>NC_035108.1:441063055-443563055 GCF_002204515.2 Aedes aegypti
GCGAACTGAAGTGTTCGGAAAAGCTTTTGATGATTTCAGACCAATAAGTTTACTTAATTGTAATTACAAACTATTCATATAGCTACTTGCTGAACGTGTAATGAAGTTACTAGATGACCTTTTTGGCTCAGGACAAGCAGCATGTATCCCAAATATGTCTTGTGGAAATAACTTAAAAGATATTAGAAGATAAGTTACAAGAGCATGTGAAACTAATCGGTTTAAAGGTTTTGTTGTTAGTTTGGATTTAAACAAAGCATTTGACAGAGTGAACCATGAGTTTTTATGGAAAGTGTTGCAGAAGTTCAATTTCCCCGACACTTTTGTAAATTGTTTGAAACACATTTACGGAAGTGCATCATCTCGGATTCTAATTAATAGATTTCTTTCTCAAGAAACAAAAATTAATTGCTCCGTCCGAAAAGGGTGCCTAATGAGTATGGTGCTCTTTGTTTTATATATAGAGCCCTTATGAGCTTAGACAAGCACATTTGGACAAGTATCATTTTTAAACTGAATTGAAACCAGCTTAACGTGGATCATCAACGAGGTGGACTTTGTCTAGTTGATCCAGAAGCTAAGACCAAAGCGCTATTTTTGAAAAACATTTTTTATAACAATTTAGAAAGCGGTCGTAACACAGATGAAAGATATTTGCTTAATGATAACATTAGTGGGAAATTATCATGAAATGCCAAATAAGTTCTAATTATAATTTGCCAACAAAATATCTGATGTATAATTTTTTTATTAAAAAAAAAATGGCGAATGAACCATAAGGTTTAAAACCTCTATAATAATAAAAATAAATTATATATAGATATATATATATATATTATATTTATATATATATATATATATATATATATATATATATATATATATATATATATATATATATATATATATATATATATATATATATATATATATATATATATAAATAAACAGATACCAGCAATTGAAACTACATTCCAAATTGATTGGGAAAACTTATGGGAAATCATAAATTCAAGCTTCTTACCGCTCAAAGTACGTGCTAAGTTATTCGCATTTGTGAATGATCTCATACCAAACAGAGAGAAATTAAAGGCAAAATGATCTGGAACTGGTGCTCGAATGTAGTAAGACAAAATATGAATATTTGTTTTAATGATATTGAAGAAATTCTGCAGTTTAAAATTCCAAAATCTTCGAAGCAGTTGAAAGCTGCTCTTTGGTTGACAGCAAAAGCGATCGCATTTAATTTGAGGGTTCATGAACCAAATTTGTTCACGTTCAAGAAAGAAATTCGAGAATTGAGATGGAATAACAGAAATGTTTTCAACGCGGAATTTAGAAGGTTTTTAATATTTGTTTGATGGTACTATGGTAGTAGAAGTATAGAAGTAAGTAGAATAAGAAACAAGAAATGTAACATTAACACATATTAGATTTTAATAAATATAATTAGAAAAAAGGAACCTCATATATTTTACATAGGGGGATTAGAGGCATAAAGAACACACTGGGCGAAATTGACACCCCCTCAAAATCTGAGAATAACCATACTTCTTCAAAACTTCATACACTGCATGAAATCTGTATTTAATTTGAAATGTTTGACAGTATAACAGTTTATTTTTAGCTACAATTGTCCTTCAAAATTTTTCTTTTTTTTTTTCTTAGTTTCAAATTGGCATATAAGCAAGGCCTGGAAGAAACTATTTTTTACGCAAAGTAACGAACCCAGAAAGATTATTTTTAGCTATTATGATTGAGGGAGAATCGTTTTGCATATTGGAATGGTCAACAGTCTCTAAATATATTGGAAGCACTAAATTTCACGCAAGTGTTCATTTCGCCCCGATACCTTTTTTTCGACCAAATTTGCTATCTCACCTTTCAAACATATGATATAATTTTCATTACCATGAATGATTGTAGCACGTCGTACTAACATCAAACTTGAAATCAAGACGAGGGTAAATTAAAAACATTGCCATTCTATGGTCTTAACACGAACATTTTCTTAACGTGTCCATTATGCCCCTAAACACACACTCTTAAAAATAATGACAATTACAATGGACGATGAAAATTCATGTTATTACTGAATGACACACAATGTTAATGATAAAATAACACAAAATATGTTCTTGAAATTGTATTGAACAATAAAAAAGTACTTTTAAATTTTAAAGGACACGAAAACGATGGCACTATGATTGATGATTTTCCGTATCAGTTACTATCGTGTTGCAAATACGGCAAAAATTTACTTCATTCGGCTCGCTTATTTTATATGCACCCAAAAGACGTAAAATCACATCGGTCGGATGGGACAACAATAATTGAATTGTATTAAACGAGTTCAGGAAAGCTATACATTAAAGGTGATACAAATTAGGTGAGAAATATCAAGATTTATGAATTAATATATAAAGGTTGGTCCTTACTATTACAACCAATTCAATTCAAAATGCTTCTCAAAAACTTTGGACACGACGTTCTCTCAGGTTGATTTTTATTTTTTAAAAAGCACTTCGGATTTTGTCCCGAGATTTTGATTCCTGGCCCAAAGTGCGGCGCGGACCATGGATGGACAGGGCAGTTGAGTGGAGCGCCGGATCGTTTTGATTGCTATGTTTCTGCCGCTGACTGACTGACTTCTGCTATGACGAGTGAAATAAAACATCCAAACAGATTGGTCACGGTGGCGGCGATGGCAGAGACGTTTCGTTGGCCGCATTTCACCAACTGGTATTTAACTGCTATATGTACGCATGAGCATTGGCAATGGACCCAATGCGTGATGAATAATGAGGGTCCTCGTTGTCGCTATTATCGGCATCATCGTCGTCGTCTTCGTGGATTTGCGTGCTGGTGGCTGATAAATGGCTGACTATGTCAAAATTAAGATGTTACCAAGAAGCGTCCGTCGAGACAGAAGGCCATCGGTCTTGCGATTTGCGTGAGGTTCATACTTGAGGTTGTAATTATTCTGTGGGAGGTAAATTACTCGGCATGGATGTTGCACTCGTATCATATTTTGCGGCCATAATGGGATCGTTAAAGGAATCAATCGTATCCATCCAGCTTTGGCCACCTTCTGGATACTGGGATCGCCGTAGAGTTGAGCGAGCTTGTAGTTTATCCTTCGCCGCCACACACTGTTTTCCTGCACACCGCCAAAGATTGTCATAAGCACTTGCAGATACTCCTCGGTACCACGTTTCTTGTCCGTAGAGTTGTATTTTGTACATGGTACACTTGGTGCGCGGCTGAATATTTTTTGACCGCAGTTCTTGTGGAGGTCATAGAAGGCCCAACATCTACTGCAAGGATCCAAGGTAGACGAACTCGTCCCACAGTGGCGGGCCTTTATACAATGGACGGACAAAACCTCAAATACATCCCAAATCGCTTGATATGGTAATCTAAGAAGAAAAAACTGTCGAATTGAAAATTCGATTTTCTAGTGAAATGTGTCCAAATTAAGTTTTTTCGTCCAATCGAATAAAAAAAATATTATTTCAAAAAAAATGGTTGTAACGCTGAAATTTGTTATGTAATATATAACTCACATTAGGGGGGTCGGTAGCCTTGAGGTAACGCTTTCGCTTCATAAGCGGAAGGTCATGGGTTCAACTCCCAGCCCCTCCTCAAAAAAAAAAAACCGTCCAGCCACCAGAATACGCCGCACGGAGGACCTTGCTTTGGGGAGCACATCCATCCTCCGTCAGTATCAGATGGTGACTGAGACAAACTGACCCTCTTCGAAGGCAGCTAGCCTCAAACGACTCAGGAACACGGCAAAAATGAACCACCGCAAGAGCAATGGACTATGGCTTATGCACCCCACAGATGCTCAGACGGTTTGACCAACATTGACTCCGCCCCCCAGGTTGATGCTCATGTTGGTGCTATGTTTGACCGTGTGTGATGCTGCTTGACGAACCAATTTGACAGTTTGTGAAACCAATTTGACGGTCGACGAATCGGTCGGCCAAAATCAAACGAGTTTGATTTTGCTCAAACCACCGGTTGGCGGAGCCAAATGTTCGACGAACCGATCGTACCGTCTGTAGGGATGTTGCACGAACACCGACGTCATCATGTCAAATTGAAGCTTCAACGTCCCATGAACTTCCGATGCAGATGGGTGGAAAGTCAAAATACGTGAACTTACGCAGCGTCGGTGCCATAGTAATCTATCAAATGCACGCTCTTGTTGTTTCTATATATTCCACTATCGTTTCCAACTATCTCTAACTGTTTTCTTTAGCAAATTCACCAAGGATTCTTTAATTATTCCTCAACCAATTTCTCCAGAAATATCTTCATAGAATCCATCAGCAATTTCACCTGTGGTTCAAAAAATCCATCCATGTACTGCAGGGATTCCATCAGGAATTTTAACAGGAATTTCTCCAGGTAATTCTCTTGTAATATTTTTAGGAATTCTACCAAAACTCCTTCATGATTTCACCAGGTGTTCTTCCAGAAATTTAATCAACATTTTGTCCAGTGATTTAACAAGAAATTCCTGTAAAAATTCTTTTATAAATTCCTTCCGAAAGTTCACCTGGAAATCCTCATGAGATTCTATCAGGAGTTCCTACAGGGATTCCATCAGTGATTGCTCTGAGAATCAAGAGTTCTTCTTTTTCTTGGCGTTACGTCCTCACTGGGACAGAGCCTGCTTCTCAACTTCAGTTCAATGGGCATTTCCACAGTTTTTAACTGAGAGCTTTCTTTGCCAAAGTTGCCATTTTCGCATTCATATATCGTGTGGCAGGTACGATGATGCTCTATGCCCAGGAAAGTCAAGGAAATTTCCATAACGAAGAGATCCTGGACCGACCAGAAATTTTAAACCAGAAACCTTCAGCATGGTTTTGCTTTGTAGCCGCGGACCCTGATCACTTGGCTAAGGTAGGCCTCTAGAATCAGGAGTTATTCTAGGGAATTAAACACGATTTCATCCAGGCATTCCATCAGGAGTACTTCTAAAGATTCAATCATAAAATTCACGAAGGTTTTATTCAGCAGTTCCTTCAGGGTTTTTATCAGGACTAGCTCTAGGGATTCCATCGGAAGTTCTTATAAGAATTCCATCAATAATTCTTCTGGGGGTTTCATCAGATGTTCGTCTAGAGATTCCATCAGGAATTCTTCAGGGATTCCATCTGGAATTCCTCCAGAGATTCGATCAGGAGTTCTTTCAGGGATTGCACCTGGAACTCAACTAGGGATTTCATCAGAAGTTTCCCCTGGGATTCTATCAGGAGATATTTCAGACATTCCACCTGGAATTACTTCATGGACTCTGTCCGTCGTTGCTCTAGGGATTCCATCAGGAGTTCTTTCCGGGATTTCAACAGAAATTCCTCCAATGATTCCATCCAGAGTTTCTTCTAGAATATCTTTACAAATTCTTCGAAGGATTCCTTCAGGAGTTCCCCAGGGATTTCATTAAGAGCTCCTGTAGGGATTCTTTCGGGAGTACCTTTAGGGCTTCTGGAGATTTCATAAGGTGTTCCTCCAGGGATTCCATCAAGAGTTCCTTCTGAACTTTCACCTGGAATTCTTCAAGAGATTGAATCAGATGTTCCTCGAGGAATCCTATCAATGTTTCTTCTATAAACATTATCAGGAGTTCCTCTTGGGATTCTATCAGGAGTTCTATCCGGAAACTTATCAGGAATTTTTCCAGGGATTTTGTCAGGAGTTCCTAAAAGGATTCAATCAGGAGTCCCTTCTACGATTAGGAATTCCTTCAAGATAGGAGATAGGAGTGCTTCCAAGGATCCCATCAGGAGTTCCTATAGGGATACTATCTGGAATACCTTTAGGGCTTCCATTAGAGTTCTTCTTTGGATTGTATCAGGAGTTCCTCCAGAGTTCTTACAGAGATTCCACTTGAATTGCCTCCAAAGATTCAATCAGGATTTCCTCCAGAGATCATATCAGGAATTCCTTGAGACTCCTTCTAGGGATATCATAAGGAATTCTTCTAGGATTCTTACAGAAGTTCCATCAGAAATTCCTCCAGGGATTCCAACAGGAGTCCCTAAGCAACTGGAACTTCTCCAGGGATTCCATCAGGAATACCTCTAGCAATTCCATTAGAAGTTTCTCCAGCGATTCCATCAGCAGTTTCTTCAGAGATTCCACCTGGAATTTCAAGAGTTTCTCTAATGATTTTATAAGGAATTACTCCAGGTATAACATCACAAGTTTTTCCAAGGATTCCATCTTCAATAGATTCCATTGGGAATTTCTGCAGGGATCCCATCGGAATTTCGTTCACGGATTCCATTAGAAAAACTTCTAAGACTTTATTATAAATCCTCCTGGGATTCTATCAGAAGTTCTGTCAGGGATTCTATCTATTCTATCAGAAATTCTTCTAAATGTTCTTCCAGGAATCCGTCTAGGGTTATTTTGGGTTAATTTATTATGAATTCTTTTCGGAATTTATTAAGAGATACTACCCAAACTTCTAGAGAACACTTCAAGAGATTCATCCAAGAACTCTTCAAGGTAGTCCTCCTGGAATTCCTTAAGGGATTCCTCCCAGAATTAGTCAAGAGATACCTCCCGAAGTTTCTTAAGGAATCAATCCTCAGGGAATTCCTTCAGCAAAATCTCCAATGATTCTCGAAGATTATCAGGATTTTCTCCAGGGATTTTATTAGAAATTTCTTATAAGTTCTCCGGCATTATTCAAGAGATTCCTTCCGGAATTTTTCATAGGATTCCTCGCGTAATTCATCATGGGTCTCCTCCCGCATTTCCTTAAGGTATTAATTCCGGAAATCCTCAAGAGATTCCTTCGGATTTTCCAAGAAATTTCTCATGGAATAACTCCAGGGATTCTTGGGGGTTTTCAGGAACCCTCCAACGATATTATCAGAAATTTATTATAATAGTATACCTGTAATTTGGGAATCTACCTGTATATCATCCAGTGACTCTATCAGGAATTCCTCCTGGGATATAAAACAGGAATTCTTTCAGGGATTCCTCTGAGAGGTTCCTTCGTGGATGCCACAAAGATGAACTCCAACTATCCAATAACGAATTTCCTATGCGATTTGACCACAATTTCCTATAAAGATTCCACTAGTAATTCCTTCAGATATTTCAACCGTATTTTCCCTAATTATATCACCTGTAATTTTTCGCGGGAGAATTTTTTTATGGAATTTCACAAGGAGTTCTTCTAGCATTATCACTGGGAATATCACCAGAGTTTCGTTAGAATTACCACCAGAAAAATCTATCAGAGTTTCGCCAGAGGTTCAACCATAAAATACTTCAAAGGTGTTACTCGGATTGTGCTTCAGGATTATCATAAATTCCTCCAGGGAGTTAACTGATATTTAAAGTAGATCTAAAAGATTTTTTTTCGTTTCTGAAAAAAAAATCCATGGAGATATGCTTTTAGAAATTCTTGGAGGTATTACCAAAGAAATCAATAGATTAATTCCTAGAGAGTTTCCTGGAGAGATTCCTTAATATATTTCTGGAAGAAGTTTTAAAGAAATCCCTGAAGGAGTTTCTGAAAGATTCTCTAAGGCAATTCCTATATTCCTATATATATTCCAATGATTCCGTGGAAAAAATCCTTCAAGAAATACTCGATGGAATTGATGGATAAATTCTTTTAAGAATCCTCAGAGAAATTTATATTAGATTATTGAAGTAATTCCTGCAGAAATCCCAGGACGAATGCCTCGTGCCGGTCCCTTCAGAGATACATGGAAGAATCTTTGGAGGAAACACTGGTGGAGCTTATAAAAGAATTTATTGAAGATTTTCTAGAGGAATACCGAAAGATAACCTGGGGGATCCTCTCAAAAAATTTTAAGTGGAATCTCCAAAGGAATTCCTGCTGATCAAGTTTTGATGATTGTTTTTTTTGCAGTATTTCTCTTGAAATCTTTGAAGGCTTTCTGATGAAATTCTTGGAGGAATTTTTGGTGGAATCCCTGGAGGAACTTGATGAATCCTTGGATGAATTGTGGGTAGTATCTGTATTGAAATGCTTGAAGTTCCGCTGGAGGAATTCTTAAATGAATCTTTGGAGGATTTTTTGGTGGAATCCACAATAATTTGTAGAGGAACCTCTAAAGGAATCCTTGGAAAAATTCCACCTAAAGGTATACCTGAAAAATGTTCCCCGGAGGAATTTCTGGTTGAATGTGTGGATAACTTTCTAAAGGAATTATTGATAAAATTCGTGGTAAAATTCCGGGAAGAGTTTTTGGTGGAATCCTTAGTATAGCTTATGGATTCCTGGAAAAAACTTTTTTAATATTAAATTTAAAGGAGGGATTATTAGAGTATGTTTAAAACTACTAATTGAGCTTTAACACTTCACTTTTTGCAAAAAATAAAATACTAAAAGTGCTCGACACTAAAGAAGTCTGTAATTCGCAGACGAAATAGGCCTATCTGTCAAGATAAGCAACACATATTAGAGTTTAAATGTATTTGCTCGCCTTACTAGTGATTTTAGTATTTGATTTTTTGCAAAAAGTGAAGTGTCAAAGTTTAATTAGTAGTTTTAAAACTTCAAAGTAGAATAACTAGAGGAAACGACTAAAAGATTCTGGATAGAATGTTTGAAAAAAAAAATCCCATGGCCATTCCCATATCAATGACTGCTCAGAACATTTTCCGAAAGAAACCCGACATGATTTCTGAGTTTTGCCGGAATATTTCGTACGAATTATAACTGGAATTCCTCTTAAATATTTATTTCTTCCGGTACTTAAATGTTGAAAGTTCTTCTCTTCCTTACTGCGATAATTGCCAGAAAATGGCGAATTCACTAGACTATCGGCAAGTCTACACACTAAACACACTACAGTGAATTTCACCGTAATCTCAACAGCTGAACAGTTCGGTGAAATAAAACACCATATTTCGTCGGAATTTAATGGATTACGGTCATTGTTTACCGAATACTGTAAAAATTTACCGTACTCCGTTAATTTATTTCACCGAACTGTTCAGCTGTTGAGATTTCACAGGAATCCGTAAAATAATGTAAGTGTGTAAAAACATGCGAAGAAATATCGTGTTGCTGCAACCAACCTTGACAGTTGGTCAAACGGTTGTATCAACATAAGTCGGTTTGACTAACTTGGGGGCGGAGTCAATGGTGGTCAAACCGTCTGAGCGTATGTGGGCTGCATTATGGAAATCGATTGAACTAACAGCAGAGCACTCTCCTACCTGCTCGGTGTGAGAGCAAAAGAGTAGAAGAGAGTGAAAGAAGATGTAAATAAAGATTAGTTAAAAATAGATCTGTATCGGTAAAGAAGATACAGATCAACTGATTCCGGCACAGTTGTGGCCACAAGCACGGAGTGCCTTAGAAAAAAAAAAAATATATATATATATATATATATATATATATATATATATATATATATATATATATATATATATATAAATATATATATATATATATATATATATATATATATATATATATATATATATATATATATATATATATAAATACATATATTTATATACCGTCGATGGGGGTGACAATGGGTCTAGGGGGTGAGATTGGGTCAAAACGGAAAAATATGTTTTGTGAAATATTTCAGCTAATAACGCTGATATTACTAAAATTAATAATTCATATGTTAGGGAACATATTATTACACATAATTCATAACAATATACATTTTTAGAAAAAGTAGTTTTTGTATACTACATCAATAAACTTGCATGTTGAAACTAGATAAAATTTACAACATTAAATTTCTCCTGTACAAAGTATCACGCATGTACTCTAGCCTCTATCGTTGTATTAGTAGAATGTTGAAAGTCTTTTCATTATACATCACAGGTATTTTTCGGAATCTGTTTGATTTTCCCATAAAAAAAAACATTTTTTTCTGTACGATGTCTAAAACATTGAAAATGGGGGTGAGATTGGGTCAAGCAAGAACGATAGTTAATGAAATTCCAAGTCCACTTTTTTGACATTTTACGGTGCCGAGTGTTCTCTTTTTTCATTAAGATGTGTTTATTTTTTCTAAATACAGCATCTCTGAAACATCAAACAAGTCTACTTGAGTATTCCGTGCATTGAATAACAATACAACGCATTTTGACAACTTCTCAAACCAGCAACTGTGTTTCGTGCGCAGCAACATCGTTAATTTTTATCAAAAGGGTGTTTTTTCTAAATTTGATTATTGATCAGTGTTTCCATATTATAGAAACATCTCACGGAAGTACAAATGAGTTGGATCGCTGAAATACTGGGATTATGACGTCAACTTCTGCCTGAAATTTATTGATCGTGGAATGTCGCACCGAAATTTAACTATTTGCGAAGGTTTAAATGTTTAAAATAATCACTGTTTCAGTACACCTTTGGGGAAACTGAATGGGCTTTATAGCAATGGGGATGAGACTTTGAAGACAATTTGAGGGAAAAACCAAGAAAATTTATGTAAACTTGACGATAAATGTTGGGTTTACGTATTTTTCTCATAGCTCTTCAATTTTCAGTATAATCTTTCTTTTAAGTGGGTTTATCATACTTGTGAAACATCTTAGATATCTTTTTGTCTTGTTTGCATCGTTTTTTGTCAAAATTTTTCAGTTGTGAATGGTTTTGAAATCATATTCTCAAAAACAAGTTATTTCAATTACAGTGACCCAATGTCACCCCCTCTATGGGGTGAGATTGGGTCATTTTTCATTCACTTGTGGTGCCGCTGTGAATAAATATTTGTCTCTAATTTTTTGAACAGTTGTTAATGTACCATCAAAGTACATACACACCAAATTTGAAGTTTACTGGAGTTAAATTGCGATAAATATTCAAAAAATAAATCGCACATATCCCTTTTTGACCCATTCACGGTGCCCCGACAGACCGTTATTATGCAAAAAAATTGTCCATCAAATCTGAGCACAGGGCTCGATTCCTGAGATCATTTTGCACCTCTGGGCCAATTTTCAAAAAAATCCTTAGGAGAAATCTCGAGAAATCTCGATTTGAAGCTTTTGACTTAAAAATTCAATATAATCCATATTATATGTCTTCAATAGCATAGAAAAAACCTACAAAAACGCACAAAAAGTTAGCTAAACTGTTCTCAACTACTATATAACTGTTACCGTTGTTACAATTATAAATATTTACAACTGACTTAACTCACCAGAGTGGCTTAAGTATGCTTTTACATGGCGTAAACCAGAAAGCTATTAAACTAAGCTAAGAATAAAATCAAAGAAATAAATTTCAATATACTATTGATGTTACGTTCAATAAACGTAAAACATTCAATGCTGAATATTATTAATTAACAGCTAATTTTTCGACTTCCACACTATGTGACCAGCCCACCATAGTCTGCCGTATTTATTTGCTTAATCAAATTTTCTTCATTGTTCATCCGGTACTACTCTTGATGTTTACGTATAGTTTTCCACCGAGTATTGCCCTCCCCACTTTACGTAAAAAATATCCTGTTCAACATTCTCAGCCTCAACAGGATTATAACTACATGGGAAACATGTATGTCATATGTCACAAGTGTTCGAAGATTAACAAAGTCATTAACAATTTTAAACAAATCCCCATTAAGCACTACTTAAGTATCAACTTCACTAGTACTTCCACTCTATATACCTTCAATCATTTACTACGTTTTATTTTTTTCGGGATTCATCGTCAATCTGTTTATTGATTTCTAGTAGTTCGGCTCAGTAACAAAAATCTAGCTGTTGCAGGTAATGTCAAAGACTTAAAAATGAGACTAAAAGCTGATTAAGCAGACAAATTTAATCAAGTGTAAGGATTGTAGACGAGGAGCCTTTTTTTGTAAAATTACATGGAATGAAAAGAGATGTGTTTCCGAATTTACTGTTCAATATTGCGTTTTGTCGCTTACACTCAGGGTAGACAATCGTCGCCGTCAAATAGAAAAAGTCGGCGACGAAACTAATGTCGTTTTCGTTTTTAGCTGTTGCAGGTAATGTCAAAGACTTAAAAATGAGACTAAAAGCTGATTAAGCAGACAAATTTAATCAAGTGTAAGGATTGTAGACGAGGAGCCTTTTTTTGTAAAATTACATGGAATGAAAAGAGATGTGTTTCCGAATTTACTGTTCAATATTGCGTTTTGTCGCTTACACTCAGGGTAGACAATCGTCGCCGTCAAATAGAAAAAGTCGGCGACGAAACTAATGTCGTTTTCGTTTTTAGGAACTGGGTCGGTGATCAACACATAAACAAACCAATGTCAAGTAAATTGTAGTTCGGTCGAACCTGAATCGGGTTGGGGTTGAAACTGTGATTCAGAACGGGTTGCGCCAGTTCCAACCTAGGTTCAAAAACGAATTCGACATAAAAGAAGCGTTGTCATCGTCACTCAACCAGCGTCGGATGACGATTTGCCGCAGAGATCCATTCACATAGGCTCGGCGTCATGATGACGATCAAATACGATTCCTTCGTTGTGGGCGAATCTTCGTCCGGGAGCACCAAACCGACTAAAAATATGAACCGAATATACAGTAAACGCATTCTTTATGTATGTAAGGGTAGCAAGCGGAATAAAGAAATATTTGTTCGTTGACGATTTTGGGTTGAAGTTAGTCATGCATTCTTTCGTTGATGACGAGACGACGCCCTGCCAGAGTTATTACACTGGATGACGTTGTTTTTTTTATTTCGTCGGTGACGAATGTGACGATTGTCTGCCCTGCTTATACTTCTTGATTTTGCAGACGATGACTTTATTGGAATCGATCACAGTGCAGTAAAGCAGGGTTTTGCCATTTTGAAGATAGACAACTAAGATAAGCTTGTGATGCCATTTACTCTACCCAAACGTATAAGATCGCATATAGAGAAAAAACAGGTTCAGATGTGTTGATGCTGAGGCAGTTCTCTCCATCAATGTAATTAAAGTTGTTGAAGAGCCATATACGTGTGACGTGTGATAATAATGTTTCCCTTGTAGTAAAAACACGTGTTTTAGCTGCGAATATTTCCTTTTATAGATTACGTAACCAGCTTAGGGACCCGCAACTTGCAAATGGAGACGACATTTCTACACTGTTGCTTGATAAAGGCTTATCTTACTTCAAAGATCCATTATTTCGTTAACAACTTCGCCAAAACACCTCGCGATCCTTGATCGTGCAGCACTGAAAAGTGTTTCGAAAACTTAAGCAGTTTTTTAATAATAATGCAAAAAGAGCAACGATTAATACAAGCTTACCTAAATGAAACATCATTGTCAATTTGCCCTGTATAAAACGCTTATCATTGGCTCTCTAAGCACATTTATTTAAGAATAGGAGCGAAAACTATTGAGCGAATAAAATAGGCAAACTTCAGTGAGCTGGTCATTTAGTGCGAATGCCGGAAAAGTCGTAAATATTTCTAATTATTGCAACGGTAACAATGTTATACTAGTTGAGAACAGTTTGGCCAACTTTTTTAGCGTTTTTGTAGGTTTTTTCAGTGCTATTGAAAAATTTTAATATGGATTATATTGAAATTTTTAGTCAAAAACTTCAAATCGAGATTTCTCGAGATTCCTCCTAGGGATTTTTTTAAAAATTGGTCCAGAGGTGCAGAATGACCCTAGGAATCGAGCCCTGTGCTCAGATTTGATGGACAATTTTTTTGCATAATAACGGTCTGTCTGGGCACCGTGCCATTGTCACCCCCAACGACGGTATATATATATATATATATATATATATATATATATATATATATATATATATATATATATATATATATATATATATATATATATAAAAATCACATTGAAAAATAATTGGAATTTTCATCTCTAGGGGCAAAGAGGGGCAAGAAAAACTATTTCATGTCTAAAAGTATGAATGATTTGCTGCTACATTGTGAGTACGGGCGAAGCTTCGCAAATTTATCAATATTTTGGGGAATGATTGTAAAAACCACTTTTTGCTGCAGATAACAACTCAATATGTTGAAAATTATGTAATTGTTGTCAAAATAAAGGCTTAAGACTACGCATTTCAATGATGCCTATTGAACTTAAATCGGATATGATTTCGTTGAGATACAACTGTTTGAAGTTTGCATGGAGAACCATAGTTTATGAATTTTAAGCAGTCCAACTTTGCTGACTTTCCCACGCTGCCTCACGTGTACAGGTCCTGCCACCTTCATAGTTCTCTGCGGGAATCAAACGAACTGGAATGTTCATTTGAAATTATGACACATTTATTTAGTATTTTAGTTCCTTTCAATAGAATGATATTCAAAACTGAAAAAGCAACCTGTCGATCGCTCTTTTTCAGTGGTCCTGAAATCCTGAAGCAAAGAAAGCACCACGGACGATAAATTGTACTACTTTTGACCATGCATCGGTACTCTAGCGAATCAAATTATTGATTCTACTTAGTATAAGGTTCAAAGTCGCTTTTTGTGACTGTGAACAGGTTTCATCCCATTAGACATTTTTTTTTTATCTAGTTCGTTTATTTGAGGCTCAAATGCGTTTAACGCTTTACGGAGCCGAAATTCATTTTTTGTATTTTTTTTTACATACAATTAATTGGCTTTTTCAACATTAATATGGGATGGAGCCAGGGTACTCGTGGCAGCTCGAGGTTAGTGGTCACAATTTTTGAAGGAAGGACTTGGTAGGGATTGGAATCAGGGTTCTCAGCAGCTCATCCGGGAGGTATAACGTGACATCTTGATTCTTGTTTCATGGCGTTGGTAGCGATTTCTTGCCGGTATTCGACTGCCGGATGGCCAGGATCCTCAATCCAACACAAAGTGGACAAAACACAAAAAAAAAAAAGAAACTGGGGAAGAGAACACAAGAGAATTAAACTTTTATACAAGACGAGCGAAGAAAATCGTAAATTGCGACCATATAAATAAGATCGCGGGTGCCCAACACATCTCTAACTGGAACATAGGGTTGTCTACCTCGGGCCGCAAGGGTATCCAAAAGTTGCGCTCTGGAGGCGTCCATATCCGGGCACTGCCAAACTACGTGATCGATGTCATCATAACCGGAACCACACCTATTACAAATATTGCTCAGCGCGAGGTTAATCCTGTGGAGATGTGCATCTAGCGAGTAATGGTTGGACATAAGTCTTGACATCACGCGAATGAAATCTCGACTTATGTCCAAACCTTTCCACCAGGCTCGCAATGAAACTCTAGGAATTATGGAATGTAACCACCGTCCCAGTTGGCCATTTAGCCAATCGCTTTGCCAACCGTGAAGAGAACTTTGACGTACTAAATGAAAAAATTCATCGTGTGAAATTCGTCTATCATAAATCTCACCTTCCTCAGCGCCCACCTTTGCGAGAGAGTCCGCTTTCTCATTGCCATAAATTAGGCAATGTGAGGGGACCCATACAAAGGTAATCTTGTATGATCTTTCGACCAGTGCACACATCTGCTCTCTTATTTTTGTAAGGAAGTAAGATGCATGCTTTACGGGTTTCATCGATCGGAGTGCCTCGATTGAACTGAGACTATCCGAAAAGATGAAGAAGTGGTCTGCGGGCATGTTTGAGATCATCCCCAAAGCGAAGTTGATTGCTGCCAGCTCAGCAACATAAACCGTGCAAGGTTCCTGAAGTTTTCGGAAGGCGGAAGAATTTTCATTGAAGACACCGAAACCAGTGGATCCATTTATACGAGACCCGTCAGTGAAATATCTCCTGTAGGAATCAACATTCTGGAACTTTGCGTTGAAAATACGTGGAATAGTTATACATCGAAGTTGATCTGGAATTCCATGAATAGCTTGTTTCATGGACACATCATATTCAACAGAGGAACTGTCATTGGTGAAGCGTACGCGTGGAGGGTTATAACATGGAAGGCTAATGTCAGATGACATGTAGTAGAGATAAACTCTCATGAATTTTGACTGAGTGTTCAGTTTGAGCAATTCTTCAAAGTTTTCGATGACGAGTGTGTTGCTCACTCCACACTTAATAAGTATTCTTAGCGAGAGCTCCCAGAATCGGTTCTGTAGCGGTAAAACCCCTGCCAGAACCTCTAGGCTCCCATTATGTGTTGAGTGCATACACCCTAAGGCGATACGCAAACAACGATATTGAATTCGTTCCAATTTAATCAAGTGGCAGTTTGCTGCTGAGAGAAAACAGAAAGAGCCATACTCTAGAACAGAGAGAATGGTTGTTTTATAGAGTTTTATGAGGTCTTCCGGGTGAGCACCCCACCATGTTCCGGTAATTGTTCGTAGAAAATTGATCCTTTGTTGACATTTTTCCGTTAAATACCTAATATGAGTTCGCCAAGTGCCTTTTGAATCAAACCAGACCCCAAGGTATTTTGAAGTCAAAGACTGGTCGATGTCTGTTCCCAAAAGCTTAAGCTTTAGTTGGGCAGGATTCCGCTTCCGTGAAAATACGACCAGTTGAGTTTTTTGCGGAGCAAACTCGATCCCTAAATTTCTAGCCCAAGTGGATAGATTATCAAGGGAATTTTGCAATGGTCTTTGCAAGATTTCCGCTCGTGGGCCCTTCATAGAAACCACAGCATCATCTGCAAGTTGTCTTAGCGTGCATGGTTCTTCCAAACAGTTGTCAATATCTTTAACATAAAAATTATAAAGCAAGGGACTCAGACATGAGCCTTGGGGAAGGCCCATATAGCTAATTCTGGAAGTTGTCAGTTGACCGAGAGTGAAGCGCATGTGTTTTTCTGACAACAGATTGTACAAGAAATTATTCAATATTCCAGGTAGTCCACTATTGTGCAAATTTTCTGACAATATTTCTATGGAAACTGAATCAAAAGCGCCCTTAATATCCAAGAAAACCGAAGCCAATTGCTCCTTGTCCGCAAAGGCTAGTTGAATATCTGATGAAAGCAACGCTAGACAATCGTTTGTTCCTTTGCCCTTGCGAAAGCCAAATTGTGTACTGGAAAGCATGTTGTTTGATTCGACCCAGTGATCGAGTCGGGATAGGATCATTTTTTCTAACAATTTCCTTAAACATGATAACATAGCGATCGGGCGGTACGAATTATGATCAGACGCTGGTTTCCCAGGCTTTTGAATAGCTATTACTTTGACCTGTCTCCATTCAGGTGGAACAATGTTGTGCTCCATGAATGAGTTGAACAGGTCAAGCAACCGTCTTTTAGCGATATCGGGGAGATTTTTAAGAAGATTGAACTTAATCATATCGCGTCCCGGAGAGGAGTTGTTTGATGAAAGAAGAGCCATAGAAAATTCCAGCATAGTGAATGGTCTGTCCAAAGAATCGTCTCTTGGAGTTTCCCAAAAAGGCGGATGAGCTGGAACTGAGTCAGGACAGACCTTTTTTGCGAAGTTGAATATCCATCGGTTGGAGTATTCGTCACTCTCATTTGAGGATAAGCGGTTTCGCATGTTGCGAGCCACTCTCCAAAGCGTCGTCATTGAAGTTTCTCGTGAGAGGCCATCGATAAAACGACGCCAATAGCTACGCTTCTTCGCTTTAATAAGATTCTTCAGTCTTTTTTCGAGCTTCGAGTACTCTAAATAAAGTTCTGAGGTACCATATCTACGAAAAGCTTTGAAGGCATTAGATTTTTCTCGATACAACTGAGTGCATTCATCATCCCAACCAGGCGTGCCTGGTCGTCTTTTGAAGGATGCACTTGGAACTCGTTGTTTTTGGGATTCTAATGCACTTTTATAAATCAATTCTGTTAGGAATCGATACTCATCCAACGGTGGGAGAGTGTTGAATGATTCGATACCGAAAGTTACCGCTGATGCAAATTTTTGCCAATCGATATTCCTAGTGAGGTCAAAAGGAACCTGAATTGACTGTTCTGACCTTTCAAGATTATTTCTGATAGAGGTTATTATGGGCAAGTGATCACTACCATGGGGGTCATCAATCACCTTCCACATGCAATCGAATGATAGTGAACTTGAACCCAAAGATAGGTCAATGCGGCTTTCTTTGCCGTCGGATGAAATACGTGTCGCTTCACCTGTGTTCAAAATGTTCAAGTTGAAATCGTCGCATAAGTCATAGAAAATAGCCGCTCTATAATCGTCATAAGATTCGCCCCATCCAGTACCATGTGAGTTCATATCACCCAGTATTAAAACTGGAGATGAGAGCATGGAGACTGCATTCCAAAGAAGACGGCGGTTTATTGAAACTCTTGGAGGAATGTAAACAGAAGCTACGCAAAGATCTTTACCCTTTACGTTTATTTGGCAAGCAACGATTTCTATGCCTGGATGAGTCGGGATGGGGATTCTGTAGAATGAATGGCACTTTTTGATCCCTAAAAGCACACCCCCGTAATTATCATCTCGATCCTGGCGTATAATGTTAAAGTCGTAGAAGTTAAGATCATCTTCAGAAGAAAGCCATGTTTCACAGAGTGCAAATATATCACAATCGGAATTGTGAAGCAAAAACTTAAATGTGTCTAATTTAGGTTTTAGACTATGACAGTTCCACTGTAGCACAGTTATCATATCTTGTACCTCACTTGATGAATTAGCCATCGAAAGATATGATCGAAGCAAGGAGGGGCCACGAAATAGTTAATTCCCTGAGATACTCTTCTATTGCGGGGAGAAAAAGGTCGAGTATGCCTCTGAATGAGTCTGAAACTCCGAGAGCATTACATATGCGATCCACAAGGGCCGTAAAAGTTAACAGTCCTCGCTTAGCCCGGGGGGTTTTCGAGGAAGAGCGAGGGACTTCAGTAGCTTTTTTCTTGCTATCTTGTCTAGAGCTTCTTTTCGAAGTGTATTTAGTCGGTGGAGGCGGGGGCGGCAGATCTTTGCTGCAACACGGAACGGAAGCATCAAAGACCTGTTTCTTCGGGATTTTTAAATTTGCCCCACCTCCTTTGGGATTAGGCAAACTTCTGAGGGAAGATTTCAATACCTTACGGCGCAGTCCCGGAGAAGATGGAGACTTTCTTTTACCGGGTGCGTGTACCTCCGAAGAATCTCCCCCATCGGTTTCGTCGTCGTTCGCTTCATCGGAAGACAACTCTTGAAAAGAGTTACCAACTGGGATGGCTGATGAAGACTCTTCTGCGGATTTTTTTAAAGATTTTACCATTTCCGCATATGTCTTCTTGGAGCGCTTCACAATGGAGCGACTCTCATTTCGAATGCGCCTTTTGTATGCCGGGCACTTCTGCAAGTCATGAAGATCCTCACGACAGTAGCTGCATTTTACAGCTTCCTGTGTGCAAGCATCTTCCAAGTGAGCTTGGTTGCATTTGCCACAACGGGGCTTGTTGTCGCAAAAGCTAGCACTATGACCAAGCTGTTTGCAGTTGGTACAATTAAATACCTTCGGCACGTATAGGCGCACTGGGTAAAAAACACTATCGATGCAAACAAATTTCGGGAGAACGGAACCAGGAAAAGTTACACGAAACGAGGCTGACGGCGAAAACACTTTCTTATTTCCTTCCATGGAAACTGATTGCAATTGTTTACAATCCAGTATAGCCACATCAGGAATGGACCGGTTCTCAAAAATGCCTTTGCCAGTCTTAATGTCTTCACATGTCAGACTCGCGTCGATAATTTTCCCTTCCACCTCGACCTCTCTGGCGGGTATGTAGATAAAGTACTCCACAGTAAAAGCCTCATGCTGAGCAATCTCATTCGCTGCTTTGTAACTAGGTGCAGTTACACGCAGCTTGGATTGCTTCACTTGGTGAATAACGGTCCCAGGATATTTACGCGTCAGCTCTCTAGAGATCGAGAGCACATTCAAAATCTTATTTTTGCGCCGGAAATAGACAACCCAAGGCCCAGCCGAAGACGGTTGATAAAACCGCGTTCGAGCAACGAGATCTTTAGGAGGCGTATCGCCTCCATCCGATTCGTCCATTGGGAAAAGAATTCAACCGTAACCAAATAATAAAAAAAAAATAATAATAAAAAAAAAAAAAAAACAAAAAAATGCAGAAAAAAAAAAAAAAAAACCTATCAGTGGACTATTTTGTACACACCTCCCCTAAATAGGCAGAATAAATTAAAAAAAAAAAAAAATCGAGAAAAAAAAACTTAACCAATCTGTGGGCTATTTTGTACCCAACTCCCCTATACGGCCGAAATTGCACCGGGAGAGAGACAGAGGAGAAACAACAAACAACCTTGAACTCAACACTGTTTGTTCGGAGATGCGAAAGCAATTCAATAGGTGTGGAGTAGGTATACAAATTGATACTTATCCGTTCCCGTTCGATGACCGCTGCTGGTCTGCTACACTGATGTATGCGGGGAACCAATCACCGGGGGATGATGGTGATAATATCAATCAAATGGTGGCACGATACCAGTTGACCTTTGCCAATCTGGTTCGCTTCCTTCACGGTGCGCGGTCTGTAGCACTACAGAAGTAAACTGCACTGGTAAAAACCCACTCGGGCGGTGGGAGAAAAAACCAAAAAAAAAACTACCGTCTGCCAAAGACTGAACTGTCTTGTTCAAGCGCACAGCAAGGAATCCATTAGACATTTAGATTCCTTGAAACAAGAAGCCTAATCTAAGGTGTAATTGATTTCATTTGGAATTATTTACCTCGTAGATGAACCCGAGAAGAATTTGTCTTATGATTTGAAACCAGCCCCAGAAGCTGTTTGAGCCATTTTGCACTTCGACCTCCTCAACATCTAAGATAAATAGATGAGTCTTAGTGGCTCCATTTTTATACTCTTCCGACCGTAACTTATAAGTATTAACCAGAACAGATAGAACAAGAGTACAATATGGTAGATCTTACCTCGTAACGCACATCGAAAAGGTCTACCCGTGTTTACTGATATTTTTATATCAAATATTTCAAGGATGCTGACACATTCAACAATAAACAAATTAAAGACTCTATTGTATACCATAGGCTGTATGGTGTTTGAATAGGATGAACTATTGAATCGTTTATTATTTTTATTCTGAAAAAGATATTTTTGAGTCGGAAGAAGTGGTTGTCAGCTGTACAATTAACTCTTTTTATGTATTCGAATCCTCTGAGCAGAATCTCAATAGAGAAACAAAAATGTAGATTTGAGTACCTTTTAATTACGCCCCAATTATTTATCTTTGACAGATCGACTACCACTTGCAATCTTCTTCAGTGTCAGTTATTCGTATCCTCTGAAGAAATCGTCGCATCTCCCATCAATCGTCAAAGATAAACAATTGTGGCAGAATTAAAAGGTACAAGGTACACTAATCTTCTTTTTTGTTTCTCAACTGGACTATTGTTAAGAACCGTTGAAAAGTACATGTACTAGATTCAGTGAAAAACTTTACCTCGACATTCGATACGAGTCAAGATGGTCAACTTATCGATGGTCAGTCACACAAAACTTCATAATCCAATTCAAATGACATCAATCTAAAACAAACGAAACCCGCCATAACTTGTGACTAAATTGTAATCTAGTTGAATTCACTTTTTCCTCATCCCAATGTCATCTTGTTTTCGCTTTCGCGTTCCGCTCATTAGCCTCAAAAGTCATCGCTCCAACCGACAGCGACATAGATGAAAATCGCGCTGATCCGCAACGACACTAAATTGGATTAACTTGTTTTCAATCAGTCCACTTTTTCTATCGCTGAACGGTCCTCCATGCGAGAACCACGTTTTTTTCACCGAGCGAAAACGAAAACTAATAGCAGAGACAGCTTTGCCATCCCACGACAATGTGGATTACTACCGCCTTGACTTCTTTGCTCCTCCACCGTATCTAACAATCACTAATTACTCTAGCGACAAATCATATCCCGGTGCTCTCCTCTCCCTCCGTTAGGAACATCGTCCAACTGAAATAGGTCTACGAGCCATCAGAGTGTACGCGAGAAGACAAAAAAATGCCTACCCGCGAAGCAAAATGCATTCGACGGGGATTCTGATGAAATCGCGAGCGAAATTTGCATACACCTCTTCTAATCCAATTAAAATGCAATCGCACACGGATAAAATTGCGAAATGCCAGCCCAGAAACGGCTCCAGCTACCAGTTTCAGCGCAGCGCGTTCACGTGTATGTAAGCATTTCTTCCTTATGGCGGAGCTGCAGGTTAGAGCTCAGATGTTCTCAACTTCGCAATTTGCAATTGATTTCGAAGCACGATCTCTAATCAGAGTTGTAGCAGTAGACGGTAATCAGACTCTTGTGATGCGTTGCGGATCATGATTGTTACAGAGAGCGATAAGTGAGAGATACTCTCAATTTTCTAAGATATTCTCTAACTCTACCCTCCAGCGCCCAAAAGTGAGAACTGTTATAGGCCTAAATTTTATTTTGATAAAATATTTTAACGGATACCCCATAGAACAAAATTAGCTAGAATGAGCATGAATATAATTTACATGATGGGTATTATTATTAAGCAAGCGATCGTTTACTGAAAAATAAGAATTGTTGAAGATTCTGCCAGAAGAATTCCAGCTACAAAAAACATTATCGTTCATCTGCCTGGTGCGATTCGTTTGCGTGAAGGGCAATCCCAAAAGTTAGACTTATGGTTGGTTGCTTCCGCATTTTGCGCATACAAACTTTTTGTTACCGTCAAGATACCCTTCACCGTGTGTTTAAAAAAATCTGCGCTCCAAAAAATAGTCCGGGCAAATTCAAACGCACGACCTTCAGCTTTTTCTCGCTGGAAAATTGTGCGTTGACCGATATTGCCCAATATCAGTATAGATAACTGTAGATTTCATTCTCAACTTATTTTAAGCAAACAGAAAAGCAGTTGGGAATCCCTGCCGTAGAATATTTATGTGGCACATTAAAGGCGCGCGCTCACATGGGCTTCTCCGAAAGGGCGGCGTGTTCGTTCGAAGAGCTGTAACTGCAATGCATCAGTCCTAGACGCCGAGACCTCTCCCTGATGCGGTTTTCTGTGGCCAGTCCGGTCCATTCCAGGACCCACCTCCGCACCCTCGGTTCGGTATTGATTTTGATCGCTATTTTTAATTGCTGTTTGTGTTTTTGCACCGTTGCTCGCAATTATTTTCATTAATTTTGTAATATATTTAGCGGGGAATTGCAGTAGAAACAACAACGAGACGGTCGTAGAGCATCGATTAACCGCAAAGTGGGCAAATGGGATTTTATGGCGAGCGGTGGCAGAGAGCAGAGCATGGCTAGTCAGTTTTCAAGTGGATAGGTGCTCTGAATTAAGTGGGAACTGCCCACGCGTTAAGCTAACACTCTTTTCTCCAGTAGAGGGTGTTGTGTCTGTTGAGTTTTGACGTAGCTTTGAGGTAGAACAATGAAAAGCAATCGAAAGCGGTTCATCGCGATGAAAAAGTGGTATGCAAATTGATGTAATATTTTCTGATATAGGACTACGTTCTTCAGAGCTAAAGGCACAATCAGAAGAAGTATAGAATCATCCTAGTGCGATTTGATCCCACGATTTCTCAGGACGCTAAGCAGGGCCAACTATGCCACAAAACTAGTCTAGACCCCTCGAACGTTAGACATCTAAGAGCTGAAATAGATTCCATTTCGATTTCGGATTACTCGCCGACACTGCAGGATCGTTACTTGTTATATGGCGTAGTGCTCTGTCTGGAATCTATGACCAAAGGTCGAAAGACAAAAGGACCAAAAAATGTTTCTCGATGCCATCGATATCTAGGTAAGGCATAAGAATATGTTGATTCACCATAAATTTTGTGGTTAGTTCAAAACACGACTTGTCATGGTTAGGAATAAACGCTAGTTCCTCGACGCCTAAAGTATTTTAATTATATTTCCATTATGTGCCACTTTGCTCCTATTTTATAATAAGTGTATTTTTTTCTTTTTCATGGAGATAAAGAACTCAAGCGTGTGCTAGAATAATGACGTAAGTAACATGTTAGATTTACCTTCATCGATCCTCTTTTTGTGAATAAAAGTGAAAAGATGCAAGTTTGTTAGCATTTTCTCACTTCACGACGCAAGATTGCATTGCTTCTAAGCGGTTTGAATACGCTACCAGACTTGCATCTTGTCACCTTTACTTATTTGCAAAAGAGATGATCAATGAAGGGAAATTTATAATGCGACTTACGCTGTTATTCTAGCACACGCTCGAATTCTAAAGCCCCTTGACAAGTTTAAGCACATTAAAATTCAGTTGCAATTGACTGCCATTTCCTGGAAAGTTGATGACATATTTCAGTGAAAGATTTTAACCCACTCTCCATACAAAATCCGAGTGTTTGGAATATGAATCTGTTCGGAATTTGAGACAAAACGGTACGCAATTAAGGTGCAAGAAAAAAAGGCTCAAAGTCAGATCTGAAAAAGCAGTTTTCTCCATGTAAAACAATAAATTGATGAAAATAAGAACACACAGCCTTTTTATTTGCCAAATAAAAGAGCTGTGTGTTTTTATTTTCTTCGATTTGTCTATTTAAAAAGAGAAAACTGCTTTTCAGTTTTGACTTTAGCACCATTTTTACTTGGGCCCTAATGTACATATTAGTATTGTTACAAGAAGTAACCACCATTGACTTAATGAGAAAAATGATTTCATCGCAGTAACCAAAGGCATGTCAATGAAAAATAATACCTCCACTATTGGTACGCTGTACCTTTAGTTGAAGTATATTTTCGATTTATGTTCCTATAGTTGCGGTATCCGTTGTTTTCTTATGGGATCCTCCACTATAGGAACACTTTACCGCAACTAGTTGTACAAGTAAGAAATGTTTTGCCAATTTTAGTGATATTTCATCAGTTTTAAAGCAATTTCAACGCTGTTTTCAACTATTTCGTGTATCAACAAGCCAATACGTCGATTGGCAGTGTCGGTTCTGCGACTAATGCATCAAAATCAATGGCACTACCGCAACTATAGGAACACTCTCAACTAATGGATCATTTACCCTACACTCTTTTTGACAAATCGGTGTATTGTACCTTTAATCGCATGAGATAGTTCTTTTCTATCGAATCATCCATCCGCCATCATCAAATTGATTCACGCTAGTTCGGTGATCTGAATTCAATTTGTGCCTCCTTATTATTCTACAAATTGCACTTTTTTCTGAAAATTCTGTCACCATGTCAGCAAATGGGTACCTATTTTTTCTTTATTTTTCATTTATGATAAACATTTGTGAATTCGTTCACTTTGCTTGGTGTTCAACGCATTGTATTTTTTTCCTTACTCCTATCTCAGCATCGTCGGAGAAAAGACAGGTGCTCGTTGGTTCCGATATTGGATCTTTCATCATTGGAAGTGACATGGACTGTTCATCAACCGTCGTACCTAAGACAGCTGCCCCGCCATTGTTCGACAGCAAACTTCTATCTCATCTGCCTCGACAGGACTACGTGGATCAGGCCTACCTAACCCGATTGCGGACAACTTATCCAAGGCTCGCGAACTGGAGGACATTGAGGGCACCTCTCGTTTTTCAAAAAACGGAAGCGTGATGAGAATCTTTTTGCGGCGAATGGTCGTCATGATGACCAAACTAACAAAAAATCTGGGGGAGACGAAGGACAACCAAAAACTAAGGTTATGTTGGTCAGTCGTTTCGTGAACTAACGACTGATGATTTGGAGAATTGCTTTGTAACCTTTATCCAAGGAACGATAAATTGGTTACTGAGCTATTTGTTCCCCGATTCAATGGGCGTGGTGTGAACTCGGGTAGAATATGGTTCGATTGTGTCGACATGGAAGGCAGAAATTGGCTTGATGTACTTGACTGGGTTGCAGCTCCACTCCTGCACCGGATTCTTGTGTCGATACCGTGGCTCAAAGACAAACGAACATCAGCTCATCAACAAACAATTTTAACAGCACACCCAACAGCTAACAGTTAGCCTCTGGGAAGAAATAGGGTTTTGTTCTACTTCGTCGTAAGCGCTACTATTCGTCGTATCACACTTTAAATGTTCCACTACGGCGGATATTCAAACTTACCTGCAACATAGATTCATTATCCAAGTGTAATTTTGTGAAAGCTGTTATGGTTTGTACAATTGTACACCAAAAATGCAATAAAACTACTGTATTTCGGTAAATAACTTCAGTTCAATTATCCACTTCGCACTTTTTCATCGAAATCGCATGGACGAACACGATTTAAGAGAAATGCTTAGCGATCGACTGAGCCACACCACTTTCCAACACAAGTTTCTTCCCCGTGGGTGACTTACTTCGCCGGGCACTTATTTTCACCAGGTCCGTCCCACTCGCGCTCAGATTGGGTACCACTTCTAGTACTGCATTTGGTCCCTCGGTAGTGCAAATGTACCCAAGTTTGACAGATCGCAGTACACTTTGAACGGCATTCTAGATTACCTTATGAGCCATAAAATTTTGGGCAAATGCAAGGGACATGGGGGTCTTTAATTTGTCTTTGTTTTCACTATGGAAAACCTTCGTACTTCTTCACTGAAGGATTTTATTCCAATCACACGCCGTAAAACTTCAATAAATCACCAAGTTTTACCAAATTTTCTCAACCGCCGCGTATAATTGAGAACGGAAACAAAGTTCAATCCGTCGTACTGAGAAAAAAAAAAGCTTGTGCGCATCAATGTTTGCGTGACGCTCGACGTAAAATACGGTTCGTTTGATTGTGTTGTTTTCGCTGTACTGTGAGCAAATGCCATAATTGTACGGTCAAAAGGAATTGTGTTCATATGTTTGGGCTGAATTTTGATGACGAACAATTAACTTTAAAGGAAATTAGTATATTCCATCCTGCAGAAGGAATGGAGGGAGATGCCCCGTAGATCTATATATTCTAGTAAAAAAAAATATTATAGCGTTGATATGTTGTGTTTTAACCATTCAACACACACAGTGAGCCGTAAAGTTGTGAGACGAATCTGGAAACTGATTGCGACGGAGTTGAAAACGGTACGACGGACTGAGAATACGGTAAGATGCATTTTCTTTGCATTATTTCCAAAAAGAGATCAAGATTTATCAAAATGTTATTGTACAATGCTAAAGCAGTTTTGAGAAAGAATTATTTGGCATCGGTTTGTATCAGCATCATTCACCGCAATACTGGGAAAATTGCAGTTCTCACTGATCAATGCTTAATACGATGGATACTAGCACATCACCCTACTTGAAGGTGAATCTTTCTCTCTATACTACACATTTGGCAAGATAACAGCTTACCAGTACAACGTCAAGACTGCCAATGAATGATTTTTGTTTTTCTATATGATGCTACCATGTGAAAATATTAACCTATGAATTCGAATACAACATGAAATTGTATTAATCATTTATTTTTGGCTGAAAGATGCAATCACAATCCGTTAAATGAACGTCTTATCCACCTATGCAAGTGTGCTCTCACTGTGTATTTTCGTTGTCTCTTTATGGCGTTTTCCATTAATATAGGTGTTTTAAATGACTATTAGTCTTTATTATTTATTTCCCTTCGTTGGGAGATAAAACAACATTCGGTTGTTTTGACTACCAGGATAGTGATGATTGTTTTGGAGGAATTATAAAGCACAAAGGACCCACTTTGATGGCCTACGTGCTCGAGCTAGTCAATCTAGCCCCTCTGCCTTATTCTGAATCCTGCCGTTGCCGGAATCATGAACAAAAAGTCATGAAATCATAAAATTTATGTTTCATAATATCATGATAAACAAGTCATGAAACCATGGCTATTAACCTTTACGTTACCGGCCTCCGACAAATTCATTTTCAGACAGCTGCCATTTCGCCAATTCCCATTCGATTTTTTTGAAAACTACCCTCAGTTTACTTTAAAAAGGTTTCAGTTATTTTTCATAAATGGACAATTCTGTATTCGGGAACCATGCCGGAGATATTCCGGATTGTACTGGGGGTCACGAGAGTGCCAAAATTCGGGAAATGTGATTATTTTTTTTATTTATTTCAGCTACAACACTTAAGTTTTTATGTGAAACGTGAGATAATGGTCGATTGCCATCATTTCAACATAATTTGAATAAGTGGACCGTTCCGGAACATTGTAGCCGGTTCCACTAGGGCTAGTTTGGGGACATTTCCGTTTTATGTCCAAAACATACCGTGCGACGTCTCAATCTTCATGAATTCGAGAAACATGTCAATAAAGGAAGAATAAACTAAATGTCAATAGATTTGATCGGGTGGGATTTGCCATAATCTTCTTCAGTGTGCATAATGTCCAGTGCCTCCTTAATTTATACATGGTCAAATAACGGCGGCCGGGCCCACGTCCTTGCAGTCAGGTTGGGATTGGGGGAAAGGAATGTTAGTGTGTAACCTTTGCTATTTGGAGACCGTGGTTTGCCTCTGCATCTCCACAAAGGTTACTGGGAGGATGTTTGTTAATGGGAGGATCGTTGGGTCACAGTATTCACTTTGATGAGCGATTAGACCATGATAATAATTATTGGTGAAATATAAACGTGGCTTCTATGTAAATATAATATTTTCATTTGATATGAACATATTTACACGCAACCCGAGTCTGCAAGATTTCATTACAATTCTCATTATTCCTAATACAGAAATTGTATTAAGATCGTTGCATATACGGGAAATTGTAATGGTCGACAATACAAGGCATTGTATAACAAAGAACATGGAAAGAAGCGTAAGAAATCGGAAAAATACGCTTGTGTCCGCGCCGAGTTTGAGATGCATGAGTAACAGGGTTGCTGCGTCATTACGCAGCCATGAGGGGTAATGAGTTTAAAAAGATTTTGCGTCGACGTCGGGGATTCGAACGTGAGTGTCTTAGCCAAATCATCCATCAAACGGCGCGCGCATCTATCACGGGCTATGTCAGTCACTTTACGAGAACATGTTTGAAAGACAATTATAAACAACACCCGGCTGTTTGTTGGCGAAACGCGAGAGTGGAAGTAACTACAGTCAGGTCTCCAATTAGACACACGGTTGAGGAGCGTAATAAATATCAGCGTTATATTTGAGATTTCATCTCGACAATATTCCCAGAATATCTGATATGTATTAAGAAGATAGTTCAGTACTGTCTTGGCGATGTTTAGTAACGATACGACCTACTTGAAGAGTTGAGGATTAACCTTTTAACTGAGAACTTGGCCAGTAAATAGTGCTGCTTCTAAATAGATTTATATGAACCTTACAGGAGAAGTATTTTCTTCTTTTTTCTGGCGTGACATCCCAACTTGAGAGAGCTTGCTTTTGAGCTTAGTGTTCTTTTTGAGCACTTTTTGCAGTTAATAATAGGAGCTGTCCTCGCCATTTTGAGCACTGTGACGGGCGTTGGTGGTCTGATGGCTACCGCTTCTGCTTCATATGCAGAAGGTCATGGTTCAATCCAGGCCCGTCCATTTCCTCGTACTTTGTAGTTGTATATCTCTCACTTGCTTCTATCTTCCATTCTAAATAATCACACTCAAACTATTCGTTCATAGCAAACGCTAGAACCAGAGACGGACAAGAAACCGTTTCCCTAACGCTTCCTACTTCCACGCGCACGCCTTTCTACGCCTGATACATAGGCAGTCTGCTAACCACAAAAGCAAACCTATCTGCCATGCCTTTCCCCAATGCCATACACTGCCGCATGAACTGACGTGGGATGCAGTGGAATATACGGGTCTACGTGGGAGTCAGTTCAATGCATCATCAATTCCTCCCCCTTCCCCTCATTGGTCTGCATTCTGACGTGGCAGGTGCCATTGTTGCCTAAAATAGAAGATACCAGCACTTATACACTGAGGATGCCTGTTAGTCCCAAGCAGTCATTCGGTTGGTTCATTGTGTAAGTACAGCTGATCTGGCGATACTGGAGTGCATCCACGGCGCGGCCAATCAAGCTCAAGCTCAAGCTCAAGCTCAAGAGCTGTCCTCGCCATTTGAGCACTGTGCTATCTTTTATTGTGGGGCCCAGATAGCCGTTAGCCGGTAAACGCGCAGCTATTTCAGCATGACCTTGCTGAGGGTCGTGGGTTCGAATCCCGCTGGTCGAGGATATTTTCGTAAAGGAAATTTTCTCGATTCCCAGGGGCATTAGAGTATCTTTCGTACCTGCCACACGATATACACATGCAAAAATGGTCAATCGGCAAAGAAAGCTCTCAGTTAATAACTGTGGAAGTGCTCACAAGAACACTAAATCTGAGAAGCAGGCTTTGTCCCAGTTGGGACGTAACGCCAGAAAAAAAGAAGAAGAAGCTATCTTTTTATCACATACGAGTTAATCGATAATGAAACCTTTGAAACGATTTAAATCCCAAATTCACTGGTTTTAAAGTTTCGCGTTGTGAGAATGCGTTCTATAGGAGACGCGACTGATTTCGAAAAGAGGAGCGGAGTTATTTTTAGATATGGGATTCGTTGCGTTCCATGCTGTAAGGGTATGTTTGCATGTATTGGATAAAATGGAATAAAACTTCAAATACGATGAGCTACCGGCGGACACAATACACACACTTAGATTTTTTTACGTATTCCTGTGAAATTTCACCGAAATCTTAACAGCTGAACATTCGGTGAAAATTCACCGAATAATCTGTGAAATCGGTTGAACAGAATCGGGAATGTGAACTCTCGACCTACCGATCAGGAAACAGGCTTTTTACCACTTTACCAGCTTTCACTGCGATAAGTGGTGTGCAAAAAGTGGAACAAAAGGAGCTCAGTCCTTGCCAGAGCGGCTGTCAAATGATTTCACAGAAGTTCGGTGCAAATAATGCTTTCACCGAACGATCGTTGGTATTTTACAGAATTACAGTAAAAATTTTTTTCCACGGATTTCGGCGGTAAAAAAGTAGATTTGACGGATTTTGTCGGTAAAATACCTGGTTTCACAGGAAAATCTGTACTTTTGTTATTTACATATCATATTCGGTGATTTATTTCACAGTATACTGCGATTTATTCTAAAGTGTGCAATTCTTGATAATTCTTATGCAGGAATTGCTGTAAGTAGGACCTTGCATATTTTGTAAGCTACCGCGGGGCAAGTGGGTATATGGGGAAAGTAAAAATAATATGAATATTTTACTGAATATGTGAATTAACGTTTTAAAATCTTGAGTAGAACTTTGAAGACCATTCAAATAATTTATGATAGTTAAGTGATTCATGAGATTTTGGCAACCATTATTGTACAATATATCAAAAGATTGTCTACCTGTCAACTATTACTCCGTAACAAGTTGGCATCGAGCAATCTTATTTTAATGGAAGTGGAAAAAAGATGCGGAAAATAATTTTCTGCACCACTTTTAAATTGCCTCTCTGACAGTTTTGAACTGAAATAAAAAAAAAAAAAAGTTTAGATTAATTTGATCTAGAGCTAAAAATAACTAGATAAAACCGCCAATTTTCTAATCTCTTGAGCAAGTGAAAGTGGAGTATTAGAGATTGAATTTGTGTTGCTCTTTATGTAGCTATAAGTAAACAAGGTTTGCAATTATCACAGAAAAACAAGAACGTGCTGATAATCCAAGAAACACTTTTACTCAAAGCCTTTAGAAATCATGGAACTTTCTCTAAAAGAAGGTTGCGAACCATTACGATATTAATGTGTCTACTTCGGACAAGCCAATTGAAAAGAAGACGTTTATTGAAAAAGATCCCAATATTAGAGAATATCGTAAAGCTATTTTCAAAGTATAAAAATGGGGTATCGGGTCTATCAACATAAAAAAGATTCTAAGTTTATTTAATGATTCCCGTTCCAAGGAAACGAAAGAACGGTTTCTTTCACAGAGTTATCCGACGTCAAATCCAACTTTTGTAAAAACAATTAACAGATAAATAATAAATCTACAGAGCAGGAATGCAATTGCTGTCTCATGTTGTAAGAATTAGCATTGCAAAATGTAGAAGTAATATTGTTGTCGAATCACTTAAACAAGCATAATTAAACAGAAGAAAAAACTCAACTGATAAGAAAAATATTAAATAACATCTTTGTTTACATGTATTAATGTTATTGTTCATTTTGGGACTCCTTAAAACATGTTAAAGGTTGTAAGAAATCGTAAATATAACTGTTAGTAATTTTAATTGATTTTTCAAACTATAAACTTTAAAATTGCTCCATTTTTGAGGCAAATGAAAAGAAAGGATACCTTATTCAAAAACTTGGTCTTATATTTGGTGGTAGTTAGTTAAAATAAACGCGACCTAAATTTATTTTAATATAGAGGGATTCCACGGAGGCATGCAAGTCGATTCTGATCGACCATTTCAAAAATATCTGAAACTTTGCACAGTTTTTCAGTTCCATCTAAATCGTCATTTTCCGATATCAAATCTTCAAGTTGAGTCACGACTAACTTTTCAAAAGGGTGTATTTGAAAATGGTTCAAAAATATTCAAAAAGCTGCACAGCAAAAACGGTTCGTTCGATTGTTAGACAACTAAAGAAACAAAGTTAGACAACTAAAATAAAGATTTCCAAAAAAAATACACACAGTAAATTTTTTTTTATTTTTTTGCAATAAAAAAACATCATTTTTGTCACAAAAACTCAAATATCTCAAAACCCTATCGGAATACCAACGTAATTTTTTGAGGGAAAACGGTCCATTATATTAGCTATCTACCATAAAAATTTGGTGATGGTAAGCCAATAAACAAAAAAAGTTATGACATTTAAAATTTTTCACAAATTTGACACTTTAGTGAATTTTTTTTTTTTTTCATTGTTAATTTTTTAAGGACCGCAGTTTGTTGCTGAATTTTTTGTTAAGGGTACCACATGAGGTAAACAAGTTGTTTTCATGATATTTTATTTAATTATTCATAACTATTATAGCATCTATTAGAAAGTTAGACGCGATCCAGTGTTGTGATCTAAAGTCTTGATAGTGTCATATTTTTTATTGTACGTAACTGAAGAAAAATTCTCTCAATAGTGTTGAAACCTTTTGATAAAAGAAACCTATAAGAAATCTAATATTGAAGACAAAAGCTACAAAAAATGTTTTCTATACAGGTATACGACTAGTTTACCTGCAAAAAGTTTACCTCGTAGAGAACAAGGCGGGTCTATACCCAGGTGATCTAGTATACGTAAAGTAGGTCGGTTTTCTCGGTGCTGGTTTTCTCCACAAAGTTAAAATCTGATTACACCTGGGTATAGACCCGCCTTGGTAGAGAATAGACTTTGTTAATCATATTTGGGAGAAAGCGAGTAACTTCAACAACATCAAAAACATGATAGGTACATACCATGAACATACTCACGAAAAGCTAAAAATATACTACCACTATGGTTATAAAAGATTTAATTGTAAAATTTTTCTTCAGTCAAGCAAACGGACACCAAACTAGTCAGTAAAAACTAAAAAGTGATTTTGTTTATTAAAATCTAACGAGCAACATGAGTAGTCGCTGTTGCAGGCCGTTTGCAGAAAAAAAGTGTTCGAAAGAGCTACGAAATCTCACCGAAAGCACCATAGATAAACTGAAAGCGGCTGGTTATGCTCCAATGTCTACATTGAATACAAATTTACGCATTTGTACGTCCTGCCGTTTAAACGTTGACAAACGGGCAATCTGTACATCATCGGTGGATCAGGTTGCAGGAAGTTCGAAAACAACAACAACTGAGGAAATACTAGATGCACCGACAACAACTGAGGAATTACCAGAAGTACCAAGTGCAGATAGTCTTGCCACGGTACCATCAGCGACATCTGTTTCAACAAATCAATCAGAAGATGAGTGCATCCAGAAGGTCAACATCGAACGCTTCAACGAAGGGATAGCTGGAATAAAAGTGACTCCGATTAAATGGACGAAGATGGGTTACGTCAATTATCCCGAGAAAAAATACCGTGAAATCAACGAAGCTGTACGAAGAAACCTCTTCAAATTAGGACCTGAGGATGTGGGAAAATACAGACTACGATGAGGTAATTATGAATATGAAGGTAGGTCGAGTACTTCATTAACAGATGAGACAAAAGAAAAAAATAATTCAATATTTTGAAGACGATGAAGTAAGTAGAGCTATGCCTGGCCAAAAAGATTATGTATCTGGTAAAAAAAGATGGAAAGCGTCAAGCAATCCAAAACGATTAATGATGACTACTTTGAAAGAAGCGTATACACGCTTCAAGGAAATTAACGAAAATATTAAGGTAGGTTTTTCTTCATTTGCAAGCCTTCGTCCAAGGCAATGCAAGCTTCTATCCAATTCAGGAACATATAATGTTTGTGTGTGCACAACCACACGAAAATATTAACCTAATCTTACATAGTTTGAAAAGAATCAATTTATCAAAGGATATTCAAATGTTAACTGGTAGTCTTTTGTGTGAAAATACAACATCAAATTGCTATCTACGATCTTGTTCGGATTGTCCAGATTCTTCATCATTGGAAAATACTTTATTCGCTGAGTTTGAAGAAAATTATATTGATCAGTTATCATTTGAGCAATGGGTGACCACGGATAGGTGTGACCTAGAAACTATTGTAAAACCTGTAGATGAGTTTGTGTCATTTTTTTGCTTGAAATTAGAAAGTTTAATTCCTCACGACTTTATTAAAACAGAAAAATCCCGCTTTTTAAAAAATTCGAAAAATACATTACAAGATGGTGAATTTTTAGTCATTTTGTGATTTTTCTGAAAACTATAGCTTTGTATTGCAAGATGAAGTGCAGTCCCATCACTGGAACGTACAACAAGCTACAATTCATCCATTCGTTATTTATTTCAATGGAAGTACGCAAATTGAACATTTTAGTTTTATTGTAATTTCTGAAGATTTAAGACACGACTCAGTATCTGTAAATTTGTTCATTGCCAAAATGATTAACTTTTTACGCGTTGATAAGGATAAAGAAAATCAGAAAGATATATTTCATGTCTGATGGAGCAGCATCGCAGTACAAAAACCGTAAGAATTTTTCGAGCCTATGTCAATTTAAATCAAAGTACGGAATTGATGCAGAATGGCATTTCTTTGCTACGTCACATGGCAAAGGTCCTTGTGATGCTATTGGAGGAACCATAAAGCGCATGGCCACAAGAGCAAGTTTAGCCAAAGAACGTGAGCATCCAATTAAAACTGCAAAAGAACTATTTGATTGGGCGAATCGCAGAAAAGAAGAAGATCTTACAAAATTATCATTTTGTTTTACTACTACTGAAGAGTACGAATTAACGGCATCAGAGCTCAGCGAGCAATATAATAACGCGAAAACGATCCAAGGAACCCAAAAATTTCACTGTTTCATTCCATTGTCAGAAAATAAAATTTAAAGCAAAACTATACTCGAACTGTACTGATAATGATGCAAAAGTGTTCGATATTGTAAAAAAATTGAATAACAATAAATAAATAAATAAGTATTAATAAAATGTTTTCATGATCTCATAACGCATACCCAAATTCAAAACTTTTAAAGTTTATATATAACATTTAGTAACTCATCGATCATACTCTAAAAAAAATATCCTGGTAAAAAAAAAAATATTTTCGTGTAATCTGTTAATTCATTTTAATTCATACATATATACATATACATATAATATTTATACATATACATAAATATTTATACATATAAAATACATAATAATAATGAATACATGAAAACGACTTGTTTAATTCACGCAATAACACGCCCTTAACAATAAAATCAGCAACAAAACTGCGGTTCCCGTAATAATTTACACCGAAAAAAATTTTTTTTTCTCCTAAATGTGAAAATTGTGACATGTTTGAAATGTCATAACTGTTTTGTTTATTGGCTTACCATCACCAATGAGGTTTTTTATGGTAGATAGCTAATATAATGGACCGTTTTCCCTCAAAAATTACGTTTGGTTATTCCGATAGGGTTTTGAGATATTTGAGTTTTTTGTGTCAAAAATTATGTTTTTTAAATGCAAACAAATTTTTTTTTTACTGTGTGTATTTTTTTTTTGGAATCTTTATTAAGTTGTCTAACTTTGTTTCTTTAGTTGTCTTACAATCGAACGAACCGTTTTTTGCTGTGCAGCTTTTTGAATATTTTTGAACCATTTTCACATACACCCTTTTGAAAAGGTTAGTCGTGACTCAACTTGAAGATTTGAACATCGGGAAAATGACGATTTAGATGGAACTGGAAAACTGTGCAAAGTTTCAGCTCAATAGAAAAAAATGAATTAAAAAAATTACCAAATTTTGGTGCTGTTGCTTGGAATCACTCTATAAAGTCTTTAGAATTTAAAGAATCTCAACTATATACTTTCCATTACCCCTCATGCCCCACGGTACCTTATTAGGTTTATATTTTGCGTCTACATGTTTCTTTTATTCCTTCTTTGCTGACATTACGTCCCTACTGGGACAAAGCCAACTCATCTTAGCGTTCGTATGAGTCCTTGCACAGATATTAACTGAGAGCTTTTTTTGCCAAAGTTGCCCTTTTCGCATTCGTATATCGTTTGCAAGGTACGGTGATACTCGATGCCCAGGGAAGTCGAGGAAATTTCCATTGCGAAAATATCCTAGACCGACCGAGAATCGAACCAAGATAGGGTCAATTGGTCCAAAATGCCACTTTAAGGATTTGTGTCGTTTTCTCTTAATGAGATCCACATTTTAACGCCATTAGATGTCCTAACAGTAACTTTACAATATTTTCTATCATTGAAAACATTTCCCAAATTTGAGTTTTTTACGGGTTTAGATCGTGTAGAAAAATTGGTTGAAAAATGGGAGTGGTTCAAAATGACCAAATGGGTGGGGAAAATGCCATTTAGTATGGAGAACTAGTAGCCGCGGACTTTACCACTCGGCTAAGGAAGGCCCCATACATATATATTATAGTTATATAAATTATGTTGGAAACAGTGCCCCTACTGGCCAAGTTCTCAACTAAAAGGATGATCATTGACTCTTTAAGGTAGATCTAAAGAGTACTGAAACTCCGTCGAAGACAGCATTGCGCTATCTCTTAGCAAATACGAGATATTTTAATAATAATAAAATCAATTCTCATAAGTTCTAATGTTCGCCGTAGTAGTAATGCGGCCTAATTGGAGACCCGACGGTATTGGATGTCAACTAGACACGAAAGAAGGAAAGCATACTGTGGAGCTGATGTATCACATAATGCTATCCACTTCGTCAAAAAGAGAATCGAAGTTATTTTTAGACATGACTGCGTGCGTTAAGTTTAAAGGGCGATGTTTGGATGTGTTGGATAAAATGAAGTAAAACGTTATAATACAATGAGCTGCCGGTAGGCACAATACAGTTATTGTATTTGTTCTTATGCAGAGATTGTATTGGGTGATCTTGCAATTAATGTAAGAGATTTTTATTTTTGCGTGTACGTGTTTTGCAGACGAAACTCCACACGTTTCGCTCTTACCCAAATAGAATTTTCACTTTTAGAACGTTTAATTCCGGGAATTAAAAAACGGCGTACGTAAGAATTTCAACTTTCGTAACCCAACCGCTACTTTCACCGCTCCGTTATATGGAGAGACAAGGTGACTTAACCACGAATCAAAACAAAACTATTTGAGCCAGCTTATCATTTTGGTTTATAATTATTATTGTGGGGAAATAAAAGAAACTACCTAGTTTTTGAAACGCGAGCTGATTGTATACAAAATTTAAGTGATGTACGCGGCGAAAAAATCTTAAAAAGGTGATTCATTTTAAAACAGGTTTAGAAGACAGGTTGTGATTCTTTCTAATTAATTTTCTCAAAACATATGAAAGTTACTTACGCCGATTTGAAAAAGTAATCGACAATTCATGAGAACATGTCAATAAAAGAAGAAAAACTCCGGTACAAACAGATGTGGCCACTTCAGATCCTGGCACAGGTTCCACGAGGACCTATTTGGGGACATTTCTGTTTTATGTCCAAAATATACCGTGCTACGTCTCAATCTTCTTCAATTCGGGAGGATTGTGCTACTTTTCCCCGAATGTCGTTTCCCCGAATGTCCGCGAATTAAACTCTCGAGCAAGATTCTGCACCTGCTCATAAACGGCCCGCCCAGTAAACATTTTGGTTGGTATAACTTTTGTTATACACCCTTCTATATGAATCAATTCAATCGTAAAGAATGCATGAAAAGCCTATATACCTACCAAAGTGGAGGCCATATGCGTTACTTGGCACGACTTTTTCGGACTTTGTTCGATCAGATATACGATGCCGCAAAATTTGGATGGAAATAAAAAAAAAGTTTCCAACAAGTCTCGAATTCTGGACCTTAGGATTAGGAGCCGGATATCTTACCACTGCACCACCAAGGTTTCAAGGTGGGCTGGTTATTATTTGCCAATATTAATACATGTTTCATGTACAGCGACACATACTGTGTTGTTTTTTGAGGCCCATCGTCAGCAAATACCAGGTTTTGGGTGGCAATTTTGCTAAGCTATTGCTATTTCATACGATGCTTTCTGGAATGATATATGTTCTGTCAGTTTATACAACTTAACGGCGCGTTTTATATTGCTCTCTTGTTAGATCTATCTTGGAATTTGCATCTATTGTGTGGTCGCCATATGAAGCCGTGTGGACTGCAAAAATAGAAACTGTTCAAAGAAAATTCGTGAGGTGTGCTTTGATAAGTCTACCTTGGCGTCATCCTGATATACTACCACCTTATGAGGATCATTGTGCCTTGTTGGGAATTGTCCGTTATGTGTACGTCGCAGAATCGATAGAGCTGTTTTATGGAGCGAAAATAATTCGTAGCGAAGTAGATTGTGCAGCTTTTGTTGAGCGTATTCGACTCTATGCCTCTCGTTTATTCAATTAATTATTTTAAGATTTCTTCATTAAGACCCTCGATGTCAGATGGAAATAACAACCTGAAGAATAAAGAATAAAGAATAAAAAAAGTTTTGGCCTAGAATGTTACCAGGAATCTATTGTAAACTTCGAAGACCATTTTCTATTAATTACTCAGGGTTCTCAATAAATTTGTTGATAAAAACTCTAAAGGAATTCGCTTTGGAACTTATTCATGAATACACCATAAAAACAGTCTTATGATTTATGAAGTCCCTTTGGCTTATTGACCTTTGTCATATTTACTGCCAATAAATGTTTTAAACAGTATAAAAAAAGAACAACCTTTTGCCCGTTTACAGAAGAGTAAATTCGACCAAACGTCAATTCCGTCAATCGTACCGCTTATTCATGAAAGGAGGAATTCCAAGTGGAACAGAATAAAAATTTTGCTTAGAATACGTTAGGATTTCATCAAAAATTAAACAATAATCTAGCCAGCAACTATCTAATTTTGAACCCATTCGAGATTTCATCTATTACCCGCAAAGGGTTTTCCTACAGATTAGTGTTCGGTCCATCGATTGTGTCACTTGCCCCTACGGGGGAGAGCGATGCAATAGAAATCAGACGTGCCCGGTTCACGCAGTGTGAAGAAAAAAGTGGTGTAATCCAGTCATAAATATTTGGTCCATCGATTGTATTGCTTGCTCCAGCTGGGAGCGAGCGATGGGACCGGAAACACCTAGTAACCCAATGTACTTTCCAAGACAATTGTGGAGATGCAGAGGTATATTCAGTCGTTGAACTCTCGATTCGTGCTCTTTGAGAATGGTTTCGCAAATCGAGGAGAACCTGCAATCTATTGGGGCTTAGGACGATCTTTGGCGACGTGCATGATAACGGTGGTGTGTGGCGGCGAAGAATGAACACGAGCTTCGCCCAACTCTACGGTGAACCCCAGTATCCAGAAGAAGGCCAAAGCTGGATACACTGGGCAGGGCATGTTGCAAGAATACCGGATAACAACCCTGTAAAGATGGTGTTCGCTACGAATCCCGTCGGAACAAGAAAGCGTAGGGCGCAGCTAGCGAGGTTGATTTACCACGACCTGGAGAGCGTGGGCCGAAGTCAAGGATGGAGGACAGGTGGCCATGAACCGAGTGGAATTGGCGAGTTTTTTTTCTAGTTGATTGATGTTGAACCAAATTAATAAATAAATCAAGTAATACATTATAAACGACTAATTGCAACATTTTTCCACCGATTCATTTTGAAAACCTTACCTACTTTGAAGAATCTGCACAAATATTATTGATGGGAATATTCATTTCCACTTCTCAAAGAAGTGCAAATCTAGAGGAATACGATTCCACAACCCCGAAAACCAACTTGCAGCGTCATCCAAGTGGTGGAACGTCGTAAATTTTAATAACGTGTACGATTTCCTGTGCGTATATCTGGAAGTCAGCAAGAGATCGATTCCGTGGAGTGGATCCTCTTCGCAGCTTCCACCGCACTCCAACCGGAGAGAAACGATGACAACGACGACTTCGATGGCAATGACGATGATGATTTTAACCGTCGATAACCAAAAAGCAGAGACCGGCAGAATGACGCTGAAGTTCGAATATTGGATGCAAAATAACCTCCGCTCTGCGCGGACCCAACCGTGATGAGAAATTGGTAATGGCTTCACGTTTAAATTTGCACGTTTCACATATAAATTAAATCATTCATTGAAGTGTTTTTATTTTCGCTTCGGCCTCCAGCCTCGCGAGACGAACCGTACAATCAATGGCGATTAATTATTGAATTCATCATTCATTAGGGAGATGAGATTGAAAGATACGATCTGGTAGAGTAATATTTCATACATTGCATACGTTTTGTTGTCTCATCTTTCGCCTCTTTTGGGAGAAGGGCTGGCAATGTGAATATAATATCTCGTTCGTTGGGTTGGAGCGACAACGTCGCCAATTAATGTACGTTTAAATTTGTCATAATTTTCACCTTTGTCCGGTGATTGTTTTTTTAACGTGAGGTAGATTCATTAAAATTTTGTAGCCAATGTCTTCGATATCTTTACATAGAGAATACAGAGAGAGAGGGACCACTAGACCTATGATGCAGTTCTATGGATTTGTATGCAGTGCCGTAGCGTGCGGTTGGCCAGGTTGGCGACCGCCAAGGGCGCAAACCTTCAGGGGGCGCCAAAATGCGTTACGCTTTTTGTAAAAATTTTAGAAAAATTTCGACAATTTTTTTTTTTGTTAAAATAAGAACTGTTAAAACACTATCTGAAATCGGTTCAAGCAAAATATTTTGAAAGCATACCACAAGATGTTGAATATTAGTAAATTGTAATTTTTTTAGATATTTTTTTATTATTTCATATATATTAAATATTTTTTCAAATAGTTTCTTAATGACAATGATTTGTAAATCAGTTGTGGCAGAAAATCCGTGGAAATGGTGTCTTAAATAGACACCAAACGAATATCATACTTTGAAAATTGAAGGGCTTAACAGCGGAAACCACAGATTTATTGGCCGAACGGGACTTCCAGAGAATTGTATAACATTGAAATCAGAACATAAAATAGGCTATTGTTCCTAATAATAGTAATACTTGTTTGTTTCTAGAAAAAAATCCTTGAAAATCCGTACAAAACTCTTAACATTTCAAGAAAGGTTTGTGTTTAGTGACAGCATTTTCGATTTATTCTGTGCTGCCATTTTTAATGGAACTAGAGTCACGATTCCTAATCGGGGGTACGTGGACCCTCATTCCTAAATAATCTAGCTGAAAAGAACCACCATTCAGAGCACTGTTTCCTCGTGATCATGTTAGAAGGTTAGAATATAGTGTTTTAGAGGATATCTTGACAAAATTTCTCAGAGCAGAATTCTTTTTTAATCTCTTTTAGTATGTATAAAACTTCTTCTCTAATTTTTACACAAATTTTCTTGACTTACTTTTACAAAAATTCTAAGAGTAATTTTTGATTCATGGAAAAATATTAAAAAAAAATATTTGAAAGAGTTGCGTAAGAAGTTAAAAAACCCTCCGAAATCGAATTCGGAAGGAAATTTCTGGATTAGGTCGACAATATAGGCTAATACATTGCAGTAAAGATTTTCTGAAAATTACGTTGCAATATTAAACAAATGTATTAAATTACTATGAAAAGATGGTTCAGGTTAAATTGATGAATCCGGTAGTTTCAACGAATAGACAGTATTTTTATAAACTATTTGTTTAAGGTGAAGATGTATCGAAGCATACATCAAATTTCTAGAGCACAAATCTAAAAAACCAGATAGGGTTCGAGCTGAAAATTTGATTCAATGATTGATCTATCGATCAAGTTTTCAGTCCGAGCGATTGCCTGATTCTGTAGATTTATGCGCTTGAAGAGTTGAGGTGTGGCTTCGATTCATTTTCTCTTAAAGAATCTTTTAGATAACCTCCAGACTGACTGACTCTCAGACAGTTCGGCTGAAGATAAATCGACGCCACACCTCATATCTACAAGAGCACCAAGCTAGACCCAATCTGACAGCCAGTCAAACTCAATATCTGATCTATAAGTTACTCGCTGGTAGTGGTGACCGATCGATTAAACTTTTAGTTTGAACCGCTATTTGGTTGTCTAAATTTGTGCTGTTAAAGGTTTGAGGAGTAGCTTTGATTCATCTCCACTCTAAATAACATTCAGTATTCTTTTTTGCAACGTCTTACAAATTGATTCAATGATTATAAATTTTAGTTAATTCCTAAGCTTGATCACGGATTTACCACGGAATTTTAAAAGTATCCGTGGATGTTTTTCTTAAATGTTACATGTATACTTGTAAAATGTTATAAAACAGATGAGCTTTGACTTAGGGGTGCTCAAATGGTAGTTCGCCAGGGCGCCACGGCACCACGCTACGGCTCTGTTTGTATGCCATCACACTTCCAACACCTTTTAAGTTAACATTTTTTATCTCCTTTTATAATTTCTTTATTAGTATCATTTCAACCTATATACTGATTTCTTCTTATGTTATGCAACACTATCAATTCCTGGGTGACTGATTTGAAAACAAAGCGAGAACTTTATTAGGAAAAAATCGAAATTTGTGTTAAGAACAAGCTCAACAAATTCTCAGGGTGGCCACTTTTTTGGAAGGAATTTTAATTCAGAGATTCACCCTTCCTTTTGTTCGTGGTTGGCAACCATGTCTAGTGATAAACGAAAGAAGACGTGACCTTCTACGAGGAAATTTCCCAAGAAGGTGTCCAAGAAGGATTACCACCTTAGCTTTCGCTAACGGGTCCAATGAAAAATCGAAGGCACGGAACCAAACAAGGATCGAAAAGCGATCAATAGGTATAAAATTAGCACTGAAATGGTTGTCAGCAGGAAGAATTTGTGTACAGCACAGCACGAGAGTACGATGCGAAATTATGTTAAAAACATCACTTTTGTGATCTGGTAATTATGCGTAATATTTCAGCAGAAAATAACGCCTTGACAGCCACTTTGTCCCTGTCAACCGATCCAATCTACTATAATGAAATTATTTCGCCAATCCCATCGGAAATTAAGGGACCCCTGCCCAAGGAGGACAGTGACGACACAGTGGCGTCAACACACACCTTCACCTCCACTGCTACTGCCGGCCACCACTTCCATCAGCCAATCAATAAAAAGCCCGTCAAATTCAATCATTTCGAACCCTGCATTGAAAGTAAAAAGGACCAAAACGGTCTCCAAAGGCCCCGAAGGCTCTCTCGGTGTTGGTTTGCCCCCGGGGAGAAAGGTGTTTGCCGGCGATTGCTCCCACTGGAAGACCAACGATGACGGTTAATTGCCCACGGGCATTGATTGCGTTGTTCCAGTCGAAACGCCACACCGGCACCCGATAATCCATCATGTAATCGAAATGAAAAATGAGTTCCTCCGACGACGACGAGGACACATAGTGGTTCGATCGAGAACAAATGACGGTCGAATTCTCACACTCTCATTTAAATAGAAAAGATTTAAAATAAGATTTTGAAGCTCTCTCCCTGGAATAGTACTAATGCGTTAGATAGAATGTTGTAACATCGAAACAAATATTGAATGAAAAAAGGTAAAAATTTTAGCTAAAAATCGTTGCAATAATCTTATGCTGCGATAAATGCGTTATATAATCAGGTTAAGTTAATTGAAAGCTTTTTATTCCTCTTATTAGCAGATGAAATCAACTCACCTGTAAAAAATCTGAACTGCTACGGCAAATTTAGTGAAATATGTTGTTAACCAAATGTTAATAAAAGCTTGATTTTGTTTTATCAAAATAAGATGATAGTGTTGTCAAACACAGAATACCTAGGCATAAGAAATAAACATAATGTTTGAAATAACACTGATAAAGAAATTGAAGTAAAAATATTTGCTTCAAGTTTTAAATTGAAACCAAAAAAGGTTAAGGAAGCCAAATTACTGTTCGGAGAAAATTGCTGCCTCTAAGCCACTGTGAATCGGTGCGAACTCCGACCAAGAAGAACGGTCTTCTACACTGCATCGATTCCCAAGATCGATCGAAAGGGGGCCGATGCATTAAATTTTATAATTACGGTGCCACGTTACGGGATGGATTTTTTCACTTTTAGCCCTGTGTTGTTATCAGCGCCGAGGCTGTATTTTAATGATCGCGACAATAAAACTTTTAAGCGATCGAACTTGATTGAAATGTAATTTAATTTATTGCTCATCAAACGGTGCAGCACAGCACAGCAGCAGGTTGTGAACTGCCTTTCTTTGCATTGTGGGCCAGATCAGAGGTAGATCAAGTCATCTGAATTATAATTGCCAAAGTACGCCTGTGGGCATCCATCATCGAAGTTATATAGGGAGAGTGTGTTATATTTTTAGAAAAATTTACACTGACCATTCAAATTTCTTTTTCAATTCAAAGGGATCTTTAGTTTCTAGCATAAGCATAAAGTCTTTTAAAATTGATTGCTTAGAAATTTTGTGTTTTAATTTTACAGAGATTGTTTATGGCATTAATGTTAAAATAATAGTTCTGTCATGAGTATTCTTCTAAAGAACTATTAGAATCACATGTGTTCTCATCAGGAATCATCTTAGCAACAAAAAATAAGTGCCCATCACGATATCGAAGGGACCATAGAGATAGGAATAAATCGAGACACAGGACATATTTTTTTTTGCAATTTTCTCATCGTAATAGGCTGTTTTTCATCACGCCAATCTGTCATGAAACGGCCTACTTTCGTGCACTGAAGTATGGAGGCCGGGAATAGTCATTACGCAACTGAAACCAGTGCTGTAATGATTCATTACGCAACGCTTTATCATTACGCAACTGTTTTGAGTTGCGTATTGAATCAGAACACAATTTTTTTTCAGAAATTGTAAAATTGTCGTGGGCTTCGTAGCCGTGCGGTTAGTGTCATCGAGGCATTTAGCCGCATCGTGCTAAGGAGTGTGGGTTCGATTCCCGCCTCAGACCGAAAAACATTTCGAGAGGAATGTTTTCCGACTGTGCCACTGGGCGTTGCATGCTAGTCCGTTGTCTAGTGTGGTGCTTCCTTCAAAGGGCAAATAGCCCACTGGAAGCATTAACTTGTAGTGTTTTTTTTTCTTAAAATAATGGTGATTGCATTCCGATATAATTTCTGATTCCCTCAAGTGCTCTTCTACGAAATTGCAAAACATGTTGTACGTGACTCGTTGCAGAACTCGATTTTTACAGCACTCGTCGTAATTATAATTTACAACTCGTGCTGTAAAAATCATAGTTCTGCAACTTGTTCCGTAAACTACTATTAATGAATACTAGATTTAAAATCACTCCGTTACCAAGAGAATAAAAAGCAAACGACGTCATTTCGTGTTCGCAAATTGTTTTAGATCGTCAAAATCTAGTCTAGTAACGTTTGATAATGGGCATATCGACATATGGAAAGAAAATCGGGAATGACAATCACATTTAAATAGGGAGATATCGAGATAAGGAGGATATCGAGATATGGAGAAAGAATGTACACACCTAATTTTAAATGCTGAAACTCGGCATTATTCAATTAATGTATTTCGCACTCTAGCTAGCGTTGGGCGATTTTGAATCGATGTTCTGAAAATCAATATTTTAATTTCGATAATTCGAGTTTTTGAATCGATGTTTAGGGCATCTGAAATCGGTTGAATCGATTTTATTCATTCAATTTTGATTCGATTCATTTTGTCGAACTTAATGAATATTTCTTAACGAGATGATGGAAAAGAAATCAAAGTAAATCCGTTCTATTAAATTTCAAAACTGATTTGAGTTAAGGATGTTAAAACCGAATGCAAATATTATTGGTCTTATTTCAGACTTCATAAATTTTATATCGATTTCGATTCGAATCGATTCAAAAACATCGATTCAAGGGATTCAATTAAATCGGTGAATCGATTCGGCAGTTCAAATGTGAATCGATTTAGTAACATTGATGTTATAGACAAATCAGCCCAACGCTAACTCTAGCACGTCCTTTGTATACTTAGTGGCATAATTTTGTAAACACTGTTCCAATAACCCCTGCCCATTCAAAGAGCTTGCGTTGAGCTCTGCTTTTAGCAAATAAAAATTGCATGCCAAATTTAGAACTTCTTGGTGAACTTCGACAACTTCCTGTAATCTGGTTGAAGTGCGCCTTACCAGTGTACCAGTTATGGCCGTAGAGGTTTGGGGACTTCTAAACCTCAAACGTACGTACATAGTCAAGCTCGAGTTTCGGTATTCTGCAACTGCACGGAAGTTTTGCTCACATGTAATTTTTCAGCCACATCTCTTATTTTGCCGGCTGATTGGCACGTCAGGAGTAAATCATCAAGAATTAACACTACGGACTGCCTGTTTCAGTGGTAAAATTCCACCAGTCTCAATTTATAGTGTGATGCATACCGTGCCTAGGGATGAATTGTTAGAGTGGTCTAAATAAAACTTGTAGAGTACCAGGGTGCCTTCTACAGTATTGTACCCTTCCTATGCTACCCAGAGCGATGGTGCAGGTGACCTTATGTTTCTCCGAGACAATCGGTTGCCCTACTTTAGTCACTAGCCTAAAACCTAATCGATTGGTCACTGGTTGGTGGCGACCAATCGATTAGGTTTTCAGCTTAAACGGATGTTTGGTTCTCCAGATCCGTGCTCTTGAAAATTTGAACTTTGGCTACGATTCGTCTTCACCTTAATAAGAGGGGATTATGAATATGTTGTTTGAGGATAATGAATATGGGTTCACGTTATGCGTTTTACACAGTGTATTCTGTGATTTTTCGCTTTGGCGACTTTCAACGGATACCGATCAGTTTTTTTCGCTGCTGGTATTTTTAAAAAGACACGGACACCGTCTCCAGCCATTTAGCTGCACAGACTGTAACTTAACACTAGACAACAGACAAGCATACTCCAGTGGCACAGCCGAGAAACATTCCTGACGAAAAGTTTCAACAGCTGAAGTGGGAATTGAACCCACACCCCATGACACGATGCGCCTGACGACACTAACCGCACGGCCACGGGACACACCAAGCCAGCCTTTTTCGTGCAGTCGATCATCCTGCTGATGACCTCAATAGTAAATACGTCTATTGTTCGGTTTATTATCATATGATAAACCATTTTTAAACGGATGATTTCAAACAAGTTGGCGTACTCTGTATAGCAAAAAGCCTTCCGCTAATTGTAGGCAGTGATGCAAAGCTCAGATATTGATTTGAGAGGCGCAAGTGTGATGGAATACATACATAGTACAGATCTTGGTTTACTTAATCTAGACAATCGCCCAACCTTTGCGTTTTAGGAACTCCAGGTAAACAAACTGGGATCTATATAATGAATTGAAAAATCGCCAGAAATCGCCCATTGACCTATATAAAAATATTAGATATAATTTATATAGAATAATATAGAACAATATTGCCGAAGACCGCGAAACAATCCGACGCTTGTGAAAAAAGTTATTCAATGATAACCTAAGGCGACGCTGATTAACACATAAAGGATTAACAATAATAACAAAATCGGACCAAATTTCCTAATATTTTTTTTCACAAGCATCGGACTGCTTTGCGGTCTTCGGCAATGTTGTTCATCGTAGAAGTACCTATCGAGATCTGTGTACAGAATTTTTTAAAGAGAACAATGGGCAACCTCTGGCGATTTTTCTTTGCAGAAGTAATTTTTCCCATAGCAAATCCCATACAAACTTTCACTATAAAAGCAGTTCCCAGCTCCTGTGTGTTACCACAGCTCTGGTAAATGGTATGGTTACCTCTAAACGTTCGCACCATTGATCCCTTCGAGCACACTTCCTGCAACGCTATGATGCCGAATCCGCGGTCCTTGAGTACGTCGGCAAATATGCGTGTGCTCCCGATGAAGTTGAGAGATTTACAGTTCCACGTACCGAGCTTCCAATCGCTAGTCGCTTTACGTCGCTGTGGTCTCCGCCGATTGTCCCGGTTCGTATTCTCTCGTTGATTATTCGTTGCTTGATGTTTTTACGGCTGGCTTGCAGGGCCTGACACCAACCTCCTAGATTTCCGGAGGGCCATTTCATTCCCCTTAAATGTTCGGAAGACGATAGTGCGCAGTCTAGCTTAGAGTCCTTCTCTGGCACTCGGACGATGATTAACCGCCCCTGACATGGGCAACAGACTCTCCAGGTTTGCAAAAGCAAAAGCAAACCCCCCCTTCCCTGTCAGCATACGACCAAAGTTCCAATCTTGGTTGGTTACCCGATCTTCCCTAAGGTTACTCGTACCCCTGCCAGTACCGCGAGGTGGTAGGGATAGGAGTTGCTGGGCAGGAGGCTAACTACCGCACAGAAGGTCTATTTTATTCCTTCAGGTACGCGAGGAACCAATGGTACGCCATGCCCAGCCATTTACCAACCAGGAAACGGATCTTATCGTCTGAATTTATAAATTTGAGCTTGAGCACCAATGTGCTGTATCACATTGCTTAACACCTCTGTGGAAATTTGCATACAATCTATCAAGTCCTAGTGTGATAGAGCTAAAAGATATTTGTACATTTTTAATCAAATTGTCTTGTATTCAAAACCTATCTTCAGCCAATGTTTCAGTGCTGATTCGATATTTCTCATGCAACAAATTAAACCGCTCCAGCAAACAGTAGTGAAACTACATCTTGCCTCACATACATGGCATGTTCTTTTGGAAACCCACCACGGAAATTAAACGTCCCTTCCAATAATCGTTATCCCGCAAGGCCTCTCGAGAGCCGAGAAAACCCCTTCGCGCGGTGATAAATTATCGGTTGACAAATGTATGAATATTTATGTTCGTTTAATCAAACCCGCCAAAATCTCGGTAAAAATAAATTATTTGTTTATCTTTTCCAAGCGATTTACCAACCGAACCGAAGCGTTACCTTTTTGGGCATTTTGGTAGGCAGTCCGGGCGAAATTGTACGAGAGCTTCCCAGTTTTGTCCGTGGTCACCAAAGTCACCGTTTTGCGTCGTCATCCAGTGCGAACATCCCCACGGGGGGACTTTCAATAAAGCTATCATAAATCCTCGCAGTTATCATATTTTTAATCATCTGCCCCGGTTGTAAAAACGAAATTTCCAAATTAACAGCTTTGTTCCAATCGAACACGCTCGGCTGGCGAACCTATGACTTATGTCTCGGAACTCGACGCTGGGGGATTAAAAATCCGTTTGACTCCTTTCAAGGAGGTGCTACAAAGCTCGTGTCGCTACATCTCTGGCACCGAAGCACAGTGGGCCGAGAATCAGTATTTCGCAAAAAAATCTGTAAAAGTTTTTCTTATTCTCTTTTACATATTCGAATCATCCAAGCAGATTCTCAATAAATATAATCATAAAAGTATATTTTAGTTTGTTTCTTTTAATTCCGCCCTAATTGCGTTATCCTTTGATAGATACGCGTATTTCGACTACCACTTGGAATTTTGTCGCGAAATTGTGATTACTGGCCCAAAGTGCAAAGTCAGCAGTTTGTCCACGCGGGAACTCGACCAAGATGGAGAGCAAGACAATGTGAGCAAATTTTTCTTTCACTTAATTGGAACTGAAGGAATGCATCCAGGAGCGATTTGCGGACCGCTTTCCTTCGTTTTGCTGAGTTCTTGCGAAAGTTGGCTCTCGCCGTCGGTTCCGGGAGTGCGACATCAGCCGAAGACCGGAGCGCTGCTCTTATCAGTGATCAATCGGCAATAAAAATTAAATAAAATGAATATTGGTGTAACTGCATTGAGCGGGAAAGGGTTTTCTCTTCACACTCACTAAAGATAGCAATTATGGTCGTAAATAATTTAGACTTACCCTCGAACACAAGAGTTCATATGTTGTACTGGAGATTATGTGACGATCATTGCAATCTATAATTTTCATTAAAAGATGAAACTTATTACAGTCGCTTCAAAACCTTTTGAACGAAGATAAGGTTTCATCGTTTAGTATGATGATGTACAACATGGAAGTGTGAAATTGAGATTATCGACAAATTCAACAATACAATGATATACCGATAATTTCAAACAGATTCTAAAGTGTAGCTAAATTCATGGTTTTGAGCTTATTCATAATTACACAGCAGACCATAAGTTGTAAAATTACGTCATTCTAGCTTCATATATAAAAGATGCAAAAATATGACCGGGATTTGAACCCTGGTCTATCGAGTGATAGCTAATAGGAAGTGAAATAGACTTGATATACTGCTTCGCGTTAGAAAATGGGTTAACCAACGTGCGAAGTTTGATTTTTGACCAACTTCGCTGCGTCGCAACTCGATTCTCAATAGTGCGCATAATGCACACGGTGACGGGCATAGATGCGCACTATAGCGAAGGGACTCGCGACGCGGCGAAGTTGGTCAAAAATCGAACTTCGCACGTTGGTTCATCCATTTTTAGTCGCGAAGCAGTATACAAGTTTTGTGTTGCTACTAGCAATGGGTTGCTTGGATTTTTTGTCGTTTGAATCCGATGACGTTTTGTCCGGATTATTGTTATAAACGAATTCGATTCTTGATGCTTAACCAGAAATAACGTCGGCCGTTATTAATTATTGTTTGGCTGCGCACGAAGCTTCAATCTATTTCAGCCTAAGAAAGTATTGCTGTGTGCGTTTGAAATACAAATATCAAATGCGGGAACACCAAACGCGGTAAGATTTTTAACAAGAAATGCGATGTCAAAGATAAATTTTTCTTGCTAGGGCGGCGGTGATTTATATTATCGTTGCTAGGTATCCTTTGATTGTTTTGTGTTACCGTATTTGGAGGACGTTTAGTCAAGATTTGCATCTCAAATGCAAACAGCAATATAATGTTCGAACTGCTGAGATATTTAACTCATTTCTCTCGTGATTCCAATTACCTTTGACAACCTTAGCAAATCAGTTTATAGGGTGAAGCGGAATAAATGCGCTAAAGACACCAAGAAGATTTGACGCATAGTTTTCCTGCTACATAACTTTTTGTCTTGGTGCAGAGTGCTTCGTGAAGCCCAAGCAGGACGGTTCGATTTTGCGTTGTCAGATAGGTTTTTCTCACGGTTTCGCGCGTGGTTTCGTAAGTTCAAGTGTCGACATTGTTTTCTTCTACTTGGAAATTTTTCATATCAATTGAAAATATTATATTCAAAGGCATGTTTATATCTCACAAATAATTGTTTATTAAGGTCTAATTGCTTATTAAAATGAATCCTGTGATCCAACGATCCTTCCTGTTAACAAACATCCATCCCAGTAACCTTTATGGAGACGCAGAGGTTAACACGGTCTCCAAATACAAAGGCTACACACTAACATTCCTCCCCTCCCCCCATCCCACCTGACTACAAGGACGTGGCCGGCACCGTTCATGACCCTGTATAAATAGAGGCACTGAATTATGCACACTGGAGAAGATAATGGCTAACCCCAGCCGAATTTCTAGTTGATTCTTTGTGCATTTTCCAGGGGGCCGGCATGATGGCCATATCTTGTTGCCTCTTATCGAACGCAAGCAGTGCTCACCAATACTATTACGCTATAAGCAATGCAGCTGGTGTGAATGTGGGAAAACGAACCTAGGCACACAAAATCTACGTATATTGTTCGATATTGTTTCCATTCCAAAGTAGGTTTTATTTCTATTATCGTGAAAAGCACAATGAAGTGTTGTTTTCCTTTATGCGGTGTCGATTTTCATAATCAAAAGAACAATTATCACGATGATAACATTTCGCATCATAAGTTTCCAACACATACCGATGCGAGGGATCGATGGCTAAATGCCATTGCTAACGCGGATAAAACCACTTATAAGAAAACAGAAGATGCAATGCACATTCTCAGATACCAGCTTTGCGCAGTTTTTGTCTTGTTTGGCGCATTTTGTCCCATTTTCACTCATACGGAAGGTAAACATTCAACAAATATATGAGAGTGCGTGAGAATTGCAACTGGAGTATAAATTTATGCTCCCGATAAGAAGGCACAACAAGACCTGTCAAATACCATATTGAAAAACTATGATGTCATCCCTCTGGCATTTTCACAGACTTTGGTCAATCAAGGAACGTCAACCATTGGTATGTGTAGTCAGTCTAAGCTAAGCTAAGCTAAGCAGTCATTGAGTAGGCTTCGCTTAGTTCTCAAATTTTTCAAACTTCCGACACAAGTTAATGAAAGAATGGTAGTCGAGTACTGTCAAACGGTATGGTGAATCATCGAAAAACGTTGGTTATATAAAAGTAAGATGATCTACTGGAAAGGAATGAACAGAAATAAAGTATAGTGTGATTATGTAACATTATTTATACATATGTTTGTTTTGCCTGGCGTAGAACTTTCTTTGCTTCATATTTCCGATTTTACTTCCACTGATTCCCAAATGTTTTCCAGATGTTGTCATTGGTTCACAAGGAGTGCTCAAGAGATCCCAAGAAATTTACAAGATTTTCCAGGAAGTTCTGAGGGTAACCCGCATATTCAAATTTGATGAGAACTGTACTAATTGTCTAAACCCTTTGCGATCCCATTTGAAACTCTTTTAGGGCATTAATGGGTAAAAAAGCCCCTTAAGAATATCTAAGAATCTTTTGGAGGAACTCCTTTAAGATCCTACGCCCGTGGTTTATACTACAGTATCACCAGTTCAGCTGCACTTACTCAAGGAACCAATCAGATGACTGCTTAAGAACTATCAGACACCACCAGTGTATCCAGCACCAGCTCACTTGATCTTCTTTTTTTATGCAACAATGACCAATGAGGGGAAGGGGGAGGAATTGATCATGCGTTCAAAATTGACGCACAGTAGGCTCTGGTTCTAGCCAGATAGAAACTAGTGAAAGATACAACTACAAAGTACGAGGAGAAGAACGGGCCTGGGATTGAACCCATGACCTACTGCTTATGAAGCAGAAGCGCTAGCCATTAGACAATCAACCCTGTGCTCACTTGTGCCGGTTAGTGGAAAAATCTCGATTTTCATGGCTCGAACAACTGGACTAGTTTGTCGAAGGCGCAATGTTTCTAAGTAGTCGGGATCCTAAGATATTTGCAAAACAAAAGCTGTCTGGTGGCAAAATCTCGAAACTCTTGGCTCAAATAATGAAAGCCCTTATTGAACTACATTACCGAAGATGCTATCTTTATAAGTGTCAGGTTCCTGAGATTTCAGGAAAACAATATTTTGGTGCAAAAAAACTATATGTCGATCATTCATTAAAAGGGTCTGTAATCTGAATTTCGGTATTGGAAAAGTTGTCGTAAAAAGTTGTTGGAGTGCATTATTCATCTAGTATTTTATGCAACATACACTGCCGTGAATCGCAAGTCAGTCCCATCTCTAAAAAGTAGGCATTGAGAAAATGGTCAAAGAAGCCCACAATGGACCAATGCATGATTTCACTATTTGACGTTTTAGCGGTGCCGTGTTATTTATGTGATCATAGCAACCAGTGAATTCGGCACCGCTCAAACGTCAAATTAGTGAACTCGTGCATCGGTCCATAGTTATTCATGCAACAAGTTTCAAAAGGATATTTTTTTACCAAGGATGGTACATTTATCCAACGATATGGATAAATACGACCAGTGCTATAAATCGAGTTTTGCAACGAGTTGCACACAACATTTTTTGCAACTATGAAAAATGCCCTTGCAGTTGGATTAATTCTTGAAGAATAAAAACATTAAAAATAAATCCAAATGGGCATTCATACGTAGTAATAAATAAGAATTTTTCAATCAGGTAGGCTGTGTGATGACTGTCACAAATTTTCACACTTTCATTGATCATTCTATTTTCTAAGATAGATCAGATGAGACGCCGTACACAATTATCAGCCATATTATTAGTAATTCATGTGCTGAATTGTCTACGTATACATATTACCTCCTTTACGTCCTATTTCAACTCAGATTCTTCAAAGTCAACTAGCTTCTGATTATACATCCGAATCCGGCGCAATTCGGTTGGTCAAACGAATGTAGAACAGAGTTGCTCGCTGTCACTATCAACGCTTAAAATTTGCTGATTAATACAGACCGACTGCGATACAATTCGGATCAATCTATACCACATCATGCTGTTAACTCCATAACAAGTGCATTGATGGCGATACACTGTGGATACGATCTTTTTTTCAGTATTGCAGATAGATTGAAACTATTTGTTTCTCACTGAAAAATAGTAATAACATGGATAATTACCACGTGATCACTCATTCTACAGTGATTATGATCTAGAGTGCGATGTCGCATCACTGCTGTTGGATGTCAAATCAAAGTCATAATGATAGCTCGCAAGTGATAGAGATAGTTTTAGACCATCAGCCATCAGCTGATATGATCGATATTAATCAACTCTGATGTAGAATCAGAATCTAGTTGAGTAAGGCATTGAGAAATTCAGAACAATTGAATAAATGACTTATGGATGCAATCCAACGTCATTCTGATAAGGTACCGTGGGGGAAGTGTAGCAGTGGGGTAAGTGGATCATTTGACCATAATAAGCATAAATACTTGAATATTTCGAATGTTCTCGCACCTTTGCTTCATTTTAGATTATATTCTCACGTGCACACTGATACTGCTGCAAAATTGATACTACACGTGCACTTATTTTTCATAATATTCTGATAAAATAAAGACTTTCTTTAATTTAAAAGCTAGCAAAATATATAACGTAGCACTAATAACAAGAATGACAGTAATACCATGCTTACTATACATCACATTTGTTTTGAGAATATCCTTCCGAAAAAAAAAAATATATATATTTATATAAATGACCAAAACATGACCCTTTGCTGTGTTACACAGTGCAAAAACCTGTAGTGGAACTGACTTGCGGTTACTTTTCACTATGGGACAATCCTACTTGTTTTTTTTTCCTAATTTTACCAAATAAAAAGTGTTGATCCGTAAAAGCCCATAGGAAGATACAGTGACTCAATTTCATTTTCGTACGGGGCACTGTTATCATATCAAGTCGGTATGAAACTATTAAATGATCCATGGACTTTGAAATACTTTATCAATTACGAAGGTCATAGGTGTCATCTATTGTTTGGCAATCATAAACTGTATTCATTTGCTTAAATCTTTGGAGTAATGGAAAAGTATTGAATTTGTGTCTAAAATTGACCCAATTCCATATTCGTACACCTAACTAAAACTAACTTACAACATTCAAAACTAATTTTTAATGGACTAGATGATTGCTCAAGTTCTTCATTGTGTTGTTTAGATGTAGAAGAGTACATTTGGAGAATTTATAAGCAGACATATTTGAAATTTAAGTAAATTTAAGAAAAATACAACTTTTTCAATGTTATATTTGCAAAAATATTTGGTAAGTCCAACAATAACGTACATTTTTCCAACATAACTTCCTTAAGAATGATAACTGCGAATTCTGCATAAGTTTCAAAAATTTAGAATCAGTTTTAGAGTAGCTGCGAGTGGAAATCGATAACTTATGTTTCAGGATCTTAGGTAACATAACATTTATAACAAATCCAAAACTTTCCAAAAATTTTAGTCAATTTATCTCAGTTTGGCTCTTGAACGAATAAACATAATCCATAGTTGATGTTCCTAACAAAATATTGCGTAATTATTATTATTATATTACATTTTACTACCAAAAAAGATTAAAAAGATTTATAGAATAAATATTATTGCCGTAACCGCAACACATACGTGTTTTGAAATGATGAAAACAACAGGATGTATTCTAGTAAAAATTTAATCAATGCTCTCTGCTCATTCTAGTTACTTTATATGTTTCTCATAAAATCAACAAACTGCAAAATGGGGTCCTATTTTGAGTATAATTTGAATATGCTCAGAAATAATTGAATATAGAGATAGCATCAATTATGTGGAGGTATGTACAGCGTAGTGTAGGGTACTTTGTCGTAAAATGAAGTTCGTAGTTCAAATTCTGTTTACAGACAATTTCAAAATTAACCTTTGGCTGTTGTTTAAAATGAAAATTTGGTTTAAATTGATTGAAAATATCTCTTTGAAAGAGTTTTGAAGTTACGACAGAACAATTTTATGAACATAAAAGGGTTAAAATCTGTTTATGATTTCTGTAAATTGAATTCTTTTGAACCCAAATTCTTTCAGAGCTTACGAATATAATTATTAGATTTGATCCAATAACAAAAATGAACGTTTTTGTTCGAATTATTGGATTTTATAGCAACCATTTTTGGAAAACTGGCATTTCTAATAATTTTACCTAAATTTCATATATATCCGTTAATAAATTGTCCAAATGTACTTTACTACATCTGAACATCATAATAAGGCACTTCAGCAATCAAATAGAGCACTAAAATTTAGTTTTGAATATTGTACGGTTAATTTTTGATAGGTGTACGAATATGGAATATGTTTCATTAATCCAAAGGTTAATGTAAATGGAAACATTTTGTGATAGCCAAATAAAAGATGACACCTATTACTTTCGATTTGGATTAAGTATTTTCAACTTAAAACATCATTCAATGTTTTTCACTAACTTGATGTGAAAACAGTGTTCTGTACGAATATGAAATTGGGCCACTGTATATTGAAAATTGATATCAACTCAATTTTGAAGAAAATGCAGATGGGACTGACTTGCGATTCACGACAGTAAACTGCCCAGAACTGCATATTTGTAACATTCGACTAAAGTAGGCATTGAGTAAATGGAATTCTAAGTGCGCATTTTGTGGTAGTATAGGATGAAAATTTCTAAAAAATACCTAGAGCTCGAAAGTGCTTTTTTGAGGCTGAATTTTTGTACAACTCATATCGCATACTAGGTGAATAGTAAGAACATAATTTTGATAGAAATTACATTGCTACTATATAATGAGGCTCATGAATAATCTCAATCAGACTGTTATGCAGTTACAATTACCAATGTGACAAAACAACTTGATATTTTTTTAGAATTTTCTAGAACGATCTCACAGATTTCAGTAAATTGGTCGATAGTATTTATCATTTGATGACTTTCCCAGGTATTAACTCTAATTTGTCAAAAGTGTCAAATGTGACAAACTTGCAGTTATGGGCAGTTCAGTTCTGAACTGATTATACTTGTTAAAATCCTTTTTTATCAAACTTCAAAAAATAAATGGTTACCCCTGGAGATCCAAAGATCTGTTTCTAGAAAATGCATGTCCGTGCTAGAAAATCAAAGCGAGAGAGCGTTAAACTAGCAAAATTTCACACAAGTCTCGTTAGCTCTATACAAACTTCATTCAAAAAGCTACACTTCCATTCACTTAAAGTTAACATTCACGTAGCCCCGAATCAATGATGGTTTTCAGTGTATCTTTCATGATCTTGCAGAACTGGAACATTGTATAGTAGACATAATTTCGTTATATGCAGATCATAATTTCCAGGTGATGGAAACTTCAATCAATCACCACTAGTAGCCCATCAATTTCCCAATTTTGCAATACTCCTTATTTTATTGCCCCACATTAACGTTAATTCGGACGATCAGTCTCCGCATTCTTCGCGGTAGGTCGAATCAATTAAGTACAGCGCAGATCATGTCGAAAGCACCAGAAGCGTAGGGAAAATTGAAAAACAATGAAGTCACATTTTTCAACTAAACTCCGGTTGCGTAGAGATCCACACGTTGAAGATATCAAGAAGTAGAATAGCAGCATCATGTGAGTATGCAAATTCCATCGTCTCGCAGTACTGATGGCAACACCCATTGGCATCAAGACATACGTGGGGGACTGGGTGTAAAATGCGCTATCGGGGTAAAACGCGTCACCTGAATAACTCTAAGATAAACGGTATAATAGTCAAATTGGATCGTTGCTTTCAATTATGATGCCTCTGGCGGAAACATTTACTAATGTCCACATAAAAATCAAAAACGATTTTGAAACGCTATACTTTTTTAGAAACCATCGGTGAAATTCAAATTTAGCGGCAAAACCCCACAACCAAACAAGACAATAATCCGCATTGCATCTGCAACATACATAAGAATTGTGTTGGATTTTACCACAAAAAAATCCGTTTGGAACTGGGTGGCGTGTTATACTCGCTGTTTTGGAAATGATTGACATTTCTGTTAAATCTTATTTCTTAGATATGATTGCCTCAATCCAATAACTGTTTATGGTGAGCATATTAATGAGACTTCCCTGTGAATCAGATCAAAATGGCGTACTTGACGAAATTCACAATTTCAATAGAAGTTTTCCTTTGCAGCGCATATTACCCGTCTTCCCTCAAATGGAGAGTCCACGACCACCGAGCAGTCTCAGCCCCAACAGCAGCAGCAGCAGCATCACACGCAATCCGGTAATCAGACGAGACTGCGCACCGCAAACAAAAAATGATGTGAACTGTAACATGTCAAATTTACTCAACATTCAATTTCTCACCGGGGCCTTTAAGGTATCGTTCGGAGTCTCGGTGCTCTAGTGTAGACGGGGCGGGGCGCGGTCGCGGATCGGTGGCTATGTACACACAACGCAACTGCAGGGAAACAAAAGAAAACAAATTAGTCTGGACGTGACCGGCAACTGGCAAACCGGCAAATCACACGCCCCGAAATAAAAGAAAAAAAAACGCATCCCCCCGAGTGATGGGCGGCAACACGGTCATGGGCGTAGCCGAGAGGGAGCTGAGGGGGGCATTGCTTTGTAAGGAATCTGTCAAATATTTGTTATGCAAATCAAAGGATCTTGACGAAAGAATGTTTTCCAAATACATGGGCCTGGCCCCCTCCAGAATCATCCAGGCCCCCCCAGAAAATTTTGATGATAATAAAAATGAAAATTTTAACAAAAACTATTTAACATGAAGAGAAATATGATTCAATGTACATGACTCTTGTTATTGACCAAAATCTCTTCTATAGTAACGTTATTTTATGTTGAACATCTAAAGTGATGAAACCTCGCTTGTCTTATACAACATCAGCGTGGCGGTTCTGACTTCGGTGAATCGCGCGACAACCGAAATCTTAACCGCCCGGCTGTCGATTGAATGGTTATTTGTTAGAAATAGCTTCTTGTTGTTTGCGATAAGCGAAATTTTTCGACATTTCCGTTGCAAAAAATATCGTGGTACAAAAAAAGGCAATATCCGGGAAATTGGATTCCCAAAATTCGTTTTTTTTTTTTTCTGAAAAATCCAAATAAATGCAGTTTTAGCATAAAGCAACATATTCACTGCATTATAATTTCTCATGTTTTTGGGAGATATTCCGATGATGTCCGATAAAAAATTGAAAAAATATACAAAATTACTAAAGGAATTTCTCAGACAATACATAGCGGGAATTTTTGTCGAAAAATTTGGCTTGACTTTCAAAAAATTTCGGCATGGCCAAGTTTTCTAAAATTTTCCAAAAAACTTTTCGACATTTTTTATGAAGTTTTAGTATGATGAAATTTTTGAAGACATATTGAAAGGTGGCTTCAGAAATTTTGGTTATCTCTTGAAAATTAGTCGAGTAATATTGTGGGACTTATTCATACTTTCAAAGCAATTTCCTCCCGATGGACAATCGTTCTATGTCTACTATTTATTAGAAAACTGATTCCGGAATATAATCCTGGATCTACCAAAAAAAATGTTACCTAATCTTTTAAAAGTTCAGCATTCCTCTAAAAATAATTGATTCTGTCAAATCTTGTACTGAGATATTTCGCTGAAAGTTGTATAAGAAATTATTCTGTTCCTTCAAATAGTTTTCCCAAAAAATTGATTACTAATTCATTCACGAAGTTTATCAAAAGCCATTGAGAAATATTTCTAAAATACAGAAAAAAAATGCGTCAAAAATTCTCTTGCGTTTTCCTTTTCTAGGCATTTTTCTTCAAGTCCCCGAATTATTCAAGAATTGAAAAGAAAATTGTTTTTGGAATGTCTCTTGCCTGCGAATCTTCGGAGAAAATTAGTTGAAAAACTCCAGGAAATTTTTGCTTCCAAATAAGCATAGCGGTAAAGAAATCTGTAGAGAACCATGTAGCGAAATAACAGGGAAGGGAGTGAGGATTTATTAAGATATTCATAAAGACATTTGTATTGATCTTCCTTTAAAAAACTTTTTCAGAAATAATTTTACTATTTTTTGGCAGAATCCATATTTTTGGTTTGCATTTTTCAGCAATACGAGGGCGGAATTTTAGGAGGCTTTTTGACAGAATTCCAGAAAATCAGAAGTCATAGATAGATTCCAAAGACAATTTCCAAAGAAGATTCTGTTGGAACTTCTTGAGAAATTTGTTTTATTTGTAAATGTATTACAGAGGTTGCAACTATCCTGTAATTTTCCAGGTTATAAATAAGAAGAACTGTTCATTTTATAAAGAGGACACTTTGTTTAAACTTTATATTTTTAATTTATTGATAAAATCGAAATTGGTTTTCTGTGCATCGTTCATCTATTATTCTATAATGCTACGAAAATATAAAATCTTAGAAAAAGCTTTTGGTTGATGAGCTAAATAGTTTTTCCAAAAACTCATAAGAAAAGCTGTTCGTCAAAGTTGAACATTATTATTCGCAAAACAAAAATCCTAATTTTTATGAACAAATTGTATGTTTGCATCATTTTGTAGTAATTAGGTAAAGTAAGTTACGACACTACTCACAATAGTACACTATATACTAAACATAGCAGCCAATGACTTTTGAATATTGACTGACGTAGGGATGAATAGGATTATTCTGTAATAAACTATCAAACAGATAAGACGTATCATTAGTTTGGCTTACTAAAGAAACTATATTTGTACAAACGAGAGCTAAATCGTGCGTCAAACCATAGTCTTAAGTACACATTTTACTGTTTATGGTAGTTTTACTAAAGAGTCTCATACTTTTAAAATCGTGTACGCATATTTATCGATCTACAGCAAATTGTAAATGGTTTTCTACAAATATTTCAATTGGTAATCTCAGAATAACATACTATGAAAATAATATGTGGAAAATTAAATCAATTTTATTACAGCAGTGTTGCCAATTTTGAAGATTGTCATTATAATTTGAAAGGTCTTCCAAGAATAAAGCAATTGTGTTTCTAATGTTCTTTAAATGTGACGTGGGGACTAGATAAGTAACTTTATGAAGGCGTAAGTTGTTTTTCATATTAATACTATATTAGGACTTCCGTCAGGAAATACCTTTAACCAAAAAATTCTACTCATATCAGTTCCCTTCAAATTCTAAATTGTTTTCTCTAAAAAATATAGGTGAAAAATGATTTGATTCTTTCTGTAAAATTGTTGTTCCAACAATATCTTGATTTTTTTCATCAGGCTTCTGATTGATAATGCTTTCGAAGAACAATCCTTTTTTGAAAATAAAAAATATAAAGAATTTTCCAAAGAATCCAAACAATTGATAACCTCCAAAAATCGACCGTTCTAATCGTTGTGCTATATTTGTGTGAAATTTAATTATTTTGGAGAAATTTTATTATCACAACATTGTACAATACTAGTCGAACGATGTGCAGAAAACCGCTTGAAATTTCATTGATAAATTGAAAAGATACAGCATGCACAAGATGTCTACTTTATAAAATGAACAGTCCTTAACTTAACCCTCTAATACCCAACCCCGCCTTTAGACGGGGTACACTTTGAAATTTTGTGTATTTTTTCGTAGCTCGGAAATTAAAATGATTTTATTTTTGGCCTAAGCCTTGACTCATAACACGCATATAAGAAAAGTTTTTTTATGATTTTTGAAACTTTTTTGTATAATTGAAAATTGTTTGAAAAATTGTATTCTTATATAACCTACAAATGCCTGGGATTCATTTAACGTGTATTATAAAAAATCGTACCTTTTATATTTTTCTACGATCAATCTATCACAGGAGAAGTACCTGATGTTATTGAAATGATTTCAAATCTGTTTTTTCCGTTAGTTACACGGAAAATAAAAAATGTCCCAAAAAAAAATTAAAAAATTCATATTTTCAAAAGTAAAGTAAAAACTCAAATTTTTATTATTGTCAAAAATCAGTAACCAGAAGAGGCTTCAAGAAAAAATAGAAAAGGATAGGGATGTTCAAAAATAAAAATAATAAAAATAAAAAACCAAAATTCATAAATTTGCGAAGAAAAATAAATCATTGCCCAAACCGTGTTTAGAATGATTTTAGATAACGAAAAATAATATTTAGATCGAAAACAAAAATTTGGGTATTAGAGGGTTAATTTTCATTGCACCATTGCCCATTTATTGTTCTACCTGCTTCGACAATTTGTTGTTTCTCCTTCCTTTCCATGACGCTTTAAAGAACTTCGTACAAAAATCTTTCCATACTACAAAAACCAACATAAAAAGGTAAATTATGATAGTGAAAGAAATGCAGAATTATTATACGTATGGTTTTGAATTTCTCAAAGCCCATCAGGAATTCCTCAATAAATTTTCAAAGTAATGCAAAGTTTACCCAAAGATTTAAATTCATTAAAATCTTACAATACGAATTTTACCACAATATATCTTCCGTAATGTTCTCAAAAAAGTACCGGCTATATTTTCGCGTTAAATTTCTACAGTACTACAAAATAATCGATAATACACCCTTTAAAAAAGTTTGCTTGGAATTTCTAAAGTTAGGAAAATGGGCTCTACATTAATATGTTCAACATAGTATCATGAAACTGTCGAGTTCATACAAAATGTTATGTAAGATTTAAGTAACAAATACTTTCAGTTGAAATTCCATTCATTAACACCAATCATTTTCTGTTATACAGGGAAACCTCCATGAGTCGATATTGAAGGGACCATCGACTCATGGAAATATCGAGTCATGGAACAGCAATCCTATGGGAAGCTGCATCTAGGGACCATCATAGTAACCATGAAATTTTGTTTTTAGTATGGTTCCATGAGTCGATATCGAGTCATGGAACATCGACTCATGGAGGTATCACTGTAGAAGACGAAGGAAAAAGAGCAAGAATTTTTGTAGTAAATCCTGCATGGACATTTTTTCTCTGAAATACATTGTCCACAAATTTCAGAAAATCTACGATATATTACTTGAATTTTACGACAGGAATTCAGTAATTTTTCGCGAATTATTTTTAAGCTGAAATTATTAAAAAAACCAAAAAAGTTCTTTCAATTTTTTTGTATGTTTATTTTTTATGGAGTGATTCGTAGGAGGAGTTTGTAAAGCAATCACTGAAAAAATTTAATATGGATAGCGGATACATTTTTGAATGTTATTTATGGAAGAATCCTGAGATTACCATTTCTAGTTATTTCTAGAGCCCGAAGAAATACTTGATGGAACTGTAACTTTTATGAAAACTTTCTTTGAAAATTCTCATTTGGTAAAGAAAATGTAAAAAATCTCTGGAAAATATTTGGAAGAATCTCTGGTAAATTTTTCGGAAGAATCTTAGGGAAACAATAATATAATTTTCGTGGAAGAGTGAAAGAACAGTTGAACGTATTCCGCTAGGAACAAATTATAAATGAACTGCTGGAGGATTCTTCGAACTTACAATTGGAATGTATATGTAATAAGTCCTTAGAGGACTTTCCAGGAGAAATCATTAAAAGAATTGCTTATGCATTCTCTGGCGGAATTCTTCAAGAGATTTTTTTTAATCCAATTTGTTCGAGAAATTTTCTGGTGAGATCAGAAAGCCTGGAAATGTTTTTCCATTGGAATCCCAGGACAAACTCAGTGAAAACTAGTGAATAAGTTCTTTAAGAAAGCACTGAAAACTACGAAAACAATTAATGAACAAATCTCCGTAGGAATTCTCAGAGAAATCTCTTCAAAGCACATGTATAAGTACTTGCGAAATTCGTGGAAGAATCACGAAGGACATTCCTTGTAAGTTTTTTTTTCTAGAAATCTTGACTGAATTACAAAAAGAATGAATCTTTTCCGTTGTGAAAATTGGAAATAACAAATATCACTGATGTGCCGTGAAATAAAACAAAATAATAAATAAATAAAAATCCGTTGAAATTACGAAATTTGTGAAAATCCTACTTATTGCTGTTGACAGTAATTTTGAAAAACAAGTATTTGCTAGGCCCCCTCCAGAAAAAAATCCTAGCTACGCCAATGGGAACAACCAATCTTTGCTCAAAAAATAATTTTGCCACTCTTTTTATATATATTTTTTTCCTTAGATTGAAGTTATAGTAATTCCCCAATCATTGTTCCTGGAATGCTTCTTGTTCCATGTAGGTATTTTCATAGAGATCTTCCTGATAATTTTTTCAGAAGTTTATCCAATAACCTTAGAAACTTCATGATATGGTTTTGTGGTGAGACTTGTGGTCTGAAATTTTGATAAATGTTTTTAAAATTATTTGAGTTTTTTGCTGGTGTGCTTTAGAAGAAATAGTATTGTTGAACTGCAAACAGCATAGTGAAACATTTCTTTACAAACAATTTTTACCTATCTTTAGATACAAACAATATAAGTCCAAACAGTATAAATAAATTTATATTACAAAGGTCGTAAATTTCTTCAACTGCAACGTAATCAATGTTGAAAGTGAAATGGTGTAAATTTTATAGTATTTGTATTGGAAATACGCCACTCTTGTTAAATCACATCCTACGTGACCTGTAGTGAATGAGCAGTCAAATTGTTCAGAATTCTTTACGCGTGTACACTGTACAATTTAGCAAACTGAAAGTTTCTTAGAGTGATTGAAGAGATGAGTTCCATCTAGAATGTGTCGGATAACAAATAAAAATCGTGCTTGAAAGTCTTCGACTTGGATTATATTTTGCACATGTTTTTGGTATGGTAGAATAAGTGTTTTCTCTAGAAAAATCGATCATTTTGACCCAAGAATATCTTTTGAAAATGGCCTATGAATGGGCGTAGCAGTTACATGCAACTTATGTGAAAAACTAACTCCAAAACTGTTGATTTCGGAGAAAAATGTTCTATGAAAAAGTTGCAGTGAACCCGTTTGGACTAGAAGAAAAAAAATATACACTGAAAAAATATTTTATTATTATTATAATTATTTTTAAATATTTATTTTATTTTCAGAAACAAAAAATCAATGATTCTTGATGGAGAAATTTTGATTAAAAAAGTTTTTCTAGGAACAACTTTTGGCCGATTGTCAAAATTTTGTTTTTTTTTTTTGTCAAAATTAATACGTTTTGATGATACAATAAGAATCTTGAAATTATTCCGAACTATATTGATTATATGGATAATTTCTCTAGAAGTAGCCATTTTCAAAGTATAACTAGTTTCATGCAAAAAAAAAAATATTTAAATAATAATATTTTAATGTATATTTTTTTCATTAATCCTGATATAATTCAAAAATGGCTAGTTCTAGAGAAGTTATCTAGATAATCATTATGGTTTAGAATCATTTCAAGATTCTCATTGTAAATTTATTATAAAAATTTCTTCATCATGAAACTTTGTCCCAAACTCTATGATTCAATTTAAAAAATATAAAAAATGGGTTTTTTATATTTAAAACTTTAGTTTTATTTTTGAATTTTTCATGAAAGAACATGAATAATTTTTTCAGTGTGTATCTTTTTCTTCCAGGCCAAACAGTTCACTACAACTTCGTCATAAAAAAAAAAAAAAAAAATTTAGAATTTTTTTTCTTAAAAATAGAAAAAAATAAAAATAAGTTTCTCTTAAATCAACAGTTTCGGAGTTGACATTTTTCGAATAAGTTGAATGCAAAAACTTATAGGCCATTTTCAAAAGTTATTCTCAAGTCAAAAAGATCGGGTTTTCTATGGAAAACACTTATTGTATCATACCAAAAACATGTGCAAAATTTACTGCAAATCGAAGATGGTCGAGTTCTGCGACTGATCGATTTGACAAGGAATTCGTCAAGAGCGCCAATGCGCGCAGAGCTGCCAGATGATTTGATAGAAAATCTTTATCTATTAGGTTAGAAAATCTGTGTCCTGCACAAAAAATCTGCGTTCATACAAAAAATATTGTAAGAAAATCTGTGTTCCATACAAATTGAATCTCTGCCAGAAATTAAAAAAAAATGTAAAATACAGATAAATTTGTATATGTGGCAGTCCTAAATGCGAGTCACATCAGAATCAATGATGATAAGGAATGATTATAATTATATGCGTGAAACAGTTGATGGCCTGTGAACGGGATTATATAGATGGGTGGTGAAGGAAAACGAATCAAATGAAGAGTGCTAGAAGCAGTGTTGTCAGGCTTATACTCAAATCTCAATCAATGAGCTCTTCCAGAGAGATATTTCTCAGAGACGGAAATATGCTAAAGAGAAAGAGTTCTTCTAGGCATGTTAAGAATAAAATACTTCAGTTCCGATTTTCGGAAAGCGAGTTATCATAGAGAACAAAAAACAAATGGATTTTGGAAAGAGAGTTTTCTGAGGTTACAAAAAGATCTCAGAATGTCGCAAAACAGTTCTTTTTCTGCCTAGAACACTCACACCGATATTTTTAATTTCGGAAACCTCTCTTTTTTGATCATTTTTTTTTCTGTAGAGTTTATCAGTCTCCAAAAAATGAAACTCTCTTTCTTAAATTCACAAAACATTTTATTATTTACATGCCTAGAAGAACTCTCTCTTCGGAATTTTTTCCATCTTAGAGAACACACTCCAGAGTCTTCTTTTCCTTTCGGAAAATCATCTTTCCTGAGAATTCACCCAATTATTTTACGCAGAAAACAAACCAGCGTTGAAAGTTGATACGCTTACCTCCCATAAAGATTAAAATAAGCTTACTAATATCGACGCACCATGTAGTGACCGAAACAAAATCAATAAGCGTACTCAAAAATACTGATTTTGATTCCGCTTCGCTTAAATCGAACCGATGACTCAACTGTACATCTACTAGAACACCGCTTGTCGCTTGTTCTCCTTCTCGCACCTTTCATTTCAAGCATAATTCTGAATTCCGGCGAAAATACAAACATAAACAAAACGAGATTTGCTTTGTATAGGCCCGACAAACGCATTTTCTACATTTTGAGTCTACAAAAGTATTTTCAAAACAATTTTTTGATTTTTAAAATAAATTTCAATTATTTCATACATGCACTTTACTCAGAGGTTTTAATTTGGCTATACACACCGTACGTTTGTAAAAAGACTAAACTGCCAACATTTTTCATGCTTGCACATACACCGTAAATATGCTCAAAGTAAAACGACCTATATGCAGAACTTAAACATGAAATTTCATGCAGCAGATACGTCATACTGTTTTCCAATCACTAAGCATGTTGAAAATCGAGAGATTTGGATTCCCATAGCTGACGGGTCGGCAAACTCATGTAGAACATGTACATGAACATGCATGTGAGCAGTACAAAGCAAAATGGTTTATTTGATAATTTTATCATTTTTTTTTCATCTTTTTCAAAACAAATTGGAACTGTTCAATAGTGCTTAGAAACAGTGTTCTTTTTTCAACTTATAATATATACAGCAATCAAAAATATTCAAAATATTTTAAGCAGGATTTAAAATGCTTCATAATATATTGCAATGCATTTTTCTCGAATCCTTCTAAGTGTTAGATACGTCGTTTTTAAAATGTATGCTTGATTTGATTCGTTTTCTTCACGCACGGTAAAAAATTGGCACGTTCGATTGAATGGATTGATCATTTGACTCAATTCAAAACACCAATCACCATGATTGGAAGAAGATGTGCTCTACTGTTTTAGCACTAGATTTGAAGTGAAAAGCCATAGATTTTGAACATCAACATCATGTCTTTTGTACGAAAGCAATCAATGACAGCTCGATGTAGAAAATGATTGAGATCAATACAACCCCTTTCAACAAATGCGAGTTGGTGTCGAGGTAAGATATGAGACTTGCACTCCGAAGATTGAAGGTTTTACATCTGGGTCAAGCGGTAACGTTTATTTTAACTCCTTTTTTATTTCAAATCAAAACATGCAACGTTGAATCCAAGTGCTTTTATCTTAATATTGTCATGATTTAACAGTAGTGCAAAGCCAAGTGCAGAACTATTTACAGCATCGTGCTTACATTGTACCGTGTGGAATTTCATCGCACATCTATATAATCCCAGGCAATCAACTATTCTATGCATACCACTATACTGATTCTTGATCATTATTGATTCCGATGTGACGCTCATTGAAGCTTTTTAAACACTCTAACAAACTTTTATTTAATAAATTTACACGCGTTATGAATTCTGACCAATCATACAGCTCATTTACCACATAACCAATTTTTTGCAACATTTACAACTTTGAGACAACAAATACCGTGATTTGTAACTTTATTATGTCCTATGTGACCGAATATTGTTGTAATGCAGCAAAATCAATACAGCCAAGCATCCCTTATTGAATTTAACCAGTAATTGCTCAAGAAATTAATCAATAAATTTCTATCATCATTCCAACTGAAATTACTTTTAGACACCCTCAGCAATTTCAGCAGCTTTTGGAAACTTTTTAATAGAATTTTCACCAAAGTGTTCCCCGAAAAATGATTAGTTCTGATCGGTGCAATATTTTTATTTTTTACAATTGGTAATAACATAACCTGTTAATTGAAATTGTTACTTTGAACAATTGAACATTGAATCAAGACTCGTGTTGGATTCCACCTTGCACAAAGTGTAAAACTCTTATTCACAAAAATATATGATCGTTTTCACGTAAAATCCGTGAAGAATCTTCTGAAATCGATCGCAATCAGAAAAATACCTCCCCCTTTAAAAATTGTGACTATGCCTATGGTCACGGCGATAGCTCTGCATCGCAGTGACACTGTGAAAAAAGTGCCAATTGTTTGTTTGCTACATATGTTCACTTATAACCGGCAATTGACCTAATTGTTGCGGTCCCTCAATTGGAATCTCGTTAACGTTTCCGAAGTTTTACTTTCCGAAAGTCGCGTTTCACACAGTGCCCTCCGACTCGATAACAATGAAATGTAAATTGAAAAACATTTCGGCTACGGTGTGACTGCGGGGACTGCCCATGGAAGACGATAAATTGCCACCGTATATCGGTCCGGGACAGGGCGTCTTCCCTTCGGGTTACCATCCGTACTCTTTTTCGGGTACAAGTACTACTCTTTGCCCTGGAAGATGTTTATTTTGCTAAACAGCAACTAATGGGACAAGATGAGTTAGAGAGCACGGTAACCAAGGGTCATTTTGATACGTTATTGATCATTTGATGAAAAAATTAAGAGTATCAAAACATAAAAACCGAAACAAAAACTTCAATTTCCGAAAATCTTAGAAACGTGTACTGCTCATAAAAGCATAACTGTCCCATATGGATTTTCGAACCAACACCTTTTCTCGTCGCAACATCCATGTTTCAATATATTCTTTACTATGCATATGAAAATGAACATACTTTGTTCAAAAATGTTGTGGAAAAATATGAAGCTGGTGTAGTCCCATATTGAAAAATAAAGGCATAACAGTCTCTATATGAACTTTTGACTCCAATAGCAACTGTTAAACGTGAATTGTGTTCAAGTTTATATTTTTTGCTGATCAGTATAAGCAAAATGAGTTATCTGTGCGACTGTTTTAAATGAATATTGCATGTAAAAATGTACTAGAAAATTATAAACATTTGTATGAGAAGAAAAAACTCAAACTTTAAGCGCTATTTTCTCAATGTCTACTAATTCAATATGGGACAGTTATGCCTTTATGGGCAGTGTACTCCTTGCCAATTTTGAAAATGTACTCCTTCAGGTTCGGATATATATGGTAACCCTACCATTCTCTTTTGATGGACGAGACCCAAAACCGCGCACGTCAATGCCATCAAAAATACACTTCAGGGCGGGCAACTCGTCACGGAGCAGCAATTGGCCGGGGCTCTTTAATTTCTCGCTCTCACAATTTGCGTATGCCAATTGATATTAATATTGTAATTACGCTTTATTATAAAACCATACCCTCCCTTGTAGGGGTTTGTCGTGTTCATTTATCTCCCGTCCGGAGTGGCCGTTTTTGCTACATTTTTTTCTGCTATATGTCGGAAGACATCATCTTTTGATCTCGCAACCAGAAGCAGCTATTTAGTGTGGTCGTGCCGCAGTACTTTATAGATGAGTAGCGTGTGCAGAAGTTTAAGCATGCCGCCTTCATTTCCACCCACTCACGATCTCCAGCTAAGCTGATGGGCTTCATTTGAGCTACTGAGCGGAGAGCAGTTTCGAACAAAAAGTAACAAGACAAAACAACCTCATCTTGGCAATACTAAGTCTGTCTGGAGAAAAAGCGGACCGACATGCGATGCTCGTTATTTGTACAATTCTTTTGTTATCGCACTGTTTTCATCATACACATGCCCATGTGGAAATTATGAGAATGCTAATGGGCTAATGAGACTGTTTCCACAGGAAAAGAACAGAGATAGACTTGGATTGTTTACATGTAGGGCAAAATCTTATTAAGAAGCTTTTTATTCATTCAGTTTATTGAAACCTCTATCTACTTGAATTCTACTTACGTTACATTACGTAAATGGAAATTACAACAAAATTTTTGAATGAATAACAAAACAAAGAACTCTACAGTATATTTCAATCTAATAATATAATAGTGTTACTTATGATCATATGCAACGTCTATTTATGGCTTTTTAGGATCTCTTCTGAATATATGCTCTCAGATCTACATATGGAACTAGTAATTTTATGGCTTTCTCTTTATTCTTATAAGACTGAAAAAGTCATAAAACCACAATTATCCTCCTACAACAACACCAACGCAACGCAAAACCATCACTATGTAACTAGTATTATATCGAAGGTTACAAACCTTTTTGTTCAATGTAATAAGTCCAAAGCAGAGAATAATAAATTCAATGACTTCAGTGCGCATCGTACCTTCGTGCTGTGCGTACACGAATTCTCTCTGCTCTTGGAAGTTTTTCTTTAAAAACTACCTAAAGCAATAAGACAGTACTTTTCAAAACTATTTTTTCTACTATTGATCCCTTAACGATCCTTGTTTGGACCCGTGCCTTCGATTTTTCGTTGGACCCGTTGGCGAAAGCTAGCGGTGGTAATCCTTCTTGGACACGGTCTTGAGAAAAGGAGGTCTCGTTTTCTTTCGTTTATTCACTAAATATGGTTGCAACAACAAACAAAAGGAAGGGTGAATCTTTGAATTCACAACTTCCTTCCAAAAAAGTGGGATTTATAACTGTCACTAAACGTGGCCAGAATGAAAGAAAGGACGTTTCTACGGAATGCGCACTTTCATCCAAGGCTGAAATGGATAATGTTGATAATTGTATCAAAATGAGCAATTGGTAGTGAAGAGTTTGATATAAATTAAAAAAAAAATCGGCATGGATTGAACAGATATACTACTAAGCTTTCATTTGAGACTTTTATTTCAGATCGGTATATTTTTGCGAACGCACTAACCATTTATGTCAAAAAAGAGCCAAAAAGGTTGGGCAGGCCTGCTTAAGACAAATTTTCCGAACGCCGAATCGAATCAGTCTCTAGCCCAGGTTCTTTGATTCAAGTGAGGAAACAAAGATTGCCGCCTATCGTGGTCCGTTGTTCCGAATTTGGGGGATTTAGGCAGGAGATCTTGAACTCCATTAGGGGAATCAAGGTCTCCTTCCAAATCGCAAAGAAAGGAGACTGTCGCGTTTAGCCGGAAACTCTTAAAGATCGCGAACTTCTTCCAAAACATCTCGAAGAGAAGAAGTACGACAAAACTGAACGTTTGTTCAAAGTCGTCTTGAAAGGTCTCTCAAGTGACTATAAGTCACCTGAAGAGATCAAAAATGGAATAAATGATTTACTTGGATTTTCCCCAGTCCAAGTAATCATTATGAAAAAGAGAACCCAATCTGGCATTGTTCGGAAAGGACTTTCTCAAGAATATTATTTGGTTCATTAAACAAAAGAGATCTAAATCATGTTAAAGCTTTAAAAAAAGCTAGACTTATGTTCGATGTCCGTATGACATGGGAAAATTTCCAGAAATATGGAGGAAATCACCAGAACCCCCACTCAGTACCGTCGGTGCCAAAAGTGGGGTCATGGAACAAAAAATTGCCGCATGGATGCTAAATGCATGATTTGCGGAGGTTCTTCTCACGCTAAGGACGTCTGTCCAGTGAAGGAAGATACCACCAAGTTTATGTGCTCAAATTGCGGAGGTAATCATAAGTCGAATTTTTGGGCATGCCCTTCGCGAAGGAGAGTCGTTGAGGCTCGTGCCAGGCAGATGAAAGATAATATCCGTCACGATAACGGTCGTTTCCGGAATTCGCCTGGTAGAGTTTCGAACAATGCTCATTTTTAAGTTAATGTCGCTTGATTAGGAATCATACGCATCAGGAAGATCATAATCATACTCATCACAAGCTAATTTCAATCCGTCGGGTAGCCGTTCGAATCTTCTGATATTGAAACCTGGATCAAAACTCAAAAGAGATCCTAACTTTGTTGTTTACCGTATTGATTGACTTGATGGGGCATGTGGGGGAGTTGCAATCATCATTCAGAGGCGTATAAATCATCAACTATTTTCGTCATTTGAAACTAAAGTTTTTGAAACTTTAGGTGTTTCTGTTGCTTGGTAAATATTCTTCCATAGCTGCCTATTTGCCTTTTCAATGCTCTGGACAGCAAGTTAATTTGCTCCAAACTGACTTGCGAAAATTGTCTCGCGTGAGTTAAATTTTTTTGTCATTGGTGACTTCAATGCCAAACATCGATCATGAAGTAATTCTCAAAGTAATTCCAACGGCAGAATTTTGTTTGATGAGTGCTCTTCAGGATATTTCTCCATTCAATACCATGATAGCCCTACGTGTTTTTCCTCTTCTAGAAATCCATCTACGATTGATTTGGTCTTAACCGACTCTAGTTATCTTTGCAGCCAATTAGTTACTCATGCTGATTTTGATTCTGATCATGTCCCTGTTACATTTCAAATATCCCATGAAGCGATTCTCAATCCTATCAGCTCTACTTTCAATTATTTTCGAGCCGACTGGAATATATATGAAACCAATATTGACTCTAATCTTGATGTTAACATTTCTTTGCTAACAAAACTCGATATTGACAATGCTCTTGAAACTTTAACAAATTCCATTGTTGAGCTAGGAGCATTGTGATTCCAAAATGTGAAGTAAAATTTGGATCCGTGATTATAGACGATGATCTTAAACTCTTGAACCCGTCTTAAAAACGTGAGGAGAAGGCAATTTCAACGCACTCGCGATCCTGCTATGAAAATTATATGGCAGAGTTTGCAGAAAGAAATCAAGAAACATTTTGCACAATTAGGAAAAACAAATTTTGATAATAAGATTTTTCAATTGGACCCTGGCTCTAAGCCCTTTTGGAAATTATCTAAAATTTTGAAAAAACCTCAGAAGCCAATACCGGCATTGAAAGAGGAAAACAAATTGCAAAAAAGCTCAAAAACTTGATATGCAGTTTTAAAGCGCGCACAATTTAAATTTAGTAAGTAAGTAAGTAAGTAAGTAGTGACTCGTAAGTTCCAATTGAAAATCAAGTTACTCAGGACTTCGAAAATATTCTCAATCAAGAGAACGTTTTCGAAAATGCCTGTGAGACTGGTTTGGAAGAGGTGAGAACTATTATTAAAAAAAATTAAAAATATGAAAGTTCCTGACGATGATGGAATTTTCTACATTCTCATCGAGAAACTTCCAGAAAGTATCTTATCATTTTTAGTATACAGGTATGTTCCGGTTGGTTGGTTGGTTTGACTTTATTAACGAGATTTTTAGCCCTGGGCTAGTTCATCTCGGGACAGGTATGTTCCGTTTTTATCACGTTCCGATTTTGTCACGCTCCGATTTTGTCACATTCCGATTTCTTCAACAAATTATTCCGTTTTAATCAACACAAAAAAATTGATTTTTTTGAATTCTCAAAATGTTTCGAATATAAATTAAATACTTATTTTGAAGCAAATGAAATGCTTTTATTAGCCACAGAGTTGAATTTTCGTTATTTTGTTAATATTGAGCATCTACGATACATGGTAGATGTCAAGTCATATAGATTTAATGAGGTTTGACTTCTTCTTATGCAATTATTCAATTTGAGTTTTCAAACGTAGCATGTTCTGTTGGATAAGATTGGCCCATCTTTCAACAATCGAGAGTTGCTCTGGCCACGTCCTAGCAACAACGTACTTAAAAGTGTTGCAGAGACCTCTCTATTTTCTTATATAATATGGCTTAAAAGAATTTTCTATGTAAATTTGATAGACATATATACTCCACCTATGGTATGAATTTTTGTATGAAAATAAAAAATAATTTGTATGGCACTTAAGACACCTCAAATCCCCCGCCTCCCCAAATTACCGCTTACATGATTAATGGACGATCCCATACATGTTCAGCTCTTTTTGATAAGGGATGCACTTGGGAATTAACTCAATGTTGTGTACAACGGCAAGAGATATGATCAAGTTTATTTTATTCTTAATAAGACTGTCGACCTTGTCATAGTTTGGACATTAACTTCTATCTCTCAAACTCGATAGCATTGCACAAATTATAGTAAACAGCAATTGATTAGATCCTTTTCCAAGGGGTAGAGGAAGAGGTCCAGAAAAACTAAGCAATTTGTAGAATACTTGTTTTTTATTAATTATGATTCGTAGTTTACGGTTGATGAGCCGAGTGGAAGTTTGACAACTACCGAAAAACTAAACATTACAAGCATGCTACAGTTCATGCTGGCGAACTGGTTCCGCTTTCCGTTGCCGTTCCGCTATCATTGCGTTTGGGTCTTAAAGCTAAAAGGCGATGGTGGTGCTGTTCTAGATTGGCGATAAGTGCATCCTTGTCGACGTTGGTAGTAATAACTTTAGAAGAAAGATCACTACTATCATTTTAATGTTAAATTTGGCAATTCAAAGCTCAGGAAACCGTACACAGAAAGAAAAACCCATGTTAATTTCAGCGTAAAATAATGCATTTAAAGGGAATGCCAGATTTGTCGCAAATTTACATGACGCATCGTGAAAAATTACACCAACATTATGTAAATTTATGCCAATTGGGTCCTAAAGCCCTGTCCCAATTTTAGTGCCAAACGCTTAAGTTTAGGCCAAAAACACATGTTTACTCAATTTTCTAATGTTTTCCGTTAATTTAAGCCCAAAAACATGTTTATTAGATTTTGTCACATCCTTTGGCTTAAACTCAAATTTTGGGTGTATTTTGTTTTCCGTGTCCCTTACGAAATGTCAGATAGGAACAACCCCAGTGGTCGAACTAAAACCCCTGTGGTGTTTTTGTCGACTAAGCGAACGTCAAACATGATCAAAAGTGTCAAGGTTCATTTATGGACCAAATTTTTAAATTAAAGTTTCAACATGATATAGCCATTATTTGACCGGGAAAATTTGCTAAAGCAATTACAGTAACATGCTTTTTCGTGTTATTAAATAAAAACAAGATTTCATTACAAATTTTAGGACCCAATTGTCGCGAAATTGGTTAGAGTCCATGCTAGATTACACGATGTCTAGCGGAAACTTACATGATGTTATTGTAATTTTACACGATGTGACGTGTAAATTTGCGGCATTTCTGGCATTCCCTTCATGTGCATGATTTTACGCTGAAATTTACATGGATTTTTCTTTCTGTGTAAGGATTCATTTCAATTGCAAAACTTTCGCAACATAACTGCACATTTAATTATCAATCGGTTGTGACCAAAAATGCAAAAAAATGTACCGTAAAATGGGGTGAAGTTGATCACTTTTGAGAGATTCTGTTCTATAATTCCAAGTAGGATGCATGTATTATCATCCAAATATTTTTTAAACCTGTACTGAATGGATGTGTATCGAATTATACAAACGGAATTTTGACAAAATCTTATCGTAATAACAGAAACATTTATCAGAATTAGAGTTCTGGATTCCGGGGTGATGTTGATCAGTTACTGCGATAGGTTTCATAAATAAATAGAGATCAAGAGTCAATTTGAGTTCAAGAAATCCGAATCGAAACTCGAAAAATATTTTTTTTTTATAAATCGGTCAAATTTAGAATTAAATGTTGTTAATTGCAGAATACATCACATTAAACGCCTAAAGATATGCAATTTTCTTCGAAATTAGTAACTCGCTCACTAAAAGAACATGGTTTTTCTCTGAAAATTAATTTTAATCCTCAATGCTAATTAAAAACTGGATTCATTGAACATATCTGGAATGTATGAAACAGTTTATTTAAATGGTATCTTTATACAGTTCATAAAACATTTCCAAAAAATTCTGTTTTCCATGGTATAATTATCTTGAATGTCAAACCGAATTTAGGAACATCAAGCGCAACTATAAGGTAAAGCGACATCACATAAATTGTGATATTTGAAATCGGATCATAGCTCTCTTGACAGTTTATACATGAAGGTAAGGGAATGATCAACTTCTCCCCACTGATGAACTACACTCCGAATTACGATACCTTGGCAAAAAAGCTCTCAGTTGATAGTTGCGGCAGTGTATATAAAAACACTAAAATGAGAAGAAGGCTCTTTATCAGTTGGAATGTAATGCCATAAAGCAGAAAAAGAAGAAGAAGAAAAATGATGAGGATGAACAGTAGAAAAAGAAGTTGTTTCTTGTTTAATCTTTCTTTAAAAAAATGATCAGTGAGGCACACTTCCTTGTAGTTGGGGACGGACCTGGTGTAGTGGTTAGAACACTCGCCTCTCACGCCGAGGACCTGGGATCGAATCCCATCCCCGACATAGTCACTTATGACGTAAAAAGTTATAGTGACGACTTCCTTCGGAAGGGAAGTAAAGCCGTTGGTCCCGAGATGAACTAGCCTAGGGCTAAAAATCTCGTTAATAAAGTCAAACCAACCAACCAACTTCCTTGTAGTTATTTTTAAAATTTGGTGTACCTTGTGATGCATAGGACATTTATGTGATTATCGTTTCAATATTCTATATTACTTTTATTGACATTCTAACTAAGAAAACTGAAACTATTAATGATTTATATCAAAATCATATTGATTGATAGGAATCTGCAATCAACTTTCATTACGAGCCTATAATAATAAACAATCTAAATGGTCGTCACAGCTCTTAAAAGTCAATACTGTGCATTAATATGATGAAAATGTGTGTTATCCTGATAAAACTGCAATTTTCATTTAAAATTTGTAAAATATTTTGTCTAAGAAAATTATTCCGTTTTTGTCACGGTTCCGTTTTTGTCAACTGAAAATCGCCGATCGTGTTGATAAAAACGGAACATACCTGTATATATTAAACAAATGTTTTCAATTAGCATATTTTCCTGACAAATGGAAAAATGCTAAGGTTGTTCCAATTTTAAAACCAGACAAAAATCCTGCAGAAGCTTCTAGCTATCGTCCAATCAGTTTGCTTTCCTCCATCAGTAAACTTTTTGAAAAGGTCATTTTGAACAGAATGATGGCCCGCATCAACGAAAATTCAATGTTTGCCAATGAACAGTTCGGACTTCGCCATAGACATTCGACCACTCATCAACTTTTACGTAAAACAAATTTGATCCGTTCCAACAAATCTGAAGGCTATTCTACTGGTCTTGCTCTTCTAGACATAGAAAAAGCATTTGACAGTGTTTGGCTTGAAGGTTTAATTGTAAAATTAAATAAACTTTAATTTTACAACATACATTGTTAGTATAATTCAAAATTATCTGTCAAATCGTACACTTCAGGTTAAACTCCAGATCTGAAAGACTTCCTGTAAGAGCTGCCTTGAGGAACAGGCAGCATTTTGGGACCAATATTATGCAATGTTTTCACATCTGTTTTACCTGAGCTACCTCAGGGATGTTAAAAATCCTTGTTTGCGGATGACACAGGCCACTCCGCCAAAGGACAAAGTCTGCGTGTCATCTGTAGTCGATTGCCATAAAGGTGGGATATTTTTTCTTCATACTTGCAGAAATGGAAGATTTCTCCTAATGCTTCCAAAACTCAACTAATAATATTCCCACATAAACCAAAAGCTCTTTATTTGAAACCTTCAAGTAGATATGCTGTCACGATGAGAGGGGTTCCAATAAATTGGTCAGGTGAAGTTAAGTATCCAGGGCTCATGCTAGATAGGGATTTAACTTTCAAAAATCACATTGAGGACATTCAAACCAAATGAACAAATATGTAAAATGTCTCTATCCCCTTATTAATAGAAAATCAAAGCTTTGTCTTAAGAACAAGCTTTTGATATTCAAACAAATTTTCAGGCCAGCCATGTTGTATGCTGTACCAATATGGACTAGCTGTTGTAATACCAGGAAGAAAGCTCTGCAGAGAATTCAAAATAAAATTTTGAAAATGATTCTGAGGCTTCCTCCCTGGTATAGTACCAATGAGTTACATAGAATATCCAATGTTGAAACATTGGAACAAATGTCAAATAAAATAATAAATAATTTCAGGCAAAAATCGTTACAACCTTCTATTGCCACGATTAATGCGTTATATGTTTAGGTTAAGTTAGGTTAAGTACATTCAAAGCGTTTTTTTTTCTCTTATAAGCAGGTGAAATCAACTCACCTGTAAAAAATCTGAACTGCTACGGCAAATAAAATGTAATATGTTGTTAACGAAATGTTAATAAAATCTAAGATTTGTTTTACCAAATTAGGATGATAGTGTTGTCTAATAACACAGAACACCTAGATATAAGAAATGAATGTAATGTTTAAAATGATACTAATAAAGAAATAAAAAAAAGATAAACCGTCTAGATGGAGATGTTAATGAGCAGTTGTCGCCAAAATTGGTGTCTCTTCAATAAAGTCTTCCTCAGGGTGGAAATCAGCCGGTGTTCTCTAGTTCCGTCTTCGTGTAAGGAATATGCTGGTTAAAAATAGATAATTTCTACCATCTTCCGCCAAAGGTTGCACAGACTGAAATATCAAAACAATAGACAACGGACAACATGAAATCCAGTGATAACAATATTCCTTCACAGCGTTGGATGATTGCAGCATAAGGCGGCATCCACAAATTACGTAACGCCCTAGGGGAAGGGGGGAGTAGGCTCCAGCGTTACGGCTCATACAAAAATCTGAAATTTTTCATACAAAAAGCGATACGAAGTGGGGGGGAAGGGTAACAAGAATTTCCAATTTTAGCGTTACACACTTTTATCGATATTTGTTGATCATCCAAAGTAAATTTATTGCATATCTCTTGCAGTTTACAGCATTTTTCAATTCTGATCAAAGTGTAACGGAGGTAAGGTAATTTTGCATCAAATGAGAGAATAAACCAATTTTCCCAAGTTTTGTACTTGGTGTCCTCTGACTTAACGCCGATCAATTGTATCTCTTATATCCACTTGTTGTACTTTGAGAGGTCTTCTGAAATAATAACGCATTTTTTTCTCTCTATTGTGCCTCGAACATGACGTGGGTACTGAAGAAGCTAGATGAAAATAAAAGAATATACATAGATTGATGGAAGGCACTTCTCGGACATTATCGACGTCAGAACCTATCGCGGCGCAAACATCGATTTGGACCACTTCCTTGTGACGGTTAAAGTGCGCCAACGACTCTCCGAAGTCGCAACTGAATACGCGCAAAGCCTTGAAGCAGCGTTGCCGGAAGAGGGAGAGCTCACCGAAGCCCCTCTTGAGGACTGCTGGATTAGTCTCAAAGCAGCCATAAACAACGCAGCGGAAGGTGCCATTGGGTTCGTGGAAGCAAATCGACGGAACGGTTGGTTCGACAAGGAGTGTCAGACGGTTTTGGACGAGAAGAATGCAGCGCGGGCGATGATGCTGCAGCAAGGCACCCGTCAAAACGTGGAACGATACAAACAGAAACGAAGACAGCAAACCCATCTATTCCGGGATAAAAAGCGCCGCCTGGAAGAGTTGGAGTGCGAAGAGATGGAGCAGTTGTATCGTTCTCAAGAAACACGTAAGTTCTACAAGAAACTAAATGCATCCCGCAAAGGCTTTGTGCCGCGAGCCGAAATGTGCCGGGATAAGGATGGAGGTATCTTGACGGACGAACGTGAGGTGATTGAAAGGAGGAAGCAGCACTACGATGAACACCTAAACGGCGCAGAGGAGGAAGATCAAGACAGCAGGAGGAATGGCTTCATCAGTACGGCGCATGAAGGAGACGTGCCAACTCCCACAATAGGTGAAGTTAAGGATACTATCAAACAGCTCAAGAACAACAAAGCAGCTGGAAAGGATGGTATTGGAGCGGAACTTATTAAAATGGGCCCGGACAGGTTGGCCACTTGTCTGCACCGATTGATAGCCAGGATCTGGGATACAGAACAGCTACCGTAGGAGTGGAAGGAGGGAATAATATACCCAATATACAAAAAGAGTGACAAGTTAGAATGTGAGAACTATCGAGCGATCACCATTCTGAATGCAGCCTATAAAGTGCTTTCCCAGATCATCTTCCGCCGTCTATCGCCACTGGCAAGCAGATTTGTTGGAAGTTATCAAGCCGGATTTGTGGACGGGCGATCGACGACAGACCAAATCTTCATGTTGCGGCAGATCCTTCAAAAGTGTCGCGAATATCAAGTCCCTACGCACCACCTATTCATCGATTTCAAAGCGGCCTATGATACCATCGACCGCGAAGAGCTATGGGAGATTATGGACGAGAACGGTTTTCCCGGGAAACTGACTAGACTGATCAAAGCTACGATGGATAGTGTACAGTGCTGTGTGAAGATATCGGGTGCTTTATCGGACCCGTTTGAAACACGCAAAGGACTTCGACAAGGCGATGGTCTTTCCTGCCTCCTGTTCAATATTGCGCTAGAAGGTGTTATGAAACGGGCGGGCTTCAACATGCGGGGCACGATCTTCAATAAATCCAGCCAGTTCATTTGTTTCGCTGACGACGTGGACATTGTCGGAAGAACGTTCCAGGTGGTTGCTGAACAGTATACCAGGCTGAAACGTGAAGCAGATCGGGTTGGATTGAAGGTAAATACGTCGAAGACGGAATATCTGCTGGCTGGAGGAACCGAGCGCGATAGAGCTCGCATAGGCAGACGCGTGACGATCGACGGGGATGAGTTCGAGGTGGTGGACGAATTCGTCTACCTCGGATCATTGATAACGTCGGATAACAACTGCAGTAGAGAAATTCGAAGACGTATCATCGCCGGAAGTCGTGCTTACTATGGACTCCACAAGACCTTGCGGTATGGTAAACTTCACTTCCGTACTAAGTGTACCATGTACAAGACGCTAATAAGACCGGTAGTCCTCTACGGGCATGAGACGTGGACAATGCTTGATAGCAGTTGTTGGAGGAATTTCAAATTGTAATTATGTGACATGTGATACTGACGTTTCCTGTCAATCTATATCAGTGGTCACCAAACTGCGGCCCGCGGGCCGCATGCGGCCCTCGAGAGCATTTTGTGCGGCCCGCGAACAAGTTTTAGATAGTTACGTCAAGTGGCCCGCAAGTAGTGAATTATTGATAACAACGTTGAAATTCTTAAGTTCTTGCAACCAACTTCTTAAATTACAGGCCATTCGTCTGCTTTTCTACATGGTCAACAATTGAATGACTATCAGGAAATAATGAGGTACGGACTGCCTTTATCAGCTCAGAAATAGCTTGGGTGTTAGGAATTTTGTCTAACATCCCAAGGTTCCTCAAATCTTGCAGTTATTTTGAGTCCAAAGTTCAAAATTTCCTCACAATTTTAAAAATTTCTTCACTTTCCAGTAATGTTAAGCATTTATGACCTTAAAATGTGTCCTAGTCTTCAAAGAAAGCTTGGTCTAGATCGGGCACCTCAGAATTTTCTCATAAGTGTATTAAAAAGTTCTTGAGCTTTGACTTGGCTTAAAATATTTAAAGATTTACAAAGTTCAAAGAATTGATTGAAGATGATTCCAGATGTTGCATGGCATCAAGGCTTCCTGAAATTCCATGAATCTCACATTCCTGTTCATTAAAAATATCTATGCAATTACTTAGAAATAATGTCACCAGATTCTTCGTCGACTTATGACGAAATAAAAAAAAATCATCGTCATCCAGTATAATCATCCCTATTCTTGTTTACGTTCAAATTCCTTTTCGTTCGAAACCATTTATCATTTCCGTTTACGCCGGCAAAATCAAGTGGGTCACAGATTCGAACGAATAGGATTCGTTCAAAAGTTGGATCCGTCGTCAACAATAATGCGGGCGAATAACTCTGGCAAGTCGTCATCTCATCTTCGACAAAAGAATCCAAGACTAACGTCATTCCAACATAGTTAACGAGCAAAGAAGAAGGCGTTTGTTGTAAATTCGCTTGCTACGCACCATACAATGAGTTCCATCAAAGAATTACTTGTATTGGCAATTGAACCCGCTATCCTCGTGGTTCTACAATAGCTATGTTGGTAAGGACTGTTCATTTTATAAAGTGGACACTTTGTTTATGCTATATTTTTTTTATTTATTGATAAAATCGTAATCGGTTTTCTGTGTATCGTTGACCTATTATTCTACAATGCTATGAAAATGTAAAATCTTTGAAAATGCTTTTGGTTGAAGAGCTAAATAGTTTTTCCAAAAACTCTTAAAAAAAGCTGTCCGTCAATGTTTAACATTATTTTTCGCAAAACAAAAATCCTTATTTTTATGAACAAATTGTATGTTTGTATCCTTTACTATTCTACTAAAGGTAAAGCTTTAAAAATATCAATTATATTCCACCATTCTATGACACTAGGTAACTTTAGTGATTTACCCATTTATGGCCAAATTCGCTGATACACCATCCTTTCACTCCCAGCAAAAGAGAAAAGTAAAAAGCGTGTTCAAAACTAGTTTGGATTACTAAAGAAACTATATTAGTATAAACGAAAGCTAAATCGTGAGATTAAACTACAGTCTTAAGTATAAATTTTACTGTTTATGGTAGTTTTACTAAAAAGTCTAATACTTTTAAAATCATGTACGCATATTTATCGATCTACAGCAAATTGTAAACAGTTTTCTCCGAATTTTTCAATTGGTATTCTCAGAATAACATATTATGAAAATAATATGTGGAAAATAAAATCGATTTCATTACAGCAGTGTTGCCAATTTTGATGATTGTCAATGTACTTTGATAGGTCTTCTAAGAATAAAACAATTGTGTTTCTGTTGTGCTTTGAATGTGACGTGGGGACTTACTAAGTAATTCTATGAAGGCGTAAGTTATTTTTCATATCAATACTATATTAGGACTTCCGTCAGGACGTACTTTTACACAAAAAATTCTACTCATATCAATTCCCATCAAATTTAAAAAAAGAAAATCTTCAAAAATATACGGGAAAATTGATTTTATTATATCTGTAAAATTGTTGCTCCAAAAATAACTTGATTTTTTCCATCAGGCTTCTGATTGATGATGCTTTCGAAGAACAAGCCTTTTTTGAAAATAGAAAATATAAATTATCGAATTTTCCAGCCAATTTCTGACAATCATTGATTTTGATAACCTCAAAAAATCGACCGATCTAATCGTTATTCCATATTCGTGTGAAATTTAATTATTTTGGAGAATTTTTATTATCAAAATATTGTACAATACTAGTCGAACGATGTGCAAAAAACCGATTGAAATTTCATTGATTAATAAGAAAGAAACAGCATGCACAAGGTGTCCACTTTATAAAATGAACAGTCCTTAAGCGCGTTGAATTGACGGTTGAGGGATCCTTAGTTCGATCCCGAACGCGTTTTTTAGTTTTTGCATTATTTTCATTCGTTTCCGACGACACGTTTGATATTTTTAGTCAGCTCAGAGCTCCCGAACGAAGATTCGAATTACGAAGGAAGCTTATTTGTTCGTCATGACGCAAAGCCTATGTCAAGAATTACTGCAGCAAATAGTCATACAACTGTTAAGTGACGAAGACGATTCTTTCTTTTTCGTCGTTGACTTTTTTCATTTGATGGCAAAGATTATCAACCCTAACCCTCACGTAACATGCGGCCCGTGTCATGTTTTGAAGCCATTAAAGTGGCCCGCCCAATCAGTTAGGCTGAGGACCACTGATCTATATGGATTACGTAAGGGATGGTACACAAATTATGTCACGCTATATTACAACTTTTTTTACCCCCTCCCCCCTTTGTCAGTCTTCAGAATTTTTTGTAAGGCTTAACACGCTTGGATTGACCCCCTCCCCCCTCGGAGCGTGACGTAATTTGTGCATGAAACCTAAACAGCTCAGGATCTGTAACTCATTTGGTATATTCGAGGGTTTAGCGACGACGTTTTGTCATTCGACCTTTTGTCATAGATTCATTTTCGGATAATTCTAGATGGGATCATAGAAAATATTGCATAGATTCTCCAAAACATTGTACAAAAAAAACATACGAAAAAGTGGACAAGACCTCGTAAAGGTATACGCCAGACTTGTCTGTGCAAGCGATATACCGCGTCAACGTCAAATTCAACACCAATAACGACAGGATTGACGAGTGTTTTCGTAAATTTGGAAAACGTTCACCACAAAGCGGTTAACACTCTTCATTTCGCCGAGAGGCTGGGGTTTCGTTGTGAAATGCAAAAGCAGTTAACATTGTCATCCCGAGCGGCTGTTGCATCTTTCCAACGAGACAGACATGCACCCATGCGTGTGAAACGCTAATGAAGGGTCTCACTGATCAACTCGGACAACTACTCCATGACGAACGTCAAATCACGACCGGGAGATTTCACACCGATTCGCATCGTCACCTGTCCTTGCGGTTCCTCCCGGCTCAGCTTAACCAAAACTGTCACTCGATCAGTTTGAGTATCAAGCATGCAACATAAACAGGTTCCCGGCAACAATGTTGGAAGCCAACAGCAGGATTAAGTTCCTGATTGCATCCCTTGCTGCTAGACATTGAGTGGAGTGCGACTAACGGATCTCTCTCCGAGCTAAGGAAATATGTGTGTGTCCACTCATTTGAATCATTTGATATTCACCAGCCGGCCAGACTTGTCGGATACAAGATGATCACGCTCGGACCGCGTCGCCTTTGAAAAAGAAGGGAACGAGACCAAGATCTTGATCAGGATTTCGCGATCGTTGTTTCGTCGTCGCGCGCTCATGGGCAGGTCATGTCACATCTCGGGCCGGCCACGATCACTCTCGCCCCGGTGACAATAATTACAGTGATTAAGCCACGTGACGATCGGGGTCCGGGAATGTGTGCCGCCGGTGCACAAAGGACTCTCTCGGGGGGTGTTCGCGTTCGAGACAGACACGGTTGTCGCGTTGACGTCGTGATTTTGGATTGGGGACCGTTCACTTTCCGCGGGTTTGAAGCCTGCGTAGCCAGCATATGGTTTGAAACGGCTAGCTGGCAACCAGATAGTAGCCACTGTGAATGGACAATCGGGGCTATGTCATAGTTTTAACGGAATGCTAATGAATATTATTATATTGTCACTCTTGTTAGATTTGAAGGAAATGAAAGATCACGCAAAAAAATAAATTTTGTCAATGATATTGAACCTATTTAGACATTTCCGAAATAGTCATTTGACAGAATACAACTGTTCATAAACGCTTATTAGTCCCATGATTGCTGGATTTTTTATTCACGTTGGACAATTGTACGTTTGGGGCCTTCCTTAGCTGAGTGGTTACAAACCGCGACTACAAAGCAAAGCCATGCTGAGGGTGTCTGGGTTCGATTCCCGGTCGGTCCAGGATTTTTTCGTAATGGAAATTCATAAGGCTTCCCTGGGCATAGAATATAATCGTACCTGCCACAAGTTATATGAATGTGGAATGGCAACTTTGGCAAAGAAAGCTCTCAGTCAATAACTGTGGAAGTGCTCATAAGAACACTAAGCTGAGAAGCAAGCCTTGTCTCAGTGATGACGTAATACCACGAAGAAAAATATTTGGAGTTGATCCCCCCAGTCACTGTTCTGCGTGCTAAGCTTTCACCAAAAACCATTTCACTTTCGATGAATGTTATTCAATCAGTTATTGATATGATAATTCCAGCTCTCGCACAACTCCTCCATACAAAGCCGTCGATCGAATTCCTCAGATTAGACTCAAACCTAAAATCATTTGCCTCATTGAAAACTTGTCGAATCGTGGTCTAGATTAGATCGATCGCTTACATTTCACCTCAAACCACTCATTTGAAAGCCTAGCAGTAGACATATCGATTGCGCCATATAAATACTAGCAATTGCTACATATCCCGCCCAAATGACCCGCTATCCAACGATGGAATTATGTCTTTTAAATTAGATATCTATCAGATCAACCATTTCACTTCACCCGCAAGAAGTATGAGACCCGTGGACCAAAAAACCAATCGTATTTTATCAAATTATACGGATCCATAGAATCGAATCCTCCCTCACAGTACTTCAACCCAAACCAGGTGATCATTTCACAATTGCTATTTTTCAATTGATTTCAATTTGCTCGATTTGTTTATTGTGCCACTATGAGGTGCTTTTTGCGCGACCCGGGTTCAGGTGATTTTCGCCTCGTTTCGTTGCCGTGTCGCCTAACTGGCAATTGTGTGGCAAATAAAGTATGTATTACCTGGTTGGGCTGTCAGTTGGTTGGTGGCAGCGTTGTCGTCGTCGCGTCATCAATAGCGTCGATCGATCGATCCAAAGACGGCTACATAGGAGTAATAGCACCACTTTTTGGTTAAAAAAAAAACGCTGTAATGACCCGTTTTGAATTTATAAGCATTAGAAGCATAGAGTATATTATTTAAAACTCATTTTGAATTACAAATGATAACAATGCTTCATAGTATGACATTAACTTACATTACAATCAAAAAATATCCTCTAAGTTAAATTAAAATATCCTTGAAGTTAATTCGCTCGTAAATTGACAGTGTAAGACCATGATCCAATTCAATGCTTATAAATAAATTATAAGGCATGGAAATTTTGGAAGATTTGAAAACAGTTGATTGAATTTGAAACTGTTATTTTACAGCATACATGACTATAATGTAGCCATGTAGTTGTTATTTTGTAAATGGTGCATTAATTCTTATAACAGGGAACGAACAATTCCATTTTATTCTTAATTTCGTTGATTTGTTTTACAAGTTCGCAGTCGATTAGAAACGGAATGGGTGACGGCGATCAAATGACTTTCACTAAATACACAAACAAAATTCTTGATATATTTAAAGGGCACCACAACATTTCTATAGACATTGATAAAACTCAACAAAGTTTTTATGTAACAAACGGACACCGTCCTGACCCATTTGGCTGCACAGACTATAGACAACGAAATATCATGCTCCAAAGGGACAGCTGGGAAACATTTCTTAAGGCAAGTTCCATGGGCTGAAGCGGGAATCGATCCCACTCCCGTTTACAAGATGCACCTAAATGCCTGATGATTTTGACCGTATGGCCATAAGGCCTACATAGTTTTTCTGGTCCTGTATCTAATTTAACAATCTAAGACAAAAGCTCGAAAGACCAAAAGGTTGAAAGGACAAAAGGACGAAGAACAAATAGTTTAATAAGTTCCAGTCCACAATAACCGAAATGAATTTTTACGGTCGATGGGCAATAGGTCTGAGGGGTGAAAATAATCATAGCATAATTTGGAAAATCTCAGCAAATATTTTGAATACAAATGACGTACACTTCATAGATGTCAAAAGCTATCAACAAACAATAAGATCTCAGGACTAGAAATATATTTAAAATAAATAAATAAAAGAAAACTTGTGAAACAACGTCTCTCTAAATTGCTCATTTGACGGGGTTTAGAACATCAAACTCTAGGATGGACTAATACATACTATTTCAAAATATTTTATAAATTATCATCATATTCATTGTTATTTGTAAGAAATATCAAACTTGAAAAGACGACGATTCTTCAGCATTATTCCAATTGAAGATCAATTCCAGATTCTTTTACCCAACGTCCCAAGCTTAATCTGGTGAGAATTATAATACAAGCGAGGACTTTTTGAGGTATTGAATTACTATTGGAAAATGTCATTTATATTTTGAAATTTATTAAATATTATTAAGGTATTCCAATACCTGATCTAATTATCAATTTGGTGTATGCAGAATATGCTTGACACAATATTTGAGAAATTTAACCTCTTTTGTTGGGTTATTTCATACCTCAATCAGGTTGTAAGTATTTATCAATCTCAAATTATCTGGTATGGAATAACTCGGCCGGTCGAAAAACAACAAACTATCGGTGTAATTTTGAATAAATGATGTTTTTTTGTTATTTTAAGTCTTCTTTCCTTTCTCATGTTTCGGGTTTTTTGATTATCGCTCCTGTGGTTCTGTGTGATTTTTGCCACATTTTTCATAGAGAATTCTAGAAGCATAGCAATTGCCAAAGGAATCTTTTTCTCAACGCCTGCTAGGACTTCAAATGCAAAAAAAATTAATCTGTAACGCTTTCTCGTAATTAAAACAATTTCAAATTAAGAATCTTGAAATCATTCTGGACCATAATGAATATCGTAATCACTTCTCTGAAAGTAGTCATTTTCGAATTATTTCAAACTAATTGAAAAAATTAATTGATCCAACAATAAAAAAGGCCATGTACTTTAGGTTTTCGTGATTTCCCATCAAAAACAATAGGTTATAAGGATTGTACCCTGTTTGGTAGGATTTTCAGTCGTTTGTTATACACACTTAAATTATTCTACGGATTCCTGTGAAATCTCAACAGCAGAACAGTTCGGTAAAACAAAATTAACGGAGTACGGTAAATTTTTACAGTTTTCGGTAAAAAATCACCGGAATCCGTTAAATTCCAACGAAGTTACGGTGTTTCATTTCATCGAACTGTTCAGCTGTTGAGATCACGGTGAAATTCACCGTAAGAGCTTAGTGTGTAATAATGTTTGGTGATGTTCGTCTTGAGATTTACCCAGCCATGGATGTTAAATGTTAAATGTTAAATGTTAAATGTTACATTAGAGAGTATCACTTTTGAAACTTGTGACGCCCCTGGTACAAGATCTTTTAGGAATAATAATTTTCTCTATAACTCAGAACATAAAGACGAATTCCATCCAGAATGAGTCGAAAAAAATGAAAATCGTGCTCGATAGTCTTCGATTTGGATTAAATTTAGCACATGTTTTTGGTATGGTAGAATAAGTGTTTTCCATAGAAAAATTGATCATTTTGACTCAAGCGTAACTTTTGAAAATGGCCTATAAATTTTTACATGCAACTTATTTGAAAAATTCTAACTCGGAAACTATTGATTTTAGAGAAAAATGTTCTATGAAGAAGTTGTAGTGAACCGTTTGGACTATTAGAAAAAAATATACACCGAAAAAATATTTTATTATTTTCATAAAAAAATCAAAAATAAAACTTGAATTTAAAATTACACAAAAACCCCATTTTTAATATTTTTTTAAATTTTCACCATAGAATCTTGATGGTAAACAGATGTTTGGGACAAAGTTTCATGATGGAGAAATTTTTAATAATTTTTTTTTTCTAATAACAACCTTTGGTCGATTTTAAAAATTTTGATTTTTTGTCATAATAAATACGTTCTGATGATATAGTAAGCATCTTTAAATGATTCTAAGCCATGATGATAATATGAATAATTAATCTAGAAGTTGCCATTTTCGAAATATATCGAGTTTAATGCAAAAAAATATTATTTAAATATTAAAATAGGTCATATTCATTAGTTATTCGCGATTCTCCATCAAGGAAAATAAATAAGTGGAAAGTAATATGGTCTTTACTCTCGAAAACGTATTTTTATTAATCGAGAAACGCGATTAACTTATGAAAATGGCCTATTTTATTAATTAAACAATATTTTTTGCATTAAACTTGATATAATTCGAAAATGGCTACTTGTAGAGAAATTATTCATATAATCATTATGGCTTAGAATCATTCAAAGATGCTGTATCATCAAAACGTATTTATTTTGACAAAACTTCAAAATTTTGAAAGTCGACCAAAAGTTGTTCTTAGAAAAACTTTTCTATTAAAAATTTCTCCATTATGAAACTTTGTCCTTAACATTTGTTTACTATCAAGATTCTATGGTGAAAATTTAAAAAATATTAAAAATGAAATGAAGAACATTTCGTTGCGAATCAAGCTCTGCCTCAGTTGGGATGTAACCAAAGATGGTTAGATAGAAAAAGATAACCGACTCCCGTCTTTTTTAGGCGACATGAATAGCGCCGCTCTGGTGAGTCAAAAGCCAACTTATATGCAACTTTCTCCTAGTGACCACCAGATGTTGAGGTGTTCGTTTAAGATATTTACGCTTGAAAAAAGGTACGCAGCTCAAACGGGGATGTTCGAAATTGCCAACCATCTCTAAATGGCATAAAATGTGAGAAAAAGAAGAAAAAAAGGACATGAACATTTTAAGTATGTATAAAAATTATACAAATTTTGTTTTGGTCCTGAAAAGCCTGATGTTATGTGACGAGTTCGGTTTGGAATGTGGTTGCGAGTGGACGCGTGTTTGAAGTGCTCCCGAGTACGGCGTGTTTTTTTCCGCTGCAATGTGCTGTTACATATTTCTGGATCTTTTCAGTCCTTCCAAAAACTTGTAATAGATGTATTAGGAAGATTTTCCATACTTGTAGTGATTGTTTTCGATCATCAATTGTATAACATCCGACGCGTTTTTGCATACCGCAAGGCATTTTTTTTTTCGTCTTGGAGTGTGTGTATGTAAAAGTGGAAGAAATGATGCGAAAAAAGGGCTGTATACGATGTGGTGTAGATGTGTGCGCACCGAAGCTGAAAATGGATGACGAATAGAAGCGGTGAAACTTTCCTACCGGTGCAACACTGGCGAATGTATAGTGATTATGGCGTGCAGTTTTGGATTGTGTTCTTGGAATCGAATGTTTGATATTTTTAAATAATGAACCACGTATGGACCATGAATAGAACGAAAAAAGAAAAGTTCTAGAAGTTTCAAGTAAAAAAATGAAACGTGCATAGTGGGTGTGTGTGTTTGTGTCAATGAATAATGCGAGAAAACGAAAGGGTGCGAGAGCTGAGAGTGAGCGCCCACCTTGAGAACGTGTAGCGAAAGTGTATGGAAAATAAAGAACAAAAAAAGCGGTGTTGTGTTAGGGTGGAACTACGATAAAATATATAAAACGTTTGTAATGATAAGCGGCTAGGGTGGAATCAACGATTAATTGTGGTTCAATGTGAAGCACTTTTAATATTTGTTTGGGGAGCAAAGTAAATGGCAAGTAGGATTGTATGGAATTTATCCTCTGGAGTAAACTGGATCGAATAAGATGAATTTTGATTGGAAGAGTATAAGTGCACATTGGGATTGCGATATATGAAGAAGAGGAAAAACTAGAGTGATTAGAATACAAGTGAGACATTTTACGAATTGACGGATTTACTTATTTGGTTTGCACGTCATTGATTGCCCAAGCAGACAAAAGTTTTGACGAGAGCTCCAGCATAGCAAACAAGGAAAAAAAAAACGGTGAGATCTTTTCATGTTGGATTATGTTTCGTTTCATATATATACATATATATTTCATATATTTTCTATTATTGTATTTTGGGTTGGGTTGGGACCATCAGGGCACCCGATTGAAACGATTTGGACAGGGAGCTTAGGGCTGCCTCCTCCCTGTTGTTAACATTTCGTGGATTGAGGGCGGGCTCTTCGACCCCATCTATTGGGAGTATTCCGTCAATCGAGGGCTTGATTGTACAGTTGTTCGTGAAAACTTTCTTCTGGAAGGAGATTCTCTTCCCCTGACGCGGGTTTCGTGCAAGTGTCTCTGCTTGCGGGTCCGCACAACCGTTTTTGGCCCTTCATACAGGAGACTGACTGATCACAAACAACAATACAATCTTGATCAAATCGCTTTTCAGATTATTCCAGTGCTATAGGCAGATGCCTTGCTACAATAGATGGTAGAACCAAATCATCATCATCATCATGAAAAGCCTGATGTTATGTGAGTCAAACTCACTTCTGAGTTGCAATTTTTAACCATGGTTGTTTTGATTTCTTCCACTTTTTGTTTTTTGATTGCACGATGATTTAAATTTAGCTGAATATAATGTTTACGCGCTTTTGACGCAACAGATGGCAGTAGTGTTACTTGAATAACGTGTCGCCGGCAAAATTTATGGCAATATAAAGAGTCGATCATCTTTTTCCTTTTAACCATCTTTGATGTAACACTTGATGAATTATTTTTAATTTATTTTTTGATTAAAATGTGAAAGGTTTTAACGCAAAAAAAACAGCTTCTCACAGTTTAACTCGAACTAACAACACATATTAAAAAAATATACATGTGGCAAAAATGTTGGACTTTTCAATATGAATTTTAATTTTGAAGGTGTAAATCAAAAGAATTGTACATTATCGAATCAAGAGGAAATTTGTGATTGAAAACATGTTCTTATTAGCCTATCTCGAAACGAGAACATGCGTCTGTAAAAAAAATATATTGAAATTATAGCAGGTTCCAAAGTCATAATCATTCTAAATGCACGGCATGCAAGAATTGATAAAACAGCAAAATATAAAAATGTATACCATTTAGCTTTACAAACTATTGTTATTAATAATACTAATATAATGAACAGCCTATGTTTTTGGCGCGGTAAATGGCTGGGCATGGCGTACCATTGGTACCTCACGTACCTGCAGGAATAAAATAGACCCCTATCCCTACCTCCTCGTGGTACTGGCCGGGGTACGAGTAACCTTGGGGAAGATCGGGTAACCAACCCCCGGTGGAAACTTTGGTCGTATGCTGACAGGGAAGGGGGGGGGGGTTTGCTTTTGTCTTTGCAAACCTGGAGCGTCTGTACTCCATGTTAGGAGCGGCTCACAACAGCGTCTGTTCCCCATGTCAGGGGCGGCTGATCATCGTCCGAGTTCCAGAGAAGGACTCTAAGCTAAACTGCGCACTATGGCCCTCCGAACATTTAGGGGGAATGGTCCTCCGGATATCTAGGGGGTTGGTGACAGGCCCTGCAAGCCAACCGTAAAAACACATCAGCACAGGAACGTCAACGAGAGAATACGGACCGGAACAATCGGCAAAGACCACAGCGACGAAAAAGGACTAGGGATTGGAATTTCCAATTTGGAAACTCGGTACGTGGAACTGCAAATCTCTCAACTTATGGAGAGAAGCGGCCATGAATCGAGTGAATTGGCGAATAATTGTTGGCGAGGCTTTATCAAGATAATTGATGTAATGCCAAATAAGCAGCCTATGTTTTAAAGAAGGCAAAATTTATGATTAAAACAATTAATTATTGCAACATAATAAAACGAAAGGACATCAAACTTATGCTCAGAATCATCGGAGTAACTGCAATAATCGATGTGTCTTTTCGCTGATAATTTGATAATGTTATTGATTGCCGCCCTAATATCAGTTGGAAACTGTAACAATATCTGTAAAATATAGCTCAAAAGAACAGTCTATGAAATTTATTTAAATTTTAAGTCAACAGTTGTTATGCCAATAATAATGGTTCCATAATATTCCGAAAGAACATCCAATGTTTGAAAGAAGGATATATTAGTGAAAAATGTATCAAAATCTTCAGTGCAAAAATGTATGTCAATAGCGCAACTCAAAAGATTACCTACCCAAGTAACCACGAAGCTATATATGAGTACTTTATGTTTGCTCTATAGTATGCTATCAGATTTTGTTTTAAAGTGACATAACCTTTAAGAGCTTTATAAAGCATAATTAAAGTGGGAAAGGGCCCCACAACAACCAAATTAATGCAATACTTGGTGAAGCAGTTTTAATGCACAAGCCCTACTAAAGCATTTATGTTTGTATATTTAGGGTTCATGATGTATATTAGCTTAAAATAATGTATGTTTAGGGCTTGCGTTAAAAATAAACAAAACAATGAATCCATTGGCTACCTTCCAATGGTTTTCTTTACCATCTGAATGATTTTATTTTGTTGGAATCAGGATTTGAACCAACAACTAGGATGATGGTGTGCTGGATGCCTGGCGCGTTGGTGTCCTGTGCTAAAGCTGCTGATGTAATAAGGTAGGATAAAAGTTCCTTATAAACGAAGCCACTGTATGTGTTAACATTACTATTCGTCCAGTTATTACGAATAGAAAGAATTCTCCTCGGCGATTGATTTCCTTTCCTCACCAAATGAAACATCAATAGAAATAATTTGATCACTATTCTTTCTCGTAGAGGAAATAACAGAACGTAACCCACAAAACAAAGCCCTAGCGCATTAAACAGATTTCGGGGGAGAGAAATTGATCGACATTTCCTCTCACTCCTTATGAATAAAAGAGTCTCATAGATAAAATACAACAATTTTGAATGAATACATATATCCTTAGATCATTAAAAGGGGGTTCGAGATGAAAGAAAGTCATTTCATTATTCTTCCATATCCCACAAAACGCAATGAGCGAGTGCGAACGTGCTCGATCGTCTTACTTATTTATTACAGATTCGAGTGCGTTTAATGAGGTTATGTAATCTTGTATGACAGCATAACTGTATATTCACTCTAAACGCTTAGCATAATGCTATATTAAAATAATGCTACAAAGCATTTACAATGTTAATCAAATGCATCATTGCTTGACAGTTATTGAATAAATGCATGATAACATTATTAATGCAAAAAATGTTGACTTTCGACCAAACTAATGCAATGGTATAATGCTTGTGGTTACTTGGGTATTATTTGAAAGAAGGGTAATTTCTGGATAAATGATAAAATACTATTGGCAATTATTTTCCAAATATGCTTTAATTTATTGAAGAGCTTATGGTCGACTAAGTTAAAGTGGACCAAATACAAAACTTGAAAAAATTGTATTTTTCTGGCATTAGATGCAAAACTACCTTGTCTCTATTTAACTTTGAACAGATTCGATGAATTTTAAAATGATTGTAGTTTTCCAAGAAATTGTTCAGTCAGAGTAGACCGAATCACCAAAGTTGTTCTTTGGTTCAATCAGACTGGACCAAGTGCACTAAGTTCATAAAACAATTGGTCTATTAAAGGTTTGGGTTATGTTTTTCCATGATTACGACTTTACTTTTATATATTGTTTGGAAGTTACACAAAGATGTGTAAAAATGTTGAGCCATAATTTTCAGGAGTTAAAAAATTGCAAAATGTTATAAGCCAATTTTGCTCAAAATATAAAAAATGTCACTTGGTCCACTGATTTCACTCCGACCATACGATTGTTAAATAAAGTGACATTTTTGTATCAATTGACTCCAAAATAAACCTAATGTCGTCAGTGGGATTAAAAAAAACGTAAAAACAAATTATTATTATTTTTATTATTTATTTTATTTTCGACACTTTACACCGACGAGGTGCATTCGTGTCGGAATAATATTTTAACAGTATAACAAATCTCGCTAATTTATTGATAATCCTACCTAATTCAACAATTGCTCCAAATACAAATCCATTCAATAAATACCCTATCTAATCTTGAACAAAAATTCATTTGGTTTCAATTTTCTTATATTTTTTCGATCGGGTTACTCTCCATCCCAAATCGGCAGATTCACATTGATCTTTTCCTTCCCGTTCTATTCCAGTTGTTTGATGTGTGTGATGTGCATGTGTGATCGTTCTGTATCATTTTCGTCGCTCGATGTTCTTGTTGACAATCGCCGCTTCGTGCTAGTTTGTAGTTCGTCGTCAGTTGCATATTTTTTGCTGTGTTTTCTTAAGAAACCCTTAGTTTCAGACTTATTATGCCAAACGACTTTATGGAAAATGACCGGTTTAAGAATAAAAGTTATATACACCTCTAATCATTTATTGTTTTTGATGGAGCACGACCAATTTTTTTTTTACGTCTCAAATTACAATAAACTCGAAGATGGCCACTTCTATAGAAGTGATCATAATCATGATATGTTTTAGTTTTTTTTGTCGGTCAAAAATGTACTGAATTGAATCGAATGCCCAGAAGCTTCGAATTCCGGATACAGACGTCAATTCACCCAAAATATTATTTTGTCTAAATCATTATTATGGATCTCATGCGAATAAAATCGGAGTTTAGTCCAAAAAACCTTTGAAAATTAGAGTGTTTGCTTTCGTTGTCTCAGGCAAACCATCTAAGGGGTCGTTCATAAACCACTTGATGATCAAGGGGGGGGGGGGGTCATGGTTAGGCCAAAGACCATGGTATCTGCTTAAAATGCATGTGCTACTGTCGTTCCCTTGAATGTCATTTCCTCGAAAGCCAGCTCTCCGAATGACCCATTTCCCCAATTACTCGGTTCCTCGAAGAGTGATGCAGTTCAAACAGGTGCAAGCATAATCTTTCGAGACTGGGTGCTGACTAGAAAGAATGATAAGTTATTAAAATAAGAAGATAATATAGATTATAAGGTTTTCTTCTACTAAATACAGCTTACCAAAAATGCCGATGATGGTGAAACTCGAATGAACCACCAATCAAGTGAAGAAGGGTGCACATCAGATGTCCGGTTCGTTCACCACCTTGAAACACAAAAAGTGATGACAAATATAAGAGCCAAACATTTTTCGGGGAACTAGGCTATTCGGGGAAACGGGGTGTTAGAGGCACTGGCATTCTGGGAGCTGGCGTTCGGGAAAACGGCATTCGGGAAACCGACATATGAGAAAAAGAAAGAAAATATTTTTTTTTCATAGTAATTCTTTCTTCTTTTAAAATTAGCTGTTCTTTCAATTGTACTTTCAAAGGGTAACTTGTATCAGTGTAATATTCTTCATACGTACAAAATAAATTGATGAAATTTGTTATTTTTTGCTTTCGTTGCAAATTCTCCTTCTTTTGAAGATATGCTGTTCTTCCTAGGTTTATTGTTTTCGTAATGGTGTAGATTAATGAAACACAATTACACTAGAAAATTTCTCTTGTCTTTGATAATTTCCTTTTACAGCAAAACTTAACAGCTACAAAATATCGTAGTCTGTGTGCACTAGTCATGTAAGTCAGACTACAATAAACTATTAGGAAATTTGAACAGAATCCATCAACAGTAACGAGGGGCTTAGCGAGCTTGAAATTTGTAAGTAGAAAATCATCAAAACATGTAAAAATCGTCCAAATGGTTCTAATTACACCATAGGTGGCATTGTATTTGATTAATATCTTGAATTTATCATTTAAGGACATACCATTTAAGGAGTACCAAAATGGCCTCTAATATGGCACCTTACTCCCCCCTTCACTTTCCGCTCCCACGCTTCTCACAGTGCTTTCGAGAGCGATCACAAAAAAATGTTTATTTGAAGTTACTAACCTTATTGTTGAGAGGTGGTTTCTTAACTGAAAGTATTCCATAATGTATTTTTTCACAAATTACCAGTTGTTGAATGCAAACACGTAGTTATTGCTGTAATTTGTGTTGTAAAATACCACGCACTACCGAATCACTTCTTCTTCACGCACCGAGATATTGTTTGCTAGCTTTTCGGTGCCCGTTCTAAAACTCACTTTTAATCGTATTTCTAATCACCGTAGCAATTCAAAAATGTAATGCGATACTTGAAACACTTTGATTATTCACGCACAATGCTCCTGGGAGCAATAAATCACTTATATTCGTCAATCTGTGCTCGAAAACAGCACCGGAACGCGAATTCACTGAGCCAACATTGTTTATGAATGGGATGCGCCGCTCTCACTGATTGGAAGTGATGTCAGTTTTTATGTTTGGAAATAAAATTGTTTGGACATTCATTCACTTGCTACATCCACGTATTTTACAATTTACAGGTGTACAATGTCACAAGTTTTGTAAAAAAAAATTGCGCGAGAAAAAAAAAATGTACGACGCAGTTTAACAGCAAAAATGAATATAAGATATTATACAGTACAATTGATTGTAGAATTCAAATGCATACTGATGGCAACTTTCTCCGTCCGTGAGAAGCGAGAAAAGAGAGAAGAAAACTATATAAAAAAGTAAACAACACACGCATGGTGTGAAAAATGCTTATAATTTTGGTCAAAAAACATGTTTTCACTACCAAATGAAATAAATTAGGATTTTAAGCTTTTATGTTGATGAATCCATATCGACAATAATACCTTTGTATGAAGCGTGTGCAAGTAATACTGCCTACATAATTCTGTGGGTGGAGGTTTACATGGAACATGATGATTTATTTTTGGCCGACGCACATAACATTGTGCTCCGCCTTGTTGGGTGGCTCGAGAGGGTGCTTCAGCGGGTGGATCGAGTGGGTTGCAATATTATGTTTACGTGCTCAATGAACTTTCACCTTAAGGTGGTAGGATTTGTCATTGATTTCAGAATTTCCAAAAGCAGTCTTTTTGTTAAAAAAAAAAAGATAAAATTTACAGGGAAATGTATTCACTGTATTCTATTCTCCAACCGAAACACAGTGAACATATTTTCATCGAATAATTTTTAGTTTTGAACAGAAAAACAGCTTTTGAAGTTTCGACGATGATGGAGCGTCGAACGTTAAAGATTTTCCAAAAAATAAATGAAAAACTGCAACAAACCGGAAGTCCTGTCGTTAAAAAAAAAAAACAAAACGAAAATTATTTATAAAAACTACTATTTGGTTCTCCTCGAATTTTAAGTTAAATGTGTACATTTCATCATACATCTAGATATCAACAGCCCAAAAATCTCATGCTGTTTTTCGTACAATCACTTTTGAGTACTGGGATTTTTTGGGGATGTTTTTACTCCAGCATAATCCAGGTTATAAATTGCTGTATATTATTCATATAGGTTATGTTAGTTAGTTTTAGAATATATAAATCTGAGGTTCCCAACTTTTTTAATGCCATGAGGATCTACAAATATTTCGCGGATCCCTAAATAAAATGGATGTTCTTGAAATCGAAGTTCATTAAAATATGTCGGAGATCTCAGGACTATGTGACAGATTTACTAGGTTGTCATAGCTTAAAATCACGCTTGTTATACACACAAAAAATCCAATAATTTGGTTGATTGATCACATGGATGGTTCAGTCAAGAATTAAGTCCACCAAATATCATTCCTAGAGTCCAATGAAGAACTTCCATAAAAGATTTTGAAAAAATCCAATAAAAACATACAGTGCTAGCAGGGTATGGAACCATTCGGGCACCTCTATGATGCGCTTTGATATTGGAGGTTTTTCTCAGTAAAGTTGCCTAAAACTCGACTGGAAGATGTACTCTTCCCATTGTTGCAAAATGTGAGCCTAGTGGCCTTAAGAATGACCCCTCCAAAATGCCGGCAATAAAACAGTTCTCCTTACTAGGAAACATTCCAACACAAAATTCTGCCAGCAAGTTAATTGGAGTTGATTGAAAATTTTCTCAACATATTTTACTTCTTGCCAAACAAAAATACATCCTACTGTCAGATATCCATAGAGCATCACCTATGGAAACTGCTAAATAAAGGCTTGGCAATGACTTTCCTGTGAGCAATTTATCAGCGGTTTGAAGATTTCTTTAGAAATTTCGCCAGAAACTCTCCAAAAAACTTGTCAAATATTCGTCTAGAATCTTTTCGTAATGATTTGAGTGGAAATAAGGTAGAATTATATACTGGTCACCAGTTCGAGACTAAGGACACCCACTCTGGAAGGCAGCACTGATCATCACTAACCGGGGTGAACAATAATTGCCTCCCAAAGATCGATGTTACAGAGAGAAGTGAGAGAGTGACGTCATGGATAACTTACTAGCTGATCTTGGTTGTGCTTTGGTTGGAGTACATTATCTGGACGAATTGGCATACGCCCTTCTCCCTTGTATATACATACCGGTCCTTCCGAGGGCAAACCACATATTGCAGTCAGGGCTGATAAATGTCATGAATATCACGTGATTTTGACATTGAAATATTGCTTATATCATCCCTCCCAATGGAAAAAGTAATCGGAAATGTTTTTCTTTTGGGATTCCGTGTTTTTTTTTTGCTGATGCCATATTTCGACTGAAAAGGTGATATAAGTATTGACATTTAACAACACTGACTGCAGTCAATGTTGGTGCTTAGACGAAGAAAGCTCCCCGACTTTACCTGCCAAGGGTTAATCAGAGTTACTCGTTGTCACTATCAATGCTTGAAATTTGCTGATTTGTACAGGCTGACTGCGATAACTCAGATCATTTCATACCACATCAACATCATGCTGTCTACGCCATCACCAGTGCGTTGATAGCGATAGACTATGGATATCACTGATGAGCTAAGTTTAGCCTACAGTTAAGCAAATAAAATAGCAATTTTCCGGTACGATATTTTTGACAGTGCTGCAGATGGATTGAAACTATGTGCTGGTCACTGATAAACATTAATAGCGATTATGATCTAGAGTGCGATGTCCCTTCACTGCTGTTGGTTGTCACATCAAAGTGATATTGATAGCTCGCACATTGAATAATATTAGAACGGATGCAAATTGATTATACCTGGCTTTCACACGGACTTCTGAAAAGTCGTCATGGCCCCCTAGGGATCCTCGGGCCACCACCCAGACAACCAGAAATCGCATGAAAGTTCACGGTATAACACGTATATTCATACTAATTACATCAAACCCGCAAAACACCGTGGATAAACTCGTCAAATTGATGAGTTTCCTCGCATTAAATACTTTTTTCTGAGTTCATTTGTACATTTTGTTTCGTCTCGTACACTCGTACAAAGTAAGTCGGATCAATCCGTAGCAGCTGTCAAATCAACATTTGTTATCATAAGTTAAGTCGCATAACATAACAGGTTAGTCCGGGAGAATATTTATACACTCGCATTGTATGTTATTAATCATCACATAATATATGCACGCATATCGCCTCCACTTTTGTACGTAGAAGGCCTTTTCGCGACATCTTATAAGTGAAATTTTGCACGTACAAAGCCTCCAGGTGATTTCGTTATGCGTACATTTTGGTTGTCTGGGCGGTTGGGAAACCCTGATTTAAATCAAATAGCGGAATGCTGCAGAATGTTGTATCTTTTTCAATACCAAAGATGGTGAAAATCAGTCAAAATCACTTACCTTCAATGACACAGTTGAACGTCAAAACTTGACATTACACCCGATTCTTTTTTTTGCACGGGGGATGCTTACCGTGCAAAAAAAAAAAAATTCAGTTCAAAATTTCAACAACCGTGTAAAAATGTAACACCATTTCTCGCAAAAATAACGAAAAAAAAAATGTATGGAAACTTTTTTTTGCACGGCCGTGTAAAAAAAATCCGTTCAAAAACAGAATCTGTACTGTACTGACATATTTTTGGGATTATCCGTACCATCTGTGGTATGAAAAACTCTCTTACGAGATGAAAAAGAAGTTTTATGTAGTTTTGTACCGTTTTGTCTTGAATTCCGAACATAAATCATGCAGTCAACGCTCCATAACTAGATATTGAAGGGACCGTCGATTTAGGGAGGTATCAACCATCGAGGTAATCAAGAAAACTTGTACTATGGTTCTCTAACTCAATATCGAGAGCTAACTGTAAATCGCATTCATGACAAACAATCAATTCTTTTGACAGAATGATAAATACTCCCGTAATTCAAATTCTTAAAAGTTGTGAAAATTTAAATTCAAATCTTTCAAATCGCCACGGATAGCCGGGCCCGGATAGCCGTAGCGGTAAACGCGCAGCTATTCAGCAAGACCAAGCTGAGGGTCGTGGATTCGAATCCCACCGGTCGAGGATCTTTTCGGGTTGGAAATTTTCTCGACTTCTTAGGGCATAGAGTATCATCGTACCTGCCACACGATATACACATGCAAAAAATGGTCATTGGCATAGTAAGCTCTCAGTTAATAACTGTGGAAGTGCTCATAAGAACACTAAGCTGAGAAGCAGGCTCTGTCCCAGTGGGGACGTAACGCCAGAAAGAAGAAGAAGAAATCGCCACATTTCGGAATACGAGTCACGTTTGAAATTTGAGACAAAACGGTCTTTTGTCTTTTATGTAAGGTACAGTGGGGGAAGTGTATCAGTGGGGTAAGTGGATCATTTGTCAATATAAAGCATAAATACTTAAATATGTTGAATGTTTTCGCACCATTGCTTCGTTCTAGGTTATATTCTTACGCCCACACTGATACTATTGCAAAACTGGTACTACACGTACACTAACACAAACAAACTTGTTAGCTGCAAAAAGTAATTAATTTGAAAATTGTTTTCCATCAATCAAAAATCCATTGTATCTCTGTCTAAAATCGAATTCTATTATTTTTTTCGACACATGGTGAGCATATCAGCTCTAATTGAATGAATCACAATGAAAAATATGTCATTTTTATAAATAAATACAAATATATTGAACATGGTACACTTACCCCTACTTTTTAATGGGGTGGGGTAAGTGGATCAAGCATAATTATTATTTATTGGCGGACTGCTTACGAGAATTTTAAAAAGCTTTCATATCCGCGAATGTTGTTTTTCTTTATTTTGTTCCATTCCCAGCTTGAAATTGTCAAATTGATCATAGAAAATTTGAATTAATCCACCTGAAAGTTTTTTTTAACCTTTCGGGTATAAAAAGATATAAAAAAAACAATAATTTCAAAATTCACACGAAACTTTTCGTGGTTTATCTAAGCTGAGTTGTAGAAGAGCAAAATATACTAATTTTCCAATCGAAAGCATAGTATCGTACCTTATTTGACCATATAAATTGCTCTAGACAGATGATAAACATTTATACATAAATAAAATAGAAGGATTTCAGTTTGTTATTAAAAAGTAAATGTAACTAATATTTTAAAATCAAAAGTTTTTTTTTCGAAAACATCGTTAGGAATAATCCTACAATACTCCTGTATAACTTTTGCGTATAAATGGATGAATTTTCTCCAAATTTTTCCAGTTACAATGTTGTTTTTTGTTGAAATTAGTATGAAATAATATATACATATTTTTTATTATATTTTGATTAAATAAAGATACTTTTTAATTTTAAAGTATTAAAATGTAACATTACTAGCACTAATAACATGAACGAGGGTAATACCATTCTTATTAAACATAATCACACTGCATTTGTTTCGAGAACAGATTTTTTTTAATGGTGATCCACTTACCCCACCATGGTGGTGCAAGTGGATCATTTGGCGCAAATTTTTAAGTCTCTCATACTCAATACATAACAATCAGAAAATTCGGAATAAATGACGATTTGAAATATAATAGTCCCTTATTTGTTATCCACAGAAAAAAGTTTGAGTTACATTATTCACGTTAGCTGTACATAACAATGAATTTAACTATTGATTTTGCTGTATCCACTTACCCCACGGTACCTTAACTGTACCATGAAAATAATCCGTTTAAATGAATTCATAATATCGCATAAAGGCAAAATCTAAAATAAATCATGTTTTGACCAGGAATTGGTCACAATTACCCCTATATGCGATGCGACGTTGTGGTGATAGAGCAGTGAGCGCGCGCGTGTCTCTAATGGCGAAGGGTCAAAGCGTGGTGGACCTCGCCAGACGGACCGACCAGTCAGTCAGTGCAATGGGATAACGCGCGCGTGGACGATTGGAACTGGACGGACCTACACGGTAATCAAGATTGACAGTTCGTGACGTGTTGCCGCACGTTAGATTGGACGTTGGTCGACCAGGATCAGGGGGAGCTGGCGGTTTTCGTAATGCGGGTGGAGATCCGTCTGTCTTCTTCTGTCGGGTGTGGGATCACTGCGTCCATTTTTTTAGGACTGGGTAGTGGTTCCTAATTTTGAGGGTATATAGGTATTTCTTCCAGCTTGTGATTCTCTACCTTATCACCTTGAATCCCATTGCCACGAATGTCATCAACCCGAATGTCACTGCAACCGAACACTAAACAATCGTTGCACGTATCAGCCGTATAAGTTTCGTCAGAAAACCACGTTCAATTATTATCTGACACAGCTCATTCATTAATTTTGACGCTGTATACTTGGTACCGAATATTGGCGTACTTTCGATGGCGCTACGTCCTTCAAGACATGCTCTCATTTCTCAGTCGTCCCGCTTTTCAAAGATCCCTTGGTCAAACCACCTAGCTCGTTACGCCCCTTTTTGTTTTGTACCGGCCGGAGTCGGGATGAACACAATTTTTGCTAGATCGTTGTCCGGCATTCTCACAACGTGCCCCACCCATCGTACCCTTCCACCTTTGGAACTTTCTGTATACTGGGATCACCGATTGTGAAGTTGAGCAAACGCGTGGTTAATTCTTCTCCTCTATACGCCGTTTCCAAATACTCTGTAACAAATCGCTCAAAGCACACATCGCTCAAAATCTCCTAGCGCTTACAGATCTTGAGCATTGTCCACGTTTATGTCCGTAGAGTACGAGGTTAACTTCACCAAACCGCAACAACTTGTGAGGTTCGTAGTAATCAGGACTTCCGACAATGATGCGTTTGTGAATGTCTCTACAGCAATTGTTATCCGACGTTACCAATAATCTGAGATACACAAATTCATCCATCATCTAAAACACATCTCATCACTTCTGCGAGCTCTATCGCGGTCGGTTCCTCCAGCCAACGGATACTTTGTCTTCGACGTGTTTACCTTCCTAAAGGCATCTTACCACAGAAGACAGGCGAATTGTAATAACCCTTTTTTAAATGAACGTAATTAGAACGTTTAAAGACGTTCATTCTCAACGATTATTTCGCCATATTATTTCTTGTGGTCGAGTGGACTTATATATTCAATATAAATCAGGATTTGTTAGGTAAGAGCTTGAGAACCACTGGCTGCTGCGTTACATCGTTGATCGAAACTAAGAACAGACTTTCAAGCTGCACTGATCCTCCTATCGTGTACACATGAATAACTTTCAATCTCATATTCACTTCTACTGTGATATGAACACCTCCCAGACGATCGCAACAGTCAAAGAAATTGATTTATGATCCTCAGGCTATCTCGTCCGAAGAAAATACAGATGCGCGTGATGAGGTGAAAAAGGTTCGCTGCCAAAAAGGGGCGAGTATTCGACTTCGCAAGACGACGACTGCGGAGGGCGCTAATCGTTCGGTCATGACTTCGTTTTGGCATTTTAATTACCACCACGACCACTACAACAAAGTAACGACGAATGATCGGTTGCCGATCTACTTTCGACTTCGATTGTTGTTCGGGACCCCAAACCGGGCACCGTATCGAATACGGTGACATTGTGCGCAAAAATTAGGAAATAAATCAAAATGATTAGAGCTCCGGGAGCTGTCCATTAGGGTTGAAGTTTGCGCGTTACGAAATCCGCTGCGTAGCTAAACGTCCGCAGCCCGAACTCAGCAGGACTCGACAGGCACTCTCCAGCGCAGCGCTCCAATCAGAAGGTTTATCTTGACGGGCATCGGGCTGTTTAGGTTGTTTCCAGTAACCGCGGCTGTCACTTTCGATTTCTCGGACTGATCGGCGAGACAGCCGGATAGAAACACAACACACGTACGTAGGTATCTATCTCTATCAGGGTTCAGACTTCTGAAACGATTGATCTGACCACTAAGGATATGCGATATGCATTTTTTATGGCGATACGAATCGAAACTATACATACAATTCTCAATACAGATAATGAAGAAACGTAACGAAATATGGAAATCTGGATACGATCCAGTGGGTACAAGTAACTGACACTGAAGAACACTGCAAGTGGTAGTCGAAATACGCGTATTTGTAAAAGATAAGCATTTAGGGCGGAATTAAAAGGTACAATGTACTCCAATCTTCTTATAAGTTCTTTAATTACTGAAAAATAATTTGATCAAATACCTTCAGATATTTTGTGTCATTAATCGTATAAATATGTAGAGCAGATTATTGCGATTTTTTGAAAGATTTTGTTTGCAGAAATTCCAGTGAAATATTTGATGGAGTTTCTGCGCGATGAAAAATTTTTCATGTATCTTCAATTTCTCATGAAAACTTTTGCGATTAGTCCCTTCGGTGCCAAGAAAAATAGAACTACACGAATCCACAGAATTATTACTATTTAATGTTTTTTTTATCTAGAAATAGGTGGTTGTAGAGGCAAGTAAGTTTGATCTATTTTTTCCAAATTTGTTTGAAAAAAAAAATATTTGAAAAGGATGTAAATATAAATGAATAATACTTGTTTTAATTATGAATCGTGGTTTACGGCCAACCAGCCGAGTGGAAGTTTAACAACTACCGAAAAGCTAAACATTACATATAATTTGCAATTGCAAATTATATGTAATGTTTAGCTTTTCGGTAGTTGATAAATGAATAATACCAAAAGTTGTTCCAATGAATGATCTTAAAGTCATGTCTTTAAGATTTGGTACTAGTCTTGTTTCTAGAAACTTGATTTCTAGCAGAGCGTTAATGATTAATCATAAATTTAATCATGATTAATGATTAATGATTATGATTAATCAGAAATGTTAATCATTAATCACAAAAAATCAAAAGTTAATCATTAATCACTAATCATAATCATTGCAATTTTATGTTTTAATCATTAATCATTAATCATAATCATAAAGATCGTTAATTTTATTCAGTAATCATAATCTTAATCATAAGTCAAACATTTAATCAATCATCAATCAATCATTGAACAGAATTTAACAAATTTTACAACATTGCCTTCTAATGTATAAATAAATTTTACATTTCTTATATCTTGTGGCACGAACAATGAGAGTTTATGCCCAAGGAACGTCGAAATCCAACCAGGTACAGCATGGCTTTGCTTTGTATCCGAAGACCCTTAAATATTTCCTCCATGTAAGACGGTGCATTTCTTAGTTGTACCGTTTTGATTCATATTACGGACAGCTTCAAATTCCAGACACTCTCGTTTGTATGGGAAACATTTCACACGAAATGTTTCAATTTTCGCCGTCCAAAAGTTTTCATTTTCGAGGCTCATTTTATTAAGTTTTTTCCATAAATATCATTGCAAATTTATAATGCCCAACTACCTTAGACGTCTCTTAAGTGGTTGAACGATTTCAATTGATGATTTGACTGTTCAATTAATGATTATCATGAGCTGTCCGTAATTCGAATCAAAGTGTCCGGAATATGAGGCAAAAGTGAGGGAGCGTCCGGAATAAGATTCATGAAAAGATCACACGTTTTGATTTATTTAAAATTATTCAAGTTGCGGACGCGTATTCTTTACCCACCATCCGAAAGTTAAGGGCTTCCGACGCTCGATAACGCTAAAAAATCATACAGAATGATTTATTTTGTATGGTCCAAGCTGGGTTATACTTCACTGAGGCCTTAAGTGTCCGTAATATGAATCAAAACGGTATATGATCCGAATCCGAAGACGTGGTTGGAAGCTTGTGAGTTGTTTGTGAGCTTGTGAGTTGCTGTTTATAGGGGCAGATCACAACATTTCGACCTAGCACTAGTTTTTTGGCCGTTCATTAGATTGTTGTATACTTTGTATGAAAATCCGAAAATTGGCATAACATTTTCAAGATCAAAAATTAGTCCTTTTCCTTTAGTAGGTGGTATTTCTGTCAATACTTCCTCGCTGTTTTTGTTCACTTTTGATGTTTGCAATCTAACATCGCCTGCAGAAATTCACTGAATGTAGCAGTTTTCTTCAATAATGAGTAAAGCCATTCATTTTCATGTTTATGGCTCATTTGTTACACACTTCAAGGCGTATAAGTAGCATCCATTCATTACGTAGCGCAAAAAATTGAGTTTTTGAACCCTGGAAAAATGCTTTTTGTATGAACATTTTCAAAATTCTGTTTGAGTCACACCGTATGAGCCTCCCTCTCTCCTTTCGAGCATTACGTGATTTGTGGACGGTGCCTTAGGAAGATGCCATTTAATTATTCTTTTATTAACCCCTCTACCGGCAGCTTCACTTTTTACCGCAAAATTCAAATTCAAATCGTTATAACTTTTTTGTTTTTCATTATTTTTGCACCATTTTTTCACAAGTTCTCAAAAAACTCTTCTAGTTTTAGGATCTGTGTCGATATTGATCATTGGTCATCTGGTGTTGAAGATATTCGAAAATTCCTTGGGGGACCGACCCGTAACTAGAACCCCCCGTTAATTTCTCAGGCTGCAGAATTTTAATCGTATTCGGATATTCACTCTTCGGAACAATTCATTAATGAGAGTATGTTGTGAAAAAATGAAGCAATTTGGTGCAGCCGTCTTTAAGCTATGAGTATTTAGGTTTCTGGAATCACGCTGACCAAATTAAGATCTTAAAAACTTCAAAAAACATCATATCGTAATTTTCAGATATCTCCAAGAATACTGAACCGATTTGTATGATTTTTTCAGAGTAGCTTCTTATTACCTGGCGTTATATAGCCCACATTTTATTTTTTTGATAAATTGATCAAAAACAGAATGGCCGCCAAAGACATTTAAATGGAAAATGTCGGTCCCCCAAGGAACATCGAAATATCTTTAAAACCAGATCACCAATAATTAATATCGACACGGACTCCTAAACTAGAAGAGTTGTTTGAGAACTTGTGAAAAAATGGTGCAAAAATATTGAAAAACAAAAAAGTTATAACGATTTGAATATTTATTTTGCGGTAAAAAATGAAGATGCCGGTAGAGGGGTTAATAATCATTGATTGATCATCCAAAAGCTAATGAATTAATGCCCAAAAGTATGCTCTAAACGCCTTGAAGTATGCAACAGACAAGGTATACATTATAAAATGATGAACAGACAAGGTATACATTATATAATGATGAATTTTTCCCTTGATTAGCAACAAATCTGATATAAAATCTGTTGAACTTCGTTACAGCAATATTATTATATTATTTTCACTAAAAAATTTTGATTCAAATCAAGGAAATTTCTTTAAAATATTGTTTGAAAAATTATATATCCAAGTTTTTCATAAAGATCTCGTTAGGAAATACCTACCAAATGTTCAAACTGATTTCGCTCGAAATTTCTTCAAGAATTGGGTTGTTTAGTGATGAAATATTTGCAGTGTTTCGTAGCCTGTTCGAAAGATCACATTTTCTAAGTATATCAAGTATATCAAAAAAGATTTCAATCCGTAGATATATTAATTTAAACAATGACAGCTCGCGCGAAACTAAATTTGCCGGGGGTGATTCAAAAGTTATTCCCATACTAATATCGAACGCGTTATTAAAATAGTTTCAGGGCACGAACAATTTTGAAATTTTGGGTTCTGGTTCAAACTTTAATGTAGATTCAGAAAATACAAAAAAAACTGGATACTTCTGAACAAGCCAATTCTTTCGAAAAGTCTGATATCAAATATTTCAATAATTCCCTTGAGAATTAATTCAATGGCTTAGTTTGCAAAATTCATGAAGTCTAATATATGGAAAGCTAGATTTCAGAACTACCTATATAGTGCTTCACTTTCATTTTGGAGGAATTTTCGGAGCATGAATAAACAACTTATTGAATTTTAACATTTCGCTTTACAAAAAGAATACTGAAAATCACTTGAAAGGCGAGCAAATACCATTAAACTTTTATATGTATAATTATAATATAATCACATGATTAGCAGTATATTAGAGTATACCGGGGTTTGCTCGCCTTACTAATGATTTTTACAACACCAATATTGTGAATACTTTTCCCGGGAAATCGACAATCCTTAACGTGAAGATGCATCGAAGCCAAACCTCAAATTTTCAAAAGCTTAAATCTAGAGAACTAAACAGCCGTTACAGCGGAAAATTTAATTGATGGGTCACCACCAACGAGTGACCAACCGATTAAGTTTTTAGCTCAAACAGCTGTCCGTTTCTCTAGATTTGTGTTCTTGAAAATTTGAGGTTTGGCTTCGATGCAACTTCACCTTAACAACCCGGCATATATCCAAGTTTATCATTAACGTCTGAAACTTCCGCTTAAAGCTCAATAATTCATGAAGTTGGATATGTAGCAAGCTACGCTCCACAGTGCCGATATATTGACCACTACCTCCAGGATACTGGCTCTTGAATCATAGCAATTAATCACGATTTGTGATTAAAAACTGTGATTAATTTGCCATAGCGAAGTTCAGAATATTTTTATATATGATTGTTTGTTAACCATGAGTAATATTCATCATTTTCTAGTGTTAGTATATAACCCACTTATTGCATACTTTAAGTCGTTTAGTGCATATTTCCGGGTATTTAATCATTCGTTATGGAATGATTAATGATTAATCAAAGATTAATCATAAAAACAATAATTAAATGACATGAGATGCCCAAAAAACCTTTAAGTATGCAACGAATGATCACACTCTTTAAAATTTATCGGTACACTTATGATTAAAAAAAAAAACTGAATCAAATAGCTCTCATCATGAAATCGGAACTATCGTAATTTACGAATCGATACCCGCAGTTTCAAAGACAAACTGCAATCCTAATATTTACGGAATTTCGTTAGAAGACGACTGAAAAACATAATTTTGAAAAACAACATTACATATACTTCGCATATGGATTAAATGAAAAAAAAAGGTGTGAAATTTGCGATAAAATTACACGTCTTCTTAGTGAGAATCGAACTCACGACTCCCTGTTCACTAGATAGGGTGCGTTATCCATACACCACGAGAGGACTCACGGATACAGAGGTTAACCTGAATTAGATTTCATCTCAATAATCACACACTACTCGCCAACGACTTGTTGGATGAGATTTGTATAGTGCAAGCTCACAATATGAATACGATAAATGATAATTAAAAAAACTATTGTTTTGAAATTGAAAATTTTGATCAAATTTGACATTAGGCATGTAAGGGTCAATCATAATCATTAATCATAATCACTAATCATACTGAGTTTAATCATTAATCATAATTCATTTCAATTTAATCATCATTCATGATCATTAATCATACTCTGGCTTAAAAATCAATCACAATCATTAATCATGACTTAAGAAATTTTAATCAATGATCATAATCATTAATCATGATAAAATTGAATGTAATCATTAATCACTTAATCAATCATTGCGACCCGTTAATCATTAACGCTCTGATTTCTAGTTATATCTTAAATGGTCTCTTAAGTGCCTTTTTTCCTTATTCTTTTTGCATTAATTGAATCTTGATGCAAAATTGTACAGGCTCCGAAAAAAACGTTCAGAGACGATAGCAGATTCAACGGGCGCTTCAAGAATATCGCCTCAGGTTCCCCGAAGAAGTGCTTCAGGAAATATCACAATGAATTTATTTTAAATACTTACAGGGATCTATGCAAAAAAAAATCTAGAGATATCAATTCATCCAGCATTTTTCCAAATGATGCTTAGAAGAATTGCTCCAGAATTTGCTACAGGAAATCTTAGGAAACTCCAAAGCTACTACCACCAGTAATTTTCGCAGGTATTACTTTGATTTTTTTTCCCAAACTATCCTATAATTACCTTGACATTTTTTTCATTAATCCTTCTACCGAATTATCCAGGTGCTACTCCAGAAGATCTTCCAAACATTTCTTCAGAATATTCTAGGAAATTCACAAAGGTGTAATCCAAAGTGTTTTAAAAAATGGCGTATGGGTTCAAGAAACGTATCCTCACAGAAATCCAAAATTTTTCGAGGGGTGAATTTTTCAAGCTCCAAGTATTACTCCTGCAGTTTCACCAAAAATTTCTTTAAAAGTTTCTCGAAAAAATGCCATGCAATCTTAAGGACATATCTCCATCAGTACCAAAATGGCCTCTAATATGGCACCTTACTTCCCCCTTCACTTTCCACTCCCTCCTCCCACGCTTCTCACAGTGTTTTGGAGAGCGATCACAAAAAATGATTATTTGAAGCTACTAACCTTATTGTAGAGCGGTGGTTTCTTAACTGAAAGCATTCCATAATGTGTTTTTCACAAATTACCTGTTTTTGAATGCAAACAAGTAGTTATTGCTGTGATTTGTGTTGTTAAACATCACGCACTTCCGAATCACTTCTTCTTCACGCACCGTGTTGTTGTTTGAAGGCTTTTCGGTGCCTGTTCTAAAATTCACTTTTCATGGTATTTCTACTCACCGTGACAATTCAAAAATCTGATGCGATGCTTGTAACACTTTATGTTTTCTCGCGCCGTACTCCTGGGAGCAATAAAACACTTAAATTCACCGATTTGTGCTCGAAAAATAACACCGGAATACGAATTCACTGGGCCAACATTGTTTATGAATCGGATGCTCAGCTCTCACTGATTGGAAGTGATGTCAGTTTTTATGTTTGGAATTAAAATTGTTTGGATATTCATACACTTGCTACAACCACGTATTTTACAATTTCATAACACTCAGAAGGTGTACAATGTCACAAGTGTTGCAAAACATTTTTAAGCATGAGAAAAACAATGTACGACGCAATTTAACAGCAAAAATGAATATTAGATATTATACAGTACAATTGACTGTAGAATTCAAATGCATACTGATGGCAACTTTCTCCGTCCGTGAGAAGCGAGAGAAGAGAGGAGAAACCTGCCAAAAAAAGTAAACAACACACGCATGGTGCGAAAAATGCTTATAATTTTGGTCAAAAATCATGTTTCCACTACCAAATGAAATAAATTGTGATTTTGAGCTTTAAGGAAGTTGTTGAAGAATTCATATCGACAATAATACATTTGTATGAAACGTGTGCAAGTAATACTGCCTACATAATTCTGTAGGTCGAGGTATACATGGAACATGATGATTTATTTTTGGCCGACGCACATAACATTGTGCTCCGCCGTGTTGGGTGGTTCGAGATGGTGGTTTAGCGGGTGGCTCGAATGGGTGGCAACATTATGTTTACGTGCTCAATGGACCTTCACCTTAAAAAAATTACCTTAGTTTTTACATCAGTGAATACTGCAGAATTTTATTTATTTGTTCTTTTTTAATAATTCTTCCGATTATTCCCACACCAATTATCACAAAGATTCTGTCCAAAGTTTTTCAAGAAATTTCATTAGAAAAACCTGCGGAATACCATCCCAGATTCGATTACACTAAAACCTCAATTTACGAAGTCTTTTTTTACGCTACCTCAATTTAAGTCACTTTTTTTACACAGTAACCTCAATTTACGTCACTTTTTTACGCAGTGCGTAAATTGAGCTTAGACAATTCTGTGGGAAATTATTGACCTCCGGTTGGGGAAAATCGTTGGAAACTCATACAATATGGGTATTTTCGCAATGGACACAATGAAGGGATGACGCAAATCAATGTCCGACGCCATTTTGGAATACAAGATGGCGACCTCTGGTTTGAGAAAACTGTTGGAAACCCATACAATATGGGTATTTTTGGAATGGACACAATGAGGGGATGATGAAAATCAATGTCCGACGCCATTTTGGATTCCAAGATGGCGACCTCTGCTTTGGGAAAACCGTTGGAAACCCATACAATATGGGTATTTTCGGAATGGACACAATGAGGGGATGACGAAAATCAATGTCAGACGCCATTTTGGAATCCAAGATGGCGACCTCTGGTTTGGGAAAACTGTTGGAAACCCATACAATATGGGTATTTTTGGAACGGGCACGACGAGGAGATGACGAAAATCGATTTCCGACGCCATTTTGGAATCCAAGATGGCGACTTCTGATTTGGGAAAACCGTTGGAAAACTATACAATATGGGTATTTTTGGAATGGACACAATGAGAGAATGACGAAAATCAATGTCCGACGCCATTTTGGAATCCAAGATGGCGACCTCTGGTTTGGGAAACCTGTTGGAAATCCATACCATATGGGTATTTTCGGAACACGCACGACGAGGAGGGGAAAAGCATTGGAAACCCATACAATATGGGTATTTTCGGAATGGGCACGACGAGGGGATGACCAACGCCATTTTGGAAATCAATCAACAAGGCTACCAAAACAAATGACGGGCTACTTAGCCTTGAGAGTTTAGATTTTATGCTATAAATAAGTATCATCAATGTACAAATACTTAAGTTTGTAGATACTCAGGCCCATAGCTCGTGGTCCTCGGAAGTACAAAAATATTGACACAACTCAATACAACACTTCGTTTGCAAATATGGACAGTAAGAGGCCTTTGCAATATTGAAGAACATCTATTGATGATATGTTACGCTTCTATATCCTAATGCCCATATTAGATATAGATCTTGGAGGACCTAGGACATCCCCTCACATTATTACAACACACCGTTTACTCACATGAATGGTTAGGGGCCTGTGGAGTAATTAGAAACTAATCTCTTATCTCTTATTACGGCCGTAGATCCCGAGGCCTATATTCAATGGGGTCCTTGGTGGACCTAGCACATCCGCATAAATTATTACAATACACCGTTTACTCACATGAATGGTCAGGGGCCTGTGAAGTAATTGAAAACTAACCTCTAATCTCTTATTACGGCCGTAGATCCCAAGGCCTATATTCAATGGAGTCCTTGGAGGACCTAGGACATCCGCACAAATTATAAAAATACTCATTTAATACTATGAATTGATAAGGGCCTGTGCCATATCAAAAAAACATCAAAGGATCGCAAAATATGCCAGCACATTGCAGGTATATATTCCAGGAAGTTTTTGGATGAACTAGAAAACCTGTTGTACTCACTTAATTACCAAAACTTGGATCTGACAATACAAACGCTTCTTAAAAATATAACAATCTTCTAGGGTCCAGTATTGTGAGACATTCTTCTACATAGAAATGATAAATTGATCTCCGTTAGCTCATGTAGAATCATATGCCCAAACTCCAAAGAGTTCTTGGAAGACCTTAACTTGCACACATTCTAGCCTGATTTAGAACCCAATGTTTTAATCATATGTTAATGGTGCTAAAAGAGCATATTTTTTCTGAATAATAAAAATAAATTTCATACAAGTAGACTCCAAACGGCAAAACCTCGTTTTACGAACTGAGCTCCCTCGTTTTACGCACTGATTCAATTTACGCACCAACTCAATTTACGCACCCCCGATCTAGTTCGTAAATTGAGGTTATAGTGTATTTGTTTTTTTTTTTTCAATTATCAAATAATCTATTTTAGGGATCCTTGTCAGTTAAGGGTGACTTTGAAACTTTTACAAGTTTTATCAGAGGTTACTAGACATTCATGGAAGAAGTCATAAAAAAAAACTTTCAAGACTTACTAGAGAAATCATAGAGAATAACTGAAGACATTTCTGTACAAATCTTAGAAAGAATCTCTGGAGCAAAAGCTGAAGGTATCTTTAGAGAAATCCCCAGTAGATATTTTATTTAAATCCTAAAAGACAATTTTATTGGAAATCCCTATTTATTTTATGGCGAAGTTATCGATTGAATTTTAGAAGAATTTCAACCAGAAATCTTGGAGAAGGCCCCAGGAAAATCGATGGATTAACCACTGAATAAATCCTTGGAGAAGTTAGAACTTTCTTGAAAAATTATCAAAGAATTTTTGGTGGAGTCCAGATGATTTCTTAAATTATTTTTGGTGAAATTCAGTGTCTGTGGATCTCCTTGGAAAAGTTCAGATTGAATTCTTAAAATATTTTAAACGAAATTCTCGGAGAAATTTCCTAGGAAATAAATGAACGTTTTTGCAAATACCTGAATAAATTTCTGATGAAATCCCGAGCGAAAATCATGAAAAAACGCATACAGTACTTTGTTGTATTTTCACGAATAATTCTCAAATATAATAGTCTTTGTTCCAAGAGCCATGTTTTTTTTATTTCGGTTCAGTTCCTTTTTGGTTCCTTTTAGGTCTTTTTTTCTGGCAAGAGATCTCTAATTTACTTTTTTCAGGCACTTAGTCGCTACCAGCTCTGTGAAAAATTAAAAATCTTCCATAATCTTGTGGAAACGTCTGGCATAAAAGTTAGAGGAAAAGATTGTCATTGACAAAAACCTAGTTTTGAGAAAACCTACTTTGAAGTTTTCAGCTACTTTTACCAATACGAATATACAAAATACGAATTGTATTGGAGTCAAAATAACAAGCCAATGATCTGAGTATTAAATTCTTTTAAAGGGGTATAAAATGTTTCTTATACCCCTTTGCGTTTAGCCCCACAAATGTAGTAACTTTCAATTTGCAATCCATGGTTATTTTTTTTTTAACTTTTCTGTGCACAAAATATTTGCCAACGTTTGTCCTACCCATGGTTTCGAACGTGGACGCGCCTCTGAGTAAGACCCTGTTATTCTCGCAGTTTTGCCGTGAATGAGGCTGATATAAGAACATTTCGATGAATCTTGATCATGTATTGGATATAATGTAATGAAAGAATCACTTTCCATCGCCTTTCAATTTTTATTTCGTCCACAATCATTTTTGATTCGTCTGACAATGAATGGTACACTGTGGTTCACTGAGTGGTCAAAATACAATACTTCAACGTTAGAATAAAGTGTTTAACTACTGTGGTCACACTATTATGGTAACATTCAAGCATCTTTAGTTAAAAATTAAACGTGATACTGTAACAATAGATGAATTTGTTTTAGGTTTACTATACTCTTCTGTTTACGCTGCATTGAAATTTAAATATTTTTAACTGTGTAGTCAATCGCTAATCCAATTTCTCGCGGTACGTCTTCGTCCATGCGATTTCTATGAAATGGTACCAATTGGACAATTGTACTGAAGTTATTTATCAAAATATAAAAGTTTTCTTGCGTTTTTAATGTACAGGTGGATGAACTATAACAGTTTTCATGAAATTACACCTAGAAATGAATCTTAATTGTAGGTAAGCTAATCTTCCGCCGTAGTGAAACATTTAAAGTTTGATACGACGAGAATTAGCGCTTGCGACGAAGAAATTCAGAACCCAGCGTGAAAGATAGCAATAGATACAGATTGCACAATTGTATCCTAATTCACGAAGTAATCTACCTACGAAAGAGGTCTGTGGGTGAACCCATGATCTTCTGTTTACCAAACAGAAGCGTTAGCAATTAGGTACCAAGCAAAAGCATGTGATGTGAACCAGGTTTTCCAGTCAGCCTAAGTGAAACCTGCTTAGGAGACGTGGTGGGGATTTAACGCTGGGCTCTGTTAAATATCTAACAAACACAGATCTAAAACAGCTCTGTACTAGCGACTCGTGCTGCTCTCAAAGCACTAGCCCATCCCCAGTCAACATTTTTGTTGGTATAGCTTTTGTTATACAACATTCTATATGAACCAATTCAATCGTAATCGCATTGGGGATTTATACACAACTTGTCTTGACATTGATAACGCCTTATTTGGCAGCTTGTGCGATTCTGATTGTTGACGTACGAATATGTGATTTTGGATGCACATTCTTATACGATACGTGGTTCGCTGGGTCATCAGGAGTGGAGTAATGGTGCGGCTGCCCCCGTCCCTGTAAAACCTTGGCAGGCCTCCATCTACTTTCATAACTTGCCACCTAAGCCGGTGGAAGTAGGTTCAGATGCAAATTCCTGACTAACACTGATCCTGCTCTGAACATGGTATCCCATAAAGGTCTTTCTCAACCCTAGCATGGTCCACTGTTTGCATAGACAACCATGGGATCACGATGACGACTACTTATCGCGGGTAGAGATAGCGGTATATCTAGCGGGGACCATACAGCATGACAGGAGATAACAATAACAATTACAACGCAGTGAATGTGGCGAATACGTTCACAAGAAGTGGTCTACTGAGGTCACCACCAACGATGACAGAAGTAGAAGAGTAGCAACAGGAGTAAGAACAGTAACAGCTGTAGCAGCAATAACAGAAGACGCAGAACCACAGAATCCAGGGTGCAGTGGTTTGAACGTAATTCCACAAAAGCCAAAGATAGGAGTGACGAAGTGCCTTGCGGAGGATCACCCCAATAAAGTGGACACTAAGAACAACGTCCACAAGGAGATAAAGCTCATGATCGTAAGGATCCGAAAGGCCTTCTCATCGGTGATGAAGAGTATGGTGAGAGCCAAACCAGCGTAGTAGGTATGCATTGGGGACGGCTAAAGCTGCCCAAGTAACCAATAAGCATTTGAATAAACCGTGCACAAGACTATTGTCAGCATTTGAACTGCTTGCTGCTCTATCAAAGCAGTTTGTTTGCTTTGCTGCCTTGAATCAGCAGTAGCACTGCTATTGAAAAACTCTATGTTGTTGATAAGCATTTCAACTGCCCGGACTGTTTTAGTTTTGAAGCAATCAAAATGCTTTCTTGTTGCTGCATAAATGCCATGCTAGAGACGTACAGATAATATATGACTGGTTTGACAGTATACCTTGTCTCTGTCGCACCCATTCCTCGTTTATAAAGACTAAATTTGTCACCTCCATGACTAAAAGAGATCGCAAATCGCTCTCGCACAAACAAGAAATGTCGTGAGGAACTGGTCGGAAGCAGCGACGTAGATCATCATCGTGCAGAAAATAAACAAACGCATATCATGTTGTCACTGCAACAGAAATGGCAAAAAGACCAGACGGTCGCGATCGGAGTAGGTTAGATCCTCCGTCGGGAAGTAGCTGATAGCGAAGCAGCACCGGCAAATGATTGTTGGGACGTCTGGGAACCGGAAGTTTTCCTCCACCAGAATCGCAGAGAAATTGAGTTGGTTTTTGAAGTTTTGAACTGAAAGCTTTTTACACGGAACGCACAAAACACAATAAACTATTGCCACAAGAAGGACAGTACTGATATGTAGTGGTTAGAATGCTCACCTTTAACGCCGAGAACCTGGGATCGAATTCCATCCCTAGATAGTCACTAAAATTAACTTTCAGTGATGACTTCCTTCGGAAAGGAAGTGAAGGCGTTGGTTCCGAGATGAACTAGCCCAGGGCTAAAAATCACGTTGACAAAGAAAAGAAAACTATTGCTATTGGTACAAAGACATCGATTTCAAATAACAATTTTTGAAGCTTTAAAACAATCAATCACTCAAAATGTTTATTCCGTTTGATAAGCATGATATTATACTAGTTATGAATATCATCAAGTCAGATTGCTTCACCATTTTTGCAAGACTGGACGAACAATTTCGCCAGAATAACCATTACCTATTTAAAATAAATACCCAGGCAGATGGAAAAAATCAAAATCACTACTCGAAACGAACAAATTATTATCGCATATCTCAATTTGATATTGAAAAGATGTTCGAAAATTTTACAAAGCGAGACTGAACAGTGTGACGTCAGGACAACCTCAAGGAGCGAAAAGTAATCTCAAAAAGCGAAGAAAATGATGCTCTTATTTCTTTGATCTTTCATCTGATTGGCATAGCCAGCATCTCTGTTCATAGATTTGAAGGTCGAGGGTTCGATTCTGGTTACTGATTTTTTTTCTTGAGGTCAATCAAGAGTTTTCCAGATATCGTTTTGATCTTGCAATATCTTAATAAGATATTGTTTAATACTTCTCCATATTAATTTTTGATATTACTTTTGATCTTTTATCTCTTATCTCCAACAAACCAATATATGATTATGATCGTCAGTAATTATTTTAGAACAACAAAATATGATATCGCTATATGAAATCGCTGCTTGGCATTCGAAATATCGTATACCCTTACAGACCACAACCAGGAGCACTCGATGTTGATTGATATATCTCAATCAGCTACTTGTGCTGACTGCTCCCGAGCGATTACGCAAGCCACGGATCTTAATTAGAACGCTAAGCCTAAGCGGGGATCGCCTTGTGCAACCTCCAAGTGGACTACTAATGGAGTATACCAACATTGAGTTGAACTGCATGCGGAAGTCGACCCAATCGCGTGGACACAATTGAATTGACCACGATTACGCTACTGGGTAAAAAGAGGGCCCCCTTCGTAGCTGCCCCCCAGTTTTGCATACATTAAATATGGCTTTCTTCGAATGGGGCAACAGATTGCAGCCAAGCTGCAAGATGTATCGTCGCTTAGTTTTACTCCCTAGAAGGAGTGCACATTTGGCCGAGAGCGCTATCACTTCAATAGAATCGAACCACACAATTGGCCTGGACTCTGCGACGACGAAGCTGCTTTCGGAAGCAAAAAGGCAATCGATAATGAAAGTATGCCGGGTTGTGGCTTCTGGAGCGGATGGTCAACGTAAGACCCTGGACGGAGGAACGTTTATCTTCGGAGTTAGCGTGTGAGATCGTCCCCACCCGCGTTGTGGTTAGATGTGTGAGCCGCCTGGTGGCATGTGCTGCTAAACTGTTTGAAAATTTCATCAATAGACAAAGTTACTAGCTGAATATAATCCACTCTCAGTAACTCGATGTTAAAGGGCAGTCGGCTAAAAGCTCTGCAGTTCGTACTCCTCTTCCTCAACGAACAACTCGCTGCTACGATACTGGATTGAAATCATAATTTTATTCCAAATCATGATTCACCCCGTAGCCACAAGGCAGCATGCAGAGAGCCCCAGTGAATCAGTAGGTGGCCGAAACCAGCAGGCGAAACTTCTGTCGAAACACCGTTTTACTGCTGCTACTGCTGTCGTTGGGCTCCGCACTACTAGAAGCTACTGCAGATCCCATTCCTTTTCCATTGTTTTTAGGCAATAATAAATTGTTTCTACGGTTGGCACGGTTTATCATCTTCCATTTTGGTTGCCCCCCTGCACAATCGTTGGTTATATCTTTGGCTGCCGTAATTAATGAGAATCGAACTCGAACCTCACCCACTTCGAGCAACATTTTCGAAAGCCGCCTTGTAGAAAAATAATCCACAAATATGGCAAGCATCTCCCGGCAACAATGCTTCTGATGATCGGAACATCATTACGTCACCCAGACGGTTTGGTAGAAGAGTCGGAGTCGGAATGCCAAAACTGGATCAGCTCAATCACGTGCGCGCCCCCATGGCTTTCGGGTCACGCGCCTCCACGCGGAGAAATCCTTTCGGCTCGATGTGTTATCTGTCTGCCTCGATCGATTACGGCCGCGAACGACCAATATTCAATAACAGGTCGGCTTCCCGGTGCAAAACCAGACTTTCATCATCATCTGACTGAGTTTGATTGAGCTTTTCATTCTCATTACCGAGATCACCGGTTTCGTTTCGTTGTTTGTTTATTTCGCTGATTTGGCACGATTTGATCTCGCGTGGCATTCGAGAAGAAATTCCATGCTGGAGGTTTGAGTCATCAATCGAGTTGGATATGAATAACTTTGAATAATGAATAAAACGAGAAGAAGACAAGAAGACAAGAAGACAAGAAGACAAGAAGACAAGAAGACAAGAAGACAAGAAGACAAGAAGACAAGAAGACAAGAAGACAAGAAGACAAGAAGACAAGAAGACAAGAAGACAAGAAGACAAGAAGACAAGAAGACAAGAAGACAAGAAGACAAGAAGACAAGAAGACAAGAAGACAAGAAGACAAGAAGACAAGAAGACAAGAAGACAAGAAGACAAGAAGACAAGAAGACAAGAAGACAAGAAGACAAGAAGACAAGAAGACAAGAAGACAAGAAGACAAGAAGACAAGAAGACAAGACAAGAAGACAAGAAGAAGACAAGAAGACAAGAAGACAGAGGTATGTTTGAGTAAAAACTCCCAAAGTCATTTTCAGGAGAAGTACGGGCGAATTTCATTTTTCCTCCCAAAACTATGCCACACATTAAGGCTCACTACTACCGCACAGTCAATAATTCACCTCCTGCTGGGCAAAGTTATCGTAAGGAAATATAAAACTGTCACTTTGGCCCTTGATTTTGTAATCAAGATGGTATAAAGCATCCGCTCGTATGATAACGATCTTTTGACTCCATCGGTGCTCATTAAACCGAAGCAAAGCCGTTTGCGGCATTTTTTTTTTATTTCCAATGGCCCTTACCAATTGCTACCGTACAATCAAAATGCTTTAGCTTTCCCAATCCTCAGAGACGGCACGGATACGAAATGAGTGCGACGAATGCCACAAATAAAATTGCAGAAATTTTGTCGACTGTTACGTTTTTATGTTCTTTTAACATAGGGTGATTATTTGAAAAACAAGTATTTCATTCTTTCACAATTGATGGAAAAATACGCACCACTATACTATTTGCAAAGTATATGCATAGCACTTAAAGTCATCTGGTAATACTGGTTAAGTATCGATTGTATGATTTAATTTTATTTTTCCTGCAACGAATTCTAAATTATTTTTAATTTTTCATTCCACATGAGAGTTCTTGTTGAGATTCTTTCAAGGTATTTGTTCATCGATCCCCTCAGGAATTTCTCAAGTATCTCTAGGAAAATATTGCCAGGAATGGATACAAGGATATTTTTGAAAACTTCTTTAGACACTCCAGTGTTTCTTTGAAAGATATCTTAAAAAATTTCACCAAGAAAAAATTCAGATATTTTTCACAAATTCCTCCAAGGATGCATGTAGAAAGTTCTCCAGAAACTTATTTACAGATTCGATTAGAAATTCTTCCGATGATTCTCACAGACATTCCTCCAGGATTTCCTTCTGCAATTTATCCAGTAATTCCTCAAGAAAATCTTTCAGGGATACTTCTTTATGGAATCCTCAAAATTTTGCTGCCAAATAATTCATAAATTTCAATTACTGCTCCAAGGATTTCAGTAATTGTTTTAAAAATTTACCTTAACATATTTCAGAACATTTCAAAAAAAAACTTCAAAGACTACTTACCGAGTTCTTCCAATTGCTCTGGGCAAATTTCGCCGTTCAATAATTCAGAGATTTTTTCGAAAACTCTTCCAGAAATTTCAGTAATTCCTTCATAGATTTTACCTCGACTTAATTCACATATTTTCCCGAAATTTCTCCAAGAATTCTTTCAAGAATTCCCCCTGGAATTCTTTTACAATTTCACCAGGGGTTCCTCCAGAGATTTTTCCAAGATTTACTCCTTCAATTTTTCAGGGTTTCTTAAAAAATATTTTCCATGCATTTCTCCCGAATTTGGATCCCTCAGAAATATCTCAAAAATTAACTTCAATGATTTACTTGCCATAAAATGGAAGAAATTCGCCGAGTATTCGAGTAATTCCTTCGAAGCTTTCTTCAAAGAATTAATTAAAAATAATTTAAATGTAACCCACATGGAATTTCTCAAGAGAATACTCCAGAAATTCTACAAAAGATTCATCCAATGAATCTTCCGAAAATTTCCATGACTATTCCTCTAGGGATTCACCAAGGCTTTTCCTCATGCGAATGTCTCCAGAGATACCTACACATTATTCCTCAAGAATACTCTCCCTTCTTGAGGGAATGGAATTTCGCTAGTGAAATTTCGCCATGAAATAATTCCGAGATTGTTTCGTAAACTCCTCTATGGATTTCAGTATTTTTTTCAAAGATTTCATCTAGACCTAAACATAATTCAAATATTTTCCAGAAATTTCCCAACGGGTTCTTCCAGGGACTCCTCCATGATTTTCATCTGCAATTTCTTTATTTTGCAGTTGCTCTAAAGAATTTCTCAAAAGGAATTCTCCAAGAGCTTCTTCAGAGATTTATAAACGAATTTCTCTAGTAACATTTCCCCAGGTAATATTTCAGATATAATGTCGAAAACTTCTTCAGCGATTACACTATGTTCCAAGGATTTCTTTGTAGTTTTCTCCAAGAAATATTTCAGATATTTCCCAGATTCCTCCTGTAACTCTTCCAAAGATGTTTTCAAAGAAATCTCAAAGGAATTCCTCCACAAATTTCCTTCAGAAACCCCTGGCCGTGCGGATAGTGTTACCAAGCATTTAGCCGCATTGAGTCAAGGAGTGTGGGTTTGATTTCCGCTTCAGTACGGACAACTGTTCGTCAGAAACGTATTTCGACTGTGCTATTGGGCGTTGCATGCTAGTCCGTTGTCTAGTGTGGTGCTTCCATAACCGTCCACTGGAAGCATTAACGTGCCCGTGTTCTAAAAAAAAAGAAGGGATTCACGCTTTTGACTCCCTCCCCCCCTTTAGAGTGGCACCCTTGGCGAGTGTCAACCTGGCCAACCACACGCTACGGCACTGCATGTAATCCTGCTGAAAATTTTATGAACCGTTTTGCCAAACTCACCAGTGATAACTTCAGTGATAACTTCAGTAATCCCATCAACTACCTCAGGAATTCAAAAAGATTTTTTTCCAGCAATTTCATCATGGATTCTTCCAGAAAATACAACTGGGGTTCTTTCAGAAACTCCACCAAAAATACCTCTATTATTTCTGCCAGTAATTCCTTAAGGAGTTCCGCCAGTAATTTCTCCAGGAATTTCACCAAAAATCCTTCGAGAAAATCCGCCAGTAATTCTTTCAGGAATTCTTTCAGAAAAACTGCCAGAGATTTTTCCAGAAATCCCGTAAGATATTCTTCCATGAAGTCACTCAAAGATTCCTACAGCAATTCATATAAGGATTTCACTATCAATTGTATCAGGGATTCCTTCAGAAGTTCCACCAGATTCCTGAAGAAATTCTACCAGGTATTCCTCTAAAAATTCCACCAGGGACTCCTTTAGAAATTTTCCAGGAAATTTGCCAAGGTTCCCTTCAGTAATTCGGCCAGTGATTGGTCCAGCAATTTTACCTGGGATTGCTCTAAGAATTATGCCTGTTTTTTTTTTTAATTCTTCCTTAGTTTCCACAGGAGTTCCACCAGAGATTCCAACAGGAATTTTTCCATAGATTTTTTGAAAATTCCACCAGACATTGCCCCAGGAATAGCACCAAGGAGTTCTCCCGAAATACGGCAAGTGACACCTTCGAGGATTTCACCAAGAATTTCTACAAGATTTTCCCAGTAATTTACCCCCTCCAGATACAAATTCTGGGCATATTCTTTGGTTTTCTTCAGAAATTTATCTTTGGATAAGGTTTTTCACAGGAACTTCTACAAGAATTCCTTCAGTAATACTTCCGCAGATACCTTCAGAACGTCTATCTAACTTCCCTTCTTACATTAATTTCAAGAGATTTTTCCAGGCAATATTTAACGGATTTACTTCAAACATTCCTTTCATGAATTCCTCCAGAAATTTAAGATTCCTTCAGAAAATGTTGCAAGAACTTCTCAAGTTTTTCATCCAGATAGTCATTCTGGGAATTTTCCAGAAATCCGTCCAATTTTCTCGAGGCAAACCATCAGGATTTCTTTAACAGGTTTTTCAACTACAGATCGCATACCCGAGCAGAAACTCGTATTATTTTATTTTCTTACCATATCACAGATTCGGCTTTTAATCTTAAATTATCGTTTAAAACCCGATTTCCTACCAGATATTACACTTAAAAGAGCTGTTACTTTTATAATCCTTCAAAATTTTATGAGTTCGTGAGACTCCCTTAATGTACCTTCAAATTTTCTTCAAGAACTACTTTTGAAATTCCCACATTAATTCCTGTAGGCAAATCTTTGGGAATTTCCCAAGTTATTGTATTTTTTCAGGAAGTCTTCAAAAAATTTCTCCAGAAATTCCTCTTATGCTTCATACAGTTCCCCCTCTTGGAATGTCTTTAGAAAATTCATCAGGAATTCTTTGAAAAATTTATCTTTAGAATCTTCTAGGAATTCGCCCAGTGATTTCTCTGGGCATAACTTTATGATCTCTTCCAGGTTTTCTCTTTCATGGTAGAATTTCTTCCATTAGGAATGAAGAATTATCCAGATTTTCCTTTCGGTATTTCTCCGAAAAGTACTCCTTGGATTCTTCCAGGACTTCATGAAATAATTTTCCAAGGTAAGTAAAACAATATCGAGTTTTAGAATAGTTTTGAAGGAATATTTCCAGGTTTTTTTCTAGTTACAATAACAACGTATTCTGAGAGACTACTCAGGAAACTCTTCCAGAAAATCGTACATAATTTTTGGAAAATCTCTTGCAAATCTGTCAGAAATTGCTTCAATTATACCTTTGAAAAAAATTAACCCTTAAAAGCCCGAGACGAACCTTGAATTTTTAAATGACCACAATTCAGAGACTAGTAGATTAATAAATTAGAAATAAATTTTAAAGTAAATGCGGTTAGTTGGTTTTACAACCCTTGGGTGAGACATCCCCCATGACCCCTCCCTCTTCTCTTGGCAACGCAAAAAGCGTGGACAGGAGGGGTCCAAAATTGGTTCCTAACGGATATCTCAACATTCAAATGAGCTAGAAGGTTGGTGTCTTCGGCAAAGTTATTCAGCAATTCAAGAACTATCTGCCGATGAAAAATCTGATTGAGAATTTTTCCGCTAGGTAGCGCTAGTGACAGGAAGTTGTACCTCAACATGCTGACGAAAGTTGAATGCTGCTGCATCATGGACGACGAAACATATGTGAAGGCCGACTTCAAACAGATCCCCGGCAACCTGTTTTTCACGGCCAAGGATAAGTTCAGCGTTCCGGAGCATGTCCGCACTAAGAAGATGTCCAAAGTTGCGAAGAAATTTCTGGTTTGGCAAGCCATCTGCACGTGCGGGAAGCGGAGTGCACCTTTCGTGACCCAGGACACGATGAACGGACAGGTGTACATGAAAGAGTGCCTCCAGAAGTGGCTGCTTCCTCTCCTGAAGGCCCACAACGTCCCAAAAATCTTCTGGCCGGATTTGGCCTCATGCCACTACTCCAAGGACGTGCTGAAGTGGTATGCGGACAATAAGGTCAATTTTGTGCCGAAAATGTTCAACCCTTCCAACACTCGGGAGCTCCGCCCCATCGAGAAGCACTGGGCGATTATGAAGCAGCACCTTCTTAAACGACCTAAGGTAGTGAAGACAGTCGAGGAACTGAAGACAGTATGGGATTACATGCAAAAAACGGTTGATTCACAGGCTGTGCAGAATCTTATGGCCGGGGTTAAGGCCAAGGTGCGAGCATTTGCGTATGGACTGTTAATAAAATACGAGTAAAATGGTAAAATGAAGTTTAATAGTTATTTTTCAATCCCTTAAAACTTGATGGCAATCGGAGATGCGCGTAAAAAACTCGAATTTTGCGAATCAATTTTGTGTGTGGCAATTTCATCGTGGACACCCTTTATTATAAAACTTGACAAGTGCCTTGATTTGCGCGACACGGCACATATACAAACACGATTTGCTGCAGCTCCGCACTTGCAGCACACACAACCAAAGAACTAACTTGCAATGTCCACTGGCATACGTGCAGATGAAAATTATAGAGATATGATGCTCATGCAAAGCACTGTTGTTTCTTCCTTTTGGTTCGAGTAGGGGAAATCGGCCGAGTAAACCGTGAGTTTCTGGGGAAGAATGTTACGAAGAATGAAAGAGCGAAAGATACGAAAATAATGACGCATGTCGCGCTATAGGGAGTGAACCGCTCTTTTTTTCCGTTCGCTCAGTTAAGTTTGCTCTTCCTTTGCGAGCCACTGAGCCACTGAACCGTTCAAAAGATCCGATTCACTAAAATTATTGATTCGAATCGGTTCCGTTTACTTGAATGAGCCGTTTTGCCCATCTCTCTCCAGTGTTTATATGTTTGAGCTGAATTTTGATGGCGAACAATTAATTTTAAAGGAAATTAATATATTTCATCATGCTCATAGAATAAAGAGGGGTGCCCGAAGATTTATATATTCCAGTAAAATATTCCATAATAGCGTTCATATGTTGTATTTTGCTGTAAGATGTGAGACGAATTTGAAAACTGGTTGCGACAGAAAAAAAAAACGATACGACGAATTGAGAATACGGCAAGGTGCAATATCATTGCATTATTTCCAAAAAGACGATCAAGATTTATCAAAATCTTATTGTAAAATTCAAAAGCCGTTTTTGGAAAGAATTGTTTGGCATCGGTTTGTATCAGCATCATTAACTGCAATACTGGGAATTCATAGGTTAATACGAAGGATACTAGCACATCACCCTTATTCTGTAATGTTTTGAAATTTGGTAAATCTGTGTGAATACTGAATTTATCATTCTGTCGACAACACAGTTTATGCTTTTTCACATCACCCAACCCTGTTAATTGGAAAGAACAATTAAAACGAACCTCTTTTCGAACCGTATGTTTCAATTGTGACAACGTTGGTCCTTTCACTTTACTAAATCTCTCAATGTGAGGCGCGAGTGACAACATAATTTCGTTAAATAATCAATTATTTGCAATTATCCGCGCGCGGCTCCTTTGAGGCTCCTGAGTGTCATAAGTGGGTAAAATCGCTCACATGACAGTGACCGCTTAATTGTGCAGGGAATGGCACCATTTTCGAGTGATACGCCTAATTAGTCTCAGATCCGTCTTCAAACTAGGGGAGTTTGTTTGCGAAATGCGATTCCAATCTCAGGATATATTTTGATGGATTGCTCTCGATTCTCGACACCAGGAAAACTTGTTTCGTTTGCACAGGAAATCTAATTTGGCTTATCGATCGTCAAATGCCAAGCCCATCTCGGCTCCCATAGCTGACTCACAACCCACAATGCTTCCCCGTCTGTCCAGATTGTAAAACTTGTCTGCTAGGACGTCGACATTATCGGCGCGGTGGCGATCCTTAAAGGTAGCCTTTTTAATTCACCAATAAAAAAATTAAAATGTTTCATAGAAAATTAAAAACTGCTCCAAAATCAAAGAAGTTATTCACCAGGTCGAAATACACGTATCTATCAAAGGATACAAACTCATGCAAAATTATATGGTATAGTGCTAAATTCGGATTTTCATTTATTTCTAATAGGTGGTTTCTTATGGAGCATTTTTCTTTTATTTGAGTCGCGAAAACCTTTTTCATCCTTAACCACACCACAATCCGGCCAACAATAAACTGTCAGGGGAGTATCACCCATGGCTTCAGTAATGAAATAATAAATCATACCATTTCCAATCCGAGCCTCGTTGGGTCAAACGACAAAAAAAAAACTACACATTTAGAGATACAGCTGCCTGATAGCGCACGTCTTGAACGTTGAGAGACCCGCACAAGATGAGATCAATCAACCGAACACAAAACGACGGAATGCGAAATTCACTGCGAGTGGCGTAGACGCTAAACAGAGTACGCGCAACCAGTTTAACGACAAAAAAATCCAACTGAATGAACAGCGACGCACACAAATTGAATAAATCTATCTCGAAACAGTGAGGCTGCAGAAAGTTAGCTATTGGAAAAAAATATATACGGCTGGGTCAGTTGAATGAAAGAATCTATGAATGAAAACGAGAGTCCACTACGCAGCAGGATATCGCCGCCGCAGCCATCGCCGTTTGGTGACCAATTCGAGCCGGAGAGCAGAAAAAGTGTTTGAACGACTGCGCTGCAGCTATAGTGGAGATTAGCGTCAAGATTATTTCCCTTTTTTCATAAAATTGACGTCCCAATGGTGACTCTCGGCACTTGGATCAGTAACGAGCTTCGGTGGGGCTCGATCCGATAACGGGTGGAGAAGTTGCTAGTTGGGTGACAGAGTTGACACGGAAGAATGTGCCATTGACGAAAGAAAAGGGGGAGGGTCAGACCCTCTGCGTACAATATGGCTGAATAATTTATGATTTTCAACATGGATAAATATTTAAACAACTACAGAAAATTTTGATATTACAAATTATTTACATTTGGATTAAAGAGAAAAAATTATGAGAAATTTGCGAAAAAGTTACACGTCTTATCAGAGAGAATCAAACTTACTTACTTGATACTTGATGGGCTACAATTCGCTACGATGAATCTGCGCCGAATGGATGAGTCTTCTCCACTGGGCACGATCCAGGGCCAATCGCTTCCAGTCGCCCTGAACGTTAAGTGCCCTTAAGTCCTCCTCAACCGCAAAAAGCCATCGTGTGCGCGGCCTACCACGAAGTCGGCGGCCTCGTCCGGGTTCTCTGTTGAATATTATCTTTGCTTGTCGTTCTTCCGGCATACGGGCAACGTGACCAGCCCAACGCAGCCTGCCGTGTTTTATGCGCTTGACAATATCCACCTCTTTATACACTTGGTACAACTCGTGATTCATGCGACGCCGCCAGATGCCGTTTTCTAGTTTACCGCCGAGTATTGTTCGCAGCACTTTACGTTCAAACACCCCGAAAGCTCTCCGGTCGACTTCCTTCAATGTCCATGATTCATGGCCATAAAGGACAACCGGAAGGATCAGTGTCTTGTATAACGCGAGTTTTGTTTTCGTTTGCAGGCTACGGGACTTCAGCTGGTTACGGAGCCCGTAGAAAGCCCGACTCGCAGCTGCAATACGTCTTTTCACCTCGCGGGTAACATCATTATCGCATGTCACTAGTGTTCCAAGATACACAAATTCTTCCACCACTTCAAACTTATCACCACCTAGCACCATTTCGCTACCACTAACACGTCCGGACCCACGTTGACCACCAGCTATCATGTACTTCGTTTTTGTGGTGTTGATCGTGAGCCCGATTCTCGCTGTCTCCCTCTTGAAAGGCACGAACACCTCTTCCACTGCCCGACGGTCAATCCCGATGATGTCGATATCGTCCGCGAAGCCAAGGAGCATATGAGAACGTGTGATAATGGTACCGCTTCTCTGCACACCGGCTCTCCTGATAGCACCTTCGAGCGCTATGTTAAACAGCAAGTTAGAAAGAGCGTCACCCTGTTTCAATCCATCTAAGGTTACAAACGATGATGAAATCTCGTCCACCACCCGCACACTTGATTTTGATCCATCAAGCGTTGCACGAATCAGTCTAATCAGCTTCGCCGGAAAGCCATGTTCGGACATAATTTGCCACAACTCGTTTCTCTTCACTGAATCGTACGCTGCTTTGAAATCTACAAACAGATGATGAGTCTGCAAGTTGTACTCCCGGAATTTATCTAGGATTTGACGCAGGGTAAACATTTGATCCGTCGTTGATCGGCCCTCTCGAAAACCAGCTTGGTATTCGCCGACAAAGGACTCCTCATACGGTCTCAATCTGTTGAACAGAACTCCAGACATGATTTTGTACGCCGAATTAAGGAGTGTTATCCCTCGGTAATTGGCGCACTCCAGTCGATGCCCTTTCTTGTACAAAGGGGAAATGAGACCTTCCAACCAACTAGTAGGCATTTGTTCTTCCTCCCATATCCTCGATATGATACGGTGAAGGAGTTCGTGCAGCTGCTCGCTTCCGTGTTGAATCAAACTTACGACTCCCTATTCGCTAGACAGGCGCATTACTGCCCCGTCACGAGAGGACCTATGAGTTCAGAAGGCAATCTTAATTCGATTTCTGCTCAATCTCGCGATTCTATATTGCAAAGCGCACTTCTTTCGGAAGAATTAGATGCCCTTGCAAACAAAGCATTCTATTACGTTATACCACACAAACATTGTTTTGCTTTTCATAATACATCATCATCAGGAAGTTTGCAAAAATTTTACTGAAAATTCCTCCAAGAATCTAGCGCAACAAAGATTTGCCAGCATTTTTCCAGGAAGGTAACAGTTCATTCTACTTCTACTTCGATATATTGTTCTGTGATTTTGTAAGAAATGTTTCTGAGTACCACAAAAAAAACTAGCAACAATTTTTCAAGAAAATTACTGAATTTTCTTCAGCAACAATTAATTAAAACCTCCATGAGTTCATTCAGAAATTTCTAGGTGTAATCTATCAAGTATCGTTTAAGCCGGTCCGTCACACTCGGGCTCAGATTGTGTACCACTTCTAGTACTGCATTTGGTCCCTCGGTAGTACAAAAGGTACCCAAGTTTGACAGATCGCAGTACACTTTTCACGGCATTCTAGATTACCTTATGAGCCATAAAATTTTGGGCAACTGCAAGGGACATCGGGGTCTTTAATTTGTCTTTGGTTTAAGCATATTATCTTGTAGGAATTCCATTCCAGCCGGTGAGCATTTCCTCGTCCTCTCATACCTTCAAAAGTACTTGCTGGATCGATTGGTAATGTTCCGTGCTTGAGAAGTTTGATAGAGATTTCGACACCTTCCCAGCAGTCATACAGTTCTTAAGCTCGCAGACGGCCTTTTCAACCTCCCCTATAGTCGGTGGATCTAGAGCTTGGTCGTCATCATCAGTGTCCATTAGACTGATGCAAATTTTGAACTTTTTGCTCCCTATGCTTAAACGATGTCAATTATGATGAAAATGATCCTCCCGAAATTTGAAGTGATTCGGAAGAAATTTGGTTGTGCACACGCTATTTTGAAGTTTATATGGAAATTACTATGGAAAAGGCAAATCTTTTGTGTTCAATCCTCTAACTGCTCGTCATAATAATATATGGAAAAGTGAACACACTCATCTCATGTGAAAACTTTCCAGCTACAACTTTGCCGAAGACCACATTTCGATGAGACGTAAGGATAATTTGTTATTTTTGATAACAAAGTGTAAATCATGCTGAGATGATCATTCAATTACTTTCAAAGCAACACTGCTTTTTTGCTGTAGAACATAGTAGCCTGGATTACTTTGATCTATTCTTTCCGCTCCACTGTTGCCTGCCGAACAGTTGATGAAGCATGCTACATGCAAACCAACTTTATGATGATGAATAACAATTTATCCATGACACTGTCCATCCTGTTACTCGCTACCAGTGAATGAAATTATCGCGGAAATGAGACGAAAATAGGCATTTTTCAAGCAACTCGACAAATCATTGACGCCTTTATCTGCGAGAAACAGATTTCGTGAACTGCTATAATTGTTGATCATTGTGCTGACGAAAAGCCAAGATCGATCCGATCATATGCACTGATCCAACTTTATCGGCTCTAAACTTATCGCGATAATTATTAGACGGGAAATAACAAAAATGTTTGCCGCCGATGGGGTTTGAACCCATGCCCATGAGCAAAAACGTTTTCAAAACGCACGTGCACCATACCACTCGACCACTCCAGCTGAACGAAGAGGTAGAGAAATTTGGTATATAAAAGCTACATGCGGAAGCGAAGGACACTCAAAACAACGAAACAAGAGAAGAAAAGAAGGAAGCCAACTTTTCGTTGCTGGTGATAATATAAATTCGCTGTTGCAGATCTCGTGAGAGCACACTCTCGCAGTACTGGACGGGTAGGATATTATCGCACGTCTCTTTTCGCCGGAAAATCGGCTTGAGCGATAGGCTTATGATTATCGCCGTGACCGATAATTTCACTCCCTGATGATTATCGCCGTGACCGATAATTTCACTCCCTGCTCGCTACAATTCCATTTTCACCGTTCAACAACTGCTGATAGTGCTCCTTCTAAATGAAAGCCATCGCCATTTTATCAGTCAACAAATTCCCTTCTCGATCATTGCGCATAGCCAGCACGGTATTGTGCTACGCGTCATTGATCGTTGCATAAAATCTCTCAACAAGCGTAAGCGTATTCTACAGGACATCCTACTAAAAAGTCACTCTCTGTATTACTTCGTATAATTTTCCCAAATTCCATAAGCAATTCCTCCATGAATTTCATCAAACTTTAACCACAAATGAAGTTCGAAATTTCAGTAATTAGCATTATTATTAGGCAATTTGCACAATCTTGATGGGGACAGACACCTAGATGGTCGTATACGCCCTTGTAGCAATTTTTGTTTTATTAAAATGTTAAAGAAAAAATTTTTTTTTTGGCTTTACGTCGGTAATAATACGTTATCTTAACCAGAAAAGTTGCTTGGGAGGGTTGCCTCCTGCCAGTTAAAGATGGATTTCATCAAGTTGAGTCTAGTAAACGACATTGAAGGCGGCCTTACTGTGAAGGTTTCTCCGTGATTTTTACCTGATGCCTACTTCGTGAAATTTCATCAACATGTTTCGTAAGAATTATCTATGCCAAAAGCTCAGTTTAGAAAATCAGCCTTTGGGATTCCTAGAATTAATTTCTATAGGACAGTGCGCATCGTACCTTCGTGCTGTGCGTACACGAATTCTCTCTGCTCTTGGAAGTTTTCTTAAAAACTACCTAAAGCAATAAATCAGTACTTTTCAGTGCTACATAAACAGTACTTTTCAGCGCTAAAATTAAAAACGGTACTTTTCAGTGCAACTAAAACAGTAGTTTTCAGCCCTTTTTTTTCTACTATTGATCAATTTACGATCCTTGTTTGGACCCGTGCCTTCGATTTTTCGTTGGACCCGTTGGCGAAAGCTAGCGGTGGTAATCCTTCTTGGACACCGTCTTGGGAAAAAAACCTCTCGAAGGTCACGTCTTCTTTCGTTTATTAACTAAACATGGTGTCAACAACTAACAAAAGGAAGGGTGAATCTCTGAATTCACTACTTCCTTCCAAAAAAGTGGGTTTTAAAACTGTCACTACACGTGGCAAGAATGGAAGAAAGGACGCTTCCCCGGAATGCGAAGTTTCTTCCAAGGGTGAAATGAATAATTGTATCGAAATGAGCAATCAGTTCGATGCTCTAGACAAATTTTCCGAACACCAAATCGAAGCAGCCTCTAGCCCAGGCTCTTTGATTCAAGTGAGGAAGCAAAGAGTGCCGCCTATCATGGTCAGTAGTTCCGAATTTGCGGGATTTAGGCAGGAGATCTTGAACTCCATTAGGGGAATCAAGGTTTCCTTCCAAATCGCAAAGAAAGGAGACTGTCGCGTTTTGCCGGAAACTCTTAAAGATCGTGAACTTCTTCTCAGACATCTTGAAGAGAAGAAGCACATTTTTTTTACTTATGACGACAAAACTGAACGTTTGTTCAAAGTTGTCTTGAAAGGTCTCTCAAGTGACTATTAGTCACCTGAAGGAATCAAAAATGGAATAAATGATTTACTTGGATTTTCCCCAGTCCAAGTAATCATTATGAAAAAGAGAACCCAATCTGTCATTGTTCGGAACCCAGACAACCAAAATGTACGTATAACGAAATCACCTGGAGGCTTTGTACGTGCAAAATTTCACTTATAAGATGTCGCGAAAAGGCCTTCTACGTACAAAAGTGGAGGCGATATGCGTGCATATATTATGTGATGATTAATAACATACAATGCGAGTGTATTAATATTCTCCCGAACTAACCTGTTATGTTATGCGACTTAACGTATGATAACAAATGTTGATTTGACAGCTGCTACGGATTGATCCGACTTACTTTGTACGAGTGTACGAGACGAAACAAAATGTACAAATGAACTCAGAAAAAAGTATTTTATGCGAGGAAACTCATCTATTTGACGAGTTTATTCACGGTGTTTTGCGGGTTTGATGTAATAAGTATGAATAAACGAGTTAAAACGTGAACTTTCATGCGATTTCTGGTTGTTTGGGAAAGGGCTTTCTCAAGATTATTATTTAGTTCATTTTAACAAAAAAGAACTAAATAATATTAGAGCTTTAGAAAAAGCAAAACTTTTGTTCGATGTCCGTGTGACTTGGGAACATTTCCAGAAACCTGGAGGAAATTACCAGAACCCCACTCAGTGCCGTCGGTGCCAAAAGTGGGGTCATGGTACAAAAAATTGTCGCATGGATGCTAAATGCATGATTTGCGGAGGTTCTTCTCACGCCAAGGACGTCTGCCCTGTGAAAGAAGATACCAGAAAGTTTGAATGCGCCAATTGCAAGGGCCCTCATAAAGCTAACTTTTGGGAATGCTCTTCACGCAAAAGGGTCATTGCGGCTCGTGCCAGGCAGATGAAAGATAATATCCGTTACGATAACGGTCGTTTCCGCAATTTGCCTAGTAGAGTATCGAACAATGCTCATTTTTCAGTTAACGATCGCTTGATCATGAATCATACCCATCAGGAAGATCATAATCATGCTCATTCACAAACTAATTTTAATACGTCGGGTAGCCGTTCGAATCTTTCAATTTCGAATGTATCTACCCACGGTAAATCCTTTGCCGATATCGTAGCAGGAAATTCGAACTCCTCCCCTGTTCGATCCATGGGTACCCATTCTACTTGTTTCAAATCAAATGGAAAAAACCCTACCGCCACAGGTAACTCCGCTTCTTCGTCTACCGGAAATTCCAATGGGAAATCACATGACATGTCTGCCTCTGATTTTAATTTTCTAACTGAACAATTGCATCTAATGATTGATGCAATGTTCAAAGCCACCACTATGACTGAAGCAGTCCAAGTAGGTGTAAAATTTACAAATCAAATTGTTATTGGATTACGTTTTTCTAATGGATCCAAATAATAATTTAAATATTTTAAATTGGAATGCTCGTTCTCTGAATGGTAAAGAGGACGAGCTGTTTAATTTTCTTACGGTTAATAACGTGCATATAGCAGTTATTACCGAAACGTATTTAAAACCTGGATCTAAACTCAAAAGAGATCCTAACTTTTTTGTTTATCGTAATGATCGACTTGATGGGGCATGTGGGGGAGTTGCAATCATCATTCATAGGCGTATAAAACATCAACTGTTTTCATCATTTGAAACTAAAGTTTTTGAAACTTTAGGTGTTTCTGTTGAAACACAGTTTGGTAAATATACTTTCATAGCTGCCTATTTGCCTTTTCAATGCTCTGGGCAGCATGTTAATTTGCTCCAAACTGACTTGCGTAAATTGACTCGCAATAAGTCAAAAAATTTTGTCATTGGTGACTTTAATGCCAAACATCGGTCATGGAATAATTCTCAAAGTAATTCCAACGGCAGAATTTTATTTGATGAGTGCTCTTCAGGATATTTCTCGATTCAATACCCTGATAGCCCCACATGTTTTTCCTCTTCTAGAAATCCATCTACGATTGATTTGGTCTTAACCGACTCTAGTTATCTTTGTAGCCAACTGATTACTCATGCTGATTTTGATTCTGATCATGTCCCTGTTACATTTCAAATATCCCAAGAAGCGATTCTCAATCCTATCAGCTCCACTTTCAATTATTTACGAGCCGACTGGAATATATATAAAACGTATGTTGACTCTAATCTTGATGTTAACATTTCTTTAGAAACTAAACTTGATATTGAAAATGCTCTTGAAACTTTAACAAATTCCATTGTTGAAGCCAGAAGCATTGCAATTCCAAAATGTGAAGTAAAATTTGAATCCGTGATTATAGACGATGATCTTAAACTCTTGATCCGTCTTAAAAACGTGAGGAGAAGGCAATTTCAACGCACTCGCGATCCTGCTATGAAAATTATATGGCAGAATTTGCAGAAAGAAATCGAAAAGCGTTTTGCTCAATTAAGAAACAAAAAATTTGAAAATAAAATTTCGCAATTGGACCCTGGCTCTAAGTCCTTTTGGAAATTATCTAAAATCTTGAAAAAAACCTCAGAAGCAAATACCGGCATTGAAAGAGGAAAACAAATTATTACTAACTAATTGCGAAAAAGCTCAAAAACTTGCTATGCAGTTTGAAAGTGCGCACAATTTTAATTTTGGACTTACTAGTCCAATTGAAAATGAAGTTACTCAGGAGTTCGAAAATATTCTCAATCAAGAGAACGTTTTCGAAAATGCCTGGGAGACTGATTTGGAAGAAGTGAGAACTATTATTAAAAAATTCAAAAATATGAAAGCTCCTGGCGATGATGGAATTTTCTACATACTCATCAAGAAACTTCCAGAAAGTAGCTTATCATTTCTAGTTGATATATTTAACAAATGTTTTCAATTATCATATTTTCATGACAAATGGAAAAATTCTAAGGTTGTTCCAATTTTAAAACCAGACAAAAATCCTGCAGAAGCTTCTAGCTATCGTCCAATCAGTTTGCTTTCCTCCATCAGTAAACTTTTTGAAAAGGTTATTTTGAACAGAATGATGGCCCACATCAACGAAAATTCATTTTTTTTTTCAGTTCGGATTCCGCCATGGACATTCGACCACTCATCAACTTTTACGTGTAACAAATTTGATCCGTTCCAACAAATTGGAAGGCTATTCTACTGGTCTTGCTCTTCTAGACATAGAAAAAGCATTCGACAGTGTTTGGCATGAAGGTTTGATTGTAAAATTAAAAAACTTTAATTTTCCAACATACATTGTTAGAATAATTCAAAGTTATCTGTCAAATCGTACACTTCAGGTTAATTATCAGAACTTCAGATCTGAAAGACTTCCTGTAAGAGCTGGTGTTCCTCAAGGCAGCATTTTGGGACCAATATTATACAATATTTTCACATCTGACTTACCTGAGTTACCTCAGGGATGTCAAAAATCTTTGTTTGCGGATGACACAGGCCTCTCCGCCAAAGGTCGAAGCCTGCGTGTCATCTGTAGTCGATTGCAAAAAAGTTTGGATATTTTTTCTTCATACTTGCAAAAATGGAAGATTTCTCCTAATGCTTCCAAAACTCAACTAATAATATTCCCACATAAACCAAAAGCTCTTTATTTGAAACCTTCAAGTAGACATGTTGTCATGATGAGAGGGATTCCAATAAATTGGTCAGATGAAGTTAAGTATCTAGGGCTCATGCTTGATAAGTATTTAACTTTCAAAAATCACATTGAGGGCATTCAAGCCAAATGTAATAAATATGTAAAATGTCTTTATCCCCTTATTAATAGAAAATCAAAACTATGTCTTAAGAACAAGCTTTTGAAATTCAAACAAATTTTCAGGCCAGCCATGTTGTATGCTGTACCTATATGGACTAGCTGTTGTAATACCAGGAAGAAAGCTCTGCAGAGAATTCAAAATAAAATTTTGAAAATGATTCTGAGGCTTCCTCCCTGGTATAGTACCAATGAGTTACATAGAATATCCAATGTTGAAACATTGGAACAAATGTCAAATAAAATAATCAATAATTTCAGGCAAAAATCGTTACAATCTTCTATTGCCACGATTAATGCGTTATATGTTTAGGTTAAGTTAGGTGAAGTATATTTAAAGCGTTTTTTTTTCTCTTATAAGCAGGTGAAATCAACTCACCTGTAAAAAATCGGAACTGCTACGGCAAATGAAATGTTATATGTTGTTAACAAAATGTTAATAAAATCTTAAATTTGTTTTACCAAATTAGGATGATAGTGTTGTCTAATAACACAGAACACCTAGATATAAGAAATGAATGTAATGTTTAGAATGATACTAATAAAGAAATTAAAAAAAAAAAAAACAAATTTCTACAGGAATGCTTGGGAGAATACTTTAAGGAGATTATTGAACGAAGCCACACCTCAAATTTTCAAGAGCACATGACTTGAGAACCAAACAGCGCTCCGCATAAAAAATCTATCATATTGGTCACCACTAGCAAGCAAGCAAGTTGATTGGTTTTCAACGCGAACTGTTGTAAGATACTCTCGTCTTGTGCACTTGAAAATTCAAAGTTTGGCTTCGTTTTATAATCACCTTAAGGAATTGCTGCGAAATAAACTTCATTTGTAAATATTGTAAACTGTCCAGTTTTAACCCGTATCCGCCCAGCAAATGGAAAAAACTTCAAATTGCTGCTGTTTTTGCAAATCTATACGGATTGCCTTCTTTTTAGTTCGAAAAGTATCGTCTGCATGTCTAGTTTTAAGATCATCATTGATTTTTTTGGTTTTTTGGAAATGTCCACCAGTTCAGAGTTATTACTTTGGGTCAAGTTGGGAAAAAACGAACCCCACTACCTGTCAATCGACTTTTATCAAACAAAGAATAAAAAACTGGATTCATTTCAATCCATTTTTACAGTTTCAATTACGAACGTCATCTGATAACTAAATTAGATTATCAGACCAGCTCCGGCTTTGGGTATTTTTTTTCGGTGCTTCATGGGACCTCCGTGGAACTGGCACCAAATAGGTTAATTTTATTTTCCTTCAAATGTGCCAAATCTGGGTATTGAACATTATCATTATGAAAAAACAGCTCAGACCTGATCAAACAAGATCATTTCAAGAGTATTGTGTACCTAGAAATAGTAGAATAGTTGACAATATTCCCTGAGCTCGAAATATTCCAATTTTGTAGAAAATCTAGTTCACTACCCAGGTAACATCCAAGCACTAAGATAAGTCGCGCGAAAGATTGCTTACAGCATTTGACCTGCTTGCTGTTTTATAGAAGCAGTTTAATTGCATAGCTGCCATGAATTAGCAGAAGCATTGCTAAGTAAAAGCTCCCTGTTCTTAATAAGCATTTCAACTACGTGGGCAACTTTTATTTCCTAACAGTGCAAATGCTGTTCGAATGCAATGAAAGAGTAGTACAGATTATGTGTTACTCATTTGACATCACTTTTTGTCTCTCTCATACTCCTATGCAAACATAGCAAACATGGTTGCCGCGACAAAAGTCAATCAAAGCGAAGCAATAATGTTTTGCTTTATTGGAAGAAGTGCGATAGGTCCACAATGCCATTAGCGGATTCTAATGACGTGGATGAAGCAAATGATATGAAAATATGATTCACCTATTGACTGTTTAACGATAAACTTGAGACGATCGACGCGCCACCATATTTCATATAACGGAGGGTAATAGAACTAACTTGGAGGTGATGATTTGGAGGTTATTTGGCAAGTTGGAGGTTAAAATCACCTCCAAACACTAGCGATTTTGCGGTGGGATGTTGACGTTTGATCACGAATATAAATTGTCGATTTATCAGTTATTGGATTGAGTTTTTTTGCAACAGAAATCTCCGCAACGTATCTGCTCGTTGGAAGCTGATTGGGTGAACTTTTGAGCAGAACGTGCCTTATGTATGATATAAAATCAGTGCTCGGAACTGCATCAGCTGTAATCGAGCTTGCAGCGTGGAGCCTCACCGTCGGAAATCACCAGATCATCAGTTCGAATCGCAAAAACCAAATTGAAACCAAAAATGATTCGAAGACCACAACAGACGAAAGACGAGAGGAGTTGAAAGATAGTTTTGTTTTGTTTTGCTCCACGTAGGCGTTACATATTTTGACAGCGATACTGAACATTTCTGAAGGTGCAGCATTAGAGTAGCACCACAGAACAGATGGAAATGATGACAACAAAAACAGCTGCCTTAAATTAACGCGAACACTAGCGCACCTAGTGGCGGCGGGCAAGCTTTTTACACTGTAAATTTTTCGAAAAATGTACAGAATTAGACAAGACAACTCGTCTAAATCTTTTTTCCTAGATTTCTACTCCAAGGTTGTTGCAAAAAAGGTAGAGCGGAATATTTTCATTGAATTTAAGGGTAACGAAAAATTGTTTTGTATTTTCTCCTTATTTTAGTGATCAGATCGTACAATTTTTTATTTAAATGAATGTCAATATTAGACAGTTTCACAAAAATCAAAATTTCTGGGATTCAACCAGTCGCCCCCAAGTCCTAGTTGCAATACTAAAACAAACTACCAGACAAATTTTCATCCAATTTGGAGAAGATTAGGAGGTGCCTCAAGTCAAAATTGTGTTTTTTGGCTATTTTTTGGATTCAAAAAATTCTACCGAGAATTTGGAAAAATGAAAATCAAAATAAATACCACTGGTTGAACGTATTATTAGTACTCGAAAAAAGAATCAAACTCTGATCCTCAAGATCAGTAGTCGAGAAGCTTGACCTCGGGGCTATATCACATATGTGAATGCTTGGCATCAAATGCGAATGTTGTTTGAAACACGACTGCGTTGATGACATTTGCTAGATGTTTTCTTCAATTATCATCCATCATTGAAAAAGCAAAGCTACTATGTTCAATTTTGTAACATGTCAGCAATTACGCCATTTGCCAGCAGCTCTAAATGCAGGGGAATGAGGAATGTCGTATTTCCGACGATTTTTTACAATTTATCTGTAATTCTGATACAAAAATGATGTACTACAATAAAGTTCAGATATGACAAAGGAATGATTCTACGATTGAACTTTTATGATAAGGCATGTGGTTTAGAATCTCGTAGAACAAAAACTGTAGAGAAATATATTTTTTACAGGTACTTAAATTAACAAAAATCAATTTTATGAGGTCAAAACCATCTCTAATCGGCAAACAGTGTAATCAAAAGTTGTAAAGTACTAATAATACGTTCAACTAGTGGTGTTCATTCTGATTTTCATTTTTCCAAATTCTTGTTAGAACTTTTTGAATGTAAAAATAAACCAAAAAACATAAATTCGACTTGAGGCACCTCCTAATCTTCTCCAAATTGGATGAAAATTTGCCTGGTAGTTTGTTTTAGTATTGCAACTAGGACTTGGGGGTGACTGGTTAAATCCCAGAAATTTTGATTTTTGTGAAACTGTCTAGTCAATATGAATGAGATAAATGTTTTTTTGAATGGTCAAGTTTGGAGGTCAAGGTTTCGGCTTCTAGTGTTCAGATGACCTTGAAATCTTAATCGCAATTCAGACATAACTTTTAGTTTACATAGCTAAAAATTCACAATTTTTTACACATTGTTTTAGTTATCGCAAACTTCAAATTTTGCAAAAAAAAACAATCAATTTCTCAATTTTTAAATTTTTGAGACAGTTATACTTAACAAGCTTAACTTAACCAGCAATTTTAATAAAAAAAATTATTCTAAAAACCAAATTTATGATATTTGGAATATTGTTCTTAATCTGTTCATTTAAGAATTATTGCTTATTCAAAAAATCGCCATTTTTGACTAAATCTGAGTTTTGTGATATCTCAAAAGTTTGTTTATGAAATGCTGATGATTTCCAACTGAGCAAATTTCAAGTTATTTACAAGCTGCGTGGAAAATTTCGGGTCAAAGGAAAATTGAAAGCCTGGATCCAATTAATCATTTTGTAAGAAAAAACGGCCAAAGCGTAAATGTTGTAGTGCACATATGTAATAAAATAATATCATGCAATTTTCTTACAATATTCCAGACTTTTATTTATGAGTGTAATAAGCGATCAAACAAATCGAACATAGTCCTCAAGTTTTCTGCATCTTTCTTTTCTGTGATAAGCAAATGAAGAGGGGGGTAAACCATCCAGAGTAAAGAACGATTTCTTAAAAACTTACATTTTTTAAATTAAAAATATATGGTAGATGGCATGAACGCTTTATGTTGAGGTGTCTATAATTCAAGAGTTTTCTAGATGCTTTTTTCTTAGATTAAGAGGATTTTGAGCAAAAGAACTTCTCTAAATCAGATCTTTTCATTTCCTTATCAACTTTTCAAACTTAAAGAGCTATGATTTGGTTGTTACAGTGAAAATATTATTCATCTGTTTAAATTCTAAGGAAATACTTTTTTTTTATTTTACAAATTGAGATGATAAGTTTAATATCATATTGTCGATGCAAATTTTAGAGCAAGACAAACAAGCCAGAAAAACGTCCATCTTGAAACTAAACGATTAGAACATTTTTAATGGAATCTCGACTCAAAATTAGCAAACAATTTTCATAAACAAAAATCAGAAATTTATTGAGATAATCATATAAGTTCTCCTAATTTGACAAATTACGTGTAATTTCGCGGGATTTTATAAATTTTACTTTGTAGGCCGAATATAACGTATTTAGCGGTTTCGACGAATTTTCATTGTCCCTACTTTTCTCATGTAATATCTTGATCTGATTCATGTTCTTCCATGTTAATTTCAGTTAATCCACGCGAAGTTTTTTTTTCTGGAATATTAATAACATACAAATATTGACAAAAAAATAAAAAAAATCAAGGGGAGATGGTTTTATAGTTTGCGACCATTATGACATAATCACAGATCATATTTCAGTGAACACCTTGATTGCCAATTGTCTCATTTATGTCATCTTCAAAACCGAAAATTTCGAAATGTGCAAACAACCAGAAATAGCATAACAGTTTAAATAAAAAAATCGTATCGGATTGATTCAAACTTTGTCCCATCTCCAGGGTAATATGTTATTAGGAGTTTTAATCGTCATAAACATTAATATTTTTTAACTCAAAAGCATATTTTTCAACCAAGTTTTGAACTTATTAAATATTGTGACATGGATATTTTTAATTCATTAAATGTTGTTGAAAAATAATAGCACTTATGAAGTCAAGCATTTTATAAATATATTAATTTTGGAAGTATGGGTTTATTCACAAATTTCGTAACGCTAAAAATTACCATTTTTGACACCCATCCAAACCCTTTGTTGACGTAACGCACTTTGTATGAATATTTATCAAATTACATATGACTTGTAACATCTTAAGGACACCCACCCACCACCTTCAGCTTTATAAAATTTGTGATTAAGCCCTATGTGATTATGTCGGATTAGTTGGGTATCTACACTACGTTTATTCGTCATTTCACGCTCAACAAGTGCAGTTAAGACAACTAATTGATCCGTTGTAATTCCACACTTCGACCCGCACTATTTAAGAAATTCATGGGAATAAAGACCAAACATGAGTATAAATTCCATCAAATAAAAAAACAATAACTGAGCAATTTACTTAGTTTTATTTCTGATTTTGTAGATCACGACTCTGGTTGAACACCGGAATTCGGTAATCGTTTCTGCTCCTCAAACGTCAGCCATTGTATTCAGGCTGGATAGCGGATCTGATGCGCTATACAACGTGCCATGTCGGGTGCTAAGTCTGAGGACTCGGAGACAAACCTTTTTTAAACTTTCCAAACTGTGGTGCCAAAGCAGAGTAAAATTGTATTAATGTAATTCAAAGAAACTAAATAACATAACACCGCAACAAATTGATCAACCTTGCACTCGTCTAAAAATTTGCACCTCAGACGGAGGTATCTGCTTCATTTACATCATAGTAATCCTTTGATGGTATGCAATAAACAAAACTCGATACGTTGGAATTGAACATTGAATAATTTCAACCGCATCCTTCACGAGAGTGTTTGTGCGATCGTGTTGGAAATGCCGTTGCGTGAAGGCGTTTTTGAGGCTTGCAAAAATCAAGCTTGTCAAGCAAAAACTGTGTGCCGCAACATGTAGAAAAACTATGTTTGATATCTATTTATTGCTTTAAAACGATGGACGTTTTTTTTATAAGTTTGATAACAAATTCATTCACAGTACATCAAGGGGCAGGGGAGGTTTGTAGTTGTTGTTTCATGTAGGAAACTACAGTCTCACATAAATGATATTATCAGTTACCACACCATTTTGCTAACACATCCCCAAAGAAATCCAAAAGAACATCAAAAGACAATAATCAGTGGAAAAATGCTCGTCTTGGCAATTCAAAGCGTGTCGGGCTTTTGTTGCCAAATGTTTTGATTTAGGTGCACTGCGAGGCTGCAAGGCTTACTGTGCTGGCGAATCAACGGTGTTGACATAACGTCAAACAAATTATACGAGCGAGGCAGATCATTTTAGACGAAATTAACATCAATATGATGCACTGTAAATGCCAGTGGGGCAAGTAATGTTTTATTCGCCTACTCTTTTTCACTTTTTCTGTACTCTAGATGAAAATTATTTTTCTTCAAGGATGGCTATCTGTTCTGTGGTAGCACGTTATTTCGCCAAAACCTGCTCTGAAGCAGCACTATCAGCAGCTATACGATTTAAGAGCAATAATTGATTTGCCTTAAAGGCGCATATAATGCTGAACGAGTGCTGTTTTAAGTGCTGGCTGGTTGCTTGGGTACTGATAATACGTTTCGACTGGACGATTTGTTAACTTATTTTGGGAGTTTCAAATTGCAGTCTTTCAAAATTGCGTTGATTAATTATTTATCATCGCCGACGTTTCGGTCCGGCTATTGGACCATTTACAGGGCTCGATACGGAAATCAATAATTTCAAAATATTTTGGTAATATAGAATTACTTCAAGGCAGGTATGGGAACTGTGACTACATTTTACCACAGTTCATTGATTCTGCCAGTCAACCAAAACAACGGCAACGGTTAACATCACCTCCAAACACTAGCGATTTAGCGGTGGGATGTTGACGTTTGATCACGAATATCATCAGGCTCTACGCTGCCGCACTCACGAATATCATCAGGCTCTACGGTTCACGCACTGCTTAAGTGTTTTGTCTCTCCACGATGATCGTTTTCGTGTAGCCATCCCGAAATGAGTGATTGAAAAACACATGTTAAATAATTAAATCGCTAATATATTGCTTGTGCTTCCAATAACCGTATAACGAAGTATCTTTGATAATGCGGATAACTTTGTTAGTGCGCTACCCACCACACACTAAACCGAATATCATAATTTCCGTTAATCGGTTAAGAAAAATAAATGCAAAACTGAAGAATATTAGTATGACAATTCATGTCTGAGCTGTTATTATTTGAATCGAGAACATTTGAGGCTTTATATACGAATTTTAAAAAAATGAAACAAATTTAACATTGTCGAAACGCTTGCAAACAATCTGTTCTACGATCACTATTTGATGTAGTTTTGAATAGTCGGTCACTTATCGTCGACAGCCTAGTTATCATAGAACTTGAATATGGTCTCAAATCTCTTAGCGAATATCATTTTCACAAACTGGGACCAGTTTTGTAATCTAAGTCTTTGTTTGTTCTCGATCACTTCCCAACCAGTTTTCTATAGATTAGTGCCCAACCCCCTGATCTAGTACTACAATTGAGTGCTAGGCGAAGGTAGTAGTATTATAAAATGAGTAGCATATAAATCAATTTATCAGTTGTAGTAGCAAGCTATGTTGCGTAAAATTAAGCTCAATTAAATAAATTCATTCCAAATCAAACTCTTAGAGAAGCAAGAAGTTCAAAAATTATAATCTCTCGAGTTATCCGCCAAATAAAGTGAAGTCAAAAGTTTAAGCCGTTTCCATTTGAGTAGAAAGAAGACGCCTAGTGGCCGTTAGCAGCACCTCAGTGAACCTTTATAGTGCTTTTGCCGGTATTGCCGTTTCCCGCCGAGCATAGTGACTACTGTACAGCAACTGGCCGTTTTTCTCCACCGTTCCAATTCCAACGGAAATCGCGAACCTGCCCCAACAGTCTTCTTCTTCTTAACTCGGGTCGCGACTGACAAACTGTCTGTCGCGCTGTGAAGGGCTAGTGTCATTGACTATATGTATATGTATATGTATTCTAAGTCAGAGATTTCCATATAACGTTTAACGCCTAGAGGTATGTAATAAATGTTACGTAATTCATTTAATTTTGTTAGTTTAAAAATTAACAAGGCAGGCTGTTTACTGATGCAAATATCAAGTTTGTCACTCCTATCATGCCATATACCTTCCGGACCACTAGATCATTTTTTTTTTTTCGCAAATTTGTTCGAGGTGGATAGGAATGACGTCGTAAAGTAGCTGTCAGTTTTCGGAATATATCACCTTCTTAACATAGTACACCGTGGGCAAGAGGAAGAATTGCTGGCATTGGACTGGATGGTGATTCAGTTGATGTGAAATTGAAGGAGCTTTTAAACGTATCCGGATAATGTGCTGTCGTTCAGCAGGATAACAGAGGATGGCTATACTGTGGTATTTGGACCAGTAGATAGTGGAATATTGGATGGTGAAACAAAATAGCATATAAGTAGAAAGAGCAATGGATTGTATTATCTTGATCCAGAGGCGCGGGAAGTGGGTAGGACAGGTAGGACATGTACTACGCACAAAAACACCTGGGTAGGACAGTCAAAGGATTGTCCTACCCACGATTCAACAAAAAGAAAACTCTAGTGCAAAGAATTTCACAGAATGTTTGCTGCTCATCCATTTGTTACCTAAAAATATATGAGGAAATTAGAACAACCTCACTGGTTGTAAAGGCAAGCTTTTTGGCCTATTTTTGTCAAATTTGTTCTATAAAATTGGCATAAAAAGGATTTAAATAAATATTTTTTAATATGAATAATAACAAAGCTTGATTCAATGAATGATGCAAACGACATGATTGGTAGTAGGTTTATTTACAGAGACTTGGTCTCTAATTCAATGCAAGTTTCTAAAAAGTTTATATTTTTTTAATTTTTTTAGTCAAAATGGTCTCTAAAATCTTTTTTTCCCATTCTGCTTGAATGGGATCCTGACGCAAAATTGTACAGGCTCCAAATAAAGCTTCAGAGAATATAATGGGTTCAAGAGCCTCTTCAAGAAATTCGTCTCAGATTCCCCGAGGAAAAGCTTCAGGAGTTATCATAGTGATTTTATTTGATATACTTTCTCCTACAGGGTTCTCTTCAGGAATTCTAGTAAAGATTTTTCTACAAATTCCCCCTTAAATTCTACCAGCGATTTTTCAAAGGATACTTAGAAGAATTCCTCCAAATTTCGCTCCGATAATGTTTGAAATCTCCAAAGCTTACTTTCAGTAATTTCCTCATTTAAAATTTGTTTTCCAAACTATCCTAGAATTTCCTCCAGATATTTTTCACTAATCCTTAAACCAAATTCTCCAGTAACAACTCATGGAGATCTTCAAAAAACTTCTACAAAATTTCTTCCTAGGAAATTTACAAAGGTTTATTCCAGAGTGTTTTGGAAAAATAGCTTAAGAGTTTTTTTTACAAGGAACCCTGCGAGAATTTCTTCAAATGTTCATGTGGATTCCATCAAGAATCCGTCCACGTTTCCTCCCAGAAATCCAAAATTCCTTGAGGGGTCAAATCTATTTGTTCAAGGGATTGAATCCTATTAGGATCGCAGTAGGCAGCGCGCGCGAACGGATGTGTTGAAAATTTATCTGTCACGTTTTTGTCGTCCTCGAAAATTACTAGATTCGGCTGGTGAAACCAATGAAACGGCTGATGCAGTTTGTGAAAAAAAGTGTCTATACTGAAATGAAACGATTATTCTGAACACGTTCTGCTGGGCAGTTTTTCGTTTAAGACCAAAAAGAAGGTGAAAATGCATCGTGGCCGGACCTCAAATTTTCAGGTGCACGGGTCTGGAGAGCCGGACAGCGGATCAGACAGAGGGCTTGATCAAATTCTCGCTCACTGGTGGTGACCAATCGATAAGGTTTTCTGCTTGAGAGGCTGTCTGGATCTCTAGATTCGTGTCTTGGGTGTTTGAGTTTTGACTTCGTTTCATCTTCACTTGAAAAATAGTGTTTTTGCGTCGTCGCGTCGTCGCGTTTCTTTCTTGTTTTAGTTTGCACGAGTGCAATCGAGTTTAGGTTCTCGCGTCGCCGGAGTGATATTTTTGTTTTGTGAAACAAACATGCTGGTCAAAGTAGCTACAGCTCCTCAATCAAGGATAGATGATGATCAATTTGGTGAGCTCGTTTCATGCTTTTATTTTAAATGTAAAACATATTTTGGAACATCTTTATTAGACAGTTTCACAAAAATTAAAATTTCTTGGATTCAACCAGTCCCCCCAAGTCCTAGTTGCAATACTAAAACAAACTACCAGACAAATTTTCATCCAATTTGGAGAAGATTAGGAGGTGCCTCAAGTCGAATTTGTGTTTTTTGGCTATTTTTTACATTCAAAAAATTCTAACGAGAATTTGGAAAAATGAACATCAGAATGAATACCACTAGTTGAACGTATTATTAGTACTTTACAACTTTTGAGAACACTGTATGCCGATTAGAGATGGTTTTGACCTCATAAAATTGATTTCTGTTCATTAAAGTACCTGTAAAACATACATTTCTGTACAGTTTTTGTTCTACGAGATTCTAAACCTCATGCCTAATCATAAAAGTTGAATCGTAGTATCATTCCTTTGTCATTTCTGAACATTATTGTAGTACATCATTTTTGTCTCCGAATTACAGATAAATTGTAAAAAAATCGTCGGAAATACGACATTCCTCATTCCCCTGCATTTAGAGCTGCTGCCAAATGGCGCAGTTGCTGACATGTTACAAAATTGAACATAGTAGCTTTGCTTTTTCAATGATGGATGATGATTGAAGAAAACATCTAGCAAATGTCATCAACGCAGTCGTGTTTCAAACAACATTCTCATTTGATGCCAAGCAATTACATATGTGATATAGCCCCGAGGTCAAGCTTCTCGACTACTGATCTTGAGAATCGAAGTTCAATTATGATTCTTTTTGTCGAGTGAAACCAATGTTTATTATATGCAGCATAGAAAAAGGACTAAAGACGCAAATCACTACTTGAGCATTTCTCTTCATTCACTTAGGAGTACGAGATTTTTGTGAGTTCTTTTGATTAAGACTCAGCCACAAGATGCACTTTTGAACAATGAATCGTGATGAAATTTGTTGGCCTCAACTCATTTGGTCCATTGGAAAAAAAGAACACTCTAAATGAACTCCCGTAATCAAACTCTGATCCTCAAGATCAGTAGTCGAGAAGCTTGACCTCGGGGCTATATCACATATGTAATTGCTTGGCATCAAATGCGAATGTTGTTTGAAACACGACTGCGTTGATGACATTTGCTAGATGTTTTCTTCAATCATCATCCATCATTGAAAAAGCAAAGCTACTATGTTCAATTTTGTAACATGTCAGCAACTGCGCCATTTGGCAGCAGCTCTAAATGCAGGGGAATGAGGAATGTCGTATTTCCGACGATTTTTTTACAATTTATCTGTAATTCGGAGACAAAAATGATGTACTACAATAATGTTCAGAAATGACAAAGGAATGATACTACGATTCAACTTTTATGATTAGGCATGAGGTTTAGAATCTCGTAGAACAAAAACTGTACAGAAATGTATGTTTTACAGGTACTTTAATGAACAGAAATCAATTTTATGAGGTCAAAACCATCTCTAATCGGCATACAGTGTTCTCAAAAGTTGTAAAGAACTAATAATACGTTCAACTAGTGGTATTCATTCTGATGTTCATTTTTCCAAATTCTCGTTAGAATTTTTTGAATGTAAAAAATAGCCAAAAAACACAAATTCGACTTGAGGCACCTCCTAATCTTCTCCAAATTGGAAGAAAATTTGTCTGGTAGTTTGTTTTAGTATTGCAACTAGGACTTGGGGGTGACTGGTTGAATCCAAGAAATGTTAATTTTTGTGAAACTGTCTAATCTTTATATTATGACAACGGTGGGAATGTTACTTAAATGAATTGACTTAACAAAATATGAACAGTTCGTCACTGTAAGTGTCAACATAGACTCTAGTACATTAACATTAAAAAGCCTATACCTTTCCTATTACTAGCTAGAAGAGCTAAAAGAGTCGACTTATCATATATTCTCGTTGTCTTTAGAGTACTGATAGGTGATTTTTTGAACTGAGGTTGCATGAATCGCATCACTTACCAAGGTGGGGCCCAGATAGCCGTAGCGGTAAACGCGCAGCTATTCAGCATGACCATGCTGAGGGTCGTGGGTTCGAATCCCGCTGGTCGAGGATCTTTTCGTTAAGGAAGTTTTCTCGATTCCCAGGGCATAGAGTATCTTCGTACCTGCCACACGATATACACATGCAAAAATGGTCAATCGGCAAAGAAAGCTCTCAGTTAATAACTGTGGAAAGTGCTCATAAGAACACTAATCTGGGAAGCAGGCTTTGTCCCAATTGGGACGTAACGCCAGAAAGAAGAAGAAGGAGAACCAAGATCATGCAGCTATGATCCCTTCCCACTAACACAACTCCTACCCATGACAACCATGGAGATGCAGAGGTGATCTCGGTCTCTAGTAACAATGGATGTCATACTAACATTCCTTCCCTTCCCCCGATGACCGTAAGGACGTGGCCGGCGCCGTTATTGACTTTTAAATGTCTGGAGTTCTCGAAAGTGTACATTGAAGATGGAAAGCAACTCCCAAGCTACATCTCTTGGTTCCTTGTGCAACTTCGATTATTCTGGTCAATCACGGAGTAGCAACTACGAATTGTACGGTTATCAATGATTATGCTTATGCTTATGCTTGAATCTATTTTTTCAAGGGATTCTCTTGCAGTTTTACCAAACATTTCTTAAAAAGTATCTCAAAAAATTCGCATGTAATCTTCAAAAGTTTATTTAAGGTGTTACACCAGCTTATACTACAGATTTTTTTTCCAGTAAATCCTCCGATCATTCCTACACAATTTTCTAAAGAGATTTTTTCCAATGTTTTTCGAGAAATTCCTATAGAAATTCTGCGGAATACAATCCCGAAATTCGATTGATTTTTATCTAGAATTTTTTTAAACCTACCACAAAAGGGTGACTTTAAAACTTACCCTAGTTTTATCAAAGGGTACTCTAGGATTTTCTTTAGAAATACCTCACGGATTTATTTTAAGAAAAAAAATCTTGGCATTTCCCTGGAGACATTCCTGGAAGAATTTCGGATTTTCTTTTTATTTAAGACTTATTTGAGAAAATCTCAAAAAACTACTAGAGAAATCTCTGAAGAATTTTTAGAAGGAATCTCTGGATCAATTGCTGAAGGTATCTTTAGTGAAATCCCTAGTAAAAATGCCTAGAATTTGCTGGAGAAATTATTGATTAAATTTTAGGAGACGTTTTGGTCGGGAGCCGATGAAGATGGAAGCGATGGTGAAGCGATGAGGATGGAATGATTAATGATGGAATTAAGATGGTTTCTGATACAATCTTTGGAGAAATTCCATTTCTGTGGTTTTCCTTGGGAAAATTCAGGTTGAATTTTAGGTATCCTAATAAACATATTGAAGAAATTCATTTGGAAATAATCACTAAATGATTTTTTTTTGGAAATTTCTGAAGCAATATCTGAATATTTGTCCTACCCATGGTTTCGAACGTGGCCGCGCCTCTGTCTTGATCAATAGATCTGAACTTTCAATTTTAGCTTAGAACCAGAAGGAGTCAAAGTCTTTGTTATTGTTGAAGGTATGCAGTAAAGTTTAGTGGGCTGCACTAAGGAGGAGTGTTAAGATATAGTAGAACCGTTTAAAAATGTGAGTGTCAACCCCCTGGTCAATAGTGATAGATTATGTTTATGTATATTGTAAAAGTGAAGTAGTCGACGGAGCATTAATGCTGATGTGTATTTGACAATGTATGTATGTTCATTGCAGTTCGTATTAGTTCTCCGAGGAGTAAAATTGTTATGAAAAACGCAAAAATAAGTTCTCGTCTTTCTTCGTGTCACAAATCCCGGGAGGATAATTGTCCGTCGAAAGTGTATCCGTGACTACGGCACTGGGGTTTCCCACAAGTTATGGACCCAGAACCTGCTCAAAAGCTAGTCCACTAAGTCCACGCGAATACTAGTGAGGCTAGCCTGTCCACATCCAATTGTAAATCATCTGCTGTCTAGTTGATGGAAACACTTCTGCATTATCTATCCTTAATGATTTATTGCTGTTTGCGTTTAACGTGCAACCTTAAGTAACTGGGCTTCAAATGCGGTAGCACAAAACAATCAAAGGATTCTTAGCAACCATGATCCATATCACCGCCAAACTAGCAAAGAAAATCAAACTATGACTTCGCCTTGTGAAAAATGTGACTTCCTTGTGAAAAATTTTACCGCTTTTGTTGTTCCCGCATTTTAAGTGTGAGCTAGAATAAGGGCGTAATTTGCAAGATCGATTTCTCTTCATCGATCCTCTCTTCAGTGAATGAAGGAGACAAGACGCAAATTTGTCAGCATTTCAGCATCTCAGGATGCAAGATTGAATCACAGCCTAGCGTTCTGAAGTGAAAAAATGCTTACAAACCCGCATCTTGTCACATTTATTCACAGAAAAGAGTACCACTGAAGAGAAATCGATCATGTCACTTACGTCCTTATTGTAGCACACGCTTGATTTAATGTTTGCGTTTAAAACACACATGGCAATGACAGGCTACCCTCGCTAGGATCTGCGTGGATTAGAAAACTAGGTTTTCAACGAAGCCACACCTCCAATTTTCAAGAGCACAAGACTTCAGAACCAAGCAGCGCTCCGCGTTTAAAATTTATCCCATTGAACCCAGCAAGCATGCAGTTTTATTGATTTTCAACGCGAACTGTTGTTTGATTTTCCAGTATTTTGCACTTGAAAATAAAAATTTTAGCTTCGTTTTATAATCAGCTTAAGGTAATCTTACGAAAAAATAAGGTAGAATCTTGTGAGCATCAAGAGTGCTTCTTCAAGAAAAAAAAAATCAAGAAAATACTTGAAGAATTTTCAGAGAAATGTTTAAAAGAATGAATAAAATTACTCTTTAAATATTTTCTTATTGCTCCTTGAGTGGTGGAAAAGTTCACATCACGAAGCAACTCACGAGTGTATACCAACGCATAACAAACATAACAGGAAATTTTACTCGCGAGTAACCGAGCAAGGTGTGATTTATTATGGTTTAGACAGACAAATTAATTGTGTCAAATTGATATTAAACAACCAGTTTGTAGTCAAAAATACTCGAAAACAATAAATCTCGGAGGGGAAGCAGTTTTTTTTTTTCCCAAAACCACAATTGACTCTGAACAGCTTCGAATACGCACACGAATCACTTTAGCTTCGATTACTCGGGAGCACGACAGATGCGAGTGAATCAGCGCTCTGACGCTCATGAGCATTTGGTTTCGTTTTTGTTTCAGTAGAGCAGAAATGTTCATCTCTTTTCATCACCTGCTCCTGTTGCAAGCAATCGACGAATGTCTTAAGGTGAAGATAAAACGAAGCCAAACCTCAAATTTTTAAGAGCACGAATCTGGAGAACCAAATATCCGTTTAAGCTGAAAACCTAATCGATTGTTCACTCGCTGGTCACTGGTGGTGACCAATCGATTAAGTTTTCAGTTCAAACGGGTGTTCGGTTCTTCAGATTTGTGCTCTTGAAAATTTGAGGTTTGGCTTCGATTCATCTTCACCATAAGGAACTATATTATATATCCTTGGATATTTTTAAATACATCTAACAGAATTTCCAGTGCAGCTTTAAAAAACCTAATGCACAATTTCCAGAATAAAATCCTTCAAGATTTCACAAATAAAATACTGCAGATACATTAGGAGGATTACTCGGGTAATTCCTGGAGGTATCTATCGAAAATCCTTATTGAACTTAGTTTTTCATTGACTCACTTTTGGAACTGTTAAGGAAATCATGTGAGATTTGTCTCTCATATTCAAGGTTAAATATCTGGGTTCATATTAGGAGGAAATTTTGCAAAACCTCTGAAAATGCAACCTGTGATAAGAATTCTTAAACGAGTGATTGGTGGATTTCAATGTTTTTTTTTTTCTGAATAGTTCGTGTTGCTCTATAGTTTCTTGAAATATCTGCAAAAAACTTTCCCGAAAAATATGTTGGCGTTTCTGATGATGATCCTAGAAAAACTTCTGAAAGTTCGTTTCCTTTTTAAAAAAGAATCCTAGAAGTACCTTCAAGAAATATTCCTGATCGCTATATTGCAATTTTTGGAAAAAAGTGACTGGAAGCCACAGTTTCAGAGAAGCATTCCACATCAGTCTCAACGGGATTATAAGATATTTTCGTATTGTACCAGATATTAGACCACAGTGTAAACAAAAAGCAATTTGCGCAGCCTAATCGCCGTATGATTATAACCGGAAAATTGATCTTAACGCTGAAATTTGCTCTGCTGCTGCTATAATGAGTTTCCTACAATGAGAAAATTTTCATTGGAAATATCAAGCGAACAGATACGGGAACTTTCATACTCTGAGTTTCAGCTGATTTGGTAGGAATAAGAGGAGTACATTGCTTTGCTGCTATTAGTGACCTTTACCAGAACCAATCTTCAAAAAGGTTCTTCACGATGTGGTTGACTGGCTTGACAGCGGTGATACTTGGTGTAAAACTATCGCAGACGATTTATTCCGATGGTAAGTTAACGAATTATCAATACATCTTAAGAGGCAATTCACTAACTAACTCAAACATTGTCATTGCTTATTTCGCTAGAACCTTGCCACGCAATTGAAGTATCTGAAACGGTTACCGAATCGCAATCAACAATTGGATCAGTTTCCACCTTTTGCCGCTATGTCCAAAACGACAACAATACCTGGACCATAATCCATAGACGCTTCGATGGAACGCTGAACTTTACGCGCACTTGGGAAGATTATCGCGATGGTTTCGGGGATCTGCAGGGCGAGTACTGGTTAGGGCTGGAGAAGATTCATCAGCTCACTCAAACTGGTCCGCATAAGCTGATGGTGGTGTTGAAAGATTACGACGATGTGAGAATGTGGGCTTTGTACGATAAGTTTAGGGTTCTGAGTGAGGTCGACCAGTACGAATTGGAAGTGGGACAGTTCAGTGCAGGGGATGCAGAAGACAGCTTGAAGGAACACAACGCGATGAAGTTTTCTACTCCGGACCGAGATAATGACATGTGGAGTGGTAACTGCGCGGAATTGTACGAAAGCGGTTGGTGGTTCAAGAATTGCCATGCAGTGTAAGTATGGAAAAACAGTTCTTACAGGTTGAAATTTAATGGTGTAAGTATATTTTATAGAAACCTCAATGGAATTTATCAAGACGAAACGGAGTACGACAAAATGATGTGGGGCAAGAAAAGTCTCAAGGAAGCTCAGATGATGATACGAGTTGATGAATCAAGTCAATGAGGTTGATCTAGCTGGTCATGAAGCAAACTACAAATAAAAAATAGTTGTCTTCTTGTCGTCTTGTCTTCTTGTTTATTCTAAGAGCGGTTTCATATTCTTATAAGTTTGACTTTCTTTATTTCACTTACCAAACACTACTATTTCAAGCCGGTGCCCATCGGCAAATCTAAATGGCCACCACACGACGCAGAAAGTGTTCTCATTCGCAACATTCCTGCCCAGCAGTAGAGAGCCGTCCGGTAAATATCCGCAAAGAAGGAAAAAGTGACCAAATTGTTCGCAAGGTAGTTCACGACTTCTGCATCGTAGGCATTTTAGTTTGCCCGTTATCTCACGTTGACCAGCCATCCGCTGGTTTCAACATTGTTTCGCGGAAAGCCTAATTTACCCAAATCGTAGGTGGTACATACCTGCCAGGCCAACTGATTGTTTGACACAAACGAATACTAAATTTTTTTGCATAGCTGTAATTGGCTTTCTACGTTTGGTTCGATCGAGGATTGTCCTATGCGGAGCACAATTAATAAGGTCATAAATAAATGCAAATTCGTATGGTGCCCATTTGGTGTATCTACTCCCGCGTCTGTCGCCTAGAAGCAAAACGGCGGATTTTGCCACAATTTAAGCCACCTTAAACTTAATGATCGGCACCGAGTTGATAATTTCGCTCGCAAAAATGGCGAAGGGGGAAAGTGCTTTTCCATATCATAATTGAGCCGAGCAAAGAGGGCCAATTTCGCATAAGCGCTAAGTAGATCAGACAGACGCACTGAGCCCGTCAGATGACCAGGAGCCATTGTCGTAAATTATCACTTTTCGGTGCGTTTGCCGTATCGACGTGGGATCGCTCCCTGCGGGGGTCAAAAGTTTAAGCGTTATTTTAAGGGATAATCATAGTTTTAACGTGGCTTGGCCACCGCTGCTGTCACGCGGCATTTTAAGGATAAGTCACGACGTACGATGTATCGCTAAATCGAAAGCGATCGTAAATAGCACGTGTGGTGAAGTGCGTGAATGGAATGATTGTTTTTGATTTTGTTCCAGGGTCGGAACGCTTTAGGTTTATTTTACGAGATGTTTTTTGCGACAATGGCTTCATAATTTTCAACCTAAATAAGTTCTCATGCTAATTAAAATCAAAACCAATTTTTATAATTTATTCATTTCATGTTTTGTCTATATCTCTGAGATCATACGTCTAATTTAAATTAGTTATGACATATTTTAAAATGTGTATTGTATTTTGTTTACTGAATTTAAATTTAAAGATGATAAACTTTTTAAAAACTCAATTTTCTCAGCATTGAGCCGACGGAATCTATTTTAAAATTCTTTGGGGACCGACACGAAGCAACAACCAACGTAAATTTGAACAGAGTTTTTATCATTTTCGGATAATTACTTTTCGAAACAATACATTAATGAGAATATGTTGTGAAAATATGAAGCAATTTAGTGCAGTCATCTTGGAGTAATGAGCATTGAGGTGTCTGGTACCAGGCTGGCCAAATATAGATCTTGAAAACTTTTCAAAAAACAACAAATTAAGTACGCAATTTTGTGATATCTTCAAGAATACTAAACCGATTTGTATGATTTTTTGAGTAGCTTCTTATTATTTGGCATAGTATAGTCCACATTTTGTTTTATTTTATTTTATTATTTTGATAATTGGGTCCTAAAATGTTTAATGAATTCTTGTTTTAATTTCATAATACGAAACAGCATGTTATTGCAACTACTTAAGCAAATTTTCCAGCTCAAACAACGGCTATAACATTTTTAAATTTCAATTTTAAAAATGGTTCCAAATATGAACCTTGACACTTGTGATCTTGTTTGACATTCACTTTTTCGACAAAAATGCCACAGGGCATATAGTTTTAACACTGGGGTTGTTCCTATCTGACATTTCGGAAGGGACACGGAAAACAAAATATACCCAACATTTGAGTTTAAACCAAAGGGTGTGACAAAATCTCAAAAATCATAGAAAAATGTTTTTTGTACTTAAACCAATGAAAATCATTTAAAAATTGAGTAAACATGTGTTTCTGCCCTAAACTGAAGCGTTTGGTACTGAAATTGAGACAGGGCTTTAGGACCCTATTGACCAAAGACAAAATGGTTGCCAGAGACATTCTATATGGAGAATATCGGTCACCCAAGGAACATCGGAATATCTTCAAAACCAGTGGACATACAATTAATACTGACACGGATTCTCAATCTGGAAGAGTTTTTTGAAAACTTGTGCAAAAATATTGAAAAAAAAGCTATCACGATTTGAATATATATTTTGTGGTAAAACAAGAAGCTGCTGGTAGAGGGATTAAATTTGGTTATAAATGACTGAGATATTGACATAAATAAATTGCATGCATCTCAGGGGAACCCAAACTTTTGCACGATGACTGGAATGGTTGTTTTAATAATTTTAAATAAGTAGTTGCGATTCCGTTGCAAACCAATCAAGTTTTCATTGATGAGATGCACTACATAATGGCCTGCTTTTCCTATAAAAAAAAACAATGCTGAAAAGTGCTACTTTTCAGGTGCTGAAAAGTAGCACTTTTTGATACTGTTTGGAGGGCGTCAACCAAATATCCCAGTCTATTCTGCCATACATAGCATCTGATTTTATATGATGTGTGATCTAGATACAAGACTGGTGATGTTGTCGGCGCTATAAAATTTAGAATAAGTTTCTCGCCGAAGTTAGATTTTTCTCAGAATCTATGCGAGATACCTAACTTCGGAAGTGGTTCATTCGATTCACATCCGGATGCGCTCTAATACGCCCTACTTCCGAAACAGGGTATTCTACATGGATACCGAGAAAAAATCCATTTTAGGTGAACTGCATTTTCAGACCGATCCGACAATACTTGTTTGGGGACGGATCAGGTGAGGTGGCAGCAAAACCCGCGACTGTACGCATCTGTTTTGTACCCAATAGGGAAAAACAAGTGTTTCAAGAAGGACATTATATGTGACCCTAAAATCAAGTACAGGTCGGACTCGATTATCCTGAGTAGCGATTTTTTTTCACTCCGGATAATCAAATCCTCCGGATAATCGAAATACTAAGAAAAAAAATTGATATCTTTGATAAAGGGACTAAAATGTAATTTTTTTTTTTCGTTATTTTATTTATATGATGCGGTGGCGTTCCCAGAATTTTTTTTTCTAGGAACAGTAGGGGTCTTTACAGGAAAAACAAATTTTGACCAGCATACACAAAAAAACACTTTTTCAAACCCCCCTTTCTTAAATACGCTCTAAACTGCAAGATCATTTATATTGTATATTGCAATACCAAATTATCTCAGATTTATGCATAAAAAATGAAAAACAAGAACATCAAAAAACAAATTCCGGATAATCGAGTATAAAGTTCCGGATAATCGAATCCCGGATAATCGAGTCCGACCTGTATTTTGGTCGATACTGTCGCAAAGCGCGGATGGTCGAACTGCCTCTGCCCACGCTCAAAAAAGCGTTCTGGAAAACGTGAACTGTCTAAAATACACCGTGAACTACCATCATTGGTCACAGATACATGATCTAGTTCACGGTGTATTTTTGCTTGTTGACGAGTTCACGTCTGCTGTTCATGGATACGAGAACGGATTTTTTTCTGTACCTCTAGATGGTCGGCCTCTTGTTCTACCTCTGCTTCCGGTTCTAACTCCACATTCGGGACATTGTCTTCTTGCAGATCAACTGCAACATTCAGTTCTGGCTCGTCCTGTTCGTTACTGCTAACCACCACAATGGAGTCGTTTCTGTGCAGCTCTTATTCAACCTCTACGTTCTAGCTTCCGACAGTAAGCTGATGTCCCTACTGACGCCGGATTGAAAAATCTGTTCCTTGGTGCACTCCTGGTAGCCAACCAAAACGTACGGAAGGGACTTCGTGTTCTTTTTCTTCCTTGAGTACATACGCCATCACTTTGCAACAAAACACTCGGAGATGCGATAGATCTGGCTTCTTGACGGAAAAACATTTCCAGTGCTGTTACTGGACTGCCCTTCGTCGGAGATCGGCTCGCTAGGTATACTGCCATGGATGCCGCCTATGTCAAAAAACGTTTATCGAGACCCAAATCCGCCACCAAATAACGCGCCTTCTCCTGAATTGTACGATTCATTCTCTCCGCAGATACGTTTTGCTGCGGGTTGTACGGAACCGTCCTCTCGTGCCGTATTACGCTTTTCTTTAGAAAATCTTGAATCTGCTTAGCTACTGCTTACTCCTGTCCATTATTGCTTCTCAAACATTCAATCTTTCACCCCGTTTGATTTTGCACGTAGGCCATGAAATCAAGCCCGATTCAAAGTAAATTTGGACGCATTCAAATGATCATAACTCAAGAATGAAACAACATACAGGGTTGCTCAAAACGTCAATTAAAAGGGTATTTATTCAACTTTCAAACAAAATAAAACAAGTTATTACATTTCACCACTTCGAACGAACTGTCGTACTTTACTTGTGATCGATGCCATCATGGTCTGCACAGTAGCTGGCGACACTGTATCGGCGAACTTATTTCACTTTAAACGCATTTGTTGTGCATTTGTCACTTCTTTACCGCATCCTCGAAGTTTTCGCTTGACAATTGCCCAATATTGTTCGATCGGTCTGAACTCAGGGCAATTCGGAGGATTAATCTCTTTGGCGACAAAATTGACATTGTTTGCAGCATACCATTCTAGTACCTCCTTAGAGTAGTGGCAGCTGGCTAGATCCGGCCAAAACATAACGTTGGTCTTGTGTTGCCGAATGAAGGGTAAAATCCGCTTTTTCAGACACTCTTCAATGTAAACCTTCGAATTCATAGTGGTAGATGTGATGAAAACCTTGGTTTTAAGGCCACAACTGCAGATTCCTTGCCAAATCATAAGTTTCCGAGCAAACTTGTCAGCAAAAAAAAAATTGTACCTGGAAGGGACATCCCCACGACCAGTTGCCAGGTAAAATTTTCGTCCGGGGATTTGTTTATAATCCATTTTGACGTATGTCTCGTCATCCATTAAAATGCAGCCATCAAATTTCGTCAAAACTCGTTCGTAAAGTTATCGTGCTCGCTTTTTGGCCACTGAATTTTGTTTCAGGGAGCGATTCGGATGTTTACTGGCACAAAAAGACTAATATCCTTCTCTTGAAAGGATGTTACGCACGGTGGAAAAGTTAGTATTAGAAACAGCAACGAAGGGCACTGATCTTTCAGCAGGGCATTAATAAAGCAATGTTGTTTGCACTGCCACATGCTATAAAGCTATAATTTTATTATTAATTACAGTAAATCTTTAAAATCATTACATTTAGTTACTTACAACTTCGGTGATTTTGCCTCGGAACAGGAAAGTTCCATTGCACCCGTGCTGTTTCTTGTATATTTATTTCTGTTGTCAAACAGCACGCAATGTAAGCAAAACCACCGAAGAGTATAATATTCACATACTTGCTCACACATAGTAACTCCGACACATTGCCAGGGGTTCGCATAAACGTTCTCACGTAACAGTTAGAATCGCATTTCTTTGCCAAATCACGTATGGAGATACCTGGGTTACCTTTCACGCACCTCAACACCTTCCTCCTCAGCTCTTTGTCCCTAGTGCCACTTTTATGATAGATGCGCTATGCTCTATGCAGACTCAGATTATCCTTGTAACGTTTGATTACAAGACACAATGTTGACTTTGGGAATTTCAACACCTTTGCTATTTTTGAGGCGGACCACGAAGGATTCTCTAGATGTTTGTGCACAAACAATTTTCTTTTCTCGAGTTCCATGATCCGTAATTTCGAGATGCGTCGATCAATCGAGGAAAACTTTTCACCAATTTCTTCGTCAATGAAACGTGAACATGTGCTGTCAAAAGTTTTTTTTTTTTCCAACCACCAGGGGCGTGGTGGTGTATTGAACCGTCCAGATTTACTTTGAATCGAGCTTTCATCAAATTCACTAAACGCATCTGCCTTGGATTTCAGAAAATATGCAAACGTCATCCTGGTAGCATCCTACACGGAGACGGAATTCAACTCAATTTTGGGTTGTTTCAACGCAATTCCGTAGTTGAGCCCAATAACTCAATTTTGGCTAAATTTCCAAGGTCCCCACTAGGTAGTTTGGCTTCAATTCAATTAGAAAAAATATACTCAATTTTGGGTTGATTTAACGCAAAATTGAGTTCTATCCACCCAAACATAAGAAAAGTTGCATTTACCCAAATTTGGCTTATTGGGCCAAAGTAAAAATAGAGAGAGCTGCATCTACCCAATGCCACAGTGGACTTTTCTGCAAAAAATGTCTTTAAATTCAATATCTCTGGATGCCGCTGGAATTAAATCGATCTTTTTACCGCAAAAGAAAGATTTTTTCATGGGTGAAACGATAGTATGGTGATAATTCACTGCACGTTATTTTTTCTTACGGTTTTGATCTATTGAAGGTCGTTTTACCCTATTTTCAATGGAAATGAAATATTCATAATTCAATATCTCTGGTTTCCGCTGGAATAAAATCGATCTTTTTACCGCAAAAGAAGGACTTTTTCATGGGTTAAACTGTAGTGAGGTAAGTGTTCACTACACGTTGTTTTTTCGTACGGTTTTGACCTATTGAAGGCCATTTTACTCTATTTTTTATGCGAATTAGATGTTTATAAATGTATATCTATAGACTCCGCGGAGATAGAAACGATCTGTTCGCCTCTGAAGAAAGATTATTTCATATTTAAATGGATGGTGGGATGAGTATTCACGGCAAACGAGTTTTTTGCACGAGTTTGTCCGACCGATTGTCATACTACTGTTTTTGTTAGAAATTATATGCTTCTTAATCAATATCTCTGAATTTTGCAGAGATAGAACCGATATTTTTGCCTCAAAAGAAAGACATTCTCAATAGCAAAACAATATTGAGGTGAGAAGGTGGGGAACGTGATTTTAGAGTACGATTTTTTCCAATTAAAGGTTATTTTTGTATATCCTATTTTTTAAAGGATTGAGATATTCATTAAGGCCCAAACGCAATGATAGCGGAACGGCAACGGAATGCGGAACCGGTTCGCCAGCATGAATCACACCATCTGTCCATAAATGAAAGTGAACCAACACTGAGTCGACTAGCATACTATAGTTCATACTGGCGAACGGGTTCCGCTTTCCGTTGCCGTTCCGCTGTCATTGCGTTTGGGCCTTAAATCATTTCTTTTTAATCCGGTGAAATTTTTTATTCTTTCGAGGTACAAAGATCGTTAGTATATCTTTGTACCTCGTAAGAATCAAAATTAGTAAATACTGAGTGCAGATGTCTAACCTTGCAGGTGTCACAATCGTTTTGCCCATGGCAAAAATCTTTCTTTTGCGGTAAAAAAAATCGATTTTATTCCAGCGGAATCCAGAGATATTGAATTATGAATATAATTTCCAACGAAAATAGGTAAAATGACCTCCCAGCAAACCAGAGATCATATAAGGATGTTCATTTCAAATTGTATAAATGTACAATTTCCGTTGGAATTGGATATGATGCAAAACTAAATTGATTGAAATCGTTAATGAAGTCATTAATTTCATCTGACTTGAATTTGCATCTTATAGAATTCCAATTTAGTCTGACCAAATATGTATCTTTAAACTGTCATTCCATTATGATTTTAACTTCACTTGGTATGACTCTATTATAATCATCAATGTGAGATTACATATGAGTTCATCTGATGTAGATATAAAATCATACAGGGCACATAGCCGAACGCAACATAAACATAAATAGTGGAATTCATGAACAAATTGTCTTACCTGTTAAAAGAACATCACTGTTCAACAGAAACACAATGTCATCACATTGCATAAGTATTTTCGTAGGATGTCTTTAATAAATTGCTGCACTTCGTTTCAATTGCAAACGTTAATTCGATGAAACATGAAACCTTCAGCGTTGCACTGGCTCATTTGCAAAATGACAATTAAGTTCGGTTACATTCAAACATGATGTTCTACAGTGTTCCATTTATATTTGCTCTTCAATAAAAACTGTATGGTACAGTGGTAGCGTATCCGGTTAGTGATCTGAAGGTCAGAGGTTCGAGGCTTGTCTCGTGACATTTTATTTCTTTTTATTTTATTTGTTTGTAAACATTAAGTCATATAAACTGCAATACACAATCATACATGAAATTACAGTGAACGCCAAATCAAATTGTCTGAAGTTGTATTGACCATGATGAATTCTCTAAAATGTACGTATATGGCCTCCAGATTTGTGCGAATAGAGGGAATTCGTGCATTTTATACAATTTCTACCGAATAAGTGTTCACTTTCATCACTTGCAGTCTCAGTAATGTGAACATATTTGTTGGCTGGGTGACCATAAAATCAAGTATTTTGGTCGATTGCGCTCACTCTCGCTCCGCCTTGGATTAGGATGAATACTGTCGCAAAGCGCGGACGGTCGAACTGCCTCTGCCTCTAGATGGTCGGCCTCTTGTTCTCCCTCTGCTTCCGGTTCTATCTTCACATTCGGGACATTGTCTTCCTGTAGATCAACTGCAACATTCAGTTCTGGCTCGTCCTGTTCGTTGCTGCTAACTGCCACAATGGAGTCGTTTCTGTGCAGCTCTTATTCATCCTCTACGTTCTAGCTTCCGACAGTACGCTGATGTCCCGACTGACGCCGGATTGAAAAATCTGTTCCTTGGTGCACTCCTGGTAGCCAACCAAAACGTACGGAAAGGACTTCGTGTTCTTTTTCTTCCTTGAGTACATACGCCATCACTTTGCAACAAAACACTCGGAGATGCGATAGATCTGGCTTCTTGACGGAAAACGTTTCCAGTGGTGTTACTGGACTGACCTTCGTCGGAGATCGGCTCGCTAGGTATATGCCATGGAAACCGCCTAGTCAAAAAACGTTTATCGAGCCCCAAATCCGCCACCAAACAACGCGCCTTCTCCTGAATTGCACGATTCATTCTCTCCGCAGATACGTTTTGCTGCGGGTTGTACGGAACCGTCCTCTCGTGCCGTATTACGCTTTTCTTTAGAAAATCTTGAAACTGCTTAGCTACTGCTTACTCCTGTCCATTATTGCTTCTCAAACATTCGATCTTTCACCCCGTTTGATTTTGCACGTAGGCCATGAAATCATCAAATTCACTGAACGCATCTCCCTTGGATTTCAGAAAATATGCAAACGTCATCCTGGTAGCATCCTAGGGGGAGGACAGCTTTGCTCTGAGCAGGCTATGCGCATCGAGCAACTCTTTGAGTTACTCACTTTTGCTCATAAAACTAAGTATGGATCAATGCACGAGTTCACTATTTTGACGTTTGAGCGGTGCCGCCTTAAAGCAGCATATTCAGTCAGATGTCAGTTTTGCTGTGATCGGGTTTAACAAATGTAGGATAGGACAGTTTTTTTCTGCGATGTTAGAAGTTTAGAATGTTATGAAAAAAATGCCATCATATCAATTGTTAAAAAATAGAAAGATGGAAAATATTAGGGCTGGAAGATATTTTTGTCTAATTCAACTTAAACATGAATCAACCATTGAAATATCAAGAGCACAAATGTAGAGATAGCCGTTCAAGCAAGAATTTTGAAAATTGGTTACTTTCTGGTGAATATCAATCGAGAAAATTTTCAGCTTGAGAGGACTGCCTTTCTGGTTTTCCAGAGTTGTGCTCTGGAAGATTTGGAGTGTAGCTGTTATTTTCTCACCTTAACCTCTTACTAGTTTTACCCTAGTCCTGAGAACCGTGGCCTTCGTAAAAATATATATCTATGTACACTACACTACATTTTAAAAGTAAATAAAGCAATGCACAGTGGTCCAGGAATCAGTTTCACGCGGAAAGATGAATTTTGAGCTTTAAAATGAAACATTAGACAAAAACGGTCTTCTACAAAGTTGTTTGTATTAGTAAGGTCCTTTGTTTGGTGTTATTGAAAATTAGGGTGGACCACATTTTCATAGAAATTGTGTAACTAACTTTCTTATTTGTAGAAATTATACTATATATGCTTCAGCAAAGTTGTAGACCATTCAATTTTAAGCAACTTTGCCAAAAAAAGTTTTTTTATATCTCTTAAATTGACCGATTTAGAGCTATTTTCCTACGGTGACATAGGGTGGTCCGAACAAAATTGGTTTTCTGGCTCTAGAGTTTTCAATTCAAATTTCTCATCAAAGTAGTCTATGAAACACTTTTAGAGCTTGGAAAAATGCGTAGTTTGGTGAGTGAAGAAACTCGTTATCTCTTTCCGTATGGGAGTTATTGTTGTTTTTCTCTCAAAAACATGCTTATTTTGATTGTGAATATTTTTGATTGGGGCAAACATAAAAAATATCTTTTGACGGCATTCAAAAGACAAAATAAAATTGTAAATTATATCAAAAAATTACAAATGTGTTATTTTTGTAACTCTAATAAAATGCCCTTAAAAACAAATGATTTTAAGCAGAAAAATTTTAATAACTTTTGAACTAAAAAAGATATCATCAATCTTTTTGCATGAAAATTTGCGTTTTGTTAAGTTCTAAAAGTCGTTCATAGACCGCTTTGACGAGAAATCTGAAATAAGAAAGATAGGGCTTTAAAACTATTTTGAAGATTTTCATAGTGTGTATTTCTTTATTATTTTGCATTTTGAGCATGAAAATAAAATTTTAGACAAAAATGATCTTCTACAAAATTGTTTATAAAAATTTAGGCTTTCATACTGAGTCATTCAAAACTAGGGTGGTCCACAATTTCACACAAATCATATAATCAACTTTTTTATTTGCAAAAATACTGGTATATACTCTTAGGCAAAGCGGTAGAACTTGGAATTTTGACCAACTTTGCCAAAAAAAAGTTTTTCTGTAGCTCAAAATTTGACCAATCTAGAGCATTTTTTCCTAATCATCAAAGGGTGGTCCAACAAAAATCAGTTTTTCAATTTTAGTGTTTTTAATATTAGTTTCTCGTCAAAGTCATCTATGAACGACTTTTAGAACTTAACAAAACGCAAATTTTCATGCAAAAATATTGCTGATATCTATTTTAGTTCAAAAGTTATTAAAGTTTTTGTGATAAAAAATATTTGATTTTCAAGGTGTTTTATTAGAGTTACAAAAATAACACATCTGTAATTTTTTGATATAATTTACAATTTTATTTTGTCTTTTGAATGCCGTCAAAAGATATTTTTTATGTTTGCTCCAATCAGAAATATTCACAATCGAAGTAGGCATGTTTTTGAGAGAAAAACAATAATAACTCCCAAACGAAAAGAGATAGCGAGTTTCTTCACTCACCAAACTACGCATTTTTCAAAGCTCTAAAAGTGTTTCATAGACTACTTTGATGAGAAATTTGAATTGAAAACTCTAGAGCCAGAAAACCAATTTTGTTCGGACCACCCTATGTCACCGTAGTAAAATAGCTCTAAATCGGTCAATTTTAGAGATATAAAAAAACTTTTTTTGGCAAAGTTGCTTAAAATTGAATGGTCTACAACTTTGCTGAAGCATATATAGTATAATTTCTACAAATAAGAAAGTTAGTTACACAATTTCTATGAAGATGTGGTCCACCCTAATTTTAAATAACACCAAACAAAGGACCTTACTAATACAAACAACTTTGTAGAAGACCGTTTTTGTCTAATGTTTCATTCTAAAGCTCAAAATGCATCTTTCCGCGTAAAACTGATTCCTGGACCATAGTGCAATGGTGATATAATACTCTCTTAAATTAAATAATTGATTGAACACTCCCCAAAATCGAATGCAATTTTTGCCACATTTCTGATCCATTTTAGAACAAATTATCAAAATATATGTTTCTTACTGTAGTTTTGCTTTATCGCGATGGTGCAATGATGGTCCTTGCTGTATATGTCTGGCGAAGCCGCCACATACTGCAACATAAACATCACGAGGTTCGTTTCAGGTTCAGGAAGATGTAATGCAAATAAATAGCTCAATGGGCAACTATGAACTTCATCACTTTTGCCCCAGTACCTATTAGCACGACATAAAAATTAACAAGGCAGGCTCTTCACTGATGTAAATACAGTTGACTCTCCACATCTCGATGTTCTACATCTCGATATCTCTCCTTATGTCGATGATTTCCTCGGTCCCTTCATTCTGCATATAAATTTTCTCTCCATATCTCGATATCCTCCTTATCTCGATATCTCCATATCTCGATGCGGTTTTGGTGATTTTTCGTTCCCAATTTTCTCTCCGTATATCGATATGAACATAATCAAAGGATACTAGATCCGATTTTAGTGATTAAACGAAATTGAGGAGCATGAAATGACGTCTGCTTGTTTATTATTATTCCTATTTTCCTAACAACGGATCGGTTTTCAATCTAGTATTCATTAAAAATATGTTCTATGTCTCGATCTCTCCCTATCTCGATGGTCCCTTCGATATCGAGATGTGGAGAGGCGACTGTATCATGTTTGATTGCAAACATCTGACGTCGCTCCTATCGTACCATATACCTTACGGACCACTAGATCATTTTTTTCGCAAATTTGTTCGAGGTAGATGGGAATGCGTCGTCAAGCAGCTGTCAGTTTTCGGAATATATCACCTTCTTAAATATAGTACACCGTGCCTATTAGATGTTGCTTACGTCACATGCAAAACTTTGAAAACAAAGTGTTTGATTCCAGTTTTTAATTAAAAACTAGACCTCTGATAAAGAATGTCTTCGGCATACCTATGACACGATAGGATTTTTTTTTCTCTGTGAAACAAACAACCAAACATTTATTGTTGCCATGTCCACATGAAGCCGAACGAATCGAGTTACTCTGAGTTGCTCAAAAGCAACTCATGATCTACCTCAAGATCAGTAGGCTGTCCCGCATCGTCAATGAACGTGATTCAATGGACTGATGCACGAGTTCACTAATTTGACGTTTGAGCGGCGCCGAATTCACTGGTTTCCATGGTCACATAAATAACACGGCACCGCTCAAACGTCAAATAGTGAACTCGTGCATTGGTCCATGGACCTTTGCATGGGTTCACTAATTTGACGTTTGAGCGGTGCCAAATTCACTTGTTGCCATGACCACGTAGATAACACGGCACCGCTGAAACGTCAAATAATGAACTCGTGCATTGGTCCATGGACCGCTACACGAGTTCATTAATTTGACGTTTGAGCGGTGCCGAATTCACTGGTTGCCATGGTCCCATAAATAACACGGCACCGCTCAAACGTCAAATAATGAACCCGTGCATCGGTTCATAGGGCTCTGCACAAAAATCAATCTCTCTCCTTCACTCCTTCATGAAATTAGTAAACAACAAGGCCAGTAAATCAAAATCCCATGCAAAATCAAAACAGTGCAGAGCCCCATACTTGATACCGCCAAGCTGATACATTCTACATTGGTCCACACAGGTCCAAGTGGATTGACTCCAGCACTTCCTTCGCTCGAACACCACATGACTTACATTGAAGCTTTTGGTGATTGTGTACCGCGCATGGTACACAGTTCTTCATAGTGGTACCACTGATGCCCATACCAGTCAGCATCGTAGTCAACCGCTTGACATTGTGGACGTTGAGATGAGCCAGACGGCGATGCCACAGCTCCAAATTGCCACATGGTTTAGCGACAAACGATTCGTTCCGTGCAGAGGGATTCGACTTATATAACTATAACGGCCTTACTGGCCTTACTTATTCCTAAGGAAACACCTAGATAATTATATCTATTAAGCATTTCTTCACTGAAGGAAATTTTTTTAACAAAACTGAAGAAGTACTTGAAAATAGTTCCTGAGCGTAAACTACGTCAGTCCCATGTTCACAATTATACATTTTTATGAGCGATAGATTGTAGCTCAAAGATTATTTGTTACGTCAATTTACGTGAAAAAAAATCCTAAACAAAGTCACACGCCCTATACTGCCGTGAATCGCAAGTCAGTCCCATCTGCATTTTCGTCAAAATTGAGTTGAGCTCGGTTTTCAATATATCTTCCAATGCTCTTTCAGCTGCACTAATGAGATTGTTCGGAAAAATGGGAAGAAACAGCAAGTCAAATTGTCCCATAATGAAAAGTAACCGCACATCAGTCCCACTACGGATTTCCGCACCGTGTAACACAAAAATGAACCGTGTTTTTAACAACATCATATTTTTCTCGGAAACATATCGTAGTGAAAAGCAAATTGTGAAAGTTTCATCAAGATTCTAACATGTTCCAATCCCCAGGCATTGTTTGGATATTCGTATGAAAAACGAGTTTGGAAATTTCACAGCCCATTTTCTCAATGCCTACTTTTTACAGATGGGACTGACTTACGATTCAAGGCAGTATATCGAGATCTCATGGACCAACGGATTCCGATGAAATTTATCCGAAAACAGTAAAAATTTACCCTACTTCGTTAATAATATTTAACCGAACTTTTCAACTGTTCAGATTACGGTGAAATTCACGGATTACTGTAAAATATCTATAGTGTGTAGGAAATACTGTAAAGTACTGTGATACGTTACAAATTTCTTGCGAAGGTTTGTTATTTCTCTATAAAATGCGATTGAAGTTAACTTTGCGTTTTTAGTTGTATTCCCCTGGAATAAATCGAAAGCGGCGACGCACAGATCTGAGTGAAGGTTCATTAGAACTAAGGGTATGCGATATGGATTTTTGCCATGTCGATACGAAACGAAACGATACGCGGAATATATTGCGCTGATAATGACAAAACGAAACGAAATTTAAAAATGTTTCGTGAAACTCGATACGAAACCAAATATCTCACGGGATTTTTCGAAACGAAACGAAATTTTTGAATTTGTTTCGCGGATTACACGTTTAAGTTTTTTTTCTTGTCAAAAGCTGGAAATTTGACAATAGGCATAAAAATGCCTTTTTAAATCCTCTACCATAGGGGTCGTACACAAATTATGTCACGCTCCAAAGGGGGGGGGGAGGTGGTCAGACATACCGTGACAAGCCTTACAAAATTTTTAAAGGACTCATACAAAAAGCGTGGCAAGAGGGGGAGGGGAGAGGGGGTCGAGAAAGTCGAAATTTAGCGTGACATAATTTGTGTACCATCCCATATAGCAACCTTAGCGTTGCTCAGCGAAATCCTTGCATGTTTTGGTAAAACTCTTTTCTATTTGTTTGAAATCTTCTTAATAACTTTATAAGGTTTCATTTCAACATATCTGACACTCACACAAGGCAATGAGTGGGTTTAATTTATTTGTAACAACTAAGAAGTGGGTCGAAAAGCAGTTACAAACATTTAAAACAATCTCAAAAATATTAAGAGGAGTCCAAAACTAATTTGATTTTTAGAAACGCCTTACAATTTTGACGTTAACTACGTCTTACGGCAATATACTGGGTGTCAATTGAAAATCTAAAATGTTGGGACCGTCACGATATTATGTTAGAGTTTGTACTAAAGGAAAGCTGCAACTATGAAAATCGACTAAAATTCAAATGCAAAAAATCACTTGGCGTAGTTAACGTCATGCGTTCATGTCTTGTACACAACCCCCTCTGATTTTTGCTGTACTTTATGCTTTGTGGCTTGAATGAATGTGATTGGGGACACAAATCGATAAGTGATCATGAAAACACTAAACTGAAAAGCAAACTCTGTCCCAGTTGGAATACAACGCAAGAAAGAAGAAGAATAATAAGTAGAACAGAGGAATCACTGGAATATTTGCTTTAGTATTTGCTGGAGTATTGAATTAAATTAAATTTAAAAAATCCATCAACACATACCTAAGAAATCAATCAAGATTAATTTAAAAGAACTGCAAAAGTAATAAACTCCAAGAGATATTGCGACAGCAACTTAACCAGGATTGCCTGTTGGAGTTAATTTAGAAGTTCTTAATAAATTTTCTGGAAAAGCCTTGCATAAACTGTGAAGCAATTCTTGGAGTGATCAAATCTGGATGAATGCAAACTTTTAGAGTAAACCTTGTAGAAAATACTGAAGGTATTTCTATTATTTTGTAGAGCAAATACTGGAGAAATGATCCTATTCCAAAATCTGTGAAGGAATTTCTGGACGATTAAAGATTGTTGATATTATCTCATTTTCAGATTCTTTGTTTAAAACTGACTACAAAATCACATTTTCACTAAATTTTAAGCCTCGAGAGTATCTTAAATTTTTTTTGAAAATTTCGAAAAAAAAAGTTTTGAACCTGCACTACATAGCATAGAGGAACCGCAAATAAGATTGACAAGTTCACCCATGTTCGTTCAGACAATCCGTCTTTCAATGAGCTAAATTTAATGTTTGGTTTATTTTTTTTTCTCGAAATCTAGATGTGCAAAAATCGAAAAAAAACTGTTGCGCTTTTCTATTGTGAAATACTCTAGGTACCCCACCAAACTTGAATCTAAATCCGGAACCAATTATGATGGTGCTTGCAATGCATGAACCAAATTTATAACTGAATTGTGATTTTTACTAAAACATATCATCAAAATCGATCGAAAGATGGCGAAACTAGAGAATTTTGAAACTTGATGTCGGTATTGAAAAGGTTAAGACCTTTGCCTTGCGGCATTTGGCTTCCAATACTTGTAATGATATATTATCAATATTCGCATTTTTTTTTAATTGGGGGTCATGAAAATTATGTCACGTTATAAGAAGAGAGAGAAGTTGGTGGTGTGGTACAGCGTGAATAAACCTAGATTCATTTTTCGATATAAAATAATGTATGCATCTTCCTTGTTTAAGGTGAATATAAATCGAAGGCATACCTCAGAATTTCGAGAGCACAAATCTAACGAACCCGACAGCGGTTCAAGCTGAACACTTGATCGATTGGCCATCGAGTAACCAATCGATAGAGTTTTCAGCTTGAATGGACGTCGTGTTCTTTAGATTTGTGCTCTTGAAAATTTAAGGTGTGGCTTTGGATCACCCAAATCAACGCGATTTATTACGGCGACAGCGATAAACAATCGCTGCGATTTCGCTGCTACATGTAGAGTTTTATGACACAACAACGAAATCGAGGCGATTTTTTGTCGCCATCGCGGAAAAAATCGCGTTGATTTGGAAGAGCTGTTCTTATGCAGAGTTAGAAGTGACGTCATAGCGGGAAAGCAAGAGAGAGAACTAATGCGCGCATCAATAATCTGCACCACCTGAGCAAATCCAGAACATTAGGGACTCACGCTCCGCAGCTTTTTTTTGACATTTGTGTACAAACATTTTTTGCGATATATTAACGGATTTGCTCAAAAGGACACGCGATGTTCCCCGGAGGAAACTGTGGCTTTGCTCTCTTCATTCTTATGGAAGATAACATTGCGGTAGTTCATCAAACGCAGTTGGTCCTTTCCTGGGCTATTCGCCGCGAGGAATTTAGGGCAAATGGGCGTTTTTGGAAACTTTACAACGGCAGTGCAGTTTATCACATCCTGCGGACCAGTCAATACTACAGTTATCCCACAGTTATGGATAGCACACAGATATTTATCAAAGTTGGATTAAACGGAGAATATCTCATCAAATAGAGTAGCAATTACGCAGAACCCATTTTACTTACGCGAACCATAAATCTATACAGCATCGCAATCAACAATAACATGCTTAAACACATTTGTTCCATTCGTAGGAAATAAAATGTCATTCATATGCCTAGAAGCGTTGATTCATATTTGTGGGGCATTGAAACCCATACCACAGTTATGAATCTAAGATAAGACGATTCCTAAAGAAACGCCAAAACGTATGCTTTCACTGCACACCATTCGTTTCCCTCGCAGATAATTTGCTGTTATAGTGTTCTGATCCATGATATGAGTCGATTTGATCCGTAATACGGACCCATTTTCGCGAAATTCCGTTTTGTTCCGTTTGTTTTCAATTTTCCGTGGAAATATTTTAACAATTTGGCGAAACGAAACGAAATAACAAAATACAAATTTCGCCTGTGCGAGTTCCGTGGAATTCCGCGGAATTTGGTTTCGAAGCGTATTTGACGGAATCATTCGGTATTTCGCATACCCTTAATTAGAACACATTCACAGTGATCGTTCCCTTTACAATCGACTGTTAGAATTGCTCACTCAAAGTGATTCAACTTATCTCTCCTCATTCCACCCGGAGATAAACACAAATAACTTCACAAACTTCGACTCGGAGGAGTTCTCAAATCAGTCAAATGCAGGAAATATTTTCATAATTGATTTATTTGACGTATGCTTGGAAAAGTTTTGCGCTTAAATGGTAAGTTTTTTCTTTCAGTTTTGTGTTTAATTTGAAGAGTTTAAAGTGTTTAAAACTAACTAACAATCCATTCGTTTTGCAATCTTACTTCTTTTGATTAGCTTTTTTATCGTTATTGTGGGTTACTTGGTAGAGTAATCGTTCTACAAAGGTAATTTTATGGAAATTTTCTTACAGTTTACAAGTCTTCTGAAACAATTCTTTGGAAAATAAATTACAAACTGAAATAAAATCAATCAATGATAATTTTACAATAAAAAAACGAAAAACATAGTATAAAATTTTGTCTACAGATATCAAACCTACAATTCTAGTCGTGCTCGATCGTGTCGCTAAGATTTTTGGTTTCAACTAAATTCTTTCCAGTGGGGGGTTGCAAAAGTTTAACTTTTTTCTCTCCTATTTACTGACTATAACTCTAGAATCTATTACATAAAATTAAACAATATCAATATCACCAAAGAAAATATTTGAACTACAATTAGAGCGTTTGTGCAGAAATCGAGAGGGGGAACTGGGACTGTACAAGGAAGTGTTCTTACAATCTAAAGAGGGATCTTAAAAGTAGCAATATGTCGTTGGATTGATTAAGCCAATGATCATCATCGTAATACTATTAGTTAGTGAGCCTGGTCAATGGGGTTAGGCGTGTAGGCTAAGTCAGAAATTAATTTGCTAATAGTGAGCATAGGGTGAAACAGTTACTACATTCGGTCCTCAAGAATATGTACAAATCGCGCCGGATTGCTTCAGGACCGCCGAGAATCGCTTGGTATTTTGGTCCAACTAACAGCTCGTATTTACAGGTGGATTGTGTGGGAAGGTTCACCTCTAGGTGGAAACCTCTATCGTGTCATTGTTGTTCATCGAGTACTTGTCGGAGTCGATGTTGATCATATCGCTCTCTACATCACTGGAGCCGTCCTCGAGATCCGGTTCCACCGTGGTCACATCGATGGGCGTGTAGATATGTCCACCGGTGCCATGCGGATGGGATCCGTACAATGGGGCTCCCGAGTAGGTCACCTTGCCCATGAAGGAACGAATCTCGTCGAAGCAGTTGTCCTCCCGTTCGGCCTCGTTGGACGAAGGAGAATCGCCAAGGCCGAGACCAAGTCCGGCCGCGTCGGCGTCGTGCTTCTTCAGGTGCCGATCGAGATTCGTCTGCTGGCCGAAGCAGCGCTCGCATAGGTGACACTTGAATGGCCGCTCTTTGTTGTGAATGTTACGCACATGACGCTGCAAATTACTAGAGATACTAAATGACCGTTCACAGTACCGACATTTGTAGGGCTGCTCACCGGTGTGGGTGCGTAAGTGGCGCGTCAGATTGGCCGAGCGGGGAAAGATTTTGCCGCAGAATTTGCACGAATAGCGATCCTTGACCTTGCCACCTCCGGTTAGGCCACCGGCGGCCATGATGGCCTCGTGAAAGGGCTTCGGGGGAAACGAGCCGGCCGCGGAGGCATTTCGCTTGAGCATGTCAAAGTTGGGCCCAAGGGAGCCCAAAAAATTGAACGGCGGCCGTTGAAAGTTCGGTATTCCGGGACGGTACATGGCCTCCAGTAGCATCGGATAGATGGGACGCGGATAGGAAATTTGCTGAGCACCTGGCGACGATGGCGATGCTGGGGGACGAGGCGAAGGCGTCGGCGATGGACTCGTCGGAACGGTCATTTGGGGCGAAGTGATCGGTTTAGGCGAGGGGACTGGAATCGGTGCTGGCTCGGATGTCGGAGGTGGTGTCGGAGTTGGAGTCGTCACCTCGATCGGCGTCGGACTGCGAGCTTCATTTTTCTTTTTGGTTACACTGAGATCTAAGGGCTGCTCCGAAGCACTTTCGACTTTGGGAATCTGAAATGAGACAATTTGATTAGCGCTATCCGTGGATTTAAAGCATTTCAAGATATTTATTACCTTCGCTGGCACCACTTCTTCCTTTTTCTCGTCTTCCTCGTCATCTTCGTCTTCCTCGTCCTCTTCATCGTCGTCTTCTTTGACCACATCGATCGAAGGCTTCCTTCGCTTGCCCAGCAAAGATACTGGAGACTGTCGCTCCTCCTTGATGTCCAACGATCCAGTAGATGATGCCGTTGAACACATGGAGAAATTCTTGACGCGAATCGATCCACCGGACGGCAATTCATCATCCTCTGAGCTGTGGACTTCAAGCGATGATACGCCCCGCGATGCTGAACTGCTATTCAAGGAGCCATTCTCCCGGCTGCGGCTCAGAGGTTCTGCCTTGATGTGGTTGTTATTGGTCAACTGGGTCGTCGTCACCGTTGCCGAGGGTGCCACTGGAGTTGAGGTCATCGAAGGAATCGAGTTGAAGTTGACCGGAATGGGGCGTGCGGGCGATGGTCTGAGATGGTTGGTGGCTTCCTCCGCTGTTGGAGGGGAGATCTTCATCGTTTGCTGACCGTACTGCTCCATTAGGTTAACGTGCCGCGGAGAAGGAGTGGTGCGTTCCAGCTCAACTGGGGCCGGAGCAGGCTTGGGGAAGAACGGCAATGGGAATTGGGGAGCTTGGGCAGGGTTTGGTGGGAAGATACCGGACATTCCGGGATACGGATGGAATCCGGGTGGGAAGAAGGGACTTCCGTGGAACATAAAGAACGGATTGGGTGGGGTGGCCATATTGTGCGGCAAGTTCGGTACTCTAGACGCCTGCTGTTGGTGGGCGGCTGCTGCGGCTGCGGCCGCTGCTGCTGCCGTCGAAGGATGCAAAGGACCTCCACCGACGGTGGTTGAATCACAGAAACGCTTATGCTTCGAAAGCGACGTATCGGTGCTGAAGCTTTGTCCGCACTTGTTGCAGTTGATTTGCATGCGGCAGTCCGCATGCATACGTCTGTGCCGGCACAGGTTCGAGAACTGGGTGTACGCCTTGAAGCACACTGCGCACTTGAACGGCTTTACCGACGAGTGGATGTGGGTGTGCTGCTTCAGGCCGGACGAGGTCGCGAACGTTTTTCCGCACTCGGGGCAGGCGTGACTCCGGGCACCGACGTGGTGAGTGCGGATGTGTCGCTGGAGGTTCGACGGATCAGTGAAGACCTGTTGGGAGGGAAAAGGAGAGAGTATATTGGTTAATTAGTTGAATGATGTTAGCAACTGTGCTTGTGTGAGGGTAACGAAAAATTGGGAACTTGAATATAAAATACTAATAATGAAAAGAGATCACAATTTGGTAAATCTTTGGCGAGATGCTTTAGTGATTGAATACTGGAAAGAAACTTGTTGAATTCTTGCAAAGATTACGCGCTGATCATTGAAAAAATCATTTCTATTATGATGATGACAAACTTTAAAGAATTCCTTGATGGATTCTTTGTCCACAATTTGGTGGATCTACTACAAAATTCTTAAAGTATTCCATTACAAATCCTTGGAAAACCTTCCTTACGGCATATTGTTGGATTTTTGACAAGATCCCTAGAAGATTCATCGTTACAATCTTTACAAATTTTGTTTGGATGTTTAACGGATCCTCGATTGCATGCTTAGTACTCTTGCCTACACAGTACCTAGACAGGCATTCATGGAAACTAATTTGATGAATTGTGCCAGAGGGTGCCAGAAGTGGGTAGAACCGTAATGTGTCATATGCTAGTGGCCGGTCTCTGCCTAAACAGAGAACGGCACGTAGTAAGCAGAAAAGAAATGATTTCACCGTAGAAAGAAAGGTAGCTGAAGCGCTAGGCCTATGAACCAGAGCTACAGTATTGAACAAAACATTTGCGATTTTTTGATTTAACATACAAAACGATCAACGTTAAAGAGTTAGATCTGCGTTATTTATGGATCGATATGAAAATGATTTTCACAGTTCTTCAGGTATAACTTGAATTTCAACATATATTTTTGAATGGTTCGTTATTATTTGATAACCGATGCCGTCAATAAAATACGTTCATGATAATAAAATGTCCATTCACGGGCAGTTGTTGGTCAGAAAACCGTATAAAATGTTGTAACCTAAGTTGCTACGCTGCATTTCTGTTCCAAAAATGTTCCATTTCTATACTAAATAGTACCAAAAGCTGAAGTGCTGAGTTGCAATGTTTTATCAAATTGAATCATTCGTCATTGCATTCTGGAAGTCGGGATCCGTTTGGTCATTGGCATCAGATTATGCAGTCCACAGACGACTCAGACCGTTTGACCAACATTGACTACGCCCCCATGGTGATGCTCGAGCATCGTGTTGGTGCTATGTTTGACCGTGTGCGATGCTACTTGACGAATCAAGTTGACCGTTTGTGAAACATGTTTGAAAGTTGGCGAATCGGTCGACCAACATCAAACGAGGTTGATTTTAGTCAAACCGCTGGTAAGCGGATCCAAGTGTTTGATTTTACACCAAAGATTTCTTCCGAATATAATTCATCATCGAACTATTTCATTTGAAAATCTATCAGGTTTTTTTCCCGATGTATAACCAGAACTTCCAAAAGAATTTCAAATTCTCCATGGAACTATTTCTAGCGGAATCTCTTAAGGAACAGATTCCGCTTGAGATACACCACGGGATTCCACCGGGAAACTCTACAAATATTTACCACGATTTCCTCTTGAAGTTCCGATAATATTTTCCCTCAACTCTGTTATTGAAATGCTTGGTGGAATCTCTGAACAAATTCATTTTAGAATTCCTGGAAAAAATCATGGTCGGCAATGATGATGAAGTCTCCTTAAGAATTCTGAAAGAAATCCTTAGAGAAAATATTTTGGTAGAATCACTTAAAGATTACCTGGTGTAATCCTCGAGAATATTCATATTGGAATCTTTTAAATAATTCCTGGAGGAATTCCACAAAAAACTACTATGAGAATCTCTGAAAGAAATATTTGTCCAATAGAATTGATCATAGGAAATTTGGAAAAATTTGTGATTCCTGTTGGAATGGCTGGAGCATTTCCTAATGGAATCTCTATAGGAATTCCACTTGTAGTCTTTGGAGGAAATTCAGGAAGAATCAAAAGAAAAATTGCTGGTCAAACCCTGGAGAAATTCTCGTTTGAATCTCTAGAGGGATTCCTGGTTGAGTGCTTGAATATGCAGGGAGTATTTCATGTTGAAACTCTGATGTAATACTTGATAGAATCCATAGAAAAATTACTGGTGGAAACGCTGAAGGCTTTTTCGACGATATTCTGGTGGAATCGCTAGTCAAATTCCATGAAAAAATACTGGTGGATTTCCATGAGAAAAAACTGGTGGAATCCCTGAAATAACTCTTGATCCAAATTCTGAAAGAATTGCTGGTACAAATTTCAGGTGAAATCCCTCTGGTAGAGTCCTTGTTGGACAAATTTCCTGTGGAGTTCGTAGGGGAATCCCTGGAAAAGTTCTGGTGCAATCCCTGGAGGTCTTCCTCGTAGAATCTTTGTAGAAATTCCAAGTGGTTTCCTTGGAGGATATATTAGTGTAACACCTGGAAGAAATCCTAGTGAAACCGTTGATAAAAGTCCTGGTTAAATTCCTTAGAGCATTATTATTGGAATCTATGAAGGAACTGCAGAGGAATCACCCAAGAAAAAAAAAATGGTGGATTCCCTGGTAGAATTCTTTGCGGAAATTCTGGTGTCCCGGCTCTTAGCTCTCCCATTTTCAGCCGATTTCAGCCGTTTCAAGCCATTTGAAGCCATTTTTAACCGTTTCATGCCATTACAAATTATGTTAAGTCATTTTTAGCCGTTTCAAGCCTGTTTCAAGACTGTTTTAGGCATTCTAAGTCAATATTAACCAATTTAGCCGTTGATAGCCATTTCAAGCCATTTATAACCGTTTTAAGCCATTCTAAGCAAATTAAAACCATATTTAGTCGTTTAAAACCATTTTTAATCATATGAAGCCATTTTTAGCCTTTTTTTTATTATTTTACATTTTAAGTCATTTTTAGCCATTTTAAGCCAATTTTAATCATTTCAAATAATTTTAAGCCATTTTAGCTATTTTAAGACATTTTAAGCATTTTCCAGCCGTTTTTAGCCATATTTTGCGGTTCAAGGCAATTTTAAGCCAAATAGTTTTAAGTCATTCTAAGCCATTTTAAGCCGTTTTTAGTTATTTTATGCCATTCTCAGCAGTTTTTAGCCGATTTAAGCCGTGTCAAGCCATTTTGGCCATGTTTAGCTTTTCGTTTTTGATTATTGATTTAACCGTATTTAGCCATTTTTAGCAGTTTTAAACCATTTTAAGCAATATTTAGGCGTTCTTTGCCGTTTCTAGGCAATTTTAGGCCATTTTTAATGGTTTTAAGCCATTTTAAGCCATTCTCATCCGTTTTCAGCCGCTTGAACCGTTACAAGCCATTTTAAGCAATATATAGCCGATATTAGCCGTATACAACGATTTTAACCCAATTTTTATCATTTTTAGGTGTTTAAGCTATTTCAAGCCATTCTTAGCCGGTTTTAGCCGTTCTAAAAAATTTTAAACCGTTTCAAGCCATTTGAAACCATTTTTACCCTTTTTCAATTATTTTAAGACATGTCTAGTAGCCTGGGACACGGTTATATGAAAAATTTAGATTCTCGCTCCAGTCCACTTTTTGGATTGCATTTAGGTCCCATAACAACTGTACAAAAATTTAGCTCGATCGAAGAAACTATATTTTAGCGCCAGCCGTTCAAAGTTTGTATGGGATTTACTATGCGAAAACTTACTTTTGCAAAGAAAAATCGCCAGAGGTCGCCCATTATCCTCTATAAAAATTCTGAACACAGATCTCGATAGCTATTTCTACGATGAACAACATTGCCGAAGACCGCAAAGCAATCCGATGCTTGTGAATAAAGTTATTAAGCATGGACTATTCGAAAATTTTGCCCGATTTTGTTACTATTGTTATTCTTTCACGTATTAATCAACGTCGCCTTGCCAATAGCTTTTCTTTGAATAACTTTTTGCACAAGTGTCGGATTGTTTCTTGGTCTTCGGCAATATTCTTCATCGTCAAAATATCTATCGAAGTCTGTGTTCAGAATTTTTATAGAGGTCAATGGGCGACTTCTGACGATTTTTCTTTGCAAAAGTAAGTTTTCCTATAGTAAATCCCATACAAACTTTGAACGGCTGGCGCTAAAATATAGTTTCTCCGATCGAGCTGAAATTTTGCACAGTTGGTATGGGACCTAAATGCAATCCAAAAAGTGGACTGGAGCGAGAATCTAAATTTTGTCCCACACTAATGTCTAGCCATTTTTAAGCCTTTCAAGCCATTTTAGCCGTGTTAAGCCATTTTTTTTTAACGTGAGTGTAAAAATGTCTTATAAAAATGATATAGTAGAATCCCTAAAAGAAATACTAGAAATACCCCTGGAGAAACTCCTGGTGAAATTCACTGGAAAAATTCCTGCTGGAAATGTTGGAGAAATCTCCTGACGAATTCCTGGAGGATTTTTTGGAAAATTTTCTGATAGAGTTCTTCGCAATCCCAGCAGGAATTTATTGAGTAGTTAAAGTGATTATTCTTGGAGAAATTCCTGGAACCATTGAACAAATTCCTGGAGGATTATCTACCCAAAGTTTATCAAATAATTTCACTTTCAATTCTACGAGAATTATCACACGAAACTCTCGCACTCATTCCACCAGGCATTCCACCAGGAATTCATACAGAAATTCTACAACGTATTCTCGTAGGAATACCATTATTTTGTAAGACCAAGCTGAGGGTGCTGGGTTCAAATCCAATCGGTCGAGGATCTTTTCGGGTTGAAAATTTTCTCGAATCCCAGGGTAGAAAGTATCTTCATACTTGCCATACGATATTAACATGGAAAATGGCCAAGGCTCTCAGTTAATAACAGTGGAAGTGCTCATGAGAGCATCAAGTTGAGAAGCAGGCTCTGTCTCAGAGCCAGAAAGAAGAAGAGAAGACATGAATATCAACTAGATATCCTTAAAGGATTCCATGAAATATTTCTTTAGGAAATCCACAAGGATTTTTTTCAAAGACTTTTTTCGAGGAGCACACTATGAACTCCTTGAGGGATCCCATCAGGAATTCCTCCAGGAATCAGTAATTACCTCATGGATTTCGAAAAGATTTGCTCATCAGAATTTTTTGTTTTTGTTTCAGTTCAGCAGAAATGTTCGTCTCTTTCCATCACTGCTCAAGGATTTTTCTCAGCAATTCCTTCAAGAATTCTTACATGGACTACTTCCGGAATTCTTTCAGTGATATCTTCAAGTTTTGGTTTGTTTTATTTTTCTGGTGTGAGTGGAATTCCTGGTGGAATCCCTTGGGAAGTTTCTAATGGAATTCTTAGTTGAATATCATGAGGGCTTCCCGGTGGAATCGCAGAAGAAATGCTGCTAGAATATCAGGATAAATTCCAGGTAGGCTTTCTGGAGAATTCTTGATGAAATCCCCGGCACAATTTATTTTGGAATACATGGATAAATTTTTGGAGGATATCTCTGAAAAAAATCCTGTAGAAATATCTTTGTGAAAGTTCCTTTGAAAATTCTTGAAAAAAAAAATCCTAGAAATATACCTGAAGGAATTCGTGGCAAAGCTTTAAAAGAAATATTTACCACTAGTGGTCCCGGCAAACTTCGTTTTGCCATCAAGTAGGCTGTTGGAAAACGTCAAGAAATCCCCCATACAAATTACACCTTAGTCTTCTCCCGTTTTCCCGATAAATCCGGCGACTTTCCTGAAATTTTTCTTCGCACGTACACGTCGCATCCCTTGAGGAGTGCAACAGTGAAAATCTTGCGGCAATCCGTTGGACCGTTCTCAAGCCATTTCGTGACATACAAACATCATTCCATTTTTATTTATATAGATTATTTATATAGATTTGCCGATAATAGCACAAGGGGAATTTTTGAAGAAATTCTTCGAGAAATTTTAGAAGTAATTCCTAGAAAATTGGTGGCAGAATTCCTTGAAAAATCCTTGGAAGCATCCCTATAAGAATCCCAAGGCCAAGATTCTCAAGAAAGGGTCCGTGGACGCGTGAAAAGCTCGCTGAAACGAGGACCTTGCAGCAAGTCGTTTTTCGATGGTTTCCAAGGTTGGGAGACAGTACCTGAACGAAACTGTTGAAGGAATTTCCATAGAAATACAAAATTGTGGAACAATTAGCGATGGAGTATCTGGAATTGCATGGAATACCTTCCGAAGAAATTTCTAAGCAAATATTCAGATGAGTCACTAAAGAAATTCCTGGTTAAAACTTTCAAGGGATTGCTGATGGAAAACTTGGAGGAATCTCCGAAAAAAAATCAAACACAAATTTCTTGTTCAATCTCTGTAGAAAATCCTAAAGGAATGTTTAGAATTCTTGAAGGCATCGCTGGAGAAACTCCTGGTTGAATTGCTTATGGAATCTCCGCACACATATTGGGAATTCCTGGATGAATCATTGGAAGTATCGCTGGAAGAATTTCTAAAGAAACTTTTAAAGGAATCCCGTAAATTCCTGGAGAAACTTTAATGAAAATTGTGGAGAAATACGTAGTGAAATATCCGTATTCGTCATGCCTTTATAAATACCAGGACAAACAGTTGGAAGAATGTCTGGAAAATTTAGTTGGGAAAAGCATGATAAAGTTTCTGAAAGAATACTTGAATTTAATTTAATATTTAATATCTGAAGTAGTTCCTGGAGGAATTTATGACGAATATTTTAGGAAACCCTTGAAGATATTTTGGGAATCCCTGATGAAACTTAAAGAACACTATCAACAGGAATGCATGTAGAATTCCCTTTCGACATTTTTGTAGGGATTTCTGGAAGAGCCTCTCTGGATCCCTGGAGGAAATCATTCTGAAAGGAATTGTATGCACATCCCTGATGGAATTTTATGAGAAATTTCAAATTTTCGAAGGATTTCTTGATGGAATCTAGGAATAATTCCATGTAACATTCACGAAGGAATATCTGGAGACATGTTTGAAGAGTTACTGGAAACATTATTTGCAGAATTTTTGATGAAATACCTGGATAAATACTGTATTAAAAATTTTGGATCAATACCTGGATGGATTTCTGGATGAATTGCAGAAGGAATTTTCCTAAATTTCCTTGAAAGAATAATTGAAAGAATTTCTGGACGAATGCCGGAAGAATTTAGAATTAATTTTAACCTTTGATATCTTGGTCTTGGTGATATTCAAAATCATCGCTAGACGACGATGTATAGGTGTCAAATGTACATCTCATATACCCGAACGAAGTTTAGACTGCGAAACGATGATCCCATGTGCTTTGGGGTAATCGAGTTCAATTCGCCTACGAGCGTCTGGGTCTCTCAAGGGGCTCCGCAGCTTGTAGGTTGGAGCGCTCATCTAGCGAATAAGGAGTCGTGGGTTCGATCCCCACCGAAGCAAGTGGTTTTTTTTCGCAGTTTGAATTTCAATTTGTAAATTTGACACGTGTTTCGTTGTATACATGTAAACTTCAGAACGTCAAAACCTTAAAACAGCAAGATTTGACAGTTCGTCAAGCGGTCGTACGAACATAAATTAGTTTGACTGAATCGCGGGTGGCATCAAAGTTTGTCAAACAGACTGAACGTTTGTGGGCTGCATTAAATCTCAGTTTGTATAGAAGTGCGGGTTAAGACTGAATCAGGAGTCCGGATGCTTTCAAATTACTTTGGTCGCGCGGAATGTGAAATGATAGTGTGTCCGATAAAAGCCTCGTCGTCGCACAGTGGTCGCACATCATACAAATGTTGATCAAAAGGGCAAAAATTTAATTGAAATCTGGTTAAACTCTTAATTTAAAGATGTTTGAGAAAAAAAAAACAGTTTTTTTTCGTAAATCGTGTCTAACTTTCTCAAGATATTCAAAAATACATGTAAACTTCAGAACGTCAAAACCTTAAAACAGCAAGATTTGACAGTTCGTCAAGCGGTCGTACGAACATAAATTAGTTTGACTGAATCGCGGGTGGCATCAAAGTTTGTCAAACAGACTGAACGTTTGTGGGCTGCATTAAATCTCAGTTTGTATAGAAGTGCGGGTTAAGACTGAATCAGGAGTCCATTTTTCCTGAAGAACGCCTTCCGACTCAATGCGCGTCACAAACTAGTCTGTTGTCTAGTGTGATTTCTTAAAGAAGGTACAGGGAGTTGATTGCTCTCTCTCTCTACAACAACATGGTGCTATGTATATTTTCAACTTTTAGTGGATTACATCATTTATATTTTTATTACCACAATTTAATCTCAATATTCCTTAGCACATAAATATGATTGGTTATGTTTTATGGAAAGTAATTCAGTATTTCATTCTTGTAATCTGATATACAAAATAAGTTAAATTTGTTGTAACAAAAAAGTGGTATGTTATGTACTATTGACGTCAGGTATTTTTCAGAACCAAGTAACCGTAAAGAGTTTTGAGCAAGAAGCAAGTAACTCAAGCTTACTATGTGTTTACAATATTGCTTTGAGTAAAGCTGTCTTGTCCCTTGATGCCAAATTAAACTTCTTTTGGGTCTGAGTAAAATTTCTTAAGCAAAAAAAAAATGTCGAATGACACACGATTTTGATAAATATCGAAGTTGAATATACCTCTGATATTTTTTAGTCGAGGATAAGTATCTCAAAATAACATTCACATCCTGAAGGTTTGTAAATATATGTTTTTTGGATATCAAAATGCTATTTTTGCTGCTATACTGCCACATACAATTACAAAATTTTAGTCGAAATGCTGAACGTTTTCGTAAAAGTATCCGAGGTACCATTTTGTTTCAAATTCCGAATATAACTCATATTCCAAACACTCGACTTTTCATTGAGATTTTTCAAGGAAAACACTCAAATGTTTCCGCTTTATGATCAATTTTTCTGTAGTCAAGTCCTCTAAACTGGAATGCTGTGAAAATATCAATTCTTACCTTTCAAATTGTCACTGTTCGGAACTCTAGACAATGAGGTACATGAGAGTTCAATCGATATTTTGACATCGTGAGATAATGCAAGAATTTCTTTCATTTTTATATTATGTTGTATGTACTTTGAAAAAGTCTTAAGAGGTACTACTGAAAAATATTGTATAGAGCAACTTCTGGAGATGGGTTTGTTTGTACAAATCGAGAATTCTTTTAAACGAATCCTGACAAAGTTGTGGGCAAGACTCCTCGAATAAATTTAGGAAAGTGTGCTTGAAAGAAATTATCCGATCAATCTTGAAAGAAACATATGAGTGAATTATAAGATGAATTCGCAAGAAATCTTGGGAGAAGTTTCTTCAGACCCCTTCTATAACGGACGATAAAAGAGGTCAGAGTGCACATCATTAGTTCATAATAAGTTTTCATACACAGAATATGAGAAATCCTAATAAAAACCTGATGAAAAAAGTCAATAACCAAAAACCTATTCAAATCAACCAAAAACAAAGAAGGAAATGACTCAAACAACAGTTCCAAACCTAGAACGACACTTACACAATGACTTACCTTGGGACAGTTTTCGCACGGATAGCGCCGGATCTCACCGTGGACAAGGGCCCGATGCCGCAGCAGAGACGGCCGATAGCAGTAAGCCCTCGGGCAGAGCTCGCACCGATAGGCGTCCTTTGGGTAGTGGTGCGAAATCACCAGATGATCGTCGAGTCTGGAAGAAAAAGCGAAGTGTGGAACATTAATTTTCCATCGACGACAATAACTGCATAATTTCGTTGAGTTCCCCTTAAGCAGTGGGAGTCATCATGCATAATTGAGAAATACCAATAGGTAGAGACAAGCGAGCGACCTTTAAACAGCGTTGATGAACAAAATCGAGTGGGAGGATCCCTTCTCGCACTCACTCTCAAACACACACACAACAATCGGGAAGAATAGGTTGATGTCTAATAGACGCGGAGCGTGGCAATTTCCATCCCATTGTCGCCTTCGTATGTAAATGACGTAAATAAACGATTGACGTGAATCGATTCAAATAGCGACACCCTTTTCGTGGTCGGCTCCAATTTGGAATCTCCGAAGAGTCCTCATTACAACACCCGAAAACGGTTAATTATTCATCGCTTCCTGAATGGTCGGCCTGGTACAAACACACACTCAATGCAAATGAGTATGATGGGTTGATGATGCCCGTCGAGCTGTGTAGCAATTTGTTAAAGGGGGAAACAAAAAAAAACGCTGATGAAGCGATTTCAGGTGTCAAAGTTCTCACCCATTAGAGGGCCGACCGCGTGAGTGCCCATCTAATATACGCGGAAGGGCAACCGTCAGTAGCCGTAGTTCTCCACCCAGCCGCCTCAATTGTCAATCCATCCGAAATCAGATAAGTGAAGTGAATCGCTCACAGATAGGATCACCCACTCAATCAATGAATGCGCGAGGGATGGGAGGCACATTTGTGTGATGAATTCATGAAATCATCAGGTCGCGCGATTCCCACGAGTGGCACGCAGTCAATCCTTCTATTCGATCAAGCTCTATAGACAGAGGAGGAGGAGGCTCAGCTCTCGGGTGAAATGGCGCGAAATGTCATCGGGAACGGATGTGAGCATTCAAATTCGGAGTTTCACTTTCCAAACTGGAGCCTATCATTTGCCGGGATATGTGGCTATTTCGTCATAGGGCAAAACTTGCGAAAGGATCCACTTTGGAGTAGATGTCAGAAATGATTGCTATATTGCTCACCACGAGGGTTTGGTTTAGTTAAGCGATGCGATGTCGTCATTGTCGTCGATTTTGTGGATAGCGGTTTGCACGCCATCACTGATTCTGGAGTTTATTTTGGCTTGACATCCAGCTGATCGTAGATTGACAGGGGCGTGTGAAGGCCAGTAGCACTTTTACATAGGTATGGCGAAACCTCCGAGAAAAATCCTCTTACTTTCAATCATTGATTCCTTTATTCCTTGATTTTTTGATTCCTCGATTCCTCGATTCCTCGATTCCTTGATTCCTTGAATCGAAATCGAATCGAAATCGAATCGAAATCGAATCGAAATCGAATCGAAATCGAATCGAAATCGAATCGAAATCGAATCGAAATCGAATCGAAATCGAATCGAAATCGAATCGAAATCGAATCGAAATCGAATCGAAATCGAATCGAAATCGAATCGAAATCGAATCGAAATCGAATCAACAAGCAACAAGTCCTCCCTTAAAACACCTCTGCACCTTCAAAAATGATCAACCATCCAATCAAAGAAAGGGCATATCGCTTCCTCACGCCGAACTATTCAGTAACCTCACGTACGTCTTCTGGTTGGTATGTTACTCCCCATATCCATCACCTTAATAGCGTTAACGGACCACAGCCAATGTCCTCCACCACACAGCAACAGAAGCAAAGACGTTCGTTCATCCACGATGATGATTGATATTTCGGATGCTTTCAAATTACTTTGGTCGCGCGGAATGTGAAATGATAGTGTGTCCGATAAAAGCTTCGCCGTTACACAGTGGTCGCAGTCCGTACAAATGTTGCCCAAAAGGACAAATTTCATTCAAATCGTACAAAACTCCTAATTCATTGACAAACAAAGATGTTTGAAAAAAAACAGTTTTTTTGTAAATCTTGTCGAACTTTCTTAAGATATTCAAACAAAAATAACAATAAAGAGAATTTGAGCTAACAGCTCTACACACAGCTAAAAACATGTTGTAAATTTAAGTTTATTTTCATGCACATATTTGGAGCTTCAAAATAAACCTAAATTTCAACGACCAATCAATTATTTTTCAATTGAATTCACTTTAAATTTACACGATCAAGTAATATTCAACCATTTATAGTTGTAAACTGAATGTATATTCATTTAAATTTACATGATGCTGTAAAAACACACGAATTTGATTTATTTTTATAGCAGACTTCAGTTTACATCACATTGAATATTTATTTTTTTCGGTGCAGTTCAGAAGACGTAAAAAATCGAATATTACACCAATTGATCTAAACTTTTGGAAAACTATTCTGCCCATAACTGCATAACAGTCACATTCGACATTTTTGGCAAATTGGAGTTAATACCATAGAGAGTCATCAAATGATAAATACTTTCGATCAACTTACTGAAATCTGTGAGATTGTTCTAGAAAATTCGAAAAAAATACCAAGTTGTTTTGTCACATTGGCAATCATAACCGCAAAACAGTCACATTGAGATTATACATGAGCCTCATAATGTAGTAGCAACGAAATTACTATCAGAATTTTTTCTGACCATTCACCCAATATGCGATATGAGTTGTACAAAATTTCAGCCTCAAATAAGCTCTTCTGAATTCGCAATGAATTTTTGAAATTTTAGTTTCCTCCCATACTGCAGTGAAATGCAAACTTAGTATCCCATTTACTCAATGCCTACTTTTGTCGAATGTTACAAATATGCAGTTATGGCCAGTACTATTCTATACTAAATAAAAGCTAAAACATTTTTTAGTGAAAGAATTTGTTTGCCTTTTAGACAACTGTGCGTCGAAGTTTTGCGCGGTCGCGAGGATTTACTCTGAATTGTGTTACGCAGCACCGCACCACTTCTCGAATCAGATCACTATTATTTTCCTTTTGAGAGCGAAAGGAGATCGATCATCGCGATATGGAGCGCGACCAGCAGCAGCCTCTATTAGATAGCCGTCATGGACATTCCAACTCAAAGGAGGTAATCGCGCGAAGTGCGGGGCGAATGTTGAACCAATTTGCGATTTATCCAATTCCGCGTGGGCTTTGTGTCACTCCGCTGAAGGACACACGAACTATGTGCTTCGTTGTTATCTACGTCATCATTGGGTGAAAGTGGTCTAACAATTTCAGAATCGCCAAAATTTGCACACCGTCGCCGCGTAGTGTCGGCCGGCGATGATTGATCAGCGTTGCGAATTTCCTGACAGGTCAATGCTGAACTGAAGAGCGGCTTACGCAACGCCTTCATGACGAAGTTCGAACTGATTGGCCCATTTTAAACCTGGATCTAAAGTCTAAAGAGATCCAAACTTTTTTGTTTACTGTAATGGTCGGCTGGATTAAGCATGTGGTGGAGTTGCTATCATCATTCATTGGCGTATAAAACATCAACTTTTTTCGTCATTTGAGATCAAAATTTTTGGGTGTTTCTGTCGAAGCACAGCATAGTAAATATACTTTCATAGCTGCAAGTTGCCTATTTGCATTTTCAATGCATTGGACCGCAATTTGATCTGCTTCAAACTGATTTTCGAAAATAAACTCGCAATAGTTCTTATTTAGTTGACATTGGAGACATCAATGTCAAACATCACTTGTGGAATATTTCCTAATGCAGGATTTTTTGGACAAGTTAGCATTTTTCTTGAGAAATGTAAAAATGCCAATGTTGCAGTTTACAACAGTTTTAAAACCGGAAAAAAGTCGGCGGAAGCCTCTAGCTATTGAAAAATGAAAACCTAATTTAGATGTAGGACCTTTCAATTCAACTAGAATTTGTATCCTTTGACAGATACGCGTATTTCGACCTCAACTCGGTTTTCGTTTACTTATAAGTATTCCACTCAAAGATTTATTGACACTCCTAATTGATTCGGACAAAGCTCGCACCTCTACTCGCGCGAATATCATTAGCGGCATGTTTGCAGCCAGCAGCGCGTCACGATAACGATCACAACGTGATTGACAAACGCACTTCGCGATCGACAGGTTACGTCACGTAACGACGTCACCTTCCTATGGATGATTTACCCGTCGGGGACATGGCGACAATCGCGAGATCGATCTAATCGGATTTGGTCTGGCCGAGTGAGTCCCTCGGTGTGCGAATAATTGAGACTTCAGTCGCAAATATGTGTTGACCACGGCTCCAAAATCCACACATGACACATGAAGGTCTCAAGGATGACTTTCCCCGGATTTCGGGGAAGGTCTTACTTATTCGTTGGAGCGAGTTATTAGTGGGCGCGTGCGTAGATCACGAGTTGATCGTCTCCTGTGACAGACTTGTCAGAGCCAAGAGGAGAAGGTGATTTGCGGTTTCAGGTCTTGATTACCCTACTTAAATCGATCTTCGCCTATGTGTGGGCCGCTCCGTGCTTGTCTGGCTTAGAGAACGGCACGCATTCCGATTTGCCACGTTTGGCTAATTAATTAACTGCGCAAACCTGTTCGTTGTACGAGGTGCACGATTGGGGTATCACTTTTCACGGGGATTTGTCAGCTAATGAGACTAGGCTGTTGAATTACCGCGAATGGCGGTAATTTCGTTTAGGTAATTAAGATCGGCCCGCTCGGAGGAGGAGGTGACAAACGATGTGGGCTGATTAGATTTCTCGGCTAAGTGAAGCAATCGAATAATGGCCCTGTCAATCACTGAGCCATCCAATTTATTAGGCGACACGATGATCATACCTTGTAAAGCCGAGTTGCGTCAACGGGACATACTTTCCAACAACGTGTCATAGTTAGTTGTTCTGACGCAGCGCCATGTCGCACAACCATCAATTACAGGACGTTCCAAACGCCCTCCCCATAAATCTTCTCAGAACAATCACCCTCTCATCAATGGCCATCACTCTCAGCGGGGATGCTCATAGGCAGTGCACACACAAAACAGCAATTAAAGCCAACTTATGGACTGCAACTGCATAAACAACAACAGCCAGCCCCAGCAAGCAACACTCAAAGCTCCTTAAATATTCATAAACCTGTCGTTCCATCACCAAACACACGGGGCAGTTCGGGCCCCATCATCATCATTGTCATCACACATTCATATATTGCTGAGGAGCACCCATTAGGTGCTTCAACGGTAGCTACCTGCGGTGCGCTAGAATGGGCTGCATTCCCGAGAACGGAATTATGACGAAATAAGGGCAAGTTTAGCTCCTAGGCAATGTTGAACAAATGGTTCAAAAGCGCACTCTTTGCTACAATCCATCTATGGTTGCGAAGGAGGTTGAAATCTCATCCACAACCTGCACACTTGATTTCGTTCCATCCAACGTTGCACGAATCAGTCCAATCTGTTTCGTCGGAAAACCATATTCTATCATTATCTGCCGTAACTCATTTCTCTTCACTAAATCGTACACCGCCTTGAAATCAATAAACAGATGGGGAGTCTGCAAGTTGTATTCCCGGAACTTATCAAGGATTTGTTGCAATGTAAACATTTGATCCGTTGTTGATCGGCTTTCACGAAAACCAACTTGGTATTTGCTGATGATGGACTCCTCCAGCGGCCTCAATCGGTTGAACAGAAAACGTGACATTATTTTGTGCGCCGAATTGAGAAGCGTTATTCCTCGTTAATTGGCGCACCCACCTTCAGTCTGCCAGCAGGCAGTTCTTCAAGCAAGTTATCTTTACAATCATTGCACATGACGAGGCGCTGTTTTTCTCCGCACGCCTGTCAATGGCCTGTCGTAAAATCTCCGCATATTATTTTGTTCCATGCTGTTTTGCGCTTCGGTAATGAAATCTTCTTCATGCAACTTTTTCTTTCTACGGTGAATTCTTTTCCCAGCTGCTATCGTTTTCTTGTAACGCTCTCTATTTTGCCGAGTACCAGACACTAACATCCGGCTTCTGGCAAACCTCTTCTCATCAGTCACCTTCGGTAAGGTGCAAAATTTACAATATTATTCATAGACGGGTTCCTCCAATTAATTCTTTAATATTTTCAGATGAACATTATTAACAACTACCAGCCGTTTATTTGAATCCTTTGAGGATTATTCCATGAAATTGCTCATAAACTTTTAGAAGGTTCATTTATATTAATTTTTTTCACAAACTTTTCAGAAATTACTCCTGATAATTGGGCATTAAATGTCGATTTCTCACAAAATGTATTATAGATTTCAGAAGCATTTCCCCAGTGTTTCATAAGAACATGCTTTCAAAAGATTTCGATAATAATTTACACACTGTATAAGAATTAACTTAGCCAATCCCCAAGGGTCCCATTCAAAAAGTTATTTATGTATTCTTGCCACTTTTTTTTTTTTAATATTCCTCCAGCTTTTTCTCGACGGATTCGTTCTTATCTTTATCAATGTTGTCCTCTATGAAATCATAAAAAATCCTTCAAGGATACTTCCAACACATTTGTTTGGGAAATTGTCTGTAAAGATGTATGAGTTCAATGATTCCTTTCTTTTATTCACTTCTTTTTACAAATCCTCAAAAATTCAATCTCAGATTTTTCTCCAAATTTTTGCTACAGCGAGTTTTGGCAGAGTTTACACTAGAATTTCATTCCAGAATTCTTTAATAGCTTCCCCGGTGATTCAACCAAGAATTGCTACAAGGAATTTCAGTCGTGAAAAATAAATAATTCATTAATACATAAATGTTACTATCAATATCCAACTTTTGACTTCCTTTTTATCCATTTCCTGGGGCATTTCCAAGAATATGTCTTTCGCCTTAAATAAAAAAGAAAAACAAATGTTATATACATGCCCCAAAATATTTTTCAAAGAATTCTACGATTAGGTAATCATTCTACAATTAAAAATAAATACAATCAGGTATCAGAAGGCCGGCTCCAAAGGCACGTTCCCCACCAATTGGGAGATTTGTGCCATCGCCATATTTGAGCCTATTTCATCATCTACCCGATGGGAGAGGAAAGGGAAGGGAAAGATGGGAAGAAATAGGAGTGGGGTCCCTTGAAGAGGAAAGATCGCATAAGCGAAATGAGAGCATGTAGCTCCATACCACAATGGGTTCGAACAGCGCCCTAAAAAGGGCACTGCAAAACGCATGAGCGTAAAGAGAGCCTATAGCTCATTACTACAGCGGATTAAGAATAACAGAATGTCCTGAAGATTCAGGCTTCTGAATTCAGTTTCACTTAATAAGTGTTTACCAAGTAATTGGAATCGCATTTGCACAAAAACTGGACAGTTACATATCAGATGATACGAAGTTCCATAATCGGAGTCACAACTATCAAACAAAAGAATCAGCACGCTGAATGTTTGCTATTTGATAGTTGAGTCAGCAGTGGCCTGTCAACGCTCTGACCAAGAGACTGCAATTCTGCTTTGACATATTTGTTAAATACTTCGCCCCCCTTGGAGATGGCTCAGTAATGTACAATTTTGTTTGACGACATGACTCCAAACTATTCCAATATTGCTTGTGCTGAGTTGCCGCCCAAGAGTGTATCTGAAGCTTCACCCAGCACTTCGAAATTGGAATAGCCGGCTCAGGGCCAAGAAGTCATGCGATGCTCCATCGTGAGCTAGCTCATGGGCCAATTCATTTCCAGCGATGGAAGAATGACCAGGTACCCATACAAGGTTTACAGAGTTGACTGAATACAGTTCCTCAATTTGAGTTCTACATGCGATAACAAGCATCGACCTTGAGTTGGCCGAAGCAGGAGCTTTTGTAGCACTCTTGTAGTCTTTACAGACCGCAGAGGACATGCTTCTTCAAAAACTTCCATAATGTACGATGTTGTAGTATCAACGGCATCATCCAGATCACTTGGATTTTCAATGGACGGAGAATATCCATGAAATTTGGTCGCAACCAATTCAATATGGAGTTCCCAGTTTGTTGATCGGGGATTCCTAAAACGCAAAGTCTGCGCAGTTACATTTGAATGTTCAAAGAAGATGTAGCGATGATCAGATAATGATTCCTCATCTGATACATGCCAATTCGTCAACTCGTGACTGATTCTATTCGAGCAGAGCGTTATGTCTAACACTTCTTCTCTATTAAAAACCATGAAGGTTGGGCGATTGCCTATGTTAAGTAATCCAAGGTCTATACTACGTAAGTATTCTATCAGACTGGAGCCTCTCAAATTGATATCTGAGCTGCCCCAGATGATGTGATCAGCGCGAGTTTGCCATTTCAAGTTTGCCGAAAGTAGCAAAAACTGGGTCCACAAGGTTACCTAGATAGAAGTTCCCTCTACGAAAGTAGGGTTCTTGTACTAGCGCCACTTGGGCTGCACCATTTTGCATGAGTCTGCAAAGATTGATCGTTGCTGTTCTTTTATGCTGAAGATTGATCTGAGCTAACCTAACCGTAGCCACTACCCAAACTAGGCAGGATTAAGCTATTTGCAACCTCAGCACGAAAAATACCAGCAACGAAAAAACCAGATCGGTATCTTTTTAAAGTCGCCAAAGGCGAAAGAGCACAGAGTACACTGTGTAAAACGCATAATGCGAATCCATATAGGTGATAATTTAAATTTAATGTCAACATATTCATAATCCCACCCTTATTAAGCCTCAGGATAGAGACTGAAGAAGGGCAGCCGATTATCTCGGAGAAACACAAGGTCACCTGCACCATTGCTCTTGGTAGCACAGGAAGGACTCAATACTGTGGAGGGCGCCCTGGTACCCCACAGGCTCCGTTAGCGGTTAGGTTTTATTTAGACCCCCCTAACCATTCATTCCTAGGCACGGTACGCATCACACCATAAATTAGGGGTCACCTGTGAGGTGGACTTTTACCACCGGAACAGGCAGTCCGTAGTGTTAATTCTTAGCCAGTTGAAACAACCGCTACCGACACTACGCGGCTATCTAGGCTGCTCGGGAAAAGGAGGTTAATATTGATGATTAACTCCTGACGTGCCCAAACAGCCGTCAAAAAAATAAAAATAAATACAAAAGGACTTTTTCCTAATGAATCGAAAAGTTCTTAAATTGGATGCATTATTTTAAAAATTTATTGGGGGGCAGGATCCGACACTAATTTTTCAAAAGCAGTATTTTTTCTGTTTGAAATCGACAACGTTTACCTACATGACCATGTGTTCACTGTATTCTATTCTCGACAACTGAAAAACGGATTACAAAGCTCAAAAAGAACGGATTACAAAGCTCAAAAAGAAAACTTCCTCAAAGCACTTCTTCGCGAATTCCTAAAAGTATTTTTCCTGATTAAAAAAAAATACACGAATTTTGCAACATATATTTTCACGATTTAATCCAGTATTGTTTCCTGGAAGCCCAAAGAAATTCCTCATTGAATAACTATTTCCAGCAATTCCTTAACTAATTGTTCTATATATTCCTTAAAGATTTTTCAATAGTTCAATAGTGAATAAGTAATAATTTACCCAAGGACATTTTTACTGGATTTTTTCGAACATCTTAACTTATATTTTTTGGAGAATTTTACAGGTGAGGTGTTCGTACATCTGAATTAGTTCTAGAAGAAATGTTTGAAAATCTAATACACAAATGGGCTCTGTCTCAGCTGGGATGTAATGATTTTTAAGAATTACTAAAACAATTTTCATATGAAATTGGGGGTGAGAGAATACTCGGAAGACCCCATAATGAATTTCAGGAGTTATTATAGTAGAACTTTTTTGAGGGGAGAAATTCTGGTAGTACTTCTGAACAACACTTGGATTAATAATTGAAGAAAAAAAAGTCCCTGGTGTGATTCAAATAAAAATCCCTGAAGGAAATCTTGATACAAGCCTTTGGGGAAACTTGAAGGAAAATTTGAAAACATTCCTTTAAAATCATTGGACCAAAAAAAAAAACAAATTTAGAATTTTTTTATCTAATTATAGGTATTCTATTAAACAGCTCTAAGATTTATTATCATCATTGGACCAATTTAAGGGGAAATATTTGAAATGATTTTTGAAAATACCTGTAAAAAAACATACAACGGCGGGATGACTTGCAGCACATTGTAATTTATCATCACACAAATATCAAAAGAAAATTTTCCACAAATCGGTCCTACAATACCTGTGACCCACAATTCAAGTAGTGGATTCAATTGGCCTGTTTAGCAATGAAATATTAACAGTTTTTCGTAGTTTGATAGAAAGAGCACATTTTTCTAAGCATAACACAATTTCATTGCACTTCAACATTCTTATTTTGACAGAAAAAAATATTAAAAAAGATTTCAATTTGTAAACTCAATGACATTTCAATTTACATAATGACAGCTCGTCCCGAAGTAAAATTTGCTGAGGGTCATTAAAAAGTGATTATCATACTAACTTCCCACTTTCAAGGGCGCGGAAAATTATGAAATTTTGGGTCCTGGTCCAATTTCCGACGTAGAATCACCGCTAAACAAGCCAATTAAAGCTGTTATTGTAATTATATTTACAGATCAATCATTATTCTTGAAAATGACCTGAAAACTTATACTTGATAGAGGTTCAAAATTGTGACCTAAAAACATATAGTTTTAATTTACAAAATCACATGGTGTTTGTATAACTAATAAGAAATAATAACCTGTATTTTGTTATACGAAATTGTAGCCACAAATTTTTAATAAGAGTTCTTTTTAAAAATTCTTTTACGCGGATTGACCTTTCAAAAAATTCAGAGTTCCAAAAAATTTAATACTTTCGTTATAAGTCTACTTCATAATAAAAATAGTGATAATTCATCAATTAACTACAAACATCTGGTAGAAATATTGCTCAGTATGAATAACAAAACTTAACAAATCTTCTTCTTTTTCTGGCGTTACGTCCCAACTGGGACAAAGCCTGCTTCTCATATTAGTGTTCTTATGAGCACTTCCACAGTTATCAACTGAGAGCTTTCTTTGCCGATTGACCATTTTTGCATGTGTATATCGTGTGGTAGGTACGAAGATGCTTCTATGCCCTGGAAATCGAGAAAATTTCCTTTACGAAAAGATCCTCGACCAGTGGGATTCGAACCCACGACCCTCAGCATGGTCATGCTGAATAGCTGAGCGTTTACCGCTACGGCTATCTGGGCCCCAAAAACTTAACAAATGCGATTAATGAAAATATAATAATTTCGCCAGGGATTTCTGTTCCAATTAGTGCGAAAACTCTTTCTGAAATTCTTGAACAAATAATTCCGAATACCATCAGGGTTTTCCTCAAGTATTTCATTCCACAAAAAACTTCTTTTAACCAAATGCATCAAATCCGTTATGAGATATCATCAGAAATATCTTCAAAAATGTCTTCATAAATTTCGTCAGGGATTTATTCTGAAATTCCTCAGGGTTTCTCGAATAATGTCTCAAGGGATTTTCAAGCGGTTCAGTCACAGATTCCTTCAGGAGTTTTTTCATGAATTCCTCCAAATCTCTTGAGTAGCTATATTTCAGGGATTCCTCAAAGAATTACCCTAGTTATTTCTTCAAGAATTTTCTTTAGGAAGCACTTTCAATCACAATCGTATTTTCAGGCGGTTCCGATAGCACTCCATTTCATTAATCCAGGAACTTCTCTAGAGACTCTTCGCGGGATACCTTCTACGATTTCTCCAGGAATGTTTCCAAAAGCTCCTTCGGATATTCCTCCAGAATACTTTCTACAGGGATTCTTCCAGAGATTTTTGCAGGTGTTTCTACAGAAATATGGCAATTTCTCCAACGATTATTCCAGGGATTTCTCTAGGGATGCCTCCAGCATGGAGACAAGTGACAGTGAAGGAAAACCCCAGGAACTCCTCCAAAGTTGTCTCCACTGATTCCTGCGAAAAAATTTCAACAATCTACCCAAGCAATTGTGCATTATTTTCAGGAATTTCTTTAGGGATTACTCCAGAAAACTCTCTTCATGGGTTCCTCCAAATATAGTTCCAGATTTTTTTTTTCAGAAATTCCTAATAAGATTTCCCCGGTATTCTTCCAGTGCTTCTTTCAGATATTAAACCAGAGATTCTCCCAGAAGTCCTTTTAAGAATTTTCCTAAGGATTCCTCCATGAAATCCAACAGAGGTTTCTCCTTTTTTTCTAGAGGTTCCTCTAGGCAGGGATTGCCCCAGAGATCCATCCAGGTACTTTTACTTCTGTGTTTCTTCAGGAATTTATTCAGGTATCTCTCCGAAAAAAAATCTTCAGGAAAGGAGTGTCTGAAAAAAAAATCTTGGAGGAATTCCTGGATATATTCTCCAGGTTGTTTCGGATGTGAATAGTGGAGGAATTCATGATGAAATCTCTGGAGAAATTTTTAGAGGCATTCTTCGAGGAGTCCTTGGAAAAAATAGGATATTCTGAACAATTCTCAAGAAAACTTGCTGTATAAATAGCTGGAGGATTAGGGTAAGTGTTCCCTTAGTTGTGGGTGTTCCTATAGTTGCGGTAGTGCCGTTTTAACTGATTTTATTGCATTAGCTACATAACCGACACTGCCAATCGACGTATTAGCTTGTTGATACACGGAATAGTTGAAAAGAGCGTCCAAATTGCTTGAAAACTGATGAAAAATCACTAAATTTGCTAAAATTGTTCTTGCTTGTACCAATAGTTGCGGTAAAGTGTTCCTATAGTGGAGGATTCCATAAGAAAACAACGGATACCGCAACTATAGGAACACAAATTAAAAATATACCGCAACTAAAGGAACTGTGTACCAATAGTGGAGGTATTATTTTTCACTGACATGCCGTGGATTACTACGATGAAATCATTTTTCTCATTAAGTCAATGGTCGTTACTTCCCGTTACAACATCAACATGTGCATTAATTGCGTTTCTTGAATTAAGGCGGTAAAATGACGTTTAATCGCGCTTAGTACCTCCACTATTGGTACATCTACCCTACCTGGAAAACCCTTGGAGTAGTTCCTGTAACGATTTATCTGAAGGGATCTCTGGGAGAATACACGAAGGAAACTTTGTGAGGAATTTGTGAAATAATTTCTTGAGAAATATCTAATAATCCTAGAAGGAGTTGTAGGAATTTCTGGGGATATCCTTAGTGGCAGCTCTGCAAGAATCTCTGCAGAAATTTTTCTGGAGGAATCCTTCGAGCAGTTTCCAGAAAAATTTCAGGAAAAATCTGTAAAATTCCTGTAAGAATCTATACCAGCTGCTAGAGGAATTCTTGGAGGAATCTCATTAAAAATATTTCCGAGGCAATCTATGGAGGCATCACTAGAGGCATTCCTGCAGGAACTCCTCCTCCTCCTGGAGGAATCTTTGGAATAATCCTTGGTGAAATGCTGTAATAGGCTGGTTTTCGTCATGCCAATCTATCATGAAACGGCCTACTGTCTTGCACTGAATTATGCAGTTTGGTAATAGTCATAACACAACTGAAACCAGTGCTGTAATGATTCATTACGCAAAGCATTATCATTACGCAACTGTTTTGAGTTGCGTAATAAATTGAAACACAACATTTTTCATAAATTGTTAAATAATGGTGAATGCATTCCGATATGAATTCTGGTAGCCTCAAGTGGTCTTCTACGAAATTGCAAAACAGTAGTTCAAGGAACAAGTTGCAGAATGATGATTTTTGCAGCACGAGTCGTAAATTTATCTTACGAGGCTTGCCGAGTAGGATAATTACGACGAGTGTTGTAAAAATCGAGTTCTGCAACGAGTTACGTACAAAAATTTTTTGCAATTTCGTAGAAGACCACTTGAGGGTATCAGAAATAATATCGGAATGTACTCACCATCATTTTACAATTTCTGAAAAATGGTTATGTAATGATTTATTACGCAACTCAAAACAGTTGCGCTGAATACTGAAACGAAACGGTCGTTGTGCTTTTGTGTTCACCGCGGTAGACAATTGAGCACAAACCGGACTGACAACGAGAGAGTGATGAGACCACTGAAGGACCTCACATCGATGACATCCGGAAAATGCCAGTCGTCCATCGAAATGTGGTCTACTTGGTTGCATAGCTCGCCCTTTGGGTGCATCCAGGTGTGCTTTCAGATGTCTTTGCGTGCAGATCCTGGCTTCTCCTTATGTTTTTAAGACGGAGCAAGAGTTTAAGATCATCGTCTATAATCACGGATGTTCACTTCATATTTTGGTATTGCAATACCTCTTGCTCCAACAATGGAATTAGTTAAAGTTTCAAGAGCATTGTCAATATCAAGATTTGTTTGCAAAAAATATATGTAGGGAAAGTGTACCAGTTATGGCCATAGTGGTACCCTATTTGGCTATATGCAAAATTTGGATAACTTTTACATTTTTAATCTTTTTGAATGTTTTAACATCAAGATTTATCCTTTATTTTACTCTAAAACACAAAAGATTTTTTAAAATATGAAGGCATTCAAGATATCACATATGGCGAAATAGGGAACCACTATGGCCATAACTGGTACACCTACCCTATGTATGTATTCATGTGTATTCCAGTCGGCTCGTAAATAATTGAAATTGGAGCTGATAGGATTGAGAATAGCCCCATGCGATTTATGAAATGTAACAGGGAAATAATCAGAATCAAAATCATCGTGAGTAACCAGTTGGCTACAAAGCTGGCTACAGACAGTCAAGACCAAATCGATCGTAGAAGGGTTTCCAGAAAAGGAAAAACAAGTAGGGCTATCAAGGTATTGGATTGAGATATACCCCGAAGAGTACTCATTCAATGCTGAAGTTGGAATTTCTTTGCGAATTTTTCTGTGAGCGACGTTTTGCATTAAAGTTACCAATGACAACAAATTTTGACTTATTGGCAGTCACATTCCGTAAGTCAGTTCGAAGCAAATTAACTTGCTGACCAATGCATTTAACAGGCAAATAGGCATTTTTTTTATTTTTCGACATGTTCCTTGCTGCTTGCCTGTTTGTACACCACCGCACTCGGGTCATCAATTATTCAACGACCAAATCAGTGCCGCTAATGTTATTGCGTGCCGTGAATCTGTTACAAACTGAATAAATCATAAATGGGCTCCTCCTCCTTCTGTTTGTGCGGCCATTCGGCAGTGCGGCTGTAGTGTGAAGAAGGATTATATGCGGCGGGATCGCATGGCATCGATGTTTGCAGCACGGTAAACACGATGGTTTACATAAGAAATTTTCACTCTATAAATCCAATAGGAGGAAAGGTACCATGGGTAACCTGACAGGTGAGTTTTCCATTCTATCAGAAAGCGAAGCGATAGCATGGGAGTCTTCCGTGAAAAAAGCTCGTTTTGCTGTGATTTTTTTTTTCAAATTGCCAATTTTAGCGTTACGTCATAAATGGACGCTTCCATATCGTCAAATGTCTTATTTCGGTGAACAGAAAAGATAAGAAAAATTGCAAAAGCTGCTGCAAATACTCTGCGGAAATGTAAATTTCAAACATATCATTTCGCTTAGCAATCCGAAAGTAAAAAGCTACATTCAATCCGAGCCTTGTCATGTTTAAAAGAACTTCTAGAGATTTCCCACGTTCGTCAACAGGACCTCGAAATGTCATCATGTCTAATCCTCAACGACAATTTACAACCCCTCAGAAACACTTCACCTAAAAACTTCATCCAGTCACGCAAATCTAGTGCCACCCGATAGATCACGATCGCCGTCCCGTCGTCTCGCGCCATTGTTATCGTCACATAGAGCACGACCACGCCCACACACGCACGCATTCGGACCGAACCTCTAACCAATCGGACACCACTCGGTGCAAGTTGTAAATCCGACTACGATGACGACAATTAGCACAATTAATTACCCGCTTCGGTGACCATTTCCCGACGCTGATCGAGAAGATCGCCTTCGCCTCGCTCTCCCTCTCTCGCTCGTGCGAGAAGCGATCATCATCGCTTCACATCGCCGAGGCAGATTTATTAATATTTTAAATTATTCACGCCTCTAACTGCGCTCGGGTTGGCGGGACGACGCCAGCCGAGGCGACAAACGGAAAACATGATCCACTCGACTACGACACTCGTACACGTACAGCGAGCGCAATGGCACAAGTGCGATGAGTTATGTGACATTTTCATTAAATGCGATCAGTCTCACCGTCGTCGTCGTCGTCGTCCTCCTAGTTTCCTCGATCTCGCGTTACATTGTGTGAACCGAGCATAGATTCGCGGGACGACGACCGTGTAGTGCGTGGGTGTGCTCGCGACAATATCTCGTGACAACGATCATCGCCTAGACGCCCAAGAGTTGACGGGGCGAGAAACTGAAATTAGAATAATGATCTCTGTGCTTTGGAGATGCGGACCAAGACAAGAGATTGTTCATAAATTCGAAAATGTTCCATGTTTCGCGATGGTTAGATTAGGACAGGGAGGGGGAGATCAATGACACCTCCGGGAAGAACGGGCTTGAAGATCGATCCGAGTGACGAGTTCCATATCAAATCGGTTGTTCCTGAATTTGACCATCTTTAATTTGAATTTAAATAAACATATATTCGGTATGGTCGAATAAAAGTTATCCAAAAAAAAGGGGAACGGAGCATTTGGCATAAACCCATTTGGCAAGACCAAGCTGAGGGTCGTGGGTTCAAATCCCGCTGGTAAATTCATCATGATGTTTACATTTCTTTGATCCAAAAATTGAATATAGTTAAATGTCAACAACCCAGCACAGCTTTACCTGTCGTCTATCAAACACAGATAAACTGGGGCAAAACTTCTAATCCGCTCTAGACGTTTTTAGATTTATTGTTTTACTTTGCCATCTAGCGACCGACGCACTTATACATGACGCCCAGCCAAGTGAGCGCCAACCGTGGACATATCTCATTATTTCTACTCCACTGCCTATGACGTCGTTACTGTCATCACTAGATATACTTTCAAGACATGTCAAGTGAAAGTCATAAATTCAATCTATTTCCAGCGATCGTCATAAAATGTCCCATTTGGTCAGCCGAATAGAACCCACTGACATCGAACCGGAGGGGAATTGAATTTTAGTCAGTCTCTGTCCATCACTGTCCATTGCCAGGGGTGGTATCTCTATCCGGTGGCATATGGCTGTGTGAATTTCAGCAGTGCCACCACCGCACAAAATCGGCAAGACTTGACGCAAATTGAGTTTCTCTTAATAATGATCAAACATTACTTATCTCACTAGATAGTGTGGGAACAGAGGGCTTTCCGACCGACGACGACGACTCTAAGATCGTCGGTGAAGCATAAGGTCGCTCCAACATTTAGCAAATTAAGTCGTAGGTGGACAAAAATTTATTGTTTCTCTCGAGGCTGATCGTGGACTTCGTCGTTTCCACCCGGGGTAGGGATTGTGGAACACAATTCAGCGACGATGACGGTTCCGGGCTCACTCATTCTCAGTGATTGACGCTGATGCAGTGGAGATTAATTGCCTAGCTGCTTCAGAGGCTGCACAGCGGGATTCATTTGGCGTTCACACCTCCTGACGATGGGACTTGAACGCCCGAGATAAGCACGAATTGGTTCGGGAGAAATTTTCACAGGTCCGCGGTTCAGAACTCTACTTAGGAAGGACAGTTATTACCTTAGTAATGTGACTACGAGCAGAAGGCATGAGCACAGATAACACAGATGACGAATTCCATGTCAAATCGGTCAGTCACAGAACTCGACCATCTTCAATTTGGATTAAATTTTGCACATGTTTTTGGTATGATAGAATACGCGTTTTCCATAGAAAAATTGATCATTTAGACTCAAGTGTAACTTTTGAAAATGGCCTATAAATTTTTGCACGTAACTTATTTGAAAAATTCTAACTCCGAAACTGTTGATTTTAGAGAAAAATGTTCTATAAAGATGTTGCAGTAAACTGTTTGGACTATAGGAAAAAAATATACACTGAAAAAATATTTTATTTATTTTTATAAAAAAATCAAAAAATAAAACTTAAATTTTAAATTATACAAAACCCATTTTAAACATTTTTTAAATTTTCACCATAGAATCTTGGATGTATACAGATGTTTGGGACAAAGTTTCATGATGGAGAAATTTTTAATAAAAAGTTTTTCAAAGATCAACTTTAAGTCGATTTTAAATTTTTTTTTTTTTTTTTTTGTCAAAATAAATACGTTCTGATGACACAGTAAGCATCTTGGAATGATTCTAAGCCATTCGAATTATATCGAGTTTAATGCAAAAAATACTATTCAAATTTTAAAATTGGCCATTTTTATTAGTTATTCGCGAGCCTTCATCATGGAAAATAAGTTAGTGGAAAGAAATATGGTCTTCACTCTCGAAACGTATTATTATTAATGAAACGTATTAATATTAAAAATGGGATTGGAGACGGACCTGGTGTAGTGGTTAGAACGCACGCCTCTCACGCCGAGGACCTGGGATCGAATCCCATCCCCGAGATAGTCACTAAAAATGTCAGTGACGACTTCCTTCGGAAGGGAAGTATAGCTGTTGGTCCCGAGATGAACTAGCCCAGGGCTAAAAATCTCGTTAATAAAAGAAAAAAATGTGGTTTTTGTGTAATTTAAAATTTAGGTTTTATTTTTGATTTTTTTTTATGAAAATAAATAAAATATTTTGTCAGTGTATATTTTTTTCTTATAGTCCAAACGGTTTACTACAACTTCTTCATAGAACATTTTTCTCTAAAATCAACAGTTTCGGAGTTAGAATTTTTCAAATAAGTTACGTGCAAAAATTTATAGGCCTTTTTCAAAAGTTACACTTGAGTCTAAATGATTAATTTTTCTACGGAAAACGCTTATTCTATCATACCAAAAACATGTGCAAAATTTAATCCAATTCGAAGACGTTCAGGGCTAAAAATCTCGTTAATAAAGTCAAATCAATCAATCAATCGAAGACTATCGAGGTCGATTTTTATTTTTTTCGACTCATTCTGGATGGAATTCGTCAGATGGTTATGCTAGAACAAAAATTTTCTGGAAACCTGTGTAAATATTCAAATTGAAACTCTTTGCAATCACTAGTGCCGTTACACAGGGAATTGCGTCAATCAGAGGTGAATATCAATATCTTGGAATAATTCATATCACCACTGACATCGTCATGGGAACTTAGCGATCGCAGCGCCACCACGATGTTGCTACTTGTGTTGCCATTCAAAATGACCATTGATTGTCTTATACAGTTTTACAATCAGATTTCAACGTCTGTTAGCTGTGGCATGACCGTAGCCAGAGGAAAACTGACTGATGAGAAGAAAAATTCATAAAAACAATCTAATACTTGAATTTTGAAAGACTGACTTCGGCATATATCTTAACCCGTAGGCCTAAGTTAAAGTGACCAGATATGTTTTGCTTCAATCCGGGATAAAAATAAAAGTTTTTAAAATGTATCATATAACATCACACGATACGTGATATTTGTCTTCCTTTTGAGGTCATAACCTAAGAAAATCACGGTTTTATAATCTAATGTTTTGAAACGAAAATCATTAGATTTTTTTTCCAAATATGTAACCACTACGTCTATCCTTTTGGTGTCGTAAAACAGGGTGCAAAATGATCATTTATTACAACTTTTTTTAAATATTATTATGAATTTAGATATTATGAAACTAATTTAGACAACATTAATTTAGACAACATTGATTTACAGCAAAAGCTAGCAATCAACTGCTGTTTTTCCATACGAAATTCACAAATTTGAGGGTCTGTATCTCAGCTTTTGGTTATCCGATTTGGCTGAAATTTGAATGACGAACTACAAACAACTTGAAGTTTTGTCTGTAGTAAATTCAATACATTGCAGTTATTTGCCAAAGAGTTTCAGAGGGTTGTCAAAGGTAAGTACACAAGAGACTTTAAAATTTAAATAAAAAACGATAAGTTTCGGGTGGTTGTTTTGTTGGGCAAAGTTGTTACTTTCAAAAGTTACACAATTTATCAGAACACACCAATCACCCACAACTGATCATTTTTAATTAAATTTTGAAGTCTCTCGGTAGTTCGATACTGAAATTTCAGCTTAATCGGACTACCAAAAGCTGAGATACAAAGCCTCAAATATGAGCACTGTGCATGGAAAAATAGCACTTGATAACCAACTTTTATCACTGACTGTATGTAAGTTAACAAAATTGATTTTTATAAAATATTTAACAAATTATAGAAAAAAAAAACATAAGAAATTCAAAATTTGAAATGACAGCCAGGGGTGAAACTGTTTCCATGCTCTAACACATTTCAAAGATTGAATATCTGCCCTATACACTAAATGTTGGTCCCCTGAAACTGGAAAACTTTAAACTATTTCTTACGACTATGAAATGATAACATTTAATTGCAAGAATAAACTTTGAAATCCTACTTCATTTGCCTAAATTTTCAAATGAATGTGTCGTATATTGTACGTTTTTTTGTAAATCATCATCACATTTCAATTAATATTTTCGAAATATGATAGTAGCCGACTGATCGAATCCGGGACGTTTTCCGGGACGCTCGATAATGCGGGACAGATGTCTTGAATCCGGGACTGTCCCGCACAATCCGGGACGTCTGGTCACTTTAGCCTAAGTAAAAGAAAAATGCCATGAAGAACCGGTTATAGATTTGATGCATACAAAACCGTTTCAATTCTCGAAACCATTTCAATTCTTCCATAAGCTTTACACAGATGTTTAGATAAAAATTGGCCACTTTATAGTAAATTTGAGGCGTCCCGGGGACTCGAAAATGATCATTTGTAGGATAAATCAAATGAATCAAATTTATTCTCAAAAGATTCACAATGATGAGTTTTTTTTGGAATTTAGTGGCCACGATTCAGAAATGAAACAATTGCATTATGAGAAAATTATTGGAAATTGTTTGAAATTGTTTTGAATGTCTCCAAAATCTCAATATTATTCCAAAGATCTTACCAGAAATCATCCTAAGGTTTCATCAAGAGATCTTGTAAGAAATGTTTATGAAAATCTTCCAGCTTCGGCCCAACCTGCTGAAGTTTAATAGTTTTAGCCCACTGTTCTCAAATGCACAAGTGTTTATCCGGCTCAAATAGAATGCGTTATTACCGGTATAGCCAGAGGAAAACTCGTGAGTGGCAGTGCAAATGGTGCATTAGATATCGCTTTTAGGATTAACGCGTGTGTAAAAAAGTGAGAAACGGTAAAAATAAACGATATTTCCTCATTCAAAAATTTGGTGTGGAGGTAAATAAAACGATTAAAGAATACGGCCATCATGCATGATGATAGTGATAGCAAGAGTTTTCTTGTATAGCACAAATAGCATATGCTTGGATGGTAAGTTGCATACAACATTGAGTCGAAACTTGGATGACATGACATGTGTGAAACTTGCATCAAATCAGTGCTGCTAGTTTCGCTGGAAAATTATATGTTTAAATTAAAAGTAAATTGAAAGGTGAAAATTTTGTTTTTGTTTTGAATAATAGATTAGAGTAATCCATAAAATACAATAAATTAATTATTTCATTTTAATTTTTTTTTACGTCTTAATTAGTTTTAAAAGTTGTGCTACAGGTGGGTCATAATTCTTCAACAGTATTATGTCACATAGGTTGCCTAAGTCACACATAAATAACATATCTTCTGTGACAAAAATGAAATAGATCAAATTCCTGCAGGTGAACCTCCATCATGCAAAAGGTCCATCTTCTGTTTTGAGTCGGAGGTTCAGAAAGGAGGGGTTGGACGTGGCATTTATACAAGATCCATGGTGTAACAAAGGAAAAATACTTGGAATTGAAACCAATAAGTGCAACTTATTTTATGATGGTAATCAGAGTTCACCCAGAACTGCTGTTCTCAATAATAACACTTTGAAATGCTACCCTTTAACAGAATTTGTAGAACGTGACATTGTTGCGGTTATGGTTGAGGTACCGACCACTAGAGGAATTACAGAGGTTGTAATAGCCTCAGCTTATTTCCTCAGTGACGCGTTAGAGGTTTCTCTTCCTGAGATCGTTTCATTCGTCAATCATTGCAGGAAAATCAATAAGTCGTTCATTATTGGTTGTGATGCTAATGCACATCATACCGTATGGGGTAGTACGGATATTAAGAGCCGTGGTGAGTGTCTTCTGGACTACCTGTGTTCCAGTAACATAGATTATTACATATATCTGGGTAATGAAACTACCTTTACAAATCAGACAGGAGGTTTTGGATTTGACATTGTGTAATGCTGCAATTTATGACAAAATTTTAAACTGGCACGTGTCAGAAGAAACATCCCTGTCCGATCATAAGCAAACTATGTTTGAGTGAAGCGGAGGTGATTATCCGCGAATTGCGGTCAAATGCTTAGGAGTAATTTTGGATTATAAAATGAATTTTAATGCTCATATTGAATATGAGATTAGTAAAGCTACTAGTTCGAGTGTAGAACTAGCCCTCGTGCGTTAAAATACACTCAAATAAAGATTTAAAAAAAAAAAAAAAAAAAAAGCTACTAGTTCGTTTCTGTCCGCCAGAGGTCCTGAATCAGCATCTTTCTCAAGATGGTGACTGGCACTAGGTACCCCATCGGATCAAACTGCTCTATCACGATGCTGAGCACGATTCGCTTCGTCGGACATTTATCACCGCTGAGAACTTCAGCGTACTCCGACTTCAATACACTAGCGAAATAGAAAACATCCTCAACCGTATCCCATACGATTACCAGCATACGCCCGTACTCGGTGCTCTTGTCCAGGCTGAAATGCATCCACGACTCACTACTCCGCTCTCCAAGATACTCCAGGAACTTGTCTGAATTGGAGACCCAGTTCCTGATACGGAAACCTCCACGAGACTGAATGTATTTCACCTCGTTCGCTCACTGAACCGCTTCTTCCACTGTATCCACGCTGTCGTAGAAGTCGTCGATCACTATTGTAGGCCCCGGGTACTGATCCGAAAACTGCTCGGCGTTCAGGTTCTTCATGAACTGGGCGAGCACGTAGAGAAAGTTGCTACGTCGATAAAGTACACCTGCGGAGCATCGTAACTGTTACATCGGAAAATGAACAGCTGCGCCTGCTTATCTTCCGTTCTGATGGGGATTTGGTGATACATTTCCTGTAAGTCCCCACCAAAAGGCGACCGTACGCTCTCGAAAATTGCAAATTACCCATGGGAAGGGAACTGGCATATCCGGACCCTTAAGCAACTCCGACTTCAGGGAGATCCCATTCATCGACGCTGCAGCATACCAGACCAGGCGTAGTTAGCCCGGTTTCCATGGATTAACCACAACATTCAGCGGTAGTCACACAGCTGCTTGTGCCGTCTCCGTCAACACGGCGTTGGTTGCTTTGTGTGCGAACCCCTTCAATGAAGGGCCTTCATCTAGTATTCATCAATCTGCCAACACACGTTCGCCTCCAGCGCTGGACTGCTTTCCAGTTTACGGTCGAGGGCTTTCATCCTTCAAACGGTAATTGGGTAGCTGCCGGGAAGTTTTCTCTCGTCCTGGCGCAACAGCAATCCCGTTTCAAAACGATCGCTTACCCGTTTTGTCCTCGTCTCAAGAATATCTCGAGCCCGCTGCTCCTCCACCGGTTCTGGAACGAAAAACGACGAACAAGCTGTTTTGTTCCGGTACCGCATCATGTAACGGAGCTTCTGGTTGCTAACCAGTGCGACGGAGTGCAGATTCAAATACATCTTTTGCTTCTCGAAGCCGTAGATCGTCCAACCCACGGTAGAAAGAAGCAAGGTATTACATTCCGAAAAATGACATTTGGCAGTGACGTCATTCCTATCGCAAACTCGAACGAGTGCAAAAAAAGCAAGGCCTGCTCTCCTTTACTATCCTCAACTCCTTGACGATAGGAATGACGACACATGTTTTGATGGATAATCGTTGTTTACACGTGGGAATAGCCTACCTTGTTGTGTCTACCGTGGTCCAACCCATCTTACCGCGATTGGTTCGTTCGGTTTCCCGATGCGTGATTCCAACGGCACGAACAGATGAAGATTGTCGATCTCGATGACAATCATTAGCACTCCAAACGGAAAGTCCTTAGTCGGCAACACTGCATCGCCTCTGTGTATCGAACATTCTGCTTCGGAAGGTGCGGCTCAGCCACCGTTCGCGTGTTGAACAGCGGAAACTTCTCCCTCGGAAACCTTTCGCTGATATCATCATTTCAACAATCGTTCTACCCGATGCAGCAGAGAATAACACACATCGGATTTTGGAAGGACACCGACTTCCATTGTGCTTGTCCAGGCAGACTCCACAGCGTTTCTGCTTCTCGACTTCTCGTATCCGCTGTGCGATGTTCATTTGCCTGAATTCATCGCGTCTGATTCGGGATGATCGGTCACCTCGCTACGAGCAAATTCGCTTCGCTTCGGATCGGACTTGTTTTCTTTACCAATTGGGTCTTAAAATTTTTAAAAAAAATCTTGTTTTTATTTAACAACACGAAAGAGCATGTTACTGCAACTACTTTAGCAATTTTTACCGCTCAAATAACGGCTATATCATGTTGAAACTTATGGAAGAAAATTGTATGCATGTATTTAATGATACCCTTCGATATCTTTATATCTGCAGACAATTTTAGCCCAGGAGATGAAAGGTGATAGCTCTACTGAAATTCCAACGACCCATTTCAAGAATGGCAGTAAATACACACACATTCTGAGGTCATTTTTATTTACAGTAAGCCCCGCATAAAAACATCCAGATATCAAATGGATATATGCAATGTTTTTACACTTCCCGAATCGAAAATTATATTTTCGACCCTGGCACGTATTTAGTTTGAATTGGTAATAAGTGAGTAAAGTAAACAATAATAAAGAACGATTTTACCAGGATGTGAAGCAGTTTTTCTCCGTCGCTGCACTGGGGTTTCCGTAAAACACTATACACATTTTCACTGCACTCCACGCGTAACACGTTCGATCCTGACCGCATCACCCGCCCCGCAGGAGCAAGCGTCGCAGTCAAAGGAACACACACTACTGCAAAACAGGGGAAAAAATTCTCCGGCAACGAAAATACGCGCGAATCCGTCAGAAAAATCAATCGGACGACGCAAAACCGAACTGTCCTGCTTGGGCTTCACGAAGCACTACCCAGCCAAGGCGCTCCAAAACAGGGAAAAAAAAAATCCAGCAACGAAAATACGCGCGAATCCGTCAGAAAAATCAATCGGACGACGCAAAACCGAACTGTCCTGCTTGGGCTTCACGAAGCACTCTTGAGTTTAAGCCAAAGGGTGTGACAAAATCTAAAAAATATAAAAAAAAAATGTTTTTTGGGCTTAAACCAACGGAAAACATTAGAAAATTGAGTAAACATGTGTTTTTGATCTAAACTTAAGCGTTTGGTACTAAAATTGGGACAGGGCTTTAGGACCCTATTGCGCCATGGAGACGTCAGGAACTATGTCAGTTGAGAAGTTCGTGAACATCTGCAGCAGACTGTCCACTCTGCCCTGCTTGTATCGGACCTATTCCAGCTTGTAACCTGGCGGCAGCTTCTCGACTAATTCCTGTACCAGCACCGAGTTATTCGGGTGGTCGTTCTTCCAAAATGTGGCTTCCAAATGATCGCACAGTTGCTTCAACGTGATACCGAAGCTAATGAACGTCTTCTGTCGATCAGCTCTCGGCGCTGGATCGCTCCTCAAATGAGTCCAACGGCTGTGTAAGGTTGTCTAAGTTCTCTTTTAAGAAAAGGACTTCAGATCTGCGATCTCTCGAATGCTAATATACAAGTAGGTCCAAACATACATAATCTATCAATTTTTTACTCAAATGATTGCTTATGGTTATTCAAAAAATTGTTTTGGACCAACATTCTAATCTAAGGATTAACAGGTGGTTCATAGTAGGTTTACAGCCAAACAGGCTCCATAAAATATGTCCTACCAAGTTTTAAGTTGACCTATTGTTTATGGTTTTCTAAAAACCTTTTTCGAGTGTAAGCCTTCAAAATCACAAATCGCAATCGAAGTTCGCTCGTAAATTAAGGAATAAGATTCATACTCAAGCAGGCTTGAAAACACATGATTGATACAGCTTGAAGTCCAACGGCTTTCTAGATTTTTGCAAAAACTGAGCAGAGTACAAGACTTCGGATCAACAAGCCTAAACAATAACGTTTTTAGAATAAATAAACCAAAATTACACTCATGCAAGCTTATACAAATATGTCTTTACTCGTTTTGATGGTAACATTAAATACTACTTTAAAAGTACTTAAATCGAGGTATTGTATAGATATCAACCTTGCCGATAAGATCGCTGGTTGCGTTTTTAAATATCGAGGCTTATAATCAAAAAAGTTCTTGTACATCCTTAAACGATCACTGAACTTAAAACATTACGAAATATATTGTTGTCTACAACACAGCTTAGTTATGTTGAAAATTGCATGCACATATTTAGAGCATCAAAATAAACGGAAATGTCAACGACAAATCGCTTATTTTTCAATCAAATGCACATTTAATTTACACGATCATGTAACATTCAAACATCTTTAGTTGAAAATTAAATGTGATGCTGTAACAATAAATGAATATGATTTACTTTCACTATAATTTTCTGTTTACGCTACATTGAAATTTAAATATTTTTAGTTGGTCAAAAATTGAACTTCGCACGTTGGTTCATCCATTTGAGTCGCGAAGCAGTATATAAAGAAGCCTATAGGGATATAAATGTTGTCCATAGAACTTTGAAAGATCATTGATTATGCTTGTAGATTAGACTGGCCCTTAAACAAAAAAGTTGTAAAACTCAACGGGGCACCCCCTAGATATGTGCCTTGGGGTAAGAAAAAAGCTCTCTCAAAATTTCAACGCATTTGGTTGCTCCCCCAGCTGGCGCATTCAATTCGAAGTTTGTATGGAAAATTCGTTTCAAATATATTGAACATTGACCCTATGTCACCGTTTCGTTCGATATACTAGTTAATCGCGTTCAATTGAGCCCAGAATGGATGGGGCCCAGATAGCCATAGCGGTAAACGCGCAGCTATTCAGCATGACCATGCTGAGGGTCGTGGGTTTGAATCCCGCGGGTCGAGGATCTTTTCGTAATGGAAATTTTCTCGATTCCCAGGGCATAGAGTATCTTCGTACCTGCCACACGATATACACATGCAAAAATGGTCATTGGCATAGTAAGCTCTCAGTTAATAACTGTGGAAGTAAGAACACTAAGCTGAGAAGCAGGCTTTGTCCCAGTTGGGACGTAATGCCAGATAGAAGAAGAAGAAGAGCCCAGAATGACAAATTCACTAGTTGACACCCTAATGAGCATAGTTACAGAAGGTTCTATCTGGATTTAAGCTAATTTTCATAAACCTTTCAGTTGTTGAAAGTTAGGCTTAGATCAGCACTCCCGTACAATGACATATATGCATTTACCTTGTACCGAAGCTCGCCAAGCGTCATAGGTGGCTATGATGTGCTTAGTGGCTACCACCCAGCTAAGTTGAAGAAATACTAAGCAATATTGCAAATCTACTTCAGATAGTTAGAACACCAACTTTCTCTACTTTAATCATCATATAACCTTCTACAATATTGTTCGCTATGGTATCAAGTAGTGTTTTTGACATTCTGGGTTCAATTGAACGCGATCAACAATTTTGCTGACCCATACAGGAGATGATGTGCTGTTTCACATGTGTTTGAGCTGAAAATCCCATATTAACTGCAATTCAATTGCGCCAGCTCATGAAACGACCAAATGAGCTAAAATTTATAGGAAGTCTTCCTCTTACCCTAAGAAACAATCCTGGGGGGTGCCCCGTGGAATTACACAACTTTATTTTTCTTCCATACTGAGCTGAGCCAGTCTATAGTAGATCTGATGGCCCAATTCCCGCGAGGTTGGTTGATGGACCTACAGGCGACATGACATGATGGTTTCATTAATGAGAAATTTCAATTACGTATCCCATTACGTTAATGGATGTTACTTTTAGAGGCAAAAATGTAGAAAAACAGGGTTTCGAAACTGGCAATTTTCACTTAAAATTCGTGAATGTTTTTCGAGGTCGTTTACACTCCAGTCCACCCCCTTAATGGAAAACCTTGTTACACCCACAGCTCTAGGTCTAACCTGGGAGGGAGAAACCAATACAAAATTTCTGTACGTCATAGTGAGCCGAGATTCCGCTGTCACGAACTGTCACTGTGAGCCCAGATCTCAAACATTGGACTAACATGAAAAAAGCGCGTAGCTGATTAAAACACATTTTCGTATTTCTTCAAAAGTGATAAAAATCGAATGAAAATCAATTCATGCACATAACGCAAGTAATGTCACGTGAGCACCATTTAATCTGATTGAACATAAAGCATTGAAAAACGCATCGTTCTACTTTATCCAATGAAAATGAATATTTAGTGCATAGAAAACTGTGGCCCTTTTTTCATGTTTGTCAGGAAATATCGAAGGTGCACAACAAATCGAAACTACCGATTTTCTCGAAGCCTGCCTTGATTGTTGTTGGCAAGCTGGAGTTATCTTGCAGTTCAAAATAACGTTGTCTTATATTTCGTGTGTAGTATCGGTGCCTCCCTCCCAGGGTCTAACCTGGGAGGGAGGCACCGATACTACACACGAAATATAAGACAACTTTATTTTGAACTGCAAGATAACTCCAGCTTGCCAAAAAGAATCAAGGCAGGCTTCGAGAAAATCGGTAGTTTCCTTTTGTTGTGCACCTTCGATCTTTCCTGACAAACATGAAAAAAGGGCCACAGTTTTCTATGCACTAAATATTCATTTTCATTAGAAAAAGTAGAACGATGCGTTTTTCAATGCTTTATGTTCAATCAGATTAAATGGTGCTCACGTGACATTACTTGCGACATGTGCATGAATTGATTTTCATTCGATTTTTATCACTTTTGAAGAAATACGAAAATGTGTTTTTAATCAGTTACGCGCTTTTTTCATGTTGGTCCAATGTTTGAGATCTGGGCTCACAGTGACAGTTCGTGACAGCGGAATCTCGGCTCACTATGACGTACAGAAATTTTGAATTGGTTTCTCCCTCCCAGGGTCTAACCATCAGTCAGTCGTGTACGCATCGAAAAGCGACACACCATCAAATCTAGTCTCATACGCGAGTAATTTATCGCCCAGCTCAGCGTAGACAATTAATATAAATTGAATTTGACATTATTAAACATTGAATGTCTTATTAAAATATTTGCTCACAGCCGTCGTCAAAGCGACTGACTAGCTCCCATGTCAACAAGTCCGCCCCCACGCGAACGACGAACATGAAAAAGAATCACAGCTCGAAAGCCCATTCAAACATAGTAAGGGTAAGTGCTCGCTGCTCGCGGTGTCAATTTGATGGGCAACTCGCCTAATGACCCAATCAATAAATAATGCGACCGAGGGCTTCCTTATTCACACTCACGCACACACACAGAAAAAAAACCGAAAGTCAATTCTAGTTAATAAAACCAAAAAAGAAACATCAAATCCGACCGATATACTCACTGATCGATATCGTGGCACTGCCGATCGCAAACGCTGCACCGTGCATCGATGCCCTCCTCGTCGTCTTCTTCGTCGTGTTCGCCGTCTGCTTCCTCACCGTCACCACCGTTGGAGTTCTGGTGCTGCTCGGCTCCTGCACTGTTGGCACCACTACCTCCGTTTCCTCCACCTCCGGCACTGATGTTACTATTGCTGCTACTGTTCTGATCGACGTTCTGCGGATGATTACTGCTACTGCTGTTGTTGTTATTGTTATAACTGTCGTTGTGATGCAAATGATCCTTATGGTTGAGGTGCACCAGACTAGAATCGTACTCGGTCGAGGTGTTGTACTCGTCTTCGAACACCTCACTGTGCTGGGAAGCTGTGGAATGGACAGAGAAGGGGGGTTGGTTAGATTTGATCATTTTTTTGATTGTCGATTTTACCAAGGAAGATGAACACAAATGTCACATTTTCGTTGTTCAGTTCGGGTTAAATTCAATAAATGCGGACGTTGAAAAATGAACTTTGCATCATGACAGCTGCTTTGCTACGAATGATTCAGGTATATGACTCTGGAGACGGAATTACAGTTGATGTCGAAATACGTGTATCTGTCAAATGACACAAACTTCAGTGGACATTTAATTCCACTAAATAATGGTACTAATTTTGGTTTGCATTTATTTAGAAAAATGAGATTGAATTGATACAAAACCTAAGAATTTCCGTTGTGATTAATATACAACTCCGACGTCTGCTGCAGTAGGTACAGTTTGAGACATAATCTACTGTAGCAATCGATAATGAACAATATTCGCTGAACTTTACTAATGGACCTAGATGACACAATCAGAGATTCTCTTCTCTCTCGCTCTCTTCCGATGATAACAGTGCAATACTAAAGCTTTTGGGAAGTTTTCCACTAAAGATTGGACTCGGAAAAAAATGCGACACTTTGATTTGGGTGTAACTCTTTATCGCGTGGGTAAAAATCAATGAAATTTTGTGTAACACTAGTTTAGAGTGTTATGTTTATGTGTGCAAAATTTTATCTGTCAAGTAGTTTTCAAGATGCATTCGAAACATGAAGAGCTACGCCAGCAAATCTTGGGCGCGGTGATCGATAATCGGTGATCGATGGATCGTCAAAAGGCTTGGAATCTACCACTCTATCGTGTCTCGCATTGTGAAGATGTTCCAAGAGACGAAGACCATCGAGCGGCACGCTGGAAGCAGCCGAAACCCGAAAACGGAATACTCAGAGAAGGCGCGGAAGATAAGGCAGTACTTTGAGAACAACCCGAACCTTCCACCTGAGACGTGGCCAAAAAGGTCAATTCGTCGAAGTGGTTTGTCCAGCAGATCATGAAGCGAGCCGGGCTACGTGTTTTCAAGGTCAGGAAGGTGCCAAACTGGACAAGCAAAATACGGTGGCCAAATTACGTGCGCAGAAGCTGTACCGTGAGTGGCTGGTCAAGCCAGGCTCTGTCGTCATGGACGACGAGGCATACATCAAGGCGAACATCAAACAAATCCCGGGTCTCGAGTTTTTTATCGGTACGTCCCGCATGGAGGTTCCGGAAGAGAAAGATGGACACATTCGCGATGAAGTACCTGTTGTGGCAGGCGATCTACGAGTGCGGGCCGTTCGTTACAACCGGCACCATAAACGGGCAGATTCATCGAGAGTAATGCTTGCAGAAGCGCTTGCTGCCCTTCCTCCGGTAGGAGGTAGGAAGCGAAGGGCGTTGATGTGGTCCCGAAGGAGGCGAACCCACCAAATACACCATAACTTCATCCGATCGAAAAGTTGAAGAAGTTGAAGAAAAGCGGAAAAACATTCAAAATCGATGAATCAGGCAAACCAAGTTTTGATGGGACAATTCTGCTGATAATCACGGTAAACGAAGCACCGTTGGAAATCGTTGGATATACCAGATTCCTTTGAATTTGTGGACTTAAAACTAATACGGAGCTTAGCCATAGAAAACGACCGATAAGCACAGATTTGATGGAGATTCTTTTCTGATAGCAACGTTCTTGGGAGCACCGTGATCTCAATAAGGAAATGGCGGACGAGTGAGAGCTTATAGAATCTCATCTGAAGGAGTGCTGAACATTGAATTTGTGGTAAGACCGGTCAACCGATTTTCAATGGCTTTGATTCTATAGGTTTCCTGCAACGTAAACAGATGAAGAGACGGTAAACTAATCTTTTCCTAAACAAGAAACATTGCTTGGAAAAGATGTAAAGAATATTCATGAAGGACACAAATACTATATGAAATTCGACTTATTCTTGCATATATATCCTTGATAAGTATGATCCGAGATACGTATATCACGGTAAGATTGAAGGTGCATAACGTAACAGATGAACACGAGTTGATTGAAAGGTGGAAGCAGTATTACGACGAACAAATGAGTAGTGAAGAAGGATAACACGAAGATGGCAGAAAGATTCTACCCCATTACCCTGAATGCCATTACGCCGAATGAACCATTATCCCGAATTCCATCACCCCAAATGCTATTTCCCCGAATTAACAATTATCATGATATGATGACATTGATGATATTTCCACATGATTTCGGAATTCGGGAGAATGACATTTGGGGCTATGGGTCGTTCGGGGATTTAGCATTCCCGGGTAATGGCATTCGGATTAATGGGATTCGGGGTAATGGCATTCGGAGTAACGGGGTAGAATTCTATCGAATTGCTTAAGAACTATAAGATGGCTGTGGAAAATGATATTGGAGCAGCCTCATCAAGATGAGCCCTGATAAGTTGGCTATTTGTCTTCTGCGATTGATAGTAAGGATAAAAGATACAGAGAAACTACTGGATGATAGGTAAATCGTTGGATTATCGGTAATAATTGCCCCATCAACGGATTGGAATGAGAAGGATGCAGCGCGGGCTTTGATCCTACAGCAGAGGCAATGCAAACAGATGAAGAGACGGTAAACTAATCTTTTCCATGCATGGGAAAGATGTAGTATGAAAAACTAAGCCGCGATGTCGGTTTTCAAAAAGGACAAAAATTCTACATAAAATCCAACTTATCCTCGCAAAGCATCCTACGTTTCTACTAGCAGAGCTACTTGGGCACTTCTATGATTCCCTTTGGCATGGGTTTTTTTTCTCGACCGATATGTCTGAAAATTCGCAATAAGATGCAGCTTGTGGCTAAATATGAACTCATTAACTTAAAAAAATAAACTGCCGAAGTGAATGAAAAGTGCCGAGAATAGGATCCGGCTCCCTACCTCGAGTGGAAATATATCAAAAATAAGGTTGGAGGTACATAACATGACATATTTACGAGAGTTGATTGAAAAGTGGACGCTGTATTACGATGAACAAGCGAGTAGCGCGGAACGTTAATGTGACGGACGTCAATGTGACGGACGAAGCATAAGGAAGATGATACACTGAAATGTAATATCTTTCAACCGTTCACTATTTTTTAACGCGACTTGCAAAAAGTAGTTCTAAATCATTTTCCGCTGATTATCGCTGCTCACATTGTGTGCCATATGTTCAACATTACACTTAACACATGAGGAAAGATTTCTAATAAATCTAGCTAGTTCGTATGTTTCGCTAACGATCTCAAAATCGTCGGATGGACGTTCCAGATTCAAAACAGGCCTGCCTAACCTTTTTTTTTATCTATTTTCGACACAAATGGAATAGTTCAATGTCGAAAAAGAATCAAAAACGTTGGGCAGTCCTGATTCAGAAGGACACTAATAGATAATCGAAAGCAGTGCAAGAATGAATCGAAAGCTTTTTGAGAGTGATCAAAAAAACAATCGAAAATTAGTAGAAGACTAACGAAGCAATCGAGTGCTAGCCCACAGTAAATTTAGAGTGAGTCAGAAGCAGTGATGCACAGGAGTGAACATGTCTACTGAACCAGAACAAAAACTAAACAAAATGCTCGCGAGCATCAGAGTGAAGATTCAATCGCATCTGTCGCGCTCGCGAGTAAACAAAGCAAAAGTGATTCGTGAATGTGTTCGGAGCTGTTCATTGTCAATTGTGCTATTTTGGAAAAAGTTCCCCACTGAGATTTCTGGTTTCCAAGGGTTTTTGGCTACATATTGGTAGTTTATTGTCGATTTATGTATGATTTATCTGTCAGAGCCATAATAAATCACATCTTGTAAGGTTACTCGCGAGTAAATGTTCGCGAGCTTTTGTTTTTCCTTTTGGTATGTTCTCTCGACCCGGCGGATGGGAACTTACTCACACCAAGCCTGTTCGCGAGTGTGTTATGTTTGTTTTGCGTTGGTTTACACTCGTGAGGTGCTTTGTGAACATTTCCATCGCTGATCAGAAGTGAATCAATAATTTGTCGAAAATGAATCCAATGTGAAACGAGCATTAGGAAAAGTCGTGTCGTGCAGTTTAGCAATAGTCGAAAACGACAGTCTAAGATGGCTAAAAATTATACTTAATCTCGGTGAGAGTGAATCCAATATGAATCAAGAGCGAGTCAGAAATGAGCTGACAGTGTGCTTGAGCTTGAGCTTTATTGGCCAATTGTGATTGCTACTCCAGTATCGTTAGATCAGCTGCACTTACACAACGAACAAACCAGATGACTGCTTGGGTCTAACAGATACCCTCATTGTATAGGTAAGTGCTGGTGACTTTCTAGGTTTAGGCAGCAATAGAAAAAAAAAGAAGTTCTACAAAGTTTTCATATTTTCAATAATCTACAACATTGTAGAACATTGTATTGTGCTTTATATTGAAATGAAAAAGATGAAGAGCGAATTTCGAAAGCTATGAAATTTGGCGCTTAGGACACTTTTGTATATAACGCGCCTTGACCAGACAAACAAATATTCAGAAAATACCAAAACGCTATCTCTTATATTTTTCAAGTTATTAATTCATTCCACTTAATTTCGTTCCGTGGACCATTGTACAATGGCGCCTGCCACGTCAGAATGCAGACCAATGAGGGGGAGAGGAACGAATTGATAATGCATTAAAAACCAGCCCACAGTAGACCGGATCCTACATCTACGCCAGTACATGCGGGAAGGTGTAAGAGTGGTAATTTTATGGCAGAGAGGATTGCTGTTTGAGTCGACTGCCTTTATATCAGGTTTTTTTTATTGCTATGAATGAATAGTTTATGTGTGTTAGATTACGAGTGGAAAATAGAAGCAAGTTCAAGATATACAACTATAAAGAACGAGGAAAAGGACGGGTCAGGGATCAAACCCATGACATTCTGTTTATGAAGCAGAAGCGGAAGCCATTAGACCACCAACACCGTTCATGAGCTGAGAATGAATTGAGAATAAAATAAATAAAAAAGTTTGTATATGATGAAACGAGGAGAGTCAAAAACGTGAGATAAGTGAGACAAGGCAGTGAAGTAAAGTGAGTTAAGAATGAGTCGAAAATAAAGGAAAAGCAAAATCAAATCGAGTTGAAGCTAAGAGCAAATAGTACCGTCAAACGGGGTAACTTGCAACACTTTTCAACTTCAAAGCTATTTGGACGAAAATTTTAACGACTTAGATGGATCAAATACAATATGGTATTTTTATCGCTACGTAAAGAATACCATGTGGTATTTATTTTATTATAATTTGGTTTCCTGGGATCAGGAGAGGCTTAAAACATGCAACACACAATGCAGACTGGAGTACTATCAAAAATTTTATCGATACCGTGTTTTAAATCATTAAATAATTAACTACAGTAAAAGCCCGACAATAAACAGAAACTAGGTACCATAAGATTCGAAAAATCATTATTATAGATTGAATTATGAGTATTGACCAGATCCGATTGAAAAATCAATTGATTTTGTATTTTATTTGTTCCACAAGTAGAAATTCTAGCTAATCACAATTAGCCGTCATAACTAGAAAAGCCATTTAAAAGTTTAAGTGCTACTTTTTTATTCAACTGCAATGGTTTGGAGGTTTTGCTTCACAAAACATATTTTTTATTGATATTTTAACCAAAGCAACGTATCATATATTGAAATGACCTCTGTTGGTCTTTGAAAATAGCTATCTTAATATTCTATGCAAAAAGTTCACAATGTCAGATCTGCAAGTTACATTTGAAACAGATAGTTTTCACAAATAAAAAAAATAAATTCTAATAATAATGCTATAATATTGCAAGTTACCCCGTTTGACGGTAAGTTATTCGAGTGAAGGTTAGCTTTAGTCAAAAGTTCCCTACAATTGTGGATTTAAGGTATCAAGGATGAGTCGACAGTGAATCAAAAGTTCAATCGAAAGTGATACGGATGGAACTAGAGAAGAGAGTTAAAATCATATCGAGAATATATTCGCCAAAAACCAAAATATTTAATTAATTGAAGTGAGAGAAAAGACTGGTGGGTTCAAAATTAGTCAACTATGTCAACTTGTCAGATGAAAAGGATAATAAATGACGAGTAAAAATCAGAAGGAATTTAGATAGAGAATATTTTTATCAGAACCATTTCACAAAATATGAACATTGATAAAGCAAAAGAGCTGAGTAATACAGTTACGGATATTGCATTTAGATTGTATAAATTCTTTGAACGTTGAATACCAATGCAGAAATCTTCAAGAAAGACTTAGAAAGATCTCAGAGAGAGCTTGTGAAGCATAGAAGAGTTCTTTGGTACACACAGATTAATTTAAGGTATTTTATATATAAAGTACAATGGTACAAATGTTTTTCGTTTTTTTATTAAACTAACCATTTCACAAACCGCAGTATTCTTCAGGCTTTGAAAAGTATGAAAACCATAATCGGTTCGAAGTTTTGTTAATACATTCCCGTGATTGATTCCCATCAATCACTTTTCTGTGGCCCACTAAAACCCATCACGCTCAACCGTCAAACGATTGGTCCAAGGTCCTCGAAAGTGTTCATTCCTTAGCGTGGAATCTAGCGAGCCCCTGACACTGCTGCCGAAAGATTGCTGAAAAATGCTTCAAGAAGATGGCACCTCACGGGCGTGTGCCAAAAAATCACTCTCGATGACCCATCCCTCCCTCCGGTGCACGCCATCACGACCATCCACCAGTAAGTAGGGGAACTGGGTATAAAACGCGCCGTCGGGGTGAAACGCGCCACCATATGTCTCATAGACAATTTGATAGTTTTGTACGATATTTTCATCAATTTTAACGCAACTAAATTTTTGCATCGAAAAAAATCAAAAACTTTTTTGGAAACCTTGGGTGTAAATGACGTGAGGCAAAATGTGACTTAAAAAACTCAAACGAACCATAGAACTGCATACTAGATTCTAGTACACGACACTGAAAACGGCCGTACTGTTGAGGCCGAAATACACGTATCTGTCAAAGGATACACATTCTTGTGGAATTACATGGTACAGTACTAAATTCGGTTTACGTTTATTTTCAGTTTTAAATTGATTTTTTCCTCAGGGGGCGCATATTACCTCGTCTCCCCCTTATGTGTGTCATTAAGCAGCTAGTGGACGCCCATCGGAGAGCCCCGGACCATAAGCGGACAATCAATCATCCCCCGCGTCGAGCCAGCCAGTAACCAAAGTGAAAAATCGATTCTACTAATTGTTTTCTGGGAGTGCTTGGCACAACAAAAAATAGACATCCTCCAAAGCTTTCGAAGATGAAAAATCACCTACCACACTAGCAACTGGCCTGAACTTCGATGGCGGTGGTGCAGGTTTATCTACTCCGATGGCGATGATGATACCAGTATCATCAAGATCGATCGGCCAAACGAACGACCGCCGGAGGAGAGATGATCTTTTGAACTTTTGGTCATTGCAACAGCTGCGGTGCCGCGGCGGGCCACCTACCTGACATTGCACAGTGGGAAAATATAGGCCCAAAATGGCACCTATTCCATGCGACTGATTGTGGTTCTCGAGAATTTTTAATATTTTAACTTCAAGATTACTCTCGCGCTATGTTTCATATGTACTCCAGTCTCGATATAATTAAAATTGGAACTGATAGGAATGAGAATCACTTCATGGGACATTTGAAATGCAATAGGGACATGATAATCAAAATCATCGACAGTAACTAGTTGGCTACAAAGGTGACTAGAGTCCGATTCAGCCACGGGCTGAAAGCCACGTTAATAAAAACAATAATAATAATAATAATGGAGGACTTCCTGAAGGATACTAAGGAGAAATCACTGGATTCATTTTTGAATATATCTTTTACAAATTGCTTGGTAGAAAACTCAAAGAAATGTTTAACGACAATTTTGGAGAAACATTTAGAAATCATTGAGGGCGTCTTTGGAGATATTACTGATTGAGTTCTTGAAGCTATCCTATTGAGGACCTCTCGAAAACGAAGTGATATCAGATGTCATTTTTAAAAAATCCATGTTGAATTGTTTAAAACTATTTGCAGCGAATTTCATGAAAGCATAGTCTTAGGGCAAATTGAAGCCATCCTGGTGTATGAAACTGTCACCATTCGATTTCTTTACAATCAACCGCATATATATTAAGAAACGTTTTGGGTCCATGTGTTTCCCACTGTTGCATTGCCTCAGGCTGAATTAGAGATGGGTGCGTACCCCACACTATGCCGGCGAGATTGCGCACAACTGATAACTAACACCTTCTCCGGACAAACCTACTTTCGCTTGTAGCGTCGTGCGTGAATTGAAAGATTGAGGAAAGGCGTTACTCAGGCAAGTCATATGACTAGTTGACAAATCACTTCACCCCATCAAAAACCCGCACTGACATGGCTGCAACATTGGTCCCCAATGTCTGCTCCCAAAAAAAAACTGGGGCACAGCCTCAAGTCTCCCGGTTGCATGTCGTGTGCATAATTAGCTCCGAATAAATAGAGATTACTTAAAACAAAAAACTCCCCAACCCAAGCATGGAAGCATGGTAGGCAGTGCAACGAGAGATCCCGGTTCACCGCAGATCGTCGCGTGTTGGCTCCCGTGTGGAATCCCGACCGAATGACCGAGTTCAGCGCAGAAACAAAAAAAAACCTGCACTCCTTCTGAGGGACTGGTCAGTGTGCAACGGCAACTGAAAAATGCACCTCGCGTCTTGATCACCGCGGTTCCCACCCCGGACCCCAACAGGTGATTTAAAGCGGGGATGCTGTGTTCTTTCTCCATCGCCACCATTCAACCGCTATCACTGCGAGTTGTTCTAAACAGAGCGTGAAGATCATCAGCAGTTTGTTTCCTCCGGGCGAAGACCCTAGGAGCCCTTTACGTCCGGATCAGTGTTTGGAGCAGGGAATGGGTCAGTAGGGGAAAAATTAATATTTGAACTCGCAGTGCGATCTAGAGACAGTTCCGAAGAAGAGATGTAGAAATACAAGAAAGGTGATCGCAGAGAATTCTTAACCGAGTTTTTCTCTGCATTGGGTGGTTTGCACGATTCTTTCTGCTTGGCTCCAGTGTTGTTTTGCCGAATAGGGTTCAGCATCAATAATGGCAAGACAGAAAACAATTTTCCTGATATTTTCCATTACGCAACGATCTCAGTGCAATTTTGATTGTTCTGGTCAATCACGAATTATCAACCATGAAATTATCAATCATCAATCCTGTTACGGCTGAAAGTCTCTATAATAAAGCAAATCAATCAATCAGTCATCAATCCTCATGACGATGCTTAAGTGTCCAAATTTGGGCACCTTGGACGCAAGTTGGCATCGTACCCTACACGATCTGGTTTATCTACGGTATGCAATGCATTTTGCTTTTGTTTCTGAGTTCTTCGACTTCAGGTTTTTCAGTTGAATGCATTCTTTTTCTTGTGATCTTGCTTACTTACACAAATTACCGTTCATTGGAGAGGAACTTCAGGAGACAGAAGCGTAGCAGCAATTATCGACACAGGATGACTTATGCAAGTGCAGAAGAATCAGGTAGGATTTGCTTCACCCAAAAGATTAATGCGTAAGATTTTACACTTGATAAATTTACTAACCGTAAAAAAAAAAATAAAAAAAACAACTACTACAATAAATATGGGCGAGTAGTTCAAGAGAAAGATACAGTTAACTCTCCCTTACTCGATATTCCTTATCTCGATATCGAGTTTAGAGAACCATAGTAAAAATTGATTTCATGGCTAACTCGATGATCCCTTGGAACGCAGTTGCACTGTTTTTGTGTTCTGTAACTCGATACCTCCCTAACTCGATGGTCCCTGCAATATCGAGTAAGGGAGAGATGACTGTAGTTGGTTCTGGTGCTAACTAAACAAATTAATTTTTTCACTTCAGACCGATTGGCAGCGATGCAATTTTGCATCCTTATTGCATCTTGTCACCTTTATTCACAGAAGAGAGGATCGATGAAGCAAAATCGATCATGCGACTTACGCCACACGCTTGAATTGATTTCGAAACATCAAAGCAAGCGAAGAAAAACATTGCATCTGTATCGGTCCATGATCGGCATTGCACAGTGGTCCAGGAATCAGTTTTACGCGGAAAGATGCATTTTGAGCTTTAGAATGAAACATTAGACACAAAGTTGTTTGTATTAGTTAAGCCCTTTGTTTGGTGTTATTGAAAATTAGGGTGGACCACATTTTCATAGAAATTGTGTAACTAATTTTCTTATTTGTAGAAATTATATTATACATGCTTCAGCAAAGTTGTAGACCATTCCAATTTCAAGCAACTTTGCTAAAAAAGTTTTTTTGTATCTCTTAAATTGACCGATTTAGAACTTTTTTTCCTACGGTGACATAGGGTGGTCCGAACAAAACTGGTTTCTGGCTCTAGAGTTTTTCAATTCAAATTTCTCATCAAAGTAGTCTATGAAACACTTTCAGAGCTTAAAAAATGCGTAATTTGGTGAGTGAAGAAACTCGCTATCTCATTCCGTTTAGGAGTTATTGTTGTTTTTCTCTCAAAAACATGCCTACTTTGATTGTGAATATCTCTGATTGGGGCAAACATAAAAAATATCTTTTGACGGCATTCAAAAGACAAAATAAAATTGTATATTATATCAAAAAATTACAGATGTGTTATTTTTGTAACTCTAATAAAATGCCTTGAAAACAAAGGATTTTAAGTAGAAAAACTTTAATAACTTTTGAACCAAAATAGATATCATCAATATTTTTTGCATTAAAATTTGCGTTTTATTAAGTTCTTAAAGTCGTTCATAGACGACTTTGACGAGAAATCTAAAATAAGAAACATAGGGCTCTAAAACTATTTTGAAGATTTTCATAGTATGTATTTCTTTATTATTTTGCATTTTGAGCATGAAAATGAAATTTTAGACAAAAATGGTCTTCTACAAAATTGTTTCTTAAAATGTAAGCTTACATACTGTGTCATTTGAAACTAGGGTGGTCCACAATATCACACATATCATATAATCAACTTTTTTATTTGCAAAAATACTGGTATATGCTCTTAGGCAAAGCGGTAGAACTTGAAATTTTGATCAACTTTGTCAAAAAAGTTTTCTGTAGCTCAAAATTTGACCAATCTAGAGCATTTTTTCCTAATCATCGCAGGGTGGTCCAACAAAAAAAAGTTTTTCAACTCTAGTTTTTTCAATATTATTTTCTCGTCAAAGTCGTCTATGAACGACTTTTAGAACTTAACAAAACACACATTTTCATGCAAAAATATTGATGATATCTATTTTGGTTCAAAAGTTATTAAAGTTTTTCTACTTAAAATCCTTTGTTTTTAAAGGCATTTTATTAGAGTTACAAAAATAACACATCTGTAATTTTTTGATATAATATACCAATTTTATTTTGTCTTTTGAATGCCCGTCAAAAGATATTTTTTATGTTTGCCCCAATCAGAGATATTCACAATCAAAGTAGGCATGTTTTTGAGAGAAAAACAACAATAACTCCTAAACGGAATGCGATAGCGAGTTTCTTCACTCACCAAATTACGCATTTTTTTAAGCTCTGAAAGTGTTTCATAGACTACTTTGATGAGAAATTTGAATTGAAAACTCTAGAGCCAGAAAACCAGTTTTGTTCGGACCACCCTATGTCACCGTAGGAAAAAAGCTCTAAATCGGTCAATTTAAGAGATACAAAAAAACTTTTTTAGCAAAGTTGCTTGAAATTGAATGGTCTGCAACTTTGCTTAAGCATGTATAATATAATTTCTACAAATAAGAAAGTTAGTTACACAATTTCTATGAAAATGTGGTCCACCCTAATTTTCAATAACACCAAACAAAGGGCTTAACTAATACAAACAACTTTGTAGAAGACCGTTTTTGTCTAATGTTTCATTCTAAAGCTCAAAATGCATCTTTCCGCGTAAAACTGATTCCTGGACCATAGTGCATTGTTTCGCACGTTGTAGCAAGCTTGATAAACTGGAGCAGCGAAGGAAAGCCCAAAGACAGAGAGCGATGTAAAAAACTTATATCTGTCGATTATTTACAATTGGGAGTAGGTGTTTTATTTTACTTGCATGATAAACAATCCCCAAACATCATGTACCAATAGTGGGCACTATTCTATTTGGAACTGGTTAAGATGGGTTTGCACTGTTATCCCCCGATATAATTCAAGCTGTACCGGTAGACGATGGACAGACTCTCATGATGTGCAGAGGATCATGATTGTTACAGAGAGTCATAAGTGAGGGATATTTTCAATTTTCTCAAAATTCAACCTCTGTTATTGGATTATCGTGTAGCAATGGGCTCAACCGATTTCCCAAATTCTTTCACGTATCTCGTGTCTATATTCTCAAGTGAGTCGCTGATTTCAACAGCTAAAGCCACTAGTGGTCTGAATATGCATGTTAGAGATTTGATATCATCATCAAAATATTTTAGAATGAGTTGCACTACATTTTGATCGCTTTGGTTGGTTTAACATCATTTCCCAGATATTCAAACCCCATAACGATGTTCCCCAGAATGAGACATTCCCCAGAAAACCATTTTCCTGAATAGGATATTTCTCAAAATCGTTTTATCCATTTTTACAGAGCGGAAATAAATTAATTTGATTTTATTTAGTTTTAGTTTTTTTTTTCTTTTGTTCTAGAACGCGTCCCTCTGAATTGATTCGAAACCCGAGAACCGACGCCAATTGACCTATAATATTATTTTGTCAAAAATTTAACTATGTATCTCAAGCGAAAAAAATCAAAAAATAAGTCAAAAAAAACTTTTTATAAGGCAAGTGTCTGCCTCCTTGCCTCAGGCAAACCAACTAAGCGGCCGTCCATAAACCACTTGGTCATCTATAGAGGGAGGGGTTTGGGCCAACGACCACGGTCCATACAAAACGTTTGTATGGACAAAAGATTACGCTGGGAGAAGGACGTGGGTCTTGATAATCTAAGATAAATGACTACGTGATTCATGGCCAGACCGGACAAAAATATTAAGGGAAAAAATGCTGTTTAAAAGCTCTTCAACAGTTTTACAATTGTTTAACATGATTGTGCTACTTTTCTCTTATTTCGTTTCCCCCAATTTGCCCTTTTCCCCAAAAAGTGATGCAGTTCAAAAAGTTGCAAGAATACTCCTCAGGAACTGTGTGCTGAAATAGAAACAATGATAAGCAATCGTAGGGGCCTTCCTTAGCCGAGTGGTAAAGAGTCCGCGGCTACAAAGCAAAGCCATGCTGGAGGTGTCTGGGTTCGATTCCCGGTCGGTCCAGGATCTTTTCGTAATGGAAATTTCCTTGACTTCCCTGGGCATAGAGTATAATCGTACCTGCCACACGATATACGAATGCGAAAATGGCAACTTTGGCAAAGAAAGCTCTCAGTTAATTACTGTGGAAGTGCTCATAAGAACATGAGAAGCAGGTTCTGTCCCAGTGAGGACGTTAATACTAGGAAGAAGAAGAAGATAAGCAATCGAAAGAAGGAGATATTACAGAATATGAGGTCATTCTCGACTAAACACATCTTGCCATCTTGAAAATTCCGAGGATGCTGAAACTCGGAAGAACCACGAATCAAGTGAAGAAGGGGGCATATCAGATGACCGGTTAGTTCACCACTTTGAAGCGCAAGAATTTATGACAATAGGGTGCTAAAGCCTTGTCCAATTTTAGACCAAATGCTTAAGTTTATGCCTGAAAAACATGTTTGCTTATTTTTTAAAAGTTTTTTGTTCGTTTCAGTTAAAACACAACTTTTCCCCGTTTTTTGAGATTTGGGACACTTCTTGGTTGAAACTCAATTTTTGGGTATATTTTGTTTTCCGTGTTCCTTCCGAAATGTTAGATAGGAACATCCTCCGTGTTAAAAAGGTTGAATCTCTGTGGCATTTTTGTCGACTGAGTGAACGTTAAAATATGGTTTCACCTTTATTTGAGAGGGAAAATTTTCCAAAGTAGTAGCTTGAACACGCTCTATAGTGTTATTTAATAAAATCAAGATTTATCAAAAGTTTTAGGACCCTATTATGAAAGCTAAAATCTTTTCGAAGAACTGGAATATTCGGGGAAACGGGCTATTTGAGGAACTGGCATTCGGAGAACTAGCGTTCGGGAAAAAGTAGCACAAATGTTTAAGATAAGCTGCTCTTACATTTGTCATACTATTTTTTTAAAAACATGGCTCAAACTATTGTTTTTTTTTTTCAAGGTCATTATTCCTTCTTTTAAATTGGCTGCTCTATCTAATTGTATTTTCAAAGGGTGATTTGTATTAATCGGGTATGAATCAACCTTGGGCTAATAAATAATCAGTAAAAATGATAATAGTGTAATATTCTTTATATTCCCAAAATAAATTGATGGAATTCGTTTCTTTGCTTTCCATATTCTCTCATTTTTTTGACCATTGGCTGTTCTTCCTAGGTTTATTGTCTTCGTAATAACGAATAAGAATAACGAACCACAATTGCTCTATAAAATTTCCTTTGTCTTCGATAATTTCCTTTTACAGAAAAACCCAATAGCTACAATATATCGTAGTCTGTGTTCACTAGGGAGGGACGAATAACCTTCGGGTCATAGTCCCCAAATCATACAACAACAACTAGGATGGCTCATAGAGGGACATGGGGCAAGAAGAATACCCGGGGCAAAAGTGCCACCTCTAATTTCACGTAGTTCAAATTAATTTTTTGATGTTTAACGCAGGATAAGTATAAACTGAGTACTAATTGAGGGTTGTGTAATATTACAGCTAAAAATGTTTAGTACAAAAAATTAGAAAAATGTCTTTAATTCACCAACGAAAAATATGTGAAATATTATAAGAATGTAAGACTGGAAAACAAGGTTTGACTCCTAATAAATACAAAAACATATTTATTTTTCCGCACAGTATTGATGATTTTCAATTGTTCAATATAGCTGTGAAATTTTTTTTGGAAAAAAGTCCTTTGACATTAAATTTAACATGTATAATAACAGTATGTCTTATGGGGCAAGAGGGACACCGCAATTTTCTCAATTCAAATGAACTTTTATTTTTCTAATTTAATATTGTATCAAATCAATGTTTCCTACTAAAAAAAAATCAAAATAAACCACCTTGGACATTCAAAATAATTTCTGAAATTTTTTACTACTATTGTTACAGTCAAATAAGATGAAAACTAAATTAATTTCGTAAAATTAACTATAAGTCAACTTTTATCCCTCAGTTTTTTCTTTACTTACTCTACAATTTGTCGTTTAGGCGGAGACATAATAATATAGAAAATTCGTGGCATTTTGCTCTGGTGGTCTTCTTGCCCCATACGAGTGGCACTCTTGCCCCGTGCCTCGTTTAAAAACCCCATAAGAATATTTTCAAAAATCTCAAATCATCATGTGTTTCTTATATTTTTGAAATCTATCGATAACATCATTTAGAACAAGAGGTGAGCTTGCCCCTACACTGGAATAATCTTCAAAAATTGTGCTAATCAACCATGATTTGAACCTTTATATCTTAAGGTGTCCTTCTTGCCCCCAGCCCCCCTATTGGTCAGACTACTATAAACTACCGTGAAAATTTTAACAGAATCCATCAACTCTAAGGCGCTAAACGAGCTTGAAGTCTGTAAGAAGAAAATCGTCCAAATATAATCGTCAAAACGGTTTAAATTTCATTTCCGACCAGGTGGTTGATGATTTTCTTGAATTGTTGATTTAAAGATTCTCTAGTCAATAAAAAAAAACTACAACAAATCGGAAGTCCTGTCAGTAAAAAAAACAACGAAACAAACATGTTTTACCTATGAAATATAAAATTTCTTTTCCCCGAACTGTCGAGTTAAATGTGTTCACTATTCACTATTTACCTGGGGGATGCGAACTGGAAACCAACAAGCAGCCGAGCTGCTGTCAAACTAAATTTTTTATATGAATGATTTGAGAATGCCTAGAAATGTAAAATGATTTTGTCATGCTATAAAATTGTAATACAATTTATTTAAAAAAGAAAGATCGCTAGCTTTTCAGAAAAGTGGTACTTAGTTAAAATTATATATAAGTCTTCTACAACTTTTTTAAAATAACTGACATACGACCATAAACACTCTGAGTAAGTCCATTCATTGGGTTTATAGCCTGAATTGATCCAAAAATGCTTTGAATGACACATTTTAAGTGTGTACTTTGAATGTGGTTTCCTGCGAGACAAGCAAACATCGGTTAGCACTCGAGGAAAAGATTGTATTAAATTTGAACGACCTAGATGTTCGAATCCGCAGCCCTCAGCTATTTACCATTCATCTAGATTTGAACAGCCCACAAATCTCATATTGATTTTTTTTTCTGAGGTATGTCCCATTCTAAAGAATGGATTTTTGGGGAATGGGTTTTCTGGGAAATATCGTATAATCCTTTTGTTTTAATCTTTATGATTTATGTTTTGATGTCTTTATGTTGTTCAATGAGACACATTATACATTTTTTTTTCAACATAAATTTGCTTGTATAAATGTATAAGTGCCGTGAACATGTTTGAGCAGTTATATAATTTTTCATTACCTCAAAAGTTAGGTTATTCAAAAAAGTAAGAAATACTTTTTTTCTTAACTATTTGTCTATGAACCAAATTTCAAAGCAATAAAAAGTACTTTTTCAACATTAATACAGAGATCATTTCTGAAAGAAAAATCTTATTAAAAAACTCCAAGAAATCCTTATGTATCAACCTGTTCGTAAATGAATCAAATATCAAAGTGAAAACATGTAGATTTTTCGCCATAAATAAGATTGTATGAGTATAGTGAACATGTTAAAGCAGAAATAGAAATTTTGGAATACAGTCAGAACTTCTTTCATTTAAAAAGCAATATTCAAAGCAATGACGTGTAGTTTTTGTGGCATGAGTGAGAAAGCTAGTGCATATGTTTGGGCAGAAATGGAATTTTTTGCGCGCACTCAAAATATGTTTCACTAAAACCAACGAATAAACCTATTTGTTTGAATTATGCGCCTTTGAAACGAGTTTCGAAGCAATGGTATGAAGTTTTCCGTCATAAATTTGGATGTACAAGAACAGTACATACATTGAAGCAGAAAGAGAAACTTTGGATCACTCTAAAAACTTATTCTTTATTTATTAAATTGCAAAAAAAAAACCTCTAGTTTTAGAACGTGTTTTCCTGTACATCAAAAGTGAAGTTAAAGTAATTCACACTTAAACTATTTTACCGTAATACGTGAATTTCATCGTAATCTCATAGCTGAAAGGTCCGATAAATTAAAACACCGTAATTCCATCACAATTCAACGGATTCCGGTGAAATTTTACCGAAAACTGTAAAAAATTACCGTATTCCGTTAATTTATTTCCCCGAACTTTTCAGCTGTTGAGATTATAGTGAAATTCACGAATTCCTGTTAAATAATTTAAGTGTGTTCTTAGTTTTTTTTTCAGTAAAAATTTTAAAATATCTGCTCAAACAGATTCTCTGCAATAGTACACGCAAATTTGTGTTTTAAAAAAAGTCAAAAATGTCTCATTATGTTGTTTAATTTGCCGAAGGAAATTTTAAGATTCAATGTTTCTATCAAGAGATTAAACTAATCTAGATCAGTAAATGATGATAATAATAATAATCTAGATCAGTTATAACATATCTAGATCAAATCCAAAGGGATCAAAATGTAGTGCGACTAATTTTCAAACTCTTTGTCGATGATTAAAAACATCTAGCTTTCATATCCATAGCACCAGATGTGTTTGCTGTCGAAATCCGCGACCTACACAAATTTGCCTTGTTAGGGAAGCTTAAATTTTGTTTGGTACACATGCATTATTTGTCTAGTTCTCTAAGGTCGTTTGGGTTTGAAAACCCTTAAATTATAACATTTACGGTAAAATTCGACGTGATTCTGATGCCGCTTCAGTGTGCTTCAGAAGTTTGAACACACCTACGAACAGTTTTTTCCTTACCGTACTAAGCTATGGAATATGCAAATAAGATTAATAATTCCGAAAATAGGTTGAAACGTTGCTCAGATATGGCTGATTGAAATATAACGTACAACTGATCCCATGGCCCGGATGCTATAGAAGATAAAAAGCAATTGGAAAGCTCGTTCTTTGAAAGATAAAGAGAACGAACTGTTTATTTTTTTTCTAACAGCTTATAACATACATATAGCAATTATTACTGCAACTTTTTTTACACCTGGATCCACACTCTAAAGAGTTCCATTTTTTTTTGTTTACCGTAATGTTCGATTCGATTGATCATGTGGTAGAGTTGCTATCATCATTTAAAGGCGTAAAAACATAAACTTTTTTCGTCATTTGAATCCAAAGTTTTTTTTTTATTTTTGGGTGCTTCTGTTGAAGCACAGCATGGTAAATGTTCTTTCATAGCTGCCTATTTGCCTTTTCAATGAACTGGACAGCAAGTTAATTTGCTTCAAACTGACTTGCGGAAATTGATTCACAATAAGACAATTTTTTGAATAAGAATAAGAATTTAAATAAGAATAATTTGCAAAGCCATTCCAACGGCATTATTTTGTTTGATGAGTGCTTTTCTGGATATTTCTCAATTCAATACCCTGATTGCCCTACTTGTTTTTGTTCTTCTAGAAACCAACTGGAGTCAACTTTGTAATGTAACGTACTGGTTACTCACGCTGATTTTGATTTTGGACATGTACCTGTTACATTTCAAATATCCCATCAGCGATACTTAATCATATCAGCTCCACTTTCAATTATTTTTGAGCCGACTGAAATATTTATGAAACATACATCGATAGTAATCATGATGTTATGATTTTTTTGCAAACAAAACTTGATAGTGACAATGCTCTTGAAACTTTCACAAATTCCATTGTTGAAGCAAGGGGCATTGCAATACCAAAATGCGAAGTAAAATTCGAATCCGTGATTATGAACGACAAACTTGATCCGTCAAATCAACATACTTTCCTCCATCAGTTAACTTCTTGAAAAGGTAATTTTGAACAGAATGATGGTCCACATCAACAAAAAATTTGATTTGCCAATGAACAGTTCGGTTTCGACATGGAAATTCGACCACTCATCAACTTTTACGTGTAACAAACTTGATTTGTTCCAACAAATCTGAAGGCTATTCTACTGGTCTTTCGCTTCTAAACATAGAAAAAGCATTCGACAGTGTATGGCATGAAGACTTGATTGCAAAATTCAAAAGTTTGATTTTCCTTTAATTTTTGTTAGAATAATTCAAAGTTATCTGTCAAATCGTACACTTCAGAACTCCAGGTCTGAAAGACTTCCTGTAAGAGCTGATGTTCCCCAAGGCAGCATTTTGGGACCAATATTATACAATATTTTCACATCTGACTTACCTGAGTTACCTCAGGGATGTCAAAAATCTTTGTTTGCGGATGATATAGGCCTTTCCGTCAAGGAACGAAGCCTGCTTTTCATCTGTAGTAGATTGCAAAAAAGTTTGGATATTTCCCCTTCATACTTGCCAAAATGGAAGATTTCTCCTAATGCTTCTAAAGCTCAACTTAAAGTATTCCCACATAAACCAAAAGCTCTTTATTTAAAACCTTCAAGTAGACATGTTATCACGATGAGATATGTTCCAATAAATTGGTCAGATGAAGTTATGTATCAAGGACTCAATGTAGATAAAAATTTAACTTTCAAAAATTACATTGAGAGCATTCAAGCCAAATGTAACAAATATGTAAAATGACTGTATCCACTTATTAACAAAAAATCGAAACTTTGTCTTAAGAAAAAGCGTTTGATCGTCAAACAAAATTTCAGGCCTGCCATGTTGTATGCTGTACCAAAATGGACTAGTTGTTGTAATACCACGAAGAAAGCTCTGCAGAGGATTCAAAATAAAATTTTTTAAAATAATTCTGTAACTCCCTCGCTGTAGTGAAAAATGAGTAATTTTCTATATTTGTTTTCCGTAAATCGTATGGTTCCTTGTGGAATTGCTTAGAAAATGTCAAATATTTCCATTAAAGCTAATAACGAACAACATCGTCCGGCATTGACACTAGCGTCCTATTTTCATCTTAATCTCATAAAAGTAACCATCACTCGCTACTCCACTGTCCCAATCCCAAACACCGGCGGTGATTCCACTAACCAAATCGAATCGAATATATGTTGCGGTTGTACCTACTTCCACTCGACCAGCATCATCATCTCACTAGAGCATAAAAAACGTGATCGAGCAGACTGAAGACACGCCAGCAGCAGAGCACACCAAAGTCATCTCTCTGTTCGAATAACTGAGGCATCATCCTCCTCGTGTGCCAAGAGATGGTGGAACAACACGGATGAATAATCAGAGCCATAAAATGTCCTCAAGCAGCACGCGTCTCGTCGCAAGCGAAATGATTAAGTGCTTTCCATTTGAGAAGAAGGCGAGGAAGGGTTCGCTGACGGGGGGACTCTGATCTATTTGCGGTTTGTGGAATGTTGGAAAGATGTGCTTACGGTTTATTTTGTCTTTCTTCCAATCGGGGGCGCACTGGATCTACTCACTGTTACCGCTCAATCACTGTCACCTCTCACTGAAATGGAACGGTGATGGCTCGAAGATTCACTTGTACAATTCACATTCGAAACACTAGGAAATCTTCCTTGACTACACCGGAACTCATCGGAACAACTCAAAAAGGACATCCGAACGCTTCTTCCGCTTTGAGACGATTGCCGCACTGGCCGGAATCGCCGTCGCATCAAACCCGACAAAAGAACGCTTCCCCATTGGAAAGGACACCTTCTCCCACCCGAAATGGCACTTAGTCATAAGTCACGCGGACGAGTGAAAACGCACATATGGAAATGATTTAGCCTGTGACTTCTACCTGTGCCGACCACCCTGTTCCCTGTCGATTCGTGCTCACCACTCCGTGACGGTATCGGTGGGTGCACTTGAGTGACCCTCCTACAGCTATACCATCCGCATCGTCCTCATCGTCGAAGTCGAGGGCCGTCATCGCTGGCATCGGTCAAGTTCTGAATTAACACAAAAAAAAGGATAATAATACCGCTGGGCGCACCATCACAACAGTTGCATTCATTTTTAATCACGAAGCGGTGAGTTCGGTAGGTGGCGTATAGGTTTTTATCTCTGTCTCTGGTTTAGTATGTTTGGTTCGCCATAGAACGATGTTAATTTCGTGCTAAATTGCTTAAAACTCTCGTATGCCGATGACCTGAAGCTTTACTATACGATCAAGAAGGCCGAAGATGCCCTTTTCCTACAACAAGAACTGGAAGTTTTTGCTGAGTGGTGCCGCATTAATCGTATGGTACTCAATGTAACTAAATGCTCAGTAATCTCGTTCGGCCGCAAACATGCACTCCATCATTTTGGCTATAATTTGAATGGTGTGCAGCTACAGCGCGAAACAACAATCAAGGATTTGGGTATCCTGATTGATTCCAAATTAACATTTAAAGATCATGTCGCATATGTCGTTAGTAAAGCTTCGTCGCAACTGGGATTCTTGTTCCGATTTGCAAAAAAATTTAAAGACATATATTGCCTCAAAGCTCTTTACTGCTCCATTGTGCGACCAATTCTGGAGTATTCCTCTGCTGTCTGGTCGCCTTACTATCAGAACGAAATTCAACGGATCGAGGCTATCCAGCGCAAATTCATCCGCTTTGCGTTGCGTCATCTCAGATGGAACAATCCGCTCAACTTACCCAGCTACAGGAGCCGTTGCAAGCTGATAAATTTGGATTTACTGGAAGATAGACGCAATGTTGCAAAGTGCTGCTTTATTGGAGACCTCCTGCAAGGCAAAATTGATTGTCAAACGCTGCTTAGTCTGGTGAATATCAACATACCCAGCCGCAACCTACGCTCGCACTCGTTTTTGACCATTTCTCCAGCCAGGACGAACTACGGATTGCATGAACCTATGCGTAGCATGTGCCGTGTTTTCAATCAATGTTACCGTGTCTTTGACTTCAATATGTCCCGCGTAGCAAATAAGTGTAACTTCCGTAGAATTTTGTGTTAATTTTTTTTTTCTCCTGTTCGTAGTTTTATTATTTTACTTTTAATGTCGTGCTAAACTAGTCACTGGGGTAAATATTTTACCTGTTGGCATAAATAAATAAATAAATAAATATTGCTTTTGAATTGGGGTTGGTGGTGCAATTTGAATCTATGGGGCACAACAGACCCTGTGTAGGTGAGAGGGTGAGATGCATAAATATGTCTTGGGAAGGTTCTTCCAAAAGCTTGAGATGTTTCTCCCAGATGCTTGAAGCTTTGGAAGCTTCTCTCAGAAGCTTTGGAAGCTTCTCTCAGAAGCTTTGGAAGCTTCTCTCAGAAGCTTTGGAAGCTTCTCTAAGAAGCTTTGGAAGCTTCTCTCAGAAGCTTTGGAAGCTTCTCTCAGAAGCTTTGGAAGCTTCTCTCAGAAGCTTTGGAAGCTTCTCTCAGAAGCTTTGGAAGCTTCTCTCAGAAGCTTTGGAAGCTTCTCTCAGAAGCTTTGGAAGCTTCTCTCAGAAGCTTTGGAAGCTTCTCTCAGAAGCATTGGAAGCTTCTCTCAGAAGCTTTGGAAGCTTCTCTCAGAAGCTTTAGAAGCTTCTCTCAGAAGCTTTAGAAGCTTATCTCAGAAGCTTTGGAAGCTTCTCTCAGATGCTTTGGAAACTTCTCTCAGAAGCTTTGGAAACTTCTCTCAGAAGCTTTGGAAGCTTCTCTCAGAAGCTTTGGAAGCTTCTCTCAGAAGCTTTGGAAGCTTCTCTCAGAAGCTTTGGAAGCTTCTCTCAGAAGCTTTGGAAGCTTCTCTCAGAAGCTTTGGAACCTTCTCTCAGAAGCTTTGGAAGCTTCTCTCAGAAGCTTTGGAAGCTTCTCTCACAAGCTTTGGAAGCTTCTCTCAGAAGCTTTGGAAGCTTCTCTCAGAAGCTTTGGAAGCTTCTCTCAGAAGCTTTGGAAGCTTCTCTCAGAAGCTTTGGAAGCTTCTCTCAGAAGCTTTGGAAGCTTCTCTCAGAAGCTTTGGAAGCTTCTCTCAGAAGCTTTGGAAGCTTCTCTCAGAAGCTTTGGAAGCTTCTCTCAGAAGCTTTGGAAGCTTCTCTCAGAAGCTTTGGAAGCTTAGCTCATACATTTTGGAAGCTTCTCTCAGAAGCTTTGGAAGCTTCTCTCAGAAGCTTTGGAAGCTTCTCTCAGAAGCTTTGGAAGCTTCTCTCAGAAGCTTTGGAAGCTTCTCTCAGAAGCTTTGGAAGCTTCTCTCAGAAGCTTTGGAAGCTTCTCTCAGAAGCTTTGGAAGCTTCTCTCAGAAGCTTTGGAAGCTTCTCTCAGAAACTTTGGAAGCTTCTCTCAGAAGCTTTGGAAGCTTCTCTAAGAAGCTTGGAGAGCTTCTCTAAGAAGCTTAGAGAGCTTCTCTTCAGAACCTTGCCTTCTTGTCTTCTTGTCTTCTTGTCTTCTTGTCTTCTTGTCTTCTTGTCTTCTTGTCTTCTTGTCTTCTTGTCTTCTTGTCTTCTTGTCTTCTTGTCTTCTTGTCTTCTTGTCTTCTTGTCTTCTTGTCTTCTTGTCTTCTTGTCTTCTTGTCTTCTTGTCTTCTTGTCTTCTTGTCTTCTTGTCTTCTTGTCTTCTTGTCTTCTTGTCTTCTTGTCTTCTTGTCTTCTTGTCTTCTTGTCTTCTTGTCTTCTTGTCTTCTTGTCTTCTTGTCTTCTTGTCTTCTTGTCTTCTTGTCTTCTTGTCTTCTTGTCTTCTTGTCTTCTTGTCTTCTTGTCTTCTTGTCTTGTCTTCTTGTCTTCTTGTCTTCTTGTCTTCTTGTCTTCTTGTCTTCTTGTCTTCTTGTCTTCTTGTCTTCTTGTCTTCTTGTCTTCTTGTCTTCTTGTCTTCTTGTCTTCTTGTCTTCTTGTCTTCTTGTCTTCTTGTCTTCTTGTCTTCTTGTCTTCTTGTCTTCTTGTCTTCTTGTCTTCTTGTCTTCTTGTCTTCTTGTCTTCTTGTCTTCTTGTCTTCTTGTCTTCTTGTCTTCTTGTCTTCTTGTCTTCTTGTCTTCTTGTCTTCTTGTCTTCTTGTCTTCTTGTCTTCTTGTCTTCTTGTCTTCTTGTCTTCTTGTCTTCTTGTCTTCTTGTCTTCTTGTCTTCTTGTCTTCTTGTCTTCTTGTCTTCTTGTCTTCTTGTCTTCTTGTCTTCTTGTCTTCTTGTCTTCTTGTCTTCTTGTCTTCTTGTCTTCTTGTCTTCTTGTCTTCTTGTCTTCTTTCTTGTCTTCTTGTCTTCTTGTCTTCTTGTCTTCTTGTCTTCTTGTCTTCTTGTCTTCTTGTCTTCTTGTCTTCTTGTCTTCTTGTCTTCTTGTCTTCTTGTCTTCTTGTCTTCTTGTCTTCTTGTCTTCTTGTCTTCTTGTCTTCTTGTCTTCTTGGCTTCTTGTCTTCTTGTCTTCTTATCTTCTTGTCTTGTTCTTGAAAGACGTCACTATAACATTTACGTCATAACTGACTATCTCGGGGATGGGATTCAATCCCGGGTCCTCGGCGTGAGAGGCGTGTGTTCTAACCACAACTCCGTCCCCTTTATGGGAGAAGTTTGAAATGCTTACATGTGATGTTTGTAAAACTAATCTCTGAAGTTTGAAAAAAATCTCTTAAAAGCTTTTCCCAGAAGTTTGAGTTACATTCTTGCCGAAGTTTGAAAACCTAATGTCAGATATTTCGAATTTTCTCTTAGAAATTTGAAAAGCTTGTCTCAGAAATTTGAAGAGTTCTATGCCCATAATCGCATGTTTGTCGGTTTCCCTATTCACGTGAAACAGTTATAGGCAGTTCTCTCATTATTAGATTGTGTATTTATTCCTGAAAGCAGCTCCCACCATTTAAAAATCAAGCCAAATTACCAATCACGCCACACTGACCGATGGTGGGTCACGTGCTTTGTTAATTTCTATCTTGCGAAAAAATGAGTTCAACCCACACGGATTTCCTCATTGCACCAATTTCCAACCGTTTGACTTCAAGCCCGCCGGCCATGTTTTGTGTCCCGCTGCTGACCGGAAGATCAACTGTCAGGTTCACCCTCACCACTCACATGAGGGTCCTCTCGCACAAAGGGGTGACCTCACCAACTCACCAGCACCTGAATCATTACGCGAAGGGTAAACGTCGTTGCCGTACCAAGTTATGCCGAAGAATCCATTTCCTGCCTTGTCCTGGATGTGGAACAGCGCGGTGTTCGTTCGGGGATCTTATCATCACGCAGAGCGGGTTCCAGTTTGAGGTGCATGCAACCGAGCCGAACCGAACGACTCGGCAGGATTTTGACGAACCACTGAGTTTTTATTATTTGTGGTTTAAAATTTTCCAGCAAAGGACACCTGCTCTCGTACGTGCCAAAATGGGGCAGTCGGATCCGACAGGAAACCGTTGAAGTTTGATTTGAATAATTGAATTAATTTTCCGGTGATGATTCCAGTAATGAAGAATTTCATACCATTCAGTGAAATTTTCTGAAAAGTTACAATTTAGCTATCCTCAAAAGTACGATTACAAATCGTGAATGTCAGCTGTTTGCCTCCGTGGGAAAAGTGGGAAATTTTCTCACAAGGCGTCCACCTCAAAACAAAAAAAAAACGGTAAGGCACCTCTTCCCGGTGCCCGTTTCGGGGTTGACCATCTGACGCGTGCTCAAGAACCGTGACTTACGAACCAAGTCAAGGATGAGTAACGGTCGAGTAAGGAGAATCGAAAGAAACGTCAACCATCGCCACTGCCTTATGCCTTCTGCCAGGTGGTATGTTGAGCCCGGTGCGATATGGTTTCGATGCGTGGGAATTTCGAAACATCGGAAAGAAGGTCATGCGACAATCCACCCATCAAGAAGGAAGCGGTTCGCTGGGTTTGTCCTTGTGGTGCATATTTTAGCCACCCAGATGGTTGGCATTTCGATCTACAAATCGACTGTGGGGAAGTGGGCGATCTTCGATAGTTCAAGTGTGTGCGTTGTCGTTCTTGCTCGAAGTGCTGCAGAGATGCATTGAATGGGTGTTGTTCTTATTGAATGTCAATAATCGTTCTCAGTGGAACTTCGAGACGGCGCGAAGAAGTTGTCGATTTGATGCATTATTTTAATGACTTGGCGTCACAAAAGAGAGGGTTTGATTGAGGAAAAGGCTAATAGTTGAATAGTTTAAAATGCCGTCCACAAATTACGTAACGCTTGAAGGGAGGAAAAAGGTAGGCTGAAGAGTTACGGCTCAAACTTTTTTTTTTATTCAATACAAATGGAGATTGGAGAGCCCAACCTGTAATTTAAAAATCGAGTAGAACATAACAGCATAAAACTCCTTGCATATCTAAAGCACACTGCTTGACAAATTCACTACCAAATCCTTGGTGAATTTCTGAAGAAATCTTAGGCGATTGAATTTTAGAAGACCATTATTGAGTTCCTGATGGATGGCTTTGAAAATGTTGGATTTTCGCCTACAAGTGGAGGGAACTATTTCAAATTTGATTGCATCTGATACTTCAGAGCACACTAGGAAAACTTTATGTTCTTATTCTGATTTCTTCATTGCATTACAACATAAAATCATCGAATGACTCAATCCTGCTATGATCATATGTGACCGCCATGAGTCAGCTCATTGTCATCCCAAGAGAAACAGGATCGATTTCACCAATTTCATCATTAATCACTTCCCACCGCCCGCAAAAGACAGTTTAACAACGCATCATGCAAAAGGGTTGCTCACATAGAAGACCATATCGGCTTAATTCCCAACCTTGAAATGTGCCACGTACGTAACCCCCGTTCCATACAATCTGCTCTAACGTAATCCATCTATCGTCACACATTGTTTGCTGCCTGCCAGCCAGCAGAACCGATTCGGAACCATACGGGAGCCGACCTAATTGAATTGGCCACATTTCTATCACAACCCAGCATCAGCGCCCGAACAATGTAGATCACCTCAGATCGGCGACTTCTGGGAGCAAGCTGACAGTTTATTAGTTGACATAAAGGATTAACACCGCCGCCGCCGACTGACTGACTGAATAACTGCCACCGATACCACCATCATCATTTGCGCACCCATGCATTTGCCATTTGGTAACTCTCCTCGATCCGGCAATTGTTGCTTGTTGCAGTCAGCCGCCTATGAATTAGGCGCAATGAATACACTGGATCCTTGTTTTATGAAGTCATTTTTCCGTAAATTGAATTTACTCAACTTTTTTTTAACGGAGATTGTAAATTGAGTTTAGCCGATTCAATGGAAATTTATGTTTTGGAATACTGATTTTCTCGTAATCAATGTTATTTGTTTTGACTTTCTGGTAGAATATTATACATACATATACAATATTATACAATACATGATTGACCTATACATATTCTTGGTCATGGACAGAATTTTCTTGAAAATAGTCTTCCGATCTTCAACCTTCATCTATGAACCTTTGGTAGTCTTTACATATAAGTACAATGAAGCTTACAGCAAAGTTTTGCTTTGACTTTGTTGCCTTATTGTTGTTGTATATTCAAAACATGTTCTTAGCCATTGAAAAATATCCTGGAATATGGGTATTTAAATCGTCATACGTAATAAGTGACATATTGGAATATTATCAAAATAGTACATGCATATAGTAGTGAAGTACAATAGAATTCATGAAGTATAGATATAGTAGAATGAAAAAAATTATTGTGGACAATCTGAGTCAATCAAATTAAACAATTTTTCAGAAGGGTACAATGCCATAAGTTTATTTATTTAAGAATTATGTTTCATTAAAATTTTATCATTTTTGTCAAAATTGAAGATTTGCGATAACCAGTGTTGATAGACTCACACTCAAATCTCAATCAATACGCTCTCCCGTGAGAGCAAACGTTCTAGAGAACTGCTTCGCAAATCTCACGCTTGAGATTTTGATGCAAAATCACTCAATCAACTCAAACCGTAAAAAATGATACAGTCGCACGCTCAAAAAAGCGTTCTGGAAAACGTGAACTGTCAAAAATACACCGTGAACTACCATGATTGGTCTCGTATACATGATCTAGTTCACGGTGTATTTTTGTTGTTGACGAGTTCACGCCTGCTGTTCACGGATAAGAGAACGGATTTTTTTCTGTGCGCAAAAACCGTTAAAAACTCGTGAAACCCGAATGTTTTTGTTTACGTTAGAAAGGATTAGTATAATTTTACCAGACTAACAAGAAAATATTGCCGTATGTGAGTAAACTGTGGAAATACGAGACAATGAGTCAAAAAAGTGAGCCAACTCATCCATGATTTTTTGACTGCTGAGTTGCGTGATTGTCAACTCACGCATGAAAAATCTCAAGTGTGAGTTATGAGAAATTGAGTTTTTCACAACAGTTATCGCCGATAACTCAAAAGTTTGTTTGGGAAAAGCTCTGAATTTCCAGCTTAGTAAATTTGTAGTAACTTTCAAGCAACAGTAATGTTAGGTCAATCGGAGTACTAGAAGCCGATAATCAAGCCTCTAAACTTGACCATTATGCATGGAAAAACGGCCAATGTATACTTTATTCTGTCCCATACTGTACGTCCAGTAGAATCTTGTATTTAGGTTGGATCAATTGTTGGGTTTGACGTGCCTTTCTCTTTTCATACAATAACTTCCTGGAATATGGATTCTTAGGCCTATGTGCACAATAAGTGTCATATTTATAGATTATACTCAGGATTTTTTCTTGCTCTTGACTTTGCTTCTTTGTCCCCCTTTAAATGATCAAATACAGGAAGAGAATACATTTCACCTATGCACCAATGCACGAATTCACTATTTGACGTTTGAGCGGTGCCGTGTTATATACGTGACCATGGCAACGAGTGAATTCGGCACCGCTCAAACGTCAAATTAGTGAGCTCGTGCTTTGGTCTATTTGCCGTTTGAGCGGTGCCGAATTCACTCGTTGCCATGGTCACGTAAATAACACGGCTCCGCTTAAACGTCAGATAGAGAACTCGTGCACTGGTGCATACACAACTTGAGCGTACGTACTCTACGGGATGAAGAGTTTACACGTTTGTGTTTGCCTGCATGTTGATTAGACAACCTCAGAGCTTCAAAGAAAAAGAGATTTTTTCCATTTCTCAGTTCTGGGGAGAGCATTTCCAGACAACTTTTCATTGCCTCTCTGCCGCTCTTTAACCAAAAGGGCTAAGAGGAAAGCGAAATTATGCTCTTGCGTTGACAGAGCAACCAACCTCAGTTCATCTCAAAAGCAATGATGAGGTGTTTGCAGAGCTTTGAGTAAGAGCTGTCAAATTAAAAAATTGCATTTGGCTAGAGCCAACGTTTCTCTCCACTCTCTACATCACGGAAATTCAGTGAATACCGAATGCTGACTCATAATGGACCAATGCACGAGTTCACTAATTTGACGTTTGAGCGGTGCCGAATTCACTCGTTGCCATGGTCACATAAATAACACGGCACCGCTCAAACGTCAACTAGTGAACGTGTGCATTGGTCCATTGTTGTCAGCGTCAAGCATGGGAAAATTCACTCACTCATCCGAACGCCACCGATAAAAATATCTAGACATCTGCTGCTACTGACTGTCCAGTTATAGCTGAACCGTACTGGGAAGAGTGTAGCACGAAAGCGTCGAAACCGTTTGTTTAAAAGCGAGAATCAGAAAGAGCACGAAGAGAAGTGAATACCAATACACTTGTATCTGCAAGGCACGAGTGAACGCATTTAGCATCCATTCGCCGAATGCATTGAACTGACTGAGCGGATTCCCACTCACACTGAATCATTCCGTGGTGTGTATTGCCAGCCAGTGAACGCTCATCAGCACTCAAACCCGAATTCCGCTCGAACGGAATCAGAATGTAAACAGTGCTCGCCGAAGAAGCATTGGAAATTGAAATGTTCGGCTTGGTTACAGAAGCGGCGATCTCGCTCCCGATTGTGTGTGGAAGCGAGTGAGGAAAACCCAATAACTGAGTGGATGTGAGCAAAATAAAGCCCGATTAGACTCAATACATGCCCAAATTCAAATAAAATTGGACGGGAAAAATGGTCGTGAGCAGTGAATCAAATGTCATACAACCCGCAGCAACAAAGGCATTGTCCTCTCCCATTCTTGTTGCAACAATTCTATTCCGCAACATCAGTTTTTTTTTCTAGAACTTTCTCCGTGTAGGTAAACATTTTCACATTATCGAGCAGTATCCATAAAACAAATTCGAGTTCATGCTTAACTTAAATTAACAAATTAATCACGATTTGGAAAGGTTGCAACAATGTTGTCCTCTGTGATTGTCATGACAATGTTTCTTTTGATTGTATCATAATCCGCGAAAGAAGTGTTGTGAAAACGAAATGGTTGTGAGCGCGCTTGCTTTGTTGTTTGGTTTTCATCTGTTTTTATGACAATTTGATTCACTGGTCGCTGGCCATATCGCTCTCTTTCCACCTTATATGACCACAACGATCCTTAATAGTTCTCACCACAGATTAGTATGACCGATGAACCCGCCATTCTAAAATACAATGAATTAAATATACTTATTCAAAACACTAGGTCTTAAAAAAATTTAACCCGATAAACGACGAAATCCTGGGTCATACTTATTTCGATGAGAGCTATTATACTACAATGTTTAATATAAAAATATTTGGATTTCATGGCTGAAACCGTCACAACCTTAGAAAAGCCATCAGGTACTCCATAAGAATCAGTCCGAAATACAGTACTGACCCGGTTTTGTTAGCTTTTTGACACGACTTTGTCAGTCTATTAAGAATAGAAAAATGTTTTCTTTACATTACACTGGAACTGTTCCCAGATGATTATGCTTAGCGTCATTCAGGTATTACGTAAAGCTCTATATTTTTACTTCATTTTACTCCACTTCCAGACATTTTTTTAAGGATGATTGTAATAAATTTTTGTCCATTCCTCGAGACATTATGGCAAGTTTTGCTGTTGTTATTACTGTATCTGTTTTTCCCAGATTGTTCCATGAGGATCAAAAGGAAATGATTCAGGTATATTTCTTAAAGTTTACTTCAGATGTTATCCTGATTTTTCCTCAAGATTTAATTAGATGATAATTTTACAGAGTTGCAGGAAAATCCCAAGAAAACCTAAGTCCTCCATTTTTTTAAGATTTCCGTAAAGATTTTTGTTTAGGACAATCCAACTACTAATTACTCTAAAATGCCTCTTGGATTTTTTTAGCGTTTTGTCTTCAATTGTCGTTCTGGTTTTTTTTTTCAGATTCCAATCAAGTATTTTTTCAAAAATATTCTTGAGATCCGCCCTCAGATCCCTTTAGTAATTTCTCCTAAATTCTTTAAAAAATTTACCAAACAAGTCCTCGAAGATTTTAACCAGATTCTTGAAGCGATTTCAAAACAAGGTTTTCAGAAATTATTGGAGAAATTCTTGAAAAAAATACTGAAGATAAATTAAAAACATATGCACAAGTAGTGTTTCGTAAAACTTCTGATGAAATTCTTGACAAAATTCTTTAAGGATTCTAACAAAACTCGTGGATTCTTGAGGAAATCTTGGATTATGTTCTAGTAAAGTATTAAGACAATTATAAAAAAATCCCAGGATAATACCTCTTAGGATTAATTGAAGGGTTAGCTTTGAAAACATCGAATGGAATCGATTTTGTATTCGGAGTATTGGAGGAATTACTAGAATAGTTGTTGAAATGTTTACTGGTGAGAACTCAACAGAACTTTTGAAGAAAACATGAACATTTTACTTTATAAATTACTATGTATGGAAGAGCAACAGGAAAAATCTCTGGTTAAAATACTGAAAAAAAAATCCTAGAGACATTTTGAAAGAAAGTCTTCGAGAATTACGCGAAAGAGTCTTAATGATTTACTAGAATAATCCTTAGAAGAGTATTGGAGAATTTTGGGGAAAAAAACTGTTGATGAATTCTGAATATCTGAAAAAAAATCGGCGTTTCTTGCAAAAAATCGCTGAATGAACTTTTCCAAAAACTCTGTAATGAAGATTTGTGGATTTCCTGAAAGTATTCTGAAAAAAAAACTTTGAAGAAAAGAAGAATTGTTGAAACTTTTCCTCGAGGAATCTGACAAGAGATTCCAGAAGATTCTTTGGAAAAGCTGCTTGGGAGAATACTGTGCTGTTTCGAATTGCCAGACGCTTCCAAAGACGGATTATCTCACAAAGTTGTTGGACTAAATTCCGATTTTTTACGTTTAGAATTCATAATTGCGACGTGTTGAGAGTGTCTCCATACATAAAAGCTGTCAGAATAATAATATTTGGGCAAATTTGAAGCGGGATTCGAAGTGTCCCACAGTGCGTTTCTCCATTTACAAAAAATAAATTTTAGGTTATTTTATTCAGCGATTATAAGTAGAGATGAGCAAAACTGCTCATTTCAGTAAACGGATCCGACCCGAATCGCTCATTCTAGTGAACCGGATCTCTTTAACGGTTCAGCAGCTCAGGGGCTCACCAAGAAAGAGCGAACTAAGCCGAGCGAACGAAAAGAAAAGCGGTCCACCGTCTGTTGCGCGACATGCGTCGTACCTTCCGTATCTTTCGCTCTCTCATTCTTCCCTAGAAACTCACGATACACTCCGCCGGTTTCCCCTACCCTAACCAAAAGGAATTAGCAAAATGTGCTTTGCCATTCAAGTGTGCACCTTTTCTCTCTATCTTTCATCTGCCATATCTTGCATGCAAGTTTGCGAAGCAGATTCGTTGTTTGGCTGTGTGTGCTGACATTGCGGAACTTCAGCAAACTGTCTTCGTATCTGCACCATGCCGCGCAAAGCAAGGCACGAGTCAAGCTTTTTAATAAAGCCGAGAAACGAACGAAAAGCATAGAAGAAAAGAATCGGTTCGTTCTTTTTCCGGGTCACTTTTTGTCTAATCTGTGCTGATCAAATGAACCGACTCTCGCCAAAAAAGAGCCACGGATCACTCTTTCTTTTGAGTGATCCGGATCTTTAGTAAGGCTCCGATTCAAAATCTTAAGAAGCTGAAGGTTGGTAACGTGTATTTGATGGGGCGAGGATTTCGTATAGGACTTTTTATCAGAGGAATCGTCAGGTTGAATTAGTTATGAAATTAATCTCATGAACTACTCACATGTAACTTGGACTAACAATTCAAAAAAAAAAAAGATCCACCGAGTTTCACTCTAAGTCTTGTACAGACTTGTTCCTTAGAGTATCTTCCCTTGAAGGCCTGAAAGATACAGCTGCTAATCTTTGAAATTTATGACTATTTTGTAGGTACACTCCTTCCAGCACAAGTATGAAAACGGGTTATTTGTGACAAAAAATCATAAAATTTTGTAACGCTTTGTAATCGATCATCCTGACATTAAACCACATAAAGTTTATGCTTAAATTTATATATTTCAAAGGTAATTCCCATTATTTTATTCATTTTTTTTTTTTTTTTTTGAAAACTGAAAAACAGCAAATGAATGCGATTTTTATCCATAAAAGCGTATATGTCACTTTTGCAATTACGAGTAAAGAGTGACATGTTTGCAAACAACTTCTTACGTCATTATGTACGATTTAAGTACGATTTGCATGGTTTTTCATGGAAAATAATGAAATTGGCGCATGGGACATTTTTCTATTATGGGAATAAGTCATTTACAGCACTTTTGACTAAGAACGTCAGGTTCGAATTTCAACATATATTTTTTAGCTATTTTTCCGTGATCGATATTAGTCATACCAATAAGACTTAAGTGAATTTTTGATGAAAAATGATATACGATTTGTTTAAAAATATGAAAATCCTAGGGGGAGATCCCCCAGTACCGGACACTTAAGCCACTAAATTCATAATTCGAAAAATTGACGGGGTTGGTGGTCTGATGGCTACCGCTTCTGCTTCATATGCAGAAGGTCATGGGTTCAATCCCAGGCCCGTCCCTTTCCTCGTACTTTGTAGTTGTATATCTCTCACTTGCTTCTATCTTCCATTCTAAATATATCACACTCAAACTATTCGTTCATAGCAAACGCTAGAACCAGAGACGGACAAGAAACCGTTTCCCCAACGCTTCCTACTTCCACGCGCACGCCTTTCTTACGCCTGATACATAGGCAGTCTGCTAACCACAAAAGCAAACCTCTCTGCCATGCCTTTCCTCCAATCCATACACTCCCGCATGAACTGACGTGGATGCAGTGGAATATACGGTCTACGTGGGAGTCAGTTCAATGCATCATCAATTCCTCCCCCTTCCCCTCATTGGTCTGCATTCTGACGTGGCAGGTGCCATTGTTGCCTAAAAATAGAAGATCACCAGCACTTATACACTGAGGATGCCTGTTAGTCCCAAGCAGTCATTCGGTTGGTTCCTTGTGTAAGTGCAGCTGATCTGGCGATACTGGAGTGCATCCACGGGCGGCCAATCAAGCTCAAGCTCAAGCTCAAGCTCAAGCTCAAGCTTAAATTCATAATTCGAAAAATATTGATTTGATGGGCTCGTGTTACCCATTTATGATAAATATTATTATTTTTATAGTGTGCAAAAATAAATTTGAAAATATAAATATGAATTTTGACATTGAGTTTTGATGATGTATTTTAGTACCAAATTGATCGATCTTGAAAGGTGGCACCCAATACCGGACACGATCTGGAAATGCCTCGAATTCTGTAAATTTGAACATCATTGAATGTGTAAACTATAGAAATAGTTTATAATTACCAATTCAATGCAATTGCAACATTTACAAAAATAATTTGAGTTTTTCTTAGTTTGCAAGATGCCTATCAAAATCCTCTTTCATATATGATGAAAAATAATACATTTTACGATGTTGTTATGGATGTTAATTCTTCTTAATTTTATTACATGTTTGATACCATGGTCAACGGAACCCATGAAAAATGAAAGTATTTTGAGACACTGATGCAATAATTACAATGATATCATATAACAAATCAAGCTGTCCGAAACTGAGGGACAGGAGGTGCTTAACCAAAATTGTAATTTGTCAATATTTACTTCAATTATGGTACAAAATACATTCATACTATCAAATTAGGATTGTGTTCGATCATGCTCGCGGGATCCAAAGTATTTTTTCATATTCAAAATAATTACTAAATAGGCTCAAAATTAAGAAGATACGTCAATTTTTTAAAGATTTTCAAACTTTTCTACTTTTTTAAAAAGGCATGCATATTTCAAGGATGTGTTATTCTACGCAAACATTAGTCTCCATAATAGCTTTCTTTTCTACTAATACACCATCTTGATTGGACCATGATTTCTCAATGTTTCGACTTTGTCCGGTATTGGGTGCTGTCCGGCACTGGGGGATCTCCCCCTACACGAAAACTGTGATAGGCAAATTTGTTCATCAGGTCTAAATCTACAAGTTTGCTGGAGATAAGATTTTTCCTTGATTTTTAAAAAAATATGGCAAATTGTAATATGTCATAAATACTCTTTTTTTTTAATATGCGATAATTCAAGTTATGTCTAAATAACTACAAAAATTTCATGCAAATTGGTCCACAAATATCTCAGATCTAACCCCTCCTTAATGCAAGTATCATGCATTTCATCAGTTTCAGCATCATTATTCTCTCTATGGCTTCAGCCTGTTCTCATACTTGTTTTGGCAGCAAAAACATGTCCATGTAAGTAATAATTTTCCCCAATTGTTTCGATTTATCTGGAGGCTGTATTCCAAAGAAGGTGTTTTCGTTCGACTACCTTCATAAGCAGAGATAATTTGTGTTCACCATATCCAACAAAATCCAATGAACCTCCTTCAGACTTTGGATTTACACTATGAAAGTGTAAAAAAACTCGGAAAAAAAATTATCTTTCGTAGAAAACAAATGTGTTTTTTTTAGGTTTTGGCCGTCTTCGAATCATTGTGCGCTGTGCGTCCAGGCGATTCGAATCAACACGGTAGATGTTACCCATTCTCCCCAATAATACCTTTAAAGTCGATATTGCTAGTAAACGCGGCTCTGTCCCAGTGGAGATGTAAAACCAGTAAGAAGAAGATCGCGCCAGAATACTGAAGGTATCTATTTCATGAGAAAGTTGTTGGAATAACTACAAAAACTGTCGCAATCATTAAGTTATTCAAACAGGGATCTTGACAAAACAAATTAATAATATGCGAAGCATACCTACATTGCAAAACCTTGTTCTACAAACTGATTTAATTTACGAACCAATTTAATTTATAAATCCCCGATCTACTTCGTAATTTGAGATTCCAGTGTACCAGACTCTCTGCATAAAGCGCCCAACCATTAATTGTTTTCCGTTCAGCTTTTGCGCCCTCGCAATGGACCCTAACCAAGCTGTTTCGAAAATCGAAATGATAAGCGAGTGACATACATGCATCATAGATATGTAACTACAATCTATTTTTTTCTCTCGCCTCTCGCCGTATTTGCTTTGAAATTATATCCTTGCTGCCGTTGCTTGTCGGACGCTTGTTGATTGTTGTTCTTTGGGACTTTGGAAGTGATGCAACATCGATAGGGGTGGATTAGCGCTACAAACCCAATGTTCAATTTGCCGGGCGATTATAGTGCGGGAATCGAAAGCGAGAAACATGACAATGATGACAACCATCGGATCATCATTATAGAGCCTCATGTATTGCTTGCAACAGTAGCGTGGTGGACTTCCAATCGAGGGGACCGAGAGGAAAACCGTAATTTCACACTTAGGGGATTAATTTTGGGTGTCTCGTCTTGACAGCGATGTTGTAGTAGGATCATAAAACATCGGGCTGGATTCGTCGGATGGGTGTAAATTGATAAATTATGGCATCGGGAGGATGAGGGATGATGGGCGCGTGCATCCCGGGATTGGCGTGGTGCGTTTCCGATCATTAACAACATTTTAAACGCTTTTTTCCCTCTGGACTTTCGCCACACATGATAAACGAAGTCTTCGCTCGGATAATTTAGATGTCACCGAGTAGATATCATTAAAAACATTTTTTTTTTTTTTTTTTTGAAAATTCGATTCGAAACAAAAGTTTGTCTAATTCCTGGGATCAGGGAGCAAATTGACTTCATTACCGGCCACGAGTTCGGTGTTTCGCCTTCAAGAGGACCGGGTCCCCGCATGTATTTGCTTTGATATCACCGCAATCAATCGCGTTTTTCTGACCGGGAGGGGGTCCCACTGAACTGAGAGCGTGTGCACAGGTCACGGACTGTGATTCCACTGTGGAGATAGGCATGCGGTCATAAATTATGATTGCTGCTGCCACTGCTGCCTTTATCTAACGAACGAGAAGCCGCACGGTGTCCTTGCTCCTTGCTGTTATGTCCCTTTCCGGATGGCTTATGCTGGCACGGGACCACTAATGACTAGCATAATTGTTCGTGTGTTCTTACACTGCCAAATATTGCTTCCACATGCTGCTTGGAGTATTAGTAACGGTTTTGCACCCTCTTACGAGTTCACCTCGATTCGGGCAGGAGGTCAAGATTGTTTTCTACGGTTTTGAAAAACGTAATTTGATATGGTTGCAGTATATAGTAGAATAATTGGAAGTTTTGCATGGGAACTTTAACAGGGATTCAAAGAATATGAAATGAAAGAAATGCTTTTTTACCGGCATATTGGGCACGTCAGGAGTTGTTCATCAATATTAGCTTCCTTTTCCTGATAAGCCTAGATAGCCACGTAGTGTCGATAGCGATTGTTGGTATAATCTGCAGTGCTGTTCTGAATAATAGCAGCGCATGTCGATTTTCATACAAAATGCTCAACTTTGACATGCTGTAGTTTTGTTCCCTTTCAAGCAATCGAGTTGAAGTTTTCTCCACAGAACTACAAATATGCCCAATTTTGTAAACACAAAATTTCAAAATTTTCTAAGCCCCTGCCGGAAAGTGAGATACTAGGTGAAATTGTTCGAAAAAATAGCAGTTTTAAAAATTTGAATTTCGGCTTGACATTATAGTTTTAAATTGTATATCACTTACCATTGGAGCAATCTCCTCCTACTTATCAAACCTACACCTAAACCGAAAATGTTTAAAATATTTGTAGAAGAAAAATTTTAAAATGAAAAACTGCTATTTTTTCGAAAAATTTCACCTAGTGTCTCACATTCCGGCAGGGACTCAGAAAAAACTGAAATTTTGTAGTTACAAAATTGATCATATTTGTAGTTCTGTGGAGAAAATTTCAGCTCGATTGCTTGAAAGGGAACAAAACTACAGCATGTCAAAGTTGAGCATTTTGTATGAAAATCGACATGCGCTGCTATTATTCAGAACAGCACTGTATCAAAGCATTGCTCAATCTCTTGACCATTTTCAGAACAATTTCTATAGAACTGCAATAGCACAACCTTGGCGGAATCAGAATTGCCATAGAAATTTCTGGAAGTAGTATTTAGTTGATTCCAGAAAAATGATTTGATCAAATTCCTACTGATATTTTGTGGATCATGCATAACAAACATTTAAAGCACATTATGACGATTTTCTGAGAGATTTTTCTTTCCAGAATTGTTAAAGAAATGTCAGCAAAATATTTGATGGAGTTTCTGCGCGATGAAACATTGTTCAAGCATCTTGCGTTTCTCCTGAAAACTTGCGATTAGCCTGGTTGAATTAGAATTTTTGCTGTTCATTCATTTGTATTCTAATCGGTTTCTTTTTAGAGACTTGGTCGCTATTTTTGAGCAAGTTTCTAAAAAGCCTCAAAGAAACTTTCAGACAGGCCTGGATTTGGGGGGGTGCCGAGGGGGCAAATGCCCCGGGCCCCCGAATACCCGAGGATCAAAATAATAAGAACAAAAACATTTTGAAATACCTTTCAATATATTTTTTTTAACATATAACTAAAACGTTTCAGTAAACTTTCCAATATTAAAATAAATTGTTTTTCTTCGCCTAATATCTGAATCTCACAGTATAATTTGATTAATAAATATACTACAAAAAATATGAATGTTAAGCCAAAATCTTCAAAATTCTTCTCTAATTAGTTTAAAAAAATATTAGAATTTAAAACGCGCTCAACGTTTTTGCATGATCCTAAAAAAATACTTGAAGTGTAAGCGAAATTCTTTTGTGACGCAGTAGTCAGTGTTTTTTAATATCTATTCTATTTTGTATGCCATAGTTGATGAAGTTTTCTTTGAATTCAGTATAAGCTTGGCTTTGCTTCAGTAATGGCTTAGCTTTGAATATAATTCATAGAATATACATACGATGTTCATACAAAATGTTTAAGTTTAAGGAACAGTAGAACAGCTTCTAACGAATCGACTGACCTAAATTTTGAATTACATCTCATAAATAACTTGAAATTTGATTCATGGGAAATTGATCAAATTCTATTCAAGAGTTTGGAAGATATTAAAATGAATACTATTTTGAAAAAAATGCCATAAATTTTTAATTAGAATGTTTTTGATTTGATTTGATGTTTAGAAGTAGGCATGCTTTTGCAATTTTTTCACTTGGATGAAATGCAAAACTTGGTAGAAGATTATACTTATCGTAAATTGATTGTTTCCAAAATATCTGAGTATTAAAATGTGGAATTTTTATTGGCAAAATGTTTAAAAATTCAAAAACTTAGACGCTTTTGCATATAATTTGATGGTTTATTCACAGTTCTAATTTGAGTTTATTTCCAACATGTAGTTCAAATTTCAGCTCAATCGGTTTGCTACAAGCAGAGGCCTCCAAACTTGACCATTTTGTATGAAAATCAGCCTATAGTACACAATTTATTCTTGCCAGTACTGTAATTTTTTTTTTCAACCTGAGACAATTTTTTTTTGCTATTTCGTTTATTTGAAGCTCATCCGCGTTCAACGCTTTACGGAGCCGAAATTAATTTTTAGTGTATACAATTATATGACTTTTGCAGTCTAAAATTAATATGGGATGGAGCCACGGTACTCGTGGCAACTCGAGATTAGTGGTCACAATTTTTGGAGGAATACTATGGTAGGGATTGGGATCAGGGCTCTCTGCTGCTCATCCGAGAGGTATATCGTGGTAGCTCGATTTTCGTTTAATGGCGTTGGTAACGGAGACAAATTGGAAACTTGTAGTAAATTGAATAAAAAAAAACTTTGGACTATAACGGTTTTGTAAATTTTGAGCAATTTTTTACTCTATGCAAATTTTATAGAAGCCGAAAAACAAGCCAGTCTTCTACAAATTGAAATACTGAACGGAAAAATCACCTTCAAACTCTATTGGAAAACTTGAAAACAGTTGAATTTAGCTGACAATGAATATAACTCACAACCCACTTTTCATTTGGGCCCCTCATATTTTTGGACCGACCATCTCGTTCAAAACTCAAATTCAATACGTTGGTTTGTGGAAATCCTGAATTTTGTATAAAGGGCCCCCTTTATGAGATCTGACCCGGGCCCTCCGAAGGGCAAATCCGGCACTGCTTTCCAGGTTCTTCAACAATTTCGTCTGAGATTTGCTGAGGAAAAGAAATTATCATATTTATTTTTATTAGACTACTTCCAGGAGACCCGTACGGATTTTTTTTTCCTAACATTTCTCTACAATTTCTCCCAAAAATTCTTCGATTTTTTCAAAGAATGCTTATAAAAATTTCTCCAGGAAATCCTTGAGAACTCCAAAGCTAGTACTTGGATGTTTTCTAATGTCGAGAATTAGATGCCCATCCAAACACAACGCTTCCTATTTATATCCAATGCCTAGCCCGAGAGCGCATTATTTTTTAGGTAATGAAATAGCACACAACACAAGCCAGCAATTATACTGGCTGAGGTTTCTATTGTGTGGGCTTCCAATGGGTCGCGACGTTCTCAAACGACCGGTTACGGAACATGAGTACGTTGCTCGATAAATACTTGTTTTTAATTTCGGTAGTTGTTAAACTTCCACTCGGCTGGTTAGCCATAAACCACGATTCATAATTAAAAACAAGTATCATTCTTCAAATCTTAATGAAGGATGTTGCTAAAGAAACAAATCTCTTTTGAGATAATTTTGTCTGGATTTTTGAACATGCTTGCAGGGCTATAATCCCATATTAATCGAAATAATAGCAAACTAACTCATGAAATACCTCTTCTGCGATCCGTCGGATTGAATTTCTTTCTTCAGCAAATTTCTTAATTATGGTTTGAAGAATGAGTTTTTTCTAAGGATAATACATTTGTGCTTACATTACAGTACTGGCGAGTTAGGAACATTTCTCAAAAGGAGATTGGGCAAAATTGTATGGAGTTTGGTCCCGGAATGTACACAGATGACTCATACATCGTTTGAAAGATCCAAATGAGACAAGAAAAAGCTGGTATGGAGCCAAAAATATTCATCGTGGGCGAAAAAAGTTATGTATGCTGAAACATTGTTCAAAAAGGGAATGTTTTGAGCAGTTTTGTTTGGGATTCGTGCGTTAGGGTGCATATGTATGTTTATATTTTTATCATAAACTATTCAAAATAGAGTGTTTTGAAACAGTTTTCTGGACAATTTTGTAATGTGAATACTTAAGACATGCGAAGATAGGAAATAAAGGTATACCAATATGCGTTGGCAAATAACTCACTTTAGTTGAGATGCCGGCTGGACACCAAGGTCAGATCTTATTTTCCTACTCAAGTGTGCTTACAATATGATTGTAGAAACCCTACAAAAGCTTGGCTTAGATCACTTAGCATTCATGAGGAGTACCATGACCTAACGCAGCCAATATTATCGGTTAACACGTATCGATAAAATGCAACATAAATAACCAAAATCGGGCTTCGGTCGAAATTAATTTTGCCAATTGCTTGCACACCACACTGCTCATATAAACGTCAGAATCTATCAACTCTGACTACTACCTGGTTATGATAAAACTGCGTTTAAAACTCACTGTCATTAAAAACGAACGGTACCGACGCCTGCCTCGGTATGGGCTTCAGAAATTGAAGCAGACCGATATCACCATAGTATACGCCCCGAATCTTGAGCAAACGTTGCTAGAAAAGATTTTGCTTGCTGAAACCCCTCTTGACGTCAGTTGGAATACAGTAATAACAACCATCAACATCGCAGGCGGGAACATTGTACGTTGAACGAAGACTACGGAACGAATGATTAAAGCAAGGATTATTCTGGAGTAGAAGAACGCGGAGCATCAGCAGTGGAAGCAGCAGTAAATAGAAATGGAACTGCTATTCCATATCTGAGAAATGCGAGTACACAAAAACTCAAAGCATCCAACAATCCTTCATGTCGCGAGCCGAAATATGCAAGTATAAAGATGGGAGCATTTCTTCGGTAGAAGACATGGCGATTGAAAGGTGGAAGCAATACTATGACGTACAATTGAATGGTGATGAGGGCACAGGTACGGAGTTCCAAGACAGCGGTGGAAATGACTACGTTGGAATGTTGGACAACAGCAATCAACCAGCTTCCACTTTGAGGGAAGGATGCCGTTCAACAGTTCAATAATAACAAAACCGTTGTAAAAGATGGTACATGAGCAGACTCATCAAGATGGGCATGGTCACTTGTCTGCATCAGCTGATAGTCAGAATCTGAGACATAACCTGTGCCAGAGACGTGGAGCCAAGGATTCATATGCCCTACTTACAATAGAGGGAGTGTCTATCTACCATTCCCCTCTCTACAATGCTTGCATAGAAGATCAAGGGCTTGCGGACAAGTTACTGAAGGGTGACAAAAGGAAAGAAATAAAAAGGAGATAATACAAGACGAGCACTAATTCAAAAAAAATGCTATTTAACGCCACGGCGTTCGCATACCAACTTGTAAAATGATAACGATTGAGATTTTTCTTAACTTAAGACCAGTTAGATAATGTAGGAATAGGCATGCGACACTAAATAACCACGTTTGTAGTATACAGCACAAGTGGGATTATTCCAGCTATGATCTTGAGCTAGATTGCCCTTTGAACAAATTATTTTTTTACATTAAATCTTCAAACTACGTTTATGTTACTGAGAAGTTAAAAAGACCAGTTCAGTTTGTACATGTACATTTATACTAACGATATTGTTGAGCTGATGACTTTATGGAATTCTTTGTATCCCTTCTGGTGTAATATGTACTTTAGCAAAATCAGTTACAGTAAGTTTTTTTTCATTAGAAATAACCTACTTTTCTCTGACCACAGTGTTTCAGTTGTGTTCCATCGAATGAAGATGTTTTTTTTTTGTTAGAAGTTTAGTCATTAGATGAGCTTATCACTCACAACAAATCCCAACAAATCTGTTACAAAACAGTTGAGCAATTGTAATTTATGCAATATAGGTGACATGGTCTTGTAGAAAACTTAACTGAATGTACACATATATTTTTTAAGATTTTTCAATAAATGGCCGTCTAGCATCACTATGTGATGTTTTCATCTTTGAATCAAAGTCATGATTCATTATTTCAAACATAGAGCTTTCCATCAATATAAAGGGGCAGGATAAAATATATTTTTTCATTGATAGTCGATTGGAAATATAGCGAAAAAAATCAAATGTAGCCAAAATCCATCTCAAACCATGTGGAATAACTTTTTTCTCCCACGACGGATATGTTTGGCCCCATTCCAACTTTTTCATGTCTCATTAGGATCCTTCAAATGCTATATGAGTCATCTGTGTACATTCCGGGCCCAGATTTGCCCAATCTCCTTTCTCCATGGTAATTTCCATATATGTCTTTGGGCCACCTTTAAGACACCACCTAGAAAGCTGAAAATTTCACAGAACTCCAAGTGATTTCACAATTTCTTGTCAGGAAAGATTTATCACACAATTCTCTTCACGGACTATTTGGAAAGCAGTATATCAAACAATATAGCATGGCTCCCTTCTTAAAGGTAGAGCTGGTGCTGGTGTATATTATCGTAGGGGAAGGCTGAATCAATATTACTCATTTGGTAGACACTGCACAGTTTTTCAGGCGAAAATATTTGCTCTTATGTGTGGAGTGCAATCCGCACTTCAACAGCGCGTGATGGGTAAAGTCATATACTTCTGTTCAGATAGTCAGGCTGCTATAAAAGCTCTTACATCGGTCAACTCAAGGTCGAAGCTTGTTATCGCATGTCGAACTCAAATTGAGGAACTGAATTCAGTCAACTCTGTAAACCTTTTATGGGTACCTGGCCATTCTTCCATCACTAGAAATGAATTGGCAGATGAGCTAGCTCGCAATGGAGCATCCAATTTCTAAATACTGGCTGAAACTTTAGATAAGTACCCTTCCCTTTCCCATCGGGTAGATGATGAAATAGGCTCAAATATGGCGATGACACAAATCAATTGGCCCTCCCTGCACCTGGAGTCGGCCTTCTGATACCTGATAAGAATATGAAATGACCATTGACAAATTCCATGACCAATCGGTCAATCACAGACCCGAACATCTTCGATTTGGAATAAATTTCTGTTTTTTTCTGTGACAGATTTGTCTTATTTTCGACGGTTGAAGTATTTAAAAACAAACTGTTCTTTCAAAAAAAAAATGTCCCATCACACTTTGCAAAACATTCGTTTCCACATTCTAGTCAGCCCAATGAATGCAACGGAACATCGCTCAGTTCCCGAACACACATAAATCTAATCGCAATCCCGCCCCGAATCTGTAACGCTCATCGCACGCCTTATCCTTCCAGCGCTGGCAATCGATTGGTCCCACGGTTTTTTGCTCGATCAACGGGAACAATAATTTTTTATGACTTTATTACCGAACCACATCGACGAAAACCGACGGGACTGTCGCCTAATTTGCAAATTATAAATGTCAACAAAAGAGCAGCAACAGTTCCCCCTCCAACATTCGGTGACACTCTGCACTGCTGCATGGATGAAGTAAAAGTAGCATCAATTTCAACTGCATCATCCTTTCCCTATGTCCCTTGTCTTCTTCCAACATAGCGTTGTTAATAGGAACACGTGAACAACGCCATAAATGCACACGCATGAAGTGAGCGCAGAAAAAAGGGGTTGAAAAAAAGAGTCAAACCGTGTCTAATTTTCACGGTTGTTGCCAAAGTAAAAAGACGAGAAACCTCGTCGAGCATTAGCATATTTGTGGAAAGGGGGAAATATTGTCATACCCAAGGAAAAGAGTGACTTTCAATAGTTTGTTCAAAAGTAGATACAAAAATAATTATCAACAAACTTTTCCGACACATAAGTTTAAGATGTAGGTACTTGCAGATCTAGTGGCCTTCCATAGCCGAGTGGTTAGAGTGCACGGCTACAAAGCAAAGCCATGCTGAAGATGCCTGGGTTCGAATGCCGGCGGTCCAGGATCTTTTCGTAATGGAAATTTCCTTGACGTCCCTGAGCATAGAGTATCATCGTACTTGCCACACGATATACGAATGCGAAAATGGTAACTTTGGCAAAGAAAGCTCTCAGTTAATAACTGTGGAAGTACTCATTTTAAACTGGATTTTACTGCAAAGACTGTACACTGTGTACAGTTATATTAAGGCTTAATTAAATCTGTTATGATTGAATGCATCTCCAATAAAATCTGAATAAATAACATCTAAGATCAGAAAGCATTACCATTGTTACTTGGACTTCTTTAAATGCTTGTTAATTTGGCTGCCATTCGTGAAGTATTTTTTATGCTTCCGATTGCTTCCAAAACCGACCGCTAGGAGTGTGGTCGTCATCGCGTGCCAGCTAACTGTTCGAAAGCCAATACATTGCGAGCCAGGTGCTTATACGCGCTGAGTTGCAAACGACTTTCCATGTGCGATAGCAATCTCAACCGGGGCGCGGATTATAACCGATTTTAATTCTTCGTCCGCAGACTGCTCGTTTTGATTTGCATTTTGCATGCAGCCAGCGAACAATTCGTCAACAATAACCACCATCATCAAAATCCTTTTTAATTCCCACATTGTGTTTGGGCGTGCTCCGAATTGAGTCACGCGCTGCGTTAGAGGTCCTCTAGTTAATCCGAGAAGGTCCCGTGCCAAAACATCTGTCACGGTTTATGGAAATCCCCGAGATGCAAATCTTTTCGAACTTACCAGAACCCCGACTGTCGTCGGCTCCGGCTTGGTCCCGATGCGAGGGCGCCGGTGGAACCCGTGGCCTCAGCAGTAGCTCCTGTCCCGGGCTAATATCACATATCACTTCGAACCATTGCTGGAAAGAGAATGAAAATTGTCAATTAATTCATCCGGACATCAAAAATTTCAAGACTCACATAACCGTCCTTGAAATACTGTTGCACATTCACGTCCCCCAGGCTGCCGGTGCTACGAATGTTCCGGGACCAGTTGGCCGACTCGAGGGTGGCATCCAGCCAGCCACGCAGATTCATGTCCATAAACTGTTGGCGGGAAGAGAGGAGAAACATGAGAATTACAGAGCGCCATGCTGACGTGGGGTGGTCGGATTGGGAACTATTGGTTAGTGGAGACAACAACCGAGTGGGAAAGTGGCATACGATAAAGTGAACTAGATATGATGGCATTATGCATTCGTTGTTCTTGTTGGCACAAACGTATCAATGTAGGTGTGAATGGTGGCAATGATAACGAGTTATGGAAAGTTGACTGTACATCAATTAGCAATCTAAAGAAAACTTTTGCATTTTATTCATGAAGTTTCAAATTAACCTAGTAGTAATCCTATAAAGGATCACTAGTATAGAATATCATTAGTAGAATAGGGTACTAAAGCCCGATATTTTGTTTGAAAACCAAAAGATTAAGTTTATGCCAGAAACACATTTTTACTCAATTTTCAAATATTTTTCGGAAGCAATTTTTCCGATTTTTGAGATTTTGTCACACTACTTGTTTGAACTCAAATTTTGGGTGTATTTTGTTTTCCGTTCCCCTTCAGAAATGTAAGACAAAAACAACATCAGTGATAAAACTTTTGAAAAGGTAACCCCCAGTGATAATTTTTCGGCAAAGTGAACTCCAAAATCAATGATCAAAAGTGTCAAGGTTCAAATTTGGACTGATTTTTAAAATTATTGTTTGAGTATGATGGCCGTTATTTGAGCGTGAAAATCTGACAAAGTAGTAGCCAAGACAAGTTCTGTCGTGCTATTAAAAATTAAAAAAAAAGAAAAACAATATATTATTAAAAATTCTATGATTTCATTGCAAGACGAATAATGTGAAGAATTGTTAAAAATCATAAAACGGTTAGATGATAAAATGTAGAAAGACAAAACGAATTTCGAATATTTACTTTTAACACAGTGAAGATTCGAAATTCGTTTTGTTTTTCTATATTTCACATTGTCAAATACAGCTTTTATGTAATAGATTTGTTAAAAAAAGTTCTTTGCCATTTGTCAATTTATATGGTGTACAAAATAATAAGATTTTCACGTTAAGGAATGATTTATGAAACATATGAATAAGGCAATTCATTCCGTATTCAGCTACAGGCCACACAGACTGAACGATCACTAAACCGCACGGCCACGAAGAATACATACAAATACCACGCACTAATGAAAAAGTATCAGGTTAACCTATGCGCCAAAGACGGTCTTGGAGGAATATCTAAAAGTATTCGTGTAGAAGTGTCTTAATCTAACATTTAAATGTATTCCTGGATAAATTCTTTGTGAATAAGTGCTAACCCCGTGAAGAAGCCTAAATAAATCCTGGAAGCATGACTGTAGGGAACCTTGGAAGGATCCCAATTCTCTAGGAAGAATTCGTAAACAAAAAGAGCAAAACTCTTGAAGGACTTTCCAAAGAAATTGAAGCAATCCCATGAAACAGCTGTTGGAAAAGTGTGTATTGAACTTTCTGGACCGTAACCTGAATTCTTGAAGGAATATCTGGATGGACTCTTGGGAACATACCTGTGGGGATCGGCTACTTATGGCAGTTCTTGGAAATAAACACCGTAAAAGACATTCCAAGGGAAATTGTTGGAGAAATCGATTAGAAAGCTAATGCAAGAATTCTCATACGAGCTACTAGAGGATCTCTGATAGATTTTTTTTAAAGAATTCTCGTCGAAATACTTAAGTGATCCCTAGTCTCCAGTTTTATAACCATATAGATGAATTTAACATTTTCGGAATAAGTGACAGTTTATTTGATGTTACTTCTCAGAAGCTATCATCGAACGTAACATAGAATCCAATGGAATTAGGTAATAGGGTGATTTATGACTTCGGTACCATTCTCGCATAAATTTTGATCTCGCTCTAAAAGCCATTGGTAATCGAATGTTTAGCTCGTTGTTTTTGAGCAAATTAATGTATTGAAACTATCTCCACTGGAAGATAGAGTACGACCTCCTCTACATTGTAGCATTGGTTATTAACGAGTAAATCCATTCGTCACCAAAGGCTTCAGGGCGAGATCATAAAATAAGCGTGATTTAGACGTTAAATTTGCAGTATTGAAAACTACTCCAATAAATACCGTAAAACGGGGTAACTTTGATAGTTTTTTCGAAGAAAACTTCAATATTTATGCATTCTGTTTCAAAGAACTACAATTTATATTTTTAAAAAAAGTACTGACATCCTAGCTATCGATTGCACTCTATAGATTGCCAAAAGTTTTATTCTGAATACATATATTATTTTTCATATAATCGAAAGTCGATTTTCTGTTTTGGGGTAGCTTTGATAATCGAGCATAAATCGAACAAAATTGAATGAATTACGGAACATTTATAGGGCATTGCATAACTCTAGGCGTTTAACGCTATATGGAAATTTCTGACTTAGATTACAAAAATGGTCTCAGTTTGTAAAAATGGTTTTCGCTAAGAGATTTGAGACCGAATTCATGTTCTACTATAACTAGGCTGTCAAGGATAAGTGACGAACTCATTATGACTTCATCAAATAGTGATCGTAGAACAAGTTGTTTGTCAGCGTTGCAAAAATGCTAAAATCTTATAAATTTTTAATATTTGCATATAAATCCTCAAATGCACTTGATTCCAACGAAAATAGCTTTGACATAAAATGTCATACTAATACTCTTTACTTTTGCATTCGTTTTGCTCAACTGATTAACAGAAACTTCGTTATTTCGTTTAATATTTTGTGGGCCACGCACTATCAATGTTATTAAAGTTACCCCGTTTTACGGTACAATTAAATGACTCTTTGTCCTGTCAGCTTCACCCTGAAATAATTTTCGAGACTGAACAAACAATTTTGCTATAGTTATCATAATTTGAAATAAATGCGACTCAAAGCGTGCTTGATTACGAAATGCCGATGTTAGAACACCAGATTAACCCGCAGTTCTTATGGGAAGGTTGCCGAAGAAAACAAAGCTGCCGACAATATACACACTGACATGAAAAGTTCCAAGCATTGAAGAAACGTTTTGAAACAAGTTTCGACAATTTTGTGAATCTAAACAGGACTGTCTAGCGCACACATGTAAACACACAAATACAAACTGTATTACACAGTTTGTTTTTGTATGTCAGAGAACATTGCAAAAAAAAATGCGGCTTTGGCTTAGATTGACGAGAATACGTAAATTTCCTTATGTAATCTGGCAATATTGCTACAATTACTACTTCAATATCATAAAGTTGTAGTGGCGAAATGCCTCTAAAATCATTACCAAGTCAGGTATTAGTAACGAGGAACAAATCAGATGTCTGAGAGCTTTCTTTGCCAACTCGCCATTTCCGCATCGTGTATTTCACGTGGAAGTACCAGAGTTGCTCAATATCAGTCATATAGCTGATGCCCTAAAACTATCAATATCTTTTGCAAGCTATCAATATCAATTTGATTTGACAAACAATAACAGTGATCTGACATCACACTCTTGATCATAATCACTTCAGAATAAGTGATCACGTGGTAATTAACCAAGCTTTCAATGTTTTTCAGTGACCAACACATAGTTTCAATCCATCTGTAGCAATGGTAAAAATACCCGTACTGATAAATTGTTATTTTATTTGCTTCATTTAACGTTCAACGCTTCGTCATCGTCATGATAGTCATCATCGAAACTTCAAAAGCAGTTTTTCTGTTCAAAACTGATAATTATTCGATGAAAATGTGTTCACTGTGTTTTGGTTGGAGAATCGAAAACAGTGAACATTTTTTTTTTTTGTAAATTTTCTGGATTTTGAACTAAAAAACTGCGTTTGAAAATTCCGAAATCAATGACGGATCCTGCCCTCTTAAGGCTAAACTCAACGCATCATTGATAGTCTTTCGACATCAATGCACTAGTGATGGAGTAGACAGGATGATGTCGATGTAATATAGATTGATTCGAACTGTTATTATTATTATTATTATTATTTATTAGCGACACTTTACCATTCGTTTGGCATTCGTGTCGGGATTTGAGAAACTTAAAAACTAAATACTTTTGTACAAATCAATTTCTTTGATGAATTTGATCAACGCCCTCTCCTTCTTGTCATTGTTAGCGAGAATTTCTGGAAAAGTACCGACGATTCCACAATTTCTTCTAGCTGTGATGAATCCAATACAGTCAACGAGGATATGATGAACGGTGAGATGTGTGCCACAGAATCTACAGATCGGTTGACACGTTTTTTCTAACAGATACGAGTGTGTCAAACAAGCCCAATTCGTAATCTTGTTAGAATCCGCTGTTCAGATGCATTATTTCTGTCGAAAAACTCGGCTACACTTGGTTTTATTTGACGTAGATGTGCTACTGACCGTCTCCAGTCGTTCTCCCAGGCACACCAAATGAGGTTTTTCGTGTATCGTATAACATCTTGAGCCGGAATTGCTGTTTCAATTGGTATTTTGCTTCGTCCTTCATTTGCTAATTTATCTGCTTCCACATTCCCAGGAATTCCTGCGTGTCCAGGAATCCAGCTGAAGGTTATTCTCTTGTTGTGAGCATTATGTTCCACAGCCTGGATCCATGGATGAGTTGATTTTCCTCCACAAATGGCATCAAGACAACTGGCCGAATCTGTTAAGATTATCGTGGGTTTATCGGAGCGTATTACTGCCACAGCTTCCTTTAGTGCATAGGCTTCAGCTGAAAAAATGCTACAAGTTCCAGGTAGACCAGAAGAGCTTTTATATGTTTCAGTAATTATTCCAATTCCCGTCTCATAGAGTACTTTTGAGCCGTCAGTATACAGTTTTCTAAATGATATGTACTTAGTGTTCATTAGCTCAGCGAACATCGGAAGCACTCTCTGACTAGAAGTACCAGCCTTTATGCTATTCTTCAGTGTATCATCAATTTTTGGCGGTTTCGTGTACCATTTCCGATTAGTCAGTCTAATAACGGATTTAATTTTGGGGACAGTCAAGCCAGTAGCTTCAAGAAATAATTCAGAGGCACGTTTTACAACAGGGAGACGTTCCGCCAAGTCGTTTTTCTCCATAAGACGGATGACTAAGGTGGTTAGACGCTGAATTATTTTTAAACGAAACGGTAGGCAGCTTGCTTCTGCAACGACAGAGACAACAGGGCTAGTACGGAAGGCCCCCGAAGCTTGACGGATTATTTCGTTATATGTGGGAGATAATATGCGTTCTAAAGCCTCGATGTTACGACTTGTGAGTCCAATTCCATATACCATCTTGGAGAATATAAGAGCTTCACCTACCTTAAGGAGTTTCATTCGACTTCTTCTTGCTAAACGGCAACCCAAAATACGTAGGATGTTAATACGATGAGTGCAACTGCGTTTGGTTTCTGCAAAGTGCTGCAGAAAATTCAACTTAGAATCTATTCAAATACCAAGTATTTTCATTTTGCGGACGCGAGGTATAGGAATACCATTGACATTGACTGCACGACCCCGTTTACGGTGCGAAGGTTCTATGGAGAAACCTACGCTTGTGGTCCAACTAGTCAGTGCAGTCACAGCACTCCTAATCATTCGGCGCAGTATACCAAAATTTTGCCCCTTTGCAATCAGAATCACATCATCAGCATAAACTAAAATTTGAACACCTTGTGGTATGTTCGCAAAAATCGGTTGCATCGCGACTAAGAACAGAGTTACCGAAAGGATGGATCCTTGCGGAACTCCATTCTCTGATTCGAACTGTATTGCAGTCGGCCTGTACAAATCAGCACATTTTAGGGCGTTGAAAGTGACATCGAGCAACTCTGGGAAGTACGAAGATACACTATGCCCTGGGGAGTCGAGAAGATTTTCGATCCGCAAAGATCCTCGACTGGTGAAACTCGCATGCACCATCTCTAGCATGGTCTTACTTAAGGCGAAGTAGGCAGTCATTGAAATTTGTACGCGTCGTTGATGATTATTGCTAATTCATCTCTCGTTTTCGAATCAAAGAAAATCAGTTGGTTTTGCACTGACACAGCTGAAAAAGTATCAGCATACCTTATGCATGTTAGTGCGTACAGTGAAACTTGTTCAGGTCAATACAAACTATCAAGACTGAGTTTTATCATTTTGAAAGTCAAGCTGAAAAGTCATCATTGTTGCTAAAACGAATGACGGGCTACTTAGCCTTAAAAGCTGCGAGTTTGCCGCCATGGCTAGTAGTAGCGATTCTTTGTTTTTATGCTTTAAACTGACACAACGTCCAAAAGCAGGCTTTGGAAAAATTCAAAGATCATTGACACACAAGCCATAATTCTATCCCATTTATCCGTCTGCATTCACACAACACGCATGACATTTATCGTTCGCGGAAGATAACGAGCCACGAAAAAAAAGACAGACAGACACCACTCACTGTTTGGCACCGACCACTTGTAACATTCGTTGACACACCCTCATTCTAATCAAAAATAGGGGCGAATATTTTCCATTGTCTGTGCTACGTCTGTAACCTAAAGGGTGTTTAAAGATCTAAAAGATTATAATTAAGTTGTTTTAGGTTGCATTACCAGAAGATTTGAAAGTTGTTTCCATTTTTTTTTTTTTGCAAAACATCAATCACTTGAATGGCTTGATACCGCTTTATTTTGTGAGATTTGCTACTCTTGAACGCTCTCTCGTCTCGTACCAAACGAGAGGAGAGTGAATATCAAAATTCATAGGGCTCTCCGATTGCGATCTGCCACGAACTGTTATGGTTCACGAACTGTTGCACTCTCTGGTTCGATCGGCATGTTCGGATCAAAATCCAAACACTGCTTAAAAGTTGTCGTGCCTAGATAAAACGTGGGCAGGGATTGAATCTTGAGATAATTGAGAGAATCACTTATTTGTCTCTCTCTCTGTAACAAAGATAAACCGCAGCACATTATTATAACCTGTTTATCATCTTCTGATACAGCTCTGATTATAGGGGGGGGGGTGGGCAACAGTGCATGATAAAATTCATCTAAACAAGCACTAAACTTGGGGACACTATTGCTATTAGATGTTCGGGGATTGTTTATCATACTAGTAGAGTAAAGCACCTACCCCCAATGGTAAATAAGCGAGAAAATTGAGTTTAATCATCGCTCTCTCTTTGGGGCTTTCCTTCACTGCTGCTATTTATCGAGCTTGTTAGAACTTGCAAAACATTGCCGATCAAGGACCGATACATATGCAATGTATTTATTCACTTGCTTTGATCGTGCTTCGAAATCAAATGAGAACAAATTCTGCAATGCCTGGGTGTGGGGAAGGATGCCCACTCAACTGGAAAAAAAACTCTCTATAGGTATCCCATAGACACATCGGAAAGTTAGATGTTCTCAATGAGCAGGTCGTAGAACACGTTTTAGGGACAAATTGATCAAAAATTACCATTTCCCAACAATGATTCAAAGCCAACCGTCCCAACCAGACACAGTCATCGAACGCATCTCAGCCCAGCCAGGATGGGCGACGACAACGAGACGAATCCGATTACGAATGATAGCTCACGTCCACTCGTGCGTCTGCTCGCTCGCAGCATCATCGGAGAGCATAGTGCGGCGCAATGGGAAACACCCGAGCAGGAGGCTTGACGATCGGCGGCTTGATGGGCCCAGAAAACGGAAACATTTTACGATTCGATGTGTTACTGTTATTGTGAAAGATCACGTACACGGAGATCATCTTTCTTCGCCCTGGCCATGTCCATGCAGTCAGTGTTCAGCGCTTTGTCTATTTGCTGGTCGTCGACGTCGTCGCGTCATCCCAAGAAGTGCACGCATGCGGATCTCGGACGTGCCAAAATCTCAGTCCGTTTTTTCACACTTTTTTTTCGCAATAAAAATCAAAAGAAAAAAAAACGTTCGAAGATGCGTCCAGCTGATCCAGATCCGATCTTTGAGGGCTTTGTTCGACGCCTGTAATGCCGTCTTTGTTGCTGCCGGGGTGTGTAAATGAACCGGCTGAGGAAGGGTCTGCATTAGGTGTGCGAGAGTTGACCATTAACGTGAAGAAGGAGGATCGCATTGGTGGGATTATCTTCGGGCATTTGGCACCCGGGTTTCCTTCTATCATCGATGACTGGGAGGTTGTAATCCGGTTGTTGTGCGATTGAATGAAAATTTAATTTTCTCTTGAAATGGGATAAGCCGAGGACAAATTTCTTCGGCTTTGTCCGGCAGGAAGATCTAAAAAGGCATTGCGTTTTACTGGGTGAATAACGATGAAGATGGTGGTGATGATGATGACGATGATTTGCGATTGGATCTCATTTGTCTGTGCGTGATTGGACAATGGAAAACATTTTCTTCATTTGAAAGAGACCGAAAAGATTGTCTACATGCATGGAAACGGTTCTTGGAAGATCAATTGAAAACGATTGCCGTAGGAAAGCTTTCTCGAAAAAATGGACCATATATGAACCACTAGTACTAAGCATAGCTCAATCTTGAGTCGGTATGACCACAATGAATTGAATCTGAGAAAATCTTCTATAAATTCCTACACAAGTAACATTAAAGGTTTGTTATGGTTTTATTACTGACGTGAAACGAACATTGTTACAAATTTAGTGGAACTTTTCTTGAAATATTGCTTTGAGGATTTTTCGGAGATATTCATGCTGGTTTTTATATTCGTGGGAATCTCTTAGGAAAACTTTGAAGGAATACTGAGGAGGTACAACAGCCGTATCCGAAATCAATTATAAAATAAAATATTGAACTGCAGACGCCAATTTCAATAACTTTAGTACCATGAAAGTTTTTTTTTATATTCCCATCTCGAAAATGTTTCAAATTCGATACCCCATGCAATCAAATGCCATCGTTAAACACATCCAGAATCCTTTCCAGTCATCCAGAACTGATCCACTACTACACCAACCACGACAAAGTGTGAACATCATTTTCGGGCTACCACAAAACATGCTTAGCTTTCTAAACGTTTCGCCACCGCATCAAACCGCCCAAATGGTGACAACCGACGCACCACATTCGTGCATCCCTTTCCCTCGCCTGTCCAAACCCTCGCAACCATTTCACCGTTTTTTCTCTGTTCTCACTCGCTTCATCGCCAATCCGCAGACAAAGCAAATTTCACCCGGCTAACACGCCAAAGCGGATTGCAACAATGTGGCTAAATTTTTTGGCCACTTGCACTACTCTTCCACCGGGCAGGACAGGGACGATTCGTTATTGATTTTGCGGCTCAGCACCACCGCATTGGCGATCGTTTACCGTTTCGGATTACCGAAATGAGCAATCAATATGTTGCGATTTTCGTTGTACAGAAGCGGACCAAGCGAACGCATCATAATCAGTGTAATCGATTTTGTCAAAATATCCTTCCGTGTGCCATTGTGCGGGAAAGAAAGCGAAGATTGATGATGCAAGAGCAGATTGAGACCTCCTTCGAGACGGAATCGAAAAGGATGAGATAGTGTCCTGAACATCTTCTGTTATTTGGCAGAAGTTGACAGAACTTTTCAACCCGAATGGAGGGAAATTGATTGTTGTTCCTCTCAAGAAGCAGCATCATTAATTTGGACTTTGGATGGAGATGAAAAATCGTTTGTGGTAATGATAGTGTCGAAATGTTTGCCTCCATTCACAAACATGGGCGTAGCCGGGAAAAAGGCAAGGTTACCGTGGTTTCCCTTCTTCCCGATCAACGAAAAATATATCAGAATCAGCTTGTTCGTTACCTAGGCTAATTATTCTTCTTATTGATAATACGTCCTCACTGGGACAGAGCTAACTTCTCAGTTTAGTGATCTTATGAGCACTTTCACAGTTATTAACTGAGAGCTTTCTTTGCCAAAGTTACAATTTTCGTATTCGTGTATCGTGTGGCAGTTACGATAACATTATATGCCAGGGAAGTCAAGGAAATTTATGTTACGAAAAGATCCTGAACCGACCGGGAATCGAACCGCCGCGGACTCTAACCATTCGGCTAAGGAAGGCCTCCCAAAGAACAGTATTTTGTATGAATATTCCAAAAATTGTCTTCAGCATTCATATTTATTTAAAATTCCATTATGGTAAACTGTTAGGATAAATTATCAGTACACGGTGTCGAATATTTGGCTAGAAACCTAATAGTATTTCAAACATTCTTTCAAAGTGGGTAAATTCGCCACCCAGGTGTCCATGAGAACGAAACTGCATTTGGAGAGGGAAAACGCTTGAAAGAGGGCGATACTTCTAGCATGCAAGTGATTGAAAACCTTGACTCATAATGAGTGGAGGAGGCACTCAACCTAATTAACGTTTATGCTCTATAATCTGAAGATTAATCTCCAATGCTCGCTATATCCAAGATTTTATTTTTCAGCTTTATTATGATAATTTATTATATTCTTCAAATGATAATTTTCGAAACTAAATCAAAAGTTTTTGAATTTAACATCTACTTCTGATTTAGAAGCCTATAATACATTTAGAATAATATTACATATGCTTTCATAAAATACATACCAATAACCAATTTCAATAATTCACGGATATCAATATATTTTTGAGATAGGTCAATTAATGAATATGATAGGTATTGTATTGTATGTACTTCAAGAATAATGCTTAATTGAAACATTCGATTCGCTTATCAGGGGGGCTATTTGGACTCAAGTAGGGTAAAGTCAAAAAACACTGCTCTATTGTGCCAAACAAAATTTCGCCGTTGCCCTCCCCTTGTCCGATGGAAAAATTTCAACCGCGGAAATTTATCTCGTTTCTGATTAATTCAAAGATTATCTTTAGCATTCATGTTTATAAAACAAGGGCTTTTTTGAATTTTCGACTTAAAAATATTTATCGATATTTGTGATACTGAGCAACTTTGCCGAAGACGCCATCTTTCTAAGTGGTCAGGCTACTGAGTTATGCGCAAAACAAAAATTCCATGCCCACTAGCGCCGCCTGGTGGCGTAATTCCGTATCAGAATGACCACCACCATGTCAGCCCTTGAACTACTGAACAACTCTTCCGAAGACACCAACCTTCAAAACATCAGGATCTAGAGATATGTTACAAAATTTTGCATTCTTATTCCTCATGGTTCATACAGTGCAAATCAGAAAAAACGCCCCTACCGGCCAAGTTCTCAACTAAAAGGATGATCCTCAACTCCTAAAGGTAGATCGTACCTAGCACTGAAACTTCGCTCAAGACAGTACTTTGCTATCTCTTTTGGCATACGAGATATTCAACGACACCCCCAAAGTGATGAAATCCCATAAGCCCTGGGTCTCCTATAACGTTCTGGTGTGTCTTATAGGAGTGAGCGTAATAGGAGTGCACTTTATAGGAATGCGTTTAATAGGAGACCCGAATGTATATCGAAGAAAATATACTTAATTTTGTTTAACAGGTATTTTTTGATGAAAAAATTGATCTAAAATTGATGATTTACACCTAGCAGGCGTTTCCAGTCTATCTTAAATGTTTTTAAAATATTTTCCCTGTTTAAATTCTATATTTTTTAACGCCCTTGTTATATCAGAGCCTATTTCAAAGCGAGCTAGAGATTCCTGGAGTATTCCTTAAAGAAATAAATTGCAGAGTACTTCGAAAATTCTTGGAGTAATCCTTGACTATTTGGAGAAATTAAAAAAAAAACAAAATGAGATATCTCAGGAATTTTAATAAAAGTTAAAGTTGAGCAGTGCTTGAAAATTTGTATTGTATTGTTGTCAATTTCGGCCAAATATTTTGATTGGTTTGTAATTGCTGCAGGAGTCCTGGCAACAATATTGAAAGAGGCAATTATGGAGTTCCAAGAATTTAACTATGAGGAATTCATGCAGGATTTGTTAGTAAAAATTAAAAGCAAAATCTTTGAAATTTCTTAGAAGAAGTTTAAAATAAAATTCCCAATATTTTTATTTTCAAAAATGTATAAAAAAATCAAAATGAAATCATATGACTACAATAAAATTAAGAAATATCCTGGAAGTTTTTTCAATCAAAAATTTGCTGAACGCAGATATTCAGATATTTAATTATTTGCGTTATTCAGGGAGAATACATTCGAAGATTCGGGTGTTCGGGAAATTTGATCATAGGATACTCATATATGATACATACATATGATACTTGATGATTAAATTGTTGTGATAGAAAAACCCGTAATAATTTTCTGGATATAAATATGGAGAATATCTTAAAGAAATCACTGGAAGAAATTTCTTTATAAATTCCTAATTTAATCAATGGGGGTTTACTCCACGTTGAATCCTTGAAAAAAATCAAGAACTATGCAGGCTTTGGAAAATATCCTTGGAGAAACTCCTGCAGGAATTCATAATAAAACTGATGGAGATATTCCGAGGGAATTTATTTTTTCAGAATTTTAAAACGAATAGCTGCAGGATTGGCCCCTAGAGCAATCTACGAATAATTACTTGTTTCTTCATTAGAAGGTCCGGTGCCAGAATGCCTGAAAAATTGTTGAAATAATTTATGAAGGAACCTCTAGACAAATTCCTACAGCGACTTCGGTATCGTAGACAGAATTGCATGAAGAATTCATGATATTATCCACTTGAAATCTTGTTAAAATTACTTTAGGAGATTCTTAGTATTATGCTTTTAAGAAACTTTAGGAGAAATCCTTTAATTTAAAATTCTTAGACCTCAGAATTTACTCAAAAACATTATTAGGCATTTTATGAGGGATTTTTTTTAATGATCCCTGGTGGAACTCCTGGAGAAATTCTTGAAGAAATGTTTGAACCATTTCTTTATGGAACTCTAGGAGTGTTTTCTGATGGAATTGCTCAAAAAATCCTTGAGAAGGGAATACATTAAGTCAATACTGATCATAGAAAAATTCCTATGGAGTCTGGAGTCTCTGAAATCACTTTGGAAAAAAAAATCTGGTAGAATCCCTGGACCTCTCAGAAGTCTTTAAAGATGAGTTTTTAATCTGAGTTTGTTCTAGTCTTGTTTTATGTGAAGTCTAAATCAATAATTATTAACTCCGACTCGAAAGCACAATTTTAGCCTAAATATTGGGCAGGTTTAAAATAAAACCTACAAAAAATTAATGGCAACCAATAAAGGTACATCAAGTTAAAATTACGTTATGAAGAGGTTACATTATATCGATCTTACGTTATATATAGGTTACGTTATATCGAAATATGACTGTACTTCGAAGTTTTCCGGCAGTCCTCAGAAATATTTCAAGGTTATTTTTATTTTGGGAACGCCTCTAAGACTTTTTGAGAAGTTCAGAATCAAAACTTTATACATAAATTAATATATTTTACTTTTCACATCACCAGATGGATTAATTCAGGCTTTGGAAAATTTAAATTAAACGATCATTGACGCACGAGCTATAATTTGATCCCATTTATTCGCCTGCATTCATACAACACGCTTGACATTTATCGTTCGTGGAAGTTAACTAGCCACGCAAGGCAAAAAGACAGACCCACACCACCCATTGTTTGGCACCGATCATTGCGTGTCAACACTTGTAACATTTGCTAATACATTCTCATTCTGAACTAGAAACAGAGGCGAATATTTTCCATTTTCTGTGCTATGTTTGAAACCAAAGGAGTGTTCGATGATCCAATAGATTTTAATCAAGTTGTTTAAGGTTGCAGAAAATATGAAAGTTTTTACCAATTTGTTTATTGTTGTATTTTTTCATAGCATAACTTCTCTGAATGTGCTTAGAATTACTAAGTATTACATGAATTAAATGATAATGGTTCTTTGATTTCCTCAAAGCTATAGATAGGCATAGATCTGCAACGCCAATGCATTCTGTGAAAACCAAAAGCTGCTTCGTTTCAATGTCTTACGTTTCGATGTATTTAACACCTTTTTCAATGATTCTAAACTTAATCGCGTAGGTACATAAATATCAATTAATCAAGGAATATTACAAATATTACAGAATCAATAGCTTGGTGGCTCTAACTGTCAAGCAATGGTCATAACACATATAAACATTCAAACAGGCTTGCTACAAACATTACAAAAAACCTCAATCATTTATACTAAGGGGTCATGCACAAATTATGTCACGCTCCAAGCAGGGAAGGGCGTCAAGCCAAGTGTCAGAGTCAAGTTGCAAGAGAACTCATACCAAAAAACGTGACATAGGGGAGAGGGGGTCAAAAAAGTTACAGTTTAGCGTGACATAATTTGTGTACCAACTCTAAGTACACATATTCTAAATTATTATAATTACTGGCACAAAAACACTGAGTTAAAAGCTGATTCTTATTTTATTTTCTTTATCATAAATCTATTTGTACAATTTTCTTTTCATTCTTAATTTACTATCCAATATTATAATATGCAAGCCGACTGTCAAGTTTGGTTGTGTGCTGTTAGTACCCGGTATTCTTCGAGCAAATGGCGTTACCTCTTTCTCTGTGTCTTTGTGCTCTCTTCTTTGGTGTTTGATTGTGTGTAAGACGCCAGCATATGGTGAAGATAAACAGTTAACATACATACGTTTTTATTGAAGAAGGAGCCTCCGCCCAGCTGCGAGTGTTGCGGAACCGTAGTTGATGTACGACATCTTATTCTGCACTGCAGAAAATATGAGCAGGAAAGACGAAGATACGCCATCGACTCGCTTAGCTTGGGAGAAGTATTAGATAATAGTAACGAAACAATTGAACTATTTACGCGATACAAGACTGTATACAAAACTTTGATCGCATTGTACTGTAAAAAGTGAAATGGTAAAATTATTTTTTTCTTCCTGACACGAATGCACCCTTCTGGTGTAAAGTGTCACTAATAAACAAAAAAAAAAAAAAAAACATCTGATCATTTGTTTACAGTATGCTCAGTGTTGACTATATCAGCAATGTTTTTTTTACAAGGGCTTATTTGCATTCATCGATTTCTCTTTATCATTGCTCTCTTTGCGTTATTGCAGAAAACTGTTTTTTTTTTCATAACATATTTTCGTGTTGTAGGATAAAGAATCACTATGTCTTGCTTCATTTAATGAAGCTTCTTGATAAAAACAAGAACTTTTACAGATTTATCTAATTTAGTGAAGTTAATAGCTAAAGAGAGGATCGATGAAGAGAAATCGCTCATGTCAGTTAGGCCCTTATACAGTAACAGAGCAGATATGACAAACTGCCGATATAGGCAATGCAGAGGAGCGACGATGTTGGTCAAGTATTTTGACATTGTCTAATGTAAACCTACGATCATTCTCTATACAATGTTGGAGTAAGGGAACTTTCTCCTTAAAGCGAATAAGGTCATAGGATGTAGTCGGACTTTCTGGATTGCGTTCTGTCTTTTTTCCAATTTGTTAAAGTTCTTCTAATTGGTGATTACAAATATGTACGTTGTTTCAGAGTTTTTGTAGTTGGTCCAACGTTTAGGAGATGTGGGATGATGTCTTTGAAAAAAGATCCAATTGAGGACTTTTTGGAGCAATCCATGAGATAGTTCTTATGTGAATCTCTGAAAAAATGTGGATGCTCTCTCAAAGAAATTCTGTGTTTCTTGGATTGATTGTTGGTGTTAAATGTGATAGAAGCCTAGAATATATGCCAAAAGGAATTTATAGAGCAGATTCTGACAATTTTTTTTTGTACTATTTTTTAGAAATATCTTCTTAAGAAAAATTCCTGAAAAAAAGATACTGATGGAAGAACCCTCAAGAAATCTAGAAGCATGTCACTTTTGAAGGTATCTGTTGAGAAATTCTATGTATCATTAATTGAAGGTACCGTAATCTGGGTAGCATCAGCGGGGCAACATTGATCGCAGTGACCCTCCTCGTAAAAAGTTCAATTCAACATTTATCGATGAAAAATTTTTAATGCTTGAATGGTGATTCCCTTCCTCCTATTCATTAGCTATTGAACATTGAGGGTTGATTGAGTTGTGTTTATGCGTAAATTGAGTTGTGTTTATGCGTATTTTTTTTCACTTTTGAAAACATTGATTTTTATGATAATGGATAACACGCTCGAAAAATGTCTCACTTGAGTTCTGAAAACATATGAGCAGAAGAAATGCAGTTATTACTAAAACTAACATCGATTCCGTTGTCAAAACTTCAATAAATATGTGCAGTTAAGCATAATTCACAAATTACTATAAAGAATGCATAAATTCCTTGGGGAATTGCCTACATTTAGGCGAATTTCACAATTCAAGGTGTTTTTTATTTTGAAATAACTCAAAAAGTAAATGACTTCCAAAAGTTTGGTCTTCATATTCGGCTTCAGGGACCACAATTTTAGTAAGTAATGATATTTTAAACTTTACCGAACGTTGTTTTCATGGATGATCTTTGTTATCCCATATAGGCTGAATAGAAAAAAATCACTTCAAACATTTTAAAACATGCTTTAAACTTTCAGAAACCAAAAACAGTATATAGACATGATCATTGGGTGTCAATACTTGTTTTAAAACTGCAAAACTTGCAACATATGCATTTTAAATTAAATTTTTAAGTAATATCCAAAAAAAATGTTCAATTTTACCCCGGATTACGGTATCAACAAATAACATAGTAAAATGCAGGAAAACTATTTGTGACTCCATCCATTACGAAGGAGTCTTTGCAACAAATGTCAGTATATAACTCATGCTTTGTGTTTTTAAAAGCGATACATTTTAAAGAATACATTGAGTAGGAATTAGAAAAACTTCTTGAAGAATGCAACCCAGAGGAACAATTAACAGCATATCCTGGAAAAATCTCTACAAGAATCCCAAGACAACTCACTGGAGATTTGAAGTCAGTTTCCTTTTTTGTATACCTTGAAACATTATTTGAGGGCCACCTACAGAAATTCGGGTGTTATTATTGGAAAAAATACTTGTGAAATGTATCTAAGAGAATTATTACCAGACCAGGATAAAAATCAAATGAGGCTTCAATTTTTTTTATCTGGAATACTCCAAGTTATATTTAAATGGATGTCTTTCATAGTTAAACTTGAATGCAATAACAGTGCACATTTTGATTATAATGATCAGTTTTGAGCAAAATTCGTGAATGAACTTTTGAGATCGCTCGCCCCCTGATGGAAAACCTTGCTTCGCCCATACCAAACAGACAGCTTTCTCCCATTCAAGTAGAAAGTGGAAGTTAAAAAGATACAAATTAAATGCGCCTTGGTGCGAATATCCTTGGAAGCTGCATCCAACCAGGTAGATACAGAGAGATCCTTCCTTTCTAAATAGGGATGATGCGGGCTGATGAGTTTTGTGACAACTTAATCGGATCTCGATCCTGAAGCTGAATCTTTCGAAGGAAGCTAAATATGCCGGGTGTATGGTAGCAAATCGTGCCATCAATTGTGCAAATACTTGGTCAAGAAAATTGCTTTCTTATTGTGCCCGATTGATTGATGAGCCAATCGTGTGCTTATCACTCAGTTTTCGATCTTTCATTTATCTGAATGTAGTTTCGAACTGACCGATCCGAAGAAACCTTTTCGCAGACAACATTCGTTTCCTAGTAGAAGTGTTAGGCACATTTAACATTTAATTAATTACAATCCAATGAGCAAGCTACTTTCTCACCTCCGGGAATCACATTCAAAGAAATTTACCGCAAGACTTTCCACCAATTTCGAGTGTCAAAGGAGATTATGACAACTGTCTTTGCTTTCTAACTAAAGCTAAAGACAATGCGCGCCCATTGCACAGATGAGTTCATCTGAGGAGGATCGCAAACTTCAAAGACCCATTCCGTATATGAGAAGCTACCCGAGATGAGGTGTGAAAAAAGTAATGATAATCCCGTCAGGATGGTTTTTTTTTCTTCTGCAGAGCTAGGAAGCTCATTTTCATATTCCATTCATTGCAGTCAACTGACGAGAGAGACGGAACGGGGAAAGGGAATGAAAGACACATAGGGATGAAACACATTACTGCTGCTTTGTCTGACTCGAAAGGAACCCTTCTGAATGTGTCAATCATCGACTTAGATGCAGATCATTGTCACCAGCAAATAGCTTTTTTTTTGAAAATTTTCGTCGATCAGGACGAAACTTATTCTGGTAGAATCCTTGCCAGTTGGGTAGTCGTGAGACTATTTAGGACAATATAATCTATCGAATCGGTTAAATGTGGGCCATACATTGATTTTTTTGTAATGAGTACCTATGTAAATTGTAAGTAAATTATTGCCATTTAAAAATCGGCGAATAATTATCTACAAACAAATTTTTCTCAAGAATGTTTGTTTTTGTTTTCAAAAATTCAACCAGGAATATTTATGAGCAATATTCCAGATATGAATGTAGAGATTCCGCCAGAATTTTTGAAGGAATTTCGAAACTTCTTGAAAAAGTATGACATGGCTTTCTCAGATAAATCTATGAAACAATACCACTGGGAAACTGGAAAATATTCCGTAGGTTTTTGTAAGGGAATATTTGAAAAATCTCAGACAAAATCCCGAAGATTATTTATAACAAGTAAACGGAATAAACGTAAGAAACTCCGAAATGCTATTGCTATTGGAAACATAAGTGATATTTTAGAAGAAACCAAGAAAAAACAATTAAAAATTTACTCTTGTAATCTTTGGAACACTCTGTAAAACTAATCCCAGGATTAAATATTTTGGAAATCACTGAAGAAGACTCTGACAATATTTCTTGAAAAACTTCAAACTTGTTGAGTAATCGAACAACTTATAGAAACCCATGCAACATTTCCTGAAAAAAAAATCCCGCATAGATTTACTGGAGAACTTCATGGAATAATCTTTGAAGGAATTCCAGGGAGAACACATATCTGGAAATTGCTTGAAGAATTGTTAAGCAAAACAAAACGGCGTACGAACTTCTGTTGAAACTGTAATAGCACTTCCTGGAAAACTTCCTAAACGGACTTATTTGATCATTCTGGTCTTAATGTTTGTGCATTCCCTTGATATACACTTTTAGGAATCTTTGCAAGATATTCTGAAGTAACACTTTGAGAAATCAGTTAAGAAATCTCTAAAGGATTTTGTTGGAAGAATTAAAGGAAAGGAATAACTCTTCCCCGAGGATAGAATTGTTGAAGAACCTGTGAAGAAGTTACGTAGGAGAAGAAAGAAAGAAAGAAAGAAGTTACATCTGGAGGAATCTCTAGAGCCTTAAATATTTACACTAGCATTCTCTGCGATGATCCAAATCTTGAGTCAATAGCTTTCTCGTGTTTTGCAATACTTTACGAAATATTGTTTTTATTTTTTCCGGAAATGAAATATGTCTGGGAAACTCATTTTTATGTATTTTTCCTGTCCATGTCTACCAACATTTTGGATCTCTGCTTTTGATGAACTTTTCAAACTGAATTCTCAGGATTCACGAAACCCTTTAGTGTTTATTTTTTAAAGAAATTTCAGTTCATTTCATTTTTAAATGAGGTGCCTAATCGTAAAATGGCGTAAGGAATATTTTGGTCGGGAAATTTGCATTCAACAGAAAACATAACGTAATACGTAGATAATTGGCTTGTTTATTGGCTTCCATGCAATTTGTATGAAACGGACAATTGCTTTAAAGACTTCCAAGTCGATTTTCTTAAAACTATGTTTTTGTCACTTACATTCCATTACTTCTAACTCCCTCAAGTGTAGTTACTTATTTTTAATTTCTGAATTGGAAACAAATTTTGATATTATGTTCCTTTTGTTACAAATATTTGTATGGTTTCTAAACATTCTGTACACAGACTCGTTAGAACTAGTGATGGCGCTTAGAACTAGGCTTTAATAAATGCTAGAACGTCCATCGGATGACTATGAAGTGAAAATAATCCGATCGTATAACTCGCTTATCGTGAATCTTAGACCATCACATTCCTACTCATTATATAATCATTATCCTCTCCTCTCCCAGTAACGTAGAAGATACGCGTGGCCGGCAATGGAGGCTTTTAAGTCTTCTCAACTCGAAACTCTGGCGACGATTCACTCCTTCCTTATTACTTCGTTATTACGCAACGTAACGTATTGCTATGGTTTCTAAACATTCTGTATAAAAGTCGTAGTCCTACATCAAAATAAAAAAACCTACATTCGATAGATTACCTATCTCGTCTCTGAATATCATACGAAAATGACAAACTTGAGAACTTCTGTAGGGCAATTTCTGTCTAACGGCGTCTATTATTTTTCCTATACCACCTCTAATTCTGTTTCTCGTTTCCCCCTCATTAGGGCCCTCGCTCGCGCGCTGTAATAAATCTATTTGGGTTTCGGTTTAAGGCTCATTTCGCAACCGATACAACAATATGTCTCGTTTTCTTACGGGGAAATTTGCACCACTCACTCGGACTCGGAGTGTTGATTTGAGTGACAACCAGTGTGAAATCCAATCAATTTCTGGGGTTTCAAGGATTAGCAGTTTATCGCACATTTTTTTTCCGGTGGAAAAAGAGCTTGTTTTTTTGAAATTTGTCTTTTTTCCCGAAATGAAGCGAAAAACTAACGGAAACACTTAAGAAGATTATCGTCGAAGTGTGAAACCTTCTTTCGGTGGTGTCGGTTCGGTTGCGAGGGTAAATATAGAGTTGAGGTACGATGTCACCCTTTTTCGGGGAAATAAATAGATCACACTTCCTTGTCTGTTTTGGCGGCAAACGGGTTTCGAGCTTTCTCACGGAAGATGACCGGTGTCAATCAAATCGTGTTTGCTACTGTGCGTTGACAACTTGAACTCCTTCATTAGCATAACTTGGGAGGGTCTTTAATGAAGTAAACGCGCTGACCACTGGGTATCGCGTTTCTTTTGGCTGTGCCACAATTTTGTCCACGATTTTGTAATCCGAGTTCATAATGTAAGGATTTGTCTCCGTTGTAGTTAGGTCCAACTGCTATTGATTCCGGGTTACCTTCCTGATTGGGCCGCAGGTGGAAAACCCTTTCTGCGGTTTCGTATTACACAAACCGACAAATCATTCAGCTGTCAATCAAATTTTCGGGAATCGTCTCAAGACAAGCTGCGCTTCCTTAATAAATCATTGCACTCGAATAATAGAGAAAGCCGTTAAAATTTTAATTTCCTTGAATCCTGGAGGGTGATAATGGTTCACAATTATGATTCCAGAACATGCTTGAGGAGATATAACTTCTGGGAGTTCGTTGTCAGCCTGTGTCTTTGCAATAAATGCGAATCACTGGGACCAAACACCAACAAGCCTCGAACTCGTAATTATAAACTTTAATTAAATGTTGAGATTTTTCGTCCCCAGTTGGGAAGGGGCGGCACCAGAAGGAGACAATGGACGGGCGTCATATTTTGCAGTAATTAAACGGAATTAGACTCGCTGAGCCGTAAATTAGCTGGCTGCTGCTTCTGTTGTCCTTGCCGCCGTTGTCGTCGGTCGTCATTTTCCGTCGTAGTGTTGTGTGTGTGTGAGGGGCAACAGAAAAACTGTAAACTCATTAAAATTTGAATGGTGATAAAGCTGCCAACCAACCAGAGGGATCACTCACGTGGAAGTTGCAGTGCGCCAAGTGCTCCGTCATGTGTGTGATGTCATTTTTCCAATTTCCCGAACCCCCCGCCGAATCCCTTTCGGTCTTTCCCGGCTTGTGTCTCGGTTAGGGTGGTTCACTTTACGAAAAAGTTTGAAAATTAAATCTTTCACAGCTTCCTTACAATCCTTACGATACAGTTCTGTGGATGGAATTGGTACTCTTCTGCTTTGTTTGCAGAAGGTCATGGGCTCAATCCCAGCCCCGTCCATTTCATTGTACTTTGGAGATGAACATATCTGTCTACTGCTTACTTTTTCCTTCAATCCCAGAAAACCAGAAAACACATAAGAATTTTCGTGAAAATATGACTATGTACACGAATTACAACACAACCGTACATCACGGTGAATAAAATCGTATGATTGACAAATTTATTCGAATACTTTCTGAGCTCATCAGTGTATCGTCAACATACAAAATAAGTGGTATCAATTCGTGGCAACTGTCAAATCAACTTTGTTATCATAAATTAAATCGCATAGGATTACATATAAGTTTGCAATAAAATCCTTACTCATGCATTGTGTGTCAATTATCATCCTATAAAATAAGCACATAAATCGCCTTCACGTTTGTACATATAAGACACTTGGACGACATATTATACAAGATCTGCCCATATAAGCATCGTATGACGCAAAATTTGATTTTATTATACAGTATGGCCCATAAAAAATGCGAAAATTGTTTGAACGTGTATATAGCATCCACAAGCGTTATGTTCATGGTTTTTGTTAGTGAATGTAATTTCTGATTATTGTAGTATGTTCTGACATAACTTCACTATCCAGGACAATTTTTGTCATATTTTTCTTACTGTCCTAAATAATGTAATAAAGCAAATCAGCTCAAAGATTTTGTCCGCCCAAAGCAAGAAACAGCGTCTGATTGACGTATACTCTAGTGATAAACTTTCCACCTTCAAAAATCACACTTAATTGTTGAAAATTTTAGTTGGTTTGGTATCAGAGGATGGAAAAGTTCTTAGAGAACATGTTTTTCATGATCACAATAAAATAATTTTCCAGGGTCATAGTTTTGAGGGCATTTGCGTCTTATAGGTTTGATATGCCTTTATTTTTTGTTAAAGTTAGATAAAAAAAAAAACCACGGAGGCCTATAACAGATTTTTGAGGATGAAATTTGTTCCTTCGGTTAGAGACAACTTATATCAATACTAGCTCATGGGTTTTGAGCAAAACGGATCCGCTTATCACACTTATACAAAGGTTCAATCAAAGCTCTCCAAAATGAGCCGTTTTTTTCGAAAATATGTTTAAATCTTCAATAACCCAGGTATGAACCAATTCTATCATTTGATATGGGCGTATGCTGGAGACAAGGCCTGTGAAGAAGCTGACGTCATCGTTGATGTTTTAGAAGCTTTCATCACACAGATATTGAACTCGACGTCCGCATGATAAGATTTGAAGGTATACTTCCAATTCCTCTCTGGTAAGGTAACAGAATAAAAACCAAAATAAAAATCAACTAGTTAGTTGCCTAGGGCAATATATTTTTTCAATGTTTCCTAGATTGTTTCCAGACAGACCGGACTAGAAAATATGTTGGCATTCTATATAATCAATTAGGATTCCATCAATTCTTAATTTTTCTGATGCTATTTTGATACAGATACATCAAATAGAGAAGTTCGATTATTACAACAAATAATGCAAATATATTAATATTTCGTATGGCTGGGTGCGTTTTTCTGTATTAATTCAAAACACTTGGTCCAACTGGAACACCGATCAACTTACTGGATGATTCTTGTAGTTTGACGAGTTTGACTTAAAATCAGATTCTTGCCCAATATTTTTCAGAAAATTTAGAGTTGCCGCGCCTCTCCCTGGGCGATAGAAAAATTTACGCCACGGAAATAAATCTTTTGCTTCAAATGCGCAACATTTGTCTTTAGCATTTATGCAGAGTTCCATCTTAACCCTTCAGTCGTCGCGCAGTTTACCACCGTCAGAACCACCACGCTGAAGCTATGTACGATAAGCGAGGTTTTTTCACCACTGTTGTACAAAATACAACAGCGCGATGACTGAAGCGTTAAGAAGAATCTACCAAAAATTTCGAAAAGTTTGTGCCAAATTCATCCAGGAACGCTCCGAAAAGCACATCAAAGCATTTATAAAAATAATCTCACATATTCCCCAGAAATTCTACCTGTGATTCCTCTAGATGTTTTTGTTTCGATTCTTCAAGGAATATCTTCAATAATCACTTCATGCAGAAATCTCTTCTTGAAGTACATCGAAGCAATACTTCAAAGTATTTTTTTAAATGAATTATTGACATCCTGCCAGAAATTTCTCCTAAAGCATAATAAATTGCTGCATGGATTGTTTCAAGAATTCTAGTGAAAAACTTACTGGAAAAGTCAATGGGATTTTTTCAAGTATTCGTATAAAAGCCCTCTTTGGGAATTTTTCTGTATATCTTTGAGACTTTTGCTCCGTCGTGAGTTTTACCCGAAGTTCCGATGGAGGTTTTACTGCTCTTGTACGCCTACGTCCCATGTTTTATGCAAACCTTACGGATAGCGCACAAATATGCGTAGAATGGCCGATTATACATTTTTAGAACCAGTTTTTTTTTTCTTTTATTTCTTGTCTAAAATTTTCCAGGATTTGATCAGTAATTTCGCTAGTAACATCTCCAAGCATTACCTTTTGCAGGGTTTGCTTAAAAAATTGCTCCTGAGATTCTTCAAAATAGTTTTCCACAGTGTTGCGATGGATCTTCTTCGTGAACAATGATCGACGCATCTTCGCGATCCAACATTCGCCAAAATTCATTTCTCATTTTTGCGTCATGAAGAGCATCGCAAAAAACGAACGGATGCAACGTCGAAGAAGCAAAATGAACACACCGATAAGTGGTTCGCGAAGCCTTTCCACTCGTAGGATTCATTTATTCACGCGCTGTTCATTCTCGTGATTCATTGCAAGGTTGCTTCTTCTCGTAAAGTCAAGCCAACAGTCCACGCTAAACCAGCTCAACGCAGCGCATGTGTTAAAACTACACAGAATAAGGCAACCAATGCAGAACTGGCTGATTGAGTAAAAATTCTGTGTAGGTCGCATTCATTCTGTGAGATGCCGGCGGGTTGGCCTTCAGCTGCGTGGGGATCGATGGAAACGGAACTGTCAATGATCTACCGCGCGGCAGCAAACAGTTGGCCGTTTTTAAGATGGGTAGTTTTCAGAGATTTTTTCTAGCGAAAAGCCGGAAGATGGTGGCAAATGCGTAAGTGTTTCCCCATTTGCTTCCGCTTCGGCTATTCAAATGAAAAAAATCTCTGAAAACTTTAAAATTGGAAAGTTTTTTTTTATGTTTTCAGAAGAAAAACAAAAATGGTAGCGAATTCCGCATTCCAAGCGTTCCTTCTCTATGCGCATTTCACTCATTTAGTTTTGTAAACCATCATTTGCACAAAACTGTGTACAGCCCCTTTGCACAGAATCTGTGCTGCACGAAAAGAGGTCGATTTTGTGCGCACGGCACTCACTTTTGAGCGGAGCAAGTTTAGCGTGATTGTTGCGAGCCCGCATGAAGATGATCGAAATGAATATTTTCCTGCTCTTCGCGAAGAGCAGGCAGCGTGGATCCTACCGTTCACATTACCGAGCGATGGAAAATCACCCGATGAGAGAAACAGCGGGAGAAACAGCGATCCGAAAATGAAACACGAACGAATGAAGCGCCCGAACGGTTGTTTGTGTTTATTCGCAGATTCTGTTTTGATGCCTACGAAAATTCATCGTGCCTCGCGTTTTCGATCGTTGTTCAGCAACATTGGTTTTCCATAAACAGTTTTGAGTACTATCTTGTTTTTTTCTTCATAGCTTCTTCAATTTAGTTTGCAGAATACCTCCAATAATTGTAATTTATTTAGAAATTTCCTCTGCAATTTTTTTCAGCATTCTTTCCTGGATAACTTAAGGAATTATTACAGGTAGTATTACATAGAAAGATCCTGTGGCGATTCTCACATAACTCTACAGTGATTGGACTTGTTTGATTCACGCGACACATTAAAATTGAAAACTTGGTAACACAGATTAAACACTCGATACATGCTACGCATCAGTTCTTGAAGACCGTAGTTCATTCTGGCGGAAGGAATATGGATAAACGATTGTGTCCGAAGATTACGGCGTCGTATGTTGATGTCCAAACAGCTAAGCATCGTGAAACAGTCGATGTTGCCTTGCAGGAGCATGCCTTGGCTACATCATGTCTCGCCTGCAGTGTCTCCAAATTTATCAGCTGACATCGGCAAGTTTAGCGGGTCTCTCCATCTGTGATGGCTCAGAGCGAAGCGGATAAACTTACGCTGCATAGCCTCAAGACGTTGAATTTCTTTCTGATAGTACGGCGACCAAATTACAGAAGAATATTCTAGAATAACGCGCTATAGAACAGTATAAAGCCTTTAGGCAATACACGTCCTTACACTTTTTAGCAAACCGGAACACGAATCCTAGTTGCGATGAGACTTTGGACACATAATATGCGAAGTGGTCCTTGAACGTCATTTTACAATCCAGGAGAATTCAGCTTCTGGTCGTCGGCGTGAGAAAGTTACAGGCACTAAAGCATGCAAACGTCATAGTTCATGTACAGCAAGGATAGGAACGGACCAAGATGACTGCCTTGAGGAACCAAACCCTAAGGGGTGATGATAATTTTACCGGACATATTGTGGTCGGTTAGGTTAGATTGAAGCCAGCTATTGTCCATACGAAGTTTGTCAAACTTGGCCCCTGCGAATTGATGATTCATCTTATCAAATGCGGCGGAGAGGTGCGTGTAAATAGCGCCGACTTGTTCATTATTCTCCATTAGGCGTTTAATGAACGAAGTGAAGCAAGCTAGATTGGTTGTCGTCGAACCCGTGTTGCTCTTGCGATATGTAATGTGCATAGCTTTGGTATAACTTTTGCAAAACAATGACTTCGAACAGCTCCACTCAGAGCAGCTATTCCACGATAGTTAGAGACTAGCTGGCAGAGCTGTAATCGTGGCTGCAAAACGTTTGAGAACAAGTGAAGGGATGCCGTCCGTACATCATCCAGTGGACGGTTTCGATTCCTTGGCTGCTAATACAACCATATCCAAGTAACCAATAGCCCGCTAATTCGCCTTTTTGGGTTTATACGGCTGTTATTCGGCTAATATAGGGCTTGTCAGCTCTGTAATAGCAATATATTAGCACGGAGGGCGAATTAAAGTGCTATCTGGTTACTTGGGTCGGTGATTTCGAACTGCTGTACAAAGGTGGACAGATGGGGAACATTTCTGACATCATCATTAATAACGTGTGGATCAAGGTGCTCATTGATGAAGACGTTGCTGAATTGCGTGCGAAACATATCGGCAATGTCAGCTTTGGATTCGGCCTCGTGCAAGCCGTCGGACATCGTAAGGGGCAATCCAGTGTCCTACCGTTGATCATTTATGTGTTTCAAGAAGCTTCTAGGATTTGCTTTTAGTTGACTTTGCAAACAGTCCTGATGAGCATTATACAGATGATCGTTCAGTTGCCTATATTCAGTATTCGCTTGTATATATGGTGCACTCGTAGAGTCAGTGCAGTATACTTGCTATGACGTTTGAGAGCTGCCTTCTTCACTCGTATGAGATTCTTCAGATCGAAATTGGACAAGACTGGATTCGGAGGTTCACGTCTGACCTTAACGAGGCATACTGGTCTATACCATACAGCAAGATAGCAGAGATTGTCGAGGCTGCAAGGTTAACACCTGAATCACGAAGAACGTCGTCTCAGTCAATATGTGAGAATAAATCGTTTAATCCATTAAAGTCAGCATTACGGAACTCGTACAAAACATTTTCGGAAACGTCGTGAAAGCATTTTGTGGACATCTCCATTTACAGCAGTGCAGGAGATTGACGCCTACATACTTTCACAAGCGGTGATGGGGCTTGCATTACCGTGCTAACATATCGTAATTCCTCGCTGACGAAGCACAGGTCTAGCCTACGGAAGTTCTCGTTCACAATACCGATAGTCTCTTGGAGTCCAGCGGTGCAGTATGCATCTAGAAGTCAGGCTGATTGTTGTTAGCGGTTTTGATTGTGGCTTTTGAGGTTAGGTTTTCCAAAAAGCCGGTGACGTCTAGTAGAGATAACAGCAGACGCAGAATACTTTGATGCTCTTGGTGTCAACGAGCTTGAATTGAGCAATGTGGAAAAGTTGGTCTTGATTTCGTTTTTCAGTTCAGTCAATACCGTTTTGTCTCAAATTCCGAACAGACTCATATTCCGAACACTCGGTTTTTGTATGGCGATTTGATTGAAATGTTTCGCTGAAATATGTCATCAAATAACAAGGAAATGGCAGTCAATTGCAATTCAATTTTAACGTCTCTAATATAGTTTATACCATGGGAGTAGTGATGATTCTCTAGTTTGGAACCTGTAGAACAAGCTCAGATAAATTTATTTCGAAATTATTCATTTGAATACGATTTATTCGTGCTGTTCGGAATTTGAATCAAGGTGTTCGGAATATGAGACAGCTTGAACACAGTGTTCGGCATTTGAATCAAAATGTTATTACATACTTTTACGTTAAAACAATATCAAAACTAATTAAATCAACATTATCATTGTTACATCCAACAGCTAACAGTTAGACTTTGCGAAGCAATTAAAATTTATACAGATATCAGCCAATTTATGCCAATCAGATGCATTTGAAGTCACTGTTGGCCTTAAGTGTTCGGAATATGAGTCAAAACGGTATCTCTTGCTTCAGGCTTTCGGCAATTTCGTTATGCGCGTCAAGAACTTTTTCTTTACCTGATTCGTAAGCAGCGAATTACGCTGGCACATCCAAAATAACTGCTCATTTTTTATCACAGCCTCAAGTGCAGTTGAAGCAATCCCACAACATGTTGGATGGAATACCACTGTGCAGACTCCATGACAATTCACGTATGTTTCCGTGATTTCCTTACTACACGAACGGCAAGTCGACGTCATTCTGCGCAAATACGTCTACGCAAGGCGATAAAGGTGAGATAATTTCATAGCGCCTAGAGGTCCGCAACGGCAAGTCCGGGCAACTTGTATGCGAGCTATGTGAGAAAATGATTTTCGTTCACGATGACTGGATGAAAGTGGGTCTAGAGGTGGAGATGGATGCGATAATGCTGTTCCTAATCGATGCGGAGATGTCACCAGGACCGATACCTAACACCACAAACAACAAATAACTTTCACTTGCATACGCGGCATTAAGCAGTCAGATCATATAAATTGAAATATTTTCTAAAGCCTATAACATACACAAAAACTCTATCAAAGAAGCGTGATAAAATCACAACAACTTACTTCAGGTTTTATAATCATCTATATATGAACACAACAAAAAATCATCTGCATAATCTAAATGAAATTTCTCAACATATCGCTTCTGGTATTTCATAAGTTTCTACTTGTGGAACACCGTAATTTCGGGTGAAATTGATCATTTTTCACGGTTTTTCTAGTCTGTTTTCTATAATGTTTACAATGCTAAACAACTAAATGCAGGAAAACAAGTACGAAGGTGAGCCTCATCGACTTATGTATAGAAATTTTCTAACAAATGTCATTTTAGTGTTAACAAATATCTCTAAAATAAAAAATCAGAGGATCTCATTTCGGGGTGAAATTGATCCCTTGTAGATGCCATTGTTGTTAGTTTTCAAAACAACTCTACATGATAAATTTGAGCTGTTTGTCAAATTCTTAACAATGCAATATTTATATAAATAACGAATAGTTAAATTTCAAGAATTACGCGGAAAACGCCTAAATGTATGCAATTTCCTAAGGAATTCAATGATATCTAACAGAAATTCAATTATTTCAACCATATGAGCTAATTGGTACGAGTTTTGGTGATGAAATCTGGTTTGGAGATATATCTCAAGCATCCTCACAAACTTTCAGGTTTATACCATGTTCAAATCCTTACTTACAAATAGAAGTTCATAGGTGTTTGTCAATACTGCACCGCGCATGATTTTGAAATTTTACATTATTTTCATAGTACAGTCGAATCTCCACATCTCGATATCTCTCCCTATGTCGATGATTTGTTCGGTCCTTTCATCCTGCATACATTTTCACTCTCCATATCTCGATATCCTCCTTATCTCAATATCTCCCTATCTCGATGTGATTTTCGTTCCCGATTTTCTCTCCGTATGTCGATATGCCCAATATCAAAGGTTACTAGACTAGATTTTACGGGTTCAAAACAAGTTGCAAAGATGAAATGACGTCTGTTTGTTTCCAATTTTCCTAGTAACGGAGTGATTTTGAATCTAGTATTCATTAAAAATTTGTTCTATGTCTTAATCTCTCCCTATCTCGATGGTCCCTTCGATATCGAGATGTGGAGAGGCGACTGTAATAAACATTCTTTAACGCGAAAAACTTCACAACACACAATTTGACAATAGTTACAACAAACAACGTTCATTCACTGCAGCTTTCATTGATATTTGTGCTCTATTACGAATAAATGAAATCGTGTGATACGATGGTCAATTTCACCCTTCTGATCAATTACACCCGATTTTACGGTACAAGAGAAAATCCTTGCAGGAGTTACAGAGGAGTTAAAAAAATGAATCTTTGATGGCATTCATGTAAAATGTATGGCCGAGTCCACTACCAGGTTGGCCGATATCTCAAGAAAAAAGTTAAATGAAATTTGAAACAATTTCTTAAAAAAATCTTAAATAAATTCCTTAAAATACATGGATTGTATCTCTATTCCTATCCTTAGAGGAATTTTGGTGTAATTCCTTAGGAAATTCAAGAGGAAATATTTGAAAGCAACCGATTAGAAATTGAATGCATGGCTTTTCAGATTCTTAGAAAAATACTTAGTAGAATCCAAACATCTCTGGAGTAGTTTATGGAGGAATCTCTTCAACAAAGTTACTTTAATTTAAAAAATAACTCATGGAAGAATGCAAATTGAAATTCGGGAGTTGTTTCTGGAACAAATGGTAGTAGAATCTGTCTTCTTGGAGAAACTGTATAAAATCCTTGCATTCAATCTGGCATTCAGATCAGGGCTGTTAAGAATCATGACCGGCTTGCGGCACTGACGAAACCAGTCTTCTCATTGTCACTAGACGAAGCTATATTTCATGTACTCACTCCATCAGGTCGCATTGACGGGGCTCTCATGAGAGCAATTGTAAAGTTATTTTGCTTTTAAAATTTCTATCTAATTTTGGAGAATTTCGGGAAGCAAATGTGTTTGATAAGTAAAATTGAGATCAATTAATGATTATAGCGATATAAATAGCAATCATATCAGATAATGAAATAAAAATTGCCGTCACAAGTCGTAGCGGTGGAAAATTAAAGAGAATTTGAAAAAAAAAAGCTTCTGTCATTGTCTCGCCGTCCGATGACAGTGAGAGAAGCTTCTATGTAAAAATCACGCGACAACCTCTATTTACATTGACGCTTTCCAGCACTGATTCAGATAAACCCGTTACTCGGCCAAAAAACAAAAAAAAAGTTTAGTACTCCTCTTTACTCACTGTGAAACAAAGTATGAAACATTTTGCACCATACACAGATATCACGCACACCAAATGTAATCGTTTTGCATGAAATACGTGAATTCCATTTTGAGGTCGTTGCCTTAGCTGATGTAAATCCTGACTTCGCCCATGTCTGTCAGCACTCATACACTGAGAGTGTCTGTGCCAAGCTGTCATGCTTGGTTCATTGGGTAGGTGCAACTGATTTCTGACAATACTGGAGTAGCGACCAAGGGTGATCAGTCAAGCTCCAGGTACAATTTTCAGCATTTTTGGTGGTGACACAAAGACGATGTAAGTATATTTATGAATAACTACAAACTAGAAATTTTGAAGAAATGATCTAAACTCAATAGTACTATAATACAAACACTAGCTCATTACCTCAAAGTGGAAAGTTATTCTTCAAACCAAAATAAGGATGTTCCCAAAGTGAATAATTCAATCCGGAAGATGAGATCCCAAGTAGCACGCGAATCATCTTCCAAAGAAAAGTTTCCCGAAAATAGTTTCAAAGATGTATCAATAGAAGCATCTGTAACTTACCTATAGTTCTAATTCCGTTGCATATTAATCAAAAGCTCATAAGGTTTCATTGTCGTTCCAATGAACTTGCATTTCACTCCGTGTTTGACGTCTTACATTATTGAAACGGCGAGAATGTTCTCTGCAAGCATCAATCAAGTCAAGTTTATCAAGATATGTTCTGTAACTTTCAACACAAGACGGGGTTGGTGGTCTGATGGCTACCGCTTCTGCTTCATAAGCAGAAGGTCATGGGTTCAATCCCAGGCCCGTCCCTTTTCTCATACTTTGTAGTTGTATATCTCTCACTTGCTTCTGTCTTCCATTCTAAATCTATCACACTCAAACTATGGACCGATGCACGAGTTCACTATCTGACGTTTGAGCGGTGCCGTGATATTTACGTGACCATGGCAACGAGTGAATTCGGCACCGCTCAAACGTCAAAATAGTGAACTCGTGCATTGATCCATGGACCGATGCACGGGTTCACTAATTTGACATTTGAGCGGTGCCGAATTCATTGGTTTCCATGGTCACATACATAACACGACACCGCTCAAACGTCAAATAGTGAATCCGTGCATAGGTCCATAGGCCAGGGGAAATGGTTCACCTAGAGTGAATTTCTGTCAGAGAAAAAGTAGATTTTGTATGAGATTTGACAGAAAAATGAATGGACAAGTTCATAGCAAACGCTAGAACCAGAGACGGACAAGATTATTTCACGCGCATGCCTTTCCTTACGCCTAATACATAGGCAGTCTGCTAACCACAAAAGCAAACCTCTCTGCCATGACTTTCCCCCAATCCATACACTCCGCATGAACTGGCGTAGATGCAGTCGGACTCTCCACGGTCTACAATGGGCTAGTATAAGTGCAATATCATTTCCTACCCCTTCCCCACATTGGTCTGCATTCTGACGTGGCAGGCGCCATTATAGTCTAAAAATAGGAGATCACCAGCACTTATACACTGAGGGTGTCTGTTAGTCCCAAGCAGTCTGAATGACTGAATGTTGGTTCCTTGTGTAAGTGCAGCTGATCTGGCGATACTGGAGTAGCATCGACGGGCGACCAATCAAGCTCAAGCTCAAGCAAGCTCTATGTTCTGTAACTTTCAAAACAAACTCTTGCAACTTTTTCAAAAATGCCAATTTTAATGTAATGTTTCAATATACTTTCATTTATAACATCCGCAACATAACTGCATTGCATGCAAGCTACGTTTTAATACCCACAACTCAAGAAGATTGATCCCAGTTGCGTGAAAGTTGCACTAAACTCCGTATTTGACAGCTAAAAGTTTCTTTGTTTCAATCAAGTTGCAGTATAGTTGCGTTACACCTCACGTATCATGTAACAACGAAAACATGTTCTAGCAACAGTTTGTTTGTTTACATGGTGTTTCTCATCTGTTGCGCGAAAGTTTTTGCAAAAACTTTAGCTCTTTTGCCATATTAATGAACTTGTATTGCGAAAGGTGCAGTAAAGTAATAAGCAACAAAGCAGTGATGCATTTTAAACTGAACGCAAGCCAAAAGTGAACTGAACGCGTTCTAATTTTGCACGAGAACCTAGCAAGCATTGAACTCTCGTGCAAGATTCTGCACCTGCCCAAGAACGACCCGTTCACTTCAAAATGCACAACGCAGAAACCATAAAAAAACTTCATAAGAACATATTGAGTTCATGGCATTACAAATTATGGAACCATTGAAGTTTCCTAACATATTTGCTAAATTTCCGCATTCAAATATGTCGTGTATCTGCCATGAAGACAGTTTTCATTTCACGTTCAGTTTTTAGCTCTCACGGGTTCAAATTTTTGAACTGCTCATTGTTCAAGCCTACTTGATCCCTCATTCAAAGGTTTGAACTGGAACGCAAACTGAACGCGTTCAAATGCAACACTGCAACAGAGCATTGTGGTCGCTTATATAGAGCATTGGTGAGGCAGTTTTACGAAGAGCTGGTAGAGTAGTGAGTAGAGGAGAAGATTTATGATCTAGGGTCGGGAGTTCGATTCTCGTTTAGGTTTATGGTTTTTAATTTTTTCCTTCTACGTATTTTGCAACAAATATGCATTTTCTCTATATCATAAATATGTTGCAAACAGGCTCCGCCTCTTGCGCTTTTTGGGTTGCTATTTAGTGCATTTGTAAGTGATATTTTCAACGATTTTCAACTCCGATTAGTTTCAAGAGATATGTTTATTAGAGTGATGTAAATTTTGAAATTTTGGCTCCCCTATGCTTAAACGATTTTTATTATGATAAATAGTATCCTCCCAAAGTTCAAAGTGATTCGGAATAAATTTGACTGTGCACACGCCATTTGAAGTTTACATGGAGATTACTATGGAAAACGCCAACCTTTTTTGTTCAGCCCTCTGTCTCGTTATTATTTTATGAAAAAGTGAACCAATTCTAGTCATACGAAATACTTTCAGCTACAACTTTGCCGAAGACCACATTTCGATTGGATAAATTGCTATTCATAATCATAAAGTGGGTTTGCATTTTGCATGCTTCACCAACTGCTCGGCAGGCAACAGTGGTGCTCCTGGCGGGTAGAATAGATCAAAGTAATCCAGGCTACTATGTTCTATAGCAAAAAACAGTGTTGCTCTGAAAGTAATTGATAGATCATCTCAGCATGATTATGACTTTGTTATCAATGATAACAAATTATCCATACGTCCAATCAAAATGTGGTCTTCAGCAAAGTTGGAGCTGGGAAGAACTCACATGAGAAGAATATGTTCACTTTTTCATAGATTATTATTACGAGCAGTTAGAGGACTGAACACAAAAGGTTTGACTTTTCCGTAGCAATTTCCATATAAACTTAAAATGGCGTGTGCACAACCAAATTTCTTCCAAATCACTTCAAATTTTGGGAGAATGATTTTTTTCATAACTGACATCGTTTAAGCATAGGGGAGCAGAAACTTCAAAATTTGCATCAGTCTAATGTTTATTCTTGAGTTGAAACAAACTGGGTTACTTGGAATTGAATGTATTCATCTATTTGTGTGCTGATACCATGTATCCAGTGAACTTCTGCAAAAAAATCAAACAAAATTAATCCAAAGAGGATTTGTTTCATCAGCAATTTTCTTCAGCGAAGCTAGTATGTAGAAGTAGTAAGTTTGGATTATTAATAATACCATCAACACCAGTCATCAATTGTAATGTTTCTACTGATATTAGAAGTAATATTGAAGTTTTCTTTTATTTAATAAAACGGCTGAAAAATTGACAGAACGTCATTTTTATCTTAAGGGTTGTAAGGCAGATTGAAAGATGAAATACAGTGGGATTCCGTTTTTGGCATGCTCCGTTTTTGGCATGCTCCGATTTTGGCACCCCCCGTTTTTGGCAACAAAATGGATCCGTTTTTGGCAACATTTTTCAATACCATCAAAATTTGTAAATTTTTGTAAATATTATCGTGTCTGTTGTTTTAGTCACTTGAATAGCATGTCAACTCCACACCGATTACATTCCAGATCTCCATTTTCGTCGATGTTTCCCTAAATCTCACCAACTACTAAGGACTCGCGTACGCGCTCATTTAGTTCAGAATGGTCATTGGTCATACATAGGCAACTTTTCATGAGACCAATAATCTCCACCAGTATCTCAACTTAAGACCATTCTTTTTTCATAGGCATTCATATTGAGTGACCAGCCCACTTGAGTCTGCCAGTAGGTGATACAATAAAAAAAACACTGCTCTTCGGATTTGGAACAGCTTGTTCGAACAAAGCACCAGTACCGACATAAGAGCAACGAAGAATCTATGACTCACACAGTTACAATCATAAATTTTGTCTCGCTGTGTTTATCATTATGGATTTATATACATTGCGTATGTAAAAACACACCGCAATATAGATACAAATATGTACAGCAAAATGTCGTGTATCATAACTTTTTATAAATTTCATTAAATATCGTGACAAATGCGAATACTGTCCAAACTACAATTAATTTTAAATAATACCATTGAAGCGTGCGATAAATACGACTGAGAGTGTTTTTACTTTTTGTCTGTGGTATTGGTGTGTATATTGATCTTTCTGCGTCAACTATTTAAAGCTACGTTCTCTCTTTTCTATAGACTCTTTAAGGCGTTAGATTTGTTAAGAGACGATCCAGAATTCTGTACAAGATTGTTAATAAAGGATACGGGTCTCAACATCATCAAAATGTTCCTTACAAGCTGAGTCTATGAGTTTCCTAACTGTACCCTGGAGAATCCTTAAGGGATTCTTCGTTCTTGTGGGACTTTTCAGAAATTTTCACGAATTCATGAGGATATATGCAGATTCCAAGTGGACACTGAGAGCTTCTTGAGGGATTGTTAGAATGTATAACTGGTTATGGAGGATTATGTCCAAAATCTGGTGGTTCCTAATAAACTCTAGGGCGTCTTAAATTCTGTAAATTTAAATCTTTTGGTCTGTAAATTTTAAGCGGGATAATGTGAATTTCTAGTAGTATTTTTAATATTTTTGGCAAAAACTTGAGGATTTTGAAAAGGTTCCCAGAGGAATTTGAGGTGTGCTAGTGGTAGCCTAATAATAATAAACTTTTAATTTTTTTCATCGGAGACTTGAGAATTTACGGCAACATCGCAGCGGAATTCCAAGATGTTAACTCATAGCAAAATCCTTAGCAAGATCCTGAGAACTCTATGCGAGATCCTAAGGATGCTTGACAAGATTCTTCAGAGCTCAAGCGTTTTTTTCTGTGACTTCTTATGAGAACCTGAAGATTCCTATAAGGTTCTTGAGGTTTCATAACAGGATCCTGTAAATTTCAGTTGATTTCATAAGGCAGGTGTAAAACATATATCAAGCTGAATTAAAAATTATTTCTAGTAAAAATTAAATTCTACACAAGTATAAGCCATTTATGCATCTTCTCATGTTTATGTTTGCCCTTTTGATACAGTCAACCATTCATTATAAAATGCTTTACTTTATCAGAAACATAAATTGAAGGAGCAATTCTAAACTTGCGAATTTTTCGGATTTTATGCTAAAGTCCAAAAGTTAAACTGATTTTAAATGTTCATTTAATTAGAAAAAAGGTCAGCCGTTTTGCAATACCCAGCGCATTTGATTCGCAAATACGTCTTTAAAAGAAAACATTTTTGTTTTCGTTTTCTCTCATAGTTTTAAGAAAATGTCCAGTTCTTCAATAAAAGTCACCTATGCGATTATTGGTTTTACAAGGCCCTCTTATACAAACATTATGCATAAAGCTTCTAAAAAATAATTGAAGACGTTGAGGCGTAAAAACGCGACCAGAAAATCGTTTGCCAGATTTAATATTAAGGAGCTATAGATTCATAGCATAGTATAACCCTTCGGGAAAATGATTCGAAGTGAACCTTTTCGAAGTCTCAACGCCTTATGATTCCATAAAAATGATGTATTTACATTGTAATGATGCTTTCAAAACCAATAGTTGAAAAATAAAATTTGAAATATGGGTTCCGATTTTGGCACGGTTCCGTTTTTGGCAACTGAAAATTTCAACTTTGTTGCCAAAAACGGAATCCCACTGTATCCAAAAAAAAATCTCCTATTTGAATCGCCCTAACCCTCGGTACACGTTTCTATCATTGTACCATATTGTGTGTCCCTGGATGCAAAAAAGCTTGGCTTCTAACTTTTCGTCGATAACTTTGATGTGCGCACACGTTTGCTCGTCGAAAGTTGGATTTGCAGAATCGAAACGAGGCGACCCGTGGAGCTCTTTGAAGAACGGCTCAATTCTCTCGTTTGAGACTGCAGAGTTCTTATCCCCAACCGTACCCACCGGTAGCTTATCCCAAATGACTACGACCGACCGTAAACATGTGAGTTGCTGTATTGGAGCATGAATTTTTAATCATAATTTTATTGCAACTTTTTAATTTTAATTTGAGTGCATGTGGGAGCTTTTTTTTTCTCTGCACCAACCACACACAGGAACAACTTCTGTTGATGATGTATTCCGATTTTTCATCCGGAATTAATTTGTCACAAAAACGAGGCCTGTGACCGCAATGGAGTCGATTTTTCTCATTAGGGTTTGGATGCAAAAAAGTGGAAAACATGTTGTGATTGTTAAACAACTAGTAGAGAAGATTTTTTTCTCTATATAAATGTGAAACACGTATCGTATAATTGCACGCATGGCTGATGACCACAAAAAGGCCATTAATTGTGTGCCGCATGAATAGCATTATGGCTAGACTCAATCGCGGTACAAAAAAAACGATAGTTTTGACGTTGATGAGCTGTTTGCATTTAATCTGGTGGGGTGGGATGTCATACATGATAAGAGCATTTTTCTCATGCGAAAATCCTGGTCTCTAGTTGAGAGTCTTTTTGGACAGGAAATTTTTTTTTGGGCAATATGCAAATTATGCCATGGCAGGCAAAGAAAACAATTCAATCAATAATTGCTGTAATGCTCAGTTGAAGTGATAGGCCAAATTGTAATGCGAACGTAAAACCTTGAAAGATGGCATGTAGCTCAACAGACAGAATATCAGTTCGAAAGAATCATAAGCACCTCCATAATAGCGTAACTGTAGCATCTCAAATCCCAAGCGCCCATCCTGACATAATCCCGTTGAGTAGAAGATAAGTGCATCTCTCACTGCGACAAGGATCCCATCTCGTCACAGATGGATGCCCTTCCAAGCGAGCCGCATCTCGACAGTTGTGGAATACAACGAGCGCCCTCTTACAGCTGACAATCGAGTGTTTATTTAGGAAGCCGTCAAGAAGGATGAGACTCTGAAGTCAAGTGACGATACGAAACCGCACACCCGTGCATGAATAATACTGCGTCGTCGTCTTTGCTTCCCGTCATCGTCAAAGGATGGAACCAATTTTCCACTTGATTATGAAGTTATTAAAAATTGTCAACCGTACGAAGGGTTGCGCATTTCTACGCTTGGAACGGAATCGGAGATTTATCGGATTCAATTAATACTTCCATCGTTAACAGCTTGTGTCTGTGTCACCCAACATCGTTGTCGTTTGTGTGCGTCGTCACTGGATGGGTTTTGTCCAGTCCGGTGGTCAGTTTCCGTTGCGGTGACTAATTGGTAGCCATTAATCGGTGACGCCTACACATTGTACCACCACTCAGAGGCTCAATATCCCTAGCCAGGGTTGATTACGCAATGAACGTAGGCGCTATCGCTCACGCAGAGGCATGAACCACCTTCCCTCATTCTTCCCGGTGACAATGGGGAAATCAATTTCGTGATTGCCTGATCCTTCCAGATCCCGCCGATCGGGGAAGCCTCAGAGCTGTCAATCAAGAATGTCAATTCTATTCAGAAAGCCATTGTCCCCGGGTTTGCGTCGTCCTTGGAAGTTTGCCACGAACATCACCAGAGAAGGCTGCCAACGGCAACCGAGAAGCAATTTGCATATTCTGTCAAACCTTCAGTGTCGCACAGCTTTGGGAATCAATAAACAAGTAATTACGGTTTTCGGGCAATTCGACAGAAGAGGACATTACAAATTCATAACGCGTTTCCAATTATCGATTGATTGTGTACTGGGCCTGCGAGCACTTGGAAACGGATGGTTTCTTTTTTCGGATTCGGATGGGATGTTATTCTTTCCTTGATCCATTTCAGACAAGAAAAATCTTCTCATGGCAGTGGATTGGTTTTCCGAAAGCACTCCTCCGATAATTTAATCAAAATTGAGCAATGATACGGCGGTATGCTTGCCGGAGGGGATTGAAGTTACGACCCACCGAAAGTGGCTAAAAGCCGGAGGGCATCTGCCCAAGAGAGAGAGGTGGAGATCGGAACATATTTCCCACATTAGAGGAGTCCCCGGAGCAACAGTCGAAGTGCACACGAGAGAAGAGGGTGTCGTCGTGTGGGAAGTTTCTGGGCATTAAGCAGTTTAAGGGCAATTGATTTTCTCCCCCTTTCAGCGTGAGGCTGATGGAAAATTAAAGTCAAGTTGATGATGAAGCTGGGCGTAGGGAAATCACTGAACGGGATAGGGAGATGTATTTTAAAGAGGTATTTGGTGCGGGAAATTGCGGTTGGATTGTTGTCAAGGGATATCCTGAGCGAATTAGATGGAAAGTTGTACGAATTTGTTGAAGAACAGCAATTTTGATAAGTAGCAATAGAATTATTATATTAACGGATTGCAATAACAACAGCGGAGAGCGATAAAAATCAAATGTTTAACGGAAACTTGACAGTCATCACCGAAAGCCATCATGAATTTCTTGTGGGAATGTGGATTTTGATAGCATTATTTTGGAAATTTTCAGAATTTTTAATCTTGAACATCTTAAAATCTCTTCACCATGTATTTGAGCTCCTTAGATTCTTACACGGGATGAAATCAGAATCCAAAAACAAAGTTATAACTAATAATATCATGATTCCAGTGTGTTTTTATCTTATTAACGCTCAACGCTCCGTCATCGTAATCATCGTCATCATCCAAACTTCAAAAGCAGTTTTCTGGTTTAAAACTGAAAATTATTCGATGAAAATGTGTTCACTGTGTTTCGGTTGGAGAGTAGCATACAGTGAACACATTTTCATGTAAATTTTCTTGATTTTGAACAAAAAAACTGCTTTTGAAAATTCCGAAATCAATGACGGATCCTGCCCCCTTAAAATACACCAAGATTTGGGCTCATGATGTCATGATGATCCGTTATAAACGACCAAATAAAAAATAGTGCTAGAGCGAGATGCGAACCAAGAACCTACTGCTTGTGAGCCACATACTTTACCACACTAACAAACTGTCGAGATGAATAATGGGTGATCGAAGCAAAGCGCACCGCTTAGTGTTGTCACTCTGAATGTTACGCTTATGAAGGATCATAGTTATGACTCCGGAAGCCATTTTTTTATGCTCCTGATATCATGACCCAACAAATTTATGAATTTCATGAGTTGTGAAGCACTACTTCGGAATCTGATTTACCCCGTGTATCTGGGTCTTGTGAATTCTAAGAACAGTGCTGAATGTTTAGAGCTGAATTCTGGGGATTTTGACGATTCCTAATTATCCCAAAGGAATCTGAGGATTTCAAGCAGACTTCTGCAATTTTTAGCGGAATTTTGAGTATTCTAACAGGCGCCCGGGAGCTTTGAGCTAATCCACTAGGATGCCTAGCAGCATACAGTGTATGAATATTTCGCACGGAATCTTCAAGATTTCTTCAAAAGGTTCTTGAGAAATTCAATCGAAATATTGAGTAATGATTGTCATGATAACTTCTCTACACGGATAATAATGCGGCCTTCCAAAACGGGAGAAAGAGTCATGATTTCAGGAGGAAGGTGCGTTTTCATGTTATGAAAATACACCATGACCAAGTCATGAAATCATGAAGCATTTAACTGTAACACCGGTTGTACGTTACGTTTTCAATTTTTAGCGAAGAAAAACGTCAATTTTAATTCTCAAATCATGAAGCATGTATGCTGGAAACATGAATAATATTCATGGAAACATAAGCACTATTCATGGATTTAGTCATTTAGTAATTTATGATTCTTATTTTTGATGCGAAAAGTAGCAATCTCGGTCATGAAATCATGAAGCAGGATATGATATCATGAACACAGTTCATGGAAATACGAGCACTTTTCATTTATTTAGATGCCTATAATTTATGATTCCGATTTTTGTGCTGAAAAGCTGTCAGGCAAAATCTTCGCTCAAAGTCAATCGTTGCCCGGTTCTACATAGTCAGGAAGAGGTAAGTACATTTTGGAACGATGGCATCGATATGATGACAAAGTTCCGAAGAACTTAAACTTTATCAAAATCAAAACTTTTTTCATAATTTCACTAGCAAACATCACCGATCGCCATGAGACACGTTCACTAAGGCGCAGAAAATGACAGTTAGATTTGTGTAACGCCTTTGTGTAAGCATACAAATTCTTGTATAATAGTCACGATTTCATGACTGTAAGTCATGATATCATGAAACATAACATTTTATGAATTCATGAATTTTTGTTGATGAATTCGGAAACGGATTTTTTTTCCGTGTATAAGTAGCAATTTTCGAGTTATTTCAAGTTTGATGCAAAAATTCGTTAATAAAATAATAAAACAGACCATTGCCAATTGTTATTCACGATTCTCCATAAAAATAAATCAGTCAGTATAGAAGTATGGCCTAAACTCGAGAAAACTTTTTGTTCTTGATGGAGAATCGTGAATAACTAATGAAAATTGCCTTTTTTTAAATATTACATTTTTGCATTAAATTTATATCAATAATAGGGTATCAGTGTAATTTAAAAATGTATGTATGTATTTGTATGTTTTTCATGATACAAAATATAAAAAAAAAATTCAGTGTATATTGTTTTACTGCAGACCAAACAGTTCACTACTACTTCTCTGTAGAACATGCCTCACTGAAACCAAAAGTTTTGAAGCAAGTGAGTAGCATGCTAAAATTCAAAGGTAATTTCGAAAAGTTATACTTGAGGAACAATAATCAATTTATCATAAGAAAACTTTTATTCTGCCATACCGAAAACATGTGCAAAATTTACTGCAAATCGAAGATGGTACAATTCTGTGACTGATCGAGTTGACATGGAATTCACCATGGGTTTACTAACGTGATCCGTTCGAGTCTCATTAGATTATCTGCGAGGTTTTGAAAATTCTTTGCAAGATCCTAGGGATTTCTTTCGAAATCCAGGATCCAACAGGGCTCCTACTGTAAATCTGAGAAAATCCATCAGAATGTTGAGATTTTTTGAAAGTATTCTTTGATTTCGGAAAGGGATCAAAAATTAATAGCGTACTCCAAGGATCCCTAACATGGACCTTAAAACTTTCAATAAAATCTTAAGAGTTCTGAGTGAGGGATTCTCATTGAGATCATTTAGGAATCTTAAGGATACGGAACGAAATGGGTTCCTAGCTTCATCCTCAAGAAGATCTTGAGGAATTCCGGTTCGATTGATTCGAAAGGAATTCTGTTAGGTGTTCTTATAATTAATCGTAAAGGGAATCTCTGAAGAAAATTGAAATAAATACCATGTAAGATTTCTTCAATTACCTGGAGACCTGGAGAAAGTCTTGAAGCAACTCGAAGAAGCATCTACAGAATATCTTACGTTGATCGTTGCAGAAATATCTAGAAGAATGCATGAAGGTAAACCTGGCTGAGTAATTCCTGGACTTGGAAAAAAATCGTCGAAGAATCTTTGCAAGCGCTTCTTGCGAATTCTCTGTACAGATTTCTGAAAAAAAAATCCCCTTGGAAAATATCGGTCAATCCCTTAGGTTAGACACGTTATATTCACTTTGTGGAGAAAACCAGAATGGGTAGGTGAGCATAATGTGTCACCTTAGTGATTCCGTCTTGTTAGTAACATATTACCTGCACTCTTCTCTCGTAGCATATAGTAGTTGAAAAGTATTTCGAGGGCTCCAAACCCAGAACAGTCCTTGAAATGCTTATAACAACCTGTAAATTTTGACAGCAGTGATTATGCTGATTCAAGGCTGCTAAGCAATCAAGCTGCAAGTAGGGGAAAAGCACCAATTTTCGACCCAGCACTAATTTTTGACCCATCCATACGATTAAGGGTCTACTTTGTATGGAAATCCGAAAATTGGTACAGATTCTGGTGGGTCGAAAATTAGCGCTTTTCCCCTAGTAAAAATGCTTAAAACAATCTATTTAGTAGCTTATTTAAGTGCTTATTGGTTACCTGAGCAATATCGTGATTTCTTAATTGTTATTTCTTTACAGATGTTTAGGTTTTTCGAAACATGGTGAAAAAGATAAACTGTTCCCTGGTAGAACAAATGAACAAATTCCTGACGGAATCCTTAGAAAAATGTCCGAAGGAGTTCCTGGAGAAATTCCTGGAAATATCTAGAGAAATTCATAAACGAAATACGGGACAAATTTTTGGAGAAGTCCCAGTAATGAAGGAAATCGTGAAGAAAAATCAATGAGAAACAATATTTGGGTTAAACCCTGCAGGTATTCTTGAAGAAATTTCTAGAGGCGTTGGTTAATGAATTCCTGGAAATACCCCTGGAAGAACCCTGGAGAAATTCTTCCAAGAACTTATGCCTGAATATGTTTCTGGGGAAATTCTTTACGGAAACCCTGAGCGGTTTTTCAAGAAGAATTCCTGACGGAAAATCTGAAGGAAACCATGGAGAAATATCTGGGGGAATTCCTAGAAAAACCTCTGTAAGAAATTACTATGAGAAAACTTAGGAGATGGTTTTGGATGTATCGTTATTTTAAAGAGACATTTTATAAGGAAAGTTATTTCTGGAAAAATTCGAAAATTACCATGACATAATTTGTGTACCATCCCTTACAGGATTTCCTGGAGGTACCCTTGGAAAAATTTCTGGAGTTTTACGCAGACTTATCAAAATATCTACTTAAATTGTTCACATTTTATATGATATATGAAGTTTCTATCACATATCTTATCGTGTTATACGAAGTAAACTTGGTTCTGTTTCTGCTGCTGCTTTTTTCATCCATGATCTATATCGCTCGAACATTCGCAGTAGCTCCTATGGTTCCAAATGAACAAATTCGGTTGTCACTACAGATCTTAACGTTTTGATTTTGTTCATATAAAAATTGACCTTCTTACCATTAACGTTCTACACCTCAGATGGCAAAACTCTGATATTTATCACTGCTTATATTCGCTTCAGAAGTTTTGTTAGTAATCATGGTAGTTGACACGTTTTCGGTGACAATCGTCAGCCTAGCCTTCAGCATTCACACCATGACGTACGAATGAATAATATCATTTGAATGCAGCTAACCACTATGGCATCGCCAGAAAACGGTGAGGTTTTGTTTATTTCAATTTTTTTTCCGTAATAAGAGCTGCTTTTACTGCATGGGTGTCACATTCTACATAACAAGCAAAAATTGATCATCTTTGTTGATGATGATCCGTCATCTCTGAAATCTATGCTAAACTTACACTCAGGCAAATGTACTATCGATAAACATAGGAACCCCTTATGAAAATTCGCCACAAGGAATCGGGTTGAAATTCATAAATTTGCCTTATGAAACCGAAATTTGAAAACAAAAATAGTTTTCGCAGCAACCTGGAATTGAACCAAGGACCTTGCGATCGATAGGCTCGTGCGTACACCCCGCGCCTATCAACGCCTTGGTATGGAGTGATGCTAAAACGATACATAAAGCGTTCGTATTGCGATAATTGTTCCATCTTTCATAAGGCAATATGTATGAATTTCGATAGTCCAGTTCGCTGCGTGTATGATTTATGAAAATTTTATCTTGTCAGACGACATACATTTCAACGACTTCCTATTCCTTGATGCTTATTCTACCGATCATGCTGTTTGTGAAATGTGACGGTAGCGGTTGAGTTGACTTATGACCATGGAAACAAAACGACCCCAGAAATGTCGAATATTTACAGCACTGGCTCTAGGGGCTTACAAACCAGATTTTCAGCGGTAATAACAAGATATCAACAGCCCAGAGTAATTCCTGCAGCTGTAACGAATATCCTTCCTCAGTAACAAAATGATACATCCTCTCTCCCACTTTCCAAATTCACCCTCTTCCAAGCTTTCAGGCAAAAGGTCGAATTTTTATGGCAGTATTGCACAATTCATGCCGTGAACAATTTCCAACAGGCTTGATGACTCCTCCAATGTCCATAATGATGCCAACCCAGCCTCGAGAGGGGTCAAGTGTGCGAACATGCTGACTGACTGAGGGGTCAATTCGCTCACCGAGCATGATTTATCACTTTTACAATATCAGAAGGGGGATAGGAATTCGAAACGTATTCTAATTGCCGTTATTGTGACTTCTGGATTGGCTTTTGGTCATAATTCGATAAAGTACACTCCCTCGCATCAATCGTCATCATAAAATGGATCCAAAAGATGTGACCAATGGATCCCCGATATAAAAATGGCTCCCGAATGATTTTGACTGCTGACACTGGGATATCAATCTCGGGAGCCCCGATTTTGATCCAATAATTACATAGAATCATGTGCAGCTTTACACCCAAACCCAACCAAACGGACGAGAAAACATCATTTATCAATCTGTGCAATCACAAGTGGTGTGCCTTATCTTCCCGGTGCCCTCACTCTATTTCTGCCTCCAGTCAGCTCAGCTCAGCGGCCTTCATATCGCACGCTCGATTAGCACCGAAATCCATTCGGAACAGTTGTTTTCTGCGGTGGATTGCATCAGCATCGGAACGAGAAGGATGGAAGCAATTTTCAACACACTTGCAACTCACGGTTCGGTGATTGAAATTGATAACCGATAATATGATTTTGACAGCTTCAGCGAGAAGGATTTGAAACGAAGCTGTTCTGGATTGGAGCTGTGCGCCGTCAGAGATTCTTCCTTATATGTCTTTAAAAATTTTTCCAACCTCCAGTGTTTCTGGTAGCCTTCAGAAATTCTTACTGGAGTCTCTTAGAACTTAGCCAGGTATCCTTTAGTGACTTCCAGAATTTAGAACTATTCCATTTAATTCCATTAGAACTGGTATCCTTTGACAGATGTTAGTAATTCGACCTCAACTGTAAGGACGCCTTCAGACTAGAAGTCGAAACTAGTAGATGCCACTAAAGACGGCCTTACAGTGGAGGTGGAAATGCGTGTATCTGTCAAAGGATAATAACTCTAGTTGGAATTAATTAGAAATAGTACTAAATTCGGTTTTATTCAACTAAATAGCTCAAAGATTCAATACCAAACATATTTCGGCTCACAGATCTAATCTGGGTCTATTAAATTTTGCCCAGATTCCACCTATCTGCAATCATGCGATTACACTCCGTAATACTCTTTAATCTCCCAAATTGGCGCTAAAAGCCAAACTCAGTCCAAACCCCTCCTACGGACCACCCCTACAAAAATTCCACCGCAAAAATAATTGTTCGACATCAAACTCCCTAGACAACATCGGAAACAAACGAATCCCCGTCGACAACAGCACAATTTCCTAGGAAACTCCTTCCTCAAGCTTGTTCTCTGCCGTCTTCCACTTTCAAAATCCCTTTCGATTATCACATCTCGTTCATAAAATTATAATGACTACATCAGCTTTTAGCCGACGACGACGACGACGGTGTCCTTGGCATCATCTGTCTTAATGACGTTCCTTCCATCCCGGAAAATACAGAAGCCACGATGATGAACTCCCAACGATCCGGAACGCAGAGCACCCTGTGCGCTGACAGAGAGAATAAAAGCCTTTTCTGGAAAGTGGACGCGGAAGGGGATCCCATCCTTCCGGGACACAGTGGCGGACTTCCATACAAAATTTGGTCTAAACCTCAACACTTGTCAAATATGACTGAAAAATTGACCAATCAGTATACTATTTCTGGCATTAAATTCCACACAAATTTCGTATTTTCAGTCATAGTCAAAACAGATTATTTAACATAGATTTTACTTAGCTTTGAAACACCAAGTTCGTTTCGCAGTTTCCATTTCAATTCAAGCGTGACACGTGTTTCGTCGTGTACATGTAAACTCCACAACGTCAAAACCTTATAACAGCACGAATTACCTAACCTAATAATAACAACCTAACAGGCGGGAATTACCTACTTGATCATTAATTAACTGTGCAACGAAAATTTCTTATTTTATCAAAAATGTCATAAATATATTTTGGAAATATATTGAAAAGAATCGGTTTCACTGAAATATGTTATTTCGCAAACATGTGTATCTTAACAAAATGTACAATTTAAAGAAGGGCATGTTTTAAATACTGCCGTTTAAAATTATACCTATTTCAATAGACAAACTTAAAAGTAGATGGAGTACCGTGTACCTTTTAATTCCGCTCCCTCTGCTCTGTTTTATCATTTTTATCAAAATCTGAGACGGCCTTACCGTTGAGATCAAAGTTTTCATTTTCTTATAGATATTCCACTAAACAGCTTTAAGATTCATTATCAACAAGATAAATTTTTAGTTTTGTCCGACATTCCGCCACTGTGCGTTGTCGTCCTTGTCGTTACTAAGCACTTGGTGGTGGTGCAATTTCTGATTTAATTTTCTCGCCCTTTTTGTTCCTTCACTCAGGGGAGGGTGTGACTTAAATCAAAACATCGTACCCAACCCGGAAACCACTATTGTTCTGTGGATATGTTGAACTGTCTACGAAGTTACTGCCAGACCTTTGATCTTACCTCCAGTCGGTTCAACGAGTCCCGGAAAAACTTCCCCAAAAAGGGCCCATACTGGGTGCCCTTGGGGATGAGCTTACACGCCACCACCGAACCATTGCGGATGTCCAGGTCCGGCGGGGGTGGCCGCTGCAATCGGGCCATCTGCCTCAGGAACTGTTCGGCGGTTTGTAGTTGCTGGGGATGAAACGGAAGAGTTTCAATTGATCTATCCATAGAAGATCCGAGTAGGTGACCTACCTTTAACCGCTCGTTTTGGGACTGCTCATCTGATGTACCATTTCCAGCTCCGTTGCCGTTGTGAATGACCAGGTGGTTTAGTGGGATCACCTGCAGTCCCGGAGGCACTTCTAGGTTGGAAGGGACCCCTCGCGAAGAGTCCGACTCGTCACCGCTGCTGCCTGTTAGAAATAGATGACGGAAGAACGCGCGTTAGAACCTAAATGAAATGCAATGTTTGGAACAGATCTGGATTGAAAGGAAATGTGTCATAATCATAATGCTCAAGAAATCTATATCGTAAAGCTGATAATAACATCGTTTGTGATTAATCACATGCTTGAATTGTATTAAATGTCTTTCTCTTATAAAACAGGCTTAGTCAGAGATTGACGGCGTACTGCAGAGCTGGAATCATAAGAACAAACTTGCGCAATTGTCTGAGAGTACATTCGTAAAGATCAGGGATTGAAACCAGAGAAAATTGAGAGAATGTTACACTTATCGCTCTCGGTAACAATCATGATTTGCAGCACATCATGAGAGCATATTTATCGTAAACTGCTACAGCTCTGGTTAGATCGCGGGGATAGGAGTGCATGATAAAACCTCCCTCTAAACAAGCTTCAAACCTGGGGGACACTATTGCTATTGAATGTTCGGGGATCTTTTATCGTGCAGTAAAATAATACATCTTCCCCCAATGGTAAACAAAATAGAAAGAATGATTTCATTATCGCTCTCGTTTTGGGACTCTCGTTCGCTGCTCTTATTTCAAGCGTTAGCTAGAACAAGAGCGTAAGTAGCTTTATCGATTTCTCTTCATCGATCCTCTCTTGTGTGAATAAAGGTGACAGTTTCTGTGTGTGCGTCTTACGATCGCGAAGTGAATCTTTTTCGTTGCCTTAATTCCTCATTATCGCGTGTTTCTTGCCGCCAATAATTGCAATAAGTGCATGAAGAGTTAGTTTAATCGATTTTTGTTGAGACATCGATACGGTAATTTCACGTGAACGCTTGCTATCCACTTAATCTGGGGACTTAAGTTACTGTTGTTCGGTACCGAAAACTGAAGATGTCTTCAAATGCAACTACATCGACATGCAAAAAGTGCTCAGAAGCTATCGTCCATGGTGCTGATTGTATTGGTTGTGAAGGTTTCTGCAACAATGTATTCCACGCTGCTTGTGTGAAATTGTGTATCATGCAGTACCGTCAAGTTTCAAATTTCTGGTGGATGTGTGATCTGTGTATCAGTACGATACGCAAAATGAGAAATGATCGCAATGATCTCAACAGTGTGACTGTAAAATCTACTACACCGAAACCAACCGAGATTGCTCGCATCGATAGTGAAATTGCCGAACTGAAGGAGCAAATAGTAGCCTTACATCAATCACTTTTGTATGGTACTGCAATTCGTGCCGAATCCACTGATGTCGATGAGGAATCAAAAGCAAATCGTCCGCTTGCAGAGTCATCCCTATTTACTCTACCTGAAATTCAACAAAGTACAAACCCCGTAGACTGTCTCGGCAGTATAGAGGAAGAGAGGTCGCCAAATGATCGATTCTTGTTATTCATAACAAGAGTGAAAAACTGCGTTACTGAGCAACAAATCATGAAGCTGGTCAACGATTCGCTAGGCACAGAGGATGCCGTGATCAAGAAGCTCGTACCCGCTTGGAAAGATTCGACATCGTTGCCTTACATCTCGTTTAAAGTCGGAGGCAACGTTCGCCTTAAATCAGTCGCACTCCTGTCGAGTACTTTTTCGGCTGGATTAAGTTTTAGAGAATTCCGTGATTATGTTTGGGAACCACTGTGATTGATTGAATTGGCTTTAATGCGTCGTATGTGTTCTTCGTGAAGATTGTGATAATAGTTGTTCTCTTACTGTATAGCTAAATGTTTTCCGTTGTATGTAATATTAGGATTAAGTTTCATCGTTCAATTAGACCATAGAAGTCCGTTGAATCAGTAAATAAACAATTAAATAAGCAGGTCTGTTAGCATTTTTCTCTTCAGACCACTTGATAGCGAAGCAATCTTGCGATCTGAGGTGATAAAATGCTGACAAACTTGCATCTTATCATCTTTATTGATAGAAGAGAGGCTCGATGAAGAGAAATCAATTATGTGAATTACGCCCTTTTTCTAGCACACGCTTGATTTGTCAAACTTGTTTCAACTTGCGATACATTTCCGATCATGGACCGCTAGAGATGGTATGTCAATTCAACAAAGTCTTCCAGAGTTCCAGTACAGTTATATCTGCTCAGTTTTCTGTCTTCTTCAAATTTCAGCATTTGTGAAAATTAAAGACTGGACTCGGAAAAAATGAGACACACAATAATGATCATTTTAATTCGGATACTTCTCAAATTTTCAGGGATTTAACAACTATATCCTAGCTATGTTTTAGCATACTTTATTTATTGAATTTCCTCCCCCTCGTACATGTCTCTTAACACTGCTCATGAGATCTTGGGCGAGGCTTTGCTAATATTTATTACACAATTTCTCCCAGTTTTTCTTTAAAGCTTGATCGGGTTTGAAAGTTTTTTCGCTTTTCTTTAACTTCTTCTTCATTATCGCCCAAAACTTTCCGATCGGACGAAGTTCTGGGGTATTTGGCGGGTTTGCCTCCTTCGGGACCACATTAACGCCCTTCGCTTCATACCAATCCATCACCGGCTTGGCGTAATGGCACGAAGCGAGATCCGCCCAGATCAGCGTGGGACCACGGTGAGAACGGAGGAAGGGCAGCAAGCGCTTCTGCAAGCATTCCTCTCGATAAATCTACCCGATTATGATGCCGATTGTTACGAACGGCTTGCTGTACCGTCCGCACTCGCAGATCGCCTGCCACAACAGGTACTTCTGCGCGAATTTGTCCATATCTCTCTTCCGGAACCTCCATGTGGGACGTACCGACAAAAAACTCGAGGCCGGAGATTCGTTTAGTGTCCGCCTTGATGTATGTCTCGTTGTCCACGACGAGACAGCCTGGCATGAGCAGTAGGCCGTCCCTCATTTTTCGAAAATGTGAAATCTTATAAGTTCGTCATTGTAAAGTGCTCGTTTTGGTAAGAAAAAAATCAGGAAAAATTTAAAGTCCGTACGTGGACGCTAAGTGGTCCCCCAACAACCCTAAAGGTATTAGGTGTAGATGACCCCCGTGCGCCAAATCGAGCTCGCTGCTCTAGTGTACGCAACATGAGTACGAAAAGCCACTAGTAACAAATTGATAATCAGCCTACAATTTTTAGTAAAATAACTGACATTCAACTCATAACTACAAAGGGATCGTTCAAATATAACGTAACGCAACAGGGGGAGGGAGGGGATTTTCCGCAATTTAACAGTCCATACAAAATATTTAAATTTTTCATACAAAAGCTGTTATATGGGGGAGGAAGAGGGTCTAAAATTGGCAAATTTTGCGTTACGTAATATTTGAATCATCACAAAGAAAACAAACTTCTATGCTGATTATCAATGCGCGCAGGACAATTTGTTATTGGTGGCTTTTCGTACTCATGCTGCGTGCACTAGAGCAGCGAGCTCGTTTTTGCGCACGGGGTCATCTATGCCCTATACCTTCAGGGCCGTTGGGGGACCACTTAGCGTCCACGTACGAAGTTCAAATTTTAACCTGATTTTTTTTCTTACCAAAACGAGCACTTTACAAACTTATAACATTTCGCATTTTTGAAAAATAAGGGACGGCCTAAAGACCAGTCACTTACGGTACAGCTTCCGCGCACGCAATTTGATCACCGTGTTTTGCTTATCAAAATAGCCGTAGCGGTAAACGCGCAGCTATTCAGTAAGACCAAGCTGAGGGCCGTGGGTTCGAATCTCACCGGTCGAGGATCTTTTCGGGTTGGAAATTTCCTCGACTTCCCAGGGCATAGAGTATCTTCGTACCTGCCACACGATATACGCATGCAAAAATGGTCATTTGCACAGTAAGCTCTCAGTTAATAACTGTGGAAGTGCTCATACGAACACTAAGCTGAGAAGCAGGCTCTGTCCCAGTGGGGACGTAATACCAGAAAGAAGAAGAAAAAGAAGTTTTGCTTGTCAGTCCGGTTTGGCACCTTTCCTGACCTTGAAAAGACGTAGCCCAGCCCACTTCATGGTCTGTGGACGAACCACTTCGACGAATTGACCTTTTTGGCCACGTCTCGGGTGGAAAGGTTCTTTCTGGGTATACCGTTTTCGGTTTTCGGACGCTTCCAGCGCGCCGCTCGATGGTCTTCGTCCCCTGGAACATCTTCACAACGCAGAACACATGGGAATGGTGGATTCCAAGCCTTTTGCCGATCCATTTGTGCGACTGATCAGTAGGGTGCGGCTTATTTTTCAAAAGTTCTCAAAACCAAAAATTCGTTTGCTCTACTGAATTCTAATCACATTAAAAGAGAAACCTCAAAATCTGAGCCAAAAATATTGAAATTTAGAGGTGGCGCAAGCGTCTTGAAGGTAAATTTTCAGGTTATGAAAAATGACCTTCAGTAAAGTAAACATAACTTTGTTATTTTCCCACCGATTTTGAAACTTTTAGCATCAATACCTTCAAAATTAAATTTATGAAAACTCTATAGAACATCAAATTTGTCTAAAATCAAAAATAGTTTTAGTTATAAGTAATTTATTCAAAAAATTTCCTCATTTTTCTAAAAATTTCAACTTTGTTTGACCATAACTTCATGATTACTCAACCGATTCCAAATCTTTTTATATGATTTTGAAGCTAATTCAATTGGTTTCAAACCTTTCATACATCACATTTCACTTATAATATGTCTTGACCAAGTTTTTCAGCAAAAACTGAACAAAAACATGATTTTTTAACGAAAAATGCCAGTTTTTTTTAATTATTTGCCAGTTAAATATTATCTCTAAAGCTGAAACTGGTTTTTCTCATTTGTTTAACCTTTGTGAGTGACTTTGCAACAATTTTGAAATAATTCTGCAACAAAAATATTTTTGCGTATGTAAATTATATATGCACTATTCAACTCGTAATTAAAGCAAGATGCTTTATAAATTTAAGTTCAATAGAAAAAATGCAATTTCCGGCGAAAAAAACTTAAATAATCAATAAAAATATGATTTTTTCATTGAAAAATCATGTTTTTGGGTAATTTTTGTTGAATTATTAAGTCAAAACCATTTTTAAGAAAAAAGTGTTGTATGAACAATTTAAAAACAAATAAATTTTCTTCAAAAACATGAAGAAAGATTCAGAATCGATTGAGTAATTATGAAGTTATGGTCAAACAAAAATGATTTTTTTAGTAAAATGAGGAAAAATTTGGATAAAAGTATTTTTAACTAAGACTAGTTTTGATTTTAGATAAATTCGATATTCTACAAAGTTTTTACAAATTTAATTTTCAAGTTATTTATGCTAAAAGTTTCAAAATCGGTTGAAAAATTACAAAGTTATGTTTATTTCACTGAAGGTCATTTTTCATAACTTGAAAATTCACCTTCAAGACGCTTGCGCCACCTCTAAATGTTAATATTTTTGGCTCATATTTTGAGGTTTCTCTTTTAATGTGATGAGAATTCAGTAGAGCATACGAATTTTTGGTTTTGAGAACTTTTGAAATATAAGCCGCACCCTACTGATCAGGATTATCGATCACCGCGCCCAAGATTTGCTGGCGTAGCTCTTCTTGTTTCGAATGCATCTTGAAAACTACTTGACAGATCGCGATAAAATTTTGGATACATAAGCAACATAACACTGTAAGCTAGTATCACCCAAAATTGATTCTATTTTTACCTACACGATAAAAAAATTACACCTAAAACAAAGTGTCGCATTTTTCTCGGGTCCAATCTTTACACAAATTATGTGTTGGTTATGTGTGCGTCGTACTCAATTCTGTGTAACTTTTTCTAAGCATGAAGCATGAACTTCTCGAAAACCTCGTAAACTGCTTCTTAAAAGTTTTGATAACAATGAATAGGAAAAGTGTACCGGTATTCGCCATGTACCAGTTATTCGCCACCCCGGATTATATACCGTTTTATGACATGTATGGTTGCCAATTGCTTTGTGTTCGCTAAATTGCTTCAAGATGAGACGGAAACGTTCTTGGAAACCGCAAAATTTCCTCAGAAAATAATAGAAAAAAGTCATTTTTCTTAAAATGTTTGCTCCTTTGCACCTATTTTTCGCCTTGGTGTTCCTGATTCGCCACCCCCCATAAAGAATCAAATGGTCCAGTATTTGCCACCCCCATTCATAATACAAAAACAAAGTTCCTGATTAGTTTTTATATTTTCCCTGCTGAGCATGGATTGAAAGCTTTCGTTTAATGTATTGACAGTAATCAAAGGTCTTTTGATTTATGAATAAACAATATTTTTCCTTAGGGTGGCCAAAACTGGTACACCTCCCGTACAATGAAACAGAGGATAGAGAAAATGGCTTGGCTTCCGTGTTACCTTAAAAAGTTATCCAGATATCTCCCAAGATTCACAAACAATATTTTGAGGTTTTGTAGAGATTGCCAAGAAGATCCAGAGACTCCGAAAGATTCATATGCTCAAAACTTCTTGATCACCACCTGGGACCCTTTGTATGTTTATTCCGCTTGCAAATTGTAAAAGAGAGAGCTTTTCTGAGCTCAAAATTTGAACACCCGAATTCTATTTTACGCTCCAAATCTGAATATTTGTTCTCAAATATTTTGTGCTTCCTAGTGACGAGCATACAAAAGGTTAGCAGTACTAGGAACTTTAAAGACGGAATAGAAATAGAATCTTCACATTGATGTTTCGATGGCAAGACGTTTCGCATAAAGACATTTAGCATAATTTTAAGGGTGGATGTTTCGCAAAACGAACGATTGGCACAATTAGATTTGTATACCTTTATTAATATGCAACCTATTCTTATATTAAACTGATTTATGCAAAACGTCCATTATACCAAACGTCTTTATGCGAAATGTGTTACTCCCGATTTTCTACAAAATTCTTTCTGATCGCTTTTCAATAAAGTGAATATTCTTAGATTATTTGAATTTCTGGTATGATTGTAAAGTAACGTCCGTGTGACTGATAATTTGTGGGCTTCATGGCCATGTGGTTAGTGTCACCAAGGCGTTTAGCCACATCGTGCTAAGAAGTGTGGGTTCGATTCCCGCTTCAGTCCAGAAAACTTTTCGTCAGGAATGTATTTCGACTGTGCTACTGGGCATTGCATGCTAGTCCGTTGTCTAGTATGGTGCTTCCTTCAAAGGACATAATCGTCCCTTGCAGTGTCGGCGCCTGTGTAACGCAGTGTAACGTGCCGGCGCCTTAAAAAAAAATTGTGATCCAAAAAATCAGTTTAATGTTACGGAGATTTGCGTTATTTGTAATTGTAATGTACCTCATTCAACTAGATGTTTTGACAAATTTTAGCGGTTGTAATCTGCAGCGCACATCTGTTGTAATTACCAATGAATTCTTCAGAAGCACATTGATAGATTCCTTTTGAAATTCTTTGCAGAAGTTCTGCAATTTTTGTTCGTTAGGTATTTTATCGAATTAATAATATCGATGTTTTACCCATTGCTTCATATCTTGTGATATCTTGACAAATTATTGAAGAGATATTTGGAATGCTTGAATGACTATCAGCATTTTGGTCGTAGGTCAAAACTCAATAGATATATTTTGTGATGCACTTTGGTTGTGGTCAGGGGAACCATACAATACTTTTCTAAACCATCAAAAACTAACTTTTGAGCATCGAAGTATTACGAATTTTGTTGATATGTATTGTTATACATATGAAATTTGAATTTTGTAGCAAATTAAGCAAATAACTTGCCATGCAAGTTTTAAAGTTGTGTACAAGTTGGCACACTTGCATGCAAGTTGGATGAAATAGTAAAAAAATTCAATGGATTCAGGAATCAGGTTTCAAAAGGCTAGCTCCAAAGGCAAGTTCCCCGCCATTTGGGAGATTTGTGCCATCGCCATATTTGAGCCTATTTCATCATGGGAAAGAAAAAGGAAAGGAAAGATGAGAGGAAATAGGAGTGGGGTTCCTTGAAGAGGGAAAATTGCATACCACAATGGCTTCAAACAGCGCCATAAGAAGGGCACTTCTTCTTATTCGGCATTACGTCCCCACTGGGACAGAGCCTGCTTCTCAGCTGTTCTTATGAGCACTTCCACAGTTATTAACTGAGAGCTTACCATGCCAATGACCATTTTTGCATGCGTATATCGTGTGGCAGGTACGAAGATACTCTATGCCTTGGGAAGCCGAGAAAATTTCCAACCCGAAAAGATCCTCGACCGGTGGGATTCGAACCCACGACCCTCAGCTTGGTCTTGCTGAATAGCTGCGCGTTTACCACTACGGCTATCTGGGCCCCTACATCTGAATGTTTAAAGAAGATGTGTTACATCTGAATGTTTGAAGAAGATGTAGATAATGATTCCTCATCTGATATGTGCAAATTCGACAACTTGTGACTGATTCTATTCGAGCAGAGAGTTATGTCTAATTCTTCTTTTCTAGTAGACACCACACAGCAAAAAAAATCTTAAATTTACGTGACACGTAAACTTTTATGATAATCATGAAAAACGAGTTATAACTGAATATTCAACGATAAATATTGTAAACTGTCTCATTGCATTCGAAAATGCTTGCAATCTTGAGTGAAACTGAAACATTTCATGATCTTCAAACCAACATTCGCCAATATTGCATACTTTCCTGTATCTAGAAAGTGAAATTGCAAACAAGAATACTCGGTTTACGTGATTTTACGCTGAATATTCTGTCATATATAATGCACATGGAAGAATCGACGGCCTGTCATTTGATGTGCATTATTTATGATTGAATTTTCGGCGTGAAAATCATATAAACCGAGCCGTTTTGCATGCAACATTCTTCAAGAGAAGACGTGTCGTGCTCAATATTAAGGATTTTGCTAGCAATGTTGGATATAATAGATGTGTTTGAAGGTTTTATCATTGAATAAAACATGAGAATTGGCTTTGCATGATTGAGGCTAAAATTATGTTACGTGTAAATCTAAGATTTTTTTTGGTGTGCATGAAGGTTGGGCGATTGCCTTTATTAAATAATCCAAGATCTGTACTAATTAAGTATTCCATCAGAATAGAGCTTCTCAAATTAATGTCTGAACTGCCCCGGATGGTGTGATGAGCATTTGCATCACTGCTCATAATCTGCGAAAGGCCTTTTGCTACACAGTTACGACAACACGTTTAAAATCACTCGTTGGGAATGGTTATACCATTTTTACTTGGGACTTGTGCAAAAATTATGTAGCGATATCAACTTAATTAGTTTAAATGCATATGTGGACACTCAACTAATAACTCATCTGCTCAAATCCTTCGAATCCCATCCGTAACTACATGTTCTACCTACTACAAGATCAGATAAGACCATCGTTTCCGCATCGACACAATACCATTCAGACTCCACCGCATTTCATACATTGGAAACAGGATGATCATCGCTATTCCCATTCATAAAATCCCGCTGCCAAGCATCTGAAACCCGAGACGGTATTCCCCATTCCCATTCATGACCGGACCCGAGATAACCGAGGAGACAAAACTCATCCGCGTGAATGTCGGAGAATTAAACGAAAGAAAAAAAAAATCGGAAGTTGTGTCCGATCTGATTGTTTCACTCGGTCGTCCTCGACCTGAATCCTCGATCAAGAAGAGCACTCCGCTTATCTCTCCAGCTCGCAGGATCAGGTTTTCGTTTCACCTTCGCCATAATTGAGCGCCGCATCTCATGTGTGTGGAACCGAACTCGGAATCTACAGAGGAAGCAGCTTGTTCCTTTTTGTTCTGTCTGAGATTTCGATGCAGCAATTCGCTTTTGTTCCACGGAGCATCTTTCTTTCACTCTCGAGATGGTTTATTTATTTAACAGGTATGCTGGAAATGCCGGGCGCAAACAACAACAGAAAAGGAAACGATGCGGCTCATTGATATTAAATGATAAACCGCACTACACCTTCCAGGACGAGGACGGGGGAAGAAGAGCCCGTTTGGGTTTGAATTGGGATGGTATCTTTCGTTTCGGGACGATTTCGTCTGCTTCTCAACTAAGAACTCAAACAATGAATGCAAACAAATGCCGGAAAATAGGGCAATTGGCGTGATGTTGTTAAAAAGTGCGAGAATATAGTGCGAGATTTTCTGTTTGTCTATTTTTATTGCACCTGACGTATAAAAGTGCGGACGGAATTGGAGATCTTGGGTGATCTGTTTGCAGTTGGATTTGTTGGCATGAGGCTTTTTTGATCCGACCGAAGTTTTGTTTTTATCTTATACTGTGTAGCTTGATGTTATACCTACTACGTCGAAGGTGGTCTTTGAGCAATTTTCAGAAGATCTAGAAATTCTTTTGCTGAAATTCGCTTATTGTAAGATTGGTTTAACGAGCATTAATTAGAAGTAGACATATTCCTGAAAGAATCCCTAGAGGAATACCTTGGGACAGCGCCAGGAGGAATTCATGATCAGTTCCAAGAAAGCTTTTGAAATATTCCAGGTAGGGATGTCTAAAAGTGTCAAGGAGGTAATAATGCTCTGAAGGAAATACCTCAACAAATCTCTGACAGACTTTTGAACAAATTTAATTAATCGAGTATTTTCTGAAGAATTCCTACGGCTTACGCTCTTGTTGTCGCAATAGATTGCAATCTTCTCAGCAACGCCGGATACCCAGACAACCAGAATGTACGTTTAACCAAATCACCTTTTGCGTTATGCGATGCTTATATGAGCAAATTTTCACGTATAAGATGTCGCGAAAAGGCCTTATACGTACAAAAGTGGAGGCGATATACGTACATATTTTATATGATGAAAAATAACATGCAATGCGAGTGTGTAGATTTTCTTGCGAATTAGTCAGAACTCTTATGCGACTTAATTCATCATCACAAAATTTATTTGACAGCTGCTACGGATTGATCCGACTTACTTTGTACAAGTATACGGGACGGAATGGAATGTACATATGAACTCATAAAATAGCGTTTTATGTGAGGAAACTCATCGATCAAACGATTTCATCCACCAAGTAGTGCGGGAGTGATGCAGTTTGTACAAATAAGCGACTTTGTTCGTATACTGCTATGCGACTTCTGGTTGTCTGGGTAGTTCCTGTCGTAGTCCTCGCCACCAGATAGCTTCTTGGGCTGCTGCCATGTATTCCGCTTCCATTGTTGACAATCCCACTGTCGATTGCCTTCGACAATTCCACGAGATCGGTTCATCTGACTTCATGAAAACATATCCCGTGATGGACCTCCGCGTCACGACGTCGTTTCTCCACTCCGCATCACTGAAGCCAGTCAAACTTTCATTGCCTTGTTTGGTGTAGATAATTCTCATCTCCTTCGTTCGTTTCAGGTACCACAAAATGCGCTGACTGATTATATTCACGGCAAAACTGATGTCCGATCGCATGCAACACGCTAGGAACTGGAGTCCTCCTACCAGCTCATGGAACGGAGCATTCTGCATCTGCTTTAGTTCTTCCTCGCTGCTAGGGCTGATCGTGGTCCGCTAGGGTCACAATTGGATTACATTGTCCCATGCCGAACCGTTCGAGTAGCTTCTGAATGTACTGCTCTTGATCCAAACATACAGTCCCCTTCTGTCACATCACTCGGATGCCATGGAATTTATTTGCCAATCCAAGATCCTTCATCGCGAAATTTGATGTAGGCTGCTTATTGAGATGGTTCACCTAACGCTGGTTGTTGGAAAAAACGAGAAGGTCGTGACAGCGTTCAGACAGCGCTTTCTTCAGCTTGTAGACGCTCCACGGACAATCAGGTTTGACGAAACCTTCTGCCTGCTCCAAACAAACAGCTTTACCTTGCAGAAACGCGGTTACTACATCTATCTGGAGAATTTTCAGGTCCAACCTGGCTAACGACATCAAATAGCTGATGGCAGCATACTGGACCACGGGCGAATAGGTTCTGACTTGAGAGTAGCTCTTGGTCAATAAACGGTCTTGTCGGCGTTTTCTGATTCCTCGAATTCGGGTTCACTAAGCTCATCATCTTGCGCCTGCAGATCATGTTATTCACCGTCAACGACCTGTTCCTCTGCATCCTCCATCTCATTCTGCACAATCATTTCTAAAGGTCCCTTTTGGATGGGATCTTTCTCTCTCGATGTAACTTGACCTTCCTTCAGAAATATCACCTTACGACTAACTGCTACTTCCTCCGTCTTGAAGTTGTACACTCTGTACGCTTTCAAGTTCTCGCAGTAGCCCAAGAAGATGCAACGCTCTGATTTCTCGTCCCGTTTCCGTCTACTCTCCTTGGGAATATGCACCATGACCTCGCTTCCGAAAACACGTAGGTGCGACAAATCGGGACGCTTTCCAGTGAACTTCTCTTCAGGTGTGACTTGAAGACCTTTTGTCGGTGAACTGTGGACGACGAATGAAGCACTAGCTACCACTTTCCAAGTCCGGCATCGAACAGCATACTTTTGGCGCGCCAATACTACTCCGGATTGTACGGAACCGTTGTCTCGTGGTGGATTCCAGCTTGATGCAAGCACCTTCTCATCGCACGATTAACGTACTCCTTAAGTTGCCCATTTTGATCCGCTTGATTCGCTCTCTCGTCTGTTTCTTGATAAAAGACTTGAAATCTTCGAATGCTTCCAAAACGTTTGTCTTTGATTTGAAAATATATATATATATATACAAATGCTTTCATGCTCGCATGATCTACGAATGTCTACTTCCTCCCAACGAAGAAGTCTCCATCGGCCCACAGATATTGCAGTGAACCAGCTCGAGCACACGATCAACACGATGAACTTTCACCTTGAACGGTTGGCGCTGGTGCTTACCTTGTATGCAAGGAACAAATTTCTCCATGTTTTCATACTGCATGCCAGTCACAATATTTGTCAGCCGTTATATGCCGTCGACTGAGATATGTCCCAATTGATCCGTCAGATCCTTGACCAGCTACAGCTTGTACAGGCCATTCGAAGACCGTCCAACCTCTACGGTCCCCTTCGTGAAGCTAACAATATGCGTGCATGAACGCCACCTGATATCCGCTTTGGCAATTCATACCCACGGACAACATATTCAAGACTAAATCTGGAATACACAGCACATCCTTCACCGAAGGCTATTCTACAGATTTCTACTCCGGTCTCAGATAACTTTAGAATACACCATCACTTGACTTGCTGCCGACCTTCACATCCTGCAAGGTGTTCACTTTGACGATGTCTGCCGTAAGCTTCATACCCGACGCCTCAAAACCCAGGATCATCGGCTCGTACTGCTTCGGGAGGCCTACTTCATCAGCAAGCTCGCCAGCTAAGCTTGCCGTAAGCAGTTCGTTCACGTAGTCCTGAGCCTTCCGGCAAATAACCTCTTCATCCCGTTCAACGCCAACTAGTCGAAATCCCGTAAGTCTTCTCAATAGGCCAATTTTCCGGATCAAGCCCCTATGCTCGTAGGTATTGCGCAAGTTGTCCCATGCTTCTTTTGCGGTTTTGGTGTCCGCAAATCTTGGGATCGATGTTCAGACATATCGTGGCCAATGCTTGCTCACACAAACCTCGTCGCTTCCCAAGTAATTATAAGCACTAATAATAAGCCCTTAATCAGCATCATAGATGCGTACATGCATTAGCAATAGCACCACAAATGCTTACACACCTTATAACAGCACTTCCGCTGCATAGAAACCCTATTACAGCATCATTAATGCTTCTAAGCCTGATGCATACAGGCATTAAATAAGCACTATATTGGCTTTATATTCGAATACAGGGCATGTTTAAATGCCATCCAGTGTTTTGACAGATATACCACGTGCTTTGTGTTTGCATATAGTGGTAAGAGGGAGTCAAACATAAATCTTCTCACTACTACAATTGCAGGTTTTATAACGGGGAAAAGTGATGGTTTAAATTGGTCACTTTTCTTTCCAATACTATTCATCTTATGTGGCCGTAGGAGCAAAGGAGCAGGACAACAACTCAACAATACGGGTGTCGTAGGTTCGAGACGCAAAATGAGGCATTTCATCATCATAAAACGAGGACCAAATGTGGCAATTGCAAGTCCTCAAAAGAATGAAAACTACCAAAACGAATATGTCTAATACGGAGAAGTGCCTATTTGTATCATTTTATTACCTTTTACCATACTATTTGAGGTTTTCGTTTTCATTCATTTATTTATTTACCTAGTGTACCAGTTGCTTGGCCGCATACGCTAAAGCTCTCTGGCTGCGTACGCGAAAGCACAAAATATTCGCCCCAAAAACCTGTCGAAAACAACTGACGTTTCTCACGTGGTCTTATATCAGCATTAGTGGTGCCGAGAAGCACGGTAATATCTTGGCACTATAATGGCACGCTATTTCGCCTTTTCTGGCATTATAATAGCATTATATGCGTATATAAATCTGACATGCATCAAATGATTACCCTATATGCGCATATAATGCTGTTACCGTGCCGCATTATCGTGCTTACTGGTTACTTGGGTTACCGCCGGATCACCATCCAGTCGGTCCTTCACTGCGCACCATGTCCGTTCCTTGATCAGGATCATTTTGATCGCGAAAGACCACGAGCTGTAGTTCTGCAAACCGCGTAACGATAGCAACGATACCGTGTTGACCGGCAAAGATTTCCAATGGAGGCTTGATTCCTGGAACCATCTGAAACTCAATTTTCTTCTTCGGCCTTTTTTTTTTAGAAACTTTGCTTCGGGTTGAAAAAGTTTTCGCCCACAACCTAACGAACAATTTATTAAAAGGCATCTGTTTGGTTTATACCAAACCAGCTTACCAGCTTTTTACGTTGGCTATAAAACAACGAGGGGTGATTCGATTTTGACAATTCTTGCCTACAGATTTTATAGCTTGATCTTAGCAGGCTGTAATATTAGGTTGATGAAAAAACTGTCAAAAATGTTCACAACGCTTGTCTAGCATCCATGTTTTAGTTGGAATTCTTCTTTCTTATTTTTAGAATAAATTTAAACATACTTAGAAGAGGAATAACTGGAATACTACACAATTGGGCAACGTCAATGCATAAAATTGATTTCTGGTGGAGCCAAAATTAACGCCGTTAAATTATATCTGGCTCAAGTTTTTTTTTTGTGGTAGGACAATAGTCAGACTCCATATTAAGTCGAGTAACAGAAGAGGGAATAATTGTAGGTATAGATAAATCCAACCCAGCCACAGACTGCGTCCTGAAAAGTATCTAAAAAAAATAAGGTGAAATATTTAGAAGACACGTAAACTCTCTCTACAAGACAGATTGTGGAGTAACTAAAAGGGGCCCAGATAACCGTAGCGGTAAATGCGCAGTAGACTGATGCAAATTTTGAAGTTTTTGCTCCCCTATGCTTAAACGATGTCAATTATGATGAAAATGATCCTCCCAAAATTTGAAGTGATTCGGAAGAAATTTGGTTGTGCACACGCTATTTGAAGTTTGTATGGAAATTACTATGGAAAAGGTAATCTTTTTGTGTTCAGTCCTCTAACTGCTTGTCATAATCATCTGTGAAAAAGTGAACACTCTCATCTCATGTGAAAACTTCCCAGCTACAACTTTGCCAAAGACCACATTTTGATGGGACTTAAGGATAATTTGTTATTATTGATAACAAAGTCTATATCATGCTGAGATGATCATTCAATTACTTTCAGAGCAACACTGCTTTTTTGCTGTAGAACATAGTAGCCTGGATTACATTGATCTATTATTCCCGCCAGGAGCACCACTGTTGCCTGCCGAACAGTTGGTGAAGCATACTACATGCAAACCAACTTTATGGTGATGAATAACAATTTATCCTGACGTCCTATCAAAAAGTGGTCTTCGGCAAAGTTGTAGCTGGGAGGATTTCACATTAGAATAATTTTCCATAAAATTTCCACTTTTCCATAAAATTTAATGACGAAGAGATAGAGAACTGAACACAAAAGATTGGCGTTTTCCATAGTAATCTCCATATACACTTCAAAGGGCTTGTGCTCAGTCATTTTTTTTCCGAATCATTTCAAACTTTGGGAGGATACTATTTACCATAATTTTAATCGTTTAAGCATAGGGGAGCTGAAATTTCAAAATTTGCATCACTCTAATGCGCAGCTATTGACCATGCTGAGGGTCGTGGGTTCGAATCCCGCTGGTCGAGGATCTTTTCGTAAAAGAAATTTTCTCGATTCCCAGGGCATAGAATATTCTCGTACCTACCACACGATATACGCATTCAAAAATGGTCAATCGGCAAAGATAGCTCTCAGTTAATAACTGTGAAAGTGCTCATGAGAACACTTATCTGAGAAGCAGGCTTTGTTCCAGTTGGGGCGTAACGCCAGAAAGAAGAAGAAGATTGTGGAGTAACTAAAGATCTGTCATAAATCGAAGTCTTGTAGAAATCAGTTTGCAGCCACGCATATAACTTTTCAGCATAAATTAGAAACAATGGCTTTGATCAAGCCATAAAATTTATAGTGTATACAAGGAATGTCGAACGGAGGTGATTCAAATTTTATGGCAGGCTAGCGTAAAAATCTGGATATAGAGCCAAACTAGTTTCTTAATCTTTATGATAATGGATTGAATATTTATTTCGATGGTTACTGCACCAACAAAAGCATACACACATCATTGCTTTACTTATTGTAATCAAAGCAACTTTGTCCTTCAGCATTAAAAATGTTAATTCAAATCTGAGTTCAAGATTCGCAGATAAAATTATGAATTACTTATTATATTTTGAAAAAAGCGTAATACAGTCATCTCTCCCTTACTCGATATTGAAGGGACCATCGAGTTAGGGAGGTATCGAGTTACAGAACACAAAAGCAGTGCAACTGCGTTCCAAGGGACCATCGAGTTAGCCATGAAAACCAACTTTTACTATGGTTCTCTAACTCGATATCGAGATACGGAATATCGAGTAAGGGAGAGTTAACTGGATATGCGAATGCGATATGAAATAGGGTAAATGATGGCTTCGGCACCCTGAGGGTATTTTCGGCAGCACTAAATTATCGTCCTTGTTTAAATTTATCTACGGAACAAGAGTTAACTTCCATGTACTCAACATATTCCTTGAACTTTAATCTTCCATATGGATCTCATCTTTCACAAAAATATTATATAACATTGATTTAATCATTAAATGAAATTAATGCTTACGAAATTGTCGTCATTTGTGAGCTGCCGAATAAAACAACACAAGAACAGCTTAAGGAAAACTCACCACTTTAAACGGTCCAATTCTCCGCTCCAATTACAATTTTTTCACAAAAGCTACGCACCGATCACTTATGCACTATTGAACTTTCGATTTGTGTAAAAAGCACTCGAAAATATTTAATTTTAATGTTTCAAATCACATATTAAAATTAATGCACTTTGATTTCCTCAGCAATCAATTTTTATTACTGGACAAGGTTGCCAGGAAACCATATTCAATTGCGGTGTATTTATTATTCACAATTTAAACTCATACAAAAAGTCGAGCACAACTAATCAATTTATTGAAATTAGGCAACAAAGCATGCATTGGTAATAATTGAGCCTATCAATACTTTCCTTATCTGCGTATTGTAGCGCATAAACATCAATATACTGAGAAACATATAAAATATACCACTTTTAATAGGTTAAGTATTTTGGCAACATTCCTGTTGTTCTACAGGCAATTCGCGACTACGAAGCAAAAAGAGATTCCACAATGCACTCGCACCAACGGAAAACCTCGTAAGAAACTGTCATCGTGTGCGTGAAAAAAAGCAAAAAACATCTCTCCTTGTTTTCTCACAGAAAACCGAAGAAAACATCAGCAGCTTCGAAGTCGCGAATCAGAGGATGATGTTTATGTGTCAAGTCATAAGTGAATTGATTTGCAAAGGGTCTATTCTGATTTTTTTATACACTGAGAATAATATGAAAGTAAATAAATTTTACTGGCAAAGTTTGGATTTTGATCCGAATAAGCCGATCGAACAATATTCGGAGAGTACTAATCATAAACCAACAAAAAATCGTGAAACATCGCAAAACATCGCAACCGGATTTTTTTTAATGTTACCATTCACTCTCTCGGGAATAACATGGTGATAGAGCAGCAACCTTTACAGACCACAACAATATCGAGCCATTCACAGTAAAATTATTTACCGTTTGCATTTAAAGAAATTTGAAAACAACTGCGCAAGTACCGTCGTTGGGGGTGAGATTTGGCCAAAAATGCGTAAGTCCTCATTTATTTTTAAACAAATTTCGCAATTTGCATGATATGCTCGGCTACATATGAGAATACTTTGCAAATGCTGAAATTTGATTATTTTCCTTTAAATAGGAAATGTATGAAAATTGGCACAAACTCACCCCTTCGAGGGGGTGACACTGGGCCAAACAAACTACACTCAGGAAAGTGAACTATCGATAAACATAGGAACCCCTTATGAAAATTCTCCACAAGAAATCGGATTGAAATTCATAAATTTACATAATAAAACCGAAACAACAATAGTTTTCGCGGCATCCTGGAATCGCTCCAAGAACCTTGTGATCGATAGGCTCGTGCGCACTCCTTTTGTCTATCGACGCCTTAATGTGGGATGATGCTATAACGATACATACAGCTTTCGTATTGCAATAATCGTTTTATCATTCTTAAGACAAAATATATGAATTTCTATAGTCCAGTTCACTGCGTGTAGAATTGATACGCAATAAGAACAAATCAAGAGAGCCGTGCTCCTTTCAAGATTTCTAGAGCTTTCCAATATGATGGATGATATGATGGACAGGAATGTGAGATTTCAAAATAGTATACGTTCTCCTAAAAGCGAGATTATCTGTGTAGCCTCAAAAGTGACAATTCAAAAAGGCCTTTTTCAAGCTTTTTTTCGATGATTTATTAAAAATAAACTACTAGTTCCATGAATCTAATATTTTGATGGTACAGTCAAGCTTCGTTCGTTGCGCTAAACCTGTAGCTCACTTAGTGCAAGACTTTGACTAATCGGGCTGATTTTCGGGCTGTCAAATAACATAAAAAACGGAGCTATCAACATTGATAAATTGCGTCTTATGTCAGAAAACGACGTTTGCCTTCGTTTTAGGGCTCATTCACAAATTCCATAACGCTAAAGGGGTTGGGTGGGTGTCCTCATGATGTTACGGCTCATACAAAATTTCTAGAATGTTCTTACAAAAATCGTTACGAGGGGGTGGGTAGGTGTCGAAATTGGCCATTTTTAGCGTTATGAAATAAATGAATGAACCCTTAGGTGGCCCACTTAAAGATAGTGCAAAGAACAAAATTCGACTGTAACTGTAGATAATTTCAAGGATTACCACGGTTACAATATTGAGAAGGTGATATATTCCGAAAACTGACAGCTACTTGATGACGTCATTCCTATCCATCTCGAACAAATTTGTTAAAACGAATGATCTAGTGGTCGTGGTATATAGTACCATAGAAGTGACGTCACATGTTTACAACCAAATTTGAGTTTCCATCAGTAAAGAGCCTGCCTTGTTTATTGACTGCCGTGAGGAATACTACATTAAAGTTTTTTTTAATATTCCTGATATATTTCAGATTATAATTTGGCCCAATGTCACTCTCGACGACAGTACCTGTAAACTTTGACAGGCACTGGTGCCGTTGTTTTCAGTTCTTTCAAAGGGGAGGAAACCAGTGTGTAGCAAGTAATGAGTTACAGTCGTCGGCACTAACCAGAGGACGGTGTGTCCATCCTTTTCTCTTTTGTGATTTCTTCCTTTCGTGACGACAAAAGTCATGCGTGTTGTTTGAATGCGGACGGATGGTGTGGATCAGGAGCGAATTAAAGGGATAATATTCTCGGCGCTCATTTTCAACAATCAACATTCAGTTGTGGCAGTAATGCGCAGACAATATTACGCGCAATTCAAACGCAATTCTGAAATCCAAATTATCCGTTCCGTGGATTTTCCTTGCAGAGCACAATAATTATGAATCAATTAACAATGATGTCACGCTGCAAGTTCTTGTTTGGTATTCATAGCTGCAACGCTCTTTTTAGTGTAGTCTGTATTTTTCTGCATTGGCCCTTTCAACCAGTAGAACATAATGTGTGACGTTTAATTTCAGTCATTGTCAACACATGCGAAAAGTAACCAATACATAAGCTCGTTTTTACACAGTTTTGGATTGCCGAAGAGAAAATTTTAGTTGCCGACAATAGTAATAGCATTGCCGATAAAAGAACAAGTGCCTCGTGAGTTTGGCGAGGAAAAACAGATGATTTAGAGAACAAAATAGTGTTTTATGTATAGTAAGCAATGAATAAAGAGTGCTCAATTGTGTTTCAGGTGTCTCCTGCTAATTCTTGTGCTTAATTGTTGTGTATAATTGCCTTTTTAAAAGTCCAGCTGCTTAGACTGCCGAGAATACGTAAATTCCCCTACATGATAAAAACCGAGAGAAAAATTGACGAGTAGTGATTAAAATTAATGATGTCAAAACCGAAACACCACTGTACTGATAAAGTTAGTCGACAGAGAGAAGTTTTTTTACAAAAGCTACGCTATTGTAAAATACTTCTCTTTGTCGATTGCATCTAATATATGAATCGTGAAGCGATTTTAAGTTTTCTTACAAGTTCTGTTTTCAATATGCATTTGTCATATACACTTTCCTAACCAGCTGACTATCTAAATGCAAAGACTTCTATTTTCAAATGCATATTTGCCTCACCAAACGATTTCCATTCATTTTCCTCATTCTTAGGCTATGACAAGTCTGCTGCTGCATCATCGTCACTCTAACTGATATCGTAACGTCACACGGCCTCTGAAACCAAAAATTACGACTCGCTCAGCTCAATTAGAGCCGGTTGTGTAAACACCACTTGACGGCGCAGAGTTCCCGATCAGAACAGCACTCGAAAGTCGAAACACACATCGTTAGGCATCTTGAAATTATTTTATGACACACAAATTAATAAGATGACGCCCGCGATTACGACGCATTCCATTAGAGGGCCCCTAACAATCGCAGTCTCTGTACGCTTTCTTCTAAGCTCAGCATACAAGACGAGATTCCCCCAAGCCGGTTCAATCTGACCGAGTGACTCAATCCAAACCACTTGTCAGCTCGGAGTTAATCGATTAATCCACTGCTGAAATCTGCGTATCACTTTCAATCAGAACCTTAAGGCTCAAGTGGCCTTTCTGTGTGTACAAACATTCTTCGAGTGACAACAAACAACTCGTGCCTTTTCGTCATCATTGCCTTCATCGTCTCAAGTTGGAAACCTAAGCCGATCAATTTGCGTGTAAATTTCCCTAGTACTCGTAAGCAAATCCATTCAAATCGTGTGCCCCGACTGAGAGTAAACTAATTTTATTCTAATTGTCCAATGACAAACAAAAGGGGTGGCCTGGGCGAACAAACTTAAAAGCGAAAGCGAAGGAAAAGCCGATGCATTCAGTTTAAAACCAGAAAAAATACACCAAACTGTAACTAATACGACGTTTATCACCCAGAAAAAGGAAATGAAGCAAAGGGACAAACCGACCGTCGACGAAGTAAGGGTATGCGATGTGCAATTTCTTTCATGACGATATGGAACGAAACTATTAACACGGAGCTCCCAGTCATCTGGGTAGAGTATCAGATTCAGCAACTCTAAATTTACTAGAGACACATGATATGATTCTTGAAACACACAAAAATGTTATTTTTGTTTCGGAGTGTTATTAAAGTATTGGCAATAATTTGTTGGTTAAGACATAGCGTGTTACAGAACGTAACCCTCGTGCCCTAAAGTGTGGTAAACAGTCTAAGCTTCTCTTAAATTTACAACATAAATTTTGCCGCATTGAATTCCGAAAAATTCCGCAAAATTTCGTTTCAAACGCTTTTTGGAAGAATCATTCGAAATTTCATGTCACATACCCTTACAACGAAACCAAAGCAAATAACGCGCGCAATGACGATTTCAGGATCCGTGCGAGAAAATCCCCGAAAGAAAACCAATTGTGAAAAGGGTACAGCGACCTCTTGAGAGGTTTGAAATTTCATCCAGCGAGCACCTTTTCCGCAAACAGTAGCAGCACCTAGCCCATCCCAAGGCGCTCTAAGCTAAGGGATCGCTCATAATCTCTCTTTGGAAGCTGTTTGTTTAGTGTCTCATTGCCCCGAAAGAGAGAGAACGGAGCCAACCAATTTCCCGAACCGGTGACGATGGTTTAATCCGCAAAACCGGCAGAGATAACTCAATCAGATGTCAAACAAGATGTCGATCGGAGGGACACCTGAAGGAGTCCAATTTCGGGTCGAGTCGGGTGTGACAATCCTACCAATCAACGGGATCAATTGGGAAAAATGGGAATGGAATGGAATCGATTAACGGTTTGTGTCTGTGCGCTTATGAGTCGGGATCTGTTCCTAGTTTTTTTTTTTTATTTGGAAGAATACTGATCAGGAAGTTTTTGGGGGTTGGACGATGCCGGCAGATGTCTGGAGGATGCAGCCCGCCAGCAGCTGTAATGGTTTGGCCAGGATTTTTTAAATCCATAACTACCAAGTGTATTGTGCAAAGAGTGCAACGGATTATCTATCAATTCACTGTATGTTAAGATAAAAAGTTTTTGTTTCAGAGACATTTTTATTTCCTTAGGACAAAACCTCGCTAGAAAAAGCAATGCCTTTTGATGAAAAATCAGAGGAATAATCCTGAGAAACCGTGAGATGATTTACGAAATCCAAAATTTATCGAAAGTTTCAGATGCAGATGCAGAATAATAACACTAGACAAAACGGTCTCCCCCGAATCAACCCAATCTTATTACAAGGATATTCCGACATATCAAAATAAATAAACGTTCAGATCATACATATAAAAGTTTTTTTTTCGAAATAAAGGCTTATGGTTTAAACCGTCGTTTAAACCAAAAAAAAACATGATTCACTGAAGAGTTACTCTAAAAATGATGTACCATCAACTCTTCCTAACTTGATATTGGATGGACCATCGAGTTTGGTAGGTCAATTTGTCAAATTTTCACAAAATTCCTTTGAAATAGTATTTTGTCCGTAAATAGAATAATATTTTCCTCAATTATCTATGTAAAGGTTTTTGAACAAGCTGCAAAAATTTAAAATTTGTGCCATCCTAGAATAAGTTGTAGGGTGATGTGCTAGTATCCATCGTATTAAGCTTTGATCAGTGAGAACCTGCAATTTTCCCAGTATTGCAGTGAATGATGCTGGTACAAACCGATGCCAAACAATTCTTTCCCAAAACGGTTTTAGCATTGTACAATAAGATTTTGATAAATCTTGATCGTTTTATTGGAATTAATGCAATGAAACTGCATCTTGCCGTATTCTCAATCCGTCGTATCGTTTTCATTTCTGTCACAATCAGTTATCAGATTCGTCTCACAACTTACGTGTCACTGTTTTATAGTGAGTGGTCAAAATACAACATATCAACGCTATTATAATTTTTCTATTCATGCTCTATTCCTTCAGCATGATGGAATATATCAATTTCCAATAAAATTCATTGTTCGCCTTCAAAATTCAGCTCAAACATATATAACAATTATGACATATGCTCACAGTGCAGCGAAAACAACACAATCACAGGAATCGTTTCCTTACGCCGAGCATCGCGCACACATTGATGCGCATAAGCTTTTTTTCTCAGTACGACGGATTGAACTTTGTTTACATCTACCGAAAAGCTAAACATTACATATATTTTGCAATTGTATTAAATGGACAAATTGATGTGAAGTTTTGCGAAAAAGTTGCACGTCTTCTCAGTGAGCATCGTACTCACGACTCCCTGATCTCTAGTTGGGGCGCGTTACCCCTACGCCATGAGAGGACTCACGGACGCAGAAGTTAACCTGAATTCGATTTCAGCTCTGCTGTTTACGTTCTCAATTTTACGCGGTCGTCGAGGAATTTCATAAAATTTCGGGAATTATAGAACTTTTACGGCGTGTGATTGGAATGAAATCCTTCAGTGAAAAAGTACGAAGGTTTTCCATAATGAAGCAAAAGTGCCCGACGAAGTAAGTCACACAGGGGGCGGGAAGAAACTTGTATCATAAAGTGGTGTGACTGGTGTCGATCGCTAAGAATTTCTTTCAATTCACGTTCGCCCATGGGATTTCGGTGATAAAGTGCAAAGGGGATAATTGAGCCAAAGTTATTTATCGAAATACAGTAATTTTATTGCATTTTTGGTGTACAAGTGTACGAACCATAACAGCTTTCATAAAATTACACTTGAAAAATGAATCTATGTTGCAGGTAAGTTGGAATATCCGCCGTAGTGGAACATTTTAAGTTTGATACGACGAATAATAGTGCTTACGACGAAGTAGAACGAAACCCTAAACTTTTATTTTGCTACTGTCAACACTCCATAACTCGATATAGAAGGGACTATCGATTTAGGAAGTTTCAGAACACACAATCAGTGCTAATGGGATCCAAGGGCAACGCAAAAAAAAATACATGGCTCAGTTATTGATTAAAGTGAAAGTAAACAAAGAGAGCCTCTCAATGTTAGATAGGCCCTTTTAAAATGTTAAGCTTGGTACGAAATACTCAACTTGCCAACTTTTTGATATGCCTCATAAAAGTGAATGATCTTTCTACTTAAAATATAAAAACAATACCAATATCAGGTAATTTTTGGTTTAATGCATAGGGCACATTAGAGCAAATCGATAGAAAGAATCGACGCAGAGAAATCGAACACTGCATGTACGCCTTTGTAATACTTAATGCGAGATATCTTAAAAATTTTTGAACTGAGTAAATCTCAGTAAACTTCTCAACATAAATCAGGTTTCAAGGTCGATTGGTCGTTGGCCTTACATTATATAATTTTCGTATAATCATTGTTCTTTTCTCTCTTCATAATGAAAAATAAGCGCAGCTTACACTGCCTATGTTTGCATGATCGACATAACTGACAGCACTACTGTTGTTAGGAAAAACCTGAGATAAGAACTGATGCAATTTATGGAGAAATTTTCTAGGAGTTGAAATGTTGGAAAATTGCTTTAAAAAATCCCCAGAAGAACCGCTTTTGCTGTTTGAAGAGAAAAATCTCTGGAAAATACTTGGATGAATCTCTGGTTAGTGTTTCGAAAGAACCCTAGGATGACATTCCAGGGGAAACAACATTATAATACTTTTCAGAAGTTGCTGAACAAATTGATTGGGGAGTTTTCGAGTATTTTCGCAAAAGACCACTTTAACGTACTCCGCAAGAAACTTGGGTGTTTTTTAGGCAGTCATCTTTGTATAAAATTTTAAAATATTATTTTCGGGAGAGTTTCAATGAAATGCGGGGAGCAACATCTCTGATTTGTTGAAATATATAAAGAATTAATTTTCTGTGCATAAAGTAGATAGATCTGCGGAGAACTTCTCTGAGTAATCGCTAAGAACATTTCCCTAATTAAATCTTGTTTAATTGCTGATGAGAAACGTTCGGAACATAAGGAGGAATCTATGGAGTAACACCTGGAAAAATCATTAAATGTTTTTTTTTCGCAGGAAGTCCTGGATAATCCCCAGTAATTCCAGAAAAAAAACCTAACCAAGCGATGTGGGAAAAAATCATAAACAAATAAAATCATTATAAATCTATCCAAACTACGAAATATGTGAAAATCGTGATTATATCGCCCGACATCACTTCTGTTGAACAAGAATTTGCTTGACCCCTCCAAGCCCCTTCCACAAAAAAATCCTAGCTACGCCAATGACGTCAATCCATTTTACTCTTATAATTCAAATGCTTTCGAACAAATACGTGCTGTTCGCATGGCCAACGAAATAAATATTCAGCGATAAAAACGTACACTGCCTCATCGCATTCAAAAATACTTACATTATTGAGGGAAACTAAAACATTTCATGACCTTGCATCCAACAATCGCTTATATAGGACGGTTTCTTGCATTTTGAGAGTAAAGTTGCAAACAAGAATGCTCTGTTCACACAACTTTTCGCTGAAAATTCATTCATAAACGATGCACATAAATGGTGGCTTGGTCACTTTATGTAAATTCTATGAGAGAAGACATGTTAGGACATGTTGTTTGCAATGTTGGATATAACAGCCATGTTAGAAGGATTAACCATTGAATACTTCAATAGATGCGGCTTCACATAACTAACGCTAAAATTTTAAATAATGTTGTATGCAATTGTTAAGAATATGCACACTTTTTCACAATTATTTACGAATTAATGGGGTTTAGGAAACCAAAACAATCCTTGATAAAAAAAACTCTCCCATATGATTTATTTATTTATTTATTGATTTATTTATTGAAGCAGGAAAAAACCCCAAGGAGTGTAACTGTCTCAGATGTTACTTCTCCTTGAGGCACAAAACCTGCTTGTCTTTTCAATAATACATACAAAGAATTTTATTCCTACTAGCTAACCCAATGAACATTTTGTTCTTTGAAGGGTAGGCTAATGATTTCTATAATATGTAGCAACACTGTAATTAGCACTTATTTGTTAATCTTTAATAAATTATTGAATGTACCACCTTAAATTTTTCACTTAAGTATTGTTTTAATTTTTTTGTAAACAATCCCATAGTTGGCAAATTTTTTATATCATCCGGCAAATTATTATATAGGGTTATTCCAGTATACGTAATTCTTTTCCTTCCATATTCTGTTCTAATTCTATGCCTTTGGAAGTCGTTAGACTGCCTAGTATAATGGCTATGAATTGGCCTAGGAATTATTTGATTCGAATGAGTTCCTGTAATTTTAGTAATTTTATAAATGTAAACAATTTGTTTGAATTCGTGTAACCCGAGCAAAGGGAGTATATTTTTTGCTTTTTCCATGTACAGTTGAGATTTTGAAAAGCTGTAAGGTAATTTATAAACATTTCTGAAAGCCTTGTTTTGAATGATTAGAAGTTTGCGTATAGTTGTTTTTGGAACAGATCCCCAAATACTAAGTAAATATTGTCATCTAGAGTGTAAGTGTGCAAAATATATCTTCAACAAAACTTGTACTGGAACAAAATACGAGATTGTACGCAGAATGCCGCATAATGGGGACAACTTTATCATTAGGTGTTCTATGTGTGCTTGCCATGACAACGTTTCGTCCAAAATTAGCCCAAGATATTTATATTCTTTTACTTGTTCTACTGGTATCTGTTCTAAATGCAACTGTCAATCAGTGGAAATGCGGTTATGTTGAGATTTGAATACAACTGATTTTGTTTTAGTAACATTCATTGATAGAACATTTTGTTTAAAAAAGTCATTAAGAATATTCAAGTCTGCCTGCATTAGACCCCTTATATCTGAAACATTTCTACCAACATAGAAGGACGCAGCATCATCGGCAAATAATCTCAGTTTCCCTTTTAACCTTTGGGCTGTCGCGCTGTTGTACTTTGTACAACAGTTGTTATTTTTATGCTATCATTTTGCAACAAAGATATCTATCGACACCAAACCAAAATGTATTCCTCAAGAATCTTCTTAGGAACAATACTCGACAGTTTTTATTTACAGTATGACTCTTTATAATACGGTAAAATCAATAAATGTACTTGGAATTCGCATAATAATGAACGCACTATATACGATTCGAGGAAACCACAGATTGAAATCGTCATATCTCGAAATTCAGATAGTATAGAAACTTGTGGTCTTTAGTAAAGTTGTTCTGGAGGTGAAGCGCTATCTGATGGTACCTCTTTTAATTCGGAATTTGACCGCTAGGTGGCACTAGTGGGCTAGTGGGAAGTTTTACTTTTGTTTTGCAGATTTTTCAGGATCCTGACCATTTAGAAAGATGTCGTCTTCGGCAAAGTTGTTTAGTAAGTTAAGGACTATCATTTTTCGAGCTAGGTAATTCAAAATTTTGCCACTAGGCGGCGCTAGTGAGCATGAAACTTATGTTTGCAGATATCTCAGGAGCCTGACCACTTAGAAAGATGGTGTCTTCGGCAAAGTAGTTTGGTAGCTCAAGGGCTATCATTATTTGAGCCAATAAATACGATATTTTGCCAACAGGCGGCGAGTGAGCATGAAATTTTTGTTTTGCGGACACTGTAGGATCTTGACTTTTTAGACAGGCACCTTTGGCAAAGTTGTTCAGAAGCTCAGAGACTATCATTATTTTAATAAATCTCTAACTTTAAGGATTAAACAAAGAAAGAATTTGAGCTACTGAACAACTCTGCCGAAGACACCATCTTTCTAAGTGATCAGGCTCCTGAGATATTTGCGAAACAAATGTTTTACGCTCACTAGCGCCGCCTAGTGGCAACATTTTGAATCAACTAGCTCAAACAATGATATTCCTGGTAACTCAAGAACAACTTACCGAAGACGCCATCTCTCTAAGTGGTCAGGATCATGAGATCTGGGAAACAAAAGCTTAATGCTCACTAGCGCCGCCTAGTGACAAAATCCCGAATTTCTTGGCTATGATAATGATAGCCCATAAGCTACTGATCAATTTTGCAGAAGACGTCATCTATCTAAGTGGTCAGACTCCTGAGATATTCGCAAAACCAAGGGTGTTGTACAAAGTACAACGCGCGACTACTCGCGTTACAAAAATTCGCGCGACGACCGAAAGGTTAAAGGAAGATTTCCTATGTCATTAATATACAACAGAAACAACAGTGGGCCTAAGCTGCTTCCCTGAGGTACACCAACTGTTACTGGACATGCTGAACTACGCTGGCCAAGAATTTCAACATACTGTGTCCTAGAGCTTAAATAGCTATTCAACAGATCGCTAGCTATTCCGCGGATTCCTAGCAGTCCTAGTTTAGATTTGAGAATGTTATGGTCAAGCGTGTCAAATGCTTCGCGTAGATCAATGAACAACCCACCTACAATATTTTTAGAGTCAAAAGCACGAAGGATATCGTCAACTGATTCTATGCAAGCGGTTTCGGTACTGGAGCCTTTCCTAAACCCAAATTTATTGCAGTAAAATACGTTGTTGTGATTCATGAAACTGGTTATTCATGTAGTTAAAAGTTTTTCTAGGATTTTACTACAGGGTGATTACTAATTCCTGTCAGTAAAGTAAATCATCGTAGAAAAAAAGATGTATGTATGAATTTTAATTTCCGGTGTACATCCTGTTTTGCACATCTATAAAGTTTGTTTTGACAAAGTAAAGATTAAATCTTGTTTCATTTACCTTAGTTTTTAGTCATATGTGTTGTTTTAAAGGCATTGCACCTAGCACGCACGTTTTCCACATATATGTATTTTATACTAAACTCCGCTGAAAAAACTGCCTGATTGAAACAGGATGTTATCACAATCTTTTAGACTTACTAGAGAATATTATGGAGATTATGGAAAGTTTTAGCGAAAAAAATATGTCTTTTTTGGTTAAAATATATGCTTCTGAACAACGTGCGTGCTAACTGTGATGCTTCTGAAATAACGCTCGTTGCTGGAAATTGAGGTAAAAAAAATAATATGTTATCTATGTATAGCGAAGACAAATGTTATAGATGTCCAAAACTGGATATGCACTGGTAATTAAAATTCATACAACCATCTTTTTGTATGATCACTTATTTTACTGACAGGATATAGTAATCACCCTGTAAATACTGAAATGGTAGAAATTGGTCTGTAATTACTGGAGTCCTGTGGGTCTCCTCCCTTGAACACGGGAATCACTCTTGAAAGTTTTAAACAACTGGGATACTTTCCACTGTGTAGAACTTCATTGAAGATTCTTGTCAAAATTGGTACAAATATTTCAGAATATTTCTTGACATCAGACACGGAAACGTTGTCAGGGCCTGCACATTTGTTTGGTGATAATTCGTTGATCAATTTCTTAATCTCAACCACAGAAGTTGGATCTAAAAATATTGATTGCTGAACTGGCGTGATTGTTCGATATTTGTTTTAATATCTTTCGCTATGTAAATTGTTTGCTAAATTAGATCCGATTCTAGAGAAATAGTCATTAAATTCTGTTGCAACTTGGAGAGGGTCATTTATCAATAAGCCATTGGTAGTAAGCGACAGATGTTGCTTATTTTTTCCTCCCCTACCAAGCAATTTGTTTATATTATTCCACATTTTTTTTAATTACCATCACTAAACAATGCTTTATAAAAATTAGATTTTGCTATGTTTTTTGCAAAATGCAATTTTTTGTTTACGTGTTTAAGAAGATCCTTTGTGTGGTTATCGTTCGGACAACGTTTCAGCTTTCGAAAAAGTTTATTTTTTATTTGCATTAGCTTCCAAACATCAACTGTAATCCATGTAGCAGCATTATCCTTAACTCTAGCTTGCAATTCGATAGTTCTAGTATGTATACTACGCAATTATACTTATTCATGATATCTATGAGTATTTCATTCGGGCTTGCGTTGAATGACATATTTTCTAAAAATACGAGGAACTCCCTATGAAAAGTTCTATAGTTCAGCAAATTTTTAGTTAATTTAACAATTTGTAATTTGGTTTTCAATCTAAACTTTCATAAAATAGGTAAATGATCACTTAAATCATTGAATATTGTGAAATTTTGTTTTTTAATAAAATTACTAGAATTACAGATAACATGATCTATGATGTTTTGGGCTGGCCGGTCTAGTTTCAAATGTATTGGTCACTTCAAACGAGCAAGATGATAGTAGATTTTTGTAATCAGTAACAATTGTATTCGATTTGTTAACTGCAATATTTATATCACCGAGTATAATGGTAAGCAATCTAACATTTTCTTCCATAATAGATTCCAAAAATATTCGAAATTCATTCATATTTGTAGCTGGTGGACGATATACGGCACAAACACGGAAATGTTCAGCATGAAACTGAAAACTAAATCGAGAGTTATCTACATCAATCACATCAATTTCATATCTTGAATGAAAAAATATCATTAGCCCACCACCTCGACTATCAACCCTACTTGAATTAACTTGATTAAAACCAGGGATTTTATAATATTTTTCATTTTCATCCTAATCCATGTTTCAGTTAATACTATAATATCAATATTGCACTGTAATTCATTAAGAAACAGAGAGAAGTTATCGAACTTTGAGAAATTATTTATTCCTTGCATGTTTTGTTGAAGAATTACCATAGAATTTTCCTTGTTAGATAATGCATTGAAATTGGTATTTAAATTAAATTCATCTAGATCTGAAAATTTAAAATTAAATATTTTCGAATCCATAAGTAAGATATTTTCTAGTTCAAACCTAATCCTACCGAAATCTCTAAAACTAAGTAAATGTGAATAGACATCTTGAGAAAAACAATTATCATTTATGAGCAATATTTCTTTGGAATATGATCTTGCTGAGGACTGATCTCACTTGCAGTTCTTTTGTTTGTTTCTTTCAGTAGTGAGCCCTGAAGTTTATCGAGGTCATTCCAGTTTTTGATTTTCACAGTAGATGAGCTGTCATCTTTCTTAACCAGTACAACGCTGTTGCGACCAATCCAAACGTACTGAAGACCCAGATCCTTTTGCTTGGATTTTAGCTGCTTGTAGATATGTTGACTTAGTTTTGTTGCTTCCTCTCGAATAACAATTTTGGATCCAGCCCCATTAACTGTCCAAGTTGCATCCACGTCAGTTGACGCCAAGTTCTGGATTTGACGCGCAGTTTGCATGAATTGCCCTTTACAGTTACAGCTTTTAAAGACGACTCTGATAAGAGGTGCACTAGAGTTTTTGCTTTTCTGAGGAAAACGAAACACGGAGAGTATATCGTTTCTGGTGATTAACTGTGGTTGCGCATAGGTCAATCGGTTAATGATTGCTTGAACAACGTCAGTGGTGTTTTCGCTGGCCATCAATGGGACTCCGAAGAACATGACGTTATTTGATATCCTATCTCGATGCAAAAATTCCACTTCATCTTCCAGATCGCTGACTGCATTCTCCAGATGCGAACAACGTTCCTTGAGGTCATCCTGTTCCTTTGCTATTACATCCTGACCGATTTGGAGATTGCGTATTTCGTCAATAACAGAATCGAGTTTTTCAGCCAGAGCATCTTTTATAGTCGCTGTGATGAATTCCTTGTCGGCTTCACACAACTTTTTGTTAGAGGTGAAAGCCGTGAACCGTCGAAATATTTCACTGCACTTCGGGGAACAAAAGTACGGCGCTCCAGACAGGCTATTCAGTGCAGCCTTGCTGATTTTTTGCATTTCACATGGAAGGTGTTGAGACAACAGTCACATGTGACCACAGGGTTGGTGTCAGAGGCTGTTTCAGTCCTCTCGCAGATCTTATAGGTGAACTCGGAATTCCATGACTTCCCAGCAACAAACACGTACGTAGTGATCTCAATAAGTAGATTATCGGCCCGTGTCGAGCTATTGGTGCTAACCGTGGATCAGGTTGTTCACAGTTTTACATCATAACTGTTAACATCTCTAGCACATTATATAGGAGCTACTCGTTTAGTCTATTGATTAAATGATGATTGCAATATTTTGCCTGAATATCAAACGTTGATTTCACTTTTAAGCCAAACCAGTCTGGCAAATTAAACTTTTGCAGGTAGTTTGAAGAGTATTCACTTCGAAAAACGTTCAATTTTTGATAAAATCTATCCACCGTTTTACTGTGACTTGTTCCAGGTCGATCCATATGTGTCGTCTTGCAAAATTCCATAAATTAAAAAAAAATACTTGGTACGGGTTGTACGTAATGATAATGACTAATAGTCATTGACTATCATCACCAAATATTTTTTCGATTAATGCTTTCATTTACGAAAAATTTGAAGTCAGAAGCCTTTCCCCATACAAAATGAAACGAGAAAACTTCTGCTGATCAACTGTGGACAAGAGCAAATTTGGTAACCCATTGAAGACGAATATAGCCCCTTTAAACAAGTTCATGTCAGAGGCTCCTAGATCAAAAATCAGGATTTTCCAAGAATAAAAACGTTTAAAAGTCCCATGTACAGTGTTGAAAAAACTGACCAAATTTCATAAATACGAAGTGATCAACTCGAAGGCTTCGAGCACTGTGTTTTAGCAATAACCCGAATGGCATGAAATTTTTGCGGAGAATTTTCTGAATTCCGCTGGGTTACAACATTTTCAAACACATGCTTTAAAGTTGCACCTGTCAACCAAATTTCAAATGGAAAAGTTAACATCGCCAATGTATAATAACTAAAACTAATATTTACTGAATCTTATTATATTTGTTTGTGTTTGGACTGTGCTGTCATCTTTTATGTCGGAATGTAAACATTGAATAACTTTGACATATATCACCCGATCGACTGGGTTAGACATGTTTTGGAAACGTCAGTTCAGTACAATTTTAACCATGAATAACTTTACACAAAAAAATGCACCATGAAGTGACGCTTTACATTGAAAATAGTCTTTCAATTGTGTTAATTCAGCGTTCATTAATGGCGGCATTAATAAGCAAAAATTTCACATATGAGAAACAGAAAATCTATTCAAGATCCGTGAGGCGTCATCCCATGATCAATTAATGCCTGTGAGCGCCGTTCCAGTTCACGCCATATTTTTAAACAACAGTCGATGGACATCGATGTTTTGGACGTTGGCTCATTATGTCTGCCTACAAATGCGTGAAGATGGTTTTGGCATTTACTGGTTTTAATGAAACAGCGCTCCCTGTCTCATTGCAAATCAAACCTTTCAGCTTCTGCATCGAAAATTCTCTGAACGTCTCTTGTCAAAAAAAAGGACATTTGATTTCAATTTGGGGATATTAATTTGACTCTCCCTGACTCAATTTTGTAGAAGTTTTAGTAAAGGAAAGTGTATGCCAGTAAATCTCGGACTTGTGCTCATTTGCTGTGGTCAATAAAAGCAGCCACTTGATTGATATTTTTTATGGAATAGTTCAAATAAATTGCAAAAGGATACCGACATAAGAGATGGTGCACCCTGTAAAAAAGAGGTATAGAACTTCACCACAATTATGTTATAGAACAGAGTTGTTTACTTTTTTAGTTTACAGGGTGATTACTATATCCTGTCAGTAAAATAAGTAATCCTACAAAAAAGATGGTTGTATGGATTTTAATTACCAGTGCATATCCAGTTTTGGACATCTATAACATTTGTCTTCGCTATACATAGATAACATATAATTTTTTTACCTCAATTACCAGCCACAAGCGTTGTTTCAGAAGCATTACAGTTAACAGGCACGTTATTCAGAAGCATATATGTATTTTAACCAAAAAAGACATATTTTTTTCGCTAAAATTTTCCATAATCAGTCTTATGCTATTTCCTAGTAAGTCTAAAAGATTGTGATAACATGCTGTTTCAATCAGGCATTTTTTTCAGCGGAGTTTAGTCTAAAATACATATCTGTGGAAAACGTGCGTGCCAGGTGCAATGCCGTTAAAACAACACAAACGAGTAAAAACTATGGTAAATGAAAAAAATATTTAATCTTCACTTTGTCAAAACGAACTTTATAGATGTGCAAAACAGGATGTACACCAGAAATTCAAATTCATTCATACATCTTTTATCTACGATCATTTACTTTACTGACAGGAATTAGTAATCACCCTGTAAGTTTTGACCCTTTTAAAACTTTAAGCCATCGGTATGTCAATGTTCAAAATCAGCTTGAATCAAACATTCACGTTACCCGCTGAAATTTGTTGCCATGTGGATCAAAAGACACAAAGCCAAGCATTACATTTGTATTGCTTTTTATGTTGTCTTTGGTAAGGACAAGACATCAACAGTGACTAATCTATGTCTATGAATTTGTGCTTGATGCTGATGGTAAATAGAAATGCATTAGTTAGTGTCTACATCTTATGTTGCTGATGTTTCTGACCATCTTTATGTCTTACGACAATACATAAATTTCATCGAAAATTGTGCAATTTTTATCGAAAACGTTGAGTTGAAAAAATAATTGTAGTTTTGTCTTAATGTATCTACTGTATTTACTCAACTCTCAGAATGTGAGCGGACAAAAACGTATCGGAGAAGTGCCGTCGGCAATTCTATGAAGTGTTGACATCAACCTTCTGCAAGAGCCACGGATCTCTCAGACCATTCAAATACTGGTTTGTCGCTAAAGGTAATTATTTTCTATCCTTACCTGGTAGTATGACTTGATCGGGGAAGTAGCTGACATATTTTCAAGAAGCTGAGGGTAATTTAGAAATCGGATTTAAAGTCATGTTTGACTTTGCCAATCTACCCCAAGGAACACACATGTTATAATTGACGCATATTAACTCTTATATGACTAGATTTTGTCATATAAGAGTTAATATGCATCAATTAAAACATGTGTGTTACTCGGGACGTTGTGTAACGTCCACAGTTATCGATTGAGAGCTTTCCAAACATCGACGACCGTGCAGGCATACTGAGGACAAGTTTTAAATGTTATTCTTAATTTTGTGATTTAAATACCTCTTCATAGGGTTGGAAATAGTATTTTCGGAGAATATACGCGATTATATCCCCAAAAATTTATGAATGGCTTCGGGTTAGTAGACTGGGCATGTTATTGCAGCATTTTCCGCTATTTCAAATTAAAATACAGTCGACTAGCCATAACTCGATATTCAAGGGACCATCGACTTATAGAATTATCGAGTAAAGGAATGTACTTATACAAAAAAAATGCCAAAATCAATGGAGCACACTTCTGTATTTACAAAACTTTTATGATCACTTCTATAAGAGAGCCATATCATTTTGTAAATAATATTTAAAAAAAAAATACTTGAAAACTTGATTCATAATGCTCGAATAATCATGTTATTTTTACTGACAATCAATGTTTTTGTTTCCATGTTTTTCACCTTTCATTATAACTTGCAAGTTTATTATTTCTCCTCTAGATGAGAAAGGTTCCATGTATCCCCGAATTAGAAGATTTTTATCGAGTTTTGGATAGCAATAGGGTCCTAAAGCCCTGTCCCGATTTTAGTGCCAAACGCTTAAATTTAGGCCAAAAACACATGTTTACTCAATTTTCTAATGTTTTCCGTTGGTTTAAGCCCAAAAAACATTTTTTTTAGAATTTGTCACATCCTTTGGCTTAAACTCAAATTTTGGGTGTATTTTGTTTTCCGTGTCCCTTACGAAATGTCAGATAGGAACAACCCCAGTGGTCGATCTAAAACCCCTGTGGTGTTTTTGTCGACTAAGCGAACGTCAAACATGATCAAAAGTGTCAAGGTTCATTTATAGACCAAATTTTTAAATTAAAGTTTAAACATGATATAGCCATTATTTGAGCGGGAAAAATTGCTAAAGTAGTTACAGTAACATGCTTTTTCGTGTTATTAAATAAAAACAAGATTTCATTAAAAATTTTAGGACCCAATTTTCCTCACACGTGACATCGACTAGTGTGGTTCTATCCCGTTAGGCCGAATGTCGTTAAGCCGAAGGTCATTAGGCCGAATGCCGTTAGGCCGGAAGGGTCGTTAGGCCGAAAATGGCCGATAGTTTTAATGAACCTAGAAGCCCACAATAACCGCTGCGAAATACAACTAGAAAGAACAGCCTTCGATTTAAAGAAGGAAAAAACATTGATGAATGTGTTAGCCATTTGAAATAGTAGTAAATGATCAAATGTTATTTCGGCCTAACAACCCTTTCGGCCTAACGGCATTCGGCCTAGCGGCATTCGGCCTAGCGGCATTCGGCCTAACGACATTCGGCTTAACGGCATTCGGCCTAACGACCTGCACCCGACTAGTGTAGATATGGAGTTCTGGAAATATCGACTCACAGAGTATGGAAATTTAAGATGACCGAAAAATCCATCGAGTTAAAGAATATCAAGTTGTGGAGAGTCGACTGTATTTCAATTTGAATGAGTGAAAAATGCTGCAATAACTTGCCCAGTCCATCGAAAATACTGTTCCCAAACCTTTGAAGAAGTATTTATATCTCAAAATTGAGAATAACATTTAAAACTTGTACTCAGTATGCCTGTTTGTTTGTCAGTTGATAACTGTAGTACTGTTATAATAAACAAGTAAACTGAATTTCACGAAGCCCTGTGCTTATTACCTAATTATCTTACCTTATTATCTAAACGGGGTAACATTGGCAGTTTTTGTTTTTTTTTCAAAGCAGTTGTACAATCTTAAAACGATTCATTATGAATACACCTTTAATTTTTCATATAATCGAGAGCCGTATTTGGATTTAGTGTAACTTCAATAATGGGTATGTAAACACAAAGAAATCCACAACTAAACTACTGATTGACATCATTGTAGTTGTAACTGGATTGATAGAACGTGGATTAGATTTTACTGATAAAAGTACAGAATTCAAAGTAAAATACACCTACAAAAGTTGTTTAGGCAGTAACAAATATGGCCAAAGTCTATAAAAAATAGTCTAAAGTTATCGATTGATTCTCATGTTTCATCCAATTCAACAAGAAAAACAATCGTTTTTAAAATAACAATGAACATATATCGAACAAAATCGGATGAATTACGTAAGGTTTGGCGTTGAATGGAACTTTTAGTACTAAACTAGTGACAATTTGTAAAAATGCGGTTCGCTAAGAGATTTAAGACCAAATACAAGTTTTACAATAACTAGGCTACCAAGTATAAGTAACGAACTCTACAAAACTTCGTTAAATAGTGCTATCTCATATATTTATATTGACCTATAAAAAGCCTTCAATGCTTTCGATTCCAACAAGAATAACGCTGGCATGAAGTGTCATAATAATACTTCTTACATTTTCATTCCTTTTGCTTAACTGATTAACAGAAACTAAGTAATTTCGGTTAGTATGTTGTGGGTCTCGTAAATAAAAGTTATCCGCATTATCGAAAATACCCCGTTTTACGGTACTTCTATTTGAACCACTATTGCGGGCAATTGTTGAATGATTCATCCATCATTACTCCTAATGGGTCAGTAAATTAGTATCTCAGCAAGTAGAGGTGATCAATATTCATAAGCCCTGCTCAAATTAAGTCATTCCACCAGCATTTACGATCTGAACGCCCAAAAATTCGCAACACCGTCGGCACGACCATCAAAGCGCAAATAAACACTAAATAAAACCAATTATTTTCTGCCTTGAAAATACATCTTCCACTTGACATCAAACACCCATGGCAATAAATTTCCACCGCTGATAAGAAACCGTCACGAGTCCACCGCTGAGCTCTGGCTCACATCTATTTAATCATAATTAATTGAATCAACCCAAATACGCAAATATGTAGTTGCACCCGAAAGGGAAAACTCGAAACGTATTTTACGATCTCACGCACCTCTCATACTTCCAATGAGCTTGTCGTCGTCAATCAAAAAACCAGGAATAATACGTCAAACTCGGACCAACTCATAAACTTCCTTTCTTCGATCGGCTTACAGGACCCCTGCTTTTTTATTCGCGACATTAACTTTATAATCTACAGTGATTTGTTTCGGCCTCAGTCCACCGAGTTCGTACCTGGCATCATTAGCTCGATATCAACCATATCAGGGCACGTTGCGGCGGGATCAGTTCGCCAAACACCAATTAGAATTCGTACAACTTATTTAAGGCGAGCGGCCCGTTTTTCTCCGGCTTTCGTGGCGAGAATCACTCCATCACAACATTTATATCCTAATTAGAATTATTTATCATTTCTCGCTTCACTTTTCACTGGTTTCCCAGCTCACGCACGCACGAAACTGATCACGAACCGAAAGACGCACTGTGAGTCACGTGGCCAATAAAAACACTCGGCCCTCCGACAACTAAATGGGAATCTTAATGAAAAACCATTAAAACCACGTACGAAACCGAATAAATCTTAGCTTTCTTGGGGGGGACCCCAAGACCTCCGACCAACTCTATCGGTCCACTTCAATCTTGGTTCTCCCCGTACACTGCTGATCGATTTTCCACCACTCTAGAGGCACACAAATTTCGCGCGATGGATGGGTCAATTTGGCGATTTGCACACAGCTTTTCTTGCCTCCGATGAAGCTTTGCGTGTTGACGAGAAAATTAGCCTTCAAATAGCATCCTCCAACGGAGACGTCGATTCGGAAAACCCGGTCGAAAAAGTGTTCATTCACCTGGCCGGGGAGTCACGTCACAAACTTCACACATGCCCCAAACATCTACTGCCGACTCTTCCTATGCAAATCGACCGCACAGATTCACACCTCCACCCGAACTCCGCAATACGTGACACTGGAACCGCGCGCCGTGATCTAGTCCTTGTAACTCGTCCTGTAGCTATTGGCAAGTCTCGTGTATGCGCGCGCGGTCTCGTCGTTGTCTGTCTCTTGGATGCTAAGAATAGACTAACAAATTCTTCCCATGCAATTATCACACACTCCAGAGGACCATCACAACAATCACGTCGTCGTCGTCGACGTCGTCAGTCGTCCACAAACACATATCGCACCGCGCCATGCTTCCTCGCCCGTTTGGAAGTGAGCCTTCAATATCTCTCTCCGCCGAAATTGCTCTCCCTCTCCGGGAGTCACTCATACCACCGTGGTGGAAAACCCTCCACGAAATCAAACACCCCACAGAACGAGAGAGCGAGAGAGAACTGAACACATTCCCATTTCCGTCCGAATCTCGTGGGAAGAAGCGAGGTGCGGAAAAGCGCAGGACGCCGCTGGCCAAACAGATAAGAAGGATCAAAAGTAGGAAAGGAATCAGAGCACCGTTGCACACCAACACAGTTGTGCAATGGCAACGGTAGGTAGTTCATCACGAGGACGCCGAAAACAACATCGACATCGACATCGACGTCGACGTCCGCATGTCTGACGGGGTGCTCCGGTTTAGGACGACGACGATGACGAGCAGGGATAATGGAACATAAACGATCAAGGTATAAATCACGGTGGTAACCGCACTGCAAGGACGAAGTCGGGAAAGGGAAAAAGGGAATTTCGAGGAAGTATGTTGGTGTGGTGACATCGTTGAGTGTTGTCCTTTGGATCGTTCTGTTCGAAGCGCTCGGTTTGCCTTAATGAAGTTGTTTGATATGAATGTGACTGTGAAATGTAGTCGGATTCCATTACCCCGAATTCCATTACTCCAAATCTCATCACCTCGAGTGACCCATGAACCTGAGTGACAATATATATTATATGTCACGAAAAACTTGGATATTTTCAATCCTTCCGCCTCCTTATCTCGATTTTTGTGTGAGTCTTCTGGAAGTATTGTAAGGATTGTCACACTTTCAATCCCCTTCCCTCCATGGCAACATGGAACATTTTTTGGCGATTGAAGTTGATTCGGCAGTTGTTCCCTCTCCATCCGAAGCCTCTTGTAAGAAGTTTTTCTCTTAGACTGCAGTTCGCTGTGAATACGAACGGCACATGGTACGCATACCGTTCAAGGAAGACGTTATGAAGAAGGTAGGAAGCGTTAGGCGCGCAACACTTCATCGCTTTCGGTTGATCAAAAATCGAGTGGGACGAGACCAGCAGCTTGCTGAGGAATATACAAAGTTCATGGATGAGTACTAGGAGTTAGGCCACATGGAGCGAATTGATAGCGTGGCAGCAGATCCTGCTTACATTATTCCGCATCATCCAGTGATTCGTGAAGAGAGTTCCACCACTAAGGTCCATGTCGTTTTCGATGCATCGTGCAAGAGCTCCAGTGGAGTTTCTTTGAACGATACTATGCTAGTTGATCCAATCGTATAGGAAGATTTAAGGGCAATCACGATGCGATCTCGCTTGTATCCGATCATGCTTATTACTGACATTGCCAAAATGTATCGGCAAATTTTGCTGAAACTTTTGCTGAAATTTTTTAAAACAGATCGCACTCGACGGAGGGACAAACTTTCCAGTTGCAGCTCAGGCGGCCAGCGAAGATTTTTACATCGACGACTTCTTTTCCGGAGCAAGCACTGTCGACGAAGCCATCGAACTCCTTGAGCAGATGGACGAAATGTTGAATTCAGCTGGAGTGCAACTCCGGAAATGGGCGAGCAACTGTCCGGAAGTACTAGAAGGCGTTTCGCTTGCTAATCGTACCTGAGAGCCGTCGGTAGATTTTGCTAAAAACCAGTCCATCAAAACCCTGGATCTGCATTGGGAGCCCGGCTCCGATCAGTTGAAGTACGATGCTCCATTCAACTCTGATACTGCAATTAGCAGTTCGTAGTTCCCAGTAACACCAGATTTGCTTTCGCCAGGACAGTAGTTTAAAGAAGGTAGAGTACATCGTGGCAAGAAGAAATGTATAGTTCTGAACATGATGAAATGAATATTAGCAGTTTTTTTCTTCCCTAAAAGTATGTTTTTTGTTACCTCAACGTTTTTGCAGTTGAATTTCTCATCATTATAAATTTATGTTATGATGCTTTGCATTTAATCTTACCCCAGTTTAGTTAGTGGGCAGGTTGGGCACGTTAGGAGTTAATCATTCTTTTCCCGATCAGCCTAGATAGCCGCGTAGTGTCGGTAGCGGTTGTTTCAATTGGCTGAGAATTAACACTACGGATTGCCTGTTCCGGGGGTAAATGTCCACCTCACATGTGACCCACAATTCATGCGGCTTCAAGCTTACCGTGCCTAAGAATGAATGGTTAGGGGTCTAAATAAAACCTAAACACTAAAGGGGCCTGTGGAGTATCAGGGCTCGCTTCACAGTATTGTGTCCTTCCTGCGATACCTGGAACAATGGTGCAGACGACCTTGTGTTTCTCCGAGTTAATCGGCTGCCCTTCTGTAGTCTCAATCCTGAGACTAAATAAGGTTGGGATTATAAAGTTGCAATTTAGTTTAAATTTTCACCTTTATGGTTTCGCATTGTGCGTTTCACACAGTGTATTCTGTGCCTTTCGCCTTTTGTGACTTTTAAGATATATGAGCATGAACATAGATGATTCGTAGCAATTCGTAGTTGCTACTCCGTGATTGACCAGAAAAATCGAAGTTGCACAGGGAATTAATGGATGGGGCTTGGGATTAGCTTTCTTCAATTCATTCTTCAATGAGCATAAATCAAGAGCTCAATTTTTCAAAGCCAAAAACGGCGTCGGCCACTTTCTTATAGCCATCGGGGAAGGGAAGGAATGTTAGTTAGACAACCGTTGTTATTAAATACAGACCGAGTATACCTCTGCATCTCCACAGTTGTCATGGAAAGGATATCGGGTTAGTGGGATAAGGTATAGATCTGGGAGTCATCAATGTTTGGGGATGCGATCTATGATATAATCACGCCTAACCAGATTCGCGATATAATTCGATAATCGCATTGTATGCCGAACAAATGTTCATCACTAGACATGAGCGATACGATCAATAGTGATGTGAAAAACTCAATTTCTCATTACTCACGCTTGAGATTTTTCATGCGTGATTTGTCAATCATGCAACTCAGTAGTCAAAAAATCATGGATGAGTTGGCTCACCTTTTTGACTCATTGTCTCGTATTTCCACAGTTTACTCACAAACGGCAACAATTTCTTGTTAGTCTGGTAAAATTATAGTAATCCTTTCTAACGTAAACAACAACATTCGGATTTCACGAGTTTTTGACGGATTTTGCGACTGAATCATTTTTTACGGTTTCAGTTGATTGAGTTGATTTTGCATCAAAATCTCAAGCGTGAGATTTGCGAAGCAGATCTCTAATACGTTTGCTCTCACGGGAGAGCGTATTGCTTGAGATTTTGAGTGTGAGTCTATCAACACTGGATCAAACATTACTAACGAATCGCGGCACTTTTTCACTACAACGGGAACACGACGCGCGAAGTTTTTTAGTATAGATCGAAAGGTAATTGGCTTGTTTAGGGGTATCCAGTTTCTTACATATTCTGAATCTAAGTTAAAAAGTGAACTACTATCCAATACATTACTCAGTATGGGAATTAGCAGAGCATAAAATTTATTAAATTTATTTAATGAAAACGCGTGCTTTTGTTTTGGTTTGATTTAATGAGCTGGTAGAGCTACACGTTTTTTGTTGCTTTGGTAAATACAGAGTAAATGGTATAAGTGAAGTTGACACTGGTCAACCCTTTAACTGCGAATTTGTGGGATTTCGAAAACTGACTACAACTGTCCAGAGACCGGTTTAGTAAGGGCGTCTGCCTTCTGGTCAGCCGAACTGATGTACTTCAACTGAATTGTAAGAGTTCTCAGACAAAGTGATGTCGCACATCAATGTGCTTACTTCTCGGCGAATAACCAATCTCCTTCTCCGCTAAGCATAATGCATCACGGTTGTCACAGTGGATGATTATTGGTTCCGAGCAACTCTGCACGGAAGCCGCGACACCATAACGCCTCCTGCGATGCTGCTGACAACGCCATGGACCAATGCACGAGTTCACTCTTTGACTTTTAAGCGGTGCCGTGTTATTTATGTGGTCATAGCAACGAGTGAATTCGGCACCGCTCAAACGTCAAATTAGTGAACTCGTGCATCGGTTCATATGGACTGATGCACGAGTTCACTAATTTGACGTTTGAGCGGCGCCGAATTCACTGGTTTCCATGGTCACATAAATAACACGGCACCGCTCAAACGTCAAATAGTGAACTCGTGCATTGGTCCATATTCTGCCTCCATTGTAGAGAGCGCAACGGTCGGCTGCTTTCTGCTGCTCCATGACACTGATCCGCTTCCGAACTGGAACAGACATCCTGTGACTGATCTTCGTGAATGTGGGTCGTTTCCACAGTCCGCATCGCTATATCCTTCAAACGCTGCACTAGACGTCTTCCGAAAGACCAATCCCAGCGATTTGGTACCCTGAAGGTACTTCAGCGCTGATTCACTTCAGCTGGTGTCGACGTCAGATTACAGTCCACCATGTTGATCTTCCGAAGTAACTCTTCAATGTACCGTTGCTGATCCAACGCAATAGTGTCACCTGTCCTGGTAATCCGCATTCCGTGCACCTGCTTGGCTTCACCCAAATCCTTTATATGGAAGTTCACTGAAAGCTGACGCTTCACTGAATCAAGCCACTCTGGATCGTTTGAGAACAATAACAAATCGTCGATGTAAACTGCAGTGATGATTCTTCAGTTCTGTGTCTAACTTCATGTTCCAGACACGACTAGCTTGTTTCAGGCCATACAGCGCCTTTTCCAGTCGACAAACCTTTCGTGGATCCTTTTGAACGAAGCCTTCGGGTTGTTCTATGAAAATTTCCTAATCTGACAGGTCCCCTTGCAAAAAGGCTGTGATTGCATCCAACTGAGCTGCTATAGCCATCAGATACCGGATACTGGCATATCTGACCACTGCAGAGTATGTCGCGTTTATAGAATGCCCTTCACTTGAAAAAACCTTTTATCACGAGACGGGCCTTGCGCCGGTCCAATGATCCATCCGAGTTCATCTTCTTCCTATTTGCACTTTAGGGCCTTCCGTCCTGGTGGTAGGTTCATCAACTGCCATGGATGATTCGATTATAATGCGTGGAACTCCTCCTCCATAGCGCGCAGCCACAACTCCTTCTCGCCGGATTTCATCGCTTCTTGAAAAGATTGCGGTTCACTAACGTCACTTTCCAGTGGTAGTTCCTGAGATACGGATAATCTTTTAGGGATAACACTGAACGTTATATCATAATCTTGGTACTTTCCTGGTATGTTGCGCTCCCGTTCATTGCGCATGATCACGAGAGGATCTACTGGTTGTGAAGAGAGCGCGACAGATTCTGCTGACGATGATTCCAGAGATTCGGTTGCGCTGATGTACAAAAACTTGTAGCCATCGTTGTTATCGGCTTCTGCAACATCTCCCAGCTCTTCACCAGCTCCGCCGCAAGCCTCATGATTGTCTTCGAGAATTTTGGCCCCTACACTTGATTTGTTACTAATCAGCATCTGGTTCATAGTTGTTCGGCGTTCCGGAAATATAACCTCTGGAACTTCTGCCGAAAACTCCACTTCTTCACTGAACAAAATGCATCTCGAACAATCTAAACCGTTTTTGTCATCGGTAAGTACACTCGATATCCTTTCGACTGATACGCAAAGCCAACGAAGATGCCCGGCTCAGACTTGACGTTCCACTTCCGCCTACGCTGCTTGGTAGCACATCACTTTTGCTCCAAAAACCTTCAGTCCCGACAAGTCCGGTAGCTATCCCGTGAAGCGCTTCTCTGGCGTCACCGAAACACCCTTGGTCGGTGATCGGTCTATCAAAAAATTTTGCACAGCGATGGCTAAAAGCACAAGTCTAAGCCTCCATCCAAAAGTAAACATCGAGCCCTCTCAACGACTGTTCATACGCTCTGCCAGCCCATTCTACTCGGTGTTATATAATATCGTCGTTTCATGGCGAATACCATAGCTGCGCAAGAACCGTTTCATCTACATGTTGGCATACTTGGAGCCATTACAGTGCGAAGTTCTTGAATCCTCTTATTGGTCTGGTTTTCCATCAGGACTTTGTACTTCTTGAAACTTTCCAGTACCTCTGTTTTCGACTTCAGAAAGTACACGACCAACTTGTGACTGTCATCGTCCGAGTAGACTAGCTCTAGCACCTTGGTCGCTCGTGTTCCTTCACTGTTAAATGGCTGTCAAAAATGTTACCCTTCCAGACAAGTGACACAAGTAGGATTTCAGCATTACCGAAATCAACTCTAAACTTCGAAACTTCATTAAAGTTCAATGTTCAGATGCCCCATCCTGCGATGCCACAGAATGATGTCACCAGTTGACAGCGTACAGGACTTTCTTGTACAGCTTGTACAGTCCGCTTGTTTCCTGACCGAGGGCCTCTATCGGACCGCACCTCACATGCATCCCTGGTGAAGTGAACGCTGTAGCCCTACTGACCGAAAGAAGGTTGATTGCTATCTCCGGAACGCACAAAGCATCGGAAATCGTCAAGTCGCATGACCCTCTATCAATGTCTGCTTCCTTTGCCACATTCCCGGTAGCCAGCACAGCTAATTCAGCATCGTTGGCCACACTCACAAGACACGACGATTCCTGCGCATCTTGCAAAAACGCCTTACTGCTGCACATATGCAATGTAGATCCCGAATAGAAGAACCAATCCGCTTCGCTTTTCTTCGGGTGTGGTCATCGATACAATCCTTTTGTCAGATGTCTCCTTTGTATCCTTCGGATCATTCGGTCCTTTCTGCTAGCACTCCGAAACAAAGTGACCGAATTGCTTGCACCTGTAGCACTGAATCTTCGATTTGTCGGTCTTCTTTTTGTTGACAGTCTTCTTCTTACTTCTTTGCTGTCTTTCGTCGAAATGCCACTGATTTTCACGTCCTGGAGGATTTTAGCCTTCCCTACTCGAGGGAAACCAGATAAGGCAAACATTAGAGATGTTCTGGCTCTGGGTAGGCTGGACCTTGAATTCATAATGCTCATTTACAATTTTCTGAAAGCAAATTAAAGTCTTTGTTTGATTTTCTACTTTGGTTGTTCTTTAGGTCCACCTCGTCCTTCCTTTGGTTTTCGTCTGTCCAGCTTGTCTTCTCGGAATACATCTGTTTGTACCGTTACAGGTTGTCATGTCCACTCTACGGTTGGCCTGCAGTAACAACGCGAAACGATATACTACGCTGATGAGTTACGCATCGATAGCATTAGTTTGATCACAGATTCAACCACCACATCTTTTCTGATGCCTCTTTAGCCGGTTGTGGAACATGTGCTTACATCCGATCGTCAAACGCCTTAGGGACAGTAAGGGTCGCACTTCTGACGTCTCGCTCAAAGGTCGCATCACTCAAACAACAAAGCATTCCCCGTTTAGAAGTTTACCTTAAGTTCTCCGCTGCGCTGCGTTTTTTTTTCGAAACATATATCTGGGTTGATTCGACGACCATAATAAATTGGCTAAAGGCAATACCGTTGACATGGTCCACGTTCGTCGGCAATCACGTTTCAAAATCCAGCAAATTACTGAGACCATAAATTTTAATATAATCTCAAGGAGGCTGCCAGCGGTGGTGCTTCTCCAGTGTCAAAGGTGTTGGGAAGTACCCGAAAAGGAATCATGGCCAATACAAGTCCGCGAAGGTATTGACGAAGAAGCGCAAAGGAAGCACGGAAGGCTTCATTTGCAACTGCGTCTCCTTCGGCAACATTCGTTGAAGAGTACGTTGATCGATTCTCCAACTACCAACATATGCTGCGGAGCACTGCGTACTGGCGGCGGTATTTCAATAATCTAGGTCTATCAAAATCCACACGAGTCGGTTCCTTGCCACTATGTACTGCCGAGATTCTTAGCGCTGAATTCACTCTCGTACACTTAGTCCAGAAGGACAGCTTTCAGGCGGAATTGAAGGCTGTCAGAGCAAAAAAAAAAACTTGGCTTCGTTGGTTCAACCCAATCGTTGATTCGGATGATGTTCTACGTATCGGAGGACGTCTCGATCACTCCTCACAACCTTTGGATTCCCGTCATCAGATTCGGCTCCCAGGTTCACACCCATTCACGGAACTTCTTATTCGGAGTCATCATGGACGTTTTCTTCACGCAGCAGTGCAGCTTCTCACCAACATTCTTCCGGTGCGATTTTGGATATTGAGAGGCAGAAATACACCTCGGCGGATTGTTCACAACTGCGTGACGTGTTTCCGAGCAAAAACCGAAAGCCTTCGAACAGTTCATTGCCGAAGTTCCACTGTAACGTGTTATCGCAAGCTTCATAGCCATTCTCCGTAGTCGGGATCGACTTTCGAGGTCCGATCTATTTGAAGCCACGCCATCGTCGAGACGCGCCACCAAAAGCCTATGTTTCACTATTCATTTGCTCCAACACAAAGTCAGTCCACCTAGAGCTTGACGTGGATTTCAGTACGGCAAAGTTTCTCCAAGCCTTTCGTCGCTTTCATCGTTTCTTCAGCGGATCAACTAAACATCAAACCGAAGGGTCCTATATATCCCGGGTCTTATTCTTTTTTGCATGTTTGAAGCCTGAACAAGACTATAGAGAACTGCAACAACCAACGGATTGCTGGCGTTAATTTGACAAGGCTCTCTATCCAGAAGGTCCAGGTGAGGAACTGTCCATTTATCTCTACTCGAACGAAAATGTCTACCAGTTGATCCATTCTTTACATGTCGCTCAGCTACAAGATCTTCATCATTATTCATCGAGATCTTAAGTCGTCTTAGTCCAGAAATAGTTATTTCTGCGACCCTATGTGTGTGAGACGACGTTCTCTATTGTTCGTTATCTACATCTACGAGAGAAGGATTAGATACTACATTCTTGGCTCTGCTCAGATACGATAACCGAACCAGTGCAGATCGATTCTCCGTCGTCGTGAGGCGTGTGACCCACACTTGTGTGAAATCTACGTTTTCGTGTTCGTTTTCACCGATGTTTGTCGTGCTCAACATTAAAATTCTCGTTAGTTATGTTGCTAGTTTAAGTTGAATTTAATAAATTATGGGAAAATATTAATCATAAGAATAAATGTGCGAGTTGGTAGTTCCAGGCAGAGTCCGCTAGTTCCCTGAAGGTTGAACATGGGTCATTTAAGGTAACGGGGTAACGGGTCATTCGGGGTAATGGATTTATTTTCTCATCAAAGTAGATAACAGGTGTCACGAATCTTTAGCGCACGTAACGCTTTTAACATTCCACATCCCATAAGGCGACTCGGTTCCTTGAGCTTTACCTCCAGGACGTGTTTCCATTACCGTAAGTTTTGCAACGGGTCTACGTAGCTTTATCGCAGGGCTGCCCAACGTACGGCCCGCGGGCCACATCCGGCCCGCGACCTCATTTTGTGCGGCCCGCGGAGGGTTCAAAGATTCTGGATACGACTTTCACGGATAACATTGGCAACATTCTCACAGAATTTTTATCAGGATTCCATAGCCAGGATTTTCAACGAATACAATTTTCTAGAATCCTGGAAGATTTTAACATAAAGCTATGTAACATTTTGTCAGAACACTAATCTAATTTATTAACAAATTATGAGAAGATTTTTTTTAAATACCATTTAGGACTTTCAAAGATTCCTATATGCCAAGATTAAGTGAGATTCTGAAGGAATCCTTGGCACGATTCTTGTAAAGTCTTGGACGTTCTGACCAAGATTTTCGTAAAAGCTTCATTTTAGCACATTCCGATTCATGCTAATAATATTAGGTTGGATTTTGACAGAATTTGGGGCACGATTTATTTTTTAAATCCTGGGTGTTATTCTCACAGGATCTAAAATATTCTGGACTAGATTATTATATAATTTTGAAAGAGACTCTCACAATGTCCAGCAGAATTATCTCTTTTTCGATTTCTTCAGATGAAATTTACTCCATTCACTAATTTTTGTCAGATCTTATGAACTTCATTTTCTGAATTTTGTCAGACTGCGTGGGAATATTTGTGCGTTTAAAAATGTGGCCCGCGACATAAAATTATTTCTTAGCTTTGGCCCACCGCTCAAAAAGGTTGGGCAGGCCTGCTTTATCGAGTTTGTTTGAACTTTCGCTTGTCTGGTACGGCCGTTGAAACCCGGGAATATAGCTCACCACACCTCTCGCCCAGCGATTTCGTAGACTTCCGTCTACTATTTTTATTTATTTATTATTTATTTAGTTGGTGTTACATCAATTAATTTGATAAAACCTCGTTAACGATGTTACGCCAATTTACTCGGTCCAAGGCTGTGTCTCTCCAACCTCGATTTTGGCCCACGTTCTCCAGATCTTGTTGCACCTGATCAAGCCACCTCGCTCGCTGTGCTCCCCGCCTTCTTGTGCCAACCGGATTCGACGCGAACACCATCTTTGCAGGATTGTTGTCCGGTAGTCTTGCAACATGCCCAGCCCAGCGCACCCTTCCGGCTTTAGCAACCTTCTGGATACTTGGTTCGCCGTAGAGCCTAGCGAGCTCGTGGTTCATTCTCCGCCGCCACACACCGTCCTCCTGCACTCCGCCAAAGATCGTTCTAAGCACCCTTCGTTCGAACACTCCAAGTGCTTGCAGGTCCTCTTCCAGCATGGTCCATGCTTCATGTCCATAGAGGACCACCGGTCTTATAAGCGTTTTGTACATGGTACATTTGGTGCGGGGGTGAATCTTTCTCGACCGCAGCTTCTTCTGGAGCCCATAGTAGGCGCGACTTCCACTGATGATGCGTCTCCGTATTTCACGACTAACGTTGTTATCAGCCGTTAACAAGGATCCGAGGTAGACGAACTCATCAACCACCTCAAAAGTATCCCCGTCTATCGTAACACTGCTTCCCAGGCGGGCTCTGTCGCGCTCGGTTCCGCCTATCAGCATGTACTTTGTTTTTGACGCATTCACCACCAGGCCGACTTTTGTTGCTTCACGTTTCAGGCGGGTGTAGAGGTCTGTCACCGTTCCAAATGTTCTGCCGACAACATCCATATCATCCGCGAAGCAAACAAATTGGCTGGATCTAGTGAAAATCGTACCTCGGTTATTGAACCCGGCTCTCCGCATGACACCTTCTAGCGCGATGTTGAACAGCAGGCACGAAAGTCCATCACCCTGTCGAAGTCCCCGGCGGGATTCGAACGAACTGGAATGTTCGCCCGAAATCTTCACGCTATTCTGCACACCGTCCATCGTTGCTCTTATTAGTCTTGTGAGCTTCCCGGGAAAGCTGTACTCGTCCATGATTTTCCATAGCTCTTCGCGGTCGATGCTATCATAAGCCGCTTTGAAATCGATGAACAGGTGATGCGTTGGGACTTGGTATTCACGGCATTTCTGGAGGATTTGCCGTACAGTGAAGATTTGGTCCGTTGTCGAGCGGCCGTTGATGAAACCAGCTTGATAACTTCCCACAAACTCATTTGTTATTGGTGATAGACGACGGAAGATAATCTGGGATAGCACTTTGTAGGCGGCATTCAGGATAGTGATCGCACGATAGTTTTCACATTCCAGTTTGTCGCCCTTCTTGTAGATGGGGCATATGACCCCTTGCTTCCACTCCTCCGGCAGCTGTTCGGTTTCCCAGATTTTGACAATCAGCCGGTGCAGACAGGCGGCCAACCTCTCCGGGCCCATTTTGATGAGTTCAGCTCCAATACCATCTTTACCAGCGGCCTTATTATTCTTGAGCTGGCTGATGGCATCCTTAACTTCCCTCAATGTGGGGGCAGGTTGGTTTCCTTCATCCGCCGTGCTGACGTAGTCACTTCCTCCGCTGTCGTGACCCTCGTCGCCTGTGTTCTCCGTGCCATTCAGGTGTTCATCGTAGTGCTGCTTCCACCTTTCAATCACCTCACGTTCGTCCGTCAAGATGCTTCCGTCCTTATCCCTACACATTTCGGCTCGCGGCACGAAGCCTTTTCGGGATGCGTTGAGCTTCTCGTAGAACTTTCGCGTTTCTTGAGAACGATGCAGCTGTTCCATTTCTTCACATTCCGCTTCTTCCAGGCGGCGCTTTTTGTCCCGGAATAGTCGGGTTTGCTGCTTCCGTTTTCTTTTATATCGCTCCACGTTTTGTCGCGTTCCTTGCTGCAGCATTGCAGCCCGCGCTGCATCCTTCTCCTCCAAAACCTGCCTGCATTCTTCGTCGAACCAATCGTTACATGTCCTCCTTTCCACGTACCCGACGATGCTCTCGGCTGCGTTGTTGATGGCTGCTTTTATGTTGCTCCAGCAGTCCTCAAGAGGGGCTTCGTCAAGCTCGCCCTCTTCCGGCAACGCTACCTCGAGATGCTGCGCGTATGCGGCAGCGACGTTCGGTTGGGCCAGTCGCGCTAGGTTATACCGAGGCGGGCGTCGATACCGTACATTGTTGATGACGGATAGTTTTTGGCGCAGTTTCACCATCACTAGATAGTGATCAGAGTCGATGTTAGCGCCACGATAGGTTCTGACGTCGGTAATATCGGAGAAGTGCCGTCCATCGATCAAAACGTGGTCGATTTGTGATTCCGTCTGCAGTGGTGATCTCCAGGTGTATCGATACGGGAGGCTGTGCTGGAAGTAGGTGCTGCGAATGGCCATGTTCTTGGAGGCGGCAAAATCTATCAGTCGTAGGCCGTTCTCGTTCGTCAGCCGGTGGGCGCTGAACCTTCCAATCGTCGGTCTGAACTCCTCCTCCTGGCCAACCTGAGCGTTCAAATCACCTATGATGATCTTGACGTCGTGGCTTGGGCAGCGGTCGTACTCGCGTTCGAGCTGCGCGTAAAATGCGTCCTTGTCATCATCAGTGCTTCCGGAGTGAGGGCTATGCACGTTTATGATGCTGAAGTTGAAGAACCGGCCTTTGAGCCTCAACTTGCACATTCTTTCGTTGATCGGCCACCACCCGATCACACGCCTTTGCATATCACCCATCACTATAAAAGCTGTTCCCAGCTCACGTGTGTTGCCGCAGCTCTGGTAGATGGTATGATTACCTCTAAACGTTCGCACCATCGAACCTGTCCAGCACACCTCCTGCAGCGCTACGATGTCGAAACCGCGGGTCTTCAGTACATCGGAGAGTATGCGTGTGCTTCCAATGAAGTTGAGAGATTTGCAGTTCCACGTACCGAGTTTCCAATCGCTAGTCCATTTCCGTCGCTGTGGTCTTTGCCGATTGTTCCGGTCCGTATTCTCTCGTTGACGTTCCTGTGCTGATGTGTTTTTACGGCTGGCTTGCAGGGCCTGACACCAACCCCCTAGATTTCCGGAGGACCATTCCCCCTAAATGTTCGGAGGGCCATAGTGCGCAGTTTAGCTTAGAGTCCTTCTCTGGCACTCGGACGATGATCAGCCGCCCCTGACATGGGGAACAGACGCTGTTGTGAGCCGCTCCTAACATGGAGTACAGACGCTCAAGGTTTGCAGAAGCAAACCCCCCCTTCCCTGTCAGCATACGACCAAAGTTCCCACCGGGGGTTGGTTACCCGATCTTCCCTAAGGTTACTCGTACCCCGGCCAGTACCACGAGGAGGTAGGGATAGGAGTTGCTGGGCAAGAGGCTAAGGACCGCACAGAGGGGTCTATTTTATTCCTTCAGGTACGCGAGGTACCAATGGTACGCCATGCCCAGCCATTTACCAACCACTTCCGTCTACTATGAATACTACATCCCCAACTGCTATGGGCTTAGTTTCTTCGAACCACTTAGTTATTCGAATCCACCTGCACTAGAATTGGTCCAGCATATGTTGGCAGAGGAGGGCCCAGATAGTCGTAGCGGTAAACGCGCAGCTATTCAGCATGACCATGCTGAGGGTCGTGGGTTCGAATCCCACTGGTCGAGGATCTTTTCGTAAAGGAAATTTTCTCGATTCCCAGGGCATAGAGTATCTTCGTACCTGCCACACGATATACACATGCAAAAATAGTCAATCGGCAAAGAAAGCTCTCAGTTAATAACTGTGGAAGTGCTCATAAGAACACTAATCTGAGAAGCAGGCTTTGTTCCAGTTGGGACATAACGCCAGAAAGAAGAAGATGTTGGCAGCGATTCCAGCAGTCTCGTAGTGTTCTATTTTCCTCCGCCGGCAGCTTCTCAGTATGTTGTACTCCCTTCGAGTTCCATAAGATTAAATGGTTTGGCTCTCACTTCCTGATCCGAGCTTTCCAAGGGGACGTACGTTAGAGGTCACAAATTGAGCAAAGACTCAACATTCCCCATTGCATAGAACAGCCTGGATCACTTCTTCTGTAGGGGTTCTTGGATGGTTGACCGAGTTCATGGTTACCGTTATCGCTCTGACCATACACCGCCCATGCACGGGGAAGCAGGAGGGATGAAACTCCATTTCGTGTTTGTGTTGGTAAAATATTCGGACATCTTCAGGTTTACGTCCTTCAGTTGCTTCACTAGCTTTTTTTACGCCAACAAAGTTTGTACCGTTATCGGTGAAAATCTTCTCTGCCGCACCTCGTCTAGTGATAAACCGATGAAGTTGATAGAGATGCCATTACCTCCAGGTGCACCGCTCTAACTGCAAGGCAGATGTAAAATACGGCCCATCGTTTGACAAAACTCCGACAAAACCGAAATGTGGACCTCGTGGCCGAGCGGTTAGTGTCGTCAGGCAGTTAAGCGTATCGTGTCATGGGGTGTGGGTTCGATTCCCGCAGCAGCCATTTAGACTTTTCGTCAGGAATGTTTCTCGGCTGTGTCACTGGAGCATGCTTGTCCGTTGTCTAGTGTTAAGTTATAGCCTGGGCAGCTGAATGGCGTGTCTTTTTAGAAATTGTCTATCCCGATACATGGAAACGGTTAAACAAACAGCGTTACTCACTCCTTTGGCAGCGTAACCATCCGAGGGATGTCGATAATGAGATCGGTTATTCGTTGTCTTCAGGGCAATCCGCAGCACACCACCTTCATCAATGAACGGAGATAGCTTCCTCAATGGACTGTACTTTTACACATCACTTCGTCTTCGTATTTCGCTCTCATCTACTCTAAAACGTTCAACTCTTCTGAATATGTATCCTTCTGCGCTATCCTCCACAATGTAAGCTCTGCTTTCTGAAAATCTTCTTAATCCAATCTTCCACGTGCCTCCACAGTACCTCGTGTTCCACGTCACTGACGAATAAACTGCGTACGTTGATCATAGAAGCCGTTCCCATTTCAGAAAATTGGCTTCAATCTATAAAACCACCGTTGCTGACTTCGCGGTGCACAAGTACCGCAGCTGCACGCAACTCTGCCGGATCTTCTATACATTCTATCCTTCACTGCGGTCATTGACTCTCCTTCTTACACAAGAAGTTCGGACCTTTGAACCAGCGTTTAGTTGGATTCAGATCTGGTGCGTCTTATAATCGGCAACGCTAAGTCGCTGGCGTATCTCCACTTCGGTATCGTAGTGGCGTCGAGGATCCACAGTATAACGGTAAAGAAGTACCGCTTCTTGATTTCTAGTAAATGGCTTTCGGTGATGGACTTCGTTAAACGGCTCCCTATTAGAGGAGCATACAACTCGAACTGTTGAATCGACAGTGGCTTAAGCGGAGCAACTTTTGTCTTCGAAGTCACCAGTAAATACCGTACCTGCCTTCTATCTAAGGCATCATATCTGGTCCTATCGTAATCAGGAAAGCAGTATCGGGGCACTTCAGCCTTTCGCAAACTTCTACAAGGATTGGATCACTCTATTCATCCTTACTCCGCCACAGATCTTGAAAAGAGATCTTGCCATCTATGATCCCACGTCATAGTCGTAGCCCAAGGGGATCGAACAGGCTCATGATGAATCGTTTTTTTTTTTATTTTCGTTGGCGCAGAGTCTTCGGACATGAACCGCTGTACCGAAAGACTGGTAACGATAGAGTAAAAGGTGAATACATTCACGCTAGGACGCCAAGCCATCACTAGAATGCGCTAAACATGACTGGTCCTGATCCCAGTGTATCTTTCAACTGTGTCTGTGACCGTTTACCCTTGATTTTTACCTTCTCCAAATTCGATCGACAATTTTTGTTTTTGAATCCGGCTCCGGTGTGCTACTGTGTTTGGTGGTGCGTTTAACTACACTGCTCTGCTCGTTCTGCTATTCCGACGGACCGGTTGGATGCCAAGGTTGGTTCTACGATTCCAGTTGAAGGGTGACTACCGGTATGCAAGCGCTCCGATGACCCAAAGCCGACGGTTCGTCGTAATCGATACTAATCGGTGTAGTTTCCGATCGTGCTACTTTTCCCCGAATATCGGTTCCCCGAACGCCAGTTCCCCGAATAACCCAGTTTCCCGAAAAGTGGTACTGTTCGAATAGGAGCTCTAATAGTTTTTAGTAGCAAGATGGTGAACTAGAAAGAACGATAGGCAATCGAAAGAAGGAGGTATTTGGTTTTTCTCGACTATACACATGTTCCCAAAAGTGCTGAGGCGGTAAGAACCGCCAATCAAATAAAGAAAGGGTGCAAAACTTTTCGGGGATGTGGGTTTTTCGGGGAAACAGGATATTCGGGGAATTGACATTCGGGGAAACCGTAGTTTCCGACAGAGAAGCTAGCCTACTCCGATGGAGAGTTCAACGACGGAGGAAAATCTCCCGAAACCGGTAACCTTACGCCGTTGTTGGCCGGTAGAGTGCCGAAGTCGGCCCAGCAATTCCGCTGGAGGATGGCTTCCAGTGTCCCGAACCGATGCTATCCGGACAGATACCAAGTTCGGTCCATAAGCGCCCGACGATACTACCCCGGTGCTACAACGTGATCTACTGAGCTACCCGATGGTTCACTTAGCCTACTCCAAAGCTGCGTTATTGCTCTGTTCATCGCGTGTCACCTATTTACGTAATGACACATTTTCTGCACGATGTTGTTGGAGTTTAAATCCACGTCGCTGCTTCTGAGCATTTTGTATCGCATAGTAGAAATCTTGAGCAGTCAAAAACTACATGTAGCGGTGTCTCCTCGATGTTTGGGCAGATTGAGCAGTGTGGCGACTCTACGAGCCCGAATCTATGGAGATATTTATTGAGACATCCATGACCTGATAGGAACTGTGTCGATAGGTTTGAGATGAGCCGGTGGGTTCATCTCCCTTTCCCCGTGCAGTCTGAATCGTGCTGCCATCTCGCCATACATACGACTTTGGCCATCATCCGTGCATTTATGATGTCTTTTCGTTGGTAGCACTTGATATCTTCCCCCAAAGTGATGCAAATGGGGACCCTAAACGTCCTTCTTTCTGGCTAACGTCCCCTATAGGAACGGCTTGGCGTGTTGTTCGAATAATACTACCAACACAGCCAAGACATTTACAGGAATTCCTTTAGAGATTTCACAAGGAGTTTCTGCAAGAATGTCTCTAGTGATTACTAAAGTAAATTTTTTACTAGGATTCTTCCAGGTGTTTCTCCCAGAAATCCTCCAAGATCTGTTTCAGGAATATTTTCAAGAAAGCTGCGGAATTTCCCCAGATAATTTTTAGGCGTTTTTTTTCTGGTATTCTTTCAGAGATTCCTCTAGAAAATCAGAGAGTTAGAGTATGTTAATGTTCATATCTTCAAGGTTTCTCCCAGGAATTTCTCTAAGAGTTACACTAGGACATTTGGTTTCAATGGTTACTCAAGATATTTATCTAGTGATTTCTTCAGAATTTTCTCCGAAGATTCCTCCATGGAAACATACAAAGATATCCCCAAGTAGTCCTCTCAAGATGCTTCCAGGAATTATTCCGAAAATTTCTTCTTGGATTCCTCCCTGGACTACTGAATTACAGGGATTCTACCAGGAATTTTTGCAGGTGTTTCTCAACTTACAAATTCCTCAAGAATTTTTTGGAGGATTTCTCCCAGAGTTACTACAAGGAAAATCGCGACATGAATTATTTTAATAATTTCTCCAGACTGACTGGAACTTGTTCTGAACCTCCAACGGGGATTTCTTTTTACGAAAATCTCTACAAATATTCCTTCAGTAAATGCTCTACATTGATTTTTTTTTGGGAAATCTCTTCATGGAATCCTCCAAAGATTTCTTCTGAGATTTCTTGAAGAATTATTCCAGGGATTTCTCCAGAAGAGTCAAAACAGGGGCTACAGGGGTTTTTCCAGGGATTTTTTTTTCAAATTCTACCAGCATTCGTCGTAGGAGACCTCCAAGGATTCTACAAAAATCCTCCAGAAGCCCTTTAGAAATTCCTACAGGAGTATCTCCAGAGGCTCATCCAGGGATTTCTCTAGTAAAATCTCTACAGGGATTTCTGCAGCTTTTTCATCAGGAATATCACAAAGGATTGCTTTAAAAAAATCTTAATGATTCTAGAAATTGTCCAAGGATGAGCTGGTAGACAATCAACTGCACATTTTAATGAAATATGCTTTTCGTCTACGCAGTCTTTATTATGAAAAAGCCGTTGAAAAAAAAAACAGCGGAGCCAAAAAGCATATTTTATGTTCCAGTGATTTTTTCATAAATTCCTCTAGAGCATTCTTCTAGGAATCCCTCAATTGGCTCTTGCAAGAATTACTTCAGACATTTTTCTAGGAATTCAACCGGGGATTATTCAACTTTTTTCTAGAATTTCAACGCATTTATCCGCATCGACCAAGGAGTGCGGGTTCGATTCCCGCTTCAGTTAGGAAAACTTTTCGTCAGGAACGTGTTTCGATTGTGAAATTGGGCGTTGCATGCTAGTCCGTGGTCTGGTGTGGTGCTTCTTTCAAAGGACAAAAGGTCCACTGGAAGCATTTACGTGAAGGTGTTTTTTAAGGTTTCTCCAGGGATTGCTCTAGGAATCTTTTCAGGAGCTCATCTAGGATTTTTCTTTCAAACATCTTCTTGAGAAAAGGAGTTCCTAGAGGAATCTTTAAATAAATCGCAGATGAAATTCTGGATAAACTATTTTTCATTTTGATGAAATCTCTGGAGGAATTTATGGGTAAATCTATGTAGGAATTTATAGAGGATTCTCGAAAAATTGCCCGGAGGAGTTTTTGGAGGCCCAAAACGAGTCTCTAAATAAATTTGAAGGGGAATTCTTAGAAGATTACCTAAAAAAAAAATCCTTAGAAGAATTCATGTAGCGATTTCCTGGATGCATACCTGAGGGAATTCCTAAAGTAAACTTTTGAGGAATTCCTATAGGAATTCAAGAAGTTATTTATTGTAGAATCCCTAGATGAATTTCTCCAGGAGAATTTCGGGAGCAATCCCGGAGGAAATAATTCGTAGAAGAATCTCGAGAAGATTACCAGAGAATATTCTGGAGAAACAAATGGAGAAATATCTGGAGTAATGCTTCAAGACATCGTTGTATTCTTCGAGGAAGCTTTAAAGACATTACTGCATATTTCCTTGTAGAAATATTCCTAGAGGAATGCAAAGAAGAGTCCCCGACCAGATAGAAGAAACAAGATTAAGTATAACAGTTTTGCTCTTATATGATTTGTTGTTATAAAACAATACCATTTGTAGTTGGAATAACAAATTAACACCAAATAAATATAGAATATAACAAATCCTATTAAAACTATACCAATATGATTACAAAACGTGTTACCGACCTGTCATAACAAAACAACATTATTGCAAATTTTGGTATTGTTCAAAACTTTAGATGTTATTGACAACCAACTTACACATGCAATGTAAGAAATATAACAAATGTCATGTAATTAATCTGTGACAAGTTAAGAACAAAGCCATCTCGACAAAGTTATATGAACTTCTGTTATTTTAACAGCTTTTGTTACAATATGTCATAATCTTGTTATGTGATTCTAGACGGGTGTCTGAGAAGCCTGAGTGTCCCAGAAGTAATATCTGAAAAAGTTCCCTGAGGAATGGTTCGAGAAATTCCTGGAGAAATTCTAGTTAAAATTTTACTGGATGAATCACTGCAGACATTCCGGCAGGAAATGTCTTGGCGAAATCCCTGTAGAAATATCCCTGCAAATATTCCTGAAATAATCCTTGGAAAAATCCCTGGAGGATCTTCTGGCAATATTCCTGATGGAATGGCTGGTACTTCTAGAGTTCTATCGGAAACGGTCTGGTAGCGAACAAAGTTTGCTTCTTGGAGAAATTTCAGGGTAATCGCTTATGGAACCCATGGCAAAATCGCTGTAAGGATTACAGTAGAGATTATCTTGGATCTTATGGCTCCTGCACATAAGGCTGAAGCATGTGCACAGTATGCAACCAGTGAATTACAGCAAAATTGTATCACAATTATATCAAGATTTGTTACAGATATCAAATTTCATTTCATTTTTGCTCATGCACGTTGAGTTGTTACAATGTCCTTACATAATTAAAACAATATCAGTTATTTGTTTGTTTGAATTTATAACATAATTATAAAACAAATCGTGATAAAAAAATCTGAGGGAAGTCACTTATACATGTGCGCATCTATGCATGTAAAACACATAACAATTTTGTTATTTTTAAGTTATGGATAATGACAAACTGAGCTATATTTTTGTTTGATTTGAAACATAATAAGTTACATTTTTTTTAATTATATTATATTTTGTTTCAATTTTGTTTAGTATAGAGGAAATTGTATTGAATTTTTTGTTATTTTATCTACTACCGACCAGTGGATTACAACAATATTGTAGCACGATTATATCAAGATTTATTACAAATATCAAATTTTGTTTCATTTTTTGCTAGAAGAACTTTGAATTCATGGAGGAAATTTAAACATAATTGAAACAAAACCAGTTATAATAACAAAAGCTGCTTCAAATTTGTTACTAGTTAGAACATAATTATAACACATTTTTCATAAAATTTGTGACAGCAATTGCTTATAACAAATGTTGCTATAATTCAGTAATGGAAAATAACATAAATGAGTCATATTTGGGTTTGATTCGAAACATAATGAGTTACACCTTTGATTAAATTATAACATTTTTTGTTTCAGTTTAGTTTAGTTTTGAGTAAATTGTGTTACAATTTTTATTTCTTTAACTACTAACCATTAAAAATTACAACATACATTGTTAGAAAAAACGCGCTAACGGAATAACAAATTCTGTTTCAACTCTGTTGTAATCCACTGGTCAGGTTACTCTAGTTTTTACTGTATACCTCCCTTATTCTCTGGTCCGTTCAAAATCCAGTTATGGAGAGTTGACTGTATAATCATTTTTTTTTTTCTAATTTAACCGTAACGGAAATTATATTATAATATAATATTTTTATGTTTGGGAAGCCCAGTGGTAAACGCGCAGCTTTCCAGTAAGATAAAACTAATGGGCATGGGTTCGATTCCCACCGGTCGAGGATCCTTTCGGGTTGGAAATTTTTTCGACTTCCCAGGTATACAATATCATCGTGCTTGCCAAGCGATATACATAGGCCAAAATAGTCAGATGGCAAACCTCTCCGTTTATAAATGCTGAGAAGCAGGCTCTGTTCCACTAGGTGCGTAACGCCAGGTATATGACATGGTGTCCATTTACATCTGGATGAAAAATCATGTATTTTGAGCCGTCGCATGATGGTACTATATGATGGTCTGAAAATGTCCACATCACACCCTAGTGGAACCGGTTCCGGAATACTCCGAAATACCGGCCAAATCTAAATGTTTATCCTCTTGATGGTCTTGTAAATCGGAATGAAAAACCACGAAATTTGAACCGTCGTTATATACATGTGTATGAACTGCTGAATATGACATACGCCAGTTCCTTCTGAAACAGGTTCCAGGTTCCCTTGTGCCCTTGTGCCCAGAATGGCCATACTGACAAACAATTTCCAGGGTTCCACTCTAGAGTTCCATAGCTTTCATATAAAGCTAAAAGAACGAAAATCGGTTCAAAAATTGATTTTTGAGAGCGTTTTAAAGCCATAGGTCATTTTTGACCCTTAATGCATAATGTGTCACTTTTTTTGTAGCTCCTGGAGGTCGCTGAAAGCTTCTTTTAGCACGAAAATGTTCGTTTTCAAAAGTTAGGAAAAGTCAGAAAATTTCAGATTTATATCTCTTTTCTCTACAAAGTTACAGCTTATTTGCCGTGCCGATTGGCCAAAATTGACCCCAATGCACAAGGAAGGTTAAGCTAGACAGCAACCTTGTTAATATGGAGTTTAGTTCACTTGTTACAAGAACACGTTGGGCGCTGCCTTCTAAATGGACGGACCAACAATTTGCGAGCATGGGGCAGATCCGAGGATGGAAAGATGCGATCATGAACCGTGCATTCCAAGTAATCAAATAGCACTCTAATTCGCCCTGCGTGCTAATATAGTGCTATTGTATAGCTGATATGTCCTATAATATCCGTATAGTCACCATATAAGCCCAACAAGGTGAATTAGCTAGTGATTTTTTGGATAGTGGTGTGCTATTGTTGATTTAGTGTTATCATTTTAGACTAAGATTAAATTTATGAAATGAAGCTTCTAGAATTTATTTAAAAAATACTTCAACGATCTTCTTTCATTAGTTGTGTGATTTCTAGTGTTCATTATGACGGACCTGGTGTAGTGGTTAGAACACTCGCCTCTCACGCCGAGGACCTGGGATCGAATCCCATCCCCGACATAGTCACTTATGACGTAAAAAGTTATAGTGACGACTTCCTTCGGAAGGGAAGTAAAGCCGTTGGTCCCGAGATGAACTAGCCCAGGGCTAAAAATCTCGTTAATCAAGTCAAACCAACCAACCAAAGAAAAAGAACTTTTTATTATTAAATTGATTTTACTGCATTTTCAGCTACGTAACACATATATATTTCACCTTAGAAACTCACCTTTTCTTTTTTTTTTTTAACATTCAAACGTCCATCGATGAATCTTTTAACTTCCATATTTTAATAACAGATCTATTTCTAATATTTATCTTAATGCATACTCTCCACATGATCCATTATGGAATAACATCGAATCGTTACGATGTCTTTAAAAAAAAATAAAAGAGAATATGAACCTTGCTTCTAGTCCGTCCGCATATGACTTCAACATCCTTACCTCGCAGAATTCGAACCGCAAAATAAGGATAACTGCGAAAATAATTTCCAAATTCAATTCTCTCACTACGTTACTTCCGATGAACGTGCTCACATGTAAACCAATGCAATGTTTTACCCCTGAGCATCGTCCTCCCTCCTGGTGATAATCTCACCAGCAACAACGAAAAAGATTCAACATTCAGCACAGTTTGTCTCTTCATCCATTCATTCGGTGACCCGCGTTCTGCTGAGAGATATTCGGGAACGCTTCTGCCGTCGCATCGTCGTTTTTCAGCACTCTGATAGATTTTGGCTCCTCCTCCCTTTCGGATGCGCCGCACACACACATAATTGCAGAGCAACGGAACAGACAACCGGCGGCAAGAGACACCCCACATTCATACACTAAATGTGTGCGATGTGACATCGCGCAATGTGCTTTGTATAAGATGGGCCCCTAGCTAGTGGTGAGCATTTGCCGCTCTCTTCCAAACAACCATATCGCGCCTTCCAGCACCAGAGGCAGCGATTGAATCGTACACAACAAACGGCAGTGATAACGAAGAAAACGCTCGCTTTGGCATCTCTTTCGGGGCAACGGTTTGCTGTCTTGCTTGCTCCACTAGAGCGGATGATCCCACAACCGAGAGATACACCAACACAGCGAATGGAGGAGACCCTTCGATAGAAGGCGGGATTTACAAGGATGCTGCTGCTGGGTAAAGTGATGCAACCGTCAGGTATCTCCCCAGGTCAAATGAAAGGATACTTTTTTTTGTCTAGAATTGTGAGCCTGGCTCAAATTGGGAATGGTGGAGCAATCGGTAAAATTCTCGATTAGAGAACTTGAAATGGGAACAATTCTTGTTAATCGGAAAGATATCTTTGAATTGGAACATGATTTTAATTCAAAAACGGAGACAAAACGTTAATTTCTTTTTATCTCATCTAAAAACGGAGCCAAAAACTGGAGTAACATAAAAAAGCAATCAATTTAATAAATATCAAACTCAATTTTTATGACGTCAAACTTTCTTTAATTCCAAAGTTAAGCTTTTACTTCATTTGCTTGATAATGGATTCATAACGAACATTTGAGTTTATGTTTCACTATTTTCAACTATGAGGTTAGCCTTTAATGCTTTTACCTGCCAGCAATCAGAGAGTCTCATACTCAGTACGAGATGGTTTCGTTGTCCAAAGGGTGAACTGAATGATAACCGCTCTAGTTACAGCATCAACTTTCTGACCACTAGCAGTTGTATTATCATATATCAATTATATCTATGTTCAAGTGCTGCACCACTATGACATTCGTGCTCTATACAGTAGTCTGTATTTAGGTTGGCGAGACGATATGTTAGAGAAAATATACATAGTTGGATATTTTTGTTGATAATGTAGCAGGCTCTATGGTATGATAAAGAACTATCTCTCTAAAAATGTCGAAGCAGTGTACTACATTCAAAACGGAAGAGAGTGTTATCATATATTAAATGAGCACAACACAGCTCAGGAATGATTACATATATAAAACTAATCGAACACTACTTATTTTCTATTTCTCAAAATCATGTTATATATTTTATTGACTTTTTTATGGGAAAATTCAGCCTGGGACTGGTTCATCACCACCTCTATGTAATTAGTATTAGACAATGCTATCATTCTTATTTGGTAACACCTACTACTCACTGCAGAATATTTTTTGTCTCAAGCATCAAAATACCACTATTTACTTATTTAATAATGTAATATTTTAATCTAACATGAATCTCAGATACTAGCTCTATCTGACCAATTTATTGGAACCCCTCTCATCGTAATGACATGTATATTTGAAGGTTTCAAATAGAGAGCTTTTGATTAATGTAAGAATATTTTAAATTGAGTTTTGAAACCATTAGGAGAAATCTTCAACTTTTCCAGATATGTTGAAAATATATCCAAACATTTTTGCAATCTACTACAGATGACACACAGGCGGAGAGGCCTGTGTCATCCGCAAACATTCCTGAGGTAACTCAGTAAAGTCAGATGTGGAAATATTGTAAAGCCTGTCCACGATAAATTTCGGACACGGATGGCGGGTGTACCACAGAAAGTTCGAGAATTTTACAGAAAGAAGGATTAACATCCTTGTCAACTGTTTATTTTGTAGATATAACTCTTTTATTCTGAAATAAACAATTGTTTTTGTTTAATTATGAGTAACTTTTTTTTGTTGCCATTATTTGGGTGTCCGAAATTTAACGTGGACAGGCTTTATTTTATTGGTCCCAAAATTCTGCAATGAAGAGCACCAGCTCTTATAGGAAGTCTTTCAGACTTGGAGTTCTGATAATTAACCTGAAGTGTACGATTTGACAAAAAAAAACTTTGGATTCTTCTATGTATGTTGTTTTTAGTTTACAATCAAGCCTTCATGCCAAACACTGTCGAATGCTTTTTCTATGTCTAGAAAAGCAACACCCGTAGAATAGCCTTCAGATTTGCTGGAACGAATCAAATAATGAGTGTTGAATTTCCATGTCAGAATTCGAACTGTTCATTGGCAAAAATTGATCAGGCGTTGATGTGGGCCATGTTAAAAATTACCTTACCGATTGTGGGGAAGCGTTGTCTTTCGTCCACACAATATTTTTGAAATTTGTTTGGACCATGACTTTTGACCAATCTCCTTTCTTCATATAAGACTATATGCTTTATAGATGTGGCTTCGAGAATTGTCCCACAAGTGATGATTCAGTCACAAATACAGCGATTATTTTGATTCAAGAATAACTTCTGAAAATGGCCTTTAGTTTGAATGTATGCAACATTTTTGGAAAATTCTAGCTCCAAAATTGTTGATCTAAGAGTAACACATTCTTTGGAGAAGTGGAAGCGGACTGTAGTTCAACAAGAAAAAAGTATACCCTGAAGAATTATTTGAGTTTATGACATGAAAACTTCAAAAAATAAATTTAAAATTTAAATCACACAACAAACCCCATTTTGACCATTTTTGAAATTTTCACCATAGATTCATGACAGGCAACAGATGTTTGCAACAGAGTTTCGTGATGGAAACTATTTTTAATAAACAAATTGTATCTTAAAACATTTTTTTTTGTTCAAATAAATACGAGAAAAAAAAATCAAAATCAAATAATTTAAATTATTCTGAACCATAACACTTCTCTGGAAGAAGCCATTTTTAAGTTGTGTCAAGTTTGGTATACACTACCTACCATAAGCATGGAATCGCATCACCTAGTTTTGCAATACCCCAATTGAATATTGCAGCACTCCCAAAAATTTTAGCATCACTCATGAACTACAATATTTATGATGGAATATATCGGAATCCTTACTTTCTACAAAGTTGCAGTCTTCTGCAAAGTTGTTCAGAAGCTTGAAAACAATCTGAGGCAGCATAGTTGGCAATTTTGCACTAGTGTGCATGTAAGTTGGTCATATTTCAGAAGACTTTTACCCCTTGCCACCTAGAAAGTACTGGTCTTCAGCAAAGTTTTTAAAAAGCTTGAAAGCAATTTAAGGTAGCCCTATTTAGTTGGTAATTTTATCGCTACGTGGTGCTATCGTGCATGTTATTTAGTGAAAGCAATTTGAGGCAGCACTGTTTTTGTTGTCGCCACGTGGCGTCAGTACCCATGTAATTTGGTTACATTCCAGAAGACTCTAGCTCATAATGCAGGCCACCTACAAAGTTCTGGTTTTCAGCAAAGTTTTTAAAAAGTTTAAAAGCAGTTTAAAAGACAGCACTGTTTAAAAGGTAATTTTGCTGATAGCGTCATAGTGTGTATGTATTTAAGTCATATTCCAGGAAACTCTAACTCATGATACTGGCCACCTAGAATATTCGTATCCCTAGCGTTCAGAAATTTGAAAGCAATTTCAGCCAACACAGTTTGGTTATCACTTTCAATGCTACGAGGCACTAGTGTGCGTGTAATTTTGGTCATATTTCAGTAGCCACTTGCTCATGATCCCGACCTAGAAAGTTCGTGTCTTCGGTAAAGTTGTTCAGAAGTTTGAATGCAATTTGAGGCAGCACTGTTTTGTCAGTAATTTTGCTTCTACGTTTTACTAGTGTGTATGTGAATGTGTAGCGACAAAGTTTAAGGTGTTCATTTAAACACTTCATTGCCTACCAAATACATGAATAAAACGTTATTCAAATCGAAGAATAATGATATTATTAGTGAAGCTCATAACTAATCATATGACTTAAAAATTATATTTCTTTTTCTTCTTCTTTCTGGCGTTACGTCCCAACTGGGACAAAGCCTGCTTCTCAGATTAGTGTTCTTATGAGCACTTCCACAGTTATTAACTGAGAGCTTTCTTTGCCGCTTGACCATTTTTGCATGTGCATATCGAGAAAATTTCCATTACGAAAAGATCCTCGACCAGCGGGATTCGAACCCACGACCCTCAGCATGGTCATGCTGAATAACTGCGCGTTTACCGCTACGGCTATCTGGGCCCCAAAAATAATATTTCTCAACATTGAATAAATTAAATTAAGCACTATAAAAAGAACCAACTAGAGTCTCACATTGCAATTGTGACTGTTACACTGAACAAAATCTATGAATAACTCAATAAGCCCTTAATTTATAAAATAGATCTCTTGAAAGTTTTGTATTGCATAATCTTTCTTAAATTAAAAACATATCGTCGAAAAGTTATGCATTTTATCAATAAATATTTGATTACGAAAACAAAAAAAAGTTGAAATGTTACTAGTGATCTAGTGAGGACATTGGTTGGTATGACATGAAAAGCAATGATGAAATTATGCATTCGAACTGTTAAGCAGAATACCTTAAAGTAAATAAAAACCGTATTCAATGCTATACCTTTAAATTCCAACTAGCTTTTTTATCCTTCGACAATTACGTTAATTTCGACCTCAGCTGTAATCATGTACTAGACACGACTCTGTTGAAGTCGAGTCTAGTACACGACAATAGGCAAATATAATGCGACACCGTCATAAAGTTCGCTAGGGGAGAACGAGAGAAACGTCACTGAAAATATTTGTTTGCATCCAAAATTCAATTTTTCAACCCAAAAATTATGTAATAACAAGCGATTAATGTACTATTTTCTATTGGCGTAATATTGTTGAACCATTATTCTTGTGATACGAGAAATTGGTAAATTCGTGTCTGGCAGCTTAGGATATAAACTTCCGGATTCTTTCTTCGTGATTAAGTATGTGATTTCACAACAAACTTAATCGCGAAGAAAGAATCCGGAAGTTTATAACCTAAGCTGCCAAACATGAATTTTCCAATTTTCTATCACTAAACATGAACACCGACCGGATCTGTAGACTTTCAAAGGAAAACAAGTTTATTATGTTCTTCAGTGCTCTCTGATCGTCTACAGAATAACTGTTCCGAGTAAAATTATAAATTGTGTGCTCCTTCTTGGGACCTGGGATTTTGTTTTGATAAAATCCCGCGTGATTTTCAACAACGCCTCATCTGACCAAACGGGAACATGGAGGAAATGACAAAAAAGAGATCCAAACAGGTTCGTTACTTCAATATTACACCTTGCTATTGTATCAGCTTCCTCTCTGTTACCCATTTTAACATAAAAGGCGCGAAAACTGATGACGATGATTGAAAAGGTAAGTCAGTCCCAGGTCTCCTGTCATTTGACCAGCTTCGTAAAATGGCTCATTGATGTCGAAATACAACAGATACAACAGGATACATACTCAAGTGGAATTAATGGTATAGTACTAAATTCGGTTTAAGTAAACACTTATGAAAATAAAATTGTGCGATAGTTTTGTTTCAATATTTATTTTTACCTTTATTTTGCAATTTGTTGTATAATGGTTCAGAACGCAACTCTAAATAATTGCGTAATAAAAAAATGTTGTGTGATAGTAGTTTACGCAAGCATGAGCTGTACATTTATCATACATAATTACGACGAGTGCTGTAAAAATAGAGTTCTACAGCGAGTTGCGTACATTATCATTTTTTTTTTTTAATTTTTTAGAAGACTACTTGAGGGTATCAGAAATCAATTGAATTCTTCATTGAAATAGAATTTTCCGGGAAATATGGCAACGTTATCGTCACAACGGAACGAAAATCGCTGTATTGTTCCATCGTCGCAGATGAAGAAGTACAAGATAGCGATTCTCTTTTCGTATGCAAGAGCTTCTCTCTCGCGAAAGGGAAACCATCATTCTGTTTTTTGCATCATTTGCGAACCGAACATGCGTCACTCAGCGTGCTGCTCTTTATTGCACGATTTTTACTATGCCCGATCTATCCGATGACTCCTTATGGAAGAGTTCCGTTTGTCAGGAGTGCAATTTACCACTCGCGACGAGCGTTCACTCAGAAACACGAGTAGTCAAAGAATGACTAAATTTTAGAAATTTATGACTATTTTCTATCTGCCTCTCTTTCATTCGGCAGGGAATTTAATTCCTATTTGTCAATTCACCTGGATTGAAGCATCGCTAAGCTTCAACCCAGTCGAAATGACAGTTAGTGTGATAGTTCACAGCAGAATGAAAGAGAGGCAGATAGAAAATAGTCATTGATGCATAAACTTTAGTAATTTTGTGACTATTTTTATTTCTGAGTGTTCACGGCGACGCGGCACATTGAGCTAGGCGTTCGAATGGAGATAGACTTGAAGCGTAAGAAGTCAACCAAATGATGTCTGTATGATATGCTGTAAATATGTTCGTGTAAAATTGGGATGAAATTTTTAACACAGTGCAACACTAGAATGATGCAAATTTTGAAATTTTAGCTCCCCTATGCTTAAACGATCATAATTATGGTAAATAGCATCTTCCCAAAGTTTGAAGTGATTCGGAAGAAATTTGACTGTGCACACGCCATTTGAAGTTTATATGGAGATTACTATGGAAAACGCCAATCTTTTATGTTCAGTCCTCTATCTCTTCGTCATGAAATTTTATGGGAAAGCGAACAAACTCTTCTAATGTGAAATTCTTCAAGCTACAACTTTGCCGAAGACCACTTTTTGATTGGACGTCATGATAAATTGTTATTCATCATCATAAAGTTGGTTTGCAGTTTGCATGCTTAACCCCTCTACCGGCAGCTTCTTTTTTTACCGCAAGAAAAAGATTCATATCGCGATAACTTTTTTGTTTCTCGGTATTTTTGCCCCATTTTTTCACAAGTTCTCAAAAAACTCTTCTAGTTTGAGGATCTGTGTCGATATTGATGTTTGGTGATCTGGTTTTAAAGATATTCCAATGTTCCTTGGGGGACCGACATTTTCCATACAAAATGTCTTAGGTGGCCATTTTGTTTTACGTCAACTTATCGAAAAAGTAAAATGTGGGCTATACAATGCTATGTAATAAGGAGCTACTCTGAAAAAATCATACAAATTGATTAAGAATTCTTAGAGATATCTGAAAATTACGATACCTCATTTTTGAAGTTTTCAAGATCTTTATTTGGTCAGCTTGGTACCAGCAACATAAATGCTCATTACTCAAAGACGGCTGCTCCAAATTGCTTCATATTTTCACAACATACTCTCATTAATGTATTGTTCCAAAGAGTGAACATCTGAATACGTTAAAAAATCTGTAGCCTAATATATATACGTGGGTTATGATTAAGCGTCGGTCCCCCAAGGAATTTCGGAATATCTCTGGATCCAGATGACCAATATCGACACGGATCCTCAAACTAGAAGAGTTTTTTGAGAACTTGTGAAAAAATGGTGCAAAAATACCAAGAAACAAAAAAGTTATCGCGATTTGAATTTTTTTCCTGCGGTAAAAAATGAAGCTGCCGGTAGAAGGGTTAACCAACTGCTCGGCAGGCAACAGTGGTGCACCTGGCGGGTAGAATAGATCAAAGTAGTCCAGGCTACTATGTTCTACAGCAGAAAAGCAGTGTTGCTCTGAAAGTGATTGAATGATCATCTCAGCATGGTATAGACTTTGTTATCAATAATAACAAATTATCCTTACGTCCTATAAAAATGTGGTCCTCGGCAAAGTTGTAGCTGGGAAGTTTTCACATGAGATGAGTGTGTTCACTTTTCCATAGATTATTATGACGAGCAGTTAGAGGACTGAACACAAAAGGTTTGCCTTTTCCATAGTAATTTCCATATAAACTGCAAATACCGTGTGCACAACCAAATTTCTTCCGAATAACTTAAAATTTTGGGAAGATCATTTTCATCATAATTGACATCGTTTAAGCATAGGGGAGCAAAAAGTTCAAAATTTGCATCAGTCTAATGGGGCAAGTGTGCCACCCATATGGGGCAAGACGGCCATCGAATGAACATCGCATGGTATGAATTCGATTCCCACTCTAGGGGTGGAAATTTTTCGTTAAAACGAAAAATTCATCTCTGGGCTACTGGGTGTTCCATGTGTTATCCGTTCCCTAATGTTTGTAATCGTTCAGTCTGTGCATCCTTTGGCTGAAAACGTTGTAAATTGTCTTCAATATCAGGAAGAAAATTAAAGCAACTGCCCATAATTCAATATGGAGGAATGATCAAGTAACGAAGTTTTCAAACTGAACTATTCCAGCGTAAATGTTTATGGCGGGTTTATGGGACCATCGATGGGTATATAGAGATATGAAAATCTTCATTTGAGAATTTTCCAATAAAGAATTGTACTTTGGAAATACATTTATTCAAACCCATATGTGACCGTTTCTTGCTCTATAATGTCAACATTCGAATGATAGACGTTCAACGCAAACACGACAAAGAGCATTCCAATTTATCTCAACCCATTATCGATACAATAATCCTCTCTGTTGTACCCATTTTCAAGAATTCAATTTACAGATAACGACAAAAAGATGCATTGACTTTAAACTTTCCCATCGGAGAGCACCCGCAATGGCACGATCTGCTGATAAGGCTGGATCCCGTCCTGACCATAACCATAAAATCCAGATTGCATGTCCTGTTCGGAGTCCATTCTTGTGCATGTTGGTCGGCTGTCACCACCTTCATCTTCCTCAGGGCTCGGGCCAAGCAGTTGTTGGGCGGTAACTGTGTTTAAACTTTAAAAGGCTATTATTTTTCCTCTTTTTAGCTAGCTGCTGCTGATAGCCAGCAGCGGGTTCGGAGAATGATGGGATTTTCTGACACAACGAAACGCGCTCTGGGAATTGATTTCGTTTTTCGGTATCCTTTGCCCATCGGGCCGGATTGGCTACTCTGGGCACGACGTTACCTACACACAAAGGAACGTGGACGGGATCCATTTTCCTCTGCGAGTTTATATCAAGGAAGATTTTTTTTTTCGATTCGTTATTGGGAGGTCACGGTGCTCCCTAGAACGTTATTATCAAAAATAGCAGTGAAAAACTCGATTAAAAAATAAATTACCTAATAATAATTTCAGGAAAAAGAAATTCTTTGAGCAGGTTGGTAAAATTAGGTTTTGTGATTATTCACAAATTGTTTTTCTGTACAGTAGGGTGCCGGATCCAATTCTTGACACTTGGAACTTCTTTGGCGACAATATGCGTCGTATTAAAGTGCTTCGTACTGCAAATTATCAAACAATTCCCAAATACCCAAGTAGCTCTGCACCATAATTAACAACTTTTTTTTCTGTACAGTATTTAGCTCCGTAATGCTATAGAGCTCGTGAGCCATTAAAATGTATAGTTTAGCTTAAGAAATCGACTGCTGAGCACAGACTGTATGAAGATTTTTTTTTCTCCGGATTATGACGGTATGGATACCACCGTAGAGGCTGCAGCGCGGAAGAAGAAGTTGGAAACTTTTATTCCTTTGTCCAATACTGAATGGGATGGCCAAGACGTGCGAAGAGGAAAATCGATGCGACGGAAAACGTTCGCTCGGGAAAACGTCAATAGCCAACAGATTACAGTTTTTAGTTTTGTTCAGTTTACTTTTGGTGCTATCGGTTTTCAATTCACTGATAAGAGTCAGAATGGATGAAGCAATCTTTTCCGAGCCATTGTCAGCAGCAGTTCACATTCAGCACATCGGACAGGTGACACAAACGTTAAATTGGAAAATATGGTTCTGTAATGGAAATCGCATTTTCAATTCCCCTTTCTATCTCCGAAGCATTTGGCCATAAATTCAAATAAAACAACCAATAATAAGCCCACAAAGTGACGCAGAGTCAACGGTGGAACAATCCTGGGCATAAGTTTGCCTAAACGTGCAGGGTAGGTGAACCGGTATTCGTCATGTGCCCCCTCGGATTTTGTACCGTTTGTTGTTCATTAGGTCACTCAAAAATTATGTTAAAGCAAAGTAAATTTAAAATTTTCCTGAAAAAACAATAGAAAAAACATTTTTTCTTAAAATAGTTGCTCCCTCGCACCTTTTCCCGCCATGGTATTCCTGAATTCGCCTCTTTCAAATAAAAATTAAAAATCATGACGAATACTATAGTACAGTTTACCCAGAATTCAACACATCAATTTTAAAATACAAAAACTAGATTTCTGAACAGCTCTTATATTTTTCCTGCTGAACATGGATTAAGAGCTTAAGTTCTGACAATACCTCAATTTTCAAAAATCTTTTGGCTGACTTCTAAAAAATATTTTTTCTTAGGGTGGCGAATACTGCTATACATACCCTGCAGAAGCGAAAAGCACCCAGTTCGGGAAGGGGCGCTCAGGAGCCACCGAACAAATCGCACAATCACAAAGGAATATACGCCGTTTATGCGACCTCCCGCTGGTACGACAATCGGAATAGACAAGGCATTAAGGGGCATTAAGGCAACAACCAACACGAGGAGGGCTATGTTCTATGTTCGTGTGTGCGAGAAAAGTTCTCGTTTTTGGAGCCAAATCCGCATTAATGTGCGAACAACTTTATTATGCCATTAACGCCGGTGAGACAGAAATCCCTTTTCGGTGGGCTCGAAGCTCGAAGCGTCGTTGAAAGGATCTTATGGCCGAGGAAAAGACAAAACGAGGTGGGTTGGACTTCTAATGTGCGGCGATATAAATCATATTAATGATGATGGAAAGTGGTATTATCAGGAAGGCAGTGTGATATAAACATATTTTGAAGTTGTTTTGGATTGTGAATTTTTTGTTGCTAGGTGGTAGGTCTTCAATTAAATTGTTGGTGGATGCCTTTTTGATGATTCTCAAGCACTTGAAACTTAAGATCCTATATTGTACAAGTAAATGAAAACCCGAATTTAGTACTACACCACTAGAGTTTGTATCCTTTGACAGATACGCGTATTTCTACCTCAACTGTAAGGCCGTCTTCAGTGTCGTGTACTAGACTCGACTTGAGCCATGATTTAGTTTTTAGGAATAGTAGGGATAGTAACAATTCAATGTTAGTGTAACTTACTTCTTCTGTGATACAAACTGTGATACTTTCACATTCAGGCCGAATTGTAATAATATAGCGTGGTATATTCTAAACTACAGTAGAAATAATAAATAAATTTTAGAAAAAAATTCAATTGATAATTATTTTTCTATTATTTTTGGAGCTATACAAAAGATAATTCATGTAGGGATTTCTATTGAGACTTGAGTGAAATTCATGATGTATTTGATGTAATTTCTATAGAAATCAGTTTCTGAAAAATTCCTGGAGGCGTTATTAGTGCACTTTTTGGATTTACTATTGACTCTCACTTTGTTGAGTTTCAATCATACGCCTCAGCGAAGTGATAAAACATAATCTAAAATTCAGCCACAATACACATCATCGCTTGAATGAATAAAATGTAGTAATCAGGCAAACAGTCATATCTAGCTGAGTCCAATGGAATAAGCTACTGCAATTTAATAACCCGGTTGTAGGACAAAAGGTCGAAGGACAGAAGGTCGAATGACAAAAGGTCTAAGGGACAAAAGGTCGAATGGACAAAAGGTCGAATGGACAAAAGGTCGAATGGACAAAAGGTCGAATGGACAAAAGGTCGAATGGACAAAAGGTCGAATGGACAAAAGGTCGAATGGACAAAAGGTCGAATGAACAAAAGGTCGAATGGACAAAAGATCGAATGGACAAAAGGTCGAATGGACGAAAGGTCCTAATTGTACCGTTGAAAGGATGATAGCTGTTCTTCAGAACTATCGTTTGAAGCAATAATTTGTATTGATGCTTTTATTTTCCAAACAAAAGATTTATTTTCTGAATGTCGGTTGTTATTATTTTGATACTCCAAAGCATAAAGTAATTATTTTAGCTTTTTATTTGAAACATTTTCAATAGAGGTTTGTCCTTCTTTGAAACATTGGCTGTTCTTTTGTAGTTATACATTATAGTGGTTTTATACTGTTGTAGACACTTGTATCGACGATTATTCCTTCTTTTATAGTCGACTATTCTTCATAGATTTCACTTTTACATCTTGCCTGTATTTTTTTCAATTGAAATGCTGCCTTCTTATAAATATCGGCAATTCTTCATGCTTACAGAGTTAATAAGCATATCAATTGCATTTCTAACAAAGGATTTTCCTTCTTTTGAAGTTTGCTGTTTTAGGGCTATGCATTAGAGTTTTATCTGACTGTTGGTTTCGACTGATTTAAATTAGCATCTGGGAAAAATAATCATCCTCTTTCTGGAATTAGGCCCCAATTAGGGTAGAGTCTGCTTCTCAGCTACACTAGCATTTACTGAGAGCTTTTCTGATAATTTGATCATTTTTGCATTTGTGCATCATGCTTTTTATTAAGAGATGATCTGCAACCCGAACTGATGCAACACTTTAACATATACAGAAGAAAAAACCAAGGCAAACTGCTTCTTCTAGCCGTCTAGAACATTGTTACAGGGAACCAGCCTCCGCAGAGCGAATACTCTGCTCTGCAGTCAACTCATGGCGGCACGCCATAGGTGCTATAATTCCAGTATAATCTGAATGACAGCCGCAGTTACTGCATTCCAGCACTCGGCATCCCAACATATAGCACATCGAGTGGCATGTTCCTCGATGCACTTAGGGTTACATAATTACCAGGAGAACATAAATGGACTAACGAGTCTCCAACCAAACCGCCTTTCAACGCATCAAAATCATAGTGTGCTGCGCTAGGTTCACACAAATTCTGAAAGCGCGCTAGGGTAGATTCAACACATGCGCTGCTCAGTGCTACGCTCGCCATCGGTATCCAAGTTGTAAAACAACTGCTCAGTAACGATGGGTCTCTACAGCTATTTTTACCTTATTATTTAGGTGTCTAGATGGTCTACATGATACGGTCGAAGACGCGCGATCCGGAAGCTACAATTTCGATTCTCGTTTTAAAATTTTGTCTTCACATAAATTATTGTGCTGTTTTTGAACAACGTATGTGACGAAGCGCATGAGACGCATTGATTAATTACCCTAAAAAAAGCGTGGAACACCAACATAAGTCTCAAAATGTACAGTGCACGGGTGAGCCTGAAAGGATTGTGGCTCTTGCACATAAGGCTACAACACGTACACAGTAACTCTGGATGCACTACGACCTGAAAAGTCTAACAAAATTTCACCTCGAAAAGATCGTTGACCAGCTTAAATTGAACCTCCCTCAGTATGGTCTTTCTGAAAATATGCACGTTTTCTTCGCGTCTTTTTTAGCTGTAGCGCTTGTGATAACTTGCTTTTTTATCTAAAGAGTATAGCCTTTTGTTCTTCCTAAATTGTTGTCCATTCGACCTTTTTCGTCATTCGACCTTTTGTCCATTCGACCTTTTCTGTCATTCGACCTTTTGTCCATTCGACCTTTTGTCCCTTCGACCTTTTGTCCATTCGACCTTCTGTCATTCGACCTTTTGTCATTCGACCTTTTGTCCCTTCGACATTTTGTCCGTTCGACCTTCTGTCATTCGACCTTTTGTCATTCGACCTTTTGTCCTTCGACCTTTTGTCATAGATTCTAATAACCCCATTTGCCGAGGCAAAATTTAATTTCCATTCTCCGTCGACAAGACAAACATTCGCACACGACCGAGAAAGAGCGAGTGCTCCGCTTCGAGATCCGAACCAATATTTATAGACCAATGCCATTCTCCCCCTTTGGCAAAAACCTTCGGATGCGTTACTGGATGGCCTCCACTTCCTCGTAAATTTTCTATAAATACCTAATGAGTTTGTAAACAGATTGTTTTCGGGGTTTGCGAAACATTCGTCGTCATTCTTCCCTGTTTTCTGCTGAACAGAACTGGAGTCGGAAATGTTCGCCCACCTTCGACCGCAAGCAAACAACAATCCAACCACGAGAAGCGTCGCATTTGAAAATCTAGGCGTTCTACTTCTGTGCTTCAGATGCGACACTTGTGCTATCTCGAAAAAGCGACATCGCAGGGCTGGGCGTAGACGGGCTGACATGATGCAGGGCAAAGAGGTTCAAAATGCACTCGTGGGGTAAAATGCCCAAGTTTTTCTTTTAATGGAATGGATTTGATGGTTTCTCTGTCGGTACTCGCCACCAGAGCCGTAGCGTGGCCTCACGGCGCCCTTGGCAAACCTCCCTTTGGGCGCCCCAAGTCAATTTCGTTTTCATGATGCAAATTTGTATGCGATTTTCGTAAAACTTCCCAAGTAAAGTGGATTTAGAGTGGCAAGGGCTTCACGTATGTCGATTTAACATCAATATGGCTCTAGAGGTGCACTTCCTCACTTTAAATTAGCTTCAACTGTAGTTATACAGTAATGCTAGCTTCACTCATACCGATTATACGATTCAATTGCAGCTTCAGCAGCATAATTACACGGGATAATATTCAATTGCCATAGAAGACTTAAATAAAGTCATGTTGATACTTAAGTATTCACTTGTTCAGAGTACATTAAAATATTTGGTAATTATAAATAGAAGGTGTACACGATAGTCCTTCTTGAGACCAGTTGAAGATTATCTCAAAAACGTTTTGAAGAAAACACAAGAAAATTGATGAGACGCATCTGCAGAAACAATTTAGAACATGTTCTTGTAATCGCTGGACCATTTGTTTTAATTTTCTAATGTCTTGAATACAATGTTTATACATACATATCAAAAATAATTGCAGAGGCTTTTAGAAATCTTATGATGAATTTGCATAACAACTCCTCCACAAAACATTTTTTAGTTGTTTTCCAAGAGTCTCCCAATAGTCCCAATAAATGGAAGCAAATTCACCAAATTCTTCAAATAAAGTTAAATAAAAAAAAACTATTTTTAATGTTTTTTTGTTAGTGGAACCAGAGCAAATCGTCATATTTTTTTTTTGTTTCATCAAAATATTGTTAAGAAGTTCCCGGAAATCATTTCCCGGATACCCCATTTCCCGGAAAGACATTTCCCGGAACGACTCATTTCCCGGAAAATCATTTCCCGGAATAACCCGTTTCCCGGAAAGCTACTGAATTGTAAATAAAATAAGTAATTTCCGGTTCTATACCATTTTTTATAGCAAAGTAATATAAGAACCACGAAAAGAATGGGCTAATTTCTAATAATACTTTATAAATAGTCACTAGATTGTCAAAGATTAGTTTTTCGACGTTCATTCCAGCCACGAAATGTATCGAAAAGAATGATCAAAGTCACCCCGCACGGCGGTAACATTTCATTTATGTTCCAATGCTTAATTGCATCCTTGTTTTCCTTGTTTTTCATGTTGAATAAAACTATTTAAAAATTTAATAATTTAGCAACAGACAACATGCTTTGTTATTAAATATTTTGAAAAAATATATATTAATGATTTTATCCAACATATTCTTAGTTTTTTTTAATATATCGAGGTTTTATAATAGATCGAAATTTTTAACAGCTAGGGTTTTTTTTTTCAAACAATCTGATTCCAAGCTTAGTTAAGTCTATTTATGATGTAGACCAATTTTCTAGATCTTTCATCCCATTGAAAGGTTTCCAACTGTAGACTTACTTCAAGACTAAATAATCTCAAGACATTTAAGACCTCTACACCATTTTTGAGCAGCCTGTGAGAAAATTTTTGCCCGGTACAAGTTATTCTGGTATTATTATTATTATTTTTGTCCCACTGTTTACATTTTCATTGGATAATTGCCCTTCTTCCATACATACGCTGTTCTTTCGAGTTTTGCTGTTTGAACAATAAATAATGTTCAAACTGATGAATAAACCCATCAACATACATACATGTTAAAGTTATTGCATTTTCATAGAGAATCACCCTTCTTTTAGAAGTTTGCCGTTCTTCCGAATTATACCGACAGAAACATTTTTGGCGAGGAGACTGCTAGTATTGAACATCAGAAAATTTCCCTTCTTTCAAACTAAGGTTATTCTATTGATTAATTGTATTATATCAGGGCTGCGAATGGTAATAGTAGTAAGCTTGAATGACGCGAAACTCACGTGGCACTTCTTACCACAGTAGTTTGAAAACGTGTATCTCATAATGTAACCTATTTTCGGTTCATGAATTTTCTAAATCATTAGTGTCATCGAAGGCTGTAAATGGGGGAAATATGCTCCGGAAAATAGAACATTTTCCTAAAGAAGTTTTGGGTTGCCTTTAGCAACGGGTGTTTTACTACATTCTAGGCATTTTGCCTACAGCACCTTAAGCTTTCGGTTTCACTGGCTTCGCTAACTGCGATTAACTCTGCTTGGTAGCTTGAATTTCATGACTTTTTGCAACCCTGGATTACACACAAATTATGTCACGCACATTTTTTACATATTGGACCAACTCCTTTCTTGTCAATTTTATAAGGCTTGTGACGCTTCCTTCAACTCCTTCCGCACCTTTGGAATGAAACACTAGCTTGAACTTTATGCTGTGATAGTGTTTCAATTGATATCATCGTCTTCTATTATTTCTTTCTGGGATGACGTTTCAACTGCTTCTCGACTCTATGTTCATATTAACACTCCAAAAGGTAATAACTGAGAATATTCTTCGCCAATTGACAAATAAACTCTATGCCATCAAAAGTAGAAGAATGTTCCATTCCTAAAAATTCTTGACCGGCGGGATTGGAACCTGCGATGCTTAGCTGTGGTCATGCTGAACAGTTGCTCGTTAATCGCTACGAATATTGGGGTTCCGCGAAAGTTTATTTTTAATGCATTCCGGGAAGTGGCATTCCGAGAAATGGGTTTCCTGGAAACGGGTCATTCCGGGTAATGATTTCCGGGAAAAGGCATTCCGGGAAATGGGTTTCCGGGAAATGTCATAGAATCAGTTCAATTCCTAAATAGTAACATCTTAAAATTGGAAAATATTTTATTAATTGATAAAAAGCGATGGAATACAAGCAGAGTTCGGTGCGAATTTTTAAACACTGTTCACTCAATAGCCTTTTCTCAGTGATGTTTGTGTAAGTAATTCACTAAAGGAATATTGAAACAGTTCTAGAACACCTTAGTTAGTAATTTGTTAGTAATATATCATCTCCACTAAATAAATAAAATTAGAAAAAAAGAAATAAACAATCTTTAGTCGTGTCCATTCTAGGGAAAAAAAATCATTCTTTTTAACTCATGTTTGTTCTTCACTGACATAAAATTCTCTGAAAATGTTGTTCAGGATTCTGTGAAAGTTTTTCCCATGTTCATGTGTTTTGAATACTTTGACGAGCTGTTCAGAATTTCATAAAAGAAATCCTCCCAAAACTCGCTTTGCATCATGTGAAAGGCCTGTTTAGGATTTTCTGTGATAACTATGTTCCATACTCTGAGAACTCTGGAAAAGAATATGTGAATTTCATTCAGGATTTTTTGAGAATTCACTCTGTGATTCAGTGAGATTGAGTTTAGAAAAAAATAGATGTTACACAATAACTTTCATTCACACCCGACAGATTTTTTTTTTTTGGGTTGTGTTTTCAAAATGTCTTCATGATCCTCATCATGTTTATTTGAATATTTCCTAATCAGTATGCACCTCTAAATTAACACAAGTTATAAAGACTATTGAAAGAACAAGAAAGATCACTTGAAGATTTAGCAAGTAACCATTCAAATTAAAATGTTAAATTTTGAAATTAATGTATGAGAATCATTCACAATATCATGCAATTATTGAAATCTATTCAGGAACCAAATATTTCATTATTACGTTAAGGAATTTCCGTTGAAATTGTGACTTAATAGGCGCCCTTATTAAATAAATCTCTAGCTCGTTTGACGCATTTTGGCGCCCCCCAAAATCTGGCGCCCTTGGCAGGTGCCAACCTGGCCAACCGCACGCTACGGCACTGCTCGCCACATCATGTTGTTGCAGTGGTAATTCATCTCAGAAAAACAGAACAACAGAAAACCGTTCTCTCAGGAGACATTCGAAACTAAAAAATATTTACATTAAAATTTATTATAAAACACAATACGAAATCACTTACACTTACAGTTGCGTCCAGACGTCAACAGAGTACGGTTACAAAAACAACAATCTACATGCAGTCTCCACATCTCGATATTCTATATCTCGATATCTCTCCCTACGTCTATGATTTCCTAAGTCCTTTAAGAGGAAAATAACCATCATCGTTTTACAAGTTTTCATAAATAGTTTTTTTTTGCTCAAAGTTGAAGCTATGCTTAAGAAAATCTATCATTGCATTGCACTAGTTATCTGCAATGCAATGATAGATTTTCAGAAGAATTTCTTCAAATTTGAACGAAAAAACTGGTTTTTATTGTTTGATGATTGACTAATGGATTCTTGAGCCTTAATTCTGCATACAATTTATCTCTCCACATCTCAATATCCTCCTTATCTCGATATCTCCGTATCTCCATGCGTGCCTGTTAATTTTTCGTTCCCAATGGACCGATGCACGAGTTCACCCGTTGACGTTTTAGCGGTGCCGTGTTATGCATGTGACCATGGAAACCAGTGAATTCGGCACCGCTCAAACGTCAAATTAGTGAACTCGTGCATCGGTCCATAGAGAGAATATGGACCGATGCACGAGTTCACTAATTTGACGTTTGAGCAGTGCCGAATTCACTCGTTGCCATGGTCACATGCATAACACGGCACCGCTAAAACGTCAAATAATGAACTTGTGCATTGGTCCATATGTCGATATGACCAATATCAAAGGTTACTTGATCAATTTTTTGGGGTTCAAAACAAATTAGGAACGCGCAAAGACGTCTGATTGTTTATTAATTTCTTGGTAACGGAGTGTTTTTCAATCTAGTATTCTGATTAAAAGAGCAAATACTTCATACGCACGGTAGACACAACAAGGTAGGCTATTCCCATGTGTAAACAACAGTTTTCAATTAAAACATGTGTCGTCATTCCTATCGCCAAGCATGGGGCTAGAAGGATAGTAAAAGAGAGCAGGCTTTGCTTTCTCTTGTACTCGTTCGAGATTGCGATAGGAATGACGTCACTACCAAATGTCATTTTTCGGAATATAATACCTTGTTTCTTTTTATCGTGCTTCATACGAAACCATAACAGGAGATATTTTCCCAAACGTTGTTCCATTATTTCGTTGGAGCTCTCAAAAGTGGAATTTTGAGTTTCCAAAAGTAGATTGGTCTATTGCAAATGAAATTAGAGCTGGCAGTAATGCAGCCAAGGCTCAGTCGTGCTTCAACGAAATATGTATCAAGAAATACAGATCGCATCTGAAAATTTATACAGATGGTTCCAAAGGGGATGGAAAAACAGGATATGGCGTTTATTCTACCTCATTCACAGAAAGCGGGAAAATACACGATGAATGTTCAGTTTTTTCTGCGGAAATAATGGCAATCAAATCAGCCATGTCTAAAGTCTCATCAAACACAAAAAGTGTTATATTTACGGACAGCACAAGCTGTACCCGATCAGAAGAAAAAAACTACTAAATACCAAATTGAGGTATTCCATACCAGATAATTTCCAATACTTACAACCTGAATGAGGTATGAATGAGCCCTGCATAAGAGGTAAAATACCTCAATTAATACCTTCTGCATATTCTACAAATACCAAGCTGATAATTAGATCAGGTATTGTAATACCTAAATAATACTTGATGGATTTTCATATAAAATTTGAAATTTTTCAATACTAGTTCAATACCTTCAGCAGTCCTCAATAGCTGTCGAATACCAAAATGAAGTATTTTTAATTGTTTTAAACATTTTTTTCAAATACCATTATAATACCAAAATGAGGTATTGATAACTGAACAATACCTAATTGTGGTATGATACCAAAATATGGTATGCACAAGTTATTGGCGAGTTATTCTTTCCTCCTCGGGTATTAGAGCCTTAGAAGGTGGTTTCTCAAAACATCCATGGGTTCAACAGTGTGAAGAAATCATCAAATCAAGAAATGTAAGTCTAGTTTAGGTTCCAGGACACGCTGGAATACTTGGTAATGAAAATGCGGACAAATTAGCGAAGGAAGGGAGGAACTTGAATATAGTGAATAACGAAATTCCTGCCAAAGACGCAAAGAAATTAATTAAAAGGAAAATTTGGAAGGCTTGATATCAAGAGTGGAATTTAGCAAATTCTGGAACGCAGTTAAATGATATAAAACGCGAGGTTTCTGAATGGACAGATCGTAAAGATCAATATTAGCAAAACATTTTAACAAGAATCAGGATAGGTCATACACGTATAACGCATGAATTTCTTTTAGCTTCATACGCAGATTACCCAGTATGCTCAAGCTGCAACTGCAGACTAACTTTAAAACACTTAATGGTAGATTGTGTAAAATATGAAAGAATCAGGAATTCAAATGGTATTACTGGAACATTTTATGATATGTTACAGAACAGAAAAGAGAAAGAAGATAAAATTATACATTTTGTAAAAACAATAGAATTATACAAACAACTCTGAAAATTGTAAAAATACCCTCAAAATTGTAAAATATTTATGAACTACTTAATAAAGAAAGACGTGAATGACCCTTGCGGTTAAAACTTCTATAATAGAAAAAAAAACATCTAGTATTTAATAAAAAAAAATGTTCTTCGTCTCGATCTCTCCCTATCAAGGATGGAAAAAAATCAGCTCTAACGACAAACAACACGGTATTTGAACGGTCCAAGAGGGCCATCGCTCTTGCAGCAACATGATTTCAACACCTCACCACGCACGCTAATCATAGATATATCGAGCATCCGATAAACTGTTTGTCGTAGGACAAAGGGTTTGTCGGATATTGTAACAAGTTGCGATTAATGCGAATCAATTTAAAATTCACGGATAAACTTTCTCACATTCCATGCACGATTGAATTTAGGATCAAAAATTGTATGCTAGAAGAATAATAAGATGGGTGTCAAGTCAAAATGCGTGATTTTACGCAGCGTTATCGCCATGGTTGTGTAGCAAATGTGCGCTCTTGAGTGGTTTCTATATATTCCAATAGCAATATCCCACAATCTTTAACCTATTTCTTTATTAAAATCCACCAGCAGTTCTACCTGTGATTCCATCAAAAGTTGAATACGGAATTCCTCCAGGGAATGTGCCAGGAATTCCTACAAGGACTCCATCAGTAATTTCATCAGGAATTCATCCAGGTAATGCCTTTTTTTGGGAATCCTACCTTTATGGTTCTACCAGCTGTTCCTCCAAAAAGTTAATCAAGATTTTTTTCGAGTGCTTTAACTAGGAATTCTCCTAAAGATTCATTCAGAAATGCCTTTCAAAAAGTCACCTGGAATTCCTCACGGGATTCCATCAGAAATTCCTCAAAGAATTCCACCAGGAGTTTCTCAGGGGATCCGTCAGGAGTTCCTCTAGGGATTCCTATAAAAGTTCATCCAGGAATTCCATCAGGAGAACTTTAACCTTAGTTAGATACTGGGGTCATAATGACCCAAAATCGAATTTCAACTTGCAATATCTCTGTTGTTATCAAACGGATCTTTCTGAAATTCCCTGACTTTTAATATTTTGTGGAAACGAAGCGCAAGACCAAAAAAATTTTTTCTTAAGGTGATTCTAAGATGGCGCCACAAAAAAACAACTTAATAAGATACTGGGGTCATTATGACCCAGAAATGTATACCCCTATAAATCAGCGAAATATCAACCGAATAATGAAATTTATGCCGCATTCGAAAGATATACTCCTCAAGATTCTGATCACTACCTGGAATACCGGTTCCGGACCCAGTGGCCACCGGGAATCGGCTACGAAGGGGACCATGTTGGCCACGTGGAATTTCAGTACACTCAGTCCAGAAATCTGCAGTCATCACCAAATTGTATAAGATGCAGGCCATATAGGAATGTACTGTCTTCAGCAAACTTGCTTCGGGGACCAAGAACTTCCACATGGGATACAATTTAGTTCAGAACTCGACCACCGCGTGGCGCTAGCATCGATACGAACTTCCGGTAGGGGCTAATTATGCGATAACTCGAGATTGCGAACACATAGAAGGATGCTGTCTTCAGCAAACTTGTTCAGGAGGATAAGAACTTCTACATGAAATACAATTTAGTTCAGAAGTCGACCGCTGCGTGGCGCTAGCTTCTATATAAACTTCCGGTAGGAGCTAATTATGCGATAACTCGAGATTGCGAGCACATAGAAGGATGCTGTTTTCGGCAAAGTTGCTCAGGAGGATAATGACTTCCACATGAGATACAATTTAGTTCAGAACTCGACCGCTGCGTGGCGCTAGCGTCGATATGAACTTCGGGCAGAGGCTATTTATGCGATAACTCGAGATTGCGAACACATAGAAGGATGCTGTCTTCGGCAAAGTTGCTCAGGAGGATAAGCACTTCCTCATGAGATACAATTTAGTTCAGAACTTGACCACCGCGTGGCGCTAGCGTCGATACGAACTTCCGGTAGAGGATAATTATGCGATAACTCGAGATTGCGAACACATAGAAGGATGCTGTCTTCAGCAAACTTGTTCAGGAGGATAAGAACTTCTACATGAAATACAATTTAGTTCAGAAGTCGACCGCTGCGTGGCGCTAGCTTCTATATAAACTTCCGGTAGGAGCTAATTATGCGATAACTCGAGATTGCGAACACATAGAAGGATGCTGTCTTCGGCAAAGTTGCTCAGGAGGATAAGCACTTCCTCATGAGATACAATTTAGTTCAGAACTTGACCACCGCGTGGCGCTAGCGTCGATACGAACTTCCGGTAGAGGATAATTATGCGATAACTCGAGATTGCGAGCACATAGAAGGATGCTGTCTTCGGCAAAGTTGCTCAGGAGGATAAGGACTTCCACATGAGATACAATTTAGTTCAGAACTCGACCGCTGCGTGGCGCTAGCGTCGATATGAACTTCCGGCAGAGGCTAATTATGCGATAACTCGAGATTGCGAGCACATAGCAGGATGTTGTCTTCGGCAAAGTTGCTCAGGAGGATAAGGACTTCCACATAAGATACAATTTAGTTCAGAACTCGACCACCGCGTGGCGCTAGCGTCGATACGAACTTCCGGTAGGGGCTATTTATGCGATAACTCGAGATTGCGAACACATAGAAGGATGCTGTCTTCGGCAAAGTTGCTCAGGAGGATAAGTACTTCCTCATGAGATACAATTTAGTTCAGAACTTGACCACCACGTGGCGCTAGCGTCGATACGAACTTCCGGTAGAGGCTAATTATGCGATAACTCGAGATTGCGAACACATAGAAGGATGCTGTCTTCAGCAAACTTGTTCAGGAGGATAAGAACTTCTACATGAAATACAATTTAGTTCAGAAGTCGACCGCTGCGTGGCGCTAGCTTCTATATAAACTTCCCGTAGGAGCTAATTATGCGATAACTCGAGATTGCGAGCACATAGAAGGATGCTGTTTTCGGCAAAGTTGCTCAGGAGGATAAGCACTTCCACATGAGATACAATTTAGTTCAGAACTCGACCGCTGCGTGGCGCTAGCGTCGATATGAACTTCCGGCAGAGGCTAATTATGCGATAATACAAGAATGCGAACAATAGAAAGATGCAGTCTTCGGCAAAGTTGCTCAGGAGCATAAGGACTTCCACATAATATACAATTTAGTTCAGAACTCGACCACCGCGTGGCGCTAGCGTCGATATGAACTTCCGGTAGGGGCTAATTATGCGATAACTCGAGATTTCGAACACATAGAAGGATGCTGTCTTCGGCAAAGTTGCTCAGGAGGATAAGCACTTCCTCATGAGATACAATTTAGTTCAGAACTTGACCACCGCGTGGCGCTAGCATCGATACGAACTTCTGGTAGAGGCTAATTATGCGATAACTCGAGAATGCGAACACATAGAAGGATGCTGTCTTCAGCAAAGTTGCTCAGGAGGATAAGAACTTCCACATGAAATACAATTTAGTTCAGAACTCGACCGCTGCGTGGCGCTAGCGTCGATATGAACTTCCGGTAGGGGCTAATTGTGCGATAATACAAGAATGCGAACACATAGAAAGATGCTGTCTTCGGCAAAGTTGCTCAGGAGGATAAGGACTTCCACATAAGATACAATTTAGTTCAGAACTCGACCACCGCGTGGCGCTAGCGTCGATATGGACTTTCGGTAGGGCTAATTATGCGATAACATGAGATTACGAGCACACAGAAGATGCTGTCGTCGGCAAAGTTGCTCAGAAGGATGAGGACTTCCACAAAAGAAACAATTTGGTTTAGAACTCGACCACCACGTGGCTAATTTTAAATGAAAACAAATAAACAAATTGCTGAAAGAAATTCGTTAGAAACTCCAAAATGACCTAAACAGTAATTTAAGGAGAAATTTTTAAAATCATTGGATAAATAAATAAATAAAACTTACGCCTTGAGGAGTACTAGGGGTGTCTCTCCTAGGAGATAATTTATAAGGATGTCCCTGAAAAAAAATTCTGGGGCGTATCCCTAGAAGAAATAAGAGATAAAATTCCGAAAGGAACTCTTGAGCACATTTTATAAGAAACTTCCTACATTTTTTTACCCCTACTTAAAAAAGTGCACGTCATAAACTTTAATTTGAACGTAATCCTCTGCTGGAGTTGTGATTATCACCTACACTATTCTTCGCAAGTTAGAGTAAGTAGATTTGCGAGCATGACTTGAAGTATAAAGATGTGAATGTGTTCGGATAGTGATAATTATCAATATTATTTTTGAGATAAATAAAAGTTTATAGTACAGTGAAACCTCCATGGGTTGATATTGAAGGGCCCATTGACTCATGTAAATATTGAGTGTGTGAATTTGATTTAACGTAAAATTTAGTGCTGAAGTAGTTGATTTGATTCAGAATCAATTAGTTTTGCGTAAGTAAAAATAATTAACAGGATAGTAACGACAACATAAAACATTCTTCTCCGTTAATTTCTGGACATTTCTTTAGAATCAGCATCTGCAGAAATTTCAACAAATCTCGCGTACAAGAATTTGCATAAAGGTTTTGTATTAAAACATTATTGCCAGGAAGAACTCAGAAAAACTTCGTCAGATTATCATGAAAGAATATTTGTAAAAAAAAATTAAGCGATTTCGCAAACACCAATGAAAAAATCCCAAAAATTAAAATTTCTCGTAGAATTCCATAACAAAGTATTAGAAGAATCAAATAAGACTCATGTAGAACTTCGATAAGACCTTCAATAGATTTCTGGAACAATTGAATAAATGACCGTGGAGGAATTCATACATTAACTCGAACGAATGTTGGAAATATCTTATGGACTAATACTAGAAAGAACAGCTGGAGGAATTCCAGAAATAGCTTCATTGGGACGCATTATCAAAAAGTACTCTGAAGTGTTTTAAAAAAATCCTCTTGAGAAAATTCAAAATCATCCTTTAGAAAAAAAATCAGACTATTATTCCGTCAAATCCAAAAATAATAACTTGAGAAATACCGAAAACAGTTTTTAAATTAGATCGTAGAAGAATTCAATAAAAAAAGACCTGTGATGGAATTGCAAAAACTCTGAAGAATTCACTCCTGATAGATTTCTCCGGGAATTAATCCATCCTCAGGGAACTTTTCCAGGAATTATTGCATAGATTACTTCAAGCACTTCTCCAGCGATTCTTCCAAAGATTCTTCAAGCGATTTCTCCTGACATTCCTCTAATTAAAATAAGAGATTCCCCTAAGGATTCCTCCAAGAAGATCTCTACAGAGATTTTTGCAGAATGTCAGAGGTTTCTCTAAGGATTACTTAAAATATTTCCACAGTGAATTCTCCAGAAATTCCGCTGGTAGTCCCCTCAAGATTCTTCTAGGATTTATTCCTAAGATTTCCTCCAGGGATCGCGCCAGGAATTCTATAACGAATTATTCCAGAGATTCTACCATTCAATTGGGGATTTTACAAGAAATTATTTAATGAGTTCCTATAGAGATCGCTGGAGAAATTCTTGCAAGAGCCCAAGAAGAGATTCTCGAGGAAAGCTCTGGAGGAATTCCTTACAAAAATCCCCGAAAAATCATATATGCTTTTCAGTTACGCAGTCTTTATTTTTTTCAACGTTCTATTTATAATGATGGCTGCTTAGACGAAACTCATATTTCATTTATATATACAGTCAAATCTCTACCAGTTCATTCCTGAAACGATATCTACAGCAAACCATGTAGAGATTTTTCTGAAGCGATCCTTGGAGAAATTCCTGAAGAAAAAACTGGAGAAATCTCTGCAGGAATTCCTATAAAGATTTGCATAGAGAAATCTCTGGAGGAGTCTTTGGATAGACTCATGTACTGCCCATAACTGCATATTTGTAACATTCGACAAAAGTAGGCATTGAGTAAATGGAATACCAAGTGTACATTTCATGGCAGTATGGGAGGAAACTAAAATTCCTAAAAATTACCAGGAACTCAAGAGTGCTTATTTGAGGCTGATATTTTGTACAACTCATATCGCATACTAGGTGAATAGTCAGAAAATAATTCTGGTATAAATTTCATTGCTGTTACATTACGAGGCTCATTTATAATCTCAATGTTACTGTTATGCGGTTATAATTACCAATGTGATAAAACAACTTGGTATTTTTTTCGAATTTTCTAGAACAATCCCACAGATTTCAGTAAGTTGATCGAAAGTATTTATCATTTGATGACTCTCCATGGTATTAACTCCAATTTGTCAAAAATGTCGAATGTGGCTGTTAAGCAGTTATGGGCAGTGTAGGCATTCATGAAGGACTCTTGGAGACATCTTTGGAGGAATCACTGATGAATCCTTCGAGGTATCCCAGGAAGAATCGATGTAGAAATTTTGCTGGTGGAATCGCTAGAGAAATCCCAGGAAAAACCCCTGTAGATTTTTTGCTGGAGAAACCTTTGTAGATTTTTGTTGGATAAATCCCTGGAAGAATCCTTATAGGAATATTTAAATGGAAAAATTCTCGAAAAATCTAAGGAGAAAAATCTAAAGAAATCTATGAATAGATTTTCAAAAAAAAAAATTATGGAGATTTTATAAGAGGATATGTAGAGATTTTTTTTAATGAAAACCATGGAGAAATTTTAGCATAAGTTCTGATAATGTTCTAACAGGAATTAATGGGAGAATCTCTAGAGAAATTTTAAGAAGAACTCTTGGGGGAATCCATGGAGTATTATTGGAGACCCAGTACGAATCCCTGGAGAAATTCTTGGGGAATCCCTGGAAGATTATCTTGAGAAATTCTTGAGGCGTTTCATGGAATTTCCTTGAGGACTTCGTGAGTTTTAGAACACCTGCAGAAATTCCTTGTGGAATCCTTGTAGAATTTTCTCGAAGAATCATCCCTGGAGGAATCCCGGAATAATTTCTGAACGAATCTCGAGAGAACTGCTTGGGGATATCTTTGTATGTATCGGTGGAGGAATCCTCGGAAGAAATTCTGAAGATATCACTAGAGAAACATCTTTAGTAATCTTTGAAGAAATTGTTTTAAGTGTTACTCCAAGAGGAATTCCTGGAGAATGCCTTGAAGATATCTGTGCAAGAATCCTTGTAGACACTTTCCTGGAGGAATCCTTGCAAAAGTCTGTGGAAAATTTTATAGAGGAATACCAGAAGAAATAACTTAAAAAAATCCTGGAGAAATTTCAAAGTATTCCTGAAACGAATCCTGGAGGAATCCTTGGAAAAATTCCTTTAGAAATCCCAATAAAAAACCTTTGCAAAATCTAATAAATAAAAAACCTTTGCTGGAAACCTTTGCAGAATCTCTAAAGAAATCCTTATACATATTTTTTCTTGTAGGAATCCTTTAAAAATTCCATGTCAACTCCCTGGAGGAAGATATTCCATGCATGGCGAACAAAAGTTCTTCCTGAAAGAATCTCTGGCAAAAGTCCTAGGGAACCCCAGAGGAAATCATTGTGGAGCTTAAGGTAAAGAATAGCTTGGATTATTTTCTGGTAAAATACTTGGAGGAATCTTCGAAGGATTTCCTGGAGAAATATCTGAGGGAGTCTCTGGAGATATTTTGAGGACAGAAGGGCATGGGTTTGTATTCCATCGGATAAGCTCTCGGTAAATAACTGTTGAATCCATCATACAAATCATTTAAGGTTACTGGACTTTATCCTTTGAATACCTCCGATGTGAACTACGACTTGAGATCCAGATAACTTTTTGGAGGAAATCCAGAAGGAAATACTGGTATAAAGTCATAATATTCCTCCGGATCCAATTAAAAACTAAAGTGCACATATACTGCAACAACTTCTAAAGAAAACTAGAAGTAATTTTTTTTTTTGCAATTTCATGACGTTATCTGTATCTGAACTCTTGTTGGAATTTTAGAAGTGACTACAATATAGTTCATATCATATCATAGAGCTCATTTTATATTATATACAATCGACTCTCCACAACTCGATATTCTATAACCCGATATACTCTATAACTAGACGGATTTTCCAGTTCCTTCAACTGTCCATACATTGTGCTCTCCATAAGTCGATATTTCTGTAACTCGATATCTCCACAAGTTGATGTTACGTGAGATGTGAATTTCTCTCCATAACTCAATATCTATTTTATTTTTTTTTATGTTTTGGGGAAACGTGATCTAATTTTTGTTTGAAGGTGAATAAATACTTACAAGTTGTAATGACATGAAAATGATAAAAACTATTGTCAGTAAAAATAACGTGATTTTTCGAGCACTTCGAAAAATGTTTTCAAATAATAGTTTGTAAAGAAATATCAACAGAATAATATTGATTTCTTGCAAAAATGATAATAAAAATATTGGAAATACAGAAATTTGATCCTTCGATTTTGTGTCGGTATATTCTATTATTTGATAATTCTATAAGTCGATGGTCCCTTGAATATATTATGGAGAGTCAACTGTAGTTTATATCGTAACATATATTTCATGTCGGATCGTGTAGTTCATATCATATAAGAGCAATATAATGACGAGCGTCACAAGGAATTTACTACGCAGAATTAAAAAAAAACTGAACAACTTTGCCGAAGATAAAACCTTCAAAAAAGAGTTCCTTCTGGAAATACATATAGACGCCAGCACCAAATGCTGGTTAAATTTTAAACGTATGATCATGACTAATTCCTTATTCTCTCGAACAATTTTACCGCAGACAGCATCCTTCTATAAGTAGGGTCTCGGGTTTTCAAACCCAAACTCGAATGGTTTGGGTCGGATTTGAAGGCAAGAATTTTTTTTTTTTTTTCGAGTACGTCGGAATCGGGCTTGTAAAAATGCGGATTAAGGTGGACTTTAGTAAGAGTTATGATAAGAGTAACAATCGGAAAGCTTCCTTATGTATCAGAAACGATGAATTTATCTATTTTTAAAACTCGGTCTTTTCTTACAAAAAATGTTTAGGTTTCGAGTCAGATTCGGATTTGAACAGTGGATTTTTTTTTCAGGTTCGGATCAGGTCTGAGTACGGGTCGAGTCCGGGTTTAAAAAAATTAAGTAAGTCGGGTACGGGTCGTGTTTGGGCTCAAAAAATGTGAAACCGCCCTCTAATAATTAACCTCTATCGGAAATACAAATCGACGTCAAATCCACCGGGTGGTCGAATTCTAAACTGAACTGTAGCCCAAGTGGAATACCTTATTCTTTTGTGATGCGGACCCTAATATTGTGGTTGGTTCTCAAACCTCTCACGCTGAAGACCTGGGATCAAATCACATACCCTTGATGATCACTTTTGATATCAAAGCCGTTGGTCTCAAGATAAACTTGCTATGGGTTAAAAATCTCATTATAAGAGACAAAAAAATATCCTCTTGGGCAACTTTGCCAAAGACAGCATCCTTCTATATGCACACAATCTCCAGTAATCGCATAACTAGCTCTTACCGGAAGTTCATACTGACGCCAGCGCTACGCGGTAGTCAAGTTCTTAACTAAATTGTAACCAATGTAAAAGTCCTTATCCTCCTGAGCAACTTTGTGGAAGACAGCATCCTTCTAAATGACCCATAACGCGGGTACGTCACATTTTCGTGGTGCGTTATGGAGAAAAGATATACCAGTGAACCCTAGTCCTGACTGCTTCAAACGAAGAGAACCGGATGTTCGAGTAATGAAAGGAACACTTATTAGTCCTTATTACATTTTAAACCTTGTTGAAAGTGACAAGTCTCGATTTTCCCAGTTGCCGAGAATGATCTGATAATGATCGAGGCAAGAAAAAATGGAGTCGAATTGAACAATTTGTTTCATTTGATTCTCTAGTTTGAAGAAGTAGGGACTATAATTCTGATGCACGGACAATAACTGTGTGCCACGCGGTGGTCGAGTTCTGAACTAAATTGTATCTCATGTGGAAGTGCTTATCCTCCTGAGCAACTTTGCTGAAGACTGCATCCTTCTATGTGCTCGCAATCTCGAGTTATCGCATAATTAGCTCCTACCGGAAGTTCATATCGACGCTAGCGCCACGCAGCGGTCGAGTTCTGAACTAAATTGTATCTCATATGGAAGTCCTTATCCTCCTGAGCAACTTTGCCGAAGACAGCATCCTTCTATGTGCTCGCAATCTCGAGTTATCGCATAATTAGCCCCTACCGGAAGTTCATATCGACGCTAGCGCCACGTGGTGGTCGAGTTCTAAACTAAATTGTATCTCATGTGGATGTGCTTATCCTCATGAGCAACTTTGCTCAAGACTGCATCCTTCTATGTGCTCGCAATCTCATGTTATCGCATAATTAGCCTCTACTGGAAGTTCATATCGACGCTAGCGCTACGCGGTGGTCGTGTTCTGAACTAAATTGTATCTTATGTGGAAGTGCTTATCCTTCTGAGCAACTTTGCCGAAGAAAGCATCCTTCTATGTGCTCGCAATCTCGAGTTATCGCATAAATAGCCCCTACCGGAAGTTCATATCGACGCAAGCGCCATGCAGCGGTCGAGTTCTGAACTAAATTGTATATTATGTGGAAGTCCTTATCCTCCTGAGCAACTTTGTCGAAGACAGCATCCTTCTATGTGCTCGCAATCTCGTGTTATCGCATAATTAGCTCCTACCGGAAGTTTATATAGACGCTAGCGCCACGCGGTGGTCGAGTTCTAAGCTAAATTGTATCTTATGTGGAAGTCCTTATCCTCCTGAACAACTATGCCGAAGACTGCATCTTTCTATGTGCTCGCAATCTCGAGTTATCGCATAATTAGCTCCTACCGGAAGTTTATATCGACGCTAGCGCCACGCAGCGGTCGAGTTCTGAACTAAATTGTATTTCATGTGGAAGTTCTTATCCTCCTGAGCAACTTTGCTGAAAACAGCATCCTTCTATGTGCTCGCAATCTCGAGTTATCGCTTAATTAGTACCTACCGGAAGTTCATATCGACGCTAGCGCCACGCGGTGGTCGAGTTCTGAACTAAATTGTATCTCATGTGGAAGTCCATATTCTCCTGAGCAACTTTGCCGAAGACAGCATCCTTCTATGTGCTCGCAATCTCGAGTTATCGCATAATTAGCCCATACCGGAAGTTCATATCGACGCTAGCGCCACGCGGTGGTCAAGTTCTGAACTAAATTGTATCCCATGTGGAAGTTCTTGGTCCCCGAAGCAAGTTTGCTGAAGACAGTACATTCCTATATGGCCTGCATCTTATACAATTTGGTGATGACTGCAGATTTCTGGACTGAGTGTACTGAAATTCCACGTGGCCAACATGGTCCCCTTCGTAGCCGATTCCCGGTGGCCACTGGATCCGGAACCGGTATTCCAGGTAGTGATCAGAATCTTGAGGAGTATATCTTTCGAATGCGGCATAAATTTCATTATTCGGTTGATATTTCGCTGATTTATAGGGGTATACATTTCTGGGTCATAATGACCCCAGTATCTTATTAAGTTGTTTTTCTTAACATCCGCGGAAGGTTAAAAGCTTACATCAGAGGCTATTGTTAGGATTCTACCAGGAATTCCTTCGGAGATTTCACCAGGAACTGCACAAAAATTTTCTCCAGGGAATCCGTCAGTATTTCCTCTAGGGATCAGGAGTTATTCTAGGGATTTAAATACAAGTTCGGCCAGCAATTCCATTAGGAGTACTACTAAAGATTCTTTCATGAATTCCACGAAGGATACCATCAGGAACTCCTTCAGAGTTTCAAACAGTCCCTCTAGGGATTTCATCGGAAGTTCCTTTAGGGATTCTATAGTAAGTTTCCCTATGGATTTCACCACAAGTTCTTCTAACAGTTCCATCAAGAGTTCGTTCAGGGATTCCATCTGGAATCGCTCCAGGCCTTCCATCGGGAGTTCTTTCAGAGATTCCATCAGTAGTTCCTTCGGGGATTCTACCTGGAACTCCTCTAGGGATTCCATCAGGACTTCCTCTAACAATTCCGTCAGAAGTTTCCCCGGGGATTTTATCAAGAGTTCCTCTAGGGATTCAATCAGGAGTTCTTCTAGGAATCAGGATTTCCTCCAATTATTCCATCAGGATTTCCTTCAAAATTTCCATCAGGAGAACCTCTGGGGATTCCATTGGAAATTGCTCTAGGGATTCCATCAATAATTCTTCTGGAGATTTCTTCAGAAGTTCTTCAAAAGATTTCATCACAAGTTCTTTCGGGATTTCCATCTGGAATTGCTTAAGGAATTCCATTAGGTGTTCTTTCAGGAGTTCCTCTAGATATTCCAGCAGAAGTTTCTCCAGGAATTCCATCAGAAGTTTCTTCAGAGATTCTACCTGGAATTCCTCCAGAGATTCTATTAGAAATACCTCTAGGGATTCCATCAGAAGTTCTTCTAGGGATTTCATCAAGATTTCCTCCAATGATTCCATCAGGAGTTCCTTCAAGAATATCTTTAGAAGTTCCTTCAAGAATATCTTCAGGAGTTCCTCCACGATGGAATTCCAGATTATTCCATCTGGAAATCCTTCAGAGATTGTACCAGGAGTTCCTGGAAAAATTTCATCAGGATTTCTTCTAGGGATATCATAAGGAGTTCTTCTAGGTATTCTATCAGAAAACTATAGCAGGAAACATTTCAGGCAATTCGCCAGGGATTCTATCAGCAGTTCTCCTAAGTTTGTCAACAGGAGTTCTTCTAGGAATAGCTTCAAGAATTCCCATAGGGATTCAATTAGGAATTCTTTCACGAATTGCATCGTAAGTTCCTTCAGAGATTCTACCTGGAATTCCTTCAGAGATTATATAAGGATGATTATACTATATCAGAAGTTCCTCTAGGGATTCCATCAGGAGTTCATCTAGAAATTCCATCAGAAGTTTCTCCAGGGATTCCATCAGAAGTTCTTTCAGAAATTTTACCTGGAATTCCTCCAGGGATTCTATCAGAAGTACCTGTAGGAATTCCATCAGGTGGGGATTTCATAAATATTTCCTCCAATAATTCCATCAGGAGTTCCTTCACAATTTCCATTAGGAGAACCATTAGGAGAACCATTGGATTCCATGAGAAGTTCTTCTAGGGATTCCATCAGAAGTTTCTTCTGAGAGTCTACCTGGAATTCCTCCAGCGATTCTATCAGAAGTACCTCTAGGGATTCCATCAGGAGTTCTTCTAGAGCAGTGTTTCCCAAACTTTTTTGACTTTCGCCCCCCTGAGGCCAATATATTTTTGGAATCGCCCCCCTAATATGTTTTTAAAATATTTATATTAGACGCTCTACTTTTCTAAAATTAAGACCAATATATTATCATAAGTAATCAAAGATTGATTAAGTTATCAAGTTTACTGATGTAAAAATGCTAAACATATGTGATTTTAAAGCAAGATCTATCTGCAGATCTGCGTAATATAATCAAGATATATTTTCCTAAATTTCAATAAACGATCGTTTTTTTTTTTTTAAATGATAAACTGATAAGCAGTTCATAACAGCAAACAACCCTAGTGTATTACATGCTACTGACCCAGTTTTTACGGCACTAAATATATTTGGCTAACTTTCTGAATTTCGAAACTTATTAATTTGATTGGGAATTTTGTGAAATACATGTTTGACCATTTCAAAACTACAAAACTTAAAAAAGAACATTGGTAAACCAAAAAAAAATTCCACTAGCAATGCAATGTAAGAACATTTGTTTAAAAAAATGTATTTTTTCTTAAAACCTGGATGTTTTTATCCGATAATTCTTCAAATCTATTTTTAGTTGCATGATTAACGTCTTCGGTAATAATTAGTTTCAACTTTGGCACCTGATTTTTGCAAACAATATTTGTGCTATAAGTAACTAACAAGTTTTGTCGAAAACTTTGCTTGTGAGGACCCGCTGATAATCATAACATTAGCTGCCCATTTCTGAAGTATTTTTATTAATTGAACATCAATTTATTCAGTTCAAATACTTGAACTAATATCTAAAAATGTTTAATAATTAAATGAAATTGATCACTTTAAAAACACTTTCAAAATATCTCAGACTACACATATTTAATATAGTTTTCAATACGTTATGTTTTGGGAAAATTTCAGTCCCCAATTCATAATTCATAGCGAATTTTAGCACTTATGCATAAAAACTGAATGCTTTACAAACATATATTCTGTATCCAAGTTTTGTCAATCCTGATTTTGAAAGAAAAAATTAAAAGGTACAAACAAATAGAGAGAATGATTTAGATGTGGAATCTTCAGATTATTAGAATATTTTCTCCTATCAAATTGAGTATCTTGTCAAAATGATTCGTAGTTTTCAGTTTTTCCCACTTTCACCCCCTTTTTAGTATTTTCGCCCCCCAAATTTCATTTTACAAATTTTCGCCCCCCTGGACCTGAAAATCGCCCCCAGGGGGGCGAATTTGCCCGCTTTGGGAATCACTGTTCTAGAGATTTCATCATCCAATGATTCTATCAGGAATTCCTTCGAGACTATTTTAAGGAATTCCTTCACGGGTTCCATCAGAATCTCTTCCAGGGATTCCATCAAGAGTTCCTTAAGAAATTCCACCTGGAAATTCCTTCAAAGATTCTATCAGGAGTGCCTCGAGGAATTCCATCAGGATTTCATCTAGAGATATCATAAAGAGTTCTTCAAGGTATTCTATCAGAAAATTACATCAGAAAACTTTTCAGGATATTCGCCAGGGATTCCATCAGGAGTTTTCCTAAGTCTTTCAACCGGAGTTTTTCTAGGAATCGCTCCAGGAGTTTCCATAGGGATTCAATTGGAAATTCCTTCATGGATTGCATCAGAAGTTCCTTTAGAGATTCCACCTGGAATTACTCCAGAGATTATATCAGGAGTTCCGCAAGGAAATCCATCAGAATTTCTTCTAGGGACTACATAAGGTTTCCTTTAGGGATTTCATCAGAAATTCTTTCAGGAATTCCATCAGGAATCTTATCAGTAATTTCCTCAGAAATTTTAACAGGAGTTTCTATAGGCATTCCATTAGGAGTGCTTCTTCAGCAATTCAATTAATTTTTTCCGTGGATTCCATCAAGTATTTCTCAAGAGATTCGATCAGGATTTCTTCGTGGGATTTTGTTAGTAGTTCCGGTAGGCATATTATCAGGAATCCTTGAAGGGATTTCAATAGAAATTCCTATTATAATCCCATCAGGAGTCCCTTCAGATATTCCATTATGGGTTCCTTCTAGGGAATACAGCAAGAGTTGCTCTAGTGATAACATCAGGAGTTCTTCTACGGATTTTATTAGGAATTACTCCAGGTTTTTTCATTAGGAGTTCCTTAAGAGATTCAACCTTTAATTCCTACAGGAATTTTATCAAAAGTTTTCCTATGGATTCCATCAGGAATTCTTCCAGAGATTACCAGATTTTTTGATTGAAGGGAATTTCTGCCGTAGGCAGGATCATCCCCAAGATAACCAGATTATCAGAAGTTTTTCTTAGGGTTCAATCAGAAGTTTCTCTAAGAAATTAGGAGTTTTTCTATAGATTTCATTAGGAGTTTCTGCAGGGACTTCATCAGAAGTCCTTCCATGGATTTCATTAGAAACCCTTTTAAGGTTTTATTACAAAATCCTCATGGGACTCCATCATGAACACCTTCTGGGTTTCCATCAGAATTCTGTCAGGGATTCTATAAGGAAGTTTTCTAAAGATTTCTCTATGAACTTTTCTAAGGTTATTCTGAATGGAACCCAGAAGAGAGTGGGTTCCTTCTAGATTTTATTTAGGGCCAGAAGCTTCTCTAGGGAATTCATCAAAAGATTCCTCCAGGAATTCGTCAAAGGAGTCCCCTGGAATTCTGCGAGAGATTTCTGCAGGAATTGATCTCAGATTAGTTTCTTATAAGGATTTTATCACCGGAATTACTCAAGAGATTCCTTCCGGTACTTCTCAAGGGATTTCTTGTGGTATTACTTGGGGATTAACCCAGAAAGAAAAGGATTCCTGCCGGAGTTTTTCAAGGAATTTCTCACGGAATTTGTCCAGGGATTCTTGGGAGTTTTCGGGAATTCCTCGAGGGGTTTAACCAGAAATTTCTTATAAATATTTCACCAGTAATATGGGAAGCCACCATTATATTCTCCAGTGACTCTATCAGGAGTTCCCATCGAACAATGTACAGTGAATCCACAATTAAGAATCACCCACAATTTATGAATCAGCTGCCTTTAAAGGACAAAATAACAGTAAAAAATAGCACAAAACATCACGGAAACATTTTCACTTATAATTTATTTTGAGTAAAATTGTTTACGTGATGTTTTGTGTTGATTTTTGTTGTTATTTCGTCATTTAAAGTCAGCTGATTCATAAATTGTGGGCGATTCTTAATTGTGGATCCACTGTATTGTATAAAAATGTGCATCCAAAATCACATAAGGTGGTAAGGTATCAAACTCATAATCCAGAGATCCCGCGTTCGAGGCTAAGAGGTAACTTTTTTTTTCATCCAAATTTTGTAGTATCGTATTTCTGGTCACAGAAAGTCTGAAAAAGTTTTGCCATGTGCGCATATAGCCTCCACTTTGGTAGATTTATAGCCTTTTCATGCATTCTATATGATTAAATTGGTCCATATAGAATGATGTATAACACAAATTATACCAACCAAAATGTTGGCAGGGTTCTTTCTGGGATTCGAAAAAGGAATTCTTACTGGGATTCCTACAAGAATTTCCACAAAGATTCCTACAATAATTCCTACAGTAATTCCATCAGAAAATCCGCTATGATTTTTTCTAAAAATCTCCTGCATAAATCCTTCAGGAATTTCTCTGAAAATTTGATCTCCAAAGCCCAATAAGAATTTCTTTAGGGTTTCGACCACAATTTCCAATGAAGATTTCAGCAGTAATTCCATCAAAAACTTCACCAGTTTATTCTCTAAGTATTTCACCAATAATTTCACGAGAGAAAATGTTTACCAGTAGGGTCAGTGTTCCCTTAGTGGACAGTCCCCTATAGTCGCACTAGTGGTTTTTTACGGCCGTTTTGCTATAAATCTTTTCAAAATATTTTTTGACATGAAGGTCAGAAGCTATGTATCTAAGTACCATTGATACAGAGCTTGATTTTGTTCAAAAAATGATCAAAATAATTTGTTTTGCTTAAAATTTGAGCTCCCTTGTGCCTATAGTAAACCTATTGTTCCTATAGTAGCACTATTGAGAGAAACAATTTTTTATTATACGAAATAATTAATGAATTAAGAACATTTTTTTTATATCAAACAAATGCTTTTGATCCACACTTTGACACTTTGAAGGAAAAATATAAAAGCTTTGTAAAAATACGGTTTTGATTAGTATGTTGCCAACGCCGTGATACTAGTGCTACTATAGGAACAAAGATTAGAAATAGTGCTACTATAAATATTCCTATAGTGGCACAAGCGATAATAAATACAAACATATGAGTTTTTGTAGTTTTCATATGTTTTCCACAAAACCAAGATAAAAAGCTTTTAGATGATGTAAAAATAATGACGCTAGTGTCATTTTTCGATTTTATGCGAATATTTGTTCTTAGCTATGCGGCTATTGGTACATCGACCCTACTTGTTCCAGGATTAACACTAGGAATATCACCAGAGCTTCAACAGAATTTCCATCAAAAAATGTACCAGAAAAAAATATCAAAGGTTTTACTAGGATTTCTTCTCTTAGAATTTTTTCAGTGTTTTCTGAAATATTCTGAGTAAATTAATAAAAAAAAATTAAAAGAGTCCATATGATATTTTTCTGATAAACCACCCATATTTCCATGAGTTAATCTACCAAGGATTCCGAGAAGGATTGAACTTCTCTGCTCTAGGTATTCCATCAGGAAGCTATTACAAAATTCCAAAAGATTCTTCCTCCAGGGATTCCACCGATATTCACTCAGAGAACTGACAAATAATTTTTCTGAATATCTTCAGGTTGAATCCTTGAAGTAACACTTGGAAGAGTTCTATTGGAAAATTTCTGGAAAAACTCATCGAGTAATTCCTTGAGAAGTCCTTGGAGGAAACACAAAATAAATCACTGGAGAGATTCCCAATTCTAAGGGAATTCTTGGTGGACTTCCGTGTGGGAAGTTTTCGTAAATTTGTTTGCAGTTTATATTGTGGAATCTCTGAAGGCTTCCTGGTGGAATTCTTGGAGGGATTTTTTGGGGAATCCCTTGATGAATCCTTGGAGACATTCTGGATGAGATCACTATAAGAGTTCCTGGAATAAATTTTCTGCATGCATTCTGAAGAATTACTGAAGAAACCACTTGAATATTTTTATTTGATATTATATATTTAATCCTGAATAATTTGTGAAGGAACCATCGAAGGGATCTCTGAAAGAATGCCTCCAGAAGATATACTTACTTACTTATTTGGCTTTACATCAATTATCTTGATAAAGCCTCGCTAACAATATTTCGCCAATTCCCTCGGTTCATGGCCGCTTCTCTCCATCCTCGACTGTGACCCACGCTCTCCAGGTCCTGGTGTACCTGGTCAATCCACCTAGCTCGCTGCGCCCCACGCCTTCTTGTTCCGACCGGATTCGTGGCGAACACCATCTTTACAGGGTTGTTGTCCGGCATTCTTGCAACATGCCCTGCCCAGCGTATCCTTCCAGCTTTAGCTACCTTCACGATAGCGGGTTCGCCGTAGAGTTGAGCGAGTTCGTGGTTCATCCTTCGCCGCCACACGCCGTTCTCCTGCACGCCGCCGAAGATCGTTCTTAGCACTCGGCGTTCGAAAACCCCAAGAGCTTGCAAGTCCTCCTCGAGCATAGTCCACGACTCATGCCCATAGAGGACTACCGGTCTTATGAGCGTTTTGTACATCGTGCATTTGGTGCGGGGGTGAATCTTTCTTGACCTCAGTTTCTTCTGGAGCCCAAAGTAGGCACGACTTCCGCTGATGATGCGCTTTCGTATTTCCCGACTAACATTGTTGTCAGCAGTCAGTTAGAGCTCAACTTCCGAGCCGATCGGTCGTGATTGTCTGCGGAAGTCCTTCTCCGGCTATTTTGATCAAGTTACTAATAGTTACATCCACTCAGTGTGATACTATCGTAGTTTTTCGTGTCGCGTTGTGCCGCAATCGCGTGCAAATGTCCGCGATTAAACGCCGCGAAAACACATTTCGCATCGACTATGCGAATGTGCCGAAAAAGCCATCTTCCGAGGAGGTCCACCAATTCGTCGGTGTGACGTTAGGGCTGAAACGCGAAGAAGTGCTGCGAATACAGTATAGTCGAAACAATGGCATCGCCTTCGTGAAAACGACCTGCCTCGAAGTAGCGCAGAAAACCGTCGAAGAGCACGACGATAAACATGAGCTAACAATCGACGGGAAACCGTACAAACTTCGTCTGATGATGGAGGATGGAGCAGTAGAGGTTCGACTGCTCAATCTCTCTGAAGATGTCACCAACAACAAGATCGTCAAATTTCTCAGCGCGTTCGGAGAGCCGCATGCAATCCGAGAGGAGCTGTGGGACGATAGCCATCTATTCTCCGGTCTACCGACTGGTGTGCGTATCGTTCGGATGACGGTGAAGAAAAACATCCCTTCGTACGTCACGATAGATGGCGAGAAGACAAATCTGTCTTACTATGGACAGCAGCAAACGTGTAAGTATTGTACCGAATACGTACACAACGGCGTATCGTGCGTACAAAATAAAAAGCTGTTGGTCCAGAAACTGGCAGCGAACAACGCATCGTATGCCGATGTTATGAAAAACCCGACCCTTCCCCGTACGAAGCCCACGTCATCATCGGCGCCACCAGCACCGAAAAAGAATCAACAATTGACGAATGTAGATGTGTGTCCGTCTACCTCCTCTATGCCACCCCCGGCTGACAAGCAAGGTACCGAAAACAGCAATCAGCTGCCGAAATCGACTGTGCAGCTAGCAGGAAGCGAAACTGAACAGTGGGTCAGAGTGACGAGGAAATCAGGAATGCACAAAAAAACTGACGGCAATGAAACAGATTCATCAACATCCAGCCGACACTCGGTGAAACGCCCAGTCGGCAAGAAAATGCGGTGCGATGGTGCCGGCGAACTCAACGACAATGCCCTTCATCAATAAGCCCTCTCTTCACCAGTTATAACGTTGCGACTATAAACGTGAACACCATCACGAACAACACCAAAATAAATGCGCTACGTACTTTCATTCGAACGTTGGACATCGACATTCTCTTTATCCAAGAGGTTGAAAACGAGCAACTCGTTTTACCCGGCTACAACGTCATTGCAAACGTGGACCACTCGAGAAGAGGCACTGCCATCGCTTTGAAAGACCATATCCAATTTTCGAATGTGGAAAAAAGTTTGGATGGGCGACTGGTTGCCGTACGAGTCCACGATACTACACTTTGTTGCATCTATGCACCATCCGGGGCCGCCCTTAGAGCACAATGAGAACGTTTTTTCAACACTACCGTGGCCTACTATCTCCGTCACGACACCGAGAATGTCATTCTCGCCGGTGACTTCAATTCGGTTTTACGGCAATGCGATGCTACGGGTCACAACTCCAGCCCGTCCCTTCGAACCACGATACAACAGCTAAACTTACACGACGTATGGATTAAACTTCGTCCCAGAGATCCCGGCCACACATACGTTACAGCGTACTCAACGTCTCGCCTAGACCGTATATACGTCAGTGGCAGATTGTGTGAACAGCTTCGAAACATTCATACACACGTATGTTCGTTTTCTGATCACATGGCAGTGACATCACGATTATGTTTACCAAATCTTGGTCGTCCGCAAGGGCGAGGATTTTGGTCACTGCGCCCGCACCTCCTCACAAACGAAAACATAGCGGAATTCCAAAACCGCTGGCAGTTCTGGACTCGGCAAAGGCGCAACTACCGCAGCTGGATGGACTGGTGGCTTGAATTCGGTAAGCCAAAAGTAGCTAGCTTTTTTCGCTGGAAATCAAAAGAGGCCTATGACGAGTTTCATCATGCGCAGCAACTTCTATACGCTCAACTACGTCGGGCATACGATGCATACTATCAAAACCCGGCAATGCTAGCAACTATAAACCGTCTCAAGGGAGAAATGCTGAACTTGCAACGTCGTTTCACTCAAGCCTTCGTTCGTATAAACGAGCGAATTGTCGCCGGAGAGCCCGTCTCAGTATTCCAGCTGGGCGAAAGACGACGCAGCAAATAATGCACGACGCAGCAAATAATGCATGCATGAACGATATCACCACGGCCGATATTTTGTCTGCAATTAAGTCAAGCTCGTCCAAAAAATCCCCTGGTCCGGACGGAATCCCGAAGGAATTTTATCTTCGTGTTTTCGATGTTATCCACCGCGAGCTTAATTTGCTGTTGAATGAAGCATTAACATCAAACTTTCCGTCCAAATTCGTCGAAGGTGTCGTGGTTCTTGTGAAGAAAAAAGTATCTGGCGACACTGTTGGTTCGTATAGACCGATTTCGCTACTTAACTTTGATTACAAGCTACTTTCTCGAATACTCAAGTCACGACTGGGCAATGTCATGAGAACCCACCACATTCTCAGCGGCTCTCAAAAGTGCTCAAACGGAGAGAAAAATATATTTCAAGCTACCCTAGCATTGAAGGATCGAATAGCTCAACTCACGGCACGTAAGCAGGTGGCCAAGCTCATCGGATTCGACTTCGATCACGCTTTCGATAGAGTGAGACACTCTTTTCTCTTTGCGAACATGCGAGCTCTCGGCTTTAACAACCGATTCGTAGATCTCCTCACACGAATCTCTTCACTCTCAACTTCTCGCTGTTTGATTAATGGCCATATGACTACACCGTTTGCAATCCAACGATCGGTAAGGCAAGGGGACCCACTATCGATGCATTTGTTTGTGTTGTATTTGCATCCGTTGATGGTCTCACTTGAACGTGTGTGCGGTCCCAACGATCTAGTTGTAGCGTATGCCGACGATATTAGCATTATAGTAACGACCGCATGCAAAGCTCGAGAAATGCGTGACTTATTCCTGCGATTTGGACATGTATCGGGCGCTGTGCTGAACTTAACTAAGACAACATCTATCGATGTCGGTTTTATAAATGGAAATCCAATTCAAGTGGACTGGGTGAGGACAAACACCGAAATAAAGATTTTAGGTGTGATGTTTGCCAATTCAATACGGCAAATGATCGCTTTGAACTGGGAATCACTGGTTACAAAAATTGGACAACAGATCGGACTACACTCGATTCGTACACTCACTCTCCATCAGAAAGTGATCCTTCTCAACACTTTTATCACGTCGAAGGTGTGGTATTTATCTTCGTTGTTACCATTATACTGCATCCACGCGGCGAAGTTGACAAGTGCCATGGGAAATTTTCTATGGAGAAGACATCCTGCTCGTATACCCATACAGCAACTTGCGAGACCGCTCGACCAAGGAGGGTTAAAACTACAGCTACCCATGCTCAAATCGAAAGCTCTGCTGATGAACCGACATCTCCGAGAAATTGATTCCATTCCATTCTACAACTCTTTTCTTTCTCAAACAAATCATCATCATCCTCCCGCTGACCTTCCCTGTTTGAAATTTATCCTTCAAACCTATCCACGTTTGCCTCCTGAAACCCAGCAAAACCCTTCCTCTAACTGCATTCATCGGTTCTACCTAGTACAAACTGATCAGCCAAGAGTAGAACTACGTCACCCAGCAGTTGATTGGAAGAGAGTCTGGCGCAACATTGCAAGTAAAAAGCTAACACCAGAGCAACGAAGCGGTTGGTATTTACTCGTGAATGAGAAAATTGAACACAGATGTTTGTGGCGCACCATCCGAAGGGCGGACGACGAGCGATGCCTACATTGTAACCTGACGGCGGAAACATTAAAACACAAGTTTAGTGAATGTATGCGAGTAACTGCTGCGTGGAGGCACCTGCAAAGCGTGCTGGCGACAATCTTGGGTGGGCACAGGAGGCTCACATTCGAGGACCTTATTAGACCGGTTCTGCACAATACATCCAGAAGGCAAAAATTATTAATTCTAAAACTCTTTATAAATTATGTCACCTTTGTCATGAGATGTGATAATGTAGTGGACGTGAATGAGTTAGAATTCTATCTCCGAGTTGAAATGTAATTAATGTAACTGTAATTATTTTAGCAAAATTCAACTACAAATAAACTAAATTTTATTATGTAAAAAAAAAAAAAAAGCAGTCAACAAGGATTCGAGGTAGACGAACTCGTCCACCACCTCGAAGGTATCTCCGTCTATCGTAACACTACTTCCTAGGCGGGCCCTGTCGCGCTCAGTTCCGCCAACCAGCATGTACTTTGTTTTCGACGCATTCACCATTAGCCCGCCTCTTGTTGCTTCGCGTTTCAGGCGGGTGAACAAATCTGCCACCGTTTCAAATTTTCTCCCAATATATCCATGTCGTCCGCGAAGCAAACAAATTGTCCGGATCTCGTGAAAATCGTGCCTCGACTGTTAAGTCCGGCTCTCCGCATGACACCTTCAAGCGCAATATTGAACAACAGGCACGAAAGTCCGTCGCCCTGTCGTAGTCCCCTCCGAGACTCGAACGAACTGGAGTGTTCGCCCGAGATCTTCACGCAGTTTTGCACACCGTCCATCGTTGCTCTGATCTATCTTGTGAGCTTCCCGGGAAAGCTGTTCTCGTCCATGATTTTCCATAGCTCTACACGGTCGATACTATCGTATGCCGCCTTGAAATCGATGAACAAATGGTGCGTAGGGACCTGGTACTCACGGCATTTCTGGAGGAATTGCCGCACGGAAAAGATCTGGTCCGTTGTCGAGCGGCCGTCGATGAAACCTGCTTGATAACTTCCCACGAACTCGTTTGCTATAGGTGATAGACGACGGAAGAGAATCTGGGATAGCACTTTATAGGCGGCGTTTAGGATGGTGATTGCACGATAATTTTCACACTCCAGTTTGTCGCCCTTTTTGTAGATAGGGCATATAACGCCTTGCTTCCACTCCTCTGGTAGCTGTTCCGTTTCCCAGATTCTGACTATCAGCCGATGCAGACAAGCGGCCAACCTGTCCGGACCCGTCTTGATGAGTTCGGCTCCGATACCATCCTTGCCAGCAGCTTTGTTGTTCTTGAGCTGTTGAATGGCATCCTTAACTTCCCCCATCGTGGGAGCTGGTTGATTTCCGCTGTCCGCTGTGCTGACGTAGCCATCGCCTTCACTGTTCTGACCTTCTGTGCCTGTGTTCTCTGCGCCATTCAGGTGTTCATCGTAGTGCTGCTTCCACCTTTCGATCACCTCGCGTCCGTCCGTCAAGATGCTCCCATCCTTATCCCGGCACATCTCAGCTCGCGGCACGAAGCCTTTGCGGGATGTGTTGAGCTTCTGATAGAACTTCCGCGTTTCTTGAGAACGGTACAGCAACTCCATCTCTTGGCATTTCAGGCGGCGCTTTTTGTCCCGGAATAGGCGGGTTTGCTGTTTCCGCTTCAGTCTGTATCGTTCCACGTTTTGCCGCGTACCATGCTGCAGCATTGCAGCCCGCGCTGCATTCTTCTCCTCTAAAACCTCCTGGCACTCCTCGTCGAACCAATCGTTTCTTGAGCTCCGTTCTACATATCCGACAACGCTTTCGGCAGCGTCGTTAATGGCTGCTCAAGAGGGGCCCTATCGAGCTCGCCCTCATCCGGCAACGCTGCCTCAAGATGCTGCGCGTACGCATTGGCGACATCCGGTTGTTTCAGCCGCTCGAGATTGTACCGGGGCGGGCGTCGGTACCATACATTGTTGATGACGGATAGTTTTGGGCGCAGTTTCACCATCACCAGGTAGTGGTCGGAGTCAATGTTGGCGCCACGATAGGTTCTGACGTCGGTTATGTCGGAGAAGTGCCGTCCATCGATCAAAACGTGGTCGATTTGCGATTCTGTCTGCTGAGGTGATCTCCAGGTGTACCGATACGAGAGGCTGTGCTGGAAATAGGTGCTACGAATGGCCATGTTCTTGGAGGCGGCAAAATCTATCAGTCGTAGGCCGTTCTCGTTCGTCAGCCGGTGGGCGCTGAACTTTCCAATCGTCGGTCTGAACTCCTCCTCCTGGCCAACCTGAGCGTTCAAATCTCCTATGATGATCTTGACGTCGTGGCTTGGGCAGCGGTCGTACTCGCGTTCGAGCTGCGCGTAAAATGCGTCCTTGTCATCATCAGTGCTTCCGGAGTGTGGGCTATGCACATTGATTATGCTGAAGTTAAAGAATCGGCCTTTGATTCTTAACTTGCACATTCGTTCATTTATCGGCCACCACTCGATCACGCGCCTTTGCATATCATCCATCACTATGAAAGCTGTTCCCAGCTCGCGTGTGTTGCCGCAGCTCTGGTAGATGGTATGATTACCTCTAAACGTTGGCACCAATGCTCCTGTCCAGCACACCTCCTGCAGCGCTACGATGTCGAAACCGCGGGTCTTCAGTACATCGGAGAGTATGCGAGTACTTCCAATGAAGTTGAGAGATTTGCAGTTCCACGTACCGAGTTTCCAATCGCTAGTCCATTTTCGTCGCTGTGGTCTTTGCCGATTGTTCCAGTCCGTATTCTCTCGTTGACGTTCCTGTGCTGATGTGTTTTTACGGTTGGCTTGCAGGGCCTGACACCAACCCCCTAGATTTCCGGAGGACCATTCCCCCTAAATGTTCGGAGGGCCATAGTGCGCAGTTTAGCTTAGAGTCCTGCTCTGGCACTCGGACGATGATCAGCCTCCCCTGACATGGGGAACAGACGCTGTTGTGAGCCGCTCATGGAGTACAGACGCTCCAGGTTTGCAAAAGCAAAAGCAAACCCCCCTTCCCTGTCAGCATACGACCAAAGTTCCCACCGGGGGTTGGTTACCCGATCTTCCCCAAGGTAACTCGTCCCGGGCCAGTACCACGAGGAGGTAGGGATAGGAGTTGCTGGGCAAGAGGCTAAGGACCGCACAAAGGGGTCTATTTTGTTCCTGCAGGTACGCGAGGTACTAATGGTACGCCATGCCCAGCCATTTACCGCGCCAGAAGATATATCTGAAGGATTTTCCCCAGATAAATTTATGGTTGAATCTATGGATAAATTTCTAGAGAAATTATTGATTCCTGGTAGAATCCCTATAATAATCCATGGATTCCTGGAAAAACTACAATGTGGAATAACTAGAGGAAACCAAAAAATGATTTTGGATAGAGTGTTTGAAGCAATTCCCATAGCCTTTCCTATATCCATGACTGTTTTCACTAATCCCCGACAGAGACACCTCATAGTTTAAGAGTTTTCATGCGAGTTATAACTGCAATTCGTCATCAATATCCATTTCTTTCGGTACTTTAATTTTGAAAGTTCTGCTTTTCCTTACTACGATTATTGCTCAAAAATCGTTTAAATTTCCCCCCAAAGAGCCACAGAATTAAAAAGTGTAACAATCACATACCCACTAACCTTGCCGAGATCCTTCAAAACATGCGAAGAAATATAGTGTTGCTGCAACGAACTTGAACAGTCGGTTAAACGGTTGCATCAACATAAATCGGTTTGACTAACTTGGGGGCGGAGTCAATGTTGGTCAAACCGTCTGAGTGTCTGTGGGCTGCATAAGAATTTTCTTCATAGCGGCCATTCTGGTTATTTTAATGATCCATCAATAAAAGGTATCTACAATACTTATCGGGTAGGTCTTAGCTCTTGCTTTAACGGAAATTTGAGCGTTAGCTTGATTAAAATAAAGTTTTTTACACTATCACGTATCATAATACTGCTCAACTATTTGCTTACACCGTACTATCTTGCTTGCAAAAGAAATGTTTTACATTAAAATTATCATATAAAATAAATGATCTGCGTTAATAAAGTTAGTTTGAGACAGAGACTCGACAAGGCTATCTCATGTTGGGACTAAAGCGGACCTACATGCTTGCAAAACAACCGATACTTTGGAATTGGAGTAAAAAGAATCGAGTTCCAGAATCTTGGCTCGGAAGACATAGCTGGCATACTAGGGAGCCGGATCCTATTCTTGGCACTTTTGATTCACTTTGGCAGTGGGGTTTTTTGAAAGCCACTGTGCTCATATTTGGCCACAATATGCGTTGTATTGAAGTGCTTCTAAATGCAAAGTTTCAGACAATTCGGTCGAGAAAAACCCCCCATGCCAAAGTGAATCATGGTAGTGCCCAAGTAGCTCTACACCCTATATAGCAGTAAAAGCGTAAGGAGGAGAACTAGCAGATTGTATATACTCTCAATATTCATCATTTTAATCAAAGAATTCCATAAAAAAAATCGTTAGAATACATTATTGCTTCAAATGCATTATGAGCTCACTTCCATTTTAACTCCTGTTTTACATTCTCTTTGAGGTTCATAGGAAGTTTGTTAGTATCCGAGAGGGTTTTGGAAGGACAAACACTGTTATAGGGTCAGTTGGAAGATTTTCCAGGAGGGGCATATCAGATCCCAGCAGCAGCGTAAGAGGTGTTGATTTTCAATTTTTCTGTATTTTTCTGATGCTCCTCAGGTTAAACAATTCGAAATCTATTTTAAATCTTTGTAAGGTCCGTTCAAATTTTATTGATAAAATTAATCAAAAATCGAATATGGTTCTGGACAAATTTATATTTTATTCTCATTTTTGCTTAACCTATATAGAGCTCTTTTTCGCCAGCTTGGGCATCACCAGAGCGAATCCAAGTTGACAGCTGTTCTTTTTTAGTACAGAGTCCGGTGCCTATTCTTCTTTATCGATCGAATCTATTTGTGGATCTGATACAAAGTTGCGCCCCTGTTACACTCTAGCATCGCGAATAGATGAAAAAACACGTGATGTTGCGTATCAGTCCAGAAAGAGATCCATTTTTCCTTGCCGTTGGTCGATTGCCGTATTATTCGAGTTCATTAGAGCATGTACGCTCAGAAGAGGGTCAGGTTGTCAGTCCGCTTTCAGACGACCACGTTGGACAGGTGGAGGTTGTATCGTTTTCTTGCGGACTGACGAAGGGTTTTTTGTTGGGGGTGAGCTGGGAATCAAACCCATGACCATCCGCTTATGAAGCGAACGTCTAGCCAACTACGCCACGTGTGCCATGTTCTGGACCATTTAATTGTAACTAACATTTGTAACCTTTTAATTCAAATTCCAACTCATTTATACTTAAGAATTTATTATAATCACCAACTCCTACAATGACTCTCCCAATCTTATGATCCCTTCGGAAACCTTAATAAGGTCGAGGAGGCTCTTAAAACAGAGGCTAGTAGTAAAATGCGATTGAGCTCAAGTCAGCACTTTGAACCATCTCCCCCTAATTGAGTGCACCGAGCGACGGCCGTTTTACGAACAAAGCCCAAAGAGAGCAACCCTGAGTGAGTGCTCACAAAGTAAAGTGACTGCACCGGAAATGGTACGTCTTTCTGTACGGAACGGAGTGAACCGCGACGCTATTTCGTGGGATGGCCATGCGCCTCACTGCTATCAGCGGGATATGATAGCAGTCCTCAGCTCAGGGACTCCCTCAATTTGTGCGGTCCTCCAAAGCGTATTGTTCTTCACTCGAGTCGAGTTGAAAACGATGGCGAGGGTCGAAAGAGCAAAGTGAGACATGCGGCTCATGTCGAGTACTCGAGTGATCTCATTAAAAATGTATGCAATTTTGGCCACACGATAAACACTCTGGCAGGGCGGTCGGGTCTTGTCCTGTCGGCTGTGGGATTGTGGGCCGTGACGTGATGATGGGTGTGAGAGTCGTTTGGTCTTTTGGATTATGCCAGCAGTGGAAAGGCACTTGCCGAGATTGTCAATAGCTTCGGGAGTGTTTGCGAATGATGCTCGTTTGAACAAGCCGACCGTGGTGCGGTTGAGCAATCTGGCTGGAAGACGTTTGAGTGCACACACCGACTAGTGGGGAGATGGCTGGTAGCGAGCAGTCACCATCAAGAAGCAACTTATTTTAGAATTGGATTCGGTGGGAGATATGGTGCGATGATATTCCGAAATGTGTATTAGATGTGTTGTAATACACAAATTTTCTCCGAAACAGTTGAATTATTTGTGTTACAACTGTTTTTGCACCTTTATTTGGTCTTTTTGCCGTTACATCTGTTAGTCTTCGAATCGGATTAACGCCCCTAAGAAACATCCAAAAAATATTTCAGCATCAAATATCTAGTCGATGCTCAAAACTAGATCCTTGTTAATACAATTTTTGATCATTTTACAGTTTTTGATCAATATGAGCCGAAACGCACTCTCAATGTGCCATAATTTTTATTCGCTACTTTCTATTGATAATTTTCAGATCAAAATTGAGGACTATAAAACTTTTTGGGGAAAATATAATTCGACGATTAAAAACACTTCGTACGTAAACTCTGAAGGGCTGGACAGAAATTTTACACCTCAATTAGGGTCGTATTGACCCGAATTTAACCTATCTTTTTCGCAGTCTTATACCACCAATTACGGACTTTTTCACTTGATATAATTGTCAACGTTCATATTTTGTGAATCTATAGCAAAGCCAGAAGAATGGCCGCGAAGTATGCAGTTAGCAGCAGTAGCAGAAGAAGAATTGCGTCCTTGTGTTTTTCATCGAAAAATTGTCATACCCGGCTGGGTAATAGATTATCAACGATTTTCCAAGAGGGAACGTTTACTGAGAACTGTGACCTAAAGCCTGTCCACGATAAATTTCGGACACGGATGGCGGGTGTACCACAGAAAGTTCGAGAATTTTACAGAAAGAAGGATTAACATCCTTGTCAACTGTTTATTTTGTAGATATAACTCTTTTATTCTGAAATAAACAATTGTTTTTGTTGAATTATGAGTAACTTTTTTTTGCTGCCATTATTTGGGTGTCCGAAATTTAACGTGGACAGGCTTTATGTGCTGCGACAACCTCAATTTGAAGCAAGTTGGTACTGAAACTGAACATGGGATACACACTAGGAATGAGCTACGCTTGGCGCGAACAACATTATACAGATCAGTACTATGGCAAACTTATCCTGATGAGATGGCATTCCTGAAAGTTATTGCATCGACAAACACTCCTTTAATTGGCGAATTGAATTGAAAAAGTCGTGAATGACATTCGGCAACAATGTCATGTTTCCCGCCTACGACCAGCTGCCAAGAAGGTCAAGGATTGTCAAGTGTGCAAAATTGACAGTGCTAATCCATATACTTGCCGCTTCTTCTGTGCGGCTGGACTTCTTTGGATCTTTTTGACGTAGCACTACGTCTTTCTTCTCTATACAGGAGTGAAATTGGAATTTCAAAACCAAAAGCGTTACGTTGGCATGAAATGTTTTAAACGTTTATTACTTTTTGTTGGCTTAACAAAATTCCTTGATTAGCACCTCAATCGAAAGACAAGACATCAAAGGTTCATGTCGTTTACTTACTGAATCTCACATACCTGTCCAAATAGTTTTTTTTTTTTTTTATCTTTATTAACGAGATTTTTAGCCCTGGGCTAGTTCATCTCGGGACCAACGGCTTTACTTCCCTTCCGAAGGAAGTCGTCACAGAAATTTTTAGTGACTATCTTGGGAATGGGACTCGATCCCAGGTCCTCGGCGTGAGAGGCGTGTGTTCTAACCCCTACACCAGGTCCATCCCCTACCAAATAGTTTAATAGCTATTTAAAAAGAAAACGTTGATTTCAAGCAAATCTATAGATATGTAGGGGTGCCAGAGAAAAGTTGACGTCATTTGCTTCTCACTAGAGTTTTCAATCCCGGGAAATGAGATTTTCCGGGATTCCCGTATTTCCCGGGATTTCTGTATTTCCCGGGTAGTTCTATTAAAAACTATATCGATATTGATTTGTTTTTTTTTGTAATCAAATAATTGTTGATAAAATAAGTAGCTCTTTGACGATATGTTTTTTTTTCAAAATAGATTTTGAAATATGCTATACAAAATACAGGATTTTTCGTTGGATCAACCATGAATTGAGTATGCTCATAAAGTTTTCATGGATTTAACCACATTTTCCATCGTGTGACTCTAGTTGGTTTTTATTCTAGTACTTGAAAGGTTTGATTTAATGTTGGTACAGGTCGAACTCGATTATCCGTTGTATCGATTTTTTTCACTCCGAATAATCGAATCTTCTTAATAATCGAATCATTAAAAGAAAAATTAAAACTGCATTAAAAGAACTTTAATATTATCTATTTTCGTTGTTTTATTTATATAATGCAGTGGCGCAGCCAGAAGTTATTTCTAGGAACATTAGGGATCTAGGGAAGAACTTATTTTGACCGGCATACAAAAAACCTCTTTTTCAAACCCTCTCTTTTTACCTACATTCAAAGCTGCAAAACCATTCATATTGTATATTGCAATACCAAAATATCTCAAATTTATGCATAAAATCTCAAAAACAAGAATATCAAAGGACATACTCCGGATAATCGAGTGTAAAACTCCAGATAATCAAATCCCGGATAATCGAGTCCGTCCTGTACATATTATTTGAACTTCAAATAGTAGTCAAAAATCTCCACATGGACTCAATCTCATAATTTATGTTGTTCTGAAGCCTACCGTACATAACGAAATCAATATTTTTTTGAGAAACATAAATAAATTACTTACAAAAAAGAGAATGTAGGTACCATACAAGTTTACTGGTATAAATAATATGTAACAAAAATACGAATAATTTAAAAAAAAATCATCAAATTTGCTCTATTTTCACGTTTTTGAAAATTTCCCGGGATCCCGGGATTTCCCGGGAAATGACAAATTTATTTCCCGTTTCCCGGGAAATCAAATCCCGGGAAATTTGAAAACTCTACTTCTAACTCTCCGCTTGGATCGCATTTCAGCAAGCAACAGATGGTTTTGGCCGCCATCGCAGCCCTAAGTGAACGGAACGTGTCCTCCCTGCAGGTGATCGAGAAATACATCGGCGAAAACTACAACTGCGATGTCGGCAATATTGCAAGATTGACAAGAGTGAAATGAAACCCGGGAAACTGTGGCTGTGGAGGAGGAGGAGGAGGGGAAAAAGAAGGCGATTCCTAAGCAAAACCGTACCAAGTTTCAAAGACCGCCGCGATGAAGAAGACTCCGAAGAAGCCGCCACCGCAAACCTCATTGGGCGAGGAGGGTTTCAACCAGTGCGCCGTCATAATGTGTCCATGTTATTCGAATACAACAATTCAACCAGCCCTTTTCAGGGCCAGCAAATGTGTACTAAAGAGTTATTTGTGTAAATTTCCTAATGTGTTTACCACATACTTGCTATGATCTCTCAATTCATTTCGTAACATCATACAATATCTGATTTATTACGAATAATTGACAATACGGTAATTTTAGGATGTTTCCGAGGACGCTGCTGCAGTGTTGGCGGAATGCAATAACAGCTTAATGCTCATCCGCCGAATCTGCTCAGCTCCTCGCTGCCACAGAGCTCTTGATCATCAAGCTGCTGCAAATCCAGCGTCCGGCTTGTGAAATCGCTCAAGGTTTGTAAATCGACTCGCGCTTCCAGAATTGGCCCTGCAGGAATCGGTGCGCCAACGCAAGATTTGTACGAGATGACTGAAGAAAATCAGAAGCGCCCATCGTAATCGCGCCACCGTAAACCTAATCGGACGAGTAGGATTCCAACACAAGACTCTGTCCCAGTGGGGACGTTATGCCAAAAAGAAGAAGAAGAATTGGCAATACGACAAATTGAAATTTACGGGGCTCGCTCCGAAAAAATCATGTGATTTTACGTCTTTTGGATGCACATAAAAGAAGCGAATCGAATGACGTGAATTTATGTCACATTTCAAATACCATAGCGTCTGATTCGGGAAATGCCGATCATAGTGATTTCTTTTTCGTGTCCTTTAACGTCTAAAATTACGTTTTTGTACAGCACATCTTCAAGAACACGTCGTTTTATGTCGTTTTATCATTTACATCATGTGCCATTCATTCATGCTTTGAATTACGTCCACAGTAATTTCCATTATTTTTAAGAGTATGGTGATGACGTTATCGTTGACTGAGGCACTTCTCCGAATGGAGAGCTCCTCACTGTTCTAAGATTCACAAACCATTACATTCTGAATTATAACTTAAGGAAGATTACGATTATGACAATTGACTTAAATTCAAATACAGCAAATCACATGGCGTAGTTAACGTCATGTAATCGTGTCTTGTACACAACCCCCACTGATTTTTTGAAGTATTTAACTTTGAAATCCGAAATTCTGAAAATGCTTCCTAACCTAATGACAGATATCCCTTAAAAGCATAACATAATTGAATACTCACAATCACAGCATCTATCATCTATCATCGAACATTCCATCATCTGCAAAAAGCTACCGCACTGTTGTTAGAGTCTGACCCAGAATCGATCGAAGTTGTGTCCATAGTAGCCCTACGTCAATCCCGCGGTAATGTAACAGACATTCAGGGTTGCCACATTAAAATCTGTATTTTTTTCCTTGATATACCTGTGAGGAATTCTCGCTGAAACCCCATCGGCACCCATCGTTAGAATTCCAATTTTATATCACTGATCGCTAGTTTTCGATAAAACTTAAGGGTGGTCCTTTCTGTTTTCTCAAATTGGTGGACCCCTCGTATGCCAGCCAGCTGAACGGTTTGCGAAAAAGCCCATTTTTTGATAAATCTTGGGTATTTCTTCACGGGATATGTCTCATATTTCGCTTGGAACACTTAGCAAACTTAGTGGCATCGTTTAGAGAAAGGATATAGCTTTCATTTAAACTCGAAACAAATTCGGCGGCCATTTTGAATTTGGCCGCCATCTTGAATTTTGTTAGAAAAATCGTTTTTTCACCATTAGCGCCCCGCTAGTTTTGAATTCTGAGATCGCCATCAGAAAGCTGAGGAAAAATTGCGTAAGATAGGCTACAGAAACTAGGTGAGCAATGGTATTTACCCTATCAAATGAACGATTTTCTAAATCATGTTATACGATTTTGACGTATATGGCGAGTGCAATCAATACAAAAATCTTTTTTGTACAAGAAGAAAAAAGTTTTCAACCTTTGGTGTTTTATTTAAGTCAAGTGAAGAATAAGAATATTATTTTGAGTGAAAAAATCTGTCGGCCATCTTGGATTTCGACGCCATCTTGACTTTAGGTAGAAGCATGAATTTTTCACCTTGATAGCACTCGGCATGTTGAATTTAGAGGCTATCAATAGAAAAAGGTTACGTATACTCTTCTTCTTATTATTCTTAATTTTCCTGACGTTACGTCCCTACTGGAACCGAGCCTGATACTCAACCTGATATTAGTCATAAATCCAGGTTATTAAATAAGAATTTTTCTTTTATAATGTAATTTCTGACAAAAGAATAATTCTTCGGCATATCTTTGAATTCAGTAATGATGAATAAATAAATTCAATAAATGAAAACCGTCCAAAAACATTGATTGTATTAAACAAACATTTTTATACCATATGCATTGTTGTTCGTTGAATGATGTTTATAGATTGCGCGTCGGGACATTAGTAAGTCTTGTGGTAATATCTGTAGTTTTAACGTAAAACATTGATAAATGTGCATTAATTTAGAATACAAACCTTAAATTTTGAAGCAAAAAAACATCCTTGATTTTCGGAGCCATAAAGTATTGTTTTTAGTACCGCCCAACATGCATGTGAAAAATAGCGAGATTGAAAGATGAGAAGCAGGTTTTGTTCTTATGTGGGCGTAATGCCGAAACTAGCGTTGGGCAAATTTGACCAGAAAATCGATGTTACTGAATCGATTCATATTCGATATGTCGAATCGATTCACCGATTTAATCGAAACAATTGAATCGATGTTTTTGAATCGATTCAATTTTCAAGCTTATATATATATTTTTTTTTTTTTTTTTTTTCTTTATTATTGAGATTTTCAGCCCTAGGCTGGTTCATCTCATTTCAAGCTTATATGAAAAGGTGCAATGACAAGAATTCAATCGATATAATAACGTTTGAAATAGGAAATTATACATTGAACGCTTCAAGGCCAGTTCATAACTAGGTTCATAGTTCATCAACTCATTGAAAATTATTATCAAATTCATCCTTTTGAATCGAAACAAAAAATCGAATGAAGTAAATCGATTCACTCGATTTTGAGTGATCCTAACATCGATTCAAAAAATCGATTTATCGGAACGAAAAAATCGATGTTCGGAACATCGATTCAAAATCGCCCATCGCTAGCCGAAACGCAGATGTATTATTTCGAGGTTGGAAAATCTGGCGGCCATCTTGGATTTCGACGCCATCTTGGTTTTTAGCAGTTGAATGATTTTTTACCATCTCAGTGCTCATCATGTTGAATTATGAGGCCTCCGATAAAAAAAAACAATCAGATTCTATTTTTCTTATCTTATTTCAGCTGTTCAACTGATTGTTCATTTCTATCAATGGTTTTAGACCAAATAAATGAAAGAAATAATGCTATTTTTCAACTCGAAGATATGCAGAAGAATCATTCAGGTAGCAAATAAGCGTTAAAAAATCATATTTGATTATTTGTTTTCAAAGCTGGTTAAGCTGAGGGTCTGGCTCTGTTCCAGTAGGGACGTAACGTCAGGAAAATTAAGAATAATAAGAAGAAGAGTATACGTAACCTTTTTCTATTGATAGCCTCTAAATTCAACATGCTGAGTGCTATCAAGGTGAAAAATTCATGCTTCTACCTAAAATCAAGATGGCGTCAAAATCCAAGATGGCCGCCAGATTTTTTCACTCAAAATAATATTCTTATTCTTCACTCGACTCAAATAAAACACCAAAGGTTGAAAACTTTTGTGTAACGGTAGCAATAAAATTCAACATGTTGAGTGCTATCAAGGTGAAAACTCATTCTACTACTTAAAACCAAGATGGCGTCAAAATCCAAGATGGCCGCTAGATACCATTGCTCACCTAGTTTTTGTAGCCTATCTTACGCAATTTTTCCTCAGCTTTCTGATGGCGATCTCAGAATTCAAAACTAGCGGTGCGCTAATGGTGAAAAATCGATTTTTCTAACAAAATTCAAGATGGCGGCCAAATTCAATATGGCCGCCGAAATTTATTTGAGTTCAAATGAAAGCTATATCCTTTCTCTATACGATGCCACTAAGTTTGCTATGTGTTCCAAGCGAAATATGAGACATATTCCGTGAAGAAATACCCAGGATTTATCAAAAAATGGGCTTTTTCGCAAACTGTTCAGCTGGCTGGCGTACGAGGGGTCCACCAATTTAAGAGAACAGAAAGGACCACCCTTAAATTTTATCGAAAACTAGCGATCAGTGACATAAAATTGGAATTCTAACGATGGGTGCCGATGGCGGCCTGGTTTCAGCGAGAATTGCTCCTGTATTTCTGTATCCTGGAGGAAGATATCTGTATTTTAAATCTGTATCCATAAAAAAATATATAATCATGAGAATTTAACAAGATTGTAATGAAATACTAATCATCTGTAACTAAAATGCAGAATAGTCATCTCAGCTTGAATTTTGGTGAAATTCTGTATACAGAATCTGTATATCTGTTTTTTTTTCCAAAATATCTGTAATCTGTATCTACAGATTCTTGGTCACAAAATATTTGTGAAAATCTGTAAAATACAGATATATCTGTATATGTAACAACCCTGATTGCATTGTTCACCTGCCTTATGATTCGGAAAGTTTAAGTTGAAGTAGTTTTCAGCTTGAAAACGAAATCTTGCATTGAGTGCATAAGTCGCTTCAACTGTAAAGGATCCTAACGAAACCTACACTGATAACGGAACCAACTTCATGCGGGTCGTCTGATTGATGAAGGAGCAACAAGAGATGCTGTTCATCATCAAATTCGAATGATCCAACATATACCCATGTTGCCGCGAGTACACATAGTATCAGAAACTAGATTTAATAACATGATATTCATTACATTGCCTAACAGTGCCTATTGAAATTATAATTAATTAGAGCCGTAATGTTAACTAATGGATGACCATCCACATATTTGCAAAATTTTCCGTATTTGCACAACAAACTACACATACAATCGGGTAGACACTCAACCAAATGCCGCCCAGTCGTTCGCAGTCGCCGTTCTCTCATGGCATCGCCACTGACTAAATCGCATCATCGTCATCACAGATCTCAAGTTTTGAGTAAATACCTGCCGGAAAGTGCCATTCCAGCTCAACAGCCCGTAAAATTGAAATCGGAAAGTCAACAACTATCCCAATCCGGTCGACAGTTGTGTCCCTTTCCGACTCAACTTTAAGGCTTCATGCTATGCATACGGAAACACTCATCGGATTTCGATCCGCTTTAAATCATCTTTATTACCTTTCAATTGACAGTGCGCCGAAATGGGAACATGTATGCAAAAAAGGGCTCAAGAAGTGCGAAAAGTCAATAAATAAATTACACGCAATTCGTTGCACAAACTTCGCCATGAAAAGAACGCTTTGGGAGATAACAGAAGGATTCTCCCCTCGCGCACGATGTCGACGACACACGTTGTAGACATATGGCATAAATCAAACGGTTCAGGAAGCGGCGAGGATGTATTAAGTCGGGAAGGTACCAACCAACAGAAGGAAGCACCGTTTAATGTCTTATTTATTGCTTCTTAAGTTGTCTGCGGGTCGAGACCTTTCCCTCGTCGGGTGATATGAATATATCATGTCTATTTAGAAAAGTTAATACCCTACTGGAAAGATAGTGAAAGCTGCCCGGAAAGGTGAGAAAACATCGGCTTTGAATGGGAAATGAGCTGTCATAAATACACGATGGTGAAATCATTCTTTCCGACTTGCAACGGTTGATTTGTGGAACGCAAATTTCCCTTTTGATTTAGATCAGCAAGGACGACAATGTATGGAAGGGGACACTTTATTAATCGAAGGACGACATGGATCTCCTGCTGGCGTCGACATCACTCGGCAGGGGAAGTAACATGCTGCGCCTCCGTTCGACGCGACTACACGTGGAGACTCATTGTGCGAATCATGACTACATCCACTGATCAATGCCATCCATCCAACGGGGGGTGATGCTGCGTCTACAACGGATGCATCTCAACTTCTAGGAAATGCGAGGAATTACACCAAGAGTAGATTCCAGGATTTGATATGCAGCCAGCCAGCGATACAGGGGGACAACATAAATATTTATCGACTGAATGGACAAAAGACATTCCAACGGGAAGAAAGCTAGTTCACAAGGTCATTAAATGTGTAACAACAACGGGCGCATACACAATGCTGCCGCTTACTTCTTTTGATTGGGACAGGCTCTGAGAAAGTTCGTAACTTGCTTCGGCTGTACTACAGATCGAAAATCAAATCCAGAGGGGTCCTAAATAAGGCGGATGTTTGTAAATAATGGGATGTCGAACTTTGATCGATGGAAACCAGGTTTGTGATGAGGAACGTTTCCAGACGGTAGAATACAAACATTTTCGTGCCATGGGGATAACAAATGCATTAAGCAAGTAATAGATTTGTTTGTTCTTATTCAAATAACTATAGAAAACTTACACTAGTGAAGGTATGCGTACAAATTTACATCAATTTGAGGTTAACTGAAATCGTAACAGGTTTTGCCGGTATCATAAGGCCTTCCTTTGCCTTCACCTGCAACCATGTATTTCATTTTGATGGTCAGTGCATTCTCTGTTGTAACCTTCTTCAGATGAATGTAATCATTTTCTACTATAAATGGAATCACTACAGTTCTCAAAGCCAAAGTGCATATGCGAACTAATTTTCCATACGCCAGATCTTATGTATGAGGCCCCGTAGCGAATGAAGTGCAGCTACAGTCAGGTCTTCTATTGGACGCTGCCACACACTTTACGCCCATCGCAAATTCTTAGCTGTTTCTATTGGGACGAACCTGATTTTTCCTTTTGTGGTGGACACATAGTTTGAACTTACTACCTACAGAATTTTACCTGGAGCCAGATCTTATGTATGAGGCCCCGTAGCGAATGAAGTGCAGCTACAGTCAGGTCTTCTATTGGACGCTGCCACACACTTTACGCCCATCGCAAATTCTTAGCTGTTTCTATTGGGACGAACCTGATTTTTCCTTTTGTGGTGGACACATAGTTTGAACTTACTACCTACAGAATTTTACCTGGAGCGATAGAACGACAGCTGAGAAATTATTGTGGGCTTAAAGTGGCTGGCAGCGTATAATAGGAGATCTGACTGTATTTAGAAAGACCAAGCTGCGAGGTCCGTGGATTCGGAACCCACTAAACAAGGATCGTTTTAGGTTGGAAAGACATCCTTCCTGACCCCTCCCCCCTTTCTAGGTAACGGAAAAGCGTGTACACGAGGGGCCCAAAATAGGCGGATAGCTCAACATCTAAATGAGCTAAAAGGCTGATGTCTTCGGCAAAATTATTCAGCAGATCAAGGGCTATCTGGCTGTGAAGAGTATGATTGAGAATTTTCTCGCTTGGTGAGGCTAGTGACAAATTTTCTTTATTCGTCTGTATCCCAAGATCCTTATCAGCTAGAAGTTTGATGTCTTCAGAAAACCTGTTGAGTAGATGAAAGGCTATCTGGCGTTTAAGAGTGTGCTTGGGAATTCATCCGCTAGGTGGCACTGATAAAAAGAAATTATCAATCATCTACATCAAGATCTTAATTAGATAGAAGGTTGGTCGCTGCAGCAAAGTTATTCAGCAGATCAAGGGCTATTTGAGGATAAGATTTATATCGCTAGGTAGCGTTATTCATACATTTTCTTCAGTCATCTGTATCTCAAGATTATTATCAGCTAAAAGGTTGAAGTCTTCGGTAAAGTTATTCTGCAGATTGAGGGCTATCCGGAAGTGAAGAATCTTATAGAGAATTTATCCGCTAGGCGGCGCTAGTAAAAAATTCTATTCTATTGTCTGCATCCAAAAATCCTTATCAGATCCCTAGCACCTTTTGGTGTCAGTCAGTTCGTGGTGTGTGCTAAACGACACATACAAGACGCTACGCGAGACTACACATAACACTAATCGTTCTCACAATCGTCAAACAAGTTTTAAAATTTTACCTTTTGTCGACCGGTTTCGGGCGCGATACAGCCCATCTACAGGTCAATGTCCTTCCGGTGTCTTCAGCAAAGCTATATAGACGACCAGAAATTATTACCAATGCGTTACTCAAACTGTTATGAAGTGTTCCAAATACATAATAAGACAGAAAATTGATGCAACTGCGCTTCAAGAGGCTATAAAGGAAGCTATGAAAATCAACTTTTATTTTGATTATATAACTCAACATTAAAGATTATGAGTATAATGCTATGGATATATAACTGTAGCGCCATCTTTCGGATCATTCCTCAATTCAAGCGTGTGCTACAACAAGGGCGCAAGTAATATGATCGATTTCTCTTCATCGATCCTTTCTTTTGCAAATAAAGGTGATAGTTTCTTAGCACTTTTTCACTTCAGGACGCTGGTTAGTGAAGCAATATTGCATTCTGCGATGGAAACATGCCATCAAACTTGTTTCTTGTCATCTTTATTCACAGAAGAGAGGATCGTTGAAGAGAACTCGATCATGCTGCATTACCTCTTATTCTACCACGTTCTTGAATCAGGTTCCACCGTTAGATACGAACTATTTTTTTCCAGTATATCGAGATACTGGAGATCAAAGAAAATTGGTTACAAGCATTACCTAGCGCAGATCAGCTGATAATGATCTTGAGATACAAAAAAGAAGAAAAATTGTTACTAGTACCTAATACCTTCTTCGTGAATTCCTCTATAAACACTCCTAAGAATACTGGGACTTCAGCAATATCTTTCATATTTTCTCCGAAAATTCTCTTAGGCACACTTCCGGGTGTTCCTTCGGAAATACCTATAAATAATCTTTCATGATCTATATTGGTCTCAAATCAATTCCCAAACTTTTATAGTTTAAAGATAATTTTAGTTTATATCATTCAAAAAATATTTTAAAAGGATACAATTCCACAAACAAATCCTCGACAAGTACCTTTAAGGATTCGTCCAAGAACATTCCAAGGGTTTCTCCAATGTTTCAATCAGAAATTCCATACAGACATTTCTTGGACAGTTAATCCAGACATTTCTTCAGGGATTTACCCACGAACATTTCGCGGAACTTCTTCAGAGATTCCTCCTGAATTCCTTCGAATGGTCTTTCAAAGTATTGTTCCAAGAATATATCTTATAATATTTTTTACAAGAATTCTTCCTAATAATAATCATTTCAGGGGTGGATTTTTTTTTTAAATTACCGGAGACCTCCAAATATTTCACCAAGTATTCGTGTCGGACTTTCTCCAGAATTTCAGTTATTAATACTGTGAAGATTCTTAACACCGTTAATGCATGATGGCTCACCATAGCATGTTCGGAAGAACTTTAAACCATTTATAATCAGAGCTACAGGTTCAAGGCCCTGGAAAAGGTTGATGGTTATTACGGCTATGACCGTGGTCATCTTGTTAAGAACAAACGGACATTACTGTATCTTGTCAGCACCGGGGAGGCAGCCCCTCTATTACGATATTGGTAGCGTAACTCTGGTTTGGTGGCCTATCGTTGTAGTAGGCTTTGGTGCATAGTTCTAGAGCTAAGTAGGCATTGACTTGGACAGTGACAAATAAGACCATTCTGAAATAAAACGTTGAAAAGATAACATCGCCTTTTATTCTTACAACGTCAGAAGTGAGATCCAACGGCTACAGCTGAAAATCTATACAGGAGAATATCGAAACCAGAGATGATTGTGGAGAATGAAAATTTCGCCCGTTTTGAAGTAGCTGGAAGTTCACCTGCGGAATTTATTCTAGGGAATGGAAAATCTGCCAAGTTTTAAAAAGCAAGTCAATTCGGACAAGCGGATTTCGATCTAGGGTTTGAAAGCCTCGCCTACGATGAACCAGCTTTGGGAGAAATGCTTTGAGAGATGAAGTTATTATCTACTATGGAGAAGTCTCGGAAGAACATGAGAGTGAAGGAGAAAATCAACTGGATTGTTCCGCAAGATCAAACTCATCTTCTGTGAGAAATCCGAAGAATTTCAGGAATTTATCGGTAAACACAAGTTGTTATAGAAATCAACAACCCGTTGCTAGTACAACTGAAGCTGGAAACAAGTCAATTTTGGAATCATCAAAAACAAATTTTTCAACTATTTTTTTACAAGCAAATGAAATTTCAACGATGCTACCGACGTTTTCTGGGCACGTTCAAGAAGATGTGAATCATTTTTTGAAAATTATATCAAATACGAAAGAAGCACTCAAACTTGACGATCATACCATGAAAATTTTACTAATCAAGCAACTGACAGCGAAGGCGAAATATTGGTTACACTCAAATACAGATTTCATGGAGTTGTAGTAGGCTTTGGTGCATAGTTCTAGAGCTAAGTAGGCATTGACTTGGACAGTGACAAATAAGACCATTCTGAAATAAAACGTTGAAAAGATAACATCGCCTTTTATTCTTACAATCGTAGACTCTTCACCAACCAAGAAAGGCATAAATGGAGCAAGCGGATTGATTTTACGGCAACAGACCCGGCAACGAATAAAGGACATCAAATGGAAAATTGGATCTTGGAAGAAAATTTCAAATAAACCTGCGCGTTTTGGGGTCCTGGCTCTCGAACTGCGGGATGTTCGCGTAAACGTGACAGCTATCCAGGAAATAAGCTGGCCAAAACCGGAGAACGTAAAATGAAGGACGAGTTCTATGAGAGCCTAGATAAGGCCTACGGAGAGTGCCCCAAACAAGATGTCAAGATAGTCATCGGCGACGCAAATGCGTCAACGAATTCATGTTCCGTAATTGGTCGTTTGAGAACGTCATGACCCATTGGAAGCCCACACAATAGAAACCTCAGTCAGTACAGTTGCTGCCTAGTGTTGTGTGGATACTATGACACTACCCCGAACGCCACAACCCCGAAAGCCATTACCCCGAATGGGTCATTACCCCGAACGCCACTACCCCGAATGGGTCACTACCCCGAACGCCATTACCGCGAATGGATAACATTTTGAGACATATTCTAGTTAGAGAGTGGGGAAATAATTGTACGATTCCTTTTCAGTATTTCACTAGTTTGGCTCAAAAATGTATTTTTCAAATATTAGAAGATAAAAAAGCAGCTAGTTGTTCAGCAAATAATTATTTCACACTAAGTTGTGTCCTCTAATTTTGGGAAGATTCACACAGCCACATTGCAATGCTCTGAAGAACAGCCTATTTCGAAAAGAAGGGTGAATTTATTATGAGAAGGATAGCTATAATATGTACAAAATTAGGATGTAGTAAAGTCTATTATTGGACGTCGGTATCTACTTCCTTTACTCATTTTGTAGGTGTCGGGCATTGAGATTAAGATCTTCTTAAAGACCCTGAGATAGTCGCTGCAAAAGCTGTTCTATGGAACCCGCCTAAAAAACAACCTTATAGACGACCGTTCCGCTATCGCACTTGTACACTTGTACATGTTAGAAAAATCGGCGGCCTCTGATTGACGCTACAGTAAGAACTTCTGTTGATTTGTGGGATCATTAATTTGAATTTCTGTGAGATAACCACAAAAAATATATATTTTTGATTCAAGATAATGAAGTGGTGGTAAATCCATAAGAGACCTGTCTGTTTTGATACAAGAAGATAAAAGAAAGGGAAAATTTCCGATTAGAATTATAGCAGGAATCACTTAATGCCTTCAAGATATATTCCTTTATAAAAAGCTGTTCTATTTGGAAATATTAGTGACTAGCTTATTCAACAAAAACGTGAAAGAACAGCCTATTTAAAAAAGAAGGGCAAATTTCTGGTGAAATGTTTGCAGCTATGACGTGAATGATCACTGTAACAACGTGATGCATACTATTCGGGGTAATGGCTCATTCGGGGTAATGGCGTTCGGGGTAATGACCCATTCGGGATAATGGCTTTCGGCGTAGTGACCCATTCGGGGTAGTGGCGTTCGGGGTAGTGGCGTTCGGGGTAATGGCGTTCGGGGTAATGGGATGGAGCCGTTGTGTGCTATTTCATTACCTAAAAAATAATTTGCTCTCGGGCTAGGCATTGAATATAAATAGAAAGCGTTGTGTTTGGATGGGCATCCAATTCTTCCGAAAGAGGTGCGCTTTGCGAAAAAGGACCACGTGATTATTGAGCTGATATCGAATTCAGGTTAACTTCTGCGCTCATGAGTCCTCGCATGGCGTAGGGGTAACGCGCCCTAACTAGAGATCAGGGAGTCGTAAGTTCGATTCTCACTGAGAAGACGTGTAACTTTTTCGCAAATCTTCACATCAATTTGTCCATCTAATCCAATTGCAAATTATATGTAATGTTTAGCTTTTCGGTAGTTGTTAAAAAGTAAAATGTTCTTCAATATCCAACGCTTGTCGACTGATGGAGTAGCTGCACAGTACCGCCAGCAGCTGGGAAGACAAACGTTTCAGGACATGTCAACAGCATTTGGGACCCTATCTACGAAACTGTGTCAACAAATGCGCGAGACGTGATTTGCACTGGTTAACGACGAAGATGAAACGACTGGTTCGATGATTCTATGAATGAATGCAGAGATCGGTTAAAAATTTGCGCCAGCGGTCTTTAGTTGTCTGATCAAATCTTCAACAACCAGTAAATTGGCCCTCATCCAATGCCGTCTCACAGCTTCAATCGATTGAACAGCTTCTTCACCAGGTTTTAGGTGCTGATCGACCGCTTCGAAAATGAATTTTCAAGAACCTCCAACATTTCTTTAACTGTTTTATTTTCGAATACGATTGTCAGACATTTGTTTGCAAGCAAGCTGATGATGTGTTTCTTGGCCTTCCACACACAGCTTCTTTCGTAGAGATGCCCTGCCCATTACCTTCTATGAATGAATGCAGAGATCGGTTACCGCTAACCGGTTTATTCCGAGGTAAGTTTGAAAATGAGAATGGACCAATGCACGAGTTCACTAATTTGACATTTGTGCGGTGCCGAATTCACTGGTTTCCATGGTCACATAAATAACACGGCACCGTTCAAACGTCAGATAATGAACTCGTGCATTGGACCATAAGTGCAAAATGTCACAGAAGCCAAGATAGGATTAACGAACGCTTCAAACCAACAAGTTGCTTCGATATCAGATGAGAATGTCCGAGAGTGACAGACGTGAAGACAGTTGCCAGAAGCCGTATGCTCTTGGCCGGTACCCGCCTGAATAGAGGGGGGTACAGGAAAGTGAGAGCCGAAGAAAAGCAAATCCTCCGCAAAAAGAAAACGTAGCATAAAGAAAGTGCGGTAGCTGAAGCTCAAGATGATGATGAACTGGAACGATATGCGGAGCCATGTACAATGATCGAGAAGGTAATTTGCTGACCGATAAACATCGGTGGCTGCCTGTCGAGCTTCTCAAGCAAGAAAGTGAACAGCTTCACCAGTTGATTCACTGAGTACTTCTGAAGGTATGGAAGGACGAAGAAATGCCTTCCGGTTCGTTAGATGGCCTCACACACCCAAGCTACAAGAAAGTGCACAGACTGGTATCAACGGTCTCAAGGTAACGCGAATGACCATAGATAAGATCCGGGCGGCAAATAAGCTGTGGCAGATAATGTCTGGGTATGATTTTTCGGCGAAACTAATTAAGTTGATACGTGCTACGCTGGATGGTTAGGAATCAAGTGTAAGGATTGCAGATGAGGTGTAAACTCGATTGTGACGTTAGACAGATTTTAGCAAGGAGACTCCCTTTCGAATTTACTGTTCAACATTGCACTTGAAGTCACTATTTTGCGAACGATGTGACACTTGTCGAACATTTGTGACATGTAATATCGACGTTTCTTAAGATAAGAAGTGTTGTTGCTGCAGATAGGGCCAGCTTAGGTTTCGCAACTTGCAAACGCCTTGCAAAATTCGCCCTGTATAAATCATTGATTGTTCCGGTGGATCTCTACGGGCACGAAGCGTGGACATTGAAAGAGGCACACCTTTGGTGGTTTGGACCGTAAAGTGCTGCGGACAATACTCGTTGGGAAACCCGATAAAGGTGTACGGCACAGACGCTTGAATCACGAGTTATTTCAAGTGTATAAAGATGCGAATTTTATGAAACGTGCACAATAAGGCAGACTTTAGTGGGCTTGTCACTTAGTGCGAATGTCGGAAGAAAGAATTGCGAAAATCGTATTCAGCATGGAACCGAGTAGAGGTAGATGACTTCTTGGAAGACCACGGTTACGCTGGCTGTAAGCAGTGAAAAAGGGCCTGGCGACGCTAAACGTTCGGGACAACTGGACAAGTATCGCCCAAGATTGACGAATATGGAGCTCTACAATACGCCCGGCAATGACTTGACGCTACGCTGTAGCCATAAAAGTACAAGGTAGGAATATTCTTATAAGGACTTTTCCAATCTATCCTCCAGATTATTGTTAGATTTTCCTCCAGATATTTTTCCAATACTCCTTGCCAAAGTTTCTCTGATTTGAGTTGTGTAATTAACTAGCATTGTTTATTGAGTTATTTCGCAGCTCCAATTAGTTACGTAATAAATCATTTTGCAACGTTCTTTTTGGTGTGCAAGTAAGTTGTTTCATGACAAATTTACGTGATGATTTGCGAAGCATATTTTCCAATATGGCTTGACAGAACCTGAAACCGAAACTAAGTCCTTTAGAATTTGTTTTAATGTTAGCCTTCAGGCCTTTCCTTTTAACAATTTGTCAGTTTCTGGAACGTTGTACATAATCAATATTCTGCAAACAGAAATTCAACCAAATTTCTAATTGTTTTATAACTTAATTTTCCACTTTTCTAAGCCCGAAAAGGAAGCTCCTCCAAATTGCTCCGATATCTGTTCCTGACAAAACATTTTATTACAACATAATAACATAATTTATCACACTATAAATCATCCTCCCCCAGGCTCGAACCGATTCCCACAACCCGAAGAACTCTTCCTTCAAACGCTCCCTCGAGACAACCGTATTACAAGCGATTGTTGGGTGCCGCCCAAACAGCGAGCGACGACCTTGTTCACTTGACTTTGAACCGCTTTTCCTCATACCGCCAACGGAGTACATCTTCATCAAACGATTCACACAGGAAAAAACAGGGAATTTTCCAACATCGGAGATCACTCAAACGCACTTGTCTTCCCGGATTGCAACATCATCATCACTGAAAGGGGGTGTAAAACATGGGAAAGTATTCTTCGATACGGCGTCGTCGAAACGGCAAGAGGGTGGAAAGTGATTTTTCAATTTTCACACTTATCCGATGATGATGATGATGCTGATGTCGGATGCTTTCATGGGGATGGGCGATAAAGAACGGAAAAACAGACATCCGGAAAATTGAAAATGGGAAATAAATTATGAAAAATATTGCTTTGTGCCGGGGATCATCTTCAGGTTTGCAGGATATTTTAGCAAAAAGCAAGAGAAAATTCATGGTGATGGTGGCGGCGAATGTTTCTGACGTTTGACAAGCACTTTTTGCAGCATCGCAGCTTCTTCCTTCTGGGTCGTTCACACAGGATTCCAATGTAGCAATATGTTCGGCAGGTCGACCGGGGAAAAGGGGAGCAGGGGATGAGCAGAGTCTGAGGAAAATTTTGTGTTTGTAAAACATGATAATCAATTCCTTGGAATCTGGTGTAAAGTTTGACACAGATTATGTTTTTGCTGATGTTGGAATGCTGGGGCAAAGAGATGGGATTTTAGATGAGTTTTGGTCATTGGCGTCGATGTTCTAGGGGCTTAGGGTTCATTTGTTTATTTCATAACGCTGAAAATGACCATTTGTGATACCCACCCACCCCTTCGTAACGCTTTTTGTATGAATATTCTACAAATTTTATATGAACCGTAACATCGTAAGGATACCCACCCACCCCCTTCAGCGTTATGAAATTTTTGAATAAGCCCTTATTAACTTCCAAGTAAAACTATTGGCAATGTATCAAAAATCGGAACCTAAATAGCCTTAATAGTAAACGCGCAGCATTCGAAAAGACCAAGTGGCGAGTTCAAATCCTGATGGTCGCTAGTGCCAAAGTACTCTCTGCTGTGCGTACACAAACTCTCGGAACATCAAATCGAAGCAACCTCTAGCCCAGGCTCTTTGATTTAAGTGAAGAAACGAAGAGTGTCGCCAATCGTGTTCACATGTTCCAAATTTGGAGGATTAAGGGAGGAGATCTCGAAACCCAATTCGCAAAGAAAGGAGACTGTCGTGTTTTGCCAGAAACTCTTATAGATCGCGATTTTTTATTTTCTCAAACATCTTGAAGAGAAGAAGCCTATTTTTTTTACTTATGACGACAAAATTGAAAGTTTGTTCTAGGTCGCCTTGAAGTGTCTCTCAAGTGACTATAAGTGATCTGAAGAGCTCAAAAATATAATTTACGATTTACTTGGATTTTGTCCAGCCCAAGTTCTCATTATAAAAATGAGAACCCAATCTGGAATTAGTCGGAAAGGGCTTTCTGAAGAATCTTATTTAGTTCACTTAATCAAAAGTGATGTGAATAATATTAATGCTTTAGAAAAAGCTAGACTTATGTTAGATGTTCGTGTGACATGGGAACATTTCCAGAAACCTGGAGGAAATTTCCAAAATCCCACTCAGTGCCGTCGATGCCAAAAGTGGGGTCATGGTGCCAAACATAGTCGCTTGATTGCTAAATGCATTATTTGCGACGATTCGTCACACGCTAAGGACGTCTGCCCTGTGACGGAAGGTACAAAAAAATGTGTATGCGCAAATTACGAGGGCAACCATCAGTATAACTTTTGAGCATGCCCATCGCGCAGAAGAATCGTTGAGGCTCGTACCAGGCAGACGAACAGCAACGTTTTCAAAAGCTGGAATCCCCCAGGCAAAATTCCCAACAATTCTTATTATTTAGTTAACTATCGCTTGTCTAATAATTACACCCAACAGGTGTGCATGCACAAACTAACTTTTATCCGTCTGGTAACCGTTGGAATCTGTTTGGAATTTGAAGGAAAATGCCCGAAATAATTCATATACAGTACTGACCCGATTTTGTCTACCCCCCAATTTTGTCAGCCTATTTTAAACTTGTCAAAAAAATTGTTATCGTCATGGTTTACCGTAATCCGGGGTATCATTGATCAGCGGGGTAACATTGATCGGAATGACTCATCTCGGAAAAAGTTCGTATCATTATTTATTGATGGAACATTTTCAAATAACGAATGGTGCTTCTCTTTCTTATATTCATAAACTAATGTAAGTGAGAATTTTTGCGAAATTTGCGTTTACATTATGCGTAAATTTGTCAATTTTTCGAAACAATGATTTCAATGGGTAATGATGACACTACCGAAGATTCATGTCTCACATAAGTTCTGCAAACGATATGAGCAAGGAAAATGCAGTTCTTACTAAAAATGGCATCGCCGAAAACGATTCCGTTGTCAAAACTTTCATAAGTATGCTCAATTAGACAACATTAACGAATTACTGTAAAGAAAATAAAATTCCCTTAGGATATTGCCTACCTTTAGGCGTATTCAGTGGTTCGAAGTGTTTTTAATTTTAAAATAACTCAAAAAGTAAATGACTTGTAGGCGTTTGGCCTTCATATTCGGCTTCAGGGGCCATGATTTAAGTAAGTAACGGTATTTTCAATATTACCGAACGTTGTTTACATAGATGATCAATGTTACCCCATATCAGCTAAATCAAAAAATCACTTAAAACTTTTTTTTAAACATGCTTAAATCCTTCATAAAACAAAATGCAGTATATAGTAACGAGCTATGGGTGGCAGTATTTGTTTTAAAAATATAAAATTTGCAACATTTGCATTTTCAAACGAAATATTTAAGAAATATTCAAAAAAAAAATGATCAATGTTACCCCGGATTACGGTACCACGTTTACATTAAAATTCATGATGATGTTTGATATCATGCACGCATGAGCGTAGCCAGAGGGGACAATGGCAATGCCTTTTATTAAGTGTTAAAATAAAAATCGATATTACCAATATAAGGGAGGGGGGAGAAGATTCACCCCGATGACTTTAAAATTCTGACATTTTTCGATCCATAATATCATATTATAAAAATTGGGTCCCTCTGATTCAAGGACAATAACAGTTTTTTTCATACACTTTTTTAAACGGTTCTATTTTTTTTTATAAAAAAGCTCTATGATCCAAGAATAATTAATTTATTTGCTTAACCCACCTCTCCCGTTCAATTATATCATGTTATGAAAATTGCACCCCTTTAATTCATTAGCTTTGACCATTTTTTTTTTTCATCAAAAAATAAAAATATTTCACTTATTTCTCAGAAGGGTACTTTTCTAATAAAAAATGTATTCCATCCACACACAACAACAGGTCATCGAAAAAGAACTGCGATTGCATGATATAAGAATCATGACATTATCCGCCAACCTTTTCTTATTGACTTGTATCAAATAATGGAAATTGCGCCCTCATGATTCTTTAATCATGACCTTTTATTTTATTTCGCATACAACATTTTACCCTCATGATCCAGGTATTAAAACAAGTTTTATCGATCACATGTTCATTAAATGATGTTAACTCAAAAATGTTCTACTGTCATCTAAATTTCACCTCTCAAGAAATAATAAAAACAGATTTCATAGAGTACTAGCATATTATAAAAATTGTGCCCCTTACATTCATGAATTGTGGAAAGTTTTCCGCTCATTACTTCTCTTTGATCTAGGAATAATTAACTTTTTGCGCCCACTTCACCTTCCTTATTTCAACATTTTGTGAAAATCGCGCCCCTAAGTTCAGAAATTTATCAATAATCTAACATTATTAAAGAAACCAAGGTTACCAAAAGTGTGCAGGTTTGGTTAATTATTGATAGAATAAAAGTACAATTATATTGCTACTAATTGAATAATTTTCATTCTTTGTCGAGCTACCGTGCGAGACAGTCGACAGTTCTCGTTGTTCCCGGTTCTCTCTCGGTTTTTTCCCAATCGTGGTTATTTTTTTCGAGGTGCAAAGTTATTTTCTGTGCAGTGAGAAGCCTAAGTTCAGATTGGAAGCGGTATTCTTTTGGCCAATCAAGTTTTGGTGCTGAATCAGCCACGCGAGACGACGTGGTTTTCGTCATCCGTGCATCATTTACTGCGGCTCACCACGCCACGTGTTTGACCTAGTGAGTGATCGTGCATCGTAATCGACGCCTGTAGTGGTTTGTTCGATACCAGCAGCGCGTACCGCGTGGACCGCGGCCGTTCCCCGCGCCGTGCGCTCGTATCGTTGGTTTACGTATTCATCGTGATCGACGCCAGTGGTTGTTTGTTGGCAGAGAGAAAGGCAGAGAGCAACAACAATACATTCAACATAGTAGCGCTCATCGCATCGACGACGCCTGCGTAGAGAGTAAAAAGATAAGTAACCTCCGTTGTTCCCCCCTCCTCCGTCTCAATTGATTAGATTTTTTGCAGTTTTTTTTCTTCTCCCTTTCCCTTGTGTGTGCTTGTCTTTTTTTTTCTCTTTTACAATTTGGTTCAATTATCATTCCTGCGATTAGTGTTAGTTAAATTTATTTGTGTAACCTTTGCGGTGTTGAGCTACCGCAATGGGCGAAAGTAACGATGGCGGGGGTACATCGTATCCCCTCACAGAGTCGTTGCTGTTGGATCCGAATGTGTTGAGCCAACAGAACACAAACTATGCGCCTAATACTTGTGTGCCTCCTCAATCTGGTGCATCTCAAATGGACACCAGTAATGTACCATCTCTCACGTGCCCCCGCCTCAAGGCCTACCCGCCCGACTCTAGCGGGCCGTATGTTGTTTTTTCCGACCCAAAGGCAAACGGTTGAATACTAGTCAGATCAGTAAGGATCTGACTAAGCGGTTTTCTACCGTTGTCTCCATTGACACAGTAGGTACCGGTAAGCTTCGCGTCACCGTCAGTGACCGTAAACAGGCCAATGAGATTGTGGCCTATGAGCTCTTTACACGAGAGTACCATGTTTATCTGCCAAGCCATCGGGTCGAGATCGCGGGAGTTGTCACCGAAGGAAGTATGACCTGCGAAGAGTTGATGCAGGGTTGTGGTCGTTTCAAAAACCTTTCACGGTGTGTTTCGTAGAACAAGTTTATTACAAAAAAATAGGTAAGTCTGAAATTTCTCCACAATAAAGTCTAGGTTTCTCGCGTTCATTTGCTGCTAAAACCAAAATAATCGGTCGGGGGGTCCAGAGTAATTTTTTTTTTGTTTGATTTCGAGAGATTTGCATATATGCTTGAATTTGCCTATCTATGTGTTTAGGGCGGTTCAAAATTAAAAAATGTTTGAGAATTCAATCTCACATATGTTCCTTACTATCCTTACTATAAAAATAGTGTTCTGTGAAATTCGCAGCTTTCTAGGTGGTGATTTAAGGTGGCCCAAAGACAATGTAGGTTCATATGGAAATTACTATAAAGAAATTTTGAGGCATGTTCCAAACACGCTTGTACTGTAATGTAAGTACAAACTTATTATCCCATTGCAAAAGCTCATTCTTCAAACCATAATAAAGAAATTTGCTGAAGGAAGAAATTCAATTCGACAGATAGCAGAAGAGATATTCATGAGTTTGTTTGCTATTATTTAGCTTAACCCCTCTACCGGCAGCTTCATTTTTTCAGCACAAAAATATATTTGAATCGCGATAACTTTTTTGTTTCTCTATATTTTTCCACCATTTTTTCACAACTTCTCAAAAAACTCTTCTACTTTTGGAATCTATGTCGGTATCGAACAATGGTCAACTGGTTTTAAAAATATTTCGGTGTTCCTTGGGGGACCGACACTTCCCATATAAAATTTCAATATGATGTTTTAAGAAGTTTTCAAGATCTCGTTACGGCTAGAGTGGTACCAAAAACATAAAAGCTCATTGCTCAAAAACAGTTACACCGATTTGTTAAATTTCTTCACAATAGACTTTCATCAAAGTTTAGTTTTGAAAAGCGAATAACCGAATATGTGAAAAAATCTGTAGCTAGAGATAATTACGAGAGTTATGGCTATGCGTCGGTCCCCCAAGGAATTTTGAAATATTTCCGAATATAGATGACCAATGCTCAAAACCAATACAGATTCTGAAATTAACAGAGTTTTTTGAGAAGTTGTGGAAATTTTTTTCAAAAATATTGAGAAACAAAAAAGTTATCGCGATTTGAATATTTTGAAAAAATGAAGCTGCCGGTAGAGGGGTTAATATGGGGTTATAGTACTGCAAACAAGTACAAAAATCCTAAACCCATTTTAGCCTCATGATGTTAGTTTCTGATCTTGTCATAAGCACTGTGCCATTAAGAAAATAACATAAAAAATATAAGATTTGAAACTTCTCAAATACCATCCAAATTAGCGTATTTTTCAGCACCATGGGGCAAGTATATTACATGCCTTATAACAAGGTCACATGCGAAGCCCTCTACTAGTCAATTCGAATAACTGAAATTGTGTTGTTTGAAAGGTGGATAAATCACTTTTGTATCTAGGGGTCATGCACAATTTACGTCACGCTCCAAGGGGAGGAGGGGTTAAGCCATACGTGACAAGCCTTACAAAATTATCGGAGGACTCATACAGAAAGTATGACAAAGGGGGGGAGGGGGTCGAAAAAATTGAAATATAGCGTGGCATAATTTGTGTACCATCCCCTACGAGTAAAAAGAGAAATCTCGCATAATTTATGATCTCGTCCTAAAAGCCATAGCTTGTTATTACTGAGCAAACGAATGGATTTACACTTTATTTCACAATGCTATGACGAAGAGAATCTCCTCCTCTGTCTCCCAGCGGTGACAGTTTTTATTTTGGTCCGTTTATCTGCTTAATAACAACGAGCTACACATTAGGTTATCAATGGTTTTAAGGGTGAATATACATAGAAGCCAAACCTCGAATTTTCAAAAGCACAAGTCTAGAGAAGCAGACAACCGGTAACTCACTGGTCACTCGCTGGTGACGACTAATCAATGAAATGTTCAACGCAAAAGGTTGTCAGGTTCTCAAGATACATATCTACAAACAAGCTCTTGAAAATTCGAGCTTTGATATCGATGCATCTTCACCTATTAAAAATATTTCCTAATAACTTCTTACATCATTATGACCAATTTAAGTACGATTTTCAAGGTTTTTCGTGAACAATTACTTAAATGACGTTTGAGACAGTTTTGCAATTATGCGTATATCATATGTCATATATGTTTATTACAGCTCTTTTGAGCAAGAACAACTTTACCTTCCAAGCCAAGGTGTTCAAATGATTTGATCTTGCAGTTTGTCTCGTATCTATGTTCAACGCAATGTGTGTCGGTACAAAAACACATTTCCATGAATATTTCACACAAAATAAAAAAAACATGTTCTGGACCCCCCGACCGATTATTTTGATTTTGGTCGCAAATGAAAGAGCAAAGTCTAATTGTTTTTAGTTCGAAATTTCAGACTTACCTATTTTTTGTAATAAAGTTACTCCACAAAGACACCGTGCTTTCTCTTCCGGCAGTCCCAATACTGGAGTGCAAGCAATTACACTCGGTGTCTCTGGTGGGAGAGAAGAAGGTGTATTCTAATTCAGACTCCTTCTGTGTGACCTTCTCCGGATCTGCTTTGCCGGATTTCGTCGTAATCGGCAAACTTCGACTACCTGTTCGGTTGTACGTACCGAAGGTAATGAATTGCACCAATTGTAAGCAGCTGGGCCACACTGCCCAGTATTGCTGCAATAAACCCCGCTGTGCTTCTTGCGGGGAGAGACATGTGGATGGTGCCTGCAGTGCGCCTCCAAAATGCGTTTATTGCAATGAAGGGCCTCCACATGCTCTCGAAAACTGCCCGACGTACGTACGCCTGCAGCAACATCAGCGACGGTCTTTAGTGCAGCGCTCTCGGCGAAGCTTCGCTGAGATACTAAAAAAGGCTGCTCCGTCTGCTGATTCTCGGAACATCTACTCTTCTCTGCCTCTTGATGATCAGGGCTCTGACTCTGAGGTTGGTGAAGGGGTTCCCTTCGTTTTCAAGGGTACAACGAGGAAGCGTGTGAGGCTCCAGAGACCCACAAAAAAGCCTCGTAATCTGTCTAGCAGTGACCACCCACCAACCATGAAAAATTCTAAGCCTGCCGAGAAAGTCTCCAAGTATTCACCTCCTGGAAACAAACTCCAAGAGGAAAGAGACTTTCCGTCGCTACCGGGCACATCAAAAATCCCAGATGTCCCAACTTTTCAGACTTCTCAGCCAGAAAGCCCACATATGGAGCATCAGGAGCAATCTCAGGGTGCTGCAATGTTCACGCTCTCTGGCATCGTGGATATCATCCTCAATTTCTTCAATGCTTCCGACCTAGTGAAGAACATTGTTAACGGTCTTCTTCCTTGTGTGACTCCTCTACTACTAGCTACTTGCTTCAACAATGCCCCTCCTTGCAACAATCATATCTTTTGATAGATAATTTATCCACCGAGGTCGAAGATGTGATTTCTGTTCTACACTGGAACTGTCGTAGTATTATGCCTAAATTAGATAGTTTTAAATTTTTAGTTAGTAATTTGCAGTGCGATGTTTTTGCGTTGTCAGAAACATGGCTAACACCTGATGCGACCCTTCCTTTCCATGATTTTAATATTATTCGCCTGGATCGTCCCGACTCGTATGGAGGGGTGCTTTTAGGGATCAAAAAGCATCACTCGTTCTACCGAGTCGATCTGCCACCGATGACAGGCATTGAAGTCGTTGCATGTCAGGTGACTATCCGAGGCAAAAGCCTCAGTGTCGCCTCCATATATCTTCCGCCGAGAACTGCGATCTCTCGCAGAGATCTTTCTCACATCTGCTCAGTTATGCCTGAGCCACGGTTGCTCATGGGGGACTTCAACTCCCACGGAACAGGCTGGGGGAACTGTATGACGACCACCGATCAACGTTGATATATGACCTTTGTGACGACTTCAATATGACAATTCTAAACACTGGGGAAGTTACGCGAGTTGCACCTCCAGCGCAAGATGGAAGTTCAAGGGATAGCCGTTTAGACCTCTCCATATGTTCGAGCTCACTATCACTGGATTGTTCATGGAGGGTAATGCAGGATCCCCATGGTAGTGATCACTTGCCGATCGTAGTGTCAATTACTAATGGAGCACATCAGCCTTCATCCATTGATCTTGCATACGACCTCACGAAACACATTGACTGGGGAAAGTACGCTGAAACGATCATTGATGGAGAACAAGCGGTACAAGTTCTTCCTCCGTTGGAAGAGTATCGATTTTTATCCGAGTTGATTCTCAACAGCGCGCTTCAAGCACAACGTCGTCCTGTGCCTGGTCCGTCGATTCGTAAAAAACCTCCCAATCCGTGGTGGGATGACGAATGTACGGAACTCTATCGCGAGAAATCCGCCGCGTTTAAAATTTTCCGGAAACGTGGTACAATTCACAACTATGAGCACTATTCTTCCCTTGAACGTAAGTTTAAAAACTTGGTCAAAGCGAAGAAAAGTGGTTATTGGCGCCATTTTGTGGAAGGATTATCACGCGAGACCTCGTTAAGAACGCTTTGGACCGTCGGAAAAAGAATGCGTAACGCGTCGTCGATTAATGAAGATCGAGAGAGCAGTCCGCGGTGGATTATCGATTTCGCCAAGAAAGTTTGTCCGGATTCAGTTCCAGTAGATCGCGTTCGTCGAGCCCCTCCAGATGATAGGGATGTCATGGATAGACCGTTTTCGATGGTTGAATTCTCACTTGCCCTCCTTTCATGTAATAATTCCGCTCCAGGAATGGATCGAATAAAGTTCAATTTGCTTAAGAACCTCCCTGACGTCGCGAAGAGGCGCTTATTGAACTTGTTTAATCAGTTTCTGGAGTGTAACATTGTTCCGGATGATTGGAGGCAGGTGAGGGTGATAGCTATCCAAAAACCTGGGAAACCAGCGTCGGATCATAATTCGTACCGTCCAATCGCAATGTTGTCATGTCTTCGCAAGCTGTTAGAGAAGATGATTCTCTTTCGACTGGATAAATGGGTTGAATCGAGTGGCTTGCTGTCAGATACGCAGTTTGGTTTTCGCAGAGGCAAAGGAACGAACGACTGTCTTGCGCTACTTTCTTCAGAAATTCAGCTTGCCTTTGCTCAAAAAGAGCAGATGGGTTCAGTATTTTTGGATATTAAGGGTGCTTTTGACTCAGTTTGTGTTTATGTCCTTTCAGACAAACTCCACGCAAGTGGCCTTTCATCAATTTTGAACAATTTTTTGTACAATTTGTTGTCAGAGAAGCATATGAGTTTTGCTCATGGCGACTTGACAGTTTCACGAATAAGCTACATGGGTCTCCCCCAGGGCTCATGTCTGAGTCCCCTGCTTTATAATTTTTACGTGAGGGACATCGATGGTTGTCTCATGGAAAATTGTTCGTTAAGACAGCTTGCAGACGACTGTGTTGTTTCTGTCACAGGACCAACCGCAGCCGAGCTGCAAGGACCTTTACAGGATACTCTAGACAATTTGTCTACTTGGGCCTTAAAGCTGGGTATCGAATTCTCTCCGGAGAAAACTGAGATGGTTGTCTTTTCTAAAAAACACAAACCTGCTAAGTTTCCACTTACACTCATGGGTAAGACAATCTCTCATAGCATGTCTTCTAAATATCTCGGGGTCTGGTTCGACTCCAAATGCACCTGGGGGAAGCACATTGTGTATCTGACACAGAAATGCCAAAAAAGAATCAACTTCATGCGAACTATAACCGGAACATGGTGGGGAGCCCATCCGGAGGATCTGATCAAGCTGTACCAAACAACCATCTTGTCGGTCTTAGAGTACGGTAGCTTTTGCTTTCAATCCGCGGCGAAAACACATATGCTGAAGATACAGCGGATTCAGTACCGCTGTCTTCGCATCGCGCTAGGCTGCATGAACTCGACTCACACAATGAGTTTAGAGGTACTTGCAGGAGTACAGCCCCTGACAGATCGTTTCGCGGAGTTAACACTCAGGTTCCTCATCCGTTGTGAGGTTCTCAATCCATTGGTTATTGAAAACTACGAAAAGCTGCTTGAACATAACCCTCAAACTCGTTTCATGAGTGTGTACTACTGGTACATGACGCTGGAGGTCAGCCCATCTTCGGTTAATACCACTCGAGGTGACTTCCCTGACTTCGACCGTTCCTCTGTAGTTTTCGATCTGTCTATGAAGCAAGAGATCCATGGAATACCAGATCATTTACGTTCAAAGTTTATCCCTCCCATGTTTGCAAGTAAATTCGGGCATGTCAGCGAGGACCGACAGTTCTTCACTGATGGATCAAAAATGGACGATATCACTGGTTTCGGTGTTTACAACATTTCCCATAGCGCCTCCTTCATGCTTCAAAAGCCATGTTCTGTATATGTTGCTGAACTAGCAGCTATACATTACACCTTAGAGTACATCAGTTCTCTTCCACCCGAGCGTTTCTTCATTTTTACCGACAGTCTAAGTTCTCTGGAGGCTGTCCGGTCAATGAAACCGGTAAAGCACTCAGCGTACTTCCTGAATGGAATACGCCAAGCATTGAGTGCTTTGTCAAATCGCTCATACACTATTACCCTGGCTTGGGTCCCTTCTCATTGCTCCATTCCGGGCAATGAGAAAGCGGACTCTCTGGCTAAGGTGGGCGCAATAGAAGATGATGTTTACGAGCGTCAAATCACCTTCGATGAATTTTTTGCATTGGCCCGTCAGGAGACCTTGATCAGCTGGCAACAGAAATGGAGAGACGGAGAAATGCGTAGATGGCTGCACTCCATATTTCCACAGGTGTCGAAAAATCCATGGTTTAAGGGATTGGACATGAGTCGTGATTTCATTCGTGTTATGTGTCGGCTTATGTCCAATCACTATTCGTTAAACGCGCATACCTACCGTATTGGGCTCTCGGAAAGCAATCTCTGTGTTTGCGGCGAGGCTTACCAGGATATTGAACATGTCGTATGGAGATGCGATGAGCACCGTGGCATCAGATCTGAACTGACTGAAACACTCCAGGTCCGAGGAAAACAACAGAAACCTGTTAGGGAAGTGTTGGCGAGCCTTGATTTAGAATACATGAATGCGATCTATATGTTTTTGAAACGTATTGATGTCAGAGTTTGATTGTCGTTCGTCTCCTGTCTATCGTTTTCCCGTTCAAATTGTCCTCGTCTTGTCGCTGTCTCCCCCGTTTAATACGTTTTTTAGTTTCGTTACAGTTCTGGACAACCTGTCCCATCAAACCTTATCAAGCTAGTAGTCTAAGTAGTATCACTATAAAAGTACAACAGAAACCCTAAGAAATCCTTTCCTTTCCTATTGTTCAAATGTAATCCCTAATCTCGAATCAACCGCGAATACTTCGGTTACCCAAACTAACATAGTTTTAAAGTAATTACAAAATATAATATGTAAAAAAAAATAAATGTAAAAGATTAAATGATTTCGGCTCTGTTATGCCCTATGGCGCCCGAGCCTACCAAATAAACGAAATAAGTAAAAAAAAAAAATTGAATAATTTTGTATAAACTAATAGTAAAATGTATTATAAGTTCTACATTTTTTTGTTTCACATTTCTTCACGAGGTTCGATATGAAAAAGTTGTAGATCTGGCTAAAACCTGCAACTTTGTTGAAGGCAGTTACAGTCGAATTTTGAGTTTTTTAAGTGTATTTTTAAATTGAATTTTCTCAATTTACAAAAATTACGTTCTCACAATATTTGCAGCAAAAGTTGCCTATTGTATGAAGAGTTAGATCAAAAATGTCTTCGACGAAGTTGTTCAAAATAACATTTTCTAAAAGTTTGCAGAAGAGCGCAGCCACAAATTTCATGAAACGAAAAAGTTTAAGTCAAAATTTTAACTTAAATATGGGCCACCTTATTCAACTTTTTTCTTAAAAGATGCAAAACTCAATTACGAATAACTTCCCTGAAGACATCGAGTGTCTAAAATCGACGAGAACAGAGCTAAATTGTCAATTCGGTCCATTGTACACTGTAATCTTATGAAAATTGCGCCCTTATTATTCAGATATTGTGTAAATTTGTTCGTCCACCTATCATTACTGAAAAGTAGCGTATATCGTAGTTGATGATCAGGATTCTGAAATTATTACATTGTTTTTTGTCCTCTATTCAATATGGCTTCTCAATGATCCCATGAATTGTGACAACATTTCCGCCCACCTTCTTAATAATTGATATCATGCAATGAAAATTTTCACCTCCACGATTAAGGAATTGTAGCCATTTTTTGCTCACTTTTTTTTATTTTGTGATATCTTTTTGCGCTCCTATGGTTCAGAAATTATTCTAATTTTTCATCATATATCATTCTATCTTGTGACGAAAATGGCGCCCCTATTTGAAACTATCTTGTAATTCTTAAACCCTCTGAAGGATAACATCATCTAATGAAAACTTCGTTCCTATGATTCAGATAATAAAAATTAAAAATTAATTGTTAATAATTTTAGACAAAAATCGTTGCAATCTTTAATTTCCACGATTAATGCGTTATATATTTAATTTAAGTAAGGTTAAGTTAAATGAAAACGTTTTTTTCTCTCTTATAGCAGGTGAAATCAACTCACCTATAAAAATTCTGAACTTCTACGGCAAATGAATGTAACATGTTCTTAGCAAAATGTCAATAAGAGCTGAATTTAGTTTAACCATATTAGGAAAAAGAGGACCGTTAGATTTTTTACGAAGGAGTTCAAAATATCAAATGAAACTTTTGCATCGGACGCCAATGAGCTCCGAAAAGTTTCCACTCGGATTCCACTGGAATGGAACAAAGTTGTGCGTTCGTTTTTGCTGAGGATGACACCTTCTGTAAGCTGGAGACCACCTGGTATGAAAATTAATTATGTGTTGTCATATTTTCACTTGCTTTACTTTACAGAGTTGAATCTTTCTAGCACTGTCCCTACCCTAGCATTTTCCTTCATCCGTATCCTCCGCATCATCGCCAGATCGGTGGGATAATTGAAATCATAATTCATACCCATCCATCTCTTCATAACAGTTTTCACCTCTGAACTCCCAACCATCAACCGTAAAAAGCAGATTTATCGTTCTAAATTCAAATTCAATTGTCCTCAGTGGTGATGTTTTCCTACTTGTGTCGGGAAAGGATTATCTCTTCTGTTACCCTTTTGGGTTGTAAGCGACACCCGAAAAAAATGACACTCTAAACTGTATCGAACCGTATCCCATTTGAATCGGAATGAATAGATTTAACACGGTGAATCCCCGCGCCAAGAATAAACTGCAAGTGACTGTCTCTCCGTGGGTTCGAAGAAATAAAGAAACTTGCTTCTGAGTCGAACAGCAGACAGAAAAAAAGCAGAAGCAAATTAAATCAATCCAACATTATGTTAATGATAGATTTTTTCACCTCTGACACAAACCTAAATAGACCTAATGCATGCAATCCTGCATTACCATAATCTATTTCTGCGCCACTGACGACGTTGTTCGATGGAAGACCCTTCCGCTGTCCCGAAAAAAAAAGGCTAATAAAATACAGAGGACGTTGTCGACGACGATTGCTGCCGGCGAGGACGATGTCAGACCATCAGATTGATAGGATATACCGACGACGCCACAATGTTATACGAAGTATTTACCCATTCCCCCCAACAGAAGCTTGGATCGTAATCTATTGCTTTTCCGTATAGTCTATTTTCTTGTCTGCACTGGCGAAGTGGACACCCGGAATGTAGGCCTTCGTTCCCAGTGGGAGGAGGCGCCAACCATTTAGGTTTATGGCCATGTTCAGAGTCGTAAAAAGCGAAGAGGTAAATATCGGGCAATCACCACCACTCAGATCCAACCGACGAAAATGGTGAAGAATTTTCGGGGAATTTTCGAAACCACTCGTGCATAATCTTGCCCCATTACCTACCGAAGCATTTGGGCTTTTGGATATTTGGGCGGCTCGGATCGCAATTGGGCGATAAAATAAAATGCTTCCTAGTCTAGTTGGAGTATTTCCTGCACGAGAGCCAGTAAGGAACTTTTGAAACCGATTTCGATTCCAAATTTAAATAAACCTATCATCCGCACAAAAAGCTTTGATCTGACCAATTGTCACCTACAGTTCACGCTTCCCATCAACCGCAGTTCGATTGAGCCATTTTGCACTTGCACAGGCGTTTATCGACACCTACCCTCTAAGTTGTGTGTATGGCACTCGAAATCGGCGAGGACCGTCGTCACACATCAAAGGGATCCAGTAGGAAAAAAGAGCACTCCCACTGCGAGGCACGAGTGCGTGATGGTTGGTCATCCCATACCTGCCGCCGCCCTGTCCCAGCTTTGTCAATCAAGCGTTCGGTGGTTTTATAATCAATATGTCACCACCTCCAATGCTAGATTCGAATCGAAGCCGACTGACGAGCCCGTGTTCACTTTGATGTCATCACATATGGGGACAAAATAGTATCTCCATAGAAAGTGTAAAATGGAATGTATACAACAAGTTGCAAAATGAAGATTTTTTCAATACGAATCGTCCAATTTTTTTTTGCAACGCGAGTTTTGCCGAGTTGGATAAATACGAAGAGTGCTGAAAAAATAAAGGTATGCAACGATTTGCATAAGGGAGGTAGGTTTACCAGTATTCGTAACACAAAGGATAAATATTTTTATTGATGAATCAACAAACCTTTGATTTTTGCTCATGCCTTTTAACGAAAACTTTCAATCTATGTTTAGCAAGAAATATATAACCACCATTCTGAAATCTAAAACTAAGGAACTATTTGGACAACTCTAGAAAAGTAAACTCTAGCTGGAAAAGTAAACAAAAACAAAGTACATTCCATCGCTTTCTCATTTGACGAAAATTTTCACTCGTGGAATTTTAGGTTTTTAATGGACTGAACTGCATAGCTCATCATATCTTTAAAACATTTATGATTAGTAAATGTATTTTTATCTTCTAAAATTTCAACAACAAATAATTTGAAGATGTTGGCTAATAAAGAATAAATTGAACCACTCGAGATGAGGGTAATATGAATACCGGGGCAGAGCGAACACTATCGGATTGTATTTGACATGGCAAGAATTTACCTGACAAATGGCAAAACGTGGTATCGATTGCGGAATGTATGTGATGTCTGCATTGAGTATGTACCAGAGTCCAAGAATTCTTCTGGCCAGATACACGGTGTACTATATTAAGAAGGTGATATATTCCGAAAACTGACAGCTACTTGACGACGTCATTCCTATCCACCTCGAACAAATTTACGAAAAAGGTGATCTAGTGGTCCGGAAGGTATATGGTACGATACGAGTGACGTCACATTTTTACAATCAAACTTGATATTTACATCAGTAAAGAGCCTGTCTTGTTAATTTTTATACCGTTGATGAAAAAATAATCTTACAATCAAAGAAACCCGTGTTTTCTGTTGAACAGGCAAACGAACTGATGAAGCACACGCCGGATTTGCAATACTGGATAACTTTGAAATATATGCAGAAGTTGCATGTTCATTTTACCCACATGTTTCAAACATTTACTTTGTGGAAAAAAATTTTCAATGTTATAATAATGATGATAAAATTATATTTCCAACAAAATATGTCAACTTTTCAATTTTTCAGGCCTACTATGTTCTGAAGAGTTTTAGATATGAGCAAAATACACATTTTCTCTGAAGACGTCATACCTCTAAAATTTTCATATGAAAAGATATAAGCGTTTTTGTAGGTTTGCCTATTAGTTTCGTAAAACGATACGTAATCCGAGGTAGGTGGTACACCTACCCCACAACATTTTTAGCAATTACGAAAATTGCTGTTATACCTATATAAACTGTGTCGGATTCAGATCGTTCAACGGAATATGATTAGCTATATAATTAAGTTATTGAGAAATCCAGAGCATTTCGACGGAGCTGCTCTTATATTAATTTGACAACTTCCTAAAAATAACTGAGAAGTACCACTTTTCAGCGCCGCTATGAAACAATTCTGAAAAGAAGCAAATTACAATACTTTCTTATAGTTATTGCGTTAGCGATCGCTTCTAAAACAAAAAAAAAATCAGAGATCATTTTTACGGTAGTTAATATCTCATCAATGTATCAAAAAAATGTTCGTCATGTTTCCAAAAAGTAGAGATTAACTAGTAAGCCACTGCTGTGATCCCTCCATCCATCTAGAAATGACAGAAAATCCTCAAAGGAAATTTCAAGAATTTCACACAAAAATTGGCATCATCCTAACCCTGATTAACCGGGGCGATCGTTAAACATAATTTTTGACGTGGACGTGACAAGAGGAGGTGCTCAAAAAAGATTAAATTCAACGTAACATAACTCGTAGACCATCGGTGATGTGAATATCATAGCATAGCATAGACTGACTGTACATGTCAATGGTTGCTACTCCGTGATTGATCGGAACTGGTAAGAATTGCACTACGATCCAAATGAATAAGGGATGGGAGTTTCCGCTTATTCTCGAAGTGCAATTTTAGCAGATCTAATATTATTGATCAATAACGGCGCCGGCCAAGTCTTTACAGTCAGTTGGGATGGGGAAGGAATGTTAGGGTGTAATGATTGTTGCTTCTAGAGACCGAGAATACCTCTGCATCTCCACAATCACCACGGGAAGGGTGTTTATTAGTGAGGGAGGAAAAGATCTGGGAGTCACCTCTGGTCGGTGATGCGATCCATGGACAAGGGGGAAATATACGACTTATATTTAAAGCTAGTTTTGTATTTTTGTCTCGAGAAGTTTTTGGTAGAAGCTTTAAAAAATACGTCAACATCTATAATGTCGAACAATTCAAAAGATGTTTTTATCAATGACGAAAACTGAAAATTACATGTATATATTTTAAATTATATGAAACAGGAATAATGCCGACACTTGTAGTGACGAACCATACATAGTTTGTTTGAAAATGACATATGAGTATTACTGTGCATTTTGTCTCGATATGGTAGAAGTTTTAAAAAATACGTCAACATCCACAATGTCGAACAATTCAAAAGATAATTTTTAATAATGTCAAAAAGAGAAAAATATATGTATATTGAAATTGTATAAGAAAATAGCATAATGCCGACACTTATAGTGACGAACTATACAAAGTTTGTTTTAATATTACATAAAAGTTACGCTTTTAAGAAAAAATGTGTTATCATTAGCATGAAACGAACTCACCATGGTAATCCATTCTCGACTGAACACAAAACTGACACTGACAGCAAAACTTCTTGGCGTTCCGAAAACAAACCGTCTTGCTTTGCCCTTCCCAAACACCTACCCAGCAAGACGCTCCAAAACAGGGAAAAAAAAAATCTCCGGCGACGAAAACGCGCGAAATCGTGAGCAAAATCGATCGGACGACGCAAAACCGAACTGTCCTGCTTGGGCCTCACGAAGCACTACCCAGCAAGACGCTCCAAAACAGGGGAAAAAAATTCTCCGGCGACAAAAACGCGCGAAATCGTGAGCAAAATATATCGGACCAATTTGTAGACCATTGGTGATGTGAATATCATCTTTAAATGCTATATTATTGTGGCTTATAGTTCTTGGCGAGGACGTTACTCTGCAAAATCGATTAGTGGTGGAATTAGTGATTTGGAATTCCTAATGGTTTGCCACTACTGAATTCTATAAAAATATTCTACCTACAAAAATCCTCTGAAAATCCTATATGGAAATTCCCATATAATTCTGTAAAATTTCCTTAAGCGCTTATCCAGAATCAAACATTTGGCTTGTTTGAAATATTTTCTTAAGATTTTTCAAAGAATTTCTCTCCAAATCTTAAAGATAATCGTACAGAGATGCCTCCTGGAATAACAAAAAAAATCTTCTTGGACTTCTTGAAGAACAATTCTGAAATACCTCAAGGTTTTTCTTTGCAGCTTTTGCTCCAAAACACGAGAAACTACCTCACGAATAGTATAAGTAGAAATCCAAGGTTCCCCCAAGAATATCAAAGCGTCTTTCATCTGAAAATTTTACTTAAGATATCTGCATGAATTTCTCTATTCTATTTTCCTCAAGTAACTCCTTCAGTTATTCCGTATTGAGTACTTCTGAATATTACGCTCGGATCATTTTGAAAAAAATGGTGAAGTTTTTGTCCGGAATAACTTTGGAAAACAATTCGAGAATCCACCCTATAATTGATCATTGTTTTACCCTAAGTAACTACTTGAAATTGTAAAAAAATATTTACGTACAGATACATCCTGGTTAATCTACTAACAGTGGTTTTCGTATCGTGCTCCGCAACTGTTTTGTAAATTTATACCAATGCCTTGAAAATATCAACTGTTTGCTTCAAAATACGCAAGAGTAATAAAGTAAAAAAATAAAGAACAAAACTATCGATCGTGCTGGAAAAATCGAATGATTTTGTATGTTTCATAGACGTACTATGAAGTAAAGACATTGAATTTGTTGTTAGACTCCACAAAACGTATATGCGTCTGAGATATTATTGCGGAAAAGCGTCTAGAATTAATTTCAGCTACTAAGGGGTCCATTACTAGCATTGAAACCCTAGAGAACAAAACAGTGGTCTTAAATAAAAATTTGAACGATTGGTCGCAAAAAGATTTACTAATCGATCAAATTTGAGTTCATTTACAAATTTCACAACGCCAAAAATGGTCATTTTTTGGCAACCACTCATTCGTCGTAATGCTTTTTGTATGAATATTCCACAAATTTTGTATAAGCAGTAACATATTGAGTATGCCCACCCCAGCCCTGTGGGTAGAGTGTTGAACTTGTAACAAACGCTTTAAAAACTCGCTCAGTTGTTCTGTTACTTAGAAAAACTGATCAAGTTTTTGTAAAGTCGTCAAAAGCCAGAAAATTTCTCAACATATTTCAAGCAATTAATTTAGAAATAAATAAAGCGTGTAAAATCCAGATTCCAAGTGATGATGGAGGACACATGCGTCGTGCAACAAGTTTATTTCAAAAAGTACTCCGCGAGCCAAAAAGGGCTTAAACCCCCTGTTCGAGAAGTGTTTCAAGAATTTTACCGACAGGTTTGATGCCCGATAAAATTCTTTGGAAATACTTTCATTCCGAAATTTATACAGAAACTACACTGTCGTTATACGCTTAATTGTCTCATACTACTTTTTATGCATATTGACTTTTTTACCATCAAACAGTTTATTTTTAACGTATATTTTTAAAAAACACTTACAAAACATTTACTTTTTTTTTGGAAAACTCAATGAAAAGTAAACCAGGTCAATTTGTCCCACTGTTGTATTTCTCTACGCATAACTATCATACTATACAATTCGCAGCGCTAATCTCAAACAAAATATTCAGTACGCAGTTTTTAACTAACTGTTTTGGAAAATCGTTTCAAATATCTTCTTCCTACGTTTACTTTACATTCCATGTAGAACACATTCTGTTCTATATCCTTGTATTATCGGGATGCATTCATATTAACACTTTCAACATTAACATTAACATAATTTCTCATCCGTTTTTGAACGATTTTTTGTCGAATTTTCAGAGTTGATCGCAAAATACTTCTAGTTTTTGGAACCACGACCATTATTGATAAATTTGGAATTACCGATTTATGGTAATTCCATATTTATCACGGACTACTGAGGTAATTCCACTTAAAGAATCAGTTACAATTTTAGTTTCGTCCATTGCTTGCGTTATATATAATTTCATTATTTAGCAAACCAACTCCAGAGAAGAATAGTTCAAGCGTTTTTGGATGATTCGTGGAAGTGATCGTTATATTAACGATTCTGAAACCAGGCTTACGACATACCAATCTTCATGAATTTTCAAATCAAGTTTAAAGATGATTTAAACGTATTCGGATGACTTGATCACAAGACGGATTTTCAAGGATACCCGGATCCCTGGGGAAAATAGCCACTAAATTGGCGGTTCTGAAACCTAATTGGATGACTTGATCACATGCCAGATTGGTTTAGACACCCTGTTCACCAGGGTAAGTGACCATTATATTGGAAGTTCTGAGACCTATCTTGCGATATATTACACTTCATGAGTTTGAAAATCAAGTCTTAAGAAGAATAGTTCAAAAGGTTTTGGATGACCTGGGCACTTACTGGGTTATTCCGGGTAATTGGTTTGCTGGGCAATGACCAATATATAGCGACGTATCAAATATCACGTTTTAGCAAACTATGTCGAAAGAAAGATCAAATCGTGTGAAAATTAGGTCGTGAATTGGGAGTTAAATATTTACTTCGCCGAACAACCATGAAACCGCAGGTGAGTTTCTGTCAAGCCTGCAGCTGGAAGAACATATAGCAATTTATCACCTTCACTAAATCTTATAAACTCTCTAACTTATTCATCCACTCTTTCTTTCACTAAATGATGAGTTTCATTATCTCACACACAGTAAATTTGAAAAGTTAAATCCAAATCCAAAACTATTAGCACATAATAGGTCACTACTATCAGTGGAACTATTATGCGTAACAATTTGCCAAAAACCCCCTTATTTCTAGCATAGCAGTTCCTGCTTTGAATTTCATAGCAAAATTTACTCTTTTTTCTCATAATACAAACTCTTGATTCTAATGAACACGCTATTATTTATAATATTGTAATACAAGGCATAAATATAATAATATCTTTAAACGCGTTTCTCTCGGTTTGCGATTTGTTTACAACAATTCGTGCTACAATGTATTCTAACCAGAGGTTGAATTCTGAGAAAAATGAGAGTATTTCTCACTTATCGCTCTCTATAACAATCATGATTCGCAACACATCATGGGGGTCTATTTGTCGTCTACTGCTAATCGGAGCTGTAGCAGTAAACGTTATCCAGCTCTTATAATGTGCTGCAAATCATGCGACAAATGAGAGATTCTCTCAATTTTCTCAGGAAGCTCAGGAGGAATTTCTATTAAAATCCATGGAGAAATTAAAGAATAATCCCTGCGAATGCCTTGTAAAAATCTCTGGTTGTCTGGTTGTAAAATCAGGACAAAATACAAAAGGAAATTTTTAAGACAGTTTGTTAGTATTTAAATAAAATTTCCAAAAAAAAACCTGTAGAAAAATGTTTGAAAAAAATAGTCTTGCGAATTAATAGCTATATTCCTGGTTGAATTCCACGACACATTATTTTAAGAAAAAAAAAACAAAAAAACTATGTTAGTTATGGAGTTATAAAGCGTATAACACTCATATTCACTCTCCGTTCCTTGGTAGAGTGTTCAGCTCTTAAGGTCCACGGGGCCTTCCTTAGCCGTATGGTTAGAGTCCGCGGCTACCAAGCAAAGCCATGCTGAAGGTGTCTGGGTTCGAATCCCGGTCGGTCCAGGATCTTTTCGTAATGGAAATTTCCTTGACTTCCCTGGGCATAGAGTATCATCGTACCTGCCACACGATATAGGAATGCGAAAATGGCAACCTTGGCAAAGAAAGCTCTCAGTTAAGAACTGTGGAAGTGCTCATAAGAACATTAAGCTGAGAAGCAGGCTCTGTCCCCGTCAGGACGTTAATGCCAAGAAGAAAAAGGTTTTTTTATAATATTGTATCGTATTTTGCTCTGACAACTAACAGAACAGTTTGATTTTTTTCTCAGTCACTGAGACTGCGTGTTATACGAATAGCTTCAACTATCCATTGCACCAACACTACTTCTCCCGACCTAATGAATTGACCGTTACGATTCGAATCACCGCTCTTCCCGGGCGCAAACTGATTTGATTCGATTCCGATGTCAGCAGCACAGCAGTAGCAACGGTCAATCTCCTGCTGGGAAAATTGACTCACTCGAAGATAAAAGGGATTCTTCGAACCCAACATTAATTCACATGGACTCACCTATGGCACTACGACATGGAACTGTGATTTGCTCTTGACACCTTCTAGCACAGCAGCACCGTAACTGTTTGATGAAGGCTTCTTTGGATTGAATGTCTCCCGGTAGTCTGTATGTGGCACTTACCTGGAAGTAGAAACAGAAGGTACAAGAAATGGATTATTGAGTTGTAACAAATTGGATCAATCGAATGCACTCAAATAAGCCAGCCACAAATTAACCCTATCTCAATCGGCAGATGAAACGTAGTTTTCCATTCTTCAATCTGATCGTAGATTCTCACGGTTTTCAAGTCCCGTTCGAGTCTGAATTCCTGAACAATTGATTTGCAATCAAATTCGAACAAATTTCCAAAAAGTCACCCCTTTTCCCTTGTTCGAGATCAAGAATGTCATTGTTCTTCGAGAAGGTTGATTCTCGTCTTCGATTTTCAAAAAAAAAAAAAAACTCCCCTCTGTTGTGATCGAACTGATGATGACGACGACGGAATGGGATGACCCCTTTTTCGGGAATCGAACAAGAAACGAATAAGGATGCATCTGACACGCAAAGGCATTTAATTATTAGAGGGACCGACGAAAGGGTTCGATCGGGAGTAATCCCAGGTGGAAATGAGATTTGCAGTTTTGTCGATTTTGGTACAGTATGGTCCTTGAAAATCATCGAAAATCATTGTTAACTTTAACACATTCATAACTTGTTTGATAGTAGTTTTAATACATTGTTGAAAAATATGGTCACGTATATGGCGAACATACTGCAGTAATTATAAATTACATTACCCAACGAAAAAAATGCTAAATTCAAGTTCGCAGCATTTCCGCATTTTTTGTGGTCCATACTGTTTATTCCTTAGCAGCATAGAGAGACAATACATTCAATTGAAAGAATTGCGAGAAACTTAAATTCTCTTCCGAAAAAATAAATAGTTCACTATATATTCACGAAAACGCGACGTGAGACAAGACATAACACTTGTCTCACGTCGCGTTTTCGTGAATGTCGTGTTGTTCTTACGTTAGCACAAATCACATAAATTTATAGTGAGTTCACTATATGACAAAGATTATTCATGCATAAATTTATTTATAATAAAATGTGATGTGGAAAAAAAAAACAAATTGATGAAAGTTTACTGTTTTGTTTTGTCCCTAAACCTGGAGAGACGACAATCGCATACGATGTAGATGACTGCAAAAACTAATCACAAATGAAAAGTAATAAAACCGCTTATACTACGGCACATCTGTAAATGATTGTCCTACATTTTTGCCAAATTCACGCATCAACCCCTTCGCAAAAGACTCTCAACAGCAGTCAGCAGTTAATCAACGGAAGCAGCTTCGCTTTCGCCATGGGTTGTCTATTAAATTGTTTCGCACCATCTCCTGGCACCAGTAGGGACGAGTTTTCCTTTGCCATTGCCAAATCTTCGTCACGCAAACGAAAGAGTTCTTGGCAAAAGTCCAATTTGTCACGCATGTGGTTCCATCATCGGAAATTGTCTTATTGTCACCGGCGGAAGAGATGGGTCGAAGCTGGTGAAGGCACGGCTCAAGACAAAGCAGATGATTTGGGGTAAATTTTGGCAAGGGTCTTCAGGTTAACAATGGCAGGATAAATTGGTTTTAGATTGGATGCACTTTGTGAATTAGAGTAAAGTTAGACAAATTCGTGACTGTTTCGGTCATATCAGGCATAGATAAAAATCTTTATCTTTCTTATGATTTTATTAACGTTTCTGTAGCATGGCTTGTAACTTAAATACAGTAGTCTTTAACCCGTATAGGCCTGAGTGAAAGAAAAAATACTAAAACCTTTACCACTCAGCGAATACTTAACGGATTCAAATAATTTTTTGTCAGTATACTGGCCTACTTATCAAGTTTCTAGAAGTGGCCGGAGGAACTCGTGAATACTCCTATTGCCGGAGTTATTGCGGTGAGTTACTGGGTCAAGTCGGGTAGAAAAAGGCGATTTTTTGGGACATGCCAAGTTATCTTTATTTATTCCCAAAGGCAATCATTTTAATTTGCATATTTCATTAAGTTCTGATATTCAACATTATAAATAAATAGTTTTGCACCGTCTAGAGTGTACCAGATGCGGCCAATCGAACTTAATGCCCTGAAGAACCGGCCCTAGATTTGTTAGGTACTAAACCGTTTGAAATCTCTAAAAGTTTAGATCGAACATAATAGTTCACTAAAATGGGTTCCCATAAGCTTGACACAGATGTTTAGATACAAATTGAGCACTTTATCATAAATTTGAGGCATCCCGGGGACCCGAAAATGGTCATTCGTAGGATCTATCAAATGCAGTTGACATAATTATTCAATTTAATCGATTATCAGAAGGTTTACGCTCATGCATTTTTCTTAAAACTCTTTGATATTGTGGCCACATTATAGCCGATTCTGGAAATTATCTGTGACTTGAAATTTGCCTACCTCCAGGGGCCAAGAAGCACAGAACCCTTGTCACCAGACCTGACCCAGTGACCCATCGCAATAACTCCGGCCGCAGGAACATTCCAGAGATCCTTTGACCACTTTTAGAAAATAAATATGTGTACGAGTATACTGACAAGAAATAATTGAAATCCGTTAAGTATTCGCTGAGCGGTGAGAATTTTAGTAATTTTTCTTTCACTCAGGCCTATACGGGTTAAATTGAGTTTATCTGCCATTCTTCGAAATAGTTTATTCGCCTTTTCGCTACCATACAAGACATGAATACATCAATATTGATCGAAAAACAGTGCTAAAAATCCATTTGATATATTTGGGTAAAGGTCTCAATGAAGGAAGGAAGGACCATTGACATTAGCCCTGATAAGATAGGAGTATACATCCTGACGAACTACGTTGATCCCAGATCCAAACGACTTCCTCTCCTTGGCATTACGTCCCCTCTGGAATAAAACCTGCACAGTTATTTACTAAGAGCTTCCCTTGCCAAAGTTCCAATTTTTGCATTCGTATATCATGTAGCAAGCACGATGGTACTCTATGCCCATGGAAATCAAGGAATTTTCCTAAACGAAAAGATCTTGGACCGACCTGGAACCAGACAGCTTTAGTATATCCACAAATAAAAGACATTCGAGTCCGATTGTAAAACTGTGTTAGACAATTAAAAACATTTTTATATGGTTCCCATGATGATGTCAGTGGTGAATATGAAATATTTCAAGATACTGATAATCACCACTGATTGATGCAATACGCTGTGTAGCAGCGCTAGTGATTTGAACGTGTTTTAGCTTGAATCACAGTTAACAGATGTTCATGCTAGAACAAAAATCTTCTGAAAACCTGTGGATATATTAAAACTTAAACACATTGAGCTCACTAGAGACACTCACTATACAGCGTATTGCGTCATTCAGTGGTGAATATAAGCATCTTGAAATATTTCACATTCACCACTAACGTCGTTATGGGAACTTAGCGATAACAGCGCCACCACGATGTTGCTACTTGTATTGCCATTTGAAACGATCGTTGATTGTTCTACATAGTTCACAATCGGACAACAGCGTCTGTTATTTGTGCTTGAATATTGACACAGTAGATGAAAAAAACCGAAATTAGTACTGTACCATTTAATTCCACTATAGGTTGTATCCTTTGACAGATACGCGTATTTCGACCTCAACCGTAAGGCCGTTTTCAGTGTCTAGTATACGACACTGAAGACGGCCTTACAGTTGATTTCGACCTCAACTTCAATGCGCATCTGTCAAAGGATACAAACTCTAGTGGAATTAAATGGTATAGTACTAAATTCGGGTTTTTCATCTACTTATAGGTATTCTACTAAACAGCTCGAAGATTTATTATCATTGACACAGTGTTTTAGCAAATTTCTGTTCTAGCATGGATATCTGATATCTGTAGTATACCTTTGCTTTTTATTCGCGAACTTCACCATTTTGGTATTTCATGAGTTGTGTTTGATCCTTCGACCTTGATGCTTGCTCCTGCGGGGGCCGGCGATGAGGACAGGATCAAACATGTCGCGCGTCGGTCGAGTGAAAGTGAAAAAGTGGCGTGATCGCTTAGTTGTGTTTGATCCTTCGACCTTGATGCTTGCTCCTGCGGGGGCCGGCGATGAGGGCAGGATCAAACATGTCGCGCATCGGTCGAGTAAAGTGAAAAAGTGCCGCGTTCGATAAGTTCTTTTTGATCTTTCGACGTTGACGCTTGCTCCTTGGCAGTGCGTCAAGAAAGCCCGAGCAGTCGTCAGTTGTTTTCCCTCTCGGGACGCGCGCCTATTTTCTCTGTGTGTTTTCATATAGCCGAGCAAACGAGTGAAGCTGAAAGTGGATTGTTGCTGCTCAAGGATGACGGATCAATTGGTGAGCTCGTTTCATGCTACTATATCTAATCTATAAAATATGTATGATTGCACCTTTAATAATTTTTAAACAAACTATGAAATGTTCGTCACTGTGAGTGTCGACATAAACTCTGATTCATAAATTATTTACGTCAAATTTTTTTTACTCAAAACACCTTTTTCCTTTTACTTTTATTTTTGTAATTAAAAAAAAACTTTGAATGGTTCGACACTACGAGTGTAGACTTGCGAAAGGTTCACTTTATTCAACAAACTTTGATAAGTTCGTCACCTCAAGTGTCGGCATAATTTTTCTCTACATAGATATTGTTCACACCAAATAGAAAATTTTATATTTACATATAAGCATATTTATAGCTCACAAATAATTATTTATCATGGTCTAATCACTTATCAAAGTGAATCCTGTGACCCAACGATCCTCCCCATTAACAAACATCCCTCCCAGTAACCTTTGTGGAGATGCAGAGGCAAACACGGTCTCCAAATAGCAAAGGTTACACACTAACATTCCTTCCCCCAATCCCACCTGACTGCAAGGACGTGGCCGGCGCCGTTATTGACCATGTATAAATAGAGGCACTGAATTATGCACACTGAAGAAGATTTTGGCCAATCCCAGCCGATCTTCTAGTTGATTCTTTGTGCATTTTCACTGACCTCGGTCAATCACGGAATAGCAACCATTGATATGTGTAGTCAGTCTAAGCTAAGCTAAGCTAAGCGAACTTCACCATTTTGGTATTTCATCAATTTGGGGGTGTTGTTGAATATCGTGTATGTCTTAAGAGATAGTACAGTACTGTCTCCTCAAAATTTCAGTACTCAGTACGGTCTACTTTTAGGAGTTGAGGATAATTATATTAATTGAGAACTTGGCCGGCAGAATAATGTGTAACATATGATATCTCCAGATCCTGATGATTTGGAAGGTGGGTGTCTTTGGCAAAGTTTTTCAGCAGCTTAAGGACTGATATACGGAATTTTACCACCAGGTGGCGCTAGTGGGCATGCAACATTTGTTTTTTTCTGATATCTCAGGGGCCTGACCACTTAGAAAGATGGCGTCTTTTGCAAAGTTGTTCAGAAGCTCAAGGATTAGCATAAACATCTTTATGGTATGACATTTGAAATTTTACCATAAGACAGCAATAAAGAACATGCAAGTTTTGCTTTGACGATTCTTAGAAACGATGAGTTAAGAGGTTCTTTAGTTTAGTTTATTAGATCGTTTTGCGGAATTATTGCTTCCTCATCCCCGCTGTGAGGTATTTAATCCATTGATGATTGGAAAGCACCCCTCAGGTTGCTTCCAAGACTTCTCCAGCTCTACTGTAGGTTTTGATCTGACCATAAAGCATGAAATTCATGGAATTCCAGATCGGCTCCGTTCGGAGTATATTCCACTAATTTTTGTAAACAAGTTCGGTCATGTCAGCAGCGACAGAACGTTTTACACTGATGGGTCAAAAACAAATTATTCCACTGGATTTGGTGTTTATAACGAATTTAATAGTGTCGCCCATTGTCTTAATTGATCTTCATTGAGTGCTTTATTGAATTACACCATCACCATGGTATGGGTCCCTTCACATTGCTCGATACCGGACAATGAGAAAGCAGACTCACTCGCCAAGGTGGGCGCTATGGAAGGCGCTATTTATAACTGTCAAATCGCCTTCAATGAATTTTTCGCAATTGCTTGTCAGAATACCCTGCACAGTTGGCAGCAAAAATGAGACAATGGTGACTTGGGTAGGTGGTTGCATTCTATTCTCCCTCTGGTATCTAAGAAGCCATGGTGTAAAGCAGTGTTGTGAAAAACTCAATTTCTCAAAACTCACGCTTGAGATTTTTCATGCGTGAGTTGTCAATCAAGCAACTCAGCAGTCAAAATATCACGGATGAGTTGACTCACCTTTTTGACTCATTGGCTCGTATTTCCACAGTTTTCTCACAAACGGCAATCATTTCTTGTTAGTCTGATAAAGTTATGGTAATCATTTTTATCGTAAACTACAATATTCGGGTTTGCGAGCGAATAATTTTTTACGGTTTAACTTAAAAGTAGATGGAGTACCGTGTACCTTTTAATTCCGCTCCTGAATGCTTATCTTTGACAGATACGCGTATTTCGACTACCACTTGCAGTCTTCTTCAGTGTCAGTTACTCGTGGATACGAGTTACTGACACTGAAGAAGACTGCAAGTGGTATTCGAAATACGCTTATCTGTCAAAGATAAGCATTTAGGAGCGGAATTAAAAGGTACACGGTATTCCATCTACTTTTAAGTTTCTCTATTTGAGATTCTGCTCAGAGGATTCGAACATTCATTAAAGAGTTTACGGTTTAAGTTAATTGAGTGGTTTTGCATCAAAAATCTCAAGCGTGAGATTTGCGACGCAGATCTCTAATGAGTTTGCTTTCACGGGAGAGCGTATTGATTACGATTTGAGTGTAAGTCTATCAACACTGGTATGAATGGTTGAACATTAGTCGCGATTTTATCAAAGTAATGTGTCGGCTGATGTCCTGTTTGGTTTCGTACTTTGGTTGGTTCTGACGACTCCGTCCTCCCATTGGTTTTCATTTGTCCACCTTGGCTTCTCGGAATACGTCTGTTTGTACTGTTACAGGCTATCGTATTAACTCTACGGTTGACCTGAAACAACACTGCTTAACGTCATCAAGCATCCCCTAAATCCTTTCCTTCCCCGAAAATTAGGGTACTCCCTAATCTCGGCCAAACAGCGAGTTTTAAGGTTCTCCAAAACTAACATAGAACGTTAAGAAGCGAATGTGATCTTGTAAAAAAAACAACAAATGAATTCGGCTCTGTTACGCCTAACGGCGCTTGAGCCTGAGAAATAAAAATAAGGTAAAGAAAGGTCATGAATCAGGTGTCTACATTGTTTTCATACTCATGAAACAGTAAGTTGGAACACGCAGTCTCTGGCCCAGTTGGAATGTTTTGCCAGAAAGCTTCCGCATATTATAGTGATAAAAAATATACATCATGAATGGATCATTGAAGGTAGTTTTTGCCAGTGCTCACCGCATCAAAACAAAGGCGCCACTTTATATGGGATTTAACATTGTGACAGCATTCTGTTCTGTCAAACACACAAGGCTACGGTGGCGCTATCTATGATTTCCATAGCGGCCGTTTTGGTTATTTTAATGATCCATTCAATTTTTTTTTTGTCCATAGGAAGACTTATGTTTATGTTTATATTTATTAATTTCAAGCTGTTAGATCGAAGATGCCACCGACCGATGAAAGACGTCAAATGTTTGTTATCATAATTCGATCTTCATAATAAATGGATAATGTGACGACCAAACCCTCCCCGCGATGGAGATGGCCTAATGCAGAAGGTGCCGTTTTATTTCTATCGGGTCCACTGCTGTTAAGTGTTGCGAGTACACTGAGGCAAAAATCTCGCATGATTTTCATAAGATCACACTAATGAACGCGTTTTTGATTATTTTTTGTTCGTTCATAAGACACTTGTGTATTTCATTCGACGAGATTGAGATTCATAAGACAAGTGTAATTTTTTCATAACAATCAATTGTCAATGTCATAAGAACGCTTATGAATCCCATTGCTCATCATTGCGAAGAACCACGTGAGGCAAATTTTCTCATTTCAGTATCAGAAATTCAATATGGCTTCCGAAATGGACGTGTTTGCTGATTTGTCGCTGGCTGACTCCGTTTCTAATGGTAAATATTTTCTATTTATCATCAATTCCGCTGTAACTAACACTTTCTTTCGAACAGATTAAGGAATTGGATTCAAACAATAAGATTTGTGAATGAAAATTCAAAACAATTTGTATGACGCGTAAGAAATCACAAACCCCCCTCATCCATTAATCCGCCCCTAACGTAAAGCTGCAACAATTCAGGCGTTCTTCACAACTTTTCTCAATAATGTTTCGCTGCTATGATATACTTCTTTGCGTTCAAAATAGATTAGCCAACTAGAGAAAATCGAATTTTCATCCATTTTGTCGTATCGCAAATCGATTCTAATGCGTACAGTAAAGTGCTTTGATCGAATTGCGGCGTGACAAAATGGATGAAAATTTGATTTTCCCAAGTTGGTTAACCTATTTTTCAACGCGGATTAGTATTATTCATTCATTGAAATTTATAATCTAAAGCTCAAATTACACAAGACAGTCTTATGGAACCAAGAATGGTTCAGAACATAATTCATAAGACTATCTATGGATTTTGTTATCAAGTCAATGATGGTTCATAAGATCATCTTACGAAATTCCTTCGAGGTGTATTATGGAAACAACATCTGCCGAAAACCATACGATGGTCTTATGAATTTCAAAGATTTTTCTTGTGTCGTAATTCCATAAGCAAATCTTATGACAGTCTTACGTTTGCTTTCCTCAGTGTAGGAACAATGGATCAATGCACGAGTTCACTAATTTGACGTTTGAGCGGTGCCGAATTCACTGGTTGCTATGATCACAAAAATAACACGGCACCGCTAAAACGTCAAATAGTGAACCCGTGCATTGGTCCATAGCACGGCCGGATTGATATAAAATCATCATAAAACCAACTTTGCAAGTCGTACAACAACGTGATGAAATTTGATCTCCCTAGAATAATAACAGTTAAATTAATTATTCCTAAATAATTTGCTAAAGCCTACTTTATTCTACCTTAATTGAATTACAAGTGAGTACAATTAGAATTTGTTAATTATAACTAAGGATCATGCAAATTTATTATTCTAGTAATTGGATAACCTAACTTGGAAGACACGATAGAGGAAGAATTTTGTTGTGAAGATTACTGAATATTTGTAAGTCCTAATGAATTCATGCACATGCAAATATCATCTAACTAAATAAACTTACAGCTAAAGTATATCCCACAATCACACTTGTTTGGATTGGCCTGGGGTTGTTTCGGTGACAACAGATAACATAATGAGTGATGGACATGACTTCCTCATGGTTAAGAAGAGTATTTATTTTTTGTTATAGATCTTTGAGCTATATTTCCAAACTTATAAAGAACAGAAAAAATCAACAAATAGATATCGCATTGACGAAAATTCAGACAATTGAAAATTGTGATTAGTTGAACACGAGCTTAAGGCTGTGATCCTGAGAGGGACTCGCGAAGAGAAAAATTATCAACGTCATATGCAGCCCAGATTCCGCTGCCACGAAACGTCAAATGCAGCCGAAAAGCATTGTAATCAAAATAAACTGTTATTGAAAACCTCAGTCGGTGAAGCAGTTTTTCCAAAGACGCTGTTTCCAAAAACGATGAACTTCTTGTCAAGTGAGGAAGTGACTTTGGATTGTGAAAAGACGACCAAGAAGCACAATGTATTGGAGTTCGAAACGTTGCACCAACACCAATGTTGTCTTTGCTGACCACCGAAAATCTACCAGCGATTGCTTCAAGCGCAACATGAAATCATTGGCGGTAACATCAAACGTTGGTACATTACTGAATTCTGGTGAGATCGTTTTTAATACTCAATATTTATTTTGATAAAATTGTACATATGCTCTCATATTTTATGAGAATAAATATATAAAAAGACTTGTTGACGAGTTCACGTCTGCTGGTCACGGATACGAGAACGCATTTTTTACTGTGTAGGGGAAAGGATCAAAATAACTTTTCATCTCGTTTCAGAGAGCGAGCAAAGGCGCAACAATGCAAAGAAACAATGGAGTGTGCATTAACTTTCTTAGCAACGCCACTCCCAACGATTTTAACTATAACCCTGAATTGAAACGGTTGGTACGGTTGTCCCCGTTTCTTCCTCCCTTGAATTGAAAAAAAATTGTCCATTAGTTCATTCATTCTTGAATAACCTAATAGGGAGCCGGATCCTATTCTTGGCAATTTTGATTCACTTCGGCAGTGAAGATTTTTTAAAACTACAAAATACTAGCAAAATTTCAGAGGATTCGGCCGAGAAAAACCCCTAATGCCAAAGTGAATCATGGAAGTGCCCAAGTGGTTCTATATCCTAGTCATGATTTTTTCAATTTTTTTCTACCCCAAAGTCTGCACAGTGCGCCTGGCCATTTTAATGTTTGTATCATATCGCTGAAATTCTGCCAATATTAATACTGACAAGAAAATACCTGAATATATTTAGGTATTGCTAGGATGCTTTTCAATATTGGCTGTGCAAGCGCTTAGATTAGATAAGATTAGAACTATCGGGAGCAGAAAATTGAACTGTCAAGTTCAGTGTTTGGATTTTAATCCGAATAAGCCGATCGAACCATATTCGGCGAGTGTAACAATTCGCGAACCAGAACTGTTCGTGGCCAGGCTTGATAATTCTCCTCAACATCATCAGAGTTCGGTGACATACTCTAGAGCAGCGTGCTGCCAGTGCCTCTTTGCGAGGGAGCCAAAAAATGCTAAGCAGCGAGGCAACGAAAAATGAGCGAGGAAGATGCAGCACAAAAAAAACCGAGTTAAATTCCATCAAAAAAGGGTGCTCTCACAACTCCCCGAGGACTGTCTGTTCGGGCGACAGACTCGAGAGTTCGTTTGAAGTGTGAGTGATGGTGAGCATCGCAACGAGAGAGAGAAAGTGTCTGAAAAAATCCTCGCATTTTTCTGCACTCTCACTCGAATCGCTTGAGGATCTGTGTTGAAAATTTTGAGTTTATTTTTTTCTCCTCAGAAAAACGGCAAAATCGCCTCCTCTTTGCCTCGCAGAGGAGTTTCTATCAAGCCTGTTCGTGGCACATCGCTTTCGGGGAACCCTATGAATGTAAACATTCACTATCTCGTTTGGTACGTAGCACGAGAGCGTTCAAGAGCAGCAACTCTCACAGACTGCAACAGGGGGATATATGTTTTGCATAAAATTGGTAATAACTTTCATATTTTCTGGTAATGCTGCCTTCAACAACCTAATTATAATCTATTAGACCATTGAACACCCCTTTGGTTGCAAACATAGCATCGAAAAGAAAAATATCCGCCTCTGTTTCTTATTTAGAATGAGAGTGGGTCAGCGAATATTACAAGTGTTGACACACAGTGATCAGCGCCAAACAGTGGGTGCTGTGTGTCTGCCTTGTTTTCGTTCATGTTCATGGCTCGTTATCTTCCACGAACGATAAATGCCATGCGTGTTGTTTGAATGCTGGCTGATATATTAAGTTTGAAAACTTGATAGTTTTACTAAACTGACCAATTTCGCAGAAAAGCATATTGCTATAAATAAAGTAATTTCTAAACCTAAATTTTGCCATTTTTGTTGAAATTTGAATTTTCCGGTAACTTTGATAATGAAAAACTGGTCATCTCCAGCTGAAATCCATATGCCTCTGAAAAAAATTCAAATCATTTCTGTCGAATGGCACAGCGAGTAACAGCGGAGTTCAGCTTATGCCGGAGTAGGTTTCGGACGGTCCAGACCCAGGTAAGTAACACTGACCTTCTTCCAGGTTTCTCAGACGGCAGGCGGCCACGGTAAGTAATTCACTGACTCACACGCGTTAACTTAACAAAAACGAACTTTATTTTTCTTAATTTACTCTATTTCAATAAATTCAAATGACTAAACTTTCACTTCGTATATAAATTCCGTTGTTGATGTCCACTCGATGACGTTTGGATGTTGAACCAAAAAAAAGAGGATGACACATGTCACGAAGTTCCTTATATAGCAAGGTTAGCCGGAAGAAGGTGTGCAGCCATGCTACATCGCCTTCTTTCTCCTTTTGGGTCATTATCGAAATCGACGAACCGTTTATGATGCATTTGCTCACAGATAGATGGCGCACGAATTAATTTTATTTCTCTTTTCGTGGTTACACGAACATGCTGGCCCCTTCAGGAACACGGTTGCTGACTAGGTCGCTGCATATCTCCACAACTTGAGTAGATTAGCTCACCTACTAGTTTATACACCTTGGTTTCTTACAGCTCTGTCGATGATGATGATGACGATTCTCGATGATGGGTTGTCACTCTTGCTGCGTGATCGATGAACTTCGTTGTTTTGATTTGAGACGTCAAACGGATGATTTTCTGCAAAACATTAGACCCGGTAGCGGGTTCACGTAAAATTAAATGGAAAGGACAGGTGCTCACCTGATCCCTGTTTACAACAGGCCCGGAAAATTCAATTTGGATGCTTCTTCTGGTAATCCTGTGCTGAAGCGGATGGTGATTCCTGTATTTGAGTTTGTACTTGTTGGTCGACCGATGATGAGATTGGCAGAAAGCATAATTTGTTTACCGGACGAACGAAGTGGCCAGTTGGTGTTTGGAGCGTCACTACCCTTACGATGCCGTCGGATCCAGGATGTGTTTGAACAATCCGTGCTGTTGGCCAATGCATTGGTGGACTGTTCTCATCACGGACGATTACGAGCTGGTTTTCCTTGATTTGGACAGGAGGAGAAAGCCATTTGGATCTTGGTTGCAGGGTAGAAAGATACTCCAAGTGCCACCTTTTCCACAGCTGCTGGTACAGTTTTTGAACGTGATGCCACCTCGAGAGTCGATTGACGGCAATCTCAGTATAATCAGCATCAGGAACTGCCTTCAGTGCCGATCCAGTCAGGAAATGCCCGGGTGTCAACGGTTCGAAATCCGATGGGTCGTCACTCAAGGCAACGAGCGGCCGCGAATTCAAACAGGACTCAATTTGACACAAGAGGGTCTCCATATCGTCGTGAGAAAGAGTGTTTTTTCCAAGAACACGGACGAAATGCTTTTGGGCGGAATGGATAGCGGCCTCCCACAGACCGCCGAAGTTAGACGCCTTTGGAGGATTAAAATGCCATCGAATTTGATTTTTGTTGCACTCCTGAGCTACAGCGTTTTGGTAATCTTTGCTGTTCACTAGTTGTTTCAACTCATTAGCAGCTCCGACAAAGTTTCTTCCGTTATCACTGTGCAGTTCGGTGCAAAGTCCTCGGCGAGCCACGAAGCGACGTAAAGATTGGATAAATTTGGCTGTGCTTAGATCGGATACCAACTCTAAATGCACCGCTTTAGTGCTAAAGCATATAAAGACGGCGACGTAAGCCTTCCCAGGTGCTGCACGGCGATGTATGGGTTTCAAATGGATAGGCCCCCAGTAATCTACCCCTGTTATGGAAAACGGTCGACTCGCAATGGTACGTGATGCCGGTAGATCAGCCATAAACTGTTCAAGCATTCGAGGACGGGCCCTAAAGCAGACGACGCAATTGTGGACAACGTGTTTAGCCAAACTTCTGGCCCCTATGACCCAGTAGCGTTGTCGAAGTAGGCTTAGGAGTAACTGTGGGGCTGCATGCAGATGACGTTCGTGATAATTTCGTACTAAGAGGAGAGAAAACTGATGTGCTCGTGGTAACAGGATTTGGTGCTTGGCATCATATGGTTGGATAGCGTTTCCCAATCTGCCACCGACTCGAATCAAGTTATCGGATGATACAAATGGGTAAAACCATTTCAATCGTGATTTTGACGACACTGGTTGATTGAGTTTTAACTGCTTCCATTCTTCTTCGAAGGCTTGTTGTTGCACCAATCGGATGATGATATGTTCTGCTTGCAATAGTTCTTCGACATTCAGGGGTGAAGATGTGGCTCTTTCACTTCTGGGGCTTCGGCAGTTTTGAAGAAAACGATGACAATAGGCGACCACTCGAATTAGCCGCTGGACATTTGAATATTTTCCGACAATTTCGTCAATAAACGAAGGATTGGGTTTCGACGATGGTGACGCCAAATATGGCCGGCGAGCTTCTTCAACGGCTTCCGACGGTTGCTCGAGTGTTGCATGATTTGTTGGCCAAAGATGTTGATGTTGTCGTAGCCATTGAGGTCCGTTCCACCAGAGGTCAAAGTCGACGATGATTTCCGGAGTAAGACCACGTGACAGACAGTCAGCAGGGTTTTCCAAACCAGCAATATGGTGCCACGAGCAGTTTGAGGTGGCAAGCTGAATCTTGGATGTTCGATTCGCTACAAATGTGTTCCATGTAGATGGCGATGCGTTGAGCCAGCAGAGTACGACGGTGCTATCGAGCCAGAAGTAACATTTTGCGTTGAGTTGCAGGGACAATTTGATCTTCTCGTACAGTTCAGCAGCCAAAAGTGCCCCACACAGCTCGAGGCGTGGGATGCTTAGACGCTTGAGAGGTGCAACCCGCGACTTGGAAGAAAGTAGCGAAACCTTGACTAATCCAGCAGTGTTGGTGGACCTGATGTAGGCGCAGGCACCATAGGCGAGCTGTGAAGCGTCGGCAAAGATGTGAATCTGAATAGTTTCAGGTTCCGGTAGAAGAATGCAACGACTAATGCGGAGGTTGTTGAGATTTGGTAGTAGAGTTTGGTAGTTGGTCCATCGCGTCTGATAGTTAATCGGTAGAACTCGATCCCAGCTCCATGGTTCCCCAGTGTCATCTTTCAAGGTCCATAAGTCTTGCATAAACACTTTGGCTGTTGTTACGACGGGTCCTACCAAGCCTAGCGGGTCATATAGACGGGCAATTAGAGAGAGGACAAGCCGTTTTGTGAGTGGTTGGGTGGATGAGTTCAGTGTCTCTAGGTTGTAGCGAAGGCAATCCGTAGCGGGTTCCCAATGGAGACCAAGCGTTTTGATAATCTGGTCACGGTTCAATTCCACAGATTCCTTAATGGCACGATTTTCAGTGGGAATCCCATCGAGTACAGCTTCGTTATTCGATGCCCACTTTCGTAGTTCAAATCCACCCTTTGCTAAAAGAGCCTCTAACTGGTTTCGAAGTTCGATCACTTCAGCTGTGTTTTCTCCGCCAGAAAACAGATCGTCCACATAAAAATCCTTCTTAATCACAGGAGCAGCTAGGGGATAGTTACGGCCTTCGTCATCGGCAAGCTGGATCAGTACTCTAGTTGCAAGAAATGGTGCACTAGCGGTACCGTAAGTTACCGTTTTCAATTCGTATGTCTCCATAGGCTGGTCTGGCGATGATTTCCATACAATAAGTTGAACTGAAGTGTCGCGTGGGTCAACGAGTACTTGGCGGTACATCATTTTAACGTCGGCCACGATCATAACTTGATGCTTCCGAGCACGCATGATTATTGATCGGATGTCCTCTTGTACGGTTGGTCCTACCATGAGCGCGTCATTCAAGGATGGCCCCGCAGAAGTTTTACACGACGCATCGAAGACAACCCTTAGCTTCGTAGTAGGGCTATCCTCGCGGAGCACTGCATGATGCGGAAGGTAAAAACGCTTAACTGTTGATTCTTCATATTCGTGAGTGCGCTGCATGTGTCCAAGGTTGTTGTACTCGTCGATGAACGCCTTGTATTGAACGTGAAGATCTGGATTGCGTATCAAACGTGCTTGTAAAAGATGTAGTCGACGAACAGCAGTGCTACGGTTGTCGCTAAGTCGCTCGAGGACATTTTCCTTAAATGGCAGGCGGACTATGTACCTTCCTTCTGAGGTACGCGAAACGGTACGGCTGAAATATTCTTCACAAGCTTGCTCTTCTACGGAGTACGTGGTGGGTGAAATATCTTCTTCGATCTTCCAAAACCTTTCCATAAGTCGATGGATGTCAGCAACGGTGGCGATATTGGCAACTACTGGAGGTCCGGAGGTGCCGACGTTTGACTTCCCAGAGACCACCCATCCAAAAACTGAATTCACCAATACTGGAAGGTGCTCACCAAGATAGATTCGACCCGGTATACGAAACAGTTCGAAAAAGATTTCAGCGCCAAGAATGATGTCAACTGGGTTGGTGCTGTCGAAAGATGGATCCGCCAACTGAATCCCAGGTGGGAAACTCCACGTTGAAGTGTTGACGGACGTAGCAGGTAGGTCGATGGTGACTCTGGGAAGAACAAGTAAATCAACTGCGGTGGAGTACGCACCGACGCGAGAACGTATGATGCAGGATATTTGCTGCTTAGCGTGCGTAGACGATTGACCGATGCCGCTGATCGGCAGGTGGATTTTCTTCCGCTGAACCTTCATGCGCTGCGAGAAGCGTTCTGTAATAAAACAGCACTCGCTTCCCGAATCAAGGAGAGCTCGCCCAATGTGTTCGACACCATTGTCGTCAACAAGGATGATCATTGCTGTAGCCAGAAGAACGGTTCTCTGTTGCTGACCAGTGGAAGCACAACTAACAGAGTCAACTACTGTAGCGGAAGCAGAACTAATCGGAGTTTCAGTGACTTCAGAAGAGACGATGGGCTTTGACTGTTGGGTGGCGAAAGGTTTCGGTGTGGATGAAGATGATGAGTCGCTGGAGCAGAGTAACGTATGATGCCGGCCTCGACATTTACGGCAGTTGGTAGAAGATGAGCAATCTCTTGATTGATGACCTTTCCTCAAGCAGTTTCTACACAGTTGATGTCGACGAATCTCTTTCTCTTTGTCCTCGGCGGATAGCTTCGAGAAATTCCCACATAAATACAGAGGATGATGATCCGAGCAGACGAGGCATTTTCGAGGGCTAACCTGTGTGGCTCCGTGGCTCGAAACGGAACGCTGGATTGGCTTCTTTACCTGGGCAAATGGCGGTGTATCGACGACCTTTGATTGGATGGATTGAAGCACTGTGACTCGACGCTGAATGAATTCAGTCAAGTCCTTGAATTTAACAGTTTGTTGGGAAGACGAATACTCCTCCCAATCTCTTCGTGTAGTTGCATCTAGGCGAGTGCTGAGCATACGAGTGAGCAAAATATCCCAATGTTCCGTACGCTCACCAAGCTGGTGCAGAACCTTAACATTCGCCTCGAAACGTTCCACCAAGTTGTGTAGTTCAGCTGCTGATTCGCGCTTCAGGGCCGTAAAGTCGAAGAGTGCATCGACGTACGCTTGTTTTAGTCTAGCTGGGTTTTGAAAGTGCTTTAAGAGCAAATTCCACGCCACTGAGTAGTTATCGGCACTTATCGGAATCGATTGGATGAGCTGAAGCGCTGAATGCGAAAGCGACGACCGTAAGTAATAAAACTTTTGGATATTGGAGAGACAAGTCGATGAATGAACCAATGATATGTACAAATCGTGAAACACGAGCCAATTATCCAATTTTCCATCAAATATGGGAAGCTTGACGTCCGGCAATCGCACCTGCGATGTGGACATAGGGACTTGCGCCTCTGAATGAGTTGGAGTTGAAAGGCTTTGATTCAAGGGTGATTTATTGTGGGCTAGTAGGAAGCCCTTGATCCGATAGTAGGACGATTCCATAGTCGTCCGCTCTTTGATGTGGGCATCCAGGGAATTTTCATCGATCGACTCTAGTTCACTTTGTGCAGTGCTATAGTCTGTCCATAGCTTGATAAGGCTTTCCAGGCGAACAGGTACTTCATCGGATTGCGTGTCTTCGTCGAATTCGTCAACAAAGTTGGTGATGAGGCTGAGAGATGCTGTCAGGCTCTTCAGTCGCATTTTGAGCGACTTGATGCGACGTTCGGTGGACATCACAGCACCAGATGAAGTCCTGGGGACAAACGAACAAGCGTAGCACGCACAAAGCAGGAAAGAGGGAAGTTGGACAGATAATTACCTGCTATAGGCAATACAATTGCCTTGTATTATGAATGCAGTAGAGCAGCACCAATGATGGTTATCGATTGTTCTGGAACCTTCCAGCGGGAATGATGGCGGATGGCTGATGGCGACTCACGACCACAGGACTGCCGGAATTACGGAGTTTCGACGTAATCCGGTTCGAAGGACCAGATGTCGAATGGCACAGCGAGTAACAGCGGAGTTCAGCTTATGCCGGAGTAGGTTTCGGACGGTCCAGACCCAGGTAAGTAACACTGACCTTCTTCCAGGTTTCTCAGACGGCAGGCGGCCACGGTAAGTAATTCACTGACTCACACGCGTTAACTTAACAAAAACGAACTTTATTTTTCTTAATTTACTCTATTTCAATAAATTCAAATGACTAAACTTTCACTTCGTATATAAATTCCGTTGTTGATGTCCACTCGATGACGTTTGGATGTTGAACCAAAAAAAAGAGGATGACACATGTCACGAAGTTCCTTATATAGCAAGGTTAGCCGGAAGAAGGTGTGCAGCCATGCTACATCGCCTTCTTTCTCCTTTTGGGTCATTATCGAAATCGACGAACCGTTTATGATGCATTTGCTCACAGATAGATGGCGCACGAATTAATTTTATTTCTCTTTTCGTGGTTACACGAACAATTTCAATCAGCTGCGTTTCAGGTGAATCGGAGCACTAAGAGCGATCAAGCATCCAAACTAGACCACTTTGTACGAAAAAAAATCCAATACGTACTTTATTCTGTTTTATACTGTAGAACATGGCTTCAAAAAATGTTTGTTGTGAATATGATAAACATCTACGTTAAATCAATGTTCTGGGAAATGAGTTGAAATAGCTGATCCTGATCTTAACGATTATCGCAGAATCAAATTTATTTATTGATCGGAGTTTGCAATCAAATCCCATTATGAACTCATACGCTATTTTTTCTTTTATTAGAGACGTTTTACATTATTTAGTGCATTCGTTTCTGTAGTGAAAAAAATGTTATAAATTACAATTTATATTGTTTTCATTTTTCTTTCTAGATTGAGTTTGGTACCCTTTCCATTTGTGAGCATTTTGCGTCGGTTTTCTGGCCGCCTTGGCTACAAGATCGTTTCGGTTTATTGTTGTCTTTTGTTGTTCCACTACTAGTCTCAGTCAACCAACCGTCTCTTCTCGGTAGAATCTTCACAGTTCCCAAACATGCTTTTAATGTTTATGCTAAAAATGAGTATTCCTGTTAAAACTGAGATTTTGTTTTCAGATTTGTAAAATGTTTTGTCTACGATAATTATTCAGATTATGTTACGTGTTACGGATCAATTATTGTCAACTGAAAATTGCCGATCGTGTTGATAAAAACGGAACCTACATGTTCCAAAAGGTCAAAAATACAAAAATCTACTTTTTTCAAATATTTACAGATGTACGATTGCCGCTTGCTCTTTTTGACTACCAGGGCTTACTGTTAGTAAAAAATATAGGAGGTTCATGCAACTTTGATAATATTTGTGTTCCAACACACCGCCGAATTACTGAACAACTTTGTCGAAGACGCCGTCCTTCTAAGTGGTCAGGCCCCTGAGATATCCGCAAAACAAAAGTTGCATGCTTGCTGGCGCCGCCTGGTGGCAAAATTCCGTAACTAAATGACCACCGCATATCAGGCTTTGAGCTATTAAACAACTTTGATCATCAGGATCTAGAGGTATAATATGTTACAAAGATTACATTTTTATCCCTCAACGATCATATAGTGTAAGTTAGAAAAAGCGTCCCTACTGAGAACTTGGCCGTCTCAAATAAAAAAATTACATTCGGGGAAACTATATTCGTTGAAAAGTATCACAATCAACTGAGAGCTTTCTTCTCCAATTTACTATTTTTAGCAACTACGAAGATATCTCTATGTCCTGGGAAGTCGAGAAAATTTCCTTCACGAAAAGATCCTCGACGACTGGGAATCGAGCCCACAACTCTCGGAATAGTCATGCTAAATTGCTGTGCGTTCACCGCTACGACTATATGGGCTCACTGCTCAATACCTTTTTCATATCCATTTGAATCATAAATATGTATAAAATTCCAATACTTGAATGGCTTCGTGACATCATCATCAACAGGAATAATTCCAGCAGCCGGCAGCTGCTGATCTTGGATTTTCCCGCGGTTAAGTCATCATTTATCAACATCTCTGCAACCGAGACATTTGCATCACGCTCACTCAGCATTGTCTCGAGTTGATGTACTCAAGTGATTCCTATTTCTTGTGTTCCATTCTATGCCCTGGAGCAAATCAAGAAAGGAGGAAAAAATAGACGACCCCTAAGTTCTCAGCTAACTTCCAGAAATAGCATCTCCCAAACAATACTACAAACAGACGATACTGATGCTCGGGCAAAACTTCAACTCGCTCCTCTCGTTGTAGTTGAAGTGCTTCTCTGCCTCTGTCTCAGAAAAATTGCGCGCCATAACGCCATAAGTAGAGCACAACACGATAAACACTATAATTAACTCCGTCAGGGGTCGTCATCATCGTCGTCGCAAAGTCAAACTGTTCCACGGAAGGAATCCTTCCTTTCCGCCAAAGGCGGCCAACAAAGAAAAACGGAAGTCAATTTGTCCCATCGTCATCCCTACCGTTCGAGTTCCGCGTTGTCAAAAAATAGCAATATTTGGCGAAACGTTTCAATAGATTCGGTCTACTGCTGAGGATGAAAATGGGAAGCCATAAAAAGTACGACATCTCAATGAAATCTTAAAATGAACTGAAACCAGTTTACAATGGGATGGAAGTTTTATTTCAAGCTTTTTCTAAAATTATTTTCAGTTGACAGACTGGCCACCTCAACCGTTGTCACTCCCTCTGGAAAAATAAATGTTTTTTCGCAGACGAAGAGTGCAATGTGTGATACTGTCACGTGACCACACAAAGTTTGAGGATAATTTATTTTCCTCTCCGGTGTGTCCCTTTTAAAATTGAATGCCATCAAACGAGAAGAAAGAAAAAAAAACATCGTTCGGCGGCCATAAAAGTCTGCATAATGCTGCCAAAGTGCTCCAGATTATCTACGGTTGGCGCACGGTGGCGTATCTAGGGAATTTGAGGCCCGGTGCGGAGCTGAATTTGGGGATCCCCAAAATAGGGGTGTATGCCCCTAAGCCAACATACCATGAACGTATGGCTGTTCCAGTACTGTAGCCAGGAGTAACATTTTGATCAGTTCATTGTATATTTTCTTCAAAATATATTTGGCGAACAATGTAAATGTTGCAAATTTTATGTATTTATTACAAGTACTGGTACCCAAAACTCTGCAATAGTTCACGAGTCTTCATTTTAAGATTCATTATTCGAAAATGACTCCAATAACACTTGAAGTGTTCGAACGACGAGTGCGTAGGACCATATTTGGCAGTGTGCAGGAGAATTACTCAATAATATATCTAATTACATACTAACTTACTTACCAAGTCTTGAAATATAGAGTATCTATGACAAATTTAGTAAAATGAAAGTGGAATTTTTACAAAAAAGCTCCGGAAACAATGCCCACCGCGCTCTCCCAGCTACGCCACTGGGTCGAGCTGTCTGTTCGGTGACCGTGTTTCGTCATTGGTGCAAAAGTGACAATGATTCCATTAGGACACTTGCCGCGTGAAGTTCGAACCTGGTTGTGATTCAGGTCAATCGAGGCGTATCGTGATCCCCTCGTTCCGAAGACATCAACCACCCATCATTAATTTTCGAACCCTCTCGGGAAATTCGCCCTTTTGTTGGATCGCTCGCTTGAAGATAGCGTGCTGGGAAAAGCCAACTCTCCTCGGTTGTCCACTTTTCTACTGATGACCTTCAAATTGAAAATTAATGCAGATTACACCGCGACACCTAGTCGATCATGGGCCTGAAGACGTCGGACCGACTATGGCGACAACTAGGGCCTCTGCTTGCTGACTGACCGTTTGACGAAGCCGTTTGGTGGCGAAGCAAAAAGAGTCATTTCCATTTTCCTAATGGCTTCATGGTGTCTCAAATGACATCTTTGGTGTCGGTTCCAAGATGGGCCGCCACCTTTTACGATGAAGACCGCGACCGAAAAGTGTCGCATTTATGTCGTCGTTGTCGTCAGAATGGCCAACTCGAACAAGGCATCACATATTATATTGGATGGTGACCGGCCGGTTGGACTCAACTTACGTCGATGACTAAGCCCAAGACGACGACGCGACGGACGTGCCGGGATGTGCCAAAATGGAATATTTATGAGAATGTTGGAAAGGTTATCACGCAGTTGAGACTGCGGTTACTCTTTACTCTAGTCTTGTTCGGCAAATGAGTAGAGTGATTATGCTAAATCAGGTTGAATTCATTATGCCATGGTAGGTTTTATCTTTTTATTAAAAGCATCTATTAGGAGTATGAAAACATCGATAGACACCGTGATAGTAGGCTGATACCGTTTTGATTCATGTTACGAACTCTTAAGGCTAAGGCTTTAAGTATAACTCAGCATAAAGCATGCAAAATAAACCATTCTGTGTGATTTCTCAGCGTTATCGAGGAAGGAATCGAGTTGAGGAAATCCTTAACTTTCAAATGGGGGCTAACGAATACGCTTCCATTACGACATTATAAGTTTGTATAGATTTTTATGGAAAAAGTTTATTAAAACAAGCCTCGAAAGTGGGAAATTTTGAACGGCAAAAATTGAAACATTTCAACTGAAATGTTTCCCACACAAAAAAGAGTGTCCGGAATTTGAAGCTGTCCGTAATATGAATCATAACGGTACAAAAATTAATTTTCTTTTATGTCAAACCAAACACCCACCCCCCGGCCCCAACACTTCAAAAAGTCGGAAATATTGCAAATTGCTTACAATCTCCATACAACTTTCTTTGTTTCTTTCATATGGCAAGATACGATACTTTACTGAATCATTAAAAAATAACTTATGAATACAAATTATGCACTTCGTTGGTAGATATCTCGAGGATTTCCCGGAAAACTGGACGAATCCCTATTGAGTCGCTAGAAAGATTCCTTCAAGTGTTGGATTCCTACGGGAGTTTCTTTAGGGGTTCATCCAGGACTTTCCGGAAGAATAATCGAAGGATTTTCTTTAGACGTTCCCGAAGGAATGCCTAGTGGAACACTTGCGGACTATTCTCCAGAGAATTTCTCCTCCAACGATTCCTCCAGTATATTCCAGGATTGCTCAAGGGATTCCTCAAAGCACTCATCCACGGATTAATAAGCAAAATTCATTCCAGAGATTCTTCCAGATTTTGGTTCAGGATTTATTTTTTAAATTTTTTCAGGGATTTCTTCATGAATTCTTCTGGATTTTCTCCAAGCTTTTGGAATGCGCTGGCAGATTTCTCTCAAGAATTCCTACGGGAGTTTCTTCAGGGATTCCTCCAGGATTTTTCCGAAGAATTCTTGCAGGAATTATTTAAGAGGAGCACTAATTGCAAGGGGACGAAACATCTAAAGGAGTCTAAATCTAAAGCATCTCAGAAGTTGTGAAAAAGGATACATTATTTGTCTTCCAGGAAAAATCTTTGCCGGATTTCGCAAAAAATCTCTGATTGATTTTTCGTAGAGATCTTTGTGGATTTCTGGCGATTCTATTTTGACGTAGGACTACGTCTTTCTTCTCTATACAATAGTTAAATTGGAATTTCAAAACCAAGAGCGTTACGTTGGCATGAAATATTTTAAACGTTTATAACTTTTTGCTGGCTTAACGAAATTTCTTGATTAGCACCTCAATCGAGAGACAAGCCATCAAAGGTTCATGTCGTTTACTTACTGAATCCCTCATACCTGTCCAAATAGGTTAATAACTGTTTTGAAAAAGAACGTTGATTTCAAGCAAATCTATAAATAGGGGTGCTAGAGAAAAGTTGACGTCATTTACTTTTCACTCTCCGCTTGGATCGCATCTCAGCAGAAAACAGATCGGCTTGCTTCTCAGGCACAGACATCGATAGCGAAGGACCCCCCCCCCCTTTGTCTTGCTTCGCTCAAATTGAACTGACCTTCGACCGACCGAGACAAGATGCCGTACGAAGCCAAAGCCATCTCCGCTGCCGCCGTCAAGAAGAAGAAGAGGAAGCAGTCCACAGGAGAATAAGAATTGGTTGTAACCGCCATCGCAGCCCTAAATGAACGGACCGGGTCCTCCCTGCCGAAGATCGAGAAATTCATCGGTGGAAACTACAACTGCGATGTCGGCTAGATTGTTAAGAGTGAAGTGAAATCCCGGAAAACTGTGACTGGCATCCAAGAATCATCAAACCTCATCGGGTGGGGAAAATTTCAAACAGTGCGCCGTCATATTGTGTCCGTGTTACTCGAGTTCAACAATTCAATCGGCCCTTTTCAGGGCCAACACATGTGTACTAGAGAGTTATTTGTGTAATATTTCCTAATGTGTTTACCACATACTTGCTATAATCTCATAATTCATCTCGTAGCATCATACAATATCTGATTTATTACAAAAAATCGACAATACGGCAATTTGAGGATGTTTCCTAGGACGTTGCTGCAGTGCCGTGTGGATGCAATAACAGCATAATGCTAATCTTGTACATCCCTTGGCAAGACATCAATTTCATATAGACTATTTCCCAGATCAGAAAGCGAAGAATACGAAAAGGAGGAGCATCATTTGCTATTCTATGAGTATAAAGCAAACCTCCTCCGTTGAATTCGGTTTTATTCTATTTTCGCTTTTGAGCTGGTGAGAGCTACGCCGAACCTGCTCAGCTCCTCGTTACCTGTGCCACAAAAACTCTCTCTTATCAAGCTGCTGCAAATCCAGCGACCGGATTGTGAAATCGCTTAAGATATTTAAATTGACTCGCGCTTCCAGAATTGTCGCTGCAGGAATCGGTGCACTAACGCAAGATTTGTTCAAGATGGCTGAAGAAAATCAGCCAAAACCGCTAGTTTAAGCGCCCATCATCATCCGAAAACCTCATCGGACGAGGAGGATTCCAACATGTGCGCCGTCAAAATGTGTCCGTGTTACTCAAATCTCACCGTTCAATCGGCCCTTTTCAGGGCCAACAAATTTGTACTAAAGACTTAATTGTGTAACATTTCCTAATGTGTATATCACATATTTGAAATAATCTCTTAATCGTTCCCGTAGCATCATACAATATCTGACTTGTAATGAATAATAGACAATTGCTAATAGGGGCCTTCCTCAGCCGAGTGGTTAGAGTGCGTGGCTACAAAACAAATCCATGCTGAAAGTGTCTGAGTTCGAATCCCGGTCGGTTCAGGATCTTTTCGTAATTGGAATTTCCTTGACTTGCCTGGGTATAAAATCTCATCGTACCTGCCACACGATAAACGAAAGCGAAAATGGCAACTTTGGCAAAGAAAGCTTTTAGTTAATAACTGTGGAAGTGCTCATTGAATACTAAGTTGAGAAATAGGCTCGGTCCCAGTGAGGACATTATGCCAAGTAGAAGAAGAAGCAAATTGAAATTTACGGTGGCGATGACGATATCGATGACTGGGGCACTTCTCCGAACGGAGTGCTCCTCACTGTTCTTAAAATCACAAATCATTACCTTTTGAATTATAACTAAAGGAAGGTTGCAATTATGACAATTGAGTTAAATTCAAATGCAGCAAATCACATGGCGTAGTCATGTGGTCGTGTCTTGTACACAACCCCCACTGATTTTTTAAAGTATTTTACTTTGAAATCTGAAACTCTGAAAAAGCTTCCAAACCATATGACTGATCTCCTTGAAAACCATAACGTAATTGAATACTCACAATCACAGCACCTATCATCTGTTGCTAGAGTCTGATCAAAGTTATGTCCATAGTAGTCCTACGTCAACCCCGCGGTAATGTAACAGACATTACCCCCCCCCCCCCCCCTTTTTTAAATTCCATAAAATATAGTTGGTTGTTTTGATATATTGTGCAGATTTATTTGAAAATCATCAGTGAATTTCTGGCCAGATTGTTGTAAAATTTTTTGGGATATCTAAAATTATTTGATGATGCTCTCGACCGATTCCTAAAGAATTCCTTTTGGTGAATTTGGTGAGCATAGAGCAGTAATGTTAAGCGAGAGAAAAGTGCTGCATAAAACTATTAAAACTGAGCTCAACGTACGTGTATGTTTGTCGATAAACCCATTGCACTGCCATGGAATCACATCTAATACGGTAAAATTGAAACAGCTGTTCGCATGATCATCTGGAATTGCATAATAACATCGGGGTAATCAAATATCATCCTTCGAGGAGGTGAGTGCGTTTACGTCATTCGAACCAACAAGATTGATAGGATTTTTTTCCATAGTCCACACTCTTCACGCAATTCCTCCTCATACAGCTGACAACGAGCGCGCGCCGATCTACTTCCGGTGCAAATGGAACACCTTGTGGTGATGATCGCGTACATTAGAGCCGGAGGCAAGTCCAACGCAAGGACAACATTCCCAGTACCAACATATTCTTGTTTTTACCATCCTCCTAGGAGGAATCCCGACGACTTTTGTTCTTCTCGACGAACTCTCCTCGAACTTTGAAAGGAACTTCCGCTCACCTTTTCTTTTCTTTTTTCCTTCAGGATGACGACAAGGTTTGACGAGGACGACTCTTCGGAAGTCGCGCGCGCCTCGCTTTTGTACTACTCGCAGAACGTTAATGTGGGCAGAGCAGTGATTGCATATAAGGCACTCTTCAGTTCTAACTGTGCGGGAAAGTATGGTAAGAATGGGCCACAGATAGGAGGACGAAGGTTAAGAGCCGGTTTTGCTTGAATTAAACACGGTAGCAACGCCCCCAGTATCAAATGATGCTATGCAATGTGCGACCGACCACCCCAGCCCAATGCTGCTGCATCCGACCCACGAGCTAGAGACAGACGGTCTGGCTCCGTTTTGTAAGGAGCGGGCACGGAAAGAACCACCGCCGAATGGAAGCGGCTGTTTGTTTCTCTCCCTCTCAAGGAATGACGTTTAATATACATTAATTCTAGCGGAGGGCAGAAATAGAGATCGGTTCTTGAAGATGACGCTTGCGATAATTGCCAGGTTGTGAAGCACTACCCATCCATTGTGCAACGGATCTCGACAGCTGCGGCTAGTAGTTGTAGATGGAACAGATTGATACGTTACAATGTTGATTCGATTGTTTGATTTTTCATTCCATAAACTGAGGTGAAGGTTAAGGTTGTTTGATCGAGACGGAATTTGCAAACAAGCCAGGTATGCTGAGGTGGTGTGCGAAAAGTGACCCCTTTTCGCAATAGTTTCTTTATATGATTCTGTTAACTAGAGTCGCTAATAAGTCAATTACACGTGAAAATCAGTTTATATGGGACAGATAAGCGATTACAAGCAGACTATTTAAGTTCAACCCAACTCTACTCCTTACCAACCAAGAACTCTCTAGATTGAGAAGTTTTAGATCAATAGGGGAACTATTGGTAAAATGAACAGGTTTATGTTTTACGGTAATTATGCTATAAATCTATGCAAAACATAGTACCATTCTTAATCCTCAGACTAAGTTACTATTTCGACAACTCTAACACGATCTAGAACTGTTGAAAGCTAGAAAAATAAACAAAAACAATTTAAGGTTTTTATCACTGAAACCATCAAAAGTCTTCTGAACTGCGTAGCATATTATATTTTTAAAGTTTTCATGATTATTTATGATAAGTAGATGGAAAACCAAAGTATTTTTTTCTGCTAAATTCATAAAACAAATGATTTGAAGATGTTGATTCTTTGGGGGTAAAATTAACCACTCGAGATGGGGATAATATAAAGACCGGGGCAGGGCGAATACAACAGGTTTTTATTTCAAATGCCCAGAGTTTTCCGGAGAAAATTCAGACATGGACAGCCTTTCCGGATAAAATACAAAGACAGACATGGACAGCCATCCAAATGGTCACGGCTAAATGTTCCATCGATTCCGGAATGTCTGTGAGATATGCATTGATCATGTACCAGTTGCCAAGAATCATACCGCAACCCGTTCAATTTCAATGGTGTTCATTTTACCCACATGTTTGAAACATTGACTCTGTGGAAGTAAATTTTTAAAATTATAATAATGTTGATAAAGTTATATATCCATCACAATACTTCAACTTTTTACATTGCATGAACAATTAAATAAAGAATCTAACAGCTTCATAAGCAAGAAAACATGAAAACTGCTTAGGGTGTTCATTTTACCCCCAGTTTCCCTACAAAACTCAAAACGTGTTTTGTTCGTTGATTGAGTTGCTTGTTCCCGCGGAAGCAATTTGTAAGAAGCACTTTGTTGATATGCAAGCAATATTAGTGGGCTTCGTAGCCGTGCGGCTAGCAGCGCCAGTCGTTTAGGCATATTGTGCTACGGACTGTGGGTCGATTCCCGTCCCAGTCAGAGGAAACTTTGCGTCAAACGAAAAATTCTTCACTGGTCCACTGGTTGTTGCGTGTGTCCGTTGTCTAATGTAAGCTATGTTTAGCCTATGCAACATTTGGCATAAAAACGGTGTAAATTAACCTTTTTTTTCTTTTTTAATTTCTTGAATCCGTTTAGGCGTGAATATATCTTGGATTGCATCACCCACCAAAGGTGACTCTCAGATCCTCACCTTATCCTACTTACCCTTTCCCTAACCTTATCCAACTAAAACCTTGCAGATGCAGAGGTGTATTCAGTCATGAGAGGGCAAAAACATGATTTTTCATATTTCAATTATCGAATATCGGTTTGACAACGAAAATTTTATATCCGATGTATCACCGATACCGATATTGAAGAAATATAATAATAATAAAATAAAATGTTATCACATTTTCCGGAAGTACCGTAATTTAGGGTGAAATTGATCATTTTTCACGGTTTTCCTGGTCTGTTTTTTATAATGTTGGCTTTACCAAACGACTGAAAGTAGGTAAACAAGTACAAAGGTGAGCCTCATTGGCTCAGGTATCAAAATTTTCTAACAAATGTGATTTTAGTGTTTAAAATTATTTCTAAAAAAAATCGTGGATTCCATTTCAGGATGAAATTGATCACATGTCAATGCGATTATTGTTGGTATTTGAAACAACTCTACATACTGAATATGCCTATCAATTTTTTAGCAATGCAATAATCGTAGAAATAATGTTTGTTAAAATTAAAGAATTACGCGAAAAATGCCAAAACGTAGGCAATTTTCGAAAGAATTTCCTGATATATAAGAAAAAATCAATTATTTCAACCGAATGACCAAATTGGTACGAGTATTGATAATGAAATCTGGTTTGGGGATACATATTTAACATCCTTACAAACTTTCAGGTGTTTGTCATAATGCACCGTTCATGATTTTGGAACTTAACATTATTTTTCATAGAAATAAACATTCAATAACGCAGAAAACTTCACAACACATAATTTGACAACAGCTACGACAAACAACGTTCATTCACTCCAGGTTACATAAATATTTGTGTCCCATTAGGAAGAAATAATGAAGAAAAATCGTGTGACACAGTGATCAATTTCACTTGAATTTACGGTAATAGACAAAACAATATAAGAACAATAAGGTCTCACATATGTTTTTCTGTATTCTCAGAGAATGCTGCCATCTCCGAATATAACATGGCGATAAAAGCGCCATGAGCACTTTTAAGATGGAGTTCTCGATCCCCACATATTGAGCTTCATTGAATTCTGAAAGAATTGTGACTTTCACTTGTTAAGTGTTTTTTTTTTTTTTTTAAAATAACACGCTGAAACTAATTAAGAACATAAAAGTTTTTGTTAGAAAACCATTTTTAGCTTAAAAGTGCCCATCTCACGATGTATGAACGGTTGGTACTAAGCACAATTATGTATCTTGAAATATTATTAAAATAAAAAGGGCCATTGTTTTCAAATCCATTTCAATTTTTGAAAACAATTTTTTTTTTGTTCAGTGTAGGCCACAAATGAATTGCAATTTCTATTCAAAAACTAAAAAAATATCTACAAGTCATCCATACAACACTTTTTTGTAAGAGTTGTCATTTTTCGATCACATTATTTTGAAAAACAAAATCAGATATGTTTGTCCCTTCTCAAATAATAGTCCAGATAAATTTTGGAAAAACTAAGTACGGGCTTATTTAGTCTACACATCCAGATAGCCCAGATACTCGTAGCGGTAAACGCGCAGCTATTCAGCATGACCATGCTGAGGGTCGTGGGTTCGAATCCCGCTGGTCGAGGATCTTTTCGGGTTGGAAATTTTCTCGATTCCCAGGGCATAGAGTATCTTCGTATCTGCCACACGATATACACATGCGAAAATGGTCAATCGGCAAAGAAAGCTCTCAGTTAATAACTGTGGAAGTGCTCATAAGAACACTAATCTGAGAAGCAGGCTTTGTCCCAGTTGGGACGTAACGCCAGAAAGAAGAAGAAGAATCCAGAAAGTTTCGTTGAAATCTGAGAGGGTGCCAACATCTGTTCGAGTTGGCGCGAAATACATCCATACAAACTTCAAGTTCGCTTGATATCCCCCTTTATGTTGACGGATTCCGTTCAAACTTTCAGATCTAATAAACAAATTATGGAACGTAACTAAAGGTTTTGTTGTTTGATTTTTCTCATATAAAAATGGGCTACCTTAATGCCCTGGCTTCAAATTATCAAAAATTGGTTTGGAACCTAACGCTAGTATAGTGCTTTACCTAAAAAAAATAGTAAATTCTGTAACAAAAATCTTTAAGGCAGACATCATACTCATAATTTCATGCGTTTACATGATACGTACTGGGCAGAAATAAAACATTCTTTGTGTTTCCAAAAACCATTTATTTAAGGTGAAATATCTCGGAATCCGAAGATGGCCGTCACATATACAGGTTTATCTGTATTACACAGATTTCCTTATTCTGACACAGATTCAATTTGTAGGGAACACAGATTTTATTTAAACAATTTTGGTATGGATATAGATTTGTTTGTATGGGACACAGATTTTTTAACCTGGTGGGTACCTACAGATTTTCTATCAAATCACCTGGCAGCTCTGGTTTGACGTTTCACACTACACGGAAAAAACATTTTACCTAATTTTTAGTTGACTTTACCCAAAATTAGGTATATCCATTTCGGGAGCACAATTGTGCTGGTCCGTCCCCAAGATGTTCGATGTTCGAAAAAAAATATTTGTTTATTTAATTTTAGAAAATTGTTTTAGTCATGCCTTTTTAAAAAAAATTGGACCCGTATTTTTGTATTTCGTCTTTAGGGTCCTCTTTCGTGGAATAGGGTGACATAAAAATTATGTTTTTTTTTTAATGTACATTAAAATTAAAAACAAAAACTTAATTTATATGTTTATTTTTTATAAATGTACGAGAGATAAAAAAACTTCATATTCTCTCTAAGATTCAAAGCATTAGGCGACGATGACGTTTATCGCTATAATTCAAGAACAAGTCTATGTCATAGAAAAATGGGTGAACATATTTGTGTGAATAACTTGGAAACTAATTGTCTCAACCTAACCATCTTGGTTTTGCTATGTTTGTTTATATCCACAAAAAAATATATAAGATATTTTTTCTCAAAAATAATCTATGGAACAAAAATCAAAATTGAAAATAATAATAAACCTTTGAATTGTTTAACGGAATACTTATAAATAAATGAAAACCGAATTTAGTACTGTACTATTTAATTCCACTAAAATTTGTATCCATTGACAGATACGCGGAATTCAAACTTCACTATAAGGTCGTTTTAAGAGTCATGTACTCAACTCGAAAATAAGGTTAATTTTTTAGAGACCTCATCCAACCTCTTTCACTCACTTTACCTAACATATACACTATCACTTTCGAAATCACATAGTCCTCGTTCAAATAATACTTGAACGATGTTTCTGTAAAGGTTGGTAACATGGAACTGATTAATTTTCAATAATTGTAATAATTCATTTTATTCCTAGAATTTAAATGGAAACGTCAAAACATTCAGTCGCCGTAAGAAGCTTCCCTAAAAATTCATGTAAATTTACGTAATATAAGCCCGACAGCTTGCACGTTAATTAATAAGAATGACGCATTTTTAAGTGCTAATAATTACCATCAAATTTCTTCTTCTACTCTCTGACGTTACAGAAGCCTGCTTCTCAACTTCACATGAGCACTTCCACAGTTATTAACTGACAGCTCTCTTTGTCAATCGACCAACTTTGCGTGTGACAGGCGCGATCATGCTCTACGCTCACGGAAGTCGAGAAAATTTCCTTTACGAAAAGATCCTCGACCGGCTGGACTCTAACCTACGACCCTCAGCATGGTCTTGCTGAGTATCTGCACGTTTACCGTTACGGCTATCTGCCCCCAATATCAAATTTACTTTATTTTATTTTTTAAATCAAGTATTTTGCTTAAAATTGAATTTACGTCATTTTAATATTAGTTTTTAGTAGTTTGTTTCACTGGTAGACGGATAGCTTACATATTACAGAATTTAAAAATCCTTTTAAAAACGGTTTTTCAAAATCATATTATAGCATGAATTTGCTTTTTGAAATTGTTACATATATTCCAGCCTCTTGAAAAATTACATGAATCAATCAATTTTTTTTTTATTCAAATGTAGTCAAATATTTGGAAACTATCAGATTAGAAAATAAAGACACTGAAAATGCATCTAATAAGACAATTCATAAGACAGCTGCGCTCTGCAGGCTTTTTGGTTTGCCATGAGTTTTTAAAGTTTCGTAATCGATATGACCTTTAGATTACAAAGGAAAATGTAAAGTTCTGAGCGACGTTTCAAACATGAAATCCATAGTTTTTCGGGATTTTTAGACCCCCTTTCCCCCCTCTGGCACGCTTTTTCCAATCAATACGTGAAGCTATTGATGAAACTATGTAACTTTGTGTACGTTTGTGTAATTGATGATGGGAGGCTGTAAAACTTTGCAAGTGGTGTATTTATAATGTTTGATAAGTATCGTTATTATGAATAAATAAAAATGGAGTGGTGTTTGTATGTCACGAAATGGCTTGAGAACGGGACAACCGATTTACATAATTCTTTCACGGTTGTTTTCTTGAAGGGTTCCGACGTGTTCGTGTGACGAAAAAGTTTGGTGAAGTTTTGAGAAAATTTGGTAAAACGGGAGAGTACTAATATGTCATTTGGTATGGGAGGTTCCATTGACATTTTTCAACAGCCTACTTTATGGCATGACGAAGTTTGCCGGGACCACTAGTTATGAATAAAATGATGTTAGAACTAGTTTTTTAATATGTTGTTGTGCTCGATTGTCATTCTGTATATGGGCAATGCTTATTTGTGTAACAATGCTTGTATTTTGTATTAGTTTAAGTAATTCAATGAGACCCCAAAAGGTCAGTTGGAGTATATAAAATAAACAAATAAACAAATAAAAAAAATGTTTTAAACCAAAGCTATGGGTTTTTGTTACATAGTTTTTGTACGGTACATAATTTTTATGATTCGTATGTTATCACTCATTCATGTTTTAATGCAATATTATGCACTATTGTGTACACTAAAATCAAATTCACAATTGTGCTGGTCCCACTTTGTCCCTCTAGAAATCTTTGCTGTGTGAATCAGTTCACAATTGGTCTTCAACATTTCAAAGAAAACGGTAAGTTGTGGGTTGTTGGTTCTGTTTCACAAAGTTGTTTAATTTCAGAAGTCACACAAATTTGCAGAACACACCAACTTGCCAAGACTTACCGTTTTCGAATTAAATTAAAAAGTCTCTCGATTACTTACTTTTGTCTTTGAACATAGAGTTTCAGACTACGGAAAATAACTGCAATTAATAATTCCCTTACAGGCAAAACTTCAAGTTATTTGTAGTTCGACATCCAAATATCAGCCAATTCGGACTACCAGAAGCTGAGATACAGCACCCCAAACTTGAGCATTTTGTATGGAAAAACAGCATTTCTCGAAAACTTATTCAAATAGTCTCAAGTCAAAAAAGTGAAGAAACTTACTTTATTGATCCTACGTGTTTCGCAGACGAAATTCCACATGTTCCGCTCCTACCCAACAAGATTTTTCACTTTCAGAACGTTTAATTTCCGGATTTACAAAACGACGAAAGTAAGATTTTCAACTTTCGCAACCTAACCACTACTTTCGTCGCCCCGCTGTATAGAGAGACAAAGTGACTTAACCACGAATCAAAACAAAACACTACTTGAGTCGATTTTACACTGGTAGAAAAACGTCGAAAGTAACTGTATGAAACGGCTTATCATTTTGTTATAATTATTTTTGTTGAAAATAATAGAAACTACTTAGTTTTTGAACGCGATCTGATTGTATGCAAAATTTGAGCGATGTACACGGCGAAAAAATGTTAAAAAGGTGATTCATTTCAAAACTGTTTTAGAAGACAGGTTGTGATTCTTCTCAATTAGTTTTCTCAAAAGCGTATGCAAGTTACTTACGTCGATTTGAAAAAGTAATCGAGATTTGGTTACTAACTTATGTCACTGACTGTATATACTGCGCAGTTCATACTTATTTTTCATAACTTCTCCTAAAATTGTTTTTAATTCACTTCGATACCGTGAAGGTTTTGCTGTGTGTAATTATCTCTCTGATAGCTTTGTGATTTTGTCAAAAATCTCCATGGAATTTCCGTTTGGGGTCGTCCATAAATGACGTAGCATTTTAGGGGGGAGGGGGGTCTTCACGAATTTGTGACGATGTGTGACGAGGGGGAGGGAGGGGTCCCAACTTGAGGACGTAGCATTTTAAACTATTTCGGAAAAAAAGGGTAGCGCTGAAAAAATGACAAACAGTTTTTTATCAAACTTCTTTGTCATAATTTTAAACCTAAGTTATAAAATTATGATTCAGCTTCAAATCATTAATATGATAAGATTAAAAGTTTTCTAACAAATTTCTTATTTTCCTGAAAATCGAGCAGATTTTATGAAGCTTCAAATAGTTATGTGAATATTATATTGTATTAGTGTCCAAACTATTTTATTTATAAATAAACCAATTGAAAGTTTAATAAGTAAAGTAAAAGTCAATGCTTTATCGCCTTGGAAAGTATTATGTTTCCTTTTTTAACAAGACAAAGAATCAACCGGTTTAGTTTAATTCATATTTTCTATTTTCCACAAGAGAATGTAATATGCTCATTTAGGCAAATATTGTATATTATTATAGTAAAGTGCTACTGAATACCAAATTGAAGTATTCCATGACAGATAACTTCGAATACTTACAACCTGAATGAGGTATGATTAAGCCCTGTATAAAAGGTAAAATGACTCATTTAATATCTCATGCATATTCTACAAATACCAAATCTATAATTAGTTCAGGTATTGTAATACCTAAATAATACATGATGGATTTTCATATAAAAGTGAACTTTTTGAATAGTAGTTCAATACCTCCAGCAGACCTCAATAGCTACCGAATATCAAGGAAGTATTTTTAATTGTTTTTAACATTTTTTCCCAATACCCTCATAATACCAAAATATGGTATTGAAACTGAACATTTTCAGCTGTAAACTTGTTTTAGGTTTTAACAAAAGCGAAAATACTACAAATGAAATGTAAACTAAATTTAACCAAATTTAAAAAAAAAAAACTGGGAACCACAATTATGTAACTTAAACAGGAAGTAAGTTAGTTTGTTTCAGGATTTTAATGTATCGTTTTTACTGAGGAAAAAAAATAAGGGGGGGGGGTGCTGGATATGCTACGTATTTTCCAAGGGGGGGTATCAGCATTAGTGACTAAATGCTACGAGGGGGGAGGGGGGTGTAAAAAAATCAGTGAAAAAATGCTACGTCATTTATGGACGGTCCCTTTTAGATTATACCGGAAACGGGGCCTTCCTTAGCCAAGTGGTTAGAGTCCACGGCTACAAAGCAAAGCCATGCTGAAGGTGTCTGGGTTCGATTCCCGGTCGGTCCAGGATCTTTTCGTAATGGAAATTTCCTTGACTTCCCTGGGCATAGAGTATAATCGTACCTGCCACACGATATACGAATGCGAAAATGGCAAATTTGGCAAAGAAAGCTCTCAGTTAATAACTGTGGAAGTGCTCATTAGAACACTACGCTGAGTAGCCGACTCTGTCCCAGTGAGGACGTTAATGCCAAGAAGAAGAAGAAGATTATATCGGAAACACTGCTTGGGTTATTATGGAAAACCTTTCGGGATACTTCCGTTAAAATTCCCTGGAATTATACCGAAAATGTTTCTATGCTTGCTTTCCAGAAGAAAATCTGGAATTCTTCTGAATATCTTTTGAAGATTCTACCAGAAACCTATCGTGGATTCTTACAAAAATTCCTCGGGATGTCTTCTGGAAATACATACAAAATCACTATATTAATCCATCTGATATTTTTCCAGAAATCCTTCAATAGTTCTTCCGTGAGTCTCCTTGTCACTTCTTTGTATATTGTTCCAGAAGCTTGTCCTGGATTATTCCGATTCATCTGCGATACTCTCGGAAATCCGCCTGGGACTATATTAAAAAATCGATTCTTTCACTGCCAGATTTTTCCATTCGAGGGGTTCTTCCGGAAATTCCTCTGGGATTCTATCGTAAATCCCTATAGAATACTTTCAGAAATCCCTGTCGAATACTTCCGGAAATACTGTTGAATAATTTCCAGATATCTGTCAGAGATTTATTTGGAAATCTTTTTGATGGGAACTCTTCCGAGATTTTTCGAGAAATTTCTCTAAAATTCATACGAAAATTCTTTTGTAATTGTTTGGAAATACTTTTTCAATTCATAGGAAAATCCAGCTTTTTTGTTTCCAGAAGTCTTCCTGGGATTATTTCGAATATCCGTTTGGAATTTTTCCAGAAATCCCTCTTTGAAAAAAAAAAACACTCTGGAATTATGAAACAATCTCTCTGTGATTCTTCTAGAAATTCATCGGGAAATGTGCTTTTTTGTGATTTATCACTTAATTTCAGTGGAAATTTTCGAAAATCCTTGGTGGAGTCTTCTGAAAATCCCTCTTCAATTGAAATGGACATTCTTTAGGGAAATTACCGGACAGCCCTCTGGGGCTCTTTGAAAATACCTCTGAGATTCTTTCGGAAATCTTTCTGAGAATCTTCTGAGAGTTACTCTCAAATAGTTCCAGAAATTTCTTTCTGAAATTCTTCCATAAATCTTTCTGTAGTTCTTCTGGACATCGCTCTGGAATTATTCTGGACAATATTCATGAATTCTTCAGGATGCCTGTGAATTTCCTGAAAATCTTTAAAGGAATCTTGCAAAATAACTTCTGGGATTATTTTGGATATCACTGTAAAATACGTACGATTTTGAATGTATCCATTTGGAGTTCTTCCTTAAGACCTCATGGGATTCTTGCACATTTTCAACGAAAATCTTTAATGAATTCCTTTAGAAGTCCCCCTTAAAATCTTTCAGCAATTGCTCCTTGATTCATTCGCAAATTAACCTGGGATTCTTTCGAAAATCCTTCTATAATCTCAAAGAAATCCACAGAAGAATTTACAGAAATATATTTTGAATATATATTGAAAAATACCAGAAAGATTTACGGTAGAACCTTAAAAACAAACTTCCGTTAGAATCTTTGAATGCTATGCGAAATACATCCAGTCGTATTTACGAATGAATTGCAGAAGGTTTTACGGAACAATCCCAGCAAAATTTCTTGACAAATTTCAGAAAAATGTCTGTTAGAATCATTGAAAGATATTTTGAGGCCTTCCAGCAAGATTCCCGAAAGAATTCTAGGGAGATACTCGGAAGAATAATCACAGAGAGTCTCCCCATAATTGAACGACAATTTCAAATAGAATAAAACCTCTCTCTCAGGAGGAACTATTCTTCTTCTTTCTGGCATTACGTCCCTACTGGGACAGAGCCTGCTTCTCAGCTTAGTGTTCTTATGAGCATTTCCACAGTTATTTACTGAGAGCTTACTGTGCCAATGACCATTTTTGCATGCGTATATCGTGTGGCAGGTACGAAGATACTCTATGCCCTTGGAAGTCGAGAAAATTTCCAACCCGAAAAGATCCTCGACCGGTGGGATTCGAACCCACGACCCTCAGCTTGGTCTTGCTGAATAGCTGCGCGTTTACCGCTACGGCTTCTGGGAGGAACTATATTCTATATAAATAACCCAGGTAACCAACAAGCACTGACATAAACCGTGCAACAGACTGCTTACTGCATTTAACCTGCTTGCTGCTTTATAGGAGCAGTTTGATTGCTTAGCTGCCTTAAATCAGCAGAATAATTGCAATATAAAATCTTTGTGTTATTAATAAGCATTTCAACTGCGTGGGCAACTTTCATTTCTAAGCAATCCAAATGTTGTTTCATTGCTACCTTAATGCAATGAAAAAGTAGTACAGGTTATACGTTACTGATTTGACATATCCTGTTGTCTCTCTCATACTCTCGTGCCACGATTTTGGCATCTAAAGACATTGATTAAGGAATACGGGAACTTCTTAACAAACATAGTTGCCGCGAGAGCAACTCAATTATTTGTATGCTTCATAGGAAGAAGCGCGATTGATCTTCAGTCATGATTTATCTTCATAAAATAAACTTTGATCGGTGCTCACATAGAAATTTCTTGGCAGCGTATCTGTTCATGGGTAGCTAATCGAATGAAATTTGAGCAGAACGTACCTTATATAGGGTATAAACTCAATACTCTGCATCACATCACCTATAGCCGAGCTTGTAGCGTGGAGTATCACCACCGCAAATCACAGGGTAATCAGTTCGAGTCGCAAAACCACAAATGAAAAAAAAATACAACAACCGAAAAAGTACGCATGCCAAACAACAGCATTGGCGAAAGGAGATGAAAGATATTTTTGTTTTGTTTTGCACCTCTTGGAAGCGTTACGTTTTTTGACAACGATAAGCAACATTTCTGAAGGTGTAGCATTAGAGAAGCACGTTATTTCGCCAAAACCTGCTATGAGGCAGCATTACCAGCAGATATACGTTTAAAGAGCATTAAATGCTTTGCCTTGAAGGCGCATATAATGCAGAATGAGTGCTGTTATAAGTGCTTGCTGGTTACTTGGGAAGTGGAGCTGCTTTTGAAACTAACTTTTACATCGATCAACCTTCAATCAATCAACATCCAATAGCGAAAAATAATAAAAACCGCCCAGGCAACCAATAAGCATTAAAAAACGGCATCAATTCAGCATTATATGCGCCTTCACGACAAAGCATTTAATGCCACTTAAACTTATAGCTGCTAGTAGTGCTTTCCCAATGCAGGTTTTGGCGAAATAACGGGCTGCTTCAGTGCTACACCTTCAGGAACGTTGCAACTTGTAGGTTTGTTTCTGTCAAAAAGTGTAACGCCTCCGCAAGCAGCAAATCAAAATCAAAATATTTCTTTGCCTCCCATGCCTCCTTCCTCCTCCGCCAATGCCGCTGCGCTTGTCAAGACAACATTTCGTAGTTGTTAGATTTTTTTTGTTTCCCTTCCAATTTGTGGATTTGAACTGACGAGTTTGGCGAACGTGAGACCTATGGATATACTTCACGGTGCAGGGTATGCTACAATTGGTGTAGTGCCAAGCACTGATTTTTAATCCATCATAAGGTACGTTTTGTTCAATTCGTTTTTATTTACCTTCGAACAGATAACAAATACCCCCGGGTGAAAAAAGAAAGCGCAAGGCAAATACGTACTAGAATTCATAGTAGATGCACGGAGCAGATATTTTAATTATATTACCAAGCTGAAATCAGCTTATGACATTATGGAATCATAGCCCTCCTTCCAATAAATCAAAAGAATGGTAGGGTCGCACTGACTGATTTCTGCTTCATGTTTGTTGATGAACGCCAAAGTGAAACCAATTCCATAAGATGCAAAAACCGAGGTATGGGTATGAAAGAGAAGCATTAACATTGATGACCATAAAATTCGTAGTTGCTTCTCCGTCCTGCATGAGTATAAAAGAGATGAATGATAGAGTAAAATGTGTAACCTGTCTATAACTCTTTCGTTGTATTTGTATAACAAAAAAACAGCATTTGGACTGCTTAGGATTGAAAATAGCGTCTGCAGTGCAAATGCTAATAAACAACCAGTAGATTTTCAATAGCAGTGCACTTGCTATTTTATGTCAACTAAGCAATCAAACTGCTTCCCAAAACAAAATTATCTCTTGAAACTAATCAGAGTAGTCAATTGTTGAAAATATGGCTTACAATTGCACTGAATAGCAACGCAAAAAGCGCAAAAGGCGGAATCTATTGGCAACATATTCAAGTAAAATCAAAATTGCTTATTTGTTGCAAAGTACTTAAAAGAAAAAAATGAAATCAAAAATATGAACGAGAATCGAACCCCCAATCTTAAGATCACCAATCTTCTCCTCTACTCACTACTCCACCAGCTCTTCGAACAATTGCTTCGCCAATGCACTATAAAAGCGACCACATGGCCCATTAATCAAAGCTTGTTGCTTATAAATTGACTGCACCCTTCGGAATACAAGTTCATTACCGGCGAAATTAGGCCACGCCTGAAACAATCTGTTTCGTTGTTAGATGATACTTGAGACGCAACTCAATCATATTGCAACTGGATTGAAACAAACAAACTTCTAGCTGTCATGCACGTAGTTTAGTGCAACTTTCTCGCAACTATGATGAATCTTTTTGAGTTGTGGGTATGGGAACGAAAATTAAATGCAATTTGCGGATGCTTTTCATGAAAGTAATGTGAAACATAACATTAAAACCAGCATTTCAGGAGAAGTTTCAAGAGTTTGTTTGAAAAGTTGCTGAAAACATCTTGATAAATTTGACTTCATTGCTATTTGTAAGGGTCATTTGCAGCAAATCTAGTCGTTTCAAAAATTTTGAACGTCAAACAAGGAGTGCAATGCTTGTTCATTGGAACGGCAATGAAACTTTATGAGCCTTGAAATTGATATTCAACCGAACTAGAACCAGGTAAGTTACATGTAGGGAATAGATGTAATAGTGTATGAAAGGAATAAAATTGTGCTGCATCTATTCCCTACATTACAGATGCTTTTATTGATACGCGATTGAAACAATTTTTGAAAAGTATCTCATTGGAAGATGTTTCGCTTGCTACTTGGGATCTCTTTGGAAGATGTTTCGCGTGCTACTTGGGTTCAAATAGGGTACAAGCAAGTCAAATGCTATAAGAAGTCTGCTGCACAGCTAATTTTAGTGCTTGCTGGTTACCTGGGCGGTCATTTCAAATCGAGCGACAACTCAACAACTCAGCACGATCCACCAACATCTCACCAGAAACCAATTGGTTGGATTAACAACAGCCCTAGTATTTCGTGCAACATGCTCACCAGATGATGATGGTGTAAAGTAGGCGATGGATTTTAATGGAATTTGTACTAAGTGTTACGTCCGTTGTAGGGACCTTCCTTACTTTAGTGGTAAAGTTCAATGCTACCAAGAAAATCCATGTTGCAGGAGTCTGGGTGCGATTGGTCGGTCCAAGATCTAAGGTATTTTCCGTACCTGCCAATATTCGTATTGCGAATGCGAAATACTTGTTAGGGACGATTCAAATATGACGTCCATCGTTCTTCGGGATTTCGAGACCCCCCCTCCCCCCTCTGTTACGCTTTTCCACTACTTTATACACGTACTGTCACAATTTCGTTGACCCGCTCTTTCCCCAAATTATTGACATCGTTATTGAATGACCCCTTACTACTAAGCTAATTCTCACAGCGTGTTAGTAGTATGCAAAAACAGAAACAAAAAGATGTCATGCCTGTCAGAGCATTACATGACTTCACAGAAGTTCAGTGTAAATATATCTGTCAGTTCGATGACAGATTCGTTAATGTTTTTTCGGAAAAAAATGTTGATTACACAGGAAAATCTGTATTTTTTATCATTTGAAGTTCAAATTTGATGATTTTTTACAATATTCTCCAATTTTTTTTAAGTTACAAGGGTACATACACAACCGAAGAAAATCAGATGATTCATTGATTTTGACAGAATTATTGTTAAGGTTGTATTCATTGTTTGGTGGACGGTTTAAACAATAAATTTACTAATGAAATACATATTAGGTAGAATCATTTTCTAATAAACTTTTTAAACAATTCCTCAGCCCGCCTTTTCAGTTCCACCCATACACAGACCGACAACCGTTAGTATTTATCAAACAAAAGCCACAGCGTCCCGCTTGAAGTGCAATACTTGTGGGTTTTCGAAAAAATAAAAGCCCTCCACTTGAACTCTGTGCATCGCGCCAAAATGGTTAAATCGACCCTCTACCCCTCAAGTGCTCCGAGGGCATAGGGCATGTTGCATCGCTTTCCGGCTGCAAATTTGATCATTATCATTTGTTAACGATTTTGCTTTGTTTTTCTGAACGTTGGCGCGCTCCCTCACCATACAAAATGAGATTATAATACACTTTTCAACGCGTTTCAATTGGATTTGGTTTGCCGGGCAGGAGCAAAACCTTCTGGTATCTGAATAGGATCCAGTTTTGAAATCGAGGGAAAACCGAGCGGAGAAGAATTGTGTTTTATTTCGAACTGAGGCATCAAAGTAATTAAGCCATACGTCTGTGGTAACGCGACATATGCAAAGCTCGACCCCGAACACAAAATGTCCTCATGGATTCCGACGAAAAAAGGAAAACCTCCCATCTGGGATGGAGTCCTCAATTCATGCGGTAAAATATGGTTCCTTCGAGCATAACAACTTCTCGGGAAAATAGCTATTGAAGCAAACAAGTGGATACACTTGAAAGGTACCGTATAGGAGGTGAACTCGAGAGATGCCCAGAGGCGTTTGGTGGTTAAGTAAAGCTTTTCAACTAAGGGGCTAGACACATTTTCTCATGCTTAGTTATTAACTTTTCAACACAATACTTTGGCAGGCTTTTCCTACCATTTTGGACCACGGGCCAAATCGCAGAAAAAATATATTGTGGCGGGCCAATTTCCAATGCTGTTGTAAAAAGTAATAAAATTCAATCAGTAAAAACAGTTTTTTTTGGAAAATTTACAAAGATAAATTCTATTGATCGCCCTGCTTTTGTGTCAAAACCTCTCCCAGATTTTTGTTGTTATCTTGTTTGTCTAGTATTCAGTATCAGTTGTGCTGCTTTGCATCTGACCCAGTCAACAACTGAGTCCTAACTACGCTACAGCAGCACTACGAGAAGTATCGAGGCCCTTCAGCAAAAAACGGTTGCACGAGCATTTTTTGATTGGATAATTGTTGTTTGCCGTATCATAGCCCACATTCAACTCACCTCCCTTTGGAAGCCTCGGCAAACGGCAACGACAGCGACAATGTAAGTTCCAAAATCCAATTGTGATCCACTCTCACAAACCCCTAGCAAAACTCCTTCACTGATCGATTGTTCCCAGCCGGAAAATGCGCGCACGTGTTGGACGAGACCTCAATGCAAATCGCGATTGCTATCAGCCGCTAATGCAATTCACCTCTAATCGGATCCCGGTTGACACTCGCACTGAAGCGTTTTTCCCCAAAACAAATCACTACCCTGGCATCGGTAATCGATCAAAACAAACCCATTCGTAAACTCTTTTGACGGATACCGCTTCTGCCACATCGTCACTCGTTAAGCCCATCAATTTGTGGATACCTAGTTGGCCATACTGTCTGCCCCTCCTTATCGATTCGTCCCCTCATTCGCCACAGTGGTTCAATCTAGAACATATGTTGGTCAAGAGGACCCAGATAGCCGTAGCGGTAAACGCGCAGCTATTCAGCATGACCATGCTGAGGGTCGTGGGTTCGAATCCCGCTGGTCGAGGATCTTTTCGTAAAGGAAATTTTCTCGATTCCCAGGGCATAGAGTATCTTCGTACCTGCCACACGATATACGCATGCAAAAATGGTCATTGGCACAGTAAGCTCTCAGTTAATAACTGTGGAAGTGCTCATAAGAACACTAAGCTGAGAAGCAGGCTCTGTCCTAGTTGGGACGTAACGCCAGAAAGAAGAAGAAGAAGATGTTGGTCAAAGTCTCAAACTCTCATTGTAATGGTAAATATTGTTGTATTTTTGCTTTACTTATAATGTTTTCAAATGTTGCCGCTAAACAGCTTCATACTTAGTATATCCCGGAGACCCATCATCATATATTCTGAATCAATAAATATCACAGAAAATTTAAAAAACGTCACTTACTTACTGATTTGTGGCTGTTTTTGAACCACTGTGTGCATTCATAGGAAAGCTCAGGGCTTTGGAACTGGTGTTGGCTGATCCTTCTTCATTTGCCCTATCGCCGCCGTCGGGGGGATTAGCTTCGGGTTTTTCAAACACACAAAACAAGCATTCGAACCGTGCAATTGCTATCTCATATGCGGCCAAACAGTAGCAACCACCACTATCAAAATCAATGGCTATGGCTTAACAGCGATTCGTATCGAGCTCATTTTTTTCTCTTCCCCACAGTGTGATAGATAGGATTTTTATTGCCATATCACGGGGGCTGAAGAAGAAACTCGAAATTTTCGGTAGCAAATGCCCTTATCGCGCGGGAACGATGACAATAAATCTTGTCAGTCGACAACGGACGCGAACAGATAACAATTTGCTGGCTCTGGGGTCGATTGATAATGTGGGACGAGGGCAGCCAAAAGGAGGGAAAAATTGGAGGTGCGGTCTGTATAACTAAAGCAGTTTGACATTGTATGGTAATTTAGGTAACTTGACTAAACTTTACCTACCTATAAAGTTTCGAGTTCGGCGATAGTTGAATTATTCAAAAAAAATCTTTGATTTTTTTTAGATCTCTTGGAGGTGCAACACTCCAAATCTTCAATAACAAACGTTTAATTGAAACTAACTTTGGCTCATTCGAAAAGCAATGAGTGTGAAAATACTGTATAATGGTCCCAAAATGCTGCCTTGAGAAACACCAGCTCTAAGAGAAAGTTTTTTTTTACTTGGAGTTCTGAGAATTAACCTGAAGTGCACGATTTGGCAGATAATTTTCAATTATAATAACAATATATGATGAAAAATTAAAGTTTTTCTTAATTCTACAATCAAAGAACTGGAGCATTCTTTTAGTCTCATAAATAAAAATAAAATTTCACGATACATATATTTTACGACAAACGATCGAATTTGCACTGATTGCGAACGTTCGCACCATTCATTTGGATTGTGCGCTTTGTATTAGAGTTTGATCAATAGGGATTTCGTAGTGATGGATTTACAAACAGGCTTCCGACCAGTGTGTACAGTACTGCACTGCTATCCCCTACGACCCTGGTTGACCTTGGAGAGCACACATGCACTGAGCTAGAATGGATTTTGAGTAAAGCTCAAATTGAGTCAAAATATTGACCAAAACAAAACGCAACAATTGATGATCATTGCCTTGAATATCGTCTGGATTACTACAGTACCTTCCATGATCAACCAAGGTTTGAATGAACGACAGAGAATCAAACTGTTCGAATCCCGACTGAACACCGATTGTTGGTTAGCAGTTAGTGGTTATCGAGAGTTACTACACGACTTCTCTGGATGAACGCAGGTTAATCGATGACCAGTTTAGTTCATTGTTGACCCAGTATTTACTTTAATCTGTGTTGATGCAGGTGTTGACGTTCAATAAATGTAATTAGAGTAGTTTGTGTTTTTAATAGAAATAAATGTAGTTTTGTGAAATTGATCCGCGTTTTGCGTCCTATTGTGTGGGAACCAACCCCAAGGCCTATCACGGTCCCCGTCCAAGCAACAATCATCAAAATTCCACCAAGAAGGAGGCTTTAGACAACAGCAAATTGGTATAAAATAGACCCCATTTGTGGTCCTTACCTCTTGTCAAATAACTCCTATCCATACCTCCCCGTGGTGCCGGCTGGGGTACGAGTAACCGTAGGGAAGATTGGGTAACCAACCCTTGTGGGACCTTGGTCGTATGCTGACAGGGAAGGGGTGCTCCTCTCTTCTGAGGGTGTAGCTTATCAGAGCGTCTGTTCTCCATGTTAGGAGCGACTGTTCATCGTCCTAGTGCCAGCGTGGGACTCTAAACAGTGCTGTGCACGATGATTCTCGAGCGAGACAGAGGGTTGGTGCAGGCCGTACAAGCCAGCCGTAAAAATCATAAGTACAGGAAGCATTCTATGTAAATTCGTACCGGAACAATCGGCATATTTTTATTTATTTATTTATTTATTCCAATGAAAATGTGGCGTAAGGCAAAGCCTTTTAAATTGCCATAAAAAGAAAATACAAATTTCAAATGTTATCATATTCTTACAATCTAACTTAAAACTATAATTCCTGAAGTTCTCTATGAATCGAGATATTACTCTGTACTGGAGAGCCACACTAAAAGGTTCCGTTTAAAAATAGTAACCGAAGAACTAGATTTCAAAGAAGAGGGTAGCTGATTCCAATTAGCAATGCTTCTAACGAAAAAAGATTGTCCATAGTAAGTTGAAACGTGGTTAGGGATGGAATAGTTTCTTGCACGAGATTGTCTTAAAGGCACTAATTTGCTATACAGATAATCGGGTTTCATTGTGTTAATGATCTTGAAAAACATCAAACAAGTTCTATACTTATAAAATTGAGAAAAGGAGCAACCTATTAAGCTAGTATGTAAGTGGGAGATCCTTGAAAACCTAGGAAGATTATAAACATAACGCACGCAAGCGTTGAAATATAAACGAAGTTTGTTAAGAGCGTAAGCATTAGCAATTGAATATAAAAAATCACCGTATGTGAAGAACGGCAATAAAAGAGTCTTAAAAAGCCTAATTTTAGTCTCGATGTCCAGATGTCTTGTGGAAAGATGCAACCTTTTGAGACTGCCATAAACTTTACCACATTGGGAATTGATCTGCGCATCCCAATTCAAATTTTTACAAAAAATTACTCCTAAGTTACTAGCATGTTCAACAAATTCAATTTTTTCATTATTAATAAAAATATCAGGGGGATTAGGTGGATTTCTTTTTCTAGAGATTAGCAAGGCCTTTGTTTTCGAGGATTTGATGGGTAAAAGGTTGATACACGACCAGCTAAATATTTTTCGTAAATCATGATTTATGTTTACAGACATTTGTTCAATATCAATAGTATTTTCAGAACATAAATAAACTTGAACATCATCAGCGAAGATATGAATCGAACAAAAATCGAGTACGGAGGGTAGATCGTCAATAAACATAGAGAAAAGTAATGGCCCAAGAATAGATCCCTGAGGTACACCGGACTTTATTATATGGGCTGACGATGTTGATCCGGAATTTACAACAGCTTGAAACCTATCAGTTAAATAGGATTTAATTAGAGAAACGGAAAACAGAGAGAAATTAAAACGACAGTTTAATTTCTTGAGCATCCTACTATGCGAAACGCGATCAAAGGCCTTCGAGAAATCAATCAATAATAACAGAGCTATTCCTTTTTTATCAATTTTTTGTGAAATATCATCATGTACTTTCAAAAGGGCTGTAGTGGTGCTATGATCTTTACGAAATCCTGATTGGTGCGGTGTTAACAAATTAGCGCCAGTAAGATAGTCTGACATTTGAATTTTGAGTATTTTTTCAAAAGCTTTTGAAAGCGAGGACAGCAGACTAATGGGTCGAAGATTTGAAAGAGTCGAAGAATTACCCTTCTTTTTTATTGGTGTTACTTTAACATATTTCCAAGCTAGGGGGTAAGTAGAAGTTTTGATGATGGAATTGAATATGTGTACAATAAGAGGAAGAGCTAAAGGCAATAATATTTTGATAAAACTTATAGGAACTTCATCAAAGCCAACAGCATTCGATTTAACCGAGAAAATTGCGTTAATAACTTCATAATCCTCAACTGTATTAAACATAAATCCGTTGGATACATCATAAAAGGAAGAATAATCACTAGAATCTGTCGAGAAATTAGAGGAAAAATAGTCATTGATATCATCAGAAGAAAAATTATCAATACCGGTAGTTGATTTGGATTTAGAAAGACCTAGTTGTTTGACTCGATTCCAGAGCACTTTGCTAGGCAGATTAGTATTGATGTTACGTTTTTCGAAATTTTCTTTAGCACTTCTAATCAATTGAGTAACACGGTTACGCAAACGATTGTATACAATCCTTAGTTCGATAGTTTTGTTATGTTTCCAATTCCTATATGCCAAGTTTCTGTTAACAATAGCAAGTTCAATTTCCCCAGTGAACCACACATTTGGTTTAAATGTACGAGTTCTTAAGGGTATAAAAGTATCATGAAGGTATTTGGCACAGTTGTTAAAATACTCGACAAGCCAATTAGGGTCCTCACAACGCAAAAAAGTGTGCCAGTCTATGCTTTCAAATGCATTTTGTAATGCAGTACTGTCGAAATTCTTGTAATCCCTATAGAGAATTCCATTATCAGATTGCGGGCACCCTATTTTTAAAGAAAAAAAAGCATATCATGGTTAGAGACGCCCGGCATTGAAACTTGATCTTGCTTGACCACTAGATCAGGACTATCAGTTATAACAAGGTCTAGCAACGAGCATCCAAAATGATGATAGAAAGTCGGTTCGATATTGATACATTGAAGAGATAAACTAGATAATAAATCCGAAAATCTTCTTTGTCTGTTATTGGTTTTCCGCAGATCTGTGTTAAAGTCACCCACAAAAAAAAATTAGAATCATACCGAACAGTGTAATCCTCAAAATGCTCAAAAAGCAACATCGAACAGTCTACCTCCGGAGGATTGTAGTACGTGCCTAAGAAGAAACGCTCACCTTGACATTCGATTTCCAGACACAAATACTCAGTTTTACTATGGGGAGATGAATTGTTGTTGTTTGATGTTTTTAAAATACGCGCTACTAAATTATTTCGAACATAGACACAGACGCCTCCACCACGTCTGTCACGATCATTTCTAATCAGTTTATAACCGCGAATGTTAATCATACTATCGTTAATTGAATCGTCTAACCATGTTTCAGACATGCAAATTACATCCATTAAGCTATCACGAAATATCATTGACAGTTCATTGAATTTGGTGAAATTTCGTGCTATGAGACTTTGTACATTCAGATGGCAAATACAAAGATGATCACTTTCCAAGACAGAGGTGAAAACAGCCTTGGGAATCAGCAAGCTCGCAGAGCTATTATTTTCGAAACGACTACCCATTGTTGTAAGGTAGCAGCAAACACCTTTCAGTAACCTCAATCCAGTACACAGTAATAATGTTGAATGAGCAAATCAAATTTTAGTTCATTGACAAAAAAAAAACTTGTTATAACATTATAATCATCGACGCATATCCAAACTCTGATAAAAATAGCAACGACAGCAGTACAACAGCAACAGCAGCAACATATTCGCAGGGCACGACCATATGATGTTCTTGGGCTAATTCAACTCGGCGATAGAGTTAACAGCAACAGCATCACTTGCCTCGTCACGCTTCACGTATACAGTTCCTTCCTTTGTGAAGACTCTTAAAATTTGGCCCTGTTTCTTTAGTTTGATGGCTTCTGAACGAATTTGTCTCACTGAAGGAGGCAGATTCTCATTGATGTAGACGCGATTATTGTTATCGAAACCAATTTGACGGAGCGACAATGATCTTCGCTGAAGATAAGATCTATAAAAATCATCTCTTGCAGTACGTAGGGCAAACTCACAGAGGATTGGAGGTGCAGTTCCTGGTACTATTGGATGTCTAGAAAGCCGTTTAAGTGCAGTTGTCGGAACGCTATCCTCAAGATAACCAATAGCAATAGCAATATTACGAAAAGCCTGCCTCAAATCTTCGGTTTGAAGATACGGAATGCCGGAGATTACTAGTTCAGAGCTCGTCCCAAAAACGTCCATTCTGCGATTAGTCTGAGAAATGTCCGAACGAATGTGATCGACTTGTTCTGAGATCGCAGCAATGTTGTCGCCACACTCCTGTTTACTGGCGGACAGATTAACCTCCAGCACGTCCATTCGATTGTTCAGTCTGTCCATACACGAATCGATTTTGGCTTCCAAACGTTCATTAGACTGTGTAAACATTGTCTGCATTTTGATCCATAAATCGTTGACCGTCATAACAGCGTTGGAGTCATCTTTACGACCTGGGGTAGTATTAGTGTTGACAGTGGATGTAGAAGATGCACGAGTGAGTGGTTTGTTAAGGTTCACACTCATTGTTGCGATACACTGCTGAAGGGCTTTATATAGAATGGCGATTGACAAGTTGATCCAAACTCTAGGTTCGCACTGGATTTACAGTTAATTACAACAGCTCAGAACACAACTGCAATCACAACACCACAACTTTAGTCCCAGAATACAGGATCGCGCATAAACTCGATTTAAACTTTAGATTTACCAGCCGAAAAAGTCGTTTGAAACTGCGTCGACAAAAACACTCTACTCGGTTACACACATCCCTTCAGGAATCTGGCATAGACCCAGGCATCGAAAACGGACTAACGATTAGAAACTCGGATCATGGAACTGTAAGTCTCTCAATTTCTTGGGAAGTACTCGCATTCTTTCCGCATTATTGAGGAGTTCGGCATTGTTGCGCTGCAGCAGGTTTGCTGGAAAGAATCGACAGTACATAAGTATAGGGATGGTTATACCATCTATCAGAGCTGCGGCAACAGACATCAGCTGGGCACAGCTTTATCGCGAAATGCAGAGGCGCGTGATTGGGTGGTGGCCAATCGACAACAGAATGTGCAAGTTGAGGATCAAAGGCCATTTCTTCAATATCAGCATAATCAACGTGCACAGCCCTCACCTAACAAATGCTGGAAAGGATGGTATTGGAGCGGAACTTATTAAAATGGGCCCGGACAGGTTGGCTACTTGTCTGCACCGATTGATAGCCAGCTACCAGAGGAGTGGAAAGAGGGAATAATATACCCAACTACTGGTCCCGGCAAACTTCGTCTTGCCATCAAGCAGGCTGTTGAAAATCGCTTTTGATCGTCCCATATAAAATGACAGTTTCGTTCGCACTCGTTTTTTCAACTTTCACGGTGAATATCCTGGGAGTTTTAATATTGGTTTTACTTAAAAGTATGGAACATACTTGATCCAAATGCCGAACACTGTGTTTATTCTGTCTCATATTCCGAACACCTTGATTCAAATTCCGAACAGCACGAATTAATTGTTTTCAAATGAATAATTTCGCAAATAAATTTATCTGTGCTTGTTCTACTGGTCTCAAACTAGAGAATCATCACTACTCCTGCGGAATAAATTATATTGGAGACGTTAAAATTGAATTGCAATTGACTACCATTTCCTTGTTATTTGGTGACATATTTCAGTGAAACATTTCAACCAAATCGCCATACAAAAACCGAGTGTTCGGAATATGAGTCTGTTCGGAATTTGAGACAAAACGGTACACACAAACACTTCGGAACCCTTGACGAACAACACTGAGAAAGAATCATTCAAATCCGTTCACCCGTTCGTAAGCCATTTCGTGACATAAAACGCCATTCCATTTTTATTTATCTATATAAATAAAAATGGAGTTACGTCCCTGAAGTGTTCCGACGTGTTTGTGTATATAAAAAGCAAGGGATATTCAACGGGAAAGTTGAAAAAACAGGAGTGAACGGAACTTCCATTTTGCACGGAGCGTTCCATGGCGTTTTTCAACAGCCTACTTGATGGCAAGACGAAGTTTGCCGGGACCACTAGTATAGATGAGCAATTCTCGCTGAAACCAGGCCGCCATCGGCACCCATCGTTAGAATTCCAATTTTATGTCTCTGATCGCTAGCTTTCGATAAAACTTAAGGGTGGTCCTTTTTGTTTTCTCAAATTGGTGGACCCCTCGTACGCCAGCTAGCTAAAAAGTTTGCAAAAAAGCCCATTTTTTGATAAATCTTAGGTATTTCTTCACGTGATACGTCTCATATTTCCCTTGGAACACATACCAAACTTAATGGCATCGTATAGAGAAAGGATATAGCTTTCATTTGAAGTTAAAAAAAATCCGGCGGCCATTTTGAATTTGGCCGCCATCTTGAATTTTGTTAGAAAAATCGTTTTTTCACCATTAGCGCACCGCTCGTTTTGAATTCTGAGGTCACCATCAGAAAGCTGAGGAAAAATTGCGTAAGATAGGCTACAGAAACTAGGTGTGCAATGGTATTTACCCTATGAAATTAACGATTTTCTAAAACATGTTCCACGATTTTGACGTATATGGCGAGTGCAATCAATGCAAACATCATTTTTGGTACAACAAAGATACAAGTTTTCAATAGTTGACGTATTTTTCGAGTCAGATGAAGAATAGGAGTATTATTTTGAGTGAAAAAATCTGGCGGCCATCTTGGATTTTGACGCCATCTTGGTTTTAAGTAGTAGAATGAGTTTTCACCTTGATAACACTCAACATGTTGAGTTTTAATGCCACCGTTACACTTACTATTCTTCTTGTTCTTCTTTTTCCTGACGTTACGTCCCTACTGGAATAAAACCAGCCCCTAAGCTTCAAAAATAAATTAACAAGTAGAATTTTTTAACGCTTATTTGCCACCTGAATGATTGTTCTGCATATCTGCGAGTTGAAAAATAGCATTAATTCTTTCATTTATTTGGTCTAAAACCATTGATAGAAATGAACAATCTGTTGAACAGCTAAAATAAGATAAGAAATAAAGAATCTGTTTGTTTTTTAACGGAGATCTTTAATTAATTAAACATGAAGAGCGCTGAGATGGTAAAAAATCATTCTACTGCTAAAAACTAAGATGGCGTCGAAATCCAAGATGGCCACCAGATTTTCCAAACTCAAAATGATTCACTTGAGTTTCGGCATTACGTCCACATTAGAACAAAGCCTGCTTCTCACCTTTCAATTTCGCTATTTTTCACATGCATGTTGGGTGTTAGTAAAAACAATACTTTATGATTCAGAAAATCAAGGATTTTTTTTGCTTAAAAATTTAAGATTTCCATTCTAAATTAATGCACTTTTGGAAATGTTTTACGTTAAAACTACAGATATTACCACAAAACTTACTAATGTCCCAACGCACAATTTATAAACTTCATTCGATGACAAAAAAAGCATATGGTAAAAAAAAAATTGTTTATTTCAATCAATGTTTTTGGACGGTTTTTATTCATTAAATTTATTTATTCATAATAACTGAATTCACAGATATGTCGAAGAAATATTCTGTTATTAAAAATCGTATTATAAAAGAAAATTCCTATTTAATAACCTGTATTTATAACTAATAAAGCTGAGTATCAGGCTCAGTTCCACTAGGGACGTAACGTCAGGAAAATGAAGAATAATAAGAAGAAGAGTATACGTAACCTTGTTTTTATTGGTTTTTACCTCTAAATTCGACATGCTGAGTGCTATCAAGGTGAAAAATTCATTCTACTAGTCAAAATCAAGATGGCGTCAAAATCCAAGATGGCCGCCAGATTTTATCACTCTAAATAATACTCCTATTCTTCATCTGACTCGAAAAATACACCAACTATTGAAAACTTGTATCTTTGTTGTACAAAAAATGATGTTTGCATTGATTGCACTCGCCATATACGTCAAAATCGTGGAACATGTTTTAGAAAATCGTTCATTTCATAGGGTAAATACCATTGCACACCTAGTTTCTGTAGCCTATCTTACGCAATTTTTCCTCAGCTTTCTGACGGTGATCTCAGAATTCAAAACGAGCGGTGCGCTAATGGTGAAAAAACGATTTTTCTAACAAAATTCAAGATGGCGACCAAATTCAAAATGGCCGCCGGATTTTTTTTAACTTCAAATGAAAGCTATATCCTTTCTCTTTACGATGCCATTAAGTTTGGTATGTGTTCCAAGGGAAATATGAGACATATCACGTGAAGAAATACCCAAGATTTATCAAAAAATGGGCTTTTTTGCAAACTGTTTAGCTAGCTGGCGTACGAGGGGTCCACCAATTTGAGAAAACAAAAGGACCACCCTTAAGTTTTATCGAAAGCTAGCGATCAGTGACATAAAATTGGAATTCTAACGATGGGTGCCGATGGCGGCCTGGTTTCAGCGAGAATTGCTCAGATATACAAAAAGGGTGACAAGTTAGAATGTAAGAACTATAGAGCGATCGCCATTCTTAACGCAGCCTATAAAGTGCTTTTCCAGATCATCTTCCGCCGTCTATCGCCACTGGCAAGCAGATTTGTGGGAAGTTATCAAGCCGGTTTTGTGGACGGGCAATCGACGACAGACCAAATCTTTACGTTGCGGCAGATCCTCCAAAATTGTCGCGAACATCAAGTCCCTACGCACCACCTATTGATCGATTTCAAAGCGGCCTATGATACCATCGACCGCGAAAAGCTATGGAAGATTATGGCAACGATGGATAGTGTACAGTGCTCTGTGAAGATATTGGGTGCATTATCGGACCCGTTTGAAAGACGATCTTCAATAAATCCAGCCAGTTCCTCTGTTTTGCTGACGATGTGGACATTGTCGGAAGAACGTTCCAGGTGGTTTCTGAACAGTATACCAGGCTGAAACGTGAAGCAGATCGGGTTGGATTGAAGGTAAATACGTCGAAGACGAAATATCTGCTAGCTGTAGGAATCGAGTGCGATAGAGCTCGCATTGGCAGATGCGTGATGATCAACGGGGATGAGTTCGAATTTGTCCGAATTGTGAATTTGGACGAATTTGTCTACCTTGGATCATTGATAACGTTGGATAACAACTGCAGCAGAGAAATTCGAAGACGTATCATTGCCGGAAGTCGTGCTTACATTAGATTCCAAAGGGTGAAGATCTACATGAGCCACTTCAATGCGAAGATCGGATCGTACAACTCGAGCTTTGAGCCCGTCGTGGAACGCCATGGTCTCGGAGAAATTAGCGAAAACGGAGAACTATTGGCAGAGTTTTGTGGCAGCAACGAAATGCTGATCGGGGGATCGCTCTTCCGCCATCATGATGATGATTTTACTGAAAATCAAACCGACCACATCTGTATCTGCCGAATGTGGAAATGGAGCCTTCTTGATGTGCGGAATAAACGTAACGCTGACATAGCATCCGACCATCACCTTCTCATCGGCGAGGTGCGTCTGCGCATCACTACCACCGCAAATAATCAGGGTGAGCTACAAAATCAAAGAAAACAGTGGATCACCGGTGAAACCTAGAAAAAGATAGAGGAGCGGAGAGCAGCCAAAGGAGCCAAGGCACTTTCCCGTCAACGATACTCGGCTCTAGAAAGGAAAGTTAAGCGCTCATGTAGGCGGGACAAACAAGCTTTGGCGGACTCCCTTGCTAACGAAGGTAAGAAAGCCGCAGCAACCGGTGAAATTCGTCTCCTCTATGATATATTCGACGCCTTAGCGGAGCAAAGATGAATACCTACGACAATGCCTATGAAAGACACGGCTAGACAGCTGTTAGCCGACCCCATTGACCAGCTGAAATGCTGGTGTGAGCGTTCGAACAACTTTTTCAAGTAGCTACCAACACAGCCACCAACACCTCAGCATGCGGATCATAGAGTTCAGCGTAATAGGCGTGTAAAAATCGAAGCGGCGTCGGTGGTGTAGTGGCAAGCGTGATTGCCTCTCACCCCAGATGGTCGATTATCAATTCCCGTCGACGCCGTCGGGATTTCTTAGACATACAATCTTTGATTACGTCTTCCTTCGGAAGGGAAGTAAAACTTTTGGTCCCGGCCCATGTGTTGATGGGTTCGATATGTAGGGTCAGGTGTGTGTGGAGGCCTCTCTGAGTGTCCGTATTTAGGCTTAGTACCAGAACTAGGCTGACATAAAACTATAGCCGATGCCAAAAGGTGTCGGTACCTTCTCAATATGATGAATGAGTAAAGGCCTAAAAGTGTTTAGTTTTTAGATTTCAAAATATTTTCGAAATAATGAATTTTGTAAAATGTGTATGCCAAAGATTTTGATTTTTATTTAAATATTGAGACTGATGCAAATACAAATTTCCTTTTATGTTCGAGACCACTTGGGAGGTCCAAGGGGAGGGAAACATAGTCAGGGTACAAACTGGGGTGCAAACAAATAAAATACATAAAAAAGGGTAATTTTAACAATTTTTTTTTTTCTTTAAATGTGACAGAACAATACGCTCTTAGTGTTTCAAGGTTGTCCTTGGGGTTGTTGTTCCATGGGGTTAAAAACGTTAATACCATGGTGAATACCCTGATAGGGTTGAACAGAGCAATGAATCTTTTTCGTTCTCGTCTTCAAAATTTTCGATTTTTTTAAGGACGTGGTGGCGAAAGTATAAAAGTGTATCAACCTTATCTCAAAATCAATCCTTTAGAAATTACTACAGATATGTCTCCAGGGTGTCTGCTATAAAGTATACCAATAACTTGTTGAAATTGTTTTAATTTCTGAAGAATTGATTCGAGCTTAAAATCACTATGATAAAGCTAGTAGTAACCAATCTGGCGTTCCTATATAGACGTCAATTCATTACGAGATTTAAACAAATACCACAGAGATTCCGAATAGGTCTTTTTTATTTCTTTTTATAGGATTCTTCAATACTGTCTACAGGATTCATTCTAGGAATTTATCAAGATTTGAACCAAGAATTTCACTAAGGCGACCTTTGAGCATTTTCCCCTGAAAACCACTGAAGAGATTTCATGGCGTACCTTTGGCCAAGCCCGTGGTTTTCACAAGTATTTCTTGATCATTAACTCCTAGGATTCTTCTACGAATTATTTTACTTATTTCAAATATACTCTTTAAGATTTGTCTGAGATTTTTTTTGGTATTTATCTTATAAATTTGCGAGAATTCCTCAGATAAATGGAAATCGTTTGGGATTCGTCCTTCATTTTTACCCAGTGAGCCCTTTTTGGATTCGTTGATTACTACAAGGAGTTCTTCAAGTGGTTAAAGCAGAAATTTTCCCAGAAACACCTTAGTGGTTGTACCAGCTTTTTAAGCATTCTTTTAAACATTCTTGCAAAATTTCTTCTAAGCCTTCGTTTGTAAAAAGTTTTGAAATAATCCAAGAATTTAAGGAATTTCGACAGAGTTCAAGAAGTTCCAGATTTTAACTTCAGAAAAATTTGTGCATGTTTTATTTTTCAAAGAATTGGAAAATTTTCTCTGATACCTCTATAAGTTTCGCTGTGTAACGCAGAGGAGGGGCAGGAATGCGTTCGAATTACCACGGGAGTACCTCAAGGTTCGGCTGGTTCGATGAAGAGTGCCAGAGGGTGACAGACATGAAGAATGTCGCCAGAAGCCGTATGCTTGTGGCCGGTACCCGACAGAACAGCGAGCGATACAGGGCAGCAAGAGCCGAAGAAAAGCGAATCCACCGCAGAAAGAAAAGGCAGCACGAAGAAAGTATGGTAGCTGACGCTCAAGAAAGCATGAATCGGAATGATATGCGGAGATTCTATGCTACGGTCAATGGTACGCGGCACAATACCGTACCAGTGCCCGCCATGTGCAATGATCGAGAAGAGAATTTGCTGACCGATAAAACGGCGGTGGCTGCCAGGTGGAAGGAGCACTTTCAGCAATTATTGAACGGTAAGAATGAAAATGTAGCGAGGAACAGGATGAACATAGATAATGACGATCAAGCTGTGGACCCACCGACCATAGGAGAGGTTAAAAAGGCTATCAGCGAGCTGAAAAACTGTAAGGCAGCTGGGAAGGACGAGATCCCGGTCGAGCTTCTCAAGCACGGAAGCGAGCAGCTTTACCTGTCGATCCACCGAGTACTGCTGAAAGTATGGGAGGACGAATAATCACCCACCGGCTGGTTGGATGGCCTCATACACCCTATCTACAAGAAAGGGCACAGACTGGAGTGTGCCAATTACAGAGGAATTACCCTGCTGAATTCGGCGTACACAATTCTGTCGCGCATCCTGTTTAACAGACTGAGACCGCTAGAAGAGTCCTTCGTCGCAGAATACCAAGCTGGTTTTCGTGAGGGTCGTTCGACAACGGACAAGATGTTTAGCTTGCTAATGATCGTAGATAAATTCCGGAAGCATAACTTGCAGACTCACCATCTGTTTATTGATTTCAAGGCGGCGTACGACTCAGTAAAAAGAAATGAGCTTTGGCAGATAATGTCCGAACATGGTTTTCCGGTGAAACTAATTAGGTTGATACGTGCTACGCTGAATGGTTCAAAATCAAGTGTTCGTATCGCAGACGAGGTGTCAACCTCGTTCGTGACGTTAGACGGATTGAAGCAGGGAGACGCACTTTCGAATTTACTGTTCAACATTGCACTCGAGGGTGCTATTAGGAGATCTGGCGTGCAGAGAAATGGCACTAGTATCACAAGGTCGCACATATGCTCCTTGGCTTTGCGGACGATATAGATCTAATTGGAATCGATCGCAGGTCAGTGGAAGAGGCCTTCGTGCCTCTGAAGAGGGAGACAGCGAGGATAGGCCTGACCATAAATTCTACCAAAACGAAGTACATGGTTGCAGGTAGAGATAGAGTCAGTGTAGGTGCTTAGCTAGTGTTTGATGGGGATGTGTTTGACGTTGTTGAAGAATTTGTTTACCTTGGAACACTTGTGACATGTGACAAAGACGTTTCCCGCGAAGTGAAAAGACGTGTTACGGCTGCGAATAGGGCCTTTTACGGACTACGTAACCAGCTTAGGTCCCGCAGCTTGCAAACTAAAACAAAATTCGCCCTGTATAAAACATTGATTCTTCCGGTGGCTCTCTACGGGCACGAAGCGTGGACGTTGAAAGAGTCAGACCGGAAAGCTCTCGGTGTTTTCGAGCGTAAAGTGCTGCGGACAATACTCGGTGGGAAACTCGAAAATGGTGTGTGGCGCAGACGCATGAATCAGGAGTGTATCAAGTATACAAATATGCGAATATTATCAAGCGTGTAAAATACGGCAGACTTCAGTGGGCTGGTCACTTAGTGCGAATGTCGGAAGAAAGTATTGCGAAAATAATATTCAGCAGGGAACCAGGTAGATTCGGCGGCTTCGGGGAAGACCACGAATACGCTGGCTGTACGTAGTGGAAGAGGACCTGGCGACCCTAAACGTTCAGGGCAACTGGAGAGGTTTCGCCCTAGACCGACGAAGATGGAGCTCTACAATACGCCCGGCAATGGCGTGACGCTACGCTGTAGCCATCAAGGTATCAAGGTAGGTACCTCAAAGTTCAATCCTGGGCCCACTGTTATGGAATGCGATGTACGATGACGTACTGAGGCTGCCCCTTCCGACGGGTGTTAAGATTGTTGGCTTCGCCGACGATATCACCCTAGTGGTCTATGGTGAATCGATGGAGGAAGTAGAGTTAACAGCAGCGCACTCTATTTCCATAGTTGAGGAATGGATGAAGTCTAGGAAACTAGGACTGGCCCGTCACAAGGCTGAGGTGGTGGTGGTCACACACCGCAAGTCCGAGCAACGGGCGCTTATCTCGGTAGGTGATTGCACAATAGATACCAAGCGATCCCTTAGGCATCTTAAGGTAATGATCGATGACAAGCTCATCTTCGTTAGTCTCGTTGAATATGCGTGTAAAAGGGCATCTACGGCTATAGCGGTGCTTTCGAGGATGATGTATAATAGCTCTGCTGCAATTGCCAGCAAACGCAAGCTCCTGGCAAGCGTGGCGCTATCCATTCGCTAAGGTATGGAAGACCAATTTTGTCAAAAGCGTTTAGAAATCTAACGGTTTCTAACGAGGCCGTGTGCATCATAGCCGGGATGACGCCCATCATCAAGGAAGATGGTCAATGCTTCAACCAAAGAGGTACCAGAGGAGTCTGCAGCCCGTGCAAAGAGGCAGCGCTCAGCGGTTGGAAGCAGGAATGGGATAACTCCACTAAAGGTAGATGATCATCCGATGGGTCAGATTGGTATAAAATAAACCATGGGGAAGTGAATTTCCACCTGACGTAGTTTCTGTCAGGACATGGTTGCTATAGGCAGTACCTGTATAGGTTCGGGCACTCAGAATCTCCTGAGTGCCCCAATTGAGCTGATGTGAAGCAAACAGCAGATCATGTCATGTTTGATTGCCCACGTTTCATTGTTGTGAGAGATCGCATGCTCGCTACATGCGAAGTGGACACGTCCCTGACAATTTAGTAAAGAGAATGTGTGCGGATGCACACTGGAATGCAGTAACTACGGCTGTCACTCACATTATGTTAGAATTGCAGCGCCTATGGCGCACCGACCAGGAGTTGGCTGGAGAGGTACATCACTTGAGCAATTCAACGAGAATTTTATTCCTACAGGTACGCGAGCTACCATGCCATTCTGTAATTTTATGCGACTTAATTTATGATAGCAAAGCTGATTTGACAACTGCTACAGATTGATTCGTTTTACTCTGAACGCGCGTACGAAACGAAACAAAATGCACTGATAAACTCATAAAATATCGTTTTATGCAAGGAACCCCGTCAATCAAACGTTTTCATGCACCGTATTGTGCGGGTGCGATACAATTTGCACAAGTAAACGACTTTTTATGCATGTTCTTATGCGACTTCTGGGAGAACTTCATCGGAAAGCCCTTCAAAATTACTGCTATCACTCGAAAATGTAGCCATATGTATGAGATCGTCTTCAATGTTATGTAAAGCTAGCTTTGTACATAACACTGAAGATAACTAAAAACTTGAAGTACGCGTCTGTCAAAAGATACAAATGGAATTTGATATTGTTGGGAGATCTTCAATTTCTTAGATCAATAAAGTAAATATAACGTTTTGATTGTCAGTATTTTGCCACAACTCAGGAATGATCTTCAAGGTGAGCTCCATACTGGTATTCTCAAGGATCTCATCAGATGTCATCACAAGGAAAATCTTAGAGATCTCCACATGGGTTTCTACAAGCTCTTCATACTGGTATGGTTAAACAGGTTTTCAAAAAGGATCTTTGCTCATGGTTTTCGCTCAAACTTCCTCAACATAGAGAAAAAAACTGGACTGCAATCTCTATCTACAATGTTGCATAAACCTTGCTGGCCTTTTTCTGAAGACCACATCAATCACAAATGACGTTTTGTTTCAAAATAATTCAAATTTTATCCGGAATTTTCTTCAAATCAATCCGAAGTTTAAACTAATTCGCAAAAGTTCATAATACAAGTGACAGTTGATGTTTTCTTCACATTCTAATCCGTAAGAAGCCAATCAATCCGGAGAACATGCAATGATGATGACGATGATTATGACGATGTGGATATTGGTAAACACTTCCAATTGCTATTTTGGAGCTGCTCCCTACAGTAGCAGAGCCCGGCACCGGAAGCGCATTATTTCCACACTCACCTACGGAGGGAACACGAGAAATGAAACAAACATCCACACACATTTGAAAGACAGGTAAATTAGATGCGTTTCCGGCGAGAGGTCGCTATTTCTGCCCAAATGCATCCAAGTTGAGAAAGTTTGTATATCGTACCATAACGGGTTGCCTTCCAAAATAATACACCCTTGGGGATGGAGGTGCAGAAATGAAAACCGTTAGAGCTTCCCCACTATTATTAGCAGTTTGTTTGTAGGCGAGCAAAGTGTTTCCTTTCTCGTGATGGGGAATCACGCGCAAAAAAAAGGTGAAACATTTTTGGCACTTTGTGGAAAGCAAGTTGTTGCAAAAATCACTCCCCAAACGAATTGTTGATTGTTAGTTGAATATGTGGTTCCTCTACTACTGTTTGAGAGTGTCATTTGCCGTGCGGTTAGATTTGGAGTTTATTTTTTTCGGATGGAAGACAGCACATTTTCGGGAATGGTTACTTATTTGGAAAAGTTTGAAAGTTTTCCAAGGTTTTTTACCGCAACCTTCACCGGAATCCATACGAAGGTTGTAATTAAATGTTGGCATTCGACTTTTGAAGGGGAGTTTTTTTGTGTTTTGCTAACAAAGGAAGACGGCAACAGGTTTTGCATTCATGAGAATCTGATACTTTCATCAACAACTTGCTTCACATTGCCGATGGAGTTTCGTATGCGAAAAGGGAAACGTATAAGTTCATCGACTATTGAGCCTTTATCGATCAAATTTTGTTACTGCTACCTCATACTCTTCGATCAACTTGAAGAAGCAACCTCTGACTATCTATTGCAGGTGCAACCACGTCTATCAAACTCCAAACTTTGATCCACACTTGGATGGATTGTGCGTTGCTCCATTGAAATAATCAACGCCTATATCAAACCTATAACAGAAATGTGCGTTCATTGTCCAAACTTCAAACCCCCGTATTCATACGCTGCCGGAAATTGCGCTGTCATCCGAAGGCATTGCCGGAAAAGGCATCGTATTCGAGTGTAGCTTAACCGGAAAGAATACCTACATGTACCGCGAAGTATGCACAGTAAATTGAACTGAAACGCACTTTCTCGCACTCGTCCTCAACTTTCCGGTATCCGTCGTGCGTTTTCGAAAGTCGAAGTGTGAGTTTCATTTCGTTGCATTTCCGCCGTTTGCAAAGCAATCCCGAAACTTTCCCTGAAAAACTTTACAGAAACGATTCGCACACCCCAATCCCGTTCTTGACGCCTCAACCGTATTTGCAATAAACGCGAATTTCCCTTCTTAAATAATCCGAGAAGGAACGAGCGGAACGCGTGCAGATTTTTTCATTATCATTTGAATGATTTATTTCAGTAGAATGCCCGACGCCGCGATGTAAATGTGTTACCGACCGACTGGAGGTGAATTTTCACCAATTTGCGACATTATTGGCGACGCGGTGTGGCTGCTAAATGGAAATTTATTGGCGAACATAAATTTGAATTTGGCTGCGGAGAATTAATAAGAAGGGACACTTTATTGGGATTTTGTACGCTTTGTGGCCGGTTCCGTGGTGGAGTGAATTTTAACATTTAGCTCGGTTTGATTTTTTGCCTTATTTGTTTCAATTAGTTCAGTTGTCTCCAGAAAATAACCAAATTCTTAAATGATGGTTACATAGAGTAAGGTGGGGCAAAAGTTCGACCTTAGTGGTATAATCAAAGTTTCCAGGAAAGTTATAGCAGATAAAACAAAACAAATACCATACAGTGAACCTTCAAAATATTGGCTATAATTTTGCTGAACAAACTTGTGTCAAAATATTTACCCATTTTTTATTATAACAGTTTCAAAATTGATTGTCTTAAACGAACTTTTGCCCCACCGGTGGGGCAAAAGTTCGAATCTAGTTTGGGGCAAAAGTTCGTTGGCTAAAACACAAAATATCAATACTTTTATGCCAGGCATACTTTATACCAGCCGTAAACTTATGTTTGCCGAAAAATACACACTAAATTTTCATCGAAAAATTCCCAAAACAGAGTTAATTGTAATACACCCAAAAAATAGCAGTTTTTCGCAAAACTAAGTGAAAATGTAAAATTTTGGTGACATTTTTCGCACGATCAGGCAAATTTTGCTGAATTTGAAGATAATATATAGGGTAGAAGTACCAATTATGGATATAGTACCAATTATGGCAATAGTGGGAACAAAAAGAGATTTTTCTTAATGTTTCACTAGACTATAATGGCTTGTATTCACAGGAATGATTAAACTATTTGTTTTTGATGGTAACTAAACCTTGAAAAGAACATTCGTGCAATAAGCTTCGAAAAATGAACATTTGAAAATTTTGCCTCACATATATGTCACCTTCTTAGCAGTTGGCTAAGGGACCTCCGTTACGAAATGTATGTTTTCATCCGGATAAACTGTTTCAACCGATGAATGTATGTTACCTAGTGAGAACAAATGAATAAATTTAGCTGGTATGCAATCAATTCTACTGTTTTAAGTTGGAAATCGTGTTATTTCCACTATGTCGATAACTGGTACAAAGAGTGTATGAGAGCCCAATTATGGCAATACTCTGGAGGCGGTTTGTTTACATTTTTTGATCAGTAAAATAAAAGAAGTAAAGCTATTTTACGGGTGACTTCCACGACGGGACGGCTCGGTAAGGCATTATCTTCATGTTTTGTACTCAATTACTAAGATTTTTCAATCACACGTTCGAAAACGTTCGCGAGCGGAAGATGCTAATTTCATGATACACACTTAAATTATTTTACGGATTCCTGTAAAAATCTCAACAGCTGAACAGTTCGGTGAAATAAATTAACGGAGTACGGTAAATTTTTACAGTATTCGGTGAAAAATCACCGGAATCCGTAAAATTTCGACGGAATTACGGTGTTTTATTTCACCGAACTGTTCAGCTGTTGAGATTACGGTGAAATTCACCGTAAGAGCTTAGTGTGTAGAGAGGGGTTTTCAGCGACACTCGATTTTTGAATTTTTCCTCTTTTTTCGTTAAAAATTGGCACTGGAAAGGTAATGTTAGATCATTAATGCTGTTTTGTATAATAATTTGCATTTACACTACATTTTGACTTCTCTTTCGAAAATTAATTTTCTCCCATGAACCCATTGCAAAAAATTGATTTAACATCTATTTAACCCAACATTTTTGGAAAATTTTATGAGCAATATTTTCATTACATATTAGCGTTGCATTATCATTCGCTCTTTATGACGCTTGAGTTCATTTCGTGCAAATATTCGATAGTCCATAATTGGTACACTTTTATGTCGAATGCTAGGAACGCTATTGCCATAATTGGTACAAAGACATCGCTTTTTAAAATCCATTTTTAGAAGCTTAAAGTCAATTTAGTACTAAAACTGTTTAAATCAACAGATTCGCAAGGCTTTAAACTAGTAATTGACACCAACAAGTCATGCTTGCGTTTTACAAACGCGGTTACAACTTGATTTTTATTACTACTGTTGACATATTGCATCCATAATTGGTACACCTACCCTAGATTTCAGGAAATTTGAAATTTTTTCCGTGAGTTTATACATGGCACAATGGTCGAAAAAAACGAAGTTTGGCCAAAACTAGTTTTATCGCCTTAATCGATGAAATATGTAATCTGAATATGTTATTTGGCATTTTTATTGTTTCAGAAGGGGTTATTCACATATTACGTAACTTATTTGAAAAAAAAATTTTAATTAGAAATGCAATCAAATTTGGCTGAAAGCACAAATTTTGTTTGTATTTCAACGAGTTTGATCAAAATATGTATGAAGAGTGGTTAAATATATTTTATATCAACTTTGTATGAAAAATATCGTCAAAAAGTATGAAAATATTGAATTATTCAAATAGCTCTAACTTGTAAATCAGCAAATTTCTGCAAAAAATTTAAACGTTTTTTGTAAGATCTAAGGATGCATTTTAAAGTGCAATATTCGAAATAGCGGCGACATGACGCGACAAGAGTTGTTTTTCATGTTCAAAATCATCAAAATTGCCAAAGTGTAATATTGAACAGTATAAAAACTTCAACCAAATATTTTTTTCCATCCTCATGCTCGATAAAAGTGTTGAACCATAAGCTTTCAGATAGTGTGTAACTTTGGGAAAATATTGCATTCCTTAAATATGAATTTTGTACTTTATTTTATTGTTATATTTTTAAATTTTTTGACTTCAGTCAGTTTGACGTCATAAAAGTCAAAGAAATTTAAATTTTAGTTCAATTTCAATTAAGAATCATAATAATATAATACATGAGGTATATTTCAAAATGATAGAAATCATAAAAATCTCAAAAAAGTGTTTTGGTAGTTTTGGCCGTTCCTTTATATGGAGCCCGACCATTGTGCATGGGTCGAACTTTTGCCCCACAGATTCGAACTTTTGCCCCGCTATGGGCCAAAAATTGGTTCCAACTATTTATATAAAAACAAATGCACGTTAAAGCATCCTTATGATAGGCCTCGAAACGCCCTTACATAAAATATTGGAAAATATTTTATCTTCATTTGGTTCCATGCATCGAAAGTTTGACCAAATATTACAATATTTACGTTGAAAAACAACAAATAGCCATAACTTTTCAAAATCTCAATCGATATTTATGATATTTGGAGTGAAAGTCTCTTGCTTGAATAGCATCCGAACCACCATGACATTTATAAGTTTTGATTTGATTTGAGCTAGAAATCTTAAAAAGAAACTCTTGCCCCACTCGAACTTTTGCCCCACTTTACTCTTTATGCGCAATTTCAAGTACAGTGACCCCACGCAGTTGAATCACCCACAATTTATGAATCAGCTGATTTCAAAATACAAAATTATTATCAAACTTGTCACAAAACATCACAGGATTATTTGTACTCATAGTTTCTTATCAGTAAAAATAATTCTGTGATGTTTTGTGACAAGTTTGATAATGATTTTGTCTTTTGAAGTCAGCTGATTCATAAATTGTGGGTGATTCAACTGCGTGGGGTGACTGTATTTTTTTCAAAACCTATAAGAATTATTAATGTTTCATGTGAGTTTTTATTTTGGTCATGGATAATGGCTTGACAACTTGATAAAACTCGTGATTCATGTTACTGCGCCAAAACCATTTTCTAGTGTTCCGCCGAGTATTGTCCGCAGCACTTAACGCTCGGTTCACCGAAGGATATCCAGTTTTTCTCTTTCAACGTCCCCGTTTCGTGCCTGTATAGTGCATCCGGTAGTATCACGGTAGTAACGTTATTCGTTCAATTCGGAAACGTCATTGTCACATGTTACAAGGGTACCAAGATAAACCAACTCTTCAACAACTTCAATCACATTCTCATCAAACACTACCTCAGCACTAACATCACAAGACTTACCTCTATCTCTACCCTCAATCATGTACCGTGTTTTGGTAGAACTAACGGACAGATGTATTCTCGCTTCAGAGGTACGAAGGCCTCCTCCATTGGCCTGCGATCGACTCCAATAAGGTCGATATCGTCCACAAAGCCTAGGAGCATATGCGACCGAGTGATGATTGTGCCGTTTCTCTGCACGCCAGACCCACGAGTGCAATGATGAATAGTAAATTAGAAAGTGCGTCACCCTGCTTCAATCTGTCTAATGTCACAAACTAGTTTGATATCTCATATGCAATCTGAACACTTGATTACGAACCGTCCAGTATTGTACGTATCAGCCTAATTAGTTTCGCCGGACAAACCATGTTCAGACATTATCTGTTACAGCACATTTCTTTTCACTGAACCATACACCACCTTAAAATCACTAAACAGAAGGAGAGTCTGCAAGTTATACCCCAAAATTTATCTCGGATCGATTGCAATGTAAACATCTGGTACGTAGTCAAGCGACCCTCACGGCAACCAGGTTGACGACGAAGGACTCCTAGAGCAGACTCAGTCTTTTAAACAAGATGCGCGACAGCTTTTTGTACACTGAATACAGCAAGATAATTCCTCTGTAATAGGTTCCTAGAGCACTGTCCCAATGTTAGTACCGAACGCTTAAATTTAAGCCAAAAATACATATTTGCTTAATTTTTAAATGTTTTTTCATTAGTTAAAGTTCAAAAAAATTCCTCATCGTAATAGGCAACAGGGGGCCCAGATAGCCGTAGCGGTAAACGCGCAGCTATTCAACAAGACCAAGCTGAGTGTCGTGGGTTCGAATCCCACCGGTCGAGGATCTTTCCGGGTTGGAAAATTTCTCGACTTCCCAGGGCATAGAGTATCTTCGTACCTGCCACACGATATACGCATGCAAAAAAGGTCATTGGCACAGTAAGCTCTCAGTTGATAACTGTGGAAGTGCTCATAAGAACACTAAGCTGAGAAGCAGGCTCTGTCTCAGTGTAGACGTAATGCCAGAAAAAATAAGAAAAAGAAGAATAGGCGATTTGTTACATTTTATATCAAATTAAAGTTTAAATATGATATAGCCGGTATTTGAGCGGGGGTAGTTGCAAGAACATGCTTTTTTCGTGTTATTAAATAAAAACAAAATTTCATTGAAATTTTAAGGACTCCTTTCTTGTATATTAAGTGTTTAGACCATCCAACCAACCGGCGGGCATTTCTTCGTCCTCTCATACCTCAGAAGTATTTGGTGGATCGACTAGTAAAACTGCTCACTTCCGTGCTTGAGTTCGCTGATAGCTTTTTAAACCTCTCCTATAATTGGTGAGTCCATAGCTTGATCGTTATCATCAATGTTCATCCTGTTTCTTTACATATGGCAGCCACCGCCGTTTTATCGGTCAGCAAATTCCCCTCTCGATCATTGCACATGGCGGGCAACGGTACGGTATTGTGCCACACACCATTGACCATTGCTTAAAATTTCCGCATATCGTTCCGGTTTATGTTATCTTGAACTTCAGCTACTATACTTTCTTTGTGCGGCGGAATTCGCTTTTCTATGGCTCTCTCTTACATGTACCGCTCTCTGTTCGGTCAGGTACTATGTATGTAGGTAGCCACCAATCCTTGCTTGAGTCTTGCTCTGCATGCGGTTCCACTCAACAGTAAGGTCAAATTTTATTACCAATCTGCATTCAACATTCCGCTGTATGAAGGGCCAAAAGGGGGGTGGCGGACCCTTAAGCAGAAACACTTACGCGAAACCCGCGGGAAATAGAGAATCTCCTTCCAGCCATATGATGCAACAGATTGAGTATTAGAATTTGCAATACTTGTCGAGCTTTCCACGGAAAGGTTTGTTTGAAGAAGGGCGCGTCAAATCTTTTACAACTGTTGGAGAGAAAATTGCTAGACGCGAACGACTAACACTTTTCCTCCTGACTCTGATTGGCACTCCACTTCATTGCCCAGTTGTAACTTCAATGATGCCCTGATGCTCCCTCCCTCCCCAAAACATGGCAAATTCAATTATAGTGAAATGTTATATACTAGAAGATTAAAATGGTGGTAGGTCATTTGGCATAAAGTCGTTTGGCATAAAGCCGTTTGGCATAAAGTCGTTTGGCATAATGGTCATTTGGCATAAAGTCGTTTGGCATAATGGTTGTTTGGCATAATGGTCGTTTGGCATAATAGTCGTTTGGCATAATGAGTCTGAAGAATTTCTAAATTTTCGTTTTTACTTTTCTATTCAATCTTTCTGATGATACAAGGCTTGTTTTGGAGTCAATTGATACAAAATGGCACTCTATTCAACAATCATTCGCTCTTGAATAAATATGAGCACATTAGGAAAGTTTTTGCCAATAGTATTTTATTTTTAATCCAGAAATTACCCTTCTTTTATATATTAATTCTTCTTTTGAGTTTCACTATTGGAACAAATTTTTGCACTGAAGTTTTTTATATATTTAGCACAAATTTACCCTTTTATTGATTGTTCTATTTTTTTCCTATATATGATGTAACCATAATTATAGGTATGAAAACTGTTGATTTCAAATTTCATTAAATTTCTCCTTCTTTTATGCATAGGCTGTTCTTTGGAGCTATATTTTTTAAGTATTTTTGTATAGAACTGACAAAAGGGCGGCAATCGATAATTATCAGCGAAAAGAGAAATCCATTACTGCAGTTACTTTTCCCCGAATGTCGTTTCCCCAAATGGCATTTCCCGAACATCCCGTTTCCTCGACTAGCCCACTCCCCCGGAAAATTTTTAGCACCCATAATTGTCGTTACTATATACATTTCAGGGGGGTGAACGAACTGACCATCTAATATGCAACCTTCTTTATTTAATTGGCGGTTCTTTCGAGTTTTACCGTCTTCAGCATTTTTTCCAACATGTGTTTAGACGAGAATGACAGAATACTTCCTTCTTTTGACTGTTTATCGTTCTTTCCCGTCACCACTTTTCGGGGGAACCAGTCATTGCCGCAATAATTTTTGGCGTCAATTCTTGTATTGGTTTAATTGTAAATTTTGCCTTCTGTTAAAAATAGGCTGTTCTTTATGTTTATACTGTTATACATTTTATTATTTAGTAAAGCTAATTGTGAACCATTTTTATTATCAATCCTTGCCAGATGTGTTGTTAGAATTATAATTATTTCGGAATCTGCCAATATTCTATATATACTTTTTTTTTTGGGGCAAACGCGTGATTTCCTTACGAGATATGCTGGAAAATATAATATTTCAATCACAAATTTTCCCTTTTCTCGATAATAGACGGTGTTTTTGATGTACACTCCCAACATTAGAATTTATATTGAACCGTTGAAAAGTTTTGCCACAAATATTTTCTTTTAAAGATGTGTTGTTCATTTGAGCTGTGCTGTAAAAAGATTTTTTTTGCGTTAGAGTCTGAAACATTTTAAACGAAAAATCATCTGCTCTCGTGTAAAGGCTATTTTTGCATTAAGTCGCATTAATGGATCTTTTGATTTGAGCTTTTGATATTTTTTCAAAATAAAAAAAAATCATTCTTTTATCAAGTAATTTTCAGCGAGTGTTACGTCCAAACTGGGACAGAGCCTGATATGCAGCGAAACATTCTATGAGCGTTCCCTTGATGAATAACTGCGAACTTTCCTTGCCAATTTACTATTTTCAAACATGTATATCGCAACAAGCTCAAGGGTACTCTATGTTCTGAGATGTAGAGACCCGTCACGAATGTCACAACATTTTCTGAAATTCTTAGCTCGGATAATCTCTGAACGAACACCACGCTTGTTTAGAACCTACCAAATTTGTTTGCTGTGGGCTCGGTGGTGTTGATCTCGGTAAAAGCTTAAAAAATGCCGACATTTATTTCAAGTCAATCATTATGCCAAACGGCCATTATGCCAAATGACCATTATGCCAAACGGCCATTATGCCAATCGACCATTATGCCAAACGACTTTATGCCAAACGGCTTTATGCCAAACGACCTTATGCCAAATGACTTTATGCCAAACGGGGTACAATCGATTAAAATATATATAATAATATGATAAAAAATATATTCGGTCAGGTACTGACCACAAACAGTCTCTCTCTGGCACTCTTCATCAAACCAGCCGTTTTGTCTTCGTCGTTGACAAGTGCCAATCACTTCCCATGTCGTTGTTGTCACAGTTTCGTGGATAGGGTCCCACAGACCGTTTAATAGTTTGAAAATTCACCTTTCACATTTTATGTTTATCTCCGTCGGTGAAAAATGGTGCAACTATCGACTGAGCAAATTGATAACGAGTCGCTACCGGAAGGACTGACGCAAATCTCCGGAACATTCGTAGTGTACCATAGACTTTTGTAATGACGTCGTTCACCTGATGACACCAAGTCGAGTTAGTGTCCATGTAAAGGCTGAGATTCTTGACACTATCAGTCGGTACGATTACCTGGTTGCAGAAGACTATGTGGGACTGGGTATTTAATGTATCTTCACGGGTAAAGATGATGACTTGTGTCTTCTTGGGATTTAGAATCAAACTGCTAACAGTTTCCCAGCGTTCGATTGCCGTAAGGTCGGTGTTGATTTTGCCAATCCGATTATCCAGTTGTTCGACGAGGCCAGTTACATACATCAGAAGCTCATCGGCATACAGGTGATACTCGCACTGAAAAACGTTTGGTTAGGCTGTTAATGTAGAATGAGAAGAGGAATGCACTTAACCAAGATCCCTGCGGTGTGTTATCGGTTAGTCAGTGCTCGGTTGACAGGGTGTCTCCCACTTTAACCACTTGTCTCCTGTTACCAAGAAAAGATCCATGTTGACTTCTTATTTTTGTATGTTAACTTTAGGAAACCGTAAAAGTCGCGGTTTGGTCGAGGTGACAATAATATTTGAGGACGGGAAAGGATAATGGGATTATTCCGTTGGAATCTATGACATTTGGTCGAAAGACACTTGGTCGAATGACATTTCGTCGAATGACGTTTGGTCGAAAATACATTTGGTCGAACGGACATTTAGTCGAATAGACATTTGGTCGAAAAGGTTCAGTTGCAATATAAAGCATAGAGTAAAGTGGGTAAAGTTCGAGTGGGGTAAGAGTTTCTTTTTAAGATTTCTTGCTCAATTCAAAACAAATCTTATAAATGTCATGGTGAGTAAGAGACTTTCAATCCAAATATCACAAAAAAAAAAAAAAAAGTTCGAATAAGACAATCAATTTTGAAACTGTTATAACTAAAAATAGATAAATATTTTGACACAAGTTTGTTCAGCAAAATTATAGCCAATATGTTGAAGGTTCACTGTATGGTATTTGTTTTGTTTTAACTTCTATTGTTTTCCTGCAAACTTTGATTATACCACTAAGGTCGAACTTTTGCCCCACCTTACTCTATCATATTTGCCCAAACCGACTTTTCGCGGAAGGGGCCGAATCTAAATAGTAAGGAAAAAAAGTTTTACGTTCAGTCTGACTACTTTCGAGAATAGTATTTTGTCTCTAATACAAGAGTCATAGAATTGTTCAAAAAGTATCAGCCTTTTTACCAACGATCTATTATGCGATAAGCAAAATTTTGTTATTCAATTTGATGGACCCTCTCCCAACATATTGATAAACTTCTTGCATTTTTGACGTTCCATGCTACTTTTCATTCAGGCATATTCTGCGATTTGAAATAAGCTGGTCATAAATGGAAACAATCCAACTTTTGTTGCCTCAGTCTTCATTACATCAAATCATTACAAAGAATGACATTTCAAAATAATAATCTATATAAATAAAAATGGAGTGGTGTTTGTATGTCACGAAATGGCATGAGAACGGATCAGCGGATTGACGTAAGTTCTTCACTGTTGCACTCGACAAGAGATGCGACGTGTTCGTGCGAGAAAAAAGTTCGGAAAAGTCTCCGGAATAATCGGAAAATCGGGAGAATGTGTGTCATTTTATATGGAGGATTTACAAAAGCCTACTTGATGGCAAGACAAAGTTTGCTGAGACCACTAGTAAATAATAAAAACATTATGTTCACATCGTTGAGTAGCAAAATAACTTGTCGAGCAGTTTTTCAAAGAATGATGATATTTTGAAAGAATAATAAATTCACTAGAGCTAAATATTTCAATAAATGTTCAAAAAAAACTACATCAAAAAAGTTCATTTGAATAATCATTGATATCCTAGATTTTGGCATAACTTCAGATTGCAAATAAAATGTTGTATGAAATTAAAAATTGAGAGTGCAAAAAATGTCTCGTTTTTTATTCAACAATAGTTGATGATTCAGATTATTCAAAAGAATACGTTATCTAACCAACTTTGCAAAACGTAGAAAAAAATTACCAAATGTTCTATTAATTGACCATATGAAAATAAGCTTTCAACCAAATTTCCGTTCAACTAAACGTCATTCGACCAATATAAATGTACCAAAGCAATTCGACCAAATGTCCTTTCGACCAAATGTACTTTCGACCGAATGTCGTTCGACCAAAGGTCATTCGACCAAATGTCATTCGACGAAATGTCCTAAAGCCATTCCGTTGACATTCGGCAGCCTTAGTATTGGCGTATTGACTTTGCGCTGGTCAACGTAGAGTGGACTGGACAACCTGTAATGATACAAAAAGACGGATTTCGAGGGGACACAAGTGGACAAGTGGATCGACAAGACGGTGGGATTAGATACTTTTGCCAGCATGTTTCAAAAAACCGTACACACATTTCATATACACAAGATCAAGACAGCCAAACACATCTCTAATGTCTTCCTTTTCTGGTTTTCCTTGGGCCCTGAGGGATGTATAAAAATAAGATCTGGCAATACCGTATTCGGAGCATTCCCAAACTACGTGGTTGATGTCTTGATAGCCAGCACCATAATTACTACCATTGCTCCCTGTGAGCCCTATTCGTTAGAGATGCGAGCCTAGATAGTAATGATTGGACATAAGTCGACACATTACCTTAATAAAATCTCGACTCAAGTCCAAGCACTTGAACCAAGGCTTCTTCGATACCTGCGAGAGAATGGAATGTAACCACCTGCCCAAATCTCCGGCATCCCATTTTTGTTGCCAGCTGACCAATGAATGTCGGTCATAAATATTACCTTCCATAGCGCCCACCTTGACGAGAGAGTCCGCTTTCTCATTGCCCGGAATCGAGCAATGAGAAGGGGGCCAAACCAAGGTGATGGTATATGTTTGGTTCTATAGTGCACTCAAAGAAGATCGTATTTCACTAAGGAAATACGGGAGTGCTTTACCGGCCTAATTTAACGAATAGCCTCTATGGAGCTAAGGCTATCTGTAAAAATGAAGTATTGATCAGAGGGAAGAGAGGCAATTCGCTCTAATGCGTAATGTATACCCACTAGTTCTGCGACGTATACGGAGCAAAGGTTTTTGAAGTTTATGGGCATGAAGCTCATTAAATACACCAAATCGAGTTGGATCATTTATTTTTGACCCGTCGGTGTAGAACCTTCTTTCGCAACTGAAATGACCGTACTTGCTTGCAAAAATTCTTGGTAATAGCTCCAAATGAAGCGGATTTGAAATTCCATGGGTTTCTTGCTTCATGGTCAGATCAAAAACTACAGTTGAACTGAAGAAGTCAGGGAAGCAACCGTGATTGGGAAGATTCATTGAAGGATTAACCTCCAGAGTCATGTACGAGTAGTACAGTGTCATAAATCTTGTTTGAGGATTAGGTTCGATTAGCTTTTCAAAATTTTCAATTAACAAACACTTCACAGCGAATGAGGAACCTTAACGACAATTCCACGAAACGATCTGATAAAGGCAGTATTCCAGCTAATACATCCAAACTCATCGCATGAGTCGAGTTCATGCTGCCTAACGCGATCCGAAAACAACGATACTGGATACGTTGGAGCTTCAGAATGTGTGTTTTTGCAGCGGATTGGAAGCAAAAACTACCATATTAAAGAACTGACAGAATTGTTGTGCGATATAGCTTTATCAGATCTTCCGGGTGAGCTCCCCACCATGTTCCTGTAAGTGTATGCATGAAGTTAATTCGTTGTTGGCACTTATGATACAGGTACCGTAATCCGGGGGCAAATTGATCACTGAGGTTTGTGCCAAAAAACATTTCCTTTCAAGGATGCTTAAGGTTTGATTGGCACCACCGACATCCCATGTTTTCTAGTTTATAGATGTCTAATGATGATTTTCAACTATTTCATTTCTATTAGGGTCAGTTTTGCATAGAAATATTCATTTTTTGAAGGTGTAAGCTTTTTCTTTATTAGTATTATTCCAAACATTACATTCATTATTTCTTATATCTAGGTGTTCTGTGTTATTAGACAACACTTTCATCCTAATTTGGTAAAACAAATCTAAGATTTTATTAACATTTTGTTAACAACATATTACATTTCATTTGCCGTAGCAGTTCAGATTTTTTACAGGTGAGTTGATTTCACCTGCTTATAAGAGAAAAAAAAAAGTTTTTCATATACTTAACCTAACTTAACCTAAACATATAACGCATTAATCGTGGCAATAGAAGATTGTAACGATTTTTGCCTGAAATTATTAATTATTTTATTTGACATTTGTTCCAATGTTTCAACATTGGATATTCTATGTAACTCATTGGTACTATACCAGGGAGGAAGCCTCAGAATCATTTTCAAAATTTTATTTTGAATTCTCTGCAGAGCTTTCTTCCTGGTATTACAACAGCTAGTCCATATTGGTACAGCATACAACATGGCTGGCCTGAAAATTTGTTTGAATATCAACAGCTTGTTCTTAAGACAAAGTTTTGATTTTCTATTAATAAGGGGATAGAGACATTTTACATATTTGTTACATTTGGCTTGAATGCCCTCAATGTGATTTTTGAAAGTTAAATTCTTATCTAGCATGAGTCCTAGATACTTAACTTCATCTGACCAATTTATTGGAACCCCTCTCATCGTGACAACATGTCTACTTGAAGGTTTCAAATAAAGAGCTTTTGGTTTATGTGGGAATATTATTAGTTGAGTTTTGGAAGCATTAGGAGAAATCTTCCATTTTTGCAAGTATGAAGAAAAAATATCCAAACTTTTTTGCAATCGACTACAGATGACACGCAGGCTTCGTCCTTTGGCGGAGAGGCCTGTGTCATCCGCAAACAAAGATTTTTGACATCCCTGAGGTAACTCAGGTAAGTCAGATGTGAAAATATTGTATAATATTGGTCCCAAAATGCTGCCTTGGGGAACACCAGCTCTTACAGGAAGTCTTTCAGATCTGGAGTTCTGATAATTAACCTGAAGTGTACGATTTGACAGATAACTTTGAATTATTCTAACAATGTATGTTGGAAAATTAAAATTTTTCAATTTTACAATCAAACCTTCATGCCAAACACTGTCGAATGCTTTTTCTATGTCTAGAAGAGCAAGACCAGTAGAGTAGCCTTCAGATTTGTTGGAACGGATCAAATTTGTTACACGTAAAAGTTGATGAGTGGTCGAATGTCCATGGCGGAATCCGAACTGTTCATTGGCAAAAATTGAATTCTAGTTGATGTGGGCCATCATTCTGTTCAAAATAACCTTTTCAAAAAGTTTACTGATGGAGGAAAGCAAACTGATTGGACGATAGCTAGAAGCTTCTGCAGGATTTTTGTCTGGTTTTAAAATTGGAACAACCTTAGCATTTTTCCATTTGTCAGGAAAATATGTTAATTGAAAACATTTGTTAAATATATCAACTAAAAATGATAAGCTACTTTCTGGAAGTTTCTTGATGAGGATGTAGAAAATTCCATCATCGCCAGGAGCTTTCATATTTTTGAATTTTTTAATAATAGTTCTCACTTCTTCCAAATCAGTCTCCCAGGCATTTTCGAAAACGTTCTCTTGATTGAGAATATTTTCGAACTCCTGAGTAACTTCATTTTCAATTGGACTAGTAAGTCCTAAATTAAAATTGTGCGCACTTTCAAACTGCATAGCAAGTTTTTGAGCTTTTTCGCAATTAGTTAGTAATAATTTGTTTTCCTCTTTCAATGCCGGTATAGGCTTCTGAGGTTTTTTCAAAATTTTAGATAATTTCCAAAAGGGCTTAGAGCCGGGGTCCAATTGAGAAATTTTATTTTCAAAATTTTTGTTTCTTAAATCTGCAAAACGTTTCTTGATTTCTTTCTGCAAATCCTGCCATATAATTTTCATAGCAGGATCACGAGTGCGTTGAAATTGCCTTCTCCTCACGTTTTTAAGACGGATCAAGAGTTTAAGATCATCGTCTATAATCACGGATTCAAATTTTACTTCACATTTTGGAATTGCAATGTTTCTAGCTTCAACAATGGAATTTGTTAAAGTTTCAAGAGCATTGTCAATATCAATTTTAGTTTCTAAAGAAATGTTAACATCAAGATTAGAGTCAACATACGTTTCATATATATTCCAGTCGGCTCGTAAATAATTGAAAGTGGAGCTGATAGGATTGAGAATCGCTTCATGCGATATTTGAAATGTAACAGGGACATGATCAGAATCAAAATCAGCATGAGTAACTAATTGGCTACAAAGATGACTAGAGTCGGTTAAGACCAAGTCAATCGTAGATGGATTTCTAGAAGAGGAAAAACATGTAGGGCTATCAGGGTATTGAATTGAGAAATATCCTGAAGAGCACTCATCAAATAAAATTCTGCCGTTGGAATTACTTTGAGAATTATTCCATGACCGATGTTTGGCATTAAAGTCACCAATGACAAAAAATTTTGACTTATTGCGAGTTAATTTTCGCAAGTCAGTTTGAAGCCAATTAACTTGCTGTCCAGAGCATTGAAAAGGCAAATAGGCAGCTATGAAAGTATATTTACCAAACTGTGTTTCAACAGAAACACCTAAAGTTTCAAAAACTTTAGTTTCAAATGACGAAAACAGTTGATGTTTTATACGCCTATGAATGATGATTGCAACTCCCCCACATGCCCCATCAAGTCGATCATTACGATAAACAAAAAAGTTAGGATCTTTTTTAAATTTGGATCCAGGTTTTAAATAAGTTTCGGTAATAACTGCTATATGCACGTTATTAGCTGTAAGAAAATTAAACAGCTCGTCCTCTTTACCATTCAGAGAACGAGCATTCCAATTTAAAATATTTAAATTATTATTTGGATCCATTAGAAAAACGTAATCCAATAACAATTTTATTTGTAAATTTTACACCTACTTGGACTGCTTCAGTCATAGTGGTGGCTTTGAACATTGCATCAATCATTAGATTCAATTGTTCAGTTAGAAAATTAAAATCAGAGGCAGACATATCATCTGATGATTTCCCATTGGAATTTTCGGTAGACGAAGAAGCGGGGTAGGAGTTACCTGTGGCGGTAGGGTTTTTTCCATTTGATTTGAAACAAGTAGAATGGGTACCCATGGATCGAACAGGGGAGGAGTTCGAATTTCCTGCTACGATATCGGCAAAGGATTTACCGTGGGTAGATACATTCGAAATTGAAAGATTCGAACGGCTACCCGACGGATTAAAATTAGTTTGTGAATGAGCATGATTATGATCTTCCTGATGGGTATGATTCATGATTAAGCGATCGTTAACTGAAAAATGAGCATTGTTCGATACTCTACCAGGCAAATTCCGGAAACGACCGTTATCGTAACGGATATTATCCTTCATCTGCTTGGCACGAGCCTCAACGACTCTTTTGCGTGAAATGCATTCCCAAAAGTTAGCTTTGTGAGGGCCCTTGCAATTGGCGCATTGAAATTTTCTGGTATCTTCTTTCACAGGACAGTCGTCCTTAGCGTGAGAAGAACCTCCGCAAATCATGCATTTAGCATCCATGCGACAATTTTTTGTACCATGACCCCACTTTTGGCACCGACGGCACTGAGTGGGGTTCTGGTAATTTCCTCCAGGTTTCTGGAAATGTTCCCACGTCACACGGACATCGAACATAAGTTTAGCTTTTTCTAAAGCTTTAATATTATTTAGTTCTTTTTTGTTAAAGTGAACTAAATAATATTCTTGAGAAAGCCCTTTCCGAACAATGCCAGATTGGGTTCTCTTTTTCATAATGATTACTTGGACTGGGGAAAATCCAAGTAAATCATTTATTCCATTTTTGATCTCTTCAGGTGACTTATAGTCACTTGAGAGACCTTTCAAGACGACTTTGAACAAACGTTCAGTTTTGTCGTCATAAGTAAAAAATTTGTGCTTCTTCTCTTCAAGATATCTGAGAAGAAGTTCGCGATCTTTAAGAGTTTCCGGCAAAACGCGACAGTCTCCTTTCTTTGCGATTTGGAAGGAAACCTTGATTCCCCTAATGGAGTTCAAGATCTCCTGCCTAAATCCCCCAAATTCGGAACAACTGACCACGATAGGCGGCACTCTTTGCTTCCTCACTTGAATCAAAGAGCCTGGGCTAGAGGCTGCTTCGATTTGGTGTTCGGAAAATTTGTCTAGAGCATCGAACTGATTGCTCATTTCAATACAATTATTCATTTTACCCTTGGAAGAAACTTCGCATTCCGGGGAAGCGTCCTTTCTTCCATTCTTGCCACGTGTAGTGACAGTTTTAAAACCCACTTTTTTGGAAGGAAGTAGTGAATTCAGAGATTCACCCTTCCTTTTGTTAGTTGTTGATACCATGTTTAGTTAATAAACGAGAAAGACGTGACCTTCGAGAGGTTTTTTCCCTAGACGGTGTCCAAGAAGGATTACCACCGCTAGCTTTCGCCAACGGGTCCAACGAAAAATCGAAGGCACGGGTCCAAACAAGGATCGTAAAGGGATCAATAGTAGAAAAAATAGTACTGAAAAGTACTGTTTAAGTAGCACTGAAAAGTACCGTTTTTAATTTTAGCACTGAAAAGTACTGTTTGTGTAGCACTGAAAAGTACTGTTTTATTGCTTTAGGTAGTTTTTAAGAAAACTTCCAAGAGCAGAGAGAATTCGTGTACGCACAGCACGAAGGTACGATGCGCACTGAAGGTGTAAGCAATACAGTTGGAAATGTCTGTGCTAAACAATCCACTGTTGATATGCCTACATGTTAACTTTGAGTGTTTGAAATGTTGTGAAAGCTTAAGTATGAACTACTAAACTCATTTTTGATATCATACAGCATAGCAAGTATAGTTTTTTGCTCATAAATCCGTTTATTTTTAAATAATGTGCTTATTTCAAGGGAAATTGCCTACATTTAGGCGTATTAGGCAGATTTTCAAAGTTTAATTTTGCAATAAAAAGAACAAATACTCGAAATGTAAGATTTTTGACAAAATTTTCAGATTTAGGAGACCCAAATTTAGTAGATAGGAGAATTTTGAAAAGGATATTAAAACCATTTTTATGATATGTTAAATATTATTTCGTGAAACATTGAATTCATAAACTGATAAAGATCAATGGAGTACTGATTTTGTCGAAATTTATTTGACAATATTTGAATTTCGGAGGATAACACAACAAAAATTTGTAAAATAGTAATCATTTTACCCCCGGATTACGGTACTTCCCAATCACTATAAAGCCAACTCCAATGTCTGCTTTGTCACGGCAGCTGTAGTAGATGTGGTATTTGAATGAAGTGTTGGCGTTCGGATCTCACGTTCTCCTGTTTTGGACCAGCGTATTTTCTGGATAGCTGCCACGTTCACGCCGACATTCTGCAGCTCACGAGCCAGGAGCCAAACACGCGTGGGTGTATTCAAAGTTCTCACGTTCCAAGATCCGACTTTCCAATGATTGACCTTTATTCATTGTCAGGTCTGTTGCCGTAAAATCAATTCGCTTGCTCTATTTTTGCCTTGCTTGGTTGGTGAAGAGTCTTCGATAGGCCACCTAACCAGAGTTGCGCTACCGGCATTGTGCTAAAGGGGCTGCTTGCTCGGTGCTGAAATGATACAGCATTGTTCGTTTATTCTTTACATGATGGCCACGGTCATATCCATCACAACCATCCAACTTTATCAGGGCTTTGGACATGTAGCTCTGTTTCTCAATAGTTTAAAGTTCTTTCGGACATGCTACTATGGTGAGTCGTCATGCGCTAGCGGTGTTTTACTAGTTTTATTTGTGAGGATTGCATGATGGATTTTTTTGCTTTACCCAATCCGTTTTCTCTATTTTTGCCTTTCTTAATTGGTTAAGGATAAGCCACTTAATTTACAATCAAACAGAATCTAATTAAAATATTACTTTTAAAAAAATAAAAAAAACTTCTCTATGATACTAATCGTAATACAATAAATCCACTCCGCCTCTACTTCATCACCCCATTATTTCGCCTGATCTCATCCAAAGATTAACTCCGCCCGAATGAAATCGTCCAAAAACCGTTACGCTATCGGCCACACGCTAAGCCCTTTCTAGCATGGTATTCAGTGTATGCCCCCGTCACCCCTAACGAAACCCACAAAATGCTCGAAGGTTCGTTTCTCACTCAATTTCCATTCACCATCGTTCAAATCGTTAATGAGCAAATTAAAATCCAGGTGTGCCTCGAAAGGCCAACAGGAGCAAACCTGTACCGCGAAAAGCGTGTGCCAAGTGGTAATTTTAATAAATTTTCCAATTACTACACTGTGGTTGTGGGCAAGAGGTTGGTGGTTTGGAGCCACTCTCTCCCTCACCAATATGATTCCGAAATTATGAAATCATAATTCGCTTATCAGTTCCTTCCCTCGCCTTCGCACTGTTCCATTTGAATTGCTAATCAGTCAGTGACTTTGAAATGATACTCGGACTGTTGGAACCAAAACTTTACATGGAAGCTAGAGATTCTGCAATAGGGTGTCACAGAAAAATCAATGTTTGAAGAGACATAGGGTTCACCCCTAGAATGAAAGATATGCTTATGAAATGCTATAATTTTGTAGAAATCGATGACCAATTTTTTAGAAAGTTAATTTGTTCCACAAAATTTCTATAGGCACGCATATATATATATACATATATATTCTATTCTAAGGTTGAGTATCATTCCTTATCAAACTTTTTTTTCTGGAACACCCTATCCTGCAAGTAAGTCTGGTAACTTTCTTCCAAATCTTATCTACGCTTTTTTGCATTCTCAATTCAAATTTTACTTGACCCCTTTGAGTCCGTTTGAAACCGTCTGTTTCGCACTCAATCATCACCGCAACAGGCAGACAGGGGTTGACTTGACACAAGGAAAACAGATAAGGATCATCATCCTTTCGTTTCCGCCAGAGCTCTCTAAGTAGGAAACATATGTTTACATGGCTCGAGAAAAGAGCGCACGTGTGGCTGAAATTGAAATATTTGAATAACAAACACGCGTGGCTCGTCCTATTGTTCGCAGTCGCATATCCTTGTAGTTTTTTTTTGCGTGAGGGGAGGATCTCCTGAAAGATGATACCCGAGACCGATTGCACTATGGGGAAGGTGCGCTGTCAGGAAAAAGAGCTACACCCAAGAAAGTCCCTTGACGAGAGAACGATTCCACTTTGTCTGCTTCGAAAAAATCGTGTATTGACGTCAAGACCATATGGCGTGACCTTCGCTGACGCATCGACTGGTAAGAGACGTCATACTGCTTGAGGAAATTCGTGCTATTTTATCGCCAATGTTACACTGTATTAGACTAGATTATTAATAACAAACAAGTTGATATTTATGCAATGAAACTGAAAAATGTTCATCAAACAAAACCAATGGTGGTCCCTTATCACAAGTCACCCATTACGATTCATCCGCTTATATATTTCTAGACCAACAGTTGAAAACATCCTATGGAATAAGAGCCATAAACGGTCGATGCTTAATTTCGATATTCTGTAACGACTCGTACAAACAGCAATTGCGAACATAACCATTTAATAGCATGTGTTTTAAATTAGACCAAATAATGTTTTGTCTACATTTTTGACATACGATGTATTCAAATGTTTGTTTCACTTGTTCTAACAATAAGTTCCTACACACCTGTTCTGTTCCCGAAATTTCTAATAAATTCACTTTTGAATAAAATATGTGTTACTCTCCGAATACCTTGTTTCAATTCATTTGATTTTGAGGTATTTCTTTTTGATCGGTATGATATAAGGTATAACGCAATTTTATGAACAACCCTGCTCTACAAATCTCAAACTATGTCAGATTGCATTTTGTGATGAATCCGATTGGCAGCCATGATGATATCAATGGAAGTTGTGAACATAAATAGAAAACGATAAACTGTGATGCTTATATCAGTGCTGGATTTGAGATCACAGCGGAACGAGAATAGCCCGTGAATGATTACGCAAACGGACAAACGCAGCCATAGACGAGAATGAGAATAGATTCGTACGTAATGGCTGTTATGTCAAGCGGCATTCTCATTGATAAATATCAACCTACACATCTAGCAGAGATTGAAAAAGTGTTTTGCGTGATTTGATCTTCATTGGTTTACAAATTATGACAAAAATTTAACCCACAAAGGAAAAAGTGTTCTTCAGAAAACTTTTGCAAGAAATATAAGCCCTCAAAATTCCTTTTTCGTCGATGCGAAAATAAAGATTTAGTTTTTTTTATGAGTTCGCGTTGAAATAACGCACTGACATCTACTTTTTTTACTTATTTGTTTATTTAAAGGCTCAAGCGCCTTAAAACATTACGGAGCGGAAATCAAGATTATCATACAAACAAAATAAATTATTTGATAATAAAAAATATTGTTTTCGAGCTTGGGTGGACCTTGCAGTTGATTTTCCACCGGATTCAATTATGCTGAGACAGATCCTGATTATATTTCTCTTGCCGACTTTTGCTCTCCGCTTCACATTACTCCCAGTACTCCTCCTCCTCCTCAAATTTGCTGGGTACCATCGCTTCATAGATTTTTCATTTTTCCGGTATTCCTCTCGACGCATCCGCTTTTCTGCTTCATGCTTCGCCCAACTTTGTGCCAAATTATTTTCAATGATCCACTACCCGGACTCATCAAGCTCACGGACAAAACCCTGAAGGACTGCAAGGCGATTATTGGCGTGGCTCGTTTGAAAGAGTTAAATCCCATTATTCCACGGATTAGAGAACTACCGAAGATTCACAAGCCGGGAAAGTAAATGCGAGAAATCATTTTGGCCGACGAATCCCCCACTCATAAACTGGCGAAATGGTTAGTCAAGGAACTCCAGAGTATGCCGAATCCATTCCCCACTAGGTCAGTTAAAAACACCCAGGAGTTCTCTCAGAAACTATTAGAGTCAGGACACATCGAGGATGACGAGATGATGGTTTCTTTCGACGTAGCGGCTCTTTTCCCCAGCGTTCCAGTTAAGGGCTCCCTAAATCTTTTCGAGGACTGGTTATTACCCCAAAGGACGGATGCAGCATGGAAAGGAAAGTTCAGGACATACATGAGGTTGGCAAGATTGGACGAAAACTACTTTCAATTTCGAGGAAAATTCTACAAACAAACGAAAGGAGCCCCCATGGGAAAACCTCTCTCCCCGTTTTTGTGCGAACTATTCATGGCGAATTTTGAGGAAAATTTAAAGAAACAATAAGTATTACCGGATAATTGGTGGAGATATGTCGACAACATTTCCAGCGTTATCAAGCGGAACGTTCTGGCTAAAATTTTGGATACAATCAACAGCGTACACAAGGATATCAAGTTCACCCACGAGGAGTAGAAGTATGGAAAACTACCATTTTTGGATCTACTTGTCACCAGGGAGGAAAGTTCAAACACCCAGCGAGTCATCCCTTACACATCGAATCATTCGTTCCAGCATAAGATGGCAGCGTTTCACCACATGATCCACAGGATGCAGACTCTACCCCTCAGCGAAGACGGAAAGACCGAGGAACTGGAATATATCTACGAGACGGCAAGGATCAACGGATACAAAGAAAGGACGATAAAAGCCATCAACGACAAAAAGGAAAAACAGCCAATTCGGAGTGCTTTGACGACACTAACCCGTATCACCGAACCCATGAAGAGAGTCTCCATCCCATACGACGTACACATCAGCAAACAGCTCCGCCCAAAGCTAAGGAATTTCGGAATCGATTTGGTATTTTCTAGCAGAGACAACCAACTTAAGACTTCGTTAGGCTCTACCAACAATCTGGTAAACACAATAAACAAGGCTGGTGTTTACAAAATGAGCTGTTCCCACTGCAACAAGGTCTACGTTGGTCAAACAAAGCGGTCTCTCGAGGTTAGATTCAAGGAACACCTAGCGGAAATAGGAAAAGCTCAGAAGACGATAGAAAAGGGGATGACAGACGTTTTAAAATCTAAGGTGTCAGAACATGTCTTTTCAGAGGGACATACAATGAGGACGGCCGATATCAAAATTTTGAGAAATATTTCTTCTCCTTGGAGAGTCTGGAAGTTTGCAAACAGGTACCTACAACGCTACTCAACAGAGAACGGCAACGGCAATACATGGCTATTCAACTTGGTACCTACAAATCGTTCCCGTGATGTACCTTTAAGCATTTAAAGTTTCAACAAAAGATGTAACATGCTCTTTAATGTTATTAAATAAAAACAAGATTTCATTGAACATTTTAGGACCCTATTAACAATGTGACAGCTATATAGCGCTATCCATTGGTCCATTGAATGCATGTGTTCGTTAGTGTATTGGGGATTCTGCCCTCCAATAGACTCACACCTGAAAAATATTGTCCTATCAAAATATTTTCACACCGTGTTTGCTATATATATATATATGTTTGCCACCGTGTATGCCACCAACCAATCCTTCACAGCACTAAACCATAATCACGTTTTTTAGGTGATGCAATGTCCTCTGATACGAAGCCAACGACACAGTCAAAACAATGGTATGGCGGCTGTGAAGACTTTCACTGATGTAAATAAACGGCTAAACCAATCTCTTATACACCATGTCCTTAATCGCGAACTACAAAAAATGCTATGCAACTTAAATGTGATCTTTAGACCACATTACACTTCAGTTGTTCTAATTTCACTGAAACTGTTGCATTCTCATCAATTACTCTTCAAGCACTCCACTCTGACAAGGAACATAAATTTCCATTGTGAATTTACTTCCTGTGGTGTAAGTAATCAAAAAGGTGTTTTGCAAATTATCATGGGCAGTTTTTTTTTCGCCGTGCGAATGCCCGCAGCTTCCTTATTGAAATGCGATCGCATTCTAGACCTTGACAAAAAAAAAATACAATATGCGAAAGCAGTCCTCTCAAGCTAAGTACGACTTGTACGCACTTTCACTTTTCTGATACTGTATTTAGCAATTGAAAAGAACATGAACAGGGCGGTCGTTATCTATACGTATGCATGTATCGCACTCAAACTCAAACTGGGCAAATAACAGAAAAGAGATGGATGATTCGATTGAGTGGGTAACAGTGCGTCTCATTTGTAGCGGGACGGCTAAATGCTAAATTGAGAAAATTAATGTAAGCCTAATCATTACCGGCCACCTTTGAAAAGCAATTTTCAAACAAAGTATGGAAAAATTATACCTTTATGTTTAAACTACAAATACTATGATTCTGTTGCACATTCCAATGGGCAAATCCTTGACACAGGTCTCTTCAGGGTTCCAGAGGGTGTACAAAGCGTGACAACTCGGGTTACACCGTCAGGGCCGGGATGCGTATCAATAACGCGGGCCAGAGGCCAGCGTGCTGGTGCAAGGGACTCATCCTTGAGGATAATGATGTCCCGACGTTGATTTGGTAACGCTTAGGGTTGGAGCAGTACTGTTGGTTCAATTGTTTCAAGTATTCGTTGCGCCATCTGTACCAGAAGTTCTGGGAATATTTCTGGAGCTTTTCGTACTGGGTCAGGCGATTCAGGGGTGTGTTCCGCACGTCGGCTTCAGGAAGAGGGCGGATCATATTCCGCACGAAGAAATGTGCAGGAGTAAGAGCCCCCAAATCATTTGGGTCAGTTGAGAGTGGCACCAAAGGACGAGAGTTCATGCAACCTTCGATTTTGATGAGTACTGTCGTCAATTCTTCGAAGGAGAGCAGAGATGATCCGAGCTGACGAACGAGGTGCGTATTGGCAACCTTGACAGCAGCCTCCCATAGGTAACCAAAGTTGGGGGCACGTGGGGGGATCAGGTGCCACTGAATGCCATCTTCGGAGAGACGCTTGCTGATTCGTTCGTTATCTGGTCCAGGCTGAAGCATCTGGTACACCTTGTGCAGGGCATTCTTCGCCCCGATGAAATTAGTACCGTTTTGAGGGTTCGTTTTGCTGCACTCGTAGCAATTCCGTATAGAACTTCGGACAGCTTTCCGGCCGTTCAATGGCCAGAATTCATCGCGGACAACCGAAAGAGTCATCGCGATTCCACCATGGACGTATTTGCGATGATAATGTTGGAGAAGAAGCCGGGTGAAGGGATGAAATCCGGGAATCACGATCTGGTGCTTGACGTCATAGGAAGCGTCCGCTAATTGCAACCGGCCACCAACACGGATCAGTTCTACAGTGTCCAAGAATGGGCTTAACAAGCGGAGAGACGATTTATTTGATACAGTGAATCCTTTCTTCAAACGACGAAGATCGTCAGGAAACGCTTCAGCTTGGACGAGTTTCACCAACGCAAATTTTGCCTTTTGGAGTTCTGACACAGAGAGCACTCAGCTAGAATTCCGCTGCTCCTTAATATGAGAATTGTGACAAAAACGGAGAATGAATCCAGTTACGTTCAGAAGAGTCCTGTACGATGAGAACCTCGTGAACAGTGAATCAGGACTAAGAGTTTGGGTGGCTAGAATCACATTTTTCTTAAGTTCCAGCTCTTCTACTGTGAATTTACTTTCGGGGATGTGTTGTGACGGCCACGTTGACTTATCCTCACGCAACCATGTGGGGCCGTATTTCCACAGTTCACTGATCATTAGTTCTTCGACGGAAACTCCACGAGAAATCATGTCTGCAGGGTTTTCTTTCCCAGAAACATGCTGCCAGTGCGAACCAGCGGTCGCAGTTTGGATTTCAGCGATCCTATTCGCTACAAACGTTTTCCAAGTTCGCGGCGGGGATTTCATCCACTGAAGGACGATTGTCGAGTTAGACCAGAAAAAAGATTCGGAGAATTTCATTTCAAGGGAGCCAACGATCTTTTCAAATAAGCGAGCGGCAAGGAGTGCCGCGCACAGCTCAAGACGCGGAATACTGAGTGGCTTCAGAGGGTCCACTTTGGATTTCGAGGCCAGGAGACTCACTTGAACGTGTCCATCGGCGGCCTGGGAGCGTACGTATATGCATGCGCCGTATGCGACTTCAGAAGAATCGGCAAAGCAATGCAACTCCGCGACGTGGAAACCTGGGGCAAATGCGAATCGTTCGATGCGAAAGTTGGCAAGGCCGGGCAGTTGTTTGCATAATTCGGCCCACTTGCGCTGAAGATCGGGTGTGACTACAGTGACCCCACGCAGTTGAATCACCCACAATTTATGAATCAGCTGACTTCAAAAGACAAAATTATTATCAAACTTGTCACAAAACTTCACAGAATTATTTTTACACATAGTTTCTTCTCAGTAAAAATAATTCTGTGATGTTTTGTGACAAGTTTGATAATAATTTTGTCTTTTGAAGTCAGCTGATTCATAAATTGTGGGTGATTCAGCTGCGTGGGGTCGCTGTATATCGTCCCAATCCAAAGCAATTAACCAGAGGTGCTGCATTAGAATTTTCGCCTGTACGACGACGGGAGATATTATTCCAAGAGGGTCGTAAAGCTGAGCTATGGCGGAGAGAATGATGCGTTTGGTCGGAGGTCCTTCTTTCACGATGACGGAAACGTCGAAAAGAAAGACATCAGCCTCGGGTTCCCATAGTATTCCGAGGGTTTTGATGCTCTCTTCGGGATCGAACTTCAGTGATGATTACGTCCCAAGTAAATCGGGAGGAAGACCAGCGAGTACTGGAAGAGAATTTGAACACCACTTGCGGAAACGAAATCCACCCTTCTGTAGAAGGCTGGTCAATTCTTCACGAAGTTGGATGGTTTCCTCGATACTCTTGTCCCCAGAAATCGTCTACATACACGTTCTTCTTGATGGCCGTGCTCGCTTTCGGGAATAAGGTGCCTTCGTCGCTTTCGGGAATAAGGAGTTCGTCCTGTACCACTGGTCCAACAAGTAGGGAATCGTTGAGCGAGTAACCAGAGCTGGTCTTTGCAGACCCGTCGAACACTACTCTCACCTTCGTCGTGGTGCTCGACTCTTTGATGATAGGGTGGTGTGGAAGATAACAGGCTTTCAGACTGTCATCCTCATCTTCCTGGACAGGATACATTTGGCCCAGAGTGGCATACTCCCTGAGAAAATCGTGATATTGGGTCCTCACGTTGGCATCTTTCAATAATCTCTGCTCCAGCCACTTCAGCCTGCGAATAGCAGACAGTTTCGATGCTCCTACCATTTGATCGTGCTCAGGGTGCTTGGGCATCCGAACGACGTATCGACCGGTCGGGTCACGAGAAACTGTTTCGCTATAAAAGTTCTCGCAATGCTGCTCATCTACGGAGTAATTCTGGCATTGAAGTTCCTCGATGCGCCAAAATCGCTCTAGTTGCTCAGATAACGATGTAACTGGTTACTTTGCGCAGTACCAGAAACTCCAAGGATTCACTGAAGTCCGCCACTCGAGAACGTATTTCAGCTCGGACTTCATGCTTTGCGTTCGTAAGTGTGCTATCGACGCCTGCTATCGGGACATTGACAATTTTGCGAGGAAGATGGAGTAACTGGCACAATCGCTCGCTGATTTCGTTTGGCTGGGATCCCGTGTCTAGCAAGGCACGGGCGATGTGTTCTTGGCCGTAAACGTCGACGACGATGAGCACAACTGTTGTCAAGAGCACGCTGGTGTTGGGTGACTTGGCAGTTGAAACAACTTCCGGTATCGGGGTAGCAGCAACTGCGGTTACCACACTGGAAGGTCCAATTTCAGCGCTGGGGGTGGGCTTATCCATTTCAGACGGTCCTGGGTAGATCATCGAATGATGTCGTCTCGAGCAGTGCTTGCAGTTGTACTTCGAACGACAATTGCGAGCAAAGTGGTCACTGCGGAAACAGTTACTGCAGAGCTTCTTGTCTGTTACCACCTTCATACGCCCTTTCGCGTCCAGTCCATTGAACACGGAGCAGTCGAAAAGCGAGTGTTTCTGCTTCTCGCAAGCAGGACACGTCGGGAAGGACTTCGTTGGGGCTTCCGTGGCGGCATTCGAGCTCAATCGCGGCAAGTTGTGCTTCTTCTGGGCGGGGATTTGGCTGGTTGGCTTGGAAGATGAATGCTGAGGATGGTTGATCGAAATATTTTCCAAAACACGGGCTCGCTTTTGCAGAAATTCGACCAAGTAAGTTGGTGTAAGTTGGCTGAGCTTCTATCGCGATGAATTCCTCCCAAGCAGTGAGAGAAGCGTCGTCCAACTTGTCCTCCAGCAATTCGATTAAGATGGAGCTAAACTGGTCGACGGGCTCGCCTAGTTGTTCGAGGACCTTGGTATGGCGTTGGAACTCATCCACAATCCGATGCAGGGCGTCAACATTGTTGTTCGCAATCTTCGGATGCTTCAGCAAAGCTCTAATGTGCTTCTTCCGGAGAATAGCCTTGTAGAGTAGCGATTGACAAGAGTAGTCCAAGCGACGGAGTAATTTTGCGCCGTAATCGTGATCGACTGGATCAGGGTGGCAGCCTCACCCTTCAAGGCCGCTCGAAGATAGTGAAATTTCTGGACGTGGGAGATCTCCGTCGACGAATGGATCATCGACACGAACGTATCGTGGAACGTGAGCCAGTTATTGAAGTCTCCGTCGAATTCTGGCAGTGAAATCGTCGGCAGCTTCACATTGGCGAGAGTCGATGGACCAGCAGGCACAACAGTGGGTATCGCAGAGGCAGCAGCAACGGAGGCAATAGGAACCGGCATCTTCGAAACTAATCCGGCTTTTACACGGAAGTAAACCTCTTCGACCCTTCCACGTAATTCCAGATTCTTCTGAATAAACTCCTCGGCGTCGTCCATTTCCTCGTACTCTTCTTGAATCGTTTCGTAGGCGCTCCAAACATTTTCTAGACGGTCCATGCGATGAACAATTTCATGTTGGTGCTGATCGGGAACGTAGCCTTCGAGAAACTTGTCCAGGCGATTGAGCGACTCGATGGCGTGCTTCAGATTCAACTCTTTCGCCTTGCGTCGCTTATCATCCGCCATGGTAGCAGCTCACTCCGAAAACTGCAGTGCTAAAACGGGCAGAAAGGACACAGGAAGTACCGCAAAACGGAGGGTAGCGTAATTGGAATGGTACTCGCCTGGTACCTCCAATTTCAGGAGGCCTTGTATGAAATGCAATATAAATGATCAGCGGCAATCGTTTGATGGAACTTCGGATGAGAACGGAGTTGAATTTCGGGTGCAGGTAGGCACGTACTTCGAATGAAGATGCGGGTTGATCCCGAGGACGAACTAAAACGGTCGAAAAAAGACCCAGCAGTACCGCAACAACGGCAGTGAATTGATTGGAAAGGTACTCACCTGGTACCTCCAATCTCAGGAGGCTTTGTATGGATCAAATCGGCGGCAATCACCCTATGATCGCGATCAATAGCTCTAACAGCAGGAATGTTGAGGTTATACACAGCACGTGTGTGTCGGGGACGGGAAAACCAGGAATCCTGGTCACGGCACCAAAATGATGGTTGATGGGCTACTGACAGGCAAGCTTTGGGGACGGGTTCTCTATAAATTCCTAGTTACAGATGAATCGACAACGTGGAATCGGCAACTGGTGAAAGAACGTGGGAGGCTTCCGAACACGTAACTGTAGTGTAGCACTATTGATTTAAGGTCGAAATCCTCGCTAACCGGCACAGATTCTAATTGACCACACTTCTACCAACCAGCGGGCAGATTTAAACCGAGCAACCGAACAATAAATCAGTGCAAAAGTCAACTTTTTCGGGACTGTTAGTAAGAACGACTTCTACGCACTTTCACTTTTCTGATACTGTATTTAGCAATTGAAAAGAACATGAACAGGGCGGTCGTTATCTATACGTATGCATGTATCGCACTCAAACTGGGCAAATAACAGAAAAGAGATGGATAATTCGATTGAGTGGGTAACAGTGCGTCTCATTTGTAGCGGGACGGCTAAATGCTGAATTGAGAAAAGTAATGTAAGCCTAATCACTCGCTGTTCATTCCACTATTCATTCAAGGTGGCGCATCTTAAAACGCGCTCTTACCCTATTGTCCGCTATTAAGGTGAAGATGAATCGAAGCCAAACTTCAAATTTTCAAGAGCACGGATCTGGAGAACCAAACATCCATTTAAGCTGAAAACTTAATCGATTGGTCACCACCAGCTAGTGATCAATCGATTAAGTTTTCAGCCTGAACGGATGTTCGGTTCTCCAGATTCGTGCTTTTGGAAATTTGTGGTTTGGCTTCGATTCATCTTCACGTTAACGGTCCTCTCAACTCGTCATCACTGGTATTTATTTAAGCGGTCCTCACAACTTTCTGTGTACTTCAATATTAATTAAGTATGGCGGTTCTCAAAACGCGCACTCACCCTATTTTTACAATGTACTTAAAAAGTGGCGGTTTTCACAGGGTTTTCGCCGAATTCTATTACTCCGAATGTACCATTACGCCGAATTCCATCACCCCGAATGCGATTTCCCCGAACGCTTGTCATGATTATATTCATGACATTTCCCCATGATATTGGAATTCGGAGTAATGTCATTTGGGGTGATGGGTCTTTCGGTATTTTAGAATTCGGGGTAATGGCGTTCGGGTTAATGGCATTCGGGGTAATGGGATAAAATTATTGAGGACTGCTGGAGGTATTGAACTACTATTGAAAAAAGTTCACTTTTATATGAAAATCCATCATGTATTATTGAGGTCAGTGATGCATTTTGAACTAAACGCGAGCCAAAAGTGAACTGAACGTGAACAAAGTAAACACGCTGCTCACGGACAACCCGTTCACTTCAAAATGCTTAGTGAAGCACAAAATGTGAAAAACACTTCTTCAAACTGCATTGAATTAATATCACGCACAATGTATGGAACCTTAAATGTTCCATGACATTTTTTGTAAATATTTCTGCTTTGAAATATCGTTTGAATCCGCCAAGAAAATATTTTTCCTCTCACGTTCATTTTTCAGCTACTTTGAGTTCAAATTGCAGGGTTCAATATGCAGGGCTCATTCATACCTAATTCAGGTTGTAAGTACACCCCCGCTAATTTGAACGGTACCTCATGCAAACCATCGGGGTTCATTTTTAATTTGAACATCTAGTCACCCTAGAATCGTGTTACTGGTTACCTCTTTCACTGTTTTGTTTTGATTCTGCGTTCCGTTCCACAGCGTTCCATTTCACTTTACTCCGTTCCATGAGCTGAATGACGTTTGAACCATTTTTAATCTGAACGATGTGCAAATTAGCGGGGTACAGATTGAAAAGTGTTCAGATTAAATGTGGTCAAACCAACGGGGGTACCCGGTATTGGAAATTATCTGGTATGGAATACCTCAGTTCGGTATTCAGTAGTTATTTTCTTCTGCTCGGGTTGTCGTTCGATTGGCTCAAAAAATTACACATTCAATGTCCCACGAAACGCAATGACACAAATTTGACAACGATTGACACATTTCGTGGTAAACTAAATCCGATCAGGTACCATATCTGACAACGTACATGTCAAACCAAATGTTTACCCAAATGATGTCCATCGTCGTGTTATCAGAGTTCACTACTGTATGTATCTCTGGCACTAGATAACGCAATACGCACCGTGCCCAAAGCTGCGCAACGTTGTACACTTAGTCAGCTGGATTATTAACTATCGCATGACAGTAGCTAGGAAACTTGACAGCACTGTTTGTTCACCGAGAGGAAAGGGATGGTCGCCTTTATCGTGCCCTGAATGACACTTTAATTGTCCCATAATTGATTAGGTGGAACATTTCGTCGTGTCGTCAATTCGGTAGCAAATCACGCGACTTCGTGGCAGCTTATCGGTAGCCCAGAATGCGAAGCACGGGCCTAATCCGCTGTATTTCCCTAACTCACGATAAGTTTGCACCGGAGTCTTGGGAGCATGCTTTTTCGGATCGTTGAACGTGAGTTGGAGGTATATCGATTGGACCGGCTGAATTGTAAATAAACGATTAGAGTCGGAAATCAAATCCAGTGGAGAGGTTATTTTTGGGCCAGTTGATAAGCATTATTATCCTATCTGTTGCGATAAGCGTTGACGATCTGGTAATCCCGATATCGGTATCTGTTCAAAGGTTGTTACATTTCGGTCGTTGGTGGCATCTGTGTGGCATAACTACTTACGCAAATCCCACTCCGGTACCGACAATCAATCAAGCTTAGCGGTTGACACCGGTATGAAGAGTTTACGAGCGGTGCTTTTCATGGTGATAAGTATCTTTCCTTTGCCATCAATAGATTGACTGGTGGAACGCAATTCTGCGAATCAAACACCAAGAATTGACTCGTATGAGCAAAACAACGCCACAGATCACAGTTCAAGGATTACAGTAATTGCTTAGGAACGTTGTGAACAACTTGCTGCGATGAGAAATACGGGTCTTATCATGCTGGCTGAATGCATTGTTGATCCTACCCTGGATCAGTGATAAAGTATAACCTTACCTCATCAATTGACAGAGGTCCATTTTGTATGTTATCATTGTTGTTTGTTGCAATGACGCTAACGATGATTCTTTGGACAGTTGCGTTGATGAGATGCTGATCGTTCGTCACAATAAAACTGTCATTTATTATTATCAAACTCATCAGACGACGCAATAGGCTGAACTTCAGTTCGAAGATTTTTCAGTAAAATCAAACCCCTAAGCCCTATCATTTCGCCAGTGGAACAACGGATTCTCTTATCACAATGCGACGGGCAACGATTTTGTCTTGTCACACCTCTTGAGTGGTATCTGGGGTGATCATAAAATGCCATAAAACGCCTTTACGACGGTACAATAACTGCTTAATTCGGTAGCAGTTTTCGATGGAACCCGATTTGTCATATCTCAATGTGGGGAAATTCGTCCATCCGCACGCGCTTCGTAGTTTGCCTTTGAAGTGTCGTTACTTCGTTATCTTCTGCAGTCCGGTTCATTAAGTTGGTTCGTGTTTATTTACACACGACTCTTTTTTTTGGGAAGAGATAAAATTTGACCAGCTCGTTCCTTTTGGAGGACTGTGCTGACAGTGCGGTCTTCCAGTATCAACGACGAGCGAGATGGAGGACCTTCAAAATGTGCGTTTGCTTGATATATGTATGTTTACACAGAGATCCCGACCTCCAGAAACGGGTAGCTCACGTATCCGGATGGCGTCCAATGTTTAGGCGTCAGTTTGTGGTTCATTTTTATGACCAAGTAGTTCGTTGCTCACTGGCAACAATGTGAAGCGTTTTATGATACGAGTAGTGTAAACACAATCGACTGTCCCTTATCTTGTTTGGTGCCACCGAGTGATTTTTTTTTTGATACTTATGTCGTTTCAATGGAATTGGAACTATTCTTCTGGTCAGCTTAAGTTAATTGTTGTATATGAGCATTAGCATAGATGACCGTAAAATTCGTAGATGTTACTACGTAAAAAAAATGGAATTTTAAAGAGATAAGTGGGATTTGAGATTCGTTTACCATTTCTTGAATTGACTGAAACAAGAGCATCAGTAGCAGCCTGACTATCTGAACAGAAGTATTTTACTTTACTAGTTACGTCCACGCAAGCGACAAATATCGCTTTTGTCAGGTCTCTCGAACAACCGGTTCATAGTCACCACTCTTCGTGATTCAGTGTTTCCTTGGGCAGCAAGTGTCTCCACTTCCGTTCGGCACACTAATTTCCCGTTCACATTCAACTCGCGCAAGAGGCGCTTTATATGATAATTTATTACATATCGGCACACCACTCGCTGTACTACTTTGTCACTAATTAGCGACATAATCATAATTTCGTTTTTTGACGTTGAGCTTCTAGGGATCAGATTTAGGAGGACAATCGGTCAGCACGAGGGTACTGATGAACTTCACTTACCCTGGTGAAGCAATTTCGTGTTCAATTGCAGATGCTATCAGGACGCGTTCCATTATCCTGTATTTTTTTAGAAACGGAAGCCAAAAATGTTTGCTACAAAATTATGATAACGGTGGCAAATGCTACCAGCGGAATGCAGATGGGAAATTTATTCTGATGCGTTGAATGCTGTCGCAATCGAAACCATCGTTGCCCTAATGGAACAATTCACTGTAAGAATAGTAAGAGCAATTCTTCCGATAAGATTGCGTAAGTGAAATGTATAACGAAAATCGATTCGATACCTAAAAACATCGCCTTTAATCTAACCTAATAATCTACATTGGATTTCCCCCGTGGATGACAACCGCTCAACAAGTCCAGGTCAACTCGCGTTCCCTCTAGGCTACACGAAGCCATTCAATTACCAGCAATTATCTATCCGTTCAACAATGACATCAAACACTCAGGAGCAGCAAATAGCGACCTTGTAGGTAACCATCCGTCGCGACAAACAAACCCATCACTTCCATTCACGTAAATTATCACTTCAATTTGTGTCTCCTCCGCAACATGTTGTCACTTGGTTCCAAACCGGAACCGGCCAAACAACGCACAGTGGCGCAAAACCGTAAGATTTGTAGTTAACTCTTAATGAAGTTTGAATTAAGTGTGCCGCCTAAAAGTAGGTTGAAACGTAAAAAAACATCAATGGAAGTTACTAACCATCACTTAAAAGCATCAATAAACCGAAAACAAGTTGCAACCATGTTCAGTGAATAAACGAAAGAAGAAGTGACCTTCGAATTGATTTCTCCCAAGACGGTGTCCAAAAGGATTACCACCGCTAGCTTTTGCTAACGGGTCCAACGAAAAGTCGGAGGCACGGATCCAAACAAGGATTGAAAAGGGATCAATAAGTAGAAAAAAAAAGTCAGTGCTACTGTTATATTGCTCTAGGTAGTTTTAAAAATTTCCGAGAGCAGAAAGAATTTGTGTAACTAGTAAATATCGCAATTAATAGATTTGGGACTTTTTCAAGGTTTCGTCCAACCTTTGTATGAATGCGCGCCACTGTGCATCGATGGAAGACAGGAATCACCCTCAATTTCGTCACCCTCAGAAATTACATCGCTGCTGTCGCTATCATCACTTACCGCCTCCCCCAACTCGAAGTGTCTTATTCCATGGTTTATGTTCCGACACGAGTCAAAGCGCGAAAACGGTTTCCCGTAATCATCCCCCTCCATGCTGGTTGCGTTGAATGGCATATTGCTACTGTTTTTCCTGCCTTCGGGGATGATTGCTGCTGGTGTTTGCTTGGAAATGGAAATTCAATTACTGCGGAAAAGATACTTGCCCAGGAGATAAACGTATTTTGATAAAACCAATTAACTCATTCTCCCCTTCCCGAGCGGTTGAATTTTCCCAGTTCGGAACGGTTCTCGGTTGCCTGTGGCAATTGAATTTGGAAGACAACCAACTCTCGGATGTTGTTTTACCCGTCAATTACTCTGCGAACGGGGAGTGGGAAATTGGCTTTCTTTTGTGACGGTTGAGCTTGTACGGACTCGGGATTTTTGGACGAGTTTTCCTCCAAGACAAATTATATACATCTGCCGCACTATTATCACCTCTCCGGTGACCTGGCAGCGTCAAAACCTTTTCCCCCATCCAATCCTCCAATCCGAAGACCCAAATTCAACTTCGAAGGGTTTCATCCGAATCTGTACAATTTTTCGGATGAAATATGCTCCACAATAACAATAATCATCAAAGCAATAAACTTTCGTCAACCATCCCCCTCCGGGAAACAGGGAAAGAAAAATTAGAGAAATTCAACTCTCATAATGCGCACCGAGTGAGCTCAGAAATTTATGAATAATAATAAACAAATTAATTACCCCCACCACCGGAGGAAACTCTTTCAAGCTATCAGCACTGGCAGTGCGCGCGAAAATTATCACTCCTCAAATGCTTGCCTTGCCAACTAACGCAGCCCCATTTCGCGTCAAAGTATTCAAAATTCCAGTCACGTCAATTGTTTTCCTCCTTCGGCAAAGATGGCACACAACAGCAGTCACCATTTTCTCATCTAATCCAGTTGAAGTGGGGAATGGCAGTCACGTCACTAATTAACACCGTTGTCGTCGATGTGCCTGATGCTGTCTGCTTTGGTTCTAGGATTGGAATAAGCGATTCTTCTTTGGAGACATTATGACAGGCTCTTTCTTGGGCTAGATCGAGTCTTAGACTTTGACAGTTTGGGAAACAGTTTTGCCAAGGAGTAACAGCTGTGATAAACAACTTCGTTGTCGAGTTCTGTATGATTCTTGCTCTTAGAAGCTTTAAGTTGATATGTTTGGATTTCAATTATTCTAAACAGGTATCCACACAGTGTATTCTGTGCTTTTTTATCATATTGAGACCCGAGTTGACAGCAATGCCTCCAAGAATATGGCCATTCGTAGCACCTATTTTCAGCACAGCCTCCCGTATCGGTACACCTGGAGATCACCTCAGCAGACAGAATCGCAAATCGACCACTTTTTTATCGATGGACGGCACTTCTCCGACATAACCGACGTCAGAACCTATCGTGGCGCTAACATTGACTCCGACCACTACCTGGTGATGGTGAAACTGCGCCCAAAACTATCCGTCATCAATGATTTACGGTACCGACGCCCGCCCCGGTACAATCTCGAGCGGCTGAAACAACCGGACGTCGCCAATGCGTACGCGCAGCATCTTGAGGCAGCGAAGCCGGATGAGGGCGAGCTCGATAGGGCCCCTCTTGAGGACTGCTGGAGGACAGTCAAAGCAGCCATTAACGACGCTGCCGAAAGCATTGTCGGATATATGGAACGGAGCTCAAGAAACGATTGGTTCGACGAGGAGTGCCAGGAGGTTTTAGAGGAGAAGAATGCAGCGCGGGCTGCAATGCTGCAGCATGGTACGCGGCAAAACGTGGAACGATACAGACTGAAGCGGAAACAGCAAACCCGCCTATTCCGGGACAAAAAGCGCCGCCTGGAAGAGGTAGAATGCCATTAGATGGAGTTGCTGTACCGTTCTCAAGAAACGCGGAAGTTCTATCACAAGCTCAACACATCCCGCAAAGGCTTCGTGCCGCGAACTGAGATGTGCCGAGATAAGGATGGGAGCATCTTGACGGACGGACGCGAGGTGATCGAAAGGTGGAAGCAGCACTACGATGAACACCTGAATGGCGCAGAGAACACAGGCACAGAAGGTCAGGACAACGAAGGCGATGGCTACGTCAGCACAGCGGACAGCGGAAACCAACCAGCTCCCACGATGGGGGAAGTTAAGGATGCCATTCAAAAGCTCAAGAACAACAAGGCCGCTGGCAAGGATGGTATCGGAGCCGAATTCATCAAGATGGGCCCGGACAGGTTGGCCGCTTGTCTGCATCGGCTGATAGTCAGAATCTGGGAAACGGAACAACTACCGGAGGAGTGGAAGCAAGGCGTTATATGCCCTATCTACAAAAAGGGCGACAAACTGGAGTGTGAAAATTATCGTGCAATCACCATCCTAAACGCCGCCTATAAAGTGCTATCCCAGATTCTCTTCCGTCGTCTATCACCTATAGCAAACGAGTTCGTGGGAAGTTATCAAGCAGGTTTCATCGACGGCCGCTCGACAACGGACCAGATCTTTTCCGTGCGGCAAATCCTCCAGAAATGCCGTGAGTACCAGGTCCCTACGCACCATTTGTTCATCGATTTCAAGGCGGCATACGATAGTATCGACCGCATAGAGCTATGGAAAATCATGGACGAGAGCTTTCCCGGGAAGCTCACAAGATTGATCAGAGCAACAATGGACGGTGTGCAAAACTGCGTGAAGATCTCGGGCGAACACTCCAGTTTGTTCGAGTCTCGGCGGGGACTACGACAGGGCGACGGACTTTCGTGCCTGTTGTTCAATATTGCGCTTGAAGGTGTCATGCGGAGAGCCGGACTTAACAGTCGAGGCACGATTTTCACGAGATCCGGACAATTTGTTTGCTTCGCGGACGACATGGATATTATTGGGAGAAAATTTGAAACGGTGGCAGATTTGTTCACCCGCCTGAAACGCGAAGCAACAAGGTGAATGCGTCGAAAACAAAGTACATGCTGGTTGGCGGAACTGAGCGCGACAGGACCCGCCTAGGAAGCAGTGTTACGATAGACGGGGATACCTTCGAGGTGGTGGACGAGTTCGTCTACCTCGGATCCTTGTTGACGGCTGACAACAATGTTAGTCGGGAAATACGAAGGCGCATCATCAGCGGAAGTCGTGCCTACTATGGGCTCCAGAAGAAACTGCGGTCAAGAAAGATTCACCCCCGCACCAAATGTACGATGTACAAAACGCTCATAAGACCGGTAGTCCTCTACGGGCATGAGGCGTGAACTACGCTCGAGGAGGACTTGCAAGGACTGGAAGGATACGCTGGGTAAGGCATGTTGCGAGAATGTCGGACAACAACCCTGTAAAGATGGTGTTCGCTACGAATCCGGTCGAAACAAAAAGGCGTGGGGCGCAGCGAGCTAGGTGGATTGACCAGGTGCACCAGGACCTGGAGAGCGTGGGTCACAGTCGAGGATGGAGAGATGCGGCCATGAACCGAGTGAATTGGCGAATTATTGTTGGCGAGGCTTTATCAAGATAATTGATGTAAAGCCAAATAAGTAAGTAAGTTGATAGCAATGTTTTCTAAGATTACGTGAATAAGTAAGTTTTATTCAATCTTACTATATAATAACAGCAACGATTATTTTTTATAGACCAGTACAAAATTATTCAGTATAATTGGTGTAAGTCTGAGTGCCTCGTATTTCCAGTTTTTGTTATTTTCAGTCAGAGGCGCGTCCACGTTCAAAACCATGGGTAGGACAAGCGTTGGCAGGTATGTTGTGCACATTGGAACCAAGACAAATTTTAACTCTGGACTAGAAATTGAAAGTTACTATATTTAAGGGGCTCAAACGCAAAGGGGTGTAACTGACATTTAGGTCGGTCATGAGTTTAGGACATTCTACTGTTTGAAAGTGTTCTTGCAATATTTTCAGATGATGTATCCACTCAACAGAAAAATAGCATGATTCTTAGAAGACTGACTTGTTTTTTTGTGTTCCATAGAATTTGTATGGATGAAAAAATTGTAGAAAAACTTAAAAGTAGTGTTTTTCAAATCTAGGCTTTTGTCACTGACACCCCTTTGTCGAGTTTTCCTAGGGTATTTCTTCACGAATTTTCCCAGGAAATTTTTTCACAAATTTTGTTCGGGATATCTCAAGAACTCAACCTGTTTTTTTTTAAGAACTAGAGAAATTAAATTTACCCAAAGATCATTTCAGAAATTATCTAAATTCTACCAAATATTCTTTGAGATTTTTTTTCACGAAAGTCATAACTCCTTCAATATGTTATCCAGTGAATTATCCATCGATTCCTCCAACATACCCTTCTTCTAAAATTTAATTAATAACTTCCCCTGGTATTTCTATGAATTTTATTTTTTTTTTTTTAATTGTATTTCATGATCTATATAAAATATTAATTAGGGATTTCTCTAAAGAAACCTCCACCAATTGCACCAGAGATTGCTTATTTGAAATCTTATTCTACAGAATTTCCTTTAGTAATTCTTTCCTAAATTCCTAGAAAAGTATGATTTGTTTGAAGAATGTCTCAAGAAATTTTAGATATCTGGGAGGAAACATGGACAATTTCTTAAAGGAGTCCTCATGAACAGGAGGAGGAGTTCTTGTAGGGTTTCTTGAAGGAAAACATTAAACTATATTTTTTAAACACTCTAGACATTACTCGAAAGAAATTGTGTAGATTTTTTTAGAATATCTCCTAAAGTAACAACTGAAGGATTCGGTTGAAGGATAAGTGAAAAAATATCGGGGAAAATTCTAAGATAGTTTCGGAAAAAAATCAAATAATACCTGAGGAAATTACTGGAGTTAGTAGCTTTGGAATTCTCAAGGTTCCCCTTGAGAAATTTGCTAAGCATCCTTTGAAAATTCGCTGGAAGGTAGAGTTTCTGGGAGAATTGGTAGAAAAATCTGTTTATATTTATATGCAACCAGTGATTTTGTTCTAATTTCCTATTCTAATTCTAAATAACAAATGGTTGAAAAGCAAAAATTCTGAGTATTTGTGTAGATTTTTATCTTTGCTCCGAAGTGACCCGGCTAATAGTAAATGTTCTCAGGAGAAAGTGATACAATAATCTTCTGATAATTTTCCATGGATGTGCCAGAAACTTCTCAAGAATTACTTCCAGGAATGTGTATATTGAACAAATAATAAATTATTTAATTTATTTTCCAAGCTGCTAATCTTGTATTTTTTTTTGTTGAGTCATGGGTAGGACAATCCTTTGACTGTCCTACCCAGCTGTTTTTGTGCGTAGTACATGTCCTACCTGTCCTACCCGCTTCCCGCGCCACTGTTTTCAGTAAACAGGAAATGACTTTTCATTACAACTACATTCGATGTTTATTCAATGTGCGTCTTGTCCCATATGTCACTGACACACTTGTCTCATAGTACTGAGAAACTCCAAAGTTAATAGAACAATAAATAAATTGGAAAATATTCTTTTTAAATGATACAGTGCTTATGAAAAGATGTAACACTAACATCGTGAGGCTAAATTGGAGGATTTGATAAGATTTTGACAAAGTTAGAGATTAAGTTACATACTGGCACACTTGCCCCAAATTCCGCTATTTTGTTTTGTAGTTCATATTGCAAAACATCTTGTGTAACAGAAGAACACAAACTGTAGTAACTGTGTTTTAGTATTTTAAAAATAGAATCCTGTTTAAGCAATGTTTACACAAGGGGCTATACATAAATGGAGGGAGGGGGGCTGAAATTTCTCACGCACCACACAGTTTATTTTTAATTTTCATAGAAAAATCATACCATGGGGATAGTGGGGCTTGAAAACTCCCAAAAATTGTCTTACGTTACCAATGGACCGCCGCCAAAATAAATATGAACATAAATATCCAGTGAACGTTGCCTCTCTATAGGGTAGATGTACCAATAGTGGAGGTACTAAGCACGATTGAACTTTATTTAACCGAATTTAGTGCTATACCATTTAATTCCACTAGAGTTTGTATCCTTTGACAGATACGCGTATTTCGACCTCAACTGTAAGGCCGTCTTCAGTGTCGTGTACTAAGTCGAGTCTAGTACACGACACTGAAGACGGCCTTACAGTTGAGGTTGAAATACGCGTATCTGTCAAAGATACAAACTCTAGTGGAATTAAATGGTATACTACTAAATTCGGTTTTTTCATCTACTTATAGGTATTCTACTAAACAGCTCGAAGATTTATTATCATTTTTTTAACCGCCTGAATTCAAAAAGCGCAATTATTTTACATGTTAATGTTGTAACGGGAAGTAACAACCATTGACTTAATGAAAAAAATGATTTCATCGCAGTAATCCACGGCATGTCAGTGAAAAATAATACCTCCACTATTCGTACACTGTTCCTTTAGTTGCGGTCTGAGACGAGACTCGCGAAGACGGTCTTCTTTTTCTGTGATTGCAGAGTTTTTTTCTTATTCCACTTTGTGTTTATACCAATTATGCGCATGCTGTTCAAACTCGCACATGAACCTCTCAGTAAAACATGATTGAATTTGCATCACATCGAATCATAAATAGCCGTTTGAGTGAAATTTCATGCCAGCAAACGTAGCAGACATTAGAAATAATTAATCTTCTGCTTAGATTTATCAGCAACTTTGGAAAAAACTGCTCCGCCCACTGAGGTTTTTAATAACAGTTTACTTTGAACACAATACTTTTCACTTTTTCAGTCATAAAAACGGTGGGCTGCATCTGACGTTTCATGAGAGGGGAATCTGGGCTGCATATGACGTGGATATTTTTCCTCTTCGCGAGTCTCTCTCAGGTTGCGGTATATTTTTGATTTGTGTTCCTATAGTTACGGTATCCGTGGGTTTCTTATGGGATCCTACACTATAAGAACACTTTACCGCAACTATTGGTACAAGTAAGAAAAGTTTTACCAATTTTAGTGATATTTCATCAGTTTTGAAGGAATTTGAACGCTCTTTTAAACTATTCCGTGTATCAACAAGCCAACAGGTCGATTTGCAGTGTCGGTTCGGTGGCTAATATAATAAAATTAGTGAAAACGGCTCTACCGCAACTATAGGAACACCCACAACTAAGGGAACACTTACCCTATTTATTGTGAACACATGTTCATTTATTTGTGAACACTGCTCGCAGCGCATGACGTTTCCCGCGAAGAAAAAAAGAAAGTGAATCGATCAATTGTTACCGCTTACATTAGTAATACATTATTCAGAGAAACTCTTCACAAATTTCAGTGCAAAAACTATATCGACACGTTGTTTTGTTGGTAGCCGCAAGTTCAAAAATGAAGCCGAAATGGCACAAACAAAGACAAACAAAATGTTTGCGTTTAAAGCCTGTAATGTGCTGTTCATTTGTGTTACCTACATTGCTCCTGATCGCATAAACGATCCATCGATAACGTTTTCTGATACCTTGTTATGGATTACATCATGCATGGCGCTAACGGATAAAATACTGATAATGTGACGTAAATTTTCGATCAGTCACATGTGAACTCAGTACTTCGGGCTACTTTTATCCCAGCCCTACTCATTTCTCACTTAGTTCGGTTAAAAAACAGCTACTTGGTGATTTCAGCACCGCTGAAGCTATACAAATCAATCCAGTTTTTAACTGAAACGATCATTTGCTCGACCTTTGTTACGTTAGTCAATATATCACGCTAGACATATCCGTAACGAAAGCCCTCATTCCATTAGTCAAACATGTTAGACATCAACCTGCTCTGTATATTTCATTAAGAAATACGCAAATTAGTTCCTACCAGAGAGCTGCCTCAAATGTTCTCATCCAGCTATTGGTCCACATCCTCAAATTACTATCACAACCATTGAAATCGCTTGTAGACAACTGAAGACTTCCTCAAACCCAGGTCCTGATAAAAAACCGATCGTTATCCTTTAAAAATGTTGCACTTCGCTTGCCCTTCCATTGGTCGTTATTTTCAAACAGACGACACGATCCGCACCGAATGGTACATGAAGCCCATAGCGTCGGGTCGCCTGTTGAACTTCCTATCAATGCATCCACTAAAACAGAAAATCAACACTATCAGGAATGTCATCGATAGGGTGAATCGGCTGTCAACCAACTTTGATGAACGCAGAAAGAGAGAAACCATTATACTGATTCTAGATACCAACGACTATCCGCGAAATCTAATCAACCGTTTCCTGAACCATATACACTGGACATCAACAAACAGAGACCCCACTGAAGACCACACGACAGATCCACCTCAGGAGAGAATTTACAGATCTCTTCCGTACATTCCATCACTCACACCCAAGATCATCCAGCTACTACATAGCAACTACCCATCTGTAACGATATGTCCACGAAGCGTAAATACGATTAAATATCTTTACACACGCATCAAGGATCCGATACCTCTGGATCACCACCACAATGTGATCTATCGGATACAATGTAGAGACTGTGAGAAATGCTACATCGGCATGACCGGCAATCTACTCAAAAAGAGATTATCGGGCCATCGTAGCAATCTCAATCAGCTGGAGAGTCTATTGGCTTCGGGTTCTACATATACAGATGAACCAGTGAGAGCACTGAAGGAAAAACCTGCTCTCCTAGCCCACTGCATCGAACACGAACACAGGTTCAACTATGAGACGACAAAAATAGTTGATCAAACATACAAGAAAAATATTCTACCGGTGTTGGAAATGATACACATCAGCAACGGTTAGGAATATTAATAGACCTAGGGAATACAAACATAAACCACCCTTCGCAGCATAACCAAGATCAAGTCATGAAACAGTACGCTGAAGTAGTGAAACATAAATTTAGCGACGTGATGTGTAAAACAATAATTAGACAATTTAACGTTGGATTTAAACACATAATGACAAAAAAACAGAACGCTAGTAAGTAGACAACACAAAATTATACCGACGACATACATATACCTAATTGTGAACATTATTATTAGTTATCCTAAGAAGAAGGCAAAATACATTGCGCCGAAACGTCGGAAAATAGAAAAGCACTGTTTTCCTTTGATTTCTTGAGACTGCATGCCAAACCAAAGCGAAGTTATCTTCAACGCTCTATTGATTCCGGATGCTTCCCTACTCATTTAAAGAAATCATTTGTATTTCCTATTCATAAAAAAGGAAAGAAGACTGATATCATCAACTACCGTGGAATCGCTGTATTGTGTGCTACGTCAAAACTGTTTGAGTTAATTATTCTGGATTTTCTCAAACATAATTGATTAAAACTCGTCTCGGAGACCCAACACGGTTTTAATGAAAAACGTTCGACTTCAACTAATCTTGTAGCCATACGTCCTTTGTTATAAAATCAATGGAAGCACACAAACAGGTTGATACCATATACACCGATTTCTTGGCTGCGTTTGATAAAATCAACCACCATTAAACAAAATCGTCTAGGAATATTCGCAAGTCTCCTAGCCCGGTATCAATCTTATTCTCTGAATCGAACTATGTCCGTTAAGATAGGCGATACTACATCTAGAGAAACTTAAAAATAGATGGAGTACCGTATACCTTATAATTCCGCTCTTAAATGCTTATCTTTGACAGATACGCGTATTTCGACTACCACTTACAGTCTTCTTCAGTGTCAGTTACTCGTATCCACGTATATACGTATATGTTCAGTCATCTCTTTTAATAGAAAACACTCTCAAATGGAGAAATAAGTAATGGAAACTTGAAGGCATTATGAGTGAAAACAAAGTGATTTTTACGGGAAAAACTGTATGAATCTATCGTTACTACCATAGAAACAAAAGGAAGAGCATCGCAGGTAATTCAAATACAAACAATACTCATTTGTCGTCTATTTGAAGCACTGTGGGTCGCAAAACTGCTTTATATTGTATGATATATGTTGTGGAATTTGAATTCAATACAATTTTCGTGAATTTTGTGCAAATAGTTCAAGTTTTAACAATTGTCCGGGTTTCGATTCAATAGTGTCCGGATTTAAAGACACCACCTACTTCAGGTGTCCGGATTTAAGGACAAGACATGCTTCATTAATTTAACGATTTTCATGGTAAAATCGTTAATTTTAAGGAAAAATTTATCACCTACATTAAGATCTGATTAGAAGTTGCTCATTTAGTAACAGAACTTTGATTCTTTACCCATGATTCTCCTCAAAAATACAATTTGAACATTTGTCGCTGCTTAAGTGTCCGGGTATTGATGCATCAGGGTAGGCATGTGCGTGGCAGCTATGGGGCACTTCACTGTTTTGATTTTGCTAGGGGTTTTGACGTTTACTGGCCTTGTTGGATTTCTTCCGCCCTATCATTGGTACGGAGAGCCTTCACTCTGTTACCGACGACAACGGCCTACGTTTAGTGAACTTTGCTGCCATCAGAGGGATGGCCATCAGTAGCACCTACTTTGCACGCAAGGATATCTGTAAGCACACCTGGCGACACTGAAATGGCGTACTTCGCAATCAAATCGACCATGTTCTGGGAGACGGACGACATTTTCCCGATGTTATCGATGTTTGAACTTTCAGGGGTCCTAATATCGACTCAGACCACTATCTCGTTGTAAGCAAAATTCGAGCGCAGTTATCAACCGTTCGAGTTCTAGAAATCGACAATCGTTGCGTTTTAATATCCAACGCCTGTCAGCTGATGGTGTAGCAGCGGACTACCATTATAAGCTCGACGAGCGGATTAGCGAAACCAACGAGAGCATCAACCTCAGAGATCTGTGCACAGAAAAAAATCCGTTCTCGTATCCGTGAACAGCAGGCGTGAACTCGTCAACAACAAAAATACACCGTGAACTAGATCATGTATACGAGACCAATCATGGTAGTTCACGGTGTATTTTTGACAGTTCACGTTTTCCAGAACGCTTTTTTGAGCGTGTGGGAGTCAGCACAGTAGCGCGGGAAGTGGTGGGTACAGCTCAACGAAGACCAAGGAACGGTTGGTTCGACGAGGAGTGCCAGAGAATGATGAACGAGAAGAACGTGGCTAGAAGCCGGATACCGGTGTCTGGTACCCGTTAGACCAAGAAAGCAAGGTCAGCCGGCAAACGGATCCAACGCAGAAAGAGAAAGGAGCATGAAGAGGCAGTAATTGCTCAGGCGCAAGAAGCTATGGAACAGAACGACATGCGACGGTTCTACGAATCTTTCAATGGTGTGCGGAGAAAAACAGCGCCGTCTCCCGCCATGTGCAACGACCGCGAAGGAACGTCGGCGAATACCAAACTGGTTTTCGAGAGGGCCGGTCAACGACGGATCAAATGTTTACCCTGCGTCAAATCCTAGATAAATTCCGGGAGTACAACTTGCAAACTCATCATCTGTTTGTAGATTCCAAAGCAGCGTTCGATTCAGTGAAGAGAAACGAGTTGTGGCAAATTATGTCGGAACATGGCTTTCCGGCGAAGCTGATAAGACGAAATTTCGTTATCGTTCGTAACCTTAGATAGATTGAAACAGGGTGACGCTCTTGAAACTTGCTGTTTAACATAGCGCTCGGAGGTGCTATCAAGAGAGCCGGTGTGCAGAGAAACGGTGACATTGTCACACACATTTCCATATGCTTCTTGGCTTTGCGGGCGATATCGACATCATCGGGATTGACCGTCGGACAGTGGAAGAGGTGTTCGTGCCTTTCAAGAGGGAGACAGTGAGGATCGGGCTCACGATCAACACCACAAAAACGAAATACATGATAGCTGGTGGACAACGTGGGTCCGGATGTGTTAGAGGTATCAAAATAGTGCTAGGTAGTGGAAAGTTTGAAGTGGGGGAAGAGTTTGTTTATCTTGGAACACTAGTGACGTGCGATAATGATGTTACCCGCGAGGTGGAAAGACGTATTGCAGCTGTGAGTCGGGCTTTCTACAGGCTCCGTAACCAGTCGAAGTCCCGTAGCCTGCAAATGAAACAAAAACTGGCGTTATACAAGACATTGATACTTCCGGTTTTCCTATATGGCCATGAATCATGGACACCTTCAAAGTCCACCGTCGACTGGAGAGCTTTTGGGATGTTTGAACGTAAAGTGCTGCAAACAATACTCAGCGTTAAACTAGAAAACGGCATCTGGCGGCGTCGCATGAATCAAGAGTTGTACCAAGTGTATAAAGAGGTGGAAATTGTCAAGCGCATAAAACACGGCAGGCTGCGTTGGACTGGTCACGTTGTCCGTATGCCGGAAGAACGACAAGCAAAGATAATATTCAACAGAGAACCCGGACGAAGCCACCGAATTCATGGTAGACCGCGCACACGATGGCTTTTTGCAGTTGAGGAGGACCTAAGGGCACTCAACGTTCAGGGTGACTGGAAGCGATTGGCCAGGACCGAGCCCGGCGCAGATTCATCGTAGCGAATTGTAGCCCATCAAGTATCAAGTAAGTATTTTCTTGATGGGAAAAGACGAGAAGGTTTTGTGCCTATTTGAGAGAGAGCTGAAATAGTAGCTCTACTCAAATGGGCTTTTCTCTTCTCCTAAATAAATTCATAGTATATACACGCGGAAAACGATAAGCAGTCGAAACACCGGAATCTTTTCGAATTGATATACGATACTTTCACATAAATTGCAAACGTTGATAATGGGACATTATTATTTTATAAATAATTGCTTTATTTACAATTTTCATTGGTGGACAATAAGCGTAGTTTTAATTTGATAAAATAACAGGTAGAATTTTAAAAAAGTACGTGAAACTAAATACAGTGGGATTCCGTTTTTGGCATGCTCCGTTTTTGGCATGCTCCGATTTTGGCACCCCCCGATTTTGGCAACAAAATGGATCCGTTTTTGGCAACATTTTTCAATACCATTAAAATTTGTAATTTTTTGTAAATATTATCGTGTCTGTTGCTTTAGTCACTTGAATAGCATGTCAACTCCACACCAATTACATTCCAGATCTCCATTTTCGTCGATGTTTCCCCAAATCTCACCAACTACTAAGGACTCGCGTACGCGCTTATTTACTTCAGAATGGTCATTGCTCATACATAGGCAACGTTTCATGAGACCAATAATCTCTACCAGTATCTCAACGTAAGACCATTCTTTTTTCATAGGCATTCATATTGAGTGACCAGCCTAATTGAGTCTGCCAGTACACAGTTCGAACGAAACGTGTAAATTTCTGAGACATATAATGCACATAATCGGAGCGTGGTATAAAATGGACATTTACATGGTATGTCATGTAAACTTCAACCATATGTCATGTAATCCGGCAGGATTCTATGTGGTTACGTGACATATAACACAAATTTACATGATTCAAGACTTAAATTTACATGACGTCGTGTTTACATCGCATAAATAAAGTTTACATGACGTGTTATCTTCATTATTTTTAACTGTGTAGGTGATACAATAAAAAAAAACACTGTTCTCCAGATTTGGAACAGCTTGTTCGAACAAAGCACCAGCACCGACATACGAGCAACGAAAAATCTATGACTCACACAGAGTTACAATCATAAATTTTGTCTCGCTGTCTTTATTATAATGGATTTATATACATTGCGTATGTAAAAACACACCGCAATAATAGATACAAATATGTCGTGTATCATAACTTTTTTTTAAATTTCATTAAATAACATGACAAATGTGACTACAGTCCAAACTACAATTTATTTTCAATAATACCATTGGAGCGTACGATAAATACGACTGGGAGTGTTTTTACTTTTTGTCTGTGGTATTGGTGTGTATATTGATCTTTCTGCGTCAACTATTTAAAACTATGTTCTAGCTTTTCTATAGACTCCATAAGGCATTAGATTTAGGGGCCCAGATAGCCGTAGCGGTAAACGCGCAGCTATTCAGCATGACCATGCTGAGGGTCGTGGGTTCGAATCCCGCTGGTCGAGGATCTTTTCGTAAAGGAAACTTTCTCGATTCCCAGGGCATAAGCGTATCTTCGTACCTGCCACACGATATACACATGCAAAAATGGTCAATCGGCAAAGAAAGCTCTCAGTTAATAACTGTGGAAGTGCTCATAAGAACACTAATCTGAGAAGCAGGCTTTGTCCCAGTTGGGACGTAACGCCAGAAAGAAGAAAGAAGAAGAAGGCATTAGATTTGTTAAGAGACGATCCAGAATTCTGTACAAGATTGTTAATCAAGGATACGGGTCTCAACATCATCCAAATGTTCCTTACGAGCTGAGTCTATGAGTTTCCTAACTGTACCCTGGAGAATCCTTAAGGGATTCTTCGTTCTTGTGGGACTTTTCAGAAATTTTAACGAATTCATGAGGATATCTGCAGATTCCAAGTGGACACTGAGAGCTTCTTGAGGGATCGTTAGAGTGTATAACTGGTTATGGAGGATTATGTCCAAAATCTGGTGATTCCTAATAAACTCTAGGGCGTCTTGTAAATTTTAAGCGGGATAATGTGAATTTCTAGTAACATTTTTAATATTTTCGGCGAAAGCTAGAGGATTTTGAAAAGGTTCCCAGAGGAATTTTAGGTGTGCTAGTGGTAGCCTAATAATAACAAACTTTTATTTTTTTTCATCGGAGACTTGAGAATTTACGGCAACATCGCAGCGGAATTCCAAGATGTTAACTCATAGAAAAATCCTTAGCAAGATCCTGAGAACTCTATGCGAGATCCTACGAATGCTTGGCAAGATGCTTCAGAGCTCAAGCTTTTTTTTCTGCAGATTTCTTATGAGAACCTGAAGATTCCTATAAGGTACTTGAGGTTTCATTACAGGATCCTGTAAATTTCAGTTGATTTCATAAGGCAGGTGTAAAACATATATCAAGCTGAATTAAAAATTATTTCAAGTAAGAATAAAATTCTACACAATTACAAGACATTTATGCATCTTCTCATGTTTATGTTTGCCCTTTTGATACAGTCAATCATTCATTATTAAATGCTTTACTTTATCAGAAACATAAATTGAAGGAGCAATTCTAAACTTATCGAATTTTTCAGATTTTATGCCCAAGTCCAAAAGTTAAACTGATTTTAAATGTTCATTTAATTAGAAAAAAAGGTCATGCCGTTTTGCAATACCCAGCGCTTTTGATTCGCAAATACGTCTTTAAAAGAAAACATTTTTGTTTTCGTTTTCTCTCATAATTTTAAGAAAATGTCCAGATCTTCAATAAAAGTCACTTATGCGATTATTGGTTTACAAGGCCCTCTTATACAAAAATTATACATAAAGCTTCTAAAAAATAATTGAAGACGTTGAGGCGTAAAAACGCGACCAGAAAATCGTTTGCCGGATATAATATTACGGAGCTATAGATTCATAGCATAGTATAACCCTTCGGGAAAATGCTTCGAAGTGAACCTTTTCAACGCCTTGTGATTCCATAAAAATTATGTATTACCATTGTAATGATGCTTTCAAGACCAATAGTTGAAAAATAAAACTTAAAATATGGGTTCCGATTTTGGCACGGTTCCGTTTTTGGCAACTGAAAATTTCAACTTTGTTGCCAAAAACGGAATCCCACTGTATGAACTTAAAGAAAATCATACACATATTGATGCAGATGTATATACGGTCTACGGTGACAATTTTCAAATGCTACATCCATACCCAACAATTAACAATCCCTTTGTAGTTCTGAATTTTATGTCAGCGTGCAGTGTTATGAAGATATCTACAGTATAAAATATTATTTTACTTAAAATTCTATGCTGATTATCAATTTGTTACTAGTGGCTTTTCGTACTCATGCTGCGTGCACTAGAGCAGCGAGCTCGAATTTGCGCACGGGGTCATCTACGCCTAATATCTTCAGGGTCGTTGGGGAACCACTTAGCGTCCATTTACGGACTTCAAATTTTACCTGATTTTTTTCTTACCAAAACGAGCACTTTACAATGACTAACTTGTAACATTTTGTATTTTCGAAAAATAAGGGACAACCAACCACTCCCCCCCCCCCCAACTCTCCTATCATTGGTCCTTAAAAAAAGAAGATCACTAGCACTTATACACTGAGAGTGTCTGTTACTCCCAAGCAGTCAAATGGTTGGGTCCTTGTAGAAGTGTAGCTGATCTGGCGATACTGTAGTAACCACGGGCGTCCAATCAAGCTCAAGCTCAATATTTTTACAAGAATACCTACTACGATGCCTCTATGAACATTTCCAGGATTTCTCTGTAAGCCTTGCACTAGGGATTGTTCCAGAAATATTCTTTCGGACATCTAGGTACATATTAGAGAATTTTACAATGATTTTCTCGAGAAATTTTACTAGGTTTTCCTACCAGAAATGCTCTTGTAATTGGTTTGTTTCTTCAAGGAATTTATCCATTCCTAGAATTGAATAATGAAATTTCCCTTCATCATTTCTTCTAAGGATTACTCGAGAGATTCCTCTGAATATTTCTCAAAAGATTTCTTGCAAAATTTCATCTGACATTTCTCCACCGTTTACTCTGGTTTGTTATTGGAGTTTTAGCAGTGAGTTTTTCTTGTGTTTCTCCACAATTTTGCTTAAAAATTCTTCAAAACGTTTTATTTTTTAAATTGTTGTTTAAATTTGTTTCTAGGATTTCATAAGAATGTCTCTATGAATTCTTCAAGAAATGTCACCGAGCACATCTCAAAAAAACAAGAAAAAATCGGGCTCCTGCAATGATTTTTCCAGACACCTCAGGTATTCTTCCATAAGTTCCTTCAGCGGACATGATTTGGACAGTCTTTATAAGCTTTACCTAGCTTCTCGTTGAACTTAAGTTAACGCATATAAATAACGCATAACGTAAAAGATGTTTTCGTTATGCGTACATTCTGGTTGTCTGGGTTATCCATCATGGGCATAGATGATGATTGGGATGTAGCCATTCTCAATGTATAGATTCGGGAGCTTACCGGTTTACATCGAATAACTCGCTTAATCTGCTTCTTGATCACTATGAGGTTCATTATTTATTTTTTTCAAAGCTGCTCGGGGCATCTGAAACTTCCGTCCAGAACTGAATGATCTTTATGTAATCGATCCATGTCAAAGTTGAACAGCTGCATTCCACTTTATTTGAAAATTTTCTCAATGGTTATCATACATTCTTTCTTTAAGACCACTTGAAACCATCTCGGATCTCGGAACGTGGTTCAGTTTATAAATTAAAAAAAAAACATCATATATTCAGTATCGAGAAGTAAACCAATAGAGTATTGAGACAACAATCCGGAAATCTTGAATGTACGAAATTTATTATAATTTTTTATCAAATAGGTAACGAATGACGTAATGACGTAAGAAAATCTTCCGCATAGATTCACCCTCGACATTCACCGGTACCATCAGCTAACGGAAAACAGTGATTCGTTCTAGATCAGTTTTTTTCTCGTTTTAATGTATTTTTTTCCTGTGTAAAACTTCGTGTTCACAGATTCTGACTTGAAAATATGACTATTTAGTGAAACCATAACGGCGACTGCCGTTGCATTTTCTTGTGGAAGCGCACACAAATGGCGTGGAAAATATGTTATTTACGGTTTTAATTAAACAGTTTTTTATGCGCGCGATTCCTCTTCTCGAAGCCAAGTGTGCTCCAATCTTAGTTAATTGGTAATGAAGGATGAAGGAAATATATTAATAAGTTATCGGAAGTTTGAGTCTTCTCCCCAGAAGTTGAACCAAGAGGGAAGAAATAGGGACACTGTTGCTGGCTGCTGTTGGAATGGATGGCTTGAAATCGGAATTGTTTCCCCTTACCCCGCGTAGGTCCAAAAAGTGAAGCAGGAAACGAACCAACTGGAATGACTTAATAATTTTCCAACGACCGAGAAAGCGTTGGCTGTGCACAGTTTTTCAGCTTTTTTCACGACACTATACATTTCGCATTTAAATACACGAGCAATTAACTTCTCGTTTTCATTTTCACCACTGCCGTATCCTTTTTTTTTTATTTCGGGGTGTTGGGTGCTCGGTCCATAGCCATGACTGGTTACAGCCATAAAGCTTTCACTGGCAAACGTCGTCTTCGTCCTCGTCGTTGCAAACGCTGTTTCTAGGGAAGTGTGAAAATCGAAGCGTTTTTGAGTTCTTGGCGGGTATATGTATACCCTAACATAGCTATTGGTGGGTCATTGGATGCAAAAGTGCCGACCGACCAAACGTCGACGCCTGGGCTTTAATGCCGCAGGAAACACAACTCAGCTGGCAAATGGTCAGCCACTTCACGGAAGGGAAATTAGCGGGTAGCGGATTTTGAACTTCACAGCCAACCGGTGACATCGAGGAAGTGGCAGTGTGAAAATGAATAATTTTTAATTGGAACTTGTACGCTTTTACTTTGTTAATCTGTCAAGCGGATTAGTTTCTACGATTTTTGTTTTTTGAATATTGATCTATTGAATGCTGCATACTGGATTTATCTTGAGAAACGAAATTTTGGTTCAAGGCCCGGAAGATAGAAGATTGTAAACCGAACAATTCAGCTCGATGAGTTGTAGTGATGTAGATATGTAGGTTCGGTGTACCGATAGCCGAACCCAAAATATAATAGACAAGTTTTTTTTATTTACTGAAGATTTGGTATGACAATGCCACAATCTATCATAAAATTTAACTAGAATACTTTGTCACGCTAGAAAACTTCAACTTCGCTCTAACCAATCAAAAACAGTTCGTCTCAAGTTACGCCTCAAACAAAGCCCATCATTTGTATTTCTACAGGGAGCTCTGCATATCTGTAAACATGCAGAGAAAGATCTAAATGAGTTCAAACTAATAAAACGAAGACGTCGTCGTCGACGACGACAACGTCTACACGATAACGGGCATGAAACGGCGGCGTGAATCGAGCAAGACATTTTCTTCCAAACAGTAATTAAATTTATCACTTCTCTCGGTGGGACTGCGGATATGTGTTTGTGTATTCGAAAGCGCGCGCGACCGAACCAGATTCGTTCCCCATCATGGCTCATTAGCAATGATGGCGGCCGTCAGTTGCGCAAACAGAATCCACGACGATCCAAAGGGTCGTAAAAAACTGTACTGGTTAATAGAAAAACTGACTCGCCACGGACGGGAAAAGGCGTGCGATATTTCGTAAAAACAAACACCGCTGGAACAGATATTTTCTAAACATGACTGATCTTTTCAGGCCGGAACCGTAGCCGCCGCGGTAAACTCTGGCGCGAAATGAGACCATGGTCACTTGAGCCGGACAGAAGTACTTACTGCGAAAGCAAAGATCCTGCACGGTGTTGGGTAAGACACGTGTGTTGGGTTTGAGAATTCCGTATTTAGTGGGGGACATGAGTGCAATTCTAAATAATCATTACATGTTCAGTCAGAGAAGTAAATCATTGCGTTATCTTTATCTACACCAGGCACTATTCAGTGTTCTAATGCGGATGTGTCAATTCTTCAAAATTTCGTTGGATACATTAGACACACATAATCCAATTTCATTTTTTTTTTTATGAATTCAATGGCAATTTGAGCTGGTTCCACGGTTGCGTTTTTATACATTGCATCAATCATTTGATGCATTTTTTCAGATAAGAAATCAAAATCGCAGGCAGGCATATTTGCGCAATTAGGATGATCTGCTAGTATCCATCGTATCAAGCATTGATTAGTGAAAACCGAAATTTTCCCAGTATTGCTGTGAATGATGCTGATACAAACCGATGCCAAACAATTCTTTCTTAAAAAGGCTTTCGCATTGTACAATAAGATTTTGATAAATCATGATATCGTTTTGGAAATAATGCAAAGAAAATGCATCTTGCCGTATTCTCAATTCTGTCGCAATCAGTTTCAAGATTCTTCTCACAACTTACGACTCACTGTGATATAGCGAGAGGTCGAAACCCAACATATCAACGGTATAATAAAATGTTTTGCTAGAATATCTACATCTACGGGCATTTCCCTCCTTTTTCCTTTAGCATTATGGAATATACTTTTCATGTGACAGATCCGTCTATGCATTTGTTTACATCGGTGGAGGACCGGTGCTAACACGGGCCTGTTATTTTCATAGAACTGTCAAAGTGTTTCCCGATCAGCTGATTTGAGACGTCATGTGAATAGGCCTATTTCCTTTAAAGTTCATTGTTCGTTATCAAAATTCAGCTCAAACATATGAACACAATTACTTTTGACTGAACAATTATGACATTTGCTCACAGTGCACCGAAAACAACACAATCAAAGGAAACGTATTTTGACGTCGAGCATCGCGCACAAGCTTTTTTTCTCAATACGACAGATTGAACTTCGTTTACATTCTCAATTTTACGTGGTCGTAGAGAAAATTTCCTAAAATTTCGTGAATCATAGAACTTTTACGTCGTGTGATTGGAATGAAATCCTTCAGTGGAGAAGTACGTAGGTTTTCCATTTCATCCATCCCGGAGAAGTAAGTTACACAGGGCGGAGGGAAGGAACTTGTATCATAAAGTGGTATGACTGGTGTCGATCGTTAAGCATTTCTCTCAAATCGTGTTCGTCCATGCGATTTCGGTGAAAAAGTGCAAAGTGGATAATTGAACTGAAGTAATTTAACGAAATACAGTAGTTTAATTGCATTTTTGGTGTACAAGTGTACGAACCATACAAGTTTTCACATAATTACACTTGGAAAATGAAACTATGTTGGAGGTAAGTTGGAATATCCGCCGTAGTTGAACATTTTAAGTTTGATACGACGAATAATAGCGCTTACTACGAAGTAGAACGCAACCCTAGATACATTTCGGCAATTTTCCGTTGATGATGAAGCGTAATTGAAGTTATGTACCCGAGTCCCGCAGTGGCATTGGTATTAGTAGGAATTGAGAACATACCTACCCCTGTTTAAGATTGAGATTTACTCGGTAATAGGTACGATTGTTAATCAAGCGATCGTTTAATGAAGAATGATAATTACCATTTGGATTCATATAACTTCGAATTCCGGACACTTTATTGTATGGGAAACATTTCACATGAAATGTTTCAATTTATGTAATTCAAAAGTTCGAGGCTCATTTAAATAGATACGTATGAAAAGTTAAAATGTCCAACTGCCTCAGATGTCTCTTAACTGGTTTGACGATTTCAATTGATGGTTTGACTTCTCTAATTATGAGTGTCCGGAATATGAGGCAAAAGTAAGAAAGCGTCCGGAATAAGAAACACGTTTGTATCTATTTTAAATTATTCATGTTACGGAATTAAAATCTTCACTCACCATTCCAAAGTTAAGTGTTTTGAAGACACAATAACGCCGAGAATTGATTTATTTTATATGCTTTTTGATGAGTTATACATAACTTAGGCCTTAGTGTCCATAATATGAATCAGAACGGTATACAGCGTAGCATGAATAACATTGTTGCATGTCTCGAGCATCAAATTTTGTGTCTTTAGTGAATTTGGGGTTGCAGAATCTGATGCCGCTCTCAGGAATGTCCCAGCACGTCTGTTTAAAATAGTGATTTTACAGTTAAACCTCCATGATTCGATGTTCTATTACTCGATATCGACTCATGGAACCATATTAATAATCAATTTTCATGGTTACTATGATGGTCCCCTCAAACGGCTTTCCATAGCATTGCTGTTCCATGACTCGATATTTCCATGAGTCGATGGTCCCTTCAATATCGACTCATGGAGGGTTGACTGTATTACTGTTCATATAAAATTTAAACTATGATTTATCAAGTTTTAGTGATTCAATGCACCAAGTATGCAAAATCGTACCTTTTTACTTAAACTACAGCCTACATGAATGTTCAAGCCATAGAACATTCATGTAGGCTGTAGTTTAAGTAAAAAGGTACGATTGAATTTTGATTGAATAGATTGCTTCAACATGTCTGCACTCCCCATAAAGGTATAATTGTCCCATATGGAAAAAGTAGGTATTGAGAAAATATCACCTAAAAACAGCAAAAAAATCTTAAATTTACGTGACACGTAAACTTTTATGATAATCATGTAAAACGAGTTATAACTGAATATTCAACGATAAATATTGTAAACTGTCTCATTGCATTCGAAAATGCTTGCAATCTTGAGTGAAACTGAAACATTTCAATATCTTCTATCCAACATTCGCCAAAATTGCATACTTTCTTGTATCTAGAAAGTGAAATTGCAAACAAGAATACTCGGTTTACATGATTCTACGCTAAATATTCTGTCATATATAATACACATGGATGAATCGACGGCCTGTCATTTGATGTGCATTATTTATGATTGAATTTTCAGCGTGAAAATCATGTAAACCGAGCCGTTTTGCATGCAACATTCCTGAAGAGAAGACGTGTCGTGCTCAATATTAAGAATTTTGCTAGCAATGTTGGATATAATAGATGTGTTTGAAGGTTTTATCATTGAATAATACACGAGAAATGGCTTTGCATGATTGAGTCTAAAATTATGTTACGTGTAAATCTAATCTAATAATCTCGTTTCTCATATACAATACAAGGTACAATATTTTTCTAATGCATCAAGAAATAATTTTTGAGCATCGTGCTTTGAATGAATGAACTTTGTTGATAAGTATTCTATAGTACTCTGTGGTATTCTGTGGTAAATTAGGCAAAAAAAATCACCATACACGTAAGTAAACTTGCATACAAGTTGACTGAATTACTATGATATGATTTTTTTTTTTAAACAACAACCCAAAATTAACTAAATATCGTTGGTATTGGTATAGAATTATTGTTGCTCCCACAATTTACAGGTCGGTGTTCCCTTAGTAGACAGTCCCCTATAGTCGCTATAGTAGCTTTTTACGGCCGTTTTGTTATAAATCGTTGCAAAATATTTATTGACATGAAAATCAGGAGCTATTTATCTATGTACAATTGAGTCACAGCTCGATTTTATTCAAAAACTGATCGAATTGAATAGTTTCGCTTTGGTTTATTGTTGGATTCTTGGGTTTATTTTTGCAGATTCATGTACATTTCTAGGGGATTAAACCAGTGTTTAGATTTCGATCTGAGTAAGTCGAATCATATTTAGGAAGTTTAACAGTTCGTGAACCATAACAATTCGTGGCACATTGGAATCGGAGAGCCCTATGAATGTTGGTATTTACTCTCTCGTTTAGTACGTTGCAAGAGAGCGTTCAAGAGCAGGAACTCTCACAGACTACAACAGTTCAGGTGATTTGTGTTTTGCATAAAATTGGTAATTAGTTGGAAATGCAACCTTATACAACTTAATTACAATCTATTAGATCATCGAACACCCCTTCTGTTGCAAACACAACACCGAAAATGGAAAATATTCACCTCTATTTCTTGATCAGGATGAGAATGTTACAAGTACTGACACACAGTGATCAGCGCCAAACAATGGGTGGTGTGTGTCTGTCTGTTTTGTTTTCGTAGCTCGCTACCTTCCATGAACGATAAATGACATGCGTGTTGTGTGAATGCAGACGGATAAATGGGATGAAATTATGGCTCGAGTGTAAATGATCGTTATTTTTTTCAAAGCCTGGATTTAACTGAAATATTGTTAGAAGAACCTCGATTGGTGGACGAATGGTCAGATTAGCATTAGCTGCTGGATAAAGCTTGTAATTTTCAAATGTCTGCCACAATTGTCCGTTAATGTCAAAATTGCGTGCTTCACAATTTTATGCTGTGTACTTTGACAGATGACGTAAAAATAATGCCGCTGGGTTTATTTTTCGATTTCATATGAATATTTGTTCTTAGCTATGCGGCTATTGGTACAACTACCATATACGAACTGTATGATATCTTCAGAGGACAGATGTTCTCAGCGTGAAATCATGCATTTCGCATCAATTGAGCAATGTTTGCTGCCACATTCTGAGGGCAAATTAATCAATTGGAATGTTTTGTGGTCATCTAAAACATTCCATATTTTTAAGTTTATGGATGTGAACGATTTGAAACTGTTTTATTTTTCAATGAGGATAGTTTTGAATAGAAATATTTACAGTTTTTGCAGATGTAACCAATAATGTTGAAACAGTGCTTTCACAGTGCTTTCGAGAGCGATCACAAAAAATGATTATTTGAAGTTACTAACCATATCGTAGAAGGGTGGTTTCCCAACTGAAAGTATTCTATAATGTTTTTCACAATTTATTAGTTTTTGAACGAAAACACGTAGTTATTGCTGTGATTTGTGTTGTAAAATACCACTCACTACCAAATCACCGTGTTATTGTTTGTTGGCTCATCTGTGCCCATTATAAAACTCACTTTTAATTGTACTTCTACTCATCGCAGCAATTCAAAAATTTGATGCGATACTTGGAACTCTTTTATTTTCTTTGCAACGTGCTCCTATCAGCAATAAATCACTTATATTCATAAATTTGTGCTCAAAATACAGCAATTCACAGCGCACAATTTTCACTGATAGGAAGTGATGTCAGTTTTTATGATCGGCATTTAAAATGTTTGGATAGTCATACGCTTGCTTCAACCACGTATTCTACTATTTCAAAACACTCAAAAGGTGTACAATGACACATACTGCCGTTATACGCATAATTGTCCCATGTTAATTTTTGTCATTTTTTAGTGTTTGTAGCCAAAAAGTCTATTTTAACCTATATTTTTATAAAACAATTCAAAAACATATACTTTGTTCGAACACTCTATGAAAAGCATACCAAGTCAATTTGTCCCACTGTTGAATTTCTACGCATAACTGTCTCGCTACTGAATTTCTACGCATATCTGTCCCACTATGTATTTTCCAAAATCAGTTGCAAATAAAATACTTAATTTATAGGATTCATTGAGCTGTGTCAAATCGTTTTATATCATCTTTTTTTCTTTGGCTTTACATCCCATGTGGAACACTGCCTGTTTCACACAATAGTGTTCTAAGAATGTTGTACAGGGGATAGACTGAATAATTGAGTTAGGCGAAATTTTTCCTAAATACAAATGCTTGAAACTTTTTGAAAATTGAATGTAATTGGATGCATCCAGAAGCATTCGACGGAAAATTTTATCTAGTTTCAGCACTTGCTTGACCATGTATATTGGTTTGATGTTTCTGGTTTTCTGAGTTCATGTCTTAATCACATTTTTTCTGTTGCTTGTATTTTTGTGCGATGTGAAGTTGTATTCATGTTAACGATATTTATAAGAAACTACAACTAATTGAAATGGAATGCCACATTATGGTTCGTTTGGGTGGTAAATACTGGCATGGCGTACCGTCAGGGGCGGCGGCTGATCATCGTCCGAGTACCAGAGTAAAACTCTAAGCTAAACTATGCTCTATAGCCCTCCAAACATTAGGGGGAATGGTCCTCCTGAAATCTAGGGGGTTTGTGTCAGGCTCTGCGAGCCTCAGCACAGGAACATTTACAATTGGAGGCTATGAACCACTCAAAGGGATCTATTTTGTTCCTTCAGGTACACATGGTACCAATGGTACGCCATGCCCAGCATTTACCAACATGTATAACCATATTGATTCACATACCCACATACGGCTCCATTTTGCTACATGCCACACGAGCCTTCGTCTGGACCCTTTACAATACACATCATTCATTTTCGGTATTAAACTCTCGTCAAACTAACCATCAAGAGCAATGTGATTGGTCAAAATCGGTCTGCTACAATTAGTGGGACTCTTATGCGTAGAAATTCCCCCAAAACGCGGTATTTCTAGGCATAATCGTCCCACTTTGAATTTCATAGCAAAATTCAAATTCTTTTGCAAAAACCAATTCTTGACTATAAAAAACACCCATTGCCTCATATTATTATGAAGAAATTATTCAAATTTGTCATAACCTTCACCAATACGAAGCATAAATGTGCGAAAATCTTTAATCGCGTTTTTCTCGGTTTCATATTTTGCAACATGGGACATTTATGCGTATAACGGCAGCATATTATTATACACTACAATTGATCGTACAATTCAACTGCATACTGATGGCATCTTTTTCCGTCTGTGAGAAGCGAGAGGAGTGAGGAGAAAGCTGTCAAAAAAGGTAAACAAAATCACGCATGGTGAGAAAAATGCTTATAATTTCGGTGAGAAAACATGTTTCCACTACAAAATGAAATTAATTGCGATTTTGAGCTTTTATAAATGTGTTGATGAATTCAACAATAATACCTTTGTATGGAACGTGTACAAGTAGTACTGCCTACTTAATTCTGTGGATGGAGGTATACACGGAACATGATGATTTATTTCTGGCCGGCACACATAACGCTGTGCTCTGTCTTGTTGAGTGGCTCTAGAGAGTGCTTTCACCTTAAATGTAATTTCATGAAAAAATAATTACGTAGACTGATAGAGATCATCGAAGTTCTAATTTTGAAGAAATAATGTTGACGATATCTGTCTTTCTTAGGATAATATAACAAAAAGTTTGAAAAAAAGAAGCTATCAATTTGCCCCAGCTTACGGTACAAATTCTAGTTGTAGTAAAATTGGAGCTAAAATCTATTTTGAGGTTAAGTTAGGTTAAGTAAATTTAAAGCGGTGAAATCAACTCACCTGTACAAAATCCGAACTGCTACGGTAAATGAAATGTAGTATGTTGTTAATAAAATCTTAATTTTGTTAGACCAAATTTGGATGATAGTGTTGTCTAACACAGAACACTAGATATAAGAAATGAATGTAATGTTAGGAAAGATACTAATAAAATAATATGAAAAAAGATCATTTGATGATTCCTAGTAGAGTTACCAATCCCAGGAAGCTTTCCCGGAAAATGATTTCCTGTTTCCCAGGATTCCCGGGAAATACGTATTTCCAAGGAAATTCTATTTCATCATACAACAAGGGTCCTGAATGTTTTGATAAAATCTTGCTTTTACTACATAATACGATAAAGCGTGTGCTTGCTACTACTTTGGCAAATTTTTCCAGTCAAATAACGGCTGTTCGTATCTAGGGGTCAGGTCGTTAGGCCGAATGCCATAAGGCCGAATTACGTTAAGACGAAATGGTCGTTAGGCCAAAATAACATTTATCTACTGAAGGTGAGAAATTCTTAATATTATTTCAAATGGCTAATATATTCATTAGAGTTTTTCCTTCTTTTGAACAAAGGCTGTTCCTTCTAATTAACAGTGGATATTGTGGGAAAGAGTCGGTTCAGACCAAATCAATCGTAGAAGGGTTTCTAAAAAAGGAAAAACATGAAGGGCTATCAGGGTATTGAATTGAGAAATATCCTGAAGAGCACTCATCAAATAAAATTCTGCCGTTGGAATTACTTTGAGAATTATTCCAGTTGATAATTATACGCCATCAAGTCGATCATTACGATAAACAAAAAAGTTAGGATCTTTTTTAAGTTTTGATCCAGGTTTTAAATATGTTTCAGTAATAACTGCCATATGTACGTTATTAGCTGTAAGAACATTAAACAGCTCGTCCTCTTTACCATTCAAGGAACGAGCATTCCAATTTAAAATATTTAAATTATTATTTATTGGATCCATTAGAAAAACGTAATCCAATAACAATTTGATAAGTAAATTTTACACCAACTTGGACTGCTTCAGTCATAGTGGTGGCTTTGGTCATTGCATCAATCATTAGATTGAATTGTTCAGTTAGAAAATTAAAATCAGAGGCAGACATATCACTTGAAGTGGGTACATTTGATGATTTCCCGCTTGAATTTTCGGTAGACGAAGAGGCGGAGGAGGAATTTCCTGTGGCGGCAGGGTTTTTTTTTTCTTTTAATTTAAGGACATATCCCCATGAGTACCAAAATGGCCTCTAATATGGCACCTTACTCCCCCCTTCGCTTTCCGCTCCCTCCTCCCACACTTCTCACAGTGTTTTGGAGAGCGATCACAAAAAATGATTATTTGAAGTTACTAACCTTATTGTAGAGCGGTGGTTTCTTAACTGAAAGCATTCCATAATATGTTTTTCACAAATCACCAGTTTTTGAATGCAAATACGTAGTTATTGCTGTGATTTGTGTTGTAAAATACCACGCACTTCCGAATCACTTCTTCTTCACGCACCGAGATATTGTTTGCTGGCTTTTCGGTGCCCGTTCTAAAACTCACTTTTAATCGTATTTCTACTCACCGTAGCAATCCAAAAATCTAATGCGATACTTGAAACACTTTGATTATTCACGCACGATGCTCCTGGGAGCAATAAATCACTTATATTAGTCAATTTGTGCTCGAAAACAGCATCGGAACGCGAATTCACTGAGCCAACATTGTTTATGATTCGGATGCGCCGCCTCTCACTGATTGGAAGTGATGCCAGTTTTTATGTTTGCAATTAGAATGGTTTGGATAATCATACACTTGCTACAACCACGTATTTTACAATTTCATTATACTCAATAGGTGTACAATGTCACAAGTGTTGCAAAACATTTTTATGCGTGAGAAAAACAATGTACGATGCAATTCAACAGCAAAAATGAATATAAGATATTATACAGTACAATTGACTGTAGAACTTAAATGCATACTGATGGCAACTTTCTCCGTCCGTGAGAAGCGAGAGAAGAGAGGAGAAAACTGCCAAAAATAGTAAACAACACACGCATGGTGTGAAAAATGCTTATAATTTTGGTCAAAAAACATGTTTTTACTACCAAATGAAATAAATTGTGATTTTGGATTTTTATGAAGTTGTTGATGAATTCATATCGACAATAATACCTTTGTATGAAACGTGTGCAAGTAACACTACCTACATAATTTTGTTGGTGGAGGTATACATGAAACATGATGATTTATTTTTGGCCGACGTACATAACATTGTGCTCCGCCTTGTTGGGTGGCTCGAGAGCAACATTATGTTTACGTACTCAATGAACCTTCACCTTAAAACAAGTAGAATGCGTACTCATAGTACGAATAGGGGAGAAGTTCAAATAAGTTCAAAGTCGAGTCTAGTACACGACACTGAAGACGGCCTTACAGTTGAGGTCGAAATACGCGTATCTGTCAAAGGATACAAACTCTAGTGGAATTAAATGGTATAGTACTAAATTCGGTTTTTTCATCTACTCAAATTACCTGTTACGATATCGGCAAAGGATTATCCGTGGGTAGATACATTCGAAATTAAAAGATTCGAACGGCTACCCGAGGGATTAAAATTAGTTTGTGAATGAGCATGGTTATGATCTACCTGATGGGTATGATTCCTAATCAAAGGATCGTTAACTGAAAAATGCGCATTGTTCGATACTCTACCAGGGAAATTCCGAAAATGACCGTTATCGTTACGGATATTACTTTTCATCTGCCTGGCACGAGCCACGACGACTCTAAGGGCAAGCTAAAAAAAATGGACTTATGATTGCCCCCGCAAATCGAGCATATAAACTTGGTGGTATCTTCCTTTACTGAACAGACGTCCTTAGCGTGAGAACAACCTCCGCAAATCGTGCATTTAGCATCCATGCGCCGGCATTGCAGGATTCGCTCTCATTTGAGTATGAAGCACAACCAAAGCAAGCAAAGAAAAACATCCCATCTGTTGCGGTCCACGATCGTCATTGTATCGCAAGGTGTAACAAGTCTGATAAATGGAAGCAGCGAGCGAGAGCCCCAAAGAGAGAGCGATGATAAAATCCATTTTTCTCGCTTGTTTACCGTTGGGGATAGGTGGTTTCCTTTACTGGCACGATAAACAATCCACGCACTTCCAATAGCAATAGTGTCCCCCAGGCTTGGAGCATGTTTAGAGGGGTTTTATCATGCACTACTATCACCCCAATCTGATCAAAGTTGTAGCAGTATACGATAAACAGTCTCTCATAATGTGCAGCATGTTATGATAGTTACAGAGAGCGATAAGTGAGAGATTCTCTCAATTTTCTCAGGATTCAATCCCTGTCATGCGGCAATTTTTTGTACCATGACCCCACTTTTGGCACCGACGGCACTGAGTGGGGTTCTGATAATTTCCTCCAGGTTTCTGAAAATGTTCCCCTGTCACACGGACATCGAACATAAGTCTAGCTTTTTCTGAAGCTTTAATATTATTTAGATCGTTTTTGTTAAAGTGAGCTAAATAATATTCTTGACAAAGCCCTCTCCGAACAATTCCAAACTATGTTCTCTTCTTCATAATGATTACTTGGACTGGGGAAAATCCCAGTAAATCATTTATTCCATTTTTGATCTCTTCAGGTGACTTATAGTCACTTGAGAGACCTTTGAAGATGATTTTTGTAGTATATATAACAAAGCTAGTAATAAATATTTTATTAAGTAATAAAAAAAGTTTGATAGATTTATGACGGTCTAATTGAACCTAGTTGGCATCACTGAAAGTCGATCAAACAGAAGACAGATGTGGAGAAATGAGAAAGGCTGACGTTAGAGTGCGTAGAACGAAGACAAACATATATGATTCTCGAGTTGAAGAGAGAGAAAGCACGAGGTCAGATGGCTGTTACGAGCGCGTTGCTGATCTGGAGGATTCGGTGGTTAGATTTCGAGACGAACGGACGTATTTGCACCAACTCTTCGAAATTGAGTTTTGTTTTAGAGATAGGCGGAAGATAAAATATAAAACTGGAATTACGACAATTTTAAACAAACGTTCAGTTTTGTCGTCATAAGTAAAAAACTTGTGCTTCTTCTCTTCAAGATGTTTGAGAAAAAGTTCGCGATCTTTAAGAGTTTCAGGCAAAACGCGACAGTCTTCTTTCTTTGCGATTTGGAAGGAGACCTTGATTCCCCTAATGGAGTTCAAGATCTCCTGCCAAAATCCCCCAAATTCGGAACAACTGACACCGATAGGCGGCACTCTTTGCTTCCTCACTTGAATCAAAGAGCCTGGGCTGGAGACTGCTTCTGTAACTCTGAGAAGTAATAAATAGTTTCATAAATGTCCGAGAGCAGAAAGAATTTGTGAAATAATCATTTCATGTTCAGCAAGAGGAGTAAATCATTGCCTTATCTGCACTACGCAATCACCAGCGTTCTAATGCGGACCGAGGGTGGACCACTTCCGGTGCGCTCGATTGACAGCAGTCGTGTCTGTTCTATAAAAATTGTTCATGCTCATGCTTCTCAGAAAATTTTCTTGACCACCACTGCAGTCACTTCCATAAATCCACCCCTTCAAGTTGGCCGTCCGGGCGCCAACCTTGTACCTTCATTCCCATTTGCAACGATCAAGGGGACACTTCGCCATGTCGACAACGCTACAACGACCACCAATCATAAATTTTATGACACAGGGAGTATTATGTATGATAAGCTAAAACAATTGACTCCGATTGCACCTCCGGTTTTAAGGTGGAAGGTTGGCGTTGGATTTCCATAAAAAGTTACGCATTAACCCTTGGTCAAGCAACAACGAGTGACGCATTGTTTCAGGTGTCGTGTCAATCGACTTAGGGAGAAAATTGGTTGTTAGCATTGATTGACTTCTTGCTTGCATGCTCGATGATAAAATGAAAACTAAATTCAACGTATTTATGCTGAGTAGAGTAGATCCTTTACGAATAAATCCTTTTAAACAAAATCAGAGATTCCTCCAGAAATATTTCCAAAGATTCATTCATTATTTTCTTTAGATATTATTCCAATAAATCCTACAGGAATTTATTCAATAACGACTCAACCCCAGCAGCACGCATGTTATAATTGAGAATATATGATCAGATCTGGTCATATATCAATTGGTAACACTGCGGAACACGTTTTTGTCTCAAGCACCAAAATACCACTATTTACTCAATTAGGGACTGCTGAATCCATTTCCATTATCAAAAATATCATAGCACGTCTAGTTTTTGAGATATTGACTGTTGAAAATGCTAAATTTTACGATTTCAGCCAACTTGCATACAAGTTTTCCAACTTGTATAGCAATTTATTTGCTTAATTTGTCACAAAATTCAAACTTCATGTGTTAAACAATACTTTTCAACGAAGTTCATAATTCTTCCGCTGGTAAAATGTTATTTTTTGGTGGTTCTGAAAAGTATTGTCTTATGCCATATAAGAGAAACGAAGAATTTTATATGGAGACTGCAAGCATGTTAAAAAAACGATTTAAACTGAATTTAATGGCAAAATTTACAATCAAATTATATCTAAACTGAAAGTTCATGTTCTATTTTGCATGATTGATGGATTAAATCACAAAAAAAGTTTGATAAATTATACTTTAAATTTCATGTAAACATTGATAAAACCTGTGTTTTGTACAACTTTGGCGACCTGTAGCTAAAAATTGTGACGTGCTAGAATATTTCTGAAAACGGCATCAAATTCAGCGACCCAAAATCTACTAGAGACACATAATTTGATCCTTGAGACACGCAAAAGTGTCATTTTTGTTACGCTGTGTAATGCTCAATCATGTGTATTGTTAGGGTACATATTCCCTAACGGAGAATGTGAAGAAAGTTTTTACAAGGATAATTGAGTAGGTATAATATAAATTAAAATATACGGCCATTTTTGTAAACAGTTTCATTAGTTTTATTTTTGAACAATTTTTATATTGATTTTCTCCACGCCAATTCCTATTTCAAAACAATTAGTAAATATCTACGTTCACCTCTTGTTCCAAGATAGTAAACACTAATCGGACACAGTTGTTCCTAGCGTTTTCTTTCCGCTGCTCACAAAGAAAGAAAATGTCGCAGTGACCAAGACTGGCATTTTCCTCCCTCATACCACCACACACGAAAAACTTTGCTTGACACGAAAGAATAAGCCAGCACCACAATTTCTTATGTCCCCGCTCCGTCCATTATTACGGACAACGACGACGCCCCAACGACAGTGACTCTGACCATTAGGCTCCTCACTGGCTACTTCGGGGAACTAGATGTAAAATGCTCAGTCGGGGTAAAACGCGCCACCACAATATCTTCAAGATAAAAGGTATGCCTTAGAAATTCGATCATTTCATACGATCAATTTAAACGATTCTCACGGGAAAAACATTTACCAATTTCTACATCAAAAATATTTAGAAAAAAAAAAAACAAAACGATTTTGGCAACCTTGGACTGACGTGGGGCAAAATGCGCCATACTCAATGGTCGCTCAGAAATCATTAGTGAAATTAAATTATGCCTCAAAAACCCAAACTCAAACGAGACGTAGAGGTCACAAAAAATCTGTTTGGAACTGACTGGTGCGTTATACCCCTCTGTTTTGAAAATCGTTGACAATTATTTTCTTTCTTCTTTATAATTTAATTTCTTAGATGTGGTTGCATCAATCCAATTTATGTGACTTCCTTGTAACCCCAATTGTAATAACGTTTTCAACGAAATTCACAATTAAAATTGAGTTTTCCCTTAAAGAGCGCATATTATTCCGTATGCCCGTACATACCCCAGACCCAAAGACACTACGGCAGAGCCCAACTCAACGAACCACGGTGACAACCCACAACCACCCCCCCAGAGTACAGTCGGGTCTCCTATTAAACGCATTCCTATAACGTGCACTCCTATTACGCTCACTCCTATAAGACACACCAGAACGTTATAGGAGACACAGGGCTTATGGGATTTCATCACTTTGGGGGTGTCGTTGAATATCTCGTATGCCAAAAGAGATAGCACAGTACTGTTTTCGGCGAAGTTTCAGTGCTAAGTACGATCTACCTTCAGGAGTTGAGGATCATCCTTTTAGTTGAGAACTTGGCCGGTAGGGGCGCTTTTTCTGATTTGCACTATATGAACCATGAGGGATAAGAATGCAAAATTTTGTACCATATGATATCTCTAGATCCTGATGTTTTGGAAGGTTGGTGTCTTCGGAAGAGTTGTTCAGTAGCTCAAGGGCTGACATGCGGTGGTCATTCTGATACGGAATTACGCCACCAGGCGGCGCTAGTGTGCAAAGAATTTTTGTTTTGCGCATTGCTCAGTAGCCTGACCACTTAGAAAGATGGCGTCTTCGGCAAAGTTGCTCATTATCACAAGGACTAACATTATTAGAGCCCGAAGTTTCGAACTTTTACCACTAGGCGGCGCTAGTGAGCAAAGATTTTTTGTTTTGCGCATAGCTGAGTAGCCTGACCACTTAGAAAGATGGCGTCTTCGGCAAAGTTGCTCATTATCACAGGGACTAACATTATTTGAGCCCAAAGTTTCGAAATTTTGCCACTAGGCGGTGTTAGTGAGTAAAGAGATTTTGTTTTGCGCATAACTGAGTAGTTTGACCACTTAGAAAGATGGCGTCTTCGGCAAAGTTGCTCAGTATCACGAGGACTAACATTATTTGAGCCGAAAGTTTCGAAATTTTGCCACTAGGTGGCGCTAGTGAGCAAATATGTTTTGTTTTGCGAATAGCTCAGTAGCCTGACCAAAGTTGTCCAGTATGACAAGGGCTATCGATTTTTCTGGCATTGTCACGTTAAAGTAAAAGTGCCTAGAGAAAAATACATACATTATATTTTACATTCGGAAAAAAATGTGGCTAGTTTCCTAGTATTTTCGACAGATTGGGAGGATTTTTGATCAATTATTTGATATGAGAAAGAGCGAGGATCCGTTTACTACTTAAATGTGTGATCGTTAGCTATTTATATGAACCAAAGAAAAAATATGTATTTGTATTTTTATTTCGTCATTGTATGAACTCCACATTTTCCAAGATATGGATTGGATAGAAATGAAGTTAGGATGGAATGTCAGTCATTACTTACAAATTGGGAAATCAATTCGCTAACAATCTTAATGAGATAACTAGGACTGGCCTTATCTTTTCAGTTACACAACACTCTTGTTTAAATATTTTTATAATATAAAACTTCTTTTTCATAACGATAATTCAATTCTATAAAAAAAAAACTTTTTCTCTCGATTTCTTCGTATATATAATACAGTAATGACCCGATTTTGTCTACCCCTGATTTTGTCTACCCCCGATTTTAGCACCTTTTTAGACCCGATTTTGTCTACCCCCGATTTTAACACCCAGAAATTTTAATGTGGAAATATTATGTACAACCATATTGTAAAAAGTCAGGTGTGACATTGGCCACGTCTATACGATCATCTTAAGTATGAATTCACTTTGTATCGCAGTTGTCACAGAATGCAGTTACGTTAGGGATCTTGTATATTATTACGGTTCATACAAAAATATAAAAAACGCTGTAAACATCAACAAAAACATTAAACGAAGTCTATAGATGAGAATAAATATAAAAAGTAGTCGAATTTTTTTCCTGATTTTAGCTTTTTCCCGTTTTAGTCAACCCTAAATGCAACATGGGGCTGACAAAATCGGGACATTACTTTATCTAGAAACTCTCAAATAATGTTAGTGCTTGTGGTACTAGACAGCTTGTCTGAAAACTTTTTTTCTAAATGATCAGGCTACTGAGCAATCCGCAAAACAAAAATTATTTGCTCACTAGCGCCGCCTAGTGGCAAAATTTCGAAACTTTCGGCTCAAATAATGTCAGTCCTTGTGATACTGAGCAACTTTGCCCAAGACGCCATCTTTCTAAGTGGTCAGGCTACTGAGCTATGCGCAAAACAAAAATTCTTTGCTCACTAGCGCCGCCTAGTGGCGAAATTTCCAAACTTTCGGCTCAAATAATGTTAGTCCTTGTGATACTGAGCAACTTTACCCAAGACGCCATCTTTCTAAGTGATCAGGCTACTGAGCTATCCGCGAAACAAAAATTATTTGCTCACTAGCGCCGCCTAGTGGCAAAATTTCGAAACTTTCGGCTCAAATAATGTCAGTCCTTGTGATACTGAGCAACTTTGCCCAAGACGCCATCTTTCTAAGTGGTCAGGCTACTGAGCTATGCGCAAAACAAAAATTCTTTGCTCACTAGCGCCGCCTAGTGGCAAAATTTCCAAACTTTGGGCTCAAATAATGTTAGCCCTTGTGATACTGAGCAACTTTGCCGAAGACGCCATCTTTCTAAGTGGTCAGGCTACTGAGCTATCCGCGAAACAAAAATTCCATGTCCACTAGCGCCGCCTAGTGGCATAATTCCGTATCAGAATGACCACCGCATGTCAGCCCTTGAGCTACTGAACAACTCTTCCGAAGACACCAACCTTCCAAAACATCAGGATCTAGAGATACCATATGGTACAAAATTTTGCATTCTTATCCCTCATGGTTCATATAGTGCAAATCAGAAAAAGCGCCTCTACTGGCTAAGTTCTCAACTAAAAGGATGATCCTCAACTCCTAAAGGTAGATCGTACTTAGCACTGAAACTTCGCCGAAGACAGTACTGTGCTATCTCTTTTGGCATACGAGATATTCAACAACACCCCCAAAGTGATGAAATCCCATAAGCCCTGGGTCTCCTATAACGTAGATTCCTATTACGCCCCCAACCATGTGTCTAATAGGAGACCTGACTGTACAAGATATGATGGTGGTCTAGTCTGTTTTGAGCCGTTGTCGATGGGTGGTCAGACGTCCCCTCTTCGACGGGAGATTTCGCTGTTGGCGTTGTCCTCACCAACAACGTTGGCGCACCAAGGGTCGTAAAGGCGATATAAGTACGTATAATATTTATCGTATCCATTAGAGAGGCTTTGGTTGTTGCTGTTACTACATTTTCCTCATTAATTCTTTCGCCTTAGTCTTCCACTATGGGCAGATTTATGATCGTCTGCGAGGTGGGTACAATGGCGTAGGCAGGAGTTGCTAAATATTGGACAGTTTTAGTGGATCATTCCATGATTTTTTCACAACTAGAGCATATCTATAATATGTAGGTCAATATTCTTACTTCGAAGTTTGTAACAAAACCACACCCGTCTACCATTGGAACATTTGATTTTAAACCATTTAGCTAATTAAATCCAGTTTAATCATGTTAGTCCGCAAGTTTTACACCTGGATTTCATCTAATACAATTTGCAAGGTTGTCGATCAGCCCTTATGAAATTTCGTACTTTGTTACCTTAACAGTCATCCTGCCACCTGACAATCACCGACATTAAATCATCCAGCAAATCTCATCACGGTCTTTGTACAATACGGGAACTATCATGGTATTGTTCCGCGTTCTGTTGAACGATTCTTAGAACCTTTGCAAATCGTTCCGATCTATGTTGTTTTTTGTTTCATTAATCACGTTTTCTTCGTGCTGTCGTTTACTTCTATGGTGGATTCCTTTTTCATTGACTCTCGTTACCCAGTACCTACTACTCTTTGATCAGCACAAACACATTTTCTATATGTGAACCATAAATCTGTACAGCATCGCCATCAATTATAATATGCTTAAGCATATTTTTGCCGTTCGTAGGAAATAAAATGTCAACCGTGTTCCCAGAAGCGTTGATTCATAACTGTGGGGCATTGACAACCATACCACAGTTATGATCCATTATATGAGTCGATTTGATCCATAATAAGGATCCTCCTCTCCCACTGATCCACATCTGTGGGGTGGACATCGTTTGAAATTTCTATCGAAATGGACACTTTTTCGTAAATAATCGGGTATTTTGAGGTGAAATCTCAAAAACAACTATATTCCGCAGTGCCAGGGAGGATTTTGTTTTGTACAGCTTCACCATGTTTTTTAATCGTATTTTATTTTGAAAAATGACCCTTAGTTGATCCATAACTGTGGGGTGACTGTACTTTCCGCTCTCACACTTCGTAAATATATTGTGGAAAAGAGGGTCTGACCAAAATTTTTGATGATCTTCGAGGAATACAGATGAACCACATAGTGAACAATTTTGAGCATGGCAACTAAATCCTGCAGACTAATCTTTGGAGAAAAATAAACAGAAGACAGTCATCTGAGTGAATCAGTTGAATCCCAGACAATCAGAAATCGCATAAAAGTTTACGTTATAACTCGTTTATTCATACTATTTACATCGAACCCGCAAAACACCCTGGTTTAAATCGTCAGTTTGATAAGTTTCCTCGCATAAAACGATGTTTCTCTGAGTTCATTTGTACATTTTGTTTCCTTCCGCACACTTGTACAAAACAAGTCGAATCAATCCGTAGCAGCTGTCAAATCAACATTTGTTATCATAAGTAGCGTCGCATAAGATCACAGGTTAGTTCGGTAGAATATTTCTACACTAGCATTGTATGTTATTATTCATCACATAATATATACACATTATCGCCTCTACTTTTGTACGTAGAAGGCCTTCTCGCGACATCTAATAAGTGAAATTGTGCACATACAAGGCCTCCAGGTGATTTCTTTATACGTACATTTTGGTTGTCTGGGATTATGAAATCATGCAATTGTCTACTGATCTGTAGGTAGTTGCATGACTTCTCTTTGAGCTTATGACCCAATTAGGACAGAGACTACATCTCAGCTTAGTGTTCTTACGAGCACTTTCACAGTTATTAACTGAGGACTTTCTTTGCCAATTGTCCATTTTTTTGGCATTACGTCCTCACATAACAGAGCCTGCTTGTCAGCTTAGTGTTCTTATGAGTATTTCTACAGTTATTACCTGAGAGCTTTCTTTGTCAAAGTTACCATTTTCGCATTCGTATATCGTGTGGCAGGTACGATGATACATTATGCCCAGGAAAGTCAAGGAAATTTTCATCACGAAAAGATCTTGGACCGATTGGGAATCAAACCCAGCCACCTTCAGCATGATTTCGCTTTGTAGCCGCGAACTCTAACCACTCGACTAAGAAAAGCACCAAAACCCCATAAACACCTTTAAAAAAAAAAACAATAACCTGAACACACATCATTACAATACCCAGTTGCTCCTCCTAACTACCCTACTGCATCACCAAGGATAATAAGTGACCACTGCCACCGTTCGTTCCGGCGAAAAGGCGCACCATCATCGGACATACACTCGACCGTCACCATCGTCCGTAACATCGTCGTCCCAAAGTCGGCTCGGCGCGCACCAAGTGATATGATTGCATGTCATGTCCTTTGTCCTTTTGACATGCAAGAATATTAACTTATTTCGCTTGTCAATTATTATCTAGATATGAGATCTGCCTTTCTTATGCGGACACACCGTCGCGCCTCTCACGGAGGGGTTGCGTGTTTCGCACCAATGCGGAAGGGTCCGAGAATTATGGGGAACCTCTTCGCTTCGTATGAGCCATGTCGCGTCCTAGGCTGTTAGTTAAGAAACTCGATGCACAAGAAAGGTGTCCTTCTTTGTGTCCACTGAATGTGCACTGGCTGTCCTTTTTTGTCACGTGACACGGTGTGTCTGAAACGTTAAACGGCTTCTATAAAAATATTCACCGATTCAGTATTCACCATCTAAAAGATGTCGGGCATATTTTCCATGAATATGAAAATAATTCATCAAGGAAATCAAAAGTAATCGGGATTTGAAGATTTTGGTGCATTTTGAACCGATATTCACATGCTCTTAAATATCTCTAGCCAACCAAGTTACCATGAACTACCCGTTAAGCATTCAAAAGATGTGATATCCAAGCATCTTGTCTGCACTCAGAAACACGGGTAGTCACAGAATGACTAAATTTTAGTAATTTATGACTATTTTCTATCTGCCTCTCTTTCATTCTGCAGGGAATTTTATTCCTGTTTGTCAATTCGCCTGGGTTGAAGCATCGCTAAGCTTCAACCCAGGCGAAATGACATTTAGTGTCGAAATTCACAGCAGAATAAAAGAGAGGCAGATAGAAAATAGTCATCAATGCATAAACTTTAGTAATTCTGTGACTATTTATATTTCTGAGTGTGTAATTTATCTAGACAAACAGGAGTTTACAAAATTTTTGTTTTATTTAATAGGAGAAGTGGGGGTTAAGTGGTCACTTTAAAATCAGTGGCAGCTGAGTATATGCACATATATAACCTCCATTTTTGTACATATAACGCCTTTTGACGACATCTTATGCGGAAACTTGGCACATATGTATAAGACACACCGTGATGCCGATCGATAAAAGGCAGGACAGATTTCTAGGTTAAAGTGCCCATCATACGCCTCGTTTAATAACCAACAATGACCACATTTGCGGAGTCGACTTTGGCCGTCGTCGTGTGGGGTGAAGCCCACCTTTTCATTAAAATGTACTTTCTCGGAATTTCCATCCTTACCGATCACGACCGCAATCATTCACGCTAAAGCACACGCTCAGATTCACATTTCCATAGTCTTTCGCATGACATCACGACAGCCGTCATAAAATAGAGTATTATCCTTAAGCTAGCTGCTTTGAATAAGGAATCACGGCATCTCTCTGCTGGCAACACCGACCGCAACGATATGAAGTGAAAATCGATAGCTCCTGGCAGGGCCATAGACTGACTGGGACCTCGTCGCCGCATGGAAATGACAAAGTACTCGAGTGGGCCGCAACCATCGAAGCGCAGAACAGGGAACGCGGTTTTATCTGACAACGTTCTTCACCTCCCAGTCAGGGGAGAGTGCATGGACTTGCACTTGCACCGCATGCATCCATATTGTGTTCATTAAAATTCATAAAAATCATCATAATCATTAAAATAAATTGTTTTAAGCTTGCTGCTACCGCCTCTAAGCTGCTAGGTTATGGGGAAACTAAACGACTTCAACGTCGTTGATGATGATAACCAACGTTCTTCGACGTGAGGTCCTTACGCGATAGTACTTGAGTCTACTTCTCAACTCATCATCATCATCATCATCATCATCATAAAATCGTTGAACATTGAACACTACTGCAATAGGAACGGCAGTAATGTCCTCATGGCGGGTTGATGGGTATGCAACAATACTCGCCCTCTCGCTCTAATGGCATGTCTTGACGAATGGAAGTCCTCGGAAGATTATGCAAGGTAAGTGGGTTTTCCTGAGGAGCACTGCTCGTTGTAATCTGCAGCTTAGGTACTTGTAGGTTTTGCTGCCCATGTCATTAGGACAATGCCTTCATAAGGGTTTTACTAGCGTTACGGAAAGAGCCTGCTTCTCAGATAGATGTTTTCATGAGTACTTCCACAGATATTACTTGAGAGCTTGCAATGCCAATTGACCATTTTTGCATATGTATGTCATGTGGCAAGTACGAAGATACAGATAAAATACCCGTATATAACGGTTTTCAAGTGATTTTCACAAACCGGAAGTCGCCTTTTTGGATTCCAAATGGCGTCAGACATCGATTTCTGTCATCTGCTCATCGGTCCCGTTCCAAAAATACCCATATTATATGGGTTTCAAGTAAGTTTCACAAACCGGAAGTCGCCATCCTGGATTCCAAAATGGCGTCAGACTATAATTTACGTCATCCCTATTGATGCCCTTGAGAAGAACCATAGATAAACCCCTTCGCAAAACATCTTGAGAACAAAGAAAAGCTTTTTTTACGCTTCAATTCATTTTGCTCTCCCCCCAGTTAGGTGTGCAAAAAGAGATTTGGCTGTACTCTATGTCCTGGGAAGTCCCGGCTGTGCGTCTCGAACCTACGACCCTTAGCTTGGTCTTGCTGAAATGCTGCGCCTTCACGGGCGCGTTCTGGGCCCATCGTGTGTTTATGACTTACTGATAAGAAAATCTTGTAAATCTTGTAAAACATTTGCCTTAGCCCTTACCTAATCCCTTAGTCTTAGCTTCTAGCTTTAGCGGTTATCCTTAGCCCTTAGCCTTAGCTCTAAGCCTTAACTCTTAATTTTAGCCCTTTGGTCTTAGCCTTAGCCCTTGGCCTTGTGGAGCCCCGTCTACCGGCGGATATTGCAGGGGAAATTTCACGCTATGCGCAGTCTTCGTATCCTAAGCTCCTCTTCATTATTCGTCGGCTGGCTTGTCGGGTTCCGAGATCGGTCTGACGATTCCGGTTGGGAAATGACTTCCGGTTCATTGGGGCGTCGAACAACCCTATGACCGAACTCATTTCGTCTCTGTTCTTCGTTAGGTGCCGGTCCGACGATTTCGGTTTGAGGATGACTTTCGGTTCGATGGCGCTCCGGCGACCCGAAGCTAGGGACTGATCTCTACGCTTCTTGTCGCTGCTCTACTCTCCACTTCCGGTGCCGACATTATCTGTGCCACTGTCCTGTTCACCGCATTCCACTTATCCACGTCGTTGCATATCCATTGGATTACATTGTCAACGTTTACGTCATCACCAAGAATGGCTTTCATCTGCTCTCGTTCCAGATCGAACCGCTGCACACAAGAGTAATTTGGGTAAATCATGGCCAAAATTATGTTTTACCCTAAATGATCTGCTCATAATTTAATATTGACTAAAAAACCGCAATAACTCAATTAGGATTAATTTCGAACCGTTTCAGGACAATTATCCACATATCAGTGAGAGTTCGCATCGAAAATAAAAATACCGTTGAAGAAAAACAGTGTTTGAGTAATTTTTTGATGACCAATCGTTTGAATATTCTACCAACAGATGGAAAATAGATTTGTACGTCATAAGTTGATGCGCATCTAGCTCGCCAAGAGGATAAGCAATCGATAGAATTTTAACAGTTATTGAATATTCCAGCTCAAACATTTTTTGTAAGTATGCTTAGAAATTCATTTTCAGATATTATTTTTCTTCTAAAAAAATACAATGCAATATTGCATTTAGAATACATGAAATCAAATTTCTTTTCAATGGAATAATAAAATTGACTAGTATGTTGTATCTGGAAAGCTTTCTCCAAAATTTTACAGGTGGAACAACTCCTATTGCCATGAATATAAAATCATGACATTTATTGGTTAATTCATCCAATTTTCGCACACAACTTTCAAGTCCATTGATAATCCTTTAGATACCCGTCATTTCTGAAAGTTGGGACCACAAAACTCGATGAAAAGGACTTTTATGCGTATAATATAGTCGATTTTTTTTTCAAACAATGGTGTGAATGAACGCTGTTGACTATTGTTGGATCAAGTGTTGTAAAGATTTGTTTTGCGTTGAAGAATGTTTATTTCTATGAAAATAATGTAAAATTCAAGAATCATGTACTGTACGATATTGCGGGGAAATTTAAAAATTTGGATTGCTTCGCGGAAATAACGCGCAGTGAGCAGTCTCCGCATAGAAGAAATAAACCACAGTAAGCAATACATTTTGAAGCACAATTTAAGTCATTGACAATTTGCAGCAAAACGGTATGTAAAGTGCGGAATGTTGTTGAACCAACATTTTTCAACGATGTTCTCTAAGAAATTCTAGCAAAATAAAACTTTCGATGGATTTTCGTACATGCTCGTATCTTATAAATTACGGTCCGCCCTGTATACGCCATGTGTAACAAGATTCGAGACCAACGTCGTGCGAAACCGCTCCTTACGTGAGGGATTTTGTTACTATTGCTTTTCAGAACAGTTCCCAATGGCCACTGCCTGTACATAATTTCCATCTACGCGGTATTAATTAACATCTCACATGTAGCTGTATTTACGATTACAACATTTTTATCGAAGACAGGCAAAAATGAGAGCTAAACATTCAATTGAGCTACATTAAGCCAATTGAGCTGAAGGGCGTAATGGTGCATTTCATTTAAAAGTTCTAAATTAGTGGGACCTGCAGTATTTGTCGGGCAAGGAACCGAACTCCAATTAAGTTTTACATTTCACGGTGACAGCAGATGCAAACATAAACAGCTGTAATGATTTTCAAAGTCATCGGTGACTATGATGAATTTGAAGGAAAATTTTGGTGATCAACAGCTCTGGATTTTCCAGGATTCAAAATTTTTCTTTCAATGCGTAATATTAACAAACATTCAAAAACAGCCTAAAAGTTTGTTTGTTTTTTTTTATTCAACAAAGCTCGTACCAATGAGCTCATTTTGTTGGAATAATTCAGTATCGGTGAGACATCAGGAATCTTTTTACTAAATTGCCTACATTGAGGCGCTTTCCGCGAAATTCTTGATTTTTTTTTAAATTATTTCCAGAAATATAGTTCTTTTTTTTAATTTGGGAAGCATATTCGTATTCAGGAAGCCGGAATTCAGTATGTAGAGTAATTTCAAAAACTCTCAATAATCACATTGACAAGTGATCAATTTCACCCCGAAATCCCCTAGTTTTTATATTAGAGATTATTTTCAGCACTAAAACCGCATTTGTTAAAAAATTTCTGTACATAAGCCCGTGAGGATTACCGTCGTACTTATTTTCCTGTATTCAGTTGTTTGGTATTGTCAACATTGAAGAGAACAGATAAAACAAACCAAGAAAAATTATCCATTTCAACCGAAATTACGATATTCCTGAAAACCTATTAATGTGATGTTAATAACTGTGGAAGTGCTCATTGAACACTAAGCTGAGAAGCAGGCTCTGTCCCAGTCAGGACGTAATTCCAAGAAGAAGAAGAAAATGACATGTAGTTTTAAACCATGGCACAATTGCGTCTCTTACAAATCATTTTTATTTATTTTAAAAATTGACAAAATATGATTTGGCGATGTCATGTGTAAAAACTGTGATATACGTTATTTATAAAATTAACAATTTTACTTAAGTCAGTTATGCAAATTAAAGAAATATGTTTAAATAACAATTTTCTCGGACATCACATTGAACAAACGCATTAAGAACATTCACTTTAATTGATTAGGAATAGAAGATTATTGAAAAACGGGCAAAAATATTCGAAAAAATGATAAAAATTGATATTTTTAAAACGCTTAAAATTTCAAGTGCGGAAATATGCGGAAGAGTTTTATGCTGTAACTGATAGATAACATATGTAAGTTTCACACTGTGGTCGAAACTTTGCCGGACATTGCCGTATAAGGTAACTTTTTCAATTCTGAAGTTTGCGAAAAATGACTAAAAGTTTGTTGTGCAAAATTGTCTTAAAAATGAACAAATTAAAAATATTTTTTGGAAAATTTTATGCAGAAGCTCTTTTTGTATTCATAAACAAAAAGTTTAGTAAAAAATATATGTTTATTTTGAAAAAATTGTAACATGTAAACAATAATTTTGATTATATAGTATAAAAAAAATAAAAAAAACCTTTGAAAATTCTCCTTTTTTGAACTCTTTTAACATTTTTTGAAGATTATATGACGTCTTTTCAATGTAACCACAACATGCGGCATACTATAAGCTATGTTTAAAAAATATAGCGGGGTGAAAAATCTCAATTTTTCAAATTTGAAATTATGGCCACGAATTTGTTCTAGGTGCTCCTCTGTGCGCTGGCATGCAAAAATTACATACTCCGATGTTTCCTCTGTGTTAAGGCACTTGGGACAGGATGGCGACCTTTTGTAGCCGAACCTGTACAATTGTTGTCTTAAACAACCATGTCCAGGCAAATGCCGCGTCAAGTGAAAATTCACCATGTGGTCTTCTTATCCACATTGACAGTAGTTTAGCACGTACCCTTTCTCGGACTCCTCTTATGTGTGCTGAAGAAGGCTGATAGGTACACAGACTGCCTCCGATTAAATGGTGCGGTACGAACTTGAAACCCGCATAGCCATCAACCTATACGTATTGCCCAGACGAGATCGATTCCTTTCGGTCTTCAGTGCACCTCCATATCTGATCATTGATGTTGTCACACTTTTTGCTGCTTTTAATCGACGAGTCGTTTGCCATGATCCGGGAGAACGCCGATATCGCCTTCGTTAACCATGATTCTTGCCTGCTGTACTAAATAACGATTGCTGATCATAATCATTTCAGTCTATCGCCAGCTTCTTGTCCCGCATTCAATCTTCTACAGTATCAATCGTCTCGGTGGCCTCCTCTCTTGATTCACCGACTACTAACACTGCGGAACACGGTTTTGTCTCAAGCACCAAAATACCGCTATTCACTCAATTACGGGTTGCTGAATCCATTGCCGTTTTTAAAAATATCATAGCACGTCTAGTTTTGAAAAATGCAACAAATGACTATTTTAGCCAACTTGAATGCAAGTTTGCCAGCTGTTAAGGCAATTTATTTTCTTAATTTGCCACAGAATTCAAACTTTATGTGTATAACAATACTTATCTCCAAAGTTTATAATACTCTAGATGCGGAAAAGTTATTTTTTGATGGTTTAAAAAAGTATTGTATTTTCCCATATAAGAGAAACGAAGAATTTTGTATGGAGACAGCAAGCATGTCGAAAAAATTTCGGTTTAATCTAAATTTAATCACGTAATTTCAACCAAATTTAATCCAAAATGAAAGTTTAAGTGCAAAACGGCATGCTTAGTGGATTAGATCACAAAAAAAGACTGATAAATTATACAATAATTTTAAGTAAACATCCATAAAACCAGTGTTTTATACAACTTTGGCGACTTGTAGCTAAAAATTGTGATGTGCTGGAACACTTCTGAAAATGGCATCAGATTCAGCACCCCCAAATCTACTCGAGACATAGGGTGCAGAACCACTTGGGCACTTCCATGATTCACCTTGGCATGGGGGGTTTTTCTTGGCCGAATTGTCTGCAACTTTGCAATAAGAAGCACATCAGTACGACGCATGTTGTGGCCAAATATGAGCTCAATAGCTTTCAAAAAACCCCACTGCCGAAGTGAATCAAAAGTGCCAAGAATAGGATCCGGCTCCCTATGATTTGATCCTTGAGACATGCAAAAACGTCATTTTTGTTACGCTGTGTAATTGCACCACATCGTCCGCAAAGCCAACGATCTTTACGCTTCTGGGAAGATTCAATTTCAGGACACCATCGTAAATAATATTCCACAGAGTCGGGCCGATAATAAAGCCCTGAGGAACTCTCACCGTAATTAATTCTGAAAGAAGCTCTTCAGAATCCAGCAGATGTACTCAGATATTCTCATGCTATGCAACGATTCGGCGATTGCCCTCCATATAGCGCAATTGAAAGCGTTCTTCACGTCTAGTGTGATCACCGAGTAACAATGGCTTCCTCTCTTTTTTCTGCTTCTGAGCTATCTCCATGGTTTGCACAACAGTTTGGATGGCGTCCACAGTAGACCTTCCTTTCTGGAAGCCGAACTGTACATTCGACAGCCCGTTCTCGGTCTTCGCATGCTTCGTAAGCCTATTCAGGATTACTCTCTCGAGCTGAAGATTCGCCAAGCGGTTATCAAAGATCTCTGTTTTCAGAGCCAGATTTGGGATTCCGTCAGGTCCAGGGTCCTTCTTTGTGTCCAAGGCTTTCGCCACACTTATCAACTTCTCATTTGTTATTCGAGATTCATTATAGTCTCCATCCTTCACTCCGTAAGGAGTGGACGGGCAGTTTATAGCTTCGTGCTATGCGAACAGTCCGTCAGTAATGACGTTCATTCTCTTCGAGCACCTTTCCGGTGGCATGGCTGGTCCTTATAACCTCGCCCATGAGTACTCTGTACGCGTCACCCCACGAAATCGCGTTTGCTTTGTCGCAAAGTTCTTGGAGATAAGCTTTTCTGCAAAGGCTGATTTCGCTTTCAAGTGCGGATCTCGCTGCTGTGTAAACTAGTGTACGTTCCTCTTTTACGGCGTTATTGTAAGCCCGCTGCATCTTTCTGCTGGCTCGAAGCAGATTCCACGTAGATCGGCAATGGTCGAGTTCCACCAATAGGCTGGACAGCGACTATTAGCAGGTTTCCCAAGTCTCGACCGACATGGTTGCATCGCACGCACGAGTTAGTGCTGCCGTTCACTCGTCTGCACTGAGGTTTAAAGTGCTGTGCTCAAGTCGAAGCACTTCAACGAACACGTCCATCTTGAAATTCGCTGTTTTCCACCTTCGTACGTCTGTCTGTCTTCGCAATATACTGACTATAACCTGCCCTCAATGCGTTACCGAATAATTTGATGGTCGCTGCAAGTATACTCTTCGCACAATCCAAATTATGTGTCTTGCTAGCCCCGGGCCACAGAAAATGAGGTCGATGATGGACTCTTTGCTTCTCGACGATATGTGCTTGGGCTGCATCCTTTTGCGTTGGTGAAGCGGCTTTCCCACTCGATCGCCTAAGTATTGAAGTCGCCGGCAATGACGACTGGTCTACGATCGGTAAGCTCCTCCGTTAACTTGTATGGTATACGATTAAATTCTTCTAACGGCCATTGCGGAGGAGCGTAGCAACTACAGAAGTACAAACCATCAACTCAGGCGATTACGAAACCTTCTTCTGAGCATTCCATCACTTCCTGAAAGGGGTATCTTCCCACCGTCCAAATTGCCCTTAGCCTTGGCCCTTGATCTTAGCTCTTAGCTTTAGTCTCAGCCTCTGAACATTAAAAATTGGGCTGAATCAAAGAACATCTTTATGGTAACATTTGAATATACCGTTTTGACTCATATTCCGAACACTTAAGGCCAACAGTGGCTTCAAATGTATCTGATTGATATAAATTGGCTGATATGAGTGTAAATTTGAGTTTCTTCACAAATTCTAACTGTTAGCTGTTGGGTGTACCAATAATAATGTTGATTTAATTAGTTTTAGTATTGTTTTTACGTAAAAATGTGGAACAACATTTTGATTCAAATGCCGAACACTGTGTTTATTCTGTCTCATATTCCGAACACCTTGATTCAAATTCCGAACAGCACGAATAAATCGTATTCAAATGAATAATTTTGCAAATACATGTATGTGAGCTTGTTCTACTGGTCACAAACTAGAGAACCATCACTACTCCCGCGGTATAAATTATATTGAAGACATTAAAATTGTGTGCAATTGACTGCCATTTTCTTGTTATTTGGTGACATATTTCAGCGAAACATTTCAACCAAATCGCCATACAAAAACCGAGTGTTCGGAATATGAGTCTGTTCGAAATTTGAGACAAAACGGTATGTGAACTATTAAATTTCTATTTCAATAAATGTTAGCCTTCGAGAGAATGCCCATAAGCAGAGATCTCTCAGATATATGAAAAAGGCTTACTGGAGTTTTATGAATGAGCTGATACGGGTGACATTCGGAGTGACTTTTACATGCGCCTCATGGCAAGTATGGGCATCAAAATCATAATCTGACGCAAGCTTATTGTTCGCGCCCGAATCGCCACGCTGTCCCCTATAGCAATCAGCAGCAGTCAACCTACCCGAAACCAGTAGCAGTGCGCGGTCACTCACTGATGTAAACAACCACTCATGAGTGACACGCGCGCACGCAACCGCTGTCAATCGCGCGCAATGGAGTAGTGCACGAGTTCACTAATTTGACGTTTGAGCGGTGCCGAATTCACTCGTTGCCATGGTCACGTAAATAACACGGCACCGCTCAAACGTCAAATTAGTGAACTCGTGCATCGGTCCATACTTATTGTCATGTGACAGGTCCGTCCATGCATTTGTTTACATCAGTGGAGGACCGGTGCAAACACGATGCTGCCATTTCCATAGAAAAACTGTCAAAAAGCCCGATCAGCTGATTTGAAACGTCTTGTGAATAGGACTATGGACTACAGGCAATGGACATGCCCTATATCAACTGCAGCGATTTGCAGTAGACAGGATGTCCCGGGCCCGATCTATCTGACAAGCCAATCGAGCCCTCTGTCACCATAGAAGATGGTGTCTCCATCCATGTCGATAGCCTGATGGATTACGACAGCGTGAGCAGCAGTGACCCCAGATTCCCGATTTGTCTAGCATGTTCGAATCTGGTGAAAAATGGAATATTCTAGATGCCTTCGGGGAGGGTATATATAGCGGGAGGAAGCGTCGTTTCCAGAAACAGTATCATCTGACCCGGCAAACGGTCAAGTAGTGAAGTAAAACCGAGCTGGCTAAGGCTCAAAATTGTAAATAGTAAAGTGGAATAAAGTAGTGTTTAGTGAAACAGTAATTCCACCACTGTGTTCTTTCTTGCGAGGCACTGCGGCGCCTCAACATTTGGTCCTTCGAACCGGATCCGTGTGTTCTATCTTGAGAGAAGGAAATCCTCGCTTGAGGCACTGTGTCGCCTTAACACTTAGAGCTATCGATAACGTATTATTGAAGCTTGCTACACAATTTCATTACTTTGTTGCTCGTTTACTGTAAAATTTGCCGACCAAAATCACTCTTATGGCCCTATGTCACCCTACAAGGAAATACTCATGCAGACTCAAACGAACATAACCTATCAAGTCTTGAGGCCAGCGTCAGACCAGGGTTATACATGAACTCTGTTCATTCCACTTTGAATGACTTTGAATAATCTATTGAAGACAAGTAAAGGCTTATACAATTATATTGGACCAAGTTTTGGCGTTGACTAGTATTGAAAACAGGACAATACTACGAATCTACAACCGTAACTCATACTCCAAGACTCAAACAAACATAATCTTAAAGGTATTGAGTCGAACAAACGTGTAAGGTTATACAAAAACACGTCTTTTAAGTATATTCGACGCACATTTTTGTTGATAGGCTGGACATGAAGATTCATACAAATACGCTCTACCTTATTTTGATTTCAACTACACTTCTAGCCCATCCAACGAGTTTAGCTTCAGATCTACAAGCATAACCCATGATATACCTAAGCTTAACCCATATCCGCCCAGCGTCCTATAAATAGGACAGTAATTGTAGTGCAAATATCTTGAAAATAAAGAGGTTTAGGAGAAAACTGTCTTCTGCAAAGTTGATCATAGAACTGCTGACTTCCACTTGGTAACTATTTTAATTCAGAATTAACTCGCCAGGTGGCGCACAGACGCCAACAAATGTCGCATATATAGGCAACATATGAAACAACTTTCCAGCGTACAAATATTTGCTTCGTTTATATCTCAATCCAGCGATGAGATACAAAATTGGTGTCTTCGACAAAGTTGAATAACTAAATAATACCTATTCGCATAGAACCATACAAATTCGGAAAACACTCCCAAGATGGCGCTAGTGAGCCAAAACTTTATTTGCTTATATCTTAGCCTAGTTATGAGATACAAAAATGGTGTCTTCGACAAAGTTGAACAACTAAATAACACTTATTTGCATAGAACTTTATAAATTCGGAAAACATTCCCAAGATGGCGCTAGTAAGCCAAAACTTTATTTGCTTATATCTTAGCCCAGTTATGAGATACAAAAATGGTGTCTTCGACAAAGTTGAACAACTAAATAATACCTATTCGCATAGAACCTCATACATTCGGAAAACACTCCCAAGGTGGCGCTAGTGAGCCAAAACTTTATTTGCTTATATCTTAGCCCAGTTATGAGATACAAAAATGATGTCTTCGACAAAGTTGAACTACTAAATAATACCTATTCACTCCCATACACTCCCATACTCCAAAACACTCCCAAGATGGCGCTAGTGAGCCAAAACTTTATTTGCTTATATCTTAGTCCAGTTATGAGATACAAAATTGGTGTCTTCGATAAAGTTGATCAACTATACGGGAACTATTCACCTAAAACCTTATTTGTTCGGAAAATACTCAAAAGATGGCGCTCATGGTCGAACATTTTGATTGTTTATATCTCAGTTCAGTGATAATATACAACGTTGGTGTCTTCGACAAATGTGTTTAACTGAATGAGATCTATTCGCCCGAAAACCTATTAGTTCGGAAATTGCTTGCATCTCAGTTCTGTTATGAGATACAAAATTGTCGTTTTCGACAAAGTTGAACAACAAAATGATACTTAGTCACATAAAACCTTATAACACTGACAAAATGGCGCTAGTGGGCAAAGATTTTATTAGCTAATATCTCAGTCAAGTGATTAGATACAAAGTTTGTGTCATGGACAATGTTGAACAACTAAATGAATCCTATTCGCCAAAAACCATATTAGTTCGGAAAACACTCACAAGGTGGCGCTAATGGTCAAATATTTTTATTTTTTTATATCAGTCCAGCGATGAGACTGAAAAAAATCGAACTCTCGAAATTGGTATCTTCGACAAAAGTGTTCAACTGAATGGGATCTATTCGCCCAGGAACATAGTAGTTCGGAAAATTCTCCCAAGGTGGCGCTAGTAGAGAAACATATTATTTGCTTTTATCTCAATCTAGAGATTGGATACAAAGTTAGTATTTTTGACAAAGTTGGAGAACTGAATGAGACCTATTTGCCTGGAACCTTATTATTTTGGAAATCACCTAACTGTCACTAGTGGGCACACATTTTATTCGCTTATATATCAGTCCACTGATTAAATCCGAAGAAAGCTATTCGCCTAAAACCTTCTTAGTCATTCTCATGATTGAAGTCCAGTGATGAAAAATTTGGTATCTTCGAAAACGACGATCAACTAAAGTAGATATTTTCACACAAAAAAAAAACATATTAGCTGGGAATTGCTTTTATGTGCGAAACATCAAGGAAACAACCAATAAGAAATTGGTCTGCCTAGATCAAAACAATGGATACTTACTATCAATTCGAGCAACAATCGCTTATTTCGGATGCAATGCTCCTTACATTTTTAGATGAACCTTGACACCATTTAGATCTCTTGATCTTTTGAAGGGAGTGAAGAACGAAAAAAACGGCAAACCCATGAACTGAACTCCAAGGGTGAAGGGCGGCTGTCAAATGATAGTAAAATTGAACAGCCCAGTAGCGCAACCAGGATTTGATCCTAGGGAGGATTTTGCAAATTTTAAAATACTTTTTGAGAAGATATTTTCCGATAAAATTAATCGAGGTGAAGGATTTATTTTTTGCATAGTAAACGAAATTAGATTACAATAAATTAGCGTCTTTCTTAAATATGTTTTCGAGTTTTTCAACAATGAGAATGACTTCGAGAATAATCTTTTAGCGCAGCGATTTGTATTAGAAATCACTGGTACTATTGTTGCAATAGGTCGAAAGCTGATCAACATTGAAAACTCAACCAACGGTAGAAAACTAATTGTAACTTCATATAGAATTGGCAATATAGAATATCCAATGATTCAATGGTCAAAAATGAGTTTTGCTTTCATTGTGATGATTTTGTGTCCCAATTTTTCATAACACCTTAAAATTAAAGATAAAACGACAAATAAACTTTGTTTTCCACCGGCAGCTAAATATTCCAATAACAGATTTTTCTTCTCCGTAATCTTTCAAAATCAAGGAATTCGTTAATCTTAAGGTCGTCAAATTTGGCAAAATGCTGAGAAACTAAAAAAAATTTGATATTTCGGATGCTGCACCAATTAAAAAGATTCAATTTATCTGAAGGTTTGACAAACTATAGACTCCCCAGGTATTCTGGCCAGCTCTAGTGTCAAAAATCTTGGACCGCGTGGATTCGGTTCTATCGGTGAATAAGACTATATGCATCAGTGATGCAGTAACTTAAACGTTATAGCCGAATAATGTTGGCTTCAAATATTCATATCTGTAAAGCATGTAATGGTTGGAGTCCTATATTTGACTGTCATTGGACTGAAGGACTAACTTTTGATCAGCACTAACGAAATTCTGATATTGCCAAATATAAATTTCGATCACTGTCAGATCAGAGTCACATTGTATACTAATAACTTGAACCAGAAAAAATATTTTGATAGTTATGTTTCCATTATCAGCTGGCAAGTTGTATATAATTATTAAGAAGACTATTCTGAAACATCTGTAGGATTTTTTTTTTTTCTAAATAAAAATGTTTGATGTAAGATTTTATTTTGTTTTTGGTATAAATGGTTTAAGTGTGCATTATTGTACATGTACATGTATGGAAATGTATTTATGTCTGTATCTTACTTACGTGGTAGAGCAGAAAATTGAATTGAAGTCACTAAATGATTTAGTTCTGCCATGCACCTTTTGCCTCTGAAATTTTTATTCTTTATGTTGCAATTTCTTTATCAGGGTACGTCCATAAATTACGTCACGCAAAGTTTTGCCATATTAATCCTCCTCAATTTTCTTCTGTATCACACTTTTTGTATGGATTCCAATTTTTATATGGGTAGTCACGTTTCATTGTAACCCCCTCCTTCCTCTTCTGTACGTGACATAATTTATGAATTACCCCTCACCAGCAGTTTTTTCCAACTTGTTTACATTGTAATGGGTCGAACTGCATGAAAATATATTTGATTTATCTCGAAAATAAACTTATAGAACAGCTAGATATGGACGACACAGTTTCAAGAATTTTTTTGGATCCCCACCATAGACTTGAATTTTTTTGGTGAAATAAGGTTTAATTTATGGGAATACAACTATGAGTAACAAAAACGGAGCTGAATTGCAATTGTGAGATACCTTGGGCGTTAACGGGTTAACTTCATAAGAAGAACATAATTGTATGACATAAGCTCACCATTTTACATTTAAAAATAAATTTTAAAGAGCATAGTTGGTTATAGTTGTAGCCCTGTAATGTTGTATAGTTGTTGAAGTGTTGTAGTCCCTGTTGCAGCCTGTTCTTGTCGGAGTTCCATGATGACAGTGGAGTTTCCTGAGGTTGCCTTACCATCGGACAGAATACGGACAGCATGATCCTATTAGGACTATGTGTGAAGCTTTTAATGATTATTTTACCATGTTTGATTTTAATATTTCTCCTAGTTTGTTCCGTGAACGTTTGACTAGATTAACTTTTATGTTCTGAAACTAGCTTTTAATCTTTGTTAGTAGGTTTTTTTTTTTCATGTTGACCACTGAGTCCGAACAATTGTTCCAAATAAATAATAATAATAATAATAACTTGTAGATCTAAAGGCCCATACTAAAATGACATCATATTTTAAACGGTCGTTGAGCTCAAAACTATATATTTACAAGAGCATATACGAGTATAGATGTAATTCAAAAACCTGCAAGAGATCACTGGTTATGATTGTAGATCTAAAGGCATGTTTAGTATATAGTGAAGTCGACCACTAAGGCAAATATGCATACAAATGTCATAATTTTTCACAAGCTTCGTCACACAAGTGTCATTCTTAGTCTATCTGATATCAATCTACAAAATTTCATACACACTAAACTTCGAGGGCTATAATTTTATTTTCCTACCCTCGTCGTGAATTGAGGTTTCAGCGTATACAAATATTACTCAAAAAATTAAACTTAAACATATGATTTGTTTTGCAATACAAACATTGATTCATTTATTTGATTATTTGCCCAACAACTGAAAGAAAGAAAAAAATCCAACAAATTTCCAGACATCTCTAAAGGCCATACCTTTCCAGGTACTATTGTTCGGAATCTACCTTCAAGTATCACTTCTAAATCCACAGAAAAATCAAACATGTTCGCATGAATCCCGATTATTTTATTTTCGAATCACACGGTACTCGAGACAACACACACATCATTGCTAGTTTTCCTTGCAACTTCAAACTTCCACTTCCTTGACTTCCCGATTCCGAAATTGAACTTCATGTGCTCAAGATTTTCCCTCCCCGCGTGCCCCATGATTTGTTTAGTGCAACGTTATCGTTTTTATTCCATCATTAATAACGACACAAAGCGCGCGGGTCAGATTGGTTGGTTTTTATTACCTGATGCCTCTGCCTCCTGAATTCTGTCAGTGGCTGGCTGGTAGAGTAGGTGTACCAGTATTCACCACATACGATTTAAATCGTCAAAAAAAAACTTATGAACACTATTAATACGATAAACCAAATCTTTCAAACCACGTTTTGGGTCCGCGTGGTCTGTAGGGATTTGAATTCTAAACTTGTATCCAACTCAGTTATTGGGTCACCAAGTGGCTCGGTAGCTTAGTTGGTAAAGCGCTCGTCTAGCATACAAGAGTACTGGGTTCAAATCCCAGCCGAGCACGTGGATTTTTTCATAATTTCACCCATAATTTGTCCATCCTTACCACGCGTAATGAGTTAATTAATTCAGAGAATGTTTCCACAACATTTCAAATTGATTTAATTGACAATAAACGATTCATGCCTGTTTGTGTCGTATAACGGTATATAACCCAAGGTGGCTAACACCGGTACATCCACCCTAGTGCAATTGTAAACCAAATGCCTTCATACGTCGTTGACGGAAGGATATCAAGTGGGAGCATATTGCACACGGATTTCTTGGTAATCTCGGCTCGTTCAATGTTCCGAAGGAAAAGGGTTGGGTTGATTGCACAATGTAGTCGGTAGTTTCCATTTGGTTAAACGTATGGGAACCACACATGCAAATCGTGTATTAGCCTCCAGCCACTACTGGAGGGACAGCTCGAGTTTTCTTTGAAGCAATCGGAGGGCGTTTTTCCTTTTTTTCTTGGTGAGGTTAGTGAAAAATCTGTTGCCGCGACTTGAAAGCCAAGTACAATGTTGTGTGCATTGGATTGACGGATAACAAGGACTCTTATTAGCGACAACTGTACTGAACCAAGTTCTCTCTCATTTGGTTCAATTTATTATTGTTTGCATGATTAAGTTTGCCGTCCTCAGTATTCCGTGATCAATGAGGTGGGCTTATACTATAGTTTCGTATGATAGGATTGTATTGAATTTACGTTCTTACAATATCGATAAATTGTAATACATATTGTTAGAATGGAAATGCGTATTTTTCTGCTTCCAGAGTCTATCATCTGGACCAGCGATTTTCGTGCCGTGCTTCGCGAAGGCTTGGCAGGTGCTTCGTGACAAATTTTGAAAATTTGCTTTGAAATATCTCAACTTTTTGCTTAAAAATGTGCTTTCAATTATATCAAATAAAGCCATATCTTGAATTATCAAGAGTATACATTTTAAGAACAAAACAATCGATCAATCGAAATTCCCCAAAATGAGATATAAATTTAAATAGCAAAACAACATTAAAATTGCTCTCGTGAGAGCTTCGTCATTGCCACGTTACGAAGTGAGCACATGAAATATAGCTTCGTCTAGTGATAGTGAGAAGACTCGTTCCATCACTGTCGAAAGTCGGTCAAAACAACCATCATCGTTTTACAAACTTTCAAAACCAGTTTTTTTTTGCTCAAAATCAAAGCAATGCTTTAGAAATGCTGTCATTGCATTGCATTTGCTATCTGAAATACGATGAATGGTTTCCATATGGATTAGACAGTTTCACAAAAATCAAAATTTCTGGGATTCAACCAGTCAGCTTCAAGTTCTAGTTGCAATACTAAAACAAACTACCAGATAAATTTTCATCCGATTTGGAGAAGATTAGGAGGTGCCTCAAGTCGAATTTGTGTTTTTTGGCTATTTTTTACATTCAAAAAAATCTACCGAGAATTTTGAAAAATGAAAATCAAAATAAATACCACTGGTCGAACGTATTATTAGTACTTTACAACTTTTGAGAATACTGCATGCCGATTAGAGATGGTTTTGACATCATAAAATTGATTTCTGTTCATTAAAGAACCTGTAAAACATATATTTCTCTACAGTTTTTATTCTACGAGATTCTAAACCACATGCCTAATCATAAAAGTTCAATCGTAGTATCATTCCTTTGTCATTTCTGAACATTATTGTAGTACATCATTTTTGTATCCGAATTACAGATAAATTGTAAAAAATCATCGGAAATACGACATTCCTCATTCCCCTGCATTTAGAGCTGCTGCCAAATGGCGCAATTCCTGACATGTTACAAAATTGAACATAGTAGCTTTGCTTTTTCAATGATGGATGATGATTGAAGAAAACATCTAGCAAATGTCATCAACGCAGTCGTGTTTCAAACAACATTCGCATTTGATGCCAAGCATTTACGTATGTGATATAGCCCCGAGGTCAAGCTTCTCGACTAGTGATCTTGAGGATCAGAGTTTGATTACGCGAGTTCATTTAGAGTGTTCTTTTTTTCCAATGGACCAAATGACTTGAGGCCAACAAATTTCATCACGATTTATTGTTCAAAAGTGTATCTTGTGGATGAGTCTTAATCAATAGAACTCACAAAAATCTCCCACTCCTAAGTGAATGAAGAGAAATGCTTAAGTAGTGATTTGCGCCTTTAGTCCTTTTTCTATGCTGCATATAATAAACGATGGTTTCACTCGAAAAAAAAGAATCAAACTCTGATCCTTAAGATCGGTAGTCGAGAAGCTTGACTTCGGGGCTATATCACATATGAAATTGCTTGGTATCAAATGAGAATGTTGTTTGAAACACGACTGCGTTGATAACATTTGCTAGAAGTTTTCTTCAATCATCATCCATCATTGAAAAAGCAAAGCTACTATGTTCAATTTTGTAACATGTCAGCAATTGCGCCATTTGGCAGCAGCTCTAAATGCAGGGGAATGAGGAATGTCGTATTTCCGACGATTTTTTACAATTTATCTGTAATTCGAATACAAAAATGATGTACTACAGTAATGTTCAGAAATGACAAAGGAATGATACTACGATTGAACTTTTATGATTAGGCATGTGGTTTAGAATCTCGTAGAATAAAAACTGTAGAGAAATATATGTTTTACAGGTTCTTTAATGAACAGAAATCAATTTTATGATGTCAAAACCATCTCTAATCGGCATGCAATATTCTCAAAAGTTGTAAAGTACTAATAATACGTTCAACCAGTGGTATTTATTTTCATTTTCATTTTTCAAAATTCTCGGTAGATTTTTTTGAATGTAAAAAATAGCCAAAAAACACAAATTCGACTTGAGGCACCTCCTAATCTTCTCCAAATCGGATGAAAATTTATCTGGTAGTTTGTTTTAGTATTGCAACTAGAACTTGGGGCTGACTGGTTGAATCCCAGAAATTTTGATTTTTGTGAAACTGTCTAATATGGATTGATTGAAATCTAAACGAAAAAAACTGGTTTTTAATTTTTGATGATTGCTGATGATTGAATAATGGATTCTTGAGCCTTAACAGCCATAATTATACTACCGTGAATCGCAAGTCAATCCCATTTGTAAGAAGCAGGCGTTGAGAATATGAGCTGGTAATTTTCCAAACTTGTTTTCCATAAGAATATTCAAAAAAATCAGGACATTGGACCTTGGTAAAATGAAACTTTCAGGATTTGTTTTTAACTCCGGTATCTTGCCATGAAAAATATAAAGTTGACCAAAACTCGATACATATTTGAGTTGTACGAGCTAAAATATGTAAAGGGACTGATATGCGATTACTTTTCATTATAGGACAGTTCAACGTGGCGTTGTTTTTTTCTTACAAATTATGTTGTCTCATTTAGTGTAGCTGAATGACTATTGGAAACCATCTCGCTTAATTTATTATCTCGACCTTAAAGCCATTGGTAATCAAGAGTGCAATTTGTTGTTACTGAGCAAACGAATCAAGTTACACGTTTTTAACAATGTTACAATAGAACTTCATCAGATTCTCTATCCCATTGGTGATAGTTTTTTTTTATTTTGGTCAATTCATTTGCTTAAAAACTACGAGCTACATAATCGATTACCAATGGTTTAAGTACGAGATCATAAGTTTTACGAGATATGTTGTAAACTGAGCTCAACCTAATTTTTACAAAAATGCGATGCAACTGGTTTGCGGTTCACGTCAGTATTGGGGTTTTGGTCCCGGGAGTACCAATACCAAAAGTAACGGTAATAGATAGGGGAAGGGGTGGTAAAATTAACACCTTAAGGATATCATCTTGTTTCTAATATAAAAACGAGGAATTTCTATGGTTCTATCGCACAACATCAAAGGTAGGGATGTTATCTACAACAGCGACACGAATTCAGACTAAAATAGCTAAATTTTCACATATTTTTATCGCTAGCAAAAAAAACTACTCAAATGTTTATTCTACCTGCACTTTGTGGGTAAAATGAATATCATGCGAAACACGTGAGCAAAACAATTGTTTTTGAAAATTTTCATTACATATCCGAAAATATATTCGTTAAGGATTGTAACCCATTCAAAAATAAATTCAAGAATATCAGAATTGACATCATATCATAACGATATACATATCACTGAAAAACCTCAAGACCTCCGAGCGAGAAGTTACATCAAATCTAATTTTCAAACGTGATTTTCTAAATTCTTAGTTTTCGTAGATATATTTACTTCAATTGACCTCCGTTCAACCCGAACATACCGATTTATGCTCTAAATCACCCGTGCATGAGAAAAATTTATTGAAATTGGATTTTTCTCGGTAAAAGGCACGGTGTTCATTTTACCACCACTTCCCCTAACAATTTTGATTGAGCTACTTTTCCCCGAATGACCTATTTCTCCAAAAGCCTTTTTATTATTTCATGAAATTATTACAAAATACTCACCTTGAGTCATGATGACGATAATAAACTAACACATGGTCAAATTTCCATGGCCTACTACTTTATCATTTGTATCGTTGAAGAAAATTATAAATGTACCCAGTTTCAATCTACACTTTCATTTTCATCTACATTAGACGATATCAAGTCAAGAAACTGCTCTCAAACCGAATTTCATGGCTACTATGATGGCTTATTTGAACAGTTTTCAAATAGCTTTTGTTCCATGACTCGTTATATTATATTATCTACTAGTGGTCCCGGCAAACTTCGTCTTGCCATCAAGTAGGCCGTTAAAAAACGCTTCTGATCATCCCATATAAAATGACAGTTTTGTTCGCGCTCGTTTTTTCAGTTTTCCCGGTGGATATCCTGGGATTTTTATGCACACAAACACATTGGAACCCTTGACGAACGAAACTGAGAAATAATCAATCAAATCCGTTGACTCATTAGTAAGCCATTTCGTGACATACAAACACCATTTCATTTTTATTTATATAGATAAGCCGATCTCGAAATATTATACAGTGATACCTCCATGAGTCGATGTTCCATAACTCGATATCGACTCATGGAACCATACTAAAAACAAAATTTCATGGTTACTATGATGGTCCCTAGAAGCAACTTTCCAAAGGATTGCTGTTCCATGACTCGATATTTCCATGAGTCGATGGTCCCTTCAATATCGACTCATGGAGGTTTCACTGTATGTCGATCGTCCTTTCAGATCGACTCATAGAAATTTATAAATTTCATTGTAAGAATGGAAATATCTCAAAAACACCTAAATATACCGCTCTGAATTATTGACATCTAGTATTGTTCTATGTCGCCTGAAAGTGTAAGTTTGCTTGAGTTACCCTATTTTTCGAGTTTTTACCCCATATTTTAATTTGTATGCGTCGTATTATCAAAATTTCCCTACTAGAATTCATATTTTTATCAGCAGAAAATATTATATGACATGATTCTCAAGAAAAATGTCAAACTCGTTGAAATTTTTTTTTTCACTGATTTGGTTCAATTTTGTCAATAACTCGGTAAACAGTAGGCTATGGAATTTTGACGACTTCGAGAAAGTTGTTTATTTTATCAAAAGGAACAACTTTGCCGAACATGCCAAGTCTCTAGAACGCGGTTGCATACTTAATCAGATTTTTTAGGGCCGGATGGCCCTTGTTCAACTGATTTGATAATAGCGCCACCAAGTTGATGTGTTTCTAATCAGACTTTCCTCCACAAAGTAGCCCTTAATCTATTGAACGGCTGAGCCGAAGACACTAACTTTCTAGCTGATAAGGATCTTGAGATACAGACAATTGAGGAAAATTTATTACTGGCGCCACCTAGCGAATGAATTCTCAATAAGATATTTTATCCAGATAGCCCTCAATCTGCTGAATTTGACGAAGACACCAACCTTCTAGCTGATAAGGATAAAGATGTAAAGAAGATTGATGATTTATTATCATTAGCGACACCTAGCGAATGAATTCCCAATCAGGCTCTCCCCAGCCAGATTGCCCTTAACGTTCAACGCTCCGTCATCGCAATCGTCGTCATTGTCGAAACTTCAAAAGCAGTTTTTTTGTTCAAAACTGAAAATTATTCGATGAAAATATGTTCACTGTATTTCGGTTGGAGAATAGAATACAATGAACACATTTTCATGTAAATTTTCCTGATTTTTAACGAAAAAACTGCTTTTGAAAATTCCGAAATCAATGACGGATCCTGCCCCCTTAATCTTCTGAATAGGTTTGCGGAAAGCATCAATATTCTAGCTAATACGTATCTTGAAATACTGACAATTGAAGAAAATTTGTCACGCGTTAAGCAGACAACTTTTGAATCAGACTCTTCACCGCCAGGTAGCCCTAGATCCGCTGAACAGCTTTGCCGAAGACACTAACCCTCTAGCTCATTTGGATGTTGAGATGTCCGTTTGAGACCAATTTTGTATCTCTCTGGTGCACGCTTTTTCCATCATCTGGAAAAGAAGGAGGGGTCAGGGGGATGTCTCATCCAAAGATCATAAGACCAACCAACCGCATTTACTTCAAAATTTATTTCAAACTAGTGGTCCCGGCAAACTTCGTCTTGCCATCAAGTAGGCTGTTGTAAACCGTCATGTCCATCCCCCATACAACATTACAGATTAGTTTTCTCCCGTTTTCCCGACTACTCCGAAGACATTCTTAATTTTTTCCTTCACACGAACACGTCGGAACCCTTCACAAATTCAACTGTGAAAGATTCATGAAAATCCGTTGGCCCGTTATTGAGCCATTTCGTGACATACCAACACCATTCCATTTTTATTTATATAGATTAATATATCTACTTGTATCCGAATTGTGGCCATTTAAAAATTTAAGGTTCATTTCAAGTTTTTAATGGTTAAACGTTGAACTTTGAAAAGCTTTGCATTTTTAAATCCTGATTTATGAATTTTCAGGTGATGACATGAAAAATGTCCATAAATTATTCATTTTGAATGATTTTCCACACTACACCCGATTCTGTTTTTGCACGGGAGATGCGTGCCGTGCAAAAAAAGTTTTCAGTTCAAAATTTCAAGAACCGTGAAGAAAAAGTAAGACCATTTCTCTACGTTTCATGAAAAAATAAGGTTTTGGCGGAAAAAATGTATGGAAACTTTTTTTGCACGGCCGTGTTAAAGGATCCGTGCAAAAACATCGTTGGGTGTACATAGGTTGAGATTCCCCAGTACCGGATTGCATCCAATGTCCGGTAGTCGTCGAAAAATTGAGAAATCATGGTCCAATCATGGTGATTGGCCAATTCAGTGCTAGAATACATCATCAGAACGAAATGTCAAAATTCATATTTATTTTTTCAATTTCATGTTCGTACGCTACAAAAAAATGGTACTTGGACCCCATTTTTTTAAATTAAGTATTTTGTGGCTTAAGTGTCCGGTACTGAGGAATCTCCCCCTACTATACATCTGCAACTATTTCCAATGTCCTATAAAACGTTCGACTGTGGTTGGTTAAAGGACAAATTTACATGTGTGTGGCCCACCACGTCAGACAAAACTTGAATATCAATATATATTGAGTATTTCATGAATTATAAAGTTAGAACTCTTTGTCATTTCAGTACCAATTTGAATTTGAAAAAGTTGCAAATTTTAGTCCAATAATGTATGCTTTATATTTATTGCAAAAAAAATCTTCCAGTACAGGTGATTTACCGGTACTGTGAGTTACAGTAGAACCGGTAATCGTCTAAATGAGTCGGTACTAGGAACTCTAGTCAACATACACATGGTGTCAAAATCTCTATCGAGCCTTGGATATTTTCACAAAAACGATCAGCATTCGGTCTAATATTCTGTAACTGGAAGCTTGAAAATATTCTGTCGGTGAACGTTTTCCCATACGTTTTCAAAATTGGGTTTTCTTGAATTTAATATGGAAAACAATCCTTGAATTTGAAGTAATCCAATGTTCGCTGACAGAATATTTTGAAACATTCTGGGTAATTTTACTACTACTCACTTGGTGGGAGGTCATTTGGAATAAAGTCATTTGGCATAAAGCCGTTTGGCATAAAGTCGTTTGGCATAATGGACATTTGGCATAAAGTCGTTTGGTATAATGGTCTTAACCCAAGAATTTCTTAAAATGACGTTTATTTTTACGTTTTCATTGAGTGTCTCTGACTTATTTTGGAGTCAATTGATAAAAAATATACACTTTATTCAACAATCATATGCATTTGAATAAACCAAAGCATAGGAAAGTTATTGTCAATAGTGTTTTATTACATATCCACATATTACCCTTCATTCAAATTTTAATTCTTCTTTGGAGTTGCGCTATTGGAATAAATTTTTGAACTGAAGTTTTTGATATATTTAGCATGAATTTACCCTTCTTTCAAACATTGTTCTTTCTAAATATAGTATTTACAGGTAAAAAACTGTTGATTTAAAATTTAAATAATTTTTGACATCCATAGCTCGGAAAATCACTGAACAAACAACACGCTACTTACCAAAAATATTTGCTTTGAGCTCGTTTGTGTTGATCTCGGTAAAAGCTTCAAAAAATGCCGATATTCATTCTAAATCACTCATTATGCAAAACGGCCATTATGCCAAATCACCATTATGACAAACGACTTTATGCCAAATGGGGTACAATCTACCTACTAATAGGGGGAGATCCCCCAGTACCGAACTGTGGTAGGTCATTTGGCATAAAGTCGTTTGGCATGATGGTCATTTGCCATAAAGTCGTTTGGTGTAATGGTCGTTTGGCATAATGTCTCTGAAACCAAGAATTTCTCAATTTTTCGTTTCTACGTTTCTTTTGAATCTTTTTGATGACATCAGGCTTGTTTTGGAGTCAATGGGTACAAAATGACACTTTAATCAACAATCATTCGCTTTTCAATAAATTTAAGCATATTAGGAAAGTTATTGCTAATAGTATTTTATTATTTATCCAGAAATTACCCTTCTTTCTTATATTAATTCTTCTTTTGAGTTTCGCTATTGGAACAAATTTTTGCACTGAATATTTTTATATACTTAGCACAAATTTACCCTGCTTTTAATTGTTCTTTTTTTTCTAAATATGTTGTAACCATAATTATAGGGATGAAAACTGTTGATTTGAAATTTCAATAAATTTCTCCTTCTCTTATGCATAGGCTGTTCTTTGGAGCTATATTTTTTAAGTATTTTTTTGTTTCCAAGAGGGCGGCAATCGATAACATTCATCTACTCAAATTATCAACGAAAATTAAAATTGATTACTGCAGTTACTACGACGGATTGTACTACTTTTCCCCGAATGTCGGTTCCCCAAATGTCGGTTCCCCGAACGCCAGATCCTCGAACGCCAGTTCCCCGAATTCCAGTTCCCCGAATATCCCGTTTCCCCGACTAGCCCACTTCCTCGAAAAGTTTTTAGCACTCATAATTGTCATAACTTTATACATTTCAGGGTGGTGAACGAACTGACCATCTAATATGCACTCTTCTTTATTTAATTGGCGGTTCTTTCGAGTTTTACCGTCCTCAGCATTTTTGCCAACATGTGTATAGCTGAGAATGACTGAATACTTCCTTCTTTTGACTGTTTATCGTTCTTTCTCGTCACCTATTTTCGGGGACTACTAGTCATTCGGGGAAAAGTAGCACAATCACTTCGATGATTCTGAACGCACTTTTTTATGTCTTTTCATTTTATTATGCCGCAATAATTTTTGGCGTTTATTCTTCTAGTGGTTTAATTATAAATTTTGGTTTCTTTTAAAGCTAGGCAACCAACACCAGAAAATTGATTGAAAAATGATTAAAAGTTGGCGTATCGCCTAAAACTTGAACTTGTTCCTCAGTTTCGGACGGCTTGATCTGTTATATAATATATTTATAATTTTTCAAATTCATTTTTCATGGATTTTATCGATCATGATATCAAAGATAAAACAAAAATATGTAGAATGAAGAACAATACGTAAAATGTGTTATTTTTCATCATACAAGAAAGAGGTTTTTTGATGGACAACTTGCAGACTAATAAAACTCAAATTATTCGTGTAAATGTTGCAAATTCATTGAAAGGGGAATGAAATACAATACCTGAAGTAACAACATTCAATGATGTACAAAATTACCGAATTCGAGACATTTCCATTTTGTGTCCGGTATTGGGGGCAGCCTTTTAAGATTGGTCAGTTTGCAATACTCATACTTACATTTTTAAATTTATTTTTGTACTCTACAAAACTGATAATATTTATCTTAAATGTATAACACGATCACATAGAAGCAATATTTTTTGAAATATGAATCTAGTGGCTTGAGTGTCCGGTACTGGGGGATCTCCCCCTAAATACAGTTAATTTCGTTTCTGAGCTTGACTGAAAAGCATAGCTTAAAATACAGTTCATTTTTTAAATTAAAAAATTATAAAAAAGGATTCTGATTATTTGAACACACACACGTTTATTGAATATGAACGTGATGGTGCACATCTTTTTTTGTGAGCCACCTTAAATTTGGTTGGCCCGCAACGGGCCCCAAAAATTCTAACTATGCCACTTATTCACCTACTATTACTTCCACAGTACCAGAAAAATGCTGAGTCTTCTTTAAGCATATCCAACTCTAGGTTAATCGATGGTGATTTTAATGTTTGATTGTATGAATTATGAATATATACCACTTACCTTGAGCAAACCGTCTTGCGACGGATTTAGATCGCATTCTTGATGGTACCAGTTTTACAGAATTTGCAATTCAGCAGCTCACAACAGCAAATGTTTCCAATCGTTCACACCTGTTTTTACCCTTGATTCACAGTATACAAAATTCGTTCCACAAAGCCCCTTCTCTTCAATCCATTCAATTGCTACGGTCTACTTCACATGAACACAAATTCCGCTATTCCCCAAAGCTTCTCATCTCGCATTCCCCCATAATCCACAAGCCCACGAACAGCATCTCGCGGTTTAGATCGGAACAACTCGCTCAGCAATCCTGACTAATCCCGAACCGGTGCTGTAAAAATTTCCCCACTGTCAAACACCCACGAGCGAACAACCTGCACTGATAACAAACGACTGATACCTGTCGATTTACAGCGATAGTTTTCCGTTTACCCACCACCAGAACGTAGCCATGAGACTAATTTTCTCCGGATTGACCTGTAACACTATCAGCCGCAGTAAAGGCTCAACGTCCACGGCGAAGGCAATAGTTTTTCTCCACGTCTCACGTGCCGGGCACCAGACATAAGCCAGACTCTACCCACAAGGACTGGATGTTGCACCCCCAGAAGCCCGATGCCAACCAATTCAAACACCAACCGAGTGTGGAGGGCACTTTGTGTTGGTCGTGTTAAACCGCGGAACAAACTGAACCGCGACTATCCGCATGCAACTATGACGAGGGCCCTCCGGCTGAAACCCATCCGAATGGTGGCAACGTGTGTCTTTACGTGCCCGGGTGGCCACCGAGCGAAAACAGCGGTCCTGAAAGCGGAATATTTTTCACCTAGTTTTGTTCGTCGTTTTTCCTCATCCCCCCGGGATCCCCACTATAAGCGGGGGGATTCTCTCCGCGGTGCGCTCATTGAGAATAGAATAATTACTGTAATTTATATAAAAACACAAATTCACCTCGACGCGGGCGGCAATGGATTCGCGGGAGATGGATTCTCTCGTTCTACACAGTGGAACTTCTACCGCACTCTCGCTCTCGGGCTTTTTGTGGTGGCCCTCACACAGGACATGAGACAAACTCGCGCAAAACTACCCACACTCAACTCAACTCGACCCCGCGCTCGAAAGGGACATCGGTTGGGTTGGAAAAACAACACACGGTGTCAGAGAGCGCCCCGTGGAATAGAAGGTAAAGAGAAGAAAAACTGAAACGTTCCTGGCGGTCAGTTGGTGGAATAACCGCGCGAGTTATATCTTTACGTGGCGATCAGTAAACTAAAAGCCGCGTGTTTAGGTCAAAGGCTGTTGCTCAAAGATTGTCGGTTTGAGTAATAGGATGAAAAAATATATTTGGTTAACATCTAAACAAATAACACTGAATTGACTATTTCACTACACACACGCTTAACTTCGGCACTTCGGTACACTTTATTTGTGTAGTTGGTCTGCACACCTAAATTTTTGCGCACCTCGCCTGCTTGTACCGGCCGCATCCAAAACGAACATTATTTTGCGAGGAAACTGTCTGGCATTCTTGCGACATGCGCTGCCCATCGTATACTTCCAGCTTTATCCACGTTCTGGATACTGGGTTCGCCATAGAGCTGGGCAAGCTCGTGGTTCATTCTTCGACGCTACTCATCGTTTTCCTGCACACGGCAACCGAATCTTTTTCAATACGAGGCACGGTTTCTAAAGATGATTTCAGAATATTTGTGTCTGCCTCAGGATGTTTTTTTTTATCGGATAATTTTGAACACTCAGCATTTTCTTATGAAAATATCTACACGATGATTCATTTCCCGAAATCTTTTCATGGAATCCTCCAGAGAATTCTCCTGAGATTTCTCCAAGAATTATACCAGGTATTTCTCCAAAAAATATCTACAGGGTTTTTTTAGGGATTTCTCTACATATTCCACCAGAAAAATCTTTACAGCGATTCTTTGTGGGATACCTCCAAGGATTCTCCAGTAATTCTTCCAGAAGCCCTTCAGAGATTTTTACAGGTTTCTCCAGAGACTGATCCTGGGATTCCTCTAATAAAATCTCTACAGCGATTCCTGCAGAGATTTCCTCTACTTCTTCTTCAGGAATTTCACAAAGGAGTGTTTGAGAAAAAAACGATTTCCTCTAAAAATTCTTCCAGATATGAGCTAGTAGACAATCAACTGCATTTTTTAACGAAATATGCTTTTCATCTACGAAGTCTTTTATATAAAAAAATCGTTGAAAAAATAATAATAATAAAGCATTTTTTATGTTCCAGGAATTTCTCAAGAGAATTCCTCAGGAATCCCTCGATAGGCTCCTGCAAGAATTCCTCCACAGATAATTCTAGGAATTTAAATGGGGATTCCTCAAAAGATTGTCCAGATTTTTTTTTTCTAGAATAGACCAATGAGTGCGGGTTCGATTCCCTCGTCAGTCCGGAAAACTTTTCGTCAGGAACGTGTATCGACTGTGAAATTGGATGTTGCATGCTAGTCCGTTGTCTGGTGTGGTGCTTCCTTCAAAGGACAAATCTTCCACAGGAAGCATTTACGTATAGGTATCTTTTTTAAGGATTCTCAAGTTATTGCTCCAGGAATCTTCTCAGGAACTTATCTAGGGTTTTTTCAAAAAACTTCTTTATGAAACAAGTTCTTTGAAGAATCTCTATAAAAATCGCAGATGCAATTCTAGATGAATTCTTATTTATTTTGATGAAATCCATGCCAATCTCTGTAGAAATTTCTAGAGGAATTTGTGTGGGTGCGAAAGGGTTCATTACACAAAGTGTGCTCTGAGCTTAACTTCCAGTGGATGGCACTCAATATGAGATCCATCACAGTAGGCCCTTGCATGCAGCAAATATCTTCGGCTCACTTTCTGCCGCTGACTGATCCAGGTAAGATGTGCTGCGCTTTGGTGCTATGCTGGGTGATTCCTTTCCGGCTGATATTTGGATATTCACAATGGCGATCCTTTGCCAGGTGTTGCTTAATTTGAGCAACGCAATTGTAAAACCTACATTTGATACTTTTAACAGTTTCGGAAAGGAATCTTCCAGCGTAAAACAAATCTTATGGCTGTTTAAAACGTGTAAAAATGGAAAGCGGGTTGAAAAAAATCGCGCATAGAATCAGCGGGTCAAAATGGCCGCGCGACAAAAAGTGAAAATTGAACCATGATTGGAAACGAGGCGGGTCGAATTGACCGCGCATTGAAAGAGCGGGTCGGTAAAGACCGTGCATTGCAACCAGCGGGTTGACAACGACTGCGCAGAAAAAAAAGCGGATCCGAAAGGCTCGCGCATTTGAAGAGCGGGTCGAAACAGATCTCGCTGTCGAGAAAAAGTGCATTATAAAAGCTAGACGGAACGGACCGCGCATTGAAAAAAGCGGGTCAAGCAGATCAACAAAGATCGTGCATTGCAATTGCGGGTCAGGAACGACCGCGCACCGACTAGATCGCGCATTAGAAAAGCGGATCGAGAATGCCAATGAAAAAGTGGAAAAGTGAAAGCTACATAATGAAAACGGATCAAGAGGGCTCGCTTATCTTAAATTGCGTACCACAATGGACAGCAAGTTGTACATGGGAGTCAAAATATCTGGGCAAAAAAACAAATATGTTGCTGTTCAGAATCTATTAGTTGCGAAAAAACAAATCGCTAAGTGTTCTGGCTGCAGTAAATATTTTGTTTTCATACAAAAATATCCAAGCATGTAAAGAAATATTCCGTGATAAATTTGTCACGAAAAAAAAAAACTTTTCACGTCACATGAAGATTGCACAAAGATGCAGAAACTTTCATGTTTGGTGAGAACCTGTATAACTCTTTGACAACTTATGTAAAATATTTTAACTCATATTCAACTTAAAACCATTGAATTCAGTTATTTTGATGAGTTAATTACAGGGAAGAGTCCGGCACCAGAGCCGTTACAAAGAACTGACACCCGCAGTGTGAGAGTAATGGAAAAACTTTCCCGCTTTTATTGAAATCATGTGGTTTTCGCAGAATGACAGAAGTGTGTCTATGTATTCGTGATAATTATCAGGAGCAATTGAACATGATGAGTGTGCTTGCTGTCTAGTCCATAGAGGTCTACAATCAAGATGCCACGAACACAAACGCACGACTCAGTTTCCTCAGAACGAAAACGTATCGATGTTTGTTTGACGTCATTTGAGCTTTCGGTCAACGTCAGTTCAACAAGGAATTGAATGCTCAGCAGCCATTCTGTTTGTATTTACTTACTCACAGCAAACAAAAGCAATATTATGACAGTTCTTACAGCAAACAAAGAAAATTTTGTCAAAATTGCACTGCTACGCAGGCAATTGTATTGGGCTTTGATGTTAAAGGTTCTATATGATCAGTAACCACTGCGCTTATATTTGGAGACATGAACAGATAATCGCCATAATTTGATGAGATAACTTGAGACAGACAATATCTTATGTAGCACTTTGGGTTTCTTGAGAGACAACCAACGTCACAATTTGGAGCTCTGTACTGTTTAAATTTTGTATGGGATTCTGACGTTGTTGTTTACTAATTTCATGGGGGAACGAAAGCAAGAGAATGATTTATTTGTGAAGCTTGATGAAGAGCAATCGTGGATAAACGATGCATGTCCTTGGAACAAATTAAGTTTGGGATTTATCGAGTTTGTTCAATTAGTTGTTTTAACCAGGGTTGGGAAAAAATCTGAAATTCACTCTACAGTAGCCAAGCAAAGCCAGTGAAACTCACGCCCATCGCTGCTGTAGGCAAAATGCCTTGAAAATAGCAAAACACCCGTTGCTAAGGGCAACCCAAAACTACTGTAGAAAAATGTTCTATTTCCCGCATTTAGAGCCTTCAATGACATTTATGATTTAGAAATTTCGTGCAGCCAACATAGGCTACTTGATGAGATTCACGTTTTTGAACTACTGTACTGGGAGAGCCACGTGATTTTCGCGAAAATTCAATGCCTACTACTATTACCATTCCCAGCACTGGTTTTAACCCACTAGGAAGACTTCGAAAGCGAACGATTGGGAGAGGGAAAAAAACTTTGCACTGCGTCTTGGTTTTTTCGCTGTTGTCAAACGAAAACTACCTACTAAGAGCTATAAGGCAGTTATGCCAAATTTAGGTAATCCAACGAAGAGCCGAATCGAAAGAAAAGAAGTAAAATTGTTGATTTGTAGCTCCGTATATGTTAAAGGCGAAGTAAGCTGTCACTAAATTTTGTACGTGTCGTTGATGATTCTTGCTAAATCATACTACGGTTTAAAATAATTAAGAATCAGTTATTTTTGCGTTGATATTGCTTAAAAAAATATACTCTTCCGAATCAGTATTGATTATGTGTATGAATTGTATAACTTTTAAATTTTGAGCTGCAATGCCAACATGGCTGTCAAAATGAGTGACATGCCACAAAGTCCGAAATTGAAGCACCAGAACGATTTAATCTGTGAACTTCAAGCCAGCGCGAGTAATGAGCACACCATTGCAAGGTCGAGAAGAATTTGAACAGCGAACCAAAATGTATAAGTGTATTTGTTTAGAGAGAAAGAAAAAGTGCTCTACATCGTTTAGCAATATTTTTTTTTAGTCATGGTAACATAGGTGCTTACCGAACCAAATCCAACACGACCTTTGTTAAAACTTGTTCATTGAAGAAAGATGTAATGGATCGCGATAATATTGATGTAAAATATACCGCCATATATTCGCTGTTACTTAGAAGGAGGATGATATTATCTTTACCATATTTAATATACGCTAGAGCCCGGGCTCTCAAATGTTTTCATGGGGTAACCAACTTTGACAGCTAGGATAATAATAGGTGCCTTATTAAAATATTAGAGTATTCCAGTTTCTCTCATCTCAATAAATCAGCATTGGATTAAAATCAATTTAATACTACTCAGAAGTTACATGAAGTCTAATATGGGAACGTTTTAGGTTGTACTAAAATTGCTGTCGAACAAACATAAAATAATTGGCGTTTGTACCATATTTTCAGACAAATCAAGTTCACCATGAATGGAGATTATGAGCCATCTGTTTCTATTAGCACCACTCACATTAGTTGCTGGTTAGAGAAGTGTAAAAATGAATAAAATGTGGTTGACGACAAACGTTGAGTATATTTATACTAATTTTTATTTTTTTATTTTTTCAAACACGAGTTTTAGATTACACATGATTGTGAATGAAATGCCTTTGTAAAGACCAAGTGAATCAAACTTACTCTGCTCGAATTCTTTCGAGGGGTTTGTATGAGTAATTATTTTCATTTGAGTAATTACCGTTGTATTATCAATGAAATATATTTCAAGCTGTTTTTCTCATTTTGTTAAGGGTCATACATGTTTCGTAAAATAATACCACCGTGAATGAGCATGGTTATTTTTCACTTATGACGATTTATAGAATTCTATCATTAACTTGGTGATTACTTGCAAGATATATCAAACCAAATAAATTATAAATAAAATAGATTTCTGCATCTTCACAGGAAAAAAAGTCTACTTATTTTAGAGAAGGGGGTGGATGTGTGGGTGCGAAAGGGTTCATTACACAAAGTGTGCTCTGAGCTTAACTTCCAGTGGATGGCACTCAATATGAGATCCATCACAGTAGGCCCTTGCATGCAGCAAATATCTTCGGCTCACTTTCTGCCGCTGACTGATCCAGGTAAGATGTGCTGCGCTTTGGTGCTATGCTGGGTGATTCCTTTCCGGCTGATATTTGGATATTCACAGAATTCTCGAAGAATTTCCCGGAGGAGTTTTCGGAGGCTCAGAACGAATCTCTGGAGAAATTTTAACGGGAAGATTACTTTTAAAAAAATGCTTAGAATAATTCATATAGCGATGTTCCTGGATGCTTGTCTGAGAGAATTCCTAAAGGAAATTCTTGAGTAGTCCCTTTCCTAATCCTCGAAGAAATCGTCGTACTGTAACTTGAAGAAAGCCTTGAAGACATCTCTTAATGAATCCCTGTAGAGATATTCCTGGAGGAAACCGTAAAAGAGTCCCCTACCAGTTAGAAGAAACAATATTATAAGAGAATATGTAGCTCTGATATGATTTTATTGTATTTACACCAAATAAATATAGAATAAAACAAATCCTTGTATCACCCTTTGTTTGACGTTTAACTTTATCGAAACAACGAGAATTGCTGCAAATGTTCTCTGCAAGCAGTAATAAAGTCAAGTTTATCAAGATGTGTTCAGTAACATAACAAACAAACTCTTGCAACTTCTTCCATAATGCCTATTTTAATGCTATGTTTCAAATAACTTTCAATTAAAGCATCCGCAACTTGAATTTATTGCATTCAAGTTCCGTTTCAATGCCCACTACTCAAGAAAATTCATCCCAGTGGCGCGAAAGCTGCAGTCAACTACGTGTTTGACAGCTAGCAGTTTGTTTGTTTCAATCCAGTTGCAATATAGTCGAGTTTCACATTACGCACCATGTAACTACGAAAACATGTTCTAGCAACAGTTTGTCTCTTTAAATGGTGTTTCTCTTATGTTGCGTGACAGTTTTAGCAATAGCTTTAGTTTATTTGAGGTGTGGCCTAATTTCGCCAGTAATGAGCTTGTATACCGAAGGGTGCAGTAAAGTAACAAACAACAAGCCTTCATTAACAGGTAATGTGGTCGCTTATATAGTGGATTGGCAAAGCAATTGTACGAAGAGCTAGTGGAGTATCGAGTAGAGGAGAAGATTTGTGATCTTGAGGTCGAATGTTCGATTCTCGTTTAAATTTTTGTTTAATTTTTTTTTTCTCCTAAGTATTATGCAACAAATAACCAATTTCACTATAACATAAATATGTGGCAAACAGACTCCGCCTCTTGCGCTTTTTGCGTTGCTATTTAGTGTCAAGAGATATTTTTTTTCTTGAGTTGAAACAAACTGTGCTGCTTGGGAAAATTATTGCAAATATTGTAACTGTTCATATCTTTAGATGTTATTTACAACCATTAGCATTAAGCATTTCATACAAATTTGTAGGTGGTACAGTCCTAGACTATTGTATGAGGGTTGCCTCCTCGTCCGTCACCAAAGTCATAAATTTGGGACTAACATCTAACTCTTAGACAAGATTGACGCATCCTCCAATAGTCGAGTGCTGTCCTGGCCACGTCATTGCGAAAGCTGGGGAATGGGAAAGGATGACTGATTGAACACCTGCTTAACACAGATGCAGAGAATTCTACGACCTCTCATTGGTGTTACGGGATGTTATGGAATATTGATGGAAAGGGTAGTGCCATAGGATACGTTCGGTAGACGTTCTGGTCGACAAATGGTTAATATTTACGCATAGTGGTCATGCGCAAAAAAAAGCTAATCGAGAAAAAGTAAAACAAAAATTACGATCAATTTCAGATATAATTTCGAAAATCAAACAAAACACTTTTAACAATTTCCAAATTTCACCAGCTGAATTGAAAAAAACGTGGAACGAGGTTAACACAAAATTCATCTTTAGATGTTGTTTACGACCAACTCACAAATGCAATGTCAAAAATATAACAAATGTTGTAATAAATCGGTTACAAAAATTGACAAGTTAAGAACAAAGCCATTTTGATAACAAAACTATATCATTTTATGTTATTTTAACAGCTTTCGTTACAATATGTAATAATCTTGTTATGTGATTCTGGTTGGGTCTCTGAAAGAGAATTTGGAGGAATATCAGGAGGAGTCCCAGGAGTAATCTGTGAAAATGTTCCCTGAGGAATCCTTGGAAAAAATCCTGGAGAGATCCTAGTAAAGATTTTACTGGAAGAATCTATGAAGGAATCACTGTAGACATTCCGGCAGAAACTCCTTTAGAAACTCTTAGCGTAATCCCTGTAGTAATATCCCTGCAAGAATTCCTGGAATAATCTTTAGAGGAATTCCTGGAAGAACTCCTAGTAAAATTCCTGAACGAATTGATGAAGGTATTTCTGGATCCCCTTTGCAACCGGTCTGGTAGCGAACAAATTCTTCCTTAAGGAATCTCAGGGATACCGCTTGTGGAATCCCTGGAGAAGTCGCTGTAAGTATTACAGTAGAAATTATCTCGGATCTTGTGGCTCCTGCACATAAGGCTACAGCACTTGCCCCCCCCCCCCCCCCTCTACCTTTAATTGTATGCCTCCCTTACTCTATGGTCTCTTCAATATCAAGTTATGGAGAGTTGACTGTATAACCTATTTTCTAATTTGGCTGTAACGGAAATTATATTCTAATATAATAAATTTATTGATGTTTGGGGGGCCCAGCGGTAAACGCACAGCTTTTCAACTAGACTAACAACAAGGGGTCGAATCCCTTTGGTAGAGGATCTTTCCGGGTTAAACATTTTCTCGGCTCCCCAGGCATAAAGTATCTTCGTCCTTGCGAAAATGGTCAAATGGCAAAGCTCTCCGTTAACCTTTCGGTCGTCGCGCGAATTTTGGTAACGCGAGTAGTCGCGCGTTGTACTTTGTACAACACCCTTGGTTTTGCGAATATCCCAGGATTCTGACCACTTAGAAAGATAACGTCTTGGGCAAAGTTGTTCAGTAGCTCAAGGGCTATCATTATTTTAGCCAAGTAATTCGGGATTTTGCCACTAGGCGGCGCTAGTGAGCACGAAACTTTTGTTTCGCAGATCTCAGGATCCTGACCACTTAGAAAGATGGCGTCTTCGGCAAAGTTGCTCAGTAACTTATGGACTATCATTGTTAGAGCCAGTTGATTCAAAATTTTGCCATCAGGCGGCGCTAGTGAGCTTAAAACATGTATTTCGCAAATATCTCAGGAGCTTGATCACTTAGAAAGATGGCGTGTTCGGCAGGGTTGCTCAGTAGCTCAATTTATTTCTTTGTTTAATCCTTAAAGTTCAAGATTTTGTAAAATAATGATAGTTTCTGAGCTTCTAAACAACTTTGCTGAAGGTGCCTGTCTAAAAACTCAAGATCCTGCAGTATCCCCAAAACAAAATTTAATGCTCAATAGCACCGCCTGGTGGCAAAATATCCTATTTCTTGGCTCTTGATAGTTCTTGAGCTACTGAACTACTTTGCCGAAGACACTATCTTTCTAAGTGGTCAGGCTCCTGAGATATCTGCAAACAAAAGTTTCATTCACACTAGCGCCGCCTAGTGGCAAAACTTTGAATCAACTAGCTCGAACAATGATAGTCCTTAACTTACTTAACAACTTTGCAGAAGACGCCATCCTTCTAAATGATCAGGATCCTGAAATATTTGCAAAACAAAAGTAAACTTCCATGCCCACTAGTGCCACCTAGCGGTCAAATTCCTAATTAAATGAGGTACCATCGGATAGCGCTGCACCTCCAGATCAACTTTACTAAAGACCCCAAGTTTCTATATTATCTGGGTTTTGAGATATACTGATTTAAAACTGTGGTTTACTCGAACCGTACATATTGCGTTCATTATTATGCGACTTTCATATACATTTGTTGATTTTACCGCAATATAAAGGGTCACACTGTAAATAAAAACTGTCAAGTATTGTTCTTCAGAAGATTTTTGAGGAATACATGTTGGTTTGGTGTCGATAGATATCTTTGTTACAAAATGATAGCATATAAATCACAACTGTTGTACAAAGTACAACAGCGCGACAGCCCGAAGGTTAATAACTGTGCTTATGTTGAGAAGCAGGCTCTGTTCCAATAGGGACATAACGCTAGTTGTATGGCATGGTGTCCATTTACATCTGGATGAAAAATCGTTTATTTTGAGCCTTCGCATGATGGAACTGCACAGCAAAAAATTCTCTAATTTACATGGCACGTAATTTTTTATGATAATCATGTAAAACGAGTTGGAACTGAACATTCAACGATAATTAATGTATACTGTCTCATTGCATTCGATAATGCTTGCAAACTTGAGTGAAACTGAAACATTTCATGATCTTCCATCCAACATTCACCAATGTTGCATGCTTTCTTGCATCTTGAAAGTGAAATTGCAAACAAGAATTCTCGGTTTACATGATTCTACGCTGAATATTCTGTCAAAAATAATGCACATGGATGGATCGACGGCTTGTCATTCCATGTGCATTATTTATGAGTAACGGTCGTAAAAAGAGGTCGTAGTGTAGTCAAAATAAGCGTATCTGTCAAAAATCAAGCCATTAAAGTGTAATTAAAAGAAACAATAATTATATTTTAATTAAGTATTAAACCATTTAATGTCACTAGAGTTTGTATCCTTTGACGGATACACATATTTTGACCTCAACTGTAAGGCCATCTTCAGTCTAGAACACGACACTGAAGAGTGCCTTACAGTTGAGGTTGTAATACGTGTATCTGTCAAAGGATACATCATTTTTGATTGTCTTCATTGAAACGATGATTGATAACTGCCCATTATCTGCAGTAAGAAGCTCAAACAGTTCAAAGATTTATTAACGAAGAAAATTATATGTTGGCGTTTAACTTGTACACTCACAGATACCTAAAAAAGCTACAAAAATATTACAGCATTCCGTGCAAAAAACTTTTGAGATATTTCGATCATAAACTGACAAGTCAAATTAAAATATTCATGTTAATATTCTCTACCACCCACCTAAGAGTGGAATGAAAGTACCGTAAAACGGGGTAACTTTGACAGTTTTTTCGAAGAAAACTTGAATATTTATGCATGCTTTTTCAAAGAATTATAATTTATATTTTTAAAACAAGTACTGGTATCCCTACTATCGATTGCAGTTGATAGATTGCCAAAAGATTTATTCTGAATGGATATATAATTTTTCATATAATCGTAAGTCGGTTTTCTGTTTTGGGGTAACTTTGATAATGGAGTATAAATCGAACAAAATAGAACGGATTACGGAACATTTATAAGGCGTTGCATACCCCTAGGCGTTTAACGCTATATGGAAATTTCTGACTTAGATTACAAAAATGGTCCCAGTTTTTAAAAATGGGTTTCGCTAAGAGATTTGAGACTGAATTCATATTCTACTATAACTAGGCTGTCAAGAATAAGTGACGAACTCATTATGACTTCATCAGATAGTGATCGTAGAACAGATTGTTTGTGAGCGTTTCAAAAATGCTTAAATCTTATAATATTTTAATATTTGCATATAAATCTTCCAATGCACTTGATTCCAACGAAAATAGATTTGACATAAAGTGTCATACTAATACTCTTTACTATTGCATTCGTTTTGCTTAACTGATTAATAGATACTTTGTTGTTTCGTTTAGTATTTTGTGGGTATAGCACTATCAAAGTTACCCGCATTATCAAAGTTACCCCGTTTTACGGTAATCACCCTGCACCACCTGCAAATGATCATTTATGGCAACTCGGTCCGCTATAGCAGAGAGGAAGTCATTAGGTGTTGGCTAACTGCCACACCACGAAAACCATTCAATCGACCGTCCGAGGACTAACGTCGTGTGTGGTTTACTTATGCTTTTATGTGGTCAAATTTGAGACTTTAAGGCTAGGCATGCAGCAAGCAATTGACGTGGAGCAGAACAACGTCCAAAGGTTACATTTTATGACCGATTTCAAGCGGTCATGGTTTGAGCAATAGCATCGCCACTACGAATGCTAATCGTGCAAACAGTTGAGCTGTATGAATGATGCAGTTGCTTCTCAAATCGTAATTATATCAATCATTTTACTGTGTCTAAATAAATATCTGTACTTGAATAATAAATAAGTATATGTATTTAGATCTACATACTTACCATATTTGCTTTGCATCGAAGCTCGTAAAATTCATTGCCCAACTCTCCGTAAGTGAATACCTAAATGATGGGCAACGCTTGAGAATAATAAGTAAATTCAACAGTCTGGCTCTATGCAGTCATCCGCGTGGAATTAAGTGTCGCTAAGTCAAGCTAATCGTCATCGTTTTCGGTCGCATAATCACGATTTTTCTTTGGTGATTTGAAAACAGTCGTTTGGTTTTTATGCTTCGACAATTTCTTTCGGAAGGAATGCCCATAAGAAAAATATACATATCCTCCTTTTATTGTAAAGAAATAAGTGACAACATTTTACATTTTGATGGCTAATATTACACAACACTTTCCCTATACATGATTGTTATGAGTTACGTAATCTCTAAATTCCTCATAATCCCCTTTATTGGGATTTTGCTCAGAGATTTGGAATAACAGGCAATTCAAATGATACATCTATCTATTGTAAACTAGTGGTCCCGGCAAACTTCGTCATGCCAATGGCAAGTTGCCATCTAGTAGGCTGTTGATAAACGCTATGGATCGTCCCATACAAAATGACAGTTCCGTCCATTCTCTTTTTTCCGACTTTCCCGGTGAATATATTGGGATTTTTATACACACAAACACGTCGGAACCCTTGACGAACAAAACGGAGAAATAATCATTCAGATCAATTGACCCGTTCGTAAGCCATTTCGTGACATACAAACACCATTCCATTTTTATTTATATAAGATAAGATAAGATAAGATAAGATAGATTTAATTGTAACGAATATTAAAAATTTCAAAATGTAAAGAACATCGCAGTTATTGTGAAATAAAAAAAATCCAGTTTATATGAAAGAAAAAATATTACATTTTCATGTAAAACGTATAACAAATATTCTACAAGCAGATACTAAGAGTTTCAGTTTCATTATACATAACACAGCGTAACAAAAATGACATTTTTGCGTGTCTCAAGGATCAAATTATGTGTCTCTAGTAGATTTGGGGTTGCTGAATCTGGTGCCATGTTCAGAAATGTTCCAGCACGTCACAATTTTTAGCTACAGGTCGCCAAAGTTGAATAAAACACTGATTTCATTCACGTTTACATGAAATTTAAAGTAAAATTTATCAAAATGTTTTGTAATCTAATCCACCAAACATGCAAAATAGAAATTGAATTCTCATTTCAGACATAATTTGATTGAAATAGCTCGATTAAATTTCGAATAAACCGATTTTTTCAACATGCTTGCAGTCTCCATACAAAATTCTTCGTTTCTTCTATATGGCAAAATACAAAAAATCTCTAAACCATTAAACAATAACTTTTCCGCATCGAAAGTATTACAAACTTTGATGATAAGTATTGTTATACACATAAAGTTTGAGTTCTATGGCAAATTAATCCAATGTATTACCTTACAAGCTGGCAAACTTGCATGCAAGTTGACTGAAATAGTCATTTTTTGCATTTTCAACAGTCAATATCTCAAAGACTAGACGTGCTATGATATTTCTGAAAACGGCAATGGATTCAGCAACCCTTAATAAAGTGAATAGCGGTATTTTGGTGCTGGAGACAAAAACGTGTTCCGCAGTGTAATTTTAAACAATATTATTTGCTTTCTATACTCTGAGAAGTTCTTGGAGAAGTTATCATGTTCAAATCATACAAACTCTAGCGGAAATAAATGGTATAGTATTAAATTCGGTTTTCCATTTATCTATAGATATTCCACTAAGCAGCTCGAAGATTTATTATCAACTATTAACGTTAACTCTTATGCGACTCCTGGTTGTCTGCGTTATGCGATTACATTTACTAATATGACAAAACGCCTTTTTTCTCTCACATTTTTCATTGAGTTGCTCTAAAGTATTTATGCTTTGATGACGTTTCACGGTATCAGCTTGAAATTGTCAAAAAATTTCAATGTGACAAATTGCAGTTATGAGCACCGTGGATATTCCATCATAAGGGCCTTGATAAAAAAGTATATATCATGACATACTTGTCCGTTGATATCGTTTGCTGTTTTTGACATTAATTACATCAAATCCTAAATTAATCTCCACAACTCCTTCTGGAATTCATAAATTTCCAATTTCAAATCTTAAGTTCAGATCACAAATGGACGTGCCACCAGTGCCCGAGATCCAGTTAACTCCGGCATCCCCCTCCGCCAGTATGGAATCCTTCGAAACAGCTTCCTCCAACATCCACGAGTGGGACCTAACTCCGTACCAGTTCAACTGTCCCCGCCTTTCATCATCTATCGTAGATGCCTCCGACAAGGACCTCAACGAAATCGCCTCGATTCGAATGCCCGAATACCACCTCTTGGTGGACCACACCCTCGGAGTTGCATGGAAGAGTATCTGCAACGAACGTAAGGACATCGACAAAATGACTCCGGACCAGCTCATTTGGGCCATAAAACTGATCGAATCGCACCGGAGCCAGAACAGTCAGTACTCGGAAGATATGCGTTTGGTGCTGCAGTACCTTCAGGAAATTGTCGTTGCCTTTTCTACTTCTGGGATCTTTTCAACCACCGATCGATCACAACTGCAAGAGCATCCTCCCGCAACCCTGGATAGTTCCTTCGTGCTAGCGAACATGACTCCCAAAAGTCCAGGCGAGGCTCCATCTTCAATTGTGACCCCGGCAGCAGCTTCGACTCCACTTCCCGCAGGCCCCGCGCAAGGAACGCTTGCTTCCTCGATGGAAGAATTGGTCAAAAACTTAGAATCGCTACACCTGATGTTGGTACAGCTGAAGAAGAGTCAACTTCGGCGGATCGACATTGACACGGAACATCTGGAGGCGATCGAGCGGTTGCTGTGTCTGATGGCTGCCGAAGATCTGAACCAGAGCGGCCATCAGCTGCAGATTCACGGAAAAGCTGGCAACGACATTTCCCAAAGCCGCAGCAGTCGTCCAGAATCTGTGCCTGCGAATGGCGGTGGAAGACGAAGGAGTAGTAGCCGTTCTGGGGAAGTTCTCGAGGATCATCATATCTATGAGAGTAATCGTTGAACTGTCGATAATTCAAGGATGTCTTCAAATTATGAATAGAAATGCCCTTGGGGAGTATAGAATCAAATAAAAAATTGATACCGACAACCAATTGTAAGCTAACAAATATTTCAATATACTCGATTATCAGAAATACCCATTTCAATCGTAACGCTTGACTCATTAGTATCAGTTTCGATAAATACCGTGAATCAGAGGCAAAACGACCGGTCCGCTACAAAATCAAACGCAAACAACAAAACCCACGCGATTGCCCCATCCGCTACAAAGGCAAACGAGAATAAAATAATTAACGAAATCCATTGTAAATCTAAATCACAAAACTTCATCTTCAGAGCATGTAGCAATTCCGCACAAAGAGCACACACAACTCCACAGCAAGCAAGAGCTATTTACTTTTATCACAAAATCAATAATTCATTCCATTTCGCTTGGTTCTTTTTCCCCCCTCGGAGCAACTTGACTGGGGTATTCCGGGAAACTGTGGAGCTTGCCACCCTCTGTACTAGAACGAACCCATCTTTCCTCAGCAAGGCTATTGAGTGTGTACATAGTGTGGATCCCAAAGCTGCTGAAATCCACCGAACAAACGGACGCAATGTAAAAGAGATGGAAGATATCCCCCACACCGGAACGAGACAGCAGAGACATACCCTGTATACACACGACGACATCCATGGCTCATCCGGATGGGCTGCCAAACCCCCCCTGCCCCAATCTCAACACCCCACGACCCACTCGAATGTTCTACAGTCTACCAGTCTACACGATGCCACACTACCAAAGCCAAGCGAAATGCCACAGAACGCAGAATCGAAGTCCCCCAGAAACAGATAAGACTAGATTGTCGCTGGCCCGGAGATTCCTACTGGCAGAAATGGAAAAAGAATGATACACAATATCCAATAGGAGGATCCCAAATGCGCTCGTATTCACTCTCCGGATTTCGTTCACCACTGTCTGTGTATTTGTGTGCCACACGACCTCCCACCCGGATTCTCCCCCCGAAAAAAAAGTCCACCCAGGACAATGCGAACCAAATGATACTGCCGATGATATGTATTAGATTTTACAACAGTTGTGGTGAAAACGCGAGCAGAAAAAGTAAATCACTAAAAGCCAAAAGGGCAGTCGAGTGCAATTTTGTACTTGTAGCTTTTTCCGGCTCCCCTGCAGCGTTAGCTCTCCCCGCCGCGCCGGCTTCCGGTCCCGACCAACAACCGTCGTCGTCCGGAAGTCAGATATGTAGTTAAAAATGTGTGAGCGCATCCAACTGTCCCAGAAGTGCTCATCCACACGAAACCGACCCGACCGAGGAACGTACGTCTGAGCTAGCTTCGGCCGCCCCCAGCAGACATGCGCGTTATCAGTCTCGACCACGTTGGTCAACGCCCACTCTTCGATCCCCAACCGGTGTGGATGTGTGCGTGGGCGCGAGAGAATTTTCCGTCGTCTGCGCTCATTCTCTTCCATTGGTTTATCTCTCTCGCAGCTCACGTTGATGTGTCGGTGTGGTTCCCAGCGAATTTCCACACACCACCCACTGATGGAGCCATCACCGCAAGGCAGAACAAAGTGGCAACAGCGAGGAGACAGCACAGTGACAGAGATTTAAAATCACAGTGCTCCCCTAACTGTTATTATCAGAATAAAATTCTCCATCAAACCTCGTCTATGCTCAATCGATTTCCAGCTAAGGTACACTGCCCATAAAAGCATAACTGTCCCATACGGATTTTCGAACCAATACCTTTTCTCATTGCAACATGTATCCAGCTTTTTAAGCTAGCTTGCTATAAACTTTGAATCACCCCTTTTGACTTTTCTTGCGTACACTATAATATGTTTATGGTTTAATCAAAGCAATCCTTGCAATGTTGAAAATTTCCCAATGTTGTTTTTTTGAAACGCCAAACTTTGTTGCTGGAAATGGAAATTTAAAACTATTTTATTTATTGACTGTTTAATAAATAGAAATATTAGTAGTAGAACGCTAGTAGCGTTGTTGTCACAAAACTGATTTTAATTATTATTACCTTAAATTATGGGTTTTCAATGTTTGTTCAATACCGTGTTGTTGTTTTGGGTTTGAAAATAAATCTGACACTTTGAGGCCCGGTACTCACGCTGTCAGTTCGTGGTAAACTAGATGTTGGTAACACGAACAGCAGCGACATTAGCATTCTTAGGTTAATGCTTCTACTGTTTAATACTAATGTTTTTCATTATTTCAGGTTTGTGATTAGCAGTCACCAGAGGGATTGGTTCTTGTTATTCCTCGAGATGAGTCATATTGTTAACTAAACTCCGTGAGCAAGTGTTACAAACAAAACGACGAAACCGAAGTACCGTTTTGATTCATATTACGGACAGCTTCAAATTCCGGATACTCTCGTTTGTATGGGAAACATTTCACACGAAGTGTTTCAATTTTCGCCGTCCAAAAGTTCTCATTTTCGAGGCTCGTTTTATTAGGTTTTTTCCATAAATATCATTGCAAATTTTTAATGCCCAACTACATTAGACGTCTCTTAAGTGGTTGAACGATTTCAATTGATGATTTGACTGTTCCATTAATGATTATCATGAGCTGTCCGTAATTCGAATCAAAGCGTCCGGAATATGAGGCAAAAGTGAGGGAACGTCCGGAATAAGAATCATGAAAAGGCCACATGTTTTGAATAATTTAAAATTATTCAAGTTGCGGACGCGTATTCTTTACCCACCATCCGAAAGTTAAGGGCTTCCGACGCTCGATAACGCTAAAAAATCATACAGAATGATTTATTTTGTATGGTCTAAGCTGGGTTATACTTCACTGAGGCCTTAAGTGTCCGTAATTGAAAAATTATGTTTTTGATTTCTCTGTAACACAGACATTTGAACGAATTTGTGCATTTGAAGAGTTACACACTTAGATTAAATTACTGGGGTCGATAATTTTACTGGGTTTTGGAACTACCGAAAAAGTCAGTAAAATGAAAACTGTCGCCACTCGTAATTGAAAAGCAAATTCCATCATGTTTGATTTTTTATCGATATATGATATAAAAAGAAAGCTCTCTGCTAAATGTCAGTAAAAAATCTCTGTTTTTCGATTTCTGACAATTTTTTTTTAGTTTACTGACTTTTTCGGTAGTTCAAAAACCCAGTTATTTTTACCGAACAGATTTAGTGTGTAGGGGATAATTTCGATCGATAAAACAGCTCAAATTGTCGCTGCAGCGGTTTCAGACCCTTTTATTACACAATTACTGGTGTGAACTGTGAAGGAAATAAAGCAATTTTACTATCCTTCACAAATTCTGGATCTGTGATTAAAATAAGCTAATTCCTTAGCCAGTCCTTCAATCAGTAATGTTTTTAGTCAAAAAAGAGCATGTATTTTACTGTTTTTGAACGACACAGACCATCATGAAGATCAATATTTGGTTTTAGTTCACTTTTCTGCACGAAAGTTTTACGGAATAATCTAACGGGTACACCCGCCAGGGTTACACTATGTTTGCTGCGTCAAAATAATCCACCCACAAAATGCTATTCTTTAAAAAATCTTCATCTCTCTTTGAATTGCTCAGAAACGCTTTCCATTGTGTTGAATTGTGGTTTACTGATAAAAAAAGAATGAAGTTATGTAAAAAATAAGACAGATAAACAGTATAAAAAACCGTAGCTGCAAAACAAATCCTGTGAAATTATTGACATTTCAATCAACAATCTTAAATCATTGCCTACTAAGACTAAACTATATAGTTGGCAGGCAAGAAGTGCCAAGGTCACCCCCCTTTGTTTTATAGCCAGCGTAAAAATCTGGATATGAAAATTGATTGGGGCCCAAATAGCCGTAGCGGTAAACGCGCAGCTATTCAGCAAGACCAAGCTGAGGGTCGTGGGTTCGAATCCCACCGGTCGAGGATCTTTTCGGGTTGGAAATTTTCTCGACTTCCCAGGGCATAGAGTATCTTCGTACCTGCCACACGATATACGCATGCAAAAATGGTCATTGGCATAGTAAGCTCTCAGTTAATAACTGTGGAAGTGCTCATAAGAACACTAAGCTGAGAAGCAGGCTCTGTCCCAGTGGGGACGTAACGCCAGAAAAGAAGAAGAAGATGAAAATTGATTCACTTTATTTGAAAATTTTGGGGAAAATATGAGCTTGGTGCAGTCCCATATTGAATAATAAAGGCATAACAGTCCCCATATGAACCTTCAGCCCAAATAGCAACTGCAAAACGAGATTTGTTTTTAAGTTTATATGTTTGCCATAAAAATCTGTGCGATTGTATTCAGTGCATATAGCGTGCAGAAATATACAAGAAAATTATGAAAATTTGAAAGAGAAAAAAAAATTTCTAACTATTTTAAAGATTGTGTCAGGGTATTTCTTCCGTTTCACTACAACACAAGTGTTAACAGCTCAACTTCCAAATCAAGAACACACTCCACTCTTTATTCGATCGTGTATTTATACATGCATGGATTTTGGTGTTTGTATTCCAAATGGTTGGTAATCGTTCGAACCGACAGTATTAATCTGACAGCATAGCACACGCTTGAAATAATCATTCAGATTTCAAATCTTACAACTATGAGTACTATTCTCTCAATGTCTACTTTTTTCCATATGCGACAGTTATGCCTTTATTTACCAACAAAACCAAAATATAAGTATAACGAAATCACCTGGAGGCTTTGCACGTGCAACATGTTACTTATAAGATGTTGCAAAAAGACCTTCTACGTACAAAAGTGGAAGCCCTCATTTTCGTACGGGGCACTGTGTCCTCATCAAGTAGGTGTGATTAACGGTCTTCGATATACTTCATAAATTACGAAGGTCGTAGGTGTCATCTATTGCTCAGCAATCATAAACTCTATTTATTCGCTAAAATCTTTCGAATAATGGAAAAGTATTGGATTTGTGCCAAAAATTGAGCCAATCCCATATTCGTACACCTAACAAAAATCAAACACACAACATTCAAAAATATTTTTTTATGTGCTAGATGATTGCTCAATATCTTCATTATGTTGTTCAAATGTAGTAGAGTACATTTGGAAAAAAAAATATAAGTGGAAATTTTAAAACTTAAGTAAGTTAAAGAAAAATACCACTTTTTCAATGTTTTTTTGCAAAAACAAACTAGTAAGTCGAACAATAACGTATTTTTTTCCAAGTTTACTTCATGATTACTACAAATACTGAAAGTCTCAAAAGCTTATAATCAGTTTTAGAGTACTTACGAGTGGATATCGGTATCTCATAATTCACAATTTTGGTTAACATAATATTTATAAAAAAAAAATCTAGAACCTAAAATTTGAGTCATTTTTTTCAGTTTTCATACTTGTTTTTAATTATGATTCGTGGTTTACGGCTAATCAGCCGAGTGGAAGTTTGACAACTACCGAAAAACTAAACATTGACGGATTTCACGCCAACTCGACACGCGATTGGCAGCATCCCTTCAGAATTCAATGAAACTTTCTGGATGTAAAAGTATGTGAAACTAAGATACTTTGCATATTTTGATTTTTTTTTTCAAAATCGACCTAGACTAACTTTTGGAAAGGGTCAAAGTTTTTTTACTTGTTTTTATATACCCGTTTAACTCGAAAACGGTAAGACCTACAAAAAAGTGTTGTATGGAGGACTGTCGTGAAATTTCCTGAAGTTTAAGAAAAAAAATATTGAAAAAATAAAAAACATTTTCTACGCTGAAAAAAAATTAATGATTCAAAACTTTAAAGTCGATTTAAAAAAAAACGGCCATTTCAGATTTTGATCATCCTTAAGCAAAAAGTTTCGTAATAAAAATTACTAAAAGTCGCCCATACATTGCAAATTGGGCATATTTTAGGGAATTTTTTTTTCTTACATCGAATTTAAGTCCAAAATGAAGGGGGACGGACCTGGTGTAGTGGTTAGAACACTCGCCTCTCACGCCGAGGACCTGGGATCGAATCCCATCCCCGACATAGTTACTTATGACGTAAAAAGTTATAGTGACGACTTCCTTCGGAAGGGAAGTAAAGCCGTTGGTCCCGAGATGAACTAGCCCAGGGCTAAAAATCTCGTTAATAAAGTCAAACCAACCGACCATCCAAAATGATTTTTTTATTTATTTTTTATTTCGCTTTAAATAGTCCAGTATGATTATATTTTCAAGTGATAAATGAGTTTTAATCATATAGATATCATATTTGTTTTATTGGGAGAAGTTAAAAGAAATAAAACGGAATTGTACAGATTTTTTTTTAATTACATACAATTGATCTCGCACTGCTTATGAGAAAACTCCGTCTAACAATCCGATAGGTTTTTTTATGGTTGGAAAGATATCACAATAATATTTCATTTCTTATTTGGTCAAAGCCAATCTAAACAGGTGTCTGGAAAGGGTCAATGCTTATGAAAAAGAAGTCGTAGTTTGTTTTTATCATGCATTATTATTTTTATTATTGCTATATATCCCATAACGTAATATCTGCACATGAAAATTTGCATTATTTTTGGGCTTTACTGAATAAATTGAATATTTTTGGTTCATCTTCTGAATTGGTATACCATTTGGCTGCCATTTGTGTATCGCTAATAGGCATAAAACAATGATATGTTTTGGGTACTAGGGACAGTTTTAACCTTATCAAACAATTCCACCAATTCCTCTGACATTTTAACATATTGTTCATTAGATATATAACAAAAATTTAATTTGGTGATACATGTATCAGTTTGTTTCACTGCCCAGTCGAATAGTTCTCGCGGAGTTGCGATTGTTTTTTTCCATAGTCTTTTGCAAGACTTGCTCTTTTTGCCATTCGCTTGAGAGTGCCACCAATAGCGTCACAGGGGCCTTTGCCGTGGGATGTGGCAAAAAAGTGCCATTCTGCTTCCAATCCATGTATTTTCTTGATTTTTTTTTATTTTTATAATGAGCTGCAGCTCCATCTGAATCCATCATTTCGCCACCATCCGAACGTTGTTTTTTCTTAGACGGACTTCTGTGGAGCCTGATCACTAAGCGGCATCTCTCACAAATATGCATCGTTTCATAAACCTGATGACTATGTTCCATAGCACGTATGTTTTCGATCATTGGTGACAAGTTTCGTAACTGGCTACGCCTGCACTTAGGATTGTTTATACAACATCTCGAAATTTTAATGCGCGCTAAATCTTGTTGATTCATTTTTAAATTCTTTTCACAAATGACTTGGATAAAATGAAAAGAGTTTTATTGACATCAAGCTTAAATAGTTATCTGCATAGGTAGAACGACAATTGTAAGTTAAATATCTTTCTTTCTATACACTATACAACACGGTGGTTGTTGAGTAACTCAGGTCGTTAACGGACATTAGATAACAATACAAACATATTCATTATTTCCTATTCATCTGGCGTGTAACGCAGGTACGGTTAGTAAGTTTTTTTTTCAGAAAACTTTTTCTAGAAAAGAATTTAATGGGGTATGGATAAGGTTATTACTTTTTAATGTTTGCAATACTGTTGTAATATCTTGTAAACCATAAAAATCCGTCAGATTGTTAGACGAAAGTGATTTTCTCATAGGCAGTATAATTCCGTTTTTAACTATTCCCAATAAAAAATATAATCTATTTTATGATTCGAACTCATTTATTACTTGAAAACACGATCATATTTGACGATTCATAACAAAATCTTTGAAAAAAAAATTCCAGTATTGGACTTGAAAAATTCGTTATTAAAAAAAACTTTTTTCCCTAAAATATACCCAATTTGCAATGTATGGACGACTTTTAGTAAACTTAATTGCGAAACTTTTTGCCAAAGAACGATCAAAATCTGAAATGGCCGTTTTTTTAAATCGACTTTAAAATTTTGAATCTTTTTTTTTTTCAGTGTAGAAAATGTTTTTAATTTTTTCAATACCTTTCTCTAAAATTTCAGGAAATTTCACGACAGTCCTCCATACAACACTTTTTTGTAGGTCTTACCGTTTTCGAGTTAAACGGGTTTATAAAAAAGTAAAAAAAAACTTTCCAAATGTTAGTCTAGATCAGTATTAAAAACAAACTATTTAAAGTATCTTAGTTTCACATACTTTTACACCCAGAAAGTTTCATTGAATTCTGAAGGGGTGTTGCCAATCCCTTTGTCGAGTTGGCGTGAAACCCGTCCATTACATATGCTTTGCAATTGGATTAAATGGACAAATTGATGTGAAGTTTTGCGAAAAATTTACACGTCTTCTCAGTGAGAATTGAACTCACCACGACTCCCTGATCTCTAGTTAGGGCGCGTTGCCCCTACGCCATGAGAGGAAAGAGGTGCACTTTGCGAGGAAGGACCACGTGATTATTGAGCTGAAATCGAATTCAGGTTAACTTCTGCGTCCATGAGTCATCTCGTGGCGTAGGGGTAACGCGCCCTAACTAGAGATCAGGGAGTCGTGAGTTCGATTCTCACCGAGAAGACGTGTAACTTTTTCGCAAAACTGCACATCAATTTGTCCATTTAATTCAATTGCAAAGTATATGTAATGTTTAGTTTTTCGGTAGTCCCAATTATTGATGAAAGATGCCTCGTGCAAATGTTCTGTGGAAACATGGTTTCAAAGTGATAAAAGCGTTTTTTTTTGTTTGTTTGTTTTTTTTTTTTTTTTTTAATTTCGAATTCGTTTCGCGCGACTCGTTTTTCTATATCCTGTCTCTGTGCTGGGCATATTGCTTACAAAATTGAATGTGTTTTGTGGATGCTCGATTGAGGATCTTGCGGTGCGTGACGGACGGATCAGGACAGCTCTCGACTATTGGAGGATGTATCAAACTTGTCTAACAGTTAGAGGTTAGTCCCAAATTTCTGACTTGGGTAACGGATGAGAAGGAGGCAATCCTCATACAATGGTCTAGGACTGTACCACCTACGAATTTGTGCGAAATGCTTAATTATAATGCTAATGCTAATATCACCAAAAGGAAGTAACTTCAAAACGGGCCGTTTATACTTTTTTAAGACACGGACACCCTCTTCAGCCATTTAGCTGCACAGATTGTAACTTAACACTAGACAATGGACAAGCATGTTCCAGTGGCACAGCCGAGAAACATTCATGTCGAAAAGTTTCAATGGCTGAAGCGGGAATCGAACCCACACCCCATGACACGAAGCGCTTAAATGCCTGACGACACTAAACGCACGGCCACGGGTCCAACTTTTGTCCATATAAACCGTTGCAGCTAATGAAATCGACTAGTGATCACAGATTTGATGAAGATTTGTTTTTCTAAATAACGGTCTGGGGAACACCGTGTTAACCGCTGCTTGCTCCTGTAAACCTCTACCCATCACATCATCAACCAGTTTTACGAGATTGATTAAAATGTGATCGCTTTCCCCAAACTTTCTCCATCGCCGCCCCCCTCATCCAGCAGCACGCGGAATGCAACGAAACCTCATCCGGGAAAATCAATACTCTCGAAGTAGGTGTAGGGTAGCCGCAGATGCTAAAACGTGAACATAACTTCCGTCCCTCCGTAGGCACTATGATGCCCCATTCCTCGATGGAGTCAAAAGAGTATTGATTGCTCTCAGGTGACGGCGACGGCTATGGAGAGCACAAATTAAATCAAACCGTAGGTATAGCCCGTACCGAGGTCGAGCCTTCACCTCGAAGGATTGCCGCCGAGCCAAAGTGTGGAATTAAAGTGATTTAAATTTTCCGGAAAAACGCACCGGCTTTCCTGCGGCAGGTGGTCGTTGTCGTCGATGCCATCGACAGCAACTAAAGTCGCTTGTTGAATGTTCTGCGGAGCGGTCCTTTAAATGTATGATTTCAATCTTGGTGTAAACTATGCTGACCATTACGGGCAAACGTTGATTGTGAAGTAGGTTGGCCGGACTTGAATGTTGTGTACTCATGACAGGTCTACGCTGAGAAAAGTAAAATCAAGTAAATGACACCTATCAATTACATTTGGCTTCTAGGACTTAACTTTTTTCAACTCAAAACGTTGATTCCTTTATTAGCATTAGTTCAAATATTACATTCATTTGTTATATCTTATCAGAATTTTTATAGTTAAGCTGATTTCATTTGCTTATAAGAAAAAAAAACTTTCAGTTAACTTAACCTAACTTAACCTAAATATGTAACGCAATAATCGTGGCAATAGAAGACAGCAACGATTTTTTATTTTTAAAATCATTAAAAATTTTACTTGACATTTGTTGCAATGTTTCAACATTGGATATTATATGTAACTCATTAGTACTAGACTAGGAAGGGATTTTCAGAATCATTTTATTTTGAATCCTCTGCAGAGCTTTCTTTCTGGTATTACAATAACTAGTCCATATTGGTACAACATATAACATCGGCCTGAAAATTGTTTGAACATCAAAAGCTTGTTTTTAAGACAAATCTTTGATTTTCTATTAATGAGTGGATTAAGACATTATATTTATTAAATTTGGTTTGACTGTCATCAACGGAATTTTTTAAACATATTTTTTATCTAGCATGAGCTATAGATACTTAAATTCATCTGACCAATTTATTGGAACCCCTCTCATCGTGACAACATGTCTACTTGAAGGTTTCAAATAAGAAGTTTTGGGTTTATAAGGGAATAAGTAGATGAAAAAAACGAATTTAGTACTATACCATTTAATTCCACTTCCACTAGAGTAGTTTGTATCCTTTGACAGATAAGCGTATCTGCCAAAGGATACAAACTCTAGTGGAATTAAATGGTATAGAACAAAATTCGGTTTTTTCATCTACTTATAGGTTTTTTGCTAAACAGCTCGAAGATTTATTATTATGAGGGAATGTTATTAGTTGTGTTGGTTGATAGGTAAAAGAAATCTCGCAGCAGCGTTTCAATTTGCGCAGCTCAAAGCTAAAAATAGATAAGTGTTTATTAGACTTCTTTTCAGAAAATTGTGCCATAATCCATACATTTGGTTTCGCCTATCGGTTCAGAACCCTACCGGATAATGCCAAGATTCCTATGGTAGATATACCTGCGCTAGCAAAATGATGATAATTTAGTTACTCATTGTATCACATAATCGACCTAATTCATACCTTGTCGCACGTATTCAACAATTTGAGCTTCAATTTATCGGATTTATAACTGGAAACAGCTATTAATTTTCGAATCTGCGATAGGAATAATACAATAGGAGTTCAATACAATAGATTCTTAGGTTATCGAATTAATTATACACTGATCATTACCGGCGCCCTTTGGCAAACCACCTCAATATTGCAATCCACGATCTACACAAAAAATGCGGTATTTTGGTAATCAGCAATCACTTAACTCAATAAAAAGCATAGAAATAAATCGTAAATGTGCCAAATTCAAAGAGCTCAACAATGTAATGCACGTTTCACCCACTTCACTGTGCTTTTCAATTCTTAATGTCTAGGTAGCTCTCGATCTATCATACAGTCGGATTCTGCATACCGCTCCGGTTGTCATCGTGCGTGCTGCCAGAACATCCCCCGCCCCGTGGATCGACGGGAGGGTTCTCCGTAGATCCACCCAGCTCCATAACAGCCAGTTTAACAACAGGACGCTTCAACTTACCACTCGCTGTTCTTACAATTACTTGACGGATTCTACCGTCCTTTCCGGGAAAGACCTCATCTACAATACCTCTCGTCCAAGATCTTCGTTTACCTTCCGCTACGTACACGAGGTCGCCGACCTTCAGGGATTTCGCCTCGTTTAGCCACTTAGACCTTTTGTTGATTGTAGGAAAATACTCTTTCGACCATCGCTCCCATGCGACGTCCGCTAGCTGTTGTGAACGCGCAAAACTGCTTCGAAGGGCCTGTCCTAGGTCCTCTGGTGGTTCCAGCGGTTCATGTGCGCCGGATGAGCTGTTCAAGAGGAAATGGTTAGGCGTTAAAGCCTCAGGATTGTCCAGCTCTTGCGGCATATAAGTAAGTGGTCGAGAGTTGATCAGCCCTTCAGTTTCGACCAGCGTAGTCCACAATATTTCGTCGGTGAGTTTTCGGCCATCTTCCAATGCAGCCATGGCTTCCTTAACGCTCCGCACCATTCTTTCCCACACTCCGCCCATATGGGGTGCGGAGGGGGGATTGAACGACCATTTCGTCCGCGCATCAGTAAAAGTACCGGCACACTCCAGGTCGATTCGCTCCACCTGTTTCTGCAGTTCTCGACTGGCACCGACAAAATTGGTGCCATTGTCAGAAAAGATCTCAACCGGTGACCCACGCCGACGGATGAATCTACGAATTGCCATAATGCAGGAATCGCTCGACAGGTCATAGGCAACCTCTAGGTGGACTGCCCGAACGACCATGCACGTAAACACCACGACATATCTCTTTTCCTTGCGCCGACCTACGGAGACCTCCAGCGGACCCATGTAGTCTATACCAACGTAGCTGAAAGGTCGAACATTGGACACCAATCGTTGTTCCGGTAAGGGAGCCATTCGTGGAGGATGAGGCTTGCATTTGTTCACTTTGCAGGACAAGCAGTTCCGGGAATTTTTTTTCCACCACCGACCGTAGATGTGGGATCTCGAATCGCTGGCGAACTTCGTTAACAACGGTCTCTTTGTTCGCATGACCATGTCTATGATGATAGTGTTCCAGTAGCCGTTGAGTGATCGGGCTGTCCTTAGGAAGAATGATTGGAAATCTTGCATCGAAACTGGCGTACGCAGCATCAGCGGTTCTTCCTTCCATTCTGACTACTCCATATTCGTCAGCAAAGGGAGAAAGTCTGTATAACGGACTGTCTTTCTCCACGGGTGTCCATTTGTCAATCGGCCGATCACGGTTGTTCATCAGGGTTCAGACTTCGTCTGGATAGTATTCTCCTTGAACCATCCGCCAAAAAAAACGTTCAGCTTGTTGAAATTCTACCTGCTTCAGTGGAACAACCTGCGCAGCTACTGTCCGTTTTAGTAGCTTCTCTTGATTTCTAGTTATGGGAATAGTCTCTATTGGGTGTCCCGCGATTCGCAATCGGCAGTTGCTGATAAACCGGTACACGCATGCGACGGTTCGTAATAGAACAGTCCACTTGGAGATTCTGGAAGGATAGATCATTCTTACGGGCACCGAAATATGAGCAATCAAATATCTCGACCGTGTTGGCCTTTACGCGTTGCTGTGGCCATAGATCCTCTGGATGGTACAGGAACGCGGGACCTTTGAACCAGCTACCGTTCGAATCAGGCTCTGTGTCGTCCACCCATTTTGTCAGACAGTCAGCTATATTTTTCTTCGTTGGAACCCATCGCCAGTTCTCCGTTTGGGTCAGCGACAGGATCTCCCCGATACGATGAGCAACAAACTGCTTGTACCTCCTGTGATCCGAACGTATCCACGAAAGAACGGTCGAAGAATCCGACCACAGATACACCTTGCGGGGCTTCAGCGAATGGTTTGTCATAACGGTGTTCAGCAGTTTCGCTCCTAGCACGGCTGCTTCCAGCTCCAGTCGGGGTATCGACAAGTGTTGTAGAGGGGCTACTCTGCTCTTGGCCATGATCAACGTGCAGTGCACTCGTTCGTAGTCGTCCGTTATGCGAAAATACACCGCGCAGCCATAACTGGCCTCGCTGGCATCGGTAAACACATGACACTGCAACGACTTATAACAGCGTGGATCTACATCACCGAAGTAGCATCGTGGAATGCTGAGGTCTTTAAGTGTCGGCGCTGTCGTAGTAGTCGTCCATATATGTTTTGTCTTTAATCGCCGCCGCCGCTTGAGGAAACTCTTTCGCCCACTTGTCGGCGTTCACTCGCAGCACATGCTGCGCAACGCATGGCGAACATGTGGCACCAAACATTGCTACGTCAGCGATGTAGACTTCCGGTGGCTGTTGGGAATCAGAGCGAAACAGGAAGCACTGGAAATACTTGTCCGATGTTCGCATACGCAGCTGCAAAAACATTTCTCGAATATCGCCTCCGAATCCGACGCGCTTCTCGCGAAATTTGCAGATCACGGACGGAAGCGATACTAGCAGGTCTGGGCCCTTCAGTAATTGGGAATTGAGAGAAATGCCATTGACTTGCGCCCTCGCGTCCCACACCAGCCTCTTCTTCTGCTTCTTCGGGTGAGTCACTAGGCCTAGCGGTAAGTACCAAACCTGTCTTCGACTGATCTCTATCAGTTCTTCCTCGGTGGCCTTATGTATATAGCCCTTCTGTACGAAGTCGTTGATCTGCTGATTCACTGCATCGCGCAAACTCGGATCTTTCGCTAGTTGAGCCTCGAAACTTTTCAGTTGCTTCATTGCCATCGGGAGACTATTCGGTAGTTTGGCGTCATCGGCTTTCCAAAGTAGAGCAGTTTCATATTTTCCGTCCACGAACTTTGTAGAGCACTCTAAGATTTCGCGAGCTCGCTTCTCGTCGGTGGATTCCAGCGGAGGTGTCGACCGGATCATCGAGTCTTCTAGGATAAACTGCTGCCGAACTAGGTCGTTCAACTCTCGATCAGCGCCACAGTTGCATTCGTGAATGTTGACGAATCCCTCCTTCGCTCTCCCATTTCCAATCGGTCCATAGACAGACCAGCCTAGCAGCGATTTCACGGCGATTGGTTCTTCGGGGCGGCCGACACAACTATCCAATGGAGCGAAAAGACTTAGATTTTCAAGCCCGAGCAGGATCCTAGGAACAGCTTCAGAATACGACGAAACGGGTAGATTTCGGAGGTGTGGGTACCGCTCCGATAGTTCCTTCATGGCCAGACTCTGGTTCGGAAGCTTTAGCTCTTCAACAGTGTGCGCATTCTTCAATGCAAAACGACGGGGTAATCCTTTTCCCGCTATTTCGCAATCAACACGCTTCGAATCGTTCTCGTTCCTCATCACGCTCGAAGTCCAAAGCAGCTCTAGTGGTTCAGCGACACCGTTAGCTCCAAGCTGCCGCGCCAAGCCAGCCTCTACGAGTGTCAATGAAGACCCTTCGTCCAAGAAGGCGAAAGTCTCACATTTACGGTTCTCGTTGAACAATGTAACTGGAATGATCCTAAACAGGACCGACCGCTGCGGCCGCTGATGCGTATGGCACTCCGATGCTTTGGATTGTGATGGACGTTGCTCTTGCTTCGGACGATGAAGAAGCGGGTGGTGACGATCTCGGCAGCTCCCAACGTTACACCGAAATCTCGATCGGCACCTCCATTGGCCGTGGTCGAACAAACAAACCTCACACAGTTTCCATCGTTCAACAGCCTTTAGACGAGCGTCCAGGCTCAGTGTCTGGAATTGTTCACAGTTCCGTACGCGGTGGTCTATCTTGCTGCATATTAGGCAAGGCTGTCTCTCTTTGCTGCGGCTTTGCGAATCGGCGACCTCTTCATGGGCGTACACGTGTCCCTTCTCCTTCAGTTTGTCCCTGTCGGCTCTTGAAACTGCCGACTTCTGCTGTATTGGCATCGTGACTTCGCTGGCGTCGTTCACAAGCTCCTCCATGAACATCCCGAAGTGCCTAAGCGTTGGATCGGCGTGAGCTCGCTTAAATCTTGCCCACTCGAGTTTGATGGATGCTGGCAACTTCTCCACTAACTCGCCAAGCAGCGTAGGATTCGACATATGACTTCGAAGGTTGGCGGCCTCCAAATGATCGCATAACTGTTGCACCGTCAAACCAAAGTTGATCAACGAATCCAATCGTTCCGGTTTTGGTGCCTCCGCCCGGTGTACCTTGTTCAGCAAATTCTTCACCAGTAGTTCTGGTCTACCGAACAAGCGGCGTAGGGTATCCATTATCGTCCTCACATTCTGAGGAAACATCAGCTTCGTGACGACGGCGTCTCTCGCTGCCCCTCGCAAGCACTCCCGCAGCCGGATGATATTTTCAACGTCTGTGAAGCCACACGCAACGTTGGCCGTCTCGAAACTGTGGACGAATATTGGTCAATCATCCGGGTCGCCAGAGAACGTGGGCAACTTCTTCGGCCAGATTTGCCTTGCCGCTATCTGGTTGGCGTTCGGCCCCGCCCCGTGCAATCCTGGTCGCATTTCATTCATCGGTCCTTCTAAGCATCCACTAAGCGCTGGCAGCATACCAGCATTGAATCCGGCTTCATTCTGGACGGCACTGGGAAGATGCATCCGGTTTTCGCAGCCTTCACGGTTCCCTTGGAGGTTAGGAACTCCTTCCAGGGCGACGGGTTGCATCTCGTTCCCAAAATCTCCACGCTGGTTCGGGAAACCGAGAGGTGCATTGAATCTCAAATATTCCACTTGGCGATCGTTCTCCAAGTCAGCTGGCTGTAGCTGAATCGGTCCGACTACGGATGGTGGTCGAGGTCTATAAGATCTTACCACGGACGGCGGTTGAAGTCGATTCGATCCTGCCTCGATATTCTGCGGATTGTACTCCGATTTGTGCGTTACACTATTGTCGTCTTGAATCGGTTTCAAGTTCTGCTGGTCCTGCAGCCAGGCCTTCGTTCTAGTCCGACTACTGGAATTGCTGCTGCTCTCCTCGTCGGCAATTTGCTCCTTCAGTTCGAACTTGTCTCGCAGATACTTCTCTCGCTTCGCTAGTTCCTTAACCTTTATCGCGTGTTCTTGCTCCTTGAGCTGCTTCTCCTTTTCAAGACGGATCCGTTCCTCTTCTACTCGCGCCCGTTCGTCCATCAACTTCTGCTCCTCCAATAGTCGGTCCTCTTCTAATCGCTGCAATGCCAATTGCGCTCGAGCTTTGGCGGTAGAAGTGCTGGATTTGGTGGATTTCTTCTCCCCGTTGGGACTTCTGGATTCTTTTTCGGAGTGATTAAGCCGCTCCCCCAGCAACACACATGTTATAATAGTGTTATATCAACTGATATATGACCAAAATTAGTCATTTATTAGTTGATAATACACAATTATAACATGTGTGTTGCTCGGGTCGAGCCGGGGATAGGAACAACGACGGTAATCGATTTCTCGGAGGTTTTCGACTGCTGGGATGCTTTCGATTTCTCCAAATTCTTCTGGCTGGCGGCACTTGACTTCGGGATCTCGCTCGATGCTGCACCGAGGACAGTCAAGCTAGCCGACTGCTTCCTAACTCCCCTTTTCTTAGTACCGGTTGGTTCGGCAGGCGGTTCGGTTTGGCAAGTGCTGCATCTCCAAGACCGTTTTAGAACCCCTGGTGACACCTTAGCACACGTGTAGTGGTACAACACCTTGAACCCATCGCAGGACACCATTCCGACGTCGGCGGAATTCGGTCGGTTGCAGGCGCCGCAATCATGGGCATCGTCCTTCGGCATCTTAAGCACAAATCTTTGAGGATGTTGGTTGATAGGTAAAAGAAATCTCGCAGCAGCGTTTCAATTTGCGCAGCTCAAAGCTAAAAATAGATAATTGTTTATTAGACTTCTTTTCAGAAAATTGTGCCATAATCCATACATTTGGTTTCGCCTATCGGTTCAGAACCCTACCGGATAATGCCAAGATTCCTATGGTAGATATACCTGCGCTAGCAAAATGATGATAATTTAGTTACTCATTGTATCACATAATCGACCTAATTCATACCTTGTCGCACGTATTCAACAATTTGAGCTTCAATTTATCGGATTTATAACTGGAAACAGCTATTAATTATCGAATCTGCGATAGGAATAATACAATAGGAGTTCAATACAATAGATTCTTAGGTTATCGAATTAATTATACACTGATCATTACCGGCGCCCTTTGGCAAACCACCTCAATATTGCAATCCACGATCTACACCAAAAATGTGGTATTTTGGTAATCAGCAATCACTTAACTCAATAAAAAGCATAGAAATAAATCGTAAATGTGCCAAATTCAAAGAGCTCAACAATGTGGTGCACGTTTCACCCACTTCACTGTGCTTTTCAATTCTTAATGTCTAGGTAGCTCTCGATCTATCATACAGTCGGATTCTGCATACCGCTCCGGTTGTCATCGTCCGTGCTGCCAGTACAAGTTGTGTTATTAAATCATTAGAAGAAATCTTCCATTTTTACAAGTATGAGGAAAACATATCAAAATTTGTATGAAATCTGCTACAGGACCTGCTACCGCATAAAAATGACTTCCCTGAGGTAACCCAGGTAAATCAGGTGTGAAAATATTGTATAATATTGGTTGGCTGCCTTGAGGAAAACCAGCTCTTACAAGATGTCTTTCTGACTTAGAGTTGTGATAAGTAACTTCGAGTCTACGTTTTAACAGGTAACTTTGAATTGTTCTGACAATGTATGTTGGAAAATTATTATTTTTTTAAATTTTATCTTCATGCCAAACATTGTCGAATGCTTTTTTTATGTCTAGGAAAGCAATGCTAGTTGAATAGCCTTCAGATTTGTTGGAACAAATTAAATACATTACACGTAAAAGTTGATGATTGGTCATATGTCCATGTCGGAATCCAAACTTTTCATTGAAAAAAAAAAATGAAATCGTTGATGTGAACCATCATTCGGTTAAAAAACACTGAAAAGAGCAAGCTGATTGGACGGTAGCTAGAAGCTTTGACAAGATAGTTATCCAGTTTTAAACGTTTAGTTTTTATATTAGGTGGTCAATACTGCTAAAAAGACATGAAATTTGGTTAGTACCATAATCATATAGAAAACCTATTTGACAATGTTACTTTTTCACGGCCATATCACACTTGTAAATCGAATTGTTTGCACTCCTAACACTTTTGCAACGAAATGAAGTGAGAAAAACTTGTTATTTGCATGCAGAGCAGGACACCAATTAAACCTACCAGGTAGGAGAAAGGATAAAAATGAGATCCGATCTCCGCGGCGATAAGGCAAAATACGATGCAAATTTATACGTAAAAGCCGTAAAAAGTGTTCAGCGTCATGTAGAAAAGCGACAGTCGTAAAAAACCGAACAAGAATCCCCCGCTGAATGCGATTACCCGCGAAGGAGTCGTTCGCGCAGATGGCATCGTTTTTCGAGGGTGGGGGAGGGCTTAGCGGGATATCTTGGTATCTAGCAGTGGTAGATTTTTTTTTGGAGTCGATCCGAACATTGTGACCTCGGAAAACTGGATACCCCAAATCCGTAGAGGGAACCTAGAAAAAGGGTAACGAAATACAAGAAAATTTTTATTGCCTCGATCATGAATAAAAATTCTTGCTCGTTGATTATTTCCCTTGTAAGTGTCATTAAATTTTTACGACTCCCTTCGCGGCCATTGGGGTTCTTGCTGGGGAGGACTCGAACCGGACGCGAAAGAGCGTTGGACATGTCTTTGATTTAGTGCTTTTCTTGTTCAATGCTTCCCCACCGCCTCTCCGATCTCAGGGACTGCGTGTGGTTGTCCTTTTTTCTGTTCCTTTTCTAGGGTGGTAAGAGGCACTATTATGGGCGTAGCCAGAGGGGGGCAGGGCAGTAATTTTCTTTAATTTCAATAAAAATTACTCAAGGTGTTCTTCCAGCAAGTAGCACTTAGCTTCTTTCGTTGGTATTTCTGTCAATATGTTTTCAAAACTTTCTTTGGAGGTTTGAGTAATACTTCAGATTATTATATTTTTTTTAATATTCTTTAAATATTTTCCTAAGCATTACTTCCCGGATGGCACTAAGAATTTCCCCAGGCATTACTATAAAAATCTTATGACAACTATTTCAGGATTTTCTTTAGGAAATTTTCCGAGATTTCACAGAAGATTTTTTCTAAGATGTTAATATAAGACTTTTACTTTTGAACATTTTTTCGAAATTTCCTCGAAAATTCATACAGAGATTTGGGGAAATTTTTAAGGGCTAACTCAGTTAATAATTCTGTAATTTATGTAGATAAGTTCCTCTCCAGGTACTCCTCTAATTTTTATAATATGTCGAACAGATTTCTTCCGAAATAAATCCAGTTATATTTCTCTGAATATTCATTCAGGAATTCTTCCAAGGGACCGTCCATGAATGATGCAGTATATTTTCACTGATTTTTACCCCCCCACCCTTGAAAATTGTGTAGCTTAATAAACTAACTGCCCCTCTCCGCGATGTTTACACCATTTTCATCTCTTCAATGAATGTTCCAATCCTCTGAGCAGAATCTCAAATAGAGAAACTTAAAAGTAGATGGAGTACCATGTACCTTTTAATTCCGCTCCTAAATGCTTATCTTTGACAGATACGCGTATTTCGACTACCACTTGCAGTCTTCTTCAGTGTCAGTTACTCGTATCCACCATTTTCATGCAAAAGTGTGCAGAGACTTGAATGAAATTCGTTAGTTCATTTAGGACCGCTCGACCTTCCCCTTGCTCTCTGATGGAAATCCTCGCTACGCCCATGGGCACTACTGTGACAAGTGGTCAACCTCCGGGAAGCGGGTGAACTTTTAATATGCAAAATTTGTCTTTTCGTGATTAATTATGAAAATGCCTCCGTGGACATGTCCTGGGCGGTGTAGCATGGGATGTCTTGAAAGCGGAGCATATTTTATTTCATTGCTACTCATTGGAGGACATGGGGCACTTTTATCATAATAAATCTTCATTCTGTGACACGCACTTCCGGGTGACAAGCGATGTCGTTCCTGAGTTCTCGACCGACGAAAAGGCAGAAGGTGGTTCGAATGAGGTCATATCGTCATCTACTGTTTTCAAATAAATTAGTATTGGATGCACGTTAAATCCTCCCGTGCCAATGTCAGCATACCATCTGGTTGGGTAAAATTCGAATCATCTTCGGTTTACTCCTGATCCGATCCGGAATCCATGGCTAACGTGCAAAGGCACTAAAATTGATTTCTCTCGTCAAACAAAATTCGTCACGATTCTTACGACACATCCCCTTGAGTCGGTCGGACAAGCGTCTTCCTGGTGTTTCTAACGTCTCTATGCACATAAGTACAAGCGATAAGACACAAAAACCGACCGCGATCGTGCGGGTGGCACTCATTTTAGCTTCTAAAAGGCAACAGTTGGTGTTACGGCGCGATTTAACATATGTAGGATGGCGGTATCCGTGGCGGATATACGCTTTGACACCGAGTTTTAAACAGCATAAATGTTTAGTGAACCCTTGGTTAGCTCAAAACAAAACTGCTATAGATGGTGATAAACTCATTTGCGACAAAGCGGAGATACTAATAGGCATCAAATTAGATTGAAGCTGTTATGCTACATATAATACGAAAAATGGTTCCGGTGTGTCTGGCGGAGACTGTTTGAATTTTTCGTTTTGTTTCGAAATATTGGTCGTTAACCCTTGAAAGGTTTTGTAGGTGTTGCACTTTTTTGTTCATCCTATCCTTTAACCCGATTATAAATTCTCAAAATTTTACCGGTTTTGTGTAAAAGAATAGTTGCACCTTCCAATGCATCTACAAAGTTTTGGATAACGGATAACAATCCGGGTATATGACCCGAATTGTATTACAATATATTTTGAATATTATTTAGTGAAAGTGTATGAGCTAAGTATGTATCAAGTCTTGCCATCTCATATGCAACTTTTTTGGAATAATATAATCCCTTGATTATTCAGCTATAGGTGGCCGGAACTCACAGTATGCGGTCTAAGTATATCGATATCGAACGAAATAAAACAGAATGTTGCGAAATATTGAGCTCATTTCGTGATAAAACAATAATATTTAAAACACCGATAGATAAAAACTAAAACGGTCTAAGTTAATAAACGGAAATTTCTTAAACATTCATTTGATAGTGCTGTTGACGAGCCATGAAAATGTTTTTGTTCAATCTCCGGCCCATCTCTTGTAAAAAGTTCAAACGCCAGCTAATGTGGCCAATTAACTACTTTCAACTTGCAGTGTTGGGGCCTTCCTTAGCCGAGTGGTTAGAGTCCGCGGCTACAAAGCAAAGCCATGCTGAAGGTGTCTGGGTTTGATTCCCGGTCGGTCCAGCATCTTTTCGTTATGGAAATTTCCTTGACTTCCCTGGGCATAGAGTATCATCGTACCTGCCACACGATATACGAATGCGAAAATGGCAACTTTGGCAAAGAAAGCTCTCAGTTAATAACTGTGGAAGTGCTCATAAGAACACTACGCTGAGAAGCATGCTCTGTCCCAGTGGGAACGTTAATGCCAAGAAGAAGAAGAAGAACTTGCAGTGTTGCCTATGAGATAGTATGTTAAGAGACCTCAAAAAGATATTGTCATAAGTAGCTATTCATCTAATTATCATATTTAATTCCTTGGTTGCTACACCCGACCAGACGGAAGAAACAAGATTATAACAGAATGTGTTTCCCTGATATGATTTTTTTATATCACCAGTTGTTATAAAACATGTACCGTTAGTAGTTAAAATAACAAAAATTCTAACAAAATTTGCACCAAATTAAACTAAAATATAACAAACCCTGTAACAATTATATCAAAATTATTATAGAATGTGTTGCAAGGATGTTACAAAATAGCAAAATGATTGCAAACTATGTTACTGTTTTTGACATCAGATGTTATTTGCAACAAATTTATAAATGCGATGTCAAAAATATAACAAATGTTATTATAAATGTGTTAATGAAATATAACAAGTTGAGAACAAAGCCATCTTGATAGCAAAATTTTATCAACTTCTGTTATTGTTAACTGCTGCTGATAGGAATGTGTTATAATTTTGTTATGTGGTTCTGGTCGGGCACTCACCCATCTACGCTACAGGTCACCCATATACACTGATGGAGAATGTATGTGTCATATTAATGTGACAGAAGGAATATCCACTAAAAAAATTGAGTTTAATCAATTTTTAATAGCTATTTTATTAGTTTTTCTGCAAACTCATCCAAGACTTTCTTAAGAATCCAGGAGAGATCTGAAGAGAGTGCACTGAAGAAGCCCAAGCAATCGTGTTTGTTGTTTTTTCTCGTGTCGGTGCGGTTCCATGTTCCTGCGTTGGAATCAAGGTCAATCATGTCCTGTTCGCGTTGTGCGAGTGCGAAAAGATATTCGTGTTCAGTCGTGGATGGTTTACAAACTGGCGTGCTTGTTTCATGTTTATGATTACACATTTATATCGAGGCAATGTTACGTTCTGCATTTTTCAAACAAACTATGGATAGTTCGTCACTGCCAATGTTGGCATAAACTCTTATTCTGTTTTATATAATTCTAATATACATATACCTTTTTTTTACCTTTGATTAGTTCATATTACAGCCATTCCATGAAAAACTGATCTAGTGGGTCACCGAATTCCGTGAAAATTTGCTATTTTGTTCCTTATCCGAAATAAGGATACACGTATTTTTGGATTTTTTGATTAGGGTGACCATTTCCAAAATAGAGTGACCAGAAAAATCGCGATTTTGCAAAATTTTTATTTTTAAAATAATTATAACTTTTGAACCGTTCGACCGATTTTCAATCTTTTTGGACGAAATGAAGGCTAGAAATTTTGACTTTTCAAGAAAAATATAAAATTTCACGAAAATTGTGTTTTTTACATGGAAAAACTCAATAGTTTCCGTTTTTTCGTATTTTGAAGGCCTCGGGACCAAAGGGGCTATTGCTGTTCTCATTTTTTCTTGAAAGTTCAGAAAATTTTACGTTTACTGTCAAATTTTCAGCGATGTATGTTTTTTTGTTTATGAGATATATTTTTTTGGAAATAAAAAATCAGTCATTTTTCATCGGCACACACTGTAGATCTCAGCGCATTAAATTTTTAATGTTTCAAAAAAATCATAACTTTTGAACAGCTCAACGGATTTCCAATATTTTTTATGGAATGAAAGCATAAGTTTTCAACTTTTCAGAAAAAATATTTTAAAAATTTTGAGTCTGAATTAAGGTTTTTGAATCATAAAAACTTTTTTTTTTTTTCATTTATTCTGGTTTCCAATTAAATCTACTCAAGTTTGTTGACATCAAAAAATCAGGAGTTGTTGTGAGCTTTGAATGGATATATTTGTTTACGTTTTGAATCAAGCAGATCTCAATGTCGCTCAACTTCTACAGGTATCCTCAACTTATCCATGAATGACCGCCAGTGACTCATCAAGATATTTCTTTTGATGTTTTTTTCTGAATTTTACCAACAATGTTTGATTAACCCTAGCTTCATTATTTGCCACAAAAAATACCCAAATCGCTATAGCTTTTTTGTTTCTAAATATTTTTATGCCATTTTTTCACAATTACACAAAAAGTTCTTCTATTTTCAGAATCTGCGTCGGTATTGATGATTGGTTATCTGATTTTGAAGAAATTACGATTTTCCTTGGGTACCGACATTCCCCATACGCAATTTCCTTGGCCGCCATTTTGTTTTTAGTAATGTTATAAAACTAAAACATGGGCTATACAAAATCAGGTAATTAGGAGCTTTTCTGAAAAAATCATACAAACCCGTTGGGTTGTCTCCAATAATACTCAAAATTTCAAAATCATGTTAGTTTAAAGTTTTCAAGATATAAACTCCATTGCACGAGTTTGGGTTCACCGCCTAAAAAACATACAATAATGTTCTGTCCATATTTCTGTTATTAGACGTCCAATTGAAACCCTCAAAAGACAAAGAGTTGTTCTTCAAAATTCTGAATTTTGTGTACTAAATTTTAACTTAAAAATGTGATATTTTTCAAAAAACACACTGGAAAAACATGGTTTATTTCCTCAGCATTGGATCGACCTAAATTATAAACCAATGTGTCATTAGAATCGTAATTTTATATTATTTGAAGAACACTTACGAAACTTTTGCGGAAAAATATTCAAAAACAATGAAACAGTCATTCAATTCATTGTGCAAAAGTTTGAGTTCACCCCTTAGTATCGGGCAAAAGTTTGGGTTCACCCATAAACTTACTTAAAACACGAAAAATCTTTAAACTGCCAAACCAATGATGTACGCGCCATTATTTGCATTTGAAAAAGCTATAAACTATTAAAATCGGTTGAAGTTATAGAGAAAAAAGATCTGCGTGCGGCTCAGGTGATTCCAAACTTTTGTACGATCATGAATCATACTAAGGGGTGAACCCAAACTTTTGCACTATGACTTGAATGACTGTTTCATTGATTTCACTGCGGTACACGTTTTTGTCTCAAGTACCAAAATACCACTGTTTACTAAATTAGGGGTTGCTGAATCCATTCCTGTTTTCAAAAATATCATAGGACGTCTAGTCTGTTGAAAATGCCAAATTTTACTATTTTAGCCAACTTGCATGCAAGTGCGTGCTTGTGTGTCAATTTATTCGCTCAATTTGCCACAGAATACAAACTTCATGTATACAACAATCATTATCAATAAAGTTCACAATACTTTTGATGCTTAGAAGTTATTTTTTGAATATTGCGTAAGGTATTGTATTTTTTCATACAGTGGGATTCCGTTTTTGGCAACAAGATTGAAATTTTCAGTTGCCAAAAACGGAACCGTGCCAAAATCGGAAACCATTTTTTTTCAATTTCAAGAATATTATTTAGACGTAATTACATCATCATTATGGATCCAAATGATAGCCAGACTTCCAAAAGTTTCATTTCGAAGCGGGTTTCCGTAGGAGAGGGCTATGCTATAAATTTATAGACCTGTCATGTTAATTATGACAGACGCTCCACACACTTTTGATTGTTGAAATGTCTTCAATGATATTATACAAGCTTTATGTATACTATTTGTATACATAGGCCGTGTAAAAACAATAATCGCATCAGTGACCTTTATTCTAGAACTAGACACTTCCATAAAATAGTGAAAGAATACAGAAATACAATACTTTTCATAAAAAAAAACCTATTTACAAAAAGCTCTAGGTGTTAAAAAACATAATGACTTTTATAATTCAATGAACATAACATAACATAGGGGCCCAGATGCGGTAAACGCGCAGCTATTCAGCATGACGTGGGTTCGAATCCCGCTGGTCGAGGATCCCGACCAGAACCAAATAACAAGATTATAACACATTTCTATCAGCAGCTGATAAAAATAACAGAAGTTGATAAAATTTTGTTATCAAGATGGCTTTGTTCTCAACTTGTTATATTTTTAGTAACAAATTTATAACAAAATTTGTTATATATTTGACATCGCATTTATAAGTTTGTTGCAAATAACATCCGATGTCATAAACAGTAACACAGTTTTCAATAATTTTGTTATTTTGTAACATCCTTGCAACACATTCTGTAATAATTTTGATATAATTGTAACAGGGTTTGTTATATTTTAGTTTAATTTGGTGCAAATTGTGTTAGAAGTTTTGTTATTTTAACTACTAACGGTACATGTTTTATAACAGCTGGTGATATAAAAAAATCATATCAGGGGAACACATTCTGTTATAATCTTGTTTCTTCCGTCTGGTCGGGATCTTATCGGGTTGGAAATTTTCTCTATTCCCAGGGCATAGAGTATCTTCGTACTTGCCACACGATATACACATGCAAAAATGGTCAATCGGCAAAGAAAGCTCTCAGTTAATAACTGTGGAAGTGCTTATAAGAACAATAATCTGAGAAGCAGGCTTTGTCCCAGTTGGGACGTAACGCCACAAAGAAGAAGAACATAACATAACAGTTTGTCTTTTAAGTCCAAGCGTCAAATTTAACTATGACGGGGATGGTGGTCTAATGGCTATCGCTTCTGTTGCCTTATTTGAAAATATTCTATCAATTGAAAATAGCTCTTCAAAATTATGTTCTTTGCATAATATGGTTACTTACACTCCCGTGCAAAAGTTTGGGTTCACCCTCTAAAAAACATACAAAAGTGTACTGTCCATATCTCTGTGATTACACGTCCAATTGAAACTCTTTGACCCGCATTTGAAAAGCAAAGAGTTATTCTTCCTTCGTATGTATTTTTCCAAAAACATTTTTTGAATTTTGTATACTCATTTTTTACTTAAAGTTGTTACATTTTTCAAAAAACACACTGAAAAATCATATCTAATTTCCTCAGCATTGGATCGACCAAAATTTTAAATCAAAGTGTCATTAGAATCGTAATCTTATACTCTTTGAAAAGACCCCACGGATTTTGGCGGAAAAATCTGGAAATTATTGAAAACCAATTAAACAGACAGTCAAGTCATCGTGCAAAAGTTTGGGTTCACCCCTCAGTATGATGCAAATCGTGCAAAAGTTTGGGTTCACCTGAGCCGCACGCACATCATTTTTGTCAATATCTCTGCCATTTTTCAACCGATTTTCATAGTTTAAAGCTTTTTTGAGCGCAAATAATGGCGCGTACATGATTGGTTTGAGATTTCGCAGATTTAGGTAAGTTCTGGTGAACCCAAACTTTTGCACGATACACCATACTGAGGGGTGAACCCAAACTTTTGCACGATGACTTGACTGACTGTTTCATTGATTTTGAATACTTTCCAGATTTTTCCACCAAAATTTCGTTGGGTCTTTTCAAAGAATATAAGATAACGATTCTAATGACACTTTGATTTAAAATTTTGGTCGATCCAATGCTGAGGAAATTAGATATGATTTTTCAGTGTGTTTTTTGTAAAATGTCACAACTTCAAGTAAAAATTTGATGTACAAATTACAAAGAATAGTTTTGGAAAAATACACACGAAGTAAGAATAACTCTTTCCCAGACAACCAGAAATCGCATGAAAGTTCACGTTATAACTCGTTTATTCATACTAATTACATCAAACTCGCAAAACACCATGGATAAACTCGTCAGATTGATGAGTTTCCTCGCATAAATCACTTTTTTCTGAGTTTACTTGTACATTTTGCTTCGTCTCGCACACTAGTACAAAGTAACTCGAATTAATCCGTAGCAGCTGTTAAATCAACATTTATTATCATAAGCTAAGTCGCATAAGACCACAGGTTAGTTCGGTAGAATATTTATACACTCGCAATGTATGTTATTATTCCTCACATAATATATGCACGCATATCGCCTCCACTTTTGTACGTAGAAGGCCTTTTCGCGACATCTTATAAGTGAAATTTTGCACATACATAGCCTCCAGGTGATTTCGTTGTACGTGCATTTTGGTTGTCTGGGTTGTCTTTCGAATGCGGCTTAGAGAGTTTCAATTGGACGTGTTATCACAGAGATATGGGCTAAACAATGTTGCATGTTTTCAAGGGGGTGAACCCAAACTTATGAACGAGAGTGTATATAAAATGATTTATTTCAATCAAAGTGACACGCAGAAACTATAATGTTTATCGAAACAGAATTTGGATTTTTCACAGAAATATGGATAGAAAATTCTCCTACAAATAATTGAAAAATGGTATAGAACAATTATGCTCAACATGCGGCCCACAAGTCGCTTGAACACCTCAAGATTCTCAACTGTGGCCCATTAAAAATAAGCTTCTCATCACTTTAATTTGAAATAAGTTATAGAAGTTGTGCTTGTATATTATAAATTAACCATATGAATCCAACAGGTATTCGCAGGATCCCGCCATGAAACCCTTACAGTCCAATAAGAATCCACAGAAATCCGTTAACACTCTGAAGAAGCAACTAATTATATCTGTGTTTGCATGTGTCATGGTGGCGAAACAGTGTATATAAGCAGCTTGTGAGTCATTCATTTATCTAGGTATTGTTATATAAAATCTATGAAAAGCTAAGAGACCCGACGATGCTTTTACATACGCTATGCATGTTATTCCACAATAAAAAAAACAGTGAGCTGAAGAAGCGAAACTCATAGACTTGTTATTGCTCTTCTGTCGATGTTTGTGCTTTGTTCAAAAGAGCTTTTACAAGTTCGAAGAAGAATGTGTATCACCCCTACCGACATACTCAAGTGGGCTGGTCATACAGTGTGAATGCCTGAGAAAAGATATTGGAACTCTAGTTGAGATACTCATTGAGATTAATGACTTCATGAAACGTTGCAAACACACGACCTTTTAGAAGTAAATAGACGCGTTCGGTTATACTAGCAGTTGGTGCAATTTGGGGCAATATCAACGAAAATTGAGCACTGGTATGCAAGGGACGTGAAGCTGACTTGCTTTTCAAATGACTAATACAAAAGGCACACAGATATTTACAAAAGCTTACAAATGTTAATGGTTTTAAAAAATGTTGCCAAAAACGGATCCATTTTGTTGTCAAAATCGGGGGGTGCCAAAAACAGAGCATGCCAAAAACGGAATCCCACTGTATAAGAGATACGAAGAATTTTGTATGGAGACTGCAAGCATGTTGAATAAATCGATTTAATCTAATTTGAACCAAATTTTATCTAAATTGAAAGTTAAAATCATATATTGCATGTTTGAAGGTAAAATCAAAAAAAAAGTTTGATAAATCATACTTGAACTAAACATCAATGAAAATAGTGTTTTATACAACTTTGGCGACCTGTAGCTAAACATTGTGACGTGCTGGAACATTTCTGAGAATTGGATGCAGCAACCCGAAAACTACTAGAGACACATAATTTGATCCTTCAGAAACGCAAAAATGTCATTTTTGTTACGCTGTGTTTTGAGTGATTTTCATATTTTTCCACCAAAATTTTGTGAGTGCTCTTCAAAGAATAAAAAAATACGATTTTAATGAAACATTGATTTAAAATGTTGGTGGATTTAATGTTGAGGAAACAAGACATGTTTTGTCAGTGTGCTTTTTGAAAATATTCTGAGCAAGATCCCCAGGAACTTTTCTATTAAATTCTGAAAAAAAAATTCGAGGATTCTTCAAGTATTCCCATAATCGTAGGAATTTTTCAATAGTTTAACCAGGGATTCCACTGAAGAGGTCCCCTACCGCAGAAAGTTATTCAAGAATATATTTTATCGAATTACAATTTTACAAAGAGTAAATTAGCTAAACGTCGTTTTCAGAATGCCTCGTCTGAACGTACCTCTTTTTTTTAGAATGGAGCCAATATTTCACGAGAATGCTCCCTTCTATCCTTGAAAATCCTGCCAAGAATTCAAAGAGAATCATGCCCTATATTTTGCAAGAATTTCGCATAAAATTGAATGAAAACCATGCGCAGGATTCCGTAAAATGTGAAATGTTTGCATAGTATAATGTCAGATTTTTTTTTTCTAACAATTGTTTTGTAATCCTATCTGAATTTTAATTATTCTAGCCGAATTTCAGCAAGGATTATATGGCTACTCTACACTACATTCTACAACCTCGATCAACGTGGTTCACACGAAAATTTTCATTAATTGTGAGAGACGTCAGTCAAATGTGTAAAACCAGTCGCAATCAGCAAATTAACGAAAACATTACTGATGAAGTTATTAGCGATTTTGTGATCTAAAAACCATGCACCCATTATGGGCTTCCCCAAAAATTACATTTCGATTAACATGTCACAAGTGTGAGGCAGATGTAAGTCATTGTCATGAAAGGCAAACTAATTCTCATTACACGTGATGAAATTGGATAAGTTATGGGTGAAATTATGAAAAAAAAATCCTCGTGCTCAGCTGGGATTTGAACCCAGGACTCTTGTATGCTAGACGAGCGCTTTATAAACTAAACTATCGAGCCAATTGGTGACCCAATAACCCTGTTGGTTATAAGTTTCGAATTCAAATACCCACAGATCATCCAAGTGAGTCGGTAGCTTAGTTGGTAAAGCGCTCGTCTAGTCCTGGGTTCAAATCCCGTGGATTTTTTTCATAATTTCATCCATAATTCATCTTTACCACGCGTAATGAGTTTATTGAATTTAATAACCATGCGGATTGGATTACCAAAATGCTCATTATATGTGTTACTATAAACTAGTTCTACTAGTGATTGATATCGCCATTGTAAAAAACGTTAAAATCGTGTGTAAAATCCTTTGCTATCAAGCCAAAGTCGTCACATGTTTTACAGGTTATTTCGCCTTACCAATCGACACGACAGATCCACATAGGAAAGAATGTGGATCGAACGTGTGGATTATTTTCAATGTACCCATGGGTTTATAAATATTCAGATTTATTGTTTTTTTTTTTTCGAAGATAGTGCCAAACATACTGTAAGAGTTTCGTCGAACATTCATGAGAATCCTGAAAGTTTTTCAAAAAATCATGGTGATGATTTTTTGAGAATCTTATCTTAGATTTTGTGAGATTCCTTAATTTTCTAATAATTTTGCTCAGAGTTTGAATCCTTCCCACAGTTGAGCAAAATTAACACCCAAGATTTTGTGAGAATCCTACCTATAATTCAGTGAGATTTTATTTATGCTATTTGACCTACAACTTTTGTTAAAGTTTAATTGATGCAAGTCCAGTTTATTTTTCTATTATTTTTTTTAAGTTGAAAACGGACTTTTACATTATGAACTTCTAAATTTCAACTTCAAGCTGCGATTTTATAAAGAACAGTTCTAACGATTATTCAAATTCTGAAATTGTGCATAGAATCTAGATACTAAACATTTACTCATTTTCAAATTTTATGTTAAAGTTCAGCTTAAATGAAAGTAACGGAAAATAAATGGACTTGGTATACTCTAACTTTAAAGTGATAGAACAAACAACGGGTCAAATATAAGACGAGTCTTCAAACACTTCGCGGGCCGCATAAAATGAAGTCGCGGGATGTACGTTGGGTAGCCCTGGCTTAAGTTCCCAACAAACATTTTGGTTAGATAAGAGTTGAACAAATCTCTCTCAAGCAGATTTTAGCTGAATAAAGTGTTGTTCAGCTAATAATGTTACTTTGATTAAGCTCCTAAAATTGTTGTTTTTACCGCAAAATTTTGTTTTTTTTTTCGCGATTGATTACTGAAAGCTCCTCCGTACACGCTTCATTCCACAACAAACTTGTTGTCATCTGAGAAAAAATAATGTGCTTCTATGTAAAAATATCCATACAATATTAAAAATAACTATTTCTTCCAAACAAAATTGTTTGGGTTCAAGTAATATGGAAAAATTCCATCCCACTAAACATATTTGCATCAGCCATCGAAAATGAAGAATTCAACAGCCCGGAATAATTAAACCATCATCACCGCCCGAGCATCAGATTAACCGTGAAGTTGAATATATTAAAGCTAAAATATGCTCAAAGTCAATCTTCGATAGTCAGCCATCTAGCCAGCGTGAATTGTTTGCCCTCATTGCGAGTTTACGGCGAAAGCGGTCCTTCTCAGGATCGAATGGAATGGAATAGAGTGACGTGTGCTCACGATATCCTCCGTCTCACGGTTCTCACGCATTAGAAGCAATCGAAAGGACCCAGCTCTTTTTTTCGCCGCTGATAAGGACAGCCCAGGAATGTCCTCCAGTTCTGACGCGATCAGTACACGAACGCATAGCAAATATTTGGCCCCCGTTCTCTACTCTTTCGGTTTTCCACTCGGTTTGCTGTCCATTATTAATAAGTGTACATTTTCACCTGTCTAATGAATATTCATTCTAAAATTTATTAAAATACCTATAAACTTCGTGAAATATGACGGTGATAGCGGAAAAATGAGCCAACATTGAGTGGTCAGATAAAATCTTCCGATTTGGCCAGTGGCACTTTCCCGAGGACCATAGCCAAAGTAGCCTGGGGCAAGGGATATCAGATCCTGATAGGAGCACGTTACGAAAACGGAGGTGACAATAAGCATTTCCTTCTTGGAGAAAGCCGGTTTACCTCCCTGCCTGACATGAGCCTCGTTCGCACGTAACATCGATGATATATGAAAACTTATTCAATAAATTTCCACAAAACAATAATTCAACGGTGGAAAATAAATTTTACGTTCAATTTCTTCTCTCTGAACACACAAACACACACATGGCCGTAACGGACTTCCTCTTTATTCGACGCCACGACGACATGTGCTAGGCAGCATATGTTTTCTATGACATTAGTTTCGGTTATGTAGCTTGACCTTTGATGGTACTTTGCTCTCCGTCATACAGAACATTCGATTAGAAGTGATTTAGTGAGAAAATCTATTTTTATTAGCTGTGTCCAATCGGCCTTATGCGCTGCTCTGACTGTTCTGCCGATGTTTCCTGCACTCGAGGTTTTCCACGTGATCTTACACATCAGTTCAGTATAGCTTATCGAAAACAATTTAGTCAAAATTTCCATTTGCAACCCTCAGTGCCTTCCCCCTAACTTCAGAAAGGTCATTCGGAACAATCGCGCTCTAGAACTAGCTGTGCAAGGAAGGTAATTAGTCTAGCGAGCAGTTCGTGACCAAAAGATTTGACTCAACCTCCAAAACCGTGGCAAGTGTCTTATCATCAACGGTGGCCCTCAAGATAGCGGACTTGTGACTAAACGCTGTTTTTCCAACCAAGGTGCAAATGAACAATTTTCCAGGGGAGGACATGCCTGATGCTGCTGGGTGAAGAAGGGACAACACCGTAATGCTTTTAGGGCCTGATGGCGGGGGACCAAACGATGACATATAGCAGCAGAATGCGTATTCGGAGTGCCAACCAAACCTAGTGGTGAGTGCCCTACTGTTGGAATAATTTCCAGATAAGACTATCGGTCCACTTTGAGCCGAAACACAGGTTTGGAAGTGTCTTTTTTGGGATAGACAACCAGCAGCAGGTAAGAAGGACGGTATTTGTTTGGAGGTTTTATCAGAACGAGCTTTTAGTGCTAATTTCAGGTGGTACTATGATGGAATATTAAGGTGAAATTTCAATTTTGACAATTACATGTTGGTATGCCACTGTATAGCGTATAGCAAGGTTTGTGGCGGCCAGGCAAAAAGATAATAGCGACTTTAGTAACAAAAATGATCAATATAGTGACCAAATAGTGACTTCAAAACACAATCATTAGCTTAGCTTAGCTTAGCTTAGACTGACTACACATATCAATGGTTGCTATTCCGTGATTGACCGAAGTCAGTGAAAATGCACAAAGAATCAACTAGAAGATCGGCTGGGATTGGCCATAATCTTCTTCAGTGTGCATAATTCAGTGCCTCTATTTATACATGGTCAATAACGGCGCCGACCACGTCCTTGCAGTCAGGTGGGATTGGGGGAAGGAATGTTAGTGTGTAACCTTTGCTATTTGGAGACCGTGTTTGCCTCTGCATCTCCGCAAAGATTACTGGGAGGGATGTTTGTTAATGGGGAGGATCGTTGGGTCACAGGATTCACTTTGATAAGCGATTAGACCATGATAAATAATTATTTGTGAGATATAAACATGCTTATATGTAAATATAATATTTTCATTTGATATGAACAGTATCTATGTAGAGAAAAATTATGCCGACACTTGAGGTGACGAACCTTTTAAAGTTTGTTGAAAAATCATATTTACGTCTCACCGTTGTAACGATTAAAGATGCAGTCATACATATTTTATAGATTGGAAATAGTAGCATGAAACGAGCTCACCAATTGATCCGTCATCCTTGAGCTGCAACAATCCACTTTCAGCTTCACTCGTTTGCACGGCTATATAAAAGCACTCAGAGAAAATAGGCGCGCGACCCGAGAGGAAAAACAAGTGACGACTGCTCGGGTTTTCTTGACGCACTGCCCAGGAGAAAGCGTCAACGTCGAAAGACCAAAAAACAACTAATCGAACGCGGCACTTTTTCACTTTCACTCGACTGACGCGCGACATGTTTGATCCTGCCTTCATCGCCGTCCCCCGCAGGAGCAAGCGTCAAGGTCGAAGGATCAAACACAACTAACTCAGTGACTTCAAAACACAATCATTAGTCCAAAAACTATAGTGCGCGTCGTACCCTCGTGCTGAGCGTAAACAAATTCTTTCTGCTCTTGGAAGCTTTTAAAACTACTTCAAGCAATAAAACAGTACTTCTCAGTGCTAGAAAAAAATGCTTTCATTGCTACTTTTTGCTTGAACCCGTTAGTGAAAGCTAGCGATGATAATCCTTCTTAGACACCGTTATGGAAAAAAAAGATGTGACCTTCTAATCTTCATTCGTTTAATCACTGAACATGGTTGCAATCACGACCAAAGGAAGGGTGCATCCTCCCAAAAAAGTGGGTGTCAAAACTGTCACTAAACGTGGCAAAAATGGAAGAAATGGCGTATCACCGGAATGCACGCTTTTATATTCGATGTCCGTGTGACATGGGAACAATTCAAAATGCTTGGAGGAATTTTCTAGAACCCCAGTCAGCGTCGCCGATGCCAAAAGGGAGGTCATGGTACTAAACATTGCTAGTTACTAGGATTTCTTTCTAGAGGGGGTCTAGGGGGGGGTTTCAAATTCTTATTTTACAAAAGTAATGTTGGCCGCATTGTTCACGATCTTTGATTTATTTTTAGTTTTAATTGTTATACATTTCGTAATATTCGTTCTTTGTTTAATACAGTAAAAAAAATCCTTCACAAATTCTTCCAAGGAACTCACAAGGAATATCCCTTGTGATTCTTTCACGAACTCTTTAGATATTAAACCATGTGCGTTCAAGAGATTCCTATGAGAATTCCTACGGTGATTTCTTCATGAATTATTTCTGTACTTTTTCAGCGCTTTCTCCAAGAACTCCTTTACTAGTTTTCACTGCGTTCCTCCTGGGATTCCCACTGAAAATCATTTCCGGGATTAGTAGTCATTTTTTCTGCAATTTATTTTGCTTTCTGATCTTACCCCAATTTTTTTCGTACCGTCGTTGGGGGTGAGAATGGGTCAAAAAGGGATTTGTACGTTTTATTTATTGAATAACTATCGCAATTTAACTCCAATAAACTTCATATTTGGTGTGTATGAACTTTGATGGTACATTAACAATTGTTCAAAAAATTAAAGAAAAATATTTATTCACAGTGGCACCACAAGTAAATGAAAAATGACCCAATCTCACCCCATAGAGGGGGTGACATTGGGTCACTGTAATTGAAATAATTTGTTTTTGAGAATATGATTGCAAAATCATTCACAGCTGAAAAATATTGATGAAATACGATGCAAACAAGACGAAAAGATATCTAAGATGTTTCACATGTATGATGAACCCACTTAAAAGAACATGATTTGATTTGATTTGTTTATTATCGACACTTTACACCAGTGTGGTGCATTCGTGTCCGATTGAATTAAGACTGACAATACAATTCATTTTGATTAATTACTTATTCTATCGACAAATTCAATTATTAATTATCCTACCTAATTTTACAAAGAATTCAATTTAATTCAACTTCTTACATTTTCTTGATCGGGTAATCCTCCAGCCCAAATCGGGGGATTCGCATGGCTCTTTCAATTCTTTTTCTGTTCTAGTTCCTTGACCCTTATCGTACGCTCGATCTACATCGTTTTCATCGCTTGACGTTATACCAAAAAATAGAAGATCTTTGAGAAAAATTATGTAAACCCAACATTTATCGTCAAGTTTACATAAATTTTCTTGTTTTTTTCCCTCAAATTGGCTTCAAAGCTCATCCCCTTTGCCATAAAGCCTATCCAGTTTCCCCAAAGGTGTACTGAAACAGTGATTATTTTAAACCTTCGCAAATTGTTAAATTTCGGTGCGACATTCCACGATCAATACATTCCAGGCAGATGTTGACGTCATAATCTAAACATTTCAGCGATCCAACTCATTTGTACTTCCGTGAGATGTTTCTATAATATGAAAATACGGATAATTAATTAAATTCAAAAAATAAATATATTTGATAAAATGTTACTATGTTGCTTAGTACGGAACACAGTTGCTGGTTCGAGAAGTTGTCAAAATGCGTTGCATTGTTATTCAATGCACGGACTACTCAAGTAGACTTATTTAATATTTCAAGGACTCTGTATTTAGAAAGCATAAACACATCTTAATGAAAAAAGAGAACACTTGGCACCGTAAAATTTCAAAAAGTGGGCTTACAAATTCATTTACTATCGTTCTTGCTTGACCCAATCTCACCCCCATTTTTGATTTTTTAGACACCGTATCGAAAAAAAATGAAATTTTTGTGGAAAAATCAAATAGATTCCGGAAAATACGTGTGAAGTGTAATGAAAAGACTTTCAACCTTCTACTAATATAACGATAGAGGTTAAAGTACATGCGTGATACTTTGCACAGGATAAGTTTAATGTTGTAAACTATATCTAGTTTCAACATTCAAGTTTATTGATATAGTAAACAAAAACTACTATTTCTAAAAATGTATATTGTAGTGAATTACGTGCAATAATATGTTCCCTAACATATGAATTATTAATTTTAGTGATATCAGCGTTATTAGCTGAAATATTTCGTAAATCATATTTTTCCGTTTTGATCCAATCTCACCCCCCAGACCCATTGTCACCCCCATCGACGGTAGCATCTCTATCAAATGGTTTGAAAAATCTCTTGAAGAATTCCTCCAGAGAATTTATAGAACTAATACATTCTTTTAAACCTAATTTCCAGAAAGGCCCTGTACGTACAAAATAACATATAAATTCCAATTGTTAGTTTGATGTATCATTCAGTTGTTCCAAAATGAATTGCTAAGGATTTTATGGAAATACTGAGGATTTCTCCAAGAAATAATACAAAAACCTAGGGGTCTCGCCGAAATTGTTTCCAAACTATCAAGCAAGGATGCTTTCCACAAATACTTCAAAAAGTTCAGCAACAGTTCTTCCAACTTTGCCGTAGAGGTTCTTCCTAAAGTTCCTCTTAAGATTCCATTTACAAATCTTTCAGAAAATATGTCGAAATATCTTCGAGGACTGCTTGAAAATTCGCAGCAAAAATTATCCAGGACTGCAAAAAAAAACCATTCAATGTTTCTCACAGGTGTTACTCTAAGGATACCTGCTAATATTCCACATATTGCCTCCTAATATTTTTAAAAATTCCATCAGGTATTTTTTTTAGGTTCTGGAATGATTTTCTAGGAATACCTCAATATTTTGACATAGGACTACGTCTTTCTTCTCTATACAGGAGTGAAATTGGAATTTCAAAACCAAGAGCGTTACGTTGGCATGAAATATTTTAAACGTTTATAACTTTTTGCTGGCTTAACGGAATTCCTTAATTAGCACTTCAATCGAATAGTTCATGTCGTTTACTTACTGAATCCCACATACCTGCCCAAATAGTATAATAACTGTTTTAAAAGAGAACGTTGATTTCAAGCAAATCTATAAATATGGGTGCTAGAGAAAATTTGACGTCATTTGCTTTTCACTCTTCGCTTGGATCGTATCTCAGCAGGCAGCAGATCGGATTGCTCTGACCGGGCGTACTTCTCAGGCACAGACATCGATAGCGAGGGGGTCCCGCGTGTTTTGCTTCGCTCAAATGAAACTGACCGTCAACCGACCGAGAGAAGATGCCGTCCAAAGCCAAAGCCATCACCACTGCCGCCACCAAGAAGAAGAAGAAGAAGAAGAAGAAGAAGAAGAAGAGGAAGCAGTCCACAGGAGAATGAGATGGTTGTGACCGCCAACGCAGCTCTAAACGAACGGAACGGGTCCTCCCTGCATGTGATCGAGGAATACATCGGCGGAAACTACAACTGCGATGTCGGCAAGATTGGCAAGAGTGATTTGAAATCCTCGGAAAACGGTGGCTGTGGCTGGCATCCGAGAAGGGGGAGGAGAAAAAGAAGGCAGTTTCTAAACAAAACTCCACCAAGTTTTAAAGACCACCGCGATAAAGAAGACCCCGAAGAAGCCACCACCGCAAACTTGCTATAATCTCTTAATTCATCTCGTAGCATCCTTCAATAGCTGATTTATTAGGAACAATCGACAATACGGCAATTTGAGGATGTTTCCGAGGACGCTGTTGCAGTGCCGTCGGGATACAATAACAGCATAATGCTCAGCTAATCTTGTACATCCCTTGCCAAGACATCAGTTTCATATAGCCTATTTCCCAGATCAGAAAGCGAAGAATACGAAAAGGAGGAGCATCATCTGCTATTCTAAGGGTATGAAACATACGTTCTTTGTTGAATTCGGTTTCATTCTATTTTCGCATTCGAGCTGATAAGTGCTCCACCGAACCTGCTCAGCTCCTCGCTAGCTGTGCCACAGACCTCTTGATCAGCCAGCTCCAACGTCCGTGTTACTCTAATTCAACAATTCAATCGGCCCTTTTCAGGGCCAACAAATGTGTACTAACCATCGCCTCATGTTTATGATATTATTTGCCACAGCTAGATTTTCTTCTAACTCGACCCAGAAATCAATAAACAGATTGGCGATTAATTCTATCAAAACGAAGTAAATGGTGTCAGGTATAGAGAGCGGAAGACCTAGTAATACTTTTTGGGGATTTGTTTGAAGTTGTAAAGAATTTTGTTAATTTTTTGTTGTCACGAGCTACTTGAAAACAGTGCGCACAGTAAAAGTCAAACGTTTTATAGTATGCATAGGCTCATGAGAGTCGACAGGTGACATCTGAAATATACATTCGCACATTGATCTACAGTGACAGCTAGATTTACAAAATAGACCCCTAAAAACGTCAAAATTTAGTGGCCTGGTCACTTAGTGTGAAAGGCGTAAAAAATAAGCTGTAAATAAATAATATTTAGCATTAAAAGTTTCAAGTTTATCGAAAATAACATCAACATTATATTGAAATTGTTTTTTAGATTACATTCTATTAAACTAAGCTTACTGGTTTAAACCATGTAAAAACATGCTTAAGCCACTCTGGGAAGTTAAGTAAGTTGTAATTTTTTGTAATTAAAACAACGGTAACATCAGTACACTAGTTGATAACAGTTCGGTCAAGTTTTTAAGCATTTTTGCAGTATTTTTCAGTGCTATTGCGTAATTTTTTATGGATTATATTGAATTTGTTAGTAATAAAGTTTAAATCAAGATTTCTCGTGATTCCTCCTAAGGATTTTCTTTAAATTGGCCCAGAGGTGCAAAATAACCTCAGGTTTGATGAACATTTTTTTCATAATAATGGTCTGTCGAGGCACCGTGTCCCACTATGGCTGAAGCAGTCCAAATTGGTGTAAAATTTACTAATATAATTGGTATCGAATAACGTTTCCCTAATGAATAAGAATATTTTTTAAGATTCTACCCCATTACCCCGAATGCCATTTCTCCGAATGTACCATTATCCCGAATTCCAGAGTGCTTCGTGAAGCCCAAGCAGGACAGTTTGGTTTTGCGTCGTCGGAAAGATTTTGCTCACGGTTTCGCGCGTGTTTTCGTCGCCAGAGATTTTTTTTCCATTTCCCTGTTTTGGAGCATCTTGCTGGGTAGTGCTTCGTGAAGCCCAAGCAGGACAGTTTGGTTTTGCGTTGTCGGATAGATTTTGCTCTCGGTTTCGCGCATGTTTGGGGCTGTCCATTAATTATGTAAGGGTTTATGGGGGGAGGGGGGTTTGAGATTTCTTACGTGCCATACAATTTATTTTTAATTTTCATACAAAATATCTTACCATGGGGGGAGGGGGGGTTAAAAAACCCCGAAAATTGTCTTACGTAATTAATGGATCGCCCCTTTTCGTTGCCGGAGATTTTTTTTTGTTTTTCCTGTTTTGGAGCGTCTTGCTGGGTAGTGCTTCGTGAAACCCAAGCAGGACGGTTCGGTTTTGCGTTGTCGGATAGATTTTGCTCACGGTTTCGCGCGTGGTTTCGTCGCCGATTTTTTTTTCCTGTTTTGGAGCGTCTTGCTGGGTAGGTATTTCGGAAGGCAAGACGGTTTGTTTTCAGGACGCCAAGAAGTTTTGCTGTCAGTGTCAGTTTTGTGTTCAGTCGAGAATGGATTACCAACTGGTGAGTTCGTTTCATGCTTATGATAACACATTTTTTCTTGAAAGCGTAACTTTTATATAATGTTAAAACAAACTTTGTACGGTTCGTCACTATAAGTGTCGGCATTATGATTTTTTCTTATACAATTTCAATATACATATACTTTTCTCTTTTTGACATTATTAAAAATTATCTTTTGAGTTGTTCGACATTGTGAATGTTGACGTATTTTTTAAAACTTCTACCATATCGAGACAAAATGCACAGTAATACTCATATGTAATTTTCAAACAAACTATGTATGGTTGTCACTACAAGTGTCGGCGTTATTCCTGTTTCATATAATTTAAAATATATACATGTAATTTTCAGTTTTCGTCATTAATAAAAACGTCTTTTTGGGGCTCAAATAGCCGTAGCGGTAAACGCGCAGCTATTCAGCAAGACCAAGCTGAGGGTCGTGGGTTCGAATCCCACCGGTCGAGGATCTTTTCGGGTTGGAAATTTTCTCGACTTCCCAGGGCATAGAGTATCTTCGTACCTGCCACACGATATACGCATGCAAAAATGGTCATTGGCATAGTAAGCTCTCAGTTAATAACTGTGGAAGTGCTCATAAGAACACTAAGCTGAGAGGCTGGCTCTGTCCCAGTGGGGACGTAACGCCAGAAAAGAAGAAAAAACTTCTTTTGAATTGTTCGACATTATACATGTTGACGTATTTTTTAAAGCTTCTACCAAAAACTTCTCGAGACAAAAATACAAAACTAGCTTTAAATATAAGTCGTATATTTCCCCCTAGTCCATGGATCGCATCACCGACCAGAGGTGACTCCCAGATCTTTTCCTCCCTCACTAATAAACACCCTTCCCGTGGTGATTGTGGAGATGCAGAGGTATTCTCGGTCTCTAGAAGCAACAATCATTACACCCTAACATTCCTTCCCCATCCCAACTGACTGTAAGGACTTGGCCGGCGCCGTTATTGATCAATAATATTAGATCTGCTAAAATTGCACTTCGAGAGTAAGCGGAAACTCCCATCCCTTATTCATTTGGATCGTAGTGCAATTCTTACCAGTTTCGATCAATCACGGAGTAGCAACCATTGACATGTACAGTCAGTCTATGCTTTGCTATGCTATGCTTTATACCATTATCCCGAATTCCATCACCCCGAATGCTATTTCCCCGAATTTACAATTACCCTGACATGATGATATTGATGACATTACCGCATCATAATGGAATTCGGGGTAATGTCATTCGGGGTAATGAATCGTTCGGGGTTTTGGAATTCGGGGTAGTGGCGTTCGGGTTAATGGCATTCGGGTAATGTGGTAGAATCTTTTTTAAATATTTTAAAATGGAATGCTCATTCTTTGAAACTTATTTGAAACCTGGATCCAAACTCAAAAAAGATCCAAACTTTTTTTGTTTATCGTAATGATGGATTCGATGAAGCATGTGGTTGAGTTGCAATCATCATTCATAGGTGCATAAAATATCAACTTTTTTCGTCATTTGAAACTAAAGTTTTGCGGAAATTTACTCGCAATAAGTCAAAATTTGTTGACATTAATGACTTTAAGATTTCTTTACAAACAAAACTTGATATTGATTATGCTCTCGCAACTTTAACAATTTCCATTGTAGAAGCACGGGGCATTGCAATATAAAAATTTGAATCCTTGATTATGAACGTGACGTGTACTCTTGATCAGTGTTAAAAACGTGAGAAGAAGGAAATATCAACTGCTATGAAAATTATATGGCAGGATATGCAAAAAGAAATAAAAAAGGAGAAAAGATAGACACAAGGTGAAGTCGTAATAGATAATATTAGTTCCAATAATATAAATATCTGCTGTATTTTTAGATCTTTTTTACCCTCCTTTCAACGATTTCCACCCAATCAACAATTGTGTAAACAAGCCAATTTTTACAACATTGTTGTTAAATAAAATTCTGAAAAAAAAAACTACTATTATTTCGAGTAAACTCTCCTGGTGCTTAACTTTTTAACCGGAGCTTTGAAAATTTTAATATTTCGTTATAATAAAACTAACCATAACTGTAGCTCTCTGTCAAAATTGCATGTCGAATTCTCATAGGGAAACAAAGTACAGTCCACGCTACAAAACATGAACGCTGTTATCTCTTAAACAATATATGAATTACGTAAAAATGAAAATTCAGAAATTTGACTAAGGATAGATATGCTCTAGAATCACCAAGGAACAACAAACTCAACTAACTAACCTAATATCACAACCTTGTCACAACAACAAAGTATAAGGACGCATGTCACGCTCGTAAAACCAAACACGTATGATGCAGACTAGCCAACAAAGAAAAATTTACATATCTTCTAGGCGAGGAAAAGGATCGCCTGACTTGACTTGGCCCACGAAGAGTAAGTGCATTCATTCGCTGGCTACCAGGACAAGCCTCATAATTCGTTAATAATATTCAGTTACTTTATTCTAGCTCACCGCAACCACTTTGATGTCAACTAAACTGAAACTGTGCTACAAAGTTGTATGCTAAATGTTCGTCTCCGGAAGACTTCTATAGGTTCGGTCAGACGATGCGTGATCCGGGGATATCTTGACCGGCGATCCATTCACGAACTTCACGCGAGGCATTGAATGTTTGAGACCTTGAGGGTCGCCAAACGGTTACTCCAAAGACAAACAGCGTAGTTCGAAACACAAATTTACAATAAATTGAATTTCACAATGCATTCAGTCGAACACGAACCAATGATTTCATCGTGGCCACGACGGTGTGCAGGAATTCGTCCACATCTAAAATTTCACGCCAAGGTCAACAATTGGCCGTGCTTGTTTTCACAACTTTCTCAATGCAACAAGTTCCGACCTATATCTACAGTATTGTGTTTTCCTATCGACCCCAATGAAATTCGCGGTTTGCCTTCGAAAGCATGCGGAAATGCAAGGTTTCCTCCCCCCATATCGTACAGTCTGAATATTTACATGTAGATATGTATGCAAACCCAGCGTGATGACCGTCAAGCGCTACCAGGGGTCAAACTTATATTGCAACAGCCATACAGAACAGTCAGCAATAAGGAAAAGGCAGAAAATTTAAAACAGTCGTGAAATCAGCTGCTCCAGTTCACGGTTTTCTCCTGTTCGCAAAAAATTGCACTGCCTATTGAACCAATAGGGATGGAGGGTGGAAAGTGTGTGACGACGACGTGATTGGTGACCGCCTGACCTGACCAAACGATGTGAAGAGCGAGGTTTGTTCCTTCCAACAACGACTGCTCGTATGGAGGCAAAATTCAGTCTCGACCAATGGCGATGGCAGGTGCAGAAATTATTCTATTAATAATTTGCGGTCAGTCCGTAGCCTGGGTCTTCCATTTATAGCCATCATGAGTAAAGGCAAGCTCTGTTTTCACATTTAATGAGTGCTTAATTTCAACATATCTGTTTTCCAGTAGTGTCGTTATAGGCTTGTGATAGAATTGTTCCGTTCATACAAAAAAAAACACACATACGTTAAACTCCTTTTTGCGTTAGAAATTGAGATAAAGAACGATCTTCATAATTATTCAATACTCCCTCAAGATGAAACAGATTTTAATCAACTTCCAAGATCACACTAAAACTTCAAAAGCACAAATCTCGAGAACAAAGCATCTGACAACAGTGCACTTTTTATTTTGGCTTTTTACACCAGTAGAAAGCTTAAAATAAGAAATCGGAAACGTTTGCCAACCATTTCTCCAGTTTTAGGCCTTCGAAAAACGTGAGTAGGGGCAGAAGTCAGCCACCTTGGGATTCCGAGATGGTTCACCTTCAGCTAAGCATTCTAAATTATGAATTACTTCGTCTTGCCATCAAGTAGGCTGTTGGAAAACGCCATGAAATCATTCTCCTATGTAAAATTACAAAATAGTTTTCTCAAGTTTTTCCGACTTTTCCTAATACTTTCCCAAAATTCTTTTTCACACTAACACATCGGAGTCCTGGCCGAATGCATTTTGCAAATCCGTTGACCAGTTCTCAATCTAACTAGTGCCACACTGAAACCATTCACTTTTTTAAATGAATTGGAGCGAGAATCTGAATTTGGTCCCATACTAATGTTCATCTTGACAAAACATTGTACAAGTTAACGTTAAAAATTCAGAAAACATCAAAATTTGAAAGTTTATGGAGACTTCATAATGGAACTTAAGTTTTAGATAAGAATTAGAATTGATGAATTTATAGGACTTGGTTAGATGGCAAACAAAATGTTTAACAACTCTTTTAAAGGAGGATTGTCTGATCACCCGGAGGTTACCTTGTAGATGTTCAAAGTACAGATGAATCGACGCAGCATCTCAAATCTTCAAAGGTACAGAACTAGACAACCAAACAAGCGTATTATAAGCTAGTGATAACCAATCGATCAATATAATCAACTCGAAACGCTGTCTCTTTAGGTTTTTAGGTATGGTTTTGATATATCTCTTCTGCTTAAATAAATTGTCTGTAAAATTACTGTTCATATGTCCAGAAGTGAATTCGCAAAAACTATTGTTCAATTTTTGATAATTGTTGAAATCTCGGTAAAACTCATTCATTTCATTTCATTTATTTAGTTAACATCTACACAGATAACACTGAATCAACAAATTCACGCCACAATACTCAGTTTGTGGCCGCATCTCTCCATCCTCGGTTCTGCCCCACGCTCGCCAAATCGTTACGCACTTGATCCGCCCACCTAGCTCGCTGCGCTCCACGCCTTCTTGTACCAACTGGATCCGAAGCGAATACCATCTTTGCAGGGTTGCTGTCCGGCATTCTTGCAACATGCCCTGCCCATCGTATCCTTCCAGCTTTGGCCACCTTCTGGATACTGGGTTCGCCGTGGAGTTGGGCGAGCTCGTGGTTCATCCTTCGCCGCCACACACCGTTCTCCTGCACACCGCCGAAGATCGTCCTAAGCACCCGACGTTCGAAGACACCAAGTGCTTGCAGGTCCTCCTCGAGCATCGTCCACGTTTCATGCCCGTAGAGGACTACCGGCCTTATGAGCGTTTTGTACATGGTACATTTGGTGCGGGCGTGAATCTTTTTTGACCGCAGCTTCTTCTGGAGGCCATAGTAGGCCCGACTTCCACTGATGATGCGCCTCCGTATTTCACGGCTAACATTATTGTCAGCCGTCAGCAAGGATCCAAGGTAGACGAACTCGTCGACCACCTCGAACGTATCCCCGTCTATCGTAACACTGCTACACCTAGGCAAGCCCTGTCGCGCTCGGCCCCACCAGCTAACATGTACTTTGTCTTGGCCGCATTCACCACCAGTCCAACTTTTGCTGCCTCGCGTTTCAGGCGGGTGTACATGTCTGCCACTTTTTCAAATGTTCGGCCGACGATGTCCATATCATCCGCGAAGCAAACAAATTGACTGGATCTTGTAAAAATCGTACCCCGGCTGTTAAGCCCGGCTCTCCGCATAACACCTTCTAGCGCAATATTGAACAACAGGCACGAAAGTCCATCACCTTGTCGTAGTCCCCGGTGGGATCCAAACGAACTGGAGTGTTCGCCTGAAACCTTCACACAATATTGCACACCTTCCATCGTCGCTCTTATCAGTCTCGTGAGCTTCCCGGGAAAGCTGTTCTCGTCCATGATTTTCCATAGCTCTACGTGGTCGATACTGTCGTATGCCGCCTTGAAATCGATGAAAAGGTGATGCGTTGGGACCTGGTATTCACGACATTTTTGGAGGATTTGCCGTACAGTAAAGATCTGGTCCGTTGTCGATCGGCCGTCAACGAAGCCAGATTGATAACTTCCCACGAACTCTTTTACTACAGGTGACAGACTACGGAAGATGATCTGGGATAATACTTTGTAGGCCGCATTTAGAATGGTGATCGCTCGAAAGTTCTCACAATCTAACTTGTCGCCTTTCTTGTAGATGGGGCATATCACTCCTTCCTTCCACTCCTCCGGTAGCTGTTCTGTTTCCCAGATTGTGCCTATCAGCCGGTGCAGACAAATGGCCAGCCTTTCCGGACCCATCTTTATGAGTTCAGCTCCGATACCATCCTTACTAGCAGCTTTATTGTTCTTGAGCTGGTGAATGGCATCCTTAACCTCCCTCAAAGTGGGGGCTGGTTGGTTTCCATCTTCCGCAGTACTGACGAAAGGGGACGGACCTGGTGTAGTGGTTAGAACACTCGCCTCTCACGCCGAGGACCTGGGATCGAATCCCATCCCCGACATAGTCACTTATGACGTAAAAAGTTATAGTGACGACTTCCTTCGGAAGGGAAGTAAAGCCGTTGGTCCCGAGATGAACTAGCCTAGGGCTAAAAATCTCGTTAATAAAGTCAAACCAAACCAAACCAGTACTGACGAAAGCATTTACTCCGTTGTCCCGTCCTTCATTGCCTGTGCTCTCAGCACCATTCAGGTGCTCGTCGAAGTGCTGCTTCCACCTTTCGATCACCTCACGCTCGTCCGTCGGAATGCTCTCATCCTTATCCCTGCACATCTCGGCTCGCGGCACGAAGCCGTTGCGGGATGCGTTGAGCTTCTGATAGAACCTACGCGTTGCCTGAGACCGGCACAGCTGTTCCATCTCCTCGCACTCCGTCTCCTCCAGGCGGCGTTTTTTCTCCCGAAAGAGGCGGGTCTGCTGTTGCCGTTTCCGTTTATAGCGTTCCACGTTCTGCCGGGTCCCTTGCTGCAGCATGACCGCCCGCGCTGCATTCTTCTCCTTCAAAACCTCCTGGCACTCCTTGTCGAACCAATAGTTCCGTCGACTCCGTCCCACGTACCCGACGTTGCTCTCAGCTGCATCGTTGATGGCTGCTTTTACTGTTCTCCAGCAGTCCTCAAGAGGGGCTTCGTCCAGCTCACCCTCTTCCGGTAATGCAGCCTCGAGTTGCTGCCAGACATCATGTATACGCGCTTCATATCAAGAGCTTGAGATCAGCTTGCCATGAGCGCAAAAAAATAATCGCGCGCTTGAGCACGTGCTATGGTGAGACACATTTTTTTAGATCTCATGTAGCAATGTACTAGCTCAAACGATCACATCTGCACTGGCTCATGCGCCGTCTCATGAGAAAATCTCAATGTGACAGTACATTTGAGCCTCGCAGGCGAAGGTTTCAGAAGCAAGGAAAAGGGATTAAACTATGGATCAAACTGCCCGTAGGCAGTTTCAAAGGACTGATGTGGTTCAACGCGGTTGAGATTCTAGAATTTGAATCGAAAATCTTGGGCTGGCCAACGAAGAAGCATAGGTATAGACCGAAGTCGTATGCTTCCGTGGAGTTATTGTACTAGGCAAAAATAACTGCATAAAAGTACTCCTAGTAAGCGCATGTGACGAGCCTCACGAGATGTCTAAGTTCTATGTGAGCTTTGAAGAGAAGTTGAAGTTCACAACAAGTTTCGAAATGGAAACATTGAAGCACATACATAAGAAATCAAGACATTGCGTTATTTCTCAAGCAACAGCACAACACGTATGTGGAGCAGCGGTACGTACTACAGATTCAACGATGACGACTTGAGTTCGAGTCTTGTAGCAGACATTGAAAAACAAACATTCTCCAAATGACTAGTCATAAAAAATAACCTCTGATCAAAAATGTGACACAGCACACCGATAGAGAGAAAAAGAGTTTTATTTTTACATTTTTGTTATCCTAATTGGAGTTTCTATTTGAGCTGAATTACATTCTTCACAGCAGCTTAAAGGAACGTTTTGTGAACTTAAGTTCGGATAATTACTTAAAAAGTACGCTGTATAGAACGCTTTCCATGATCCTTCGATGAGCTGAATAAGCCTAAATATGCTCTTTTGTCCGAACTATTGGTTGCTTGGGCATATTCTTGGAGGCATCAAAATCAATTAGTCGTAGGCCGTTTTCGTTCGTCAGCTGGTGGGCGCTGAACTTTCCAATCGTTGGTCTGAACTCCTCCTCCTGGCCAATCTGAGCGTTTAGATCTCCTATGATGATTTTGACGTCGTGGCTTGGGCAGCTATCGTACTCGCGTTCGAGCTGCGCGTAAAAACGTCTTTATCATCATCAGTGCTTCCGGAGTGAGGGCTGTGCACGTTTATTATGCTGAAGTTGAAGAACCGGCCTTTGATCCTCAACTTGTACATTCTCTCATTGATCGGCCACCACCCGATCACGACTAAATGAGCTGAATTTTTCAGAAAGGCTTCCTCTTACCCCAAGAAACAATCCTGGGGGGTGCCCCGTGGAATCATACAACTTTATTTTTCTCCCATACTGAGCTGGGCCAGTCTACTCTGCATATCACCCATCACTATAAAAGCTGTTCCCAGCTCATGTGTATTCCCGCAGCTCTGGTAGATGGTATGGTTACCTCTAAACGTTCGCACCATTGATCCCTTCCAACACACTTCCTGCAACGCTACGATGCCGAATCCACGGTCCTTCAGCACGTCGGCGAGTATGCGTGTGCTCCCGATGAAGTTGAGAGATTTACAGTTCCACGTACCGAGCTTCCAATCGCTAGTCCCTTTACGTCGCTGTGGTCTTCGCCGATTGTCCCGGTTCGTATTCTCTCGTTGATTATTCGTTGCTTGATTTTTTTACGGCTGGCTTGCAGGGCCTGACACCAACCCCCTAGATTTCCGGAGGACCATTGCCCCTAAATATTCGGAGGACCATAGTGCGCAGTTTAGTTTAGAGTCCTTCTCTGGCACTCGGACGATGATCAGCCGCCCCTGACATGGGGAACAGACGCTGTTCTGAGCCGCTCCTAACATGGAGTACAGACGCTCAAGGTTTGCAGAAGTAAAAGCAAAAGCAAAAGCTAGCTCCCCCTTCCCTGTCAGCATACGACCAAAGTTTCCACCGGGGGTTGGTTACCCGATCTTCCCTAAGGTTACTCGTACCCCGGCCAGTACCGGTAAAACTCATACTCCTTAATAAGTTATTGTAGACATTGCTGAACCTTTTATATGAAAAAAGACAATTTACACCGTCTTCAGCACATTGGCTGCACAGACTGAACGATCTCTAACATTAGGCAACGGACAACACGAAACACCCAGTAGCCCAGCGATGAATTTTTCGTTTGACGAAAAGTTTCTACCAACTGGAGCGAGAATCGAACCCACACCTCGTGGCACAATACGTCTAGACGATTGACGCCACTAACCGCAAGGCCACGAAGCCCATATTTGAACAGGTATAATACATTTTTATTAAAATCGCAATATAATGTTTCAGTAAATATCTTAATGCAATTCATTATCCACATTTTGTAGATAGAAACAAACTACAAGAATTTTTGCAATAACTGTTGCCCAATTTTGGGATTACCCACGGTTCTATGGTATAACCACGGGGTTCTGTGTGTGGGGGTGCTTATGGTTGTTACCTGTGTCCCTTAAACACCACACTCACTCGTCCACCTTTCTTTGCTGGGATTACTTGGGCAAATGGCCTATTTCAATCTTTGGACTGTTGAGATTCCACTCATAATGGATTATGAGCATTGTAGTCGAAGATGCCTGATCTCTCTGTTTTGTGCCGACGAGGATTGAATAAGCCGGAAGACTTTCGCCTCAAAATTTCCTTGCGCGGCTTTTGCTGCCTCAAGGTGGAAATCTTCCGGATCAACAGTCAACTGATAGATTTAGGCATTTGTCGGTAAACCTCTAATAGAACTAGCGGTACCGTAAGGACCCATTCACAAATTTCATAACGCTGATGGGGGTGCGTGGGTGTCCCAAGGGGGTGGTCACTCTACGCACTTCATTCGGCACAGCTGATCCTTCAAAGCGCCAAGGTGCGCCAGGCGCGCCAAACGTGCTATAATACTATCCTTTCGGTCGTCATGCGAATTTTTGTAACACGAATAGTCGCGCGTTGTACCTCGTACAACACGCATGGTTTTGCGAATATCCCAGGAGCCTGACTTCTTAGAAATATGACGTCTTCGGCAAAGTTGTTCAGTGGCTCAAGGGCTATTATTGATCGAGGTAGTTGATTCTTAATTTTGCCAACAGGTGACGCTAGTGAGCATGAAACATTTATTTGGTAGATCTCAGGAACATGACCATATAGAAAGATGACATCTCCGGCAAAGTTGTTCAGTAGCTCAAATCCTTTCTTTGTTTGATCCTTGAAGTTTGAGATTAGCTAAAATAATGATGGTCTTTGATCTACGCATCAACTTTATCGAAGATACCATATTTATTTATATTTATGTTAAGGTCAGGATCCTGAAGTATCAGCAAAACAAAAGTTTCATGCTCGCTAGCGCCGTTTGGTGGCAAAATTTTGAATTGACTAGCTCAAACAATGATAGTCCTTAACTTACTGAACAACTTAGTCGAAGATGCCATCCTTCTAAATGTTCAGGATCCTAAAATATCTGCAGAACAAAAGTAAAAGTTCCATGCCCACTAGTGCCACCTAGCGGTCAAATTCTGAAATAAATGAGGCACCATCAGATAGCGCTCCACCTCCAGAACAACTTTACTGAAGACCCCATGTTTCGAAATTATCTGGATTTTGAGATATACCAATTTAAAATAGTGGTCTACTAATTCTTATGCGACTTCCATGAACATTTGTTTATTTAACCGCATTTTTAAGAGCCATACTGTACACAAAAACTGTTGAGTATTGTTCTTAAAAATATTCTTGAGGAATACATTTTGGTTTGGTGTCGATAGATATCATTGTTACGAAATCATAGCATATAAATCACAACTGTTGTACAAAGTACAACAGCGCGACAGCCTGAAGGCTATATGCCATAAAATGGGTTACATGCATGCCCTGATTCGCTACTCGCCACACCGTAACGCACATGCGCTAGTGTCTATGACCGAAAAATCGCTAAAAGGTAACCCGAAAAATACTGGACAAACATTTCAAAAGGGCACATCGACATTGGTAAACAATGGCTTTGCAAGACGCTGTTGAGCCCAATTCAACTCGATCACGTTCACCAATACCACTACTAGGAAGAGCTAACGCTAATCTTCTTGGTAGTGGTGTTAGTTTGCGAGGGCGGGCTTAAATGGGCTCAACAGCAACGTTTCCGAAAAAAGGCTCAAGACCTCTTGAGCCCTTTTCAAATGTTTGTCCAGAATATTTGTATGGCGAAATGCATCTAACGAATTATTTCTCCAAATTGGGAACTATTTTCGAAAAAATATTTGGTACCGGTTATGCGTGATGATGATGGCTATCACGCCTACCAAATATTTTTTCGATTGAAGCTTTCATTCACAAGATATTTGAATATTTGATCTTTAATATTGAAGGCTGCATAACCTTCAGAAATTAACTGTTCTGTAAAGATTAGAACAAACATCAAAACTTTTTGTCCAAACGATTGTTTATCAGTTTGAGTAAGGAGTGGCTTTTATATATTTTTTATTTCCTTAAATTCCCAAACCTTTTTTCATTCATTTCCTCGCGTTTGGAGTTTGCCTTGAACTGATTACAAGGTCACTGTTTTTTTTTTTGTGTATCTTTTAATACTTTTTGTTAATTATTCCTTCCCTCAGTTCGATTCAGACGGACTCTGTCTGGTGCCAGTATTTAACTGAAATAAAAAAGTTTATAAATGTAAATTCAACATATTAAACCGTATTAGCAGGTTCCTTTTGAAGCCGAAGCCAACAAGAACATTTCGTGTAATCCGTAACAAACAACTTGTTGCTGGCTGACTACCCAAGTAACAAAATTAGTTTAATGATTCTCTTCAGAATTTTTACAAGTACAAATTATAAAACTCAAGAATAAATCGATTCATTCTGCAAAACAAGAATAAAAACATCATGAAAATCTCATAAAGCCGATCTGGCCCACGCTTCAGTAGGTTTTCAAGACTATTTTTTAAGATTCTCTTAAATGTTGATACTCTTGTGACCGGAAACTTATCAACGATTATGAGAGAACCATAAAACTATGATGAGAACACCTCTAAGTGTATTGATCTTATGATAATCTGTTTTAAAAATACATGTAGGTAATAACAAATCAAAATCATTTTTGTGCGTTTAATTTGTATTTTATTGAGATGGGGATGAATATGACTTCAACAAAAAATAAATAAATCCATTGAAACGTAATTATTATCTTCACGCAAATTAATTCATTGCTAGAAAATCAAATACTCTACACAAATTTAAGCTGCCATTCTCGGTATATCGTTATTATCCTGCATGATACTATCGAAAAATAAAATGCGCCACGCTCATATTGCAAAACAGTTCTGTAAATATCCTCTAACTCTCGTTCGATCACTAGCAGCCATATTTATTCACTGTAGAAGAATCACTTGGAACGCCAGCCGGACGCTCCCAATGTAACTCAAATTGCCTCATCAAGGATCCAACACTGCACTGACTGGTCAACACCAAGTGTCGGTCCATAAACTCACCGTCACAGCCCACGGACGCAGCACACGCATACATTTGCACTGCAACTTCGTTATACTAGCGTTGCATGTGAGGGGAAGGACATTGAACGTGTTCAGCTTTGTGTACACCCCACATTCTCCCTCTTCCCCGAAAAAAAAAATTGACGTACAAAAAGTAACAAATTTACTCAAATCTGAGTTAAATTCATTCATTATGGCACTTCCATAGAACAACCCACAAATAAGTCAAACCACATTGTTTATGAGTAGGTACTTTCCGTTACATCATGGCACCAATTTTTTACTCTGTTAAACCGTTTCCACCGCAAGAGGTCTGTACTATATATCCTCAAACTTTGGCAAACTCGACAAAAACAGTTCGACTTTTTTTCTATAGACCATGGGGTCCAAAAAGCCTTGTCCAATTCAAACGCTCAAGTTTAGGCCAAGTATATTCAAACACTTCTCGTTGATGTACGTCCATAAATCCCTTTATTTTTGGGTTTTCGAGGTTTTGTCACCACCCTTGGACCAAATTAAATTTTGGATGTATTCTGTTTTCCCTCTTTTTAATCAACCACAGAGCAAAGGTTACGCTCTTGTCGCTATTCATCGACCAACTTTTTTAAGGCCGATTAAATTATGGTAGGTGATCAGTCTCTCACCTGCCTCACTCGTATATTTTTTTTTGTTTACTCTAGAAGGCGTTTATGTTCACGTGACACTAATTTTGTATCTTATTTTGTTTTAAGTATCAACTCTGTTTTTCAGTGATTCAACAAAATATTGATTGTTTAAAGAAAAACTTGCGACAATTGACACACCACCATCCTTTCTATAACTTGTTACTGAATTCAACTTTTTGGAGAAAACATCACTTCTAAACAGCGTTGTGAGAATCTCAAAATCTTATATGCCATGCTTAAGATTTTATTTACGCCTGAGTTGTAACTCACGCAACTCAATAGCTAAAAATAGCTAAAACATCATACATGAGTTGAATCATCCGTTTGGTTTGAGTTTCCACGGTTTTTTTTGCATCAAAATCTCATACGTGATATTTTCATAGCAGATCTCAAATGAGTTTGTTGAGTCTACCAACACTTTCTCTAAGCACTACCGACTTTGTGCAGGTTCGATGACATGATCAATATTCTTGCTATTTATGCAGACATACATGAGCTTGAACAACTAACAATTAATCTCCCGTAATTTTTTCTTCAAATAACGGATATACTTTACATGGTTCTCACATTCGAAGAGACGAAATATTGAGGACCTTTATGTCCCCGCAAATTTCGTACTCCATCCAAATTATAATGTCAAATGTTGATTTCCAAAAAAAACACCAAAATTGCCAAATTATCATTTTCAACAGTATTTGCGACTATTTATACCATTTTCAAAAACTTTATCATCAATATTTTACTTTTTCACGTAGGAACATATCGTTGCGCTGAACGAATGCAATAGAGAAAAGATAATGTTATTCGGTTGACCCGTTCTCAAGCCAACTTGTGGCATATAAATATTTCAGTTTTTATCAATATAAATCGATAGAAAGTTTAACGAAAGATCACTGTTCCTTTATCCCAGAAACCATCCTGTTCTGGTTTTCTTTTCAAACTCTACAGCTACGTTTCCCAATAGGGGGTCCATGTACCATGGACCATGTGGCTCGCGAGCACCTTACAACAAACCGTTTTTCTAACCACAAAAGGTAGGGAAACAGTGCCTTAGAAGCTCTACATTAGCAAAAACAACTACTGGGTGGTTTACCTTACACAACACAGATTCCATTCTTGACTGATGTCATGACACGTTCACTTAATCTGGATAGCTTTCATTACACACCAGATTCAGACGGTTGTTCTGGCACACTAATTTTCCCAGGCGGTTCATGGCGTTTGTCTCGACCAGGGCCGTACAATTTCATTTCATTGAAAGCATTTTTCAGTGCCCAGCTGACTGACTAGCTTACCTTTCAGTTGCAACACTACTGCTTCGTTTCAAACCGACAAACCATTCATTGCGTAGTCTCTCCTTTCTTTCTTGCTGCTTGTGCGTCGCGCGTCATGAATCGGAGTGTCACCGCAGCGAGCTGGCCTTTCAATCGGTAGTCTCTGTTTTTAGGAGCCGATTAATTTAATGAACGACGTCATGACCCGTGTAGTTTCTCTGTTTTATTTCATTACCTAACAAAGTGCTCACATCATTATTGCAAAAAAATAGTTAAAACTCAATTTTAAACATTTTGATGCATTTCAATGAAACTAAATAAAACGAAATTCTTACTATTTCATTTCACCTTCTTGTTCGTTGCTTTCAATCGGGCAACGAAATGAATGAGTGTGGAACGAAGGACGAAGCGACGCAGTTGTTCGTCACCATCGAGACGACACAGCCAAGCCACACAGCGTGTTTCAAATAATGCTTTCGAAAATGCACAGCCCTGGTCTCGACACGCCATTTTCTTGGAAGGTTACCATTACACTTCCATATCTATGGTGATTTTTGTTACGCACCTTATTTTGGCGGTTTTCATAACACGACATTTTCTTAGAAGGTTTCTATTACAATTCCATCTCTCGGGTGATTTTCATTATGCACCCTATTAGACGGTTTTCATTACATGCCTTCTTGAAAGGTTTTCATAACACTTCCATATCATTACACTTCCGTTCATTGCACTTCCATATTACACTTATTCGGCGGTTTATATTATATGCCATTTCCTTGGAAGATATTCATTACACTTCAATATTTCCGCTGGTTTTTATTATGCACCCTATTTGAAGGTTTCATTGCACATCCTCAGCGGTTTTCATAACACGAAACTTTTTTGTTTGGGTTTCGATACACTTCCATATCTTGGGTGATTTTCATTACGCACCCTATTTGACGGTTTTCGTTACACGTCTTCGGCGGTTTTATTCATTCACAATTTTCCTGGAAAAATGCCATTACTCTTCCATATCTCGAGTGGTTTTCACTACGCACCCTATTCGACGGTTTTCATTACACGTCTTTGGCGGTTTTCTTTACTCGCCATTTTCTTGGAAGGTTTTCATTATACTTCCATATCTCGGGTGGTTTTCATTACGTACCCTATTCGACAGTTTTCATTACACGTCTTCGGTGGTTTTCTTTACTCGCCATTTTCTAGGAAGGTTTTCATTACACTTCCATATCTCGGGTGGTTTTCATTACGCACCCTATTCGACGGTTTTCATTACACGTCTTCGGCGGTTTTCTTTACTCGCCAATTTCTTGGAAGGTTTTCATTACACTTCCATTTCTCGGGTGGTTTTCATTACGCACCCTATTTTTCTTTCAGGTTTTCATTACCCATCCATGCGTGGAGTTCATTACTCACCGTATGTTATTTGTTTCCTCGATGCTCCACTGTGGATGATTGTTTCGTTCCTCTTCGCACCTTTGTACTGATTTTGGGGACTACGTTCCAATTTCAAATGCAGTTCCAAGTGATTCTTTCCGCTGTTTTGCTGAGGGAAATGACAACAAACATCAATGATCTCCTGGCAGGATCGCCAATGTAAATATCCTCTAACTCTCGTTCGATCACTAGCAGCCATATTTATTCACTGTAGAAGAATCACTTGGAACGCCAGCCAGACGCTCCCAATGTAACTCGACTTGCCTCATCAAGGATCCAACACTGCACTGACTGGTCAACACCAAGTGTCGGTCCATACACTCACCGTCACAGCCCACGGACGCAGCACACGCATACATTTGCACTGCAACTTCGTTATACTAGCGTTGCATGTGAGGGGAAGGACATTGAACGTGTTCAGCTTTGTGTACACCCCACAAGTTCATAAGTTCAAAGAATATAATACAGCATTTTTCATTTTGAAACATATATTTCTGCATTTTTCCAACATGGCCTCCAACTCAATCATGTATACGCCATATTTCATTGATGTTTTCAAATAAGTGCAGCATAAGACACTATCAAATTCACTACATCTTGTACAAATCCAATGCAGTTTATAGAAGGCTATTTAGATTCATGAACACTTCGGTGGAGAAAGGTTGATCTTGATCCAATCTCCTATAAAACTCAGAGGATTTATACAGGAGTAATAGTTTGACATTTGTTTATTTACATCACCAATCGTATGAAAAGTGTTTTTTTTTTCAATCAGATATCTTTTGAAATAGCGATTGAAATCATTTCGGAACTTTAACAAATATTGAATGTAATAAAGCGACAGATGTTTCAAGTAAGTACCGATAAATTATTTCTAATTAATGAACACGATGGTGCTGTTTTATATTTTGAGTGGGAGACAGTATGCTGGCAATATAAGGTACCATTTTTTCACCTTCCTCATACATCAGTTTTTTGGCCGTTTGTATTACTTTTTACTGTTAACATTACATTAAATTTAATTAAAACAAACTAAACAATGTTGAAATATGGGAATATTGTCAAAAACATGATAATAAATTAGAGCTATAACTTGTTATTCAGGATTATTCAAATCAGTATTTAAGAAGGGATTATGATTTTTGTTGGAGAGCAATAAGTTTCAAGGGTGATTCAAGAATTAGTTTAGGAAATATATTGAGTTTTACTGTGACCAGCATAAATAGTCCACAATACAATTCAATGTGCTTTATTGAACGATTTTTGGAGAGCCTTATAAAACTCACTTCTAGATCAAATATTCTTATAAAATCAATGGTTTTATAGAGTTCACTTCAAGTATTTGTGTAAATGATTTGAAGATAATGAACTTGAGGAGATTACTTCAACTTATGAAATGATGCTATAAAACTGCAAATATTGATCGTGCTATCTTAAAACCCCGATAAAAATTGAACAAATCTAAATAGAATCGGAGTTGTTACTTGGGTAGGGCAACATATAAACACCGATTTTTGATAGCTGCCTTCTACAGCTTCAAAGCTGCAAATTTTATTGAATTAGTTCAATTATTTAAATGACAATTCAGTTGGACTTACATTTCAGTGCCTCAATAGGAAATATGCTAAAGGTACAATTTGCTGTGCACTCAATGAGAGCGTATATGGGGTGGCTGTTAGGTTATAATATACAATTAAGTTTATGATCAGTTCTATTATATAATTCACATACTATTAACTAAGAGGTGAAGAACTAGAGGAGTTCAATTAAGCTCAACACGATAATCTAGTTTCGAATCCACTATAATTTACTGTTCACAAATGCTTTCAATAATTTTGCGTATCGAATTGCTTCAACCAATGTTGTTCAATTTCGCCAACTCATTTGACGTCGTGAACCCTTGTCAGAAATTGACATATTCTTCTGTCTATCAGTAGATTTTACCGAGGGAGTTCCCGGTTGCACTATATTCTGAAGCGGCGCGGCAACACAACTCAGAAAAAACAATGATTGCTGAGATGGAAATTTCAGTTCACTGTGAATTTTATAGCAACCCACTATAAAAAAAAATGTGGCAGTCAGTGCGCCGAAATGTGCCATAGCTGTGCAAGGCACATTGCGTAGAGTGACCACTCCCTTGGGGTGTCCTGAAAATGTTACAGCTCATAGAAAATATTGTTATGAAATATGTGAATGAACCCTAATTGTTGGGTGGATGAGAGTTTTATTGTTAAGGGGTGATTTTGAATTTTGAATCTTTGGAGGAAAATATATTTTCCTACAGGAAGACCTGAATCAGGTTCTGGAGTTGAAACTGTGATTCAGAACGGTTTGCGCCAGTTCCAACCTGATTCAAAAACGTTTTGTTGAGTAATTTCAGGTTAGTTTCGTTGGCGCTCCTGTTTGGGGCGCCCTGACCGGGATCACGGTCAGTTTGAGCGCGCACCTAGTTTGACGTTTCCAAATGTAAACAAGCATCCCAATACAGGGGTGGAATCGAAAAACTGTTGCAAAATCACCACGCTGATAGTGTTGAACAAACGCCGCAACTCGAATTATTTTCCAAAATGTGGTGAGTATCCATGTTTTCAAAAATTTGTAAGAAAATCAGGAGTGCATGTAAACAAAATCTGAAAGCGTTAATATTCATTAAAAATTATTGTTTTTCGAAGAAAAATACAAAAACCTGGGGGTTACATCTGATGGAAATGGTCTATTGTTTGAAGTGAGCAAGATGGACGTCATGGATTTAATAATATCCAATTTTTGTTCAATTTTGGGCTACTAAAAATCGAAATAGAAATCCGACCGGTCTTAAATTATTAAAGTATACGGCTGAGAAATACATATCTACTGAAAAATACATGAGCGAAGAATGAGCTCCCATCACCATCAACACCATCAGTTTTTAAACAAGTGATTGACATATATGGGGATTTTTTTTATTATCGTACAAATTGGGCCGAAGGGTCTCAGATTTTCATGAAACTTTTTCCACAGGCAGGGCTCTTGGATATATGAATAAAAAAAAATTGAGAAAAATTCAGGGTCGCCTATTTTTCAGGAAAACTCAGGTGGAAATTTTTTTGTTTTCCCTTGACACTACTTACTTTGAAAAATCATAACTCAAGAACGAAGTATCGTAGAAACAAAGTTTTTATATGAAAATTTAAGCAAATTTTCTCAAAAATCCAAAAAAAATATGAACTGGAAAAAGTTTTCTACAAAATTTTTCACCGTTGGGGCAATTCGTGAAGAAAAGCCGGAAAAACTATGCCCGAACTCGTGGAAAATTTTCAAAAAAATATTTTCGAGAAGGTAATTTTATAAGCTTTAATCACTGAAATTTTTGGAATGCACTTTTTTTTCGTTTTTGAGTTATGGCCAATTTTGTGAAAAATGTCCAGATGTGCCAAATAAGACTTTTCTTTGAAAAATCATAACTCAAGAACGAAACATTGTAGAAACAAAGTTTTTATATGAAAACTTAAGCAAATTTTCACAGAAATCCAAAAAAAATATGAACTGGAAAAAGTTTTCCACCGTTAGAGAAATTCATAAAGAAAAGCTGGAAAATCTATGCCCGAACTCGCGGAAAATTTTTATTAAAATATTTTTGAGAAGGAAACTTTATAAACTTCATTTCTAGTAACTTTTAGGATGTACTTTTTTTTTTGTTCCTAAGTTATGGTCAATTTTGTAAAAAATGCAAAGATTTGCCATACATGCCTTTTCGTTTAAAAATCATGACTCAAGACTCATCATGACTTGTCGAACCAAAATTGACCATAGATCAGGAACTAAAGAAAAGTACATCCTAAAAGTTACCAGAATTGAAGTTTATAGAGTTTCTTTCTTAAAAATATTTTATTAAAAAATTTCCGCGAGTTCGGGCATAGATTTTCCAGCTTTTCTTTATGAATTTCCCCAACGGTGGAAAATTTTGTGGAAAACTTCTTCCAGTTCATATTTTTTTTGGATTTCTGAGAAAATTTGATCAAATTTTCATATAAAAACTTTGTTTCTACAATGTTTCGTTCTTGAGTTATGATTTTTCAAAGAAAAGTCTTATATGGCACATCTGGACATTTTTCACAAAATTGGCCATAACTCAAAAACGAAAAAAAAGTGCATTCCAAAAATTTCAGTGATTAAAGCTTATAAAATTACCTTCTCGAAAATATTTTTTTGAAAATTTTCCACGAGTTCGGGCATAGTTTTTCCGGCTTTTCTTTACGAATTTTCCTAACGGTGGAAAATTTTGTGGAAAACTTTTTCCAGTTCATATTTTTTTTGGATTTCCGAGAAAATTTGCTTAAATTTTCATATAAAAACTTTGTTTCTACAATGTTTCGTTCTTGAGTTATGATTTTTCAAAGTAAGTAGTGTCAAGGGAAAATAAAAAATTTCCACCTGAGTTTTCCGGAAAAATAGGCGACCCTGAATTTTTCTCAATTTTTTTCTATTCATATATCCATGAGCCTTGCCTGTGGAAAAAGTTTCATGAAAATCTGAGACCCTTCGGCCCAAACCCGTACGATAATAAAAAAAAATCCCCATATGTAAGAAGAGGTTGCCTAACAAACAACTGTTTCATTGGACTTGGTAAAATAATGAATCTGAATCATGAAAAAGTTAAGAATATTTTGTGATTTTACATAGATAAATTTCTAATATAAGTGTGACTTACAAAAAAATGTTTGCGGTTGGTCTTTCAAGATGCAATTTTAATGATCCATTTATATTAAGGCTGTGAACCGTTTCACCAGTTCGTTTAACTATTAGTTAAAATTTGACATTTCAATAGTTATTTTCCCCTCATATGGTTAAATTGAACATCGCAGTCGACCCATTTGAGCTTTGACAGTCGAGTAGTTATTTCAGAACAAAGTTGACAGATGGTTACTTGTTCTCAAATTCACGGGAGCAAAAAATAACTTTCGAACTGTCAAGTTTAACCATGGTCCAGAGCAGGGTTATTTCCAATCGGAGGGGAAATAACTATCGAGCTGTCAAATTTTAACTAAAAGTTAAACGAACTGGTGAAACGGTTCACAGCCTAAGCAATATCTTTTGTCGTGTTACTTGGGTTATATGGGCACCAAAGTAACACGACAAAAGATATTGCGTAATATAAATGGATCATTAAATGATGCGCAAGCGTAATTTTCCCATTTACCAAACTGTAAACACCGTTCTTCTTAATGTTGATTTATTGTTGTTAAATTGAATTGTCAAGGTATGATCGCAAATTATTCTGAACACTATCAGGAACACTTGTATGGTTTATAGGATTCTACCCAATTACCCCGAATACCATTACTCAGAATTCCATTACCCCGAAATCCAAATCCCCTAACGACCCGTAAATTCGAATGACATCACCTCGAATTCTAATAACATTGGGATATGCCATCAATGTCATCATGTCAACATAAAGGTTAATTCAGGGAAATAGCTTTGATTGAATTCGGGGTAATGGTACATTCGGGGTAATGGAATCCGATGAGATGGCATTCAGAGAAATGGGATTCTGGGTAATGGGGTAGATTCTTCTTATACACATTTTCTGAATAATTTTGCACGAACGTGTTAGATCAGTTTCAAACATCAGCGCGTTATCAGTGGAAACTTCTGAAGGGAGCTGTGTTGTGTAAACAGCCAGCTTTCTTCAAACCTCCGATCGATTTCGGAAGCAAAAATTTAGATTTCTCCAATTTTCACCTGAAAATCAATTCAAAATGAATAAAGGTAAAATCACGTTTGGAAAAATACAGCTGAAAACATCCCCCGCTACTGAAAATGCCGCCCCTGCAACAGGTAAGAACGATACATCAAGAAATTTCAAGCTCTATAAGCAATCGTCAATAAACTACTTCCAGCATCCGGTGGTGGTTTCGGATCTTTCAGTCGCATGGAAGCACCCCCGGAACCGGGGCCATCTGGAACCGCTAAGCACTCAGACGTAGACAAGATAGCGACCGATCTCGAGAACAGCCGAATGCAGGAACTGATGGGAATCAGCGGGTTCGGACGGAAGGCCAAACAGTTCGATATAAATGAGATGATCCAAAAGGCCAGGCAGAATGCCCCGAAAGCGGAGGACGATCCGGAGGCCATTCGGGTCGAGGAACCTGATGGTGGAGGGGGAGATGGTTCCTCGGATGGAGACAGCGATGAGGAGGTGATTGGACCCTTGCCGGCGATTACTCAGGAGGGAACCGGCGATGGAAAAGTCAGGAAGAAAGACCCCAGGGAAAGTGACGATAGCGACGAGGATGAAGACGACGATGATTTCGATGAGGACGCTCCGATAAATAAGATTCCCAACTCGCACGAGGTGGAAATGCGACATGGCTCCAAAGCGGTCATTTCGCTGGCGGCAGATCCTTCCGGGGTCAGGTTGGCGTCCGGTTCTGTGGATTACAATCTGAACTTTTGGGACTTCTCTGGAATGGACAAGTCGATGAAGAGTTTCAGGAGTCTGCAGCCCTGCGAGAATCATCCAATTCGGGATTTGCACTATTCCACCACAGGGGACATGATTCTGGTGGTTTCCGGAAGTTCACAAGCAAAGGTTTTGGACCGGGATGGGTTTGAAAAGATGGAATGCGTGAAGGGCGATCAGTACATCACGGATATGACGAGGACAAAGGGTCACGTCGCTGGATTGACCGGAGGCTGTTGGAATTTTGTGAAGAAGGACGAATTTCTGACGAGTGCGATGGATTCCACTCTGAGGACGTGGGTTTTTGCCAAATCCAAGGAACAGAAGAACGTGATCAAAACACGAGCTCAAGGAGGGCTGAAGACGGTTCCAACAGCTTGTACGTATAATCGGGATGGGACCCTGATTGCAGCCGGATGTAGCGACGGGTCGATTCAAACCTGGGACACCCGGAAGATGTTTGTGAATACGACACATTGCGTGAGGGACGCTCATGCCAAAGGAAGTGACATCTCTTCAATCCTATTTTCGTACGCGGGACAGGTTCTGGCTACCAGGTCAACCGATGAAACCCTGAAACTATGGGATTTGCGAGCATTTAAAAAACCCTTACACGAATTCGGAAACCTTTTCTCGCGGTATGAGACGACGGATTGTTGTTTCAGCCCGGATGACACCATGGTTCTGACGGGAGAATCTTTGCCCAAAGGACAGAAGCAAGCCAATCTGTATTTCTTCGACACTAAAACTTTCGAAACGGTGGCCACAATTCCGATCACAGATTCACACGTCATCCGAACCCATTGGCATCCGAAGTTGAATCAGGTGTTCGTCGGATGCGGAAATGGAATCATCCGAGGTTTGTACGATGAGAAGCGCAGCATGAGGGGAGCCAAGCTGTGCGTCGTTCGAACCTATCGCAAGAAGAAGGACATGGAAATGATCGGAACCAGTCAGGTCATAACTCCACACGCTCTGCCAATGTTCCGACAAGAAAAATCCCGTTCACACCGCAAAAAGCTTGAAAAGGATCGAATGGATCCTGTCAAATCCCGGCGACCAGACTTGCCCATCACCAGCGGCCAAGGAGGACGAGTGGCCAGTTCCGGAGGCACACTTTCCTCCTACGTCATACGAAACCTTGGGCTTAGCAAACGAGTGGAAGACGACCAGGATCCGCGTGAGGCCATTCTAAAGTACGCCAAAGAAGCGGCCGAAAATCCCTACTGGATCTCTCCAGCGTACAACAAGACTCAGCCGAAGCCCATTTTCAACACGGAAGACGAACCGGACAGCAAGAAGCCGAAAACTGAGTAATCGTAATGATTCAATAAAAGTTATAAATCTCACCTCATGGATGTTCTGTTTGGATGACTGCGACTTGGTCGCTATTTTAATGCAAATCTCTAAAAAGCCTTTATTGTCACCGGAAGGTCTCTAAACTCTCTTTCCTCGAGGAAAAACTACAGGAATTCTTCTAGTGATTTCTGCAGAGATTCAATTGTCTTCCGAAATACTTTCAGTAGCATCTTGTCATCACTCCTAAAATTTTCCCACCAACTCCTCTAGGAATTGGTTCAATAATTCATCCAAAAATTGATTAAGGAATACTTAAGGGAATTCAGGGATTTTACCAAGGAATCCAACGAAACTACCTCACCTCAAGGATTTTCTTTCGATCATTTTAGAACTCAACAATTTTCTCCATCCGAAGCTTTCTTGTATTAATCATTTCCCCTTAAAAAATTGCATCCTGCAACCGGAAGCAATCGCTGGCAATCTTCCACTTATCGCCCTGGGCCGTAATCATGAACGTCTGCTGGAATGGTTTGGTGGGATTGTCCTGGAACTTGACCGTTCCCGAAACCTGGATTATGAAGGTCAGCTGCGAGGACACAGCATCGTCAATGATCGGCTGTGCGTCCAGAGTGTTCATTATGTGCTCCGAGCGGGGCAGTTCCTGGAAGTACTTCTGGATGTTATCCTTCCCGTTGGCACCGTTTCCGTTCCACACCAGCAAACCGTTATCCATATAGAGCCGGGCCATCTGGTGCCGCTTCTTGTCTACGCTTTCGTAGTAGAGTTTGGTAAATTCCTCCGCCGTCCGGCAAGCGGTGTCGATTTTGGTGCGCAGTTCCTACGGGGATTGGGAATGGCATTAGTTTTGTTCTGGCAGAAACCTAACCTCGAACAAATTGACGAAAGACATGTACTTACTGGGTCGATTGCTGTTGTCATTTTTGTATATTGATGGAGATTACTATTTCACAAGGATAAATTTCAGGTTTACTCGACTTTTATGGATTAAATGCTAGTTTTAAACAGTTTTATTAGCAGAACAAGAAGTGAACGATACAAATCGACGCCGCTTTTCACTGATATTTTGTTTTTATCAAATTTTGACAGTTTAATAGATGCGCCCTTCAAAATGTTGTGACGTTCGAAACTAATCTAATACAGACCTGAGAGAGACTCGCGAAGAGGAAAAATATCAACGTCATTGGGTCGTATGAATAAAATGTAGTAAAGTTGAGTTTACTACATTCTCGGTAGTAAACGCTATATGTGGAACACGAGTGGAACATGTTTGTGTCATTTTCCTTTCTACACCTTTCGAACATACTACAAACAACGCATTGCTATGAATAAAGGTAGCATTTACTACAAAGCTACTGGTAGTTAGCTTCAGAGGTTGCTACACATGCTTTGAGTTTGCGGAATTGAATGGAATGATTTACTTTTGAGTAAAAATCATGGGAAAACGATATGAGTTTTGATGTATCGGAAGGTATTTTGAGTTTTGCAAAGGAATTCTGAGGTTACGAAAACTTTCGCTCCGCCAATTCTGAGATTCCGGTAAGATTACCGGCAGTAGCAATTTGTAATATCCGTGTGAATTCAGGCATTACGATAATTATGTTATTTTCTAGGAATTTTAGGATGTCGGTAGGAATTCAGATATTGATAAAGTAATTCTGAATTTTACGTGTAAATTCTGACATCTCAGATTTCCTTTTGTATTCCGGAATTCCTGTAGAAACTTTGAGATTCCGATAGGGATGTCGGATTTTTTATGATAATTCTGAAAATTTAAATACCATTCTAGGAGTATTGCGGAAATATTAGGAATCTGGTAAAAACTCTAGAATTGGGGTGGGAATGGGATTCCGAATATTAATCTCTTGGAATTCTGTGGGTATCTTTGAGACGGTATTTCTGTAAGAATCTATGAGATTGCGGTGGGATTCCTGCGAATTATTGTGTGAATATTTGTAATTCCGAAAATCAATCTTTGTAATTATTGTAAAAACCTTTAAGATTCCGTTGATCTCCAGTTCCTTTGGAATTTCAAAGTAAAGCTTTAATATAAACGTTTTGAATGTCGGTAAATATTTTATAGATTTCAATGGGATTTTTTGTGGAATCGTTTAGAATTTTAATAATTTCAAAGGGAACCCTGGTGTTTTAGGGGAGATCCTCATTGAATTCTAACGAATACCAATGGAATAACTACAATTCTCATAAAAATCTCTACATTCTAAGTTCTAGACATTCCAAGGATACTATCAGAAACCCCACCAAAATAACGAGAATATCACAGAAACACTTAGAACATCGGAATTCAACATAACAGCATGAAACACACGAGGAGCATCAAAATTCTACCGCAATTTCACCAGAATCTCAGTACTAGAAGGTGCTAGAAAATATGTGGTTCCAAATTTGATAGCTGCAATCTCAAGATCTCTTCATAAATGTTAAGCTAGTATTTAAAAAATCATCGGCGTTGGCGAAGGCCGAAAACCACCCAGAAAATTCTTTGATGTACCATCATCATAAAATCATAGACTAATCGCAAAATTACACTACAAATCTTGTCAAATAACAGCACCTTCATGATTTGTGCAAATTGTCGCGTAATCGATTAGATTCCATGCATTTTCTTCATATGCATGATTGTATTAATTTTAAGCGTCACTCTGAATAGATTATTCTTTACGTGCAGAATCACTCTGCACTCTGAATGGAAATTTCTTAACGTGCAGCTTCAGTCACTGCTCATGTTCGAAAGTAGTAAGTACTACATGTTCGAAAAGTTTTTTATTCATACCAAAAGTGTAGTAAACTTTGTGGATTTTGTTTTTGAGTAGATGCTACATGTAGTAAAGTTCAAAGTTTTTTATTCATATCACCCATTGACTGTTTAACGATAAACTTGCGACGATCGACGCGCCACCATATTTCATATAACGGAGGTTATTAGAACTAACTTGGAGGTGATGTTTCGGAGGTTATTTGGCAATTTGGAGGTTAAAATCACCTCCAAACACTAGCGATTTTGCGGTGGGATGTTGACGTTTGATCACGAATATGCAGCCCAGATTCCCGATGTGGGGTATTTAGAGCAGTCGTAACGGTGCGCGACTAAACTAAATTACATAGCGCAGTATCATTACGCTGATCCGTACCGGGCGCTGCTAACCGGGGTAGCAAAATGACAGCGCTGCTTTCGGAAAGCATCGGGTGAGCAAATTTAGCAGCGCGATAGTTGCGCTGCTATTCGATTTGAATTCAAGCATATACGGTGTGGGATATGAAATTCTGGTTGGAGTTTTAGTAATCTGATACGCATGAAGTAGAAATTTCATAATTTTGAGAATTCGGGTAAACCTTCAAGATTTTGATAAGAATACTAGGAATCTGATGCAATTATTGGAAATCCGATAGAAGTTTATGAAATACTCGAAAATCCTCGATTTCGGAGAATTATGGGATTTTTGGATTCCGACTGGAATCCTTAGAATTTCAACTGGAATCCACGGGATTCCGCCTGGAATCCTCGGGATTTCGACTAGAATCCTCGGAATTTCGACTTGAATCCTCGGAATTTCGACTGGAATCCTCGGAATTTCGACTGGATACCTCAGAATTACAGCTGGAATCCTTGGGATTCCGACTGGAATCCTTGGGATTCCGACTGGAATCCTTGGGATTCCGACTGGAATCCTTGGGATTCCGACTGGAATCCTTGGGATTCCGACTGGAATCCTTGGGATTCCGACTGGAATCCTTGGGATTCCGACTGGAATCCTTGGGATTCCGACTGGAATCCTTGGGATTCCGACTGGAATCCTTGGGATTCCGACTGGAATCCTTGGGATTCCGACTGGAATCCTTGGAATTCCGACTGGAATCCTTGGAAGTCCGACTGGAATCCTTGGAAGTCCGACTGGAATCCTTGGAAGTCCGACTGGAATCCTTGGAAGTCCGACTGGAATCCTTGGAAGTCCGACTGGAATCCTTGGAAGTCCGACTGGAATCCTTGGAAGTCCAACTGGAATCCTTGGAAGTCCGACTGGAATCCTCGGGATTCAGACTAGAGTCCTCGGGATTCTGACTGGAATTCCAGCTGGTATCCCAAGGATTCCAGTCGGAATCCCAAGGATTCCAGTCGGAATCCCAAGGATTCCAGTCGGAATTCCAAGGATTCCAGTCGGAATTCCAAGGATTCCAGTCGGAATCCCAAGGATTCCAGTCGGAATCCCAAGGATTCCAGTCGGAATCCCAAGGATTCCAGTCGGAATCCCAAGGATTCCAGTCGGAATCCCAAGGATTCCAGTCGGAATCCCAAGGATTCCAGTCGGAATCCCAAGGATTGCAGTCGGAATCCCAAGGATTCCAGTCGGAATCCCAAGGATTCCAGTCGGAATCCCAAGGATTCCAGTCTGAATCCCAAGGATTCCGATGGCATTCTAAAAATTCCGCACCAGAATATAATAGATATTCCAGCAGAGTTACAAAAATTCCCAACCTGAATTGATCACCATTATTTTCACAACTCATATCTTATCCCAAAAAGCAACGACCGGTACGGAAACGAGTTATTAAATATGGTAGCCACCGGTGTGAGAATGAGTGACTAAACTAAAATGACAACTCTGGGGGTGATCATTTTAATCACCCAAATAGTCGCTCCCGTTAAAGATGCTCTTAGAGGTGCGGGCGAACATCAAATTAGTATATGTGATAACATGAGTTTTGAAGTGGTAGTTGTGCAATGGCAACTTCGGCGAGCCGAAAGTTCACGAAGTAGCCGAAGATGACGTCACGTTGCGAAAGCTGCGAACAAAATTTTTCGCAGCCTTGTCGTCACCATCAGCTGATCGTTTTGTTTACATCTTTTTCGTGACTAATACAAGCAAACACATACTAAGACCCGGACCTGTTATATATGACATTGCCAGATTCCCCTCTCACGAAACGTCAAATGCAGCCCACCGTTTTTATGGCTGAAAAAGTGAAAAGTATTGTGTTCAAAGTAAACTGTTATTAAAAACTTCAGTCAGCGGAGCAGTTTTTTCCAAAGTTGCTGATAAATCTAAGCAGAAGATTAATTATTTCTAATGTCTTCTACGTTTGCTGGCATGAAATTTCACTCAAATGGCTATTTATGATTCGATGTGATGCAAACTTAATCATTTTTTGCTGAGAGGTTCATGTGAGGATTTGAACAGCATGCGCATAATTGGTATGCGCATGCGCATAATTGGTATGCACAAAGTGGAATAAGAAAAAAACTCAGCAATCACAGAAAAAGAAGACCGTCTTCGCGAGTCTCGTCTCAGATACAGACATATCGCGTTTTTTGCAGGCACACACACGCTAAGATCAGTGTACACATAAATAGGTACACTGAGAACAGCGTTGCGGTTGAAAATACTATATTGTCACGTGCCCACCAAATCGGAACGCGCGTATGGAACACGCGACGAGTGACTCGTTCCCGACATAACTGTCATAATGGCATGTGTGGCGCTGCATTCTTACGATGTTTATGAACACAGCGCACTATTCAAATATTAGTCACGACGCTTGGAGATTGAGAAACAAATGTATTTAAAAAAAAATTTGTCCTTATTTCCGTCGGATCCATAATATCAGAGGGTTAAATTAAAAACACAACGCCACTTGATTTGTGCAGACTAAATTCGCATTTATTTCAAATATTTTGTGCATTCAATTTTACCATGGTACCATTTGTATTCAGCTTTTTACGCTAGCTCGCTATAAACTTTCAATCACCCCTTTTTGACTTTTCTTGTTAACACTGTAATATTTTTATGGTTTGATCAAAGCAAACCTTGCGATGTTGAAATTTTTTCTTGTTGATTTTAGAGAAACGTCATAAAATCTCTTGATTGCAGGAAATGGAAATCTAAAAACTATTTTCCTAATTTTCTATTCAATACAAATGTTTTTGCCATTTTAGGTCTACGATTTGCGACATCATTGGGATTGGTTCCTTTTAATTCTCGAGATGAGATTCTGACTGAAATGAGTGTTACAAGCAAAAACGACGATGCCAAACTGATGGCTTTAGGCCTTGAAAAGCTTGTGATGACTATTTCAGAAGATAATTTCGTTTTCTGACCCTTTTCACATTAATGCTTGTTATGTTTGAGTAAACTACGGAGAAAGTAAAACAATGTTTGTAATAAAAACTCTTTACAACCCTGTGTCATGTTTGCTACATCCCACACATGGACTGTAAATCCCACGGTGTATAATATTATGTTAATTTTGTACACTGAGCCGAATTGGCCTGTTGAATATATGTGCAAGGCACATATATTTTTGCAATCAAGCTTCGCATTTACAATTCATCTATCTTGCACATAAAAAGAACAGTTCTGTGACTCTTATTTTTTAAATGCAGCATCCTCATAAAATAAATGCAGGTGCAATTGATTTCGATAAATCGCGCTTATGTATTTTAAAAGTGGTGATCTGCAGTAAATAAATGCGATTTCTGATCTCCAATCTAGCAAATAATAAAAAAAAACAAGCGTACATATTGCATTGAACATTTATTGAATTAAATCGCAAATTAGTATATATTTGAATGATGAATTGGTGGACTCCGTTCTACAGCAAGGTCGTGGTCGTATGAACAGCTGCAGAGACGATTGGTCTGGTCTGTAGTAGTGCCACTGAACAACATAGCTATGCAGCTTTCTACCATCACCACCGAGCACTCCACTAGAGTTGCGCCGATCAAAAGATTGCAGGACGTCGGTTCCACTGAAGTTCATGTTAATCACCTCCGCAAAGTTTTATTACGATTGTAGTTCTGAAAACACCTGGAATTTGATAAAAATGGCTTTTTCACCCAAGTTTGATTTCGAACATTCTTGAATACTTACAGCTTATTGCTTGTCCTTATTGTCAAGATAGAATTTACAGACTTATACAGATATGCTCTTGATTTTTAGAAATCAAAAAAGGTAGCGCCACTCACTGTGGAAAAATTATACCTCGCTCGCAAAGATGGCGATACATCTTTTCTGACCGTTGCCTTACAAGTTTGGGCTCTTCAATCATATTTACTGCTTTAATAGATTGTACTAATGTAACCTTTATCATGCATTACGATGCTAGTGGTATATAAATGCATCGACATTTAATTTTATTGTTCTCAAATAAAATTTAATTGCGGCACATACACTAAAGTTGGAGGCAGAAAAAATGCGTCTATATGGTTTTCACACATAGAATTTATTGGAGTTTTGATTTCAGTGTATGCAGTGACTAGACCCATTCCTCGGTAACCCTGCAGTTCGAGAATGCCAAAAGTCATGTAAAAGTGCGTATTTCACTGTTCATGCACGTCAAGGTCTGGACGGAGATCAATATTTGATCATCTTTGAAAACCTTTTATATATTTGAAAATGTGCATGTCTTATAATTTCTTCCCATTCTCTATAAAGGGTTACGGGAGGTTATTGAAAATCGTCAGGGTTTCGTTATGATTGGTCACAGCGTTTGTCCAAAAGTTCAATGCTGGCATACAGAATACTCTCCTTTTCAGTTTTTCATCCCTATTTGTTTGATTCAGAAACGCTTTCTATGAGAAATTGTGGTCTACTGATGCCTAAAATGAAAGGAATAAAGTTTTGTGTAAAATGGAGAAGACATTGCAATATGCACAAAAAACCCGCAGCAGCAAAACAAATCCAGTGAAAACTTTTGACATTTCAATCAACAATTTTTAATTATTGCCTACTAAGACTAAACTATAAAATTGATAGCCAAGAAATGTCAAAGTCAAATCACCCCCCGTTCTTTTATAGCTAGCGTAAAAAGCTGGATAGTAAAAATTACTATATCATGGTTAAAAACTCACAGTAGACCAGAATCGAACCGAGGATCTGGCGATTGCCAAGCGCGAACGCTAGCCGCTCGGCTATCGACGCGGTTGGATTGAGAAGGAACAAAACGCAAATAAAGGGTTCATTCATTTATTTTATAACGCTGAAATTGGCTATTTTGGACACCCACCCACCCCATGTAACGCTTTTTGTATGAATATTATTCAGTTTTTATATGGGCCGTAATATCGTTTGGACACCCACCCATCCCCTCCAGCGTTAAGAAATTTGTGAATGGGCCCTAAAAAGCGTTCATGATAGCTCAATCTTGGTTGGAATAGTAAATAGACCATTTCCGTCAAACCTTACCCCCTATTTTTATATTTTTCTTCGACAGGCGATTATTTTTTATGATTATTGACGCTTTCAGATATTTTTTATATGCACTCCTGATTTTCTTACAATTTTTTGAAAAACTATGTATTCACCAAATTTGAGGTGAATTCCGTCGTGCGGCACAGTTGTATAAACCCTATGGGAATACAATGTGGAGATTTTTCCTCAACGATCAGTAACATCCCTGCATTGAATGTTTGTAGACATAATGAAATGTCAGATCCCAGCACACAACAAAACTGACTCGCTCGCTCATATCCGGGATGCTTCGCAATTCGGGCGAAACAAACAAAACTTTTCCCCTAGCGATAATTTAATTATTGACTTTGGCGTAAAGCACCTAACAGGCGATATTGAAAATGATATCCATGACAGGCTTTTAAGTTTGGAATGTACTGACATTATTCAGAACGTAATTCGGCGAAACTTGATAAGATATTTCTAGAACCCAAAGCAAAGAGATTGTAGGAGATATGTGAGGTATTCATAGGGGTTTTGAAAATAGGTTTATCATATGTAAATAAAATTGAAAAGATTTAAGTTTGATTATATTTTCTTCAGTCTTAAGTCAGGACTAAAGAATGTACTTGAGAATTTCATTTATTATTTTCTCATTCATTGTTATTGATTATTTAGATAAGCCCTAATCGCAAATCTCCCTCGATATAAAAAATGAGCACCATTTTTTTTTTGTTCATCAAATTGTGGTCCTCATTTCACCGTCAACAGAATTATAAGGACTCCCGGAAAATGGCCATAATTGTAGGTTCTACCAATACGGAATCCTACATGATCGCAATAAACATCCCCTTCATCTCCTTGCGGGAAGCTGCTGTGGTGCTCCACGATTGACTTTACGAATAGTCCCCAGAAAGGATTCTGCTCTCTTCCGATTTTGCGACCGGCGACGAAGATTTTACTGCCCGGTAGTATATTGGTGTTATTCCTCGGGAACCGATACATATAGAAGCTGTGAGAAATCAAATGCCATGCCAATCTAGAAGCCATTGAAACCTCGTAGCTTCCGGGTTTCCAGGTGGGATCAAATATCTTTAAAAATGATATTAACCGAGATGCCACGCAGTTAAATTTTCGTCGCCACATTTCCGCTTGCCACAAAACCAGGAGAGAGCTACTCACCGGAATTATTCTAGGTTATTCTACAGCAGCTTCGATTCGATGCTGGATACGAAAACCTTTATTGTGGTCATGAAGGATTTCGTCGTGATGGGGAGTCTTGAGAAAAAAAGGGGAATATGTAGGCGCGGGCAATTAGCTTTATGTCTCCGATGGTGAAACCTGTTTGATCTTTGCACGCCTGACATAACCTCGAAACTCCATATGAAAATATGTCAACATTTTCAGCAGTGAATGTCAAAGAGCAGGACAATGAATTCTCGCGTAACTTTTCAAAACGTCCTAAGTAACAAAGGTAAACAAATCGAGATTATCATTGCAAATCATTTGCGTTGCACCACTTAGCAGCACACTAGAACACTCGTTCTGATATATTAACAATAAATTAATCTATTAAAAGCTTAACAAAATGACCAATGTTCAAAACTGCATCACTTTTATTCAATTGTTACATTGGACCTTTGATCAGAGAACCAACCACGTGTCCTAAGTAACATTTATGAATAAACACGATTCTAATGTTACATTGGACATTCCTGAATAAAGCTTTGGATTGGAGTTTAAAAGGTAGAATGATTTGTAGAAGCGTGTCTGAGACGCTACTTAGATGTATAGAATGCCATAATAAATGCTTCACAATCATTTCAGTCGATATTTTCAGAGTCGCACTGCCTCGCAAAATTGAAAACGCTCAAGTGACAAAAAGAGAATGAGTTACACAAAACTGTATTTTGGTCTTTTTGCCAAACCATGTTTTACCGTTTCGCTGGATTGGATCTGCTGCAACTTCTCTTTTCATATTATTAGCGCATTGCGTGCATATAGGGGAATGATATTGAGCAAAAGATTGAGCATCATGATGTCATTGTATCAATCTGATTCAGATGCATGATCGATCAAGCATATAAATATGCTTCCCGGCAGCAACGTACATGCGCGACTTGCTCACACATATTTTCAGAGCGATCAATCACCGAAGGGAGGAGAAGCTGTATGTATTTGTTAGGCGTGGGCTCCTTTCTCAAGTTCCTACAACAAGATGGACGACGTCGGCATCGTCATCATTCCCCACCGCAATTTCTTGTTTCAACCGACAGCTGGTGCTGATTGCAACACAGCCGTCACCATCACCACGTCATGCAGTGGGAAACTCACACATGATCATGTGGGCGAAACCGTCATAAAAACGGGGGGGGGGGGGGGGTAAATTGAGGGAGAATCAGTGAGCAAAATGTCCTACATACAGCTCAACGTTTCCCCTCCTTCTGTTGTTACATAGGACACATAGACGGAGGAAAGAAGTAACGTCGTGGGATTGAATGAATCAAAACAAAGCACAGCTGGTGTCTCCGATTAGCACACTGCAACTAAATGTCCATATTTTCAGAGTCGCTCTGCCTCGCAATATTGAATAAGCTCAAATAAATAACAAAAAGAGAACAATGTACACAGAACTGTATTTTGGCACGGCAGCAACACGAGCAACGTGCATGCGCGACTTGCGCACATAGATTTGCAGAGCAATCATTCACCGAAGAGCGGAAAAGCTGTATATATTTGTTTGGCATTGGTTTCCTACAACACAATCGACGGCGCCGTCATCGTCATCATTTCCCACCGCTATTTCTTGTTTGCGCCGACGGCTGGTGCCGAATGCAACACAGTCGTCACCACCCGTCGTGCAGTGGGTAACTCACACACGAACAAGTGTGGGCGAAACCAGCATTAAAACGAGGGGGAAGATTGAGAGAGAAACAGCGAGAAAGCAAAAAGTCCTATGTACAGCTCAACGTTTCCCCTCCTTCTGTTGTTACATAGGACACATAGACGGAGAGAAAAAAGTGACGGCGTGGCATTGAATGAATCAAATTGTTGTTGTTTGTGAGGGACTTTAACCCGAAGGTCATTCGTCCCTTCTTCAAATGAATCAAAACAAAGCACAGCTGGTGCCTGCGATTATCACACTGCAACAAAATGAGCAGTTCAACTTGAATGTTGAAGCAGTTCAACGCACGTGGATATAAAATGAAATAAAACATGCTTGCTGTGTGCTCAAATCAAAATGTCCGATGCTACTATAACTAAAACAAAATGACTGAAGTGAATGTCCAATGTAACAATTGTTGAAACAGAACGACCTATGTGATTTATCCTATGTACATATTTTGGGTCAAAACGTCCTATCTGATGTTTTTATAGATTTCAGTGTAATTTCCAAAAAAATTGACAAAATTTCATTTCTTACGTTGAACTTTATTACACTGCTTCCCTCTACAAGCAACACAGTAAGGAAAAATTGTTTCATTTTGATACAGTTTCAAAATATATTTTCACAACCTTCAAGCTCGATTTACTCGAAATGTGTGAATTGTTAGATAGGCCGTTTTGAAAAGTTACGCGAGAATTGAGCATGATAAAAGAATGACAGAGAAGGAGAATCACGAAACCGAAGAACAAAGTGGAGACCACGGTGGAACAGCTGATCGAAATTCACCACAACGTGGAGATAAAATCATAGGGGAAAAAGGGGTTCCCAAAAATATTGGAGAGAAAAAAATTGTAGCGAACCGTGGGGTAAACTAGTGTGCCGCCAGTTTTTCATAGTTTTTCAATAGTTAAAGGCTCCAAAACACATCGGTTCCTTAGGAAAGTTTGTTCAGTAAATTGACAGAAAGCATATAAGCCAATAAAAATTTTTCACGGAAATGGTCTATTTAAAAACACGTTCATGGTTCTCATTACTGCAACGCTTGTCTCAGTGTAGACCACATCTAATGTGGTCAAACCAACGGTGGTAGGATGATCAAAGTATTGGCTGGTCCGCTGATTATGATACGTTTAGGAAAGGAACAACCGCGTTTAATGAAACATCGCAATGTTATCTTCCGTAGGAATAAAGTAAAAAATTAGCAATACCGCGGCTTTCCTTTTCCTCTGGGGTACGCCGTGTGTCCTTTTGGGCAAATGCGATAATATTATGTACAGGTCGTTACGGGTAAATACATTGGTCATTTACAACAAAACCAAATGGAAGTGGGCATATCATATACGCGTAACGTACTGTCCAAAATACATAAAACATCCTACCCTAGGGCTGTGCACATATCGATATTAACGGGTCAAATTTATCGGTACGATATCCGTTATCTCTCGACCCGATATTTATATAAGAAGTCCGATATTCGGCAGAAAATGTATTGATTGTAATTTTAAATGTAATTGTAATTTATTAACGTTACGATACCCTGTCAGTTTACAAACTATATCTCAGGTCAAGAAAACGAACGAAGTAAATTTGGATATTAAATATTTAAAACTAGTCATTAAATTTGTTTTCATAAACGAAACTGAATCAATGGAATTTCAAATACTTATAGCATCACTACGAAATTCAATTAATGAACTAAATATTACGGTTGTTAAGAAAATGTTCCAGTTTGCGGTAGCCGCAGAGTTCTACTGCGGCTGTCAAAGTTCTACCGCAGGCTTCGAAATCATTCCATCATTAAAGCAAAAATTCAATCATAGTATGCTTGGAAGAGAAAACGCTATGAAAAATAGCAACAAACAACCATCATCAAGACGGTATCCAAGGTATCATTGAAGCCCACTGATGATTTACCAGTGCAAATCAGTGATGTGACAGCTGCGATAGCTTTTCGTTGAACCGTAAAACGGAAAATTTTCCCTAAAATTGCAATAATTCAATTTTTGTTGTCAAATAAAACCGAATTTGTCGGTTTTGCTTTGAAATATCTCTTTTTTTAATAATAAGATATCGGTTCGATATCGATAATGTCAAATCCGATATCCGATATTAAATAAACATACCGATACTGGTAAGTCCTCGTCATACACAGCCCTACTCTACTCGATAGTAAAAAACTTCAATTTTGCACACTCAGGCAAATAGACTATCGAAATACATGAGAACCACTTATGAAACAAAAATTTAAAAAAAAAATTTATCGCGGCAACCTGGAATTGATCCTATCGTGCGTACACCACGCGCCTATCGACGCCTTGATGTGAGTTGATGCTAAAACGATACATAAAGCGTTCTTATTGCAATAACCGTTCCACCTTTCATGAGGCAAAATGTATGCATTTCGATAGTCTAGTTCACAGCGTGCAATTTTAAAACATCATACAACATATCATTTGCGCCCGATTTCTAGCAAACGCTAGAAATCTCCAACATTTAGATCACTTTCAAAGCGTTTTTCCCTCAGTGCTGCCCCGACCCGACACCAACACAACCGCAACGCCATCGGAACGAAAACGTCAAACCGAAATATTGGTCGCAAAAATGCTGAACGCTGATATTTGGAAATCGTGGGAAAGAAGTGGAAAATCTGAATTGTAAGTGGCGCTTTCCCGACCGGAAACCTAGTGCAAAGTGTAGCTCAGGTGACGCGCTTCCGTTTGGTGGTGGAATTTTTAAGGGGGGTGCCCTATTTGCCCGGAAAAAGTGGATTCCAGATTGGCTGGGGTTTGAGCAGAAGAAAAAGTGTTTTCTTTTTCTTCCGGCGGTGGGATTGTGTTTGGATGGTGTATTTGAAAGCGAGTGTTGTTTTTGCGGGAAATCCGCCGGAATCCGATTCCTGAGCCACTTGAGGGAAACACTTTGCATGGGATCGGGTTGCGTTAAAGGAAACCTTGATCTTGATCTCGATTTTTCTCTTTGCAGCTTGAAACAATGCAAAGCTCTGCTGAAGGAGGAAAGCGGAAGTCCGTTACTGGGTCAGAATGACCGGAAGACGGGAATCGCCCGGGCAATCTACGAGCTGGTGTCCCACGGCATCCGTGGCCCAATCAAGAAGGAAAGTGCCCTGGTGATGTTGGGCGAACTTGCCGCCCTGCACAGTGACATTCCGTCGATTATGTTGGACATCTTTGGAGTGCTGGACGCGGAAACGGCTGCCGGAGGTGGTGGAAGTGGTGCCGATGCTTCCACCGAGGAACGGGGCGCCTTTTGCTACATCGTGAAAGAGTCGGAACGGTTCCTTTCGGAGAAGCTGCTGAAGGAACGGCTGGAGATCGACACGCTGCAGGACGTGGGCACAATCAAGAACCGGAGCTTTTACACCAAGTTCATCAAGGTTAAGACGAAACTCTAGTGAGTATCATTTACGACTGGAAGGCAGATTTGAGTCTTGAAATGATAAGCATAATGTTCCCGATATGAATTTATTAATAAGGGGAATCGATTAATATTTACCCACAGGGCATGTACCTGATCTAGAATCAATCCTTAGCATTTCAATTGGTTATTGGTTAAGGAAATTCTATTCCTTATTTTTGGTAGAAAGCATATCTGCTCTAAGCCCAACTGCAATTTTCGAGAAGTTAAAGACACCGCCACATCAATGCTTTCAGTGGATTATTTGCCCTTTAAAGGAAGCATCCCACTAGACAACGGACAAGCATGCAACGCCCAGTGGTACAGTCGAAATATATTCCTGACGAAAAGTGTTCCTGACTGAAGCGGGAATCGAACCCACACTCTTTTACCCTGATGCGGCTAAATGCTTGTTCACGCTATTCGCACGGCCACGAAGCCCACGAAAAATTATTGCGAATCTTGGAGATACTCCAAAAAATATCAATAAAAAATTCTGGGTCAATCCTTTGAGTAATCGAGATGGAATTCATGCAATAACCTGTGGAATTATTCTTGCAGAGAATTTAAGTACCTATATAGTGTTTTTTTTTTGTAGAAATTCCACCAGGAATACATTTCTAGCGTAACATTTGAAAAGGGCCTATCTGCAAAACGTAAGCATTGAGAAATTCTCAATTGAAGATTCCGTACCATACTTAAAATTCCTATTTTAAACCCATTCGCATTTTTACTAGTTTCATACCTGTGTTCGACACACATTAAAGTCTGTTGCGTGGCCCATTATGTTTCTAATCTCAAATAATACAACCACTCGTAAAAATTGTTGAATTCAAACATCATCGGCAGATAGGCCCTTTTATGAATCTTCAAACCAGTTAGGCCCTTTCAGTTAGGCCCTTTGATTGAACATGGTTTCAGTTAGGCCCTTTTATAATTTGCTAATTTTATTGATTTTTGAATTGGTTTGCATAAATCTTGAACAAAGTTTAGCGATTATGTGAAAAAACACTATATAATAGCTAAATATTTGAAATTTTCGGTTGAAGATTCAGTACCATATTGATTATTCCTATTTCAAACCCATTCGCTTTTTACTAGTTTCATACTTGGGGAAGATCCAAAAATGACGTCCATCGTTTTTCGGGATTTCTAGAACCCTTCTACCCCCTCTGTCACGCTTTTTCTAATACCCAATCCATGCACTGTCATATTTTCGTACATCCCCCCATTGGAGGAGGCCCCAATTGATGGACGTCATTTTCGGATAACCCCTTGTGTTCGACACTTATAATGGTCTATTACGTGGCTCACAACGATTTAAATTTGAAATAGCACAACAACTTGTAAAAATAGTTCAATTCAAACATCATCCGCAGATAGGCCCCTTTTACGAATTTTCAAACCAGTTAGGCCCTTTTTGAATTTGCTAATTTTATTGATTATTGAAGTGATTTGCATAATTCTTCGACAACATTTAATGATTATGTGAGAAAACAACACAATACACCCGATTCTGTTTTTGCACGGGGGATGCGTACCGTGCAAAAAAAGTTTTCAGTTCAAAATTTCAAAAACCGTGCAAAAAAAGTAACACCATTTCTCGACGTTTCATGCAAAAATAAGGTTTTGGCGGAAAAAAATGTATGAAAACTTTTTTTGCACGGCCGTGTAAAAAAAATCCGTGCAAAAACAGAATCGGGTGTATCATACAAGCTAAATATTGGAAACTATTCTATACAAAATCAGCAACATATTGATTATTGATATTTCAAACCCATTCACTTTTTTTTACTAGTTTTATACTTGTGTTAGACACTCATTATGGTTTATTACGTGGCCCAGAACGTTAGTAATCTCAAATAGCATAACGACTCGTGAAAATGGTTGCATTCAAATATCATCAGCAGTTAGGCCCTTCAATGAATCTTCAAACCAGTTAGGCCCTTTCAGTTAGGCCCTTCGATTGGACATGGTTTCAGTTAGGCCCCTCCAGTTAGGCCCTTTTATTAAACATAGCTCCAGTTAGGCCCTTTTGGAATTTGTTGATTTTATTGCTTATTGAAGTGATTTTCATAGTTTTTAAATAAAATAAAGCGAGAGAAAAACAATGTAATAGCTAAATGTTGGATATTCTCGGTTGAAGGTTCAGTACCTTATTGATTATATCTATTTCAAACCCATTCACTTTTTTACTTGTTTTATACTTGAGAGCTTTCCTTAGCCGAGCAGTTTAAGTCCGCGGCTACAAAACAAAGCCATTCTGAAGGTATCTGAGTTCCATTCCCGGTCGGTCCAGGTTTTTTCGTAATGGAAATTTCCTTTACTTTCCTGAATATAGAGTACCTTCGTACTTGTCACAGGATATACGAATGCGAAAATGGCAACTTGTCAAAAAAAACTCTCACAGTTTATAACTGTGGAAGTACTCATTGAACACAAAGCTTAGAAGCAGACTCTGCCCAGTGAGGACGTAATGCCAAGAAGAAGTATAAGAAGAATTCTTGCAGGGCTGTTATAAAAACAAACGAATTTGTTTTTGTGAAAATCGCGACTTTTAGAACTCGATCCACAACTAGAGACAACAAATAAAAATTAACAAATAAAAATTATTCAAAATTTTTAATGTAATTGATTTTTTTTTCAGGATAAAAAATCAGTTTTTCAACTAACTTCGCATTAAGATTATGATAAAACTAGTAAAAAAGAGAATGGGCTTGAAATAGGAATCAATATAGTACTGAATCTTCAATAAAGAATTTTTATTAAACAATGTTGATTTTCTCACATACCTAATCGATTGATTTTGATCTAAAACTTTGAAAATCACTTCAATAATCAATAAAATTAACAAATTCCAAAAGGGCCTAACTAGAACTAAGTTTAATAAAAGGGCCTAACTGGAGGGGCCTAACTGAAACCATGTTCGATCAAAGGGCCTAACTGGTTTGCAGACTCGTAAAAGGGCCTATCTGCCGATGATGTTTGAATTCAACCATTTTCACGAGTTGTTTTGTTATTTAAGATTTAAAACGTTATGGGCCACCTAGTAGACTATTATGAGTGTCGAACACAAGTATAAAACTAGTAAATAGGAGAAAGGGTTTGAAATATGAATAATCAATATACTGAATCTTCAATAAAGAATTTTCAATATTTAATGTTGATTTTCTCACATAATCGTTTGATTTTGTTCTAAAACTTTGAAAATCTATTCAATAATCAATAAAATTAACAAATTCCAAAAGGGCCTAACTGGAACAATGTGAAATAAAAGGGCCTAACTGGAGGGGCCTAACTGAAACCATGTTCAATTAAAGGGCCTAACTGAAAGGGCCTAACTGGTTTGAAGACTCGTAAAAGGGCCTATCTGCCGATGATGTTTGAATTCAACATTTTTTACTAGTTTTTATGTTATGTTAGATTTAAAACGTTACGTGGCCCAGTAATAGACTATGAGTGTCGAACAAAAGTTTAAAACTATTAAATAGCAATGAGTTTAAAATAGTAACAATCAATATGTTACAGAATCTTCAATCGAGCATTTCACAATTTTTACGTTATGCTGATAAACCCTTTTCAAATATTTCACTAGGTTCCATTATGTGAGAAAAACACTATACAATGGCTAAATATTGAAAAATATGGAGGAAAATTAGAAATGCACGGAAGGGCCAATCTGATTTTGATGGAAATTTTCAGTTAGGCCCTTTTATGGCCAGTTAGGCCCTCTTAGTTTTATCATTTTCAGATAGGCCCTTTTAAATTTGAATAAAATTACCATTTATAATGCATTTTGCATGCCCGTAAGAGTATGTAGGTGTAATTTACGTAAAAAATGATACGAATAATGAATAATCAAGTTTGTTTACATTTTGCAGTTAGGCCCTTTTCAAATGTTACGCTAGATTTGTGTACTCCTCTAAGGTTTCTCAATCGTACACCGATCTTTCCAGTTGTTACTTCAAGAGATCTTAAGACTCTTATAGGATTTATGCTAAAAAAAAACAGTAAGAATTTTGTTTATGGATTTTCCAAGAAATCCTACAAGAATTCGTACAAATCTTTTTCACCGATTGTTCACAATTTTTAGAGACATTTCCACCACAGTGATTGATTTGAAAAGTTCCTACGATTTGCGCCAAAAATTTCTTCAATGTTATTCTCAGATTTTGTTCTACCCATTAAATAAAAATTTCACCAGGGATTTTCCAGCATTCTGTCCAACTATCTGCAAAAAAGTATATTATTCACGAACACAACTGTCTTAGGAAATTTCTTCAAGAATATCTGAAGTAAACCCTGGCTCATAGTTTCCCACGACCCAGGAAGGTCGTGATCCGATGCCAGGGAAGTTTCGAGAAAAAAAATAGTTATGTTATTCTCACCCAAGTTTTTAAATGCTACTTAAAAAAATTTTCAACAAGGACAATCTGTTTTTTTTTATAGAACTGCATAAAGAAACAGTTATTTTTCAGGAAATAATATAAAAGAAAGAATATAAAAGTTCCCAGTCCTCTGTTATTATAAAGATGTGTCTTCAAGTTGACTTACGGTATTGGACAAAATAATGCATGCATTGGCTGATTTCATATAAAATGGTCAAGTTTGGAGGCCTGGACAGGCAGATTCGTTCTATCTGGTTTACCAGTGTTCAGCATCGAGAAGTGACTGTAGAGTTGAAAACATGTGTCATTGATCCACTGAGTGTTGACATGTTAAGCGTGTCATCGTCTAGTGATAGTGCTCTGTTGTTTTCAAACGTGGAACATGCAAACTTTATGATTTGTGGAAAGTTCGAGTTCGATACTTATTCAGTGTCGTTGATGACTTGCGTCCATACTCGAAACAAAAATTTCCGATATCGTACTGTGTTACCGCTGCTAGCAGTTCGGACACGGCATTAGTCACTATAATCTCCAGCCCAAATGAATGAAATACGGGGAACTACATTTGACGAAAAACTGCCCGATTCCGAAGAAAGTGAAGGTTACAATGATCGCACTCTTTTAAATTGCCAATTTCAGTCGAAATCACGCAGCTAGCTATAGAGGATACCCCACTAGACTAGCTTACATAAAATAGTCGAAGGAGAAAAAAATCAAGCTCATAATCGTCGAGGTACGTCCACTCATATTAGGCGTCCACCATCAGCTCCTGTGCAACCGGGAGTGTTCTTTTCGCAAGAAATGAGTGGAGAACTTGGAGCCAAAAACTCGAATACTGCCAAAGGTATGCAGTTTCTCGCTCTTTCGGAGCTGATGTCCATGTATGTTTGCAATGGATGATCTTGAACGTCTTGAATTCGAACAAGCTCCTAAATTATTCGACGTCATGATATTACACCAAATCGACTTGGCAATTCGAGACAACGAAGGTACGGTGCTGCCATCTGGAAAAAGTTTACTGGATGCGTGAAGCGTCGAAAATTTTACCCGGCAGGGTATAGGAAGTAAAATTTCAAACGCTACTACACAATAGCTATTTAAAATCATTTCAGTACATGTTGATAGGCTTTTGATGGGCTTACATTACACTGCGGAACACGTTTTTGTCTCAAGCATCAAATCAAATCAATTTTGTTACGCTGTGTTATAGACACATTATTTTTTTCCCCTCAATCAGAATCCGCAGAAAAGATTCTATAGCTTACCATAAGTCCAGTGGCGACTCGTAACCTCACTTTTTACCTGTTCTACGACTTTTAACTTTTAAAGAAACTTGGGTCCAATCGAGTAACTGGTTTACACACGATTCCTTTTCCTGCATAAGATTGGATATTGTAACCATAAAGCGGTACAATGAACCCTAGTCGGTGTTTGTCGCGGATCCCTCTCGGAAGCTTCAGCGATCCGACACGCCATCCGCTAATTGCTAAGGATGAAGAGATCTCCGGATCTCCATCCTGCCAGAAGGGTTCCAAAAGGAAACCCACTAATCGACAACAGTCAACAGTGCGCATCCCTGGTTGGCCGCACAGCAAGCCAACGTGCCTCATCTTCCACAACTGCCACTCGCCTCCAATTCACTGCCGCCATCGCCCACTCGCCACCACGCCATTGCACAGTGGTCCGCCCTAGAACAAATACCGGACAAAACCTCAAACTTTTTTAAAATGATAAATTGTGCTCTATTATTACATATTATAAATATTTTAAGTATTTCTTGACGTATTCAGGCATTGCGATTGTCATTTCGATTACTGTCATGTGTATTTTACTGGTGATCAGAATAGAGTTCATGTGTTTTACTGACTTATATTTATTTAATTCAAATGAACAATTTCAAAACTAAAATTAATTTATCCAATTCAAAATGTTATGCCATTAAGAACAAAACTTTTGTTTCTGAACCTAATCTTCGCAATCTGATTGTGTCCCAAATGAAGCATCATCTGAGTCGTCTAATTCGTTGTCAACATCATTCTCATTTTTCAATAACTGCAGTACATCTTCTGGTAGGTCCTTGTGATGATTACGGGGTGGTTTCAGGTCTGTGTTGATCAGTGGATCGGATATTATCAACATTCGGTTCACTATATCACGATTGGTGTTCTCACTACTATTTTTCCTCGAAAAATTGTTGCGATTTGATTTTATCGTCTTGTTACTTCGCTCTTGCGCTTCTTCGGACATTCTTCCGACGGGAAGAACAGATCGCTCAACAATTTTGTGGCCATGAATTAGGAGCTTGTGCAAAGCAGTTGGCATGTAATACCACGGGTAAAGAGACACATATAGTTCCGCAGTTTCAAAACAGTAAGATTTGAACTTCACCGGGTCGATTTCATGGCCACATGAAATTGCGATGAGGATATTTCTTGTCCGCTCTATAAGATTTGCGTCAACGCCACTAATTTCCGAGCTGATATTTGAGTTTGCAAAAAATCGACGGGCAGTATTCCCGTCGTTGGAATTACCTGATCCTCCCGGCATGGGTTTATCAACTAATAAACCCCTTCGATTCTTGAAGTCAAGTTGTATTCTTCGTTTTGCTTCTTCAAACAGTTTCTCGTTACCTAAATATATAGGGAAAGTGTACCAGCTATGGCCATAGTGGTTCCCTATTTGACCATTTGTGAAATTTTGATAACTTTTACATTTTATATCTTTTTGAATGCTTTAACATCAAGTTACATCTTAAATCTAATTAACACAACACACAAACATTTTCAAAATTTGAAGACTTTAAAGTAATCACGTATGGCGAAATAGGGAACCACTATGTCCATAACTGGTACACTTACCCTATAGTTTTAATTTTGAGAATGAAACAATAAAATAGTTTACACAGTTCATTCCTACCAGTCTTCCTCCAGCAGTTAAAATTAAAACGATAGCCAATGTGTATATAACATTCAAACGCACGAATCCATGCGTGTAACGGTGACATCCAAGATCCAAAGAATCGTCGTCAATTGTTTGCAGGCTTAACATTTTCCTCAAATCATTGAATTGAGAAATTGTTGCATGACAAACATAGCATCGCTGAAATGATGTGGTGTCTGTCAACACATTTATCAGTTTGCCGTCCACCATGGTTAAGGTGAAACATCTCGGAATCCAAAGATGGCCGTCACAATGGCCGACTTGTGCCCCTACTCACGTTTTCAAAGGCACAAAACTAGAGAAATAGTTGGCAAACGTTTCTGATCTTCTTATTTTAAGATTTTTGCTAGTGCACTAGAGTATCCATCCCGGGACATCCCGGGACAAAAAATCCCGGGATTTGACAAATTTCGGGATTTCCCATTTCCCGGGATTTTAGTTCTGACATCCCGGGAATCCCGGAATTCCCGAAATGTACGTAGAATTTGATGAAAACCACTAAATGTCAATGAAAAACAATCACATTTTTCCTCACTATCAAGCCCTATTTGATAAAATAGAAAAGCATTGTAAAAGAGAATGAACGAGTAATTATTTTCATTAATAGACCAATTTACCTAGTAAGAAACACATATTTTTAATGGTCTAGTTGCAAAGTTGTAATGCTTTTTTCTTCAACATTGACCGGTTTTATAATTCTAGACTGAGAAAGCAAATTTGAAAGTACAATAATTTTGGTCAATTAACTTTTTTCATGATCTTCTACAATACATACCCTTGATGATCTTGAATCGTTTCTTTAGAACAGTTTTGATGAGTTATGTTATCTAAAAAAGTCGCATTATTTTCTCCTTTCATTAAAAAAAACATTGTATTGTCGAATTTGTACTTTTATTTCAACCAAAGTACAAGTTTTTTCAAAAATTTGAGAAATCCCGGGATTTCCCGGGATAAGCTAAGATTTTTTTCCCGAATCCCGGGACGAGCAAAATGGCCGGGAAATGGACACTCTATAGTGCACAAAGCCAAAATTTAAAGTACTCTGTTGTTGGATGCTTTCTTCCCGAGATTTGTGCCTTTGAAGTTTCAGTGCAATCTTAGAAGTTGATTCCAAACTGTGTCACCCTAAATAAAGACGATAGGATACTGATAGTCTTCTTCCACCTCGACAGAATCATAGGGTTTGAGTCCTTCGATCTCTGCACTCATGCGTTGGTATTCTTCAACAATTACCTATTAAACATGAAATTTAACTCAGATTATTCAATATGAATTAATTATTATGTAAATATACAACCTGTTGGGTCTCAGGGCGGAACTGTAAGTTAATAGGCCTATATGAATATGGAGAACTGGGATGTTCGTTATCCCACAAAATATCGACCGATTCTTCGCTAGACAAGCGCAACGGAACAAACGAAGTAAAGAACACATGTGAATCTTTATTATTTGTGTTCTTTAAACGCTGTTTGTCTTCAGTGATCCCGGATGCTCCGTCACATCCCCATTTGATGATAAAGATGAGATTTTCCAGTGCTGTATCTGAATATTCCGCGATTTTATTGTCAAGGCTCAACAACAACCTTTCTGTTGTTGTATCTAGAAGTGCTTGTAGTTTGATACAAACTCCAACTTCATCAACCGTATAGGCATCTTTAGGAGGGTAACAATCTTTTTTGGCTTTAAGCACTTTATAATAGGAGGGATAGTTGTCCTTTACTGGCTCTCGTATTATATTATAAGCTTGCTTGCTCAATCTTGCTTGTACAATTCTCGCATAACTTCTGATCTCGCCCTAAAAGCCATTGGTAGCCATGTGTGTAGCTCGTTGTTTCTGAGCATTTGAATGTAGTTACACGTTAATTAACAACACTATGGTGAAGATAGGATCATTCTCTACCTGCCAGTGGTGTTGGTTTGGATGCTATTTCTTTCATTTGCTTAGAAATAACGAGCTACACACGTGGTTACCAATGGCTTTTAGGGCGTTATCTCAGATTATGCGAGAATTATTGACACTGCTTTTTCTGGTGATATCGTATTCGATTGCTTGCCTGTCTCAACTGCCTGTTTGATAGCATGAGCATCGTCTTTTTCGCCAGATGATCGCATGCTCATTATAGCAGCAAACGCAAGTTCATCGGGGGAATGATTGTTTCGAATTTCTGCAGTCTTCCTACGTTTTGTCCTAACGTTGCATTCCGAAAATGGTACTTCTGATCTTACCTCGTACATGATTCAAATCTTACCTCGAAATACTCTACTTTTCGGGAAGCCTGGTTGAATTTTTTTTAAACTCTTCCAAAGGCGTCGCGTGACCAAATTATCCACCTGTGCACTGCTTACTTAACTTTAACTTTTTTTTTTGCAATATGTATGCTCCACGGACCAAGTTTTTTAGTATAAAGAGCGTAATCACCATTCTCAAATATGTGTTTTTCTCAGCTCTTCAATCGAATTGAATAGTTTATATTTTATTTAGTAATCAAGCTCTTTACTTGAATTTATCAATAGAGTTGTATATGGGTATCCAATTTATATATTCTAAATCTTCGTTAAAAATTGAACTAGAATCCTGTTTCAACATTTTCCGTGCCCTGAAACTGTTAATTCCCCTTGGAAAATCTTACTACAGGGCGAGCTGTCGGGATTAGATGTCATTGAACCTGAAATTTGAGCTTGAAATCTATTTTGATCATTCAGAATATCAAAAATAAGATGTCGAGCGTAATAATATCGATCAAAACAAGAAAAAAGTGCGCTTTCGATTAATGGATCATTAAAATAACCAAAACGGCCGCTATGAAAAGCACGGCTAGCGCCACCGTAGTCTTGTGTGTTTGACATAACAGCGATGCTGTCACAATGTTAAATTCCGCCGCTGTTTTGATACGGTGAGTACCAAAAGAGTTACCTTCAATGATCCATTTATTCGTGATCAAACGTCAACATCCCACCGCAAAATCGTTAGTGTTTGGAGGTGATGTTTTCTTCCAAAATGCGAAATCATCACCTCCAACTTAGTTCTAAACCCACCGTTATATGAATAATGGGGGCGCGCAGTCGTCGCAAGTTTCTTGTTAAGCAGTCAATAAAAACCGGTAAATTTGTCATCGCAAAATAACCCAATAATCAGTCATCATTCAATGATGAATTCTGAAGAAGTAGTGACAATTTCAACAGCACTGGTTTCAAAATAATCTTGCAATTTAAAACTGTGACTATCTATGGTCACCATGGTCTTTACATAGAATTGAACCAAAACAGTTTGCATCGTGTAAAATACTCGCATTTTATTACATATAGAACACGCGTGGTGTCGACGATGGCGCTGGGGGTGGGCGCGTCCATTCTGCGATTAATTGTTGCAAAAACTATTGCGCAGGATGCGAAAAGCGAGGTTTGATTACTAAAAGTCACCTAAAAAATAATCCACTTTCCGCTGTCTGAGACACACCCGCGCTTCACACCACAAGCATGGTGATGCTGATTGCTGATGGCGCGAATTCCAAAAGAGAGCAAGCAAAATGAAGCTCTCTCGTGGATTGATCTCTCTCTTTTCATGCCCATCTGCACTCTCACACTGGTCGACTTGGTTGCTGTAACAAGATGTGCACTGGTCGGAGTTGACGCTTTGGCTACTCACACACTGGCATTTGTAGTTCAAAAAGCTCTCTACCACATTGGCAGCATTGCGTGTACGATACCGGGCAGCCCGTTTACCGATGAAAGTGCACATGTTGGGTTTCATCGTCCCAGTCCCAGCCAACAATGTGTAGCGTGGGATAAAGTGTTGCGTAGCATGCTTCGCGCTGTGCGCGAGCAAAAGAATAGTTCTCAGGTCGTGCGTCGCACGAAATGCCTATTTCATTTAATTTGCAAAGCAAAATTTTAACAACTATTTTGATAAATGTAAATTATTTAGCAAACTATTGATAATAGTGATACTTGTAAAGGGTTATATTTTGTTAGGTGAATGGATTATTAAATTGTCATTGATAAGTTATACATATTGTTGGCGGTCAGGATGAACGAGATGCCACCTGTGCAGACGCGACGCATCTGAACTCTTCCAAAATGCTGCAAATGCTGAATCCATGTTGCAGCTCTCTAAGAAACCTTCCGCTACAATGCGATTTTCCTTCATGGTAGGGAGATTCCGAATGTTTGCGAAAACGGTTTTTCTTTTTATGCGTATTTCTATTTCAGAAATAGAATGAAAAGAGTATCAATGTATCTTGTAGCCATATATAAAACGATTTAATCTTACCACTTGTTACTGATGCCATTATCCGAACTTAAGTTTAACACAATTATTGAGTAGCACTTTTACAAATACACCTCACAAGAGAATTCGTGTTGTTCACATAGAAAACACCTTTGCAATGAACACGTGTTCCATGGCTACTACGATTAAATTAACGTATTTAGCTTGTCGTGCGTCTGATTCAAATAGGTCCAAACTGCCCTTCGGATGCATTCAAACGCTTAAAAAGTGGTCTATCGCAAGTTTTCGCAAAATAATTTATTGTCAGCTTGAAAGCTCTTGTTTAAAGCTTTCAAAAGCACATAATCTCATCGCGGGCATTCAAGGACTACTTAAAGTTTAGAGCACTTTTATCAATAAAATTGATAATTTTTGAGATTTTTTTACTCTAATGTCTTATCTACTATTTTTTTCAACAAACATATTCAACACAAATAAACTTCATGCATATACGAGCAACTTCTCTGAGGACACCATCACTGTTTAAGCTCATCTTAAATATTTAAATTGCTGCTGAACAATGTATTACAAATATCAATAATTCATAAAAATTCCAGTCCACGATCCACTCATAGAGCTGTAAAAAATTTAAAACTCAATTAAACTGCTTCAAACTTTGGATTTGAACCGCAGAGGTGTTTAGGAATTCGTGAAAAATAATACCGTACGGAAAGAACAATTTTGATTTTTGAGGTTTTGACCGCCTTCGAACCACAGTGCATTGCCTAGTTCACGCAACGTAACCACCAAAATCCATGTGGAAGAGGTGTAATGATGTGATTCGAAAGGGAATCACATTCGAGCGTATTGTCAACCTAAATAAAGGGTGATACGGTCAATTTTAACTGGACGTATTTCTTTCAATTTTGCATTAAAAAAAACCTGAACAACGCTCATTTTAAAAGAGTGTTTCTTCAGTCGTCCAAGCAAGAAAAGCAGCGTATCAAAATTTTGCTTGCGCATCGTGAAAATCCGAACTACACGCACGCAAAGTTAGCAAAATCGCTAAAAGTTGCCAAACTAACCGTTACAAATGTAACTAAAGTGTTAGAGGAACGTTTATCGACAGTCAGGAAGCTTGGATCGGGGGAAATCGAAAACCGGAAGTCGCTGCGACAACAAAGAGAGTAGCCAGTAGTATTAAGCGGAACCCCAGCCTCTCTCTGTCCGAGATGCCACAAAAAACTGGGTGTGTCATCCAGAACCGTGAATCGAGCCAGAAAACGAGCGGGACTGTCGACTTACAAGAAATTCCAAGAAACACGACGATGCGGACTAAGTTTGACTACATCAAATCCAACTACAAGCACCTTCTGGGACAAGTTCTATACAGCAAAAGGAAGAAGAAAGGTACATACCAGATATTTTCAAGAAGTGTAGAACTAGCCCTCGTGCGTTAAAATACACTCAAATAAAGAAAAAAAAAAAAAAAAAGATATTTTCAAGCATATGTAACTGTTGAAGTTCGCAAAGAAATATCTGGTTTGACAAGTGGCTTGCAGCTTTTTCATAGCAACCGGGACTGTCAACCAAGAAATTTACGTGAAAGAGTGTTTGAATAAACGTCTGCTGTCTTTCCTGAAGAAACACGGTTGTTCTGTACTGTTTTGGCCGGATTTGGCATCTTGCCATTACGGTAAAAAGGTCATGGAGTGGTACGCCGCCAACAACGTGCAGGTGGTTCCCAAGGACAAGGCTCTACGTCCTACTACTTCCAAGATCCTGCTCCACCTAGCTCGTTGCGCTCCCCTTCGTCTTGTACCGGCCGGATTTGAGGTGAACACCATTTTTGCAGGATTGTTGTCCGGCATTCTCACAACGTGTCCCGCACATCGTACCCTTCCAGCTTTGTCGACCTTCTGGATACTGGGTTCACCGTAGAGTTGCGCAAGCTCGTGGTTCATCCTTCTCCTCCATACGCCGTTCTCACATACTCCGCCGAAGATCGTCCTAAGCACACGTCGTTCAAAAACTCCTAGCGCTTGCAGGTCTTCTTCGAGCATTGTCCACGTCTCATGCCCGTAGAGGACTACCGGTCTTATCAGCGTCTTGTACATGGTACACTTAGTACGGAAGTGAAGTTTACCAGACCGCAAGGTCTTGTGGAGTCCGTAGTAAGCACGACTTCCGGCAATGAATCTTCGAATTTCTCTGCTACAGTTGTTATCCGACGTTATCAATGATCCGAGGTAGACAAATTCATCCACCACCTCGAACTCATCCTCGTCGATCATCACGGCCAATGCGAGCTCTATCGCGCTAGGTTCCTCCAGCCAGCAAATATTTCGTTTTCGACGTGTTCACCTTCAATCCAACCCGATTTGCTTCACGTTTCAGCCTGGTATACTGTTCCTGGAATTCTTCCGACAATGTCCACGTCGTCAGCAAAACAGATGAACTGGCTGGATTTATTGAAGATCGTGCCCCGCAGGTTGAAGCCCGCCCGTTTCATAACACCTTCTAGCGCAATATTGAACAGGAGGCAGGAAAGACCATCGCCTTGTCGAAGTCCTTTGCGTGTTTCAAACGGGTCCGATAATGCACCCGATATCTTCACACAGCACTGTACACTATCCATCGTTGCTTTGATTAGTCTAGGTTGGTTGGTTTGACTTTATTAACGAGATTTTTAGCCCTAGGCTAGTTCATCTCGGGACCAACGGCTTTACTTGCCTTCCGAAGGAAGTCGTCACTATAACTTTTTACGTCATAAGTGACTATGTCGGGGATGGGATTCGATCCCAGGTCCTCGGCGTGAGAGGCGAGTGTTCTAACCACTACACCAGGTCCGTCCCCAACTTGATCAGTCTAGTCAGTTTCCCGGGAAAACCTTTCTCGTCCATAACCTTCCATAGCTCTTCGCAGTCGATGGTATCATAGGTTGCTCTGAAATCGATGAATAGGTGGTGCGTAGGGACTTGATATTAGCGACACTTTTGGAGGATCTGCCACAACATAAAGATTTGGTCTGTCGTCGATCGCCCGTCCACAAAACCGGCTTGATAGCTTCCCACAAATCTGCTTGCCAATGGCGATAGACGGCGGAAGATGATCTGGGAAAGCACTTTATAGGCTGCGTTAAGCATGGTGATCGCTCTATAGTTCTCACATTCTAACTTGTCACCCTTTTTGTATATTGGGTATATTATTTCCTCCTTCCACTCAATCGATGCAGACAAGTGGCCAACTTGTCCGGACCCATTTTAATAAGTTCCGCTCCAATACCATCCTTTCCAGCTGCTTTGATGTTCTTGAGCTGTTTGATAGCATCCTTAACTTCACCATTGTGGGAGTGGCACGTCCGTACTGATGAAGCCATTCCTCCTGCTGCCTTGGTCTTTCTCCTCTGCGCCATTTAACCTTCCAGTCGTCGCGCGGTTTGCCACCGTCAGAACCACCACGCTGCTGTTGTGAACGAAAAGCGAGGTTTTTTCAACAGTGTTGTACAAAATACAACAGCGCGACGACTGAAGTGTTAAGTGTTCATCGTAGTGCTGCTTTCACCTTTCAATCACCTCACGTTTGTCCGTCAAGATACCTTCATCCTTATCCCGGCACATTTCGGCTCGCGGCACAAAGCCTTTGAGGGATGAATTGAGTTTCTTGTAGAACTTACGTGTTTCTTGAGAACGATGTAGCTGCTCCATCTTTTCGCAATCCAACTCTTCCAGGCGTCGCTTTTTATCCCGGAATAGATGGGTTTGCTGTCTTCGCTTCTGTTTGTATCGTTCCACGTCTTGACGGGTGCCTTGCTGCAGCATCATCGCCCGCGTTGCCTTCTTCTCGTCCAAAATCTTCTGACACTCCTCGTCGATTTCCTCCCACGAACCCAACGGCACCTTCCGCTTCGTTGTTAATGGCTGCTTTGAGACTACTCCAGCAGTCCTCAAGAGGGGCTTCGGTAAGCTCTCCCTCTTACAGCAACGCAGCTTCAAGGCTTTGCGCGTAACCAGTTGCGACTTCGGGTAGCTTGAGTCGTTCCAGGTTGTACCGTGGCGGGCGTCGGTACCGAATGTTGTTCACAACGGAGAGTCGTTGGCGCACTTTAACCGTCACTAGGTAGTGGTCCGAGTCGATGTTTGCGCCGCGATAGGTTCTGACGTCGATAATGTCCGAGAAGTGTCTTCCATCAATCAAAACGTGGTCGATTTGCGATTGAGTCTGTTGGGAGATGGGAGGTTGAGCTGAAAGTAAGTACTACGTATGGCCATGTTATTGGAGGCGGCGAAATCAATCAGTCCAAGGCCGTTTTCGTTAATAAGCTGGTGAGCGCTGAACTTCCCTATAATCGGTCTAAACTCCTCCTCCTGGCCAACCTGAGCATTGAGATCTCCCATAACGAATTTGACATCATGGCTTGGGCAGCCGTCGTATTCACGTTCCAACTGCGCGTAGAAAGCGTCCTTATCGTCATCGTTACTTGTTAGGTGAGGGCTGTACACGTTGATTTTGCTGATATTTAAGAAACGGCCTCTGATCCTCAACTTGCACATTCTGTTGTCGATTGGCCACCACCCAATCACGCGCCTCTGCATTTCGCCCATCACGATAAAAGCTGTGCCCAGCTCATGTCTTTTGCCGCAGCTCTGGTAGATGGTATAACCATCCCTATACGTATGTACCGTCGACCCTTTCCAGCAAAACTCCTGCAGCGCTACGATGTCGAACTTGCGGACCCTCAATAATTCGGAATGAATGCGGGTACAAGAAATTGAGAGACTTACAGTTCCATGATCCGAGTTTCCAATCGTTAGTCCGTTTCCGATGCCTGGGTCTAAGCCGATTGTTCCGGTACAAATTTACATTGTATGCTTCCTGTACTGATCGTTTTTACGGCTGGCTTGTAAGGCCTGCACCAAACCCCTGTCTCGCCGGAGGATCATCGTGCACAGTACTGTTTAGAGTCCCACGCTGGCACTAGGACGATGATCTGTTTTAAGCCGCCCCTAACATGGAGAACAGACGCTCTGATAAGCTACACCCTCAGAAGAGAGGACTATTGTCAAGCGGAACTGACCAAAACAACTGCTAGTGACGAGAAGCAATTTAAGGCAAACAGGCGTTCTGCGGAGAAGAAGTTGGACAAGGTGGCTGTACAAAATCTGATGGCAGTGGTCAAGCGAAAGGCCCGGTAATTTGGATATGAAAAAACGTATGCCTAACCGAATATTTTTCCTGAATTTTATACTATTTGAATTTGAAAAAGAAATATAGTTTGATTTTTTTAATTAACGATTTCGCCAATTTACACGCATTTTCTCTTGACCATATCACCCTTTACCAGTGGTGATTGCTGGATGAGCAGAGTCTGCTCACAGCCGTTCCTTTTTCCGTGTTTTTTTGTGAATAATTGGGTGGATTATGATTATAATATATAGATTACAAACTAATGTATGACAGTATTGAGAAAATTGACCGATATATGATGTTGTTGTAAAAATATCACAGGGAATCGGACCCGTGATTGCATGTTAAAATAAAATGATTTGATGCCCTCTACAGTACATGTGTTCGGACGATCGTGAGAAATGAAAGCAAGAACGCAATCTCACAAAAGGAACCACCGATGCGGTAACATTTTTCTGTTGTGCATGAACAGACTCTGTTCACCGTTTTGCAGCACTGCCCTTTACAAAGTGCATCGAAACAGTGAGTGTAATTATCAACACCGCTAATACCTCCATACGTGAAAATTTCAGGTCAATAGAAGCACTGTAACTGAAAAAAACATTATTTTGCAAATAATTCGAATAAATTGATTGCAATTCTATGGTCCTAAGAACCATGTCGAAGTCGTTTGTATGCTTGAGCTATTGATAATATTTAAATCAGCTAGATATTACCTTCCTAACGATAAAATAGTGCTTCATTCTCGTTTTTGTTACTCACTCAACTCTCCATGGATGCACAGGGTTGTGCGCCCCACCGTTTAATGAGAATTATGTACCTTCTTTGAATTGCTTCGATACACCACTTTATGCCAAACGCCCTTAAACGGAACGGGCCACGCTCAAGCACTACACATATCTTTAGTAGTCCTTTTACAATTATGCTCGATTGGGCAGGAATTCATTAATCGACCGATAGTCAGCTAATCCAATACCCCTTTTTTAGCTACAAACAGCGCCGTTTCAATCTGTTCCGCGAAGAGAGCGAAGGTTACGCCAAACTCATCACGGAGCTCAATCAGGAGTTTACCGAAACCAATACAGTACAAAGCATATTGGAAATCATCAAATCGCTCATCGGTTGCTTCAACCTAGACCCGAACCGGGTGTTGGACATTATGCTGGAATCCTTCGAAACCCGCCCAGAACACGACAAGATCTTCATTCCGTTGTTGCAGTCGTACATCAACGATGGCAACATCATCTGCGAGGTGCTGGGATACAAATACCGACATTTCGCCGACAGTCGAACTCCGGAATCCCTGTTCAAGGTGACGGCCCTCCTGTTGCAGCATGGAGTAATCAAGCTGGACGATATCTACGCTTGGCTCAGTCCGACCGACAAATTGATCGTCACCGAGTGGGAAACGGACGTGAACGATGCGAAAGAATTTGTCCGCAGACTGAATGTCGTGTCCACCAATAAGGATAAGGAGCAGGAAGCGGAACCGGAAAAGGTTATGACTCCGGAAAAGTACGCCACCAATCAAAAGTGGGGTCTGTGTGAAGCACTTCTTCATGTTGGAGATTGGAACACTGCTCAGCTTTTGTTGAAGAAGCTTCCTGAACAATCAGTAATGGTCCATGAGCGCATCGCCAGGGCTCTCTGTCGACTTTTGCATATGATAATCGAACCAGTTTACCGTCTGAAGTGTGCCCTTCCTTGTAACATCAAGGGACGCCCCATCAGCAACGGACTGAGTAAATTGGCCCCTGCGCCAGTTACCACAATCTCCAAACTACGTAATCATGCCTTCCCTATGTTCACCGCCTTGGGACCTTCACTGCACTACGACTCGGTTCTCCTTTACAAACTGTTACGTCTGGTTCGCGTTATTCTCACGGAAATGAACGTCGACCCGGCAAATACTCCGGCTCCCGGTTCCGAGAACGAGCAGCTTTACTACGACATCATTACCATACTGGATGCGTCCATCTTGCCTGCGCTCTCCTACATGGATTGCAACTGCTGTGTTGCGGAAGAAATTTGGTCCATCGTGAAGCTGTATCCGTATCAGTATCGGTACAGTTTGTACGCTCGCTGGAAGAACGACACCTATCAGCTGCAGCCGAAGCTGATCCGTCGCCGGGGGAATGCCCAGAAGCAAATCAAAGCTTTGATGAAGCGCGTCAGCAAGGAGAATAGCAAACCCGTAGGTAGACTAATCGGCAAACTTAGTCATTGTTCACCGGGATTCCTGTTCGATTATGTAAGTCTTGTGCTAAATCATACCTTTGTTTTTTACTAACTCGTTTCCTGATTTTCAGATCCTTTTGCAAATTCAAATCTACGACAATCTGATCACGCCAGTGGTGGATTCCCTCAAGTATCTGACCTCACTGTCGTACGATGTGCTCGGGTACTGTTTGATCGAATCGCTCGAGCAGGTTGATCGCAATCCGATGCAGAACGATGGCACTTCGATTTCGCTGTGGCTGCAGAGCTTGGCCAACTTTTGCGGGGCCATCTACAAGAAGTACAACATCGAACTGAGCGGGCTGCTGCAGTATGTGGCCAATCAGCTGAAGGCGCATAAGAGGTGGGGGAATCGGATGTCTTAATTTTGCGATTGGTTCAGGGATTCACGATATATTTTGTTTCAGTTTGGATCTGTTGATTTTGAAGGAAGTGGTGCAGAAGATGACGGGGATCGAGGCGGCCGAAGAAATGACCGCGGAACAGATCGGAGCCATGTGCGGTGGAGAATTGCTACGCGGCGAGGTAAGGTTCTTTCAACAGATAATGTTCCCGCGCGTTTGGTGTTTAAAATTGATGTCTGTGTCAGGGAATTTACGTGAATCCACTCTAAAAAAAATTCATTTAACAAATTCTTTCCATTTCAGGCCGGTTATTTCAGTCAGGTGCGCAATACTAAGAAGTCCTCTCAGCGTCTGAAAGATGCCCTGGCCAGCAATGATTTGGCCGTAGCGCTTTGTCTGTTGATTGCCCAGCAGAAGCACTGCGTAATCTACCGTGAAACGGCCTCCAGTCATCTGAAGCTGGTCGGAAAACTGTACGATCAATGTCAGGACACGCTGGTTCAATTCGGGACTTTCCTCGGATCAACTTACTCGGTCGAAGAGTACGTCGAGCGGTTACCAACCATTCATAGTATGTTGCAGGAGTATCACATTCACTCGGATGTGGCGTTCTTCCTGGCCAGACCGATGTTTTCCCACGCTATCAATGTAAGTTTTACAAACTCTAAAACTAAAAGCTGAAAAGTAGAAACATTGTCTTACTCTCACTTTAAATTCTAGCAAAAGTACGATCAACTGCGCAAGGCGGATCAGAACTCGAAAAAGCTGTCCACTTCGCAGAAGATGGCCAAGTATCTGGAAGCGACCGCTTTTGTCATGAATCCGGTCATCGAATCGGTTCGTCCGCTGCACCCTCCGAAAGTCTGGGAAGACATCAGCCCACAATTCCTGGTAACATTCTGGTCCTTGAGCATGTACGATTTGCAAGTTCCGGCCGAAAGCTATCAGCGTGAAATCAACAAACTGAAACAGCTTTCCATATCAGCGATGGACTCGAAGGATCAAAACGCCTCCAAGAACAAAAAGGAACAGGAACGGCACGTGGCATTGATGGAGAAACTTCAGGACGAGCGCAAGAAGCAGCAAGAGCACGTCGACAAGATTATGCACCGGCTGACAAGCGAGAAGGATTCCTGGTTCCTTTCGCGCTCGGCCAAATCTGCCAAAAATGAAACCATTACTCAGTTCCTGCAGCTATGCCTTTTTCCACGATGCACTTTCACAGCGTTGGATGCCCTCTACTGCGCCAAGTTTGTCCACACGATTCACAGTCTCAAGACGGCCAACTTCTCGACCCTGTTGTGCTACGATCGGATATTTTGCGACATAACTTATTCGGTTACGTCCTGTACGGAAAACGAAGCTACTCGCTATGGACGTTTCCTGTGCGCCATGCTGGAGACTGTTATGCGTTGGCACGCCGACCAAAGCACCTTCAATCGCGAATGCTCCAACTATCCAGGTTTCGTTACAAAGTTCCGCGTCAGTAACCAATTCTCCGAAGCGAACGATCATGTAAATTACGAAAATTACCGTCATGTATGCCACAAGTGGCACTACAAGATCACCAAGGCCATGGTGTTCTGTTTGGACTCCAAGGACTACATGCAAATTCGTAATTCGTTGATTATCTTGATGAGAATTCTTCCGCACTTCCCGGTTCTGGCTAAGCTGGCTCAGATCATTGAAAAGAAGGTCGAGAAAGTCCGCGAAGAGGAGAAGAATCAACGCCAAGATCTGTTCGTTTTGGCTTCGAGTTACATCGGGCAGCTAAAGGCAAAGTCTGGCCAAATGATGCGAGAAAGCGACTTCCACCAGGTGTCGGAGAAACCCGTTAAAGTGGAACCGCAGGAGTCCTCCAAGGCCATGAATGGAGATAGCAAAAGTGGTACGTATATCCAGATCATTACCTTTTTAGAAAGTGATTTATTATTCTTTTCTATCAGAACGCAAAGAGATCAAATTGGAGAAGAAGGTCATCACGAGCAGCAGTTCGTCGTCCAGCTCGAAGCCGCAACAAAGTTCCAACTCATCGTCCAACAACGCGACCTCCAACAATAGCAGCAACTCCGACGTGAAGATCATAGAACGGGAAGTCAAAAAGGAAACGCCAGTACGGGAATCGACTCGCGAAACGTCGGTCAGCAGCAGTACGAAGGAAAAGTCCTCCAAGGAAATCAAACGGGAAGAGCGTGCCCGGGAGAAGGAACGCGAGCGGGAAGAGGCAGCCGCCGAGCGCAAGCGCGAAAGGGAGAAAGAAAAACGACGTGACAAAACTACCAGAGGTTTGTACAACGATTCATGATAAATGAAGTAAGGTAATATGATTATTGTGTCTCTTGAAATAGCCGCCCTGGCAGCAGCAGCCCAAGCTGAGTACGAACTTCAATTGCAACAGCAACAGCAGCAACAACAACAGCATCAGCATAGCAGCGAGAGGGAATCGCGTGCCAGCGAGAGGGACCGAGAACGCGATCGCACCGAACGGGACCTCAGCTCGGTGTCCAACTCCAGCAACGAGCACCGGCGCAGCCAGGATCCACCGGAGCACGACAGAGGTGCGTACGAGGGTTGAATTGGGATTTGGACTTAGTGAGGTACTTCCAGGGTGGTTTTGAAGGAAGGGATAACGTTGCGTAGTTGGCTACACGTTCGCTTTATATGTAGATGGTTATGAGTTTGATTCCTAGTTCTCCCAACAAAAAACTTCGTCAATCCGCATGAAGACAAAATATCAATACCATGTGGAAAACGATCAGCTCTCCTTAGCTGGCTTCGTCGTATACACGAATGTAGATCACACGAGAAGATGAACAGCTGTTGGTTTGAAGGAACGCATTCAGGTGCCTCACATCAAGAAAAGGAAGGCCGCTTGATTGCTCTGCAAGTGCAAGACACGACTATTTGCTTCCTCTACGCTCCTTGCGGTTCAGCATATCCCCTCAATCAATCCTGCACGGATGAGATCACCACAGTAGAAATCCGCTCTGCCATCCGAGTGAGGCTCACCGGACGTCTTACACGTCCGTTCGGGATCCAACGTTCGGTCCGGCAATGCGACCCGTTGTTCATGCATCTCTTAGCTGGTCAGATCGAACTGATTAATGGAAAACAGTGGCGCTCGATGTCGGGTTTTTCGAAGGTAATTAAATAAACACCCAATGGCTGCAAACAGAAAATGTGGTCAAAATTTTGAGTATTACCTTCGCAAAATCAATTCGATTATTGCTCACACTTAACTGGAATGTGCTGGTGGGAAAGTTCGCTCAACAAATGTGCCATTACTCGCTGCACACGTTGAACCTGTACCAGAATGTGATATTACACATTCGACACTTGGGTTAGTGAAGTGACTCTCCATTTCTCGAAAACTTATTCAATTAGTCTCAAGTCAGAAAACTTACCTTATCAATCCTGCGTGTTTCGCAGACGAAATTCCACAAGTTCCGTTCTCACCCAACTAGATTTATCACGTTTAGTTCCGTTTAATTCCAGAACTACAAAACGGCATGAGTTAGAATTTCAATTTTCGCAACCCAACCGCTACTTTCACCGCTCCGTTGTATGGAGAGACAAGGTGACTTAACTACGAATCAAAACAAATCACTACTTGAGCCGATTTTACACTGGTAGAAAAACGTCGAAAGTAACTGAATGAAACGGCTTATCATTTTGTTATAATTAGTTTTGTGGGAAATAATAGAAACTATTTAGTTTTTGAACGCGTGCTGATTGTATGCAAAATTTAAGCGATGTACACGGCGAAAAAATATTCAAAAGGTGATTCATTTTAAAACGATTTTAGAAGACAGGTTGTGATTCTTCTTAATTAATTTTCTCAAAACCGTATGAAAGTTACTTACATCGATTTGAAAAAGTAATCGAGATTTGATTTGCACGGCGAGTCACTTCACTCGAGTCGAGAATTGTCATCTCGCTATGAGTAGGCTTGATAGAAACTCATCTGCGATGCATACAAAGAGTAGGCGATTTTGCCGTTTTTCTGAGGAGAGAAAACTGAACTCAAAATTTTCTACACAGATTCTCAAGCGATTCGAGTGAGAGTGCAAAAAATGCGAGGATTTTTTTCAGGTACTCTCTCTCTCTCACTTGTTCTTTACTCACACTTCAAAAGAACTCTTGAGTCTGCCGCCCGTACAAACAATCGTCGGGGAGTTGGGAGAGCACCCTTATTTGATGGAATTTTACTCTGTTGTGTTTTGTGCTGCATCTTCCTCGCTCATTTTTCGTTGCCTTTCAGCTTAGCATTTTTTCGCTCCCTCGCAAAGAAGCAAAGGCAGCACGCAGCTCTAGAGTATTTCACCGAACTCTAATGATGTTGAGGAGCATTATCAACTCTGGCTATACGACACCGACAATTGTCACCTCACGCCACTCGTAGAATTAACCCAACTAGCGAGTTGTGGTACATTTCATCGGTGTTGCCATCACTTGAAGTGCACACGGCGAAGATCACATCAACGATGGGCACCACCGAGCAAGCAAGAGTTTTTTTTTTATTGTGTCGTCGGATTGTTACGTTACGTGAAGCTGAAAGTGGATTGTGGCGGCTCAGTCCAGGAAGAAGTATCAATTGGTGAGCTCCTTTCATGTTTTTATTTCAAGTCTGTAAAATTTGTATGACCACATTTAATCGTTCAGCGGTGAAATGGCAATATGATTTTTCATCAAACTATGAATTCTTCGTCACTATGAGTGTCGGCATAAACTCTTATTTATAAACTATTTATGTTTTACATTTTTTTTTTCCAAAAAAAACCCTTTCCTTTTAGTTTTGTTTTTGTAATTGAAGAAATACTTTGGATGATTCGCCACTGTGAGTGTAGATTTGCAAAAGTTTTACTTTATTCAGCAAACTTTGAATGGTTCGTCACTTCAAGTGTTGACATTATTTTCTTCTACTTGGAAATCGTTCATATCAATTGAGGGTATTATATTCGGAGGCATGTTTGTATCTCACAAATAATTATTTATCATGGTCTAATCGCTTATCAAAGTGAATCCTGTGACCCAAAGATCCTCCCAATTAACAAATCCCTCCCAATAACCTTTGTGGAAATGCAGAGGCAAACACGGTCTCCAAATAGCAAAGGTTACGCACTAACATTCCTTCTCCTAATTCCACCTGACTGCAAGCACGTGGCCGGTGCCGTTATTGACTGAATTATGCACATTGAAGAAATTTATGGCCAATCCCAGCCGAACTTCTAGTTGATGCTTTGTGCACCTTCACTGACCTCGGTCAATCACGGAATTACAACCATTGATATGTGTTGTCAGTCTAAGCTAAGTTAAGCTAAGCTAACCGTGTTCCATGTTGTTGATGCACTGCACACCCAGGTTAATTCCAGGTTAATGGACTTCAACACCCTTTCGCCGCCATAGTTCCTCTATGCTCAATTGACATGACCGTATTTAAAAAGTCATGAACATTTTTCATAATCAAGCCTTAGAATGTCTTCGACCTTTCGAGTAGTCCCCTTCGAGTAAACCGTTGTCGACAGGTCTGAACTATAGAACGTCACGCCGATAATCGATTCTGCACCATTTCTACGGAAGATGCTCACCGTACCCACATTTGTCAGCTCTATATTTAACGTGGTCAGAGATTCAAACAATGGTTGGCCTGTTTGGTTGATGCAGCGGCTACCCCACTAAACTGTTCATGCATTGAAGTCGCCATCTATTACTGATGGCTGCCGAAGCAGAAAAACCCCGGGAATCACAAACAACCGGGATATACCCGGGAATGTGGAGAACACACCGGGAAAAAAACGTATACCAAACAAAGCATATCCTTTTCTTTTAATTTCAAGCACTATGAGGGAAATAAGAAACATTTTCCAGGAGGTGCACGACTGTCTGATATTGACAACTCGTACATCGCATCGAGACTACCTTTTTTTAATGAAATCTTTGTAGAAACCCTAATGGAATCGAGGTGATAATTGATCAGTTGAAAGTTCTTTGAAAGATCACTGGCAAGATAGTTGGTAGATTGCTAATCAGGTTTTTAATGGATTTAAGAAAAAAACCTGGCTGATTTTTCTTGAAATTCTTAGTAGATTCTAAGAGGTTGGCGAAAAGCTAAACCAAAAAAATATTCGATAAATTTCTTGAGAGATCAGCAGATTTTTTTGTCAAAAAACCAGCTAGAACAATGTAATGTTTTTGGTCTGTTAAAAAGATCTCGTCTTGGATTGCAAAAGAGATTCATCAGATTAATAATTCCTCCAGGAACCTGGCCATGTCTAATGCATAATTACGAAGGCATTCTTGGAAGGGAATGAATTGGCAAATGAAATTTTGTTAGATACACGGAGCAGAAATTCATATAACTCCAATCGGCTTGTATCGGTCTGCCATCCCTATAGGGGCAATGGGGGCAATATAAACAGGGTCTACCACAAAAGGCCGAATCACAAAAGGCCGAATCACATAAGGCCGAATCACAAAAGGCCGAAAGCACAAAAGGCCGAAACATACAAAAGGCCGAATCACAGAAGGCCGAATCACAGAAGGCCGAATCACAAAAGGCCGAATCACAAAAGGCCGAATCACAGAAGGCCGAATCACAAAAGGCCGAATCACAGAAGGCCGATTTACGGAAGGCCGAAATTTTAAAATAAATTTTAGTGAAAGCCACAAACATTCAGCACATTTTTCTACAATATTATGGACATTTTTACAGTAGGGTTAGCGGGACAAGACGCACAAGTAACATTACTAGCTGAATAAGAGTGTATGGTTAGTGTTTTTTGGGTGTGTCAACTGGTCTGACACACCCAAAATAAATTCTATAATGGAAGCTTAAGTTGTCGCGCTGTTGTATTTTGTACAACATAAGTGTAAAAACCTCGCGAAAACTGGAAGGATATACAGTGCCTGTTCGATTTTGGCAACATGTCAAAAATTTTCATGTTGCCAAAATTGAACCGTTCCAAAATTTAATAATTGTTTTTATTAAAACTTGTATCGCCGTAATAATGACCACAAATTAAATTTCTTCTTCTTCTTCTTGGCATTACGTCCTCACAGGGACAAAGCCTGCTTCTCAGCTTAGTGTTCAATGAGCAATTCCACAGTTGTTACCTGAGAGCTTTCTTTGCCAAAGTTGCCATTTTCGCATTCGTATATCGTGTGGCAGGTACGATGATACTTTATGCCCAGGGAAGTCAAGGAAATTTCCATTACGAAAAGATCCTGGACCGACCGGGAATCGAACCCAGACACCTTCAGCATGGCTTTGCTTTGCAGCCGCGGACTCTAACCACTCGGCTAAGGAAGGCCCCACAAATTAAATTTACCTATTTTGAATATGGTAAGCCTTAAGAAGGCCCACAGAAACATTGAGATTGACATGATTTGTGACTGACCATGATCCATTTTTGTGTACATGGATTTCCGAGTTGCCAAATTCAAACCGAGTCAAAATCGAACGGCACTGTACGGTTAAAAGTATTCTTTGTAAACTTAGTATTCTTATGATCACTTAACTGCCCATAAACGCATAATTGTCCCATGTGAATAGGAAATCCAGCAAACATGGGACTGACATGCATTTATGGGCAGTTAAACACTTGTTATACCCTATCTCAGCAATCATTCTCCTACTTGTTGCGTAAAAGACTATGTTGGCATTATACCGGGCAAACGCTTGCTGTCCGAACTCGCTGTCGCTCGTCGGACCTAAAAATGGAAAAACATCCTCTGTTTGCATTATACCGGGCAAACGCCTGGATTTGCTATTTGCATGACACCGAATAGATGCTATACACAACCATCGGATATCGGAGGCCTTCTGCCGCCTCAGTTCCTCTATCCTCAATGTGGCTTCGCCGCATGTAAGTTTTGCACTGTTTACTGACATGACTGCATTTAACAAAGCATGGACTTGTTCTTTTCATATCCAAGCTTTATTTTGTGATTTAGCTTTTTGTGATTCGGCCTTGTGTGATTCGGCCTTTTGTGATTCGGCCTTTTGTGATTCGGCCTTTTGTGATTCGGCCTTTTGTGATTCGGCCTTTTGTGATTCGGCCTTTTGTGATTCGGCCTTTTGTGATTCGGCCTTTTGTGATTCGGCCTTTTGTGATTCGGCCTTTTGTGATTCGGCCTTCTGTGATTCGGCCTTCTGTGCATTCGGCCTTCTGTGATAATCCCATATAAACATACGGGGCAATATGAGCCACCCCGGTTTTGCCCTCAAAAACAGCGTTTTAATGTCTAGTGTCATTATAATCTGCTAAAGGATGCCTCAAATAGCCACCACAATAAAAACCGTAAGAATATTCGTTTGAACACTCAAGATATTTACAAAAATGTACAAATTTGTCCTTCGTCATGAAAAGCTTATAATTTTGGCAGTTTTTAATTAAGCCTATAAGACAATTATATTTATAATTCTGGTAAATTTTGCCAATCCATTGAAACTTCTGATCATGATGAACAGTTCGTGAGCGAAATTAGATTTCTTCGTAAACAAAATTAGGCTGATACAAATATTAATTTTCTTTTATGTCCGAGACCACTTGAAAGGTACGAGGGGGGGGGGGGATAAAAATAAATAAGGAACAAAAAAATAAAAATAGAAAAAAAGTTATTTTTTCGAATTTTTATTTTGAACGATAGTTGTTCAGCTTTTTTCAATCGTCCTCTGGACCTTTATTTTACCTGTGTTTTACTTCGAAAATTAAAAAATCCCAACTGATGCCAAAAAATTGATGAATCTTTTTTTTTCTCCCCTGCAAAATTTTCGGATTTTTGAAGGGGGGGGTGACATAAAAGAAAATTAATATTTGTATAAGCCTTATTGAAAAACAATATATCATTTTCAAGATGAAGGGGCGGGGCAAAATGAGCCGCCTAGATTTAAGCAAAACAAACGATGTTTGGGACATAAAAATGCATTGCCTAAATATACCAGATTATTTTTTTACTGTATAGTCATCTTTATGCACCATTACAAGTGGAACACTTTGCTAGAAAATACGTTGAACCAAGTATCGCAATTTAATACTAGTATAACATGGTCTGTTTACTATGTATTAAGTATCCTTAAAAAATAAGCCGCTAGAATCAATAATTTCAAGCAAAGCTAATACAATTTCCTTTCCAATAATGTATTCTTCACCACTAACTCTTCTCTGTACTGTTTTAAATAAAAATAATTCGATTGAATGAGGTGGCTCATACTGCCCCGTAGGGTGGCTCATAATGCCCCATATGGTTGGTAATCACGTAGAAAAACATGGTTTTCCAAAAAGTTCTTGAAATAATTTGCAAGTTGATGTTAACATTAATTATCGATGTAACATGGAAGATAACATTTTATAGTACAAGTCACTTGCATTTAAACCATATTTTTTGATGTTTTTCTATGCATTCCATGACGTTTTCCTTAGGCGTCCCATATTGCCCCGATCACCCCTAGCTGTTATCTGTTGAGACATATCTGTCACGAAATGTCCGTATAGTCTTGCCGAATGGCTGGGCGTTTTCGCTACGGATATATTGCCTACAACCACATGTCAGTCCGTTTTTTCTCTTTTTCTTTTTCTTTTTATTTTTCGCGTTAAATCCCCACTGGAACAAATACTGTATCTCAGCTTAGTGTTCTCATGAGCAACTTCAAAGTTATTAACTGAAAGTTTTCTCTGCCATTGTTGCCATTTATGTATTCGTGTATCCTGTGGCAGGTACGATGATACTCTATGCCCATGGAAGCCACGGGAATTTCCATTACGAAAAGATCCTGAACCGACCGGGAATCAAACCAAAACACCTTCAGCATGGCTTTGCTTTTGAGCCTCGGACGTTATCACTTGGCTAAGGAAGGGCGCACTATGTCCTACGTCGAAATTGATTCGAGGCTCGGAGAAACTTACGCCATGGTAGTATCATGTTTGCTGGATTTCCTATTCACATGGGATAGTTAATATGTTTGTGGGTAATATATGGGCTATTCGAATTCAATGCCGAATCATACGATAACGAAACTAACCTAATGTACCCTTCCTCTCTTATCTCGCTTTCAGAGGTGAAACGTCGCAAGCTGGAAAGTTCTACCTCAAAGGTTAGTATTGTGGTGTGAAAACACTTATCACAAAAAGAGTGCAAATTCGAAAGAAAAGATAGAGAAACCGCCGACCCGCACCGAAACCGGCACGAAGAGAAAAAACCCTGACCACACTGAAGTGCTAACGATTCGAGCGAAAAAGAAAAGAAATTAAGTGTTAAGTGTGACCCGTTGGTGGAAAGCATGGCTTAGGAGGGAATCTACGCGTATAGGAGTACATCCGGATAGGGTTCGCTATTGCCCTGTAGTACGATGCAGAACCTGTTGGGATTACCGAGGAATCAAGATGGACACCGCAGGAGACGAGAGACACCGAGCAATCTGGAGGTTTCCTTGGACGAGACCTGTAACGATTTTGAATTCCAATTACCGTGAATCTTTGCTACATATTCTGCCATTTATCGTCCGTCTCAAATGATGACGACCCCACTATAGTAATTTTAAATAAAGTTGAATACATGAATGTAGTATTGCTGTAAGATTTTTGTAAGCTACTCAAACTGAAACATGAAAGGGGTAGATTCACGGCTACGTTAGAATTGGAGATACATTCGGAAGTAACGGGAACAATTTTCGGAGGAGCCCAACGAGGAAGCGGAATCATTCAACGCTGGTTCCAGGAACATGGTCAACGCACAGAAGGACAAGCCTAAAGGATGATAACCATCACGATGTAAATGTATTGCACAAAAACTACGAAGTAGTTTCAAACACAAGCAGTAATGGTGTCTGGAGGTTCATGACCACAAAACTTAAACCTCAAGTAACTTAAAACGCAATGAAATGGGAGGAATGCTAATCGGACGTGCAAAAATGTTACGAGACATGTCAGTAACAAGGAGAAAAGGCACCATATATAGAAAACCAATAACTGTGGCTTGCGAACTCAACATATCGGAGATCTTTGGAGTGAATGAAACCACACAAATTCCATACCCACGGATTACATTATAATGAGATGTCAACCCATCCAAAGGACAACCTCGAATGCTGAAAGGAACGCCATCCGTTTTGGAAGCAGATATGAAAACTGCGGAGAATGTAGTTTTCGCAGCGCTAACATGTGAAACGCGCCATGTTGCCGAAGTTTTTGCGCAAATCTGTAGTTTTTGTCGAGTTTCTATCAAAGAACTTTTCTTCAAACGTGTTGGCCTAACTTCCATATCGAATAATCGTTGCACACGTCTAATACACAGCAATATAAGTCCACTCGCGTAAATCTCAAACCAATTAACTTCCACAACCGTCTAATATGTGAATTACGCGTGTTATAAAAGTGAACCAGAGTTCCTCTGCAACCCGGGTCGGCGTTCGACAATAGGCTCCCCAGTAGGTGCTTGCGGTTGGGTTTTGTGCAGTGTTGTACCAGGGTCTGTAATTTTTGATCAGCGATCCAGTGAAGCGCTCGTAATCGATAGAACTTTTCGTAGCCTGTCCTCTCTTCCGTGGGTCTTCTTCTGTCGGTGCCCAAGGTACGTATCACTTTCACAAACAGACGGAAACAAAATGGTTATGTGCGCAAATATTTTCCGTACCCGAACGAATAATTCAATACTTTGGGATGTTATGTTATAACGTGCTAGGCAAGTTAACAAATGCTGAATAACGACATTGAATTCATAAATGACTGAATCCTGAGTCGTACTTCTTTCGTTTGGGACTGAATTTTCAATGTATATGTAAACTAAGCACTCAGTGTGGAAAATGTGCCTCTTTTTTAGATAGCTTGATATTATAGTTTCTTCAAACAAGTTACACAGTTTTTAACCCTAAACGACAAACGATCTTTTTTCATAACCTCCCCAAGCCGTTTTTATGATTATGCTGAATGTTTGTTTTAAACACGACACAATGAAGAGTGTATCATATTTCTTGCTCAATGAACTTTTTGGCGGCACAGGTTATCGTATGGAATATTTCGATTTCAAACTTTCTTAGAGACTATCTCAAGAGGTTCAATTTATATGATAGATCGTTTCGAACGATTGGTTCATGCATGAAAACATTCAGGAATCTATCGGAGCAAAAATCGAAAGGACCTTCTCCTTGCTTTCAATTCTGATTCGAAATACCTAAGCACGAATTTCCACTGGGTACTTTAAAAAAATCAAAATACTATTCCTGGATTTCTTTTAGTGATGTATCTACCAATTCCAGTTTTCCACCGATTTTTCAGAACTACTTGGGTACTTCCATGATTCACTTTGGCATGGGAGGTTTTTCTCGGTCGAATTGTCTGAAACTTTGTAATGACAAGCGTTCGAATACAACGCATATAGTGGCCAAAAATGAGCTTTGTAGCCGAAGTGAATCAGAAGTGCCGTAAATAGGATCCGTCTCCCTACATATAGCTTTCTGGGGAATGGTTTTCTTGGGTATGTTATAGAATTCCTAATACACCTCAAGTTTACTGTAAACTGAACAATTTGTATCTAAACATCTATGCCAAGCTTATGGGAACGCATTTTTGTGAACTATCATGATGGATATCTACTTTCCGAGAATTGAAATGGTTTAGTATCCAACAAGTCTGTAACTGGTTCTTCCGGGTGTTAAGCCTGATTGACCACATCCAGTACATTCTAAACGGTCCAATACTCCACAATTATAATGTTGAATACCAGATCTTAATGATCATTCCAATTAAAACAGGGTGTCTACTACCTGGAAAAACCTGTAATTATCAGGGAATTTCATTTAACCTGGAAAGACTTGGATTTCTCAGGGAATTTCGATCACAATCAGGGAAATTATTTTGAGGCAGTAATTCGTGATATAATATGCTCACGACAAAAGATTTTTGCGTCTAAAGCCAGTGCTTTATTTCCTAGAAAACCGCCGCAATTTCAGCTGTGTTTCATTAAAAGATTAAAATATATAGGGCTGGTAGCAGGTTTCTTTTCAGAAACCATTTTTATGCAGGTCTTTAAAAAATATCTATTTTTGATAAAGGGTGTCCACGATGAAATTGCCACACAAAAAATTGATTCGCAAAATTCGAGTTTTCATCCGATTGCCATCAAATTTTCAGGGATTGAAAAATAACTATTAAACTTGATTTTGCCATTTTACTGGTATTTTATTTACAGTCCATACGCAAATGCCCGCACCTTGGCCTTAACCCCGGCCATAAGATTCTGCAGAACCTGTGAATCAACCGTGTGTTGCATGTAAACCCATACTTTCTTCAATTCCTCGATTGTCTTCATTACCTTAGGTCGTTAGAGAGATTTCAGAGTGTGGCACCCTTTAAAAGGTCTATGAAGTCTCTAACCGAAATGGTCTCTTAAGTCTCTTTTTCATTATCTTGCTTGCAGATAACTATGATGCAAAATGTTTTTTCACATTTCTCGAAAATAGCTTCAGGAATTATCCTAGTAGTTTCTCCAGAGGATTCATTTGGAATACTATCGGGAACTAATGCAGGGTTTTCTCCAAAAATTCATCTACCAATTCTTTCAGTAATTTTTCAAAGGATGCTTACAGGAATTTCTCTAGAATTTGCTTCAGGAAATCCTTGAGCACTTCAACGTTACTACCTCCAGTAATTTTCTCAGCGATTACTTTGTCCAATTTTCAAAAGACTATCCTAGGACTTCCTCCAGATATCACTTTTCAACCGAATTTTCCGGTTGTGACTTTCAAAGATTACCACAGATTTTTTTTTTAAGAAAACCCGCAAAGGTTAATTTAAGAGTTTTTGAAAAAAATCGTACATGGAATTTTTTTTCCAAGAAACCCGACAATAATTTCTACGCCATTTTATCTACGATTATTCTAAAAAACTGCTCCAAAAAATCCTCGAAGGATTATTCGGGTGAATCTATTGAGCACATTTCAAATAATTCGTGTGGGCTTCGTTTCAAATTTCAAATAAATTTTTTTTAATTTCAAATAAAATTTGTGGGCTTCGTAGCCGTGCGGTTAGTGTCACCAAGGCATTTAGCCGCATCGTGCTAAGGAGTGTGGGTTCGATTCCCGCCTCAGGCCGAAAAACTTTTCGACAGGAATGTTTTCCGACTGTGCCACTGGGCGTTGCATGCTAGTCCGTTGTCTAGTGTGGTGCTTCCTTCAAAGGGCAAAATAGCCCACTGGAAGCGTTAACGTGTAGTGTCTTTTAAAATTCCTCAAATTCGACCTGTGTTTCGTTATTGAGTTCCTCTAGAATTTTCTCCAGCATTTCATCCAAGGATTTTGGGGTTCTTCCAAACGTTTTTCAATGAGTTTCTCAAAAATCCCCATCGAATATTCTTCTTCTTTTTTCTGGCGTTACGTTCTCACTGGGACAGAGCCTGCTTCTCAGCTTAGTGTTCTTATGAGCACTTCCACAGTTATTAACTGAGAGCTTACTATGCCAATGACCATTTTTGCATGTGTATATCGTGTGGCAGGTACGATTATACTCTATGCCCTGGGAGGTCGAGAAAATTTTCAACCCGAAAAGATTCTCGACCAGTGGGATTCGAACCCACGACCCTCTGCTTGGTCTTGCTGAATGGCTGCGCGTTTACCGCTACGGCTATCTGGGCCCCTCCATCGAATACTAAAAAGTTCATTTAAGGTTTCATACCAATTAACACTACATCTTTTTTATCAAGAAATCAACCGATCATTCCTGCACTATTTTTTCGGGATTTCGTCCAGTAGTTCCTTTACAAAATCCTGCGAGATATTATTCAGAGATTCGAATGATTTTTTTTTAAGCATCTTAGCAAAAATCTTGAAAATTTCCTAAAAGTTCTTCAAGAATGAGTCTTTCTAGAAATTGTATTCATCAAGGGTGACGTAAGAACATACATAACTTTTAACAAAAGTTACTAAAAGATTTGCGTTAGGAATTTTTTCAATAATTTTTTTTTTTTTTTGAAAAATTGTGTTCATATTTCCTTGGAGAAATGCATGAAAAACTCCTGGAGGAATTTTTACAGGTCAGATTTGTATGAATACTTGCGAATACATCGGTAATATAAGTTTTTATTTTAAAATATTGTAACAAATCAAAATAACGTTTTACTTTTGCGCCCATGAAGCTGTCTTAGGTATCCAAATAACCCATGGAAATGAATGGTTCATAATCTTTTTTTTTCTGCACGAGAACGCAGCACTAAAAATACTTCAAGAAGGAGCATACTGATGCACTAGAAAGTTCTGTTCTGTTCACGATGATGAACAGAGCTCTTACAAACGAAATCAAAGACACTATCATTGGTAGCTTCAGCATGCTTTAAAAAAATGTCTAGAAGTGTATAAATAGCTATTAAATCAAAAAACACAATACAATTTGTCCATTAGTTTGTTTAGCCATATAAAATTAGAGTATTTTTTGAACCTGGAAATATCAGGGAATTTCATTTCTATAATTTCTGTTTAAAACGAGTAGACACCCTGTAAAATTTATTTCTTTGCAAGTTTTTGTAAGTTCGCTGAAATATTAGAAAATGTCAGTCGCCGAAATGGATTTTTCTCAGTATCAATACAAGATACACTACTTCGGAAGTAGGAAGCATTAGAGAGCATCCAATAGAAATATTAGTAGTAGAACGCTAGTAGCGCTGTTGTCACAAAACTGATTTTAATTATTCACACCTTTAATTATGGTTTTTTATTGTTTGTTCAATGCCTTGTCGTTGTTTATGTTTTTATAATTAATTTGACACTTTGATGCCCGGTTCTCCGGCTGTCAATTCGTGGCAAACTAGATGTTGGTAACACGAACAGCAGCGACATTAGCATTCTTAGGTTAATGCTTCTACTGAGCATCCGGATGCGAATCGAATGCACCACTTCCGAAGTTGTAGATTCTCGCACAGATTCTGAGAAAAATCCAACATCGGCGAGAAATCGTTTCTAACTTTTTACCGCGCCGACAATAATAAAGATAACTTATCTTGTCACAAAGAACAGCCCTTTCCTATGATCACTTTTAAAAACTAGCTATGTGTAGGAATAAATACTGATCAAAAATTATTGAAACCAGTTAAGTATTCGCTGAGCGGTGATAGTTTCCGTATGTATGCCTTCAATCAGGCCTACACGGGTTTACCGCAACGGAGTTCTACAAAGATTGCTCAAGGAATCCCTCGGAAAATTTTTTCGCGGATTTCTCGAGCGATTGTTTTATGATTTGTTAAACGTGTAACATCTCAGAATCCAAAGCCGTCACAATGGCCGATTTGTGCCTCTACTCACGTTTTCAAAGGCACTAAATTGGACAAATAGTGAATGAACAAGCTTGAGCTTTTTATTTTAAACTTTCTTATAGTGAACAAAGCTAGATTTTGTATTGTGGTTCGATGCCTCCTTCTCAAGAATTGTGCCTTTAAAGATCTAGTACAAAGTTATTTCACCTTAGAGAATCCCTCTAAGAGATGTTATATCTACCTTTATACCTTGATGGCTACAGCGTAGCGTCACGCCATTGCCTGGCGTATTGTAGAGCTCCACTACTTTTGCCTTTCTTGGTTGGTGAAGAGTCCTTGATCGGCCACCTAACCAGGATTGCGCTACCTACATCGTGCTAGAGAAATGGAAACTTTTCCAAACATCCGTCTTGTTATTCATCGCTCAATGCTTTTTGCAATGCAATCTGCTGATGACCTTTAAGAAACATTCTCGATAAAACAGTATTACTAGTACTTCATTAGTCAGCCCGAGACTGATTAGTAAAAGAATCACTTTTGTGCTTATGAAAAAGTTACACTAAGTGGCCATTTGGTATAATGTTGTTTGGCGTTCCATCATAGTTATGCTTCTTCTTTTCAAACAGGCTGTTTATCATGTTATACCAAATGACTGCAATTGGCTTTATGTTAAACGACTTTATGCGAACAGATCTTCTGTCTATCTTGTAGTACAAAACCCTTATTCTACATGTAAATAAAATAAATCAGTGATTCTGATCATTCTTGATTGACCCCAACTCTGCATATGTGAGATAAATAATTTAGCTATCATTTCGACAGCGAAGATACTGCAGAGTTACTCCTGAATACTTAGAGACGGCCTTCTCGTACCTAGTCTAATCTATACTGCCGTCCCAACAACGGATCGAACGAAATTGTATCCCGAAATCAGGTATTTCCGACACACTATTGGAACACCCTTCCCTTTTCGATTCCCGTTTTAGAGCAAACACGGCGACGACGGCGGTACAATCCAGTCCTCATCTTCCGCGGAGTCCAAAAAGGAACGCAGCAGTAAGTCCAAGGACAAGCGAGACAAAACGGACGAAGAAAAGGAACTCCGCAAGGAGCGTAAGCTCGGCCGAAAGCGGGTGAGGTTTTTGCGTGAATTTGAATTGGAAAATTCCAATGACATGACCATTTGTTCCATTTTACGTAGGATCGTGCCGAGGAGATCATGCTTGCGGAGAAACGTCGCCGCGAGGAGGAAAAAGCCAAGTTGCATTTGCAAAACGGCGAAGACGATCTCGGTACATCGCATCGCGATAAGCATCATCATCTGAGGGTAATTGAACTGACAAATTTTTGAGGAGGTACGAGTGTTGATATTCAATTCTTTATTTGTGATTGTTGCAGGAAAAATCACCCGCCTACAATCCACGTGATCATCGTGAACGTTCACACGATCGTGTCGATCGCAGCGAAAAGCAGTACATAACGAAATCATCGCGCACCAGATCCGGATACTAGACGTTGCTCGGTAAATTGGTTTGATTTACTTCCTTACTTTAAACAAATGATTTTCCATAAGATTTTCCGTTTTTGACTCTTCAGTACAAAGCAAATGATTTATGAAATAGAAAGTGACCGTATGATTGATGCCTGACCTAGACCATTTTTGATTACAGCAATTCAAAATTATCTTCAGATTTATAGCTTCATTTTATAAACCTTTAGTTAGGGTAATTATTAGAACTCAGTTGAAACGAGCGCGTGAGAGAGTGTAGTGCTTGCGAACTTGGTGTGAATGATCTCGGCTGAAAGTTAGCGAGTATCGCTAATCTTACACTACATAATGTATTTTACACGATTAGAAGTAAATCAGTAACTTGAAAAGAAACAATACTAGTAAGCCTAATGTTCAGGTAATGCAACCTTACGCATCCTAAATAGAAGTACATTTTAAACGCAGAACAGAAACATTCACACTTGATGATTGATAACTTGTGATTTTAAGCCACACTTTCTCGTGAGTTTCGTTCGGAAACGTGTAAATGTCATCTTCAGAAGAATATAACGAATCTGTCGTAAGATATAACAGCTGTTCAAACTGTCGTTTATGTGGATGGAACAAAAAAGAAAACCTCACAATAGTTGTCATATAAATAAGTAGAGTCTAAACATTATGAAAAGTATGCAGTACCTTAAACACTAGTTTGTGTGTTAACAAAGTTGCAAGTCTAGCTAAACCAACGTACAGGAGTTGATGCTTCGCGTTGGGTTGGGATTTAGACCGATGGGCGATTCTTGTAGTAGGACATGCGAAGTGGAAGGTGATTCGGGTTTGAAGATCTGTGATTGAAGCAGTGGTGTTGCTTCTGATGCTCCATGAGAGTGGCGATTACGACGCTAAAATTTGAAGAGAAACATTATTAGGCAAAAGGATATGAGTATACAAGCTACAAACCCTATTTTGAGCTTCAGCATTATCTTCATGCCGCCGTAACCGCCAGCCACAGTTCCACCTCTGGTACACAAGTGTGTTCAAAAATGCCTGGAGTGGATTTGTTATAGCCTGTAGAGGAAGCCGACAATATACATATTGAAAATAGATAGTTAGATGGGATCTACCCCGTCTACAGTTGTTTGACAAAACCGTCGTTTGGCATAAGGTACCGTGGGGCAAGTGGGTAATGGAATTCGCATAGTTGAGATTCTTCAAATTCTAGAGACTTTAAATTGAAACAAATGAGGTCGTGTATATTTTTTAGCTTGACTCCCACCAAATATAAGCAACATGCTGAAATTGATTTTTATGAAAAATTGAAGAAAAAAATACAGAAAAAGTTTTTAAAAAAATGTCTCCTTACTTTTCACTTTTTCCAAAAGTGGGGCAAGTGAAAAGTTTACCGTTTTAAACAATAAATTCAAAAACAAACAGTTATATTCACGATTACTATTAGCTTTAACATTTGTTAAGGCTTCCCAATGAACAATAACATAAGTAACATGTAAACAAAGAAAATGTTATTATTTTCACTTGAATTTTCTTCTGTTCAGTTATGTTAGTTGAGATGATTCGACAACATTATAACTGCAACATTTCCAATGTTAGTTCTTACATTATAGGACAGCAATTGCATTTCTGCTCTGTAGAATTTCCACCGCTCGTTATTTGTTTTTGAGAAAGTCGGATATGACGTCGGATAACTCTTCGGGAGAAATCAAACAGAATCCTTCAATAACGTATTTCGAATCTTTTATATGTGGATAGACCTATACTACATGTTTATGTTTTGAACTAGCTTTACATAGACATTCCACGAGATTTCCGTGTGTTCTCTAATATTGCAACTTTTCAGTCAACGTCTTCCTTTTAATTGGCTGCCCGAAGTAGACATATTAATATTGTAATGTTTGGCAATATCTTTTAGAGAAGTTCCATGATTTCTAATAGCTTTTAACGCTTGAGTATAGTGTTTCTTGAATTATCAGCACGTTATGTTTTTCTATAATAATTGCAAATCATATTTACTTATGGCTACTTAAAGAGAAAAGACAAATTCAATCTCTAATGATAAACTTTTCACTTGCCCCACCTGATAAGAAAATTGACGGTGTTTAAATTTAGTTATTTTTAGGTCTACGTCGAATTAATTCTAAAACTTTTTTTAAAACGTTAATTCACATATTCAGTAAAATATATCAATTGTTTTCACTTACCCCATTTACCCACTTGCCCCGCGGTACCTTAATTTAAAAAGAAAGCTACTGCACTATTTCTCCACTTTACTCTAAATGGAACGCACGACCGCGAGAAATTTATCAACACCCTTTTGCTTAATGAAAGGAGTTTGATCAAATTCAACATTTCTCAGAATTATGCCAAACGGCCCTGCATAGACCCGTATGATGATAGCCTTAGCGCGACCCTACCATTATATACCAAACGGTGACAATCGTTTGGAAGGGTAACGAGAACCACATGGTCCACAGGATGATACCGTTGATCAGATTCGGTAACCAGCACACGTAAAACACAAAGTTGATTAGAGAGAACTTCATCTTGAACTTGGTCATGAGATCGCGCTCGGTCGATGTCATCTGGCTGAAGCGCGCCACCAGCTGTCGGTCGACCTGTTTCGAGGCCGTAAAGTACAGAACCGGATTGGCCACCATCACGGCGATCATCGGCCCATATGTGGTGAGGTAGTTGGGCAGTATCCGCAAATAGGCACTACCGACGTCGTGCACGTTGTGGCAACTGTAATTAGAAAACCCATCAGTCAATCCCCCCGTTCCATCACATATCGAATTTCACTCTTACTCAGCATCTGGAACGTATAGCACCGTCAGTCCGGAGGCCGTAAGCACCGCCGATATGCTCCACACGTACAGATGATAGGTGCGCAGTGCCACTCCCATGCCGGCCAGCTGCCTTCGCACGTTGATCGCATAGCACAGCGTCCAGAGCCACGTGCACATGTAGAAATACTGAATCCACGCTGACGAAACGGCACAGAAGATAACGTTGGTGGTGTCGTCATCGTCGCTATCCGGTGGAATCACATTCTGGATGTACTTCCACAAGGCCGACCGTAAAAAAACACCGAGCGAAGCGCAAAGATCGGCCACCGCTAGCCACACTATAATACTGCGTCCGGTGCTGTAGTTAGACAGGGAGGAGGAACCCGGTCGACGACGTCGCCCGTACTGGGCATTGGGTAGGTCTTCGTCGCGGATCCAAATCTGGAACGGATGTTCGAATGTCGTTAATAAAATATCTATTTGTTGAATGATCTTTTGGTGAAATCTAAAGATAGTGTTGATTGTTCTACCCTTTTTTTGGAGATTCTGAAGTTACTTTGGTAAAGTAAAACGACGATATAGGCTAAAGGACCAAACCTATGGTAAAGCATGGACATTAGACCTGTGCATATTTGAAAAATGTCTGGAAATTTACCAGTCAAGCAGTATTCGGAATTCTCATGCCAAGAACAATGTCTAGTCAAATTTTCAGCTCATTTGGTAAAGATTTCAGTATGCTTCAAGTTGAAAATGTGTTTTTGGGCTTATTTCAAGGTTTGAAAAATAATAACTAGCATGTGGAAAATCAAAACCACTTGCTATTACCACTATTTGAAAGCTAATTCTATTCTGTTAAAGTTTGTCTAACACGCTAATAGGCTTGAATTGAGTTTTAACATTGTTTGATCCGAATTTGTTATGCGACCTTGCCGCATAATCCATTAGCCCATATGATGGACACCAAAGGTGGTATCACATTTTGGCATTTTTTGCTTAAAGCCGCGTCATAATTCATATGGCATAGACGCAATAATATCTCGAATGTGATCCAACGAACATTCTGCGTCATTGATAGAATTGATGCCCATTTCAAATAATTAATCTATTCGAAGTGGACATTAATACTATTGGTGACGTTCAGTTTACCTTTTGCTAACCAGAATGATCCGTAGCCACTCTTACTATTAGCTAGCTGATACATCGTTATCATATACGACGTAGGGAATACTTAGGAACTCTTAGGAAAATGACTAGTAGATTCACTGAGTAGAAATAAGTGGCGACAATTTTATTTTAATATGGTTTTTACATTGCCATAATAAGAAATACCTCTTTTGTAACAGCGGTATAAATAATCTAATTCCAGCTTCATTTTCGCAAAATTTACAAGTAGAAAGTAGGCGTTGTGAAGCATTGCATTTGCCACCGAAAAGTGAATCTTGTAGGAGACTGTAAGGACTGTTCATTTTATAAAGTGGACACCTTGTGCATGCTGTATTTTTTTAATTTATCAATGAAATTTCAATCGGTTTTCTGCACATCGTTCGACTAGTATTGTACTATGTTGTGATATTAAAAAAACTACTAAAAAAATAATTTTCGCACGAATATGGAACAACGATTAGAACGGTCGATTTTTGGAGGTTATCAAAATCAATAGTTGTTAGAAATTGGCTGGAAAATTCGACAATTTATATTTTTTATTTTCGAAAAAGGCTTGCTCTTCGAAAGCATCATCAATCAGAAGCCTGATGGAAAAAATCAAGTTATTTTTGGAACAACAATTTTAAAGATGTAATAAAATCATTTTCCTCCTATATTTTTTAGTGAGAACTATTTTAAATTTGAAGGGAGCTGATATGAGTCGAATTTTTTGATTAAAAGCACGTCCTGACGGAAGTCCTAATATAGTATTATTATTAAGGCCCAAGTAAAAATGGTGCAAAAGTCAAAACTGAAAAAGCAGTTTTCTCTTTTTAAATAGACAAATCGAAGAAAATCAAAACACACAGCTCTTTTATTTGCCAAATAAAAAGACTGTGTGTTCTTATTTTCATCAATTTATTGTTTTGAAAGGAGAAAACTGCTTTTTCAGTTCTGCCTTTTGAGCCAATTTTTCTTGCACCTTAAAAATAACTTACGTATTCATATAGTTACTTATCTAGTCCCCACGTCACATTTAAAGCACAATAGAAACACAATTGCTTTATTCTTAGAAGTCTTTTCATAGTACATTAACAATAATCAAAATTGGCAACACTGCTGTAAATAAATCGATTTTATTTTCCACATATTATTTTCATAATATGTTATTCTGAGATTACCAATCGAAATATTCAGAGAAAACCATTTACAATTTGTTGTAGATCGATAAATATGCGTACATGATTTTAAAATCATGAGACTTTTTAGTAAAACTACCGTAAACAGTAAAATTTGTACTTAGGACTGTGGTTTAAACGCACGATTTAGCTCTCGTTTGTACAAATATAGATTATTTAGTAAACCAAACTAGTTTTAAACACGCTTTTTACTTTTCTCTTTTGCTGGGAGTGAAAGGATGGTGTATCAGCAAATTTGGCCATAAATGGGTAAATCACTAAAGTTACGTAATGTCATAGAATGGTAGAAAATAATTGATTTTTTAAAGCTATACCTGCAGTAGAATAGTAAAGGATACAAACATGCAATTTGTTCATAAAAATTAGAATTTTAGTTTTGCGAAAAATAATGTTAAAATTTGACGAACAGCTTTTCTTAGAAGTTTTTGGAAAACCTTTTTAACTCTTCAACCAAAAGCATTTCCTAAGATCTTCAATTTTCATAGCATTGTAGAATAATAGTTGAACGATTCACAAAAAACCGATTACGATTTTATCAATAAATAAAAAAGATATAGCATAAACAAAGTGTCCACTTTATAAAATGAACAGTCCTTAATAGAAGCCTAAGGTAACTTTATCTTCAATATTCACTATAAAAATGACTATGGAAAATAAGACGCTGAGATCGATCATTAGGGTACACTTGCTAGTTTCGAAAAATTGTTGAACAGACAAGGAAAGCGACTTTTTTCTTTAAGGATATATGAACGTAACGACCAATAAATACTTTTAACAACAAAAAATGAAATTAACTAGAACTCTTACTAAACAGCCTAATTTTGTTAATACTTGACGACAATTGACATTTAAGACTCCAATCTTACGTAGAAGACAGGAGTAATCATAATAGCACTTGAATGATAGAACTTGAATGACAAATTATTCAAAACCATTTCGACTAGACAGTATTAGTAATGACACTACTACACTACTATTTCAAACAAGTTCTGATGGAGCTGCTGATTTTCACAATGCTTCCTTTTCTCAGAAGCAAGGGAATACGGGTACTTTTCAAAAACTACCACGTCACAATACTAATAAAAAAGCGGTGTTCATGTGGGCGTCATTGCCTAGTCCGTCTGAGTATTGGTCCTGGTAAAGGGGAAACTTGGCAAAAGCCAGACCAAGGGTTCAGCCTTGACAAGTTAAGCTGTCAGGCAACTCCAACTGAATACCATACAAAAAAAATTGCAATTCTAACGAATTTTCTTAAGATGGCCAAATTGCCCCACTTTCCCCTAGACGAAATTCACACGTACCAATGCCACGGTATTGGTTATCTTTATTCCATGTGATAGACAAAAAGTAAATAAAAAAACAACGTAGACGAAAAAGTTACAGTTCATATAAAACTCTACGTTTTCTCATACAAAAAGTGTTACGGAAGGGGAGGGTTTTGAAAATTTTCAATTTTAAGTGCTACGTAACGAATGGATGCAGCCCCTTATCAAAATTAATGTTAATTTGATTGTTTCATGAGTGCGCGGAATTAGGCATTCTTCTGCGCGGAATATGGAAAAGCGTTTAAAAAATGCGCGGAATTAGGCAATTTCAACGAACGAACTATTTCAAAAAAGTCACAATTGTAAATTATGAATACAGTCTAGTTTATATTTTTCCCATAATCTTGAATAGATTTGCTAGCAGTCCACCCATAAAGCTTTTTTGTTGATACAATACTAATTTTTAATTGACCATTTTAATCGTTTTATTCCTTAACTGCGCTGAATTACGGCACTTTACGGTAAAAAAGACTGTTTTTGAAGAAATTGCCTTTTATTCTTAATACAGAGGTTATGCCGCTTGAGGTTTCCATCGAATAATCCGCTTCATATGCTTATCAATCATAAGACAAACTCCGCGTTCCGTTGTGTTGGCGGCGCTGTAGTAGATATGGTAGTTCATCATTAATAAAAATCACTGCTTGTACTTTATGCGATGTCCATTAGACCTATTCACAGGGTGACCAGCGCACCGGGAAATCGGGAAAACCGGGAAAAAGCCGGGAATTTAGAATCACCGGGAGAAAACCGGGAAATATACGGGAATTTCAATTAGTACCGGGAAAATTTCGCATACCAAGTAATGTTTTAACCAGCACGATCTATACCAGTGCTTCCCAAACTTTTTCAAATTTCGCCCCCTTGAGGCCCCCTAATATGTGATTCGCATATTATAATTAAGCGCTGTACGCCAGAAAATTTCCTTGACTCGCATATGAGCAATTCTCGCTGAAACCAGGCCGCCATCGGCACCCATCGTTAGAATTCCAATTTTATGTCACTGATCGCTAGCTTTCGATAAAACTTAAGGGTGGTCCTTTTTGTTTTCTCAAATTGGTGGACCCCTCGTACGCCAGCTAGCTAAACAGTTTGCAAAAAAGCCCATTTTTTGATAAATCTTGGGTATTTCTTCACGTGATATGTCTCATATTTCCCTTGGAACACATACCAAACTTAATGGCATCGTATAGAGAAAGGATATAGCTTTCATTTGAAGTTAAAAAAAAATCGGCGGCCATTTTGAATTTGGCCGCCATCTTGAATTTTGTTAGAAAAATCGTTTTTTCACCATTAGCGCACCGCTTGTTTTGAATTCTGAGATCACCATCAGAAAGCTGAGGAAAAATTGCGTAAGATAGGCTACAGAAACTAGGTGTGCAATGGTATTTACCCTATGAAATGAACGATTTTCTAAAACATGTTCCACGATTTTGACGTATATGGCGAGTGCAATCAATGCAAACATCATTTTTTGTACAACAAAGATACAAGTTTTCAATAGTTGGTGTATTTTTCGAGTCAGATGAAGAATAGGAGTATTATTTAGAGTGATAAAATCTGGCGGCCATCTTGGATTTTGACGCCATCTTGATTTTGACTAGTAGAATGAATTTTTCACCTTGATAGCACTCAGCATGTCGAATTTAGAGGTTACCAATAAAAACAAGGTTACGTATACTCTTCTTCTTATTATTCTTCATTTTCCTGACGTTACGTCCCTAGTGGAACCGAGCCTGATACTCAGCTTTATTAGTTATAAATACAGGTTATTAAATAGGAATTTTCTATTATAATACGATTTTTAATAACAGAATATTTCTTCGACATATCTTTGAATTCATTTATTATGAATAAATAAATTTAATGAATAAAAACCGTCCAAAAACATTGATTGAAATAAACAAATTTTTTTTTACCATATGCTTTTTTTGTCATCGAATGAAGTTTATAAATTGTGCGTTGGGACATTAGTAAGTTTTGTGGTAATATCTGTAGTTTTAACGTAAAACATTTCCAAAAGTGCATTAATTTAGAATGGAAATCTTAAATTTTTAAGCAAAAAAAATCCTTGATTTTCTGAATCATAAAGTATTGTTTTTACTAACACCCAACATGCATGTGAAAAATAGCGAAATTGAAAGGTGAGAAGCAGGCTTTGTTCTAATGTGGACGTAATGCCGAAACTCAGTTGAATCATTTTGAGTTTGGAAAATCTGGTGGCCATCTTGGATTTCGACGCCATCTTAGTTTTTAGCAGTAGAATGATTTTTTACCATCTCAGCGCTCTTCATGTTTAATTAATTGAAGATCTCCGTTAAAAAACAAACAGATTCTTTATTTCTTATCTTATTTTAGCTGTTCAACAGATTGTTCATTTCTATCAATGTTTTCAGACCAAATAAATGAAAGAATTAATGCTATTTTTCAACTCGCAGGTATGCGGAACAATCATTCAGGTGGCAAATAAGCGTTAAAAAATTCTACTTGTTAATTTATTTTTGAAGTTTAGGGGCTGGCTCTATTCCAGTAGGGACGAAACGTCAGGAAAAAGAAGAACAAGAAGAATAGTAAGTGTAACGGTGGCATTAAAATTCAACATGTTGAGTGTTATCAAGGTGAAAACTCATTCTACTACTTAAAACCAAGATGGCGTCAAAATCCAAGATGGCCGCCAGATTTTTTCACTCAAAATAATACTCCTATTCTTCATCTGACTCGAAAAATACACCAACTATTGAAAACTTGTATCTTTGTTGTACCAAAAATGATGTTTGCATTGATTGCACTCGCCATATACGTCAAAATCGTGGAACATGTTTTAAAAAATCGTTCATTTCATAGGGTAAATACCATTGCACACCTAGTTTCTGTAGCCTATCTTACGCAATTTTTCCTCAGCTTTCTGATGGTGATCTCAGAATTCAAAACGAGCGGTGCGCTAATGATAAAAAACGATTTATCTAACAAAATTCAAGATGGCGGCCAAATTCAAAATGGCCGCCGAATTTTTTTAACTTCAAATGAAAGCTATATCCTTTCTCTATACGATGCCATTAAGTTTGGTATGTGTTCCAAGGGAAATATGAGACATATCACGTGAAGAAATACCCAAGATTTATCAAAAAATGGGCTTTTTTGCAAACTGTTTAGCTAGCTGGCGTACGAGGGGTCCACCAATTTGAGAAAACAAAAAGGACCACCCTTAAGTTTTATCGAAAGCTAGCGATCAGAGACATAAAATTGGAATTCTAACGATGGGTGCCGATGGCGGCCTGGTTTCAGCGAGAATTGCTCATATGCATAGAATCATAATACAATAACTTTTATATACAATTAAAAATATTTTCTTAAATATCGATAACCCACAGTTACTTCTTCTTGCTCTTCTTCTTTCTGGCGTTACGTCCCAACTGGGACGAAGCATGCTTCTCAGGTTAGTGTTCTTATGAGCACTTCCACAGTTATTAACTGAGAGCTTTCTTTGCCGATTGACCATTTTTGAATGTGTATATCGTGTGGCAGGTACGATGATACTCTATGCCCTGGGAATCGAGGAAATTTCCTTTACGAAGAGATCCTCGACCAGTGGGATTCGAACCCACGACCCTCAGCATGGTCATGCTGAAAAGCTGCGCGTTTACCGCTACAGCTATCTGGGCCCCACAGTTACTATGAATTCCATCATCTGCCGTTTCTAAAATTACTGCAATAATTTTCAGAAATTGTGAATAATAAATGTTTGATGTTTCTGGGAACGCATTTTTATCCAATCCAAATGCTTTGAAACATATATGAAAATCCAGAATGTTTTTCAACTCATTGTTCAATGCAATTTTTCTAACACCAAGAAAACTCGAGTTTTTTTTTCGGAAGTTCTGAAAGTTCAAATCTGACGCATCTCTGAAAATTCTTCAAATGTATTTTTAAAACATTTTTTAAAAAAACATTTGAAGAAATTACGTCTTTAGAATCGTTGGAACCCGATTTTTGTTTGCTAAATTTTTCAAAATTTGTTTCTTAAATGATTTGTACCATAATAACTAATGAAAAAGAGTGCAACCGGAATATCAAAATGGGCACATTAGATTTTTTGTCCGGTCTAAAAACTCATGATATTAAAAAACATGAATGCATCACACAATCATCAAGTGTTGTTTATCATAATTTGAAAATGATCATGATTAGAGATATAACGGTTTAAGGTAAAATAGTCCTGGAATTTGTTAAGTTTGGAATTGATTAACCATAAGAAATGTGCCCTCCATAACCTTTGAGTAATTATTTTCAAATGCTCCCGTGTTGGCTTTTTAGCTCCCTTTCTAGATTTTTCGATTTTTCGTGAGTTTGCCCACTTTGGGAATCACTGATCTATACTTTAGTGGATTTTTACTAAAGTTTTTGAATTCGAATCCCAAGTTAGTCAATAAAGCCAAGAACATTATTCTTTATTTTTAATCAGAAATAATTGCCCTGAGAAAATGTTCTAGATTTGTGGGGATAAAACATTACAAAAAAATATATGTTGATGACCATGGAACGAAATGTTGAACAATTGATATATTCATTTTTATGTCTACCAAACCTGTGACCGTTTAAAATTTAAACTATGATTCATTCAAAGATTGACTCGATCCCATAATATAAACAAGGGTCAATCTTTTTTAGCACTGAACTTTTTCATAACAAATTTTATGATTACCTAAAATGGCTGTCGTAAAATATCGTTTCATAGATCAAACTGAAATTTAGCAGAATCAGTATAAGCCCAGAAAATTGGAATTCGCACCAAATTTCTGATTTCCGTCTACCCCTAATAGAATTTCTTTGGTTTAAACAAAAAACTCGTACTTAAAAGTCGTTTGAAATAGTAAAAAAAATTCGCAATAATGTTTCTTAGCATATCATTAAACCGGGAATATTTTTGAAATATCGGGAAAAAACCGGGAGAAAACCGGGAATTTGAAATTGACTTTTCACTGGCCACCCTGTATTCATAATTTCAAAAATTTCTGGAAACTCCACAGTCAACCAATACTTTGATTTTTCATTCCGAAATGAACTTCTGGACAAAATTTCACTCAATTTAGAGTAAATTTAGGTGTGCTTCAAATCAATTATGTGTTTTTGGGCTATTTTCAAGCTTTAAAAAATCATAACTACCGAACGAAACATCCAAATTTATCGGGAACACCTCAACATAGTAGTTTATCCAATTCTACGAACTTTTGTCGAACAAGATTTTAAGATTGGAGCAAGTTTTAACATAGTTTGGTTGAGGTTTGTGTTTTCAATGAAAAGCACTTCAACTGTAAGGCCGTCTTCAGTGTCGTGTACTAGACTCGACTTCGAAGTGCCCAATTGCTATTAGAAATCCCTTGAGGAATTCCTGGAGAAAATCCCCGGAGGAATTTCTGGGAAGAATCCTTCAAATCACCGGAAAATTTCCTGAAGGAAATCCTCGGAGAAAATTTCCGGAGAAATTCTTGGTGCAAATCCCCAGAGAAATTTCTTGAGGAAATCTCCGGTTAAATTCTGTGAAAATATTACCGGAGGAATTTTTGGATGAAATTCCCGGAGCAGTTGTAGGGGGAAATCCCCGAAGGAATTTTAAGGAAAAAATTCTACAGTAAATCCCCGGAGGAATTCCTGGAGCAGATCGCCATAGTAGTTCCTATAGGAAATCGTCGGTGGAATTCCTCAACCAAATCCCCGAAAATATCTCTGGCGATAATTTCCGGAGCATTCTCTGAAGGAAATCACCGGAGAAGTTTCTGGAGGAAATCTCCGGAGCAATTCCTGGAAGAAAGCCCCGGAATGATTTCTGGACGACATTCCTAGAAGAATTTTTGAACGAAATCCCCGGAGGAATTGCTTTTAGGAATGCCCTGTGGAATTCCTGGAGAAGATTTCTAGAGGAGTTCTTGGAAGATATCCCCGGAGGAATCCTTGAAATTCCTGGCGGATATCCCCTATGGAATTCCAGTAGGAAATCCTCGGAAAAATTCCTGGTGCAAATCCCTAGAGAAATTCCTTGAGGAAATCTTCCAATTATTTCGCTGAAAAAAATAACCGGATAAATTTCTTAAGAAATCTCCGAAGAAAATCCACGCAAATTTTTTTAATAAAAAATTAGAATTCCTGGACAAAAAATTCCGGTCCTCTGGACGGTTTTTAAATTTGTTTACTTTTAACTTGGACCTTAAACTTAACTATTTTGTGCTTTTAATCTCTAAAGAAACACAATACACTATTCTGTCTAAAATAGTATTAAAATATGGAACGAGCTCATCAATCAATCAAGGAGCTTCATTTTTAACATCATTGACATTCCCATCGCTCCAAAGAAATAACTTTCTTCTTGATATTATGTCCCCATTTAAACTAGCCTGCTTCTTAGCTTATAAGAGCACTTCCATTGTATTTTTATACTAGTGGTCCCGGCAAACTTCGGCTTGCCATCAATTAGGCTGTTGTAAAACGACATGTGATCCCCCATAAAAAATGTCACACTATTCTTCTCCAGTATTTCCGATTATTCCGGAGACTTTCCCTACTTTTTTTTCGCACGATCACGTCGCATCCCTTGTCGAGTGCAACAGTAGATAACTTACGTCTATCCGTTCATCCATTCTCAAGCTATTTCGTGACATACAAACACCATTCAATTTTTCACCCTCATTCTTGTTTACGGCGGATCCAACTTTCGATCGAATCCTATTCGTTCGAATCCATTGCCCATTTGATTTTGCTGGCGTAAACGAAAATGCGAAAGGGTTTTCGATGGAAAGCACATTCGTACGTAAACAAGAATAGGGGTGTTTATTTATATAGAAGATAGAAGGAAAAGATAGATTGTCATCCCTCCGGTCGTATAACCCACCCTATCGACGCCAATGGTGAATGTCAACATTTTTGAATTTAAGTTAAATAGCGATTATTTCACAAGTAAACACAAACAGATTACACTGCGGCAAATTTGGCATTCTACAGGATCGCTATGACGAAGTTTACATCTACACTGAACCATGACGCACCTGGTATATTGCACCGGCTATCCCCAACACCGACGACACTATGCAAACCACAATGTACCCGTCGGTGTTGAACTCGGACATGAGCTTCACTGCCGGTGGCGATCGTATTCGATTGTGGCAACAGAATGTCTGTATCGTTGGATCGGCCATATTGTAGCCCCTTTGCACTATATCCTTCCAAACGCCAAGACACGGACGTTCTTTATCTACTTTCACTACCAGCACGTTGGCCTTGAACACACACACGACAATTTTCGGGATCAATTACACTTTCCATACATTGTTCCGGCGGAAGTCGCACACCATACCACTCGATCGACCGGCACTTAATGCACTTTGCTTAGACTGATCGTCTAGTCGATCCATCCATTCAGCTGCAATCGACAAATTCTTCTTGACAGCGATACCTTAATCTTCACTTGCGCTCTTCTAGCTCTCAAGAAGCTTATTGTCAAAAGATTTCGTTTCCATGGCTCAGCTTAGTACGTGTATCCCTCTTCCATCCCAAATCCAATGTCTCATCTTAGCGTAGTTATCACTGTTGATTGCTTTATGTTCACACAAAAAATTCAACACTGATCAAACCAGTCTTCCTGCTTCCCGCGGCTCGGAAGCCCCATAATTTGGCTTCTTATCTCGCCCTCTGAAATGTGAGGGGGAGACAATTATGAAATTCACTGACGCATACGAAACCCCTAAAGGGACAAGTTTGCCTCTACCGCACCGGTAACGATAAACATGTGAACTAGATATTCAAATCACCGTTTCACGCGGTTTCCGACTCTCAACTAAGCCCTGCCGATGGGTTATCCGGGAAGATCCTAAATCTGCACCGTCTATATGCATCTGCTTGCGACGTCGACGACAACGACTGATAAGACCGATTCCGTTTTTGTTTTTGCTGACTTTTCTCAACTTGACTCAGTATATGATGACATTGAAAGTAGTGTAGAAATAGACTCAATTAAAACACAGATAACGCTCCGTTCGTTAGCAGTTGGTTTGGTGCTTGATCGTTGCGAATGTGGCTGTCGTCGTCATTGATTCTCCCGGATTGCTCCGAAACGTAATGACGACAGACAGGGACTAACACAGGCCATGTGGTTGGGGTACGCGTATGACCGGTTAATTCACATCGCTTCGTTCAAACTTACTATTCCGAACGTCTCGCCATACATTAGGGTAGTTCGTAATTCAAAAATGTTTCAATCAATATCCAATCTCACATATTACTCTTACCATCCTTACGATAGAAATAGTGTTCCATTAAATTTTCAGTAGTGACAAGACCAAGACCTATAGACAAATATTGAAATATGCTCTAAAGACGAGATGAGTGCAAACTCATTTTTCAAACTTAGCAGGAAGTTGTTGAAGAGAGCAATTAAATCCGACGGATGGTGGTGAATTAGTTCAATATGCAATTCAAGCCATTCTGCAAAAATCAAACAAAATTAGCTCAAAAAGAAGTTTCTTGATTACAGTTTGAAGAATGAGCTTTTACTATGAGATGATATGTTTATAATGATATCTCAGTACTTACGTGTTTTGGAGCAGTTTTCAATTTCTATATATACCTAAATCGTCTTTGGGCCACCTTTAAATCATCACCGAAAAAAAAACTGAAAATTTCACGGAGCACTGCCTAGGGATAATCACATAGATATGTGACATTGGATTACAAAACTTTTTCTGAATCTTGAATCGCCCTAGCCATAGTTTGCATCTATTGCCTGGCGAAGCGTGCACCTTTGTGCTGGGTGTGGGAAAACACGTGAAGCCGCAAAAATGTGGTTAAGGCTCACCGAACGGAAAATGGTGCTTCTCTGCATTGCGTACTTACTATACCTACATGAATTGATTGGAATTTTGGAGAGTCTTTGTTGAAGGCCACAGGCTACCGTAATTTCGGGTGGAATTGATCATTTTTCACGGTTTTTCTTATCTGTTTTCTACAATATTGGCAATGCCTAACAACTGAATGCAGGAAAACAAGTACGAAGGTGAGCCTCATTGACTTATGTACCGAAATTCTCTAACAAATGTCATTTTAGTGCTAAGAAATATCTCTAAAATTAAAAATCGGGGAATCTCATTTCGGGGTGAAATTGATCACTTGCCAATGCTATTATTGTTAGTTCTCAAACCAACTTTACATAATAAATTAGAGCTCCCTGAATCCGAATATGCTTGCTAAACTCTGACCAACACAATATTTATTGAAATAATGAATAGTTTAATTTCAAGAATTATACAAAAACGCCTAAATGTATGCAATTTCCTGAGGATTTTCCTGATATGTAGCAGAAATTCAATTATTTCCACCGAATAAGCAAATTGGTACGAGTTTTGGTTATGAAATTTGGTTTGGGAATACATCTCAAGCATTCTCACAAACTTTCAGGTTCATACCAAGTTCAAATCCTTGCTTAGAACTAGAAGTTTCTGGATGTTTGTCAACACTGCACTGTACTTGATTTTGGAATTTTACATTATTTTCATAGAAATGAACATTCCTTAACGCAAAAAACTTCACAACACATATTTCGACAACAAATACGACAAACAACGTTCATTCTCTACAGGTTGCATTGATATTTGTGCTTCATTAGGAAGAAATAAAATTGAGTGACACGATGATCAATTTCACCCTACTGATCAATTTGACCCGAATTTACGGTATTGAAATTGACGGGAGGGATAGAACTAAAACTCATTGACCCCTACATTATGAGAATGAATCACGATATTGTTAAGGACTTATTCACAAATTTAAGAACGTTGACATTTATCATAAATTCGCTTGCAACTCTTTTAATAGGAATGTTCCACAGTTTTTTTTATGAGCCGCAACATCTGTTCTAACCATCCCCCCCAGCATTGTAAAATTCGTAAATAGTCTCTTGCATAACTGATTTCTTTAGATATAAATTAAGACAGGATGTGTATTGAAGACTTTTCGTACTAAAATTGATGTGGATTTTTTGACGGAGTACCTGCATGTCTTGATTGTTCCAGGTTAAGTAATCAATCATAACAAACTCCTCCTCAAATCGTTGACATTATTAGCAACCTATTGTTTAACCTATTGAAATCTGGATTGTGCAAACGGGATGCAAGACTATAAACAAAGGATATTGCTCATCGTACTCTTACTGTATGCACACAAATTCTTTCTGCTGAAGAAGCTTTGAAACCTTACTTACTTTACTAGTCTAGCTAAGGCCTGGGTGGCCTCTGCTGTACGTAGGAGAAGTCTCCATTCAACTCGGTCCATGGCTGCCCGTCGCCGCCACGCATTTTGCGAAGTATACCTTAAAAGCGTTTTAAACTTCTTAGTTATGTTTCGTATGAATACATCTACTCTTGTAGTATAACATTCATAAGAGCTATTGTATAGTCTTATTGAGCTCATCTAGCTCATCTATCTTTTGTGATATCCTAAAACACAGATTAAAACCAATGTTAAGAGCTTATGATTGAACAAACACCAGCCAACAAGTTGTTTTTAAACCATTCACTTTTTATATTGTTGAAACCATCATGATGTCTGTCGACTCATAATAATCAATTAAAATACATTTTTTGCGTTGTAGAAAATTTCCTTACAATCGCGTGAAAGTCCTGCCAATGAAAATTTACTGGTGAAATGACATACAATTTTTCGATTTACAACAACGAGCCACACTTATGACATCATAATTAACTATCTAATATTTTATTCCATTCCATTTTCAGAATGATTTCATGCTCATCTCAATCATAAATGGAAACTTCCCACGCATATTGTAATTATCAACCCGAAACGGTGACAATAAAAATGGATTTCATCCATTTAAATCTTGCTGGTCTTGTCTGGGACGGTTTAAGATCAATTGGTAACTGTTCTGCACAATATAATCATTCATGAGAGCTTTTGATCTTAAGAAACCTTTTGCAAAACCCTTCACTAAATAAGATTATTTGTTCTTCACTAAGACAAATAGGTTTTTTGGGAGTCTTGGCTTAAACTTAATGCACTCAGGAAAGCTAGTGCTGTCAAAATAGTAAACAAATCGGAAGATTCAATTTTGTGATGTAATATGATGAACTGAATTTATATGTTACGTATCTAATTATGATTTACTGGAATGCTTTGTTGTAATAAAGGCCGGTTGTATTGATGCATAAAACGGTAAGTTATAGGTGCCTGTAAAATAAAAGCTTTCATCGTGTAGCTCAGCTGTTGTGTGCAGCATAGTTGCACCAGTAAAACGGGAATTTCAGGCAAGCATGGGAGAAATATTATTCTACGAGAGGAAAATTTGCCATTTTATTTTCGCGTTCTGATTAACTCATAGTTCTCTACATGATTGTCATTATCGACATAATGATTTTGATAATTAATCACACGCAGACTGCATTCCAACAACAAAGGTTAAGATTTATGAAGACTTTAACAGCTTTAACATGACTTACTGCAGTCTTAAGAGTTTTATCGATGTATTTGTCTTACACAAACAAGTTGAGGTTTTAAGTATATGTTTTGATAGATACTACACAGCTCCTTCAAAATAAAATTTCTTATCAATAAATTTGACCGGCAAATATTAATCTTCGGAATCGGAAGCACTTATAGGTATCTACTAAGCACTTTAAAGTGTGTTTTACCCAAAAGAACGATTAGCACTTTTCAATGCGTTGTTAAATATGTTCAGAATAAATGCATCTTCAATGAAACCTCCATAAATAACATCTAAGATCAAAAAGCACTGAAATTGTTAGTTGGGCAGCGTCTTGTAGATGGTTTATTTCATGCGATCGTGAACTTTGCTCGATCTAAGTTCTGCGCACTCCAAAGTTCCACGATTTCCAGCAACGATGTGTCTCTGGATTTCTCTGCTGGTGTCGTTGTCGGCGGTCACAAGTGAGCCCAAGTACATGAATTTTTCGACCACCTAAATTTCCTCACCGTCAATAGAGAACTCGAGGTGCTGGGCGTGCCCCTCGCTATCATGTACTTCGTCTTCGATACATTGATGTTCAGTCCGAGTCGCCTAGCTTCAGCGCTTAGTCCGATGTACATATCCGCCATCGTCGCAAAGTTGCGTGCTACAGTATCAATGTCATCGGCGAAACCAAGTAGCTGAACAAACTTTCTGAAAATCGTTCCACTCGTGGCTGTCCCCGCTTTTTTTATCACACGCACTTTTTTTTCTAACGCAATGTTGAACAGTAAACACGAAAGGCCATCAGCTTGCCGTAACCCTCTGTGAGACTCAAAGTGTCCGTGTACTCACAATACGCACATTACTCGCTCCATCGTCGCCTTGATCAATCTTATTAGGTTGTGCGGAAAACCGTATTCCTGCATAATCTTCCATAGCTGATCTCGATCGATTGTATAATAGGCCGATTTAAAATCGATGAACAAATGATGTGTAGGTACATTGTATTCATTTTTGCAACACCTGGCGGATTACGAATATCTGGTCCGTTGTAGCTCTTTCGCCCATAAATCCAACAAATTCTCTTGCAATTGGTAACAGACGGCATCATAAATTAGGAAGAATACCTTGTAGGCAGCGCTCAAAATTGCCAGTGCATGACCACCGTATTTTAGTAGCTCGCTCGGTAGTTGAGTATAGTGCACTCAGGCAAATGGACTATCGATAAACATAGGAACCCTTTTATAAGGGAAACACAAGAAATCGGATTGAAATTCATAAACTTGGCTTATGAAACCAGAATTTGATAACAAAAAACGTTTTCGCGGCAACCTGGAATCGAACCAAGAACCTTGCGATCGATAGGCCCGAGCGTACACCACGCGCCTATCGACGCCTTGATGAGTAGAGATGCTAAAACGATACATAAATCGTTCGTATTGCAATGTTCGTTCCACCTTTCATAAGGCAAAATGTATGAAATTCGATAGTCCAGTTCGCTGCGTGTGGTTATCACGCCCAATGGTATGGGTGCCCTAGTGTAGATGTAGTTGTGAACCTTAGAGGAAAACAATAAGCACTCTGTCTCGAAAAACACCCAGAATCCGGGTGTAAATTATTCAAATTGGGTAATATTTCTATATGCATTTTGATGAGTCTGGAAAGCATGTGCAAGTTTCTTTGAGGAAAACAAAAACAAACTGTGTATGACGAGCGTATGCTAGTCTACGTGTGTTCAAATGTCACTAAGCTCTATGGAATTGCGTTGAAACAATCCAAAATTGAGTGGAACCGCGTCTGCGTGTAGTAACAATGGTTGTCTAACTAACATATCTTCCATGGGACAGCAGAAGTTCATTAAATTATTTGTTTTAACCTTTTGCAAGGAAGTACACCAAAATCGGGGTAAAAATGATTATCGAACCTACCGAAAGCGTTCTGCTGTTCTAATTTTCTCATAAGGCAGCATCCATTTATTACGTAACGCTAAAATTTGAAATTTGTGACCCCCCCCCCCCCCTCTGTAACGCTTTTTGTATCAAATTTTTGTATGAGCCGTAACGCTTGGGCCTACTTCCCCCTCCCCCTAGAGCGTTACATAATTTGTGGATGACGCCTAAAGGTACCGAACGCCAGAATCGAAACTGAGTGACAGCAAAATCTTGACTCGCTTTGACGTACGTAACTAGGGTTTCAATGCTAGTAATGGACCCCTTAGTAGCTGAAATTCATTCTAGACGCTTTTCCGCAATGATATCTCAGACGCATATACGTTTTGTGGAGTCTAACAACAAATTCAATGTCTTTACTTCATAGTACGTCTATGAAACATACAAAATCATTCGATTTTTCCAGCGAAATATGCATTTGAAAAACTGTTGTCATGGACCATCCCGGGGTCCATAATAGGATTGTTTACAAATTTGATGTTGCGTATTATGGACCCTCCATTTGATTCCCATTGAATCCGGCTCGCTGCCGACGAGCCTATTATGGACCCACCTGGAAATGCGTATTACGGACCCTCTTGTGTGGTTTCATTTACAAAACTGTTCAAATATCTGTATTTATGCGTCTCAAACCAAATATTTTGCCTGAAACTGCTGACTAACAATGTAATCGAAGTTCCCCCGGTGGATTTTCATAGGAATAAAGTTGCTTTGAGTGTTAATTTTATGTTTTTCTGTAGGGGGTCCATAATACGCAAAGGGTCCATAACCGGCATCGACTCCCTAATTGTAAACAAAATGTTAATAATTGCATAGTTAGGATGATATTATTGCTCACCACAGAACATCTCGATATGAGCAAAATGTTATGTTTGAAATGATACTAAATAAAAGACATTAAAAGAGATGATTTTGGAATGCAATTTGTTAATAGAAAATAAAATGTTATAGGCATAATAATGGAAGCAGCTTTATTCAACATCTGCACATACATATTTACTGCATAATCTATAACCATGATTTGGCACACAATATCAAAATCCAAGCTTATCCTATCAACTGCAACCTAGCAAACAACCCCAGCACCGCTGCTCCCACACCTGTCATGTGGGTCGAACATTCCGTTGTAAGCGCATTGGCACCCTCTCGATCCGCATCCTGACGGTACTTGAAACATCCGGCATCGTTTTGCCAGCTCACGATTTCGCTGAGCCACGATTGATTCCTAAACTCGGCATATCCCACGTAAGCGCAAAGGAACACCTGCTCCATGAACAAATCTCGGAAGATCTCCGGATATGCCAAATCCGCGATCAGTTGTGACTCGCGTAGAATCTGTTCGCAGAGCTTGTCCTTAGCGGTCGTGAAGAACTCCTGTTGGATATTGCTGAACTGTTGCTTGCCAAGGATCAGGTAGAAAAGTAGTCTACGGAAGAAAATTATAGAAAATGATGTGTCCCCTCAAGTGTATTTGTAAGTAAGGCTATTACTTGTGCGTGAGATGATAACCATAGGATTTCCTGCGAAGGGACATTGCATTGCTACATTCGCGACTCAACAGCAACGGCTTGGGATGCAGCAATTCGCCATCTGGTACAGCCGTGTCGAACTCATTTTCCGACTCATTTACGAGTAGCTCTGATAAGCATTCGTCTGTTTATATGGAACGATCATAAAATATTATAGGTTAATTAATCGCCATTGAATTGTTTGTAAGCATTGTACTGATAAACGCATATTACCTGATTGCAGTTCGTTGGGTGCACCGAGTTGCAGTGCACGCAGATAGCTGTGCAAAGTATGACGGCCACTATGAGACGGCCTTCGCGTAGATCGGGCCTCTTCTGAACCACCCGAGGGCAGTAACGATTGTGGAAGAATATCATACCCAGAATCATCGTTCGTTTTCCAAAAATTCGAATTTATCAGTAGTTTACTAACTGCGGAAAAACGAATAGTAAAAGCATTAACATCAAATAATCGATAATTTATGTCATTACCGATAGCATTTGCGGAGCTCGGAAAAGAGAAAATGCTGTTGATGCGGCTTTCCACATAGTCGCATTTCTTCTTCAGCGTTTCAACGAGTGATTGGTTCTCATAACGGGCGTCAGCTAGAATGGATTTCATTTGACCTGCAAAGGAAGAATGCATTTTTTTTAATTTCTTTATTAGTATCATTCCAAACATTACATTTAATCTTATATCTAGGTGTTCTGTGTTAGACAACACTATCATACTAATTTGGTAAAAGAAATTTAAGATTTTATTAACATTTTGTTAAGAACATATTATATTTTATTTGCTGTAGCCTTTCATATTTTTTACAGGTGAGTTGATTTCACCTACTTATATGAGAAAAAACACGTTTTCAATTTACTTAACCTAACTTAACCTAAATATATAACGCATTAATCGTGGCAATAGAAGATTGTAACGATTTTTGCCTGAAATTATTAATTATTTTATTTGACATTTGTTCGAATGTTTCAACATTGGATATTCTATGTAACTCATTGGTACTATACCAGGGAGGAAGCTTCAGAATCATTTTCAAAATTTCATTTTGAATTCTTTGCAGAAGTTTCTTGCTGGTATTACAAACAGCTAGTCCATATTGGTCACAGGACTGAAACGGCTGTCATCTACGAACAATTGGAGTGAAGCCAAAAATTTGGTGCTGGAGAAGGTGCTGATATGACAGTTCGTCCAAAAATACCGTTATAGGCACGAGACACACCCGTTTTCGAAAGCGACATTCATATTTTACCTATCAATTTGGTGTTAAGTGCGTATTACTTAATCCAGTTTTTTGTAATTGCTATAGATAATTGAGCCACATTTTATTAGGCACAACAATAAACGATTATCAATAGTATAATGTTTTTCTCATACGGCATTTGTCGCTTCCGCGCGGAGTGTGGTGAGGGCAAAGCCTAAATTTGTTTACTCCAGCACTAGCGCCACACAGATGGTGGTAGGCATCAAGAACTAGCGCTTTCTTCAGGGGGTTGATATTGGTACAGCATACAACATGGCTAGCCTGAAAATTTGTTTGAATACCAAAAGCTTGTTCTTAAGACAAAGTTTTGATTTTCTATTATAAGAGGATAGAGACATTTTACATATTTATTACATTTGGCTTGAATGCCCTCAATTTGATTTTTGAAAGTTAAATTCTTATCAAGTATGGACCCTAGATACTTAATTTTATCTGACCAATTTATTGGAACTCCTCCCCTCGTCACAGCATGTCTACTTGAAGGTTTTAAATAAAGAGCTTTTGGTTTATGTGGGAATATTATTAGTTGAGTTTTGGAAGCATTAGGAGAAATCTTCTTTGCAAGTATGAAGAAAAAATATCCAAACTTTTTTGCAATCGACTACACATGACTTCGTCCTTTAACGGAGAGGCCTGTATCATCCGCAAACAAAAATTTTTGACATCCCTGAGGTAACTCAGGTAAGCCAGATGTGAAAATATTGTATAATATTGGTCCCAATTATTCTAACAATGTATGTTGGAAAACTGAAGTTTTTTTAATTTTACGATCATGCCAAACACTGTAGAATAGCCTTCCGATTTGTTGAAATGGATCAAATTTGTTACACGTAAAAGTTTATGAGTGGTCGAATGTCCATGGCGGAATCCGAACTGTTCATTGCTAAAAATTGAATTTTCGTTGATATGGACCATCATTCTGTTCAAAATGACCTTTTCAAAAAGTTTACTGATGGAGGAAAGTAAACTGATCGGACGATAGCTAGAAGCTCCTGCTGGATTTTTGTCTGGTTTTAAAATTGTACAACCTGCCAAATGCACCTGGGGGAAACACATTGTGTATCTGACACAGAAATGCTAAAAACGAATCAACTTCATGCGAACTATAACCGGAACATGGTGGGGAGCCCATCCGGAAGATCTGATCAAGCTGTACCAAACAACCATCTTGTCGGTCTTAGAGTACGGTAGCTTTTGCTTTCAATCCGCGGCGAAAACACATATGCTGAAGATACAGCGGATTCAGTACCGCTGTCTTCGCATCGCGCTAGGCTGCATGAACTCGACTCACCAACCAACCAACCTCAGATTCCTCATCCGTTGTGAGGTTCTCAATCCATTGGTTATTGAAAACTACGAAAAACTGCTTGAACATAACCCTCAAACTCGTTTCATGAGTGTGTACTACTGGTACATGACGCTGGAGGTTAGCCCATCTTCGGTTAACACCAATCGTGATAACTTCCTAGAATTCGACTGTTCCTCTGTAGTATTTGATTTGTCCATGAAGCAAGATATCCATGGTTTACCAGATCACTTTCGTTCAAAGTTTATTCCTCCCATGTTTGCAAGTAAATTCGGGCATGTCAGCGAGAACCGATAGTTCTTCACTGATGGGTCTCAAAATGGATGATATCACTGGTTTCGGTGTTTACAACGTTTCTCATAGCGCCTCCTTCATGCTTCAAAAGCCATGTTCTGTATATGTTGCTGAACTAGCAGCTATACATTACACCTTAGAGTACATCAGTTCTCTCCCACCCGAGCACTTCTTTATTTTTTCCGACAGTTTAAGTTCTCTGGAGGCTGTTCGGTCAATGAAGCCGGTGAAGCACTCAGCGTACTTCCTGAATAGAATACGCCAGGCATTGAGTGCTTTGTCAATTCGCTCTTACACTATTACCCTAGCTTGGGTCCCTTCGCATTGCTCCATTCCTGGCAATGAGAAAGCGGACTCTCTGGCTAAGGTAGGCGCTAAAGAAGGCGATGTTAACGAGCGTCAAATCGCCTTCGAAGAATTTTTTGCATTGGCCCGTCGGGAGACCTTGATCAGCTGGCAACAGAAATGGAGAGACGGAGAAATGGGTAGATGGCTGCATTCCATATTTCCACAGGTGTCGAAAAAGCCATGGTTTAAGGGGTTGGGCATGAGCCGTGATTTCATTCGTGTCATGTGTCGGCTTATGTCCAATCACTATTCGTTAAGCGCGCATACCCACCGTATTGGGCTCTCAGAAAGCAATCTCTGTGTTTGCGGCGTGGCTTACCAGGATATCGAACATGTTGTGTGGGGATGCGGTGAGCATTGTGGCGTCAGATCTGAGCTGACTGAAACTCTCCGGATCCGAGGAAAACAGCAGAAACCTGTCAGGGAAGTGTTGGCGGGCCTTGATTTAGAATATATGAATTTAATCCATCTGTTTTTGAAGCGTATCAATATCCGAGTTTGATTGTGTTCGTTCCCTGTCTTTCTTTTTCCCCTTCAAATTGTCCTCTTCTCGTCGTGTCTCCCACAAACCGTTTCTGTTTAGTTTCATTACAGATCTGGACATCCTGTCCCTTTAAGCTTCATCAGCTTAGTAGTCTAAGTAGCTTAAGAAATTCCAAAAAATCTTATCCTTCCCTGTTACAAATGTATCCACTAACCTTAAAACTTCCGCAAACTAACATAGTTTTTAAAATAAGTTCAAATTTCAAAATGTAAATAATGTAAAAAAAAAGAAAAGATTTCGGCTCTGTTATGCCCTACGGCGCCTGAGCCTGCCAAATAAACGAGATAAGTAAAAAAAAAATTGTACAACCTTAGCATTTTTCCATTTGTCAGGAAAATATGCTAATTTAAAACATTTGTTAAATATATCAATTAAAAATTAAAAGCTACTTTCTGGAAGTTTCTTGGTGAGGATGTAGAAAATTCCATCATCCCTAGGAGCTTTCATATTTTTGAATTTTTTAATGATAGTTCTCACATCTTCCAAATCAGTCTCCTAAGAATTTTTGAAAATGTTCTCTTGATTGAGAATATTTTCGAACTCCTGAGTTACTTGATTTTCAATTGGACTAGTAAGTCCTAAATTAAAATTTTGCGCGCTTTCAAACTGCATAACAAGTTTTTGAGCTTTTTCGCAATTAGTTAGTAATAATTTGTTTTCCTCTTTCAATGCCGGTATTGGCTTCTGAGGTTTTTTCAAAATTTTAGATAATTTCCAAAAGGGCTTAGAGCCCGGGTCCAATCAAGAAAATTTATTTTCAAAAATTTTGTTTCTTAATTGTTAAAAACGTTTTTTGATTTCTTTCTGCAAATCCTGCCATATAATTTTTTAAGACGGATCAAGAGTTTAAGATCATCGTCTACCGTTTTGATTCATATTACGGACAGCTTCAAATTCCGGACACTCTACTTTGTATGGGAAACATTTCACGCGAAATGTTTCAATTTTTGCTGTTCAAAAACTCTCAATTTCAAGGCTCGTTTTAGTAAACTTTTTCCATAAATATCTTTGAAAATTTATAATGCCCAACTACCTTAGATGTCTCTCTGTTATCATGAGATGTCCGGAATTCGAATCAAAGTGTCCGGAATATGAGGCAAAAGTGAGGTAGCGTCCGGAATAAGAATCATGAAAAGGCCAAACATTTTGATTTACTTAAAATTATTGAAGTTGCGGAAGCGTATTCTTCACCCACCGTTCGAAAGTAAAGGGCTTCCGACGCTCGATAGCGCTAAGGAATCATACAGAATGATTTATTTTGTATGCTCTATGCTGGGTTATATTTCCCTGAGTCCTTAAGTGTCCGTAATATGAATCAAAACGGTATAATCACGGATTCAAATTTTACTTCACATTTTGGAATTGCAATGCCCCTGGTTTCAACAATGGATTTTGTTAAAGTTTCAAGAGCATTGTCAATATCAAGTTTTGTTTGTAAAGAAATGTTAACATCAAGATTAGAGTCAATATATGTTTCATATTTATTCCAGTCGGCTCGAAAATAATTGAAGGTTTAGCTGATAGCTGAAAAAAGTAAAACCATTATTTAAGCCAACACAGTCGTTAGAAATACGTCGAAGCTAGTTGGGAAACCCTAATTTGAATAGTTATTTATGGAAATCATATAGCCTCTAAAGTTAGAACTTTCAAGCGGTAAATTCGGAAGCATTTCAAATGAAAATTTTCCCATATTAATTAGAGTGCCCGGAATTTGCATCAACTTAAAAGTTTACCAGTTAGTATGACGATTTATTGACTAAATTTACCACAGAACTCATTTTTTATGTATTAAAGGATATTTTTCAACGAAGTTTTTGATACTTTCGATTATCAAAATTTACTTTTGGAAATATATTGTATCTTGCCATATAGAAGAATCAAAGAATTTGTATGAAGACTGCAAGCATATTGAAAAAATCGTTTATTTTGAACCAAACTGTATCCTACCTGAAAGTTCAAGTTCTATTTTGCATGACTGGGGGATTAAACTATTAAAATGTTTAAATTTTATGTTTTAACCCCCTCTACCGGCAGCTTTACCGCAACAAAAATATTCAAACCTTGATAACTTTTTTGTTTCTCTGTTGCACCATTTTTTCACAAGTTCCAAAAAAAACTATTCTAGTTTAAGAATCTATGTCGATATCTGTCATTCCGATGTTCCTTGGGGGACCGGAATAAAATGAGAATATAAAATGTCTTTGGCGGCTAATTTGTGTTACCGTAATTCGGGGTGTAGTTGATCAGTGGGGAGAAGTTGATCATTAGAGTGATGCAAATTTTGAAATGTTTGCTCCCCTATGCTTAAACGATTTTAATTATGGTAAATAGCATCCTCCCAAAGTTTGACATGATTCGCAAGAAATTTGACTGTGCACACGCCATTTGAAGTTTATATGGAGATTACTATGGAAAACGCCAATCTTTTGTGTTCAGCCCTCTATCTTTTCGTGATCATATTTTATGGAAAAGTGAACACCCTCATCTCATGTGAAAACTTCTCAGCTACAACTTTGCCCAAGACCACTTTTTGATTGGACCTCAGGATAAATTGTTATTCATCATCATAAAGTTGGTTTGCATGTAGCATGCTTCACCAACTGTTCGTCAGGCAACATTGGAGCTCCTGGCGGGAAGAATAGATCAAAGTAATACAGGCTACTATATTCTACAGCAAAAAAGCAGTGTTGCTCTGAAAGTAATTGAATGATCATCCCAGCATGATTTAGACTTTGTTATCAAAAATAGCAAATTATCCTTACATCCCATCGAAATGTGATCTTCGGCAAAGTTGTAGCTGGGAAGTTTTCACATGAGATGAGAGTGTTCACTTTTTCGTAGATTATTATGACGAGCAGTTAGAGGACACAAAAGGTTTGCCTTTTCCATAGTAATCTCCATATAAACTTCAAATAGCGTGTGCACAACCAAATTTCTTCCGAATCACTTCAAATTTTGGGAGGATCATTTTCATCATAATTGACATCGTTTAAGCATAGGGGAGCAAAAACTTCAAAATTTGCATCAGTCTATTGATCATTCATGGACCCACATGTATAAACTGTCAATAGAGCTATGATTTGATTTCAATTAGCACAATTTCTGTGACGTCGTATTACCTGATGGCTGCTGTTGATGTTCCTAAGTTCGGTTTGACATTCAAGATAATTATACCATGGAAAAACAGATTTTTTATGAAATGTTTGATGAACTGTTGAACGGTTCTTCTCCAAACAATCGATTATTGACAAGGCTATATAAAGACACCATTTAAATAAACTATTTCTTACATTGCAGATATGTTCTGTTAATACAGTTTTAAATTTGCATTGTGGATAAACAATCATTTTCTGAGTGAAAATTGCATACCTTTAGGCGTTTAATGTGGTGTGTTCTGAAATTTCCAACATTAAAATTCAAAATTAATCGATATATCATTAAGTTGTAAGATTTTTGGGACTTGATCCAGATTCAGTGACCCCAAATTTAGTGAATAGCATATCTCTTTATTTCAGGAAACTTATCGCAATAATTGATCAACTTCACCCCGGAATCAAAAACTTGACTTTTTGATTTAAAATAAATGTCTTTGTAATTAAGTGAACATTTCGTCAAAATTCGTTTAAAAATATTTGGATAATAATACATGAATTCTACTAGGAGTTATAGAACAGAATCGCTCGAAAGTGATCAACTTCACCCCATTTTACGGTACGTCAATTCATCAAAAAAAATCAAAATGTGGGTTACACAAAACTAGGTGATAAGGAGCTACTCTGAAAAAAATCATACTAATCGGTTATGTATTCTAGGAGATTTTTGAAATTTATATGATGTTTTTAAGATTTTTATTTGGCCAGCGTGGTACCAGACACATGCATGCTCATTACTCAAGGACGGCTTTACTAAATTTCTTAATTTTTCATATCTGAATCTCATTAATGTATTTTCCCGAAGAGTGAACATCCGAATACATTAAAAATTCTGGAGCCTGAGATATTTACATGGGTTATAGCTAAGCGTCGGTTCCCCAAGGAATTTCGGAATATCTCAGGATCCAGTTGACCAATGAACAATATTCACACTAGAATTTTTTGAGAACTTGTGAAAAAATGGTGCAAAAATATCGAGTAACAGAAAAGTGATTAAAGTTTTGAATATTTTTATTGCGGAAAAATATGAAGTTGCCGGTAGAGTGGTTAATTATTTTTTATATTATTAAACAGTATTTTATACCACTTTGGCGCAGCAACTGTAGCACAAAATTGAGACGTGCTGGAACATTTCTGAAAGCAGCATCAGATTGAGTAGCCCCTAATTTATTAAAGACTCATAATTTGATCCTTGAGATACGTAAAATGCTATTTTTGTTTCGCTGCGTAGTTTACCAGGAGATACACAACTCTGATTTTAAAGTTCGTTAGTTCGTTTTTATCTGTTGTCAAGGTATTTTTTACCATTTTCGTTAGAAACTATGAAAAGCAGACAACAAGCTTAGTTTTACCATTGGCAATTGCAACGCCAAGCAGCAGATCCGTTGTTAGATCTTCATAATTTTCGATGCACACATCCAGCAGCTTATCCAACCGTTCCAACAGGGCTTCTGGTCCAATAGATTTCCATAGCGATAAATCCGTTTGTGGGGCGAATTGTGCCATTGCTTCGCCATGATCACAAAACACCACCGAAATAAGCAATAACTTCAAAACGAGAGAACCCATACTTTGTAGCACTCGGGTCCACTTTTTTTCGCGCCAGTCAAACCACTTCGATACACGTCCCAATTTGAAATGAGCTCCAGCATTCCATCCACTTACATCTTAAGCCCGGCACAGCGGAAGGACAATCAACTTCAAGATTTTATCCTCTCCGCATGCAGCAGCAGTAGCTCCTTGATGCTTGAGATGATACCAGCTTGATAGTAACGGTTGATGCTTATTCTTGGCTTCTTGGCACTTCGGGCGACGTTGACGAACGCATGCGTTTGCTTTTGGCAATCTTCCTCCACATCGCCTCAGCGTCAGCAGCAGCGTGGTGGGAGGAAATAAAAATTTATTTTCTCTGGATTAAACTAATCCATGACTAATAGAAAAACAATTTAGGATTTCACTTACTTACTTCTGGGTTCTCTGCCGGCTGCCGCTGTGGTGTTTCCATTTCAGATTGCGGCGTGGGGAGAAACGCTCGAATAGTGGCTCTGACCGTGGTTTTGTAATATGCCCTACTCGTTGTCGCCACAGTCGGTTCGAAGCGCGCCAAAGACGATCTCCTTACTGAGAAACGAGGGGGAGAGGGGATTTAAGATATGGCAAGTTTTCATTATTGCCTTGCCATCAGGCAACTGATCTTGTCGGAAATCCTCTTGTCCTTTTGATTGTTCATAGGGTGACGTATCCTATTGCCGGCATCGTTGTTTCATTAGCCATAGAGGCTTTCTTGAAGCTATTGGATGCATATACACTTAAATTTAGAAATCTATATTAGTAAACGGATTGCCAAGAATCCAGCATCTGAGACTTCGGTAATTATTTTCCGAATCTCGGTAAAACTGTTACAGTGAGCTTGGTGAAACTTTTATCGAGATATCGGTAAATGTAAACCAAATCTCGAAAACTTTTGCCAAGATCTCGGTAAAAGATTTGGTTTGATTTAGTACAAATAGTACCGATATTGGGTATTGAAAATTGCTTAGCTATGGAGTCCTTGGCGAATCCTTTTGCTGTGGTCGATGAAATAATATAAGTGTGGATCAATCAGCAATGCTAGTCCTATAGATATGCATTTCAATCCACAGTATCAGACAAATTTGATTGAGGAAAATCTACATGCCAACGTGAAGCTTAGATGTTCCGAACTAGTGCTCGTACCCTACTTACTCATAATGTAGGTGGACTACCCGTAGTGATACTGTCGAATGAGAATGAATGGCGTGTGGTAGAGAGAATGTTCCAATATGCTCCTTTTGAGGCTTTTTTATTCAGTTATTCTCGTCTAATTCGTATTTTGAAACACATATATGTGACGAGCTGTATTTGGTTTCCCTTAGGCAAAAATAATTATTTTAGGATTAGACCAGTGAATCAATTGTCACCCAACGCGCGGCAACAAAGACATTGTCATCTCCTATTCTTGTTGCAACAATTTTATTCCGCAACATCAGTTTATCATCACTTGAACAGTTGTTGTTGTTGTTTGTTGTTTATTTTTCGTCTATTTTGATGAACATTTGATTCACTGGATTAGACTATGTTTTTAATTGATCTGTTATGTCTATATGTCTGTGATTTTGAACGAAATCAGAGCGGTTTGGAAAAATAAAATTTCTCGGTGAAGCTGCTCGTTCCACCCAGAAGGAAACCGAAACTATTAGAGTGGTTCAAAAAATCGTTTTTGCTCCACACCACTCATTCGATCCTAAATCAAATTATGAGTGTGCTCCCAAAATTAGAGCTCATTCGGATGAAAACTGAGATTGAACAAGCCCTTCAAAATTTATATGAGAATTACTATGAGAAAAGCAATCAACTCATTCAATCGGTCATAATATTTGCCCAATATTTGCACATAACTATGTCATTTTGATTTGTTATAGTCTCTTCATTATTGATAAAGAATTTTCAAGTCACCAAAACATTTTATCAACTAAATATAGCGTACCCTGTGAGCAACAATATTGTTTGAATAGTTTGGTCCCATTTGATCACTTTTCGCTAGACAATTCATATTAAGAATAAGAAAAGTCGGGCTCAATAATTTCAATACGGCTTCAGAAGCTGTTTCTCTTTAGGAACATGTGATTAAGACGTTAAGGGTCCGGTCTACGAAAGTGTGACAATATATGCTTGGTATTGGAAACAGCGGGTCTAAAAATACCGAAAAATCAAGGATATGATTTTGAATTCTTTTTTTTCCAAAACTCAAAGGAATCTTTCGAAACAAGTTGTTCGAGCGGAAAAATGGTTATCCACATCGAGCTGCTTTAGTGAGATAGGCATAACATGCACTTTGGCCTAGTTTTGATTGTAGTAAAAAAGCTATGAATATTAGACAAAAGACCGCTTCATTGATGTCGAGATAATTGGGAAACGTCATACCATTGCAAACAGTCAATTGCACCTAACGACGAGCATAGTTTGCTAAGATTGAAAGCCAGGAAAATTTCCTTTTCAAAGCAATCTGATTTTCCAGGAATCGAATTTTTTCTTGCAACGCGTAATATCGAAATTCCCGAAATAATACCTCGTGCTGTATGCCATATGCAAGTGTGATCTAAAAAGTGACATTTTCATTACTACGGGAACCATCAAGATCTACCCAAGAAACATTTGCCTATTTTATAATCATTTATTAAGCAATTTTTCACAACTACATACTGTATAATTGCTTACCCAACAAACATTTTTGCTGAATAAGAGTTGAACAAATGACTTTTAAGCGTATTTCAGCTGAATAAACTATTATTCAGCTACTAATGTTTCTTGGGTATTATATTACTTTGCAGCTGCTACGCACACATTGTTCAAGCAAATCTGGCGAAATTATTAGCTACCTATCATTTAGTGACTGTACACACTTAGATCAAATCACCGAATTCGGTAATCCATTTACCGAAATCTCAACAGCTGAACGGTCGGTAATCGGTTCGGTAAACGAATAAATTACGGACCTATCGGTAATTCGCATTTTCGATCTCAGTTGTCAAAACAACCGATTGATCGGTAATCGTTTACCGAAGAACTGTAAACACGGTGCACCGAGTTTTGTTCCTCGGAACCCAATTTTTGGACAAAAAAGAACAACGTTGACAATTTTAGATCACGGCCTTTTTTATTAGTAATTGGTTTTTATAAATATTGAGGAATATATTACCGGATCCAGCATAATATTTTGATGAAACAACAAAAAATACGTCGGGTGTGATGTCACATTGCAGTTTCCACATATGGTTCGAAGCGCCGGGAACAACGAGAGAGCAGCGGAGGCTGATGGCTGGACTGCAAATATGTAATTATGTTAGATGATAGATAAAACATTCGGTTCATATTACTCACCTTAATCATAACGAAGTGTTCCTAAAATCTATCGGATGCTGAGAATAATCGTTCAGCGATACACCACAGAGATTCGTTGCAACGGGGAAACAAAAACATTCAAGATGAATTCATGCTGTCATTCAGCCAAATTACAGAATTCGGTAAACTAATAGTCCGTTTACCGAAACTTCAGTAAAATATTTTACAGTTTTCGGTAATACTAACGATTCACAGATCTTTCGGTAATTTTTTTGACAGATCTTCTACAGTTCACCGTAGTTCGGTAATTTTGTTTTTGGCGCGCTGTCAAAAACTGCTTGGTTACCGAAACATCGGTAATATCGTGAATTACCGATTGGTTTCGGTGATTTTATTTACCGAACTCGCATACTCTGTTTAAGTGTGTAATCATAAATTGCAGTGATGTTTATTCAGTTTTCACTTAGCCTAATAAAGATTGATGATTTAACAACGCTAATTTAACAAACAACATTATTGCAGTTTTATTCAGCATCATGTTTAACAACATTTTAATTATTTCCATGTGAAGCCTTTGTTCAGGCGTTGTTCACACAAATTTGGAAAAGTTATGAAGCGTGTCGTTGTATATTGACTTTATTCTACAACATCAAAATCGCATTATAAGCATTTATCTCAGCTTTTATTCAACTGCCACAAAATTAACTGAAAACAAATAAATGACTAAAAACCGCTAATACTGTATACATCAAATGCAGTGTATACTTTAACCATGAATTAATAACCACTTTTAATAATTACCTGAATACAAGATGCAAACTCGAGACCTTCTCATCGTCAGCGGTATACCTTGCCATCTGCGCCATCCTTGAATTCATATGGTCGGCATTAAGTCAGAGGGGACCAAGTACAAAACTTGGGAAAATAGGATTATTCTTTTATTAGATGCGAAATTACCTTACCTTCATTTCGCTTTGATCAGATCTGATGAATGTTGTAAACTGCGAGAGATATGTAATGAATTTACTTTGGATGATCAATAAAAATCGATAAAAGTATGCAGTCAGAGTGGACCAAGTGCTTATTACCATAACAGTGAAAATGATCAGCACGCTAAGGAATGCGAGGAAATGAAAAATATGTCAAGAGATTTGGCAGATTTTTCGACATTGAATGATTCTTCTACTCATCCATCATAAGAAATTCATAAATATTGCTTAATTTGAAGCATTTGATTTTGATTTTTGGCCATTTAACATATCTGGATGAGGGGGGGACGGACCTGGTGTAGGGGTCTCTCGCGAAAGCGTAAAACATTATTTGGCATAAAGACCAAAATACAGTTTTGTGTACCTCATTCTTTTTTTGTTCCTTGAACATACTCAATATTGCGGGGCAGTGTGACTCTGAAAATATCGACTAAAATGATTGAGCAATAGTTATTGTGGCATTCTATATTTCTAAGCACTTCTTGAACTATATTCCAAAGCCATATTCACGAATGTCGTGCTGCTACTGGGAATCACATGCTTAGTCATCACTGGATCTGAATCGGATCGATACAATGCCACCAGTTTGTACAATTTCATTCCCCTAGTTTGCACTCAATACGTAAACTATGTGAAGAGAGGAGTGTAAGCTGAGAAAATGTCGATCCAATCCAGTAGAACACGTAAAACAATATTTTGGCAAACGACCAACATACAGTTTTACGTACTTCATTCTTCTTTGGTTACTTGAGCGTTCACAATTTTGGAATGCAGTGCTGCTCTGAGAATATCGAATAAGTTGATTGATAAACTATCAATGTGACCTTTTGCACTTATAAACAGTGTCTTAGACACGTTTGCACACATCATTCTGGCATTTGAACTATACGCCAAAGCTTTTTGAGGAATGTCCTAAGTAACGTGTTTGATCATGGTGTTACTTAGGACTTATGGTTGATTCTCTGATCAAAGGTCCAAAGTAACAATTGGTAAAATGCGATGCAGATTTGAACATTGGTCATTTTTTCAAGCTTTTAATAGATTATTTTATAGTATATGTATCAATATGAGTGCTCTAATTTGATGTAAAGTGGTGCAAAACGAATGCTTTGTAATGAAAAGCTCGAATTGTTTCTATTTGTTACTTAGGACGTTTTGAAAAGTTACGCGAGTATTCCTCGAAATGGATTCCGAGAAGAGTCCTGCTCGTTTCCGGTTCTGCGACCGGCGGAATATAGCGGCGAAGATTTTACTGTGCGGTAGCATATTGTTGTAATAGATACCCAGGGGATCTCCGGATCAGATACCAATCGAGGAACTATTGCAACCTCGCAACGGGAACTCTTCCGAATTGTGATCAAACAGATCCAAAAACGATATACTAACACGCAGTGAAATTTTCGTCGTAATTTTTCCTCTGGCCACAAAACCAGGAGAAAGCAGGACCATTGTTGAGAACCATTCAACCGGAACACCACAGCAGCTACATGCGACGGATCTGAAGGATCTTGGTCGTGAAGGATTTTCTCGTGTTGGTTCTCTTCCACCATCAAATTGTGTAGAAGAACTATGATGATGGCAAATGTTTGATAAAAACAAAAACGCGGAAATATGTATGCCGGCGCAATAAAATTTATGGCTTCGTTGAAGAACTTCGTTAATATAGAAGTTTCGAAGCACAAACAATATGGATTCCGGGATGGATGTGGGGATTCCAGCCACTGTGGAAGTGTCATAATAGGAGGAGATAGATGTTACTAGACATAACCTCCAAACTTCAAATAAAAATAATGTCAACGATTCTTGCAGTGAATGACTCCTTATAACAAAATGTAAACAATCCCTGCAGGGAATGTCAAAGAGCAGGATAGTTAGTTGACCATAATGAAAGAGCAACAGAGATAGCGTTAGTTTTCGTGACGTCACCATGCACACATTTGAAGAACAACAAAGTGTAGACCACAGAGGAACAGCTGATCAAAATTCACCACAACGTGAAGATAAATTCATAGGGAAAAAGGGGGTTCCTTAAAACATCGGAGAGATATAATATAAGAAGACCGTGGGGTGAACTAGTGTGCCGCCAGTTTTTCGTTGTTTTTCAATAGTTAGAGGCTTCAAAACATATAAGTTCCTTTGGAGAAATGGTCCAGTAAATTAAAAGAAAGCTTATGAGCAAATAATTTTTTTTCACGGAAATGGTCTATTCTACGATTAAGTGTGTCGTTTAGGTATTGTGTTGTTTGGAACAATATCTGGTATGTACACATTTCCTGGTGGCCATTGAAACTCCCGTATATTTCCCGGTTTTCTCCCGGTGATTTTGAACTCTCGACTTTTTCCCTTTTTTCCCGGTGCGCTGGTCACCCTGAAAGTGGGTGATCAAAATGCTGTGAATTTTTCAAAATTTCAAGTTAGCCCAATCGGAGCTGTAGGAGCCAAAATCCAAGTCACCAAACTTGGTCATTTTGTTTGGGAAACGGTAAAATGATCTTTTTCTTTTCGCCGGTCACTGTAACAAGAATAAGCATGAGCATAAGCAAGAGCATGGATGACCGCTTCGTAGTTGCACTCCGTGATTGACCACAACAATCGAAGTTGCACAAATCGAGACTTCAAAGTTCAAAAGTCAATAATGGCACCGGCCACGCCCAATGTCCACGCGGACATCGGAGAAGGGAAGGAATGTTAGTTAGACAACTATTGTTAGTAGAGACCGAATATACCTCTAAATCCCCACAGTTATCATGGGAAGGATATTGTGTTAGAGGCACGATTGATTCTTACTGAATACTAAATGGTTGAGAAACTGGTGGATTATTTGTTTGTCCTTTTGCTGCATTTGTCTAATTTCAAAATAATTATGCACGCTATATACATGAATTGTCCTAATTATGGAGCCACATTGTACCTTATTATGCACAGCAAACTAACTCTACGTAGGGGAACTCACGTATTCTCGGCAGTCTAAGCCGATGCCGCGCTTCTTTTGTAATTTTCTCGGACATCAGCAGACAAATTACTTGTTTGTTTACATTTATGCGCTGCTCAATCCTCTATCGATTTACACCGACAGACTTGTTAAACACCCCTATTCTTGTTTACGGCGGATCCAACTTTCGATCGAATCCTATTCGTTTGAATCCACGGCCCACTTGATTTTGCTGGCGTAAACGGGTATGCAAAATGGTTTTCGATCGAAAGAGCATTCGAACGTGAACAAGAATAGGGGTTTGGAGACGTTTCACAAAAATGCGAACATCTCTTGTCAGTGTGACTATTGACCTCATAGGCCAGGGGAAGTGGTTCACCTAGAGTGAATTTATGTCAGAGAAAAAGTAGATTTTGTAATTCTCAGACACAAAAATGAATGACAAGTTCATCCACTTATTCTGGCCTATTCACTTTGGCAACTTTCCCATAAGTGCTGCAGGCGAATCTGTTCGGCAGCTTCATATCAGTCGCATTTTGAGACGTGTTCATTTGAATTGGCGAAACTGTTTGTTTCGTCTCGGAAATCTCGTCAGCCGGTAGCTGACAGAACGAAGAATCATCTGAATGTTTTCATTGGCGTGTTTTGATAGAAGAATATTGTGTATTTGGCGTTGGTAATTTGGTTGCCGATAATAGTCCAATGGTGCCGAAGCCGTAAGTCTCCCTATAATATTTGTTGAGAAAACAACTCAATCGTGTCTTTTAGTTTTATAATGTTACAATATTTTGAGCTTGCAGTTTATTATTGTTGAAACGATGAATTTTCAGAATATGGCGATATTTCATTGTTGATGGTCAAGAGATTCGTCAACTCGCCAAGGGCGCAGAGCCACTATGATAAAGCAAATATGTAATAATAATAATGTTGATGTTCACATCAAATATCTGACTTAAGTATTATGTAAAATCAATTGCTACAATCGGTTTTGATTTGAAAAAAAAAATTTAAATCATTTGTGGAGATATTCGATAATTTGAAAAAAAATCAGGAATAAAATAACACTTGCAAATTGATTTCAAATCTATTATATTATACATTATACGAATACAATGCGTGGAAAAAATCCGTGAGTCTCAGTAATAATTTACATCATCGTCCGAATTTACTCAGGACTTCGGCTCGACGCCATGGATGACCGAGAGTATGACGAGCTGGTAGAATCGTCGTTATCGTCGAAGTCATCTTCAAACTTTCCATCGATTGTAATCAGTTCGATTATGGCTCTGAAATGAAAGGTTAATAAATTAAGCAGGAACATTCAGAAGCTGCTGACTGTCTCTACTACATACCGCAAAAGAGTCCCTTCCTCCGATGACCAATCGACCGGCGATGGCTCGCAGATTTTCTTCTGAAGGAACAAGTTGAAGCCTCCACGCAAATCCTGAATCAGTCGGTAGGTTTCCTTGTTGCATTTTAAGCTGTACAATGATCTCAATCAATTACTGAATTACGCGAAAACTAAGTGCACGACTTACCAATAATGTCCAGCGATTGAAATCAGCTCGAATCCCTCATGAGTTTCCACGTGATTATCTCCGAAGAAGAACAACGGAAATGGATTGACCACCGTCGTGTCGAAGATCGTCAGCTCCGATATCTTCTGCTTGTCGTAGTAAACCACGAAGCTAGAATTTTCAATCGTAGTTATGATAAGGTATTGGATAAAAAGGTAAGTAGCCCTACTTCGAGTCGTAATTCCCCAGGGTGCTGTTCACGGACGACGGATGGATCGTGGCCCGTCCTTGTCCTTCGATGGCGAGAATCGCCCGCCCATCCGCGTTGTGTCGATTGCGAATGACCTTCCGGACGAAGGCCACATTCGGATACAGTCCGGCGCCGACGATCGCCGTCAGCAGTTTGTCGTTGCCGGAGTTGTGATTGTTGCTGTGGGCTTCCGGCTGGGCATGGTTGAGGAACTTGGCCGCGTGGAAATATTCGCAAAATTGCGCCTTCATGCTGCAGAGTTGATTGAGAGTGGTTTGGTTGAGGAAGTTTCGGCGGGCAAAGTCGGGAAGTTCGCGATAGGAGAGTTGGCTCCACTGATGGATGACATTGGCCAGCATCAGGTGGTCACTGTGGAAGCCTTCGGCGAATCGCCGCCGGACGCGATCCACTTCTTTTTCCTTGCCAAAGGGCTTGTAGAAGGCATCTTTGAACGAAAGACTTGCCGCTATTGAGGTGATCGGGTCGGTACAGCTGAAGATACTGGAGAGGAGAACCATTTTTCCGGTTCGAGGATCCATCGGGAGACGTGCGAGGTGGTACCCTAGCGGAGTTAGCGTTTCGTTGTCATCGATGGCGTTGAGGCGATTCAGGAGTTCTAGAGATTCTTCGATAACCGCATCAGAGGGACGATCGAGTAGTTTTTCCAGGAATCGGCGGGCGTCTCCCAGAGCAAGGATTTTGATATGCAGAATTACTTCGTCCAATGCTACTCGGAGGATTTCCGGTGGGGTGTTTTGCAGCAGGACATTCCGGCGAGCTCTGGTATACAGATGATAGCAGACGCCCGGTTGAACGCGGCCAGCTCGACCTTTCCGTTGGATTTCGTTGGAAATTGAGATCCATTCGTCACGAAGAGACGAGATGCCATCCTCGTACATGTTGATCTTATGTCTGCCAGCGTTTATAACGTAGACCACGTCATCGATCGTGATGGACGTTTCGGCGATGTTTGTTGCGAGGATCACTTTTCGGGTGCCTGGTCTGGGACGGGAGAACACCGCTTTCTGGTCGAGTTGAGGAACTTTTGAATGCAACGGGTAGATTAGCGTCGACATCTGTGACAATCGACGATGACTGGTGAGAAGTTTGTGAACTTCCGTTATTTGAGCTAGGCTCGGGAGGAACACAAGGATCGCTCCTTCTGGTTTAGAATATGTGATATGGCAAATGAGTTCGACTATGAGATCATTCTGGCAGGTTTCGCTTTGCGGACTGCTGATCGTTCGCAAAACTTGAGCGGAATAATGCGCACGGAGTTCCGGTAGGTACGGATCGATCATGTCGAAGAACTGCATATTGTAGTGATCGCGGCTGCGGTAGTTTCTTTTAACCTGTTGACCTTCGAAATGGTGGAAGTTTAGCTCGGCTACAACATCTTCCAGATAGAACTCCTGCACGGGAAACGTCAGACCCGGAATTTCTACCATCGGGCAGTTGTTGAAATAGTCGGAAAATGTGTCCGCAGTCAGGGTGGCACTCATTAGGATAATCTTTAGATCCCTCCTGTACGGAAGAATCATTTTTGTGATTCCCAGCAGCAGATCCGTTATGACGTCTCGTTCGTGAATTTCATCCAGGATCAAATGAGAATAATCCTTTAAGCATGGATCGCTCTGCATTATCGAAAGAACGATTCCCGTCGTACAGAACGTTATGCTGGCTCCTTCGTTGCGAGGCTTCTTGGAGTCCAGACGAATTTGGTATCCTACGGACTTGCCTAGATTCTCACCGCGTTCGGCAGCCACTCTCTCGGAAAGCGTAATCGCCGAAATTCTCCGCGGTTGTGTGCAAATGATTCTACACTCGGATCCCCTGCCCTGCAGCATAGCTTGGTCCAGAATGTATTGCGGAATTTGGGTGGTCTTTCCGCTTCCTGTTTCACCTTTGACCAGGATCACCTGATGAGCATCAATCATCTCCAGAATATTTTGTTTTGATCCGAATGCGGGTAGTTTCTCCCGAAAACTCTTCATTTCACCCAAATATTCTTTCTTTAGGCATTCCTCGTAGAACCTATCGTTCGTTGATTGCTTCCACTCGACTTGTGAATCATCCTGAGGAACTTCGTTCTTCAGGGATTCCTCCTTCAAAATTTGCTCCAGATTTTTGTTGATAACCCTTAGATACTCATTCCTAAAGGGAGAATTGATGTCTTCGTTATGGATGAAGTGCTTGAAAAAGTCGACACTCCCTTGTCCATCCGGCAGCTTAAGTTGTGTCCGAATTTCCTGAATCTGCCACTGAGGGATGGTGATGTCCACCGCCTTTCGCTTCTCTTTCTCCTTTTTCTTCCTGGTTTGTCTATCCCGGTAGAACAGACCTAGAGCTTTCCCACGCAGCCCTGGCGGTGGCCTTTCATCTCCTCCGGTAACAACTTCGTCATCCCGCGCATCACCAAACCTCTTGAACCGGTTCGCACCAGCTCCACCTTCCCCATTCTCATAGGCCATCCTTTCCTGTACCTTATCCCGTCGCAATTTCTTCCCACCTCGCCAAGGTTCATCGCGATCCCCGTGAAATCCTCCTCTTCCATGTTTTCCCCCTCGATGGCCACGGCCATGAAATCTACCGCCACCGTTTCCTCCATCCCCGCCAAAGGGACTACGATTCATATCAACCTGCACGGCACCTCCGACCGCTGAGTCCTGTTGTGTCAATTCCTACAAGGTATGATAAATGATTGTAGAAACTTATGCAAATTGTAGAAACAACAAATTTTTCCTCGGTTACCATTGGCTTTTAGGGCGAGATCATAAGTTGTGCGAGATTTAATTTGTATTTCCCTCTGGCTTCGAAATTCAGTCAGATGGTAACACTCAAACCCCATCATCCCCTAATCGCATGCACATGGTTTATGTTTATGTTTACAACTCTCTCATTCAGTGGTATTAGTGTGGGTGGCTGCCCATCAACAACCCTCTTTCCACCCCCTCCACCAACTTACCCTATCGAGACGAAATTTCGCAAGTCGACTCTCCAGCGATTCCTCGCAGTCGGACATTGATTCCCGGTGAGGCAAATCGGCGTTCCGCACCAACACGGCGTATGCTTCGAGCGGAGAAAGGTTTCGCTACTTTTGGCGAGCTATTTTCCACGATATTTTGAAATCTTTTTCGCGGACACACAACACGATGATGAAAACGAAAAAAAGCACTCGCGCAACATAAAAGTTTGACGTTTTGCGTTTTGTTTATTACACACAAAATTTCGTTTATGCACAACACAACAGCATTTTTCGGGAAATTGAATTGAGGTATCGTGCTTTTGCTAGAATTTTGTTTCCCCGAATACTTCAATAGGCCGAATTTAGGCGATCTGATCAGAGAAAAATTTCGTCTTTGATCTGTTGTTTAGTCTTCTTCCTCTTTGCGGCGTCAGCGGCGGTGGTAATGTTTATTTTTTTGTATGGTATTCAATTGGGGTCCATTCACAAATGTCACAACGCTGAAGGGGGTGGGTGGGTGTCCTTAATAAGATGTTACAACTCATATAAATTTCGAAAAATGTTTATACAAAATGTGTTACGAGGGGGTGCGTGGGTGTCAAAAATGACCACCGTTGGAGCTGCCTGACAGCTTTACTTGTCAAGGCTGAACCCTCGGTCTGACTTTCACCAACTTTCCCGGGAGGGCCCTCTACCCCCGGATAAAAACGTACCATTGAGTGAATGGAATAAACCAATAATGTACTATAACTATAACTATAAACTTGTGAAACGCGAATGTTGTTGTTTACGATAGAAAGGATTACTATAATTTTACCAGACTAACAAGAAGTTATTGCCGTGTGTGAGTAAACTGGTGAAATACGAGACAATGAGTCAAAAAGGTGAGCCAACTCATCCATGATTTTTTGACTGCTGAGTTGCGTGATTGATAACTCACGCATGAAAAATCTCAAGCGTGAGTGATGACAAATTGAGTTTTTCACAACACTGTTTAAAACTATTATTTTGCTTAAAAATGTAGCTTCTTTGCACCTATAGTGGTGCATTAGTACCCATAGTGGAGGGTTCCATAAGAAATCAATGGATTGCGCCACAAAAGGAACCATTCTTAAAACATACCTCCAGTAAAGGAACAGTGTTCCTATTTTTGGTGCAAGGCTTTTGGTCCGAAAATTTCAATTGAATCGTGATGTTTATACATTTGAATTAGAGACAATGGAAATTCGCGACAAAATTTTTGAAATTTCGCGGGTGACCCAGGCGATAAAACCAAAATTTCGCGGCTTTGTCGCGGTTCCATAAATATGATCATATTTAATATTTAAAATGCATGTTTACAGTTAAAATATTATTGCCATTTATCATCGTAATAGGCTGTTTTTCATCACGCCAATCTGTCATGAAACGACCTCCATGAGTCGATGTTCCATGACTCGATATCGACTCATGGAACCATACTAAAAACAAAATTTCATGGTTACTATGATGGTCCCTAGAAGCAGCTTTCCAAAGAATTGCTGTTCCATGACTCGATATTTCCATGAGTCGATGGTCCCTTCAATATCGACTCATGGAGGTTTCACTATACTTTTCTACACTGAAGTATACAGTGCGGCAGTAGTCATTACTACAACTGAAACCAGTGCTGTAATGATTCATTACGCAACGCTTTCTCATTACGCAACTGTTTCGAATGAATCATTTCACAACAATTTTTCAGAAATTGCAAAATGAAGGTGAATGCATTCCGATATATTGCTGATACCCTCAAGTGGTCTTCTACGAAATTGCATAAAATGTCGGCAAGCCTCGTAAGATAAATTTACGACTCGTGCTGTAAAAATCATCATTCTGCAACTTGTTCCGTAAACTACTATTTTATATGTGTAAATTTACCGGAACTTCATTACCTGAGAGAGAGGAGACAGCTGGCTTAGATTGCGAGCTCCCAAAAGTCAAGGGAACCTGTCATCAACTGTCACTGGAAAACCGCACATTGGAAGTGCAGAGCGTGAAAACCCGTCAAAATTTGGCCAAACTAAAACTGGGTATGATTGAAAATTCAGGTTGTTTCCCTGTGATCTCGCATATAAAATAATTGATTATTTAAACATTGACAATTGGACTCAAATTGATATTGAAATTTTTAAATTTTACAACCTTTTTGATAGCAAATGGAATGTGAAAATGGTTTTGACCCAGTTTGTGCTCTCCGATCCATTGTGCACAACCAAAACATGGAAAGAAGAAATCAAAGAAGCCAAGAAAACAAACCAGTTGTCAGTGAGCTGTCTCCTCTCTCTCAGTTCATTACATGTTTTGTCATTTTTCAAATTTAGATTATAAGTTTAATATTATATTGCCAATGTAAAATTTCAAACACAACAAGAAAACCATCCAACTTGAAACTAAACGATTAGAAGATTTCTAATGGAACCTCAAATAAAAAATAATTTACCCATTTTCATAAGCAAACATCCCAAATTAACTGGGATTGTAATACAAATTCTTTAAATTTAACAAATTTCGCGGCGAAGGCCAAATTTGGCGGATTCCATTGTCCCTAATTTGAATGATAGGGGTTCATTCATTTATTTCATAACGCCGAAAATTGACATTATTGATACCTTATCCCCCCCCCCCCCTCGTAGCACTTTTTGTATGAATATTCTACAAATTTTGTATGAGTCATAACACCATGAGGACACCCACCCACCCCCTTTAGCGTTATGAAATTTGTGAATAAGCCCTAGAAGTGTTGTGACGAGCAATATTTTCTGTATATGCCTATGTGTATGAATAACAGCTACCGAAAGAGAGCGAAGAAGAACAATTGAATTCGAAGACGCAGTGTGCGTTTAGTTACTATAGAACCACAGACAAACAGACGTAACACTTAGAACAAATCCCGCATAAACCAAAACAATATAGCCACTGTTTCCGAAACTATCCGCAACTATTTGCGACAATTTATGAACAGTTCCATATAACATCCAAAAAAACAATAAACCAACAATACCATAAACGATTTTTACAGTTTGGGGAATGGTATTTGGGAAAATAACAATGTGGGGAATAGGCGGTTAAGTTATGTAACCATAAAAAAATGCCGATTTTCTCGAACATTTTTTTCCGTTTACAGTTTGAGGAACAGTCGATATACTGTAACAATCCACTGTAAAGCAAACAGTATCGAAATAGTGGAACAATAAAGTCGGTACAAAATTAAATAACGTATGTGTAATATCTGTTTTATGGTGCTTTATTGTAATTTTTACCCGAAGCCATACTGTTGGTTTTTCTCGTTTGAAATAAATAGGCGAACCTAAGGTTATAATATAATAATTGTATTCATATTGCCATCGATTCCGATTACACACTAGCGTTCATGGTGTTATTGCGGACACTATTTTTCCTGATGGAGGTTTTACACTCGTTTCCATACGTATCCGGATTGCCAAGGGTCTGGTCATGTCGTGCCATTGCTTTCCTTTCACTTCTCAAATGGAGTACAAATTCTATAAGAGAAAGGAAACAAACAAATATTATTGTCATATTCCTGCACAGTATGCGCCGCGCGGCGGATGGTTTGTTTCCCTTAGGGCACTTGCAAAATTTCACGCGACCTTCCTTTGAGAGAACGACGCACCTCACTCAAGCAAATACCGTAATGTTATTCTCCCATAAGAATCATACGGGGTGAGAAAAGTGCCGCGCGTCGTTCCCGAAGGCCGCGTGAAGTTAATACCCCAGTAAAGACAATCACTATTCAACGCCACTAACACTTACCTTACAAATCGGATCTGATCTGGCTTTGCGTTGATTACCCGAAAATAGTTCTTCCAATCGATTGCTGGTAGAAAATCCGGCCTTCGATTACAGGGGAAAAATCTGCGGTTTCTGCAATAACGATGAAGCGTTTGTGATGGGCAAATAACACCGACAGCACGCAAGGATCAGCAGGCGTGTCATGGAAAGCAACAAGAGCATTTTTGGTGTGGAAAAAGACTTTTTTTCATATATTTGCACTCTTTTACAAAATTTTCACTTTTTTGCTTTTTTTTTTACTTCAAGAACAAAACAAACAGGACACGCTAAAAACAACTCACAGTAGATGTAAATTTTTTATAATTTTGTTTGATTAATATTGATTTCCGAATCAATGTCCCGACAAAAATCGCAATTCTTGATACATCCGCAAATCTTATGAATTTGGACAATAATGATCTTCGGATCAGTTGTGATGGAGGGTAAGAAAAATTCTATTGATTTATGAAAATGTAAACATAGGTCTGTTAGTTGTTTTAAGCGTTTGCAGCGAAATGAATTTAAAATATATACACATACCAACGCGTGCAACTGTTCGCCAAACTGTTAAGCATTTGTAACATATAGTTAAATTTACATGTGTGAGTGTGTTACGGACTCGTTTGCGGATATACCACAGTGAACCATTTGGCGAACGTTGATGCTATGTTTCAACAATATCTCACGGTTTGTCAGCTTTATATAGTTTTACAATGACATTACAGTTTAAGTTATTGTCACCATTCAGTATTTAATACTGAAATGATTCTTTATGGTCTTCAACTTTGAATTTCGTATTGTTTAACATAAAAGCAACTGTTCGTAATACGTTAACCTTAACGGAAATAAGTGTTTTACTGTTTTCAATGTATGATAAATTGTATTCTTCTATGCGGGGTTATAATTACCAATGTGACAAAACAACTTGATATTTTTTTCGAATTTTCTAGAACAATTTCACAGATTTTAGTAAGTTGATCTAAAGTATTTATCATTTGATGACTCTCCGTGGTATTAACTCCAATTTGTCAAAAATGTCGAAGTGACTGTTATGCAGTTATGGGCAGTACAGCTCCCGTTAGATTTAGGAAATATGCCAAAAAACTTCATGTTGCCAAACCAACCCGTTCCAAATCGAACCATTAGAATCATTTATTAAAAATTGTATCATCGTAATAAATGGCCAGAGTTTAGTTTACCTATTTTGAACATTGTGAACCTCAAAAAGGGACCATCGAGTTATGGTAGTATCGAGTGATAGAGCACAAACCCTGTGCAAATGCGATCCATATCGAGATATGAAATATCGAGTAAGGGAGATTTTACTGTATATACATTTCTATGATCCTAAAGGTTAATAATGCACCAACCAAAGAGGCCAACTATTGTTTGAATCCCTGGCCGCATTCAATGTAGAGCTGGCATATGTGGGTACAGTAAGTACCTTCCGCAGAAATGGTGCAGAATCGATTGTCTTAGCGTGATGTTTTGTAGTCCTAACCTTTGAGGTACCATGAACTGGCGGATTGATGACGGTTCCCAAGTAACCATAAGCACTAATAATAAGCCCTTAATCTCAGTTCTGTCGCAACAGTCATTCGGTGCGGACGAGCACATTTTGCTCCCTATTCTGATAGTTTTGTCTTCAGCTTGTGCTGCGTAGGAAGCCAAAATCAAACGCCATTGTATTTGATTTGGCTTTGTTTTCGGACGTGCATATTGCAGATCGTTTGTGGTGTATTCTTTTCGAATCACTTAACATCCACTATGAACGCTAGTGAGATGTTCATTAATACGGTTCAATTCCGTTTCCCAGTTGGAAGCCCAAGACCTACCTGGGTGGAAATTGCCAGCTTCTTGAAGCAGTTGAATACGGACCTGTTGCTGATGGAAACAGCGTATAAAACAGCACACGATCGCTCGCTGTTTGTGAAATTTGTTTCACTTGAGGCAATGGAGGAATCGTTGAGCAAAAATACGGAACCTCGAACATTTGCCTATTCGAGTGGCAAATTGGTAGAAGTTCGGATGTCGATCGCGGGTGCCAACATGCGATACGTTCGGGTTTTTGACCTTCCACCGGAGCTAAAGGATGATCGCTTGTCACTGGTACTGGGAAAATTCGGGAAGATTGAACGTGTGGTCCGGGAAAAGTTTCCCGCGGAACTAGGTCTCGACCACATGTACACTGGAGTACGTGGCGTGTATATGGAGGTCGAAAAAAGTATTCCTCCGACAATTGACGTTGCCGGTTTGAAAGAACGAATATTTTACGAGGAGCTCAGGGATACTTGTTTTTTGTGTCATGCAGTGGGTCATCGAAGGAATTCTTGTCCTCTGCGTCTCGGAACTCGGAAAAATGCCCAAGTAACATTAGTTGCTGAGCAATAGTTTATTAAACTGAAATTAGCTTAAGAGTGATTTGTTCAACTCTTATTCAGCAAAAATGTTTGTTGGGTGACCAGAAAAAGGAACGAAAGGAAAAGTCGGAGGATAGTTCTTATGCTGGTGTTGTGGCGGGAAAGGTCACCATACCAGTTAAGCAAGTGCCATCGAATGAAACGGATGAGGACATAATTGAAGTATTGGAAGAGGATTTTATCGAGCAGTCTTCGAATGCTTCCGATATGGAACAGGAACCTGTAAAATCGGACGAGATGAACTCACAGGGAAGCAGGAGGTGTTTCACGTTAACGGCGGAAAAAGTGGAACTGGCAGCTAAAGCGATCCAAGAGCTGATGGGAAAACCACAAGCCAACCAGCGACGAACGGAATCTGCGGCTTCCCACTTCAGCTCTGGTTCCGGATCAGGTTCACGACCGAAAAAAAAGTGTGCGCGTAAAGCTCTGTATTAAAAATTATTGAGTTGATTGAAATCTTTTTTGTAACTATATGTTAACAATGTTGTCGGCTCCGTAAAGTTTTATAGTAAGCAAACGAGCCTAATAAATAAATAATTGGTAAAAAAAGCCCTTAATCAGCATCATAGATTACAGCATCATTAATGCTTCTAAGCCTGATGCATAAAGGCATTAAATAAGCACTATATTGGCTTTATATTCGAATACAGGACATGTTTAAATGCTATCCAGTGTTTTGATAGATATACCGCGTGCTTTGTGTTTGCATATAGTGGTAAGAGGGAGTCAAACATAAATCTTCTCACTACTACAATTGAAGGTTTTATGACGGGGAAAAGTGATGGTTTAAATTGGTCACTTTTCTTTCCAATACTATTTATCTTATGTGGCCGTAGGAACAAAGGAGAAGGACAACAACTCAACAATACGGGTGTCGCAGGTTCGAGACGCAAAATGAGGAATTTCTTCATCATAAAACGAGGATCAAAATGTGGAAATTGCAAGTCCTCAAAAGGATGAAAACTACCAAAACAAATATGTCTGATACGGAGAAGTACTATCTGTATCATTTTATTACATATTTTCGTTTTCATTCATTCATTTATTTACCTCGTGTACCAGTTACTTGGCCGCTTACGCGAAAGCTCTCTGGCTGCGTACGCGAAAGCACAACATATTCGCCCTGAAAACCTGGCGAAAACAACTGACGTTTCTCACGTGGTCTTATATCAGCATTAGTGGTGCAGAGAAACACGGTTATATCTTGGCACTATAATGGCACGCTATTTCGCCTTTTCTGGCATTATAATAGCATTATATGCGTATATAAAGCTGACATGCATTAAATGATTACCCCATATGCGCATATAATGCTGTTACCATGCCGCATTATCGTGCTTACTATGGTTACTTGGGTTATGAGGTATTTCACGAAAATTTCTTTCACGGCGAAATTCTCTCTCTTTAACAAAACTTGAAAACAATGGTGTCAGTACCTGTCAACTTTGACAGGTACTGGCACCGTTGTTTTCAGATTCCCCGAAGTAGGGTAAGAGAGCGATTTTGCGATGACGTCACCGTGCAATGGGCAATACTCATACACGCAAAAAAATTGTGCGGTAAGAACCTGGGAGGGAGGCACCGATACTACCCAAGTAACCGTGGAGCATTATATCATTGCTAATATAAAGCAGTTGCATTGCCGTAAGCCTACCATTAAAGTAGTTTAAAAGTGGAAAAAGGCCCTGATATAGTCGAACTAATGCAATAGTGTTTATAAAGCAACCAAGCAATTCATAAAGTAATATTAGTGCATTGATACATTTGTAATGTAGCGTTAATGCTCTTTTGCTTGACAGCTCTTATAATTTGTCGAATAAAAGCAATGTCGCATCAGTATTGTTGAAATGCAGTAGAATACGTGCAATGTTATAATGCTTGGTGTTACTTGGGTACACACGAAATATGACACAACACTTTTCCAAATTGCAAGATAACTCCCGCTCACCAACGACAATCAAGGCAGGCTTGGGGAAAATCGCTAGTTTTCTTTTATTGTGTACCTTCGATCTTTCTGGACAAACTTGGAAAAAGGGCCATAGTTTTATGTGCATTCAATTTTAATGATGGATTGGAAAACAGTAAAAAGATGCGTTTATATTCGATCAAATTAAAAGGTACTATCGTGGCATTGCTTTTGGGTGTTGCAGGAATTGATTTTCATCCGACTGTTGTCAACTTTGCTGGAATGCAAAAATTTGTTTTGATCAATTACGCGCTTTTATCAAGTTTGTCCATTCTTCAAGATCTGGGCTCACAGTGACAGTTCGTGACAGCAGAATCTCGGCTCACTATGACGTACATAAATTTTGTATCGGTTTCTCCCTCCCAGGTAAGAACTACTATTTTAGGGGGTTAACTTAAGCGCTCGCACCGGCAATTTTCAGCAGACCAGAAACGCGCTTGATTTTACCATGTTTGTAGTCGAAATCAGATTGTTGTAAATTATTTCAGTCGAATGCAGACATCATGTATACGCGCTTCATATCAAGAGCTTGAGATCAGCTTGCCATGAGCGCACAAAAATAATCGCGCGCTTGAGCACGTGCTATGGTGAGACACATTTTTGTAGATCTCATGTAGCAATGTACTAGCTCAAACGATCACATCTGCACTGGCTCATGCGCCGTCTCATGAGAAAATCTCAATATGACAGTGCATTTGAGCCTCGCAGGCGAAGGTTTCAGAAGCAAGGAAAAGGGATTAAACTATGGATCAAACTGCCCGTAGGCAGTTTCAAAGGACTGATGTACTTCAACGCGGTTGAGATTCTAGAATTTGAATCGAAAAACTTGGGCTGGCCAACGAAGAATCATAGGTATAGACCGAAGTCGTTTGCTTCCGTGGAGTTATTGTACTAGGCAAACATAACTGCACAAAAGTACTCCTAGTAAGCGCATGTGACGAGCCTCACGAGATGTCTCATGAGACTCGCTCACTAAGATATATTTTGTACGTATCCGCATCTCGTGTCTCACATAATCTGTGAGCTGCGATATGAAATATCGCATGGCACACTAGCTCATTTAGGTATACATGAGAAACACGACACTCTGGTCGAATGTACCAGTTATATGGTGGGATGTACCGTAAACATAGTAAATTGGTCTAAAATTCCATGGTAGTTTCAAGAATGGGCGTAGTCAGCTACAATAGTAATAGGGTCCTAAAGCCCTGTCCCGATTTTAGTGCCAAACGCTTAAGTTTAGGCTAAAAACACATGATTACTCAATTTTCCAATGTTTTCCGTTGGTTTGAGTCCGAAAAACTTTTTTTTATGTTTTTTTTAGATTTTGTCACACCCTTTGGCTTAAACTCAAATTTTGGGTGAATTTTGTTTTCCGTGTTCCTTCCGAAATGTCAGATAGGAACAACCCCAGTGTTAAAACTAAAACCTCTGTGGTGTTTTTGTCGACTAAGCGAACGTCAAACATGATCTCAAGTGTCAAGGTTCATTTATAGACCCAATTTTAAAATTAATGTTTAAACATGATATACCCGTTATTTGACCGGAAAAAATTGCTAAAGTAGTTGAAATAACATGCTCTTTCGTGTTGTTAAATAAAAACAAGATTTTATCAAACATTTAAGGACCCAATTATTACCACAGAATTTTTTCCCGTGTAGCGATCATCAATCGTTTCGTTATAGGGCAAATGTACCAATAGTGGTTCACCTAAGGGAAAACTGATAAAACATGATGATAAAATAATGAAATATATGATTTACACGTATCAGTCGATAGATTCCTAATCCTTCTTGTTGGACCAAACTTGTCGACCATCCGTACTTCCCTGCGGACAATATCCAGACCGGCGGACGCAAAGAACCGGAACAGAACCGAGGGATTTGGGGAAATCGCGTAACGTGATCGGAAGAATTGAAGCAAAGCACGTACGAAACAAAACGTCCTTTATTACAAACGGTTCTATCACAGACAAACAGACGTCACACTCTCATCATTGGCCATCGACCACCTTTTAAACGGTCGGTCCAAAAATATGGTAGGTGGCCGATTCACCACCCGTAGCGCTCGCATCGTTTTTGTTCATGTTTGACGTTTGCACACTACCGCCATGTGTTGGCCTATCGGCCAAACACACCGATTTTAGTATTGGGCGTTCATGTCCTCGTGACTATGATTTTAATAGACATCCCGCATAGAGGAATACAATTTATCATACATTGAAAACAGTAAAACACTTATTTCCGTTAAGGTTAACGTATTACGAACAGTTGCTTTTATGTTAAACAATACGAAATTCAAAGTTGAAGACCATAAAGAATCATTTCAGTATTAAATACTGAATGGTGACAATAACTTAAACTGTAATGTCATTGTAAAACTATATAAAGCTGACAAACCGTGAGATATTGTTGAAACATAGCATCAACGTTCGCCAAATGGTTCACTGTGGTATATCCGCAAACGAGTCCGTAACACACTCACACATGTAAATTTAACTATATGTTACAAATGCTTAACAGTTTGGCGAACAGTTGCACGCGTTGGTATGTGTATATATTTTAAATTCATTTCGCTGCAAACGCTTAAAACAACTAACAGACCTATGTTTACATTTTCATAAATCAATAGAATTTTTCTTACCCTCCATCACAACTGATCCGAAGATCATTATTGTCCAAATTCATAAGATTTGCGGATGTATCAAGAATTGCGATTTTTGTCGGGACATTGATTCGGAAATCAATATTAATCAAACAAAATTATAAAAAATTTACATCTACTGTGAGTTGTTTTTAGCGTGTCCTGTTTGTTTTGTTCTTGAAGTAAAAAAAAAGCAAAAAAGTGAAAATTTTGTAAAAGAGTGCAAATATATGAAAAAAAGTCTTTTTCCACACCAAAAATGCTCTTGTTGCTTTCCATGACACGCCTGCTGATCCTTGCGTGCTGTCGGTGTTATTTGCCCATCACAAACGCTTCATCGTTATTGCAGAAACCGCAGATTTTTCCCCTGTAATCGAAGGCCGGATTTTCTACCAGCAATCGATTGGAAGAACTATTTTCGGGTAATCAACGCAAAGCCAGATCAGATCCGATTTGTAAGGTAAGTGTTAGTGGCATTGAATAGTGATTGTCTTTACTGGGGTATTAACTTCACGCGGCCTTCGGGAACGACGCGCGGCACTTTTCTCACCCCGTATGATTCTTATGGGAGAATAACATTACGGTATTTGCTTGAGTGAGGTGCGTCGTTCTCTCAAAGGAAGGTCGCGTGAAATTTTGCAAGTGCCCTAAGGGAAACAAACCATCCGCCGCGCGGCGCATACTATGCAGGAATATGACAATAATATTTGTTTGTTTCCTTTCTCTTATAGAATTTGTACTCCATTTGAGAAGTGAAAGGAAAGCAATGGCACGACATGACCAGACCCTTGGCAATCCGGATACATATGGAAACGAGTGTAAAACCTCCATCAGGAAAAATAGTGTCCGCAATAACACCATGAACGCTAGTGTGTAATCGGAATCGATGGCAATATGAATACAATTATTATATTATAACCTTAGGTTCGCCTATTTATTTCAAACGAGAAAAACCAACAGTATGGCTTCGGGTAAAAATTACAATAAAGCACCATAAAACAGATATTACACATACGTTATTTAATTTTGTACCGACTTTATTGTTCCACTATTTCGATACTGTTTGCTTTACAGTGGATTGTTACAGTATATCGACTGTTCCTCAAACTGTAAACGGAAAAAAATGTTCGAGAAAATCGGCATTTTTTTATGGTTACATAACTTAACCGCCTACACGCTTAAATAAATCAATACTAAAAGGCTTAAATATCATACTAAAACCATATTCAGTCTATTCACCCCATGCAATGAATATTGTTTAATTATACCCCCCATAGTATAAACGGTTTTTATCAATCATTATGCTTAATTGTGCGATATTGTTTAGCGGCCGTTGTTTTTTGTTTACATCCAAACCACATGGCCAGAAATATGCAAATTAGATAGAGAAAATCAAGAATAAATTGACAAAAATATTACATTTATTCAAAAACAAGCTTCATTATCGCATTTTTAACTGAACGACAATGCAGTGCTCCGATCATTTTAGAAATTAAACACAGCTGCTTTACCCAGGTATGATCGGAATTCTCGGAATCCTTTCGACGTCTCGCAAAGTTCCGGATATTTCTGCCATCGCAACCTTCTAAATGCCAACTCGTTCTGCCACACGTACCGTCCGGTCACATTCTGCAGATTGCCGTCGTTACTCCATCCGAAAACACACGCAATCGGTTGAGGAAGATGTCGAACTATGTCTTCCAGGCCACCCGGTCAGATAGAATTTCCACCGGTATCCGCCGTTTCTGCAACAGGAGGAACACTACAATCCTATGGGTTATCTCGGCCTTGTTTACATCCTCGGGGTATCTGATTTTTTTAACACGAGTCAGGTTCACGCCGGGTGGCTGAAATTTTACAGATGTTTGTTAATCGTACTCAATTTGTTAAGTATAGTCTTTAATACTTACTTTGGGACACTATGAGTCCGAAGAATTATTGATTTATAAATCTGAATGCTGACAAATTCAGCAAAAAAACTCACGAACATGTTTTTTAGAAGCGAATGGTTGCAGCTGAAATTGATAACAAAAATCACCAAGTCCCAAGTATAGCACGCAATAGTCAAAATCCATCGAAGGTAATAATTTTCAAAAATGCATGGTAAAGTATAAAACATATGTTGATGATGCATATTTCATACGCTGGACAATGCTTAAAATTTTAAAACGCCACAGTTGTATTAAATAATACCCTAAATAGTATTTCCAAAGTTCTCCGTGTATTCCCCACATTGTTATTTTCCCAAATACCATTCCCCAAACTGTAAAAATCGTTTATGGTATTGTTGGTTTATTGTTTTTTTGGATGTTATATGGAACTGTTCATAAATTGTCGCAAATAGTTGCGGATAGTTTCGGAAACAGTGGCTATATTGTTTTGGTTTATGTGGGACCGCATAACAGTCACATTGAGATTATAAATGAAACTCGTAATGTAATAGCAATGAAATTTCTATCAGAATTATTTTCTGACTATTCACCTAGTATGCGATATGAGTTGCAAAAATATCAGCTTCAAATAAACACTTTTGAGTTCCTGTTAATTTTTAGAAATTTTAGTTTCCTCCCATACTGCCATAAAATGAACTCTTGGTATTCCATTTACTCAATGCCTACTTTTGAGTAATCTGTATTCTATGTGTCAAAACGGATTGAAACTCGTACACGGAGAAATATTTTTACCTAATTTTTGAGTTTACTTTACCCAAAATTAAGTATATCGATTATAGTTTCAACCCAAAATCTCTCGGTATTCTCTTTCTCCCACACAAATGTTGTCAAAAATAGAGAGAGCTGCATCTACCCAATGGGGGTACTTTGGCCCAATAAGCCAAATTTGGGTAAATGCAACTTTTCTTATGTTTGGGTCGAAAGAACTCAATTTTGCGTTAAATCAACCCAAAATTGAGTATATTTTTCTAATGGAATTAAAGCCAAACTACCTAGTGGGGACCTTGGAAATTTAGCCAAAATTGAGTTATTGGGCTCAACTACGGAATTGCGTTGAAACAACCCAAAATTGAGTTGAATTCCGTCTCCGTGTATGGAACTGATAGCAATTATAGGCACTACAGTGCTTGTATAATTTTCACGTTGTTTGGTTTTGAATATTCGGGACTACGAAGCTGCTGCTGTTTTCCTCGGTTTTCTGTGAGAAAAACAAGGAGAGATATATTTTTTGCTTTTTTTTCACGCACACGATGACAGTTCCTTACGAGGTTTTCCATAAGTGCGAGTGCTTTGTAAATCTCTTTTTGTTTCGTAGTCGCGAATTAAGACTAAATTTTTAAATGTGCTGCCAATATTGAACGAGCACTGTACCATGACAGAATAAAAGGGCTGATGAAAACAGTCTAGTGAAGTTTCAACCAACACCATTATGTTCTGAGAGGCCCTAGTGTAGATGTAGTTGTGAACCTTAGAGGAAAACAATATGCACTCTGTCTCGAAAAACACCCAGAAACCGGGTGTAAATTTTTCAAATTGGGTAATATTTCCATATGCATTTTGATGAGTCTGGAAAGCGTGTGCAAGTTTCTTTGAGGAAAACAAAAACAAACTGTGTATGACGAGCGTATGCTAGTCTACGTGTGTTCAAATGTCACTAAGCTCTATTCAAGGTTTTCGAATCCTGTTTTAGTATGAGTGTGATATTTGGAAAGTAGGTTCGAATATTTTTACGTCTTTTTAGAAATAAAAATAACCACTAAAGTCCCATATTGACAGATGTAAAGTGAGGTTAGGGTAAAACTGAAAACAATCTCGCACTAGTGTTCGTGCAGCAGTTTTGCTAAAGTTAATCGACGAGACGGCTGGCTGCCATGTTGCCCGCATATTGCTGTTTTTGTTCCATTTCATGCGCTGTCCGTCCGTCGTGCGTTCGTGTGCGTGCGTAATGATTTTGCTTCTCTCCGCGACTTCGTCGATTGAAATTTGTACGGGGACGAAGACGAACTGTCGGTCGGTCGAGTCGATTTTACACAGTCTCGAGGCAGCAGCCAAAAGACGATGAGAGCAGCAATAGCCAAACAAAAAATTCTTGATCCAATTTCCTCGTTGCGTGTGCTGTGAGAAAAAAGTAGTGCGATTGCGAAAAAATCTATCGGGATTTTGTGAATAACATTGAGACGAGAGCAGTGCTCGTGTGGTGCGCGAAAAGGGTTCGCCTGGTAGCGATCCTCCCGAATTCGGAAAATCTAGTGCAATCGATCGGTGTGACCAGTTGGGTTTTCGGAACGGTACCTTCTGCTTCTTGTTGCGACGGCGGAAGTTGATTTTTTTTCGCCTACTTAGTTGTCTTGTCGAGAGAAAGGTGTCCAGTTTTTTAAGTCAGAGGAGGCGAATTTTCGCAGCTTAGAACAGTACCAGGACACTAGATTGACGGTGCTAGGTGGAAACTCTACTTTCGAGGTGAAAAAGTGAGTGCAATTTTAGTTAGCGAGAGCCCCCTCGAGAAGGTGGACGAACGGAAGAACAAGAAGCGAAAGAAAACAGCGAAAAAAGGAAGGTTCATCACACATAAATCGGGCCGTGTTTGATGAGATTTTGTATGATCAGGTTGCGTATAGAGCAAAGCAGCTCAGACAGAGTCGAGTCGAGTTGGTATAAGAGAAGGTGGTCGGCCAACATCAATATCATCATCAGCAGCAGCAACAGCAGTACAAGGCATAGTTGGATTGACGCACAGTGGGACAGAGTTTCAGATAGGTGGTAAAAATTACGGGGCTTAGTTTAATTCTGTTTTGGTGTCAGTTAAGTACAGTCACCCCACAGTTATGGATAGCACACAGATATGGATCAGAGTTGGATTAAACGGAGAATATCTCATTGAATAGGGTTGCTATTACGCAGAACACATTTTATCTAAGTGGATCATAAAACTATACAGCATCGTAATAATTTATAACATGCTTAAGCACATTTTTCCGTCCGTACGAAATAGAATGTCATTCATATTCCTAGAAGCGTTGATTCATAACAGTGGGGCATTAAAATCATACCACAGTTATCAATCAAAGATAAGATGATTCAGAACGAAACATCAAAACGTATTGTTTTACCAACACACAATTCTTTTACCTCGCAGATAAATTGCATTTATAGTGTTCTGATCTATAATATGAGTCGGTTTGATCCGTAATACGGATCATCTTCTCATTTGAAATTTTCGATCGAAATCGATACTTTATCGTAAAAAATCGCGTTTTTTTAGGTGAATTGCCGAAAATAACCATTTTCTGAAGTGTCAGAGAGGTAATTTTGATTCATAAATGTGGAATGACAGTACTAGTTAGATCCAGTGGACTAGAACATAGATGAGATGATGGTAGCATTCGAAAGATTATATTTTAAAATTGAATTGGAATATTTTGACCATGTTTTCTCCATCTTGAAGTATCGTGCGAACCAGGCCGAAGGAGATTCATCGAAGAAGTGGGTTTACTACTGCGTCGAAAAAGGGGTTCGTGCTTGAGGGGGTGGAATGGAGGAGACAAGCCGCCACAAAGAGAGACAGCAAAGAAAGAAAAGTTGGACGAGAGATTTTTTTTCGACGTTTCGCTCTGCCTTCCTTTCGGTCGTCGGTGGATTTCGAGTTGGTCGACGATTTTGTAGTAGTATTGGTTAATGTTGGTTCGTTGCCGTTTGTTTCTTCGTTGTTGCTGTCTTTACGGCACACTGTTGTTTCGATTTTGCTTGCCTGTTCTCCCTTCTGTTTCTCCGCTGCTGCTGCCGTCGTAATGGGTGCACTGGAGGAAGTGTTCAAGTGAAATTTTTGTGCATTATTCGGTATTTTTGGCAGATGAATAATTCAAAGTTTATTAGCTGTCGATTCGGTTACTAACGCGACAACGCCCACCAGCAATAAACGGCGCAATCATCAGCTGAGGTTTAGGAGTTTTTTTGGTCATGGTTCATCTCGTGCATTTCACTTTCTCGTGTTTTTGGGTGAAAAGTTAGCTCGGTTGGCAGGTATTGTGGAGAATATAAGTAATGATTATTGAACAAAAATTAATTTGTGAGTGATCACAGCAATTGCGAAAAATGAAAGAAGACCCTACGGGTTGAGTTGGGTAAAGAACTACTCGGAAATTTCCATGATTCAGATGGCTTCTCGGCCAAATTTTCTGAAGCTTTGGTCAACTTTGAGCTTAGTAGCTTTTTGAAATAAATCTGCCAAAATTAATAAAAAGTTACAAGAAAATGATCCGGCTTACTAAAAGAAAAAGAGAGTTCTTGTTTCTAGTTGCGATACGTTGATTTGTCAGTCCATTCACCAAGACATGTGGTTGATGTCTGTCGTCTGAAGCGTGATCAATCCTGCCGTAGTTCAGCCATCAGCCCTGTCTGCCCGTTCACCATGATCCATCCCAGTTGCTGTCCGTCGTCTAGTATCGTCTCTCCGTTCATCTAGTTCATGTGTTGTCAATATAGGATAGGAGGTCGTCAATTTCTAGAAATTTCAATAGGGATTATTGTTAGAGACAGTCGATGGGGCTAATACTTGTTAGTACATTCTAAAATGCAATTAAAGAAAGATCGAGAGAACTCATCAATGTTACCTCGGGTCGGATTAATTATGAAACAATTGAAAGCACATGATGCTTGAATCAAATCATACAAGTGGCAAAACATAACTATGACGAAATATGTGGATTTCGGGACACTGTTGGGTCCAGGAAAAAGATGTCCCAACAACCTAACATCTCAAAGAAGATAAGGCAAATGTTGGTATGCATAGAATGTTTAAGGACAGGATATAAGAAACTGGGTTGCAAAGTATTAAACCAACTGGACTAAAGATTGCTGCGACAAGACAAGAAAGATCCTTCAATCAATAAAATAAAAGTCGGTACGGAAAAGAGGATTAAAGCACACATCAGCGTTTACTCAAATCGCAACAAACATCAAAAGTTCTATAATAATTCTAAAATAGACTTATTATGCAACGACTTATGTTGTTCAAGTAAGGTCCATATGTACAATGTCCTGTACAACGCCGCATTGACGATCATATCGAACAGCCAGTAAGGATTCGACAGGAAAGATCGACTACAAGGAACCTCATGTGTTACGTCACCACATTATCTCGCGATTTGATAGCCGAAGGAGTAGGTTGATTCAATCTACTTAGATTTTTTCTGCAAGTTCCAGTGCGTTCGAGAATACCGCAACGAAGTGTCATCTGTTAATCTTCATAACTTTCGTGAACGACCCATATCAGCTGCTTTCGCCTTGCAATCCATCCTTTGCAGACGATCTTAAGCTTCAGCTTCAACCTATTATGTGAGCTAGTTCGGAGCAAACATGAATACGCAATTCCATGTGACGCAAATGTTGAGGATTGAACGAGTTCAGAAGTAGTTTGTGCTATTTGTATTATGTCACCTATCGTACATCGGTCCTAATAATCTTCCTCATTATCCATACCGTTGCCGACTCATCTATAGTGACTCTGAACTACTTATCAAATGCTATGACTACACATGCCGAAACACTGATGCTCGGTAGCAACTTCTTTGATTTCCCTAAAGCAAGCTAGAATTCAGGTATTTCATCTGGAGCCTATAAAGGATGATAATCAGAAAACTATAAATATCTGGACGGAGATGATATGAAACTACATGATCAAGTTTATCAGTAGTTAGACAGACTTCAAATGTTCAGAAAGCATCACATTGTAAATGAATAGAAACGAGTGTTAACCAAGTAATTCACAGAGTACAAATACGGTTATGAAAACAACAAAGAGAACAGAAACAGAATGAAAAACCTAAAAATAGTCAATAAATACAGAATATCATATGAACAAGTGAACAAATAATCGCAGAATGAGCATATTGCAAAGGAACATGTGTAAGCTACCAACCATAGTAAATGAACTAGTCTATCGAAATGAAAGTCCAATTGGCAAACAAGGATATTCCCAGGACCGGCTGTTATTCCATTTGGCCACTTTTCTTCAGTGTTCCGCATGAATCCATTCAACGCTGTATGCGTACATGCAGTGCACCGATTTTTCATCTCTGCCTTCTACCCCAAGAAGCAAAGAGGTATTCGTGTGTTTCTCCGTCACTACCAGCAAAATATACAGTTCATTTGTGCAGGTGAGTGTGAGACTCCCCTGTCGGAACACCGTAGACGACGACTGCCAAGACAAGGCCTGAACCTCAGCAGAGGTTGGTATTGATGCTAACACTATCACCAGTAGTGCAACACTTTCTGAATCTCCTAAAAATCTTCGGCTTGTCATCGACTCCGATCCACTGTGAATGATGATGGATCGCGGATGGATGGCTCCGTAATGTGATGTGTATATTGAGCTCTATATGCTATACTGCCTGGCCTGACGATGCTGTTGGTAATGTTATAGTGTCTGACGTTTCTTTTCGCATTGTGGCCATTGTCCAGCAAAGCCATACCAGATACAGATATCTACCCATCTGTGAACACGACGGACGAAGCCTATAGGAAGCTCGCGCAAGATTCGCCCGAAATAATATGTGTGATGTGCCTATTTATCCATTCGCTGAATCCGAAAGAAAAGTGAAGCTGATCGGCCAAATTTCGATTTCCCATTGCAGGAAAATTTACTGTGCCTCCTCCCCGTGTTCGTGCTGTGTGTGAGGTCTCTTACGGCCGTGGCAATCTCTCTGTTTCGGCCTGTGGTGTGTAATATGTGTTAGGAAAAGTGCAAAGTTTTCATTCGACAGTGGCCCAACGACGATGGTGACGGAAATGGCCGCAAAAAGATGTCTTTGTTTTCTTAAGCTCAGAACAGGCAGGACCATTTAGGATTGAAGTGCTGAACGTCTTGTGCATTAGAGAAAAGTGTGTATCTTACAAGAAAAGTTCGACCAATAACTTATCACAGAAAAAAAAGAAATCAATTATAAACATATTAAGTGATCTGTTACATTAATCTGGAACATACAACGCCACTACCCGAAAACGAAATGCTTACCAGTGTTGTCACCGTAATGAGCATGGAGAACAGTGACTGGTAATAGCCAAGGACCGAGGCGACAACGAAAGCAGCCAAGCCTAGGAGGACGACGACGTCCACAAAGAAGAAGAAGAAGCAGTGGAAATAAGTTTTCTTATAGGAAAAAGGATTGCTGGTGCAGCTGCTGTTGCTGTCGATGGTATATTGTATTGCTGATAATAATGGTGACACGCATCGCCGAACACGGACCAAACGCTGAGAGTGATTTTCCGAGAAAGTGAGGTGAGTGTTTATGAACCTTGCACTGTCACTGGGGTGGATTGGGTATATACCTAGGTGTCTCGCCTAGTATGGCCCCGGGTACTTTCCCGATGATGGTGCATGCCAAATTCGAGGAAACGAGAAGCGAATCAGATGTTCGCGATAAGTAGGTTACTCATTATGAAATGGTTGTTGAGTTTTCAGCAGGTAACATGAACGTTATGTAAAAATGTCTATTGAAGCCTAATTGGAAGATTCGTTGGGATTCTTTAAAAGCTGTAGTTCGTATCATAAAAAGAATTAACAGTAAAACAACTACTTTTTGAAAGTAGAATCACAAGAATTCAAAATAAAAGGATTAGCAGATGATATTGTTATAATGATCCGAGGTAAATATGAATCTGTCGTCATCAACAGAATGCAACGAGTGTATTATCAAAGGGATCTGTTGAAATATCTTTATCAGACCATACGCAAATTTTATTTCAATTCTACGCAAAAGATATATTAGGGAAAACTTTCAGATTCCTGGAAAACAAACTAGGAATTATTGTGTTCTCGACTAAACAATCAAAAGGAATCCATTTCTGATACGATAACTTCTTTAGAACTAGAAAAGGCAGCTAACTGCTTAACTATTTCCATCATTAATGCTTATAATGAAAGCTGTCCAGCATAGGAGCTATCTACAAGCAGAGATGCTCGAAAAAAAAAAAATCAATCGGGCGAAATTGACACGCAATTGGTCTCTGTACAAAGAGGCTTTAACCAATTATAAAAGAGGAATCAAAAGATCAAGAAGCAAAACTTGGAGAGACATGTGCGAAAGCATATGAAGTTCTCATGAAGCAGCAAGACTTCGGACAGCTCTCTCTAAGGATCATTATAATGGTCTAGATACGTTCAAAAGGGACGATGGATCTACACTGTACATCCACAAGAAAGTTTGGAATTAATGATGAAGACTCATTTACCAGGATCCCTCTCCATAACTAATCGATGAAGAAATCAGTAACTCGCTAAGGTGAAGATTAGGGCTGTTCAAAATTTAAAAAAAGTTTGAAAATCCAATCACCCATATCTTTCTTACTATCCTTAATCGATTAAGTTTTGAGCTTAAACTAATGATCGGCTCTCTAGATCCATTCGACTTCTCCTTAAATAGATCTGTAGATCCAATATACAAGTTGCAGATATAATTATATATTCTAAGATTGAATGGGCATTGGATTCTTTCGAATCTTTCAAAACACCGAGTTGAGATGGGATTTTTCCGGTGCATCTTCGAAAGTGCAAGAAAAATATTCTCCCTATTCTAGTGTCTTCATTCAAATTAAGTTTTCATTTGGGATATCTTCCAACTAAATGGAGGCAAAATTGGGTAGTGTTTATACCGAAGTCCAATAAAAAAGATAAAACTGCGCCAAAATTCTCACATCATTCCAAACATTACATTCATTTCTTATATCTAGGTGTTCTGTGTTATTAGACAACACTATCATCCTAATTTGCTAAAATAAATTTAAGATTTTATAAACATTTTGTTAACAACATATTACATTTCATTTGCCGTAGCAGTTCAGATTTTTTACAGGTGAGTTGATTTCACCTGCTTATAAGAAAAAAACTTAACATAACCTAACCTAAATATATAACGCATTAATCGTGGCGATAGAAGATTGTTTTTTGATTTTTGCCTGATAATTATTTTATTTGACATTTGTTCCACTGATTCAACATTGTATATTCTATGTAGCTCATTGGTACTATACCAGGGAGGAAGCTTCCGAATCATTTTCAAAATTTTATTTTGAATTCTCTGCAGAGCTTTCTTCCTGGTATTTCAACAGCTAGTCCATATTGGTACAGCATACAACATGGCTGGCCTTAAAAATTTGTTTGAATATCAAAAGCTTGTTCTTAAGGCAAAGTTTTGATTTCGATTAGAGTGTCCATCCCGGGACATCCCGGGACAAAAAATCCCGGGATTTGATTAATTTCGGGATTTCTCGTTTCCCGGGATTTTATTTGTGATATCCCGGGAATCCCGGGATTCCCGAAATTTACGTAGAATTTGATGAAAACCACTGAATTTCAATTGTTAATGACATTTTTCCTTACTATCAACCTAATCAAGAATAAACAAGTAATTATTTTCATGAAAATATCAATTTACCAAGTAAGAAACACATAGTTTTATTTGTCTAGTTGCAAAGTTGTAATGCTTTTTTTTCAACATTAGCCATTTTTATAAGCCTATGCTGAGATAACAAATTTGAAAGTACACATAAACTACCACAAATTGCAAGTCGGTACCATCTGTAAAAAGTAGGCACTGATAAAATTAACTGAGAAGTTTTCAATCTCGTTTTTCATACAAATATTCAAAAAAAAATCCAGGAGATTGGAACATGTTTCAATTTCAATGAAACTTTCATAATTTGCTCTTTACTCCGTGCAATGGGACTTACATGCGTTTACTTCTTATTATGGGACAATCCGACTTGGTGTTCTTTCCTAATTTTACTGAACAAAAAGTGATTTCTAGTTAGTGCAGCTGAAAGATCATTAGAAGATATAATAAAAACTAATATCAGCTCAACTTGGACCAAAATGCAGATGGCACTGACTTGCGATTTACGGCAATAAACTTCAGTCAATAATTTTCAGTAATTACATATGTTTTAGCATAATCTACAATAGCTTCAATGATCTTCGATCGTTTCTTTTGTTCTAAAGTTTTTATGGCTTTTCAAATGTTTGAAGCCAATTGCTTTAATATTATGACTTAAGTTTTTATCATGCTTGCATTCATAAATGTTATAGATAATTTGAAAAAATACATAGCAAACCCGTAATTAGTCAAGCTAAGTTTTGATTTCTGTTAGGTTTCTTCATCAGAATATCTGAAATGTGATATGCTATAATTAAAATATTAAAATTTACATTATCTGTTTATTTCATTGAAAAAACATTGTATTGTTAAATTTGAACTTCCATTTCAACCGAAATGCCAATTTTATTAAAAAAATTTAAATCCCGGGATCCCGGGATTTCCCGGGAAAAGCATAGAATTTTGTCCTGAATCCCGGGACGAGAAAAATGGTCGGGAATTGGACACTCTAATTTCGATTAATAAGGGGATTTTACATACTTGTTACGGTGTCCGGCCATTTCCGGGGCTTCCAATAAATTGGTCAGATGAAGTTAAGTATCTAGGGATCATGCTAGATAAGAATTTAACTTTCAAAAACCACATTGAGCGCATTCAAGCCATATGTCTTGTTACATACGGCATGAATGCGCTCAATGTGATTTTTGAAAGTTAAATTCTTATCTTGCATAGACCCTAGATACTTAACTTCATCTGACCAATTTAATGGAACCCCTTTCGTCGTGACAACATGTCTACTTAAAGGTTTCAAATAAAGAGCTTATGGTTTATGTGGGAATATTATAAGTTGAGTTTTGGAAGCATTAGGAGAAAACTTCCATTTTTGCAAGTTTGAAGAAAACATATCCAAACTTTTTTGCAATCGACTACAGATGACACGCAGACTTCGTCCTGTGGCGGAGAGGCCTGTGTCATCCGCAACCAAGGATTTTTAACATCCCTGAGGTAACTCAGGTAAGTCAGATGTGAAAATGTTGTATGATATTGGTCCCAAAATGCTGCCTTGAGGAACACTAGCTATTACAGGAAGTCTTTCAGACCTGGAGTTCCGATAATTAACCTGAAGTGTACGATTTCACAGATAACTTTGAATTATTCCAACAAAGTATGTTGGATAATTAAAGTTTTTTTAATTTTACGATCAAACCTTCATGCCAAACACTGTCGAATGCTTTTTCTATGTCTAGAAGAGCAAGACAAGTAGAAAAGCCTTCTGATTTGTTGGAACAAATCAAATTTGTTACACGTATGAGTTGATGAGTGGTCGAATGTCCATGGCGGAATCCGAACTGTTCATCGGCAAAAAATGAATTTTCGTTGATGTGGGCCATCATTCTGTTCAAAATAACCTTTTCAAAAAGTTTACTGATGGCGGAAAGCAAACTGCTTGGACGATAGCTAGAAGCTTCTGCAGGATTTTTATCTGGTTTTAAAATTGGTACAACCTTAGCATTTTTCCATTTGTCAGGAAAAAATGCTAATTGAAAACATTTGTTAAATATATCAACTAAGAATGATAAGCTACTTTCTGGAAGTTTTTGATTTCTTTCTGCAAATCCTGCCATATAATTTTCATATTTTCATTTCATTTTCATTTTCATTTTCAATCGCGAGTGCGTTGAAATTGCCTTTCTCCTCCAAGACGGATCATGAGCTTGAGATCATCGACTATAATCACGGATTCAAATTTTAGAAGTGCAATGCTCCTGGCTTCAACAATGGAATTTGTTAAAGTTTCAAGAGCATTGTCAATATCAAGTTTTGTTTGTAAAGAAATGGTAACATCAAGATTAGAGTCAATATATGTTTCATATATATTCCAGTCGGCTCGAAAATAATTGCAAGTGTAGCTGATAGGATTGAGAATCGCTTCATGGGATATTTGAAATGTAACAGGGCAATGATCAGAATCAAAATCAGCATGAGTAACTAATTGGCTACAAAGATAACTAAAGTTGGTTAAGACCAAATTAATCGTAGATGAATGTCTAGAAGAGGAAAAACATGTAGAGCTATCAGGGTAGGGTAAGTATTAAATTGAGAAATATCCTGAAGAGCACTCATCAAATAAAATTCTGCCGTTAGAAATTACTTTGAGAATTATTCCATGACCGATGTTCGGCATTAAAGTCACCAATGACAAAAAATTTTGACTTATTTCGAGTCAATTTTTGCAAGTCAGTTTGGAGCAAATTAACTTGCTGTCCAGAGCATTGAAAAGGCTAATAGGTAGCTATGAAAGTATATTTACCAAGCTGTGTTTCAACAGAAACGCCCAAAGTTTTAAAAACTTTAGTTTCAAATGACGAAAACAGTTGATGTTATATACGCCTATGAATGATGATTGCAACTCCCCCACATGCTCTATCAAGTCGATCATTACGATAAATAAAAAAGTTAGGATCTTTTTTTTAGTTTGGATCCAGGTTTCAGTTATAATTGCTATATGTATGTTATTAACTGTAAGAAAATTAAACAGCTCATTATCTTTACCATTCAAATAACGAGCATTCCAATTTAAAATATTTAAATTATTTTTTATTGGATCCATTAGAAAAACGTAATCCAATAACAATTTGATTAATAAATTTTACACCAACTTGGACTGCTTCAGTCATAGTGGTGGCTTTGAACATTGCATCAATCATTAGATTCAATTATTCAGTAGGAAAATTAAAATCAGAGGCAGACATATCACTTGAAGTGGGTACATTATCTGATGATTTCCCGTTAGAATTTTCGGTAGACGAAGAGGCGGAGTAGAAGTTTCCTGTGGCGGCAGGGTTTTTTTTTCCATTTGATTTGAAATAATTAAATCGGATACTCATAGTATGAAAAAATTACCTGCTACGATATCGACAAAGGAGCGTGATTATAATCTTCCTTATGTATATGATTCTTAAACAAGCTGATCGGTAACTGAAAAATGAGCATTGTTCGAAACCAAGGAAAATCCGGAAACGACTGTTATTGTAATGGTTATTATCTTTCATCTGCCTTGCACGAGCCTCGACGACTCGCCTACACGAAGGACAAGCCCAAAAATTGGACTTATGAATGCCCGCAATTTGCGTCAAGGAGTGTGGGTTCGATTCCCGCTTCAGTCCGGAAAACTTTTCGTCAGGAAAGTATTTCGACTGTGCCACTGGGCGTTGCATGCTAGTCCGTTGTCTAGTGTGGTGCTTCCTTCAAAGGGCAAAACGTCCACTGGAAGCATTAAAGTGTCAGTGTCTTAAAAAAAAAATTGTTCCATGACCCCACCGACGACACTGAGTGGGGTTCTGGTAATTTCCTCCAGGTTTCTGGAAATGTTCCCATGTCACACGGACATCGAACATAAGTCTAGCTTTTTCTAAAGCTTCAATATTATTTAGATCTTTTTTGTTAAAGTGAACTAAATGATATTCTTGAGAAAGCCCTTTCCGAAAAATGCCAGATTAGGTTCTTTTTTCATAATGATTACTTGGACTTTGGGAAATCCAAGTAAATCATTTATTCCCTTTTTAATCTCTTCAGGTGACTAATAGTCACTTGAGAGACCTTTCAAAAAGACTTTGAACAAACGTTCAGTTTTGTCGTCATAAGTAAAATAATGTGCTTCTTCACTTCAAGATGTTTGAGAAGAAGTTCGCGATCTTTAAGAGTTTCCGGCAAAACGCGACAGTCTCCTTTCTTTGCGATTTGGAAGGAGACCTTGTTTCCCCTAATGGAGTTCAAGATCTCCTGCCTAAATCCCCCAAATTCGGAACAACTGACCACGATAGGCTGCACTCTTTGCTTCCTCACTTGAGTCAAAGAGCCTGGGCTACAGACTGCTTCGATTTGGTGTTCGGAAAATTTATCGAGAGTATCGAACTGATTGCTTGTTTCGATGCAATTATCAACATTATCCATTTCACCCTTGGAAGGAAGTTCGCTTTCCGGAGAAACGTCCTTTCTTCCATTCTTGCCACGTTTAGTGACTGTTTTAAATCTCACTTTTTTGGAAGGAAGTTGTGAATTCAGAGATTCACCCTTCCTTATGTTTGTAGTTGCAACCATGTTTTGTGAATAAACGAAAGAAGACGAGACCTCCTAAGGGGTTTTTCCCAACACGGTGTCCAAGGATTACCACCGCCCGCTTTCGCCAACGGGTCCAACGAAAAATCGAAGGCACGGGACTAAACAAGGATCGTAAAGGGATCAATAGCAGAAAAAATAGTACCGAAAAGTACAGTTTTATTGCTTAAGGTAGTTTAAAAAAAAACTTCCAAGACCAGAGAGAATTTTTTATTATTTTAGCGTTTTGCATTAGTTTAAAGCTAAAACTAGATCGAGTTTGTTGGTTTACTATTCCTTAGTGTCTGTGGAAGTATTAAGGGCACAGTCGACCATCTTAAAATTCTGGGTCTTTCAGCTCAATTTAAGTATGAAGTTCTTTTTTCTTTCTAGAACTTACATTAGAGGCTTAGCCTGGATCTCCCAACGCCTAAATTTGGCACAAAGAGGTACAAGTTAAGATATATTGCAAGGAAAGGAATCATCAATTATTTAAGGCCGTAAACTAAGCTCAACCCTAAATATACACTGCTTGCGCGAATCTAAGATACTTCAGTTTCTATTAGGTATGTGCAGAAACATATAAGCATTCTTTACTCAATCAATGAATTCTTTTGAATTAATCAATCCGGGGTCATCCCATCCAGCATCCTATTGTAAGATAAAGGATAAAACGTAATAGCCGTCCAACGCCATAAATTTGACATCAACGAGCCCCGAAAACAAATGTTTATGTCCGTCCCCATCGAACCTCCCCGACTTGAAACTCTTCGAGGACTGGCTAAAAACGGGAAAATTTGCGTTCTCCTTCATCAAAAAATTATAAGCCAGCAAACGTCAGCGCCTTGTCTGTCAGTCCGCTTCCCTCTGCCGGCCGTGGTCGTGGATTCGATGATGAACTCTGGCCTCTTTTCGGTCGGTGTTGCATGCGGTTTCGCCCGGTAGCACTGCCATCAATGCAAAGTAGGAAAACATAAAAGCCAAAAGAAAGATAGCCCTAAGCTGGCTGGTACATAGGTCAGTAGTCGGTGGTACAAGGCGTGTGAGGAGTGTGTCGAGAAGTAGTTGCCAACTTTTGAAACAATAATTGTTAGGTTAGAGGTTCAGTTATTGATTAAAGAAAGTGTTAGCAAAGAGAGCCTCTCAATGTTAGATAGGTCGTTTTGTAAAGCTATGCGTTACAAAACATCATTTTTTCGTCATTTGACACCAAAGTTTTTAAACTTTGGGTTTTTCTGTTGATCGATCAAACTAAAAAATTCTAGAATAATTTTAAAACATTTTAATTTGATCGATCAACAGGTAACCCAAAGTTTAAAAACTTTGGTCTCAAATGACGGAAAAAGTTGATCTTGTATACGCCTATGAATGATGGTAGCAGCTCCCCCACATGCCCCATCATGTCGATCGTTACGATAAACAAAAAAGTTCTCTTTTGAGTTTGGATTCAAATAAGTTTTAGTAATAATTGCTATATGTATGTTAGAAAATTAAACAGCTCGTCCTCTTTACCATTCAGAGAACGAGCATTCCAATTTCAAAATATTCAAACAATTAATTGGATCCAGGAGACATTTTGAAATTGCCAATTTGTGTATGATTTTGGTAATAACCTAATTAATCTTCTTCTATTTATAATAAGGCTTAATATTATATATTTTTTCCTTGATTGTACAAGTTTTTATGACATATTAAGGATTTCATTAAATAATGTTTAAAAAAGTTCAACTAAGCTCTGACATATAGCATTTTAAATGTTGGCGACGACTAATTTTCGACACACTCCTCACAGGCAAGAATGGCGATGGGCTCCGCCAGAAAGGCCAGAGACTACTGGGGCCTGGCAAACAGGACACGACCGCGCGCGCGGTTTGAATGAATCGATTGAATATCGATTCCACATCGGAACGTGTGCTGCAGCACATGGCACACGAGCTGGCCGTCATCGACGTCGTCGATGGTGCCAGCCAGCCAGCAGCAGCAGTGAAGAGCATTTTTCGCTTGTTGTTCGGCCAAATCATGCCTCCTCTCGACCATCATCGCCATCATGCCCAAGTTCCTTCAAAAAGAGCTGATATTAGGTGTACCGTAAAACGGGGTGGCTTTGATAGAATTCTTGAAGAAAATATTATTATTTCTGCATTTCGATTTGAAAATTCTAATTTCCTATTTTCAAAACAAGTACGGGTGTTTTAGTTATCGATAGTAGTTGAAAGATTGTATAACGACTGGTTTCGAATGGATCTATTAGGCTGTGTGCGCTATTTTTTTGTTTTGACTTTTACTGTGAGCCTTGTTTTCAAGTCTTCCGTGAGTGAGAGCGAGAAAACAGTGAAGGGCTTGTGCAGTTTAAGTTTTCATCCAAATGAACTCAAATTTTTGGACTGACAATCTAGCATCGAATGAGCAGTGTGGATCAATAAACGATATTTTGAACCACCCTAATGCACATAGCACTGATAGTAAATGTCAACAGTTGCTACTCCGTGATTGATCACAACTAATTGCACTTGGATCCAAATGATGGGACATTGCGCTTATTCTTGGAATGCACATTGAAGCAACTCTCACATTTTTGATCAATAACGCCAGCCAAGGGAAGGAATGTTAGGGTGTTATGATTGTTTTGCTTCTAGTGACCAATAATACATCTGCATCTCCACAATGACTACGGAAAGGGTGTTTATTAGTGAAGTAGGAAAACGATCTGGGAGCCACCTTTGGTCGCTGATACGATCCATGGATAAGGAGGAATAATACCACTTTAACTTTAAATTACTTTTGAATTTTTGTATTGCGTCTACCAATTTTTAATATTGGAATATAAAGCTTCAAATATGCTCGATTCTAATGGAAAGAGTTTTAACATGAAGTGTCATACTACTACTGTTTACTTCAGTATTTGTTTTGCTTAACTGATCAACAGAATTTTTGTAATTTCATGTAGTATGTTATGGGACGGCACTATCAAAGACACCCCGTAGCACGGTACCTAGCAGGCAGAGGCACAGAGGTGAATGCGAAAAGGAGATTTGCCTGCTTGCTTACGTTGTTGCGGTCGTGGTAATTTTCGAGACGATATTCAATTATGAGTGTAAAATTTGATTTCGGGGCAGGGTACGGTGGCCCCTATTGGGATGATCGGTTGAATTTACTTGGTTAATGGCCTCCGCGCGCGAAGGTGTGTGCCTTGTGATTCGATTTGCGTAAATAAAATTACCCGGCCTGGGGTTGTCTTGGTTTCGTAACGTTTGGTATTGATCGATATTGATAGCTGATAGAAAAATTTCGGGAAGTAGATTTGATTTCAAGAAAATTTTAACGCAATGCAGAAGCAGATATTATATTCCTTAGTCTGGGAACATTCGTAGCTACAAAGAAAGTCATGCTGAAGGTGTCTAGGTTCGATTGCCGGATGGTTCCGAAACTATTTTCGTAACGGAAATTTTCGTGATTTGCCTTGACATTATGTATCATCATAGCTTCTTCTTCTTCTTCTTGGCATTAACGCCCTCACTGGGACAGAGCCTGCTACTCAGCTAAGTGTTCTTATGGGCACTTTCACAGTTATCAACTGAGAGCTTTCTTTGCCAAACTTGCCATTTTCGTATTTGAATATCGTGTGACAGGTAAGATTATTACCAAAGACAAATTAAAGACCTCCATGTCCCTTGCAGTTGCCCAAAATTTTATGGCTCATAAGGTAATCTAGAATGCGGTGAAAAGTGTACTACGAGCTGTCAAACTTGGGTACCTTTTGCACTACCGAAGGACCAAATGCAGTACTAGAAGTGGTACCCAATATGAGCCCGAGTGGGACGGATTATACTCTATGCCCAGGGAAGTCAAGGAAATTTCCGTTACGAAAAGATCCTGGATCGACCGAATCGAACTCCGACACCTTCAGCATGACTTCGCTTCGTAGCCGCAGAATGTAACCACTCGGCTAAGGAAGGTCCCAGCCGATATAGATTGCAAAATGGCAGCAGTTTTCAGTAAATAACTGTGAAAATGCTGATAGAACACTAAACTGAGGAGCAGGCTCTGTTCCAGTATAGACGTAATGCCAAGAAAAGAAGAAGAAGGCGATATAGTGAACATCGAATAGAAAGAAATTGTCAGACGAACCAAAGCGGTCATTCATCTATAGTTGAACTAGCAGAGTCATAGGGATTTAAAATCATGAAGATTGAGCCGTCGCATGTCTAGTTATGGTACCAAAACTGAAATGTCCCACAGTACGGGTATCTCCGGTGGCCATTCCTAGGTCATTTCGGTGGCAACAATGAGCCAGAGTGGCCGTTCATCTAAAATTGAACTAGAAAAGTCACAGATACTCAAAATCATGAAGATTGAGCCGTCGCATGCCTGCTTTTGATGCCAAAATCTAGAGGTCCCATATTACGGATTTCCCGGTGACCATTCCGGTGCTCCAAAAGGACCAGAATAGCCATCCATTCATCCTTCTGGCAAAATACATCCAAGCATAAAAAATCATAAAGAATAGGGCGATATTCAAAACTGAAAAGGCAATAGATGGCTCTTTTTCAGTGGTAGTAAAAACGAAATCCTGAAGCAAAGAAAGCTCTACGGAAGATGAACTAAACACAAAAAGTTATGTATTCACTTTACACTTGATTTCTAATCACTACTTTTTTGATCCAGTTTCCAAATTGCAAGTAATTTACGTTTTTCATTATTTTCCATACGTTTTGACAGTTCTCCGACTACCATTCTTCCATGCGCTTGTGTTGAAAGTTTGAGAAATTTGAGAATCCAGCGTAGCGTGATCAAGGGTGGAGGGCGGCTGTCAACTGGGAGTAAAATTAAAAAGCCGCCAACCTAAGTCCAGAACCAGTTTTAAGGCTTAACGCGGAAAAGTAAAAATCATTCTTCGCAAAATTACAGGTAATCAATGCGCTTGAAAGAAATTGTTTGCAAGCAGTTATTTGCTACGTGCTACTGCAGTGCACTGTTGGCAATTTAATCAGAAAATTCTGCTAAATTGCCAAAAAAGATGTTTGCGAGAAAATTGATTACGCCGTCACCATTGTTTGGTCGTTATTTTGTATGGTTGTTTACATTTTAGAACCAGCGACACGTCGGGGTAGCAATAAAGAGCCGCCAGTTCTACCCTTGAGCGTGATCAGTGGGATCAATACAAACAACAGTGTCGTCGCTCGGCGGCCGGTGAAAGAAACTGAATGTTCGAAAGGTTGTTGCCTGTACTTTTTGCCGCTGGCGCCAACTGTTAGCGATTAAGAACGAAATAAACAGTCGTTACCCTATTGGACACCATTCATTTAGTTTTTGGGCATACATCCGAGTAATTTAATCGAATAGGGTAACGACTGTTTATTTTGTTCTAATACTAACAGTTGGCGCCAGCGGCAAAAATTACAGACAACAGCCTTTCGAACATTCAGTTTCTCTTACCGGCCGCCGAGCGGCGACACTGATGTTTATATTCCCCTCACTGATCGCGCTACGCTGGATTCTCAGATTTCTCAAACTTCCAACACAAGCGCTTGGAAGAATGGTAGTCGAAAGCTGTCAAAACGTATGGAAAATAATGAAAAACGTGAATAACAAGCAATTTGGAAACTGGATCGAAAAAGTAATGATTAGAAATCAAGTGTATTGTGAATATATACTTTTTTGTGTTTAGTTCATATTCTACGATGCTTTTTTGCTTCAGGATTTTGTTTTTACTACCACTGAAAAAGAACCATCTATTGCCTTTTCAGTTTTGAATATCGCACTATTGTCCGGATTGGCCACCTTCCGGGACTCCTGGAACCAGTTCCGCATGGACCATACTGGACCCAATTTTTCAGGGGATGTGCGCCGGTAATTGATTCCTTATTACAGAGAAATTTTATGCCAAAATATCCATCAACCGAATAGTAACTATGTGAATTACATATACAAAAATGCGATGGAAACTCACTTTTCGGATTTTCCTGGTTTCCGGAACCGGGTATGAATAACTAATGGATTTGAGAATCTCTATTCACAGTCCACGTGAATACCTATTCAACAATATGAGGAGGTACAGATTACTTGTTTAGGTACGAAACTACAGGTTGTCAAAGCAAGGATCTCTAAAGGGACTTTTTTCAGATGTAGCAGGTTCCCGGTGGCCACAGTGACCAAATCCGGATCTCCGGGAAGGTTTCTGAAACTAGACATGTGTGCCTTTCATTTAAGCCTAACAGAACTAAATTCGGTCAACACACTAATTTTTGCGAGCTGTTTGAATTTTCGGATCGAAAACGACCCCAAGTCACAATTTGTAACTTTTTTATGGAAGCTCCCCTAGGGGTTATTCAAAACATTTGTTTCTGCAAAAATAAAATTTCCCACAAAAAAATACAGTGGGATTCCGTTTTTGGCATGCTCCGTTTTTGGCATGCTCCGATTTTGGCACCCCCCGATTTTGGCAACAAAATGGATCCGTTTTTGGCAACATTTTTCAATACCATTAAAATTTGTATTTTTTTTGTAAATATTATCGTGTCTGTTGCTTTAGTCATTTAAACAGCATGTCACCTCCACACCGATTATATTTCAGAGCTCCATTTTCGTCGATATTTCCCCAAATCTCACCAACTACTAAGGACTCGCATACGCGCTTATTTACTTCAGAATGGTCATTGGTCATACATTGACAACGTTTCATGAGGCCAATAATCGCCACCAGTATCTCAACTAAAGACTCTTTTTTTAGGCATTTATATTGAGTGTCCAGCCCACTTGAGTCTGCCAGTAGGTGATACAATAAAAAAACACCTTTCTTCAGATTTGGAACAGCTTGTTTGAACAAAGCACCAGCACCGACATAAGAGCATAATCTATGACTCACACAGAGTTACAATCATAAATCTTGTCTCATCTTTTTGGCTCACTGCCTTTATAGTTATGGATTTACAAACATAGCGCATGTAAAAACACACCGCAATAATATATACAAATATGTACAGCAAAATGTCGTGCATCATAACTTTCAATAAATTTCATTAAATAACATGACAAATGCGAATACAGTCCAAATTACAATTTAGTCTCAATAATATCATTGAAGCGTGCGATAAATACGACTGAGAGTGTTTTAACTATTTGTCTGTGGTATTGGTGTGTATATTGATCTCTCTGCGTCAACTATTTCAAGCTAAGATTCCTTTTTTCTATAGACTCTGTGACTCTGTAAGGCGTTAGATTTGTTAAGAGACGATCCAGAATTCTGTAATCAAGCATACGTGTCTTAACATCATCAAAATGTTCCTTACGAGCTGAGTCTATGAGATTCCTAACTGTACCCTGGAGAATGCTTAAGGGATTCTTGGTTCTTGTGAGACTTTCCTGAAATTTTAACGAATTCATGAGGATATCTGCAGATTCCAAGTGGACACTGAGTGCTTCTTGAGGGATCCTTAGTGTGTATAAATGGTTATGGAGAATTATGTCCAAAATCTGGTAATTCCTAATAAACACTAGGGCGTCCTGTAAATTTTAAGCGAGATAATGTGAATTTCTAGTGGTATTTTTAATATTTCCGGCGAAAGCTTGGGGGTTTTGAAAAGGTTCCCAGAGGAATTTGAGGTGTGCTAGTGGTAGCCTAATAATAATAAACTTAAAATGTTTTTTCATCGGAGACTTGAGAATTTTCAGCAACATCGTAGTGGAATTCCAAGATATTAACTCCTAGCAAAATCCTTAGAAAGATCCTGAGAACTCTATGCAAGATCCTGCGGATGCTTGGCAAGATGCTTCAGAGTTCAAACATTTTTCTGTATATTTCTTATGAGAACCTAAAGATTCCTATAAGGTTCTTGAGGTTTCATAACGCTTAAGTCCAAAAGTTAAACTGATTATAAATGTTCATTCAATTAAAAAAAAAAACTAATGCCGATTTGCAATACCCAGCGCTTTTGATTCGTAATTACGTCTTTATAAGAAAAATAAATATTTTTTTCGTGTTCTTTCAAAGTTTTAAGAAAATGTCTAGTTCTTGAATAAAGGTCACTTATGCGATTATTGGTTTTACAAGGCCCTTTTATACAAAAATTAAATAAAGCATCTAAATATAATTGAAGACGTTGAGGCGTAAAAACGCCACCAGAAAAACGTTTGCCAGATTTAACATTACGGGGCTATAGATTCATAGCATAGTATAACCCTTCGGAAAAATACTTCGAAGTGAACCTTTTCGAAGTCTCAAAGCCTTATGATTCCATAAAAATGATGTAATGATTGTAATGATGTTTTCAAAACCAATAATTGAAAAATAAAATTTGGAATATGGGTTCCAATTTTGGCACGGTTCCGTTTTTGGCAACTGAAAATTTAAACTTTGTTGCCAAAAACGGAATCCCACTGTAATAGGGTCCTAAAATGTTTAATGAAATCTTATTTTCATTTAATAACACGAAAGAGCATGTTACTGCAATTACTTCAGCAATTTTTCCCACTCAAATAACCGCCATATCACATATAAACTTTAATTTAAAAATTGGGTCCCTAAATGAACCTTGACACTTGAGACCATGTTTGACGTTCGCTAAGTCGACAAAAACACCACAGGGGTTTTACTTTTAACACTGAGGTTGTTCCTATCTGACATTTCGGAAGGAACACGGAAAACCAAATTCACCCAAAATTTGAGTTTATGCCAAGGGGTGTGACAAAATCTATAAAAACATAAAAAAGTGTTTTGTGCTTGAACAAATGAAAAACATTATAAAATTGAGTAAACATGTGTTTTTGGCCTAAACTTAAGCGTTTGGCACTAAAATTGGGACAGGGCTTTAGGACCCTATTGTCAGAAAATTTTACATTTCTAGGTTAATCCAATTAAAAGTTACATTAATTTGAATTTTGAAATGGGTCGAAAAAGACCCAAGGTCCCTACTTAGGTTTAATCACTTCACGACACGCTTTTTCTTCTAAAGGTCACCAAACTTGTTGAGTGTTTGAGAATTGGATGAAGATTAAAACGATCAAGAAACTGTTGTTAAAGGTAAATTAACTTGCCTAGCTTATTGAGGAGTGACGGCAGCTAATGGCTATCATCGTTTACGTTTTTAACCTTTGCGCACAGACAAACAGACGTTACACTCTCATCATTGTCCATCGACCACCTTTTTAACGGTTGATTCAAAATATGGTAGGTGGCCAATCCGCCACCCGCAGCGCTCGCATCGTTTTTGTTCGCGTTTGACGTTTACACACTAACGCCATCCGTTGGCCCGTCGGCCAAACACACCGATTTTAGCATTGGGCGTACATGTCCTCGTGACTATGATTTTGATCGCGATTTGTTCTAAGTGTTACGTCTGTTTGTCTGTGCTTTGCGTTCCTAACCTATTTCTACAACCAATTTTTCGTGAACTCTTGGCTCTTATTTCCATAATTTTCGTCCGATTTCAATAAAGTTTTGACAGTACACGACAACACTATTCAAGTTTCATGTTCTGTACTGGGGACCCCAGTCGGACGGTTAGATCCTGATTTACACGGATGTTTATGGGGTCTGTCAAGTAGGTCATTTGAAACATTTTTATAATTCTTTTGCACGGATCGAACAAAACTACAGTGTTTGTAACTGAATCATAAAAAAAAAACAAGTATATTTCGACTCTTTCAACTCATTTGGGATCATTCTAGCCGGTTCCGGATTACCGGATTATTTATACCACATAGGGCCATCTAGATATATTTCCAGAATATCGTAGACCTGATTCTGGAACCCTGGAAAAGTACATTAATCCAATGAATGCAAACCATAGCATGCGACACATCAATCTCCAAGATTTTTCTATGGGAGTATGTTGTAACATAGGGTCAATTACAAGTACTTCCGGGACGTTCTGAAGCTGATTCCGGACCTTGGAGAAGAACATCAATTAGATGTTGGAATCCATGCCATGCGACACATCAACCTTCTATTTTTTTTTCACTGGTAGTATAAAATGATGCAAGTTGCAAGGAATTACAGAATTACTATTGATGTGTCGCATGGTATGGTTTGCACAAAGACAAATTAAAGACCTCCATGTCCCTTGCAGTTGCCCAACATTTTATGGCTCAGTAGCTAATCTAGAATGCCGTGGAAAGTGTACTGCGATCTGTCAAACTTGGGTACCTTTTGCACTATCGAGGGACCAAATGCAGTACTAGAAGTGGTACCCAATCTGAGCCCGAGTGTGACGGACCTGGTTTGCATTCATTGGATTTATTTTCCAAGGTCTTGTAATCAGCTCCAGAATATTCCGAAAGAACTAGTAGATGATTCTTTTATGCATACACTTCTTCAATATGCATTGTAATATACTTCTGTTGTAAAATCTGATCAAATTTTGGTCGCTAACCGATGCCCCAGCAACCGATTCCAGGGAGTCCGGAACCGGCCAGAATGATTCAAAATGAATTCAAAGATTCAGTTACAAACATTGTAATTTTGTTTGATCCGCGAAAAATAATTTGGGAATGTCTCTAATGACTTTCGGACCGACCCCACGGAACATCCGTATAAAACCGGAACCAATCGCCTGACTGGGGCTCCCAGTACAGATTACAAAACTTGAATCATGTTGTGATGTTGTGTCAAAATTTTATTGAAATCGGATGAAAATTATAGAAATTATAGCCAAAAGATCACGAAAATTTGATTGTAAAATAGGTTGGGACGTAAAGGTTAACGATGGAAAGTTAGAAGGCTTAACATAACAAGGTGGTCTTATTTATAGTAACTTTCAAAACAAACTGTTTTTGGCACAGAATCTTTTTCTTCTTCTTCCAATTCTTCTTGTTGGTATTACGTCCTCACTAAGACAGAGCCTTCTTCTCGGCTTAGTGTTCTACGATATCATTTCAAACTTGGGTCGATAAAAAAACTTGATAAAAGTTCGAGCGTAGCAGCGCCAAAGATTCAAGATCAGGTATCAGTCTAGTAGATTATCGAGCTCAATCTAATATTTTTCAAAAATATTTGGATAACTATTTTACGTATTCGAACCTTCTGAGCCGAATCTCTTATAAAGAGACAAACAAAATGGATTTGAAGATTGTACCTTCTGATATCGCCATAATTGATTATCTTTTGACAGATACGCGAGAAGGATACTGCAAGATAACGTCATAAAGACGGCGTTTGACAGTTCAGAGGGATTGTTTACAGGGGCTTGGCTTTTAACTCAGAAATCACAAAATTGTTAAATCGGTCAATAAAAAACTGAGATCTAGCCTGCCGAAGTTGATAACTTCGTGTGGAAAATTGAAGTTGTAATAGCAGTTTACGTTACAAGTTGCAGATTTTTAAATCACGAGTCGTGCATTTATCCAACGAGGCTTTCGAGTTGGATAATTACGGCGAGTGCTGTAAAAATCGAGTTCTGCAACGAGTAGCGTACAACAATTCTCGCCATTTCTGAGACGACCACTTGAGGGTATCACATATCATTTCGGGATGCATTCACCATATTTTTAACAATTTCTGAAAATTGTTGTGTAATGATTCATTACGGAACTCAAATCAGTTGCTTAATGGAATATCGTTGCGTAATAATCATTACGCAACTTATTTCCGTGACATAATTCAGTGCAGGAAAGTAGTGCAGTTACATGACATATTGGCGTAATGAAAAGCGGCCTATCACGATGAGAAATTGCAAAAAAGTAGTATTCAATACATTATATACTAATTATCAGTCCAAAACAAGAAGCATTTCTGTAAAAGTCCATATTAATTGAATATTGCATACAATATATTAAATATACAATTCAAGCTATTTAAAAGAAAGTTTGAGGCTCTGGTCGACATTTGTTCTAGATCCATCCACTGTGTTCCTTCTTTATTGATATATGGATGTTTGACCCTCTAATACCCAACCCCGCCTTTAGACGGGGTACACTTTGGAATTTTGTGTATTTTTTCGTAGCTCGGAAATCAAAATGGTTTTATTTTTGGCTTATACCTTGACTCGTAACAGGCACATTAGAAAAGTTTTTTATGACTTTTGAAACTTTTTTGTATACAAATGCCTGGGCTTCATTTAACGTGTAATATAAAAAAAATCGTACCTTTTGTATTTTTCTACAATCAACCTATCACAAAAAAAGAGCCTGGTGGTATTAATATTGAAACCTGTTTTTCCGTTAATTACACGGAAAATAAAATACGCTCCGAAAAAAAAAAATAAAAATTTAATGTTTTTAAAAGTATCGTAAAAATTTAAATTTTTATTCTTCCAAAAATCAACAACTAGAAAAGGCTTCAAGAAAAAATGAAAAAAGCTAGGGATGTTCAAAAATGAAAATTATAAAAATCAAAAACCAAAATTTAAAAATTTGCGAATAAAAATAAATAATTGCCCTAAACGTGTTTAAAACGATTTTAGATAACGAAAAATAAAACTTAAATCGAAAATAAAAATTTGGGTATTAGAGGGTTAAGTTCTATTGTTCGAGACGGATAAGAAATCATGTCTAGAGATGTGCTGTCAAAATTGTCACATGTTATTCCTCGTTATTCATAACTGTGACCTATTCATACAGTCAGTTTCAAGGTAAAACTACAGATTTGGATCATGTTCCATTGCTCAAATCTTTACCTGAAAGGCTGACCCTCGAACAACCTCAAAGATACCGTCATTCGTGCGTTCCTCTCAGTGTCGATCCTGACTCACATTTCGCTTATAAGGTATCACGTGCATTCAACTCAACTTCCGCTATCCGCATTGCAAAAAGGTGACCCAACCAAAAAAATCGCACACCCAATAATAGGCCATTATCGCATTCACTTTGCGTTTTTGAACACATGTCTCTGTCTGCTCGTTCAAGACTGCATTGGTGCTCCTTTTCGTGTGGCTCTCGGGACCATCTTCTTCTCGCATATCCTTGCAAGAAGCCGGCCCAATTAAAGCATCTTTGCTTACTGGACGGTTTTGTCGTCTCTGGTTTCCCGATATATATTTATGTTTACGCACAGGTACCTTTTTCCGAAAGGGGCTGAAGTCTTATGGAGGACGCCGGGGATGCAGCCCAAGAGACCAATATCAGGCTAGAACCTGTTTCTTCGCCCATTGAACACGTTAGCCAGCAGCTGCTCTTCTCCGGAGTCCCACACGATCATCCACACAGACAACCCGAGAACTACTATCCACAAGCAAAAACTGTAAAGAAAATGAACTTATGACTCGATCGGTTTACTTTAGAGACGAGCAGCCAGAGCGCTTAAACCTGAACCTATGGATCTCTCCACCGCACACGTTTCACCTTGCTTTTATTGCGTCTTGCGTTATTGGCCTTCCCCGGGTCGTCTTGGCTAGCACAGAAGCAGCAAGCACCGCACAGAGTTTCGATGGGCCAGAATCTTGAACTTTTTTTTTGTTCTCGCATTAGTATCATTTCATACGTTAGATTCATTTCATATATCTAGAAGTTCTGTGCTCGGTAGAGCTATCATCCCAATTTAAGAAACTAAATTAGGATATTGTTAACAACTTATTACATTTCATTTGCCTTAGCAGTTCAGATTTTTTACAAATGAGTTGATTTCACCTGCTTATAATAGAAAAAAACACGTTTCCAATTTTCTTAACCTAACTTAACCTAAACATATAACGCATTGATCGTGGCAATAGAAGATTGTAACTATTTTTACCTGAAGTTATTAATTAATTTATTTGACATTTGTTCCAATGTTCCAACAATGTATATTCTTTGTAACTCATTGGTACTATATCAGGGAGGAAGCTTCAGAATCATTTTCAAAATTTTATTTTAAATTCTCTGCAGAGCTTTCTTCCTGGTATTACAACAGCTAGTCCATATTGGTACAGCATACAACATGACTGGCCTGAAAATTTGTTTAAATATCAAAAGTTTGTTCTGAAGACAAAGTTTTGATTTTCTATTAATAAGGGGATAGAGACATTTAACATATTTATTACATTTGGCTTGAATGCTCTCAATGTGATTTTTGAAAGTTAAATTTTTATCTAGCATGAGCCCTAGATACTTAACTTCACAAATTTATCGAAACCCCTCTCATCGTGACAACATGTCTACTTGAAGGTTTCAAATAAAGAGCTTTTGGTTTATGTGGGAATATTATTAGTTGAGTTTTGGAAGCAAAAATATCCAAACTTTTTTGCAATCGACTACAGATGACACGCAGACTTCGCCCTTTGGCGGAGAGGCCAGTGTCATCCGCAAACAAGGATTTTTAACATCCCTGAGGTAACTCAGGTATGTCAGATGTGAAAATATTGTATAATATTGGTCCCAAAATGCTGCCTTGAGGAACACCAGCTCTTACAGGAAGTCTTTCAGACCTGGAGTTCTGGTAATTAACCTGAAGTGTACGATTTGACAGATAACTTTGAATTATTCTAACAATGTATGTTTGGAAATCAAAGTTTTTTTAATTTACGATCAAACCTTCATGCCAAACACTGTCGAATGCTTTTCCTATGTCTAGAAGAGCAAGACCAGTAGAATAGCCTTCAGATTTGTTGGAACGGATCAAATTTGTTACACGTAAAAGTTGATAAGTCGAATGTCCATGGCGGAATCCAAACTGTTAATTGGCAAAAATTGAATTTTCGTTGATGTGGACCTTCATTCTGTTCAAAATGACCTTTTCAAAAAGTTTACTGATGGAGGAAAGCAAACTGACTAGACGATAGCTAAAAGTTTCTGGAGGATTTTTGCCTGGCTTCAAAATTGGTACAACCTTAGCGTTTTTACATTTGTCAAGAAAATATGCTAATTGAAAACATTTGTTAAATATATCAACTAAGAATGATAAGCTACTTTCTGGAGGTTCCTTGATGAGGATGTACAAAATGCCATCATCGGCAGGAGCTTTCATAGTTTTGATTTTTTTTAATAATAGTTCTCACTTCTTCCAAATCAGTCTCCCAGGAATTTTCGAAAACGTTTTCTTGATTGAGAATAATTTTGAAGTCCTGAGTAACTTGATTATCAATTGGATTAATAAGTCCTAAATTAAAATAATGCGCGCTTTCAAACTGCATAGCAAGTTTTTTTTAGCTTTTTCGCAATTAGTTAGTAATAATTTGTTTTCCTCTTACCATGCCGGTATTGGCTTCTGAGGTTTTTTCAAAATTTTAGATAATTTCCAAAAGGGCTTAGAGCCAGGGTCAAAATTGTGAAATATTTATTTCAAAATGTTTGTTTCTTATTGTGAAAAACGTTTCTTGATTTGTTTCAAATCCTGCCATATAATTTTCATACCAGGATCGCGAGTGCTTTGAAATTGCCTTCTCAGGTTTTTAAGACGGATCAAGAGTTCAAGATCATCGTCTTTAATCACGGATTCAAATTTAATTCACATTTTAGAATTGCAATGCTGCTGGCTTCAACAATGGAATTTGTTAACGTTTCAAGAGCATTGTCAATATCAAGTTTTGTTTGTAAAGAAATGTTAACATCAGCTCAATCAATCAGCTCAAAAATAATTGAAAGTGGAGCTGATAGGATTGATAATCGCTTCATGGGATATTTGAAATGTAACAGGGACAGAATCAAAATCAGCATGAGTGACTAATTGGATACAAAGATAACTAGAGTCGGTTAAGACCAAATCAATCGTAGATGGATTTCTAGAAGAGGAAAGACATGTAGGGCTATCAGGGTATTCATCAAATAAAATTCTGTCGTTGGAATTACTTTGAGAATTATTCCATGACCGATGCTTGGCATTAAAGTCACCAATGCTAAAACATTTTGACTTATTGCGAGTCAAATTTCGCAAGTCAGATTGGAGCAAATTATCTTGCTGTCCAGAGCATTGAAAAGGCAAATGAGCAGTTATGAAAGTAAATTTACCAAGCTTTGTTTCAACAGAAACCCCTAAAGTTTCTAAAACTTTAGTTTCAAATGACGAAAACAGTTGATGTTTCATACGCCTATGAACGATGGTTGCAACTCCCCCACATGACCCCAAGTCGATCATTACGATAAATAAAAAAGTTAGGATCTCTTTTTAGTTTAGATCCAGGTTTTAAGTAGGTTTCAGTAATAACTGCTATATGCACGTTATTAGACGTAAGAAAATTAAACAGCTCGTCCTCTTTACCATTCAAGGATCGAGCCAATTCAAAATATTTATATAATTGTTTATTGGATCCATTAGAAAAACGTAATCCAATAACAATTTGATTAATAAATTTTAAATAAACTAGGACTGCTTCAGTCATAGTGGTGGCTTTGAACATTACATCAATCATTAGATTCATTTGTTCAGTTAGAAAATTAAAATCAGAGGCAGACTTATCACTTGAAGTGGGTACATTTGATGATTTTCCGTTAGAATTTTCGGTAGACGAAGAGGCGGAAAAGAAGTTTCCTGTGGCGGCAGGGTTTTTTTCCGTTTGTTTTCAAACAATTAGAATGGGTACTCATAGTATGAAAAGGGGAGGCGTTCAAATTAACTGCTACGATATCGACAAAGGATTTTCCGTGGGTAGATACATTCGAAATTTAAAGATTCGAACGGCTACCCGACGGACTAAAATTAGTTTTTGAATGAGCATGATTATAATCTTCCTGATGGATATGATTCTTGATCAAGCGATCGTTAACTGAAAAATGAACATTGTTCGATACTCTACCAGGGAAATTCCGGAAACGATCGTTATCATAACGGTTATTATCTTTCATCTGCCTGGCACGAGCCTACGCGAAGGGCAAGCCCAAACATTTGACTTATGATTGCCCCCGCAATTTGCGCATATGAACTTATCGGTATCTTTCTTCACTGGACAGACGTCCTTAGCATGAGAAAAACCTCTGCAAAAAAATGCGGCAATTTTTAGTACCATGACCCCACTTTTGGCTCCGACGGCACTGAGTGGGGTTCTGGCAATTTCCTCCAGGTTTCTGGAAATGTTCCCATTTCACACGGACATCGAACATAAGTCTAGCTTTTTCTGAAGCTTTAGTGTAATTTAGATCTTTTTTGTTAAAGTGAACTAAATCATATTCTTGAGAAAGCCCTTTCCGAACAATGCCAGATTGGGTTCTCTTTTTCATAATGATTACTTGGACTGGGGAAAATCCAAGTAAATCATTCATTCTATCTTTGATCTCTTCAGGTGACCAATAGTCACTTGAGAGACCTTTCAAGATGACTTTGAACAAACGTTTAACTTTGTCGTCATAGGTAAAAAAAATGTGCTTCTGCACTTCAAGATGTTTGAGAAGAAGTTAGTGATCTTTAAGAGTTTCCGGCAAAACGCAACAGTCTCCTTTCTTTGCGATATGGATGGAAACCTTGATCCCCTAATGGAGTCCAAGATCTCCTGCCTAAATCACCCAAATTCGGAACAACTGATCACGATAGGCGGCACTCTTTGCTTCCTCACTTGAATCAAAGAGCCTGGGCTAGAGACTGCTTCGATTTGGTGTTCGGAAAATTTGTATAGAGCTTCGAACTGATTGCTCATTTCGATGCAATTATCAACATTATCCATTTCACCCTTGGAAGAAAGCTCATTCCGGAGAAACGTCCTTTCTTCCATTCTTGCCACGTTTAGTGACAGTTTTAAACCCCCTTTTATGGAAGGAAGTTGTGAATTCAGAGATTCACCCTTCCTTTTGTTTGTAGTTGCAACCATGTTTAGTGAATAAACGAAAGAAGACAAGACCAGGTTTTTTTCCAAGACGGTGTCCAAGAAGGATTACTACCGCTAGCTTTCGCCGACGGGTCCAACGAAAAATCGAAGGCACGGGTCCAAAAAAGGATCGTGAAGGGATCAATAGTAGAAAAAACAGTACTGAAAAGTACTGTTTTTGTAGCACTGAAAAGTACTGTTTGATTGTAGTTAAAAAAAACTTCCAAGACCAGAGAGAATTTGTGTACGCGCAGCACGAAAGTACGATGCGCACTGTGTGTCTGTTTTGTTTTCGTTTATGGCTCGATATCTTCCATGAACGATAAATGTCATGCGTGTTGTATGAATGCAGGCTGATAAATGGGATGAAATTATGGCTCATGTGTCAATGAGTCTCTATACGTGTCATAAAATCTGTTATTCTTTTGACTTTTACTGTGCGCCGTGAGTTGGTGCTGTCTCGCTCTCTCTCACGGACAACTTGAAAGTCAAACGTTTTATAGCATGCATAGGCTCATGATCGTTAAATTTTCCAAAGCCTGTCTAGTGCATTGAGAAGGCAACACAGCAGTTATGAAAGTGTATTTACCAAACTGTGTTTCAAGCTTCAAAAACTTTGGTTTCAAATGACAAAAAAGTTGATTTTATACACCTATGAACGATAATAGCAACTCCACCGCATGCTCCAACCAGGCGATCATTTCGATAAACAAAAAAGTTTGGTTATCTTTTTTTAACTTGGATCTAGTTTTAAAATACTTTTTTTTAATTTAACAATTTGTCCCCTTTACCATTCAAACAACGAGCATTGCAATTCGAAATTCTCAAAATTTCATTTGGATCCATTAGAGAAACGTAATTCAATACCATTTTTTTGTATATATCTCACCAACTTGGACTGCACCAGCCATAGTAGTGGTTTTAAACATTGCATCAATCATTCGATTCAATTGTTCAGCTGAAAAATCAAAATCAGAAGGAAACATGTCACTAGAAGTAGGTACATTTTCTGTTAGAATTTTCCGTTTATGCGTTAGACGTGTTGGTAACAAAATTAAAGTGATTTGTAGCTGCCATGTCGACGATGGAGCTTGTTTAACAATTGGTGAGTTGGACAATTGGTGAGCTCGTTAAATGTTTCTATTCCAAATGAGTGAAATCCCACAATGTTGCAAATTAATGAATTAACATTTACCGCCAACATATTGTTTTTTTTTTTTTTTTTAATTTTCGTCCGAAGACACCATTTCAGAAAATCTACTGAATTAAGTTCACGATTTCGGCCCCCATCGAAACTCTGTGCATCGAGCGAGCGCCCATTAAAGGTTTCACAGCTCCTTCCTTTGCCTCACTCTCTTCTCGCCGATTCTTCGTTCTTGGTCCGGGACATAACAAGTTCAGCAACCGGCCATCGCATCTCTCGGCAGCCTTACTTGATGATCTCAAAACGGTCAAGTCCAATCCCAACGAGCCAACGAGTTCAAATTCAGACCAAAACAATAAGATGTTGGTATAAGGTAACTCTCTTGCTCATCTATGCTCGGTACGTAACAGTGGCAATATGTTTTGCTGGGAAATGATACGGAGCCGTTGAATTGATGAATTTGATTTGGGATTTGGGTTTTAGATGGTATTGGAAGGTTGTTGGCAGCGGTTGGGTACTGGAGGTGGAGAAGAGGGAGTCGCAGAAAGCGAACTGAGTAAATGAGAGTTTTAAGATGAATGAAACCCAACCTGGCAGGATTCGACAGTACGGTTAGATCGGATGATGATTGGGTCCAGTTGAGGGGCGAATGACCATAGATAATTATAAAGTTTTATGTATATCCGTTTTGTGGTAGCGAGGGTATTCCTTTGTTTGAAATATAAACTTGCTTAGCGTGTTGAGTTCATTTGATTGAGGTGCTAAATAGGATAATTGACCAGTTAATGTAGTATCGACAATGTTTTGAACAATACGTAATTATTAAAGTTTGGATTGTAAGCCAAGTTGTGATGTAATGATCTTTGTCATCGTTTTGGCCCAACACCATTGAATGATTTCTCTTTCCTCGTTTTATTATTCATGGGAGTATAAAAAAAATAATCACATATGTAATGAATGATTTTATGGTGCAGTTTGTTTGAGTACAATTAAAGCTTCTATCCGAAACGAAAAGCACAGCCGAAAATGTTCCATTCAACCATATGATTATCATCAGGAGGAATCATCGATGAACAAGACACATGGGATTGAAACTAGGATCCTTTTTTTTAAATGATTGAACAATTATACCTAATATCTTGCAATATATCTTTTTTCAAATGATTATACAACTATACCTAAAGTCTTGCAATATTTGCAGTTAGTTAGTGCTTTGTTCGGTTAGAAGTACTGGATCAGTTTTCAACATTTTTTCTTCTTATCATTACGTTCACCCAATCCATCTATCGATATGAATGCCGAAGTAGTTAAGCATTTTTATTTTTAGATCTACCAAGTATAGTGTTCAATTCTTAGGTATAATTTGACAATAAATAGATATACATGTATGTTCCGTTTTTATCAACACGATCGACCATTTTCAGTTGGCAAAAACGGAACCGTGACTAAATCGGAATAATTTTCTTGGATAAAATACTTTGATTGAAATACTTTCACGGCAGTGGCGCAACCAAGGGGGGGTTTTGGGGGTCAAAAACCCTCCCAGAGCAGATTTGTTTTATAAGATTTATCAAATATATTTTTGAAATTCAGCACTAAAATTCACTAGCACCTGATCAGTAAAATGTATTTACAATTATGTTGTTCTAAGTTGTGGCTTTCTAGTTTGAAGAACTTTAAGGATCTAAAAATCGTAGTTTTCTCAGTTTTTCTAATTAACAAATAAGCTACATATTGTTGAAGAGTTTGTCAAACAAACATGCAGATATGTATGCATATTGATACCGTTTAAAAAGCTGTTTGATGAAAAATTCGATGTTTTGTAAAATCTTACAATTGGCTCAGCATTTAGCCGAATTTTAAGACCTCCAGAGAGCACGTAGAAGCAATTCTTTAGTTTTTAGTGATGACAAATAAAAATCCTAGGAAAGACTAAGGAAGATTGTGGTTCCCATGGGGTAAGACACTCATTAATATTGGTATTAATATCCGTTAATACGGATTAATATATATTATTTTTATGATATCATCGAGTTACCTACGATTTTTCTAAAGACATCTGACAGACGTATCTGGAATTTAAGTCAATGGTGGGGGTTTATAAACAAAAGGCTAGGGATTGTGGATTTTATGTCTTGCCGATCTGACATACCATAGGAGACAAATTGCATCGGAATTGAGTTGCTGAATGGCCCGGAAATCGTAGAAAGATGTGGGGCATTGATGACAATGGAGCTTCACAGAATGTGATGCATCGTAACAGGTGCCAGTCTTCTTCTAGCCAGACTACCAGATGGATGGTGGCATCGAACAGTTTGGTCTATGTTGCATTGGACGGATTTCTCATATATTTTGCTCAGACGATCTGACGATAAACATAACTGGTTTTTTCATATAAATAATCAATTTGCCTTGGCAACTCCGGCAACAGGCAAACAGCAAAACTCCATGCATACTTGATAATCTTCTCAATATCGATATTAATACCATTAATAAATATTAATATTTTAATACTGGACCTAGTGTCCTGCCCCATGGTGGTTCCGTTGATAAGGTGAAAATTACAAATTTTCGTGTACAATCTGCTAATGCCTCAATTTGAAAAAAATAATGTTCATTTGCCTTCGACCAACTGCAGATAATAGTCGCAACGCTTCTTAGTGCAACTTAGGCTGAAAGTTTCTGTTCATTGAAAAACTTGAAAACGTATGCAAGAAACAGAATCAGAATATTGTAATTTCGTTTAACCATTCATATTTAAAACGTGGAATCTAAGACAATATTTGTAAATAATGAAATGTTCCTTGGAACCCGAACGTTTGTTCATACCCAACAAACGTATTTTTGAAAAAAATTACAAAAGATTTCCTTTAAGTATAGTTGTAGTCTTATATAAAAATGTATGCCCTGGGTGGAAAAAAAGATTTCCATCCTTGAGCATGACTTTTGCTGTAATCTGTGAAATTATATAGGGTTGGAGTTAAAAGGAGTGCTCAGAAATGTGTTCTGTAATCTGTTAGACTTACTCACGTCTAACAGATTACAGAACACATTTCGAATTCAATACTAGAAAAGGTACCCAGTTTAAGCTTCACAACAACGTCCTTATTTCGTCTTTGGCCTAAAGGTTACTACTTCTGCTTACGTCACAGAAAATCATTAGTTCATTCTCAAAGTTGTGCTACTTTTCTCCAAACGTCAATTCCGCGAATGTCGTTTCCCCGAACGCCAATTCCTCGAATGTCAGTTCCGCGTGTATCCCGATTCCCAGAATAACCCATTTCCCGAAAAGTATTTGTTCGGTTTTCAGACAGACTGGATCAAGTGTTTTTTAATGGTTTCAGGAAAATTCTTGCACGATTGACATAATTTTTCCGATAGTTGCTTTAACATGCCTGGGTACAATTGTTACAAGCATATTATCGGTGCTTCTGAACTGACAGTATGGTTTGCCCAATCGCTTTTGCTTCTGTTTCTGTCTTCCAGCACATGAATTTTTCAATTTTATTATTGTTGAATTAGCTTTCCGCACATTATTACCTTAAAACGTTATGAGCTGTACCGCGAAAAACCGCAGTTTACCAACAAGCGATGTTGGAGTAGATGTAAGTTAATGCGCTCTCACTCTTAAAATAGTGGTTTGAATTCCCAATCCCACATTTATTTACATTTTGTCGCATTTTTGCAAAGTCGATAAAGAAGATTCGTACCGGTTCAAATTGACGCAAGTCACTTTCATACGGTTTTGAGAAAATTAATTCAGAAGAATTACAACCTGTCTTCTAAAACAGTTTTAAAATGAATCACCTTTTTAACATGTTTTCGCCGTGTATATCGCTTAAATTTTGCATAAAATCAGCTCGCGTTCAAAAACTGGGTAGTTTCTATTATTTTCCACAAAAATAATTATAACAAAATGATAAGCCGTTTCATTCAGTTACTTTCGACGTTTTTCTACCAGTGTATGTAAAATCGGCTCAAGTAGTGTTTTGTTTTGATTCGTGGATAAGTCACTTTGTCTCTCCATACAACGGAGCGGTGAAAGTAGCGGTTGGATTGCGAAAGTCGAAATTCTTACTTACGCCGTTTTGTAATTCCGGAATAAAACGTTTTAAAAGTGAAAAATATAGTTGGGTGGGAGCGGAACGTGTGGAATTTTGTCTACGGAACACGTAGGATCGATAAAGTAAGTTTTTTCACTTTTCTGACTGAAGACTATTTGAATAAGTTTTTGAGAAATATTAAATTTTTCGATTTTGTTCTCTATGTTGGTAAATACGAAATAGTTTGTTGAAGAAATCGGATCGTGAAAAAACGGAACATACATGTACTAATAGATTACTTCTCGGGTTATTGTATGTATTTTTCATGATTTTCTCTATGAATTTATTTTCCAAAGATCCAGATATTGCTCCGAAGATTTCTTCAAGAGTTCATTTTGTGCTTATTTCCCAAGGATTTCTCCAAGCAATTTTACGGGATTCCTGTAACAATGTGGTTTTGATACCTCAAGATCAACTTGTATTTCCCAAAGGATAACCATCAAAATACCTCAGAGGTTCAAACAGGAATTTCTTCAATGATTATTTCAGAGAATTTCCAAGTGAAGGTTGTTCACGGTACAATTGCAACTAGGTGTAACTTGTTTGTCTTTAGTGCGAAATGTTTGAATTTTGAGGATACGAGGTGTACCAGCGCTCAGCTGAAAACCTCTTAAATAAAGACAGAAAAAATTGAGCAACTTTAGTTGAAGTACTATAAGTTTCATTCAAAAGTGTCAAAAGGTTTTCGAAATAGAGTCACAAGATTGAAAAATGCGCGACGAAACTTTGTACATTGTTTTTGAAATTTCAAATCTATTGCTCTGTGCAATAGTGAAAAATCTGGTTATTGTGAGTTGTATTGTTTCCCGTGTTGTAAGACGTCACAGAAAACGTCTGACCACCGATTGAAAAAAAAGGTAAGTGGCAAAACTATTCCCTCTGGAGCGTTAAAGGCGACAGGAAAGTAGTTGAAACTTTCAGGCGTAAACCAAACACTTTTGTCCAAAATACTGCAAACAGTTTGCTTTGGCTGCGATAGGTCAATCATCAGGCTAGACTACGCATGTTTGAAAACCATAAGGCACCAAATTGTAACGACCAGTTACAACTTTAATGTGGACAACTTTCAAGTCCTTCAAGAACATCTTCGAAAACTCAAACAATAAATTTCTATGATTTTTTAGATTTCAAGAAAGATTTACTCTAAGAATACCTTCAGGAATTACTCCAGAGATTCCTCCTAAGATTTTTTCAGAAATTCGACCAATTTTTTTTATGATTCCTTAAAAAATTTTCGAAGATTGTTTCTAGATATTTTCCAGACTTCTTCAGAGCAGACAAATGTCATGTTTTCAGAAATTATTATAGAAATTTTTGAAAAAAAAAGACCTTCATCGAAACTTGTGTATGTTCCAAAGTAAATTTTTATATAGAAAGATCTCTAAAGGAAGTCCTGGACTCTTGATTTCCATATAAATAAATTGCTAAGATTAATAAAAAAATCGCATCTACGGTTAATAGCCTGAAAAGTTTTATAATGGAATTCCTTGAGAAACGCCGGACGGAATTCCTAAAGAAAGTTGTTAGAAATGATCGGAGGAATTATAGGAAACATTGTTGTAGCGTTAACTGGTGTGGAACCTCAACCATTTCAGGATCGCCGATTTTCAACCTTCATAATCTCTCCATAAGGGACTGTCCATTAATTACGAAAGAGAATTTTCAGGGTTTTTCCGACCCCTATGGTAATATTTTTTGTTTGAAAATAAATAATAAATAGTATGGTGCGTATGGAATTTTTCTCACGTGATTCATGAACGGCCCCAAAGTGGTAACACTCCCACGGTGCCCCGACAGATCGTTATTATGTAAAAAAATTGTCCATCAAATCTGAGTACAGGGCTCGATTCCTGAGGTCATTCTGCACCTCTGGACCAATTTAAAAAAAAAATCCCTAGGCGGAATCTCGAGAAATCCGGATTTGAAGTTTTTGACTTAAAATTTCAATATAATTTATATACAAATTACACTATAGCGCCGGGAAAACCTAAAAAAATCGCTCAAAAAGACGACCAAACTGTTCTCAACTAGTATATAATTGTTATAGATGTTATATTTATAAATATTTTTACTGACTTAACTAACCAGAGTGGTTTGAGTATGTTTTTATATGGCTTAAAACAGTAAGCTTAGTTCAATGGAATGAAATCTAAAAAACTAAATTTCAATTTACTGTTGATGCTCTGTTCGAAAGAAGTAAAGCTTTCAATGGTTAATATTGTTAATTTACAGCTTGTTTTACGACTTTCACACTATGTGACCAGCCCACTGAAGTCTGCCATATTTATTTTGCTTAATAATATTAGCTTCTTTATACATATGGTACTACTCTAGATGTATTCGTCTAGTTTTCCACCGAGTATTGTCCTCAGTTCTTTACGTTACAATTAACGTATTCTATATCCTCAACCACAACAGGGTTGTAGAGCATCATTCCCACATGTCAAAATGGAACACTTTTTAACACAGATTAACATCTTTTTCAACAACTTCACACAAATCCCCAATAAGTACTCCAAAGTTTCAACCTCACTGGGAGTCCTAGTTCTTGTCTTACGTTACTTGCTACCATGTACTTTGTTTTGTCATCTGTTTATTGATTTCAAGGTCGCGTTTGACTCAGTGACGCAAATCTATCTGTGGCAGCAAATATTTTAACAATAACTGGGAAAGCTGATTAAGCTGATATATACAATCAAGTGTATAGATAGCATACGAGCTGTAAACTTCGTTTGTGATATTACATAAATTATAAAAAATGCATTTCGAAATTTACTAGTCACCATTACATTCTGTTGTATATACATTTGCTGGCTTTGTAGGCGATGACTTTATTGGAATCGAACGCAGCGGAGTTGAGCGGGCTTTCACTATCTTGAAGGCAGACAACTAAGAAAAGCTTGTGATGCCATTTAATCTACCCAAACGTACATGGTCGCATGAAGAGAAAGAAGCAGGATCAGTTGTGTTGTGCCTGATGCAGTGCTTGATGGGGATGTAGTTGAAATTGTCGAAGAGACTTGGACGTGGGACAATTATGTCTCCCTTGCAGTAAAAACACTTGTTCTGGCTACGATTATCAACTTTTACGGATTACGTAATTAGCTTTGGAACCCGTTACATGCAATAGCAAACTAAATTTCTACACTGTTGCTTAATATAAGCCTATCTAACTTCATCCGTTCTCTCTTTCGTAAATAATTTCGCCATAATAAACACCACTGCAATGCTTCTATCCTACGATATCGCGATGCTTTATCGTAGAAAGTGAACTGAAAAGTTTTTCGAAAATAATAATAATAATAATAGAAGTACATGATAGCAGAGCTAGAGAGTGGGAGTTCAAGTGATGTTGAAACTCGGATAGAACTAGGCATTGAAATTGTTGTAGACTTTGTAAATCTTAGAATACTTCCGACATGTGACAATGATGTTCCCCGAGTAGTCAAAATCATGTTGTGGACGAGAGAACAGAATACGTTAATTTTAACGTAAAGTCAAGGACAATACTCGGTGGAAAACTAGACGTATACCGTGCACCCCTGCTAATTTGAACGATACCTCATGCAAACCATCGGGGTTCATTTTTAATTTGAACTTCTAGTCACCCTAGAAACGTGTTTCTGGTTACCTCTTTCCCTGTTTTGTTTTGATTCTGTGTTCCGTTCCACAGCGTTCCATTTCACTTTACTCCGTTCCATGAGCTAAATGACGTTTGAACCATTTTTAATCTGAACGATGTTCAAATTAGCGGGGTAAAAATTAAAAAGTGTTCAGATTAAATGTGAAAAAACCAACGGGGGTACCCGGTACATCAAAAGTAGTACAAGACGAACAAAGAAGCTAATAATATTAGGAAAAAATATACGGCAGACTTCAGTGGGCTGGTCAAATAGTGTGAAAGTCGTGAAACAAGCTGTAAATAAATAATATTAACCATTGAAAGCTTTACTTCTTTCGAACAGAGCATCAACAGTAAATTGAAATTTATTTTTTTAGATTTCATTCCATTGAACTAAGCTTACTGGTTTAAGCCATATAAAAACATACTCAAACCACTCTGGTTAGTTAAGTCAGTAAAAATATTTATAAATATAACATCTATAACAATTATATACTAGTTGAGAACAGTTTGGTCGTCCTTTCGAACGATTTTTTTAAGGATTTCCCGGCGCTATAGTGTAATTTGTATATAAATTATATTGAAATTTTAAGTCAAAAACTTCAAATCCGGATTTCTCGAGATTCCGCCTAGGGATTTTTTTAAAAATTGGTCCAGAGGTGCAGAATGACCTCAGGAATCGAGCCCTGTACTCAGATTTGATGGACAATTTTTTTACATAATAACGGTCTGTCGGGGCACCGTGACTCCAGAACGAATTGCACTCTTCATGAATTAGTAATGGAACTCGTTGGCTATAGAAAACCGATGACGAAGAGAAAGTGAATCCGAAGTGAGGAATGTTTGGAAAAACTGCATGAGTGTTCTTTGGAAAAACTGCATGAGTAATCTTTGGATGAAATGCATCGCAGGTTGAATTTGTTGACGGATTCCTGGAAGAGTTCTCAATAGATCTCCCCGAATACTTTCTGGATCAATTCCTGAAAATGACCATGAATGAATTGGAAAAGAATCCAATCGAAAAAGCGTAGGAATTGTTGTAGGGGTTTTTTTTTTTGAAAAATCCCTAAACAGATTCCTTCAAAAACTATGGCATAAAGCTTAGTGAATATAGCTTGAGAGATTTTGTTTGGGAATCTTTGTGAGATTTTCCAGAGCAACAACTGGAAAAATCGGTTGAATGATTAGTGGAAAAATAGCTGGATGAAATCCTAGGATACCTACCTACAGCGTAGCGTCACGCCATTGCAGGGTGTATTGTAGAGCTCCATCTTCGTCGGTCTTGGGCGAAACTTCTCCAGTTGCCCCGAACGCAAAGCAAAGGATCATGTGCGACCTTGGGATAATAGTGCCTTTTCTCTGCACACCAGATCTCCTAATAGCACACTCGAGTGCAATGTTGAACAGTAAAATCGAAAGTGCGTCTGCCTGCTTCAACCCGTCTAACGGCACGAACGAGGTTGACACCTCGTCTGCGATCCGAACTAGCGTTGGGCAAATTTGACCAGAACATCGATGTTACTGAATCGATTCGTATTCAATATGGTAAATCGATTCATCGATTTAATCGAATCATTTTAATCGATGTTTTTGAATCGATTCAATTCTCAGGCTCATATAAAAATTTACAAAAAACAAGCTCTCAAAATTAGACTGAAGGCAATTGTATTTGTATATATAATTTCTTCAATTAAATAACGATTGAAATTAAAAATTATACATTCAACGCTTTAAAACTAGGCTTGTGATTCATCAACTCTTTTAAAAATTCTAATCAATTTCATACTTGTGAATCGAAACAAAAATCTAATGAAGAACATCGATTCACTCGATTTTGAGTGATCCTAACATCGATTCAAAAAATCGATTAATCGGAACGAAAAAATCGATGTTCGGAACATCGATTCAAAATCGCCCATCGCTAATCCGAACACTTGATTTTGAACCATCCAGCGTAGAACGTATCAGCCTAATTAGTTTCGCCGGAAAACCATGTTCAGACATTTTCTGCCAAAGCTCATTTCTTTTCATTGAGTCGTACACCGCCTTGAAATCAATAAACAGATGGTGAGTCTGCAAGTTATACTCCCGGAATTTATCTAAGATCATTCGCAAGCTAAACATCTGGTCCGTTGTCGAACGGCCCTCACGAAAACCAGCTTGGTATTCTGCGACGAATGACTCTTCTAGCGGTCTCAGTCTGTTAAACAGGATGCGCGACAGGATTTTGTACGCCGAATTCAGCAGGGTAATTCCTCTGTAATTGGCACACTCCAGTCTGTGCCCTTTCTTGTAAATTGGGCGTATGAGGCCATCCAACCATCCGGTGGGCAATTCTTCGTCCTCTCATACCTTCAGAAGTACTCGGTGGATCGACTGCTAAAGCTCGATCGGGATCTCGTCCTTCCTAGTAACCTTACAGTTCTTCAGCTCGCTGATAGCTTTTTTAACCTCTCCTAAGGTCGGTGGGTCCACAGCTTGATCGTCATCATCAATATTCATCCTGTTCCTCGCTATATTTTCATTTGTCGGGTACCGGCCACAAGCATACGTCTTCTGGCGACATTCTTCATGTCTGTCACTATCTGGCACTCTTCATCGAACCAGTAGTTTCGTCTTCGTCGTTGACCAGTGCCAATCACTGGGATAATCTATAGAAAACATTCAATGTTATATTTGAGGGATCTAAAGGAACTTCTGGAGAGAAAAAAAAAATAGAGACCAAGTATCTGAAAAACGAACTGCTCTGCTACCAGCCCTGTATGATACGAATCTGTCTTTTTAGATTACTAATTTATCCCGGATGCAATGCGATTTTTGTGCGAAATTTTTTTTGTGGGATATAATTCTCTAATTTTACTAAATCCTAATAAAAACTTAAATAATGCTGTTAAGAAACTGTAACTAGTTTGCTAGTTATAGAAATGCTACTTTAGGTATGTGTTGCCGTTCCCAGTTTTCCTTTCATATTGTGAAAAACGTTCTACAATTGACATTTTTTTCACTCATGGGAATATCATATTTGAAGCGATTGCAAAACACACACACATCCCACCCGTTATCGATAATGAAGTCACCTCTTTAATTTGGCGCTAAATTTGCCCAATTACGACCCCGCGACGAATAATCGTTTGTTCACACCATATTTTTTTCGCCACTCGGTCAAACGTTTATAGGCTTAAGCGTTGTTGATCGAACGGCTTGTGCCTCTCCTCGAGTACACAAAAATCGACGGCGGACGACGGTGTCAATGAATGATAATTGTGAAAGTAAATAACGCAGACTAGATATGCCGTGATATTTTGATAGTCGACCGCGCGATCCACGATCAGATCGAAAATTTGGATATTTATTTGTTCATTAATGCACACTTTTCATATTGCTCTATCTCACTAGCTGTCTTTCGCTCTCTACCTTTTTTGCAGATGTTGGCTTTCACGTCTTTACACAACAACTGAACCGACTTGGCCTGGCAGCACCCCCGGCGGGAGGAATTGGAAAGATTGATTGAATCGGACCGGCGTGAAGAAGTAGGAGGCGAAGAAGCAGAAGACAGCGAAGGCGAATTCGACTGGTCCAATGCATGCTGCCGTCGGATTGGTCTCCGGAATCGAGATCACCGTGATTGAATGTTATATCAACGCAGCGACATAATTCTCGTTGCGACCAGCGGAGCACGTGGAAGACGAAAATGCTACTTAAAATCCACGTTTAAGGATCATTTGTGATATCTAGTTTTTAGGGAGTAACGACTTATTATAATTACCTGAATGGGAACATTTTAGGCGGAAAAGAGAGTCGAAGGCACGCTCAATCAACAGCTTATCATCATGACTAGTATAACGTTCAAAACGACAACGACGACCGGTGGAGATGCGAACGGTTGCATTGCGTCAGCGGCGTCGTCCTCATCATCGGCCGTGGCCCTCATGTCGGACAAATCGATAACGATGACTCCGTCACAGCTGGCCTCGGCGACAACGGCAGCAGCCGTAGCTGCTTCCAATCTATTGTCGACGGCAGCGGCCAATCCGTCTAGTGCCCTCTTTGCGGCAGCTGCTGCTGCAGCCACCAATCCTTCGAGTGCACTATTCGTGGCGGCTCAACAGCAGAACAACAACTATCAGAGCAATAGCAGTAGCAGTAGTTTGTACAATAACGATAGCAATAGCAATAATAAAGTGCAGTCTAGTGACAAGCTAAGTAGCGGAAGTAGTAGCAGTGGCGTCGGGAGTGGAGCCAGTGGTACCGGAGAAGAGTACGAACGGGCCAAATACAAGACGCCCCAGGAGGTGATGATGCTGTACATGGATAAACTGACCCAATACGAGCACCATGAGATCTACCAATATCCCAAAATATACTTCATCGGAGCCAATGCCAAGAAGCGGAGGGGTACCAGCAATTCCGAGTACGATAACGAACAAGGATCGTACATTCATATAGCACACGATCACATTGCGTACAGGTATGAGGTGTTGAAAATCATAGGCAAGGGTAGCTTCGGCCAGGTGGTGAAAGCGTACGATCACAAAAACCATCAACATGTGGCACTGAAGATGGTTCGGAACGAGAAGCGATTCCATAGGCAAGCCCAAGAGGAAATTCGAATTCTCAAACACCTACGATCGCAGGACCGTATGAACTCGATGAACATTATCCACATGTACGACTATTTTATATTTCGTAATCATATGTGTATAACGTTCGAACTGCTGTACATCAACCTGTACGAGCTGATCAAGAAGAACAAATTCCAGGGCTTCAGCTTACAGCTGGTTAGAAAGTTTGCTCACTCTCTGCTTAAGTGCTTGGATGCACTGTATAAGAATAAGATTATCCATTGTGATATGAAACCGGAGAACGTGCTGCTGAAACAGCAGGGACGATCCGGTATCAAAGTGATCGATTTCGGCTCGTCTTGTTTCGAGCATCAACGAGTCTACACCTACATCCAGTCGCGATTCTACCGGGCACCGGAGGTTATCCTCGGTGCCAAATACGACATGGCGATCGACATGTGGTCGCTGGGTTGTATTCTGGCGGAACTGTTTACCGGTTTCGCACTTCTTCCTGGGGAAGACGAAGCGGATCAGTTGGCTTGTATTATCGAGCTAATCGGTATGCCACCGAAGAAGATCATAGAAAATTCGAAACGAGCGAAAAACTTCATCTCGGCCAAAGGTTATCCACGGTATTGCAATGTGAAAACCCTGGAAGATGGTACCACTGTGCTAACAGGTGGCTTTTCCCGACGGGGAAAACTAAGAGGACCACCCGGATCTCGTAGTTTGGTAAAAGCACTGAACGGGTGCGACGACCCGCTGTTTCTAAACTTCATCGAACGTTGCTTACGATGGGATCCTGCGTTACGAATGACCCCGGAAGCGGCGCTCAATCACTTCTGGTTCCGGCGGTTGCTGCCTCCTTCGCCCAACGTGGCGACGATCACCACTACCAGCAGTCCTTCCACGTCGAGTAATTGTCAAAATAGCCATATAAACAAGGTACTGAACATTGCGTATGCGTACGCAGATCAGCAAGCATCATCTCTAGTAACAACCTCCACCTGCAATTCGCTGGTTGCATCACACCACGGCAACTCCAGTTCCCTGCAGTCGCTACAATCGGCTTCTCTTACCTCATCGGCGATTAGCATTCCGGCGGTCAGTGGTAGCGTTGGGGCTGTCGGTGGAGTTAGTCTGGTCGGGAGTACCGGGACGCTCGGACGATCCGCTGCCACCACCATCATCGATATTCCCTACAACCCAAACGACAAGAAAAGGCTACTGAATACTTCCCCACAGGCGGCATCCTCGCTGACATCCAACCCCGGGCTGGCGACCACTTCCTTCGTAGACTATGGTAAGTTTAGTTAATTCCTTCTCAAAACTTCACACCCGAGTACCACTCTCACAAAAAACACTGTGCTGCTGCTGCTGCTGTGCGCGCTCGTTCGTTCGCCCGTATCTGGTGTGTCTCATCTCATGAGTTGTTTCCTCCTGTCTGACCTGTACGTAACTACCACCCGATCGACACAACACACATCTATCGCTACCTATTGTTTAACGGCAACCCACACCCCTACCTTCATCATGTGAATCTTACTACCAACGATCATGATAATAAATCCTCGAGCTGTTTAGTGGAGTACCTATAAATAAATGAAAACCCGAATTCAGTACTATAGCATTTAATTCCACTAGAGCTTGTATCCTTTCACAGATACGCGTATATCGCCGTCTTCAGTGTCGTGTATTAGACTCGACTTGAAGAAATGCATCGTATTCACATATTACATACTAAAAACTAAGTATATTTTTTTTTTCAAAGAGAGAAGAGAATTATTACTTTATACCTAGGTTAAGTATGTAATGTGGGAATACGATCAATTTCTTCAAGTTGAATCTAGTACACGACACTCAAGACGGCCTAACAGTTAAGATCGAAATACGCGTATCTGTCAAACGATACAAACTCTAGTGGAAATAAATGGTATAGTACTAAATACGGTTTTCATTTATTTACCGCTAATTCCAACCACTAGCAACTCGTGCCCATGTGTTCCGCGATCTCTCGTCGTCGTCGTCAGTCATTGTTTTGTGATGTATTTTTACGCTGTTTAATTGCTATCTACTCTAAGAACAATATTGTAACCCTATCTCATTACTTATAGACTTCCTGCATAATGTGGTCACTTCCATTTGTTTAAGCTCTTGAATGCTCACATCTCAGTCTAAGTCATTGGCAAATCGGCGCGTGTGCAATCTCCTTAATACCTTCCTAAACTACGCTTAAGTATACATTTCAGTGTGGGCCAAACGTTGTTTCGTATACAGTTTGTCTTGTTGTTGGCATCGGTAGGATCACGATCACTGCTTGGGATTGAAACAATAATTGGTACAGATACCTTATATTTTATAACAACAACTGCTAAACCATTAAAAGTCTCATGTACTAATCAATAGCCATCTGTGCGGAAGAGACAGTTGCAGCAGCAGATTGCATGAAACTGCACCTAACATTTGCATTTTAACAATACGCTTTAGCGATCGCGGCTAAGCCATTAAATTTTCTGGAATTGCAGCAATCGTTTGAAGCGTTGTACTGACCCTTCAATTTTAAATGTCTACTTGGAGTGAATGAAGGCGTCTTTTCGAAATAGTAGACATGTTTGAAAACCGATAGAACTTCATAATGATTTTGAATACATACTATACCAGTATTAAAATCAAGCAAGCATGATCGAATATAATCGTAATAATGATCAAATCATCAAAAACAATCAAAAGTATTAGTTTATTTTCCACCAAAGTTGAAGTAAATGCGTTGCGTTGCGTGGTAAGGGAATATTTCGTAAATTGCATACTGAAAACTGTCATGATATTAACTTTACTGCGCTTATACCAGTTACTTATGAAAAACTATTTTGGATGAAACCGCTATTCACTCGGACTCCAGAGATGTAAAGACATGACAATTTTCTATGCAGGTCACGCCCACCTTCTCCCATCACCGACGCCCTCTTGATGTCAAGGAGTTAGATGATTGGAAAGGGAATAGTCTAGGATTCACTATAAGCAAGCGATACGACCGGATTTAAATTGTTGGAAGTGACGTTGCTAAGAAATTTAATGGCACTCCATACACATTTTTTTTATTTCTTTATTGGTATCATTCCAAATATTACATTCATTTCTTATATCTAGGTGTTCTGTGTTATTGGACAACACTATCATCCTAATTTGGTAAAACAAATTTAAGATTTTATTAACATTTTGTTAACAACATATTACATTTCATTTGCCGTATCAGTTCAGATTTTTTACAGGTGAGTTGATTTCACCTGCTTATAAGAGAAAAAACACGTTTTCAATTCACTTAACCTAATTTAACCTAAACATATAACGCATTAATCGTGGCAATAGAAAATTGTAACGATTTTTGCCTGAATTTATTAATTATTTCATTTGGCATTTGTTCCAATGTTTGAACATTGGATATTCTATGTAGCTCATTGGTCTATACCAGGGAGAAAGCTTCAGAATCATTTTCAAAATTTTATTTTGAATTCTTTGTAGAGCTTTCTTCCTGGTATTACAACTGCTAGTCCTTAGCATACAACATGGCTGGCCTGAAAATTTGTTTGAATATCAAAAGCTTGTTCTTAAAGTTTTGATATTCTATTAATAAGGAGATAGAGACTTTTTACATATTTATTACATTTGGCTTGAATGCCCTCAATGTGATTTTTGAAAGTTAAATTCTTATCTAGCATGAGCCCTAGATACTTAACTTCATCTGACCAATTTATTGGAACCCCTCTCATCGTGACAACATGTCTACTTGAAGGTTTCAAATAAAGAGCTTTTGGTTTATGTGGGAATATTATTAGTTGAGTTTTGGAAGCAATAGGAGAAATCTTCCATTTTTGCAAGTATGAAGAAAAAATATCCAACCTTTTTTGCAATCGACTACAAATGACACGCAGACTTCGCCCTTTGGCGGAGAGGCCAGTGTCATCCGCAAACAAGGATTTTTAACATCCCTGAGGTAACTCAGGTATGTCAGATGTGAAAATATTGGTCCCAAAATGCTGCCTTGAGGAACACCAGCTCTTACAGGAAGTCTTTCAGACCTGGAGTTCTGGTAATTAACCTGAAGTGTACGATTTGACAGATAATTTTGAATTATTCTAACAATGTATGTTTGGTAATCAAAGTTTTTTAATTTTACGATCAAACCTTCATGCCAAACACTATCGAATGCTTTTCCTATGTCTAGAAGAGCAAGACCAGTAGAATAACCTTCAGATTTGTTGGAACGGATCAAATTTATTACACGTAAAAGTTGATGAGTGATCGAATGTCCATGGCGGAATCCAAACTGTTAATTGGCAAAAATTGAATTTTCGTTGATGTGGACCTTCATTCTGTTCAAAATGACCTTTTCAAAAAGTTTATTGATGGAGGAAAGCAAACTGACTAGACGATAGCTAAAAGTTTCTGGAGGATTTTTGCCTGGCTTCAAAATTGGTACAACCTTAGCATTTTTACATTTGTCAAGAAAATATGCTAATTGAAAACATTTGTTAAATATATCAACTAAGAATGATAAGCTACTTTCTGGAGGTTCCTTGATGAGGATGTACAAAATGCCATCATCGGCAGGAGCTTTCATAGTTTTGATTTATTTTTAATAATAGTTCTCACTTCTTCCAAATCAGTCTCCCAGGAATTTTCGAAAACGTTTTCTTGATTGAGAATAATTTTGAAGTCCTGAGTAACTTGATTATCAATTGGATTAATAAGTCCTAAATTAAAATAATGCGCGCTTTCAAACTGCATAGCAAGTTTTTTTTAGCTTTTTCGCAATTAGTTAGTAATAATTTGTTTTCCTCTTACTATGCCGGTATTGGCTTCTGAGGTTTTTTCAAAATTTTAGGTAATTTCCAAAAGTGCTTAGAGCCAGGGTCAAAATTGTGAAATATTAATTTCAAAATTTTTGTTTCTTATCGTGAAAAACGTTTCTTGATTTCTTTCAAATCCTGCCATATAATTTTCATAGCAGGATCGCGAGTGCGTTGAAATTGCCTTCTCCTCAGGTTTTTAAGACGGATCAAGAGTTCAAGATCATCGTCTTTAATCACGGATTCAAATTTAATTCACATTTTGGAATTGCAATGCTGCTGGCTTCAACAATGGAATTTGTTAACGTTTCAAGAGCATTGTCAATATCAAGTTTTGTTTGTAAAGAAATGTTAACATCAGCTCAATCAATCAGCTCGAAAATAATTCAAAGTGGAGCTGATAGGATTGATAATTGCTTCATGGGATATTTGAAATGTAACAGGGACAGAATCAAAATCAGCATGAGTAACTAATTGGCTACAAAGATAACTAGAGTCGGTTAAGACCAAATCAATCGTAGATAGATTTCTAGAAGAGGAAAGACATGTAGGGCTATCAGGGTATTATATTGAGAAATATAATGAACAGAATTCATCAAATAAAATTCTGTCGTTGGAATTACATTGAGAATTATTCCATGACCGATGTTTGGCATTAAAGTCACCAATGCTAAAACATTTTGACTTATTGCGAGTCAAATTTCGCAAGTCAGATTGGAGCATATTAACTTGCTGTCCAGAGCATTGAAAAGGCAAATGAGCAGTTATGAAAGTAAATTTACCAAGCTTTGTTTCAACAGAAACCCCTAAAGTTTCTAAAACTTTAGTTTCAAATGACGAAAACAGTTGATGTTTCATACGCCTATGAATGATGATTGCAACTCCCCCACATGACCCCAAGTCGATTGATTGGTATTGATCAAGCGATCGTCAACTGAAAAATGAGCATTGTTCGATACTCTACCAGGGAAATACCGGAAACGACCGTTATCGTAACGGACATTACTGTTCATCTGCTTGGCCGAGCCTTGACGACTCGCCTACGCGAAGGGCAAGCCTAATGACTTATGATTGCCTCCGCAATTTGCGCATGAACCTATCGGTATCTTCCTTCACTGGACAGGCGTCCTTAGCGTGAGAAGAACCTCCGCAAATCATGCATTTAGCATCCATGCGGCAATTTTTTGTACCATGATCCCACTTTTGGCACCGACGGCACTGAGTGGGGTTTTGGTAATTTCCTACAGGTTTCTGGAAATGTTCCCATGTCACACGGACATCGAACATAAGTCTAGCTTTTTCTGAAGCTTTAATATTATTTAGATCTTTTTTGTTATGGTGAACTAAATAATATTCTCAAGAAAGCCCTTATCGATCAATTCCAGATTGGGTTCTCTTTTTCATAATGCTTACTTGGACTGGAGAAAATCCAAGTAAATAATTTATTCCATTTTTTAATCTCTTCATGTGACTTATAGTCACTTGAGAGACCTTTCAAGACGACCTTGAACAAACGTTCAGTTTTGTCGTTATAATTAAAAAAAAAGTGCTTCTGCTCTTCAAGATGTTTGAGAAGAAGTTCACGATCTTTAAGAGTTTCCGGCAAAACGCGACAGTCTTCTTTCTTTGCGATTTGGAAGGAGACCTTGATTCCCCTAATGGAGTTTAAGATCTCTTGCCTGAATCCCCCAAATTCGGAACAACTGACCACGATAGGCGGCACTCTTTGCTTCCTCACTTGAATCGAAGAGCCTGGGCTAGAGTCTGCTTCGAATTGGTGTTCGGAAAATTCGTCTAGAGCATCGAACTGACTTTCCAGCTTTGGTTATAGATTCTTGCTTCAGAAGCTTCTTTAAACGTCTTTTAAGCGATTGTTTCAGATATTTACCCAAGAGAGTTCTATTTGAAATTTTCCATGGAATCCTCTTGAAATTACACAGGAAGTTCTTTTACAATTACTCTAATAGAAATTCCTCCTATGTTTCTCCATGAATCCATGAATCAACAAAGTTTTCGGCAAAAAGATAACTATAACTGAAATTGCAATCTGCACTAATAATTCTTATTGTAGTTACTTATTACCTTCGAGAACGTCTATATTCGTAGTTGAAATTTTGCTCATGTAAATAAATCTTAGTGTATTTCACTCGTTCTTGTATTGCGCACGGCTGTACTAATTATGCTTCTTCGTTCAACTCTTCCACCATTTAACCTACCCGTTTCATGATTTCAAAATTCGAAAACTGTGTAACCGTCTTTGTACCGATTGTTTCGTTTTCCAATTCGAACCCCAAAAGCAGTGGTCGTCATCGATTGAGAATCGCCGATGGAATCCTGTCCATGTCCTGTCCATCAAAAAAAGCCTTTTTCGTTTCGTGTCAACATATCCTTTTGCTCCGTACTGCCAACAAACAATTACTGTATTCACACAACCCCACTCTCATCCAGGAACGATGGAACAGAGAATCAAAACTAGATACGTTGAATGTTTGTAAGATGATGTGGGGACACTCAGTGATCGGGTGGTAGTCGATCGACAGCAGCCACGAGGACGATCTTCGCGAGAGAGTGAGAGGCGCACAGTTCGAGCGACGAAGTCCCAGCAAATAATTAATAACCGAAAAACCACTCTATGAATTAGGGGAAAAGATCTAAGTAGAAGCGAAATAAGCGCAAAAACACTCATTAACTGATAGGTTCTAGAATGCGATAGCGGCGCTCTGGGAGAGAAAACGAAGGGGAGGTAAATCAATTTATACTAAGCTGATGATAAATTAATTTAATTTGCTATTTTAGAGGATAGGTAAATAATTTAGCAAAATGTGACGACGGATGAGCGAAAACAAAAAAGGAAAAGAAGACAAAGAAGAAACAAATGCATGATTAAACAAGGCGAGATTTTTTCAAAACCAAGCAAAAAAACAAAGAAAAAGTATAAAAAACTCTATCGGTTAAAAAGTATAGTTGGATGACGCATTACGGCAAAAAAACTGTATTTAAAGGTACGAAGATATCAACGCGAATCCTTTTGAACTTTATATGACGAGGGAGATAATTGTGAAAGAAGGGAATTTTGTAACGGCTTACGTAAACACTAATCACAAGTAGAAACAAAAATAAAAAAAACTGCGAACAAATATCGAGCTAAAGCTGTGTGCATAAAAGTGCGAGAGTAAATCAGTAGGTTAGTGCTGTGCGATTGTGACTGAAAACATAAGAAAAAGATGTTAGGCTTGTTGTTAGTACTTTATAATTCCACACGAACACCCGCTTTAACGAAAATATATCATTGAGGTAGACAGAAATTGACATTTGTAGAAGATCTTGATTTTATTGTTGAAGGCTCAAGAATATCCAAAATGATTAACTAAAGATTGAAGATTGAAATCACGATTCTCAACTTTGCAGAGTCGTATCTTGTAAATTGATTGCTTAAATTTGAACAATGCTTCAAAATCCAAGCAAAGGCTGTTACTATTCCCATGTCTGTATGGACTTCAAAACCGAAGATTACTGTAACCAGAAAACTTGCAGCTCTGTCAACAATCAGGAGATACTGATAGCAGCGCATCTCACGTGTTGGAGAAATATTAAAAGACAGAGCTTCCAAGCCTTCTCGTGATGGTGGTCTTCGTCAAAACCCCTATTAGGAATAGTCAAATCGATGCATTCTTTTTCGCGCTGCCATGTCTATATATTGTCTTCATCTGCCACGGACCACTCCGATTACACGTTGTGCAATTCCTAGAGCTCTCTATTGGTAGAACTTTAGTTCAATTCCCATTTCGGTATTTAAGTTTGCGTGAATTGCGTTTGCGTTTGTTAGGCTAACAGCTTACTAAAGTTCCATTTGTCAAGACGAGGAGAGTGACGACGCACACTGTCAGAAGTAGACTTCTAAAACTAATATGTAACGGATACAAAGAACAAGTTGTGAGAATAATACGTGTTTAGGGAAAATTGATACACATGATTTTATAATAAAATGGCATAATAAGGCACAGAGTAATAGTAAACAAATCACGCGAATTCGAAAAAACGGTTATACCGCTTCAGTCAACAACTACTGTCGTTTCTTCGCTTTAACAATTATATGTTTTGTCGTTGGTCCAACTTTATACCACTAAGTTGTACCCGTTTCCAAGACGCTCGGTTGGATAGTCGCCATCTTGATGTTGGTGACCTGCTTGAAGTGTTTCGTACATCCTGGTTCAGGTCCTCAACGTGATTTTGACGCTGTCGTCATCTTGCTGACGTAGTACGGAGGCCACAACTTAAGGGGTCATGATACGCCTTTCGTCTTCACCTGAACCGTTAATGTTCCCATCTCTTTTCTTAAAAAACAGACCTGCTTCAGAACGGCTAAGTCCTTATAGTACATTCATATTATTGCAAGAGACGCTGCTTGTTGGTAGTGGTCATCAGGACACCCAGGGATTTGTTTCATGTTAAAAGGTATGGATGCATAATCGTAGTATCCCCGATAAGTATACCCGTGGAATGGAGCTTTTACAAGAAAATTTTGCCACTCCTAGAAAGCGAATATCTTAGACTTCTCCGGCCAAATCTGGATGCCGAGCTTCGTGTCCTTAACACCGCCCTTGTTGTTAATGCGCAGCTTGATTATGATTCCACAACGCTTGTCCTAACATCTAGATAAATGCCCAAATACTTCCACATAGTTTCATGCGAGTGTAATGTAATCCTCCGAGCCATCAGGTTTAGATCTTTGTTCAGTTCGGGTTTTGGGCTGGCCTCCAGATGGTCTTCCATAGGGATCCACCACTTGAATGCATGCCCACTTCGCAGATGAACAGCCGGCAGTGTCCATGGTATCGTCTGCCAGCTTAATCCTCTTTGGTTGCGCAGGATTGTGTTGGAGGTGGAGTGCGAAAAGATGGAACAGCTGTATCGTTCTCAAGAAACGCGTAAGTTCTACAAGAAACTCAATGCATCTCGCAAAGCCTTTGTGCCGCGACCCGAAATATGCCGGGATAAGGATGGAGGTATCTTGACGGACGAACGTGAGGAGACCAATGAATATGCTAGGTAGGGTTGTTGTGTAACCAACCGTGATCAAGTTCGGAGTCGTGGCTCGCCAGGGTATATAGTCCAGACAGAAGCCACTGATGCTTCCGAACATCTAGGGGTGTTTTGAGATGTAGACATACAACGTTGTAGGCTGAGGAGTTTCTGCTGAGGAACAGGCGCACGATTCGAACTTTCTCAACACCTCAACCGGCGCTTGCGACCTTGTCTGACATGTTCCATCAATATTGTTGGTTCAACGTCAGGCAGCCAAATGCGGTGCTCACGCAACTCTAAGCGATTGCTGTACACTTCCGAATACCCTACAGCATATGCAGAGGTGCTGCCGGCTGAACTGCCTTACGCCCGGAAAGGACGTAGAGGTCGTTGGACTGACGTAGGAATTGTTCCTGAACCAGATCTTCCTACTGGGCCCTATCGGGTCATCATCGCGTCGGGCATGTTCTATAAGCCTTCAGTTTTCGAGGATATCCTTGTGACGGTTTCGTCCCTTCCAATCTCCAGGCGAGGTGTCTTTCTCCTATCAGAAACGAAGCTCGGACTGGTGTATCGAAACTCTGCTGAAAAAATGGGCCCATACCTCAAGTGTAAATGCCCTTGTTTGTGGCGTTCAGAAGCTATTCGTCGGCCATCTGTCGGGGACGATCAGCACAAAGGAGCTTCAAGTCTATTGTTCAAAGTACGGGCAAGTTCAGTCGTCGACCGTTATCTACGACACGACAATCGGTTTGAGCCGTGGGTATGGGTTTGTGGTGACCAGTAATCATCCTTCATCACTCCTCCTGAATGAACGCCAAGTCTAAGGCGTCAGTCCAACTTCATAAATGAACTTCTGCATTCCTGTAGGTCCCAATGGTTTAGTTATTGTTCAGTAAATTTTCGACCCCGCTAGTTCTCTCTGGCGTTGCAAAGCTGAGACACCCCTGGTTATCTTCGAAGACGATGGTTGCTTTACCTTCGGGTTCTCCCAACTTGGAAAACAGCCATCTGCGCTGAACGGTCTCTTGGCAAGCCAGCGAACGAGTCTTATACTCGGCTTCAATTGATGAAAGAGCGACAGTACTCTGGCACTTACTGACCTAGTTGATTGGACCGCTCCCATAGAAAAGCTATCTGATCCGACTATCCTTCTCCTGATCCCAATAGAGATCGCCAAGCAATCCGACGCTCTACGATAGGTCAGGCCGAGGCTTCTGCGCTGCGTCGGATCATCGAATCTTTTACTGTCTTCGTTAGCTAAAGTATAACTAGGATCCATCGCTGTCTTGAAGGGGCAACATTTCTCCATGATGAACTTGCCGAGCAAGGTACGCTGACAGCTATGAAGTGTAGAAGCGTCCCTCTTTCCCAATCTCGTATCCCAAGAAGTGTCGTACAAAGCCGAGCGAAGTGACATCGAATTTCTCTCGGAGACTCTCGTAAACTTTGTCTATCTAGGTTTCATTTGTGCCACCTATCAAGTCGTCTACGTAGATCAAAAGTGATGACTGCCGGCTTCTCGTATCGTGTGTAGAGACATGGATCTGCGGTGCTTGGTTTGAACTTCAGTTCGAGTCCGGTTGTTGGTAAGAACAATTTTGTTGGACTGACTGTGTACAGGTTCACGTACTCCGATCCATCCGTGCATACCAAGCAGTTGGAAAATTGGACAGTTATCACCCTGTAATTTTTAAATTAGAAACATGTTTGCTAATTTTATCGCTGGGCATCAATTGGTAGGTAGTCCATAAAGGGCAAAATTATTGCGACACCGAAAATGTCATGCCAATTTTCTTATAATGTTTAGAATCAAACCAAAATTTTAGGGTAGTTTTATACATATATTTACTTCAAAAATCAAAAGGAAAGTTAATCGATGAAGCCTTGAAATTGAAATGCATTTTCATGTCCTTTGGAACAAAATGGACAGATTTGGCCTCATATCACTCCAGGATACTTTTAGAATAGTGGCATGATACCAAATCTGGCCAAAATAACGGAGCTTCGTCGTGCTGCTGCAAGAACGGCAAAAGGCGCCTCTCGAGATACTCAGATTTGTAGATCTCGCCATTTACTGTGCCCTTTGTCACGAAAGGCTCACTCCTCAGTCCGCTAGAGCAGATGGCCTGCCATATGAGATATTTGGAGGTGAACTTCGACATTTTCTTCTTCTTAAATCTGTCGTCCACATCGGACTTGCTCTTGCCGATGAAAAACTCCAACCTCGGAATTTGCTTAAAATCGGCTTTTATATACGTTTCGTCGTCCATCACACAGCAGCCATGTTTGGGAAGTTCTGTACCTTGTATGTAAGTAGTCCTGCTCTCTTTTTTGCGTCCTGGACGTAGCTCTGCGACATGTCGATCTTTTTAGTCAAATCACGGCTTGAGACGTTGGGATTTGCTTTAATCATCCGCTTCACCTTTCCCTCCGTCTTTTTGTTCTCCGGTCCCGGTTTTCTTCCAGCTCCTTTGCCGTGGTCCAACGTCAACCGCTCATGGAATCGCTTCAACACTCTGGAGACGGTTGAATGGTGAATGTTCAACATTTTTCCCAACTGCCGGTGCGACAGATCCAGGTGTTTGGAAAGAATTTGTTCTCTCGACTCGCGTTGGTTCACCTCCATTTTCGTTGAATCAAAAAACACGACTTCGTGTTTGACAGCATGTAGACAATACACATCAATGAGAAAGTGTGCAAAATTTGGTTGATTTTTACCTAATGGTAGAAAAGTTATGCCCTGTTGAATGTGTCACAATAATTTCGTGTTCGCCCTTTAGTCTTGGATTTCAGCCCTATGAAACCTAGGTCTTCATTAGGAAATCTAGTGTCAAAGTATGTAGTCCCTCTGTCAGGAGAATGGAAGTGTCTGCGGCTCGAGCAGTAAAATGGCGCACCTTGGTAGCAGAAATGAAAAATCCGCCGGTATAATTACTGTTGTTGGAGTTGTTCATCTATATGTTGGAATCACAAACAGGGCTATCCATTAACCACGTGGTTATTTTTTTTATCGCATTTTCAGACCTCCCTCGTGGTCTTTTGTCCACACAAAAATTTTCAAATTTGTGTAGACCATGGTGTTTTTGTTACGACCTTCGACTAAGCCCCGCTTCCGCAAGGGCCTCCACCGACCTCCCCAAAAAAATGACCACGTGGTTAGTGGACGACCCCAATGATGATTGATAAAAAACAAAAATGCCCCAATTGTACATAAAATTATGTGAGGTTTTTTTTATCAGAGGCACTCTGACTTGTTGAATTGGGTGTTACTGTTCGCGGTACTATGTTTCAAATTGATAATCGTTCTAGCTGTTATGTCTGTGCTATTACTGAATACCAAACAGAACAGACACATCACACTACCGATGTGCAAGAACAACTTAAGATGACACAAAATAAACCAGAATAGGAATCCAGTATATATGTAAGCGAAACAAACTGCCAATAAATAAGAATAGTGAACAAAACAGTAGATCACTCTTCATCCCTGACTAGAGACTAGAAAAAAAAACAGTCATACAAGCTCACCACAGCATATTCATAGATTTCTATGTCAACCAGGACAAACAACTAACCATTCTGCTAACGTAATATACACAATATGAGCTAATATAACCTCTTACGAACACACCTACACCCATTCACAATCACCTTGATAGAAGCCAACTTTCTGCTCCCCAATAAACGCAATAACCTACCAACACACATCTAGATAAATGCATCTTTGTACTTGTAGTAGGCATCACACTCTTGTATACAATCAATACTTGATATCGTACTGACGAAAAGAATAACATTGTTTCTCGCCTCAAAGTGAGCTATGAACACGATTCATACCTTTGTATATTCCAGAACTTTATAATTTAAATAGTGTTCATTTTTGTAAAAAATCCAACGACAGGAAGTAATGCTACAGTCATCCCACTCACTGATAACCATGATACGTGTACAGAAACAACTGCACTCATTCAAACACACCTCCATGCATATTTTTGACTACTGTTGTACAGATATAGCTGAAATTTGATCGCCAAAATTAAACTCTCCATCCTTTTCCATTAGTTTGTATGTGTATTCTAGTTTTGGATCACCTCCCGTCTGATATGTGTTATAGTGTAATGGTGTCGCACGATGGAAATATTTCTTCTTTTTCTCACACGCAGTTTATTTCTCGCACCCACACATACACACAAATGCACACTTTTTATTTGACAAACTCACACACACACCACCACATAACCGAAAGCATACGAAGAGTAAATTCGCGAGTACGAAGTAAAACACTGTACATTTTGTCGCCGAAAAAGTAAACTGTGTAGCCCTCTAGCTTTTAAGTTTCATTGATGGATGAAAATATCGTTCTCTCACTGCGCGATCGAATTCTACACTAACCAAAATGATGATGCTAAATCGCAAGTAAGGAACAAAACAAAAACATGTGAAAATGAAACATAACAAATGGACTGTATTACTAGTAGACGTAACATATAAACAAGTAAATATTTGTAGATAATGAAAACAAAATAAACAAAAAAAAAAACGAAACAAAAAACGCGAGTCAAAAAAATAAACAGAAACTTCCAATCTTGTGTAACACACGCACCTCAGCTTATGAAATGAATAAAAAAGTGAATCACAAGGATGCGGCAATTGTTTTTTACATTCAAATAAACTACTTTAGATTTATCGGTTTGTCTTTCCGAGACTTTGTTTTCCACTTCCGCTGGACGCCTGAAAATTCCTTACAAAGGATCTTAATGTTTGAAACAGACGGAAATACTCAGCAAAAAGGTAATTTAACCGTATTTTTCGCGCCCAACTTGCACAATTTCGAAATGTTTCCTATTTTTCCACTGCAAAACCCGATGATAGTTGAAAACGACAGGAATGCAAAAGAAAATGTATAGAGTAAAGTTGTTGTGTAGAGAGATCACGAGCTAAAACCACCCGTACACATACCCAATAGTGTAATGATAAAATTGCATACCAACACACACACACAAACATAAGAAGTAAATCACACTGACACAGCCACAAAACACAAAAACACAGAAAAAAGTAAGCAAAATAAAGAATAAACGCGCGCATAATGTATTGCGCGTTCGACGCGAGACAGAGAGACATTATTAGTTTAGCTACAAAACTAGCAGCAATTGATGCAAGAAAGTGAAATGATAATGATGATGAAAAAACCTGTATTGTAAGTGAAGCAAAAAGTATGTATAGAGAAAAATATATGTCGGATGAAAACAGTAAAAAATCGTTGAAAAAATAGCTTCCGGCAGTTTGGTTTACAATGGTCATATCCGAAAATTTCCCTGAGGACTATCTATAGAAATTCATAATTTTTCCTGAGAAAAATAATAAAAAAAGACAAGCTGATGTAATTTTTGGAAGGTTTCCTGTAACAATATCATTTCAAACATTTAAAGAAATTTCTAAGTCTGTCCTACCTTTTCAAACCACGCTTCGAAGTTTCAGAATCAATTTTGAGCAGCGGGCCATTTTTTCCGGTGTACAATAAAGTTTTTTTTTCACTGATGGTGGTATAGTAAAATCGAAGATAATACGCGATTGGCGTATTAACTTCGATGGAGCTTACCACCATGAGTAAATTTCTTTACATTTTATGCAGCTCACAGACGCTCAAACGGTTTGACCAACATTGACTCCGCCCCAAGTTAGTCAAACCGATTTATGTTGCTGCAACCGTTTGACCGACTGTCAAAGTTCTTTACAGCAACACCCTATTTCTTCGTATGTTTTGAATGCTCTCGGCAAGTGAATATGTGATTGTTATTATTTTCGATTTCTGTGGCTGTGGGGGTGATTATTTCTACCGCAATAATCGTAGTGAGGAAGAGCAGAACTTTCAGGATTAAAGTACCACAAGAAATGGATATTGATGAGGAATTCCAATTAAAATTTGCACGAAGTTTTCCGGCAAAACTCTAAGATTATGAGCGAACTCTGTCAGGGATTATTCTGAACAGTCATCGATATGATGGCTATGGCAATTTCTTCAAAGATTCTATCCAGAGTCTTTAGTGGTTTCATCTAGTTATTCTACTTTGAAGTCTTTCCAGGAAACCATTGGTTGTACTCGGGATTGCACCAGAAATTCTTCCTGGGATTCTAACAGAAATTTCGTCTATTCGTCAATTCGTCTAGAAATTTATCCACAAATTTACCCAGAAATTCCTCCGGCGAAAATTCTGCAGGCATACCTTCAGGTGGCTTTCTTCCAGAGATTCCTTCAAAGGTTCCACTACTAATTATTGAGGATTTTCTCCACTGATTCCTTCAAAGATCAAAAAAAAAAATCCTCAAGTGATTTCTTCAGTAATTTTTCAGATTTTACTCTAAGGCTGGATTCAAGAATTCTTCCAGAGATTGATATAACAATTCTTCAAAGATTTCTTAAGGAATTCCTCCAAAAGTTATATCCAAGGATTCTATCATTATTCGGGAATCACATAACGAATTCTTTCAGATACTTCTTAAAAATAAATAACCAAAAATTCCCGCAAGGATTTCACCAGAACTTTTTTCAGGGCTTCTCCTAGGAGTCATCCTTAAATTCAACCAGCAGTTGCTTCAGAAATTTCAAAAGGAATTTCTTCGGCGATTCTTCATTTTTTATACAGGGATTTATGTAAAAACTTTCCAAGGGATTTATTCAGTGATTCATCCAATGCTTCCTTCAAGAATTCCACCAAAATATCCTCCAAAGATTGATTTAGGAATTCCTCCAGCGAAACTTCAAGATTTTCTATACAGATTCTATAAGGTTTTATGTTTCTGCGATTCTACCAGGAATTTATCTAGAATTACTCAATGAATTTCTCCAGGAAATTCTCTGGTGATTTCTTTAAAGGTTTCACAATAAATTGTTCCAGAAATTTTCCAAAAAAATCCTTCAAGGGATTCAACCTGAAGACATTCAGAGAAGTGCTTTGTTTAATCCTCTGCGTAAATATGAGTGGAATCCCTGGAAGAATGATCTTTGTAGCTGCCTTCCTAATGGGATAACTAGAGTAGAGAAAGGAAGAATTTCTAGTTCAATCCTTCGTCGAATTCCTGGTCGATTATCTCACGGATATATTGGTGGTTTTTAAGAAAAAAAAAAAAAAAAAATCTTGTGAGCTTGCGGATTTTTTTTTTGTTAATATTTTGGAGGAATTTCTGATAAACCTTAAAAAACTGTCGGGAAATCCTAGTCAAACCATTGAAGTATTTTCTGGTAGAACTTCTGACGTAGCTGTGGTAGCTTTTTTGCGGAATCTAGCAAAACTCTGGTGATATTCCCAGTGTTCACCCTGGAAGAACTCCTGACGAAATTCCTTTAAAAAATGGTGAAAAAAAAAAAAACTGATGAAGTCTATGAAGAAACTACTGATGGATTTTAAATAGGATTATTTGAGATTATCTTGGTGGAACCATTGGAGGATTTTTTCCGGAATGTTTTGGAAGAACCCCTAGAGGATTTTTTGAATTTCCGGTAAAATTACCGGAACGTATTGGTGAAGTTTCTGAAAGAATTTTTAGTGAAATCCCCATGAAAATTTCAGCTGAAATCCTTGCAGATTTCCCTAATTGAAATCATGGAAAATTACCTGGGCAAATTCCAGATGCAATCCATGGACGAACCTCTGGTGGAATCCTTAGGAAATCCCTGGAGGATTGTTAGTTGGAATTCTTAGAGATAATCCTTGCGGAAACTTCCTGGTGGAATCACAGAAGGAATTCTCAGAGGAATCCCTGAAGGGTTCCTTTTTCAAATCCTAGCAAGAACTCCTCATAGAGTCACTGGAGGTTATACTGGGGGATTCCCAAATTATTTGTGAAATCTTTATAAGAAATTTTTAGTAAAATTGCTGGATGAAATCCTGTAAACCCCCAAGAATCCCTGGAGAGGTTCCGCGAGAAATTCCGGAAGGAATTTCTAGAGTAATACCGGTGATAAAAATCCTTATAAGAAATTTCTGGTAAAATCTCAGGAGAAATTCCGGATAACCCTTGACGATCCTTGGAGATATTAATTCCTTGAAGAATATCTGGAGGCATCCCTTGATTAATTCCGGGAGGACTCATTTGAAGAATTCTCTCTAAAAAGATACCCCTGAAGGAAAATTCTGGTAGAATCCATTCATAAATTCCTCGAAGAATCCGTAGCACATAGCCTGATGAAACCTAGAATAACCCTAGAGGAATTCCTGAAGGAACCTTTAGAAGAATTCCTGATAGAATTTCTAACAGAACTTCTGATGGAATATCAGAAGCTGTCCATGATGGAGTCCCAGGAGGACTTTGTAATGAAATCTAAGAAGTATTTCGAAAGGAATCCATGGAAGAACTTCTGATGGAATCCCTGTGAAACTCCTAATGAAATCCAAAGAGAAACTTTTGATGGAATTCTCGGAAGAACTTCTGACGTAATCCCTGGTGTAATTTATGACGGAATTCCCAGAGAAACTCTTGATAGAATTTCTGTAGGAATACCAGATAGAATCTGTGAAGGTAGAATGCAGAAACTTATACTATTTTTGAAGGTATTTCTGATGAAATCATTGGAAGAATAAATCAAATCCCTAGAAGGACTCCTAATGTAATCCCTAGAGAAACTCCCGCAATAATCCATAGATGAACTTCTGATGTAATCCCAACTTCCAATAGAATCTCCGATGGAACTCAGGACGGGATCATTATAGGAATTCCTGATAAAATCCCTGGAGGGATTCCTGATAATATGTCTGGCGGAACTTCTTATAAAATCCCAAGAAGAAAACCTGATGGAGGAATTCCATCCCTGATATGATCTCTAAAGAAATTCCAGGTGCAATCACCGAAGGAACTCTTGATGGAATGCCCAAATAAACTTCTGAAAGAACCCCTGTAGGAATTCCAGGTGGAATCTCTGAAGGAGCTCTTGATGGAATTTTTACAGAAACTTTTGATAGAGTCCCTGGAGGAATTCTAGGTGGAATATCTGAAGGAAATTCTTATGAAAACCTTGAAGGAACTCCTGATTGATGTGTTCCCCAGAAGAACTCGTAATGTAACCCTCAGAAGAAATTACGATGTAATCCCTGGAGAAGTAACAGGTGGAATCTCTGAAGAAACTTCTGATGTAATCTCTAGAGGAACTCCTGAAGGAATCTCTGGAGGAATTCCTGATAAGCTTCCTGATGGATTCTCCTGATAGAATCCCTAGAGGAATTCTTTATGATATCCCTAGAAGCAATCCTGAAGAAATTTCTCGAGGAACTTCGGTTATAATCTCTGGAGGAACTCCTAATAGAATTTCAGTAAGAATTCCAGATGGAATCTGAGAAGGAGCCATTGATGAAATCCCGGGAGGAGCTTCTGATGAAATCCCCAGCAGAAATCTGATGGAAACTCTAAAGGTTCTCCTTATAGAATCCCTATAAAAACTTCCGATGGAATCCTTGAAGGAATTCCTAGAGATATTATGGAATCATTGGAGGAACTTCTGGTGAAATCCCTTGAAGAGCTCCTGATGGAATCCCTATGGAAACTCCAGATGAATTCTTTGGAGGAATTCCTGATAAGATTTCTGATGGAACTGCTGACAAAAAGAGGATTTTTTTATGAAATGCCTTGAAGAAATCCTGATAGAATTCCTCGTGGGACTCCTGATATAATCTCTAAAGGATGGATGATGGAATCTATGGAGGAAGTCCAGGTGGAATCTCTGAAGGAACTTTTGATGGAATCCCAGGTAAATATCAGTTCCTTCAGAGAATCCCTGGAGGAATTTCTCATATAATTGCTAGAAGAACTCCTAGAGGAGTTCCAGGTGGAATCCCTGAAGGAACTCCTGATGGAATCCCTGAAAGAACTCTTGATGAAGTCCCCAGAAGAACTCATGATGGAATCCCTAGGGAAACTTCCGATGGTATCCCTAGAAAAATTCCTTAGGGAAACCCTGATGTGATCCTTTGTGGAATTTATGATTGAATCGTTAGAAGTACACCTGATGGTATTCCTGGAGAAAATTTTGATGGAGTTCCTGGTTAAATCTCTGATGTAATTCCTGGTGTAATCCTTACAATAACTTCTGAAGGAAATCTCCTGATGGAATCCTTGGAAGAACATTAAAAGGATTCCCATTACTTGGATGAATTCCTGGCAGAAATTCATGATTTTAAGTTCATATCGCATTATTAATATCCTAGATTCAAGCTTTAGATTCAAAGCTCATTGATAGAGTCAGTTGTTCGAGAGCTTTCAAAGTCTCGTTTCCAATGCATGAACATTCCAGTCTGCTAAATATTTATTTCATCATTGTTGAAAGTAGATCCATGTAAAATCCAAAATAGCTCAATTTAAATCAAATGTTTTAATTGTCATGCTGCTATTGACAGGGCCACCGAACCGGGAATAGCTGGGAATTTGAGATGGTCAACAGGAAAATCATTTTGAACGATTTTTTTAAGCTCTAAATCTACAAACCACCAAAAGTAAGATGTAGAAAGTTGTTATGGTTGATGATATTGCCATTAAGCATCTGAAATTATGGACAAATAACTTTTAAACATTAATGAATTAATTTCTTGTAGAAATAGTCTACTTTGCTACACTACATTTCTTGGAAGTGCTTCACTACTTCACTTACTAGTTAGCAATATTTTGAAATATTTTATTATTTTTTCTCTTACTATCAGGGATTGAATTTTACTCTAACTTATCTGACTCGAAGTTTAAAATCAAAGTTTCAAAACATCTTGCAGAAATTTTAAGCACATATTGGATTATTATTTTTTCTTCAGTTACTCAATTTAATAATAAATTTAGTTAGTTAATAATAAATCCGAATATTTTTGAAAACAATCCTTCATTCATAAGAACTGTTACTGTGGCATTACCCGAGCAGAAGAAAATAACTACTGAATACCAAATTGAGGTATTCCATACCAGATAATTTCCAATACTACATACCTGAATGAGGTATGAATTAGCCCTGCATAAGAGGTAAAATACCTCAAATAATATCTCAAGCATATTCTACGAACACCAAACTGATAACTAGATCAGGTATTGTAATACCTCAATAATACTTGATGGATTTTCATATAAAAATGAAATTTTTCAATTGTAGTTCAATACCTCCAGCAGACCTCAATAGCTGTTTAATACCTCAATGAAGTATTTTTAATTGTTTTAAAGATTTTTTCAATACCATTATAATACCAAATTGAGGTATTGACAACTGAACAATGCCTAATTTTGGTATGATACCAAAAAATGGTATGCATAAGTTATTGGGGAGTTATTTGTTCCTCCTCGGGTAGTTAGAAAAAGTAAGATGATATACAAAGAGATATAAAAATTCAACATGTGGGATTTGTTTCACCCTTGTCTTAAATTCCCGTCCCTGTAAGTGACAAAAACCTAGTTGTAAAAAATCCACTTTTAAGTTGATTTTTTCAATAATTATTCATTCCAAACAAATTGTATGAGAGCCAAAAAACAAGCCAGTCTTTAACGAATAAAATTATTTTTCCTATTGGACGAAAAATACCATTGAAAAGCATGAACTACTGTTTTTTTAGTATATTCAACTTAATAGCGACCAAAATGTCACACCTCTGCGTTTGGGCCTCCAATTTAAAACCGGGACAATTTTGAAAATTATATCGACAAAAAAGCGGGAAATTCAAATGGATATATGGTGGCCACCCTGTTTTTAACCCGTAAAGTGGCAGGACGGACCTTAGTTCACAAAAATGCTGCGATCTCAGTCAATAGTCATCTGAATCCAATTCCTTAAAACGTTATGGAAAGGAAATTACTGTACCTACATTTTGGGGAATGACCCATCCCTCCATACCCCTCCCCGCTTTCCCTTGACTAAAAATACCTTGGCTTCTTAGTGTTTTTCTATAGCAATTTTGCTAAGCATCATATGAAAACAAAAATTCCAATCAGATTTTCGTTCTCCAAACTGGTCAAAATGATGAACTTAGTCCAACCATTATGGTCCTCCGGGAAAAGGACACCAGTGAATCCAGGGTATTTTTCGATTCAGATAAAGAAAATTAGAATCAAAAGGCACTTTGGACTTTCGATAGGAGTTAGTGTTAGTGGAAGTTTGGGATTCTAGTGGTTCATGGTGCATGTTCTAAGTTTTTGAATGTTGATTCCCAATTGATGATCCGAAATCCTGGACGGAACTCTAAAACTCCGGTATGAATTCTGAGATTGCAATGGAAGTTCTGAGTTATCAAAACTTCGGTTTAATTAAATTTCCGGTGATAGTTCTGGTTCTGATTTTGGTATTCTAATTCTTAAAATTTAGGCCAGGATGCCGAAGATTTAAAGAGTTTCCTTGGATTTCAGTAGGAATTCTAAAATACCTATGGAAATACCTGTGGGAACTCTGTAATTTCGATGTACCCTAAGATATATTGAAGAGAATCTACGAACCTTAAGATATATTGGGGACCATCGTTGAGTTCCGCTTGAAAATCATGATTTCAATTACAATTCCCTTGGAATTTTGGCAATTCCCTGGGACTCCAATTGGAATTCTGGTGAGAGTTCAAAGACCCTGAAAGCAATTCTGAGTTTTCTATGGTGGGAGTTTTGAGAGTTTGTAAGGATTCTGGAGGGATTTCGGCAAATTAGGATTCCTATATGAATTCTGGGTATTCGATGAAAGTTCTGGGTTTCTAGTAAAAATTCCAAAATTTATTGTAAACTACAGAAAGCGTGCAGGTTTTATTATGGGTGTTGGAATTTTTTGGTGAGAATGCTAGATTTCAATGGGTGATCAGAAATTCCAGCGTGAGTTCTGGGCATCCAATTGGAATCGTTGAATTCCTATAAGACTTCTAAGATTTTGATGGAGCTCTGGAACATCAGTAGAAATGGAGAATTCTGATTCTATGGGAAGTATTCTGAGATTTATGGGAGATTGCTGTAGTTTCAGAGATTTCTTAGACTCTGGAAAGAACTCTGGTGTTTTTGTGGGAATTCCGGAATTCCAAAGATCATTTTGTAACATTGGAGAGAATCGATTGTGCATTGAAATTTCGGAAGGAATGATGGAATTTGGAAAAAATCTTTATATTTCTATAGTATTGGTATTTCGATGGAAATTTTTAGATTTCGGTTTTAAATTCCACGGTTTCAGGAATTTCCGGGAATTTCGGTCCGTAAAAATTCTTGTAAGCTGGAAGAAATGCTGGGATGTCGACGGGGATTCTGGAATTCTGGTAGGTATTCTTGGGGTTCAGTTGTACTACACAAAAAGTTCGGGTTTTATGGGTGGTTGTCAATACGTTCGGAAGACTGCTATAATTTCTACAGAATGTTCTAGAATTTGAGAAGAATCCTGAGATTTTAGTACGAATTCTCAGATTCTGAATGCGAAAATTTTAGTTTTATGCTAAAGTTTCTATATAAACGAAATCAAGAATTTCGTAGGGTATTTCATAATCTGATCAGTATCCAGGGATTATGGAGGCATTTTTAAGATTTCAAAGAGAGGTGCGCCATTTCAATAGGAATTCTGGAACTATGGGAGAAATCCTGGGCTTTCAATATGTGATTTCAATCTTAGATTTTAGTGGGAATGCAAATAAATGTTCTTGTTTATTTTGTTTTTGGTGGGTATAAAGACATATGTTGGAATGTTGAAATTCGCATTATAACTGGAATTTGGATATTATATCGAAATCTCATCAGAATTTTAAAACTGAAATCTGGAAGCCTAAACCTGTGATCCCCACATCTTGAGGATCTGGGTTTTCGATTAAAATTGAAATTTCGAGAAAGTGCTGATAATGGTACCCAGATTCTGGATATTGTTTATTACGTCCAATCATTTCAATATGAATTTTGGAATTCCGGAAAAATCGATTGCATGCTTGGTTTCCTTATTTCAAAAGGTCCAATACTCAAACCAAAATACTGGAATTATGGTTGGAAATCCATGATTTCAAAAGTAGTTCTGATATTTTGATGGGAAACCTGATAGAAGTTCTGGATTCAACATGTGTGTTCTGAAGAATTCTTGGAATCCGAAAGTTATGCTGATATTTTGATGGGAATTTTCAGTTTCGGTGAGATTTTTATGGTAACTATGAAATGTTGGATGTTATCGTGAGTATCAAGGAGAGAATGCTGGAAATCCTATAAGCATTACGTGATTCAGGATGAAATCCTTTTATTTGGATAGAAACCCTGAGTTCTGTATAGGATTCTTTATAGGGGTTTTCAAGGGAATCCTGGGTCTAAAATTTCAGGTTGTAATAATTGGATATCGAAAAAAATATTGAATTCTGGCAGGGCGCCTAATCCCTAATCCACAAATTACGTAACGCTCAAGAGGGAGGGGGGGCTCAAGCGTTACGGCTCATACAAAAATTTAAAAATTTTCATACAAAAAGCGTTACGGAGGGGGGGGGGAGGTGGTCAAAAATTTCCAATTTTAGCGTTACGTAATAAATGGACGCCGAGACGTATGAAAATTAGATGAAAGTTCTGGTTTTTTTTTTGTAAAAGTATTCTGGGATTTCGACCTCTCTGGGGGGTGGATTCATACAGTAATGGTTTAAGTGTTCGATAGGAAACGATGGAAATAAGAAAGAATCTTGAATATATAAAAATGTCAAGAAAGTATTATGATTTAATCATTTCACCTCATGAGTTGGCATTCCAGCAGGAAAACTGGAAAATCGCTTGCATTTTGGTGGGAATTTTGAATACATTGGCAGGTATATTTTAGATGTCGAATGGCATATGAAATTTGGTGTATAACTATAATAGGCATTCCTCGAAAAACGGTCGAAATTCTGAGTCCAAGAATTTTCACCAAAATCTCAAGCGGATGCCGTTTGAATTTTCAAAAAATCATTATCATTGGGAATACAAAAATCGTATGCACGAGATTTTTCTAGCGCATCTCTAAATTTCTGTTTCATGCATGAGCATGAGCATAAATGACCGCACAATTCGTAGTTGCTACTCCATGATTGACCAGAGCAATCGAAGTTGCACAATGATTTAGTGAATGGGGCTTGGGATTAGCTTACCATTCTTCAATGTGCACAAATCGAGAGCTCAAACTTTAGAAGTCAATAACGGCGCCGGCCACGTCCTTACGGTCATCGGGGAAGGGAAGGAATGTTAATTAGACAACCATTGGTTTTAGAGACCGAAGAATCTTCTGCATCTCCATAGTTGTCATGGAAAGGATATTGGGTTAGTGGGATAAGGTAAGGATCTGGGAGTCATCTTTAGTTGATGATGCGATCCTTGATATATTCACGCCTGACCGGATTCGCGATATTATTCGATAAATGAATTGTATGCCGAACAATTGGTCATCGTTCGCCTTCGCAGGAGCAAGCAACGCGACCAAAGGATCAAACACTACTAACACTAATCACGCGATCCGCGACTCTTATATACTATCGTGCAACGCGAGCGACGCGCAACACGATTGATCCTGTCCGCATCACCCGTCCCCGCAGGAGCAAGCAATGCGACCAAAGGATCAAACACTACTAACCCGAATCTCTAAATTTCTGTTTCAATTCCAAAAACCATTACCATTTAATTTTTAATTTTTACGTTTCTGTCGAAATTGTTGTATACATAGTAGAAAACCTGAACTTCCAATGCAAAATTCCAATCGCATTCTTATCTAAATCTCACAACTATAATTTTCCCTGTAGTAACGTGGAATTATAACCAGGACTCTCTATCAAAATCCTAGGATTCCTACCACAATCCTAGATATTATATTATATTCACTACTTATTTGTATTCCATCATACCTACATTAACCTCAAAATACTCATCATTGAAAAAATGACTATCCTTTGAATTTCCTTTGAAATCGCAAATTGCAAGCGCACCTCGAAATCCTAGGAATTTTCCCAAAATTCCTGGATTCCTATTCAAATAACAGTATTCTCTTTAAAAAAAGACACAGACACCGTCTTCAGCCATTTAGCTGCACAGACTGTAACTTAACACTAGACAACGGACAAGAATGCTCCAATGGTACAGCCGAGAAATATTCCTGACGAAAAGTTTCAATGACTGCATCGGGAATCGAACCCACACCCCATGACACGATGCGCTCATAGCCTGACGACACCAACCGCATGGCCACGAAGCCCAAATCTTGGCATTCCCTCCAAATTATCAGGACTCTGATCAGAATCATAAAATATCCTGCTAAACTCTAGTTTGCTATTTATACAGAAACTGTAGCACAGAACTGAAATTTTCCACGATACACCAGGATTACTTTCGGAGTCCAGTGGTTTCCAAAGAAATCAAAGAAGCTATTGGATTTTTTGAACACGTGATAGAACTCCTTTTTGTATTACCTGAAAACTTTAAAAACAAGTTAAACAAGCTTCAGATAGAATGTCCAACAGATTGCATGCGTTTGATTGTTCTGTTTGAATTTCAAATAATGTTGCCAAGAAGATATTGATTAACTAAAGTAGAAAATAGAATAAACTTTTAGGAAAATAAATATATCTTCTAAGATTTTTTTTCTTGAAAAATTGTATAACATAAATCTGTTCCAATGACTTGCGAGACGTTCGCAATAGTTTCCTAAAGTTATGGTGTACATATTTGTTGAGGAACTCAAAAGAGATAATAATGGAAATACTGCAAAGATTTGCTGCTGAAAGTCTAAAGTTATTAATAAGTTTATATTATTATAAGTATACAGAATTATTAACATTCAGGTCGTCGCGCGGTTTGCCACCGTCAGAGCCACCGCGCTGCTGTTCTAAACGAAAAGCGAGTTTTTTTTCAGCAATTTTTTACAAAATACAACAGCGCAACGACTGTTAAATAATGCATGCGAAATTGATAAACATATCTGTCTGAAAGATTTTACAGTAAATGTTAATTTGTCATTGAATTACCCCTCTCTTTCCCAAGGTGGCTCCAGAGCTCCACTGGTTTTCGAAGAACTCGAGATAAACTGAATTAGATTAATGATTAGCAATAGTTACGAGAATATGATTATACAATCATCAGATTGATCCAAAAGTTAACTTACTGTTTCAACAATAAAACTATTGATGAACCATTAATTTACTATTGAAAACAATAAAAATATAAAGCGATTTCGAAAAATTTAGACTATTTGTAATATTGTTTGTTTAATTACTTTTCATAAACACGCTTTTTTTTTTGTAAAGAAATAGTCGATCAAAGTCGTGGGGAAGAGAGGGTTAAACATATTTTTCTAGAATTCAACCAATAATGTCTGCTTTCGGAAAAATTCGCAGCGACCCAAATATGTATAATGTTTTTGACTATATATTTGCGGGATTTTCTATAACATCTGTAGAAATTAAGACGAATTCCTGAATAGAAAAGCAGAGTTTTTGCGTAATCAACAATGTCTATAGAATTTCGCACATGGATTCTTCCACGAATCGCTTTTATAATTCGTTTATGAAGTACAGTCAACTCTCCCTTACTCGATATTCTGTATCTCGATATTTCCCCTAACTCGATAGAATGCGTGGTCCCTTCAATTAAAGCATATTTTGATCCTCTCTAACTCGATGCGATCTGTTTGAGTTTCCCATGCGAGTTTACCTCTCTAACTCGATATTTGCATAACAAGGTTGAAATATCCTGCAAATGTGAATGAATTTCATGAATTTGCATATTATTATTATTATGCTTGTAGTACAATGAAGGGTTTTAACTTGTTTAAGGATGATAAAACTTTAAATTTTTGTAGACTTTTCAAAAAGTGTAGAGAAGGTGAATGTATTTAGTAGAAACAACGAAAATGAGAAAATTTGAAATATATGTGTTCTGTATCTCAATACCTTACTTACTCGATGGTCCCTTCAATATTGGGTTAGGGAGAGTTGACTGTACCTGTAATGACAACGTCAAATTATTCTTAACTTCTGTTGAAACTGGCAATTATGCATAATTAATTAGAGGAACATTCTAACTGAAATGCCTATATAAATATCTAAAAGATGGATTTATGGATTAGCTAATTAAAGTGAGTCAAACATCTTTGTTTGCGGATGAACGAAGCCTGCGTGTCATCTGTAGTATATTGCAAAAAAAAAGTTTGGAGTCCAAGATGGCCGCCAATTATTTCACTTATATAAATGCTCTTATTCTTCACTCGACTCGAAGAAAACACCAACGATTGAAAATTTTAACTTGTTCCTTTGTTGTACAAAAAATGATGTCTTCATTGATTGCATTTGCCATATGCGTCAAAATCGCAGAACATGATTTAGAAAAACGTTCATTTCATAGGGTAAATACCATTGCTCACCTAGGTTTTGTAGCCTATCTTACTCAGTTTTTTTTTCTCAGGGGGTCGTCTCTTAATTATGTAAGGATTTAAAGGGGGAGGGGGGGGGGGGGTTGAGATTTCTTACGCGCCATACTTACAATTTCTTTTTAGTTTTCAAACAAAAATTCTTACCATGGAGGGAGGGTTTTTTGAAAAATGCTCAAAATTGACCGCCCCCAGATTTCTGATGGTAACCTCAGAATTCTAAACGAGCGGTGCGCTAATGGTAAAAAAAAAACGGGGTTTCTGGCCGCCAATTTTTTTTATTCTCAGCTTTCGCACGATGCTTACTGATTTTAAAATGGCTTACTCAATTTTCACCACCTAATAAAATTTCAATCTTGTCACTCCCTTGCGACGCCTATGCACTTATTCATTTTTATCATTTGAATCATCTATAGACTCCCTTTTCCTTTAAGTCACACGACCGATATAGCCATGAACAAAAATAATATAAAACATTCACGGTCGATACCTTTCTCCTATGTAGAAAGTAAAGCGAAAAGTTTTCAAAACTGAATTTGGTGGGCAATGAATCTGAAAAGGGGGCAAATATGCTACTATGGGATAAATTGAGAACAAACGAATTACACTGGTTTTGGCCATATGCCAATCAGCATGAAATATTTTTTGTACACACGGATAAAAATCTGATCCCCACACCATGATTTACAAATCATGAAATTCATAAATTGGTTAGGTCATAATATCAGGATCACAAATCATGGTTCCTGGAGTCATAATCATGATTCCTCATAAGCGTAACATCCAGTGTGAAAACACTAAGCGGCGCACTTTGCTTCAACTCATTCGTATCGATCACTCTAAATTCAAGACGACAAAGCGGTTGAGTGGTAGAGCACGTAGCTCACAATCGGAAGGTTCTTGGTCCGAATCTCAATGTATGCTATTTTTAACTTTTTTTTTATTTTGTCGATCATAAACGGATGCGCGACTCAGCATTTTTGGCATTTGAATCATGATTCCGAGCAATCAGTTACAAAAACCTAACGCGTGTGTTGCGTTACGGCAATCTGGCTCATGATATCATGAGTCCAAATCATGGTGTATTTTCATAAGATGAAAACACGCTGGAATCATGATATCATGAGTCATAATCTTGTTTTTGGATTCTGATTTCTACCCGTGCATGGTGGAGATATATTCAATCACTCGTCCGAATCAATTCAAAAATATCAGTTTGGTTGAAGGTTTTGAGTGGGAAACATCGTTTCATCGTGCGCTCTTCAAGCTAAAGCTCTTTTTTTCATACCGCGGAGACCCTATACAAATTAAATTAGTGGTTGTTGAAGCAAATCGTTACAAATAATTTAGCGGACTGGTCGGTGACATGGCAGAGGATTCAGGCGGCGGAGGAGGGCCATCCTGGGCGTTCGGGTCCAGGTATAATGGCCTTGATATAGATCAACAAGAGTTGGAATGGACAACAAAAGAAAGCAGTCGTGGCAACAATGGGAAGAAACGAACAGCGAATCGTTTGACGCAAAAGGAGATCCAGTTCACAAAGCTGATGAAAGTGGACAGTTACAATGGACCACGTTTTTTGACCCTGAAGCGAACGGACCAGGACGAAACTATGAAAATGGTATCCCCGTTTTTCATCAGGAAGGCAATGAACAACATAACCCCGAATATTACTATTGTTAGGACAAAAGATGGTGGCCTCTTACTCAAGACCGTTGACCGACAACAGGCAGAGAAACTGAAGAAGCAAAAGGTTTTCGGAGGAATCATCAACATCGAAATTTCCGAACACCCTACCTTGAACAGTTCTCGCGGAACCATATTTTGCCCTGATCTCAAAATGCACACTGATGAGGAGATCCTTGATGAACTGAGCTCCCAACACGTGACTGACGTGAAAAGGGTTCAGCGTCGCAACAAAAAAGGTGATTTCGAAGATTCCGGAGTGTTCATCTTAACGTTCGACCTTGGGCATCTACCAAACTCGATCGACGCTGGCTTCCATTGCTGCAAAATCAAGCAGTACATTCCTCCACCACTACGGTGCATGAACTGTTTGAAATTCGGCCATAAGAAATCAGTTTGCAAAGGAACCAGACAAGACCCAGTGTCAACAAGGATTGAAATGCGTCGTATGTCGTGGAGATCATCACACTTTGTCAAAGGGCTGCCCTGTCTACAAAGATGAAATAGAGATTCAACGCATGAAGGTCACCGAGAAGATAACTTATCGCGAAGCCAGACAAAAAAGAAGACTACAAGCACCCGACCCTAATTCAAATCTCAGCACAATGAAGCAGATTAACAAAAGAACAATGAAATGACCAATCGTTCCAACGAAGATCACATCACCTCAACAGAACGTAACTCATCCAACCATCGACCAAATCAGCAACGGCCGGTAGCAAGCCGAGCAATCAGCAGCACTCAGATGAATTCTACGAGGACCTCCGATAATACATCAATACCCATCTGTACAACAAATGAGAGAGATAACAATCTCAATGACCAAAACAGCGTACCACCAAGTATGGAACAACATCTTCCAAACCAACTTGGTATCCCAATAATGAAAAACAGTACAAACACCACCAATAACACATCAAACGAAAATGAGAAGAAAATATCTAATTCTAACACGACTAACATTATAACAGAATCAAACAATCTCAGCATACTTTCACAGTTTATTACACAATCGATCAATATCAATGAAGAGCAATTCAGTGACAACACAATGTAATTCTTTGTAATAACACTACACATCTCTTGAACAATTTCTCGTTACAACCATGGATAGTTGCATATTACAGTGGAATTTAAATGGATTCTACAACAATTTCAATGAACTTAAATTGTTAATAAGTAACTTCAATCCCTTTGCAATTTGTATCCAAGAGAGTCATTTTAATCACTCTCGAAAACCTACGCTTAAAAATTACTCAATATATTATAAACTAGACCAATTTCACATGCGAGCCTCGGGTGGAGTAGCGATTTGCGTTAAAGACGGATTTCACTCAAGAGAGTTAGAACTTAATAGAAGAATGTATTACCCGCTTGAATTCACACTTGTCTCATTGTATCTACCTCCAGATCAGCAGATACAAAGATCACAGTTAGATGACTTCAATCAACAGTTGCCGAGTCCATTCTTAGTAACTACTGATTGTAATGCACATAATACGATATGGGGTAGTGAGTTGGATAATGCCCGGGGAAGAATGATTGAATCGACAATCAATGACTGGAACCTTAACATCTTTAATGACGGTTCACCAACCCACTTTAGCGTGGCGTACAAGAGTTTCTCAGCCATAGATATTTCATTCAGATCTTCTTGTTTATCAAGACATTTTAATTGGATGGTACACACTGATGTATGCTCAAGTGACCATTTCCCAATTTTAATTTCACCACTTTTAGATGAACAAAATCCATCAACTCCTTTAGACAAACTAGACCACTTTTCTTTTAGCGTTTTACATTCAGCGAAACAAACGATCCCTCAAACGTCTAGTATAGTCAAAAAGTGTAAACCACCATGGTGGTGCAGCGAGGTCTCTGATTGTATTAAAGCCAGAAATAAAGCGCTCAAAGAATTCAATCGCACTTTTAATTCTGAGACAGAAAAAGCGTACAAAATTGCAAAAGCGAAAGCACGACGCGTTATTCGTCGTTGCCAAAGAGAATCGTGGCAAAAGTTTGTATCATCTGTCGATAACTCAACACTTATAAACGAAATTTGGTCGAAGGTACAAAAAATTTCAGGAAAAACTAGCTTCCAAGGTATAACATGCTTAAAAGGTCGCTCAGGATTAATACGAAACTATCTTTTACGACGAAATCGACCAAAATGACCTTAATAAAGAATTTACGATGCAGGAGTTACAGATTGCGCTAAAGAGTTGTAAGGGAAGTTCTACTGGTCCAGACAATATCCATTATGATATGTTGAAAAACCTTCCATTTGATGCTTACTACTATATACTTCAAACATTTAACAGAATATGGAACCAACGAGTGTTCCCTGACCAATGGAGAGAGGCATTAATTATTGCCATTAAAAAGCCGAACAAAAATCCTCTAAATCCGACAAACTACCGGCCTATTTCTCTAACATGTTGTGTATGTAAAGTTTTTGAAAAAATGGTGAATCGATGTCTTACATGGTACCTTGAATTAAATGGCTTCATTGATAGCTGCCAATCCGGTTTTCGAAAATATCGAAGTACCGTTTTGTCTCAAATTCCGAACAGACTCATATTCCGAACACTCGGTTTTTGTATGGCGATTTGGTTGAAATGTTTCGCTGAAATATGTCACCAAATAGCAAGGAAATGGCAATCGATTGCTATTCAATTTTAACGACTCCAATATAATTTATACCGCGGGAGTAGTGATGATTCTCTTGTTTGAGGCCAGTAGAACAAGCTCAGATAAATTTATTTGCAAAATTATTCATTTGAATGAGATTTATTCGTGCTGTTCGGAATTTGAATCAAGGTGTTCGGAATATGAGACAGAATGAACACAGTGTTCGGCATTTGAATCAAAATGTTGTTCCATACTTTTACGTGAAAACAATACTAAAACTAATTAAATCAACATTATTACTGGTACACCCAACACCTAATAGTTAAAATTTGCGAAGAAATTAAAATTTACACAAATATCAGCCAATTTATACCAATCAGATGCATTTGAAGTCACTGTTGGCCTTAAGTGTTCGGAATATGAGTCAAAACGGTACTCTCGATAATTTAACAATATTAGAAAACGACATACAAGAAGCCTTTTCGAAAAAGCAACATTTGGTTTGTGTCTTTTTCGACCTTGAAAAAGCTTATGATAAGTAGTATCAAAATTCTAAAAACCCTTTCAACATACGGGATTCGAGGAAACATGCTTTATTTCATCGACAACTTTCTGCAAGATAGAAAATTCCAAGTAGCAGTTGGTAATACCTTTTCGTCAAAATTTTCGCAAGAATCCGGAGCCCCACAGGGATCAGTCCTAAGCGTGACTTTATTTCTAGTGGCCATCAATTCTTTATCAAATTACATCCCAAATGGAGTTAAAAAGATTAAGTTTGTAGACGATGTAGCAGCGTATATTTCGGGATCATCTTTAATAGAAATTCAAAGAAACCTACAATCTACCATGAATCGGCTAGAAAGTTGGAGTGAAGAAACAGGTTTCAGATTCTCAGTTAATAAAACTAAAATTATCAATTTCTGCCGGAAGACCAGCTGCATCCAAGATCCTCAACTAACGCTATATAATCAACCTATCGAAGTAGTAGATACCCACAAATTTTTAGGCATGATCTTCGATAAAAAACTAAATTGGAACTGCCATATAAGACAAACCAAAGCGAAATCCATGGGAGCTGTGAAGATAATTCGAACTCTTTCTAACACGACTTGGGGATCTAGTAGAAAAACTCTTCTTACACTGCACAATGCATTAGTATTATCGAGATTAGAATATGGAAGTATCATATACAACTCAGCTTCTGCAACACGCTTGAAGTAATTAATCCTGTCCACCTTGGAGTCAGATTGGCAATAGGAGCTTATAGGACAAGTCCTACTGTAAGTATCCTTTCTGAGGCAGGTGTATTACCGTTATCATACAGAAGAAATATTCAAACGTTGGTTTACGGAATAAAAGTAATAACTTTACATTCCCATCCTTTAAATAATAAAATTACGAGTACAGGCCATTTGACTCCAAAAGCCAAAAATTCTTTTTTATATCGATTTAAGAAACTTTGTTTGACTTTCCAAATCAATACTGAAAGCATCTATAGTCGGGGATATCATCGCGAACCCCCGTGGACACTTGGTGAAAAAAGTTGATTACTCAATGGCAAGCACTCAGAAATCGAATACAAATCCAGCGCTGTTCCAAAAAGAGTTTCCACGCAAAATATCTGAGTACGTGGGATACTATTTTATTTATACTGATGGATCGAAGTACGCCAATAACATTGGATGTGCTATTTACAGCACACTTCACACCAAAAAAAATACGTCTATCGAACCAGTCCTCGATATTTTCCGCAGAATTGATGGCTATAACCAGTGCAATTGAATACGCTCTCGATGATCAATCGCATTACAAATACCTAATTATATCAGACTCAATGAGTTCACTCCAAGCGCTACAGAACCCATTTTCTGAACAACCATTAATCCAAAACATCCAAGAACTTCTTATGACAATCCGTAGAATAAATAAAATCGTACATTTTTTGTGGGTTCCAAGCCATGTGGGTATTTCAGGTAATGAAATTGCCAATCAATTGGAAAAAGAAGCCACTCAATGCCAAAACTATTTAGATAATATTGCCCATAATGATTTGATCGTTTCTATAAAACAAATTGTTAGAAACACATGGCAACACTATTGGGAAGCATTGGAGGGCAACAAACTACGGTCAATTAAACCAACGATATCCCAATGGAGCACCTCAAATTGCTCACGAAGAAAAGACTCGGTTATCTTAGCTAGACTAAGAATCAGGGATGAGAAAAGTACTGGAGCAAACATTTACCGCCTCTACATTTACATCTTTCTACACGACCATCAAAATCCAAAGCAAACCATGACCGTTCGAAGCAAAAAAATGTCATTGCTTTTCAAAACTGTAATCTTCTTCTTCCTAACGTTTTTCAACCCCGAATGCGAAATGACTCGAGCACAGTGGTGACACGATTTTTGCGGTTTTCGGGGTTTTGCATTTTTGCTCGATAAAGGCAGCATGAAGTTGAACTTGTTTATATGTATCGCAACGGAATGATTGTGCTCTTTCTGTTAGAGCTAATAGATTTCAATTAGTTGAAAACACAAGCGAAATATTAGCGATCGAATGATTTCACACTTTTTTCAATCATTCACCTTGGAATGGCTGCCCGAAAACGGTCATAGTGGAGAGACAAAAACAGTCAAGCAGTGTGTGAACCGTCGGCAGCGCAACGCCTGATGGTATTGATGCTGTTGCTGCTTTGTGTTTTGGATGAATGGCAGATTCGATGAACTGTGGTGAATTGTGGTCACAGTTCCCAAGACTGCTAAGAATTGGTCACACGAGAATAACTCGTGAGTATATTTTCAAGCGTGAGGACCCTCCACAGTGTTCAAATTGCAATACAGCACTTACTGTTGAACATTAAGTAGATTCTTGTTCAGTATATGCAACTATCCGAAGAAAATACAGTGTTAATATCCAAAATTTAGGTAATGATTTCGATAAAATTGAAAATTTATTCAAATTCTTAAAGGAATCAAAACTTTATAATGAAATTTGATGTAAAATAACATGTAGAATTAATCATTAGGCTTAAGTATGTGTTGTATATCATATGTATTGTAACGTTATATTCTCTGGAGTAGATGCAAATAGCCATTATAGTGCTATGCATCTTAAATAAACCAATCAATTAATTAATTAATTCAAAAATATCTTTTAATAATTGCTTTTCCTTATAATTTTAACTCTCATACACCTAATTTGACCAGTGTACTCCTAATTTGACCACTCTCAATCAATGTGATTGGCCATTTTAGGTCAATTTAAATCTTTGGCCGAAACTGTTTATTGTGGCCTTTATACACCAACGAGATTTTTAAAGCGAAGACAATTTCCTATTTAATAGTTTCAGCTTACTAAGTAAGCTTACTAAGTCTTCAACTTCCCATATATTTTTAACGACTTTTTTTCTTAGACTGGCCAAAACCGGTGTTTCCACTCTATTATCCTATTGTGTAATTGTACTGATTTTGTCCCTAGCCCAACGCCAATGATCGTCGCACATTTTCTATTTATGTTTTCAACTTGCATAGGATTCCTGCCCCAATCTGCATCCACCCACCCACAGTACGATTGAGCTTTCTCTCCTGTAGAGCTTTTCTCTCTCGTTCGCCCAAGCTTGCGAGAGAGCAACTCCGATCTGTTTCGTCCGGTCAGGTCACAAGAAACGCCGACTCCCAGCCAGCCGAGCCGGTTCCATTCAGTTCTCGGTAGTACCTCGTCGTAGTTGGATCGTAGTCGTCGTCGAGATATCGCCCGTTCCTCCCAGAAGAGCAGGCCCCAAGAAGGAGACGTGAGTTCCGGACGGTTGGTCGGTCTCGGTCGGTCATCGCCGCCTTCTTACCGGGCTTTAGTGCAGCAAGTCCAGTTTTCTCACCTCTTTCCACCTTTTGTTTCTCGTGGTGGCTTCCCAACGCGATCAATCGGTGCTTGTTTTTGCTCTTGGATCTTTCTCAAGTTCTTCGCGATGATGGAAGTGGATCTGGTTTCTAGAAAGAGAAGAAGCCATCGTGCACAATAACATACCTGGGGATAAAGGCAAAAGCACACAGAATACACAGAAGTGAAGCCAACGCAGATGTGAGTGTTGGTCGAAGTGATCGTTCTGAAGAATACCCCTATAGTGCCTGTAGTGGGGAAACGGTGTGCAAAACTGAAGAACGAAATTCGCGATCGCGCGCTGGATCTTGATGACGTGTGCGTGTGTGTGTTGGTGCGCGCATAGAAGAAGACGGCAGCAGTGGCAGTGAACCTAGCCAGAAGAAGAACATAGGAGGGCTCGACAAGTATTTGGCGATCGCGACTTGATCGCGTCCGAAAGTAACGAAACCCTTCTGCGACAAATTCAAAGGTTTCGCGGTTGGTGTAATTTCGCAGTGGAGTCGAGTGGACCTCGGATTTCAGTGACTTCGTGTGTTGGTGAAGGAATTTGATTCATACGGAGTCGAAGACAAATTCCTCAAAGTCTACAGAGGTGGACAAATTCTGCAATCGCATCAGTTGTCCGTTCGCAGTCGATTCTTGTTGGGGGCTGTTTTTGTTCCGCATTCTGTTTTGTTATAACATAAGCATAAGTGATATACATATGCGATCACCGCAAGTGCCGGACAGGTATCCAACGAAAGGGTGCGAAAAAGAAGAACACAGAAGAAGGAAAACCCGCAACACGAAGGTGCAGCAAGCAGGCAAACAATTCATAAGTTGTGGCCGGTATGTGCAGTGATTGTTTCTGAATTAGTGCCGATCAATAGGCGAAAAGCCGGGAGTGAGGCGGTTTTATAAATACTTGGAGTGTTTTCGAAGTGTGAAAAGCGGCAGCTACGATCACTCATTCGATCGCATTAGTAAAAGGTGTGAAGAATTTTCCCAAACAATTTGGCTGACGGGCTAGTTCGATGGATGTTTACACTAATTGGCTGATTTTGAGTGGAAATCGATGGTTTCGAGCAAGCGTAGCCCCATAAGTGGATGGTTTTGAATTCATAGTGGACTTCTTCTGCAGTGGAGACCAGATTGGCGTCGTCAACCTTGCGAGACGAAAGTGTAAGTTTCCATTCCACACTGCGGTTTATGTAAGGTTCTAATAACAGAGAATGGGAGAGTAAACGAAGCTGAATGCTTACCTATAACGTAGCTGAAGGTGGGTTCTCTATAGGCGTAGCAGCCGGAGATGCAAGGTCATACACTTTTGTTGTTTTCTTTCTTTCGGTTGTCTTCGCTGTGGTCATGGATCGTATAGGCTGTGCCCATTGGACCGCCGTGGATGTGACTGGGCACTGAGAAGTTCGTTATGATGACGGTTGGATGGAGCGATTTTACAGAGGATAGAAAAACACTGTCCTTTTATGTTGATAGAATTAGACAATTTGGGCTTAAGCTTAGGTTTGCCAAACAAACATTAGTCGATGAACGTTAATTAAAAATAGCTAGCTACTTGTTTTGCAGAAGTAATATTATTATCTTAATAATGAGATTTGCTGCCCGAGGCGGCTTTATATAAGTATTTTCGGTCGCAATAATCACGATTTTCACAAATTTCGTAGTTTTAACAGATTTGTATTGATTTCATTTATTTTTTATTTTGTCTCATTTCGCGGCACATCAGTGATATTTGTAAATTTGTTAAATGTCCTTCGTGTTTCTTCCTTGATCTTTTCAGATATTCAATCATGTGCTTTGAAAAGATTTGACTGAGAATTCCTACGGGAATTTCTTCATGAATTATGCTCGTATTTTTCAGTATTTTCACCAAGAACTCCTTTACCAGTTTTCACTGAGTTCATCCTGAAATTCCCACGGAAAATCATTCTCAGACTTTCTGATCTCACCAGAATTTTTTTCAAAGAATCTCTATCGAATTCATTAAAAAATTTCTTGATGGATTCGGCCAGAGATTGCATTGGTAATTCTTTTAATCATTTCTCAGGGAAGGTCTTCTAGGTACTTATTACATATAAATTCCAATTGTGAATTTAACGTATCCTCCTGTTTTCATTAACCTTCCAGTCGTCGCGCGGTTTGCTACCATCAGAACCACCGAACGAAAAGCGAGGTTTTTTTTTCAGCAGTGTTGTACAAAATACAACAGCGTGACGACTTGTTGTAATTTTGTTAAGATTTTCATGAATTTCTTAGGATTTCTCCATCGATCATTCCTTGAATTTTCAGAGTATTCGTCAACAGTTTTTCCAACGTTGCTTTTGAAGTTATTTCTAAAATTTCTCTACAGGATTGTTTGAAAAAATCGCTGCAAAAATAATCCAGACTTCCTGCAAAAAAGTTAGTGACTGTCCCAGGTGTCACTTTAAGAATTCCCCGTAATTTTGCACAAGAATTTCATGAGTATTTAAATAGAAATAAATTGGGAAAATGTTATACATGATTTCTCAGAGAAGTTCTACGCAAATCTATCCGTATGTTTTCACAGACTATTATTTTTTTGGATTTATCGAAAATCAAGGAGCAACATCTCGCATTCCTTCAAAACTCTATCGTATATTTTTATTTTTTCAAAATTGCTTAACAATGAAACATTTCAAGAACTTCAACATTTCTATAAAGTTCATAGCGGAATACGTTAAACTGTTCTTTCAAAAACTTTTCCGTGAAAATACTCAGTGATTCTCCGAGTGATTTGTTCAGGGATTTCTTAGAGAATTATATTATTGTTTCCCTAAAATTCTACTGAAAAATTTCCCAAAGATTCATCAAAGTATTTTCCAGAGATTTTTTTGCTTCATACCGCACTAACAATTCTTTTGGGATTTTTTTAACAAGTTTTTCACCTAATTTACTAAGATCTTGCAATTCATTTTGGAACTTTTCAAAAAAAAAAACTCCATAATTTTCATAAAGTATTCTTTTAGATTCTAGAAATAACACCATTTTTTAGCGAATGGTAACCTCAGGTTTCTTTCTTTAATAACATTTAAAAATTTATCCAATTTCCATATTTATACAAAAAGTACTCCATGAAAATCTCAATATTTTTTAGGGATCGCTTCAAAAATTCCTCTACGAATCACTCTATATTAGATTTCTAAAGAGACACATACAAAGAAAGGTTTAAAAAAACTTTGTTGACAATTTTTTGAATAATTGCAGCTTAAATATTATTCGGAAAAAAATACTAATTTTCTGTCGTAAAATTCTTGAATGTATACCGCAGAATTTCTGAAACTTGTTGACAATTTACCTTACAGAAGAGCTGAAGTGGTCCTTAATGAATTTAAATTGTTGAGAAATACCAGATGGACTTTCAGGAATCAGGAACCATACGTATAAGAATTTTGCAATTTTTCAAATCTCATATAATTTTCCTTTTTTAGATACTTTAAAGTGTTGCTTTTTGGAGAAAGGAAAGGTTTTTTTACGAAGTTCCCCAAAGCGTCATACAAAAAATGGAGGAACAACAAAATGTTGGAGCAGGTAGAACAACAGATGATGTTTTTTCTGGAGGTCAATTACAGGATAGTTTAAACATATCTAATGAATTAACGCATAAAACGAATTTCTCAAGAAGGTCCATCAGAATCTTCTTTAGAAATATTCCTTGAAATCTATCCTTTCTTGATTTCTGGTTTTTTAGAATAATGCCAGAAAGTCCCTAGGAATTCCGCCCTCGCATCGTATCGAATTCAAACCAAGAATATGAATTGCCAATAATTGTAAAATTAATTCTCGTGAAGTGTTATAAGGAAGATCAATATAAATTACTTTTGTGAATATCTTAATAAATCTTTTCATCCTCCCAGTTATTTTGCTACATGTTTCCCTACAGATTCCATTAATACCGCTATGCTAATTTCGGAATCAAAAGTTTTCCTGGGGATTTTCAACATATTTCCTCTGAAGATTCGAAGGCAAGAGACATTTGAAAAAAATTGAGGCAATATTTCTTAAAAAAAACAGAAGTATTTTTGAAGCAATTGAAGTATTTTGGAAATATTTCTTAAGGACTTTTGATGAACTTCGGGGAAGAATTTGTAATAAAATTTCTGGGAAAATTATTGAATTTCTAATAGAAATTTCAGTGAAATATCTCTCTATTAGATTTGATAGAATTAATGATTTTTTTGGAGGAATCGCGAGGGAAAACTGAACTTTTGAAAGATAAAGTAACATTTTCCAGGTAAATCCTGGAACATTTTCCGAAATCGAATTGCTAATAAAAAGTAGACATAGAAGGAACGGATGTCCACCAGGAAGAATTCGCTTTGAAAGTATGAACAAGTCCCACAATATCATTTGACTAACTTCAAAAAGGTTTGCAAAAGTTCTGAAGCCACCCTTAAATATTACTTGAGGAATTTGATTTAACTTAAATTCTATCTATCTATCATCAAAAACGGCTCTATGACACTACCTTGAACGTCACTATCCCGAATGCCATTACCCCGAACGCCATTACCCCGAACGCCATTACCCCAAAAGCCATTTACCCGAATGGGTCATTACCCCGAACGCCACTACCCCGAATGGATAACATTTTAAGACTAATTATGATTAGAAAGTAAGGACATAATTGTACGTTTTCTTTTGACTATTAAACTGGTTTACCTTAACAATGTATGCATTATTTAAATATAAGAAAATAAAAAAAGGAACAAGCTTTTCGGCAAATAATTTTTACATAGTAAGTTTTGTCTGGATTTTTTCCTCTAATTTTGGTGAGCTTTACTCAGCCACATTCAAATGCACTGAAGAACAGTCTATTTTGAAAAGAAGGGTGAATTTATTATGAAAATGAAAGCTTTAACATGCACAAAATTAGGATGTAGTAAAGTCTCCAATTGGACGCTGGTATACACTTCCTTCACTGATGTCACTAGAATTAAGATCTTCTAAAAGATTTTGTTTCAAGCGTGCCACTGTGGCCTAAAACCATTAATACAATTGTACATGTTAGAAAAATAGGGGCAAAAGTCACCGCTAGAGTAAAAACTTTCGTTGGTTCTGGGATCATTCAGCTGAATTTTGATAAAATAGTCACAAAAAATAGTTTTGTTTTATTCAACACAATGAAGAAATTATGATAGCGGAAAAGCGACCTAACTGTTACAATACAAGTAGATAAAAAAGGACAATTTTCTGATTAAAATCGTAACAGTATTTACTTCAATGAATGCCCTGGGGATACACTGCTTTCAACAAAAAAAAAAATGCTGTTCTATGTGAAAATATTAATGACTAGCTCATCCAACGAAAACATAAAAGAACAGGCTTTTTAAGAAAGAAGGGCAAATTTCTGGTGAAATGCAAGCAGTTATGACATGAACAATAACTGTAATTACGTGATGCTATGGCACAACCTATATTCATAAGAAAAAAATCTTTGTTAAAAACCAAAATTGAAATATGAACAAGAAGCCCAAATACCGATGAGTACGCAGCTGTTCAGTAAGAACATTTTGAAGGTTATGGGTTCGAATTCCTCCTGTGGCAGATCTTTTTGCATTGAAAATTTCCTTGAAATTCCTAGACATAGAGGCAGATGTACAAGAATGGCTTATTTTATTCAAAGCCCATTTACAAATTTCATAACGTTGAAAAGGGTAACACATGTTGTGGGTGGTTGTCTTCAAAACGTTACAGCTCATACAAAATTTCTAGCATTTCCATACAAACAGTGTTACGGGGTTGGTGTCATTTTTGGAGTTATGAAATTTGTGAATTAAACCTTGAACTGTGATAGTGCCCACTGAGCTAAGAAACAGTCACTGTATCAGAGAGAAGAATATATTAGCGACAAGATATTTTGAAAGAATAGCTGACATATGAAAGAAGGGAAAATATATGATGAACATTTACCAACGAATTTCACGCACCATTAATTACCATTTAGCATTAGGGACGCATACATGAATGGTCGATTCTTTCTTATGGTATGACCAACATTTTCGTTAAAGGACATTAACCACATAATTCCCTTAACGGGAAGAGTGGACGTCTGTCTATTTGGAAACAAGTGTATCAAACCATATAGTATGTTACTCTGATGGCTCCTTTCTTGAAGGTAGAGCTGGTGCTGGTGTATATTCTCGTGAACTAAGGCAGACTCAGTTTTCTTCACTTGGTAAACACTGCACCGTTTTTCAGGCAGACCTTTTCAGATAGGCAGGCTGCTCAGTGCTCTTGCTTCGGCTAACTCAAGGTCGATGCATGTTATTGCATGTCAAACTTCAATTAAGGAACTGAATTCTTTTTTTTATTAGTATCATTCCATTTGGCTTGAATGCCCTCAATGAGATTTTTGAAAGTTAAATTCTTATCTAGCATGAGCCCTACATACTTAACATCACCCCTCTCATCGTGACAACATGTCTACTTGAAGGTTTGAAATAAAGAGTTTTTGGTTTATGTGGGAATATTATTAGTTGAGTCTTGGAAGCATTCGGAGAAATCTTCCATTTTTGCAAGTATGAAGAAAAACTAATTCAGATGTGAAAATATTGTATAATATTGGTCCCAAAATGCTGCATTCTGATAATTAACCTGAAGTGTACGATTTGACAGATAACTTTGAATTATCCTAACAATGTATGTTGGTAAAATGAAGTTTTTTAATTTTATAATCAAGCCTTCATGCCAAATACTGTCGATTTTTTTTCTTTGTCTAGGAGAGCAAGACCAGTAGAATAGCCTTCAGATTTGTTGGAACGGATCAAATTTGTTACACGTAAAAGTTGATGAGTGGTCGAATGTCCTCCACTATGGACAAACTGTCCATTGGCAAAAAATGTATTTTCGTTGGTGTGGGCCATCATACTGTTCAAAATGAACTTTTCAAAAAGTTTACTGATGGAGGAAAGCAAACTGATTGAACGATAGCAAGAAGCTTCTGCAGGATTTTTGGTTTTAAAATTGGTACATCCTTAGCATTTTTCTATTTGTCAGGAAAATATGCTAATTGAAAACATTTGTTAAATATATCAACTAAGAATGATAAGCTACTTTCGGGAAGTTTCTTGATGAGGATGTGGAAAATTGCATCATCGGCAGGAGCTTTCATATTTTTGATTTTTTTAATAATAATTCTCACTTCTTCCAAATCAGTATCCCAGGAATTTTCGAAAACGTTCTCTTGTTTAAGAATGTTTTTGACATGCTGAGTTTCGTTATGGTCTTGATTTTATTGTATTTTATTGGTTATCAGAATATCGATTTTATTTTATTTTTTGATTGGCTTGCTTTTACCATTCTCGATGCTGGTTTAATACAAAAGTCAATTAATTTGTTACTTTGAATAACACTGCCAAGAACACCGTTAAAGTTTTCCTGTTCCAATAAAATTCTCCGACTTTGGTACGATTCGGTACAAAGTAAAAACCACGAAGGTTGCCTTTCGTACCAGAGAAAACTGTCGCCTTTGCAAATCGAATTTTATGGCGCATAAAACTATTTGCACAGAACATGGATTGTCCATAATACAATCTTCAATTGTGCCAGCCCAACTCCGGTGCTCTTGAGTGGTTTATTTTTATTGAAGTAATATTGCGACAAATAGCCGGCGACGAGTCGCTCGTGCCTCGGAATGCAGTTTTATGTCCCATGTCCTGAAACCTCTCCCAAGCCAAACCCCCGTCCTTCCCAATTCAGGTCTGACGTTGTTCTACGGCGCGGTTAATTCCTACATAATATACGATTCGTTGTTCGCCCACCTTCGAAAAAGCCAAACTGGATCAATGCGCGACGACGACGACGAACGAGGCGACATTCGTTTGGGATCTCGCTCGTTTGAGTGTTCGTCGTCTCGGAGGCTCCTGAGCTCAGGAAACATGTTCATTCCGAATGCGATCGGGTGAGCCGAGTCAGGGTTCCAATGAGTGCAACTTCGTGTTCTTCTTCCTTTCCGGGGCAGTCAACCACTGCTCATATTAACGCTGCACTTTAGTAATTTCGATTAAAAGCATGAAAAGTCAAAGAGCGAAACCATTCGGGAAGGACTTGTGGTGTGGTCGGATGACACGCGGCCGACAACCGCCAGACAGCGAAACATGATTTTCCAATTCGAATCGGAAAGCTTAATTTGCGCGGTTAGGCTGATGGGACCAAAACATCCTCCAAGTCTCTGGATCTCCGGATCGGATTCCGGTTCGCGTCCAGTTCGTATCCAATATGTGTTCTTGAAGGAGGAAAAGGCGTATTTGTGAACTCGCATGGGCGCACTCAAAAACCGCATGGAAAATTTATCTCGACAAGTCACGGTGCGGTGACCACTGTCATTAATATATTTTTGGAATGCGCACATGGGGTAGATGTACCAATTATGGTTGGAGTGCGCATTATGGCAAAAGTGCGAATTGAATTCGTTCGTTATGAAGTGATCTTCAACTTTATGTTATATCCACTATGACGATAATCGGTACAAGAAGTGTATGGTGATCAAGGATTGAATTCAGAGAGAATTGAGAGTATCTCTCACTCATCGCTCTTTGTATCAATCATAATCCGTAACACATCATGAGAGTCTGTTTATCATCTTCTGCTACAGCTGTGATTAGATCGGAGGGATAATACAGTTTTGATAATTGAGTTTATTTTGTGCAAATTATTGATAGTCCATAATTGGATTTTTTTGTGTAGAATTCCGGGAACACTATTGCCATAAGTGGTACAAAGAAAATGATTTTTAAAACCAGTTTTTAGAAGATTTAAGTCAATTCAATACTAAAACTGTTCATTGGTACACCTACCCTGCATATTGAAAGGTTTTCGGTTTTAACCGCACGACATCGACGAGTTGCAGTGGGATTCAGTCCGGGAGTTTCTGACTGACGCGTCACCACGAATGAAATGGGGGCCACGCCACCAGTGCAGAACTTGTTCGCCCTCACACCAGATCGCCGGGCGTTTCGGTTGGTTTGGGCATTCGTCGCAATGCAAAAGCCCATTCGGATTGGAACTTTTGTGGATGCAAATCGGCATCGGGGCAGGACCAGTTCAACCGATAAAATTTGTTGGTTTAATACTTATGAAACAAGCAACACTGAAGGAAACAGTTTCATTTGCTCGTTCAGAAAATTGTCTCGATACTGAAAATTGAGAGTACACCGTGTCCAATATATTCTCATACACTTTTTCTTTTCTTTGGTATAACTTCACTGAATGTAGGATAATCCAATGTCGTAGTATTTCATTGTAGTCTGGTAGTATTATACTAACGTAGAATAGCTTGTTTTATGAATAAGAAAAAAATAATTGCTATGATAAGTGATGAAATGTCCATTGAAGTCGTGTTTTGCACTTAAAATTAATTTTTGTTCATATTGGTCTGGTTAACAAAGTGAAAATCAGAGCATTCACAAAAAAGTTTCAGAAACTTTAAGTTAATTATATTGCGTTTTGAATAGATAAATATTGATAAAATTTGATAAATATATGTGCGATAACTGCAGATTGAAATTGGGCTCTGCCTATGAGCGTGCCGCTGGAAATATTTTTCGTAAATTCTTAAGTTGATAAAATAAGTTTATAATTGAAATATTTCCAAAATATTTCATGTAGTGAATCAGTATTATAACCACTTTCAAAAAATATTATCACCAATGATGTCAGTTAAACAAGCACAAAGTAATGTTATCTCGAATTTGTATGAGAATATACTGGACACGGTGTATCTCTCACTTATCACTCACTGTAACAATCATGATCCGCAACACATCATGGGAGTCTGTGTATCGTCTACTGCTGCAGCTATGGTTATATCAGGGTGACAGTGAATGATAAAACTCATCTAAACAAGCTCAAACCTAGGACCACAATTGCCGTAGGATCTTCGGGAAATGTATATCATGCTAGTAAAGTAGATCACCTACCCTAATGATAAATAAGCGAAAAATATGGGCTTTTTCATCGCTCTCTTTTTGGAGCTGTCTTTCGCTGCTGCTGTTTATCAAGCATGTTAAAACTTGCGAAACATTGCCGATCATGAACCGATTTGTTTTTGTTTTGCTCATTTATGACTTCTTGTGGTCTCATTTTGTTTTTTTTTTAAGTCTATACGGTAAGTTTTCAGGATAACTTCTCGCTGTTTTTCTCAATTTGGCTTTTTAAGGCCCTCGTTTTCGTCTCATTTTGGTTTTCTTGTAACCTGTTTTTGGTCTGATTCTATTAGGCCTATACCGATTTCAGTAGATTCACTTTCACTACTTCTTCCCTTAGGGTCCCTATCTATTCGGATACATTTCTGATTCTTTTCGGTTTTTTGTTGATCTCATATCGGTCTCATTATGATCTCGGTTTCCTTCTGGTCTTTTCTAAGTCAGTTAATATTGGTCACTGCTAAGTCTTTGGATGGTCACTTTTACATCTCTTGACGTTCTCTTATAAGGACTGTTCATTTTATAAAGTGGACACCTTGTTTATGCTATATCTTTTTTATTTATTGATGAAATCGTAAACGGTTTTCTGTGTATCGTTCAACTATTATTCTACAATGTTATGAAAATACAGAAACTTACAAAATGCTTTCGGTTGAAAAACTAAATAGTTTTTGCAAAAACTCCTAAGAAAAACTGTTCGTCAAGTTTAAGCATTATTTTTCGCATGAAAAAAAATCCTAAATTTAATGAACAAATTGTATGTGGGTATCCTTTACTATTCAACTTAAGGTAGAGCTTTTAAAAACATCAATAATATTCTATCAGTTCCTGACGCTGAGTCACTTTAGTGATCTATTCCTTATGGTCAAATTTGCTGATACACCATCTTTTTACTACCAGCAAAAAAGTAAAGTAATAAGCGTGTTCAAAACTGGTTTAGATTACTAAAGAAACTATATATGTATAAAAAAAAAGCAAAATCATGAGTTTTAACCGCATTCTTGGGTACCAAGTTTACTCTTTATGGTCGTTTTATTGAAAAATCCCATACTTTTAAAATTATATACGCATGTTTATCGATCTAGAGCAAACTGTAAGCGTTTTTCTCAAAATATTTTGATAGGTAGTCTCAGAATAACACATTCTGAAAATAATACATGCAAAATAAATTTGATTTAATTCAAGCAGTGTTCCCAATCTTGATGATTGTCATTGTGCTTTGAGTGGTCTTCTGAAAATAAATTATTTGTTTTTCTATTGTGCTTAAAATATGACGTGGGGACTAAATCAGCAACTCTATGAAGGCGTAAGTTATTTTCATTATAAATACTATATTATTACTTCCGTCTGGACGTACTTTGAACCTTAAAATTCTACTCATAGCAGTTCCATTTAAATTTAAGATATTTTTCTTTAAAAAAAATGATAAAAAATGATTTTATGATATCTGCAAAATTGCTTCTCCAAAAATAACTTGATATTTTTTGGCAAGCTTCTAATTGATGATGCTTTCTAAGTACAACCATTTTTTGAAAATAAAAAAATATAAATTGTCGAATTTTCCTGCCGATTTTTAATAATCCTTGATTTTGATTATTTACATTTACATATACATTTGCCTTATTAGTGTGAAATCATATTATTTTGGTAACTTTTTTATTACCACAACATTGTACAATATTAGTCGAACGATGTACAGAAAACCGATTTCGATTTCATTGATAAATTAAAAAGATATTGCATGTCCAAAGTGTACAGTCCTTATGTCTCTTTTGGGATTCTTTTGCTGCTTATCTGTTCTCGTTTTTGACTCTTGCTGGTCTATTCTGTGTTCCTTCTTTTTTTATCTTATTTATTTCTGTACTTTCCTATTTTGTCCTTGTCCTATTTGGTATTTGGTTTTGTTGTAAACAGATGTGTCTTGAAAAATGAAGAAGAAAAATGACAAAAGCCACTATACAGCGTTAATTCTTTTACAAAGTAAATAAACTTGAGTAGATAGAAACCATAAACCTTTTTGACTATCTGCTACTCAATCCAATAACAGTGTAGCATGGAATAATAATTAAATTTGTACGTTCCAAGAGAAAAAAGTGCAATTGACGTTTCAAGAGTAAACCGGTGGTAAAATGTTTCAATCAGAGTAAACATACAGATTTGTTCGTCAGTTATGCAGAGAGCAGCGACCTTTTAAAAAATCTTCAATCCATTTATGATCGTCTCCGGTTTCTCTCAGCTTTGTTTTAATATCACTGTTCTCTTTGTGTTCTAATCTTGTTATTTTATGTTTTTGAATTCTTAATTTTCGTCTGTCTTAGTTTGGTCTTTTTCAGTCTTTTATTTTTCGCTTTTCAGACTTTTGGAGGTCATTTCTAGTTTCTTTCTTATCTCGTCTTGTTAGTTCTTATTGTATTTTTTGCTGTGTTCTTTTCTGTTTGTTATGACTTTTTTTTCTTATTTTGATCTCCTTACAAGCTTTGCCAAATGTACAAATATTTGGCTAGGCATACATCAACAGACATCAACACTGACGCAAAATCTTTGCGATCCGAATCAATTCAAGGCAAATAGTTTCCATAGTGTACTGATAGTTGGTCTCTTTAGTCTCTTTTTGGTCTCAAGCAGGTCTTCTTTCATTGACTTCTTGTATCGTTTTGTTTTCTTCAATCTCGTTTTGTTCTGTTATTATCTTCTTCTGGAATTTTTTAATTATCTATTGGTCTTTTCTGGACTCCTTCTTATCCTTTTCCACTTTTTTAATTTATTTTGTTCCATTCGCGATCTCTTTGATTCTTAATTTTTGTGCGCTTCTCGGTCGCTTTAAGGTTCCATTTTGATCCTTCTTTGGGCTCTTCTTGACGTTCTTCTGGTTTTTATTTTTTGGTTCCTTTCATTTTGTTCTTTTCTGGTTTCATTTTGTTCTCTGTTCCATCGCTTATTATTATTTTGTTCCATTTAAGGTTTTCTTTTAATCTTCCATTGGGTTCTTGTTAACGCCTTTTTGGTATTTTTCTGGTTTCTTTTTGTTTTCATGTTGTTCTTTTCTGGTTCTATATTGGTCTCTTTTCCGTCGCATATTATTGCCTTCTTTACTCGATTGGCAATCACTCGGTCTCTTCTTTGGAATTCTCTCTCATTGTCTTCTATCTTGGTCTCCGTTTGATTTCAATTTAGGCATTCTTATCTCTCTTTGGATTTTGTTTTTGCTGTCCCTTTGCTGTCCTATCTTATCTTGTTGGTTTCGCTTCGGTTCTTTTTTATTATTTTAATTATATTTTTATCACTTGGTTTCATTAGGCTCGTTTTCGTTTTAAGATCTCTTATTGGTCTCTTTGTAACCTCTTTTTGGGTTCTTTTTCAATCTCTTGTTTTGTGTTTTATTTGGTCTACACAGTTTCCAGTTTATTCAATTTCAGGTGCTTCAAAACCAATTGAGAACAAATTCTGCAGTGCCTGCTCATTACAAAGATCGCCAATGTATCGGTCCATGATCGGCAATGTTTCATAAGTTTTAGCATGCTTGATAAACAGCAGCAGCAAAGGTGAGCCCCAAATGAGAGAAAAAGAGAGAGAGAGAGAGAGAGAGAGAGAGCAAAACAAACAAATCATTTATCTCGCTTACACTGCGGAACACGTTTTTGTCTCCAGCATCAAAATACTTCTATTTACTCAATTAAGGGTTGCTGAATCCATTGCCGTTTATAGAAATATCATAGCACGTCTAGTTTTTGCGATATTGTTTGTTGAAAATGTAAAAATTGTCTATTTCAGCCAACTTGCATGCAAGTTTGCCAGTTTGTAAGGCAATTGATTTGCTTAATTTGCCACAGAATTCAAACTTTATGTGTTTGTTATACTTATCATCAAAGTTTATAATACTTTATAATACGGAAAAGTTATTTGTTGATGGTTTAGAAAAGTATTGTATTTTGCCATATAAGAGAAACAAAGAATTATGTATGGAGACTGCAAGCATGTTGAAAAAATCGGTTTAATCCGAATTTAATCGTGAAATTTCAACCAAAATATATCTAAAAGGAAAGTTTAAGTCCTCTTTTGCATGCTTGGTGAATAAGATCACAAAAAAGTTGTATAAAAAATACTTCAAATTTAAAGTCAACTTCAATAAAACCAATGTTTTATACAACTTTGGCGACCTGTAGCTAAAAATTGTGACGTGCTGGGAAATTTCTGGGAACGGCATCAGATTCAGCAACCCCAAATCTACTAGAGACACATAATTTCATTCTTGAGACACGCAAAAATGTAATTTTTGTTGCTGCGCTGTGTTATTTACCACTGCACAGTGGGACGGACTGGGGTTTTAGGAGGAAAGATGGAACTCACACCTTTCCTATTTTTAAAACAATTTTTTTTTTGGTCGGAATGGAAATTTGGGTTGTCCCATGTGAAAAAAGATAATCATCAAAACTTTTTTATTTCAAAGAATATCGGTATAGTTTGTTCTACAAATATGAAGATCAGAAAATTTTAGGCTGATTTGACTTATAATGTTTTTTTCTATCTTTTGAATTGACCATTTTAGAGCATTTTCCCTAAATTGATGTAGGGTGGCCCATCAAAAATAGGTATTTGTGTTTTATTTTTTCATTTCAAGTTTCTCAGCAAAGTTGTCTTCCTATCAGCCTTAGAGCTTATTGAAACAATTTTTTTGAGCCTACAGATTGATACAAGGATCTTCTCGCAATGGAAAATTTCTTGACTTTTTGGACAGAGAGTATCATCTTACCTGCCACGCGATGAACGAATGTAATATGCTAACTAAAAAAAAAGTGCGGAGCTGTTTTTATTGCTATTACTACATGAGCCTCTCACTTTGGACGCGTTTGGTACCAAGTATTTTATATTCCAATGGGAACTCAGATTTATGCGAGTCCACAGATGGACCAGGACCAGGTTCCCGTTAACTAGAACAATTTTCTGAATATTGTTCTAATTATTAAGCTACTAGTGGCACTCCATCGCACATTGAATTTTACGGGATAAATCAACTATCTCGATATTTTCTTTTCCTAGTTCAGTTTTCCGGATGTTCCGGGTTGATTATGGAACCATGTTTGGCCACATAACCTCACATGTTAGTGTGATGAGTTGTCACACAAAAAATATACAATTTGCTACAACTCTGAAGATTAAATTATACGATAATATATTTACAATCGTACACCGTAGGAAAATCAGGTTGGTTCCGGGACTCTAACTGGCCAGGTTGAAGTCTCCGGTCAACGGGACCGTCACTAATCGATTCAGCAGGCTTTTCCCGATCTGAAATGGTTCAAACCGTTAACTGATTCTGTTACCCAGCTGAGATATTCTATTTAGTCGCGTTTTGGACCTCGTTTTTCCCACTGTGTACTGTGGCATTGGGGGTAGGTGTTTCATTTTACAGGCATGATAAACAATCCCAAAACATCCGATACTAATAGTGTCCTCCATGATTGGAACTTATTTAGATGGGTTTTACCATGATCTGCTGTCCTCCCGATCTAATCAAAGCTGTAGCAGATGATGATGAACAGGCTCTCATGATGTGTTGCGGATCATGATTGTTACAGAGAGCGATAAGTGAGAGATTCTCTCATTTTTTAAGGATTCAATCACTGCCTACATAACGAGGCTGAGTAGAAATAAGAAATCAGATTTGGCAGACATTAAAAAGAAGTATGTTGGTTGCATCTATTTCTTTCGCTGTTTAGAAACTTCCGAAATCATTGACGCGTTTCAGCTGCTCCACAAGCTGAACTCTGTCAGAATCGAACTATCGAGAGCAGTTTTCGAACTGCAGCATCAGAACCCTACTTTGTTCCGATTTTTTCCCCCAATGACACGACAAGTTCTCGCATCGCAGCTTTCGCTTCGCTGAACTTGACATCCAGCTCTCCGCGCGGAGGCTGATTCTTGGCGGGCAGCAGTAAAACCAGTCTTCGGCCGGCCAGTAACTGGCAGCAAACGGCAGCCAGTTCCAACATGGTTTCAATAAGAACCCAACCCCAATACAATCTTAGAAGTGGCAACGATGACGACGACATAGGCGTAAATAGCAATCGGACCTGGGGGCCACTCTTCGCATTGAAGTCTTATTTCAGTGGATACAGACATTTTAAATATTTGTTACATTTGGCTTGAATACCCTCAATGTGATTTTTGAAAGTTAAATTCTTATCTGGCATGAGTCCTAGATACTTAACTTTATCTGACCAATTTATTGGAACCCCTCTCATCGTAGCAACATGTCTACTTGAAGATTTCAAATAAAGAGCTTTTGATTTGTGTGGGAATATTATTAGATGAGTTTTGGAAGCATTAGGAGAATCCTTCTATTTTTGCAAGTATGAAGAAAAAGTTTACAAACTTTTTTTGCAATCGACTACAGACTACACGCAGACTTCGTCCTTCCTTTGGCGGGGAGGCCTGTGTCATCCGCAAACAAGAATTTTTGACATCCCTGAGGTAACTCAGGTAAGTCAGATGTGAACATATTGTATAATATTGGTCCCAAAATGCTGCCTTCAGGAACACCAGCTCTTACAGGAAGTCTTTCAGATCTGGAGTTCTGATAATTTACCTGAAGTGTAGGATTTGACAGATAACTTTGAATTATTTTAACAATTTATGTTGGAAATTTAAAGTATTTTAATTTTACGATCAAGCCTTTATGCCAAACACTGTTGAATGCTTTTTCTATATCTAGAATAGCAAGACCAGTAGAATAGCCTTCAGATTCGTTGGAAAGAAACAAATTTTTTACACGTAAAAGTTGATGACTGGTCGAATATACATGGCGGAACCCGAACTGTTCATTGTCAAAAATTTAATTTTCGTTTATGTAGCCCATCATTCTGTTAAAAGTTTACTGATGGAGGAAAGCAAACTGATTGGACGATAGCTAGAAGCTTCTGCAGGATTTTTGTCTGGTTTTAAAATTGGTTTTAAAATTGGAAAAATATTTGTCAGGAAAATATGCCAATTGAAAACATTTGTTAAATATATCAACTAAGAATGATAAGCTACTTTCTGGAAGTTTCTTGATGAGGATGTAGAAAATTACATCATCGCCAGGAGCTTTCATATCTTTGAATTTTTTAATAATAGTTCTCATTTCTTCCAAACCAGTCTCCCAGGAATTGTCGAAAACGTTCTCTTGATTGAAAATGCTTTAGAAGTCCTGAGTAACTTGATTGTCAATTGGACTAGTAAGTAATAAATTGAAATTGTGCGCGCTTTCAAACTGCATAGCAAGTTTTTGAGCTTTTTCGCAATTAGTTAGTAACAATTTGTTTTCCTCTTTCAATGCCGGTATTGGCTCCTGAGTTTTTTTTTCAAAATTTTAGATTATTTCCAAAAGGGCTTAGAGCCAGGGTCCAATTGAAAAATATTATTTTCAAATTTTTTGTTTCTTAATTGTGAAAATCGTTTTTTTAATTTCTTTCTGCGAATCCTGTCAAATAATTTTCATAGCAGGATTGCGAGTGCGTTGAAATTGCCTTCTCCTCACGTTTTTAAGACGGATCAAGAGTTTAAGATCACCGTATATAATCACAGGTACTTCACATTTTGGAATTGCAATGCTCCTGGCTTCAACAATGGAATTTGTTAAAGTTTCAAGAGCATTGTTAATATCAAGTTTCGTTTGTAAAGAATTGTTAACATCATGATTAGAGTGAATATATGTTTCATATATATTCCAGTCGACTAGAAAATAATTAAAAGTGGAGTTGATAGGATTGAGAATCGCTTCATGAAATATTTGAAAGGTAACAGGGACATGATCAGAATCAAGATCAGCGCGAGTAATCGGTTGACTACAAAGGTGACTAGAGTCGATTAAGGCCAAATCAATCGCAGAAGAGTTTCAAGAAGAGGAAAAATAAGTAGGGCTATCAGTGTATTGAATTCAGAAATATCCTGTAAAGCACTCATCAAATAAAATTCTGCCGTTGGAATTACTTTGCGAATTATTCCATGAGCGATGTTTTGCTTTAAAGTCACCAATGACAAAAAAAATGACTTATTGCGAGTCAATTCTCGCAAGTCAGTTTGAAGCAAACTAACTTGCAGCCCAGTGCATCGAGAAGGCAAATAGGCACCTATGGAAGTATATTTACCAAACTGTGTTTCAACAGAAACACCCAAATTTTCAAAAACATTGGTTTGGAATGACAAAAAAAGTTGATGTTTTATACGTCTATGAATGATGATAGCAACTTCACAATATGCTGCATCCAGTCGATCATTACGATAAATAAAAAGTATGGATCTCTTTGGGCTCATTCATTTATTTCATAACGCTGAAAATGGCCATTTTTGACACCCACCCACCCCTTCATAACGCTTTTTGTATGAATATTCTACAAATTTTGTATGGGCCGTAACATCGTGAGAACACCCACCCACCCCCTTCAGCGTTATGAAATTTGTGAATAAGCCCTTTTGAGTTTGGGTTCAGGTTTCGAATAAGTTTCTGTAATAAACAGCTCGTCCTTTTTATGAATAGATCACGACAGTCAAACAATGATAATCAACAATTTTTGAAAATATATACCTTCCTAGTACCTAGTTCAACTATCTCGCCTTTGCTTTTTCGAAAATATCTGGGGCCCTCCTGCCCCTCCCCCTTACTTACGCCAATGCGACCACGGTCCGTCAGCAGCTGAAAAGCACACAATCCCATTTAGTAATAGCAGGAGTGCAAAACCTTCTTTTCTGCACGATCGCCGCGAAGCGGCCAGAAACCAGTAGAAGATGATCTCCGAAAGTTGCGTTTCTGCACCACTCCCCACGTTCAAGTCGCCGAACATGTTCCCCCTAGCCCAGCAAAAGTCGCAAGGCAAGAGCCGGTCTTATGCCATAGGATGACGTTAACCCTTTCCCAACGAGCGCGCACGCTCGATCTCGGCCGGTTAGAACTCGGAGAACAAGTTGCATTGTACCAATACACTTGTGACGACTGGGGATCACACACGGACACCAACACACTGGTAGATCGCAAATGTGAGTGAGTGAGGATCGCTGCTGTTCTAAGTCCTGTCTAACCGAGTTGTTGTAGGACTTCTTCTCTGATTCAGACAGGCTTGACTTTGTGATGTCTCCAAGTCTGTCCGACTTGGTCCGTCGAAGGCATTCGAAGATCGCGCGGATGACGCAAACCGATCAAACAACTAAAGCAATAATCTATGTCTCTTTGTCTAGAAGAGTACGAAACGAGAGAGAGATAGGGGGAGAGGAAGCCCCTGTGGGCATTATTACCCATCGGGACCGCTGCTGGGTTGGGTTTGGGGCAATCAGCCAGTCATGTTTTTGATTTGGTCTTTTTTGTTTTTCCTCTCTTGTTTTCACGGATTCGGTCGGTAGACATTAGCCATGTGCCTCACTTTCGGTAGGATTTCTGATGTTATGCATAAATGACCAAATTACTAGTCGCGTTCTTGACCGGTCGGTGTGGTTTGCTTTTTGGCGGTTGATTTGGCAGACAGCCTTAAGAAGAAACATTGAAAGAATGGGGCATGGCGAATGGATATGGATGTGAACTTAAGTCAAATAAAAGGAGCATGAGGTTGATGCCGATCCGATGCGAAGGATTTAGAAATACTGTTTTAGTTTATATTCCAATTATCTTCTTCCTGATATTGTTGGGCATAGCCTGTTATTTAGCTAAGGTATTTTTTTTCCTAACACAGACGCATTTATTATGATTTTAATCGGCTCAGCGTATTTAATCACACAGTTAAAGAAGGCGGCTGCATCTAGTCTATATCTAAAGCTGAAAGAACAATTTGAGTAACTACAGTCATTATTCGATATTGAAGGGACCATCAAGTTAGGGAAGTATCGAATAACAGAACACAAAACAAGTGCAAATGTGATCTTTGAGACCATCGAGGTAGCCATGAAAACCAACTTTTACTATGGTGCTCTAACTCGATATCGAGATACGATATATCAAGTAAGGGAGAGTTGAATGTATATTGAGAAAGGTCACGACGTATACGACAAACTGGAGAAAGCTCTTTGTGACCCTGAAAATTCAGTTACCGCATCAAAATTGAGCGGAACTTGATCACCAACCTGTCAAAGCCAAACACTTTTCTCCGGGTTGACCTCCAATGAATCAACAAGATCATCGCTTCCAAATCCCCAAAGTGCCCCAATCTCCGACAGCCGCCTAATTGCCCAATTGATCCAATTTTGACCAAATCAGCATGCTGCTGCTGCCGTTGCTTTTGCCTATTTCCGATCGGATCGAAGTTTGAGCAAAAGATCTTTCCTAGAGTACGGAACAACCTTCATCATGTTCGCTGACATTTCGGCTGGCGACCATCTAAATTGAAACGCGCGAACAAACACCCACCATCCAGACCCTCGAAATGGTTGGCGGTTGCTCATTATGGACGCAAAGATCTATGATCGTCGCTACCCGAGCAGAAACGAATAATCCACACCAATCTTGGCGTACCTATATCTAAAAATCCGAGCAGGTGGAAAAAGCTGACCAAGATCATAATTTGTTGTTCTAAAATAATTACTGACGATCATAATCAGCTATTGGTTTGTTGGAGATAGGAGATAAAAGATCAAAAATAATATGGAGAAGTATTAAACAATATATAACACGTCATCTATAAGATATTATAAGATCGAAGCAATATCTGGCAAGTTTATTGATTGACCAACAAATCAATATCAAAATATGATCTGACAGATGGCGGAGAATAAAAGTAATCAAAATAATCAACCAGGACCGAACCCCTCACCTTCAGATCTATACAGGGTGTCCGCAAATTATCCGAACAGCAAAATATTAAAAAGATTATCTCGCATTGAAAACAATGAAAAATTAATGTCCATGTACCTTTTATAATACATCTATATGTTAACACAAAATACAACTTTAAAAAATATCTAAATGATTGCTTGTTACTGAGATAGGCGAATTTAAACTATTCGGGGACGTTTTGCCTGAGGGCCGCTAGTCATACTGGAGATGTGCTATCTCTAAAACCTAAAAGAAATGAATCAAAATGTCCTATTATTATTTGAAGTAATCTACAGATCAGTGGCTTCAAGTTAGACTAAAAATAGAAATTTTTATGGTTAAAATCCAGTGAGTTCTATGGACATTTCTCTTCCGTCATAAAGCTCGGAAAACAGCTCTCTTCAAGACACCTCAATACATTTGGGTTGGTTTTGCAATTATTTGAAATCGGAAATGTGTCAAACTTACTTCTTAAGAATATAATAAGCCTATGTTTAAAACCATGCAAGAATATTGAATTTATTATGCTTGATTGTATAGAGCCATGTCTTCAAAGTTTGTACGGATAATTCACGGACACCCTGTACACAGACATGCTAACCATTCGGCTATGCCTATCAGATGGCAGATCAAGGAAATAAGAGCATCATTTTCATCGCTTTCTGAGACTACATTTTGCTCCTAGAGGTTGTCCTGACGTTGCACTGTTCAGGTCCGCCATATTGCTGTCGAATGTGTTTTATTCCATGGCAAAGAACTTATTTTGATCTTGTTTACATATTTTCAGATGTTGAGCTATAGCGCTGAGATTTCTAAAATTTTCTAACATCTTTTCAATATCAAATTGAGATATGCGATCATAATGTGATTTTGATTATCCCGGGATTCAACGAGTTGCTAAATTTTCAGTGCAATCGGTAGTTTTGTTCTCTATATTTGTACTCTTGATAATTCTTGATAATTCGGTTTGCTTTGGTTTGATCAGGTCCGTCACACTCGGGCTCAGATTGTGTACCACTTCTAGTACTGCATTTGGTCCCTCGGTAGTACAAAAGGTACCCAAGTTTGACAGATCGCAGTACACTTTTCACGGCATTCTAGATTACCTTATGAGCTATAAAATTTTGGGCAACTGCATGGGACATGGAGGTCTTTAATTTGTCTTTGGTTTGATCAAAAACGTATGTATAAGCAAAAAGTTAAGATTTTTCAAAGAAGTGAAGAAAAATCGGACAGTTTGATATTCATATTGTATTGATATGGCTTAAGACAAGTTCCATATTAGCCACATCCTCCAAGGCCTCCAGATAAACTTGGAGTCTGCTATTAACTGGAAAATAACTTAAAGCTTATCTTATCTTATTTAAAAAGAGAACAACAACATTAATTTTCGGTTCCTATGTTACGGAAAATATAATTATTATTATCTTTTATTTTAATTTGTATTTTGAAAGAGGGAAAACCCCTTTGAGTGATTTCTTCTGGAAATCTTTCTCAAAAAGGTACAAAACCTCTTTATCTTTTAAACAACATTACAAACAAAATTATTAAATACTAAAGGCACATCCGGAATTGATCCATATCGGAGCCTTCGGAGTCATCATGAGGGTCCTCGTATACCGTTTTGATTCATATTACGGACACTTAAGGCCTCAGTGAAGTATAACCCAGCTTGGACCATACAAAATTTTCAAATATAATATTTTCAAATCAGGTACAAAATCTGACATACGGAACTATCGCGGAATTGCCATTATCTCATGTATTCCCAAACTCTTTGAATCTCTCGTAAACGACAAAATTTTCCAGCAAGTAAAAAACCAAATTGCTTGTATGCAGCATGGCTTTTTTAAAGGCCGCTCAACATCTTCCAATCTGCTAGAATTTGTATCTTTTATTCTCAACGCAATGGACAATGGCAAGCACGTAGAAGCCCTCTACACTGACTTCAGTAAGGCATTTGACCGAATCGACATACCATTATTAATCTTCAAATTGCAAAAAATAGGAATGGAGCCAGGACTCTTGAGTTGGATCCAGTCATATCTATCACATAGGAAACAAATTGTGCGCTTTCAAAATAAATTATCAGCACCCATTTCTGTAACCTCTGGAGTACCCCAAGGTTCTCATTTAGGCCCACTTCTTTTTATTTTGTATGTAAACGACATTTCCTTTTTACTTAGAAAAATAAAATTTCTTATATATGCAGACGACATGAAGCTCTTCATGGAAGTAAGTAATTCTAGCGAAGCAGAAGAATTCCAGAATGACATTAACTTATTCTTCACTTGGCGCCAAAAAAGTTTACTTCAGCTAAATATCAAAAAATGTAATTCAATAGCATTTAGTCGAAAATATGTAACACCACCAATTGAAGTATTTTTAGGAAATCAAGTAGTGCAGAAGTGTAAAATTGTAAGGGATTTGGGCGTAATCCTAGACTCTAAACTCACTTTTGTAGAACATTATAATTCCATAATAAACAAAGCAAACAGCATGCTTGGCTTCATTAAGAGGTTCAGCAACAATTTTCAAGACCCATATACTATTAAACTATTGTATACTACATATGTAAGACCAATTTTGGAATACTGTCACCTAGTATGGAACCCGTATCATGTCGTACACGAAGAACGCATAGAATCAGTACAGAAGCAATTCCTTTTATACGCCCTTCGGAAATTGAATTGGACTGTACTGCCACTTCCGTCGTATGAAGCACGCTGCATGCTCATCAACTTGGAAACACTTAAGCAACGCCGGGAATTCGCAATGATTCTCTTTATAAACAACATTATTTCGAACCGTGTAGACTCTGCTGCACTTCTTTCTCAACTAAACTTCTACACACCCTCTCGGCATTTAAGAACAAGAAAATTATTTTCAGAAAAATCATGCAGAACGCATTATGCTCAAAACGGACCAATAAACCGTATGATGCGTCAGTATAATGTACATTGCGAATTCATTGGCATTACTATGTCCAAAGAGCAGCTTAAAACACAGCTAAAGAACAATAGAAGTAATCCATACATGTAAGAAAGTATTGTAATTATTGTATGTAGTCTACCTATGCTTGACGAAATAAATAAATAAATCACTAAAATAAATCATTCTGTATGATTTTTTAGCGTTATCGAGCGTCGGAAGCCCTTAACTTTCGGATGGTAGGTAAAGAATACGCGTCCGCAACTTGAATAATTTTAAATAAATCAAAACATGTGGCCTTTTCATGATTCTTATTCCGGACGCTCCCTCACTTTTGCCTCATATTCCGGACGCTTTGATTCGAATTACGGACAGCTCATGATAATCATTAATGGAACAGTTAAATCATCAATTGAAAAAGTTCAACCAATTAAGAGACGTCTAAGGTAGTTGGGCATTATACATTTTAAAATATATTTATGGAAAAAACCTAATAAAACAAGCCTCGAAAATGAGAACTTTTGGACGGCGAAAATTGAAACATTTCGTGTGAAATGTTTCCCATACAAACGAGAGTGTCCGGAATTTGAAGCTGTGCGTAGTATGAATCAAAACGGTATCCAAGTTACTTGAGTTAAAACAACAATCTTGAATTTTTTTCAAAATATTTTTTCTTGTTGAATCAAAACGAGTACAGTTAAAGACAATATGATCTATATCTTCATATGATTCACCACATTCACAAAGATTAGAGTCATTGATATTTATGCGGTATAAATGATTGCTACATATATAGTGATTAAACATAAGTCTGGTATAATAACAAATACAATTACAGTGGAGCGGGGAATGGGTAGGACAGGTATCTTGAAGATATTTAGTGGCATTATTCATTATCAGTATTTAGAGCGGGTTATGACGATTTCTTAAAAGATTTCTTTGCACAATTGTTGAAGAAATTCCAGTGAAATATTTGTTTGAGTTTCTGCGTGATGAAACATTTTTAGAACATCTTCAGTTTCTCCTGAAAAATTTTGAGATTATCCGGGTTACCTCGGAACAAAAAAAAAAATGCATAATTTCACATATATTTTACTATTTATCCATTTGTTATCTAAAAATTGCAAAGGTAAGCAGTTTGGTCTATTTTTATCAAATTTGTTTAATGCAATTGATTTAAAAAGGATATACAGTGATACCTCCATGTGTCGATGTTCCATGATTCGATATCGACTCATGGAGCTATACTAGAAACAAAATTTCATGGTTACTATGATGGTTGGTAAATGGCTGGGCATGGCGTACCATTGGTACCTCGCGTATCTGAAGGAATAAAATAGACCCCTTTGTGCGGTCCTTAGCCTCTTGCCCAGCAACTCCTATCCCTACCTCCTCGCGGTACTGGCCGGGGTACGAGTAACCTTAGGGAAGATCGGGTAACCAACCCCCGGTGGGAACTTTGGTCGTATGCTGACAGGGAAGGGGGGTTTGCTTTTGCTTTTGCTTCTGCAAACCTTGAGCGTCTGTACTCCATGTTAGGAGCGGCTCACAACAGCGTCTGTTCCCCATGTCAGGGGCGGCTGATCATCATCCGAGTGCCAGAGAAGGACTCTAAGCTAAACTGCGCACTATGGTCCTCCGAACATTTAGGGGGAATGGTCCTCCGGAAATCTAGGGGGTTGGTGTCAGGCCCTGCAAGCCAGCCGTAAAAAAATCAAGCAACGAATAATCAACGAGAGAATACGAACCGGGACAATCGGCGAAGACCACAGCGACGTAAAGGGACTAGCGATTGGAAGCTCGGTACGTGGAACTGTAAATCTCTCAACTTCATCGGGAGCACACGCATACTCGCCGACGTGCTGAAGGACCGTGGATTCGGCATCGTAGCGTTGCAGGAAGTGTGTTGGAAGGGATCAATGGTGCGAACGTTTAGAGGTAACCATACCATCTACCAGAGCTGCGGCAATACACATGAGCTGGGAACAGCTTTTATAGTGATGGGTGATATGCAGAGGCGCGTGATCGGGTGGTGGCCGATCAATGAGAGAATGTGCAAGTTGAGGATCAAAGGCCGGTTCTTCAACTTCAGCATAATAAACGTGCACAGCCCTCACTCCGGAAGCACTGATGATGATAAAGACGCTTTTTACGCGCAGCTTGAACGCGAGTACGACAATTGCCCAAACCACGACGTCAAAATCATCATAGGAGATCTAAACGCTCAGGTTGGCCAGGAGGAGGAATTCAGACCGACGATTGGAAAGTTCAGCGCCCACCGGCTGACGAACGAAAACGGCCTACGACTAATTGATTTTGCCGCCTCCAAGAATATGGCCATTCGTAGCACCTACTTCCAGCACAGCCTTCCGTACCGATACACCTGGAGATCACCACAGCAGACAGAATCGCAAATCGACCACGTTCTGATTGATGGTCGGCACTTCTCCGACATTATCGACGTCAGGACCTATCGTGGCGCTAACATCGACTCTGACCACTATCTGGTGATGGTCAAACTGCGCCCAAAACTCTCCGTCTTTAACAACGTACGGTACCGACGGCCGCCCCGGTATGACCTAGAGCGGCTCAAGAAACCGGATGTCGCAGCGGCATACGCGCAGCAACTCGAGGCTGCATTACTGGAAGAGGGTGAGCTGGACGAAGCCCCTCTTGAGGACTGCTGGAGAACAGTAAAAGCAGCCATCAACGATGCAGCTGAGAGCAACGTCGGGTACGTGGGACGGAGTCGACGGAACGATTGGTTCGACGAGGAGTGCCAGGAGGTTTTGGAGGAGAAGAATGCAGCGCGGGCGGTCATGCTGCAGCAAGGGACCCGGCAGAACGTGGAACGCTATAAACGGAAACGGCAACAGCAGACCCGCCTCTTTCGAGAGAAAAAACGCCGCCTGGAGGAGACGGAGTGCGAGGAGATGGAACAGCTGTGCCGGTCTCAGGAAACGCGTAGGTTCTATCAGAAGCTCAACGCATCCCGCAACGGCTTCGTGCCGCGAGCCGAGATGTGCAGGGATAAGGATGGGAGCATTCTGACGGACGAGCGTGAGGTGATCGAAAGGTGGAAGCAGCACTTCGACGAGCACCTGAATGGTGCTGAGAGCACAGTCAATGAAGGACGGGACAACGGAGGAAATGCCTTCGTCAGTACTGCGGAAGATGGAAACCAACCAGCCCCCACTTTGAGGGAGGTTAAGGATGCCATTCACCAGCTCAAGAACAATAAAGCTGCTGGTAAGGATGGTATCGGAGCTGAACTCATAGAGATGGGTCCGGAAAGGCTGGCCATTTGTCTGCACCGGCTGATAGGCACAATCTGGGAAACAGAACAGCTACCGGAGGAATGGAAGGAAGGGGTAATCTGCCCCATCTACAAGAAAGGCGACAAGTTAGATTGTGAGAACTTTCGAGCGATCACCATTCTAAATGCGGCCTACAAAGTATTATCCCAGATCATCTTCCGTCGTCTGTCACCCGTAGTAAACGAGTTCGTGGGAAGTTATCAAGCCGGCTTCGTTGACGGCCGATCGACAACGGACCAGATCTTTACTGTACGGCAAATCCTCCAAAAATGTCGTGAATACCAGGTCCCAACGCATCACCTTTTCATCGATTTCAAGGCGGCATGCGACAGTATCGACCGCGTAGAGCTATGGAAAATCATGGACGAGAACAGCTTTCCCGGGAAGCTCACGAGACTGATAAGAGCGACGATGGAAGGTGTGCAAAATTGTGTGAAGGTTTCAGGCGAACACTCCAGTTCGTTTGGATCCCACCGGGGACTACGACAAGGTGATGGACTTTCGTGTCTGTTGTTCAATATTGCGCTAGAAGGTGTTATGCGGAGAGCCGGGCTTAACAGCCGGGGTACGATTTTTACGAGATCCAGTCAATTTGTTTGCTTCGCGGATGATATGGACATCGTCGGCCGAACATTTGAAAAGGTGGCAGACCTGTACACCCGCCTGAAACGCGAGGCAGCAAAAGTTGGACTGGTGGTGAATGCGGCCAAGACAAAGTACATGCTAGCTGGCGGGGCCGAGCGCGACAGGGCTCGCCTAGGTAGCAGTGTTACGATAGACGGGGATACGTTCGAGGTGGTCGACGAGTTCGTCTACCTTGGATCCTTGCTGACGGCTGACAATAACGTTAGCCGTGAAATACGGAGGCGCATCATCAGTGGAAGTCGGGCCTACTATGGCCTCCAGAAGAAGCTGCGGTCAAAAAAGATTCACGCCCGCACCAAATGTACCATGTACAAAACGCTCATAAGGCCGGTAGTCCTCTACGGGCATGAAACGTGGACGATGCTCGAGGAGGACCTGCAAGCACTTGGAGTCTTCGAACGTCGGGTGCTTAGGACGATCTTCGGCGGTGTGCAGGAGAACGGTGTGTGGCGGCGAAGGATGAACCACGAGCTCGCCCAACTCTACGGCGAACCCAGTATCCAGAAGGTGGCCAAAGCTGGAAGGATACGATGGGCAGGGCATGTTGCAAGAATGCCGGACAGCAACCCTGCAAAGATGGTGTTCGCTTCGGATCCGGTTGGTACAAGAAGGCGTGGAGCGCAGCGAGCTAGGTGGGCGGATCAAGTGCGTATCGATTTGGCGAGCGTGGGGCAGAACCGAGTATGGAGAGATGCGGCCACGAACCGAGTATTGTGGCGTGAAATTGTTGATTCAGTGTTATCTGTGTAGATGTTAACTAAATAAATGAATGATGGTCCCTAGAAACTGCTTTTTAAAGGATTGTTGTTCCATGACTCGATATTTCCATGAGTCGATGGTCCCTTCAATATTGACTCATGGAAGTTTCACTGTACATCTTCTTCTTCTTCTTGGCATTAACGTCCACACTGGGACAGAGTCGGCTTCTCAGCTTAGTGTTCTTATGAGCACTTCCACAGTTATTAACTGAGAGCTTTCTATGCCAAAGTTGCTATTTTCGCATTTGTATATCGTGTGGCAGGTACGATGATACGCTATGCCCAGGGAACTCAAGGAAATTTCCATTACGAAAAGATCCTGGACCGACCGGGAATCGAACCCAGACACCTTCAGCATGACTTTGCTTTGTAGCCGCGGACTCTAACCACTCGACTAAGGAAGGCCCCAACTGTACATACAAAGGATATTAATTTTTTTTAAATGTATGTTATCAAAAGATGATCTAATGAATGATCCTTCTGACAGGACTGGTAGTAAATTTCTTTTTGAAGACTTGGTCTCTATTTTAACGGAAGTCTCTAAAAAGTCTCTTTTTTTCATGTAAGGTCTCTAAAGTATTTATTTTAACAAAAATGGTCTCTAAAGCAACTTTTTCATTATTATGCTTACATGAAATCCTGATGCAACATTGTCCATGCTCTAATGAAACCTTCAGACACTATAACGGGTTCAACATCCAATGAATGATCCTAATAAAATAATTTAAGAACTTAGTCTCAGATTCCCCGAGGAAAAGCTTAAGGAATTATCATTGTAATTTTATTTAGCATACTTTCAGCGTCTCTTACAAGGATCTCTTCATCCAATTTTCCAGAGATTTCTCTACCAATTCTTCCTGAAATTCTTCCAGCGATTTTCAAAGAATGTTTAGGAGAATTTGCGCAAGGAAATCCTTGAGATCTCTAAAGGTACTACCTCCAAATATATTTCCTCAGATATTACTTAGATTTTTTTTTTCCAAAACTATCTTAGAAATTCTTCCAGATATTTTTTCACTAATCCTTCAATCGAATTATCCAGTAGTTATTGTAGGATATCTTTCAATGATTTTTGAAGTATCTCTTCCGAGGTATTTCACAAAGGTTTATTCTAGAGTGTTTGAAAGAATAGCTCAAGAAACCCTCCACCTGTTCATGTCGATTCCTTCAAAAATTCATCAACGTTCGATCTCAGAAATCCAAAATTCCCTGATGGTTTCTTCGAACAATTTATAAATATTTTAGGAATTTTCCAGCATGCAGTTTAATTAGAAATTTATCAAAAAAAAAAAAAACCCATGCAGTTTTAAAAGTTTATTCGAATATTTACACGATTTTCCATGAAGATGCTGTTCAATGTTTTTCGAGAAATTTTTACAGAAAATCCTGTGGAATACCCGAGATTCGATTGATTTTTGTTCGATTATCTTAGCAAACTATCTAGAAAATCATTCAAAACTTCCTCAATGATCCAGGAGTTATTTCAGCGATCCTTGTTCGTTAAGGTTGACTTTGACACTTACGCAAGTTTTATCAGAGGTTACCCTAGGATGTCCCTTAGAAATAGCTCTCAGATTTAATTTGCAGAAAAAATGGCTTTTCCCGGGAATCTTGGAGAATGTCCCAGGGAAATCGTTGGATAAAATCTCTGAGGAGTTAAGACTTTCTTGAAAAATGTTACAAAGATTTTTTCGAAGAAATGGGTTGTTTAGCGAAAAAAGGTTACAGTTTTTTGTAGCTTGATAGGAAGATCAAATTTTTCTAAGTGAAACACAATTTTTGTGGATCCAATTTCATAATTTTGACATTTTAAATGATAAATAAAGTTTTCAATATATGACTCAATGACATTTTAATTCACATAATGACAGCTCGTCCCGTAGCAAAATTTGCATCACCAAAAGTGATTTCCATTCCAAAAGTGTTTCGAAAATAATTACAGGGCACGGAAAATTATGAAACTTTGGATCCTGATTCAAGGTGGCATTCTTGAAGTACCCTAAACAAATTTTTTGGAGAAATTCTCTAGGATAATTCGTGGAGAAATTCTTTGAAAAATAATCACTAAATGAATTCATTTAGTAAATTGCCGGAGTTATATCTGATCATTTGGACAAATACCTTAATATATTTCTATTGAAATTCCTAGAGTAAATCATGAAAAAACATACAGTAATACTTGTCGTAATATCACGAGGAATTCTCAAAAAAGTCTGTGATCTTAGAGTAATGTTTGTTCTGAAGCTATGAAGAGTCAAACTCTTCTCTTATGGGCACCTATTAGTCTTTGTTTAGATTTTTCAGTCCCTGCTTAGTCTTTTTTCGGCTTTTTTTTCCTTTTAGGTTTCTGTTTTCTAGCTAGAGGTCTGTAAAGACGAAACGACGAATTCCATCCAGAATGAGTCGAAAAAAATGAAAATCGTGCTCGATAGTCTTCGATTTGGATTTAATTTTGCACATGTTTTTGGTATGGTAGAATAAGTGTTTTCCATAGAAAAATTGATCATTTTGACTCAAGTGTAACTTTTGAAAATGGCCTATAAATTTTCGCATGCAACTTATTTGAAAAATTCTAACTCCGAAACTGTTCATTTTAGAGAAAACTGTTCTATGAAGAGGTTGTAGTGAACCGTTTGGACTATAAGAAAAAAATATACACCGAAAAAATATTTTATTTATGTTCATGGAAAAATCAAAAATAAAATTTAAATTTTAAATTACACAAAAACCCAATTTTTAATAGTTTTAAAATTTTCACCATAGAATCTTGATAGTAAAAAGATGTTTAGGACAAAGTTTCATGATGGAGAAATTTTTAATAAAAAAATTTTTCTAAGAACAACTTTTGGTTGATTTTCAAAATTTTTGTCAAAATAAATACGTTCTGATGATACAGGAAACATCATGAAATGATTCTAAGCCATAATGATAAAGAATAATTTCTCTAGAAGTAGCCATTTTCGAATTATATCGAGTTTATGCAAAAAATATTGTTTATATATTAGAATAGGCAATTTTCATTAGTTATTCGTGATTCTCCATCAAGGAAAATAAATATGAGGAAAGAAATATGGTCTTTACTCTCGAAAACGTATTATTATTAATGGAGAATCGCGAATTAAAAATGAAAATGGCCTATATTAATATTTAAACACCATTATTTTTTGCTTTAAACTCGATATAATTCGAAAATGGGTACTTCTAGAGAAATTATTCATATCATCATTATGACTAAGAATCATTTCAAGATGCTTCCTGTATCATCAGAACGTATTTATTTTGACAAAATAATCAAAATTTTTAAAATCGACCAAAAGTTGTTCTTGGAAAAACTTTTTTATTAAAAATTTCTCCATCATGAAACTTTGTCCTAAACATCTTTTTACTATCAAGACTCTATGGTGAAAATTTAAAAAATATTAATTAGGGGGTTTTTGTGCAATTTAAAATTCAAGTTTTATTTATGATTTTTCTATGAAAATAAATGAAATATTTTTTCAGTGTATATTTTTTTCTTATAGTCTTATCGGTTCACTACAATTTCTTCATAGAACATTTTTCTTGAAAATCAACAGTTTCGGAGTTAGAATTTTTCAAATAAGTTGCATGCAAAAAATTATAGGCCATTTTCAAAAGTTACACTTGAGTCAAAATGATCAATTTTTCTATAGAAAGCACTTATTCTATCATACCAAAAACATGTGCAAAATTTACGAAGATGGTCGAGTTCTGTGACTGACCGATTTGACATAAAATCCGTCAAAAGCTTTCTTAGTATTGTGGTAACTACTAACATGAAAATAAAGGTGTTATTTTTTTCTGTTGGCGCTAGAATTGCTAGAACGTTTGAAAACAGTAGATTTTTTTCAACTCAACTAAAAACCGACCAAAATGTTAGATCCCTATGCGTTTGAACACCTCAAATATAGTAAACTTCAATTTCATGTTCAGGGTTAAAATTCTTTTTAGCTTCACTGTGCACAAAAAATATGCCAACATTTGTCCTACCCATGGTTTCGAACGTGGTCGCGCCTCTGCATACACACAACTGCGATGGAAACTTCCTTTTCAGATATTCCGGATTTCCGGAACACTGTGTCAATATGGAAAAGATTTAAGAATCTCTATTCAAAGTCCACGTGAATTGACAAAATATGAACGGTTCATGTATTTGTTTGGTTTCGGAAGTGCAGATCGTCAAAGTAACAAAGAAACTTGTTTTTTTTAGATGTTGCAAGTTCCCGGTGGTCACAGTGATCTACTCCGGATCTCCCGGAGGGTTTCTAAAATAAGACATATTTGCCTTTCATTTAAGTCCAACAGAGCTGAAATCGGTCAACACTCCAACTTTTTACGAGCACCAATGGCTGCCCTCAAATAGCCTCGCTTTCTGGTAGGGATCAAACGATATGACGTTTGGCTTGGGTCCGTTCAATGGGCATGACCCAAGCCAAACGTCAAATCGCTCGATCCCTACCAGAAAGCGAGCCTACATGCGGCAGCCATTAGTGGTTTTGAAAAGCTGGATTGCGAGCTGTTTAAATTTTCGTGTCGAAAACGACCCTAAGTTACAATTTGTAACATTTTAATGGATTGGATATTGTGACAGCATTGCTGTTCTGTCTAACACACAAATCTACGGTGGCGCTATCTATGCCTTTCTAGCGGTCATTTTAGTTATTTTAATGATCCATTCTCATCGAATGAATGTTGGTCTTATTAGACAAACAGACGTAACACTCTAATTATTTTTGTCGCACAGCAAAATAGCGCCCAATTCTAATATTTGATAGTTGACCGACGGGCCACTCGTGGCGCTCGCATCATTTTTGTTCGAGTTTGACGTTTGCTCGCTACCGCCACCTAGTTCGTGATCGGCCAAATGAAGTATTTTTAGCATTGGGCGTTAATGTTCACGTGACTATGTTTTAAATTGATAATTGTTCTAGCTGTTACGTCGGTTTGTCTGTGGTTTAATGCAGATATTGAAAAAAAAACATATGAGAACTTAAGCAATAGATTAAGATCTAGTGGGAAACAATGGAAGTGGAAAAGAAGGAGAAATGTAAAGTGATGACCTAGGATCGTACGCAATAAATTAGAAAGGTATCCATTATATTCAATAGGTTCAGCTAATTTTGTTTTGCATTGCAAATTTGAACTTTAAAAATAATATTTTCTTTTTAATTTGTTGTAATTGGAATTTTTACAGCAAGTTTCCTGAGAAAGTTTCACAAATTACCCCTTACCGCCTGAAACTCAATATAAATTTGCACAAATTATTCAATACTTTAACGACGAAATCCATCGAAGAGTATTAACGCGTTGCGTAGCCTTAACCAAGTGAACACAGTAAAAACGCATATTTTTCGCAATATCAACTTCGTGGAAAGCATCTGAACTGTGAGCTCGCATCTCGGACCGGTCGTTCGCAGTATTTTTTTTTTGCATCGTCCAAACGACGATCGCCAGCAATGATAGCCAACATTCTGGTTCTGGTTTTACGAGCGAGCATGACGGCTGGGGTTCCAACCTGGGGCTGTGTGTCGTCATCCTTCGATGAATTCATGCTGAAATTTCTTTCCTGCCTTCGTCTTTGTCGATTGTGGTGGTTTCTTAGGCCTTTCAGTTTCTGCGTGTTTAAATTGTGAGGAAGGGTTTGAGAATACCTCTCATCGGACTCAGAGCAAAGTTAAATGTTTCTGAAGTTTATTGGCCACTTGCCGAAGGCAACGACGTTATCACCATTGCTTCGCATTCACCTATATTCACCTACCTTGGAAAGGTAGTTGTTTGGGCGAATCTGACTTTTTAATGGCGAAACGTGACGGAATGGTTTTACTGCGCGCTACAAGTGAACGATTAGAGCGCTTGTGGCAATGTTCTCTACCGAAGATTTCGCGGAATGTTGGAGTTTCTGGCTTTATCTGGTGGAAGAGATACCGCGATTCTGATGAGTGATAGCGATTTTGCGCGTCTTGAAAGTGAAATACACACCGACTCTGTGTGAAACTTTAATCTTTTACCTCTGATGGCAAACGCTGATAACGAAGAGCCTTGAGGTTGCGCCTTAATAAGCTGTTGGATCTTTGATTAAGAACAGTTTGCAGCCCAAATAAAAACCAAATTCAATCCCAATCCAATCCAAATCCAATCCAAATCCAATCCAAATCCAATCCAAATCCAATCCAAATCCAATCCAAATCCAATCCAAATCCAATCCAAATCCAATCCAAATCCAATCCAAATCCAATCCAAATCCAATCCAAATCCAATCCAAATCCAATCCAAATCCAATCCAAATCCAATCCAAATCCAATCCAAATCCAATCCAAATCCAATCCAAATCCAATCCAAATCCAATCCAAATCCAATCCAAATCCAATCCAAATCCAATCCAAATCCAATCCAAATCCAATCCAAATCCAATCCAAATCCAATCCAAATCCAATCCAAATCCAATCCAAATCCAATCCAAATCCAATCCAAATCCAATCCAAATCCAATCCAAATCCAATCCAAATCCAAATCCAATCCGTTCAAAGTTTAACTACAATTTTATACTAGATTCAAACATCAAATTTAATTTTTGGTTTCTTCTAAAATCATCTTCCAATAACGCATACATTCCGCGTTTGATCCATCGGTCGGAAGCGTTCATCAGATTGTGCGTGTGCTAAATCAGTCTCGATGTGCAGCATCAGAATAACCTTTAACGAGAGGTTCTTGGAAGCCCAAAAGCTCGTAGAACTCAAGTACCCATCCGCACGCACATCAAGAAGTAGCTCTCGCGAAGCCGCCGACCCATAGCAAAGAGAACAATTTTTTAATCGCTTAAAACAAACAGAAACTCGCGATGGAGGGGGCGGTGGGGGAGTTTGGTTCCGAGTATGCTTCTTCTGCCTCCTGCAGCAGCCGTACGTGTTTATTCGAAAGATTTCTCACCGGTCCTTGAACTCTTCCATCGCTCACCGATGAATGCGCGGGTCGCGCGGCGAATTCACGTTTAATTATATAAGGCCTAACCACCTACCGGCGGGCACTGACTCGACTTAAGTACAGAGGCTTCCATGTGTGCGGCGGGGGCTCTCCCATCATTTTTTTTCCCCGCTGTATGTGGATGGAACGGTTTTCATTGTTTTTCGGTTAATTTTTATGAATCACATGTCGGGTCTCTGTGATGGAATCGCCGGCCTGAGCCCGCGCCGTGGGGCCTTGCTTAGCATAGTGGTGAAGTCTGCGACTACGGAGCAAAGCCATGCTGAAAAGGTCTGGGTTCGATACCCGGTTGGTACAGGATCTTTTCGGAAAGGCAATTTCCTTGACTTCCCAGGGCATAAAGTATAAGATATACGAATGCGAAAATGGCAACAATGTACTGAGAATCACGCTCTGTTCCAGTGGAGTCGTAATGCTAAGAGTAAAATTACTCAATTGGTCGGGGCTTCTCTTTTTGAGTGCCAATTTTCTTCTAACTGCTAGTCGGTGCCAATAAGTCAAATGAAAGTTTGGAAACCCTGATTTAGCGAGGGAGAGATCGAAATTCGAAGTAAGGTGACGAGCTCACGTGTTCGTTGTTAGAGGGAAAAGCTATCAATTTGAGAAATTTACATCGAAACAGAAATCCTAAGTCAATATTTACATAGCTAGTCGAGTTTGCACACATTAGGTTCTGCTATGATAAAATCTTCTAATATTGAATCACTTCTAGATTACTGTTCTGAAACATGTCCAGAATAGAACTTTATTCTTTTACTTAGTTTCAAATAATTCGGACAACATTCCGTTGTAACGTAAGTTATGATGTTTCTTCTTAGAAATTGATTCCTGAGTAGTGTTTGGTCCCATGATCGTGTCGCTTACACCCTGCAGGAGATCCCACTAACCCAATATCCTTACCATGGCAACTGTGGAGATGCAGAGGTATACTCGGTCTCTAATAACATTGGTTGTCTAACTAACATTCCTTCCCTTCCCTTCCTACACATTGAGCTCTTTTTTATCTCTATTCAACTGCAAAATTGTGCAATCACTAGTTATACTAGTTATGTAGAATTGGTTTATTCCTTCTACGGTAGGTAGCTTTCCTACAGTAAAAGAAAGGCACCCCTTTATCATAGATGGATTCATCCATGATCGTACCTCCTATACCTGTTCATGTGACCGCATCCCTTGTCAAGTATTGACCCAACTGCACCAGAGTGCCATAAGGAACGGCCGGACGGATCTTCTCGTTTCACTGTGCACACGTGAACAAGGATTATTCTTTTATACGGGCTCTCGTTTCCTTTTCATTCTTCCTAGAAGTCCTCCAGCACCGAATGTCACACACCGACCGAGGAGAAGGTGATAAGAGGTCTATCCGGGTTTGTGTGTTGTTTTTACGACTACCACCTGAATGGGTCTAACACAAATGCATCAATGAGGAATGCAATGCAGAATGGCCCACCAATCGAGAGGAAAAGATCGCTTTGGATTGCATTTTTTCGACAGAGAGAAAGGCTGGAAGGTTGTATAGCAATTGAGATGCGTAAAATTTGTCAGGTTCGGATAATATGTTTTATTATTCGAACTAAGAACGAGAACTGAAATCGTTTTGCGAGTTTGAATTGTTTTAGTTACGCCACGGGTAGGCATTCCCTTGAGAAAATTTATTACCTTGATGTTATTCTGTGTCTTGTTTCAGAGGAAGAAAGTTGGCGCCAGTAAAGAACTGTTCCTCTTTCGAAGAATAGGTGTGGCGGAATTTTTTAAACATGTCGATTGATTTATTTGGACAATGATAATTAAGAGGAGCTGGTGCAATAGAAATTGACGAATGAATGTGAGGTTAAATTTTACAAAGAAGATATCTTCGGCAAAGTTGTTCAGCAAATCAAGGACATCCGGAAGGCAATCAGTTTCGTTCGATATTATGCCGCTAGGTGGCGCTAGATAGCCGTAGCGGTAAACACGCAGCTATTCAGCAAGACCAAGCTGAGGGTCGTGGGTTCGAATCCCACCGGTCGAGGATCTTTTCGGGTTGGAAATTTTCTCGACTTCCCAGGGCATAGAGTATCTTCGTACCTGCCACACGATATACACATGCAAAAATGGTCATTGGCATAGTAAGCTCTCAGTTAATAACTGTGGAAGTGCTCATAAGAACACTAAGCTGAGAAGCAGGCTCTGTCCCAGTGGGGACGTAACGCCAGAAAGAAGAAGAAGGTGGCGCTAGTGAGCATGTCTAATTGAGCGTTCTAAACTAGTTCTACTAGTCTGAACAATTTTTCCGAATACTCGAACTTGCTATTTCATCAGTGACGGAGATGAACAAGCCAAGGGCTGAAAATCTCCCTAATAAAGATAAATGATAATAATTTCATCAGTTTACAATACAGAACTAGCTAAAAATTATCAATTAAACACGTTCACTACCGCTACCTAGTCGAAATATTATGAACTAAACTATCTGCCTTTTATTTTTCCAAGATCTTCCGAAAAACTTTGAACATTATTTCTTATCAAAATTATAAGATAGAACTAGTATAAAGTACTCATTTAAACATAATCAATAGCACCACGTAACGGCAAAATTATAAATCAAACTGTATACCGGATGCCCTTGACTTTCTGAACAACTTTACTGAAGACTTGAACTTTCTATCTCATCTGGTTTACAAGATTGAGTTTGTCTCATATGCTTGATTTAAATTGTTTAATAATGCCATCTAGCGACAAAATAATAAATCAAACGGCAATGCCTTTTAAATGTCCTTGACTTTCTGAACAAGTTTGTCAAAGCCTCGATCTTTCTATCTCATCTGGGTCACAAATAGAAATATTAGTGTTCTACTGAGTGGCGCTGTTCTCACAAAACTGGTTTTAACCCGTATAGGCCTGAGTGGAAGCAAAAATACTGAAACCCTCACCACTCAGGGAATTCTTAACGGATTCCAATGATATTTTGTCAGTTCACTGGCCCACATTTCTAGTTTCTGGAAGTAGCCAAAGGAACTCGGAAATATTCCTGTGGCCAGAGTTATTTCGGTGGGTGACTGGGTCAAGTCGGGTAAAAAAGGGCTATTTTTTGAGACATGCCAAGTTACCTAAAAGTAGAAATCAAATATAATTGTGCACCAAAATGCGTTCCCATAAGCTTGGCACAGATGTTCAGATACAAATTGGCCACTTTATCTTAAGTTTGAGGCGTCCCGGGATCCAAAAATGGTCATTTGTAGGATTAATCAAATGCAAAACTCAAAGTAATACAATTTAAGCGTTTCTCAAAAGGTTCACACTGATGCAATTTTCTCAAAACTCCGTCATGTAGTGGCCACATTACAACCGATTCCGGAAATTATCTGTGACATGAAATCTGCCTACCTCCAGGGGCACAAACGCACAGTACCCTTCTCACCTGACCTGACCCAGTGATCCACCGAAATAACTCCGACCACAGGAATATTTCCGCGTTCCTCTGTTCACTTCTGGAAACTAGATATGTGTGCCAGTATACTGACAAAAAATAGTTTAAATCCATTAAGAATTCGCTGAGCGGTGAGGGTTCTAGAATTTTTGCTTTCACTCAGGCCTATACGGGTTAATTATTATTAACTTTATGTGTACTTATTCATTGTCATTTTAATGCCATGTTAAAGAGGAATGTTTATTATGATTTTTAAAATTTATTTGGCACTTTGAGGCCCGGTACTCAGGCTGTCAGCGCGTGGCAAACATCTGTTGGTAACACGAACAGTCGCAACATTAACATTCTACGGTTAATGTTTCTACTGGATCACATGATAAAACTAGTTTAAAATGCTCAATTGCTCACCAGCGCTTCCTAGCGGCAAAAATTCTAATCAATCTGTTTGCATTTCGAACGTCCTTGACCTACTGAACAACTTTGTCGAAGACTGAAACTTTCTATCTTATCTGTATGATGAGATAGATAGACTCGATTTCTCTATCTCATGTGAATCACAAGATAGAACATGCCTTCAATGTTCATTTTATATGCCCACTAGCGCCACCTAGCGGCAAAATTGCGAAACAAACTATTTGCTTTTCTTAGAGTGCACGAATCTTTCTGAAAGAGAAAAAGTGTTCAATTTATTCCGTTGAACGAGTTGTTTGAGCTTTTGAGCGTGTACAGATTATTAAGCTGTGAATGTGTGTGGGACCTTAGTTATATGGGATTTGGTTTTAATAGTAGCAGTTGAACAGGTTGAATGCACAGTAGCGTTTTCCGACGGCATGTCTCTCCAACTTTTGCGCTGCTGTCTTTAGTGAAGTACCACGCTCGTGCTGTGGGTATCAAGCGAGCTTTTTACATGGTGCGAGAACTCAGCACACTACGCGATCGATCTAGGCGCCTTGGGACAATTGCTATGCTACTTTCTATGTAGTGCTATTTTAAGATTTGTTGAATTTAATTTAGTTTTTTAAATTAGTTGTACGATTTTGATTCAAATGGTTTACCTGTTCAACGGACAGGTTGACGCCTTGGGACAACTGCTATGCTACTTTCTATGTAGTGCTATTTTAAAATTTGTTGAATTTAATTTGAAATTTTTTAAATTAGTTGTACGATTTTGATTCAAACGGTCTACCTGTTCAATGGACAGGTTGAACAGGCTGACCAGACGCCTCTGTTCTTCTGAATATGTTTTGAAGATTCTTCGAGAAATCGATCGAGGATTCTTACAAAAGCTCCTCGGGTTTCTTCTGGAAATCCATCCGAAATTATTATATTAATCACTTTGAAATTTTCTCAGAAATCCTTCAGTAGTTCTTCCGTGAAACTCAATGGGACTTCTTCGAATATGCCTCAGATATTCTTTCAGAAACATGTCTTAGATTATTCCGATTGATCTGAGATTCTCTCATAAATCCGCCTGAGACTAAAATAAAAAATCTATTCTCCTGTCTATTCTTACGAATATTCCCCTGGGACTCTTTCGTAAATCCCTATGGAGTTCTTCCAGAAATCCCTGTGGAGTACTTTCGGAGATCCTGTTGAAAAACTTCCAGATATCTCTCGGGGACTTATTTGGAAAATTTTGTTCATGAAAATCGTGAAATTTCTCTGAAATTCATCCGAAAATTCTTACGAAAATCCTGCTTAATTGTCTACAGAAAACTTGTGATAATTTCGAAAATCCCTTTTAAATTTTTCCCGGAAATGAGTTTTTTTTTTCTAAGGTTCTTTGGAAAAATACCTCTAAATTCTGCATTCTGTGATCCTTCTGGAAATTCATCGAGAAGTGCTCTTAATTCTTTTTTTGTGATTTGTCAGTTAGTTTCCAATGAACTTTCCAAAAATCCTTGGTTGAATCTTCTGGAAATCGCTCTTGAATTCAAATGGAATCCCTTAAGAAAACTTCTGGACGGTCCTCGGTGATATTTAAAAAATACCTCTGCGATTCTTCCGGAAATCTTTCTGAGAATCTTCTAAAAGTTACTCTTAAATAGTTCCGGAAATTCCTTTTGAAATACTTCCATTAATCTTTCTTCTGGACATCGCTCTGGAATTATTCTGGAAAACATTCATGAACTCTTCTGAATAGCTGTGAGTTTCCTGAGAATCTTTCAGGGATTCTTGTAAAATAACTTCTGGGATTCTTTAAGATATCACTGTAAAATATATTCAAAATCCATTTTGAATTCTCCCAAACATCCTCATGGAATTCTTTCATTTTTTTTTCGAAAATTCTTCAATAATTCCTCCTTAAAATCTACCTGAAATTTCTCTGTGATTCTTTTGGAAATCGACCTGAGATTTTTCCAGAAATCTTTCTTTAATTCAGAAAAAATCTCAGAAGAATTTTCAGAAAGATATTTTAAAGAATCCTAGTTTTTTTTTCTGAAGAATACCAATAGTATTTCTAAAAAAGAACTATTTGTGATAGAATCTCAAGGAAACTTCCGGTTGAATCCTTGCATGATGTCCGGAAGTATTTCAGTCGTATATCCAGATGAATATCATTAGGTATTACGGAAGAATCCCAGCAAAATTTCTTGAAAAATTCCAGAAAAATGTCTGGGAAAATCTATGAAAGATATTTTGAAGCCCTCCAGCAGGATTTCCGAAAGCAATCTAGAGATATACCAGGAGAATTTCCGAAAGACTGCTAGGGAGATACTCGAAAGAACATTCACAGAGTTTTCTTGAAAAATTCAGGATGCTCCTGGATCCTAGAAGTAATCCGGGGAGAGTTTTTGTAAGAATCCTCGGAAAAATCTAGTAGGAAGGATTTGTAGGATCCTCAAAAAGATTTCCAAATGAAGGTTTTCTGAAAGAATCCTTTAAAGATATCCGGAAGAATTCCAACAGGATTTTTGGAAGAGTCCCAGAAGTATTTCAAGGATATTGAAGTATAAATCACAGTGGCATTTCTATAAGATTTTCGGAAGAATCCTCGAAAAATAGCCGAAAGTATTACACAAGGTTTTCAGATAGCATCTCAGATGATTTCCGGAAGAATTTGTAAGAATCTCAGCAGTATCTCCGGAAAAAATCCAGTGTTATTTTTGGAATTATTCCAGAGGAATTTCTAGTAGACTCCTAGTAGAATTTTTGGAAAAATCCTCTAAAAATATCCGGAAGATTTGCATCAGGATTTTTGGTAGAATCTTCCATAGTACTTCCGAAAGAATTTTTAAGAATTTCAAAGAATTTAATTTCCAGGATTTCAAAAGTAATCCTCACAATACACGCAAAAATCACAGAGAGATTTCTACAAGAATTCCACAAAGATGTCCAGAAGAACTTAGAGAGATAATCTTAAGATTTCCAGAACAATTTATTCAGGTGAATTTTAGCACATCTTCATCAAATAACAGTTCAAAGAGTAATATACCATTCTCATGAGTTTTCAAGAACATAGATATGTTTGTTATTTAAACACTTGAATTATGTTGTATCAATATTTACAAGTAATTATAAAAAATATGTATGTAGGGTTTTAAATTTAAGCATTAATGATTGTCAGAAATCCCTATTAAATGAATTGTATCGAACACAATGAAGATGAATAAAGAAGTTGTTGTTTAGCGTTGCGTTTAGAGTTTCCAATCCCGGGAACATTTCCCGGGAAATGAGATTTCCCGGGATTCCCGTTTCCCGGGAAATGATTTTCTGTTTCCCAGGATTTCCGTATTTCCCGAGATTTCTGTAGTTCCCGGGAAGCTCTATTTAAATACAGAATAGATTATTTATTTTCAAATAAAAACATCGCACAATTTACTTTTCATATCATATCCAATAATGTCCTCACTAGAGATGCGATGTGTTTGTAAATTAAAATTTTGGGTAAAATCAATCGAAAAAAGGGAACAAATTGGAATGCATTTCACTGACATTTTGTAGGTCATTTTTGCATGGCTTATTTCACAGCCTACTGCTTGGCAGTACAAGTTTGCAATACAATATAAAGAAACTTTTGAGGAATCTATTTCATTATTTGAGTAGGGTTATAAAGCTTTCAAGGTTTACATTTGTTTGTTTTTTATTCTAGTGTTGAAAAGATTTATTAAATGCATGGGGCAGGACACTAGATCCAGAATTAAAATATTAATATTTATTAATGATATTAATATTGATATTGAGAAGATTATCAAGTATGCATGGAGTTTTGCTGTTTACCTGTTGCCGGAGTTGCCAAGGCATATTGATTGTTTATATGAAAAAACAAGTTGTGTTCAGATCGTCTGAGCAAAATATATGAGAAATACGTCCGATGCAACATAGACCTGTTTGATGCCAACATCCATCTGGTAGTCTGGCTAGAAGGAGACTGGCACCTGTACGATGCATCACATTCAGTGAAGCTCCATTGTCATCAATGCCCCACATCATTCTACGATTTCCGGGTCATTCCGCAACTCGATTCCGATGCAATTTGTCTCCTATGGTATGTCAGATCTAGAAGATCGAGGGGCCCAGATAGCCGTAGCGGTAAACGCGCAGTTATTCAGCATGACTAAGCTGAGGGTCGTGGGTTCGAATCCCACCGGTCGAGGATCTTTTCGGGTTGGAAATTCTCTCGACTTCCCAGGGCATAGAGTATCTTCGTACCTGCCACACGATATACGCATGCAAAAATGGTCATTGGCATAGTAAGCTCTCAGTTAATAACTGTGGAAGTGCTCATAAGATCACTAAGCTGAGAAGCAGGCTCTGTCCCAGTGGGGACGTAACGCCAGAAGGAAGGAAGGAAGGAAGGTATGTCAGATCGGCAACCCGAGCAAAGCTTGAGATCAAATTGAAAACTTATTTTGATGTTGTGCTGTCGTGGATTTTGATAACTCAGTTTGTTGTCATTTTGGTCGTTTTAACGGTTAAAATATCAAAACTGACAGCAGAAAAATGTTCCCATGAAATCAAATTGAAAACTCTTTTTGCTGTCAGTGAAAGCAAATTGAAAACAGTTTCTGCTGTCATTGAAAGTAAATTGAGAACTCGCTGAGATATACATATTTTCGATTGATATTGAAACATGGCTGCGACTAGATAAATGCTTTATTTTTATATTTTCGTAGTATTTAAACATGTAGCACGAATAAATTTATAATTAAATAAAAAGAAAATATAAGTAAAAATTTAAAATGATATCAGAAAGAAAACAAAATATGATATCGAATATTTCATTGATAAATTGATATCAAATTATGATATCAACTTGATGCTGAAAACAATATATGTTTTCAACTTGCTTTCATTTTGATGTTGGACTTTGCTCGGGAAGACATACAATCCACAATCCCTAACCTCTTGTTTATAAATCCCCACCATTGACTTAAATTCAAATACTTCTGTCAGATGCCTTTAGGAAAACCGTAGGTAACTCGATGATATCATAAAAATAATATATATTAATCCGTATTAACGGATATTAATACCAATATTAACGAGTGTCTTACCCCATGATTAAATGTTTGCAAATATTATAACTTCATACGATTGGGTTAAAATGACCTCCACATATAATTTTACTTAATTTTATTATTTTTTGTTTATAAAGTCCAGCAAAAAACAAAGCCAACATTCTATAGGACATACAGTATTGGACAAAACATTTGCAACTTTTTCGATTTTCCATACAAAATGGTCAACTTTGGTAAGCTAGATCTCAGTTATTCATGGACCGATTTAAATCAAATTTTCACAAGACATTAGGCATAACTTAAATTTCGAAATATATATTTCAATGATTTTTCCAATCACGAGTTTAAAAGTAATAACGATTTTGCTAAAGAGTAATTTTCGTCGAAAAATTCGAAAAACTGTTTTCAGAAAAATTGTTCGTCTCGTCAAAATCTACAACTTTGCTGAAGATAAAGGTATTTCTTCAATTTGCTTAGTTATCACAATTATAAAAATCGTCAAAAAAATCACTTCAGATAAATCATTATTGCTTTTAAACCCGTGGTTGGAAAAAACACTCAATAATGTATGTTAAAATTCAAGTTATTTCTGAAGCACGGTAAACATTTCATTCAAATCGGTCCATAAATGACTCAGATCCAATACTCTGAAATTGACCATTTTGTATGGAAAATCTAAAAAGCAAATGTTTTGTTCAATACTGTGCTGTAAATAAATTACTCACAAAAAAAGAGAAAAACAATCGTACAAATGCAATGGGCTAAAATATAATATACATAAAATATAAATTATTTGAAAAAAAAAATCCATCAAATAAGCAGTTTATACGTTTTAAGAATTTCCCGGAAATTCCCGGGAAATGACAATTTTATTTCCCGTTTCCCGGGAAGTCAATTCCCGGGAAAATTGGAAACTCTAGTTGCGTCAGAGCACAAGTAGAAGTCTGCCCGCAATATAGAAGTTGAAATGTGTTTTCGCGTTCTATAATCCGAGAAGATGCTTGGCTGGAGCAATTTAAATGGGATCCCCACATGTATGTATGGAACAATAGCAATTCTTATTTCTACCCAAAATTAAACGACAGGTTTAATTAGAATGAGCTGCGTCTACTTCCCTCTTAGGAGGAATTTGATTTTCTATGTATTGTTTACACATTCTTTGTAGTATCCTGAGTTTGGTGAAGATCGATCACTAGGCTATCTTGACATTTCACTGGAGAGCCTGATATTAAATTGAAGTGAAATCGAATGATAATTTACACGTTATTAATCGAACGTAACGATGCATATATTCAGCATAACTTTTCCGGTCAAAATTATTAACATAATTATCCCAATTACCTGTAGCGTGAAGCAACCGTTGATGCCGGTCAGCTATTTAATCATTACATAATGAATGCCCACAAGTGGACCCTTCAATGACGCTGTTTCGCCCAACGAATTACCCATCAGAGCCACTGATGAAAGTTGATGTGCTCCAAAACTGTCGAAAAGAATAGGTGATAAATGGCGATTGATTGATGCCTTTTCCGTCTCGTTATCTTCCGTTGTTCCCCTTGTACCCAAGTGCATCTGCCTCCGAGTATGTGTAATGTGTAATGCTTAACATCGATTTCATTATCAAAAAAAAAAAAAAGTGATAAGGGGATCGATATCTCTGGTATTCATAACTCATTAATTTCCTGTCTCTCTGTTTATTTCGCAGATTGGAACAATCCACAGGACAAATATCCATCACCGTTCATAGTCGGATCGTTTTAATCAGCTTCGAAGCAAAAAAAAGCGCAGTTGGACAATTTCCTGACTCGCGTTTGCGGAGGAATTCCATTAGTGAACGCACACACACGAGAGAGAGAGAGGGGATATCAATAACCATTAAAAGTTTTGTGTGCATACATATCGGCGAGTAATTGCGACCCGAATCAATCAGCCGAAAACAGCTGCGCGGCAAAAGTGTGTGTGCGGAGTTTTTGGCCTTAAAAGCTTCTATCCGATTCGGTGGAGTGCTCTAGCCTAGGCTTATCGGGGCCAATTTTCGCGGAGTGTGGCCCCCTTGGCCAGCGTCGAAAAGAGGCGTCTCGAAGAAAGATAGGAGAAAGTGAAAATTCGCGCCATAATGCTCTAATGCTTGCGGGGAAAAGTGGTGCGCGTCAGAGTAATTAAACATTATTAACTAATAAAGAGAATAAAATTATAATCATCCAGCAAGAGAGTGAAAAACAATTGCTTTCCCCCCTTTCTGGTGTGGTATCATCAAGTATCGCGTATGGGCATTACGAAAGGAAAAGCTGTGTGGTGCCGCGTTAAGACAATAACATGGAAATTGATCTGTTATTGTTAACTAATGTCCATACGAGCAAATCCACTGAAAGCTGCTTCATCATCGCCATCACCAGAAACAACAATAGTTACAGCATTCCCAATAACCAACGCCGGTGCAGAAATTCCGAAGAGGACGGCGACGACGACGACCTCATCAACACCTAAACCAGCCTCAGCCGGGGGAAAACGAAATTACACAACCCTCTCTTCGACAACATCATCATCATCTTCATCTTCAACGGTTGGGGGCAAACAAGATCACCCCCTTTCACCCCTTAACTAATGCATAATCACAAAGTCGTCGTCGTCGTGGGCCGTGTTTGGCGGCGAAATTTGATTTAATTAAGCGCCCGCCACTCGGGGAAAACAATAGTCTCCCCCTTTTAACGCCCTCTTTCCCACCAAAACACAGAGTGGGGGGGTTGAGCGCTCAGCAATTATCACCGCCCCAATCTACCACCCCTCGGAAGATCCGCGAAGAAGTCCGGAAAGTTTCCGTCCATGTGAAGCTCTCGTGACGCGTGAGCGGCTTAAAGTGCGAAAAAAGGTCAAACCCTGGATGTGAGCCGAGTTCGCAGAAGAAAGCTCGACGTGTTTGCGTGCGAGGGAAAAAATGCTCCCCTTTGTGCAATCAACTCGAGAGTTCCCCCCAGTAGTGTGAATAGCGTGAAGCGCGCTCGAAAAAAGTTTTTTTTAAGGTTTTCTAAAATCTCGAAGAAGTAAGCAAACTGCGGAGAATAAGAAGAAGAAGCAACAGTTTGCGAATGTGTACAGTGTGGAGTGTTATAGTGTCTAGGCTTGTTCGTTACGGGAAGATATCTCGCCTCTACTAAACAATGGATCGGTTTAGTGCGAACAACGGATCGGCCAGTGCCAGCGTTGGTGGTGCGACTTCAACTCTAGGTACTCAGGCCGTCAATAGCGGTAACAATGCTGCAAGTATCCCCCCATCCAGTGCTATCACCAGCAGTAACAACGCCACTTCGACCGCCGTCGCCAATAATAGCAACAGCTCCAACAATAGCAATGTGAAGTTGCGCCCTGATCGTGGTAATGCGTCCATTGACTCGACGCTTTCATCGGCGTCATCTTCGTCGTCGTCGGTGGCGGCGGCTGCTGGGGTCGCCGGAATTGCATCCAGCTATCGGCGCTCGTTCCATCACCGGCTGGGACCGGGCAGTGCCAGTGCAACGTCCGATTACAGCATGTCCACCGTGGCCGAATCGATACAGGTAAGGGGGATTCGTTTGAGAGATGTAACGTTTTTTCAGATCATAGGTTGAACAGTGTTTGACTCATGAGATTCTCAAGTGGTAATGGACTACAAACAAATTACAGCAAACTCTCCATCTACGTGCATACCGCCCTATAACCTTCCACCGTGTTTTCTCAGTTGAATTGGATCCGAAAAGCACCTATTTTCTAATTTAGGACTTGTTGTATTTTTTGCAGCTTTGTTCTCTTCGTCTTAGGTGGTTTTTTAAAACCTATTGGACTCTAATTTTGCGCCAAAACTTTTAGCTTATTAGCTCATCTTGCAGTCGAATTTAGAAACATTTAATAATTGAATAAAATTAAATAAGTAAACCACCTATGACCAAGAAGACAAATCAACCATAAATACGTAAGTTCCCCTTGTTAGAGGCTATATGACACTTTTTGGCCAGGTAAGGCGCAGTGCGCTCCAAGGGGAGGGGTAGAGTAGCCTCAAGCGTTACGGCTACAAAAAATTAAAAATTTTCATACAAAAAGTGTTACGGAGGGGGTGAGGTGGTCAAATATTTTCAATTCTTATGGCCGGTACGCTGATCATAAGTACTGTGCAAAAGGATAGGACAAGAAACGGTCAAGGAATGATTCCGGTGCCGAAATTACTTGAGCTGTACGCTGCTGATAAGTAGAGCTGATGTCATAACGTCAGTAACGCCTGCCGTACATATCAAATGGAGCTGTCACTTTTCCGTACGGAAAAATGTGCCGCTCAATTATTCCGCAAGTAAAAGTGACACTTCGCCCATACTGGATCAGCTGTCAAAATTACTTCGGTAAAAAGGAGAAATTTTACTTGAGTGCTTTACGTTTCAGGTGCATACTACGCATTAGCGTTACTAATAAATGGATGCTGCCTGAATAGAATCATTTGATTAGAAAACAGCTAAGATACGGTGGTGGAGATAATAAATAGGTGGTACTGTCCCACATGGTGGGTTGTTTTTTGGTATAAGATACATGTTATGTTATATCATGATCATGTTATTCATGAAAACACTTGATTTAGTGTATGCAATTTTTTAGTATAATTACGTTGCCGGACTCATATACACGGGTAGAAATAAGAATCGAAAAACATGATTGTGACTCATATCGATTGAGTCAGAATGCCGTAACGCAACACATGAGTTACGTTTTTGTTGCTGATTGCTCGGAATCATGATTCAAATGCCAAAAAAAGCTGAGTCGCGCATCCGTTAATGATCGACAAAATAAAAAAAACACTGCACTCAGATTCGAACCAAGAAGCTTTCAATTGAAAGCCACACGCTCTATCACTGCACCGCTTCGTTATCTTGAGGTGATCGATGCAAATGAGTTGAAGCAAAGCGCACCGCTTAGTGTTTTCACCATGGATGTTACGCTTATGAAGAATCATGATAATGACTCCAGGAACCATGATTTGTGATCCTGATATTATGACCTAACTAATTTATGAATTTCATGATATGTAAATCATGATTTCCCGTGTAAGAATTAAAACTGAAACCGCGATGGATCGTAAAGATGATTTCGCATCTTGCTTAAGTTTATTTTATCGGATGGGTCAAGCTTTGAGTTCAAGTTACGCTAATGAAGATAACCCTTCGACTTATCAATCAGCCAAAATTTTTTTCTGTAGCAGCTTCATCGAAAATCAAACGCAGTAAAGTGGTCTCTAAGTAATTCAGGGTTGGTAGCAAAATCACTTTTTCCGACCTGGTCACTTAAAAGTCACTGTTTGCCCCATTTTTTTTTTTGGAAAAAAAGCCTTTTTTAGAAAAATGATTACAAAAGTCATTATTTTCGTGATCTAATGATAATGAAATTTAAGGCTGATTTAGCTTTTCCAATTCAAAATATTTGTTATATATAAAGACAAATATACAGTGATTGGGAAATCACAGTGTCAAGAAAAATAGGGATTCCTGGCTAATATTCTGATAGAATTCAGATAAATATTCTGAGAAAATTTTTCGAGAAAGCATCTTATGCCTGCCTTCTAAAAGAAGAAAGAACCTCTTCAAAACTCCCCTGGAAGATTAGCCAAAGCCGATATGAAACAGAAAAAAAACAATCGAAGAGATTGTGAAAAACTCGTCCAGAACTTCAATGTTTTTCTGCTATTTTTGCTAGAAATCATTTTAGAAATTACATTAGAAATCCCAACCAATAAAATATATTTTTTCATTCATTAGCCCTTGATGCTGTTTTTACACGAATTTTGTCAACTATTTTTGTACAAAAAACACGTTTCTTTAATCAATGCTTGAATATTGTTGGATAATAATTAAGACATTTTTTGAACTTTCAATTGTGCTCATTTTCGCTGGAGCCACCAAAGAGCTATCTCGATTATTTGACAAGCCATGGACGTTATTCGTTAAAAAAAAAACAAATTGTTTTCAAATTTCAATTATTTTCTTCAAAATAAAAAACAAGCTCACCGATTTCTCACCATTAGCCAACAAAAAAATAAAAGATAATCTTTCTAATGGCGTCAGAATATTTAAGATCCGTTGTCGCCTTCCAGAGATATGGACATTAGAAAATAATCATTTTTTTCGAAGAAAATCTCTGATAACTCTGCAACCATAGAACAGTAGTTTCTTCGGCAAAAGTTGAGCAAGCAAGTTCTGTAAGTGCTCGGAACTTATAGAACTTAGGACTGATTTACTGACTTAGGACTTATTTACTGAAAAAAATCACAATTTGCGAACCATAAGAGATATAAATTCGGCATTTTGGGCAAAGTTGTTCCTATTCCGTTATTTTAAAACATTTTAGAACATTGTAATGAGACCTTTACAATGTTCTAAAATGAACATTGAAATGGTCCAAAAAACTTACATTGTGATCTCGCAAACCATTCGGGCCACCCTAATGTCACATCACTCAAATAAAATGTTCGAAAAATATGGAGAATCTTTCCCGAAGATACCATAAATCTTTTAGGCGTTTAGACTCAAACATTTTTATTTTCCTGGATATGGCTTTGGGGCCAATGTGCATTGGCGATTCCCTTACGTCAAATCCACCTGTTCATGAATTTCAGCAACAATTTTGCGATTACAATCGTTCAATTGCCGCCGCTAATTTGTACATCATTCATATTAAAAATTGGTTAGAAAGCCATTCGGTTCATGAAATGGAGTAAAATGGAACGTTGTGAAACGGAACGCAGAATCGAAACAAAACAGCTCAAGGGATGACCAGAAACACGGATTTAAGGTGAAGTTCAAATTGAAAATGAAGTCCGGTGGTTTGGATGAGGTACTGTTCAAATTAGCAGGGGTGCACGGTATGCCAAATTTGTTTATTTCAGGGTCGTAGAATAGATAAAGCGTGAGGTTACAAGTCTCACGATATGTTTGTTTTCTGAAACTCATTTATTGGAACGTTCAGTTGAAACGTAGGTCTTCGCGTTATTAGTGTTTATATAGAAGCAAAAGTTTAATTGTACAGAAATTCATCCACAAATTTAGCCTGTGTTTCTATTATTTCGCTTGCTTTGAGTTTTGGATTCAGTCAGGATTTTTTTTCAGAATTAATCCACTTTTTGAAGAAAGAAGTTAAATCTCTATACACCATCTTCTAACCCATTTATAGCAATCAAGTCGTATTCTAGACAGATAACTGTTAAGAAACATTTCTGATCAGTAATTCTTCTGTTCTGTTCTTTACACTCTAACTTCCCCCAAAATGTACATTTGTTAATATCCATATAGAACGTATTTTCATTTCTAGTCTATTTTATAACTAATACTTGTAGTCTTGAAATCACTTTTAGATCACTATTTTGATCATTTTGGTCACTAAAGCCACTATTATTTTGCTGTCTGACCGCTACCAGCTCTGGTAATCTGAACTGACCGTGATATAAACCAAATTTTGGGTCTTAAAGTATACTTACTTTGTAAATTTGCAATTAGAAGACTGTTTGTGTTTCATTGACGCTTTTACCAACTAAGCTACAGTGCACCTTATGATTCTATAGCGTTCCGGAATAATATATGTAGCCTAGTTGGTTAAAGCGTGATCTAGCAAACATGGAGTCGTGAGTTCGAGTCTCGCTATAACGCGTTTATTTCACAAATTCATGACTCAATTTGTTAATCACCTTCTGATTACAAGTTACCAAAGTTTGTTTAAAACATGATTAACAAAAATAATGTATAGCATATTCCTTCAACATTAGGATTACTCAACTATGAAGAATTAATTTAAAATGGGTCAAAAATCTTGTCGATCATTCAAAAGATGCAAACTCTTCGATTAATCAGGAAAAGTCCCATTACTTTCCCATGAACGTTATGTGAACTGATCTGAAATAGTAATGATTAGTATTCTCCTGTAGATTGATATGAAACGATACGTTTATCGCATCGATAATTCTAAAAACAGCCAGATGCACAACATGTTTTGATTTTCGAGCATCTCAATTGATTATATACTGCTACGAAACTTCTAAGAGAGGCGAAAGTTTTCATAGGCTATCGAACTGTCATCTTTCTCGCTGACCTGACACTGATGTAGAAGCAAAGTATAAGTATTGCATAAAAACAATGCACATTATCACTTAATCTTTAGTTCATCCTGTAGCACGGTGTATAACCAATCATCACTCATCAAGCGTATGGTCGTATGTTCGAATCCCAGTGAATTGACAAAAAAGAGTATCATCACTAAAACATGTTAAAATAGGAAGAGCAGCGATGTGAGACGAACAGAAAGAACAGTGATAAGACAGAGAAGAGAGAGGTACAAAAGATGAATGAGAAGGAAAGAGAAAGGAGACAATTTAAGTCTTGCTCTACGAGAGACGTTACGATCTAGATGTTATCATTTTGACTGCCGGATACGAAATCTCTGAAGGGTTGGTATTTAAGCAGCCGTATATTGGGTTAAAACTTGCATTTTGATAGCATTTAAGGCGCATACACGGCTTGCTAGCATTTAATGACCTGCAGTATAGGCGCATATACTGCCAAATAAATGCTTTTTCAACTGCTTACTGGTTACCTGGGTAGCCCAAGCAACTGAAAGTTCAGATTAACGGGCAAGTTTTAGCTTAAGCAGATCACTTTTTAAGTAATTAACTGCACTTCGGTTCACAAAAAAATGGTTTAAGTTCCTTAAACAGAATGCTATTCAGTATAAAATAGAGAAAAGTACGACTCGAACTTGTTTTTAACTTTCTAGTTGTTGATAAGTGCATGGGTTACTTTTTCGAGAATCAGAACTTGTTAGTTTCCGTTATGTTTTCTTGTTCAGCGATATAGTTTCATTGAAAGTAAAAATCTACTAGAAGTGAACTTTTGAGTTCACTACTTCAGTAAAAGCCGAACTTTTGTCGATATTTTTTTCGGTCCCTTCATTCTGCATTCTTATCTCGATATATCCCTATCTCGATGTGATTTTCATTCCCGATTGTTTCTCCGTATGACGATATGTACATTGTCAAAGGTCACTAGACTAGATTTTAAAGATTCAGAACGATTTGGGAAAATGAAATGACGTCTGTTAGTTTTTAATTTTCCTGGTAACGATGTGAATTTCAATCTAGTATTCATTTAAAAATTTTCTATGTCTCGATCTCTCCCTATGTCGATGGTCCCTTCGATGTGAAGAGTCGACTGTAAGAGTGTGATGAGAATGAGTGAGCCGAGAATATATCGTATTACATGAGATGATCTTTCTCTGGAGAATGAAATATTACAAAAAAAAAATATTAAAAAGTATCCCTAAACCAAGATGTGTATCAAGAAAACGTATTTTTTATGAAAATTTTATTGCAGTGATGATATAAAGCCCATGTATATTCCCAGTGTGGCTGTTAGGCGGTTACATTTTATGATGTAACAGTACAATTTGGTATATATAACAAACAAACTTTGTGATTTGATTCAATTAGTTATGGGCAGAATCAGGGGTTGAATTCTGCGAAAATTGAGAGTATCTCTCACTTATCGTTCTCTGTAACAATCATGAGCCGCAATACATCATGAGAGTCTGTTTATCGTCTACTGATAAAGATCTGATCATATCGAGGGGATAACAGGGCATGATAAACAAGCTCCAAGGTGGTAGACACTATTGCTTCAGATGTTTGGGGATTGTTTATCATGGCAATAAAATAAAGCACCTACCTCCAATGGTAAATAATCGAGATAAATGGGTATTATCATCGCTCTTTCTTTGAGTTTCTCGTTCGCTGCTGCTAATTATCAAATTTGTTACAACTTGCTATACATTGCCGAACATGGCCCGCTATAGATGGGATGTTTTTCTCCACTTGCTTTGATCGTGCTTCTAAATCAAATAAGCACGAATTCTGCAATGCCTGGGCAAAATACATAGGACGTAAATTATCCTGAAAACGCTTAGAGTTCGTGAATAACCGAACTAGTTGAAAATGGAAAATTCCTAACTCTTTTTACAGATCAACATTCATTTTGAAACCGAACCGCATGAACAAAAGTCAAAATTTGCGTCACATCCTCATCGCCCGCGCCAAACAAGGTTAATCCCGTCGTAAACCCCTTTAGAACTGGCCCCTGTACCGTAGTTACTTTTTGCAACACATCCCACTTCCTGGCAATCTACGACGGCTACCGTGTTGTTAGTGGCTAAAAGCCTTCCCCCTTCAACGGGGCAATAACATGTTATTTGGAAACCTGCGGTGGGCTAGAATTACCCACTAAAACGAACCGAAATATGAACAGTAGTAGAACCCGGTGGATAGGTCATTCATACACCGAGGCTGAAGCATCGATGAGCTAAGAATTACACATTTTAGTTGGCCCTATGTGCTTTTCCATTCCACTTGCACACTCACCGTCAGCGAACATTCGAACTGGAAGCTAATTTCCTCCGCGAGAGCTTTTAATAAGTAGACCGTTGTTCTTCGCGTGCGCTTGGGCCGAATACGAAATGCGGTGCTCTCCAGATCGTTATTATAAGAGAAACAATTTTCATCACATCTTTTCTCATCAGTCAATTTCTATAGCTAAACTGCATGTCTGGTCTGGGCAATATTTGAAATACTTATCCCCTTTTGAAGTTACGTCCTATTGATCTACTTCGTCATAAGCGCTATTATTCGTCGTATTAAACATGAAATGTTCCATTACGGTGGATACTGAAACATACCTGCAACATAGATTCATTTTCCTAGTGTAATTTTGTGAAAGCCGTCCACCTGTAGACCAAAAATGCTATGAAACGACTGTATTTCGATAAATAACTTCAGTTCAATCATCCACTTTGCACTTTTCCACCGAAATCGCATGAACGAAGACGTACCGAGCAAAATCTAATAAGCGATCGACTGAGCCACACCACATTACGATTCAAATTTCTTCCCGCTTCCGTGTGGTACTTACTTCACCGGGCACTTATTTAAATACACTCTCGGAAACCTTCGTACATCTTCACTAAAAAATTTCATGCCGTAAATTTCGAAATTTTGCGAAATTTTCTCAACGGCCACATATTATTGAGAACGTAAACAAAGTTTTTCATCCGTCCGAAGTGAGAAAAAAAACGTAGAGAACGATTCCTTTGATTGTGATTGTTTTCGCTGTTCTCTAAGTAGCTGTCATGATTGTTCGGTCGAATTGGGCAATGAAATTTAAGGAAATTCCATACATTTCATCGTGCTGTAGGAATGGAGGGAGATGTACGTAGATCTAGATATTCAAGCAAAATATTTTATTTTAACGATGAAGTGTTGTATTTTGAGAACTCACTACATCACAATGAGCCGTTAGTTGTGAGACGAATCTGAAAACTGATTGGGACCGAAATGAAAATGGATACGACGAATAGAGGCAACGGTTTGTCATAATTGCATTGTATATTTTTTCTGACAATAGCGTTCTGGGGAGCATCGTGCAAAACCATTGCGCGAAAGAAGAGAGTCCAACGATGGTAGCGACGAAGCGAAGCAGAAAAAGTGCACAGACATGACCCAAAAAAAAAACTCAACAAACATCGACGGAATCTACAGTTAACCCCTCCCGAATTCGGCATTCCCGGAGGCCGTGGCCATTAATGCGTCGTCCATGTGCGCTCATGTTTTCAGCAGGGCTGTTTTCATAATCCAGCCATTACCCGAGCATCGCATAATGCGTTGACACGCCACTAGACCGGAGCGCCTCGCGCAAAGGGGCTCGATCGTAAATTCAGACCTTGAGCGAAGGTCTTCCGCTCGTTGGGTTTTGTTTCATTTTTTTTGGTAGCCAAATTAACGGGCATTTAAAGTAGAGGAAAACTCTTTGTTTTATTAATTTGTGGTCAATAAAATAATTATACATAAGCAATACTTTGAATAATTTTAGCATCCCAAAATATGTTAAAAAGTAGTATGGTTCGATCTACTTCGTCGCAAGCGCAATTATTCGTCATATCAAACTTGAAATGTTTCACAACAGCGGATATTCGAACTTACCTACACTATAGATTCATTTTACAAGTGTTATTTTGTAAAAGCTGTTATGGTTATCCGACTTGTCCATCGAAAATGCAATAAAAATACTGTATTTCGATGAAATCGCATGGACGAAGACGTACCGAGCAAAATCTGATTAGCGGTCAACTGAGCCACGACACTTCACTGGGCACATATATACACTATGGAAAACCTTCGTAAATCTTCACTGAACGATTTCATTCTAATCACACGTCGTAAAACTTCTATAATTCGCGAAATTTAAGGAAATTGTGGAAAAAAAAAATATTGACTGCTCTTGGCTAATTAGTGATGGTTATCCTTTTCCTATGGCATGACAATATTTTCCCCCATTTTTTTCTAGGTTGGGGAATAGCTGGCTAATGGCATCATCATATGAGTGGAACAGCATAGAAATAGGCCATTAGCGTACCGGTTATTCCGACGGGCAGATCCGAACTGAAGATCTCGATGATGATGGATCGGCGATCGCCTGTCAAAGCAAGTGCAGATTACGGCATTTGGAAGATGGATCAGGAAGACCACCTCGTCGTGTAAGGGAGGGAGATCGACGCGATCTTATGGGGAAGATCTGTCTGTCCATCTGCAAATGGGAGAAGATGATGATTTATTGCTGGATATAAATTGAAGATGAGGATTAAGGTGGCCCATTTTTATATAATATAAGTAAAACTTCGAGAATCTTTAGTTACACCCCTCTTTTATATTGATTGGAGAATCTTGAAATCAATTATTAAAGAAATTCATTGACTATTCCACCATTTATGATCGAAAATGTATTTGGAACCGTTTGGTCGATTTTCACTACACAAAACTCAAACTCGAATTTTGCTCAAATTTTCCCATGAGCTTCTGGGGTCCAATTGAACAAATTTAAGAGGTTTAACTTAAGGTTTTTGTAGTTTGGTCTCATGGACCACCCTCATCAGGATTTGTGTATATCAAATGGATCAGGCCTCTTGGAGTTTTAACCAAATGCGTGAATTTGAATAATCAATTGCCTAATGTTATCAAGACAGAATTTAGCTCTCTTGTGATGAGTTGTTGACGACTAGCGCACATTCCTTGGATTGGAATATGATGAGTAGCTTCCCCCACTATCTCCAGGCTGCAACAAAAATAACCTTGTGTATGCTAATTGAAAACCAGTTTTTGCGCTCCAAAACGTCAAAAACACTTTCAAACGTGGTTCGTCTCCGCATGTGTTTAGAATTCTAGCAACGAAACTTGTTCTGGAACACAGTAAAATTAGGTATAAAGCCGAATTTACGACCGACACTGCCGACTGCCATGGGGCAGGCCATCCATTTCGCATGGAATTCAGATTCGTTAAGAACACCTTCCTGGAACGATTCTCGAAGTACTTTGGAAGAAAACGAGATAGCTGCTGCTAGACACGACTCGGTACTTCCGGTCATCTTGCGATTATCATCTGCGCTGCCTCCTCCTTCAGCATGGTTCTGAACGTGTGTGTTTGCTGCAGGTGAACACAGTAATGAATGGGCGAAAGAAATCGTAAATTTAATTAATCTCTCCGAAGGGAAGTACCACAGTAGTGCTGTGGAAGTACACATTCAATGCGAGGATGGGAATTTCTTCGGGGGCATTCTCATACCGCTGGTGGACAGGAGAGGTCGATGATCGATAATAAGGGCACTAGGTCCGGAGTAGATCGGGAGCTTACTACATGAAATGGATATGGATGAAATGATCGGAGTAAGAGTTTACTTCAAAAATCAGATCAGAAGTTTAGATTTGAAAGTCCTAGGAAACTCATCAATCTTCAAATTTATGCCTGAAGATCACCGCAAATTTATTCGAATCCTAGTTGGCTTCACTCATGACTAAATCTGTTGATAAAAAATGGAAGTTGCATGTTTCTTAAGTGCTAAGAAGCATTCTTGAATAACCTGCTAATCCAAATTTTCAGATATTTTTTTTGAATTGCATACGTTAAATCTACGTCGTGTTCTAGTTTGTCAAGTTTTATCTCTGAGCAACCATAGATTCAATGCAAATTAGTGCAAAAACACATAATATGGTTTTTTCTTACTTGGATGAATACAGGTCGGACTCGATTATCTGGGATTCAATTATCCGGAATTTTAGACTCGATTATCCGGCATTTGTTCCTAGAAAAAAATTCTGGCTACGCCACCGCATCATATAAATAAAATAGCGAAAACAGATAATATATAATTTCTTTTATCAAAGATTTCAATTTTTTCTTAGTGATTCGATTATCCGGAGTGAAACAAAAAATCAATACTCCATATATATTCCATTTGAATTTATGTCTATTAGTGCTCATAAAAAATGTTTTTAGAATGAAATATTATTGTTTAATAATTAAAAAAGTATAAAACGAGCTCACCACTTGTTTGTCAAGTGTCCGGATTTTGTAGTGCAACGTTCTATACTCTCAATTTCCCATACTACCATGTCTTGTGTGTCCGATAACATTTCAAGAATTCTAAATGACGGGCATTCAATCATGCTGAAGATTTGTTCGATTGGTTGTTGGAGATGATAAACTGATCAAATTTATTTTGTTTTTGTTCCTAAAATTTATGCTCACAATATTCAAGATATTCCAAGATTGTTTTTAAAAGTCTTGTAGTGCTGCCTCGAATTTGTATTAATTTACAACTATCAATACCGGAAATTCTTGCTAAACTTTAATAATTTCAAAAATATCATAACTATGTCGTCGGTATCTAAACGGATGCCAATGAACTCTTTCGTAATACCGGGTACCCCCGTTGCAACAACGTTGCAACGCGTTGGTTTGACCACATTTAATCTGAACACTTTTTAATTTGTACCCCGCTAATTTGCACGTCGTTCAGATTAAAAATGGTTCTAACGTCATTTAGCTCATGGAACGGAGTAAAGTGAAATGAAACGCTGTGGAACGTAACGCAGAATCAAAACAAAACAGAGAAAGAGGTTACCAGAAACACGATTCTAGGGTGACTAGATGTTCAAATTAAAAATGAATCCCGATGGTTTGAATGAGCTACCGTGCAAACTAGCGGGGGTGCACGGTAATACAGAGTGTATCAATTGGGTTTAAGCAATATTGTTCGATTGATTACTCTTGGACCAATTAAAACAGACGAAATCGACCAGCTGTCAGCAGGTATATTTCGTGTGACGAGTTCAGGGTTAGTCAGACAGCAGAATAATAGTGATTTTAGTAACTAAAACATCAAAACTACAACTACATACAAACATAAGTTCAAAAGATGTGTTCAGAAACAAAAATATGTTAATTAACTCATTACGCGTGGTAAAGATGGACAAATTATGGGTGAAATTATGAAAAAAAAAAAAAAAAAATGGATATGGTTATGAAAGTGCACGGATAAAAATCTGATCCCCACACCATGATTTACAAATCATGAAATTCATAAATTGGTTAGGTCATGATATCAGGATCACAAATCATGGTTCCTGGAGTCATAATCATGATTCCTCATAAGCGTAACATCCAATGTGAAAACACTAAGCGACGCACTTTGCTTCAACTTATTCGTATCGATCACACCTCAATCAAGATGATGAAGCGGTTTTGTGGTAGAGTACGTGACTTACAATCCGAAGGTCATTGGATCGAATCTCAATGTATGCTATTTTTAACTTTTTTTTATTTTTCTCGATCATAAACGGATGCGCGACTCAGCATTTTTGGAATTTGAATCATGATTCCGAGCAATCAGCTACAAAAACCTAACGCGTGTGTTGCGTTACGGCAATCTGACTCATGATATCATGAGTCCAAATCATGGTGTATTTTCATAAGACGAAAACACGCTTTAATCATGATATCATGAGTCATAATCTTGTTTTTGGATTCTGATTTCTACCCGTGTGGTCTGCGTGATCTGTGGGGATTTGGCATTCTAAACTTGTAACCAACTCAGTTATTGGGTCACAAAGTGGCTCGGTAGCTTAATTGGTAAAGCGCTCGTCTAGCATACAAGAGTCCTGGGTTCAAATCCCAGCCGAGCACGTGGATTGTTTTTCATAATTTCACTTGTTCATTTTTACCACGCGTAATGAGTTAATTAATTTAATAACCATGCGGATTGGATTACCAAATAGCTCAATACAAGTGTCAATTTTAACTTTCTTGCTTAGGAGTATTATAATTGCTAATTTAACTCTCAAAATATGTCCCTCTTTTACAAAATTGCAAACTTTTTTTTAATTTAAATATAAATATAAATCCTTAAAACAGGAAGCAGAAATAAACACATAAGCAGATTTTCTCTCAAATAATTATCAAAGTTACCCCGTTTTAAGCTTTGCTATACACTCAAATCAGTGCATCTTCGCTAAGAATGTTGCAGATATTTCCGATGAAATCGGTAAAGGATCATGGGAGAAATCTGTCAAGATCTTCAGTAGCGGTTCTTTAGATCAAGGTTCTAGCTCTGATACTGGGTCGAAAAATTCCTCGGAAACGTTTCATGAAACTACTCTTTGATTTTCATTTTTTTTAGATCTTATCAAATACTTATTCTTCGTAAATCATACCAAGTTCGATATCGTTAAGATTTAAACTCGTTGGAAATTCATATCTCATCAAAAATTACAAACGAGTATCGCTTAGAATCTTTTAAGGAATTAAGAAATTAATTGAGAAGAATTTTCCAAATTTCCTGCTAGAGATCTTGCAAGCAATCCGTCAGAAGGCTCTCGACAATCATGTCATCGGCCAAGAATTTGGAAAATTACTGATGGTTAGAGGCCTTGAAATGGATCTGCTAAAAACCTTTATCAAGAATATACTAAAGACATTGAACTACTACTTTGGGGCCTTCCTTAGCCGAGTGGTTAGAGTCCGCGGTTACAAAGCAAAGCCATGCTGAAGGTGTCTGGGTTCAATTCCCGGTCGGTCCAGAATCTTTTCGTAATGAAAATTCTCTTGACTTCCTTGGGCATAGAGTATAATCGTACCTGCCACACGATATACCGTTTTGTCTCAAATTCCGAACAGACTCATATTCCGAACACTCGGTTTTTGTATGGCGATTTGGTTGAAATGTTTCAATGAAATATGTCATAAAATAACAAGGCAATGGCAATCAATTGCAATTCAATTCCAACGTCTCGAATGTAACTTACACCACGGCAGTAGCTATGATTCTCTAGTTTGAGACCAGTAGATGAAGCTCAGATACATTTATTTGCAAAATTATTAATTTGAATACGATTTTTTCGTGCTTCGGAATTTGAATCAAGGCGTTAGGAATATGAGACAGAATGAACACAGTGTTCGGGATTTGAATCAAAATGTTGTTCCATACTTTTAGGTAAAAACAATACTAAAACTAATTAAATCAACATTACTATTGGTACACCCAAAAGCTAACAGTTAGACTTTGCGAAGAAATTAAAACTTACACAAATATCAGCTAATTTATGCCAATCAGATGCATTTGAAGTCACTGTTGGCCTTAAGTGTTCGGAATATGAGTCAAAACGGTACGAGTGCGAAAATGGCAACTTTGGCATAGAAAGCTCTCAGTTAATAACTGTGGAAGAGAATAAGAACACTAAGCTGAGAAGCAGGCTCTGTCCCAGTGGGGACGTTAATGCCAAGAAGAAGAAGAAGATTGAACTATATCGAAACTTCTTTCATTCAAAATCTATTAAGTATTTTCCCATGAATCCAAATCCCAATAAGGATTCAAAACTGTTACTTTTAGCTGCTACTAGCTCGGAATGGCTCTTGCTTAGAATTCCTTACAGAACAAGCTTTAAAAAAATAGTCTTGCAATGCTTCCAAAATGAGCTTTTACTGCGATCGTCCAAGTTACGACCGGTTTTCATATTAGGAATTTTTAGATTCGTCTTTCAAAACTGACTTCAAAACCAAATTTTTAATAAGTTTCGAGTCCTGGAACTATTTTGAAAAAAATATTTGAAGATTTCGAATTAAGTTAATTCCAGACAACATGGCATTGACAAACTGCATTATGTTTGTTCAGACAACCTACTGTTCATCTTCGCACCATGACCTGGACCATGCATTGGTCTTATCCACCAATGAACTGAATTCGCTAGACGGAATAAAACACTTTACCTAATTTTTGAGTTGACTACCCAATGGGGACAGTTTGGCCCAATAAGCCAAATTTGGGTAAATGCATTATACCTACCCAAGCTTGGGTTGAATGAAACCAATTTTGCATTAAATCAAACCAAATTTAAGTATTTTTTTCTTACGGCTTCAAAGGCAAAGTACCTAATGGAGGCCTTGGTAATTTAGCCGAAATGGGGTTATTGGGCTAAACTACGATTTTGCTTTGAAACAACTCAGATTTGAGAAGATTTTCCATTGTCGTGTAGGTCCATGAATTTTGACAGCAGGGTCAGAACCAAGGGAGGTACTGGTGGCTCTTTACTGCTACCCCAAAGTGTCGCTGGTTCTAAAAAGTAAACAACCACACAAAACTACGACCAAACAATGGTTGAGGCGTAATCTATTTTCTCGAAAAAATTCATTTTGGGAATTTAGCAGAATTTGCTAATTGAATTGCCAACAGCGCACTGCAGTAGCAAGTAGCAATTAATTGCTTGCAAACAATGTCTTTCAAGCGCATTGATTCCCTGTAATTTTTGCGAATAATTATTTTTACTTTTCCAAGCTAAGTCATAAAACTGATTCTGGATTTAGATTGGCGGCTTTTCAATTTAACTCTCAGTTGACCGCCGCCCTCCACCTTTGATCAGAACACGTGGGCAGCATACAGAAGCGTGCCCCGCTTTAGTGTCACAATTCTTGGACCTAGTGAATTCAGTTCATCGGTGGAAAAGTCAATGCGTAAACAAACCGTGCATGATAAACCGAAAGCATTCAATGTTATGGCACACACTCCGAAAAAATCGTGCGATTTTACGTCTTTTGGATGCACATAAAAGAAGCGAGCCAAATGACGTGAATTTGTGTCACATTTTAAATACGATGGTGTCTGATTCGGGAAATGTCAATCATAGCGGCGTCGTTTTCATGTCCTTCATCAAGTAAAATTACATTTTTCTTTCAATACATCTTTCAGAACCCATTTTTCGTCATTTCATCACTTACATCATGTGTCATTCAGTCATAATGTGAATTACGTACGGAGTGATTGTCATTATTTTTAAGAGTGCATAAAGCGAGCTGTCATTGTGTTATCCGTCTTTCAATAGTGGTTATCACGCCCAATGGTATGGGTGCCCTAGCGTAGATGTAGTTGTGAACCTTAGAGGAAAACAATATGCACTCAGTCTCGGAAAACACCCAGAATCCGGGTTTAAATTTTTCAAATTGGGTAATACTTCCATATGAATTTTGATGAGTCTGGAAAGCGTGTGCAAGTTTCTTTGAGGAAAATAAAAACAAACTGTGTATGACGAGCGTATGCTAGTCTACGTGTGTTCAAATGTCACTAAGCTCTATGAGCGAAATTTCATTTTTGGGACATATATTGTTTTTTCCGCGATTTGGTCGGCGTTAAGTCAGAGTGGACCAAGTGAAATTTTTGATATTTTGAGAAAAATGGGTTTGAAGTCTAACGCTATGTATTTTTGAACTCGTTTAAATTTCGGTTCAATATTTTTACACGTCTTTATGTTACTTTCAAACAATATAATGTGAAGTGATAATCATGAAAAATCATAATCCAAACCTCTGATAGAACGACTTTTTGATGGACTATGTGTACTTGGTCCACTCTGACGGCTCCATCCCATTACCCCGAACGCCATTACCCCGAACGCCACTACCCCGAACGCCACTACCCCGAATGTGTCACTACCCCGAATGCCATTACCCCGAATGGGTCATTACCCCGAACGCCATTACCCGGAATAAACCATTACCCCGAATAGTATGAGATACAGTACAGTATCTTGTTTTGCGTGCAAAAATGCGTCTCTAATGAAGGCTGGTAATTATTGGCACGTAAAATTCGTCGGTAAAATGTTCATCATATATTTATTCTTTCGAAATATCTTGATGGCAACTATATTCTTCTCATTCTTTCTGAGACAGTGCCTGTTTATCAGCTCAGTGGGCAGCTTCGCAATTCAAGGGTTGATTCACAAATTTCATTTCGCCAACAATTGTCATTTTTAACACCTACCCACCCCCTCGTACTTTTTTTTGTATGGAAATTCTATATATTGTGAATGGGCTGTAACATTTTGAGGACAACCACCTATAAACTTGTTTGCTCCCTTAAGCGTTACGAAATTTGTGAATGGGCTTTAATAAAATAAGCCTTTTATTAACTGAAAGGAATTCGAATCCATAACCCTCAATATGGTATTGCTTAACAGATGCGTAATCACCGGTATTTGGACTTGTTGGTGGTGTTCATATTTCAATTTTGTTTTTGAACAAATATTTTTCTTTCTTATGAATATAGGTTGTGTCATAGCATCACGTTGTTACAGTGATCATTCACGTCATAGCTGCAAACATTTCACCAGAAATTTGCCCTTCTTTTTTAAATAGGCTGTTCTTCCACGTTTTTGTTGGATAAGCTAGTCACTAATATTTCCATATAGAACAGCTTTTTATAAAGGAATATATCTTGAAGGCATTCACTAAAGTGATTCCTGCTATAATTCGGAATCGGATATAATCGGAAATTTTCCCTTTCTTTTATCTTCTTGTATTGAAACAGACAGGTCTCTTATGGATTTACTCACCAATTTTCTGCCATCATCATTTCTTCATTATCTTGAATCAAAAAAAAAAAAACATTTTTTTGTGGTTATCTCACAGAAATTCAAATTAATGATCCCACAAATCAACAAAAGATCTTACTGTAGCGTCAATCAGAGGCCACCGATTTTTCTAACATGTACAAGTGTACAAGTCGTATAGCGGAACGGTCGTCTATTAGGTTGGTTTTTAGGCGGGTTCCATAGAAAAACTTTTGCAGCGACTATCTCAGGGTAAACTTCCATTACCATCGTTTACGAAACAAAATCTTTAAGAAGATCTTAATCTTAATGCCCGACACCTATAAAATGAGTAAAGGAAGCTGCTACCGACGTCCAATAAGAGACTTTACTACATCCTAATTTTGTACATATTATAGCTATCCATCTCATAATAAATTAACCCTTCTTTTCGAAATAGGCTGTTCTTCAGAGCATTGCAATGTGGTTGTGTGAATCTTCCCAAAATTAGAGGACAAAACTTAGTGTGTAAAAATTATTTGCTGAACAACTAGCTGCTTTTTTATCTTCTTATATTTGAAAAATACATTTTTGAGCCAAACTCGTGAAATACTCAAAAAGAAATCGTACAATTATCTCCCCACTCTCTAACTAGAATATGTCTCAAAATGTTATCCATTCGGGGTAATGGCGTTCGGGGTAGTGACCCATTCGGGGTAGTGGCGTTCGGGGTAATGACCCATTCGGGGTAATGGCTTTCGGGGTAGTGGCGTTCGGGGTAGTGGCATTCGGGGTAGTGGCGTTCGGGGTAGTGTCATAGAATCACTCTGACTGAACCTAAGACCACCGTTCAGTGAGCTGGTTCACTCTGACTGAACAATTTCTTGAAAAATAACAATCATTTAATGCTCGCATGATCAAACTGGGTGCATATCTCTAAGATAAGCAGATTATCAAGACCCTTCGACACCAGTATCGTGAATTCTTCAATAATTCATATAGTAAATACCAAAATCAGTGGCATTACGATAGCTTGAAAAGTAAGGTTTCGCAGGGTCAGGGCGTTGAAGACCAGAAATATTCAAATATGCGTTCAGTCAGAGTGGACCAAGTGAAAATCTTGAGTCCCGACCAAAATATGCTGGTCCAATAAGCGGATCGTAGGACATGCCATACATACACCATAGAACTACCGTAAACTTCTATCGGACTCTGAAATTGACTCAAAAAATGCAGTAATCAATCATGTTATTGCTTTTCAACACTTGGTCCGCTCTGTCTGCACAGAATTTGTTGCAATTTCTGACCACCCATCCGAATATGGTAAATGTTCAAAAATCAAAATCAAATGCATCAAATCATGTAATGTTTATAAATTTCTATTGATGGATAAGTAGAATAATGATTCAATGTCGAAAAATCTGACAAATCTCCTGAAATGTCTTTCATTTCCTTGCATTCCTAAGCGCGCTGATCATTTTCGCTGTTATGGTAATAAGCACTTGGTCCATTCTGTCTGCACACTTTTATCGATTTTTGTTGATCATCCAAAGTAAATTTATTACATATCTCTCGCAGTTTACATCATTCTTCAAATCTGATCAAAGTGTAACGGAGGTAAAGTAATTTTGCATCAAATGAGAGAATAATCCAATTTTCTCAAGTTTTGTACTTGGTCCCCTCTGACTTAACGGCGACCATTTAGAAATTGGAAATATGGGAAAAAATAATTGTTGTGCTCAAAAAACTACAATGTGAAAATGAAATTTGACCACTTAAAAAAAAATCACAGTCGGCATGGGCACCCTTTTTCAATCCCCACTACTATCCAATGCCCCCTAATAGATAATTTCGCCATAGCTATAGCACACTGGCACCTAGATCACCTTAGACAGAGAATGTGTACTTGAGCATTGTGCCAAATCGGTAAACTATGCCTTAGCTCCGCCAAAGGCAAGTTCACAGGAAAGCCGCTTCACCAGACACAAAAACAAACACCCGTGCGTCGCCGGAATCGGTGTGGGGGCCGGGCGGGATGCGCGACTATCGATGCGTTTCAACCTTGGAAGCCGATGATAGAGAGGCTCGTTTGATCGTTTAGCTATAGCCACAACCTCGCGATGAGGCGCATTTATTGGCTATAGCTCCAGCGTTAGGATGGGACGACGCACAACGTCAACACGGGGCGGCCAAGATCGATCGATGAGCCAAGCAAGTGCATCATCTGCGGCGGGGAGGAGGAAGGACCAGCGGACCTCTCGATTACTACTGTTACCACTCATCAATTATGGATGCGAACATTGTTTACAGTTATGTTTACCTGCGCGCCGGGCAGCCATCGGTTGAACACCGCTCACAGTGGTGCGTGGCCGGACCAAACTTTTAAAAAAATAAGGTTTTTCTTAAAGATTTCTCATTTTTTATAGATTGAAGGATCTTTCTTAAAATTTTCAAGAGCACAAATCTGGAGAACCCATCACCCGTTTAATCTGAAAACTTAATCGATTGGTCACCCCCAGCTAGTGACCAATCGATTAAGTTTTCAGCACAAACGAATGTTTGGTTTTCCAGATTTGTGCTCTTGAAGTTTTTCGATTCATCTTCACCTTAAAAACGTCATTTGCATAAAACACATCGAAGAATCTGCGATGGCTTCCTTAACCGAATGGTTAGAGTGGCTACTAAGAAAAGCCATGCTGATAGTGTCTGGGTTCGATTCCCGGTCGGTTCAGGATCTTTTCGTAATGGGAATTTTTTTGACTTCCCTGGGAAAGTGGCAACTTTGGCGAAGAAAGCTCTCAGTTAATAACTGTGGAAGTGCTCTTAAGAACACTAAGCTGAGAAGCAGGCTCTGTCCCAGTGAGGACGTTAATGCCAAGAAGAAGACATCGAAGAATCTAAATTACATTTTTTGTGTATCTCCAATGATTACTTTGAAAATCGTGTAAAGTTAGTAAAATATATTTTTCGATCGATTTGAAACACTTTTGAGGTTTTGTCCGTATGAAGGTGCACCACTGTGCGCTGGACGTGGACGACGAGCCCAGGAAGAGATATAGGTGTCGATAGGTGTGCATTTATGTGCAGTTTGTTTAGGGCCAGCTCGGTGCACTCGGTGCTACGGTGACCGAGGTGAGGTGCAGAGAGACGCATTCCTACAACTGATTACGGTCATCCGAAGCCCACGACGACGACGCGTCGGATACGTCTCTCGTAGCGGCGATGTGTCACTGCCGATGCCGGCTTGACGAGGTTGGTGGTCCATTTTTGAAAATTGACTTCTTGACGCTCGGTGGGATTACTTCTGATAACGGTTGTGGATGTGATTGGAAGTGGTTCAAGTGCATGTTCTACTCTGGCATGATGGGTTTCTACGCTGTAGATGAGCCTGCTCGGAGGCTTCAGCTGTCGGATTACCAATGGCCGAGCAAAATCAAATTACGAGCAATGCGTTGCTTGGTCAGATCTTAATCGCCCAGGACTGTAGGAGGGCTACCCGTTTTCCCACAGTGCTATAGGCATTCCTTATTACTGTCCTGAAAGGTGTAATACAGTGATGCTCAATTTGTGGCCTGCGGGATCGAACAACGCGATCAATTTAGTTAAATTGTAGCATACACAAATCAGCTGATCACCATTTAAACTTAAATAATCTTACATTTTCTGCCTAATATGTTCCAGGATCGCTTTAGAAATCCTCAATAGTCTGCTGAAAATTCTTAGAATTGCAATATTGAAGCGTACAATTCCATTATTTTTTTCAATATCTTGCTAGTATTTCTCAGGATCTCACATGCCTATGTTTGAGCACCACTGAGTGTAATAGAAAGAGTTATTTTCGGATCTCAGATCCAGGCGACCAGAGCCGGATACTTCATGACTTGCAGAATCTACTTTTCAATTTCTCCCACCATTCTCCTTCTAACGTTAGAACTCCTCATCGTATCTATGATTCTGTGATGGAATGTGTTCATTAGAGATGTTTAGCGGCAATTTAAACTTCTCACTCGCATTTCATCATCCTCGAATGCACCCCTAGCCGGGAGATTTCCTCCGTGTTTCGTCGGTTCCATTCTTGATTCGATTTCCTCAGAATCCTCCACGATTATGTGGAAGGCCATTCAGAAAGCCTCTATCGCCCTGCGCATCCGATAAATGAAATTAAGCCATTAGAGATGGACGTAATCGGGGGAGAGATTGGTTCCCCGCGTACCAACAACTTGAACGTGTTCAAACGCATTTCAATTCCATAAGGGTATGGTGGGGCAATAGTTTGACCTTAGTGGAATAATCAACATTTCCAGGAAAACTTCTTCTTCTTGGCATTACATCATCACTGGGATAGAACCTGCTTCTCAGCTTAGTGTTCTTATGAGCACTTCACAGTTATTGACTGAGAGCTTTTTTTGACGATTTACCTTTTTTGCATGCGTACGGAGGTACTCTATGCCCTGGGAAGTCGAGAAAATTTCCAACCCGAAAAGATCCCCGATCGGTGGGATTCGAACCCACGATTTTCAGCTTGGTCTTGCTGAATAGATGCGCGTTTACCGCTAAGGCTATCTGCTGTAATATGGACATTATGAGCAATTTTAAACTTTTTACCTGAGATAATATATAGCTCGAACTTTTGCCCGCTGATTTGCCCCACTTTACCCTACCTAAGTTGAAATGAAACTATTCGCGCACCTGCCGCCATCTATTCCGAAGTCCGCTGCAGCTTGCCAGTTAGAGCGGTGATTGCAACGGGCGCACAAGCTAGAACCCCGTCCACCTTTCAGATGTTGGGACCACTTCTCTCTCTCTCTCCTGGTTGTGACCTTTATCTCCGATTCCATTTGCATATCACTGGGATTTCATCTCTTCGCTCGGGTCCGTCCAAAGTGAATTCATCTTTGTTGGTGTGTCTATTTCCCTCTATCTTCCCAATGTGGTAAGACTGACAGGCTGAGTTCTGATTTTAAGATTATTGATGATGGGAGGGGGTGTGCAGAGGGCAGTTCGGCGAAACGACCGGAATGAGAAACATTCTTGAGGCTGTCGGATGTCGAGATACACAGTCGTGGGTTTGTGGTATGTGGAAGAAATTCATTTCATTATCTGATTAAGAACTGTTGGCATAAGGAGAGCTAGTTTGCCCGTTCAGAATTGGCTGCGAAGTGAACCAAGGTGTCTGTTTTTCTAAATTTAAAAGAAAAAGGCGAAGTTACGCCGAATGACATCAGAGAAGTTCATTTGTAATCGCATATTTGTTATAGATGGATATACATTATTCGACGTTTGTAAATTCAGAGATGTATTTAAAGAGAATTCTTGAAGGAGTCTATCGAAGATTTCTGTCATAGATCAATCCAAGGATTTGTTCAGAAATTATATCAAGATACCTTCTTCGACTCCCACAAGAATTGTTTCATCCCCATTTCTAGAAACTTTTAGGGATTCTCCCAAAAAATCATTTATAAAAACTGCATCAGAAACTCGTTGAGGTGTTCTTTTTGAAATCCACAAGATTTCCTTCTTCTGCTAGGATCTTTTTCTGGATTGTGCTACTTTTTCCCGAATGTCGTTTCTCCGAACGCTAGTTCCCCGAATGACCTGTTTCCCCGAAAAGTGGAGCAGTTCAAACAGATGCTATAATCGTTTTCAGTGGCAGGATGGTGAATTAGAAAGAACGATAAGCAATTAAAAAAGGAGCTATTTGGTCATTTTCGACTATACAAATGTTGCTTAAAATTCTGAGGATGGTAAAACTCGAAAGAATCGCCCATCAAATAAAGAAGAGTGCATATCAGATAACCAGTATATTCATCACTTGAAAATGTATGAAGTAATGACAAATATGAGAGCCAAAAACTTTTCGGCGAAGTGAACTGTTCGGGGAAACGGGATATTCGGGGAACTGGCGTTTGGGGAAACGACATTCGGGGAACTGATATTCGGGGAAAAGTAGCACAACCCTTTTTAGGAATTAACTACTTCAAGAACATCTTGCAATAGTTTTCTCTCAATCTCCACAATAGCATACGTAAAGTACTCTATGACGGAAGTAATGAACCAATTCCTGTATAAATCACTGTCAAATTCTCTATTTATCTCTTAGTAAGATGGATGTATCGCTGAAAAAAATACCTGGAGAAATTACTAAAGCTATTTCTCGAGAAATTCCACGCAGAAATTCCTTCAGAATTACTAGTTTTCCACAATCTTACAGCAAGACACGTGGTTTGAACAAAAAAAAAACAGTTTAACCCTTGGCTTTAATTAGGATCCCAACCGGAATAGCATATTTTTTTTTTATTGAATTTCAAGTTTTTCCTCAAGAATCGTAAAAGTTTCAACCGAAATTCAAAAGATTCAAAGGATCCCTAACGGCACTTCATCACTCCTACAAAAATTTCAATAGAGTTCAACGTAAGTACCAGGAAACTATCGAAATCGAAGCAAGCATTGCAGAATTCGGACTCATTTGGGTTTGGAGTACCGTAAAACGGGGTATCTTTGATAATGCGGGTAACTTTGATAGTGCGTAACCCACCACATACTAAACGAAATATCATAATTTCTGTTAATCGGTTAAGCAAAAAGAATGCAAAACTGAAGAATATTAGTATGACACTCCATAAAAAAAACTGTTTTCATTTGAATCGAGACCATTTGAGGCTTTTTACACGAATATTAAAAATTGACACAATTTTAGAATTTTTGAAACGCTTACAAACAATCTGTTCTACGATCACTATTTGATGTACTTTTGAATAGTTGGCCACTTATATTTGGCAGCCTAGTTATCATAGAACTTGAATATGGTCTCAAATCTCTTAGCGAAAAGCATTTTTACAAACTGGGACCATTTTTGTAATCTAAGTCAGAAATTTCCATATAACGTTATTCGCCTATAGGTATGCAATGCCCTACAAATGTTCGTAATTCATTCAATTTTGTTCGATGCATACTTCATTATCAAAGTTACCCCAAAACAGAAAACCGACTTTCGATTATATGAAAAATTATATATCCATTCAAAATAAATCTTTTGGCAATCTATCAACTGCAATCGATAGGTAGGATGCCAGTACTTGTTTTAAAAATATAAATTATGATTCTTTGAAACAGCATGCATAAATATTCAAGTTTTCTTCGAAAAAACTATCAAAGTTACCCCTTTTTACGGTACGATCAAAGCAAGCGAAGAAAAACATACCATCTGTATCGGTCCATGATCGGCAATGTTTCGCAAGTTGTAGCAAGCTTGATAAATAGCAGCAGCGAATGAGAGCCCCATAGAGAGAACGATAATAAAACCCGTTTCTCTAGCTTATTTACCATTGGGGGAAGCGTTTTATTCTACTGATATGATAAACAATTTCCGAACATGCTGTAGTAATATTGCCTTTCAAGACACTCATGATATGTTGCGGATCGAAATCGAAAACACTAGCGAGGGGCACCGACCTTTTAGCAAGGCAATAAGAACAACAACTTAGTTCAATTAGCCTATGCTGTAAAGCTGTAATTTATTAATCAGCAAGTTACAATTTATACATTAGTTATTAATTAATACTCACAACTTCGGTGTGTTTTCCCAAAGGAACAAATTGGTTCCTTTGCGCCCGTGCTGTATCTTGTTTTTACAATTTTTATTTTGACAGCACGGGTGCAGACATAAAACACACGAAAAATGACAGACACAAACATGACAGTGTACAGGGGTTCACAAAACATTTCTCACGTAACAATAATTGTTACAGAGAGGGATAAGTGAGAGATATTCTCAATCCTCTCCGAATCCAATCCCTGTTCAAAAGTCTTACAGTAATCTCAGCACTATTGTAAGAATCTTTTAGTTCCTCCTACTGAAAAAAAAACAGATTCCAATGAAAATACTATTATGCTTTTCGGAATCCTAAGGCTTTCTGTAATATCTGTATCTTTACCGAAATTTCAGTTTTCGAGCAGCAATTTCAGATTTATCACCTGAATTCCAAAATTATATTATTCTCACAAAAATTCCATATTTCTTCTCAAAGTCTCGTAATTTTACAAGAATTTTGGAAATCATTTCATTATTGATCAATCTTCATAAAAAACTTAGAATTTTTTCGTTCTGAGTCAACTTGCCCAACGTTTCGACACGAGGTTGGTGTCTTTTTCAGGGGGAAATCAGAACGAGTAAGAGTTACAGTCAAACCCCCGCCAGATCCTTGACTTATTGTAGTCTATTTGAATATTTACTTAATCATTGAACAGTGCAATTCGAAAACAAACAAAATTATTGTTATCTGAGCCCTCGAATTCTCATGGGACTTTTGGAAATCTCATAAGTCTCACGGGAAACCTAATTATTGTACGGAAATTTGAGGAAATATCGGAATAACAATTCTTGCTACTGTAATGTCATATTTCCCAATTCCCGAGTTAACCCCGAAGCTTCAATACTCCCACCGAAATCTCAAGGGATTTAATTTAATTTAATTTAATTATTCCCACGAAAATCCCGAAACGACAATCGTTATGCTAAATACCTGAATTACCAATCGAATCTCAAGATTCGTGCGGCTATGCTGCTTATCAAAATTATACAGTTCTAATTGGAATCCCAGTGGTCCCACCAAAACCCTGAGCTTTTACCCATTACCAACATTCTCACAAGTTTGAATTTTATTTAAGAATCCTGACATTCCGCATGGAACTCTGAGGCATTTTTGAGATTCCGTTCGGAATCTTTGAGATTTCAATGTGACACATAGAATTTCTGGTATGAAGCTTCTGTATTTCCGATGTAAATCATCTAAATTTTGTTGATAATCTTTGAGATTCAATTGAGACTCTGGTATAAACCTTTTGAATACCGGTGGGGCATCTTTGGGATTCTCATTTTTGGATATTTTTGTTGTTGAAACTTCTTCTCTTTTCAAAAACATGTTATTGTGAAGGTGTGTCGAAGAAATTTTTTGAGTTGGTAGTTGAAGTGAGCCTAGAATTGGGTCCTAAAATGTTTAATGAAATCTTGTTTTTATTTAATGACACGAAAGAGCATGTTACTGCAACTATTTTAGCAATTTTTCCCGCTCAAATAACGGCTACATCATATTTAAACTTTAATTTAAAAATTGGGTCCATAAATGAACCTTGACACTTTTGATCATGTTTGACGTTCGCTTAATCGACAAAAACACCACAGGGCTTATAGTTTTAACACTGGGGTTGTTTCTATCTGACATTTCGGAAGGGACACGGAAAGCAAAATACACCCAAAATTTGAGTTTAACCCAAGGAGTGTGACAAAATCTAAAAAAAAAAGTTTTTTGGACTTAAACAAAAGAAAAACATTAAAAAATTGAGTAAACATGTGTTTTTGGCCTAAACTTAAGCGTTTGGCATTATAATTGGGACAGGCCTTTAGGACCCTATTGTCAAAAATCATGTGTCCTCAATAACTGTTTCGATTGTAACTACCGATTGATTAATTGATGGACCCCTATCAATTTGACCAACCGAGTGCAGCTCCTTTGCTTACTCGACAGGAGGTTTCGAACGAGCATAAATAGGCAGGACCAAGTGTAGCAATTGTAGAGTAATATGCTAATATCCATCGTGTTAAGCTTTGATCAGTGAGAACTGGTAATTTCCCCAGTATTGCTGTGAATAATGCGGATACAAACCAATGCCAAACTATTCTTCCTTTAGATGGCTTTCGCATTGTGTAATAAGGTTGTGATAAATTTTTATCGTTTATTGGAAATAATGCAATTAATTTCGGTCACAATCAGTTTTGATTCGTCTCACAACCGAGCCGTTAGTTGTTATAAAGTGAGCGGTCAAAATACAACACTTCAACGTTACAGTGAAATCAATTTTGACGGAACAAATGCATGATAGCTCACAGTGCAGTGAAAACAATCAAAGGAATCGTTTTCTACGCCGAACGTAACTCACACATTGATGCGTACAAGTTATTTTTTCGAAGTCCGGTCGGATGCAAAACTTTGTTGACATTCTCAATTGTATGCGGTCTAGAGCAAATTTCTTGAAATTTCGTGATTTATAGACGTTTTACGGCGTGTAATTAGAATGAAATACGTAAATTATAGACTTTTTGCCGTGTGTAATTGAAATTCAGTGAAGATGTACGAAGGTTTTTCATCGCTCATCAAATTGTGCTCGGTACGTCTTCGTCCATACGATTTCAATGAAAAAGTGCTAAGTGGATAATTTAACTGAATTTGTTTATCGAAATACAGTAGTTTTATTGTATTTTTGGTGTACAAGTAGACGAATTATAACAGCATTCACAAAATTACACTAGAAAAATGTTAAGCTCGAATATCCGCCATAATGAAACATATGATCTGACGAATAATAGCGCTTGGCACGAAGTAAATCTAAACCCTAAATATTGTGCCGGTCTCAACGACAATTACTCATTGTTACCTTACCAGAAGAACAGACGATACTGTATGCAATACTCAGTGCCGTAGCGTGCGGTTGGCCAGGTTGGCACCCGCCAAGGGCGCCAGCCTAGAGGGGGCGCCAAAAAGCGTTAATCACTTGCTAAAATTTTGGAAAATGCATATAGAATTCGCCTGTCCACGATCACAGGGTTTGACGGTGCCAAAGTAGAAGGTGCACCATAATAATATTCGTCTGTGAAACATATCACCTTTCCAATACTTTGGCACACATCTAACGGTTCATGATTTTCATGAAACGCCTGCATTCAGGCGGAGGATCTGTTAATATGTTCGGCATATTATCAGGTCCTCTTCGAACGGAGGGACCGCCAGGGCTCAGTAGTTACTTATAAACCAGTGCTGGTTGTTGGTGGTTCAGTTCGTTTACACGAGCTGTAGCATTCTTTGTACTAATTAGTAATGGTGGTTAAGTTTCAAAGCTAACGTGTGATCAATCGTTTTATAATGTAACATAAGAATGGGTGATTGGTGAAATTGCGAGTTACACTCATCGTTTTAAAATAAGTGATTGTGTAAGTGCTAATAACGATATTTGAAGAAATTTATGGTGATGAAAATGGCATTAGAAGTGATTGTGACAGTTTTGTTTAAAGAACGTACATAATAATGATAATATGAAATCTACTAGTTCATTGATGGTTATAATACATTCTGCAATCATTTCTCCGAATTCGTGATAAAAGTGACAGCAAGTGCAGTAGAATCGATCGAAGTAATTTTATTTTTTCTGTAACTTTCTTAATCGTAGTTCGATTATCTTTGAATTATTTATTAATGATAACAGATAGAAAATGGTAATAAAAATGAATTATGAAAGTATTGTGACGTTATTGTGATACTAATTGTAGTTGTTATAGTGAAGTGATAAAATGGAAAGTATGCATTTATGATGTGTATTACGGTAGTTAATGGGTGATAATCGGTGGTATAAGTGATAGTGTCAAGAACAAATGTGTGGTAATTATGTGACAGTGACTGATGAAATTAAATGGGGAATGAGGAACTTTTAATAAAACTATTTCATTCTTCGCTTCAACCACTTTAGTAGCATTTCAGGTCTTATCATAGTTTTATAGTAGTCTGGAATACTAGAGTTCAAAACTACGGCAAGGGCTGATTGCTGCTAGGGTACACAGTGACCATTTGAGCAACATTTCTTAGGAACGTCTGTGTGATGAACGTAATAGAGGCTTATAAAGGCAAATGTAGGGAAGGAGCTTAGGGTAGAATAAAAGTCCCAGTACTACCCCTATCGCTACTGACAAAAAAAAGGTTTCTTATTAATTACAATTTCAAGAGGATTTCAACCATGTCTGAAAAGCTTTTTACTAAATATTCAATTAGCATCTCAAAAGTTTTTTCGAGTTCAAATAATTACACTTAAATTAAGTTTGTAAATGAGCAGAAACAAAAATTTTCATCATGCAGATGGGAGTTAGAGTGTATGTTTCGTTCACTCGATTTGTTCATTAAAAATACAAGAAACCCTTTCTCACTTACGAATCTTTGATAAATTGACAGGTAAAATAGGAATTATACTGTGCTTAGGCTGCTGCACAAAAACTAAATTCGTCGAACAAGATTTCACTGAATCTCAAGCTGGATCATAAAAGAAGTGAATGAATGAATTGCCTTTATTATCGAGATTTTCAGCCATATAAAAGAAGTTTTCATAGAATAGAAAACATGAATCTAACACTTTCCTGGGCGGGATCCATGAAACTCTGGACAGGGTTTCTACAGAAAATTGGACAAGATTCTCACATAATCAAGCAAAGGATACTGATAACTTTGACCATTATTTTAAACTGCTTGACGGATTTTTCACAAAGTTTTCAGAATTTTCGAAAATGTTAAACCTGGCCAAAAGCTTTGTTTTGTTTTTTTTTGAATATATCATCGAAAAATAAATGGGGAAATCGCATTTGATAGATCCTTGACAAAATTTCTCTCCCACCATGAAGTAAAATTTGGTTATAATATTCTTAAAAAAGTTTTTTAAAGATTTCTAAAGATTTCAATTTTCTGGTTACTTATTGTACACAAAGTTTTTATTTTCAAGAATAACAACAATTCCTTGAAAATTAATTGAGAACCCTTTGATATTTTTCAAGCCATTTTTTATTGAATAATGACATAATATATGATTTACATCAGCTTGCTATTTTGCAATGAAACAATCTTTTTTTTTTTATTTTTCCTAGAATTCCCAGAAAAATGAAATATTCTATCTATCTCGAAGAATTTTATAATTTTTACTTTACTATGTACAGTTAACTCTCCCTTACTCGATATTATGTATCTCGATATCGAGTTAGAGAACCATAGTAAGAGTTGGTTTTCATGGCTACCTCGATGGTCCCTTGAATTGCATTTGCACTGGTTTTGTATTCTGTAACTCGATACCTCCCTAACTCGATGGTCCCTTCAATATCGAGTTAGGAAGAGATGACTGTATTACCATATGAGATAAGTTTTGGTGAAACACTCTAAATTTTGAAGGAGCTATGGCTTTCAAGTTCTATTTCAAGCATTAGTACTTCAATTCTCTCCTGTTCATCCGAACAAAAAAAATTAAAACACTATTTAAAACAAATGTTTTAAAGAATATACATAATATGTATCATATACATATATCCTTTCAGGAGCTCAGTCAATACTTGAATGTGAGTTTTGACAAATGATCGATTCTTACTAGAGCCTTAAGAAAATATGTTAGCTATTTATGGTACTTTTGATGACTTTCATAAAAAAAAAACATGTAGAAGTCGTTCTAGAATTCTAGGAAGAATTTTAATTATATGTTTTAATAAGATTTGACTAAGGGGCGCTGAAATGAAGGTTTGCCAAGGGCGCCATGAGACCACGCTACGGCTCTGGCCAATACTATCGCTAAAAAAGTAACGGGAGATTTCGGGTCATCATGCTTCACGCCTAATTGAACCCAACTTAATGACACCTCGAAGGCTATAAATTACAAAATCCTCAATTGATGACATATCGCGCTTTATCCCCCGTCGGCGCAAAATCCCGGCTAAAGAGATGGAAACTTATGTCCCTGATTGTGCGGCTGAGGCGGCGGCGTCAAATAAACCGCTCGCGAACCTGAATCCATTAATTTATATCCTTCTCCGTCATATGATTGCGACGACGACGACGACATTACGCCACATAAGCTCGATGATGATCAAAAGCGAAAATCCGCGGACCGTCGAATCGAAAGCTTAATCATATTATCATAGGTCTTCTGAAACGATCTTTCTCGAAGGAAACAGAACGAGTGAGAAGAAAACTTATCTTTGGTCAAAAAACGGGGCAGGTTCTGCGGACCTCATCGATTGGCAGTCGGTATTCATCGTTCCACGCAGAGTTGAAATATGATTTATTTCGGTTGCGAAATTGATTTATTCCGCGAGAACGAGATTCCGCTCTCTTCGCGATGCTTCTGGCCTATGTCGACGACAGTCGCGTGAATGGCTCTACTACAGGGATTCCCAACTAGTGTTTCGCAGACCCCTAGGGGGCCGTAACGGGTTCTTGGGAGGTTCGCGTTTGTTTTAAGGAAGGCCATCAAAAACTAGGTTCAGATTTTTTAGATTTCAAATATTTAAAAAAGGAATACTGTCGGAAACCTGTGTATTGTTCAATTTTGTTCTATTATTAAATGAATGTTGCAAACTGGGAGAGATATGTAACAAATTTACTCTGGATGATCTATAAAAATCAATAAAAGTATGCAGTCAGAGTGGACCAAGTAATTTTTACCATAACAACGAAAACGATCGATGCGCTGAGAAAGTCTAGAAAATGCAAGACATTTCAAGTTATTTTCCAGATTTTTCGACATGGAATGATTCTTTTTCCCATCCATCAATAGAAACTCATAAACATGTCATAATTCGATGGATCTTATTTTGATATCTGGCCATTTACCGTATTTGAGTAGGTGATCAGAAATTGCAACAATTTCTGTGCAGACAGAGTGGACCAAGTGTTAAAAAGCAACAAACTGATTGATTATTGCATTTTTTGAGTCGATTTCAGAATTCGATAGAAGTTTATGGTAGTTCTATGGTGTATGTATGGACTGTCCTAGAACCCGCATATTGGACCAGTATATTTTGGTCGGTACTCAAGATTTTCACTTGGTCCACTCTGACTGAACGCATATTTGAATATTTCTGGTCTTCAACGCCCTGACCCTTCAAAACCTCAATTTCCAAGGTATCGTAATGCCACTGATTTTGAGATTGAAGATATGGATTATTGAAGAATATACGATACTGATGTCGAAGGGTCTTGATAATATGTTCATCTTGTAGATATGTACCCAGTTTGACCACGCAAGCATTAAATGATTGTTCTTTTTCTTGAAATTGTTCAGTCAGAGTGGACCAAGTGCACATAGTCCATCAAAAAATCGTTCTATCAGAGTTTCGGATTGTGATTTTTCATGTTTATCACTTCACATTATATTGTTTGAAAGTAACACTAGGATGGGTAGAAATATTGAACCAAAATTTTACTGAGATAAAAAAATACAAAGCGTTAGACTTTGAGCCCGTTTTTCTCAAAATATGAAAAATGTCACTTGGTCCACTCTGACTTAACGCCGACCATTTATGGACAATTTTGGCATTCCAAATCGTCTGGAATTCGTCAGCAAGATTAAGATCCTTCATGTGATTTTTCAGCATGTCTGCCAAGAACATCTGTTGTTTCATAATGAGATCTTTGGAAGGCTTCTTAAACTTTCACTTCGAGAATACTCGTTTTCAGGAGTCTGCGGCTTCCGAGGCTCTTAGCTTCAAAAAGGTTGGAAACCACTGCTCTACTAGAAGCGCACCGATTAGATTGTTAATACTTCTTACACCGATTCGAGCAAGCTTTCCCCTCCTTGTTCTTGATCTTCTTCTTGGAGGGAATTATACCGCGAGCCCGTGATGTCAATACTCTTTTAAGCGAATTAAAATCATCGATAAATCAAATCGAAGGTGAACGAGATGCCGGTTCTGGTTCTGTCGCTTCGTAGATTCTTACTCTCAGAACAAGATTTGCTTCGAGGACGGCGAATGAAGGGGGAACCAAATCATCTGTATTATTAGCTACGTCTGCTTAGCTCTTTGAGCCGATGGCCTGCTCGTTTTAAAAGGCGGCCATTAGTGCGAGCGGATTAGCACTGGGGCCGGCTCTAAGTGCTTCCTTAATCAGCTGATCGCCGCAAAGACCGGCGCAAAGCCACTTTCCCTCCGGGTCTTCCCCAATCTTATTGAAACGAATTACATCGCTCGGTTGGCATCCTTGCGTGAATACCGATTCGATAAGTTCCCTGACCTTCCCATCGGCGAAGCTGGCAGTCGAGACAATCCTAGAGATGGTTAGTCCCACGCAGACTTACACTGGCGGGCTGAGAGACGAAGAAGCTGATAAATCATTTTGCATGAGCACAATCTTGAATCCGCATGAATCCACATGATTTCACACGTATACGGCGTAAACATTGGGAAAGGTCTCCCCACGAGTGCACTGCGAAACGAATCGCGCCAAATTGAGCTTTTCATGAAAACACGAGTTGGTATCGAAAGGCTGCTATTTCACTTCAAGAGATGGTGAATTAGCAACCGCTAGGTGGATTATTCCGGATTCAGTTGTTTTATTCAATTCTCGTGCATAAACATACATACCAACGATCGTCTGGCTAATAACCACTTAGAGATGGTGCTAATTTATTTTCATTTGGGCGCCACCGCACCGTGCATTTGCAGATGTAGCTAGAAAAAAATAAATAAAATCGAAGGCGCATGAGTTGGGCGCCGTTGCTGAGTAGAGATTAGAGGTCATACCAGATGCACATAAATTTGCCTCAGGACGCGATTCGGGCAAATGCAGGCTGTTGGTTGGGCTGGCATTTGGTGGTAGGTAATGCAAATTTGGCCACGTACTGTGTTTTGTTAGATCCCGTTTGAATGGAGTGACGTTAGTGCTGTAACGGGTATCTAAAATGCATGCACGGTGCGTCGAACGTCTTTCACGGTTTACTAATGCTGGGTACGCGCAGTGGGGCTGTACAGTGAACGAAACTTGAGCTATTAATTGCTGTTCACGATAGGAACAAAATCACATCGGTTCTAGCTTTTGACAAGGGTTTTCCAACCGGTGGACCCCTAGGAGGCGGTAAAGACTTTTCAGGGATCCGCGAAGCATGATATTGGTTTTGCTAAAAAAAATGTGGTTTGGTTATTGAATGCTTTTATTTTCGCAAGCTCACTTACGAGATCCTAAAACAATCCTCTGTATTCAGTTATTAAGTGGATTGAATAAAAGAAGTTTGTAACTTGCCCTTCCGAACCACTGTGTTGGCACGCCACTCAGCTCGCGTGAGATATTAAATGTGCTCTAAATCTCTGAAGCCAACACAGGAGTTTGAGTTAAACTACGATCATGTTCAAGTCACTACACAATCACAACACAATACCACAGAACAAATCTTCGTCGGATCAATTGTAGCCAATTAACAGTTGATCTCACCGTAAGCCTCTCAGTCTCCACTGGGTGTATTACCACTGCTTGAAGTATATAGGTCATAGTGATAGCGATGGGTCACCACACAGCACAGTGATTTATTTCATCGATTTCACGATCAAAATAGAATAACTTCAAAACTATTGGTTCTAGATGTTTGGTGTCTTCGATGAAGTTTCTTGATATTAAAAGGCGCTTCTTTTGGTATTAGGGGTAAGATGATCAATCCACCCACAAGTGAGATAAAAAAAATATTTTTTCTATAAATTAAGTTAGAGATTTCAAGTCTTCGACAAAGTTGTAGAGTATGTAATTATAAACAACTTTGCCGAAGACGCAAAATTTCTATATATTCGCGGTAATGAGATATGGAGCATTTTGTCTTCGACACCCCTTAAAATTTGTTTTTTGTACATAACTTTTCAATAGAATTTTTCACATTTTTCAAATCTTCTACAAAGTTATTTGGATCGATAAAATACACATTTTTGCTGAACATGAAAACCTTGTATCTCTTATCGTTCAAAAGTTATAAAGAAATTTATGTTAAATTTTAGTCCACTTTCACCTTAAAAATCTCCATTCTACGCAAAATGACGCAGCTAGTTTCATGGCAACTTCAAGTTCTAACTTTCTACTTTTGCATGCAGGTAATAACTTTTGGAAACAAAAGGTTTTTTGCAGTGTTTTTCACAGATGATATATCGTTAATTTAAAATTTTAAGTTATAAACCCTCCCTGTTAACTACAATTTTTTTTGTTAAGGTACATCGGAGCAAGTAAGAATGCTGGACAATAAAGACCTTGAGACACAACTTCAGTGAAATCAAATTATCGAGTATATTTTACAAGCTTTATAAAGCTATGATCATATATTTAATACAAACATTTTTTGGTTTCAATACAATGTATAACATGTACCAGTTCTCACTGTTGTACCATTTTCAAACGCAAGGAGAATTAAAGCATTATGCGTTTGTTTGCAATGCCACTTTAATTATTTTTTTTTAGTGAGACTTTTAGCCCTAGTAAACTAGTTTTATAAGTTTCCGGGTCAGAAATTTGGCTGTGTGTAGTTATTAATTTAGTTTTAGATTCTCGAAAGTGAATTCTACTACCAAGATTCAAGAAATGGAATTAGGAAATTTTGAATGAAATGTTTGCAGGGCCCTCTTAGTCTATGTTAAGTCCACAGCTGCAAAGCGAAGTCATACTTAGGTGTCTGGGTTCGATTTCCCGTCGATCCATGATTTTTTTGTTTTAGAAATAGAGTATCACCGTTCCTGTCACATGTTGGGATGAATGGATTCAAGTAAATGCGAATAAATACTTGATACTTTTAATTCAAATAGGTATTGAATGAAATTACTTGAATCGAATGAGTACTTCCTCATGTACGTTTTTGCAAAGGGTGGTGCAGCCTTTGAAAAATCTTGTTTTATTCACGAAAGTTTATCAAGAATTTTGACTCAAAAGTATGTTTATTTTATGAAAAAATCATCAATGCGATTCCTAAAAAAATATCTATCGCAATCGTTTTAGTTCTATGTTTCCTTCATAATAAAAACTATTCAAATGATTCGAGTAGGTATCGATACATTCCTTAGGTAAACTTATGACATTGTTGACGGTGTTGATTACTTCAGGTAAATAGCAGAATTTGCAGTGGAAGCTAACCATTCAATACTATGAAAGCACAAAAAATAGTTTGACCTATCGAAAGGCCGGCTCCAAAGGCACGTTTCCCGCCGATTGGTATATTTGTGCCGTTGAGGAAATTGTGCTTATTCTGTAAATCGGGTGAGATCAGACGAATTGAATGAGGTGACAAAGTTCGGCTTGCACCCATTTGAGATCAGCTCCTCTACCTATTAGATATTTTGTAGGTATCGATACTTTTCTATGACACTTTTTTTCATATAAAAGAAACGATGCCTTGAAGATATTATATTATCCCTAAAACAAAAGCAAAAAAATAATAACTTTAGCATAGAAAGCTCTTAGTTAAGAAATGTGGCAAGTGCTCTAAGAACAAGCTGAGAAATAGGCTTCGAACAGTTTGTAACGAAATGATTCCAAAAAGAAGAACAATAAACATTCACTAAATTTCGAGAAAGTGTTTATATTGCCCCAATACCTTTTAACCAGTCTTGTTTTCGAACCAATTATAGATCTTGTTTTCTTGACATTTCATATCTTGCATATCTAGCATCTAGCATAATTGCAATGATCGATTTCTTTCCTTCGATTTTCTGTTCGGATTAGTACACATCAGTTCAATAGATTTTCGTAAAATTTTACAATGCAGTCTGATGAAGGACGATGAACTTTCTACCTAAAAAATAATGCGCTCTCGGGCTAGGCATTGGATATATATAGAAAGTGTTGTGTTTGGTTGGACATCTAATTCTTCCGAAAGAGGTGCACTTTGCGAAAAAGGACCACGTGATTATTGAGCTGAAATTGAATTCAGGTTAACTTCTGCTTCCATGAGTCCTCTAGTGGCGTAGGTGTAACGCGCCCTAACTAGAGTTCATGGAGTCGTGAGTTCGATTCACTGAGAAGACGTGTAACTTTTTCGCAAAACTTCACATCAATTTGTCCATTTAGTCCAATTGCAAAGTATATGTAATGTTTAGCTTTTCGGTAGTTGTTAAACTTCCACTCGGCTGGTTAGCCGTAAACCACGATTCATAATTAATAACAAGTAAAAACATTTTCTTAATTTTGTATACTAAATTCATACTTAAAGTTGTGACCTTTTTTTAAAAACTTACTGAAAAAACATGGCTGATTTCCTCAGCATTGGATTGGTCAAAATTGCAAATCAATGTGTCATTAGATTCGTAATGTTATATTCTTTGAAAGGCGCTTACGAAAATTTGGTGGAAAATTCTGAAAACTATTCAAATTCAATGAAACCGTCATTCAAGTCATCGTGCAAAAGTTTGGGTTCACCTGAACTTACTAAAAACACGATAGTTCTGTGAAATCTCAAGCCAATCATGAACGCGCCATTATTTTCGTTTGGAAAAGTTATGAACTATTGAAATTGGTTGAAAAATGGTAGAGATATTGACAAAAATGATTTGCGTGCGGCTCAGGTGATCCCAAACTTTTGCACGATAAGTATCATACTGAGGGGTGAACCCAAACTTTCGCACGATAACTTGAATGACTGTTTCATTGATATTGAGTAGTTTTTACATTTTTCCTCCCAAATTTCGTAAGCACTCTTCAAAGAATATAAGATTACAATTCTTATGATACATTGATTTTTTTTATTTTTATCGATCCAATTTTGAGGAAAATGGCCATGTTTTTCCAGTGTGTTTTTTTGAAAAATGTCACAACTCTAAGTCAAAATTTAGTATACAAAATTCAGAAACTGTTTCCGGGAAAATACTTACAAAGTGAGAATAACTCATTGGCTTTCAAATGCGCTATAGAGAGTTTCAATTCGACGTGTAATCACAGAGATGTGGCAAAACAATTGTTCATGTTTTTTAGAGGGTGATGCCAAACATTTGCACGGGAGTGTATCATCTGTGAAAAACACTGCAAGAAACCTTTTGTTTCCAAAAGTTATTACCTGCATGCAAAAGTAGAAAGTTAGAACTTGAAGTTGCCATGAAACTAGCTGCGTCATTTTGCGTAGAATGGAGATTTTTAAGGTGAAAGTGGACTAAAATTTAACATAAATTTGTTTATAACTTTTGAACGATAAGAGATATAAGGTTTTCGTGTTCAGCAAAAATGTGTATTTTATTGATCCAGACAACTTTGTAGAGGATTTGAAAAATGTGAAAAATTCTATTGAAAAGTTATGTACAAAAAACAAGTTTTAAGGGGTGTCGAAGACAAAATGCTCCATATCTCATTACCACGAATATATAGAAATTTTGCGTTTTCGGCAAAGTTGTTTGTGATTACATACTCTACAACTTTGTTGAAGACTTGAAATCTCTAACTTAATTTTTAGAAAAAAATATATTTTTTATCTCACTTGTGGGTGAATTGATCATCTTACCCCTAATACCAAAAGAAGCGCCTTTTAATATCAAGAAACTTCATCGAAGACACCAAAAATCTAGAACCAATAGTTTTGAAGTTATTCTATTTTGATCGTGAAATCGATGAAATAAATCACTGTGCACAGGTAGGGATCCAACACAACCCGTTCTATCTGGATTAGTAACAAACAACATCTCTTCGCACTCACTCAGAGTAGATCTCATAGTCGGACTAAAGAGAAGAGTACCATCTACGTAGATATAACCCGTACCTACGGAGCAATCAGCAGCAGTTTCTGGTTAACTACCAAGCAGAGTGCATGTAAAGTGAAAGTTGAAACAAGTGAAAAAACAAACTCTGACCAGAGTAAGTCCGTTCTAGTTCCAATTAGAAGGTGATAATAAGTTTAGCCATTTCTAGAATATAGATCTGTGGTGAACTATGGGCTAAGGCTATATGGCCAATCTGATCACCAAAAGCGATAGGATGGTGGTACCATTGTAAGATGATTAATTACTAGAGATCGGTGAGTGAGAATGACCAGTTAATAGCGAAGTTTGAAACTAGATCCGAAAGTGTGTGACCCTAGCTAAAGTGCTTGTTTTGTCGCCTATTCAGGCCTTCTTTTCTTCCCACAAGCACCATTTGGGAATGGCGGTTGCAGTAGTGCGCCCACAGCTAATGGCTTACCAAGCAGTGGAGAGGCCGGCATGGTGCCGGTGGTTTTGGTCCATCTGCCCGGGCGGAGCATGCTGGATATCGCCGAGGGATACACCGCGAGACACTAACACCACACAACAGACAGTAGGATAAGGACATCTAGGCTAAGTACACAATAAATCGTAAGTAGAAAATCTCATCTTCTTTTATGTGAAACCCAAACTTCTATTTTGTCCCCTGAATGAGTCGAATTAAGGGTTTTGGCGTCATGGTTCCGCTAATTGTTCGAACCATTGTGGATGCTGCACTTTTGTTGGTTGGTCAAAGAATGATACCATTATCGCAGCTTCTTTTAAATCATTTTTGTCTCCGTCTCATGCGGCCTTTCTTTGGAGAGGTGACAAGTTCTTTACGGTTTCCATTCACCCGTGGAATTTTCTCAAGTCTAGCTCAAAGATTTTTGGAGAGATTTTCGACTAATTATTGATAGATTTTTCAGAAGTTTGTTAACAGATATCTGACAAGGTTTTCGAAGAGGACGAAGAGAAATTTTTGACAAATTCTTCCCAATGCCGATTAATGGCTCTTAAAAATCCCAATCGACAACTAAGAATCCCATTCCTTACACTACACTCTTACAGAACAGCTTCGAAAGTTGATGCTTGCTGAATGCCCAACAATATTATTGATCAATAGTTTGGCGAGCTCTTCTTGAGTTTCTGATGAAATCTTTGAGAAAATCTCCTCAATAAGCTTCTGGGAATCTCTTATTTTCTTATTCTCGGCACTTTTGATTCACTTTGGCAGCGAGTTCTCGAAGGATTACTGGGCTCGTATTTTGCAACAATGTGCCATATATGCATCTTACCTCCGAATTCCAGACAATATTAACTAGAACAATTCCCATTGTCGAAGAGAATCATGGAGCACTACTTGCCCTGCATGATTCAGTGTTGATTTTTATCAAGATCGTTTGTTGTAACAGACTCGTGCCTAAAGTCTTAAAAGACTTCTAAAAAGGATCTTGAGGTTACAAAAGTGATGGAATCGTCACCAGGATTACATTGTTATCATTAACCTCTATGTTTGGCGATCCGTAGTTTGCTTGTAGAACTACAAAAGGAGGTTGCAGCTATAAAAAGGTTGGGATCCACTGCGTTAGACCTAATACATCTGTGTTTTTGGATGATTAATAAATCAAATGGACGATTTGAAACATAACAAATGGTGAAAGGTTTGCTTAATCTATTAGAAGCGGAACGCAGAATCACAGCAACAAATAAATTGTAATTGCACCTCAAAATTGATATGATCGGAATCACTTACGTCCGATTATTGTATATTATATACATAGACAAAAATCATGTCGACCAATATGAATTTATTTTTTGCAGTGTTTATCCTTGTCAGTTAGAGGCACGTTCATCATATGTTCCTGTTGGTATATGACTTAGTAGTATTTAACTATAGATTCCCTTTTCTTAAATTCATTGAAGATTTCTAAAAGATACAATTCTCGCATACTCTGAGATAACGCCCTAAAAGCCATTAGTAGCCACGTGTGTAGCTCGTTGTTTCTGAGCAAAAGATAGAATAACCATTCAAATCAACATCACGGGCAGTTAGATAATGATCCTTTCTTTACCATAGCGTTGTTAAATAACATGAAAATCCATTCAAATGCTCAGAAACAACGAGCTACACACATGGTTACCAATGGCTTTTAGGGCGAGATCAGAAGTTATGCGAGAATTTTATTTTTTTTTAATTTATCCCGAAACTCTTCTACGAATTCCTCCAAAATTTCCTCAAGATGTTCCAACAGATTTGAACTCACGACTCCGTGTATACTAGACCGGCGCTTCAACCAACTAAGCTACAGAACATCTTATGATTCTGTGGAATGGAAAGCCAAACGGAATCGGAGTATTAACCATTAACACGTTGCTTTTCGCAACTCCTAGTCTTTTATGGTTTAGATGCCAATCACAGCAAGCTTTTCCAAAGCCAAAGTTTCCATAGATTACTTTTCTCTTGTCTTCCGAAATTCTTCATAAGGGATGACGTTGATACTGTGATGGTCGTTCAATTCAAGGCATGTTTCTTTATACAATGTGTTATTCTCTATATAGCAATCAAAGAGGATATTCATTCAATGGCATCGATCACCTTATCATATTATATTGTATTATATTATAGACCCTTGAAATGTGGCAGAGCGCAAACAAAGGTAAACTAATATCTCTTAAGTCTCTTTTTTTTTTTACAAAAACAGTATCTAAAATCTCTTTTTCCTTTTTTTTGCATTGCAATAAACCTTGAAGAACATTTTGAAGCTCCACAAATTACTACGCGACTATTCTTTGTGGAACATCTTCAGGAATTATGCTAATGATTCATTCAAAACATTAATCAGGAATACGCACAAAAACTCCTCCACGGACCCCTTATAAATTCTTATAAAGATTCCTCAAGCGATTACCCCAGGAATTCGTCTTGAAATTCTTCAAATAATTTATAAAGACATGCTATGAGAAATTCTTTCAAAAGGTGCTCCCTAAAATCCTTCATTAGTGCAATAATTGGATTACAATAGAAATTATTTCAGAAATTCTTATAGCACTTCCAACTTTCAGAAATGTTTGTATAGATTTCTTTGATAATAAATCTTCGAGCTGTTTAGTAGAATACCTATAAAAACCGAATTTAGTACTACACCATTTAATTCCACTAGAGTTTGTGTCCTTTGACAAATACGCGTATTTCGACCTCAACTGTAAGGCCGTCTTCAGTGTCGTGTACTAGACTCGACTAGATTCCTTAGATTTTTACTCTGAGATATTTTGAAATTATCTCAGAACTACAGAAATTCTTCCAAGCAAATTAACGAAATTTGAGAGTAATTTGACATTTTTATACTTCCAATCGTTTTCAGAACCAGATCATCCCAGAGATTACTCCTTAAATTCTTCCATAGACCATTCCTAAAAATGTATTAGGTTATTTTTCCATGAATTTCACAATAAGATATCCTAAACTTTCGAATTTACAAAGATTCCCTGGATAATTTTCAGAATGGATTCTCCATGGATTCATCATTTAAAATTTATTTAGGGCTTAAAATCACGAAATGCAACAAATATCAAAATATTCCAGTCATTCCTCTATGAGTTCCACTCGTGATTTTCCAGCGATTTCCTCTGGAGAACCTTGCGAGAAATCATGCAGGGTTTCCTATTTCATATTGAAATTTCATCATGAAATCTCTCAACTTCATCGGAAGCACACGCATACTCTCCGATGTACTGAAGCTCCGCGGTTTCGACATCGTAGCGCTGCAGGAGGTGTGCTGGACATGTTCGATGGTGCGAACGTTTAGAGGTGGAAGTGTTCATAAGAACAATAAGCTGAGAAGCAGTCTCTGTCCTAGTGGGGATTTGATGCCAATAAGAAGAAGAAGAAGTAGACGAGTAAATGCAACATCCTATTACTTCCTTTCCCAGCATTGACCTGCATTCTGAATTGACAGACGTCATTGTTGTCGAGCAGGCTTCCTTCCTAACTAAACATCGAATAATGTTGTGGCTCAGAAGTCCAGAAATATATTTTTGATATTATCTTTAGATCATTTAACTATTTTACCAATCAAGTCAAGATCACGTTCTGATCGTCAGTATTTCGATCCACTTCTGATCGGGATTGGTTGCACTTGTTCACTGAAAATGCTGTTATCCGTCATGTGATTAGTTCAATATACTAAATCTTTGATAAATACTAGCCATATTTGAAATATCTGCATGTGAAACATCACTATTGCCATTCTGAAGGTATAAGAACTCCATTCTGCCACAGGTAATCAAAGTTCGCTGACTTACGTTCGCCTTCCCGTATTGTCTTAATTAAAGTACAAATCTATCGTGGAGGGTCTGATTTGGCAAACAAGTTTGCACTATTGCCATTCTCTCTTGTCGAATTAAACCCAATTTCGGACTTGAAGCAAAAAACCTTCATCCACACTGGTCGAATCCTGCTGCGTTTTGCTACCTCCCAATTAGACTGCTCTCGTTCCATCCCCTCTGGATTCTCGTGAAAAAATGTTATTTCCCCACCAGATCCAGAGCCAGCTGCTGCCTTATTGGCTTTTGATGTGTGAGTGTTTTCGATGAGATCAACTCTCGATCATCATCAACGCCTGGCGGCAGCCAGCCCCCCGTCATCAGTGTTGGGGATGCTGCTGAGATGTTTTTGCACAAAACAAAACCCGAAATAAAAAGTATATCTGCTGGTTGGTCGGTGGATTCGATGAAGGCCGGCCATTGGTTGCAATAAGCAAGTGGTTCTACTCGTCTGTTTCTCAAGTTCAATGACTGGCAGCCGCCGGCCGGCTTGGCAAGTTGACGACGCGACAGTCGCACACTGGACAGATCCATACAAAAATTGACCAAAATTATAATTCATTAAGGAAACAAGATTTTTTGGTGGCATACATATTGAAATAACCAACAATTTTGAAATAAACCAACACTTTTGAATAGAAAATCATGATATATTCAAAAGTTTAAAATTGTACATGATTGGAATGATCTGCGGGAAAAGGTATATGGTATTTTCTTTCGAATTAAACCGATCCAGCTTGAACTGGAAACAACGTTTTTACACAATTGAAATAAAAAAAAATGCAAGAAGACCAATTTATATTCATAACTTAACATTTCACATGAAAAATTAAAGTGTACATCAATCGATCCTGAACTTTTGAGAGATGCTTTTCCGTGTTGAAGAAATCAAGGAAATATATCATTGGAGACAAAGACAAACATAATTTTTATTAACTTTTTCAAATTTCTTAACCACTGTAGGTCGAGGATCATTCCATGGATGCTGTGGTGGCTCAGCGGCTGTTATCTCACCAGCTCTCATCAACTGCTTCCATGGACAATGGATAATTACAGGTCCCTTTGTGGCAAACGATGTCAACTGACGGAAAATGCACAATTTTTTTTTAAAATTGATGGAATATTTTCGAAGAACTCTCCGCCCGTCTCACCGTGACTTCAACCCGGTCAATCAAAATTGGCCTCTTAAAAAATATGAAAATTCCAGTTACGGGTCGCGAAGCCAGAAATACTTGTCGTGGAACAGCACTGAATGAAGATTGGCAGTTATAATATTCGGTTCAGCAGCCGGTTCCGCGAGATGGGCCGGTAATGAGTGTATGTGTGTGTTCTTGATCTTCATAACCGTTATTGTCCTTGCACTGGAAAAGTGGTAATGTGATCATGGAAGCGGAAATGAAGATATGAAATTGAAACTTTCAATTGAAGTTTTGAATGTTTCAATCGAAGTTCACCTATGATAATCGAGGAAAACGATGAAATGTTGAAAAAACTCCTTCAAGGTTGTAAGATTGTAATTTTACAATAAATGATACTTGTTCTCACTATAAGATCCAAGTGAAAACCACCTGACCTCTACAAAGGTGGATAGTCAAATAATGTTTCACTACAGTAACCTTGCCTCAGGCAATTTGTCAGTTGTTTTAGCTCGCGGTGCTTTCTCGAACAACGTTGGAATGCTGCTGCAATTTTCGGAAAATTTTTATGAATCTCTTCTTGCCTTTCGCCACGCCACTACTCATCATTTCACAGGACGATTTTCTTTCCGTGAAACTGAACCATTTCGGCCTCTGTCTCCTGTCCAGTTGTTTTCGGTAATTATCATCTAATTGGCTGACAGTGAATTAATGCAACTAATTGTATCTTTCGGCCTGTGGTTGAAGACGATGACCAGTGGTAATCGAACCCTAAAACGGGGTATTTCAGTTGGGCAATTGTTCAAATAACATTTATCTTTTCAGCTTGATTTCCGATTAGTTGTATTTGGAGATTCCCGAAAAAATTGCGATTGTCTCATGGATGACGTGAAATTGGGAATACAGCTTTGATTTCCTTTATTTACTATTTCGTGTCGTTCACTCTGAGTTGACTTGGTGATTGATGATAGCTTTCATCTTTAAATTATTTTGGGAAAGTTTACAAAATAGGAAATATTAACTCCATAATTCATTCAAAAATACCCTTATAAGCAAAATTCGTTCTCATTTGATTTCGAAGCACGATCAAAGCAACATCACATCTGTATCGATCCATGATTGGAAACGTTTCGCAAGTTGTTAGCAATATTGCTCCCCAGGATTTGAGCTCGTTTTTAGATGGGTTTTATCATACACTATTAGCCCTCCGATATAATCTGAGCTGTAGCAGTAGACGACAAACGGACTCTAATGATGTGTTGCGGATCATGATCCTCTGTTTTCTCAGAATTGCATCCCTGAATAAACGCTAAATTTGAAACAGATACATAAGAGATGCTTCCAGCAGTATTCTTTTTGTTTTAAGATTTCTCTAAAACTGTAATAAACTTAGTCGTTGCTGAACCATTTGGTTGTGTATTCTCCGGTATTCTTGATTTTCTGGCTGATTTTTGTATCAATCTTTCTTAATTCCCTGTTTCAATACCTTTCATTACATTCTGAGAGTTCTGGAAGGTAGGTGAATTTTAATCGGAACGTTGTGGGTTAAATTTTGTAACATTTATTAGTATTTAATAGTATTTTATGAGGCTTTTCGTAGTTGAGTGGTAATGTTCATGGAAAAAGCCATGCTCAAGGTTCCTATGTTCAATTCCTAAAATGGTTTAGAAATATCAGGTTCTGTTATTTTTCCTGAAATTCATTTGCATTAAATTTCACAGTTTCTACTTGGGGAGAAACAGCTCTTATTTATCAACTGGACAACTTATATTTAAGCAATTTTAGAACATAAAGCTGATAAGCAGGCTCCGACTCGGACGTCATAACAATCCTAGAATCTTTAGAAGATTACTCTTGGAATCCTTCTAGATTTTGTCTGCAACTTTTTCCAAGAATTTCTACGAGGATTCTCTCAAAGTTTTCTCTTGGAATCATATCTTTGAGGATTCCTACAGGAATAAGCTAAAGAAGACTTTCTGAAATTTTCTTGATATTGTTTCAGGTTTTTTTCGAGGATTATTATCGAAACTGATGTAAAGAGTATTCTCAAATTTCATCTGTGATTTTTCTTTGATTATTGTTGGTTGGAAATGTGCAAATATTTCATTAAAAAGTATTTCGGAAGATGTTAATAGTAGTTTGCAGGGAATGTCTGAAAACTCAGTGCTGTGCAAAAAATGTGCGTGCTGCTCCGAAATTAGTTGTGCGTCACCCAGTTTTTGAAAGGTGCAGGAGACAATTTGTTTTTGTGCGAGACAAAGCGAAGCACAATGCCTTCAATTTCAATCTCACTCGTGTCAGCACAAAACTTTACTCTAGAAAATTTCAGTAAGGTATGCTTTGAAGGCGGTCAAGCTTAATAAGTACTCTGCAAAAATTTATAGTCGTGAATCTTAATAGATTTCGTAAAGTCAGAATTACAATTATGTTCAAATTATGTGTTTAAGAGGTTTGACAGTCACATATCAATGAAATGAATTCAAGTAGAATTTTTGACGCGTGTACGAAGCGCAAAGAGTGAAAATGAGGCAACTCGGATACCACGACTTCATGAGATTAATTAGAGAGATTCATCGAAAATATTTTTTTTAATATTCTTCTCAAAATCGTACTGAAATTTGATGGTTTCCTAATAATTTTGTATTTGTTTTTCAAATCAAATCTCTAATTGCGTACAATATATTTGTCCTTGATTTTTTCATTCGCAATACTCAACCTATCCAATGGTTTTATGGACAAAAGGTCGAAAGACAAAAAGTCGAAGGACAAAAGGTCGAAAGACAAAAGGCCGAAATGACAAAAGGTCGAAAACAATATGCATGGTGGGAATTTTTTCCTTCTTTGAAAAAAGTCGTCCTTTTGTCCCTTCTTTTTTGTTCTTCGACCTTTAGTCCTTTCCACCTTTAGTCCTTTCGACCTTTTGTCTTTCGACCTTTTGTCATAGCTCTATCCAATGTCTCTACATCTCCAGAAAAACGTATTTCTTTCAGAATCTTCAACAATTTTTTGATAATTTTAGCTTCTTCCAGTTTTTTTTTCTGAAATCCCTCATTTCCTTTTTAAAATGCGTTTCATTCAATGAACTCGTTATTATTATTATTTTCATTTTAATCTTTGTTGGAATTGCTTAGAAGTGTTTTCCAAAAATTTATCTGTGTTATTTCTCTGATAACTCTTTGGATATCTGGAGATTATGCCAGAAGTTCTTGTTGTGTGTTCTCCATCCTAAAAAAGGCTCTGGAGACGCAGTGGATCATTTCACTATGTTCCTGTAATCCTGTGCAAGGCTCCTCTAGAAAGTTTTCAGGATTTTTTCGAGGAATTCGTCAATAATTACTGAATGAATTTCAACCATTAATACTTTTGAAACTTGTTTTTGAAATTAGTTAGAGAATTTTTCTGGAAAATCTTCCTGGGTTCCGTTTGAATTTTGGTCTAAATATCTTTCTGCTTTTTTTTTCAAAAGCTCTAACACTATAGGATTTTTACAATAACCTGATGCATTTCTGGTTGTGTAGACCTTGACTAACTTAGCCACTTTGCATACTTAGTAGTTTCCAAAATTTATCTGGACTATCTTTTGCAAAGGACCAGACTTTTTTATCCCTTTTTTTTTCAAAATAATGTAGTCGAAAAATAGCAACTCCTACTAAAAAGTGTAGAAGGGATGACTTGTAGAAAATTGCATAAATGTTTGAATAAAAATACTGGATAAAATATCATTTGAGGCCTACATTGAAAATCAAGAGTTTCAAAATTTGAGGTCGATTAAAAAAATTGTCATTTTTTATTTTTATGGATTTCAGTCTCAAGATAGGTTATTATGTTCACTGCCAAACGTCCATACATCGCAAAGTGCCCTTTAAGGAAACAAAGTTGTTCTAACAAAAATTTTGTCTTGTCTTAAAAAATTAAAAAAAAAAAATAACAAGTGGAAGTCACAATTTCCCAGAATTCAAAGAAAATTTATGAGCTAGTCATTTTTGAATGCACAGTTCAGTTTGAATTATCGAGAATTTGATATAACAATCGTCTCATTTGTGACCTACACTGAAAAAATTGATTTTCAAAATTGAATGTCGATTAAAAAAAATGTTTTTTTTTTTATTTGAATGAAATTTTGTCTTAAGATAGGTTATCGTGTTAACTACCAACCCTTCATATAGCGAGAGATGGGCATTTTTGGAAAAAAAAACTTGTCTGGTTAAGATTTTTTAAGTTTTCTGGTTAAGATTTTCCTAGTCGTAAATAATTTTTTAGTGCGTCATTTTCAGTCAAAATCCAACGAGTGAAAGTCACAATCATCTCAGAATTCGTTGGAGATCGAATAAATTTTGTCTAATATGTTTACTTTAAATTATCGAGAAATCCGTATAGAAAGGGCTCATGGCGCGTTTTTCGCTACATTATATTCGGAGTTGGCAGCGCTCTTCTAAAATACATAAAAAATGGACATAAGACCCTATCTGAAATATTCCTTTATTGTTTTCTCTCATACCGATTAGATTTCTTCAATATCGGTTTCGGTGATATATCGGATATAAAATCATCGATATCGAATCGATATCCGATTAAAGAATATCTTAAATGTTATCACATTTTCCCTCGGTTCTAGACAAAGCAATAATGGAATAATATTTTCGATAAGGTCTCATCCATTTTTTTTATTCAAGGAGAGTGCAGCTCCGAATATAGTGAAGCGAGAAACGCGTCATGAGACAACATTGACTTGCGTATTGATATTAATTAAAATCTGAGATAATTGAGACTTTCACTTGTTCACTTGTTCACTTGTTCGCTAAAAAAGTATATTCAAGACAAGACAAAGTTTTTGTTAAAAAAAACTTATTTTCCTTATCCCTTAAAAGCCCGAGACGAACCTTGATTTTTTAATTGACCACATTACGGAGACTAGTAGATCAATTAGTTTGAAATAAATTTTAAAGTAAATGCTGCTAGTTGGTCTTATAATCCTTGGCTGAGACATCCCCCCTGACCCCTCCCCCTTCTCTTGGTAACGGAAAAAGCGTGGACAGAAGGGGTCCAAAATTGGTTTGAAACGGGTATCTCAACATCCAAATGAGCTTATAGGTTGGTGTCTTCGGCAAAGTTATGCAGCAGATCAAGGACTATCTGGCGATAAACAATCTGATTGAGAATTCATCCGGTAGGTGGCACTAGTGACAAGTTTTATTGACATCTATGCCTTAAGATTTTTATTAGCTAGAAGGTCGGTATCTTTCACAAAGCTGTTCAGCAGATCAAGGGCTATCTGGCGGTGAAGTGTCTGATTGAGAGCTAGGTGGTGCTAGTGAGAAATTTTCTTCAATTGTCTGTATCTCAAGATCCTCAGTAGATAGTAGGTTGGTATCTTCGTCAAAGTTATTCATCAAATTGAAGACTATCTGGTGGTAGAGGGCATGAATAAGAATTTAACCACTAGGTGGCGTTAGTAACAAATTTTCTTCAATTGTCTGTATCCTAATATGCTTATCAGCTAGAAGGTTAGTGTCTTCCGTAAAGCTGTTCGGCATATGAAGGGCTATCTGGCGGCGATTCGAAATTCTTGAGACACAGGCAATTGAATAAAATTTATCACTAGCTTAATTACGAGTAGATGGTTGAAGTACAATTTTTAGCGAGATGTATTCTCAATCAGACTCTTCTCCGCCAGATAGTCCTTCATATGCTAAACATCTTTTCCGAAGACACCAACCTTCTAGCTTTCAAGATTCTTAAGATACAGATTATTGAAGAAAATTTGCTGCCAACGCCACCTATTGGATAAATTCACATTCAGGCCCTCTACCCCCAGATAGCTTTCAATCTGGTGAATAACTTTGCTGAAGACACCAACCTTCGAGCTGATAAGGCTTGAGGTAGAGAAAATTGAAGATTTGTTTCTACTAGCGCCACCAAGCGGATAAATTTCCAATCAGACTCTTCACTGCTGAATAGCTTTGTCGAAGACACCAACCTTCTAGTGTTTAAGGATCTTGAGATACAGACAATTGAAGAAAATTTGTCACTAGCGACAGCAAGCGGGAAAATCTCAATCAGACTCTTCACCGCCAGATAGCTTTGATCTACTGAATAGCTTTGTCGAAGACACCAACGTTCTAGCTAATAAGGATCTCATGATACAGATGATCAAATAAAATTTGTCACTAGTGCCACCTAGCGGATGAATTCTCAATCAGATTCTTTATCGCCAGATAGTCCTTGATCTGCTGAATAATTTTGACGAAGACACCAGCTCATTTGGATGTTGAGATTCCCGTTTCAAACCAATTTTGGAACCCTCCTGTCCACGCTTTTTCCGTTATCAAGAGAAGGGGGAGGGATCAGGGGGGATGTCTCAGCCAAGGATCGTTAGACTAACTAATCGCATTTAATTTAAAATTTGTTTCAAATTAATTGACCTACTAGTCTCTGAATTGTGGTCAGTTAAAAATTATACGTCTGCCTCGGGATTTTAAGGGTTAAAAGTGCCCATCTCGTGAAAATTATCAAAATATCTGATATGGCCAAATAGGGAACTACTATGGACATACCTGGTACACTTTTCCTAATTCTCTTTTAAAATCCTTAGATTGAAAGAATGTTTTTCGCTATATGGATGGAATTTTGTTACATTCATACTAATTTAGTATATTCAGCTTCTTGTGCTGTTGTTGAAATGTTTCGTTCAATTTGCCTCCTATTTTGAATCTACACCTTGCAATTTCTTCTTGGATATCATGCTTTTGTTGTCTTTAGTTTCATGTCCAAATTTGTATCTTTCTTGGGACATCGTCATCAACTTTCTTGAATCCTTTTTTCAATAATTTAATTCATTAATTCATTTTTCAAGTTGATTATTACCGCAATTTCCTTTGAAATTTGCGATACTTCACCACGAGCTCCATGATAATTTTGCTCATTGCAATGTGCAAGAATGTCATGGTTGGAAATTTCATTAGGAAATAAATTTTCAAAGGTTCTTCGGATTTGCTCCGAAATTATGCTTCTTTCCGCAATGCCTAGTTTGCTTCGTCGAATCCGTTGGTTGCTACAATCTATGATACGGTGCTCCAATTACCGTTATTATCAAATAAAATATACCATCCAAACGGCAGTCGGCAATTGGTTCCTGACGTTGTTCTGCACCTCTGAGCCGAATTTGAAAAAAATCCTTAGGCAGAATTTTGAGTTACGCCCTTTTGAAGTTTATACGACAAAAATCACATGATGTATACCACTTTAACTTGCTTAAACAAAGAGATTATTATAAAATTTTGTAGTTTTGTTTTTTTATTTTTCATCTGATTTAAGACACTGAAAAATACTTTTTTTCTTAAATTTATCTAGACTGACATGCGAAAAGGGCCAATGCTATGTTTAGTTATTACTAATCAGCCAATACTCGAAACATGATATCTAGCAATCAACTCCTGATAGTGATTTTAAGAAATGGTCCAAAGCATTCAAATATGTTTGAACAATTCTTGGACAGGATATCTAGATACGCCCTTTTGAAGTGTAAGGAAAGAATATTGCATGGTGAATCTCGTCCCATCTATAATCAACAGTTAGGTGCATACATAAGCTTTACACCTTTGCGGTTGTTCTTATTTCATTAAATTTAGCAAGTTGCAGAAAATTTACACGTACACATATTTTCTAGACTGACATTAGAAAAGGGCCAAAGTATAATTGAAATACATACAAATCAATATACCTAAACAATGACTATATCAAAGTTGATCGTAACACTCGAACTTCACATAGCTGTATGTATATCGTATATCTGTATTCTATTCAATTCTGTTTAATTCATTTCTATTCTAGTCTGTTCTGTTCTATTCAATTCTTCTCTACTTAAATTTATTTTATTCAGATCCACCCTACTTGTTCTAATACATATTTTTACGAATAGCCACTGTTGTAATCAACAACTGCGTGCGAATCATTTGAACGGTACACTTTCGAAGTTTGTACGACTTTAACACTTCAGTCGTCGCGTTGTTGTATTTTGTACAACAGTGGTGAAAAAACCTCGCTTATCGTACACAGCATCAGCGTGGTGGTTCTGAAGGTAGCAAACCGCGCGACGTCTGAAAGGTGAAAGCGCTGACAGGTCTGTGAAAAAGCGCTTCGCACAGACTCCGACACCTGCTCATTATGTCAGCCTAGCCCTCGACCAGTAGCATTGCAGAAGTATACATGAAACATGGTTATTTGATATTTCGAAGATTTCGGCAGACTCAGCTCCTCGCAGCTCCCGACAAACATGTTCATATTACCTTCAAAACTGGGATCCAGCTCGAATAAAAAACATTTAATACAAAATGCTTCAATTCTCGAAAACTTATTCAAATAGTCTCAAGTCAGAAAAGTGAACAAACTTACTTTATCGATCTACCGTGTTTCGCAGACGAAATTGCACACGTTCCGCTCTTATCCAACTAGAATTTTCACTTTTGGAACGTTTAATTCCGGAGTTACAAAACGGCGTAAGTAAGAATTTCAACTTTCAACAAAAAAACTACTTGAGCCGATTTTACATTGGTAGAAAAACGTCGAAAGTAACTGAATGAAACGGCTTATCATTTTGTAATATTTTTTTTATGGAAATAATAGAAACTACCTAGTTTTTGGATTCTACCCCATTATCCCGAATCCCATTACCCCGAATGCCATTAACCCGAACGCCATTACCCCGAATTCCAAAACCCCGAAAGACTTATCACCCCGAATGACATTACCCCGAATTCCAAAATCATGGGAAAATGTCATCAATATCATCATGTCCAGATAATTGTGAATTCGGGGAAATAGCATTCGGGGTGATGGAATTCGGGGTAATGGTACATTCGGGGTAATGGTACATTCGGGGTAATGGAATTCGGGGTGATGGGATTCGGGGAAATGGCATTCGGGGTAATGGGGTAGAATCAGTTTTTGAACGCAAGCTGATAGTATGCAAAATTTAAACGATGTACATGGCGAAAAAAAAAATTAAAAAAGTGATTCATTTTAAAACAGTGTTAAAAGACGGGATGTGATGCTACTTAATTAATTTTCTCAAAACCGTATGAAAGTTACTTACGTCGATTTGAAAAAGTAATCGAGAATTCCTTAAAATACATAAAAAATTAACATATGTAAGTTAAAACCCTTATTTCAACTTACAGTGAAATAACCATTTGAAGCTTCATTTTCTTAGAGCATATAAGAAGCACGGATGAGGAGTCAGAATCTGTGCATAGCTATTTTTCACAGACCTGGGAGCGCTTTAACCATACAAACATCGGGTATACCTTCGAATCTTTTGGGCGCAGTTGTTGATTAATACAGTGTCTATTTGTAAAAATATGTATAAGAACAAGTAGGGTAGATCAGAATGAAATAAATTTGAATAGAGTAGAATTGCACACAATAGAACACACTAGAATATAAAAGAATTGAATAGAATACAGACATGTAATACATATACAGATATGTGAATTTCGAGTGTTTCATCAACTTTGATATAGTTTGTTCAGCTATATTGATTTGTATATATTTCAATTATACTTTGACCCTTTTCTAATGTCAGTCTAGAAAATATGTGTATGTGTAAACTTTATGCAACTTGATGAATTGAATGAAATAAGAATGATGAATTGAATGAAATAAGAAGAAGGTAAAATGATTGTGTATGCACCCAACCGTTGATTATAGATGGAACGAAATTCACCATGCAATATTCTTTCCATACACTTCAAAAAGGCGTATCTAGATATCCTGTCCAAGAATTGTTTAGACATATTTGAATGCTTTGGACAATTTCCTAAAATCACTATCAGGCATAAGATTGGTAGATATCATGTTTCGAGTATTGGCTGATTAGTAATAACTAAACATAGCATTGGCCCTTTTCAAATGTCGGTCTAGAAAAATTTTAGATAAAAGATTTTTTCAGTATCTTAAACCAGATGAAAAAAAAACAAATCTACAAAATTTTATTCTGTTTGTTTAAACAAGTTAAAGTGGTATACATCATGTGATTTCTGTCATATAAACTTCAAAAGGGCGTAACTCAAAATTCTGCCTAAGGATTTTTTTCAAATTCGGCCCAGAGGTGCAGAACAATGTCAGGAATCAACTGCCAACTGCCGTTTGGATGGTATATTTTATTTGATAATAACGGTAATTGAAGCACCGTGTATGAGCTACACAACTACCAAAGCACCTTAGTGATTCTAACTGTTCATCTATAACATCTGCTTGAGATTCCTAAAATTTCGACAGCTTACTAGAGAATGTAGAGATCTACTGGTGAGGGTCGTGAGCTTGAATCCTGCTGGTCGAGGATCGTTCAAGATGGACTTTTTTCCGACTTTCCAGGGCATGGAGTCTACTCGAGTTTGCTACACGATATACAAATAAAAAACAATCTTGGCAAAGACAGCTCCTGGTTTATAACTGTGGATGGTCTCATCAGATTTGGACGTAATGTCAAAAAGAATAAAGAAGAAGTCTATTCTAAGGAAGCCCAACTATCTACGTTGCCCAATCCTCACATATCACATAGACTTGGCCATGTCAAGATTTTGATTATTGAAGAATCCGTCAATCTTGCTTAAGAGTCAGGGTTTAGTTCCAAATCTCTGACCTATCTGAATATCCCTAATATAAATAATCATAATTTTTCGAGCATATCTATAGTATAGAAGCCAATTTTTCTCTTGGAATAGTTTGTTATTGATTTCAAATTCAACAAAAACCTATTTATTGTTAGCATTCTCTTCAAAGGAACTTAGAATCTCACAACAACGCGTTAGCGAAAGTCGCACAAAGTTCAAACACCTTTCCCGTAGACCGTACCTTCCAAAGTGATCATGCTGCGAAGACAAATAGCACACACAACTCCTCTCTCTCTGCTCAACGCTGTACTCCACCTCCACCTTAGCGGGCGATTGTAAGTAAAGTACCTTACCAGCGAGAATAGTTCTTCGTTTTCACCAGGCTAAAGCATAGATGGCTGCCCAGCCCAAGGTCCCGGGAGGTTCGTGAGGTCTCAGGGGGTGGAACGATTGAAATAGGAATGCAACGCAAACCGAATGGTTACGACGACGAACCTCACTAAGAAATCGCCTGAGAATAAGAATGGGGAGAATGTGAGCTGCACTTGTTTTGCGTCCCTCCAATGTTCGATCCGGTCCAGAAATTCGAATGGCAACCATCGACCAGTAGGTAGATAGTAGGTAATACTCGGTGCAACGCGCCTGGGTCTCAGAACTGTAGACTGAATTCCATACACCGGCTCCAGATTTCCGAAAACAAAAATGTTGCCTCTCTTTCTCGGTGGTGTTTCTTTCTGGTGTGCAGTTGGACGGAAAGATGGGTCAATTTCGAAGAGGTTTGGGGAAATCGGGTGAGTGAAAGACCCGGCAAGCAAGCAAAACAGAAATGATAAAAATTGAACTCCAACTCAGTCTCAGGAGAGGTCCGAACAGCGTGGAAGAAGCGAAGGGAACCCCCGAAGGCGGGAGGAAAGATCATTCGGATGGTGGTGATCATTGATTTATACGAAAACCTGTTTTTTTTTCTTCTGTTTTTCTTCGGTGCCCGTGTGTTCTAGGCGTATTGCCCAGCCAGCGACTCTTTGGAATTGAATGCACAGTAATGGGAAATACATTTGCAACTTTTTCGATTTTCCATAAAAAAATGTTTAACTTCAAAGGGGTAGTTCTGAGTGGCTTATGGACCAAATTAAAAAAACAGTTCTTCAGACATAATTCGAATTACAGCATATATTTTTGAAAAAAGTTAAGAAGTAAGTTTGTCTTTTAATTACGCACTAATTGATTATCATTTGACAGATACACGTATTTCAACTACCACTTTTTTATTCTTCTCCAGTGTCAGCTACTCGCATCCACTAGTTCTCTTCCTTGAGATTCTGATCAAAGAGATCAAATACGTAAAAGAGATACATTTTTGAGCAGACTTATCATTCAGATTGATTCAAAAAACAGTGCTCTTGCCTGCCAGAGGTAATCTTTTTGTATGGGAAACCTAAGAAGTCGCAAATGTATTGTCCAATACTGTACCGCTACAGCACACGTTTCCCTTACCCTGATTTCTTCTGGTGGTAGTGCTGTCGGAGAACATTGCTTGTTGAACGTGTTTTTACCCCTTCGGGTGGCTTCCAGCTCTCCTGCACACCCGGGGTTAGAGTTCGATCCGTGGGCAAGTAGATTCGACTCGGAACTCCAAATTCTGACGTTCGAAACTGGAAGGAGCGCTCAGAGTGAAAGGAGAAACGGGAACCTTCGGTTAGCGGATTACGTAACGTGAAATTTTAGCAACCAGAAAGAGTTGAAAGCTTTTTTTTCAGCATCTTCGGTAGAAAAGAACTTCATCCGGGGAGTGACCACCGGTTTGTGGCAACAATGATCCATTTGTGGCAAGAGTAGGAAGAAGACGATACTCCTTTGGGATGGTACACAAATTATGTCACGCTAAAATTCGACTTTTTTGACCCCCTCCCCCCCTTTGTCACGTTTTTTGTATGAGTCCTTCGAAAATTTTGTAAGGCTTGTCACACTTGGCTTGACCCCCTCCCCCCCCTCGGAGCGTGACGTAATTTGTGCATGACCCCTTTTGGCAGTATCATAAATTTTCCGTGCCACAACAACACACGCCTGGAGCGGCGGAATTGTTGGTTTGCAACTTTTACTATGATGGTCATGATGGCAGAAGAGCTTGAGTCTGGTTTTGAAATTGTTGTTGGCGAGCTGGAGTCTTATTTCAGAACGATGGAGTGCGAACCAGCCGTCTCGGATGAGTAGGAAAAGGGTTGGGAGGGTGATCGATACAGTCTGCAAATATGAGACACTAGATAGTTATTGGTTTTATATCTATATATTATATATATTTGATTCATTATGGGCTTTGAATTATATTTTATGGGAGCGATCATTTTAGATATTCGTTCGCTGTATTTTTATTACAATAATCAAATATTTTACCTTCTGATCTAATGATTCTGGTTAAACTTTTGCATAATAGAGCGATCATTCATCTAAGTCATCTATACTCCGGGTAAATACAATTTAAAGTTGGTGAGAAGATTACTAACAGAGGGCGGATTAAGAGCACAATCAAACCCTTAAATGTGCAACGTTGGTTAGTATATAAGAATGCCATTGACGGTTTGTAATCCTCTACGAAAGTTTTCGAGACCCAACTGGGCGCGTGCATCGAGTTACGAATAGGCTGGCTTGAATGCTCCTCAAAATCACCGGAGTTCGGTTGCATGTGCTGCTGTCTTTGCCTCTTTGTGAGGGAGCGAAAAAATATTTAGCAGAGTGGCATCAAAAAACGAGCGAGGATAATGTGACACAAAACACAACGAGAGAAAATTTCATCAGATAGAAGTGACATCACATCCGCGAGGCCTGGGTGAGCATAGAAGCAAGAGAGAAAGAATTCCAAAAAAATAAATCATCGCATATCGATGCACTCTCACTCGAATCGTTTGAGAAATTCATGTTGTGAATTTTGAGTTCAATATTCACTCCTCATAAAAACCTCGAAATCGTTCCATTTTTGCATCGCAGAAGTGTTTCAGTCAATCCTGCGAATATGTTGGTGATGTTATGTGATCTAATATGGTGTAGTAGTACTATAAAGAAACTTACTCTTTGAGAATTACCTATTGAATCAGCTAAGTCCATCCATATACAAATGTCATGGCGATCGTGTGATACGTATGGTATTGATTGACTCTTATCTTATCACCACGTGGATAATTCAGAAACAAATTATTTCTATACATCAGTCTTACGATCCGAAACACTCAGCTATGCTGTAATGCAATTTCTTAGACAATAGTAGGTTTGAAAACACTCCTCAAAATCACCAGAGTTTGGTAGCATGCTCTAGAACAGCGTGCTTTGCTTCTTTGTGAGGGAGCGAAATAATTCTAAGCAGAGAAGCAACGAAAAATGAGCGCGGAAGGTGCGACACAGAACACAACGGAGGTAGATTCTATCAAAAAAGAGCGCCACCACAAATCGGCGAGGACTGTTTTGTATGGGCGGGTCACTTAAGTGTTCTTTCAAGGTGTGAGTACAGATGAGCATAGAAGCTAAAAAGAGAAAGAGTACCAAAAAATGACAAAGGGGTCATTATGGTGAAGATGAACCGAAGCCGAACAGCCGTTCAGGCTGAGAAGTTGATCAATTGGTCACTCGCTGATAACCAATCGAGAGGGTTTTCGGCATCAATGCTTGCCTGAAGAAAGCGCTAGTTCTTGATGCCAACCACCAACTGTCTGGCGCTAGTGCCCCGCGTGGAAGCGACAAATATCGTATGAAAAAAAAAAAACTATTGTTAATCGTTCATCATTTTGCCTAATGAAATGTGGCTAAATTATCTTGAAATTACAAAACACTGGATAAAGTAATACTCACTTAATACCTGAATGATAGGTAAAATACGAATGTCGCATTCCAAAACTAGTGTGTTTCGTGCCTAGAACAGTATTATCAGCACCTTCTTCAGCATCAAACCATTGGCTTCACTCCAGTTGTTCGTTGATGACAGCCGTTTCAGTCCGTGGGTTCTCTAGGTACTCTTGAGGGGTTGTGATTTGACTTCGATTCATCTTCACCGTAATTTCACTTCAAAGACCTTGAGCGACAAAAACACATTTCAGGTTCAACAATTAGTTACACAGGTAAATTACTTGATTTTCACCAATTAAGCATTTCTCCATGAAGGTCCTTTACGTACTTATTACAAATAAATACTAATTGTTAGTTTAAAATATAAAATATAAAATATAATAATGTAATAATCATCAATTTAAAGCACCAAGCAAGGATTCTTTCCACAAATTCTTCATTGATTGTCCCAGATTGCTCCAGCAGTTTTTTCCAACTTTCCCTTTGAGATTCTTTCTAATCTTTCTCTTTAGATTCCATCAACAAATCTTTCAGAGTTTTTCTCAGAAATTCCAAAAGGATTGTATGAAAAATTCACAGCGTGCAGGACTTCCAGCAAAAACAAACATTAAATTATTCTTCCAGATTACTCTATGGATTCCTCCTAATATCTCACAAAATTTTCAGAAAAAATTTGAAAAAGATTCGATTGGGAAAATGTTTGCGATTTATCAGAAAAGTTCTCCACAGATTTATCTGCATTTTTATCACAGAAAATTATCTCTAGATATTTTTTTATATTTAGGTATCTAAATATCAATTGATCATTGATCCACACATTCCTTCAATTTCTATCTCGCAAATAATATTTTAAAATTTCTTCAAAATGCCCACCCAGGAAAATTTTAAAAAGTTCAAACATTCCTATGAAGTTTATAGCGATATACGTTCAAATGTTCTTTCATAAACTCTATCGCAAAAATTATAAAAAATTTACCGAACGGTTGGTTCAGAGAATTCTTCAGAGAAATATATTATTGAATCGTACTAGGATTCTTCCGAAAAATGCACCAGTGATCAATCAAAGTATTTTCCAGAGATTTTTACTTAAAACAGCATCAGAAATTCTTCTGAGGATTGATTTAAAGAAAATGTAAGAATTTTAAAATTCATTCTTGAACTTCTCGAAAATAAAAAATCTTCAGAAATTCCATCAAATATATTTTTCTTCCAAAAATAATATCTAGAAATCTATCCACTCTCCATATTTGGTTCAAAAACTACTTCTGGAATGCCGCAATTTTTTATAAGGGATTTCTTCATCAATTATTCTACGAGCCTGTCCATACCCTTATCAAATTTATAGAATTTAGGAAGATTTTCTAAAAATTTATGAACAATGGACACGTTAATAAGGATGGAATTTTTACTGAATTTATTTGTATCTAACATATTAGAAAATGTTTTGCATAAACTCCGCAATTTGATGATACTATGGCGGACAGATTAATGTAAAAAATAATTTCTTTCTACTTTTAGAAATTGAAAACAAACTTTTTTGGACGGACTATATTCAGCTTTTTTCGGATAAACTGCAGAAGTTTGACGTGAAGACGTGAATTGACGGTATTTTTAATAACATTACCAAAGATGTCTTAAGGTAAAATTCGCAATGTGATATTTTACCGAAATTAACTCTTAGAGGAAATTTTTCCATTGCATTGAACATTTGTTGCGCAATACCTGATGGACTTTCAAAAATCATGAACCATACGTATGAGAATCCTGCCATCCTGCAAAAATGTTGCTTTTCGGAGTATGAAAGGATTTTTTGTATGAAGTTTCTTAAGAAAGCGTTTTATGGAGGAAAGAGAAACAAAGAGAAAGCGTTTTATAAAGGAAATGTTGAAGTAAGTAGAAACAACTGATGGATAACGGAACAACTAAAGAAAAGTGATCATTTATAAATTTTTATCTTGAGATGAATAATTACAGGATAATTGAAACCTTTCTACTAAATTAATAAAAAAAGTTTTTTTTTAAAGAAGTTTTATCAGGATTTTCTGTAGAAATTATCCTTGATATCTAACAGATTCCTTTACCGCTATTCTAATTTCGGGAGCAAAAATATGCCTGGGGTTTTAAGCAAGTTTCCTCTGAAGATTCGAAGGTAAGAGACATTTCAAAAATACTTTTCGTATACAATTCCTGTATGATCCGGGGAATTGAAGTAAAATTTACAGACAAAAAACATAGGAACTTGTGATGAATTTTAAAAATATTTCAGAAGGACTTCTGATGCACTTCTCGAAAGAATTTGTTATTTTTTTTTTGGGAAAACTACAGGAAGAATTAGACAGAATCAATGATTTTTTGGAGGAATTACGAAGGAAAAGTTTGATCTTTTGAAATGTTAAGATTTTTTTTAGTTGAATTCGGGAACGAATTTGTGGGTAAAAAAACAGACAAAGAGGAATGGTTGTCCTCCAAAAGAAATTCACGTTGAAAGTAGTTCATACTTTGGAAATCACACAATATTATCTGAATTATTTTCAGGACATTTTTAGCTAAAGGTATGAAGCAAGTCTCCGATATTCCTTGAGGAATTTGATTATACTAAAATTTTTAAAAACACAAAACATTTTCTTTGGAAAACGTTGTTTAAACTTTAAGCAATAAGATTATTTATGCAAAATTATGTTAATACATTGTAGCGAAATCAAAGAGAGTATTTAGTACTAGAATAAAAAAACTATTATCAACTTCTTTGGATTTTTCTTAGAAGCCTTAGCCAGGCTGAACACTTCAAGAACCTAACTGTGAAATAATCAGAAGAAATTCGCTGACTCGTTCTCAAGCCATTTCGTGAGACACAAACACCATTTCATTTTCATTTATATAGATTAAACCTTATTTTCGCCAAAAAATCCAGATATGTTTTGTCTAAGAAGTTCCTTTAGTAATTTTGCCTACTTATTTTAATTAATTTTGTCAGACATTTGATAATGTATGGATTTAATAAGAAAATTTTCATTTATTTTGCAACAAAAGTGTTGAAAAGTTACGCTTATCGCACCCAACAACCAGCTGGTAATCAACTGAGCGACAGCTGATGTTAGAACCGCCAAACTGATGCTGTGCACGACAAGCGAGGTTTTCCCACGGCTGTTGTACAAAAAAATACATAAGCACTAAAGAATATTTGTCAATTCTGTCAGGAGATTTTTCGTCATGTAAGAATCATCTAAATACACCCGATTCTACCCGATACCGTGCAAAAAAAGTTTTCAGTTCAAAATTTCAAAAAATGGGCAAAAAAGTAACACCATTTCTCGACGTTTCATGCAAAAATAAAGTTTTGGTGAAAAAAAAATGTACTAATCAAATTATTTCTTTTTATTTTCAGGTAATTGTACACATTACTCATCCAATCATACATAAAATAAATTCCCAGTTGAACCAAACCGGTTTGCACGTAAGTCGGAGCCATATTACCATTATTATCTGTTGTTTTATTTTGACCGATTTTGAGTTAAAGATAATGTTTATCACAAAACACCTGAACTATTTTTTGATTTCTGTTTGATCCTTTTTTTCATATGTGATCTCTAAGCTTCATATATACAGACACTGTCGATGGATGGAAAAATTGAAATATCTCAGCAAATATTGGAAATATTAATGTACAATGTACAGTGACGTTTGCTTTCCAGATGACAAAAACTAACAACAAAATGTAGATCTCTGAGACAAGTAGATTATCTATCTATCTATATACAGCCATTCCATGAAAAACCGATCTAGTGGGCCTCCGAATTCCGTGAAAATTTGCTATTTTGTTCATTATCCGAAATAAAGATATACGTATTTTTGGATTTTTTGATTAGGGTGACCATGTCCGAAATAGGGTGACCAGAAAAATCGCGATTTTGCAAAATTTTTATTTAAAAAAAAAATAACTTTTGAACCGTTCGACCGATTTTCAATCTTTTTGGACGAAATGAAGGCTTAAGATTTTGACTTTTAAAAAGCATAGCATAAAAAAGCATAAAGCATAGATGACCGTACAATTCGTAGTTGCTACTCCGTGATTGACCAGAACAATCGAAGTTGCACAGGGAATTAATGAATGGGGCTTGGGACTAGCTTACCATTCTTCAATGTGCACAAATCGAGAGCTCAAATTTAAAAGTCAATAACGGCGCCGGCCACGTCCTTACGGTCATCGGGGAAGGGAAGGAATGTTAGTGTGACTACCGTTGTTACTAGAGACCGAGATCACCTCTGCATCTCCACGGTTGTCATGGAGAGGATATTGGGTTAGTGGGATAAGGTAAAGATCTGGGAGTCACCAATGTTTGGTGATGCGAGCCATGATATAATCACGCCTAACCGGATTCGCGAAATAATTCGATAATCGCATTAAACGCCGAACAAGTGTTCGTCACTCGCCCACGCAAGAGCAAGCGACGCGATCAATAGATCAAACACTACTAGCGATCCGCGGCGCTTTTTCATTTCTCTGAGCAAACGACGCGCGACAAGTTTGATCCTGCACCCATCGCCCGCCCCCGCAGGAGCAAGCGTCAAGGTCGAAGGATCAAACACTACTTACGAACCGATCACTTTTTCACCGCTTCACTACCGACGCGCGACATGTTTGATCCTGCCCTCATCACCCGCCCCAGCAGGAGCAAGTGTCAAGGTCGAAGGATCAAACACTACTCTATTCAAAAGATGTTTTTATTAATGACGAAAACTGAAAATTACATGTATATATTTTAAATTATATGAAACAGGAATAATGCCGACACTTGTAGTGACGAACTATACATAATTTGTTTGAAAATTACATATGAGTATTACTGTGCATCCCGTCTCGATATGGTACAAGTTTTAAAAAATACGTCAACATTCACAATGTCGAACAATTCAAAAGATAATTTTTAATAACGTATAAAAGAGACAAATATATGTATATTGAAATTGTATAAGAAAAAAACATAATGCCGACACTTATGGTGACGAACCATACAAAGTTTGTTTTAAAATTACTTAAAAGTTACGCTTTCAAGAAAATATGTGTTATCACAAGAATGAAACGAACTCACCAGTTGGTAATCCATCCTCGACTGAACACAAAACTGATACTGACAGCAAAACTTCTTGGCGTCCCGAAAACAAACCGTCTTGCTTGTGCCCTCCAAATACCTACCCAGCAAGACGCTCCAAAACAGAAAAAAAAAATCTTAGGAGCCGAAAACTCGCGCGAAACCGTGAGCCAAATCTATCGGACGACGCAAAACCGAACTGTCCTGCTTGGGCTTCACGAAGCATTACCCAGCAGGACGCTTGAAAACACGAAAAAAAAAAAATCTCCGGCGACGAAAACATGCGCGAAACCGTGAGCCAAATTTATCGGACGACGCAAAACCGAACTGTCCTGCTTGGGCTTCACGAAGCACTACCCAGCAAGACGCTTGAAAACAGGAAAAAAAAAAAATCTCCGGCGACGAAACCATGCGCGAAACCGTAAACCGTGAGCCAAATTTATCGGACGACGCAAAACTGAACTGTCCTGCTTGGGCTTCACGAAGCACTACCCAGCAAGACGCTTGAAAACAGGAAAAAAAAAAAATCTCCGGCGACGAAAACATGCGCGAAACCGTGAGCCAAATTTATCGGACGACGCAAAACCGAACTGTCCTGCTTGGGCTTCACGAAGCACTACCCAGCAAGACGCTTGAAAACACGAAAAAAAAAAATTTCCGGCGACGAAAACATGCGCGAAACCGTGAGCAAAATTTATCGGACGACGCAAAACTGAACTGTCCTGCTTGGGTTTTACGAAGCACTCTGAAGGCTTAAGATTTTGACTTTTCAGGAAAAATATAAAATTTCACAAAAATTGTGTTTTTTACACGAAAAAACTCAATAGTTTCCGTTTTTTCGTGTTTGGAAGGCCTTGGGACCAAAGGGGCTATCGCTGTTCTCATTTTTTCTTAAAAGTTCAGAAAATTTTACGTATACTGTCAAATTTTCAGCGATGTATGTTTTTTAGTTTTTGAGATATATTTTTTGAAAATAAAAAATCAGTCATTTTTTATCGGCACACACTGTAGGTCTCAGCGCATTAGATTTGTAATGTTTAAAAAAAATTATAACTTTTGAACAGCTTAATCGATTTCCAATCTAGTATGGGGTATGCAATGAAAGCTTAAAATTTCAACTATTCAGACAAAATTGAAAAATTTGATAAAAATATGTTTAAACGTGAAAAAATATAAAAATTTCTAGTTTTCTTATATTTTAATGTGATTTTTTTTTTTCAAAGTTTTCCATTTTTTTCTGAAAAGTTGAGACCTTAAGCTTTCATTCCATAAAAAAAGATTGGAAATCGGTTGAGCTGTTCAAAAGTTATGATTTTTTTTAAACATTACAAATCTAATGCGCTGAGATCTACAGTGTGTGCCGATGAAAAATGACTGATTTTTAATTTTCAAAAAAATATATCTCAAAAACTAAAAAACATACATCGCTGAAAATTTGACAGTATACGTAAAATTTTCTGAACTTTTAAGAAAAAATAAGAGCAGCAATAGCTCCTTTGGTCCCGAGGCCTTCAAAACACGAAAAAACCGGAAACTATTGAGTTTTTTCATGTAAAAAACACATTTTTTGTGAAACTTCATATTTTTCCCGAAAAGTCAAAATCTTTAGCCTTCATTTCGTCCAAAAAGATTGAAAATCGGTCAAACGGTTCAAAAGTTATAATTTTTTTAAAAATAATTTTTTTGCAAAATCGCGATTTTTCTGGTCACCCTATTTCGAAAATGGTCACCCTAATCAAAAAATCCAAAAATAAGTGTATCCTTATTTCGGATAAGGAACAAAATAGCAAATTTTCACGGAATTCGGAGACCCACTAGATCGGTTTTTCATGGAATGGCTGTATATATAAATAAAAATAGAATGGTTTTTATATGTCACAAATTACCATCCGGACGGTTAAACTGATTTAGGGTAATTTACGGCTTCGGCACCATTTGACTATTATCGGCAACCGAATTTCAAACGTCAAATACACAGTGTTTTTCTATCAAAACCCACAAATGAAAACATTCAGATGATTCTTTGTTCTGTGAGCTTCCTGCTGACGAGATTTCAGAGACTGAACAAAGAATTTCGCCAGAAATGTCATCAATTCAAATTGCCTCAAAATGCGACTGATTTGAAGCTGCCGAACAGATTCGCCTGCAGTTCTTATGGGAAGACTGCCGTCAATAGTTACACTGACAAAATATGTTTGAAGCGTTGTAAAACGTTTCCAAAAAGCTTTTATCAAGTTTGTTGGTGTGAATCTAATCGTGATTTGTCTGCTGATGTCCGAGAAGATTACAAAAGAAGACTGCCGAGAATTACGTAAATTCCTTTGCATAATAATTCATTTACTATTGCGTTCATATGAGGTTAGAATTTGGCGAATTTATGGAAGAAATAATATAAAAAATGTTCCCAAAAACGTCGGATGAAAATTAAACATTCATTACAAATGAGAATATTTCACTCCACACGTATCACATTTCGGTTTTGTTGTGGTTTGAAGAGCAGCTTAAAATGAACAAGTGGTTTTCTAACCCATATTAAAACTAAAAATGCTTCTGGGATAGAACAAAAACCATGTTTTTTATATAAATGTCATGAAATTACTTTGCCTAGCAATATGGTGATAGACAAGATTTTCTTAGGACTCCGTACATTTAGGTAGATCCATATTAATAACAAAGCCTTGATGAACCCAAAACCGTACTTTTCAGATGTTGAGAACGTATTTTAAAAGTTATTTAATGTATTCTTAAGTAGAATTCTTACCCCTTGAAATCTGGGTGTGGACCAAACCCATCGAATTCCATCCCCTACGTTACGCTCTGTGCTCAATTTTTCATCGAATAATTCTCAGAGAGTCTTTGAAGTACTTCGTATACATTTGCCCGATAGGACGTGACTTCATATAATCAACAAATAAAAACTATAGAAAATCATCGTGACTAAACCGTTAATAAGTCAGTCAATAAATGTGGTAGAGTGCTAAGAACACTAAGTTGACAAGCAGGCTCTATACTGGTGTGAATATAATTCCAAGAACGAGAATAAAACGATATTAGGAATACTCTCAATCGCTATGATTCAAAAGTTCATCATCAGCTCGCTAGCTTTAGCACGCGGTATCGCTGACTCCAAATGGAGTTCACTGTTTTATTTTTGGAAACTGAACCTATTAGCCGAACCACACCTCCCTCAGATGGCTTCATTTCCATTCAAATTGCGCTCGATCAGCTGTCTTTTGGCATGTGGATATTGACTTCGCTCGCACTCGATTAGGCAATAAGCTGCGTGCTGCACAACCCCGCACCCCCTCGATACGGTTCATCGACATCACCGCGATACTGACTTACCTAGACTACCCAATGGCGAGGACTCAGTGTTCCTTACATGTAGCCTAGGGTGGCCCCGAACGATCCAAATACAAAAATCTTTAATTACACCCGTAAGTTCGTACATTTGGAGCCACAGAAGCTACTTTGAAAGTTTGAGCGGAAACCGTCAACCCCCCTGTTGACGAGTTCAAAGTTTGTATGTAGAAAATTGACAAAATAAACAGGAAATACTGTTTTAAATACTTCACGTTTGTTTAGCCTTAAAGGACATTAGGGATTTCACTCAAACTTTCAAACTAGCTTCTTTGGGTCCAAATGAACAATTTTGAAGGGTGTAACTTAAGATTTCTACAGTTTCATTTTTCTCATACCAAAATGGACCATCCTACTGCAGTCGTTCGTTTCAGTCAGTGTCACCAACCGGCGACCGCCCCGTAGGCAATTTGTTCATTGGTCGTCCGGTCGCATTTTGGTCCGGACGGCAAGGCACAGTAATTTCGCGCAGAATTTGCACCCGCCGGGCGGGCAGTCCAAGCAAACCGAGAGGCCCATAATATGTACCGTTAGCTTTGAGAGTGGCCGCTGGCCGGCATGTGACCCGATCGATGCACGTTTTCCCCGTCACTTTGTCGCATTTTTGCACACCGCTCGTAAGTCGTGTCCGGTTTTTCGACTAAACTGGTTGTCCTACAAATTAGTGGGGTCACTTGATATGATAAGGTTCTGGAAGTTCTGGGACTTGAGTGGATTCTGCACGTGTCAGGTAAATTATATCTCCATAAAGAATTAACGTTGGACATTACACTACAACCTCTCTTACAAAGTCTTTTTTACGTAAATTCAATTCTAGATTTTTTTTACGAAGTTTGTAAATTGAGTTAAGTTTTTCCTGAATAATATCGGTCATAACTACCCCAATCTCAAGAATACCATGGAATATTGTCTTTAGATCTGCAATTGATACAAGATATGGCTAAGCTTCAAGAATTTAAAGGAAAACCTTCACTTGCATACATTTGAGCCTGAGTAAGATACACTGAAATTATGAATATACTTAGCATATTTTTAAGCAAAAGCTCGTTTAACGAACCAATTCCCCATATAGTTTGTGAATTGAGGTTCTAGTGTATTTCTAAAACCTGTGTCAATGAGGAATAGATAGCATGTGACGGTCGCACCTTAACCCGTCCAATTGGATTAAAAGTTACGAACAAATGGCACGCGATAGGTCAATATCTATGCAGCACAAGGACAGCCTAAGCTTTGTGATTATGACGATCATACGAACAGTTCTTTTCTAGCACAGTTTGTAAATCATGTGCACAAAAATAATTTCCCGTATAATTTATAAATAAAATGCACTTTAATTGAAAACTCATTTCTCCTCGTGTTCCATAAGCTACTGTGAATGAAACAAACACTTGGCATATATCGGTCACTACTACTCGTAAAGTGGCGGTAAATTAAATTATGCAGAAATTCTATTCCACCCGCTCCTCCCGACGGAGTGAGTGACTTGGGCGGCTTTTGCTTTCAGAAAAACTTCAACACACAAAGAACTATATAGCGACCGCAAAGCAACTTGGTTGGCAGACAAATCGCGACCGAATGCCTTTTCAAAAGTCCCGTCCCTCTCATTTGAAGTTCGCGTCGCGATTAATCTGCCGCTGCTGCCGCAAAACGCACCGCTTTTAGCAGTTAGTTTATGGATCAACCTCTCCTGATTTGCTGCACCTCCTCTCTAGTCTCCGTTTCTAGTCTAAGTTAGAACACAAAGGGAGCGGTTCTGCGGCGATGTCAAAGTCGCTGATCGAAACGAATGGATCTGGCTAGTATGTGGACTTGGTGGAATGATTGGTCATGTGGCAACGGATTTGGAACCGAATTGCGTCGATTATTTGTAAATAGCTGAGCTGAGATCATTGGTTGAATATTCAAGCTAGAATTCATTTAGGATAGATGTTCCATTCGTATAAATTAAATTAAATCAATCGAAAGGCTTTGAGTACTGTCAATACGGTTCCGGGTCATTTGGCCGAACGCCGTTTGGCCGAATGCCGTTTGGCCGAACGCCATTTGGCCGAAAGGGTCATTTGGCCGAACGCCATTTGGCCGAATGCCGTTTGACCGAATTTGAAAAAAATAGTGAACTACAATTACCATGCATTTTGTAATTAATTTCAAAGCTGAATTTCAAAGAACAGTTCAGAGGAACATCCTAGATGTAAGCAATTTTTCACTTCTTTGCTAGCGGAAATAGCTGCCAGCATAGGTTTTCGCATTGCATTTCTAGTCAGTCAGCTTTTGACAGTTACTTAAACGGTTTACGACTTATTCGTCCTTCTGTAGCTTTCAGTTTGCTTCAATCATTCTGATCGTACTTAGTAAATAAATTAATTTTTAGCACCCACAAGTTTGGTTTCTACTCCACAACTGTGAAACAGTGAGCATATTTGATGTAAGTATTTTCCGACTCGTCCGGTTTACTGATATACGCAGTCAACGGTGCAGAGTTCAGTTAACACTTTGTAATATCAATCTTGGTGGAGAATGACATCACATCATCCCTTGTATTCAAAATTATATGTTTTTAATAAAACTCTTTACTTAGACTGAATTCCAATAACTATGAAAAATATTCAAATATGAAAAAACAGCATATGATCAAAAGAAGGAAAAATCTCTTATAAATTTTAAGCAAGTGTAACGCAAATAATTGTCATATCGGTATAACTAAAAAGAACTGCCGATGATTTAAAGAAGGTAAAATTCCCTTTGAAAATATAAGCTAAATAATTTCCGATAGTAATGAAACCAGTACAAATCGAAAGAAAAGCTTATGTTTGAAAGACGGAAAAAAATCTGATGAAAATATAAAAAAAACTTCAAACCCCAGCACACCGTTGGTAATCTACAGCTTAGAGCCTTGACGCGAGCTCACAACTTCGTCCGGAATGAACGGATCGTATTGATTATGCTCTTGGAGCACTTATATATCGACAAACATGATATCCCGCCTCATCGTAAAGATCAACAAATTAATTAGTTGATCAATTATTGGATCACACTTATGATAATGCTACACATCAGTGTTGAAAAAAAAAGAGATATTTTTGTTCGTTATTCGGCCAAATGGCATTCGGCCAAATGGCGTTCGGCCAAACGGCATTCGGCCAAATGGCCGGACACCTGTCAATACATCAAACAGTAGCTGCCAGTCTAGGTTTAGAAGCAAAAATATAAAAACGATTAGGAAATTTTGTATTTTAACTGAAAAAATGGTACTGTGAATCACCTGCAACTTGGCAAATTTCTGAAAGTATCATAGTCATCGTTTGCTGTTTCAAAAAATTGTGGTGAAATTCATACCAAATCATTTTGAACTCTCAACAAGATGCTGAGAGATCATATTCCTGTTGAAAATTTCGGCAGATTACATGGACAATTCTTAGTATTAGGTTCTTTGTGGACTCCTTGTCATCTGTGTCTGTAGCATACCTTAGTTCTTTGGTGTATTTTGATTTTATTCTTGGGAAATTCCAACCCAAACCGCTGACGGTTTCATGGTATATTCAATCTGGTAAACATTTTCAAAAACAGTTCTTAATTCTCGTAGTCTTAGATAGCCTTGAAGGCATTTTGAATGAAATGCATTCACTTTCCTCTATTTGAATATTTGGCAGATTACTCTTTTCGATAAAAACGCCTAGAACGTCTAGAGAAAATAAGCTGAATAAATATAATTAACTTTATATTAACCTTCACTGTACCAACATAAAAATTGATAAACAGTTTTTCTCTAACTTGCAATAACTTTGTCAATTATCAACCGATTTTGAAGATTCACCACAGTTAGATCGGAAAGCCAATATTATTTTCCGAAAGTTATGCATGATTTTTAAAAAATTGGCGTAGTTTCAAAATAGGGCCAAAGTTGCGTGGGGTATCTAAAGCAACCAAAACAGGATACTCAATATTAAACACATTGAACCACTCTAAAACATCGATTAAATCATTATATGGTGGACCCCTAGATATAAAGATACTATTTTGAGCAGCTTAGGATCATATTGGACTATTGTGGGTATATGGTCATCTGGTACAGGTTCCGATAGTGAACCCAAGGGGACACTTAGGGAATTTTACATCTATTGGTAACGTTCGACGGTTTAAATTTCATGGTTTTCATTTTTAAGTAAATAGATATGGATGTTCCGATATCGGATCCGGTATGACTCATATGGGACACTTATCTACTTTTCGGTACCAGAGTATTCTGACGGCTTGGAATTCATGATTTTTCATATTGTATTGAATATGCATGATGGTATGAATCAAATGGCGGACTTGAATCCATCCAGGTGTTCAAAATTCGGTTCCGATAGGACATTTTTTGAACCACCATCCAGAAATTCCTCCAGGACTACCTCATGAAATACCTCCAAGAATACCTCCAGAGATTCCAACAGGACTACCTCCAGAGATTCCTCCAGGACAGGGTTTCTCAACCAGTGGTCCGCGGACACATAGGGGGCCATAACGACTTCCCAAGGGGTCCGCGAAGCCATTTGTTAATAAATTAAAATAGATGAAAAACCGAATTTAGTACTATACCATATAATTCCACTAGAGTTTGTATCCTTTGACAGATACGCGTATTTCGACCTCAACTGTAAGACCGTCTTCCGTGTCGTGTACTAGACGTTTTTTTTTTTAATTGATCAATAAATGTGAGGAATCTCTTATTTTGCTTTGTTTGCTAGATCATATTATTAGTTCAAATTTTCTATGTGGGGATTTTTTTTTATTATCGGACAATTTGGGCCGGAGATTTTCCGATTTGCATGAAATTTTCACCAGAGGTAGAGCTCGTGGATACATGACCAAAAGTGAAATTCAAAAAAATTATAGTGGCCTATTTTCCCGGAAAACTCTAGATGAATTTTCACGATTTCTCTATATACCTCAAACTTTGAAAATTCATATCTCCTGAACTATGCATCGTAGAACAAAAGTTTTTTAGTGAAATCGAAAGGAAATTTTCTCAGCAATCTATTTAAAATATAAAAAGAAAAACATTTCTCGGAAAATTTTTCACCATGGAGAAAATTGTCGGGAAAATAGCGAAAAAACTATCGTCTGTATCATGAAAAATTTAAAAAAAAATATTTTTTGTTTTATCAATCCATACCCTAACTTTCGTCCATAGACGCCAAAGTGGTATCTTTTACCGTTTAGGCGACAGAACTGAAAAACCGATGACCACCCGCACGCTTCCCATAGGAAAATGTGTGCTAATAATAACCGTGCGCTAACGGCGGCAGTAATTTACACGCATTGTAAGTGTAACGCAGTAAACCATCCTTTCCTTTCCAGTCAGAAGAAGCTTTTCGTCAATCGGAGCACTCTCCTTTGGTCTGTTGGTCCTTTATTCGTAACGTTTACTATTGAGACCAACAGTCTTTAATTGAAAACGATCCTAACATTTAATGATATAGGTAATAGGAACTGACCCTCAGCAAGCATGGGAAAATTCACTCACTCACCAGAATTCCACCGATGAAAACAAATCTGCTGCTATCGAACATTCAGTCATAGCTGAACCGTCCTAGGCGGAGTGTAGCATGAAAGCGTCGAAACCGATTGTGTAAAAGCGACAATCGGAAGGAACGCGAAGAGAAGTGAATACCAATACACTTGTATCTGCGAGGCACGAGTTAATGCACTTAGCATCCATTCGCCGAATGCATTAAACTGACTGAGAGAATTCCTACTCACTGAATCATTCCGTGATGTGGACTGCCAGTCAGTGAACGCTCATTAGCACTCAAACCCGAATGCCATCCGAACAGAATCAGAATGTAAACAATCATTCCTGGACAAACATTTCAAAAGAGCACATCGACATTGGTAAACATTGGCTTTGCAAACCGCTGTTGAACCCAATTCAACTCGATCACGCTCACCAATACCACTATCAGGAAGAGCTAACACCAATCTTTCTGATAGTGGGGTTAGTTTGCGTGGGCGGGCTCAAAAGGGCTCAACAGCAACGTTTCTGAAAAAAGCTCAAGACCTCTTGGGCCCTTTTCAAATGTTTGTCCTTTGTCCGAATTTTGGTATTGCATTCGACTGATCAGATGCCGTTTTTTGTTTCGCTTAGTGCTCGCCGAAGAAGCAGAATGGGCACTGGAAATTGAAACGTTCGGCTTGGTTGAAAAAACGGCTTTCTCGCTCCCGACTGTGCGTAGAAGCGAGCGAGGGAAACACAATAACTGAGTGAGTGTTTCCCATGCTTGACCCTCAGTATCATATAGTTGCAAAGCAAAAAGGATATTTATGCATACATAAAGTGCTATTTGTAATTTTCTTGCCTTTTTCAAATTTTGTTCAATTTATCAAATGATTAGATAATTAACTAAAAACGCGCGAATAAATTTACAGTTTTGTTTTCTATACAAAGTGATATATTTGATATAAATTCTGATTGTTCCTTGGAAGAATATAGTATAGTATTTGAATGTTAATAATATCAATCAACTGTATAACACTCAGGGACGCTATCTATTGTTCCATTGATGGCTGCTGTGGAATATTCCACTGCCAGTCAGCGTGCAGCGTCTACAGTTGGCGCCAATCCAACAGCGCGCCAAACTGTATTGAGAAGCGTACGCGCGTAATGAATAATTATTGTATGTTTTGTCAGGCCGTATCGTGCGCCTATATAAGGCGCACCCATTGAATTAGTAAGAATGTACACAGTTAAAAATAATGAATATTACACGTCATGTAAACTTCATTTATGTGATGTAAACATGACGTCATGTAAATTTAAGTCTGAAATCATGTAAAAATGTGTTATATGTCATGTAATCACACAGAATCCTGCTGGATTACATGACATATAATTGAAGTTTACATGACATATCATGTAAATATCCATGATGTTCCACGCTCCAATTATGTGCATTATATGTCTCAGAAATTTACACGTTTCGTTCGAACTGTGTAGTTTCTTTCGTTTCTCCACTGAGTAGGCATGCTGCCTCTCAGTGGTAATAAATCTGTTAAAGTGAAGCCGTTCGCTTGATTTGCTGTCCGTTGTATCGTAAAAGACACAAAGTAGGAAAGACGTCCTGGCCGAAACAACATATTAACAATATATTCATAAGTTTTCAAAGAAAGTGGATCTTGAGATTTGATCCTTCAAACGTTACCATAATGATTGATTGTAACAAGAACTTCCCGTGCGGCTTTCATAGAGGCTGTTAGCTTTAATACTAAATAACAATGCTGATGAAGGGCACACAAAACACCCAACTGACCAATGGAGAGTGGTCCGATTGACGAAAAGCTTCTTCTGACTGGAAAGGAAAGGATGGTTTACTGTGTTACACTTACAATGCGTGTAAATTACTGCCGCCGTTAGCGCACGGTTATGAGGCCCACAATAGCACACATTTATTGGTGAGATATATCAAGTGGCGAACTCGCCAAGGGCAAAAAGCTACTTAAACAAAAATGAATAATAATTTGTTTGGTGAGATTTCTTGTCAGTCTTTTAAAAAGATGTTTGGTAGAGAAGCCTGATTAGATTTTCAGTGGACTTACTGGACTCCAGAGAATCAACGGGTGGCCTGCCAAGGATATCATTATAAGATCTTTTTATATACATTAATTTCAAGAACATCCATTTAAAGGAGTCCATGACATGTTTGAAATACTTCAAAGAAGGACGTAGCTTCAAAAAGGTTGAGAACCACTGTTCCAAGACCACCTCAAAGGATTCCTCGAGGACTACCTCCAGACATTCCTCCAAGATCTTTTCCAGCAATATCTCTAATTCATTCAGGAATACCTCCTTACGCTTCTCCAAGAATAACTCCAGTAATACCTCAAAAGATCTCTCCAGGAATACCTCCAGGAATTCCTCCAAGAATACTTCCAGGGATTCCTCCAGGAATGCCTCCAGGACTACCTTCAGATATTCTTCCAGGAAAATCTCCAGGGATTCCTCCAAGAATACCTCCAGGGATTCCTTGACAAATATTCCCATGAATTATTTAAGGAATATCTTCAAGGGTTGCTGCTGGATTGTCTCCTATGATTCTTTCATGAATTCCTCCAAAGATTGCTCCAGGAATACTTTCAGGCATTCCTCCTGGGACTCCATCTAGAATTCTTCTGGGAATTTCTCCAGGGATAGAGCATTTTTCAATAACTACTCAATGTTTTCTTTCTGCAGTAATTTCTTCAAAGATTTGTTCACGAATTTCTGCATCGATTCCTCCTGTAATTCCTCCAAAGATTCCTCTAGGATATCGGTGATTCATCCTAAGGATTCTTCCAAAATTCTCCTAAGAATTTCATCGAAAGCCTGAGACTATTAAAATAAGTGTTGTAACTATATTATCGGGTTTTCTTTGGAAACAAATTTTGACCACTCTGCAAAAAACCTGCTCTGGAAAGATTGTTCCAAGGTCTATAAATATGATATCATATTCATTTTAAGACATGTTTAAAATAAATATGATATCATAGTTAAAGGTTTGCCTGAAAATTTCTTGCCACCAAAAATAGTACTCTCAGTTAGTATATGCTCACAAGAATACTAAGCAGAGAAGCAAGCTTTGTCCCAGTTGGAATCGTGAATTTCGAAACGTCAGAATACTCGGGTACCGAAAAGTCAATAAGTGCCTCATTTAAGGCCTACCGGAATCGATGTCGGAACACCCGGATAGGGTCATGTCTTGTTATTGGTCTGAAGAACAATGTACAGTTTTCAAAATCATTCATTACTTACTGACAATTTCATTAGATTCCCGATCTAACCGTGGTGGAATCATTAAAATCGGTTGAGTGTTGACAAAGTTATTGCAAGTTAAAGAAAAAAAATTGATTGATATTTTATGTTGGTGAGCAATTCTCACTGATTATTTCTTTCTTATTTTATCTTATATCATGATTGTGTATTTCTATCAACGGTTTTAGACCAAATAAATGTAAGAATGAATGCTATTCCGTAACTCGAAAACATATTGAAGAATCATTCTGGTACTAAATTAGCGTTATAAAAGAAAATTTCTATTTAACTACTTGTTTTTATAGCTGAGAGGTAGCCTCTGTTCCAGTTGGGATGTAATGTCAGGAAAAAGAAGAACAAGAAGAAGAGTAAGCGTAACGGCAGCAATAAAATTCAATATGTTGAGTGCTATCAAGGTGAAAAACTCATTCTAATATTTGAAATCAAAATGGCGCCAAAATCCAAGATGGCTGCCAGATTTTTTCACTCAAAATAATATTTCTATTCTTTACTTGACTCGAGTAAAACATCAACGTTGAAAACTTGTTTCTTTGTTGCAAAAAATGATGTTTGCATTGATTGCACTCGCCATATACGTCAAAATCGTAGAACATGATTTAGAAAATCGTTCATTTCATAGAGTAAATACCATTGCTCACCTAGTTTTTGTAACTTATCTTACTCAGTTTTTTTTTCTCAGCTTTCTGATGGTGATCTCAGAATTCAAAACAAGCGGTGCGCTATCGGTTAAAAAATGTTTTTTTTTAAACGAAATTCAAGATGGTGCCCAAATTTAAAATGGCCGCCAAAATTTGTTTAGCTTCAAATGAAAGCTATATCCTTTCTATATACGATGCCATTAAGGGAAATATGAGACATATTACGCGATGAAACACCTAAGATTTATCAAAAAATGGGCTTCTCGCAAACTGTTCAGCTAGGGGTCCGCCAATTCGAGAAAACCGAAAGGACAACCCTTAAGTTTTATAAAAAACTAACGATCAGTGACATAAAATTGGAATTCTAACGATGGGTTCCGATGGCGGCTTGGTTTCAGCGAGCTAACTGTAAAGGTTAACCCCTGTATCTACCACTCAACTGCGAAAGCATCAGAAATTCTAAAACAGACCGGAATTCATCGATCAGAGCTTATAGAAGAGCACAGAAAGATATAGAAATCACAGTAAAGTACAGGCCACAGCACTGGACAAGGCACAAAATAGAACATTGATCAGAGCATAACACAAAACGCAAAGCAAAAGAACACAGAACGGAGTACAATTCTAGGCACAGAACATAACACATATCAGAGCACAGAAGAAAACTCAGAACAGAGCACATGCACAGAACACATCATAAAGCAAAGAACAGAGCATATCAAGGACCAGTGAACTGATCAGAGCACAGAATAGAGAAGAAAAGAAACCATAAAACGAATCTATGACAAAAGATCGAAAGATAAAAGGTCGAATAGACAAAAAGTCGAACGACAAAAGGTCGAAAGGACAAATTGTCTAAAAACAAAAAAGAAGGGTCAAAAGTTTAATTTCAAAGAAGGAAAAAATTCCCATATAGCAAATCATTATCGACCTTTTGTCCTTTCGACCTTTTCTCCTTCGACCTTTTGTCCATAAACCAAGAAGGTAAAATGAATGGAATTGTTCAGGAGTTTCATTTAACATTATATGATTGAATACCAAACTAAAAACCTTGAAATGATCGGTCAACAGAAATTCAAAATTATGTCAACCACTCAGAGATGGCCCACGACCCAGAAAGTTATCGCCGAAACCAGCAGCAGATCTTTCCGTTCCACCCAGTTTCAGTACACGCATTCAATGTCCCCCGGAAGACACAAACCAGCAGCCAACCGTCCGAAAATCTCCGCTCACCCAAAGACGGGACCACTACCTACCCGTTGAAAAGCGCTGTCCGCTAATTATTATTAAAAATAAAAACCTCCAACTTAGCCCCGCACCTGATTTATGGATTTGACCCAGTTCGAAATCTTCTTCAGGGAAATTACTCTTCCGGTGCACATCCACATGAACGCTGGGCTCCATGCACAGTGAAGGACAATACATTTGCAACTTTTTCGTTTATGCATAAAAAATTGTCATCTTTGGAGGAATACATCTGAGTTATTTTTGGACGGATTTGAATGAAATTTTCACTGGACTTCAGACATTACTTGGATTGCATCATATATTTTTCAATGTTTTTTTCTTTCATGAGTTGGAAGTTATAAGTCTTGACAAATATCTGTAATTGACATAACTCATAAAATTGAAGGAATAGCTTCGTGGTAATTTCAGAAAACTTGTAGAATAAGACGATATAGAAAAGTTTGCTAAAGACACTTGTTAAGGAAAAACGTTTTTTATTTTTTGGACAAAAATTGTTATAACTTTTGCACTTGTGTACGGATAAATTATTCCAAAATATATGTTGTAATTCAAAGTTGACCATTTTGTATGGGAAATCGAAAAAATTGCAATTTTTTTTATCCATTACTGTAGATACTGGCTCGCTCGTACGTTTGCTTCGTTGGCTGCGTTGACTTGTCTTGGTAATACTCTGTTCCGCCGGCTGACCACCGCCACCACGCTGCTCATTACATGCGTACTGCACGAGTGTTTTACCACCCGGCCGACCGATGTTTGAGTGGTTGTAATAATAATAAAACATTGAAATTAACTAGCGTCTAATAGATGCTGGCGCACACTGGGGGTATATCGCTGTTTTCGACGGCCAAAACATCCTATACATGCTTACTCAGCTTGACCAAGCTAAGGGTCGTCGGTTCAAATCCCACCGGTCGAGGATCTTTTTGGGTGGGAAATTTCCTCGACTTTCCAGGGCATAGAGTATCTTCGTACCTGCCATACGATATACATATGCAAAAATAGTGAGCGCCAAAGAAAGCTCTCACTTAATAACTGTGGAAGTGCTCATAAGAACAAGGCTGAGAAGCAGGCTCTGTTCCAGTTGGGGCGTAACGCCAGAAGGAAGAAGTTTTTACATAATAATTGACCGAAGACACCAAAAATTTTGTAAGTATATCCAGAGTACTAGAGATTTTGGCCGTCAAAAACAGCTATCTGTCCCAGTGTGAGGTAATTGTCGGCGTCGGCGTAGGTGCTTTTGGTGTAGATTGCAAGGCCTAGATTAGTTAGCCGTAGTCGTCGTCGTCGGTTTCCATGATCACTACAGCACACGCCTCATAGAGCACCGCTGTCCAGTCTTGTCTGGTTAGTTCACCTCGCCCCATGATCACCGCTCATTTTGGAGAGTCAGATTACTCCTACTGTTGTTGGCTATTGGCTGATTTCGAGCTCTTCAAGATAATAAGGTTAATCGACCTTCAAAAACAAAACCGTAAGCTCGCAGACTATCCGAGAAGCAGACGCGCATTCCTCGAAACAACCGAACAAGATGAAGGTTGATGTGCAACCAAATTGATTGGACCTGTCCGAATACAGTGGAAAATCGCTCGAGAAAGGCTTATGGCAGTGCGAGGAAATAATGAGACCGTTTCTGCCACGGCCAGGGTCGCGAGGGAAATTTGACGACCTCGGTTCAGTGATAATGACCGAAGATGGCGACGACGAAGACGATGATCAGGACGGCCTGGTGTCGCAAACTGCTTCATTAAAAAATGATTGCTCCCGCTCCGGTGAACAGGTTTTCTCTTTTTTTTTGGAGGTTTTTGGAGGAAAATGGGAACATTTCCGGAACAGGTGTGTTTTTTTTTGCTTTTATACAGTAATATTGAAAAGAACCTTGATACGCATAATGTACTTTCCAGTGCTACAGAGCTCGAAGAAAATAATCCTACTTGGACATTGTCTCTGAGAAAAAATTGTATAAGATCACCTCTGTGAAAATGGTTTCTGCCACTAACTAGTTCCCTCCAAGAAAGTAGTTTTGAAACTGTCGCTGTCGGAAGGAAGCACATTCGTCCTTCTAATGAAGACATGTAAAATGTGCATAATTGTATCGAACTGGACAATCAATCATATAAATTTTCCGACCAACAAATCAAAGCCTTTAACCCAGACTCTTCGATTCAGGTGAAGAAGCAAAGGGATCGACCATACGTTGTCAGTATTTCCGAATTTGGGATTCTAAATTATCAATTGTCAAGCTCAGACGGTCTCGAACTTCTACGGATCACATTTTTAAAATCATCTCAAATAGTTAGTATTTACCTCCAGACCTGAATTTAAAAAAAGGTCTTAGTTGTAACCTCTAAAATACATTTAAATCAATTTTCTCTCGCTAAAATCCGATCCATAAGTTCGGCCGCTAGTGTCCGTTATTTGGCCCAGTACCTCCATTCAGTCGACCAAATAACCATCATTAGACCCATCAATCTTCCCAGCAGCACTCCCACAAGCGCCCAATGCTTCCCGAATCCAGCAATGAAAGCGCGCTGAACCGAAACAAACATTTAATTCAACACCTTCCCCGAAAAAATGGCTTTTGATAAAGTAAAGCGATGAAAGATGTCTGATTACATTGTACTTTCGGATTTAGCACGCGCGAAACAAAATGCTCCGATCTGATTCTCTATCAGGTTCCCGCAAGAAAAAAAAGTTTTTCTTCGTACTGCAGAAGATATGACTAATGATCGAGCTTCTTCCGGACCGGCAATCCATCCATTCGATATGATGACTAATGGTGAACGCGCGCGCGCAGGCAACAAGTGTAACGGTTGAACGAACGAACAGCCAAATCTTCTCCGCGGTTCATTACCATTGGCGGCGGCGGCGACGACGGTGAAGTCTTCCCAACACTTGAAGATATGAGCTCCGAAAGTTTGCTTTCTTGCGAGCACGCAGATTGAATAATCACAATGCAAATATTTCCTCTCACTCATCATAATCATCGACGAAAATCATCAAGGTGTCGTCGTCGTCGGTCAGGAAAACATTCATCCCGCGTCGTACGGTTTTGTTTACGATGCGCTTTTATCTTCCTCAATTGTGTTTCTTACGGTTTTCGGGTGGAGGAAGAGTGCTGAAATCTGAAATTGGTTCATTCCGATTTCTTACTTTTGACTTCTGATTCCTGACTTCTAACTTGTGATTTATGATTTCTGACTTTTAACATCTGACTTCTGACTTTCAATGTTTCTGTTCTGATTTCTGACTTCTGATTTTTGTTTTCTGAGTTCTGACTTCTGACTTCTGACTTCTGACTTCTGACTTCCGACTTCTGCCTTCTGAATTCTGCCTTCTTGCTTCTAGCTTCTCGCTTTGCTTTTGAGTTCTGACTCCTGCGTTTTGACTTCTAACTTCTGGCTTCTGACTTTTGACAATTGACTTCTGATTTCTGACTTCTGACTACTGATAATTGACTTCTAATTTCAGACTTCTGGTTTCTGACTTATGGCCTCTGGCTTCTGGCTACTGGCTTCTGATTTCTGACTCCTGACTTCTGAATTCTGACTTCTGGCTTCTGACTTCTGACTTCTGATTACTGACTTTTGATTTCTGACTTCTGACTTCTGGTTTCTGACTCCTGACTTCTGGCCTCTGGCTTCTGGCTTCTGGCTTCTGATTTCTCACTTCTGACCTTCTGGCTTCTGACTTCTGAATTCTGACCTTTGGCTTCTTGTTTCTGACTTCTGATTACTGACTTTTGATTTCTGACTTCTGACTTCTGACATCTGATTTCTGACTCCTGACATCTGGCCTCTAGCTTCTGGCTACTGGCTTCTGATTTCTGACTCCTGACTTCTGACCTCTGACTTCTGGCTTCTGAATTCTGACTTCTGACTTCTGACTTCTGACTTCTGATTACTGACTTCTGACTTCTGGCTTCTGACTTCTGATTTCTGGTTTCTGAGTTCTGACTTCCGCCTTCTGGCTTTTGGCTTCTGACTCCTGCGTTTTTTGGTTTCTGACTTCTGACTTCTGGCTTCTCATTTCTGGCCTCTGGCTTCTGATTTCTGACTTCGGACTTCTAACTTCTGACTTCAAACTTCTGACTTCTGACTTCTGACTTCCGACTTCTGCCTTCTGACTTCTGCTTCTTGCTTCTAGCTTCTCGCTTTTGAGTTCTGACTCCTGTGTTTTGCCTTCTAACTTCTGGCTTCTGACTTTTGACAATTGACTTCTGATTTCTGACTTCTGACTTCTGATAATTGACTTCTAATTTCAGACTTCTGACATCTGATTTCTGACTCCTGACATCTGGCCTCTAGCTTCTGGCTGCTGGCTTCTGATTTCTGACTTCTGACTTCTGATTTCTGGTTTCTGAGTTCTGACTTCCGCCTTCTGGCTTTTGGCTTCTGACTTCTGACTCCTGCGTTTTCTGGTTTCTGACTTCTGACTTCTGACTTCTCATTTCTGGCCTCTGGCTTCTGATTTCTGACTTCGGACTTCTAACTTCTGACTTCAGACTTCTGACTTCTGACATCTGATTTCTGGTTTCTGAGTTCTGACTTCCGCCTTCTGCCTTCTGGCTTTTGGCTTCTGACTTCTGACTTCCTGCGTTTTATGGTTTCTGACTTCTGACTTCTGACGTCTGGCTTCTCATTTCTGGCCTCTGGCTTCTGATTTCTGACTTCTGACTTCGGACTTCTAACTTCTGACTTCAGGCTTCTGGCTTCTGGCTTCTGGCTTCTGATTTCTGGCTCCTGACTTCTGACTTCTAACTTCTGGATTCTGACTTCTGATTTCTGGCCTCTGGCTTCTGGCTACTAGCTTCTGACTTCTGATTTCTAGCCGAGTGGTTAGAGTCCGTGGCTGCAAAGCAAAGCCATGCTGAAGGTGTCTGGGTTCGATTCCCGGTCGGTCCAGGATCTTTTCGTAAAGGAAATTTCCTTGACTTCCCTGGGCATAGAGTATAATCGTACCTGTCACACGATATACGAATGCAAAAATGGAAACTTTGGCAAAGAAAGCTTCCAGTTAATAACTATGGAAGTGCTCATAAGAACACTAAGCTGAGAAGCAGGCTCTGTCTCAGTGAGGACGTTAATGCCAAGAAGAAGAAGAAGAAGACTTCTGGTTTCTGACTCCTGACTTCTGGCCTCTGGCTTCTGGTTTCTGATTTCTGACTCCCGACTTCTGGCTTCTAACTTCTGACTTCTGAATTCTGACTTCTGGTTTGTGATTTCTAGCTTCCTGACTTCTGATTTTCTGATTTTCTGATTTCCTGATTTTTTGATTTTCTGATTTTCTGATTTTCTGATTTTCTGATTTTCTGATTTCTGATTTTCTGATTTTCTGATTTTCTGATTTTCTGATTTTCTTATTTTCTGATTTTCTGATTTTCTGATTTTCTGATTTTCTGATTTTCTGATTTTCTGATTTTCTGATTTTCTGATTTTCTTATTTTCTGATTTTCTGATTTTCTGATTTTCTGATTTTCTGATTTTCTGATTTTCTGATTTTCTGATTTTCTGATTTTTCTGATTTTCTGATTTTCTGATTTTCTGATTTTCTGATTTTCTGATTTCCTGATTTTTTGATTTTCTGATTTTCTGATTTTCTGATTTTCTGATTTTCTGATTTTCTTATTTTCTGATTTTCTGATTTTCTGATTTTCTGATTTTCTGATTTTCTGATTTTCTGATTTTCTGATTTTCTGATTTTCTGATTTTCTGATTTTCTGATTTTCTGATTTTCTGATTTTCTGATTTTCTGATTTTCTGATTTTCTTATTTTCTGATTTTCTGATTTTCTGATTTTCTGATTTTCTGATTTATTATTTATGATTTCTGACTTTAAACATCTGACTTCTGATTTATGACTTTATTTTTTTCTTTTCTGATTTTAGAAGTCAATTTCTGTTTTCTGAGTTCTGATTTTTGCTTTCTGACTTCTGACTTCTCACTTCTGACTTTTGGCTCTTGGCTTTTGACTTCTGATTTCTGCTTTCTGACTTTTGGCTTCTGACTTCTGACTTCTGACTCCTGGCTTCTGTTTTATGACTTCTGATTACTGACTTCTGTCTTCTGACTACTGACTTCTGAATTCTGATATTCTAACTTTTGATATCTGACTTCGGATTTCTGTCTTCCGACTTCTGACTTCAGTCTTCTGCCTTTTAACTTCTGACTTCTGGATTTTGACTTTTGACTTTTGACTTTTGACTTTTGACTTTTGACTTTTTGACTTTTGACTTTTGACTTTTGACTTTTGACTTTTGACTTTTTGACTTTTGACTTTTGACTTTTGACTTTGACTTTTGACTTTTGACTTTTGACTTTTGACTTTTGACTTTTGACTTTTGACTTTTGACTTTTGACTTTTGACTTTTGACTTTTGACTTTTGACTTTTGACTTTTGACTTTTGACTTTTGACTTTTGACTTTTGACTTTTGACTTTTGACTTTTGACTTTTGACTTTTGACTTTTGACTTTTGACTTTGACTTTTGACTTTTGACTTTTGACTTTTGACTTTTGACTTTTGACTTTTGACTTTTGACTTTTGACTTTTGACTTTTGACTTTGACTTTTGAATTTTGACTTTTGACTTTTGACTTTTGACTTTTGACCTTTAATTTTTGACTTTTTGCCTTTTGACTTTTGACTTTTGACTTTTGACTTTTGACTTTTGACTTTTGACTTTTGACTTTTGACTTCTGATTTCTGCTTTCTGCTTTCTGATTTCTGACTTCTGGCTCTTGACTTCTGTTTTCTTCTTTCTGATTTCTGTCTTCTGTCTTCTGTCAACTGACTTCTGACTTCTGGTTTCTGGCTTCTGACTTCGGACCTCTGTTTCCTGACTTCTGATTTATGACTTCTGATTTCTGACTTCAGACTTCTGACTTCTGGCTTCTGGCTTCTGACTTCTGACTTCTGTTTCCTGACTTCTGATTTATGACTTCTGACTTCTGACCTCTGACTTCTGGCTTCTGATATCTGACTTTTGACTTCTGAAATCTGACTTTTAACTTTTGTACTCTGACTTCGGATTTCTGTCTTCCGATTTCTGACTTCAGTCTTCTGATTTTCAACTTCTGACTTCTGGCTTTTGACTTTTGACTTCTGATTTCTGATTTCTGACTTTTGACTTCTAATTTCTGCTTTCTGACTTCTGTCTTCTGACTTCTGACTTCTGATACCTGACTTTTAACTTTTGATTTCCGACTTCGAATTTCTGTCTTCTGACTTCTGATTTCAGTCTTCTGACTTTTGACTTCTGACTCCTGGCCCTTGACTTTTGTCTTTTGACTTCTGATTTCTGCTTTCTAACTTCTGACTTCTGGCTCTTGACTTTTGACTTCTGATTTCTGCTTTCTGACTTCTGGCTACTGGTTTCTGACTTTTGACAGCTGACATCTGTTTTTTGACATTTGATTTTTGACTTCTGACTTCTGAATTCTGACTTCCGACTTCTACATCTGTCTTCTGACTTCTGAATTTTGACTTCTGCTTCCTTACTTCTGACCTCAGATTTCTGATAGCTGACCTCTGATTTCTTACTTCTAAATTACTAATTTGTCTTACCTAAATTAACTAAATTTATTACCATTTGATATGTACAAATATAAACTTATACGAATGATTACTCCAAACAAAATGTGTGAGAAAGACACGATTCGACCGCAGTTGGATCAATCCACATTTCTGACCCATCCCGCCAACAAACACTTTTGTGGGAATTTCGCGCTTTATTTGCTTTCCAAAAACCGTACAATGAGTCGCGTATTTTGCCACGGTATGCCGTTGTTGACACAAGTGGTTCGCCGTCAGTTCGTGCAGAGGAAATTCCAATGAGCTCGTTCTAATACTTCACCATATCAACGTCGACGATTGGCCTCCGTTCTTCAAAGCACTCTCAAGAGCGCAAACGTCTCAATTAAAGTATTTAGTTCGACTGAAGGGGTCTCGTTTTTTTTTCGAGTAATCCGATACTTTTCCCCAAAAGCCACACACCGAGCTCCCGTTTTGGGTTCGTGTTTTGGGAGTTCCACCAAATCCCAGATTCGCCATATGACAGCATGACGTGGAAAAACGTCAAATTGTATCACTCGAGACATCCGTCAAGGTTGTACGAAAAAGGTTGGACAACCGAAAGAAACGAGGTCGGTTCAGAGCTGAACTCACCCCCCGTGTATTAATAATTTGCAAAAAAAAGGGTTAAAATTCCCACTCGATGCAATGGATGGATGCCTTACACCACTACCACCACTCATAACTGCACTTAAGGTAAGGTGTTTTCGTACGTCTTCGGCGGCTTCTTCCAGTCCGATCGTCGTAAGTGTTGTGTGATCTTGCGATTGCCTGCACCTGAGTGTGGAGAACCCGCTGATAATGGATCCCATTTGCAGCGGCAAGTCGCCGCCATCCAAGAGTAGCAAAAAATAAACCCGAAAATGAAACTTTGTTCAAATACTTCACTCCCATCCTCTCGGAAGCCAACGATCGGAGGGGAGGATCGGTGGCCGAATGTGGGTAACCCTTTCCCCAAAAGATGTATTTGTATGCATTTTTTCATACTTCCTGCACGTTTTGTTTGCGGTGTCAGTTTTACTTTGGCTGGTCGTTTATCTTCATTTTTTGAGTTATCGTCGACATCGGAGCTGCATTCCGGATCGATCGATCACCGAAATGAGTCAGAACCTGTTCCAGAATTGAAACTGTTACTCTTTTACGTGTGATGCTGCTCGTATTCCCTGAAAAAAGTGTTTTGAACAGTTCTAAGATTTGATACAGAATTTTTGTTTTTTTTTTTTTTTTTTTTTTAATATTTCGCTCTGTAATGCTTCCAAGTTTGACAATGACGGGTTTTGAAACAATCTTAATATTTTATATGAGCTTGACAATTCAGTTATGCTAAAAATAAGTACGATTTGATGAAGTTCAAATCCAATCCAATCCAAATCCAAATCTAATCAAACTCCAGCTATGATTCCAATCCAAATCCAACGAAAAAACAATCCAAGCCCATTCGAAATACCAAGCCAAATCCAATATTACAATCAATCTTAATCCAGCAACAAAATATAGCTAACAATCCCCTAGAAATTCAACCTATAATGCCATTTGATTTCAGTGAAAAATATTATATATCCTAATCTAATCATCGATATAGGGTAAAGAACTACTTTGTCACTTTCATAATTCTCTTGGGTTTGAGGAATTTTTCACGGCCGAATCGTCTGAAGCTTTGTAATAAGAATTTTAATACACTGTAGTGGCACACTACATTCAAATAAGAAAAAAATAAAGTGAATCAAACGTGCCTAATATAGGATCCGGCTCCCTATCCGTCCCTATTTGAAATTCTCTTACGTCAACGTTAGGCCAGATGACAAATTATGTTCGAATGTCTGCCAACCAGATTATTCAGAATGATTAATTACCTACTCTACCGTCATTTATCAAATGGATTATGATCTCAAAGATTAGCCCCATCATGAATCCGCACAGGTCGATCACCTGCGCACAAGAGCCCAAATTGAACTCAAGGTCACCGCAACGATTGAAATGTCCAGCAGAATTTAGTGAATAATTCGGCCTAATGTCATCCCAAATGACAAAAGATTCATTTCGAATCGGTGCTGAAATCGTGACCACATTGACCCCGTCCATCCGAACCGTCAACGAGCCCTCGAGCGGTCCTCCCTGTCGAAGCTAATTACCCCGCAGCATCATCTTCATCGTCATCATCTCGAGTAAAGAGTGTTTCGTAAACATTTCATTTGTCCGACATAACTGCCGGTCATCGTCAACTCTTCTTCGTTGGGTAACGAGACCGGCACGATGGCACTTGGTCTCCAGTCGAAGGTCATTCCCGGTGCTCTCCGAAGTCTTGAATCAATTTGTTTGTCCCGGTTGATCGCTCTTCGGAGTCTCTTCAGCTTCGTCATCATTGTGTGAAGTAATTACCTTTCAGCGAGGAGCAGACTGACAACCCTTTTGTCGCGTTGACGACTGTTACGGTGGTGAAGAGATCTAGATCCGAGTGAGGACGCCCTAGGAGACTTCGTCAACCCATACATTGTATTACAACATCTACCCAGAGCATGACAACTGACAGACGGCCTCTTGTCGAAGTTACGTCCCTATTCCACAGCGACTTCTTTTCTTCGGCAACAAATGAAAGTGAAATAAATAAACCACATGACGACGACCGTCGGCCTTACCGGCGACTACCTACTGTAATACCTATACGATTAATGTCTAACAAAAGAAACCATAAACAATTTGCTTCGAATAGGAGACTTTGCCATCAACAACATCCTCCTCTCGCCCGTAGACCGGAGTCTGGGTTTGCTTGGCAGTTGTTCCTCTTTTTTTTGCGCCACTTGGTTCCATATACCCTCGCAATGTCCGCTCGCTCTTGGTGTAACAAAAGAAACAATCTTTTCAGTCGTCATTTTTTTACGCCAACGTCCACGACGATGAAGACTTGGGACCAAAGATCCGAGCAATGTCACACACTGTTGAAGCTTGCTAGGTAGTAGGGTGCGGCTTATTTTTTCAGAATCTTAAGTTCTCAAAGGCAAAAGCTCTTGTGAATTCAAATCACATAAAAAGAAATATCGGAAATTTGGAATCAAACATATCATGATTTAGAAGTTGCGCAAGTGACTTGAAGAATTTTTAAATTATAAAACATGATCTCTAGTTAAATTCACATAACTTTGTTGTTTTTAAATCATTTTGAAATATTTCTTCAAAACTAGAGTTATGAAAAGTTTATTATAGAAATAGTTATCTATCAACTGTTTATCCTATTACTAAAAAAAATAAATTCGTTTGACCGTAATTTAATAAGCACTCAACCGATTAAAAATATATTTACACCTTATGAAGATTGTTTTTAAACAAAGTGAATATAAATTATTGTTAATGACGAAGTTGGTGATCTAATGGATACCGCTTATGATTCATAAGCAGAAGGTCATCACAGCTCCGTCCCTTTCCACGTACTTTGTAGTTGTATCTTTCACTTGCATCTATATTTCACTCTAGACCTATCATGGTCATCTTATTAGTTAACAGCATTTGCTAGAACCAGAAACGGACAAAACAAATTGGGGTGGGTAATGTCTGTTACATTACATTGTTACATTGACGTAGGACTACTATGGGCACAACCTCGATCAATTATGGGTCAGACTCTAACAACAGTGCAGATGATAAGATGTTTGATGATAGATGATAGGTACTGTGATTGTAAGTATTCAATTACGTCATGGTTTCAAGGGAGATCTGTCATTTGGTTTCGAAGCTTTTTCAGCGTTTCGGATTTCAAAGTAAAATACTTTAAAAAATCAGTGGGGGTTGTTTACAAGACACGACCGCATGACGTTAACTCCGCCATGTGATTTGATGCATTTGAATTTAAGTCAAATGTCATAATTGCAACCTTTCTTTAGTTATAATTCAGAATGTAATGGTTTGTGAATTTAAGAACAGTGAGGAGCTCTCCGTTTGGAGAAGTGCCCCAGTCAATTTCGATTTGCCGTATTGTCAATTCTTCTTCTTCTTCTTCTTGGCAAAAATCCTGGACCGACAGGGAATCCCTATTGGCAATTGGCAATTATTCACAACAAATCAGATATAGTATGATGCTGCGAGAAGAATGAAGAGATTATAGCAAGTATGTTGTATATCTATTAGGAAATATTACACAAATAACTCTTTAGTACACATTTGTAGGCCCTGAAAAGGGCCGATTGAACGGTGAGATTCGAATAACACGAACACACGTTTTGACGGCGCACATGTTGAAATCCTTCTCGCCCGATGAGGTTTGCGGTGGCGATGACGATGCGTGCTTCAACAAGCGGCTTTGGCTGATTTTCTTCAGCCATCTCGTTCAAATATTGCGTTAGTCCACAGATTCCTTCTGGAAGCGCGAGTCAATTTAGAAATCTTGAACGATTTCACTAACCAGATGCTGGATTTGCAGAAGCTTGATGATCAAGAGCTCTGTGGCACAAATAGCGAGGAGCTGAGTAAGTTCGGCGGAGCTCTTACCAGCTCGAAGGAAATATGCTTTATACCCTTAGAATAGCAGATGATGCTCCTCTCTTTCGTATTCTTCGCTCTCTGATTCGGTAAATAGGCTATATGAAACTGATGTCTTGGCAAGGGATGTACAAGATGAGCATTATGCTGTTATTGCATCCCGACGGCACTCCAGCAGCGTCCTCGGAAACATCATCAAATTGCCGTATTGTTGCTTATTCGTAATAAATCAGATATTGTATGATGCTTTGATGAGATTATAGCAAGTATGTGGTATACACATTAGAAAATATAACACAAATAACTCTTTAGTACACATTTGTTGGCCCTGAAAAGGGACGATTGAATTGTTGAACTCGAGTAACACGAACTCATTTTGACGGCGCACTGGTTGAAATCCTCCTTGCCCGATGAGGTTTGATGATTCACGGATGCCAGCCACAGTCACAGTTTCCCGGGATTTAACTTCAGTTGTAGTTTCCGCCGATGTATTTCTCGATCACCTGCAGGGAGGACCCGTTTCGTTCATTTAGGGCTGCGATGGCGGTCACAACGGCGACAGCGGTGATGGCTTAGGACGACATCTTCTCTCGGTCGGTCGATGGTCAGTTTGATTTGAGCGAAGCAAGACAAACGGGGGTGGGATGTCCTTTGCTATCGATGTCTGTGCCTGAGAAGCACGCCCGGTCAGAGCAAGCCGATCTGTTGCCTGCTAGGATGCGATCCAAGCGGAGAGTGAAAAGCACATGACGTCAACTTTTCTCTAGCACCCCTATTTAAAGAAACCGACACGTTAAGGCTCAAACGCAATGTTAGCGGAACGGCAACGGAAAGCGGAACCGGTTCGCCAACATTAATCACACCATCTCTACTGAGCTGTCAACGAATGAAAGTGAACCAACACTGAGTCGACAAGCATGTTTATCTTTCATGCTGGCGAACCGGTTCCGCTTTCCGTTGCCGTTCCGCTATCATTGCGTTTGGGCCTTTAATGTTTCCAGTGGACGATTTGCCCTTTGAAGGAAGCACCACACTAGACAACGGACTAGCATGCAACTACTAACCGCGAGGCCACGAAGCCCACTATATATAGATTTGCTTGAAATTAACGTTATCTTTTGAAACAGTTATTACACTATTTGGACATGGGATTAATTAAGTAAACGACATGAACTTTTGATGCCTTGTCCTTTAATTGAGGAGCTAATCAAGGAATTTCGTGAGGCCAGCAAAAAATTATAAACGTTTAAAATATGTCATGACAACATAACGCTCTTGGTTTTTAAATTCCAATTTCACTCATGTTTAGAGAAGAAAGACGTAATCCTACGTCAAAAAAAACGTTTCTCTACGATTTCATTTCATTCATAGCACGCCTTTTCTTACGCCTGATACATATGCAGACTGCTAACCAAACAGAATGGCCCCTGCCATAAAATTAACAACCCCATACCTTCTTGCATGAACTGGCGTAGAAAAATTGTCAATCAAATATAAGTGTATATATCGTACACTTATATTTGATTGACAAGCAAAATCTAAATCGCGAGAAATTAATAAAAACCACAAAAACGAAATTTCGTTCAAAATGACAGCTCACTTCTTACCATAAATTTGAGTGGTTTCGATTTATCGTGCACAGTTTATTTAGAAATTGCCAAAGAGTCCATAGTGCGAGAATGAACACTAGGTTGTCTGAACGAACAAAAATGAACTTCCTAGTCTAGTTTGAAGCAGAGTTGCTCGCTGTCACTATCAACGCTTAAAATTTGCTGATTTGCACACTTAAATTATTTTACGGATTCCTGTAAAATCTCAACAGCTGAACAGTTCGGTGAAATAAATTAACGGAGTACGGTAAATTTTTACAGTATTCGGTAAAAAATCACCGTTATCCGTTAAATTCCGACGAAATACGGTGTTTTATTTCACCGAACTGTTCAGCTGTTGAGATTACGGTGAAATTCACCGTAGTGTGGTTAGTGTGTGTACAGGCCGACTGCGATACAATTCGGATCAATCTATATAACATCAACATCATGCTGTCTACTCCATCACAAGTGCATTGATGGCGATAGACTATGGATATCACTGATGGGTTAAGTTTAGCCTTAACTTAAGCAGTTAAAATGGCAATTTATCGGTACGATATTTTTGACAGTGTTGCAGATAGATTGAAACTCTTTGTTGGTCACTGAAAAACAGTAATAACATGTATAATTACCACGTGATCACTCATTCCGTAGTGATTATGATCTAGAGTGCGATGTCGCATCACTGTTGTTGGTTGTCAAATCAAAGTGATATTGATAGCTCGCAAGTGATAGTGATAGTTTTAGACCATCAGCCATCAGCTGATATGATGGATATTAAGCAACTCTGGTTTGAAGTGGAGTAATGGTCCATTAAAATTCAACCTTTTAGTGAAATAAGGAAATTTATTGAAGAAAACTACTTTTATAGTAATAGTTAAAATCCGATTAGATGTTCAATAAATAATAATAAAATTAATTTTGAATAGTATACTGCAGCGAGATTCAAAATTGATTGAAAAAAAAATGAAAATTATTATAATCTTCATCTTTAAGTTGCTCACGTCACCTTTAAAATTGAAAAAAAGTTCGGTATCGATCATCTGGGTATATGCTCAAGTATTCATTTCAAGTTATAACTTTATCGTTTACCATAACGAATCTTTTCCCACATCCAAACTGTCACTGTTTTCTTGTGGAAGTGCAGAGGACTCCTCGGCTCCCATATAGTAAGTGTCACGCCAACTTTGCCCTCCCATCCCCAAATTGACCTGCATTTGGATGCAGCCGGCGCCATTATTGTTTGTTATAATAATGAGATCACTAGTACTTACACATTGTAGATGCTAGTGATCCTGAGTAGTGTCGGTTGGTTCCCTGTGAAAGTACAGCTATTCTCGCAATAACGGAGTACCTCATGCTCTTGCTCTCTATTTATGTGATTCAAATTCAGAAGACCACGCGAACTTTTGGTTTTGAGAATTTACGAAAAACAAGCCGCACCCTACTAGATAGGTACCTGTTGTGTGGCTCATGTTCTCAGCTCTTGAGTCGCTCAGGTATTTGTGTGTTCACCTCCATCATGGCACCGAAACAGAATGTAATAATGGAATCAATTGTTTGCTTACACAAATAGATACACTTTCGTTTTTTTTTTTCCACTGCCTCCGTCGTTCGTTTGGACAGAAACACGTGACGCAGTCCCCTTGTCTTTGTGTGGGAGCCTCCACCAAAATTTGTGACCAATAAATCTTTCGAGCAAGAATTTGACGAACGAAATCGAAAAGTGATCCATCATGGAGAGCAAACAAGGACTCCCACGCAAGCGTCGTTGAATCCGAATGCTTCTCGCGAGAGTTCAAAACCATATCATTTGGCGTTTTCACGGGCATTTGGCTGTACGCGAGATTTATTACAATTCTGCAAGTGCGAGTGGTTTGAAACATGAAACGCGTATGCCAGTCATGACCAATGTGCAACGTAGTTGCTTGTTGCGCACCATATATTACATAGCTACATTCCTTCTTCACCCATATGGTTAAGTGAAGAAGGGTACGTGCGTCATAGGAGAACTGCTACAATCGGCAGAATTTATGTACCTCATAATTTATGGGCCGCTGGCTGGAATATGGCAATGAGTTTGTACAAAAACAAAAACACACACACCAGAACGAATTTATTGCAAAGGTATTAAGAATAGTTCGATGTGAACGGCTGTTTTGATCTTCGGATTTGTGCTTTCGAAAGTGTATCCAGAACTCTAGTAGAATTAAATGGTATAGTACGAAATTCGGGTTTTCATTAACTTATAGGTGCTCCACTAAACAGCTTGAAAATTTATTATGGTTTTCATAGTTACCTCAATGATCCCTTGAGAAGCATTTGCACCGATTTCGTGCTCTATAAATCGATATCTACCTAAGTTAATGCAAATATAGTCAATTGGTGAAGAAAGGTCTCAGTAATAACAGTTGAAGTGCTCATAAGAACACTTTGCTGAGAAGCAGTCCTGTCTCAGTTGTTTGCTATTTGTGTGTCTCTTTGAATCTGTATTATATATAATCGCCTACATTTCATAAACCTAATAGTTTTGTTTTCTTTCTTCCACAGGTATGTAATTGCAGTAAAACATAAAGAATTATGCTAAATGGTATGTACTTCACTTTCAGTTTATGAAAGTTCTAAATTGTGATAGAATGCGGTTTTATTTCCATATGAGTATGAGAGTTAGATTGCAATTATTCTTTGAAGAGGAAACTTTGAGCCGTAGTTTACAGTCTGCTGTTCTAAACTTTAAATCTTGACATTGCCGTCGAAAATTTACTGTAGCACGTAGAAGAAACCACACAGCTAAATAAATTACAGTTACTTGGAGCGGTAAATGAAACTAAAACATACATTTGTTCAATTCGAACATTAACTCTAGTTTGCTATTCAGAGAACTCTGAAGTTTCCCTTTTTACTGTAGTCGACTAAAATGAATTCAAGAGCATATACCCTTGTAATTTACCCCTGCCTTGATTCCAATGTCAATATCTATAATAACTTCACATGACCATGCTGTGCCCTTGGCCGCATTCGTTTTTTTTATTCAACCACAAAATTGCTACCCAACACCGTTTGTGACTGATCTGCAGTTATTTCTCCGCCATACAAAGTAATCTCACTCTGTCCATATTCATATTAACCCCCAAAACTTACAACAATCAACCGATCAGGGCAAAAAACGCAGCTGCCCAATAAAAACATAAAATGTAACAACATTATAAAAATCGTTATAAAAATTATACCCGTCGTCGTCGTCGTCATCGTCGAGAGCTGCAAATCGACCCGACCCCGTATAATGTCTTGTTCGATGATCTGTTTTTTTTTGTGCCACAGCCACAGCAACATTCATCAGCATAATTTCGGCCGAACCGAACTAGAAATTATGAATGACCCGATGCCGCGCAAAAAAGCGACCCGACCAAGATCAGGGCAGATGCCTTTGTCCGTTCGTTCGTTTTCGTCGGCCATGCCCCGTAAAGATCAACCAACTCTGATACGGATCGCAAGCCGGTCTCTCATGATACGATGGGTAGGATGTAGGAAGATCAAGGTCAATGCTGCTCGGAGCAGCATTCGGATGGACGAAAGGCCTTCACGAATCTCCGTTCGTTGGTCGCTGCTAGCGCGAATGTCACCGAGCACAAAGTTCCGAATCCAATCCATCATCATTCCGAACACGTTCCGGTTGGCCATATTCGGCGCACAATGGAACGCGAAACCGCTTGTGTGCAAAATAAAAGAACTCGATTGTTGCGTGTGCGGACGCGATTCGATCAGTCGTCGTCGTCGGAAACCATTCGGTTTTAAGTTTTATGTTTACCGAGAATTTCTTGTTTGGTAATACTCCGGGTGTAACGGTGGATGTGAAGCAATGCAGTGGGTCAAAAACGGACAAAAAACATCAACTTTCGGAAGATGCTGGTTTAAATATTATGAAATACCTATTTGCATGTAAGAATCATGAGGAATCGATTAGTGGTAGTCATGCCTTGTGTAGACTTTGGGAAGTTTTCCCTATTTTGATCATCACTCCGAATGACATCACCCCGAATTTCATATCCCCGAATGACCCATTGACCCCGAATTCCAAAATCACGGGACAATGTCATTCAAAGTACTTATACATTCGTGGAAGAAGCATTCGGGGTGATTGAATTCGGGGTGGTGGCATTCGGGGTAATGGGGTAGAATCTCCGTAGCATCGTATCTTCAACTTTTAAGAGGAATACTCTCTTTATTTTTTCCTTAATGAGCTATGACGAAAGGTACCACTTACCCTGGATTTTCACTTTTCCCGGGGTACCTTAATTAGACCAATGAAGTATATTCAGATTAATGGTTCTCAACGATAAAATTACATACCATAAAATATATATTTTGTGTCCATCTTGCATCGCATTATGCCTGTGTAATAATGCCCCTTCTTACACCACATAACTAAAATACATGAAAAACCAAACACATTTTTTTTTTTGCTTTCTCAAGCTTTGTGTGTGTCAAGATTGATACAGTGGGATTCTGTTTTTGTCAAAATAGTGCATAAATATTTGATTATGTTCAATGTTTTTGCATTATTGCTTTATTTTATGTTATATTCTTACGTCCACACTAATACTATTATAAACCTGGTACTACATGGACACTAACACAAGCAAACTTGATGGCAGCAAAAATCAATTTATTTTAAAATTGTTTCCCATCAATCAAAAATCTATTGTATCTCTGTCTAAAATCGAATATTATTAGTTTTTTCAACACATGCTTACCTTTCAGTTCAAATTGAATGATTCACAATGAAAAATATATGATTTTTATAAATAAATACGGATATATTGGACATTGTTCACTTACCCCTACTTTTGAATAGGGTGGGGTAAGTGGATCAAGTATTATTATCATTTATTGGCACACTGCTTACGAGAATTTGAATAAGTTTTAATATCCGCAAATGTTGTTGTCCTTTAGCTATTTTCATCCCTAGCTTAAATTTGTCGAATTGACTATTGTATAATTGACTATTTGAATTTATTCTTGTATAAAACATATTGAAGAATGAATATTGCTAAATTCAAACAAAACTTTTCGTGGTTTTTCTAAGATGAATTGCAAAATAAGCAATATATACATTTTTTTCAATGGAATGTATAATATTGCACCTTATTTGATCACATAAATTGATATAGACAGATGATACAAACATATACATTAATAGAATAAAAAGCTTTAAGTTTTTAACACAAAAATATATGTAACTAATATCTTTAAACTACGAGCATTTTTCTAAAACATCGTGAGGAACAATTCAACAATACTTTTGTATAACCTATGTGTATAAATAGATAAATTTTCTCCAAATTATTCTAGCTACAATGTTTTTTTTGTTCGAATTATTGTGAACTAATGTATAAATATGTTAATACTATTTTGATGAACTAAAGATACTTATTTTAATTTTTATGGTATCAAAATGTAACAAAACAAGCACTAATAACAAGAACAAAAGTAATATCATTCATTCTTTACATAATTACACCACCATTTGTTATCCACAGAAAAAAAGTTTGAATTACATTATTCACATTAGCTGTACATAACAATGAAGTTGACCATTGATTTTTCTGTATCCACTTACCCCACGGTACCTTATATTAGATACAAACCACAATAATTACTTGACCAACTGGTCAGTATTTGCAACACCCGGTGGAGAAAACAATGAATGATAGAAATGGTTGCCAAGAGATGAATAGTGCACTGTGATCAAACAACGCCAATTGTTTGAACTTGAACACGGCTTTCGAGAGCACAAGCTTTGAACAGAACATAAACAGAACGTGTTCAAATGCATCTCTGATGACCGGACCACGGAACGGTCCACTCCGATGCAGATTTCCTTACCAGACTTCCTTAGGGTAGGACTGTTCTATAAATATATTGACATGTCATGTTAATTATGACAGACGGTCCATATACTTTTTATTGCCTATACGCCCTCAATAATATAGCTAGCTAAGCTCAGCTAAGCTAAGCCTAAGTATCCTCAATAATGTTTTATGAGCTTTATGTGAACACTCTTTGTACGAATGAGCTATTGAAAAAATAATATTCACATGAGTGGCCTTTATTCAAGAACTGGATAATTCCTCAAAACTGTGTTAGAATACAGAAATATAATAAGTGAGTTTTAATTGTGTTTAAGAAGTTGAGCTTATATGTTAACCATATGAATTCAACAGAAATTCGCCATATCCAACTGTGGAACCCCTAGAATCCGATAGGAATCTTCAGGTGATCGGTAATAACTTACAGGAACCCTCTAGGACTCTGAAGTAGATCGCTTGGAAACCACAGGATTTAACCTAAAATTCTCAAGGTCGTGCGTAGAATTCAGGTAGGAATTGACATCTGCCCAAGAGTCCGCTAAGAATTTTAAAGGTATCGTTTAGAAATTGAGGATTGCCCTGCGGCTGCGATATTGCTGAAAATTCTTAAGGAGGGTGTCAAAAACGGAATCCCACGGTACATTCTTTTCTTAGCATTTCTTAACACTAATATATTCTTGTATTAGGTCACCCTAATATCGATCAACATATTTCAAATTTCTGATGGGGTGCATAATAGGGAGTCTGAAAAATTGTATTACTGTGCACTCAAATGATCCTTTATACATTCTCTGTATTCAGATTGTTTACACCTAAAGTTTCTGTATCGTGTGTAGTAACCCTAATATTAATTAACTTGATGTTCAATAGAATCAACATCAGACCCGGATTTGGGATATATTATGGCATTACTTCATTACATTTCGATTTTTATCTGAATTTTTCAGTTTTAATGAAAATTCTTCTAGTTACTTATGAAAACAATTAAGGTTACATCAAAGCTCTTCTCGGATTAATATACAGAAAACTGTCACAGAATTTCAGAAAGATATGTCGAAATTACAGTGCTATATGTCTTGGAATGAATCTTAAAAAGACGAATATTATCGGATTCTTGATTTTATCATGAGGGGACTGAAACTACTATTCTATCAGATACAATTTAAATTCAGAAGGAAGTTCGATGTTTCCAATGCTACTGTAAATTTTAGTGAATTTTGAAATTTTTATTTATAAGTTAAAATTTACTATACATTTGATTAAAATCTTCAGAATTTGTTTAAATAAGGCAAATTTTTGTATGAGGCTCTCTGTGGCGTTGGGCAATTTAGAATCGAATCACTGAAAATAGTTTTTTACTGCGTTTAATCGATATTTTAAATCGATGTTAGGAGCACAAAAATCATTCGATCTCTTTCACTCTTCCATGAAATTAGTAAACAACAAGGCCAGTAAACGTCAAAATCCCATACCAAATCAAAACAGTGCAGAGGCCTATTACACCATTTTAAATGCTTTCTGTCAATCAAAGCAGCTTGGTTGTTTAGCCGTCTCAAATCAGCAGAAGCACTGCTATTCTAAATACAGTCAACTCTCCCTTACTCGATATTGAAGGGACCATCGAGTTAGGTAGGTAACGAGTTACAGAACACAAAACCAATGCAACTGCGATACAAGGGACCATCGAGTTAGCCATGAAAACCAACTTTTACTACGGTTCTCTAACTCGATATCGATGTATGGAATATCGAGTAAGGGAGAGTTAACTGTAACCCTGTTCTTTAAAAACATGTTAACTGCAGAAGCTTTTTTTTTGCGCTCTGAGTAACCGAGATGCTTGTTTGTTGCTACCCAAGTAACCAGTAAGCACGATAATGCGGCACGGTAACAGCATTATATGCGCATACAGGGTGTCTGCAAATTATCCGAACAGCAAAATATACGAAAGATGATCTCGCATTCAAAACAATGAAAAATCAATGTCCATGTACCTTTTATAACACATCTATATGCTAACACAAAATACAACTTTAAATAATTTCAAATTGATTGCTTGTTACTAAGAAAGTCCAATTTAATTTTATCGGAGACGATTTTCCTGAGGGCCGCTAGTCATACTGGAGATGTGTTATCCCTAAAATCTTAAAGAGATGAATCCAAATGTCCCATTGTTATTTGAAGTAACCTACAGTTTAGTGGTTTCAAGTTAGACTGGAAATAGAAAATTATACGGTTGAAATCCAGTAAATTATACGGACATTTCTCTTCCGTCATAAAGCTCGAAAAACAGCTCTCTTTAAGATACTTCAACACATTTTGCTTGCTTCTACAAATATTTGAATTCGGAAATGTGTCAAACTTACTTCTTAAGAAAATAATAAGCCAATGGTTAAAATCATGCAAGAATATTTAATTTATTATGCTTTATTGTATAGAGACATGTCTTTAAAGTTTGTACGGATAATTTGCGGACACCCTGTATAGGGTAATCATTTCATGCATGTCAGTATTATATACGCATATAATGCTATTATAATGCCAGAAAAGGCGAAATAGCGTGCCATTATAGTGCCAAGATATAACCGTGCTTCTCTGCACCACTAATGCTGATATAAGACCACGTGAGAAACGTCAGTTGTTTTCGCCAGGTTTTTAGGGCGAATATTTTGTGCTTTCGCGTACGCAGCCAGAAAGCTTTCGCGTATGCGGCCAAGCAACTGGTACACTAGGTAAATAAATGAATGAATGAAAACGGAAACCTCTAATAGTATGCAAAAAATGTAATAAAATGATACAGATAGTACTTCTCCGTATCAGACATATTCGTTTTGGTAGTTTTCATCCTTTTGAGGACTTGCAATTGCCACATTTTGATCCTCGTTTTATGATGATGAAATTCCTCATTTTGCGTCTCGAACCTGCGACACCCGTATTGTTGAGTTGTTGTCCTGCTCCTTTGTTCCTACGGCCACATAAGATGAATAGTATTGGAAAGAAAAGTGACCAATTTAAACCATCACTTTTCCCCGTCATAAAACCTGAAATTGTAGTAGTGAGAAGATTTATGTTTGACTCCCTCTTACCACTATATGCAAACACAAAACACGTGGTATATCTGTCAAAACACTGGATGGCATTTAAACATGCCCTGTATTCGAATATAAAGCCAATATAGTGCTTATTTAATGCCTGTATGCATCAGGCTTAGAAGCATTAATGATGCTGTAATAGGGTTTCTATGCAGCGGAAGTGCTGTTATAAGGTGTGGAAGCATTTGTGGTGCTATTATAATGAATGTACGCATCTATGATGCTGATTAAGGGCTTATTATTAGTGCTTATGGTTACTTGGGTATATAACTGCCAAAAAAGAAGAGTAAAGCATATATGTTACGATTTGTCAAACCATTTCGTCTCTCTCATACCAATCGCTATTTGCTATACTGTTTCGGTCATCTGACACAATTGTTCATGAAAGCACTCGAAATTACGGAAATCCTCACATCATACTGAAGAAAACGTCGCGAATGGGTCTCATGTTTTGGAGCAAACTACCTCATGTATCGTTTGTACACCCCAGACTCTCATTTTTTACCAAAAATATACACCGGTAAACGCGCAGCTATTCAGCAAGACCAAGCTGAGGGTCGTGGGTTCGAATCCCACCGGTCGAGGATCTTTTCGGGTTGGAAATTTTCTCGACTTCCCAGGGCATAGAGTATAATCGTAACTGCCACACGATATACGCATGCAAAAATGGTCATCGGCATAGTAAGCTCTCAGTTAATAACTGTGGAAGTGCTCATAAGAACACTAAGCTGAGAAGCAGGCTCTGTCCCTGTAGGGACGTAACGCCAGAAAGAAGAAGAAGATACACTGGTAATAAATACTATCATCTTCAACTCGTACTCTCTTTCTACCTTCACTTTCATCAATGCCTGTCAGTATTGATCATGTTCTGGTTGTACAACATTTCCGAAGCTACACAGATAAAAATATTAAAATTTTCAATGTAGTGTAAACTGATGCCTATAGTAAAAATGAACCAAATTCATTTATTGTTACGGCATCACGTTTAATTTTCAACTAAAGATGCTTGAATGCTACATCATCGTGTAAATTCAAGTGAATTTGATTGAAAAATAAGAATTGTATTGTTGACATTTCATTTTATTTTGATGCTCCAAATATGGGTATGAAAAAACTTATATTAACAACATTTTTTAAGTTGTGTAGCTTAGGTAGGGCACAAATTTATTGCTCGACCTTACGTAACATTTCTTACTGCGCGAAGCATCACCAATAACTTCCAATCGTTAGGTTCTAATCACGAATCTCGATCCGGGACGTGAGCAAAAAAGTCTCCACAACTACAAAAACATTAAATGACAAAAACGTCGGCACGAGAGGAAAAGAAGAGGGAAGGTCTACGTTCTGTTTTTGTTTCACCACCAAGGCGTTACACTTTTTTGACAGTTAGATGCAACGTTCTAGAAGGTGTAGAAATGAAGCGTTATTTCGCCGAAACCTGTATTAGAAAATCACTAGTGATGGCTATACGCTCGATAAGCATTTAATGCTTGGTCGTGCATATAATGCTGGATATATGATATTTTCAGTATTGCAATAAGCACATCTTGGTTACTTGGGGAGTTTGGTTTGATTCAACGCAAAATTGAGTTCATTCAACCCAAGCTTGAGAATAATGCATTTACCCAAATTTGGCTTATTGGGCCAAACTACACGGGAACAAATCCATTCTCAAAATCTGGAATCTGAGTCATGATTTTGGGAATAAAGTGTGTTTTTATGTTATGAAAATTCACCATGAATTATATTCACGAAATCACGAATTATATCTTCGTAACACGCACCGTGCGTTACGATTTTTTCCGTTGACAGCAAATCATGACTATGATTCCTAAAATCATAGTTAATAATCGAACTTGGAATCATGAACAGAATTCCGGAAAAAGAAATTATTATTCATGAATACGGGTGCAAATCGTTTATGATTCCATGGCTTTTTTGTAGGCCATGAATAAAAATCATGTAAATTGGTATCCTATTCATGAATCTGGATGGATTGTTTCAGCTGTCAGTTTGCGCGAGTGTCAAAACTCAGAGGTCGTCATTGTCGTTTACTCGTAGTGCCCCGAGCAAGATTCCCGTTTCCCTCTTCAGGCGAAGTGGTGTTTTCGACGGAAAAAGCGGTGTGGTGACGGAAAACGGATAATACAAAGAGTCACCTCCATCAAGCAGCACGGTGGCGGGTGGTGCATCTGAAAACACGGAACCCCCTGTTCAAATATCGTCAAAGTCCGTGGCAAGTGTTGGCAGTAGTGCACCGGATGAGGAACCACCACCTCCCGGAACGGAAGATACGGCATCGGTCCAAACGACGTCGCTGAATACCCTGAGGTCACCAACAGTGATGCCATTGACGATAAACATGAAGAGGGGGAATCGAAAGCGACGACGATGAAGAGGAAGGACGGTTGGAGTACGAGGACATCAGTTCCAGAGAAAAGACCAACATTCGGAAGCGAATCGCACAGCTTGAAGCCATGGATGATGAGTTGGGAAAGATCCATCAGATTACCGGTGCCAGCAGCGATGACCTGGGACATTGCGGTAATGTATTTGTGCTGTGTGGAACAGACTGTCGACTTGCTGGTGTTGTTGAGTCCATCCCTGGAAAAGATGGTCAAAACAGCATTTGGTATTTAAGTATTTGTTCGTATAACACTGCGAACATTTTTTATTTTCGTCTCAAGCACTAAAATACCGCTATCTTCCTAATTAAGGGTTGCCGTTTTCAAAAATATCACGTCTGCTTTTTTGAGATATGGCACCGTGGGGTAACTTCATTTTTATGTACAGCTAACCTGAATAATGTAATCCAAACTTTTTTTTTTTCTGTAGAAAGCAAATGAAATTTCACATTTTTTAATTCTTACGAACAACATTAATATCACCATCGACGCAGAAAATTTTCAAACCGGTTCTAACTGACAAAACTGACAGATGCGCGTAACGCCCAAAATGTTTATGATTATTATTCATGGAAACGTTCGTGTTTGTTCATGATATTTTGTATTTTCATCATGATATCATGAATTTGATTCATGATTTCATGAGATATTTCGTTTTTCTTTTCATGAGTTTTTATTCATGATAACGGGAACAGATTTTTTTTCCGTGTACCCCCATTAGGTAGGTGCAGCTCTCTCTATTTTTGACAAGATTGGTGGGGAAGAGAGAGAATACCGAGAGATTTTGGGTTGAGAGAATAATCGATATACTTAATTTTGGGTAAAGTCAACTAAAAAAATAGGTAAACTGTTTTTCCCGCGTACTGTTTTACCCAGTGTTGTAACCAATCACGGTAGTCGACACGTTTTCGCTGACAGTTGGCAGTGCTTCTCTTAAACATTCATAACACGAGCGATCAAACAAATCATCAATCAAAAAAATAAACGAGCAATCAAAGCGAATGTTGGAAAAACAAATGTCAATTGAATGCCTCTGACCACGACAGCTTCGCGGGGAAACGTTACGGTTTTGTTTGTTTCTGTTATTTTTCGTAATAGGCGCTGCTTCCATTGTATGTTTGACACATTCGATCTAGCAAGCAAGATCAAACTACTCATGTTTCTTATAGACAATTTACACCGTCTTCAGCCGAAGGCTGCACAGACTGAACATTCACGAACATTAGGCAACGGACAACACGGAACACCCAGTAGCCCAGTGATGAATTTTTCGTTTGACGAAAAGTTTCCACCGACTGGAGCGGGAATCAAACCCACACTTCGTGGCACTAACAAACCGCACGGCCACGAAGCCCACGTTTGTGATCCGATATGTCTGAATTCTATGTAAAACTTATGATTTAAGTAAATGTCATCTTGTCAGGCGACATTCAATTGACAGATTTTTGTGTTTCTCGATGTTTATTATACCGCTTGTATTGTGAGAGGTGCAGATGAATGATGAAAAATAAAATGACTGCTGACCATGGCAACGAAACGAACGTCGCGCAAGCTGTGGAACCCCTTGAGACACCTCGACGCTTGGAGACGAACTAAAGTCGATTACCCCAAAGCACATGGTATCATCTTTTCACAGTCTGAACCTCCTTCGGATGTATGAGATGTACATTTCACACATACACGATCGTGTTCGATTACGTTTGGAGTAGTTATTATTGAAACAAAAAGTGAAATCAAAAGAGCAAACTGCCTCTGCTACAAATATCTATCAGTTGGATTAAAGAAGTTACATCCTGAAATCTAAACCTGGACAAGAACTCCTAATATTCCTCTTCAAATAAAAACAGCAATTGTTTGAATAAAAACATGTGATAAAGCGAAAAAAAAAATATAATTTTGCGTGGCTTTCGATCAAAATGGGCAAAATAGTCAGAATCAAAAACGTGCAAACGTGTTTAACAATCACATCAGATAGTAGTAGTTATGTATTGCATAAAAATATGAACAAGATCAAGGAAAATTATGAAAATTTTGGGATTATTACAGTAATACCTCGATATAACGTAACTCGATTTTTATTTTCGTTACGTTATATCGAGGTTACGTTATATCGAAGCAAAAAAATTTTTTTCTGAATTTTGTTCATCATGTATTGTTTGGTGAGAAAATGGGTCTTAAATTGATGTTATTGAACTAGCAGGCATTTTCAGATTATCTCACATATTTTTTTAAAATATTTTTCCGTATGAAATTTTCTTATACTTTTCTTTTTGTTTTATTTTTTACTTTTACCTTTTTATTTCAGTATTCCCTAATGAAATGTAATCAGGAAAAAACTTTGGAGGAATCCTTGAACACTCGGAGAAACTATACAATAAATTTATAAATGAGATCTTTCAGAAATCTTTAAAAATGTTAATGTTGAGCAATCCATGAACATTTCTAGCAAGCAGTTATGGAATTTCAAGAATTTTGTTATGAGGAACTCGTGGTAAAACGCTTAAAGCAAATCTCTTTGTAATTTCTGGACAGAATTTTAGAATGAATGTCCCAAGAATTCTTTGAAAAATGTTTTTTTTTAATTCATAAAGAAATCACTAGAAAACTGTCAAAAACAAGAACTATCTTCGAGTAATTTTTCATGCGAAAGTTTCTGAACGAATACGTTGTGAATTTTCGGTAGTATTTTAGGAGAGATTTCTTGAGGATCTCCGGAGGAGGATGTTCAGTTTTTGGAATCCCTGAATATATTTTTGTAATAAAAAAATCCATAGAAAAATTTCTAGACTAATCGTCTTCAAGAATTACTTGAACAACCCAGTGAAATCATTGGAATCTTTCTTTAGAAATTCGTGTTGGAATCAATGAAAGATTTCATTTCACAAGAATCCTTGAAGAACCTAAAGTAGTATATAGAATGGTTTCTGCATAAATATTTGTAAAAAGTTCTGCAGAAAATCATAATTAAATTGGTGGAGAAATGTCAAGAAAATTGTTCTTCAGGTTTTTGGACGAATACCTGTACGGTTTTTTAAATAATTTGTAGAGCATTCTAAGAATTATAACTGGATTGTTCTTTAAAAAGGCCGCTGGAAGAATTCATGAAAAAATGCTGAAATAATTTATAAATTTCGAGACTCCGGAAAAGTATAAGGTATCATATGTAGAATTGTTTGTAGAATGCATAGTTGAATCCACTTTGTATCCTGGAGAAATAACATGAATAACATGAATATCTGGAGGGTCAACTTGTAGAATTTCTGCAATATCGCTGTCGAAATTATTTTAAGAATAGGTTTGAATACCAGGACAGTTTAAGATAAACCCATGGAGCAATTATTGTCGGAATATCTGGAGGCATCATCAGAATCCGTCGAGAAATTTCGATATCGATTTATGACTGTATTCAGCAAAGGACTGGCACGACTGTCTATATAAATAAAAATGGAGTGGTGTTTGTATGTCACGAAATGGCTCGAGAGCGGGTCATCGGATTGACGCAAGTTTTTCACTGTTGCCCTCCACAAGAGATGCGACGTGTTCGTGCGAGGAAAAAGTTCCGAAAAGTCTCTGGAATAATGGGGAAAACGGGAGAAGACTAAGGTATCATTTTGTATAGGGGATTTCTTGACATTTTCCATCAGCCTACTTGATGGCAAGACAAAGTTTGCCGGGACCACTAGTCCTGCATAAATTCCGGCTCTTCCTCACATCGATTTTGGTACTTCACGTTTTGGTACCCACTTTCTGGTCGGTTTGCCCTAACGTGCTCTTGATTTTTGAGTATACGTCTCATGTGCTGCTAATGCTAGTTTCTGGCAATTAAATATATTGCGTTGAATCGTCGTATTTGATGACGCTTTTCCTTTTTTCAACATTTTTTTTTTAATGTTTTACGCATCAGTGAGGTATCATTGATGTCTCTTATCCAAAAAATCATATGTTTTGTCAGTCCCAAAAGAATCAAAACAAAGACATTGGACCCAATGTTGAATCAATGTTGGGTAGCTAATTATAGGCTCATTTCACCCCCCTGGTATTCAGTGATAGTAAACGCACAGACAAACATACGTCACACTCTTACCGTTGTCTATCGACCACCTTTTCAACGGTCGATTCAAATATATTGTAGGTGGTCAGTCCACCACGGGCAGCGCTCGCATAGTTTTTGTTCGTGTTTGACGTTTACACACTACCGCCATCTGTTGGTCTACCGGCCAAATACATCAATTTTAGCATTGGGCGTACATGCTCTCTCGACTATGATTTTGATCGCTACTTGTTATAAGTGTTACGTCTGTTTGTCTGTGGTAAATGCTTAAATTGCTTTGATTTAGTATTGGTTGGTGTTTGAATCTTGAAAAATGTTTATAGCAGTTCATAAACCATGTTTTTGATAAAAATTGTAAAAATAAATGGGGTCAAAAAAAAGTTACGTTATATCGAGGTAAAAATTACGTTATATCGAGTTACGTTATGAAGAGGTTACGTTATATCGAGGTTACGTTATATCGAGGTATTACTGTATATGATTACTATGTTATATTACATAATGTCATTCTTAAGCGAGGATATGCGACAATAATATGAATAAGCTCAAAATATAACAGAATAATGCAAAATAAAGTACTTACAGAAGTCTATCACCAATAGATTCCTCGTGATTTTTACATGACAATAGGTTTATGATAACGTATTGAACCAGCAGCTTCTAAAAGTTGCGATGTCCATTGTGCAATCGATAAATGTTGCCTTCTGTCCAATTTGCGACTTTAGTTGATCATGAGGTGAAGATTCGATAACCTTTCATCTCATTTTTCACACTCTTCGATGACCATAATCGTCAACACCGTGCAATTCAGCCGACAGTCCATGTGCTCGGATTACACAATGTTTCCAATAATCACAGCACGGAGATGCTCAAGTCCTGCCTGAGTCGACCAAATTCGATTGGCAGAGCTGATGATGGCAATTTGTTATGCGGTCGATATCGATTCATCGGTTGATTCCGCCCCATAACGTCACATCGGCAAACGCAGCTTTGGCAGAGCACACTTCGACTCCGAAAGTGAATAATTGCATTTTGAGTTTTAATTACTGGTAAGCAGCGAGAAACCATTTTACGTCACCCGCAAACTAATGAGACAGAAACAATCGCTTGGGGGATGAATGTGGATGGGACTCGATGTGCTTGGAGGCGATGCAAAGTCTTAAGTGCTCCTCGGTCGGATTTATTTGCATTGCATCACCTAATGGGGTGTTGTTGGTCGACAACTTCCCTGACCGCAAGTTTGTCGATTCGAAATCATCAGCTCAGCAAAACGCAATCCAGGAGTAGTGGTGCTCAACGAGATGACCCGATCGAGATTGTCAACCGCGCTCGATGCAAATCACTGGATGCACTTCGAAGTGATCGTAAAATTTAAATTGGTCTATAAAACTAACTCTGTAGCCGAGCATTGCAGGTTTCATCAGAGTGTTCGCTCCGTCAATGCGCATTTCCCTTAGCGTGAGAATCGCTCATTTTACGGATTCGTGTCGATTGGGATCAGTTCTGCGTGGCTTACTTACATTGTTGGGTACTGTTAGTCGGAGTATCCACAGAGTCATAAAACAAATCGCCACTATCTTGCATTTTAGCATTGGTAATTCCTGTGATATGGCGGTGGTCACTGACTGGATAATTGTGAGACCGACGTTTAGTAGGAGATTTTTTATATGGCACTGAATTAGAAAGTATTTCATTTGAAGCTCTTAAAGAGTATTTTAACAGAATTGAAGTAAAATTGAGCCATTGGTATTTTCTGTCCCAATATCTTTTGACTAGTCGAGAATTTTATGATAGTAGGATGAGAGAATTTCAAAATTTTTTGTAAAAGATACAACTCCATTGGACTTGGATTTAAAAATCGATTCTAATTTTTGTTCATAAATCTAGCAAGCGCTCCAGCTAGATGATACTGTGAATAACCCCAACTCAACAACCGCTCTCGCAACAGCCTTCCTTCAATCTAACGGTCTCAACTGCCTGCGCCAACAGCGATCGAAACCCGACTTGCATCGACCTTGAAACATTAACCGTCCCGCAGTCGTCCGTTCCTTCATCTCCTCCCGTTCTCCAGGGTGCACCACCATATTCCTTTTCGACTATGCAGCTCCACATAAACCGCAGTAACTAGTTCTCCGAGATCTTGCCATCAAACAGATGACGAAGACGACGACGACGACGGCCATCCGTCCCGTACCACAAGAGGAAAGACGAGACAATCATGGGAAAGCCCAAAAATGGAGATGCGAGAGAAAAGAATCACTTTATTATCTCTTAATTGCATCGCGTGTTACTCGCCGTACTCGTAGAGGTGGATGGATCATATATAGAGCTTGGTAGATGTTGTCTTAACCCTACTGGCGGTTGTAGAACTCTCGCTTTGGCTACGACGAGACATGGTCGTGATATGAATAAGGTTTGATGGTATTCACCTACGGTTGGTTGTGACTTTCTTCATAATTGTTGAAACTAGTATAAACTGAGCTCACCAATTTGATTATGATTTTGTTGATAGAATCTAAAATCAATTTTCAGGCATATTCAGTGCTTGGCAACGAAAAATTGTTGATACCTAAAAAATGGTGAGCTCGTTCCATTAAAATTAATTTTTTGAAACTTATTTTGTGTCAGTTTTACACAAAACTCCTTTGCACTCCGCCCAATAGTTTTAAGAAAACCTAATACCTTTCCGAGGATCAAAACCATACAAGTTGATCCAGACGGACGGGTTATTGCTACAGTTATGTTTTGATAATGATACAGAATCTACACCGTCGTCGTCGTCGCCTTTCTCCCTCTCATACACGCATCCACAACCACATGGATCACTCGCAGCGAGAGAGCGGATGGAAGACAATGAATGCCTCTCGGCCTCGTACGAACAGCGGCCAAATCTAGTTCTGCGCCGAGAAGAGAGCCAACCCATCTGCGGAACTAGCCGTGGATGATTTATAGGTTAGGTTCGCTAGTGGGGAGATGCTGCAAATGGCGAAAAAAGGCAAGATCAACTTCTGCACATAGGACTGCCCTTTCTCCGCGCGAGACGACTTGGACCAAGACCAGCATCCCGGCATCGTTAACTGTTGGTTTATTTTATTGAATTGTAAATGTAATAAATTCCAACCATTATTGATTAATTGAGCGGATTGGCCGGCACTCGGGATGTTGGAACGGTTTCTAACGGCCGTTGCCTGTGGTAGGCCGCCATATTTCATCGAACGTGTGTAGAGGTACATCACCGACCGCGATCGCGACGAGTGGACTGACAGCCGAAGCGCAAATGTCATTCAATGCCTTACTGCTCTCTTGGACGAGCGCGCGCGCCCGCGGATTAACGGTTTCCAATCCATCATCCAATGGTTCAGACGGATGGACATTGATGGTCGTCATCGTTGTCGTCGAGGAGAATATTATTAGTTCACGATGTTGACCGTGCAAACGTTCGAGGGGACTCTACAGCACGCGGAATAAAATATGATCGATTTATTGGTGTTTGGACGTTGCTCTCGTTATCCTCAGGCGTGAGTGGCAAACTGTTTTCAGACCTATGTAGGCGTTTGCAGATCCACGAATAAGAAAACTAATTTTCAAAAACTAGGTCCATCCCAGTAACTCAAGTAAGAATTAGAATTGAGTAAGAGTCATTGAAGAATTTGATTGATATAGAATCTGATCTGGGAATTTTCAAAAAAATATTTCATTTATGTTGGAAAGCAGGCTCCGTTTCAGTTGGGACGTAACGCCAACAGAAATTTTCATTTGGTATAATTATATATTCTAACAAAAGATTTAAATTTACTTGGAAATAAATATTTTGTCCGTTTTTGTTTTGTTAAATGCCGTTTATGGCAATTATAAGGTACCATTTACATTTTTACTTTCCTTTGACCTTTTGCATTGACGGTAAGTGCAGATTGACCTACAAATGTCAAAGAGCACCGCCTAAACCCAAGGAAAACGTTCAAAGCAGCAAACAATTTATCATACCTCTGTTTACCGCTGCACCAGCACAATCAACAACCGGTAATAACTCTATTAGTCACCTCGCATTAGGTAATGAGAGATGTGGTGCTAGCCAGTGGCAAGCGCCTTCCGGATTCCGTAATTACTCACCCAAGCGCTCCGCCGGAATTAATCCTCAGCTGAACGGCTTACTGCACGTGCCACTGTTCGTTCGCCGGCAGCGAAAATGTTTAGTTGTTAGTAGCAACAACCAACGGTCTCTGAAAGTGACCTGTTAGGGGCAACAAAACAATCCGCAATTGCCCAACGACTACAAACTAGATACGATCATCTGTGGTTGGACCCGCCGGGAATGATATCCTCCCCTAATGAGCTTCTATCTGTCAATATGCGAGGCTATTGACTTCCTCCTGGTGTATTAGCATTTCAGACCCCTGGAGAGATAAACGGAAATTTCTTACCTTGCAGCTGATAGCGACTCAGTGAAGCAACGAACGGAAACACCACTCACTTGCTACCGTTGGAAAGTTGCAGGCGCAGTTTGCATCGTTGATAAGATGTACTATCGGGTCGATGACTGTCGCTTGAATTGTTTGGTTCATTGTGAAGTGGTCCGAATTAAGAACAAGTATACAGAAAAACTGTATGCAAGTTAATAATTCGATCGGTTGAAACCTTTAGAAGAATTTATGTGGTCATGGAAAGAACGACTCCTACCTTCAATATAGCTAAAGATATTCTAGAGCAGTGTTTCCCAAACTTTTTTGACTTTCGCCCCCTTGAGACCAATATTTTTTGGAATCGCCCCCCTGATATGAAATTTAAACATTTGTATTGAGCGTTAAACTTACGTTGAAGTATTTTGAGTGATACTTTTTAAGCTGTTCTGTAAATAGTCCAACTTATATTCAAAACATAAAAAAAATCAGTAATCCCAGACTTTTCATCTCTTTATTCACGTATATGATATTCAGTGATTTTATCATTGGAACCCGATTTTTGTCCACCAAAATCACATAAATTTGTTTATGATATGATTTGTACTATAAAACTGATACTGTTAACAAAATATCAAAATTACAGTCGACTCTCCACATCTCGATGTTCTACATCTCGATATCTCTCCCTATGTCGATGATTTCATAAGTCCCTTCAATCTGCATACATTTTCACTCTCCATATCTCGATATGTTTCTGTTGATTTTTCGTTCTCAATTTTCTCTCCGTATGTCGATATGACCAATATCGAAAGTTACTAGACCAAAGTTTTGGGATTCAAAACAAATTTGGAGCGCAAAATGACGTTTGTTTGTGTATTACTTTCTTGGCAACGGAGTGTTTTTCAATCTAGTATTCATCAAAAATGTGTTCTTTGTCTCGATCTCTCCCTATCTCGATGGCCCCTTCGATATCGAGATGTGGAGAGGCGACTGTAGTATTTTGACAAATTAAGCTGCCTCATTCTAAAAATCCCCTAACAAAGTTGAAGACTTTTACTTTACTTTGGACTTGGAAATAAATTTCAAACATCACCATAAGATCTTACATATTTTCTGCTTTCAAAATGCATGCAATATTATTTTTGGTAAAAAATATTCAGGTCTCAATGACAATCGTCAAACTTGTCAATCATAATTTAAAAACTAGCGCGTTTAGAGGTAAACAACTGAAGAAATAGTTAGGTGTCAAGTAAATTCTTACTCAGATGTATATGCTATCATTAAAATATTACTGTCTCTTACAAACTATTATTTATCAATGAATCTATTTTTGTTTTTCAATTGCTCTCACTTTCGCCCCCTTTCTAGCATTTTCGCCCCCCAAATTCAGTTTTACAAATTTTCGCCCCCTTGGACCTGAAAATCGCCCCCAGGGGGGCGAATTCGCCCACTTTGGGAATCACTGTTCTAGAGCATATCAGTCCTGAACTTAAGAACTTTCGGGAATTTTAGATGGAGGAGCGTTATCAACATTTTTTTTTAAAGAACTTTACGTTTTGAACACATTCAAGATTTAAAGATTTTTCAGAGTTCCTTGGAGTATCCTAGAGCATCTCCAGCGTTTCTTCAGAATTTCTCAGGGTTTCAATGCGTTACCCGAAGGCTTCTCGGGGCATCTCAAGAGGTATTCGAAATTCCCAGGATAAGGTTTAGATTTTGGGATTTGCAAGAAGTTTTCGAGAGTTTCTCCAGGTTCTTTTCTATTAAGTAGTTTTTCTAGGAAGTTTTCAGGTATTGTATAGATTCCTGAACGATTAAAATAATTTTCAACCGATTCTATGTTCATTAGAAGGACCTTTCAAAGTTCAAATTTATTTTCAGGGGTTCTAAACAGGGTTGCTTACGGGACTCCAGAGTTTCCCAGGGTTTCTTTAAGAAATCCTGGTGTATCATAAAAAAATTGCAAGATGATTCCAAGAGTTCTCAAGGGATTATATATGATTCCCAAGGGAATCCTAGATGCTTCCAGCGATTTCTTCATGATTCTCAAGAGGTTTCTTGTGCATTAATAGGATATCTTAGTGGTTCCGATTGGCAAATCTGGTTTTCAAGTGTTTTACAATACGTTGAGAATCCCTGTGCACCTCTGGAAATCCCATGAGAATCGTCAGGGATGGGGCCAATATGCGTACGTTCCAAAAAATCTTAAGAATCACATGGAAACCGTTAGGAAACCCCTGAGAAAATCTGGAACCATTTAAGAACTTGGAACTTTCAAATACATCATGGAAATTCCTGAAAACCACCAGAGAAAACTACTTGGGAACACTTCTGTACGCCGTGGAAAATCTAGTATCTTCTTGGGAACCTTTGTTATCCCTCAAAAGCCCGGGACGAGACTTGCGTGCTTCGAATGACTCGTTCTCACAAACTAGCCCACGGAATTACGAACTTTTTGAAACTACACCCCAACCTCTTTTTACGACCGTTATCGGGGGGTCGTAAAAAGAATCGGTCGTAAAAAAATCAGGGTTATAATTATGTTTTTGAAAAATGCAACGTCAAGATGTGGAAATACTGATTCGAGATATTCGGCAAAGTTGAAGTATGGGTTGAGAACTTTCCAAAGTTTTCATATTTTGGTAATAGATGGCAACACTGCTCGATTGTTATCAATAGAGCCAATTTTATGGGGGTATGATATGCAAATACCATTTTTTTTTAAGATAACGATACCGAATGTTCACCAAAGTTGAAGGAAGTGTTGCGTGTCATACAATCGGCTGAATCACAAATGTTCATGTGACTGGCAACACTGTTTAAGAAGAATAAAGAAAAGATCAAAGCCCTCAAACTTGAGCGGAATAGAAAATAGAATGCTTAGCAAAATAGCAATACTCTTCAACTGTAATCCAGTTTTTCATAAAGGGTTCATAATTTTGTCGTAGCTGGTCACACTGCTTGAATAAAATTGCGCCACAGACAGTACAAGTGTGCATGCAACTTTTGTTTTGTGGATATCTCAGGATCCTGACCACTTAGAAATATGGCGTCTTTGGCCATGTTGTTCAGTAGTTCAAGGACTATCATTATTCTAGCCAATAGATTCGAGATTTTACCACCAGGCGGTGCTAGTGAGCATAGAAATTTTGTTTTGCGGATAGCTCAGGATCTTTACCACTTAGAAAGATGGCGTCTTCAGCAAAGTTGTTCAGTAGCTCAAGGACTATCATTAGGATCCTAAGATAACCGCAAATCAATTGTTTCATGCTCACTAGCGCCGCCTGGAGGCAAACTTTTGAATCTCATAGCTTTTATAATGATAGTGATTGAACTACTGAACAATTTTGCCGAAGACGCCATCTTTTAAAGTGGTCAGGATCCTGAGGTATCCGCAAAACAAAATTTCGATGCTCACTAGCGCCACCTAGTGGCAGCATTTCGCAATTCAATGACCACCATATGTTAGCCCTTGAACTATTTTGCTGAACATTATGACCTTCTATTTTGAATACTTTTTAAGATATTGATCATTTATAAAAACGGTCGTTAATCTGAATTTCGGTCGTAAAAAAGTGGTCGTAAAAACAACCGTCGGTAAAAGAACGGTCATAAAAAGAGGTTGGAGTGTACTTCAAGGGAAAGAGGGGAACTAAAAGATGCCCGGAGTGGTTCCTTGACCCTTCCCCTTTTTCTAGGGGGCGGATGAAGGTGTGGCATGATGCATTATTTCAATTAATCTTGATTTTATGATCATGCCAACAATAAAAGATCATATTTTTCCAAAGGCAAATCATTTTGAACTTGAAATGCTTTCCTTATGTTATCAAAAAAAGATACATTTTGGCCTTCCAGAGGCCCTTGAACAGGTTTTGGATGTCCTGGAAACTTGGTCTTGGGTGTTGGTCCAGGGTGCCCAGGAACCCTGATAGAGGAGGACGGAATCTCCAAGAAGGTGACTACTTTTAGAGTAATTCCGAAACCTTCTTTGCGACACATCAAACTTAATGATTTCGCAAAACAAGTTACTTCTTTGCGACACACCAAACTGCATGGCTATGTAAAACAAGATCAATAGAAAACATTCAAATGGCTTCTGGTAACATTGGCCATCCACTGGTATATTTCTGGGATGTGATGTCGCCAGGGAAGTGGCCACTTAGAGAATAACTCTGAAGTTTTTGTGACACATCAAACTTCATGATTTTGCTGAACAAGTCAAAAGAAAAAATATCAATTATTTCTGGCGACACTGGCCACCTATTAGCTTATACTTGTTTTCAAAATCATGAAGTTATATATGTTGCAAGCAAGGCTTCAGATTTATTATAAAAGTGGCCACTTCCCTGTTCAAGCAGAAATAAAATATTTGATTACACTCAACAGTTATTTCACTTTGAACTGTGACTTTCATAGTTTTAAGGTATTTTTTTTTGTGTGATCAAAATTTTCTTTTTTATTGCTTAAACATGTTCACTGAACTGCTTTAAATAAATTGATCTTGGAAAAACCTTAATTAAACGCTTTAAATTTCCATTAACAGGCAAACAGTTTCATGAAATATTGTTGTTCGTAGTTTCTTAGATAATACAAATTTTGAGTGTATTCAAAATTTATATTTGTACTCAATAAGTTTCACTTGACTTCAACAATCAATATAATTTTAATACAAAAACTTAGATTAGATTTCGATTAAAAGGCATCAAATTTGAAAAATTGATTTTTTTATTCTATTTAGGTATAACTATTTATGAGAGCAATCAAAAGTTATATTCTAAACTTAATATCACTTCTATTAGTACATATATAACGTAAAAAAGGTCATCGCTTTGAAATATGATTTACAGGAAAATGAGCCCATGATGCAGGGTTTTTCTTAGTTTCTTATGTGAAATAAATTTTGAGTGTAATCAAAACTTCCCTTACTTCTTGAACATATTTATTTAACTTCTACAATCTATTTGAAGTTAAAAAATATTATTGTTATGATTATTTCTCAACAATCATGAATGAATGTTGGACTAGGTTTCACGTAGTTAACATGTCATCGCTTTGAATTTTGATTTTCAGGCAAACATGCTCATTAGATAGGGTTTCTCGTACACGCAGCGAACTGGACTATCAAATTTCATATATTTTGCCTTATGAAAGGTGGAACGATTATTGCAATACAAAACGCTTTATGTATTGTTTTAGCATCATTCCATATCAAGGTGTCAATAGGCGCGTGGTGTACGCTCGGGCCTATCGATCGCAAGGTTCTTGGTTCGATTCCAGGTTGCCGCGAAAACGTTTTTTGTTTTCAAATTCTGGTTTCATAAGGCAAATTAATGAGTTTCAATCCGATTTCTTGTGGCGAATTTTCATAAGGGGTCTATTTGCCTGAGTGTAGTTTCTTAGGTTGAATAAAGTAGAAGTGTTATAAGAAAACGTCTACTTCTTCTCAAACGTGTTCACTCAACTTGTATAAGCAAGTTCATGCCGAAACAATTACATCTTCTTCTTCTTTCTGGCGTAACGTCCCAACTGGAACAGAGCCTGCTTCTCAGCTTAGTGTTCTTATGAGCACTTCCACAGTTATTAACTGAGAGCTTTCTGTGCCAATTGACCATTTTTTCATGTGTATATCGTGTGGCAGGTACGAAGATACTCTATGCCCTGGGAAGTCGAGAAAATTTCCTTTACGAAAAGATCCTCGACTGGTAGGATTAGAACCCACGACCCTCAGCTTGGTCATGCTGAAACAATTACATGTTACATGGATTTCAAATTACAGGAAAACATGATTTTTTTGATGAAAAAAGAAAAAATGGAGAAAACTACTTTCAACTAAGACTAGTTTTAATTTTTGACAAATTAAATATTCTACAAACTTTTCATAAACTTAATTTTGAAGAAAATGATGCTTAGAGCTTCAAAGTTGCTTGGAAAATAACAAAGTTATGAAGACTTTACTGAAGGTTATATTTCATAACTTGAAAATTCACCTTCAAGTCGCTTGCGCTACCTCTAAATCTTAGTATATTTGACCCAAAATTTGAGGTTTCACTTTTTATGTGATTTGAATTCAGAAGAGCACTCGAATTTTCGGTTGGAAGAAATTTTGAAAATAAGCCGCACCCTAATAACGATAATGAAAAATGGTAATGAGGGAATAAGAATTAGAGAATAAAAATGAGAATGGAAGAGAAGAAGTGGATGCAGAGAATTATAATGCGAGCGAAAAATTAAATAATGCAAAAAGGAGAACGATAACAAGTGAATGAGAGAATGGATGTAATACAGTGAAGATGAGATTATAGTATGAGTGAAAAAGAATATGCAAATAAAAATAAGATTTGAAGAAAGAAAATGATAAAAGAGAGTTTGATATTAAAAGTAGAGAGTGATATTGAAAAAATAAAATTGAAAGGTAGATGAAGGATTGATGGTGACAGAAAAAGTATGATATAATAATACAACTATTCCATGAAAAACCGATCTTGTGGGACACCGAATTCCGTGAAAATTTGCTATTTTGTTCCTTATCCGAAATAAGGATACACGTGTTTTTGGATTTTTTGATTAGGGTGACCATTTCTAAAATAGAATGACCAAAAAAAATCGCCACTTTGCAAAAAAAAAAAAAAATAATTATAACTTTTGAACCGCTTGACCGATTTACAATTTTCTTGAACGAAATGAAAGCTAAAGATTTTGACTTTTCAAGAAAAATATAAAATTTCCGTAATTCGGGGTGTAGTTGATCAGTGGGGAGAAGTTGATCATTCACATACCCGCATGTATAAACTGTCAATAGAGCTATATTTCGATTTCAATTAGCACAATTTCTGTGATGTCGCATAACCTAACAGCTGCTGATGTTCCTAAATTCAATTTGACATTGAAGATAATTATACCATGGAAAAACAGATTTTTTAGGAAATGTTTGATGAACTATTGGAGGATTCTTCTCCAAACAATCGATAATTGTCAAGGTTATATGAAGCCACCATTAAAATTAACTGTTTCATACATTCCAGATATGTTCTGTGAATCCAGTTTCGAATTAGCATTGTGGATAATCATTTTCGGAGAAAAAAATGTATATTTTGTGAGCGAGTTGCAAATTTCAAAGAAAATTGCATACCTTTAGGCGTTTATTGTGGTGTATTCTGAAATTCTTAACATTCAATTCTAAAACTGACCGATATATCAACAAGTCGTAAGATTTTTGAGACTTGATTCATATTCAGTGACCACAAATTTAGTGTAAATCATATTTTTTTATTTTAGGAAACCTATCACAATAATTGATCAACTTCAACCCGGAATAAAAAACTAGAATTTTGAATTTCTAAATATTTGTTTGTTATTACGAGAACATTTCGTCAAAATTCCGTTTGTATAATTCGATAAACATCCAACCAGTACAGGTTTTAAAAATATTTGGATGACATTACACGCATCCTACTAAGAGTTACAGAGCAGAATCGCTCAAAAGTGATCAACTTCCCCCCATTTTACGGTATACAAAAATAGGTTTTTCACATGAAAAAAAAAAAATATCCGGTTTTTCGTGTTTTGAAGGCTTCGAGACTAAAGGGACTATTGTTGTTCTCATTTTTTCTTGAAAGTTCGAAACATTTTACGTCAAATTTTCAGCTATTTGTGTTTTTGAGATATATTTTTTTGAAAATAAAAAATCAGTCATTTTTTATCGGCACGCACTGTAGGTCTCAGCGCATTAGATTTTCATTAAAAAAAAAAAATCATAGCTTTTGAACAGCTCAACCGATTCCCAATCTCTTTTTTATGGAATGAAAGCTTAGGATTTCAACTTTTCAGAAAAAATATAAAACCGTGTAAAAATTTTGTACATGAAAACATATAAAAATTTTTATATTTTTTTTCATGTTCAAATTTTTTTTTTCATAGAAAAAAATATATTCTGAAAAATGAAATGATCAAAAATTATGAATATTTTTTTTTTTTGAAAAGTCGCGATTTTTCTGGTCATCCTATTTTGGAAATGGTCACCCTCATCAAAAAATCCAAAAACACTTGTATCCTTGTTTCGGATGAGGAACAAAATAGCAAATTTTTACGGAATCCGGTGACCCACTAGATCGGTTTTTCATGGAATGGCTGAATAATAAGAGTGGTAAGAGAATGAGAGTATCAGAAAGAGAATATGATGATGAAAATGGGAGAATGAAAATGAGGAAAATTAAAAGAGAGTATAAAAATGAATTAAAGAAATCGTATGGATATGAGCGAAACCAAAAAAGGGTTTAAATGGATAAAAAAAAGCAAGTGTTCTCCTACTGGAATCGAGGATCTTTGAAATAAATTCAATTATTTTCACTAATAGGTTGTGTACTATGAACTTTTGAAGAGTTATGGAAATTTGGTAATTTTAGGGTAAAGGTTTCGAAATTATTAATTGCAACTTTCGATTGATATATTGTCTTTGAATAAAATGTTGACCGATGAAGCACTTTTGAAAACCCTTCAGTATGGGCTCACACGCCATTAGGCATTAATGAGCCGAATTTTGAAACTAAATGAAATGTGAAATCAAAAATAGTAACGTTTTGAAATAAAGCGAACTGTGAAATTAAAAAGTGCCACATTGATCATATACCCATGAAAAGGACAATCATCTGGATTCACTTGATTCAATATATGAGAATGGATTTTGATACTTCAAACAATCTTAACCAACTTGCATCAATTCCTAACTTACCTAAGACTGCACTGAAAACCGCTTGTAAATCTGCACGACCAAATCAGGCCACCCATCACCCACCGTTACACCGAGATATATCATGCAAAGACTCGTCTCTGTTGCTGGTACTACCACTGCTGGGAAAAAAAGTCCATCTCGCCGAACGTGCCAGTAATTCATGATTCATTCAAAATCATAACATTGAATTTTTATTAGCTCCCATTTCGCAATCCAACATCGCATCGTCAGCACCATCTCCTCAACGGGGCCTAACCGAAGATTATGAGGAGCAGCAGCCTCACATATGGGAGCTAATGGGCAGACAGCAGAAGGGCGCGATCACCTATGGCAATCAAATAAGCAAGAATTTAAAGAAGGGGAACAGTCTGTGTTTTAGCAAACAGAAGTCAATAGAACCATTAGACATCGTTTGAATATTTTTTAATAAAAATATAATATTAAAAATAGCACAAATTTAGCAATACGAAATCTAAAATTTTTGATAAAAATATTAAATTAGTATTTATAAATTTAGGATTTAAATAACCTAAAAACTTCTAATAAAATTGAAACTTAGCACTTCAAATTTCGTAAAACGCAAATGAAAACTTAAAGATTAGCGCTTAAAAATTGTAGAAGTTGATTGCTAATAATATTATTTTAAGTGCTATTTATTGTTTTTCCTTGTAAAAAGTTCAATATTCTAGTGCTTATTTTCAGTTTTTTTAATATTCTATTTTTAAATGTTAGTTCCTGACTTTTTATTCCTCTTTTTTTGCGATTCATTCGGCGTATAACATGTTCTTTATTGCTTTTTGGAATTTTAAATTGCTTTCACCCAATTATTGCTTCTTTGGAATCATTTTTAAGCTGTTTTTGAAAAAAACTTTCGATGATAATCCTTTTCCTAGGCCATGACATTTCTCCCATAACCAACTGTTTTGTATTTGGCGCACCACATGAAACACGACTCACACACGAGAAGATGATTGTGGTTGAACCCTTTCGATGCGTCGTCGTAATTTATTCTTCAATCGAGGCTACATATCGCTCGCGAGCTAGGCTACTACTGTCTCGTATTTATTTGTTTATGCAAAAATTAAGCATCATAAATGCGAACATTTTCATAACGTGCCCATCGACCCGCATGGCATGGCGTCGGTTTTCGATGAGAGAAGTTGGGGTATTCCGCTTTTAGCTGAAGGATTGTTGCGAAACAGAAAATAATGTATGGTAGGCTGGATTGCGAAGTTTGATGGCTGATCCGATAATGTCTAGGTGAACATCCGGGGTGGAAGAACGGTGCCAATTGAAAGTTACGTACATTGTTGTGAGAAGGGAATCTGCACAATTTATCAGAAATTGAATGGATCAAATTTCAATGGATCATCAAATTTTGCGGCGTGAGATTTATTTCAATTAGTTGACCACCACGAGAATTTTCGAGGACTAGAGATGATGACGACACTCTTTGACCTGTTTATTCTGTCTTGCAATATTATAATGCAAATTATGTGACTAGATGGTTATATTCCATGACTGTTGTAGTGCTCTTCAAAATGGAAAATTTTAAAGTACATTTTGGTAAAAATAAATTTGTTTAAAAAATCAAAAATTGCAATGAAACGAGCTCACCAAATTGAAACTGTTATACTATAGTCAATTCTGGAAAAAGATGATTCCAAGTCAAAAAAGAAACATTGTGAGTACAAGAAATTATGTAAGAAATTTGAAAGCAAAGGAAAGTTCTGCAATAAATTGTAAATAGAATAAAACGAGCTCACCAAATTATAACTGTCATACTAAAAATTATAAGTATGATGGCTGGTTTCAAGTCTAAATAGTGTGGAAGAATCCTTTCGGATTAGATGATTCAGTAACTTTAAAAATTTGACTCTTAGTTGATATCTAGAGTAGTGGAAGATTATTCGAATTCAAGGTTTCTTCCATTTTTCCACTGTCTGTAAGTCTATAGATGACCGTTGCGATTCCACTGTTTCTGAGTTCGTGCCAAAATGCAGAAACATCCCGCAAGCAACTGGGCATCCTCGACCGGGAGCTGAAATCGAGAGAGAAACCGCTGCCGCTTGTCCCAGAATCCCGAATCATCGATTTCCCATTAAGGAAGAATGTGAATCGTGTTGTGGTAGTTTTTTTTTGTTTTGCGGTTCGACTCATCATCCATCCAGCGGCGGTGGAAGAGAGTGAGATAAGCTCACGCCACCGCCGGATCAGATTCAGGCAGGTTGTCCGACGAAAGACCCAGAGCGGCATAGATCAAAGTGTCGGCATTCGGACGGAATGGGGTTTTGGCTCCCGGATGGCTGGTGAGGACCTGGCCGAAGAGTGTGAATCTAATTGGTACGGAGCTCCCGGGAGTGAGAAAGCGTGTTTGATTTTTATTAGCTGAACGTTCTGTTTTCCACGAGTGGAGAGTGTGGTGGAGATTTACGCAATTGGAAAGGCTTTATCGCGCCATAAATGGGATAAATATTGATCGACGGAACAGGTTATTTCTAGGGGGTATTTGGAGTGGAATTATCCGAGAGAATAAATTTTGATAATTCATGAGGCGTAATGGATTTAACCTATGTAGAACTGGGAAAATCATCGTTAGATTTTAGTACAAAAGAAGCGAAAAATATCAGCATTGAATAATTGGATCTTAACCATCATTTATGACAAATTGCTTCAATCAAGACCATTGCCTTTTGTCTCTTAAAAAAGTAATCAGCATTTGATCATAATTAACCTTAAGGAATTATAGTAAAAATCAGACTGCTCTGATCGTAGAAAGTTCTAATGACATTTTTGATTCTATGTTGGGTTTAAATCAGTTGTAAAACATAGATAAAACCTGTTATGTTACTTGGGAGTAGCGTGAAGTAATTTGAGCGAATCAAACATGAAATTGGTGAGCTCGTTCCATGTTAACTTTTAGCTTCGAATATTTTTGATGAGTACAACAGCACAAATTGATGTCCCCAGAATTCTGAATCTTTCATGCAATAGTTTTCTGGTTCTTCTTTCTGGCGTTACGTTCAACTGAGACAGAGCCTGGCTCTCAGCATAGTATTTTGAAGCACTTCCACAATCAGTAACTGAGAACTTTCTTTGTCAAGCTGCAAATCAGTCCTCACCCTCAACAAAAGATCCGCATTTCCAATCCAGCGTCTTATCGAATTGAGACGTTACGTGACACAGCTTCGCCCCATAAATCCCAGCCCCAAATACCCTCCAATCAACCCAAAAAAACCGCAGTTCCACGGCGACTTCGTGCGTCACAAACACTGGCACCCACACCCATAACCCATGATAATGAACCCTTTCTTCGTCAGCTGCCCTCGCGATTAAGGCCGCACCCTTTCGTTAAAACGCCACACGCAGACGCCAGCAGCCCAGTCGTCTCCCCGAAATGGCCTAACGAATTAAGCTCACCGAAGTCGTCATCTAACTCGGTATCATTTCTTCGGTGTGCAACAACACACAATCGTCTCCCTCTATTTGGGTTAAGCCGACGAAACACAACAGCGACGGCCTTCATCAGTTGGGTTGGATTCGAACAGCAAAACAGGCACCAAGGGTGTGTTTATGTTATTCAATCGTCACCATTAAATTGGATTAGTGAGACACTTTGCCAGCAGCAGCCAACCCGAGGGGCGATGTGTTTCTGCCTGCCTTAGGTGTCATTTCCTGCTTCTCAATGATGGTTGAGAGCGATGATGACTAAAGTCAGTAGGATGAATCGGTGGAAAAAATGGGCAAACAGATGCTCAAAAAATGTGTGCGGTCTTTGTTACGAAATTTGTAAGGATTTTCGTAGACAAATTTAGTGCTATTTGGCCTATTAGTTACAATACTGGTTCGATTTTTTCGAAATTCTACAGAAATTTTTCGTTTGAATATTGGTTTTGATTGTATTTGGATTTGGATTTGGACTTGGACTTGGACTTGGACTTGGACTTGGACTTGGACTTGGACTTGGACTTGGACTTGGACTTGGACTTGGACTTGGACTTGGACTTGGACTTGAACTTGGACTTGGACTAGGACTTGGACTTGGACTTGGACTTGGACTTGGACTTGGACTTGGACTTGGACTTGGACTTGGACTTGGACTTGGACTTGGACTTGGACTAGGACTTGGACTTGGACTTGGACTTGGACTTGGACTTGGACTTGGACTTGGACTTGGACTTGGACTTGGACTTGGACTTGACTGGACTTGGACTTGGACTTGGACTTGGACTTGGACTTGGACTTGGACTTGGACTTGAACTTGGACTTGGACTAGGACTTGGACTTGGACTTGGACTTGGACTTGGACTTGGACTTGGACTTGGACTTGGACTTGGACTTGGACTTGGACTTGGACTTGGACTTGGACTTGGACTTGACTTGGACTTGGACTTGGACTTGGACTTGGACTTGGACTTGGACTTGGACTTGGACTTGGACTTGGACTTGGACTTGGACTTGGACTTGGACTTGGACTTGGACTTGGACTTGGACTTAAATTTGTATTTGAATTTGTATTTGCGGTTGGATATTACTCAGTGTTCTTTGGCTTTAGCTTGAGCTTTTGTTCTGCCTTTCATTTTCAAATCTGGCTCTAGCTCTGGCCCAAGGTTTGCTTTTGATTCTGATTATAATTTTATCTTTTTTGGCCATGACTTCAGCTCTTGAAGAGGAAGAGACTGACCTCTAGCTCTGCCTCTATATGTTGCGTTTGTTCTTGCTCTGGTTCTGACTCAAAATCTGGCTCTAATTTGGAACTCCAATTTGAACCTCCAATTCGGATTCCAGCTCTTGCTTTGATTGTGGCTTTTGGTGTCGCACTAACTCTATCTTTTAACTATAACCTTGGTTTTTTCTATGGCTCTATATCTGGCATTGGTTTTGCCTTCATTCTAACTGTTGCATTAATTTTAGCTCTAGCTCTAGTTTGTTTGGCTCTGACTCTGGTTTTAGTTCTGGATCTCACTTTGAATAAATTCCAGATCTTACTTTAGCTGTAACTTTGGTTTTTAGCTCTGGCTCAAATTCTAAGTTCTCGCTTTATATTAATTCTGACTTAAGCTCAAGCTTTTGGTCTTGCTCTAACTCGGGCTATAGTTTTTGCACTGACTTCAGGTTTTAGCTTAGTTCTAGCTCTGGTTACGCCTCTGGCTCTGACTTTTGTTCTGGTTATGATTTGATCTCTTGTTCTAACTCTACCTTTGTGTTTTTGTCTAGCTCTAGCTGTGGCTGTGGCTTCTAGTTTTGGCTCTATATAGAGTGTTGGCTTTAGTTCTGGCTCCGATTCTTCTGGCGCTTTCTATAACCTTGGATTTTAGTCTAGCACTAGCTCAAGCTCTTGCTTTACTTGTCCTTTTACCTTGATTTTGCCTATGGTAGAGCTTTAGTCTCTTGCTTTGGACTTTTTTGATCGTTTTGCTCTAGTTTTGGGTCTGGTTTTGCTTCTGGTTCTAGCTGTAGTTTTGACTGAGATTTTGCCTCTGGCTTTCGCATAAATCCAGCGCTAGTTTTAACTCTGGTTTTGATTTTTGCTCCCGCTCCTGTTCTAAGTTCTCGCTTTGTCTTGATTCTGACTTAAGCTCTAGCTTTAGGTTTTGTTATAACTCGGGCTATTATTTTCGCCCTGACTTCAGGTTTTAGCTTAGTTCTGGCTTTGACTCTAGCTCTTGGTATGCCTCTGGCTAACTTTAGCTCTGTTTTTTTTCTGTCTAGCTTTAGCTGTGGCTCTGCCTTCTAGTTCTGGCTCTGTATAGAGTGTTGGCTTTAGTTCTGGCTCTGATTCTTTCTTTCTATGACCATGGATTTTTGTCTAGTGTTAGCTGTAGCTCAAGCTCTTGCTTTACTTGTCTATTTTGCCCTAACTTTTGCCTTGGTTTGGCCTCTGGCTCTAGCTTCGTATTCATTTCAAGAGCTTTAGCTATAGCTCTGATTTGGACTCATCTTCTTCTTCTTCTGTCGGGTGTGGGATCACTGCGTCCATTTTTTAGGACTATTGTGATATACCCTATTACTCTATGTACACAATGTTTTCCAGTAGCAAATGTGCCTCCGGAATACTTTACGCATTTGACTGAACTTTGAACCATCTGCCATTGATGGGCAGAAGTCCTAGGTTGCAGTGTTGTAGTTCCCCCAATCTGGCGTGATCAGCCTAATAAAGCTAACCACCTCCCTGGGGGATGCGTTCCAAATATCAGCTGGCTGTAAGTAGTGCTTGCCAAACATTTTGAACCTACGATGGATGTGTGCACTGCAAGAGCAGAGAAGGTGTTGTGAGGTTTCGTCCGTCTCGTCACAGAAACGGCAATTTGTGTTTTGGACGACACCGATCTTGTATAAGTGGTATCTGCTTGGGCAGTGACCAGTTATTAGACCGATGTATGTTCTGAGATCCCTTTTGTTGAGACCTATAAGTTTTTGTGTTTGTGTCGTGTTTATTGTTACGAACCTTTTGGACTGATTCGCATTGGAAACTGTATTCCAATTTAATTGAATTTGACCGAACAACCAGTTGTTCAATTCCGTGTTTAGTGTAGAGTTTGAAATGCCAAGGAATGGCTCTGGACCAATGAACATATTGGTTGATCCATTCCTTGCTAGCTGATCGGCAATTTCGTTACCCTCTAGACCCGTATGTCCTGGGATCCAATATAGTTTAACTCGATTGCGTTCAGCTAGGGATTTCAGTGCAAGAATGCATTCCCACACAAGTTTTGAGTTGCAAGTGAAAGCCTTCAAAGATTGAAGCGCTGCTTGACTATCAGAGAAAATACATATGGTGGCATGTCTGTAATTTCTTTTCAGACACAGCTGCGCACATTCCTTGATTGCATAGACTTCTGCTTGAAATACTGTAGGCCACTGTCCAAGAGAGACAGAGATTTTGGTTTTCGGTCCGTATACTCCAGACCCTGTCAAATTATTCATTTTTGAACCATCTGTGTAGAATTTAATAGATCCCGGTGAAATGGTGGGTCCACCTCCTTCCCATTCCTCACGAGAAGGAAAGACCACCGTGAATGGCGAGTCATAGTTTACCACTTTTTCCATCCAGTCACTACATTTTTCAACAATAGGATTTATCGAAAATTCGTTTAATATACTGAGGTGACCTGTTAAGTCCCCTGACAGTAGGACTGTTGATCGTTTTAGCCGAAGAGCACTTTTCTCAGCATCCAGCTTTATGAATTGATCCAGCCGGGGCAGATTGAGTATAGCATCTAGGGCAAACGAGGGGGTACTACGAACTGCACCGGTTATGGCAATACAGGCAGTACGTTGAATTTTGTTCAGCTTAGCTCTAGCCGTAGCTTCCTTTGTCTTAGGCCACCAAACAAGGGACGCATAGGTTATTCTAGGCCGAACGATTGTTTTATAGATCCACATGATCATACTGGGTTTTAGACCCCATGTTTTACCACAGGTCTTTGAGCAAACCCAGAGTGAATTGAGACCTTTGTTTATGATTGTTTGAAGATGGGTGTTCCAATTTAGTTTTGCGTCAAGTGTGATGCCAAGATACTTGACCTCATTTGAGTAAACTAATTGTATTTGGTTCAAGAAAAGAGGGTGGAGTTGTACCTTTCGTCTTTTTGTGAACGGTACAATTGTTGTTTTTGAAGGGTTTATTCCTAGTTTCTCTTTTTGACACCAGGAGAGTGTGTGATTGAGAGCAATTTGCATCCTTGATGAAATAACGCTGTCAAATTTGCCTCGTACAATAATGACTACGTCATCTGCGTATCCAACAACTTCAAAACCCCTTCTTTCTAAGCTATCTAGCAGTTCGTCCACCACTAATGACCACAATAAGGGAGATAGTACTCCCCCTTGAGGGCATCCCCTTGTAGCCATTACAGTAATGCGCGAATCACTCAGCTCAGATGAGATCTGTCGATTTGCTAGCATAGCATGTACCCAGGTTGCAATGCATGGGTCGAAGTTTCTCCTCAACATTGCCGAACCTATAGACGAATAAGAAGCGTTATCGAACGCGCCCTCAATATCAAGAAATGCTATAAGAGCGATTTCTTTTGCATCAAAGGTTCTCTCGATCTTGTTCACTAACGTGTGCAGTGCTGAGACCGTTGATTTTCCGCTTTGATAAGCAAATTGGGATTTAGAAAGAGGCATAGTTTTCATAAATTTAGAATCTATATACTCGCATAATACCTTCTCCATGATTTTAAGCATTACCGAGGATAGGCTTATCGGTCGGAATGCTTTAGGGTTGGTTTTGTCCTTTTTTCCTGCTTTTGGAATAAAGACAACTCGAACTTGACGCCAATCATTTGGAATGTGTCCCAGAACTAAACTTGCCTTAAAAATCTCTACCATGTGTGGAATCAGTGTCTCTTCCTCTTTTTGGATAAGCGCTGGGAAGATTCCATCCATTCCAGCAGATTTGAATGGCTCGAAAGATCTCACTGCCCTAACAACCCTATCGCGAGTAAAAGCTTCTTTGGCAACCTTTATTGCGTCCCTTTTTGCTCCTGAGTCCCCTGATAGGAACCCGTGTGGAACTGAGACGTCAAGTCTGGCACCTTCAGCATTTAGACTCGTTTGTGGGATTGAATCAGGAAAGTGAACTCTTAGCATTTCACTCAGTGTTTCACGAGGTTCCACAGTGAGTGAACCGTCAGTCCTTTGAAGACTTCCCAAACCATTGGAGTGATCCTTCGAAAGAGTTTTATGAAGTCGAGCAGCTACGGGAGTTTTCTCAATGCTTTCACACATGAGAACCCATGATTTCCGTTTTGCTCGTCTCATTTCTTTGTTATACTCTGTCAGAGCCTTTCGGTATAGACTCCAATCAGAAGTGCGTTTGGCTCGGTTGAATTCCTTCCGAGCAGTTTTCCTGAGTTTATCAAGGTTGAAGTTCCACCATGGAACATCTCTGTTCGAACTAACTGTTTTGATCGGACAGCTCTCTTGATAAGCATTTAGAATTTTGTTTTTAATAGAATCCGAAGCTGCTTCTAACTGTATAATAGTCTGAATATTCGGCTCTATTATATAGTCTTCAGAACGGAGAATAGCTGAGTAGGTTTCCCAATCAGTTTTCTTGGGATCTTTAAACGACTTTTGAATCATTAGACCCCCTTCCCACTCGAAGACTATATGTTTATGGTCTGACATAGATATTTCATTAGAAACATGCCAGTTTTTTATTTTATCCGAGATGGATTGACTGCATAAAGTCAGATCAAGGACTTCTTGTCGTAAGATGTTTTCAAATGTAGGCTTATCACCGACATTGCATATGTCAATATTTTTGGAGGAAAGAAACTGCAAAAGATGCTCACCTCTGATATTTGTGTTTGTACTTCCCCATACAAGGTGATGAGCATTGGCGTCACAACCGATGACGAAGGGGATGTTGTGTTTTTGACTGTAAGAGACAAGAGCAGCCATCTCTGGAGGAGGAATGTCTTCTGCGTCGCCAGGGAAATACGCCGAAACCATAATGATCTCAGTACTGCCCCTAGCAGTAGAAACCTCCATCCTGACCGCCACGATGTCCCTTTTGATGAATTCTGTAATTGGAAAACATTTAGTATCATTGCGTATTAGAATAGCTGCTCTGGGAGAGAGCTGGCTGTCATCATATACCAACCTACACGAGTTTAGTTGAATACCTTGTATTCGAGTTTTGTTGACCCATGGCTCTTGAATCAGTGCCACGGAAAGGTGTTCTTTTGTGAATCTCCTGCAAAGCACATCTGTTGCGCACTGAGCATGATGGAGATTCACTTGGAGGATTTTAATCATTGCTGAGGCGTTCCGCATTTTCCGGAAGTTTGCCGTCCTTCTTTGGATGTTGCGGATCATCAACTTTTGATTTTGGGGGATGTCTTAGATTTTGGTTTTTGTCCTTTCCCTTACCTAGGCCTGCTGGCTTATCCGCTGTGGTCAATTTTACACTTTTGACATTTCCACTGCCTTTATTGGGAGCCATTGAGGTGACACCGCTTGGGCCAGGAAGTGAGGTCAAATATGCATCTTTTCCATCAGAGGAAGACAAGCTAGCCTGTATGGTGGGAGTTGGTTGTGGGATGCTACTAGAGGCCTCCTCAGATTTCTCTTGGGTCGGCTGTCCAGTTGGATTGTCATTGGAGTTTGGGGTTGTGCTCTTTACTTTCCTCAACTGTATTTCTCCAAAGCGGAAGTTGAGGATGAACTTGGATTGAATGAGTTTTTCCATGGACGGTCCATCTACATTAAAGACCCACACCACATGCTTGTTGTTAGGAGTGAGCCGTTGCATGACACGCCAGTTGTTGGTTATCAGATCGTTCTGACTCTCGATGAGAGCTTTGATACGATCATCGGTGTATTGTGCGCTTTGAGGGAAGAAGGCTCGAATCAGTTCTGGACGTTGAATCTTATCCTCATCCATTGCAACCAACTCAACGCCTTCCAGGGGATTTAATGCAGGTGTTATCTCCTTTACCCATTCCGCAGTCTCCTGATCCTTACAAATAAGAACCATATGGCCAGACTTGTAGATAAGGTTAGAGAACTTGGGCTTCATTGTCGCGTTCCGTTGTTGTTCAACCCGAAGCAGCAGTGCCTCCTGGAGAACGTCCAGCTGAGTCGTTGAAAGTTGGGTCGTGGGGAAGTCTTTTGGGATTATTCCGACTCTCCTGCGACTGGTAATTTCACCGTAGCTTAGACTAGTCTGTTTTTTATCTTCTGGAGGGGGTTTGTTGATCGTCGAGGCTGTTGAGCTGTTGGTTTCCTGTTGCCCAACGCGCTTTCTCGGATTCAGGTGTTGTTTCATCCGTTTCTGCTTATGTTCTTCTTCAGCATTTGTAGACTTGTCAAGGTCCTGCCGAGTGCGTTTCGAAGGAGTTGACACCATAGCCTCACCCCCCGTGATTCTGGATAGGGCCTCAGGGCGGCTTAAGCCACTTTGTCGGAGCGCTTTTAGCTGCTTCCTTTGGCTCCGAGTGATCTTTTTGGTGCCAGTAGGTTTTTGTTTGTTCGCGTCATCTGTTGGATGTTGATCGGTCTTCCCATCAATAGGACCCGAGGTGACGTTCGATCCTGTGATTGATGGCTGCGATCCTGACAAGTTTATTGTGACTGTAATTCCATCCTCTTCGTCGTCCATTGGTTCAACCGAAGGATGGAGTCCTGGGTCGTTCGGGAGTGTCAGAGGGAGGTCGGTTTCCATGTTTTCATGCGAACTACTGAGAAGCTCATCTTCGGTCAGTCCAAGCTTACCAAAAGCATTCTCTGTTTCCGTTTCGTCCGACTGGGAGAGGCAGTCGTCACCTTTTTCGAACTGAGGGAGGCAGTCGACACCTTTTATTTTGGTTTGATTATTTGCACTCATTTTTTGGTCCCACGAGTCGCTGGGGAAAGACGGTCCGCTGCATCATTGCCCCGCCCTAATGCAGTAAGAGCTACATACTGGAGAGTTCGCCCTGGTGCTCTCCAGGCTCCGTTAGCGATTGAGCATATTTTAAACCCCCTCAACCATTCATCCATCAGCACGGGTCGCATCACACCTTGGGATTGGGGTTACCTGATTAGTAGATTTTTACTACAGGATCAGGCAATCCGTAGTGTTATTCTTAGCCAGTTGAGACAACCACTACCGACACTACACGGCTATCTAGGCTGCTTGGAAAAGAAGATAACATTGAATATTAACTTCTATGAACGACCAAGCAGCCGTGACTCATACTTTGGTTTGATGTTGATCTTTCGCTCTAGTTCTGGTTTTCTTTCTGATTTTAGTTGCAGATCTGGCTCTAACTAGAGTTTTGTCTAAGAGTTTGCCTTTGGCTTTCGCAAAAATCTAGCACTAATTTCAATTCTTGCTCTGATTTTTGCTTTTGCTCTGACTTTTACTCTGGCTCATCATATGACTATGATTGTAGGTCTTGCTCCAGCTCTAGCCTTAGCTCTGGCTTAAATATTCAATTTGGCTCTTGCTCTGGCTCTTGTTTCTGACTTTGTTTATGGCTTTAGCTTTAGCTCTTTTTTTGTTTCGATTGTATCTCTTGCTCTGAATCTATCTGTGTGGATTTGTTTATGACTCTAGCTATACAATCTTACTCTGAGGCAAAACTCTAGAGCTAGTGTAAACTCTGACTTTGATTTTTATCATTTTGCTCTAACTTTGACAATGGTTTTACGTCTTGCCCTAGCTCTAACCTTAACTCTGGCTTTAATATTTCATTTGGCTCTTGCTCTTTTCTCTGTTTTGCCTGTGGTTCCAGCGTGTTTCTGACTTTGTTTCTGGGTCTAGCTTTAGCTCTTTTCATGGTTTTGATAGTATTTCTTGCTCTGAATCTAGCTGTACGTTTTTTTAAACCTGACACTGACTTTAGCTCAAGCTCTTGCTCTGACTATGGCTCTAGGTCAGTGGTCGCCAAACTGCGGACTTCTATGTTCAACTCTTATACTATCTTTGACTCCAGTTTTTTTTTGACTCTGTTTCTGGATCTAGATTTGACTATGTGTCTAGCCTTTGTTCTAAATCCGGCTTTTCTATCTAATCTAGCGTTGCTTTTAGTTCTGGCTTTGATTGTTGTTCTGAATTCAACTCTTATTCCAATTCTTGCTTTTGCTTTGGATTTGGATTTGAATTTGCTATGCCTCTACTTATATTTATAACCAATCTTTTATTTATATATAATCCCTAGCTTTTGTCATGGTTTTGCACTTGGTTCTAGCTTTGTATCTAAGTCGTATTGTTTTCTAGATCTGATTTTGCCTCTTACTTCGGTCTGCCTTTGATGTTTAGCTCTGATTCTGACTCGGGACTCGAGTTTTGGCTAAGATTTTGCCTCTGGCTCGCAGAAATCTAGCGCTAGTTTCAATTATAGCTTTGATTTTTGTTTTTGCTCTCCATTCATTTAGCTATAGTCTTAGCTCTGGCACTACGATTGGTTTTTTCTCTGGCTCTAGCGTATCTCTGGCTTTGTTTCAGGCTCTCAATCCAGCTGTATGGTTTTGTATTTGACCGTATTTTTTTTAATCTGACTTTAGCTCTAGCTATTTTTATGATTATGGCTCTTGATCAGGCATCGTACTGTGAGCTTTTTTTTGCAGTGGTCTATAGAATGTGTTGAAGAATTTGTGTTCAGAGGAATGTTTTTTAGTATTGCACTAGCATTGGAAGTTTTTATGTTTTGATTTCCTCAGATACATTGAGGCTCACGCTATGTTTTAAAAGCTTTAAAATGGTCAACATTTGCTCATGAGCTGAGGATCACTGCTCTAGCTCTAGCCATGACTTTATGACTTCAGCATTACTTATGCATCAAATTCCAGCTCTGGGGTAGGATATGCCTTTCAATTCTAATTAAAGTTTTTTTTCTTTAGATTTATTTGGCTTTACTTATAATTGATTAAAGTTTTTGAATCCATATTTTGCTCTTTAGCTGATTCTTGCTCTAGTTCTGGCCTTCGTGCTAGCTGTAGCTCTTGATCTAGCGATAGTTCTAGATCTGGCTTCGATTCGGATGTTCTGGGTCTGACTTCCAACTTTTTCTTTTGCTCTAATTTAGTCTGTAATTCTGGGTTTAATTCGGAATTTCAAACTTTGGACCAGAGTCTCTTGTCTCGGTTTTGCCTCTGGCTTTTACGTAGTTTTAGCTCTTGTATTGCCTCTAGTTCTAGTTTGATCTCTGGCTCTTGATTATGACTCGGATTCTGGCACTGATTTAAGATTTTGTTCTGGCTTTGGCTTAAACTCTTTTGATTGTGCAAATATCAGCTAAAATAAATCTAGATTCATCATTTTAAATGAAGGGTGTGATTCTAACTTTGCCTATAGCCCTTTCTAAGACTTGTTCAAGCTCTTGTTGTAGTTTTGCTCGTAAATTTGGATTTGGCTCTTGATTCTACCTCTGGATCTGGCTTCAGCTCTTGTTCTAGCTAATTCTTTTGCTCTGGATCTAGATTTGCCTTTGATCCTTGGTTCTAGGGTAGGATCTAGCTTTGGCTGCTGACTTTGCCTCTGATTCTGATTTAAGCTATGGGCCCGGTATTTATTCTGTTTGGCTCTAGCTCTTGACCTAAATCTGACTGTACCTTTAGCTCTGGTCCTATTTATGACTGGGTCCGATTCTGAATTTTGCTGTCACTCTCACTCGAGCTCTATTTCTGGCTCTAATTTTGACTCTATATCTAGCCTTTGTTCTAGCTCATGCTCTTAATCTAGCTTTAGTGTTAGTTCTGGCTAAGATTGTCATTGGATGGTCAATCGACTCGGATTCTGGCCCTGACTTTAGATTTTGTTCTGGTTTTAGCTTAAGCTCTTTTGATTATGCAAGTATCAGTACCTTTGGCTCTTGGATCTACTGCTGCTGTATGGAATAAGATGCATTATATCAAAATGACTTTTGCTCTGCTCTAGCTCTAGCTCATTTTTTGGCTCCCTATCTTGTTTTGTTTTTGGATCTGGTTTTGAGCCAGGATCTAGCTTTGGCTTCTGGCTTCTGGGTCTGGTTCTTATTCTGTTTCTTGCTCTAGTTCTTGTTTTAAATCTGACTCTAGCTTTAGCTTTAGTCCTGTTTGTGACTGTGACTCGAACTCTGGCTCCGAGTCTGACTTTTGCTCTAGCTTCAACACGACGAAGTGGTTGTGTTGTATAGTACGTGGCTTTCAACCGAAAGGTTCTTGGTTCGAATCACGCTAGAGCATTTTTTTACGATGATAAACGGATGCATGGGTCATGATATTAGACATTTCATTCATGATCCCGAGTAATCAGCATAAAAAAAAATCGTCTGTTGTGTTACAGTTATCTGACTCATGGTGTCATGAGTCCAAATCATGACGTATTTCATAAGATGGAAATGTTCTCATCACGAAGCACCTTACAAGTGTAACCAGGGTTGCGATGGATCTTCTTCGTGAACAATGATCGACGCATCTTCGCGATCAAACATTCGCCAAAATTCATTTTTCATTTTTGCGTCACGAAGAGCATCGCAAAAAGCGAACGGATGCAACGTCGAAGAAACAAAATGAACACACCGATAAGTGGTTCGCGAAGCCTCTCCCCTCGTAGGATTCATTTATCCACGTGCTGTTCATTCTCGTGATTCATTGCAAGGTTGCTTCTTCTCGTAAAGTCAAGCAAACACTCCACGCTAAGCCAGCTCCACGCAGCGCATGTGTTAAAACTACACAGAATGAGGCAACCAATGCAGAACTGGCTGACTGAGTGAAAATTCTGAGTAGGTCGCACTAATTCTGTGAGTTGCCGACGTTTTCGCCTTCTGCTGTCCGAGATCGATGGAAAGGAAACTGTCAATGATATCCCGCGTGGCAGCAAACAATTGGCCGTTGGTAAGATGGGGAGTTTTCTGAGATGTTTTCAAGCGAAAAGCCGGAAGGTGGTCGCAAATGCGAAAGTTTTTTCCCCATTTGCTTCCGCTTCGGCTATTCAAATGAAAAAATCTCTGAAAATCTTTAAAATTGGAATGTTTTTTTTATGTTTTCAGAAGCAAAACAAAAATGGAAACGAATTCCGCATTCCAAGCGTTCCTCCTCTGTGCGCAATTCACTTATTCAGTTTTGTTTACCATCCTTTGCACAAAACTGTGTACAGCCCCTTTGCACAGAATCTGTGCTGCACGAAAAAAGGCCAATTTTGTGCGCTCGGCACTCATTTTTGAGCGGAGCAAGTTTAGCGTGATTGTTGCAAGCCAACATGAAGATGATCGAAATGAATATTTTTCTGTTCTTCGCGAAGAGCAGGCGGCGTGGATCGTACCGTTCACATTACCAAGCGATGGAAAATCACCCGATGATAGCGTCGGGAGAAACAGCGATCCGAAAATGAAACACGAACGAATGAAGCGCCCGAACGGTTGTTTGTGTTTATTCGCAGATTCTGTTTTGATGCCTACGAAAATTCATCGTGCCTCGCGTTTCCGATCGTTGTTCAGCAACATTGAGTGTAACCCAACGCAAACCAAACATGTCAAAAACGCGAACAAGCTTTGTATGAGTAGGGGGGCATGGGGAAAGAGTGACACCAGGGCAATAGTGCCACCTATAATTTCACGTAGTTCAAATCAAGTTTTTGATGTTAAACTCAGGATAAGAATAAATTGAGTACTAATTGAGGGTTATGTAAATATTACAGTTAAAAATGTTTAGCACAAAAAAATAGAAAAATGTCTTTAACTCACCAACGCGAAAAATGCGAAATATTATAAGAATGTAAGACTGGAAAACAAGGTTTGACTCCCAATTAATACAAAACATATTGATTTTTCCGCACAGTATTGATGATTTTCAATTATTTAATATAGCTGTGAGGATTTTGTTTTCGAAAAAGTCCTTTTGACATTAAGTTTTACATATATATAAACAGTATATCTTATGGGGCAAGAGGGACACCGCAATTTTCTCATATAAAATCAAATGAACTTTTATTTTTCTTGTTTAATATTGCATTAAATCAATGTTTCCTACTAAATAAAATCAAAATAAACCATTTTGGACATTCAAAATGGTTTCTGAAAATTTTTACTATTATTGTTACAGTCAAATAAGATGAGAACTAAATTTATTTCGTAAAATTACTTTTTAACTATAAGTCAACTTTTATCCCTCAGTTTTTATCTTTACTTACTCTAGAATTTATCGTTTTGGCGTATACAAAATTTGTGGCATATTGCTCTGGTGGTCTTCTTGTCCCATACGAGTGGCACTCATGCCCCGTGCCTCGTTTAAAAACCTCATAAGAAGGGACATTTTCAAAAATCTCAAATCATCATTTGTTTGTTTGTTTCTTATATTTTTGAAATCTATCGATGACATCATTTAGAACAAGAGGTAAGCTTGCCCCTACACTGGAATAATCTTCAAAAATTGTGCTAATCAACCATGATTTGAACCTATATATCTTAAGGTGTCCTTCTTGCCCCCAGCCCCCCTAAGTTCGCACTTGCTTGCTCGGGAGAACACCCAAAAAAAAAAAGCAAAATGTTTGCCAACTTTTACTCGGGAGTAACCGAATAAGGTGTGATTCATTATGGTTTTGACAGACAAATCAATTGTATATCCACAAAACCGACAGTAAACTATTAGTTAGTAATCTAAAACCCTTGAAAAACAGAAATCTCGAAGGAGAGCTTTTTCTCAAAAGCGCAATTGCCTCCGAACAGCTTCGAACATGTTCACGAATGTTTTGTTTTTGTTTCGGTCATGAGTCACAATCTTGTTTTTGGATTGTGATTTTACAAGCTTGAATAAATAATCAAATGTACTCAACAATTACCATATCTCACGCGACAGACCCATAAGATAATCGGTTGTGTAATTTTAGTGCACTGCACTAAACAAATCTGCATAGTAGGTCTACTGGTTCCACTCCAGCACTACATCACATCTTCCGCACGAGACTCCAAACGTGAAATTCCCCCGGCGTTCCGGGTTGCTGACATTTTCCTGCCGATCACTCACCCGTGGTGGGCGCCCCAAATTAGTGCGATCAGCCCCTTGTTGATATTTTGATCGCTCCAACAGCAGCGCCGCAGTTCAATCAATCAAAAGTCCGCTCGATGAATGGCTGGGCAAGGAATCCTTAGAAATGCGGCAAAATGCTGAAACCTGATTGTGCAAATGTGCCGAACCAGGAAAACACCCGGAGCTCGCTCGCTCTACATTACGTCAGCGAGAGAAACAGTCACAGCAGCAGCTGTGGAGGTTTGTGCAGTTCAAGTGTTCGAGAGGCGGACATGATTTACGACATGTCACACTAACGGATGACGCCTTCCACCGAACGGACACTAAGCTCCGGGGTTGTTTAAATATGTATGGGAGCATTCGTCATCTCTGGAAGGAAAGTGGGTTATAAGACAAGGAAGGGATTCAGAGGACGACCTCTGACTTTCAAGTGGGCCCCTTTTGGGGGCTGGTTGTTGTCACCTGAAGAAGAAAAGTTTCTCACCCATAACGATAAATGAGAGCAGGGGCCCTCATGACTGTCAAATGACACCCACGCGAAAGCACGGAGTTTTTCGTGTCATGAGCCATGACTGTAGCGCGTGTCACACTCGATTGTTTACACCTCTTTGAACGGCGACGGCGACTTCGACAGCTTGGCGGCACGTGATGTGATGATGGAGAAAAGGTGCACCAGTAGGGTTACCATATGTCGAGTAAGTCGTTTTGGGATGGCCGAAGTTATTCTCGTGAGATAGGCCATTTTGATGAGACGCGTTTAGTAGGATTTGCTATCATGAATACAGTACATGAACATATTTGCACTGTTCATGAATTTAGATGCATGTCATTTATGATTCCGATTTTAGTGATGAAAAGTCACAAATCATGAAATCGTGAAGGGTCATGAATACAATTCAGTGGAAAAAGTTATTTGTGTATAGTCTAAGCGTTCAAATTATGAATTATTATGAATTATGATTATTATGAAAAATACGATATTACGTGTATCAAGTGAATTTCTGGATACCCTAACAGTGCATGGAAAATACAAAACTCAATCGCAACCATCCGCCTCCGCAACTCAATGAACAAAGTGACGACGGAGACCGACCGGTTATGCGGTCCTGCCAAACCCCCAATCTGACCGGATCAATATGTATTACCTGCATACTGTCCACCGAAAACCGACCACAATTGCATAATTCATAGCTCACTGCTAGCTCATGTTAGTAAACCAGATGTACTTCTCAGAGTTTGAACCCTTTCTATCTCTAACTTCCTCTGCGCTGCTGTCGCCGTCTCGAATGGTTGGTCCGATTGACCCAAAATTGGGTCATCCATCCACCCATGACTGACAAGTAGACAAGCCGAAGCACACGCACACACGTGCTTTTAAGGTCACTAGGCCCAAATGCCATCATCATCACCAACCGCTTTGGGGGCCTTCTACTCCCCGGGTTTCCATGTTTGGCGCTGAAACGACACGCGAAAGACGAAATCCAATTTGTCTCTCGTGTTAATTCCTCCGGTTATTTATGATTCCCGGTCTTTCCTCTAGTCACGGTCGCCAACGTTGTCGTCGTCGTCAAAGCTTAACAAATCTCTTTAGTGACCCATTATGCTCACATCAGCATTCGCTGGGTAAAATGGAAGGCAGCTACAGGGCCAGAGCTTTTACACACCTATCAATAACCTATCCCAATTTGTCGTCGTCGTCGTGATGGGCACCTTTCGAAACCAATTAGTGGAGCAGATTAGGGCTTTGAGGGTGATCTTCGGAGGTCTATTCTTCGACGAGCGATGGAAAATCGAATATTTGACGATCGTAAAGATCTCCCATTAAACTGTGGACGTTTCTAATCAGGTGACCGTGCTATATCGAACACCGGATTCTGAAGACTTTGAGTTGTGATTTTTATATTTTATAATTTGTCTCTTGCCAGACACCAAAGCTAGTTTTAGTACTAGAAACAGAGCAAGGAGTAAAATAGAGTCAAAATCAAATCCAATGCTACAGCCAAAATCAGAGAAAGAGCTAGAGCAATTAGCATTAAGCATTTCGCACAAATTCGTAGGTGGTACAGTCCTAGACCATTGTATGAGGGTTGCCTCCTTCCCGTCCGTTACCAAAGTCAGAGATTTGGGACTTACCTCTAACTCTTAGACAAGATTGACGCATCCTCCAATAGTCGAGAGCTGTCCTGGCCATGTCCTTGCGAAAGCTGAGGAATGGGAAAGGATGATTGATTGAACACCTACTTAAGACAGATGCAGAGAACTCTATGATGTCTCATAGGTGTTACGGGATGTTGTGGAATAGTGATGGAAAGGGTAGTGCCATAGGATACGTTCGGTAGACGTTCTTGCCGAAAAATGGTTAATATTTACGCATTGTGGTCATGCGCTGCTGATCAGAACAAACTCACCAAATTCCTGTTACTAAAATCCTCTGCAATCTGTCGCTCCTCTAATAATGAACAATAGCGTGAGCCGCACCTTAGCTCTGCCCATCACGCGAAACGAATTCAGTTGGTGGCACCACCAGAGCACTCTCGAGCAAAACGCAAGCAAATCGAATAAAAGTAATAAACAAAACTTCACAAAACATCTTTAGATAACCTCACTAATTTTTCCAATACTCGGATCATTTTGACACATAGTGTATTGACAAGAGAGAGATAACTTTCTTTTTTTATCGTTGCGGAATGCTGTAACTAGAGGAGCTAACGATAGAGCTAGAGCCAGAGGTAAAGACAGCTCTACAGCCAATGTCAAGGCAATAGCTAGAGACAAGGCTTAAAAGTTAAAGCCAGAGCCAGAACCAGAGCTTCAACCAGATACAATATTGAAGGCCAGGGTAGATCTAGGACAAAAGCCAGCACCAGAGCTAACACCAGGACTAGAGCCTGACAAAGAGATAAAGTAACATAAAGAACATGAACTAGTGGGCTATTGCTGAGCTGAAGTTACAATCAGAGCCAGAACTAAAACTAGAGCTAGGAACGGAGTCAGACAAAGCCAGAATTTGATCTAGAGTACAAGCCAAAACTAGAGGCACAGAGAAAATCAGAGAAAGCTCTACAGCGATAAAAGCTCTGTTATATAACAAGAGAGTCAAACCAAGAACTAAGTACAGTCAGGTCTCCTATTAGACACATGGTTGGAGGGCGTTATAGAAATACGTGTTATAGAAGACCCAGGCTTTATGGGATTTTTGGGATCAGTTTGGGGGTGTTTTTGAATATCTCGTATGTGTTAAGAAATATCCCAGTACTGTCTTCGGCGAATTTACAGTACGATCAGTTTCTATCTCTAAATTCCTTCGGAAAAGTTGTTCCGTAGCTTGAAGGCTTTGTTCAGAATCACAAGACATCACATTATATGAGCCAAAAGTTTCGAGATTTTGCCACCAGGCACCAGGCAGCGCTAGTGAGCATGGAAATTTTGTTTGTATCTATATACGCTCTAATGTGTCTTCATGGGTTCATCGAGGAAGCGTGTGAGACTCCAGAGACCCACAAAAAAGCCTCGGAATCTGCCTAGCAGTGATGACCCACCAGCCATGAAAAATACTAAGCCTGTCGCGAAAGTCTCAAAGCTTTCACCTCCTGGATTCAAACTCCAAGAGGAAAGAGACTTTCCGCCGCTACCGGGAAAATCTAAAATTCCAAATATCCCAAAATTTCAGACTGCTCAGCCAAAAGAAAATTCGCATTCGGAGCCCCTAGGACAAACTCAGGGCGTTCCTATGTTTTCGCTTTCTGGCATCGTGGATATCATCCTTAACTTCTTCAATGCTTCCGACCCAGTGAAGAACATTGTCAAAGGATTGCTTCCATGCGTGACTCCTCTTTTGTATGGAGGAGTGCTTTTGGGATCAGAAAGCATCACTCGTTCTACAGAGTCGATCTGCCGCCGATGTCAGGCATTGAAGTCGTTGCATGTCAGGTGACTATCCGAGGCAAAAGCCTCAGTGTCGCCTCCATATATCTTCCTCCGAGATCTGCGATATCTCGCAGAGATCTCTCTCATATCTGCTAAGTTATGCCTGAACCACGATTGTTCATTGGGGATTTCAACTCCCACGGAACAGGCTGGGGGGAACTGTATGACGACCACAGATCAACGTTGATATATGACCTCTGCGACGACTTCAATATGACAATTCTCAACACTGGGGAAGTTACACGAGTGGCACCTCCAGGTCAAGATGGAAGTTCTAGGGATAGCCGTTTAGACCTCTCAATATGTTTAAGCTCATTATCGGAGGAGTACAGCCCCTGACAGCCCCTGACAGATCGTTTCGCGGAGTTAACACTCAGGTTCCTCATCCGTTGTGAGGTTCTCAATCCATTGGTTATTGAAAACTACGAAAAGCTGCTGGTACATGACGCTGGAGGTTAGCCAATCTTCGGTTGACATCAATCGTGATAACTTCCTAGACTTCGACTGTTCCTCTGTAGTATTTGATTTGTCCATGAAGCAAGATATCCATGGTATTCCAGATGACTTTCGTTCAAAGTTTATCCCTCCCGTGTTTGCAAGTAAATTCGGGCATGTCAGCGAGAACCGGCAGTTCTTCACTGATGGGTCAAAAATGGATGATATCACTGGTTTCGGTGTTTACAACGTTTTTCATAGCGTCTTCTTCATGCTTCAAAAGCCATGTTCTGTATATGTTGATGAGCTAGCAGCTAGTGAGCAGAGGTCTAGTGAGTGACGTTGGTGGACTATGACGTTTGTGTGAACTGCAGTGCATCACAGTCAACAAAAAGTGCTATTTTCGTTACGTAAAATCACCAACCATCGATGAATCACTAGATTGCAACAACTTCAAAGTTGTACCGTTGAACTATACCGTCTCAACCACGATTTACGGTTTATTTTTGCTGGATTCGTTACATCTACAGCCAGTCTGGGATATCTTCAGCCATCTTTTTGTGTTTATCGCTCGTTAACATCAATATGTCCGAGGAAGACGTGAACTCTATGAGACTCAGAAGTAACTCTGTCTCACAACAACGGAATACAAGCACTCCCGACATGACTGTCGCCGATCTAGGAAACTTGTCAAATCACAGTTTGCGTCGTTCCAGAGGAGTACGAAGGATGATATACAGAAGATGGGTGACAAGCTCTCGTCACAGATCACTCAACTGCGCTCTGAGCTCACTTCTGACATAGACAAGCTTCGCGAGGAAACTAACAAAACTGTAAGTGAGCTTGTTTCATCCGTCGAAGGAACAAAAACCGATGTTTCTCACATGGTGGATAGATCTACAAAGCGAAACGATCTTATCATCAGCGGCGTCCCGTATACCAAGGAGAAAATCTCTGCAGCTACGTTCAGGCTTGGTGTCGTTCTCTGGGTTACCCTGAAAATAATATCCCACTGGTTGATGTACGTCGATTGTCGAAACCCGGATTGACATTGGGAGCGGCACCAATTATTCTGCTCCAATTTGCGTTTAACACCCAGAGAAATGAGTTCTATTCTCGCTATTTGCGATCTCACAACCTCTCTTTATCGCAAATCGGTTTTTCGGTCAACAAGAGAGTTTACATAAATGAGAACTTAACACCAATTGCCAGAGAAATCCGCTCTAAGGCCCTGCAGTTGAAAAAGAATGATATACTCCAGGCAGTCTACTCAAGGGACGGAATCGTTTTCGTGAAACCGATGAATGGAGGAGCAGGGAAAGCGATTTCATCTATACATGATCTGGAGCTGTTCACATCACGCTGATTAACCCTATCCAATGCTATTCGTTTTCCTGTCACTCCTTTCCTTGCAAATCCATGTATCCTTTTCCTTTTTATCAGATTATGTTATACCTCTCCGAAAAAGCTTTTCTTTTTCCTACCAATCCGATCCCAACTTTATTCCTTGTATCCTTCCTGAAAGTTACTTCATCAACAAGCTGTTGCTACTGGATGGTGCACTACATGGAGACAACCGTGCATGGATGACGATGACTTGCAAGCAGATATCATGTGTGATTATTATGCTATGTTGATCAGTGTTGCTAGTTTGTTGGTGGTTTTTTATTTGATTTGCTAAAGAGAATACTTTTTGTTCATGTGATTTTTGTGAATAATGTATGTTTTTGTGAATATTGTTTGTTTTTCTTTTATCAGTATAGTGCTCAAAATGTTTTTCCTTCTTCAGATTGCTGTTCATGTTTTTGACAATGGATAATCTCAACTAATGACACTACCATGCATTGGTGTATCCCCAGGAATAGTAATGAAATCCGCGTTTTATCCTGGAAAACTTTCAATTTGCTGTTTAAACGGCCAGAGTATTTGTGCCCGTAGGTTATCAAAATTGGATGAACTGCGTAGAATAGTTGCTGCATCTAATGTTGATGTTATATGCATCAACGAAACTTGGCTCAATGATAACATTGATGACAGTGTTATAATGCTTGATGGATATCAGTCAATAAGATGCGATAGAGTTGGTCGTTTAGGAGGAGGTGTGATGATGTATATAAAAAATACTATTAGATATAATGTGATCGAAACAACTAGCTGTGATAATGTTGCCCGTACTGAGTTTATTCTAGTGGAACTTATTCTAGTCAATTTTAAAATACTTTTAGGAACTGTATATAATCCACCAGACGCTGATTGTTCTCTAGTATTAGATGAACTGCTAAATAAATATGGCAGTTTTTATGACCATATTCATTTCCTAGGTGATTTCAATACAAATATGCTACTGGATTCACCTAAAGCTATGAGACTACGTGAATTGCTTGTAACACACCATCTTTACAACATTGGTAGTGAACCTACTTTTTTTCATGGAAGTGGCTCTTCGCAGTTAGACCTCCATATATCAAACAGTTTTTCAGAAGTTTTGCGATTCAATCAAATTGAAGCACCTGTTTTCTCGAATCATGATGTTATTTTCAGTTCGTTGAACTTTGACACAGCGCATATGGATAATGTAATATCCCATCGTGATTACAGTAGAATTAATTCTGATCGTTTAAAACACGATATTGAATCCATAAATTGGGCTTATTTTTATTCAATCAATAGTCCTGATACACTTACTAATTTGCTTAACAGCCATTTAGAATGTCTTTTAGATCGCCATGCACCATTGAAAAACGTTCCACTGCGGAAAATGTATAATCCGTGGTTCAATAGTTATATAGGCAGAGCGATGGTTGATCGTGATTTGGCTTTTAAGCAATGGAAGGTTACACGCGATGTCACGCATCATAACTTGTTCAAGCAACTGCGTAATAAAGTAAATCTTCTAATTCGTAAAGCCAAAGAAATTTTCAATGGAGAACAATTAAATTCTGGGTTATCTTCAACTGAGCTATGGAAGAGACTTAAATCATTTAATATGTCCAATACAACACCTGAAAGTACTAATAATTTTACTGCTGATGAGATTAACGATTGCTTTTACGAAAATTTTTCAAGTTCAATTGATTCTACCCCATGTAGTACTGGTTCAGCGTGGGGTTCTTTTCATTTTAGTGAAATCAGTGATGTTGATGTTATCAACTCTTTATACGAAATAAAATCGAACGCTGTTGGACTCGACAATATACCCCTAAAATTTATAAAAATGGTTTCACCTCTGATAATTGACCCAATTGTTCACTTGTTTAATGCAATCTTAAGATCTAGTCAATACCCCACGGCATGGAAAAAGCTAAAATAATTCCTATAAAAAAGAAAGCTTCAATAAACTCAATTAACAACTTACGCCCCATTAGCATACTTTGCGCCCTATCAAAGGTTTTCGAAAAAATTATTAAAAAACAGATTTGTGGTTATATTAACGAACACAATATGCTTTCATGTTATCAATCTGGATATCGGGCAAAGCACAGCACAAAAACAGTGATGCTTAAGGTACTGGATGATATTGGTATAATTTTAGATCAAGGAAAACCGGTGCTGCTAGTCCTATTGGATTTTTCTAAAGCCTTCGACACCGTTTCCCATAGCATAATGTGTAGGAAACTAAGACAAATATATGGATTTTCTTTTGATGCAGTGAATCTTATAAAATCATATTTAGAGAATAGATTTCAAACAGTTCTCAATAATGGAGTTTTTTCTAAATTCCTACATACTGCCTCAGGGGTACCTCAGGGGTCTATTTTGGGTCCAATATTATTTTCTCTATATATTAACGATCTTCCATCCATCTTGAAACACTGCTATGTTCACATTTTTACGGATGATGTACAAGTATACATAGAACACTCCGATGCTTCCGTTCGCAAAATCAATGAAGACCTAGATTCCATATTCAAATGGGCTACAAAAAATAAACTTTCGTTGAATACTAATAAATCACATGCTATATTTATAAGTACCAGTAATCAAAGACAAATGAAACCTGATATAAAACTCAACAATGTATCTCTAAAATATGTGGAAACTGCTGTGACTCTTGGTTTCAATATTAAATCTAATTTTGAATGGGATTCTGTTATCTTGAGTCAATGTGGAAAAATATATGCTAAATTAAGAACGCTCCAATTAAAAGCGGCATTCCTTAAAACGGAAGTTAAAATAAAACTTTTCAAAAGCTTAGTTTTACCTTATTTTATTGCATGCGATCTTTGGCTCATGCAATCATCTGCATTCGCTGTACAGAAAATGCGTGTTGCGCTCAATAACTGTGTACGTTTTGTGTACGGTCTAGGAAGAATGTCTCATGTATCTCATTTACAACATCGTTTAATAGGCTGCTCGTTTGATAATTTTTGTAAAACGAGATGCTGCTTATTTATGTTTAACCTTGTTAACAATAAAATGCCTGGTTATTTATTTGAGAAATTGTCTGTTTTCCGAGGAAGTCGATCCAAGAAATTCGTTATTCCACGTCATCGCACTGCTAAATATGGTGGTACATTTTTCGTGAGAGGTGTCGCTTTCTGGAATTCCCTACCCAATGATGTAACCATGATTCAACCTAGTGGATTAGTAAACTTTAGAAGGAGAATTTTTGAGCACTTCGAATAAGATACCAGTAATTCCATTATTTGTAAATCTAAATCAAAATTATTCAGTAAACTCAATGTCAAATCCACCATTTACCTAGAATGTAACATTATAAGATGTGAATCTTGAGTTACGTATTTGAATAAATAATAATAATAATAATAATTATAATAATACATTACGCCTTAGAGTACATCAGTTCTCTCCCACCCGAGCACTTCTTCATTTTTTCCGACAGTCTTAGCTCTCTGGAGGCTGTTCGGTCAATGAAGCCGGTGAAGCACTCAGCGTACTTCCTGAATAAAATACGCCAAGCATTGAGTGCTTTGTCAAATCGCTCTTACACTATTACCCTAGCTTGGGTCCCTTCCCATTGCTCCATTCCGGGCAATGAAAAAGCGGATTCTCTGGCTAAGGTAGGCGCTAAAGAGGGCGATGTTTACGAGCGTCAAATCGCCTTCGATGATTTTTTTGCATTGGCCCGTCGGGAGACCTTGATCAGCTGGCAACAAGAATGGAGAGACAGAGAAATGGGTAGATGGCTGCATTCCATATTTCCACAGGTGTCGAAAAAACCATGGTTTAAGGGGTTGGGCATGAGCCGTGATTTCATTCGTGTCATGTGTCGGCTTATGTCCAATCACTATTCGTTAAGCGCGCATACCCACCGTATTGGGCTCTCAGAAAGCAATCTCTGTGTTTGCGGCGTGGCTTACCAGGATATCGAACACGTTGTGTGGGGATGCAGTGAACATCGTGGCATCAGATCTGAACTGACTGAAACTCTCCGGATCCGAGGAAAACAGCAGAAACCTGTCAGGGAAGTGTTGACGGGCCTTGATTTAGAATATATGAATTTTATCTATCTGTTTTTGAAGCGTATCAATGTCCGAGTTTGATTGTCGTTCGTTCCCTGTCTTTCTTTTTCCCCTTCAAATTGTCCTCTTCTCGTCGTGTCTCCTATAAATCGTTTTTGTTTAGATTCGTTACAGATATGGACATCCTGTCCCTTCAAGCTTCATCAGCAAAGTAGTCTAAGTAGCTTAAGATATCCCGAAAAATCCTTTCCTTTCCTGATGTACAAATGTATTCCCTAACCTTAAAACTTCCCCAAACTAACATAGTTTTTTAAAATAAATACAAATTTCAAAATGTATATAATGTAAACAAAAAGTAAAGTTTTCGGCTCTGTTATGCCATACGGCGCCCGAGCCTACCAAATAAACGAGATAAGTAAAAAAAAAAGTGAGCAATTCGTTTTGATACACCTGATTTCAGTACATTTGTAGAATATAGAAGGATGAAACGATAGAAGGATAGAAGGGTAGAAGGATAGAAGAATAGAAAGATAGAAGGATAGAAGGGAAGAAGGTTAGAAGGATAGAAGGGAAGAAGGATAGAAGATAAAAGATAGAAGATAGATGCTACACACTCCCAAAAATCATGCACAAAAAAGAAGCGACCCGATTGACATAAATTTGTGTCGAATTTTAAATACGTTAATGTCTGATTCGGTAAATGCCGATCATAGTGCTCTATCTTTTGGGTACTTCAACATGTGAAATAACATGTTTTGTTTAGTGCATCTTCAAGAACTCGTTTTCTAGCAAGAAGCTAGAAACTAGAAAGTAGAAGCTAGGAAACTAGAAGACAGAAGCTAAGATTATTATTATTATTATTATTATTATCTTTATTAACGACTCAAATCCAGAAGCTAGGAAGCTAGATGCTAAATGCTAGATGCTAGATACTAGATGCTAGATGCTAGAAACTAGAAGCTAGAAGTTAACAGCAAGCAACCAGAACCCAGAAAGTAGAAGCTAGGACGTTAGAAGCCAAAAACCAGAAGCTAGAAACTAGAAGCTGGAAACTAGACACTAGAGGAAGCTAAATGCTAGAAGCTGGAAGTTGAAAGCTAGAAGCTAGGAGCTAGAAACGAGAAGTTAGAATCTAGAAGCTAGAAGCGAACTTGAAGTTAAAAGATGGAAGCAAGAAGCTTGATGCTAGAAGCTAGATGCTAGGAACTAAAAGCTAGAAACCAAAATCTAGGAAGTTTGAAGCTACAAACTAGATGCTAGATGCTAGAAGCCAGCAGCTAGAACCAGAAGCTAAATAGTAGAAGCTAGAAGCTGGAGCTAGCAGTTAGAAGCTATAAGCTAGAAGCTTGATGATAGAAGCTAGAAACCAGAAGCTAGAAAGTCGAAGCTAGGAAACTAGAAGTGAGCAGATAACACCTAGAAGAGCTATAAGCAGGAAGCTAAACACTAGAATCTAGGAGAAGATAGAAGTTAAAAGCTAGAAGGCAGGAACTAGCAGCTAGAAACCAGAAGTTATAAAGTAGAAGCTAGGAAGCTAGAAGCTAGCAACTAGAAGCTAGAAACTATAAACTAGAAGCTAGAAGCAGGAAGCTAAACGCTAGAAGCTAGGAGCTAGGAGCTAGAATCAAGAAGCTAGAATCTAGAAGCTAGAAGCTAGGAAGCTAGAAGATAGAAGCCAGAAGCTAGGAATTAGCAGCTAGAAAGAAGAAGCTAGAGAGCTTGAAGCTTGCCAGAAGCAAGAAGCTAGAAACTAAAAGCTAGAAGATAACAGCAAGTAGCTAGAAGCTAGAAACCAGAAGCTAGGCAGCCAGAAGCTAGCAGCTTGAAGGCACACACTAGAAGCTAGAAGGTGGAAGCTGAAAGCGAGAAGCTAGAATCTAGAAACTAGGAGCAAAAAACTAGCTAAAACCAGAAACTAGGAAGTAGAAGCTAGAAACTGCTAAAAACTAGAAGCTAGAAGATAGCAGTAAATAGCAGGAAGCTAGAAAGTAGAAGCTTGCAGCTAGAAGCTAGAAGCCAAAAGCTAGAAGCCAAAAGCTAGAAGATAGCAGCAAGTAGCTAGAAGCTAGTAAACTAGAAGTTAGCAGCTAAAACCTAGAAGCTAGAAGCAGGAAGCTAAACACTAGAAGCTAGAAGTTTGATGCTAGAAGCTAGAAACTAGGGACTAGCAGCTAGAAACCAGAAGTTAAAAAGTAGAAGCTAGGTAGCTAGAAGCTAGCAAGAAGCTAGAAACTAGAAGCTAGAAGCAGAAAAGTAAACGCTAGGAGCTAGGAGCTAGGAGCTATAATCTAAGAGCTAGAATCTAGAAGTTAGATGCTAGAATCTAGAAGATAGAACCTAGGAGCTAGAAGCTAGAAACTAAGAAGTTAGATGATAGAAGCTCGAAGCTAGAATTCCTTGGAAACTAGAAGTTAGCAGCTAAAACCTAAAAGCTAGAAGCAGGAAGCTAAACGCTAGCAGCAAGGAAAAGATAAAAGCTTGAAGCTTGATGCTAGAAGCTAGCAGCTAGAAAGCAGAAGCAAGAAAGTAGAAGCTAGTGAGCTTGAAGCTTGCCAGAAACCAGAAGCTAGAAACTAAAAGCTAGAAGACAACAGTATGTAGCTAGAAGCTAGAAAGTAGAAGCTAGGCAGCAAGAAGCTAGCAGCTAGAACCCAGAAACTAGAAGCTAGAAGGTGGAAGCTAGAATGTGGAAGCTAAAAGCGAGAAGCTGGAATCTAGAAACTGGAGTTAGAAGCTAAAAACCAGAAGCTAGGAAGTAGAAGCTAGAAAGCTAGAAGCTTTTCAGAAGCTAGTTGCTAGAAGCCAGAAGCTAGAAACTACTAGAACCTAGAATCTAGAAGATAGCAGCAAGTAAGCTAGACAGTAGAAGCTTGAACCTAGAAGCTAGAAGTTAGAAACCAGAAGCTAGAAACTAGAAGCTAGAAACTGGTAGCTAAAAGCTAGAAGCTAGCAGCTAGAGCTAGAAGCTAGAAGCTGGAAATAAGAGCTAGGAGCTAGGATCTAGGAGCTACGAGCTAGAACCTAGAAGCTAGAATCTAGAAGCTAGAATCTCAAAGCTAGAAGCTAGGAACTAGAAGTTAGAAAATAAAAGCTAGAAGCAAGATGCTAGAAGCTAGATGCTAGATGCTAAGAACTAGAAGCTAGAATCTTGGCGCTGGACACTAGAAACTAGAAACTAGAAGCTAGAAAGTAGAAGTTAGGAAGTTAAAAACTAGAATCTCGAAGCTGAAAGCTAGAAGCGAGAAACTAGAAGCTAGGAGCTAGAAGCCAGAAGCTAGAAGCCAGAAGCTAGAAGCTAGAAATTAAAAGTTAGAAACGAGAAGCTACACGCTAGAAGATAGAAGCTAGCAGTTGGGAAGCTAGAAACCAAAAGCTGTGAAGCTAGAAGCTAGAAGCTCGAAACTAGGAGCTGGAAACGAGAAGCTGGAAGTTCAAAGTTAGTAGTGAGAAGTTAGAAGCTAGAAAACAGAAGCGAGAAATGAGAAGCTAGAAGCCATAATCTAGGAAGATAGAAGCCAAGAGCTAGAAGTTAAAAGCGAGAAACTTGGAGCTTGAAGTGAGAAGCTATAAGTTTAAAGTTTGTAGCGAGTAGCTAGAAGATACAAGCCTGAAGCTAATTAATTACTTTTTATTGGTTTCATTCTGAGTCTATCCTAATATGTTGTCTTCTCTTTCTTTACAGGTAATGGAAAACGGCAACGATGCAGCAAATGAGGTGGTTTCATATTATTTTTCATAAGATTTCCAATATCAAACGTGATGACATAGAAAGACAGTAGAGAGATATAATTTTCATAGCTGAATATACTTGATAAAAAAAAATGCATATATTGAATGGAATTTGTATTTCATAATTAGAAAAGGATAATTGCCTATTTTGATTTTATTACTGCTGCTGAATCCATCCATCAACTTTCAATAGTTTATTCCTAAGAGTGAATCAAACTAGCAATACCGAGTGATGGACTAAAGTAGCAATATTGCGCTAACTATTTTCTAGTTCAAAATACAAAGATATATACGTTTAAGTCACCAGTCACCGTGCGGCCTCCATTCACCGTAGTAGTTTTTGTTACAAAGCGTTTTGAAATACCTAGTTTATGTAGTCAAAATCTTGTGAATTCTGTTTGATTATGAGATTTTTCAACACCCTTAGTAGAAACGTCAAAAATTCACTTCTTTTCATTTTAACGTTAGAGTATGAAATTTTCCAAAATTTCAACAAGTTTTTACTGTGCATGAGTATGAGCAATGAGATTTTATGCAATTAAGGTGAAGATAAATCGAAGCCAAAGTTCAAATTTTCAAGAGTACGGATCTGGAGAACCAAACACCCGTTTGAGCTGAAAACCTAATCGATTGGTCACCACCAGCTAGTGACTAATCGATTAAGTTTTCAGCTTAAACGGATGTTTGGTTCTCCAGATCCGTGCTCTTGAAAATTTGAACTTTGGCTTCGATTCATCTTCACCTTAAGAATTTCTTATAATATTTCAGTCGAACCTCAAATGCACGGTAAATGGACCCTTTTCAATATGTATGGTTCCTATCACCGTGCATTAGCGTAAAGGGCATGAAATTATTCGGTAATGTTATATCAAACATTACCGTAAATCAAAAATTTCCATTCAAAAAATCAAAAAGAGCAATAGCAGTAAATGCGAAGTTGCAATAAACAAACCCAACTGAGCAATTCAAAATGACAATCAATACATGCAAATGTTGTAGAAAATTCCAATATTTAAGTAAAACTTTCCATAAAAATAACGTAATTTTCCAATAATGAGTAATAATGTGTGTAATGGATCTCATAAATTTTCAGTCAAACTGAAGCATTGTTTTCACAATTGGAGCTAATTAGTCGTCGTATGTAGATGTAGTAATTGCATTTTAGAGCTCGATAATTAATTACGTAAGAATTTAGGGGAGGGGAGAGCGGGGAGATTGGCCGGGTTTGAAAAAATATTTCTTGCCATATAGAAAAAAATAATGTTTCATACAAAAAATCATACATGGCGGGGAGGCGAGGTTTCGAAAAATCACAAAAAAATGTTTTTTAATACACCCCATCGTTAGGCGCTACAATTTTAATTATTTCGGCAAAGTTGAAATGAAACATGGAACATGGGATATCTAATCTTCCAATATTAGGAACACTCATGTCACTGCTTGGGTTATGTCCAACTACATTGATGGTTATGCTTATGCTTATGCTCTCATACCCCACCAGCCAGGGAACTACTATTGAGAGAATTTTACTTTTATATGAAAATCCATCATGTATTATTTAGGTATTACAATATCTGAACTATTTATTAGTTTGATGTATGTAGAATATGCTTGATATACTATTTGAGGTATTTTATCTCTCATGCAGGGCTCATATATACCTCATTCAGGTTGCAAGTATTGGAATACCTCAGTTTGGTATTCAGTAGCAATTTTCTTCTGCTACGGTAAAGCTTCGGATAGATCATCTATCCCCCAGGGAGAAGCCAGATACTTTAATCCGCTTCAGCCCTCGGATGATGGTGACTTTCCATTTTCATGTGTCAGATAAGGTGTTGATGCGTGACAAATTGCAACCGCTGGAGCTCTCTGGGAGCAACCTTCCTACAATTACCCACCGAAGTCGTCGTCGTCGTCAGCTGCAGTTTGCACAGTTTAGGTTCACTGATAATGAAGCAAGCAAGTGGGTACTTATTCGCGGTCGATCGGTAGTAGTAGAAAGCGCAGGCTGCGGAACCCCATGCTGGTTTTGGAGTTCCTCTTGGGAGTCCGCGCGAAAGTGTCTATAAGTTTACCAGCGCAGCCCTCCTCGGAGGAGCACGCAAAATGGTTAATTGTCCGCTGCCAAGTTTGGATTGCGTGGCTAATGGCAGTGAATGCAAAATAGATATCCGATGTGGAGTTTGGAGGGCCTTACTTGGGTACTTTACTTGGTTGAAATGTGAAGAACTACTTTCAGCAGCAGGACCCATAATGCAAGCTGGGCCCCGACACGACACACGTCCGCTGTGATAAATGGTGATAAGGGAAAGTGTATTGAGGTCTTCAAATTCTGAGAAACCCACACGGCTGAGAGGCAGTCAATGGGTGATTTAAAATGCCATTTTATTGCAGGCCAGTTTCCGAGCTCCGAAGAGGCAATTAGCCCCGCACCAAATCCAAGCATCTCACCGATCGAGGTGCACTATTTATCTGTAATTATCGATTCGAGAGGGAAATGTGAGCTGGATTCGATTCGAGTTGGATTTTAATTTCGATATGTATCTATCAGGCAGATAAAGGCCTTTAATGGTGAACCGACCGAATCCGAGTGTACTACATTCCCGCCCAAATGCGCCGCCTTCGTGAATGCAAAGCAAATCGATCGCGCAGCTGGTTCGAACTTATCGCGATCGATCACCCAATCAAATGTGTGGAAATGCGCCAAGGCAGGCTATTAGTGATCAATCATTCGGCGGTCCCGCCAATTGGAGTGTTGATGCTAATTACCACATTGTTTCGCGTCTTATCGAGCACCACTCGGACTGAATTGGGTGTGAAAAAGCTCTCGGTGCACCGATAATTACATCGATAATATTGGATCCATTATAGGTCCACGGGGCAACTCCACGCCAACACAATCGCTTTGGTGAATTAAGTGTCTCCTTAAGATTGTGCGGCAATTATCGATCGGTGCCGATTTCACACCTCCCCCGTCTCGCACCAACAACTGTCCTATCGTGACGGGTGATTGACTTTTGGATTTGGGACATGGCGGATTGTGTTTTTAAATACAGCGTGAAGAAGCTTTCTTGTCAAAGGCGAGTCAGTCATTAAGTCAACAGCCATCAAGGATGCTCAAGCCCTATAACGGTACCCTGAGCGATAAATTCTCCCCTTTCCTGTACCGGTAGATTGTTTCCGTGTCAAAATCGTGTGTTCTACATCTTTCTACCATATGCAAACGAGGCGGGCTGAATTTATGCAATCTCATTCGTTTCGCGAGTCACCGAAGAGATCACTGAAGTCGTTTCTTCTACAATGTTGCATCCTTGTAGGGCGGACGCGCGCACAGACGTTAGGAGAAAGCAGAAAGTTCTCACAGCCTCACGATCATCACGAGCGACGGCGACGACGACGATCGCGACAACCCACTACTGTTTAGGACTCTCTGCCAGGGGTGCCAGATTTGAATTAGCATTTTCCCTTGAATTATCTGAATCTCCTCTCATGTTCTAAGTGTAATACTGAAGCTTTTGGGAAGATTTTCACTATAGATTGAAGGACAATGTCTTTCTAGTGTTTCATAAAAAAGCATCAAAAGGCATCGAAAGAGTTTCATGTTGGTCAGTTTTTATTTAAACAGAAAGTAAACAAAGAAAGCCTCTCAATGCTAGATAGGTCCTTTCGAAAAGTTACGCGAGAAATGTCATTCATTTGTAACTATACTAGAGCATTGTCAAATTCAAGTTTTTTTTTCGTGTTTGCTCAAAAATTTGTATAAATTTGTATAATTTTGACGAAATTGAAGAAGACTGTAATCTGTGTATACAGATTCATTGTCACAAAAAATTCGAGAAAATCTCATGTGGCAACCCTGCTCTCTGCACAACGGCATAACAATAAACTATAGCCTGGACTGGCGACAGCTCGGTTGCTAATAAAATTCAAGTACCTCATGCCGCAGTTCCCGATCGGTATGTGCACTTATAACGTAAAATAAACAAATGTTCTCGGTTTGAGTTTGAGTTGGGTCGTGGCTCGTGAGTAGAGTGTGTCTTGCTTCCGCGATTACGGTATTGTTTTTGAGCTCTAAGGTCACCACACATCTGCGGTCGGAGCTCCGCCGAGGCCAGATGCGAAATATTGACGACGCCGTGTGACGCTTTCTACAGCAGATCACGGTTATGACAGCTGGTAATGAAATCGATCTTACCAAACTGTACTTTTAATACTGAATCTCAAAACTTTTTCTCGTTTGTATTACGTCCCAATTAGGACTGAGTTCTCATTTTTTTCTATCTTTAATATCGTTATTTTTAGCCCAGAGCTAAGCTAGTTCATCTCGCGATCAACAGCCTAACTTCCCTTTCGAAGGAAGTTGTCACTTTTATCTTTTTGACATAAGTGACTATCTCGGGGATGGGGTTCGATCTCAGGTCCTCGGCGTGAGAGACGTGAATTCTTACCCCAGGCCCGTACCCTACAACTGAGTTGTCATATTATTGTTCTAATAGCTCAACCATGATATCCGTTCATTAGGCCGAATGACTTGAGGCCGAAATATGTTAGGACGAATGGGATATTAGGCCGAAGTACGTTAGGCCGAATAGGTCATTAGGCCGAAACCTTCAAAGCTCAATGTATTTTAAACAAAATGGTAAATTTTTACATAGGTTCAACATTTTTCCCTTGGAACAGTTACTAATATCTTTCGAATGAAGTATAAAGATCATATCTGGGACTTTTCTTCGTTTTTATACATCCATTTTAAAAACTGCTTCCATCCGTTGGTCCACTACTGGAACACGACGGCAACTATTGGTGCAAGGGAGCAAATTTTTTGCGTTAACTTAATTATTTATATGACTTTTTGATAAAATAAAAAGCTGAAATTTGGCAAATCGACTAAACTAGAGAAGATCCATCCACCAAAAATAGCCCATGCCGTTTTTATCGAAAAATGTACGTTTTATTCCATAGTCCAATCTACTGGTACATTACAACCATTAGCTCCGGCACCCTATCTAGTAGAATTTTATTTTATTTCTAAAAAAGATTCGTTCCAGTAGAGACAATCACTTCTATGAAGCTAAGGGGTCATGCACAAATTACGTCACGCTCCAAGGGGGGGAGGGGGTCGAGCCAAAAAAGTTGAAATTTAGCGTGACATAATTTGTGTACCATCCCTAAGTGCCAAGAACGAAACATTTAAAGGCGAGTGCGAGTCTGTTCTTGATCATTATGGTAAGTTCGCGTTTTCATCGGAGATTCTTCGTTTTCCTGGAAATTGTAAGCGCCTTCGATTTTTACTCTTGTTACATATTTTGTCCTTGTCGCCAGGTATTGTTATGTGTCTCAGTGACTTCTTTTTTTTCTTTTGTACATTGGTTATTCTTCAGAGCTATACGTTCATACTAATTGTTGAAGTTATGGCTACCTACGATCTAATATGAGATTTAGTCTTTTTATAAACATTGGTCGTTATTGCGAGTAATGTTGCTTCAATGAACAGCTTTTGGCATCAAAGTTGCCGTCATTTTATCTAAAATGTTTCCTTTTTTTCATATGCTTTTCTTTCAGATAACATTCTTACCTTAATTATTAGCATTGTTTGTACTATAAAATTGGAATCATTTCCTTTATTCAACGAAATGTATCTAATATTATTGTAAAAATTTGGCAATAAATGATTAATTATGAATGCAGATGTGTATTATCATTTTTCAACCCATTCGGCCTAATGATCCATTCGGCCTAACGTATTTTGGTCTAAAAAACTTCGCCCTAATGACCCAGCACTGCAACTATGACCTTTTTTTGCTACACTTTTTTATTAAATTTAGGGGATTATTAGAGTATGTTTAAGAGAAAAAACTACTAATCTTTCGAGCGAGAAATTAAGAAGATTATATATATATTGGGTCTTTCACGAATATTTAGATTTATGTGATAGTTTTGATATTCCTTCAATCATAACTTCGCTGCAACATTTCCCGCCGATTAGACTCAACGATTATCACAGGATAGCTGGCCAGCTGTCAAAAAGCTGAAACAACCTATCTTATGACGGATCTTGCTTGTGTACATTTGCACTGCGAAATCATGTGCGAGATTCGACTGTGATATTTTGGGTGAGTCTAAATGGGTGCAAAAGTCGCAATTTGCACAGTTTGTGGGAAGAACAGTATACTCAAAAGTTTCTTTTGAATGTTAAGGTACCACGGGCATGTGGGACCTAAAAAATGGCAGTTTAGACAAATGGTTAAATATAATTTCCAAGCATCATTTTTTTTTTTCAAATATAACGGCCCAATCATCTTACAGTAGCATATTTGTTGATGTTTGCAAGAATGGCAAATTATCTTTCGGAAATGTTGAAAACTGAAAAATGTAACTTTTTAGTGTCGGCCACAATTTTCTGCCTGCATGTACCAAAACTCAGTTTTATGAGTAAAATCGTAACTGAAGTCTCTACTTTCAAAGATCAGATAATAAAGAATCTTTTTAAGCATAAAAAAAAACAAGAAAATGGTAGATTTATATTATTCAAAAGACAGACATAGTGTTATCTGAAAACCTTATAAAAATAAATATGTTAGGGATTTCTGATTGATTATTCTTCCAGAAAAGGTGAATATTTCGTAAAAAATTCTGATGGATTATGTCAACATTTTTTGTAGTGAATCTGGAAAACATTTGTAAAAAAAATATCTGACAGATTTGTTCAATGAAACTATCTACAGTAATCTCCAACCTGCTTTCTGGAAGATTAAAAAGAGAACTCAAACGGAAGGTAAGAAATAAACTCTCAGTAATTTATACCAAAATATACTGAAGGATTACGTTATTAGTTCAGTGATAAATTTGTCCAGTAATTTTGCTAAAAATAGTTTCAAGAATTACATCACTACAGGTTTCTCCGTTGTTTTGGCCTCAATCCTGTCTCTCTCTTGGCTTTGATCGACAACTTCTTTACAAAAAAAGATTGTCTGTCACGAATGCTTTTTAAATATATACAGCCATTCCATGAAAACAGGATCTAATGGGCCAAGATAGCCGAAGCGTTAAGCGCGCCGCTATTCAGCATGACCAAGCTGAGGGTCGTGGGTTCGAATCCCACCGGTCGAGGATCTTTTCGGGTTGGAAATTTTGTCGACATCCCAGGGCATAGAGTATCTTCATACCTGCCACACGATATACACATGCAAAAATGGTCAATTGGCATAGAAAGCTCTCAGTTAATAACTGTGGAAGTGCTCATAAGAACACTAAGCTGAGAAGCAGGCTTTGTTACAGTTGGGACGTAATGCCAGAAAGAAGAAGAAGGAGAGTCACTGAATTCCGTGAAAATTTGCTATTTTTTTCCTTATCCACGTGTTTTTGGTTTTTTTTAATCAGGGTGACCATTTTCAAAATTGAGTGACCAGAAAAATTGTGATTTTGCAAAATTTCTATTTTTTTCAAAAATTATAACTTTTGAACCTTTTGGCCGATTTTCAATTGTTTTCAACTAAATGAAAGCCAAAGATTCTAATTTAAAAAAAAAAAAAAATAAAATTTCACAATTTTTTTTTACATAAACAAACCTATAATTTCCGTTTTTATTTTGTGTTTTGAAGGCCTCTGGACCAAAGAGGCTATTGTTGTTTTCATTTTTTCTTGAAAGTTCAGTAAATTTTACGTTTACTGTCAAATTTTCAGCGATGTATGTTTCTTATTTTTTGAGATATATTTTTTTTTTTGAAAATAAAAAATCAGTCATTTTCCATCGGCACACACTGTAGGTCTCATCGGAATAAATTTTTTATTCAAAAAAAAAAAAAAATCATAACATTTGAACAGCTCAACCGGTTTACAATCTTTTTTTTATGGAATGAAAGCTTGGATTTTGTTGGGCAATTTATGACTGTGTTCTTGTTGTTTTGATGTCTCTTTTAGTCACTATTTTGATAACATTAGAAACTTAAACCACTATTATTTTGCTGTCTGGTCACCACCGGCCCTGCAAGTGGGACATATCACTTGATTTTGTTAATCTATCTCACAATATTGAACGTTACTATTATAATGAGAAATCAATCATAGTATTTCATGTTTCACACATGTTTATGCTATTAAGGGGTCAATCATGAACTACGTGACGCTTTTTGACGAAAATGGTCGTTGGATGCATTGTCACATCACATTTGGTATTAGCTGAACATTATTTATAGAATGCGGCAAGAGGTGTACGAGATGGCTATAAATTGTCTTTTTTAAGTTGTATTTTAAACGCAATACTGTTCGCAACAACTAATTTTGACTGATAATACAGTATGAGCGAAATGTCACTTTTACTTGCGGTATAATTGAGCAGCACATTTTTCCGTATAGTTTCTTCAAATATCTTCAGTAATGCCTCAAGACAGTTTTTGAAATTGATCCAGAAAAAACTCATTCGGAATTTGGCTTTCGTTGTCTTCATAAAGTCCTTAGAAGTCCCTTCAAAAATCAATTTTCTTATTTTTCTCTTTCTGGAAATCCTTGAAATAATGCAACCTGCGATAATCAAAAAAAATCCTCCAGGAACTTTTTTAATAATACTTTTAGAAATTTCATTTCCGTTCTGGAATTACTACTGAACTTATACCAAACCAGAAATTTGAATTGAATAGTTTTAAGATTGAAGATTGCAGAATTCTTCAGATAATTGGGATTTGTTGAAGGATTTCCTGTATAATTTTCAAGCATTCCTTTTCAGATTACCTTAAGAATTACATTCCTGCCGTACCATAAAAATATCTCAAATCAAACCTTGAAAGAATTTCTCCTGGCTTTTTTCTGGCTTATGTCTAGTTAGGAATATTTTAAGGATTTCTTTAAAAAATCCTAAAGAAATTGTAAAGATTTTCAAAATTCGAAAATTGACAAATTTTCATTAATTTAACCAGTAGTATCTACAGTGTTATGTTTTGATTTCCTGCTGATACTATTTCAAAATTTATCTAGGTTAACTATTATCTCGCATTGATTTTTCCCGGAATTAATCCTGTGACTTTGCAAGAATAGTTTTTTCTCAGAATTGTAGTAAGTATTAGAATAAAAATCTCCCTAATAAAGATAAATAATAAATAATAATAAGAATTAGAAGGATACATCAAAGAATAGTTCAGATTTTTTTTTTCCAATACCTAATCTATTTATGAAAATTTCTAAGAACTCTATCAGAAATTAATCTGCAGAATCCAATGGAAATTTCTTAAGATGTTTCTTCTAAGATTTCATAGTTTTCTGCAGGAAACAATTTTAGGGAAAAGAAAATCTTCGATAAATTCTTAGACAACTTTTTGAAAGAAATTCTGAAGTATTGTAGGGTAGAAGCACTAGATTTCGCCCCCCTAAACCATGTAATCGCAGGAATAATAAATTTCTGACTCTATTAATCAATATCAAATAATGTTATTGGGTTTATTCAACTATTCATCTATTATTTTAGGATGATCAAGCTGCAAAGTTATCCAAAACAAAGTTTTACTATTGAAAAAAGTATAATTTTTGGATTGATGGTGTGCTTTAATTTTCGTCCCCCAAATTCAATCTTCGCCCCACCCATGCTCTAATCTTCGCCCCCATTAATTGAAGTACAGGTTTTCGATAGTTTAATCAAGTACTTATTATCTTCTCACTTTTCATCTTCACTGGTACTTATCCTGCCTATTTCCACTATGTCTTTTTCTTTTTGGCATTACGTCCACACTAGGACAGAGCCTGATTCTCAGCTTAATTTTCAAAGAGTACTTAGTTCATAACTAAATGGTTTCTTTACATAAGTTGCCATTTCTACAGTCGTACCGTGTGGCAGGCACGATGACACTTCATGGACAAGGAACTCAAATAAAAATTCCATTACAAAAATATCCTGAACCGATAGGTAATCGAACTCAGACACCTTCAGCATGGATTTGCTTTGTAGCCGCCTACTAACGAAGGCTATGGAAGGTCCTGATTTCCACTATGTATTGTTTTTATTTATTGCAAAGTAATTATTTATGCTCTTGTAGCATTTATGTGATATATGCAGGGTTCTGAATTTTCGTATCAATGATGCGAAATCTACGATTTTTCTCACGTAAGGAGAATGCTTTTTTCGCTTCCTCACGTGAACATCTTTTATCGCTCACACTAATTTTCCCTGGAGCTACGATGGTGGATAACCGAAAACCACTCCACTCCGGGGATAATTTATTTTTCACTCCATCATATTTTCGCTCACCAACTGCTCCCGAGAATTATCACTATGTGGATAAACAAAAACTAGTGCCGGCGACGGGATTCGAACCTAGTACATTGCTAAAAACAACCGCGATGCGTGCACGCTAACCATGCTACCACCCCAACTTGACGAAAGGAGTGGTTAATTTGGTGCATAAAAGCAACTGCTGCTTGTGGCGATGGATACAGGAAAAGTTCTCCATGGATCGGAGAAAGAGGAAACAAACTTCTCACAGCTGCGGAAATGTGCAATTATCTATTTTCGCTTTGTTTTGTGGACGGATAAAATCGCAAGGCAGCTAATCGCTGAAAATTGCTGTGAGGGATAAATCCATTATCGTGAGAGTGAGTGAGAATTCGGAAGCCTGGATATATGTTATTATTCCCAGGAAGTCGAGAAATTTCCCAACATGAAATAATCCAATGTCAGAATATCGGAATCAACCCCGATATGTCATACATTAAAGTTCTCCAATATTTTTTAAATAATTATATCAAGTACCGTTATTTCGGGAGAAATTTATCATATTCAGCGTTTTCAATAATGTTAGCAGTGCCAAAAACTGAATGCGGAAAAAAAGTACTGCGGTAAACCCATTAACTCATGTAGTGGTAAAAAAAATATTTAATATTAAAAATCGGTTGATCATATTTCGTTTCTATTCCATTCTTGCTGAATATGGTGGGTTATTTGATTGACAATAATAAGTTCAATTTGTTCTTCGTCACAGACTATCAGTATAATGATGAGCAACAAATATCATACACTGAAATGAATATTATTGTAGAAACTACTGAATGCATGGTAAAACTAAGAACTACACCAACAATTTTCAAGACTACATAAATCTGTTAACTTTTTTGAAGTGTAGTCAACATCAATACACAAGAAAATTTATTTATTTAACCAGAATTGCAATATTTATGACTAGAAATAAACTTGATTTGAACCACACTGTGCTGTACGGTAGGTGTCACGGATTTAAATGCTTTGTAGTTAATGCTACTATGGAAATGGTCACATTTACTGCACAGGATTTTTACCAGATTATGGTAAACTAAACAGATTTTAGTAGTTGGTTGAAAAACGTTGATGAAGTTCTTAATCCCACCTAATTCTAGTGGTAACGTCCGCGTCTACAAAGTAAAGCCATGCTGAAGGTGTCTGAGTTCAATTCCTGGTCGGTCGAAGATCTATTCTTAACGGGAATAATATTGACTTCGTTAGGCATAAAGTGTTTTTGTGCTTACCACAGAATAAAAGAATACGAAAATGGCAGCTTATGCAAAGAAACCTCTCAGCTAATAACTGTGCAAGTGCTCATATGAATACTGCTGAGAATATATAGCTAAGAACAGGCTCTGTCCCAGTGAAACGTAATACGAAGAAGAAGGAACTATTCGGTACATTTAGAAAATCCTTTAAACTTCCTGTAACCTCCTGTAAACAGTTAATAAATCAATGAGTTTGTTTTGTTTTTCGAACAATTTCGAGGAGGGGCGAAAATTAATGCACGCACCACTGAAAGAACGTTACAGGTAGTTTCGCCAGGGGCGAAGATTAGAATCGTACGAAAACGTGCTTTAGTTTTCGCCACCCTGAAAAAATAGTTTAAAACTGGTTATAATTGCTGGAATAGTTGAAAAAATCTATTCGTGTCTCTTGCTGATGCATGTCTTATCAGAACTATTCATTTTTTAAAGATGAAATAGTTATCTTAATATGTTTTCCTTGCCTTTTAAAATAGACGCTTTTCTCAATTAACGCAAAAAATAGCGTATCATTTTTTCCACATTTTTATATGTGATTATTTGGCGGTTTAGAAGATTACTTTAATTAGTAACATTTGGAAACTAAGTATATTTTATTCCAATCTTTTATATAAGTTAAAAAGTAAAACATTTTTATTTTATTACAATCTAGAACAAGCTAATGTTCTACCAGGGGGGCGAAAACTAGGGAGGGGGCGAAGATTAATACATCTACCCTACTTGTGGATCGATTTTTCAGGAGTTTTTGGGAATATTTATGTCTCTGATTAACATTATGGAAGAATCTATTATATTATGCTCAAAAGTATACCATTTTATTAGACTAACTAATAAAAACTGTGAGGAGTTTTTAAAGAAATCCACAGATATAGCTCTTATTCTTGATTCTTAGAGTAGTTGTTGGTGAAAAAGCATGTCAGAAAGAATTTCTGGCAAATAAAAAGAGAATTTTTACAGTTTTCTATCAACGATGATTTTTTTAAAAGCCCGATAAAATGAAATTCGACCTACCCTACTACTGATTAGATACCGAAATCCATTGAGGTTGGTTTCGCCCTACAGTTCAAGCGAAACCAAAGAGGAGCGCAGTTTGGAACTCCAAACCAAAACGTGGAATCGATTTCGTTTTTCTTCTTTCAAGGCGAAGTTTTCATTAAGCATCCGCGCAGGGAAAGGGCGCTTTAGTTTAAGAGGTGAAAATTTGGTGCTCCGGATAATGAAGGGAAATTTTTGTGGGATCAATGGTATTTATGCGTGAGATTGAAAGGTTCAGGAAAATTAATTGCTTTAGCTTGATACCGCTCTCGAGTGCGGTTGGATCAGCTTTCGTTGGGTTTGTTCATCGATTTCAGTAGCACAAATGACCGTTACGTTGAAGGATGGTTTTTGGCACGAAATAAGCGAAGTAATGTAAGAGATTTAAAAAGTGAGAAATTCACGGAAGCAACAGTCACTGAAAGGCAATCTAGTGCATGGTTTACAAAACGTTAATCAGATCACCAAAAAGCTGAAGAGCAGGGTTTGTCCCAGTTGGAACGCAGTTCAAAAAAAAAAGAAGAAGAATGTAATAAATTCTACAACACACTTCTAAGTTCCTAACCATTTCTTCAAAAATAATGATATCAAGTCCGTTTTGATTCTGAAGAAGAATACAAACTCCCTTTATCGAATCAACAATTACTGCACCTCAAGCAACTGACCCACAACGTCATCTACAGAATAGTTGAGGAAGCAAAAAAACCCAAATCTTAAACTGCCATTTATTAGCGTTCATCGCAACCGACTTCCACTGGAGATTTGGACCCACAAAAAATAGTCTAACACAATTCGCGTCATGCTGGACCGCCGCGCCGTCGTCTTCGTGTTTGCTCCGATTCGTGTTGACGTCTTTTACGATCCCCCCGAAAACTTATTTTCCTTGTTGTCTGCTGTGAGGAAAAAAAGAACAGCAAAATACGCCTCTTTCTTAGCCCCCTCCTCGTCTTGTTCTTTTCCCAAAGTGGGGAAATCTTTTGTTGTGCCAAGACGCTGGGGATAGGGCTACCAGATCTACTCTTTTCAAAGTAATTTCCAAACAAATTATGGATGGTTCGTCACTACAAGTGTCGACATAAACCCTTATCCTTGTGTTTGTTTTTCGTCCGCGATGAATGTGAAGATGCAGAGGTATTCTCTGTCTCTAGAAGCAACAATCATACACTACCCGAGTAACACACATGTTATAATTGATGCATATTAACTCTTATATGACAAAATCTAGTCATATAAGAGTTATTATGCATCAATTATAACATGTGTGTTCCTTGGGTAACATTCCTTCCTCATCCCAACTGACTTGTAAGGACTTGACCGGCGCTGTTTTTGATCAATAATATGGGAACTGCTAAAATGTGCACTCGAGAGTAAGCAGAGGGTCCCATTCCTTATTCATTGAGATCGAAGTGCAATTGTTTTTATTTTCATTTCAAACAAACATGGTTACCCTAGACTGGGGACGACGAATTGGGTCAGCAGTGCGCGTCCGGGGCGCTTTTTCACAATGGGAATATTTCTGTTTCTGGGCGGGGACCACGAATTTAAAATTGAATAACATAACCGAACAGAAAAAAAAAATGTGTAAGGAATGATTTCCCCCCGGGGGGAAACTAGCATCCGAAATTAGAACAACGGCCGCGAGGAGGTTTGGGATTTTTTGTGGGATAATTATGTTTTCAAATCGCATTTGACGGAGCGGTGTCTGGAAGAGTTGGACAAATGGAAGCCCGGTGAGAAGAATGACTAAACGCCCAGACGCAGACGGACTGGTCGGTAGCGATTAGGGAAATTCTGACAACTGCAATTAATTTTATCTAAAGAAAATGCACGAACCGTTTGATGATAGTGATTTTAGTGGTTTTTAGGTGTTGTTGAATTAAAGAGATGGCAGCTTTTTTTTGGAATACATTTTTAAGCGATCTTGAATTGAATTATTCTAAGAGAGATGTATTTTTTTACTAGTATCATTGCACATGTTGATTCATTTCATCTATAAGGGTTTCTAGAGGAGGAAAAACAAGAAGGACTATCAGGGTATTGAATTGAGAAATATCCTGAAGAGCACTCATAAAATGAAATTCTGCCGTTGGAATTGCTTTTCGAATTATTCCATGAGCATGAAAGTCACCAATGTCGTTTTTTTTTTACTTATTGCGAGTCAATTTCCGCAAGTTATTTTGAAGCAAATTAACTGGCTGCCCAGTGCATTAAAAAGGTAAATAGGCATCTATGAATGTATATTTACCAAGCTCTGTTTCAGCAGAAACACGCAAAGTTCCAAAAAAATGGTTTCAAATGACGAAAAAAGTTGATATTTTTCTACGCTTATCAGTGATGATAGCAACTCCACCATATGCTCCGTCCAGTCGATCATTACGATATATAAAAAAGTTTGGATCTCTTTTGATTGGGATCCAGATTTCAAACAGGTTTCAATAGGAAAAAACTACTAATTGAACTTCAACGCTTCACTTCACTCTTGCAAAATAAAAAATAAAATACTAACTGGTGATTTTAGTATTTTATTTTTTCTTATGCAAAAGTGAAGTGAGGCGAGCAAATACCTGTAAACTTCTAAGGTTTCAATAATAACTGCTTTGTGTATGTTATAACTTGTTTGTAAATATTTAGGACTTACTGAACAACTGTAGCAGTGATCTTGGAACAATAAACTCAAAAACAGGCTCTGTTTCAGTTGGGTTTTAACAGACTTTGTCTCAGCTCAGTCAAGAAGAAGACGAAGAAGGAATTCTTTACTGCAGTATCAATTTTCAAACACCCGAACTGAACCCTCAATCCAGCCGAAATTGCACTCCGCGACTCGGCACTTTCGCGATCACGTAACGATTGATCTACTTTCGGTTTGAAACTCTCATTTTGCGACCGCCCATCGAGTTCCGCCAACAACAGTCCTCTGAAACAGTCCTCCCATCATCAACTTCAACTTCAACACGTCCAATTACCAGTGACAATCGCATCCGACCCGACCCCCGATGATCAGACGGCGGCACAGTGGCCACACTCCATACAAATGTTGGCCTAAAGTGGAAATTTCAGTCGAATCGTTCAGAAATCATAGTTGACAACGAACACAATGGATCATTTGTGACGCATTGAGGGGAAAAGGACTACACTGTGTCCATTTAGCTTAAGACCACCTACATTTTAGAACAAATGATACAAATTTTGTTGAACTTCAAAGTAGTTGTGAATGTTTTATTGAGTACTTCAGTTGTACAGTATTTTGTAATGATTAACTTACGACTAATGAATAAATCTAATTTTTTAGAGCAACTTTATTGATTTCTGCTGTCCATTTTATTTAGGACCATTTCATATATTGTTCGCTTTTACACAGTAAAAGCTATGTAAACAGTGAAATTAATGTGTCAATAATCGGTCACCTTATCATTCCTGTTAATAACCTGGAACATTCGGTTCGGCATACTGTTAACCAAGTTTTCCAGTACAGTCTTCTCAATATTTCCCCATGCCTCCAAAATAGCTGATTTGAGCTCATCAACAGTGGCGTACTACTTACCTTCAGCATAAATCCTGCGTACAAGGATTCCCCAGAGGTTTTCCACAGGATTTAGGTCTGGGGAGCGCGCTGGCCAGTCCAGCAGATCGATTTTGTGGTCCTTTATCCACTGTTTGGTTTCCTTGCTTGTGTGGATAGCAGCATTGTCCTGCTGAAAAGTGAACTTTTTGCGTCGAAATCTGCGCAGGAATGGTAGAAGATGCGTTTCTAGCACCTGGATGTAGTCCTTGCTGTTCATTTTGAACGACGTGAACGCAAGGTCCAGCTTTCCAGATGCACAGAATCCTGCCCAAACCATGCATGAACCGCCACCAAAATTTCTTGTGGTGAAATATTGTTCTTCTTTCAGCAAATCTCTCCAGTATCCATTAAATCCGTCGGGACCATCCAGATTGAACTTCTTTTCATCACTGAAGATCATCTGGAAGTAAACAAAAAAGAAAACATACTTTTTAATAAACATTCCTTAATCACGCTGAAAATTGCTTTAAAATAATACGCCCTTTTCACAACTTACCATGGTCCACTGTCGATTCATGTTGGCTTTTGCAAAGTTCAAGCGTCTCTCGATGTGGGATGGAGTAAGGTTTGGAGCTTTTGCCTTTTTGGCCCTTTTTATGTACGGACTTTGGACCAAAACTTGACGAATAGTCTCCCGGCAAACGTTCAAATTCAGCTCCTGCTTAATCTGCTTCAGCGATTTTTGGGAGTTCGAAGCGGTTCTAACGATTTCACGTTTCTCTCGTCCGGAAAGCTTCGATTTGCGAGGTTTCTTCCGATTTTTGCCATATCCGGAAGGATTTTTCAGATAAGTTAGGACCACTTGATGTGACCGGCCAATCCGACGAGCAATTTCTCTGGTTCCAACTTTATCCCGGTGAAATGCTTCTATTTTGCCTTTCTCCTTATCCGTCAGTGCTTTTCCCTTCGACATAATGAACTTTTTCTTCTTAAAAATTTCAAAACACACGTAAAACACTTGTGGTCTTAACTTAAATGGACACCGCAAAAGTATGCGAAGGACGAATAAACACTGATCCTTCATCATCATCCACCACTACTCGTACATTCGACTGCTTACACAAATACAAGCAAAGTGTCATAGGGTGGGTCATAAATATAAACTGTTTTCCTATTGGATCTGAAAAAAATCAGGTGGTCTTAAGCTAGCTGGACAAAGTGTATTTCAGAGAACCTCGATATATAACGTATGATCAATAAAAGTACACAATTTTTTGAATACAAAATTTTTGGTATTACACCATGTTATACACTTGTTGACATTCTCAAATGGTAAACATGTCACATATGATCCAAAACATCTCTAAAACTATAAGAATTGGATTTTTTATTTTCAAAGAAACCGCTGGTTCAAACCAAATATAGCTTTCGTTGAAATTTAGTACAGAAAGAACGATTTCGATGAAACAATCAAGAAATATGAAAATTCAAAGGAATTAATTTTAGCTGACATCTACATCTATAGTTCACATAATGAAAAAAATTGAATTCTACAACAATTGATCTAAAACATAGAGTTACTATTGAATACCGAAGGAAAACAAGAAGAAACTTTGGATCACTGTGAGACCCTGGCCACGCGGGACCTCGCGAGCTCAATCGCTCAGCTTCTGCGCGATCAGAAAGAAAGCAACCCGGACCGTCGTCATAACAACCGAGCCCGAGACAAATTGATTTCGGCCCTCTGCCAGTGCGTGGCCAACCACTGCTTTCGGACTTGCCACCGAAATTCAACCCAGAGACGGCAGCACCACTTGTTGATCGTCAGCTTGATTACAAATCAATTTTCAGCTCAGCTGCAATTTCCCTGTCCAATTTTCGAGAGCTTTCAATTTCCTCTGCAACACGACGACGAAAATCGTTCATCTGCTCCAGTGGTGTTGGATGGACCACGCAGTGAGAGTGCGGTTGAGTCGCTGCAGGTTGTCGGGAAACTGGGTCTCCGAAAATGTGTGTCGGGAGAGTTTGAGATCTGTTAAAAGTGTTGCAAAAAGGTCAATCTAAATGTGGACGATTTCACTGGTTAGTTCAAAGCGTGTGAAGTGCAGTTGTTTTCTGGATGGTATGTGGAAGTAATTGAAATCTTCACTCATTCTGGTAGGCCTACAGGTTTTGTAGCTTTGATTGACTTTCAAATCGAACAAACTACAGTCAACTCTTCATAACTGGATATTCCATATCACGATATCATGTTATAGAACCATTGTAGAAATTGCTTTACATGGCTAACTCGATGGTATCTTGAACCTCATTTGCACTGCGTTTTTGTTCTACAGTTAACTCTTCCTTACTCCATATTTCGTATCTCGATATCAAGTTAGAGAACATAGTCATAGTTGGTTTCCATGGCTAACTCGATGGTCACTTGAACCGCAGTTGCACAGGTTTTGTGTTCTGGAACTCGATACCTCCCTAACTCGATGCCCTCTTCAATACAGAGTTTTGGAGAATTGGATGCACTGTACTTCGAAAACTTAGATTAAAACACTTTAGAGTTGATAATAAATCTTCGAGCTGTTTAGTGGAATACCTATAAGTAGATGAAAAACCGAACTTAGTACTATACCATTTAATTCCACTAGAGTTTGTATCTTTTGACGGATACGCGTATTTCGACCTCAACTGTAAGGTAACTCAACGTCTTCAGTGTCGTGCACTAGACTAGACTTTCTCAATCCTCATTTGTTGCTCGCTTTCAGCTACTTTGATTTAAACGTGTGTCTAAATCGCACGTTCCAACGACAGTAGGCGGTAATCTGCAGCGGCTCATTGGTGAGTAGATGTTAAGGGGGCAGGATCCGTCATTGATTTCGGAATTTTCATGAGCAGTTTATTCGTTAAAAATCAAGAAAATTTACAGGAAAATGTGTTCACTGTATTCTATTCGCCATTCTGAACACAGTGAACACATTTTTATCGAGTGGTTTTTAGTTTTGGACAGAAAAACTGCTTTTGAAGTTTCGATGATGACGATGATCACGATGACGGAGCGTTGAACGTTAAGCACTTTTCATTATCATCGTTGTCTATGAGCCATTTTACCAAGCAGGTCAAATGACAGGAGACCTGGGACTTTTCAATCATCGTCGTCAGTTTTCGCGATGATGATGGCTGATGACTGTGCGCATTTCTAGCGTAGCTTTTCATACAGGCAAAAACATAAATGGAGAAAAAATATTAAAATATTTCTGATCACAAACATGCCTTTTTATGTGAAATATAGGTGAGAAAGAGATAGCTTATACAATATCTAGGTGTAATGTTGCAGTAACGAACATTTTTAGATCTCTTTTTTACCATTTTCTCCATGTCCTCGTTTAGTAAGATGAGGCGTTGTTAGAGCAGGGTGGCCACCGAACCGGGAAAAACGGGAAAAGCGGGAAAAAGACGGGGATTTGAATCCACCGGGAAAAAGACGGGAAAAACCGGGAATTCGAGAAGATCACCGGGAAAATCGTTTTGAACGAACATCTTCAAGCTGTAATCTGCAAACCAACCTCCAAGATAAGTTATAGAAAGTAGTTATGTTTAATGACATTTCCATGAGACAGCAGCAATTTTGAACAAGTATATTTCAAACACCAATGAATTAATTTCTACTATGCTGCACCATATTTCTTTAAAATGTTTCACTATTTTCTTAGCAATGTTTCGAAATATTTTTTTGAATTTTTGTTCTCGAACTACCAGGGCTAAAATTTTTTGAACTTTTCTCTAACTTGTTTTACTAGACGTTTTAAACCAAGGTTTAATTACTTATTGCGGATTGGCTTAGCACTCTTCGGTAATTGCTGAATACCACAACGAATCTTGAAAACAAGTCTCTATTTATGAAAGCTTCTAATATGTCACTACTTATCTAATTGACGATGTTTTAAATATTGGCTCATTTACGATCTTAATAACGATCAAACCATTACAGCTCATATAAAATTTGTAAAATATTCATACAAAAGGCATTACGAGAGGGTGGGTGGATGTCAAAAATGATAATTTTTGGTGTTATTAAAGTTGTGAGCACTTAGCTTCTACGTGTTTGGCCTTGTTTCATTCATATCTTGAACTTATTTGCTTTATGAAACAAAATTAAAAGGATTAATAGGGTGATCAAAGTATTTTGGACAGACCGTTACGCGTATATAATTTGACCATTTACGTCAAAATCAAATGGAGGTGGCCAAATTATATACGCGTAACGCTCTGTCCAAAATACATAGAACACCCTAATTCAAATAATTTCAATTACGGCAAAGAACTACTTGGGCATCTTGATGATTTACTTAGGCACCTAGGGCTTTTGTTGGCCAAATTATCTCAAATTCAGCATTAAGATGCATTAGAAGATGATTATAAACCAAAGCCAAAACTCGAAATTTCAAGAGCATGAGTCTAGAGAGGCAAACAAAGGTTTGAGCTAAAAATTTTGATCGTTTTATCATCACCAGAATGCAACCAACCCATCAAATTTTCACAGAGTTGCACAATATCGGTCATATCAGCTGATGGCTGATGTACTAAAACTATCAATATCAGTTGCGAACTATCAATATCACTTGGATCTGACAACCAACAGCTGTGATGCGACATCGCACTCTAGATCACAATCACTGCAGAATGAGTGATCACGTGGTAATAACCCACGCTATTAATGTTTTTCAGTGACCAACACACAGTTTCAATCCGTCTGCAAGCACTATCAAGGATATCATACTGATAAATTGCCATTTTATTTGCTTAATTTAAGGCTAAACTTGAGCCATCAGTGATATCCATAGTCTATCGCCATCAATGCACTGGTGATGGAGTAGAGAGCATGATGTTGATGTGATATGGAATGATCCGAATTTTATCGCAGTCGGCCTGTACAAATCAGCAAATTTTAAGCGTTGATGGTGACAGCAAGCAACTCTGTTTTCAACGCGAACGGTTGTCAGGTTCTCTAGATTCTAAAACTTGAACTTGAAATTTCGAAGTTTGGCTTAACCCTTTCTTTCCCACAGCTTTGTTCGACAATTTAACTATCAAAATGGCGTTTCTAAAAAAAGTGCTTGAACAAAAGTTGTTCCAAATAAGCTATATTATTAAAAATCACAATAAAAAATTTTGATTGTTTTTCAATAGTTAGTTGATTGTTTTTCAATAGTTTGACCCTTAGGTCACTTATTTCGATGTTTGATAAGACAAATGAGCGTATAAATTTATTCCAATAATTATTGAGCTACTCGTACCAATTCGGTTTAGCTAGCGTTCGTTGAAAATCGGTGGATCACCTGTGCTACCATGGGAAAGAGAGGGTTAAAGGGCATATTGTTGGTAAATATGGTTCAGATAGCATTCAAATTAAACTCCTGTCGTTATAAGAGTAGGATCTGTTTTATTAGCACAATGGATCATTGAAGGTAGTTTTTGTCAGTGCTCACCGCATCAAAACAAAGGCGCCACTGTATATGCGATTGAACATTGTGACAGCATTACAGTTCTGTCAAACACACAAGGCTACGGTGGCGCTATCTATGCTTTTCATAGCGGCAGTTTTGGTTATTTTAATGATCCATTAACCATATCTTTCCCATGATAGATAGCTCCAGCGCTCCATGGATTCTCGATGAACGCGAGACAAATCGATTCAGCTACTATACTAAGCCATAGTTTTCAGAATAAGATTCTATACAGATTAGAACACTCAACATGTTTCTCCAATAGTGAAACTATTGATAAACAATCAAATTACTATGGAAAAACAACTACAGTTAAACCTCCATGAGTCGATGTTTCATTACTCGATATCGACTCATGGAACCATACTAAGGATCAAATTTCGTGGTTACTAGGAAGGTCCCTTCAAGCAGCTTTCCATAGCATTGCTGCTCCATGACTCGATATTTCTATGAGTCGATGGTCCCTTCAATATTGACTCATGGAGGGTTGACTGTAAAAAAATTTAAACAGATTTAAAAAAAAATGTTGCGGTGCTTTCCATAGAAAAGATTTTTGATATAGAAAAAGTCAATTAAAGTCGTTGGAAAGAATAAATTATAAACCGGGAAAATTATGTAAAATATACCGGGAAAACCGGGAAAAAAGCGGGAATTTCAAAACCGAAATTTGGTGGCCACCCTGTTAGAGGGATTAACAAGGTCCCCCAAGGAGCATCGTAATATCTTTAAAACCAGATCACCAATAATGAATATCGACACGGATTCCTAAACTAGAAGAGTTTTTTGAGAGCTTGTGAAAAAATGGTGCAAAAATATTGAAAAACAAAAAAGTTATAACGATTTGAATTTGAATTTTGGGGGAAAAAATGAAGCTGCCGGTAGAGGGGTTAAAAATCACGCTGGATTTAATCCCAGGTCTCCTGTCAATTGATGCCGCTTCAGCGATCAGCTGTTCCGAAACGTCTCGTAAAATGGCTTATTAGCTACTGAGTAAGATCAGTCGACAGAAGACTCCGGCATGAGGAGTTATTATAATCTGAGTAATTCGGCGCATTATTGTGGTTGGTCACCAGAAAGAAATCAACAATGAGAGCCGGCTTTCTTCGTTGATTTTATTATAGATGCCGCTTTTTTTTTTGGACGTCGGCAGAAATGATCATTTCTACGTCATCCTTCGGTGCGTAGAGTGAGTGTGCGGATGGATGGCTTTGCGGCGGACGGAGAAATTATGGAATTAATTCAGTTGATGTGCACATCAACAATACGATACAGAAATGTGATTTTGTTTTCTTTTGCTGCATCCTTGATGAATGCGGTAAACTCAAGTGGGCCATACTCAAAGCTTTTTGAGATGTCGTTTTTCGTTGGTATTTTCCAACGTATGAGGCGAATTATACTTGTAAGGAACTATAAAACTTGTTAAATTCGAGAGGGATTCGCGATAAGGGCCTATCTGACAATTCAATAACAATGAGAAAATAACCAATGAAATTCTCATGTGCAATTTTTAATCCCAATTGGAGAAAATATACTCAAACTTTAACCTTTTCACTTTAATACACATTTTATAAACCTAGTTTTGAAATCCTCATCAATACCACACACATCTCCTACAATTTCCCTAGCTATTTAGTACTAAAAAAATATTATAAGGTTTCGCCTTAAACGCACTCAAGAATGCCAGTATCGCCCAATGTTATGAGCCTGTAATCGATATTATTTTCAGTGTCGCCTATTACTTTTGCGCCGTGTTTTCATTCTGGTTTCAATTAAGCCCGCCATGTACGCCTTGTTTATTTTTTGTTTGCAGTGTCGCCGTTTACTCTCGCCGTGTTTTTATTTCGATTTCAGATGCGCCCATCACTTTGATAATCAAAAACACAGGCGTAATCAATAAAGTGTGTAGTTTGGCATGAGGTGAAGTTTCGTCTTCTACAAATTTGCGTTTTTTTAATAGTTAAATTAGCACAAATAATAATTCCAAACTCAGCTTAATAGATGCATACATGTATTAAAATAGCACTACAAATGCAGACACGACTCATAACAGCATTACGACCGCATAAAATCCTATTACTTCATCGTAATAATCTATACCTGATGCAAACAGGCATCGAATCAGCACTATACTGGCTCTATTGGCATATTCGTATTGAAACTTGAAGCTTTTTGACAGATGTACCACGGTTTTGTGTTTGCATGTATTGGTAAAACTAATCAAAACATAACCCTTCTGGTTAACGTTGGCCAATTTTCTCCACAATAATGTTCATCTTCTGTGGTCAGGCAATGCAGAATTCGTCATCAACTAATTCAGAAGCACGATCAAAGCAAGCGAAGGAAAACATCGCATTTGCATCGATTCATGATCGACAATGAATCGCAAGTTGTAACAAGTTTGGTAAATAGGATGTGAGAAAGAGAATCCCAAAGAGAGAGCGATGATAAAACCCATTTTTCTCACTTAACTATCTACCATTGGGGTTAGGTGTTTACCTTTATTGGCATGATAAACAATCCTCGAACATCCTAGAGCAATAGTGCCTTCCAGATTTGCAGATTCTTTATATGGGTTTTATCATGCACTGTCATCCACCTGATATAATCAGGGTTGTAGCAGAAGACAATAAATAGACCCTCAGGATGTGCAGCGGATCATGATTGTTATAGAGAGTGATAAGAGATATACTCTGTATTTTCGATTGTATAACATCTTGCGGTAATCCACTTTGCGGTTTCGAGAATTGAAACGGTTAAGTATCCATCAAAACTATAGCCGGTTTTTCAAGGCATTAGGTCCGAATGGCCACATCCAGTACATTCTAAATTGAGCTTAAGCTTGAGCTTGATTAGCCACCCGTGGTTGCTACTCCAGTATCGCCAGATCAGCTGCACTTACACAAGAAATTAACCGAATGACTGCTTGGGACTAACAGACACCCTCAGTGTATCCAGCTTTTTACGCTCGCCACGCTATAAAATATCTGACAAAAGCTAACTACCACCACTGAACTGAAACTTGAAAATAAATCCTTAGTAACCCATCACTCACTGAAATAATTTTCATTGCTTTTCTGTCATTCAAACTTAAATCTAATTCCGATTTGCATTGATAATGTTTTAATCGCTTAATACCTAATCGTTCCTTTTCTTTTTTAGGTTTCCTTCCTGCTATATCTTTTGAGCTGTAGGCCAAATCTTGAAAACAATATAGTGCGGTACAAATCTTCCGTAAATCAAATAAAAATCAGTCAAGGAATTGATGTCTGAAAAATTGAATGTAATTTGTCGTGAAAATTTAAATCTGTACTACATTGCAATTTGCACAAAATATTGTGAGAACATCTTCCAGGGTTTTATGATAATATAACCCACATTTAAAATCGTGCTTAATATTACACCAGACTCTAGCTCAGAATTCTAAGAAAAATTCTTGCCAATCTGTGAGAATGATTTCCAGGATTTTGCAATAATTCTAGGATCTCGCCAAATAACTTAAATAAAGCTTCGAATTTTGTAATAATATTGTAAAGAATTTTGCAAGAATCTTTTTCGTCTATTTTTCTTATTCTTTTCTCATAATCCCTAAAAACTTAAGTAACAATTTTTCTTAAGATTAGGTGAGAATCGTGTACTGGAATCTGTAATAAATTTTTCATCAGACATTGTCCAAAATTCTTAACTACAATCCTATCATGGAATTTGTAAGGATGTAATCCAGGATTTTATCACCCAGAACACACCAGAAATATGTGAAAACTATGCTTTGAACTTTGTGAGAATCACGGCATGACGACATGCTGCGTAAACTCCTTCCAGGTTTGTTTGAATGTAATAAAACTTTCAACATGATTCTTTAAGACTTCCTCCTATGAATTGGTGAGGATATGTTTGATCTATTTGATTCTGTTTTTGAAAATTTGTAAGCCTTGGTCTTGCGAAATTTGAAAAGCTAAGCCGGGTCTTTTAAATACTTCTTCTAGCTGTTGTGAGATATGGAAAACCAACTTCATCATCATCAACTCATTCAAGCCTAAAATAAAATAAAGAATTTTTTGTAACTAAATTTAACTTGAGAAATATAGCAATAACAAATCATGATTATTTTCGCAAATCAAAAAAAAAAAAATCATTTGTTTGACAGAAAAAAGAAAACAATGAAATTCGACTGTTCGTCACGGCATGCTGAGGATATATTTCCAAGTTTCAGTTCAGTGGTGGAAGTCAGCTTCTGTCAAATATTTTATAGCATATTGTTTTTATGGCGAGCGTAAAAAGCTGGATAAGTGCTGGTGATCATCTATTTTTAGGCAACAATGGCGCCTGCTACGTCAGAATGCAGACCAATGTGGGGAAAGGGGAGGAATTGATGATGCATTAAACTGGCTCCCACGTAGACCGTATATACCACTGCGTCTACACCAGTTCATGCGGAAGTTAATGGGTTGGGGAAAAGGCATGGCAGAGAGGTTTGCTCTTTAGTTAGCAGACTGCCTATGTATCGGGCGTAAGGAAAGGCTTGCTATAATGATGATAGAGTGAAAGCGTTGGGAAACGGTTTCTTGTCCGTCTATGGTTCTAGCTTTTGCTATGAACAGATAGTGAGTGTGATAGATTGAGGAGAATGGAAGATAGAAGCAAGTGAAAGATACAACTACAAAGTACGAGGGAAGGGACGGGCCTGGGATTGAACCCATGACCTTCTGCATATAAAGCAGAAGCGGTAACCACCAACCCCGTCTATCCAGTACATTCTAAATGGTGCATAACTCATTAATAATGTTGAATATCATATCTTAATGATTTTTGCAATTTAAAATGACTGTCATTACAAATAAATAAAGATAACGTGGCATGTCCCTAAAAATAGCCCTTTTTTTACCAACTAAACCCACCGGAATAACTCCGGCTACAGAAAATATTCCCGAGTTCCTCTGGTCACTTTTAGAAACTAGATATATTTACCAGTATATTGGCCAAACTTAGGCCTATAAGGGTGAAAGTGATTCCTTTTATAACTCCTTTCGAATTTCGGATGAATCTACCTGAAGAATTTCCTAAGGAGTACATGGCTTAAATAACTAAAAACTCTTGAAAAATTTTAAAAGGAATTAACGGATTTTGAAAAAAAATTCTTGATTCAAATATTTTAGAATCATCCTAAGGAATGATTGACAGAAGCCCTAAAGATATAGCCTATTATAATTTGTTAGAAACCCATGTGAAATTTTTATTCCTAAACTTTTTCCTTCCTAGAAAATTTCTTGTTATTTGTTAACACTTTGACAAATTAGGTACAAAACACTTGCTTAATTAGAATAAGTTCAGATTTCTCCACAAATCTGCTTATGTTTCATTTATCACATTTATCAAAGTTTAATCTCTTTTCAAAACCTTTAAGGCATTGCGGTCTTCGTTAGCCCGTGAATGTTTTCAAGGCATATTTCAACAATCAGCGATCACCACTCCTCCAGCGAAACACCCTCGAAAAACTCCAAACAATGCCGCTCATAAATCCAAAAAAGTAAATTTGCATTTGCGCATTGCTAGGATGCCCAAAAACTTAACGACCCTCTCGGCAGCAGTGACGGACGGTACCAAAACTAGTCAAGCCGGTCGTAAAGTGCATGCATTCTTTCCAGTTTTAATGTCCATATTAAAATATTTCGCTCACGATTAATGAGAGCCACTTGGTTTATCTGCTGTGCACGCCTTCGGCTCGGTAATGAGGTTATTGTTTTTCGGCAGCCAAATAAGCTACCGAAGTAGCTACTTCTTCTTCTGCTTCGGTAGCCTTTTATAATTGGCGTGTATGCAAAACCGGCCAAACCGGAATTGGCGATTGTTTGTTGTGTTGACAGAGCGCGTCAATGCCTAGGTATTAAGTCACACCGAAGAGGAGGACGTAATAAAACTACCGGTCGGTCGGAGACGGAAAGTGCATTGACATCTGCCGACTCCCGGAGCGAATTCCTGTACGTTTCGTTTGAATTAGCACCATTTCCCAGGAATCATAATTGCTTGGGCAGAGCGCAAAAAAAGTCAGGCCTCACCGAGCAAGCGCAATTAGCATCGATTTTCTGCACCTCGACGTCTAATTATCGGCAAAGAATCTAACGAATATGGGAATGGGCGGAGCTAGGATTCGAAGTTTCAAATTTCAAATTTCAAATTTCAAATTTCAAATTTCAAATTTCAAATTTCAAATTTCAAATTTCAAATTTCAAATTTCAAATTTCAAATTTCAAATTTCAAATTTCAAATTTCAAATTTCAAATTTCAAATTTCAAATTTCAAATTTCAAATTTCAAATTTCAAATTTCAAATTTCAAATTTCAAATTTCAAATTTCAAATTTCAAATTTCAAATTTCAAATTTCAAATTTCAAATTTCAAATTTGAAATTTGAAATTTCAAATTTCAAATTTCAAATGGCTTTAAATGGCTTAAAGTGGCTGAACATAGCTTTAAATGGCTTAAAATGACTCTAAAATAGCTTAAAATAGCTTAAAATTGCTTAAAATGGCTTCAAATAGCTTAAAATAGCTTTAAATACGGCTTGAAATGGATTAAAATGTACTAAAAAGGCTTAAAATGACTTAAAATGTCTTAAAATGACTTCAAACAGCCTTAAATGGCTTAAAATGGCATGGAATAGCTTGAAATGGCCTAAAATGGCTTTAAATGATTTAAAATAGCTTAAAATAGCTTAAAACGGCAAGAACCGTTATTGACGAAATCTTGCTTGTCCCCTTCTGACTACACCCATGAAATACGCTGCACGGTGGCCGTTAGCTGAACCAGTAGCGCAACCGAGGAGCTGGAAGGGAGCAGAACAACATCTAATTACACACGTTCAGCGTGTCTGCCCCGGGTTTCGCTCCCCGCAGTCTAGCCGGGTTTAACATATGGCAACCGGACCCAGAGAGATGTCACCAGCCCCAGAGAAGATCACATCGCTGCTATAGCGATTAAGTACAGTTCTATCGTCAGGTATACGCTTCGGACGCTGCATTCTTCGTCAAAGAACAGGTTGATTGCTGCTGGCGAGCGATCTTCAGCTGTACGATCTTGATCGCCGTTCCCGTCTGAACCAGTCGCGGTGAATTATTTGAGGAAGAAGAAGCATCGAAGATCACTCGGAAGATCTGGACGAGAAAGGCGAATCAATAATCATTAATTTCGGTAACGGTAGCCAAGGAAAATTTAATTAATTTGCGATCATTATTAGACCTTCTGGGGGCAGCCGGGACAGGTTTCCCGGGAGAAGGGCGGGAGTCTACGCACGTAGACTGACTGGCGATGATCTAAGAGTAATGATCGCGAGCACGACGGGTCCATATGTGAGAAAATTCTAGCAAAGATTACGATGTTCTGCTCTCTCAGTGGAGTCGTTCCATTGAAGTCGAACCGCAAATCGACCACGACGGTCTTCCTCAAGCCTCAAGATAGCGGACCACGAAGAGATGACCAAGAGACGGTGGCTGAGGTTCGATTGCCTCACTTAAGGGTAATTTGAAGGTGTTTGAGTAGATAATTGACCCATGGCGATCTGCTGGTATGATGCCGAAGCGAAGTCGCGTCGAAATGCTGAGTGGTAGATAGATAGAAGATGCTGTGGTTTGGCGAGGTTAGTGCGCCACTTTGCGGCTAATGCCCTTTCCGGAATGGGATAATTTTCGGGTGCGAGGAAATTGCGCGACTCTCCGGACTGGGGTGAATGACCAGAGGGCGCCGTGTCGGAGTTAGTTGGTACGACAGATGCTGGGCGATTTCTTCGCAATCAATTCGGCAATTTTCTTGCCGTATTTGGAAGGGAGATTTAAGGCGAAGTTACGTAAGAGATCCTTGATTAGATTAAGCACCTGTTTTGGAAAGGAGAAGAAAGAAGATGAATTTAAACCATTTTAAGGTCGAAGCCACCAACGAAGCTTTTTTAAGTAATTTTAAATAGCACGAATCTGGCGAACCGAAAAAAGCTTTTCGCTAAAAATTTTATAGGCTGGAGCGAACGACCATGACCAGGTTTTCAGCGCAAACAAATGCCTGGTTCTTCAGATTTGTGCTAGTGAAAAATTCGGTTTGTTGCTTCGATTTAGCTATTTTAACCCATTTTTGCAGGTTTTAGCCAAAACAGGTAATTTTGGCCATTATAAGTCATTTTTAGCCGTTATCTTTGAAGCCATTTTGACCCATTTTGAGTTATTTCAAGCCATTTTAAGCGATTTAAAGCCACCAAAAGCCATTTTAATTCATTTTAATCCGTTTTAAGCTATTTAAAACCGTTCAAAGCCATTTTAAGCTTTTTTAAGCCATTAAAAGCCATTTTAAGCGATTTAAAGCCATCGAAAGCCATTTTAATCCTTTTTAAGCGATTTAAAACCGTTTAAATCCATTTTGCTATTTAAATCCATATAAAGCCATTTTAAGCCTTTTCAAACCATTTAAAGCCATTTTATGCTATTTTAAGCTATTAAAAGCCACTAAAAGCCATTTTAAACCATTTTAAGCCATATTAAGCGATTTTAAGCCATTTGAATTGAAATTTGGACAAAATGTCAAAGTTTAGTTCCCATTTCTCCCACTTCCTCGGTGGGTTTTTTTTTGCTAATATTATTCCACACAAACAAGTCGCACTTCTTGAGGAACGCAAATGCAAAAGAATCACGCACATTGGTTGGCCCGTTCTCGAGCCATTTCGTGACATACAAACACAATTCCATTTTTATTTATATAGATAAAAAAATCATAAAACGAGCTCACCAAATTTAAGATAATGCAAGTATTCTACCCGTTTGAGTACAAACTGCCTCGACGAAAATGGCAGTCAAATTTCAAATTTCAAATTTGAACCAAATGACAAATGTATATGAATTTGGTTTAAATTATTTAATTGTTTGAAGTTATTTAAAATTGTTTCGAACTGTTAAAAATTGTTTGAATTTGTTAGAAATATTTTGAAATTGTTCTAATGTTTTGAAAAGTAATAAAATTTGTAAATAAAAACCGCTGAAAACAATAACTTCAAGACCTTAGAGTTAGAACATGTTTGAAACACGGATAAACCCACATTTGAAGCACCTGCCTCATCTGCCTCCGCAATATATGTGACGCAATATCTGCAAAACGAACATTATCCACATATTACACAATCGAGCAACACATGCCTGCTTCACCTGTTGTCGTTTTCCGAGAAACGCGCAAAAAACCTACGATGAATTATGGCAAACTACCGGCTCATAAAAGCTCATCAGTCGCTAGTTTTACCCCGACCAACTGTCGTCGTGTCGCTCTCAAGTGCCTGCACCGAAAATTAATTTCAGCTTCAGCACCGAGTTCGTAACGGTGTGACACTTCTTCGTCGTAGACCAGCAATTGCTGAAGGCCAACCTTCAATATACCTAGCTACCGGCCGGCTTCTTCATCATTTTACTCGATCAATATGTTGTCGTCGTCGACTCGCATGACTGGCACCTCGCGGAGGAAGCACCGGTAACCTGATCCGAGTAACTGCGCTGATGATGGTTCCACCGAAAAAGCGAAAACAGCTGAAACCGGACGCCTTCCTACTATGTGCTTGCAAATGTTGAAGGCATGTGGAGTAGGGTGCGGCTTATTTTTCGAAAATTTTCGAAACCAAAAATTCTTGTGCACTTCTGAATTTAAATCACACAAAAAGAGAAGCTTTAAAGTTTGAGCTAATTTAGCTTTAGAAAAGTTTTCATGTTATAAAATATGGCGTTAACTTTAACGTAACTTTTTTTCTTCAATTAATTTTGAATCTTCTAGCATCGTGTTATCCTTAGAATTAAAATTCATTTTTGAAAAAAAATGACAAAAATTCAAACTTGTCTAAGTGAACAGTAGTTTTCTTTCAATTTTCCCTCATTTTACTAGAAAATGAACTTTGTTTGACCTTAACTTCATGAATACTTCATCATTACCAATTCTAAATTTGGGGAGGTTTTTGTTAAAAAACTAGATCAAATTGACTTAAAATGCCCTCAAAAAAATTTGGAATTGTTTGAGTATTTATGAAGTTATGGTCTAACAAAGTATTTTGTGCATAACTTTTTTTTTTTTAAATAATACAAGTTTTGATTTTGACAACTTTGAAGTTTTACGTACTTTTTATGTGATTTAAATTCAAATAAATATTCAGTTTTAATAAAATATCGAAAAATAAAGTGCACTTTAATGTGTAGGGTATGTTTAGAGCAACAGTGTATGCTCGTAGTAGGTAAAGGTCTCTTAATCGGCGGAACAAAGCTGTTCATGCCGTCCTTGATTCGATCGGATCAGCACTGGCCAAAAGCGACATCACCGTACACAAACTGGAAGCATCGGACAGGAAGTAACACACGTTCGATTACGGCAATTTTGTACATATTAGCTTCGTACGAGTGGATTGGGTTGCGATGTCGGGGAACAGCTGAAAAATTAACTTTTTAAATAGTTGAGACTCATAGTTACGGTTAGTATGAATGTTGATCGATCCAAGGGAATTTGGAGAACATGCAGATGACCTCCTCCGAAATGTCAAACGTGTTATTATTTTCATTTTCGTCAGATTCGGCTTTTTGATTGAGAAGTTCAGTTTTCGTGGCGATTCAAGGCATTCAAATGGAGGTGTCCGGCCATTTGATCGAACGCCATTTGGCCAAATGCCATTTGTCCGAATGCCGTTTGGTCGAATTACGAAAAAAATCAAATTGCTACACACTGATGTGTAGGATTCATAAATGTGGACTAATAACTAATTTAATTGTTGATTTGTGTGATGTGGCGGGTCGATAATGATTAGATTGAACCGTCTATTCGGGACGAAGTTGTGGACACCAGACATCATGCAAGATTCTAAGCTTTCTGGTTGATTCATCTCTGGGTTATCCACGGTGTGCTAAGGTTTCAAGTGTATTTAATGATTTCATCATAATTTTATCCCTTTTTTTAAACATAGGCTTTTCTTTCGAGTTATACTGGTTTCATTCGTATCGGCAATAATTTAGCTTATATTTTCATTGGGAACTTCACCTTCTTTAAATTATTGGCAGTTCATTGTAGTTATACTGATAAAACGAATATTTGCTTACACGTGCTTAAATTTTCGTAAGAGATTTTTCCTTCTTTTGATCATAGGCTTTTCTTTCAAGAGTGAAGTATTTTTCATAGTCATTGGTATTTAGGCTAATTTATAAAAGTCTTTTTGAGAATACATTCTTTTAGCACAACGGTTAACTTAGGAGATGATTAAGAGAAGATTAAGATGGTGACGTGTGAACTGAACTCTGCACTGAACAAATACTTGTGGTTGCTAGAACTATGAAATATTTTACTAAGCACGATTTGAGAGATCGAAGCAACCCGATCCAGTAGAAGGACGATTAAGTTGTAACTCATTTTAGATACAGAGGCCTTCAAGGCTACAAACACAATGCAAAAACCTTTGCAGTCAGCTATTATCCCTAGCAGAGAAGTGAATGATTGCTTACATCAAAAACGTTCTACTTTCAGCATTGACTGTTTCTCTAACTAACACTAAGGAGCTAATAATTTGTATGTCAATGATGATTTATCTTTCTTTAATAATTAGCAGAATAATTTCATTGAAATTCATTACATTCGTTTCGTGCATGCCAACTGTAGTTCACTATTGTTTTCAATTTCCGCCAAACGGCATTCGACCAAATGACCAAATGAGTTGTTCTAGCAAACAACCTTCGATTGGCCCCGCTCCCGCTAGGGCTTCCACCGAACGATCGTTAATCGAAATTAATTAGTTTCGAGCTAGCCCCACCAAGCTCGATCACAAGACCGTGATACGAGAAAACGACGCGACACGTTTGAATTCTGAGTTGAGACCTCAGATGGACGGGTTTTGTTATGATAGGAATTGGAAACTTTCGGAAAACTCGGAAAAATTACTCAAAACATTTCCATGGAGTCAGTTTGTTTTTAAACGGGTGAAATAAGTGAAATTCACAATTTTGGCGAGCCTATTTTATGTTTTTTATACATACATCATTTTATCAAGGTTTGTGACGTAAATGACATTGTGAAAAATGGAATATTTTGATCAAGACATCTTGTACCAAACGGTTATAATTTCTCTTTTTAACATATTTGGTGAGCTCGTTTTATAATCATTTTTTTTTAAATTATTCATTTCTTCTAACAATTAGTTTCATTTGTTGGTACAATGATCATAGAACAAAAAGCTCAGCACACCGAGTCTAAGGAATAAAGAGAACAAATTCTTTAAGGAACAACTGGAGGAGATGTAGAAGACAGTATCACAATTTTGGGCTGAAGGAATTCCTTAAAAATTGGAATGTTGGATGGAGCTCCTGAAGAATTTTAAGAGAAACCTGGCAACATTTAAGCAGAAGTTTTTGGATAAGCTCTCAAAAGACGTAATAGATGAACCTCGGTAAAAGTCCTTGGAAGAAACTCTTAATAAAATAAAACCTATTATTTTCATTTCAGTCAGATTTGACTTGTGAAGATAATTTCTATTTTTCACGACTATTCAAGATTATTTTTACAATTAAAATTAAAAAAATTAGGAAAACTCGGAAAAATTGCTCAAAACGTTTTTATGGAGGCAGTTCGTTCCTAACGGATAAAATAAATGAATTTTACAAATTTGGTGAGCTCGTTTTATGTTTCTAATACAAGTGTCACTTTACTCAGGTTTGATGTAAATAACATTGTGAAAAATTGACCCTTCTTAAGAATGTTTTAATCCAGACATCTTGTACCAATTCGGGTTTATTTTCTTTATTCAGCATATTTGGTGAGCTCGTTTTATAATCATTTTTAAAATTATTTATTTCATCTGACAATTGAAGAAAAAATGTATCAACTATTTGTGTTTTCCTTAGCAGGCGATCTAAATCCTTCTAACAATATATTTTTTTATTATTTTGGATTTGTAACACTACTGAAACACAGTGCTCATAGAACAAAAGGCTCAGAAGCACGCTGAGTCTCAGGAACATTGAGCAGAATTTCTTTACGGAATAACTGGAGGAGATTTTGAAAACAAGTTTGCGCTGAAGGAATTGCTGAAAAATTGGAAAATTGGATGTAGTTCTAGAAAAATTTCAATAAAAACCTGGCAAAACTTAAGCGGAAATTTTTTAATGAGCTCTCGAAAGACATACGGGATTAACCTCGGTGAAAGTCCTTGGAAGAAATTCTAAACAAAATACTATTTTTTCATTTCCGTCAGATTTGACTATTTGATTATGAAGTTAATTAAAAAAAAATCGGAAAAATTACGTAAAACATTTTCATTGAAGCAGTTTGTGCTTAACCTGGTAAAATAAGTGAATTTCACAAATTTGATGAGCTAGTTTTATGCTTTGTTATTCATATAATTTTTAACAAGCTTGTGACGAATGTAACTTTGAAAATATTACATTATTTTTAATATTTGTATTGAAAGAACGGTTAAATTGTCTCTTTTTACAAATTTGATGAGCTCGTTCTATAAAAATAAAAAATAAAATTATTCATATCATTTAACAATTAATTTGATTGAATCAAATACTGTAACATAAATATATTACAACTCGTTTGATTTTCGTTACGTTATATCGGAGCAGAAGTTTTCATTCCTTGATTTTGGTGAACATGTATTCTTTTAAGAGAGAGTGAACTAGAAATTTATGTTATCTACCTAGTGGGCGTTTCTCACCCTTCTATAGTATTATTTTCCTGTTTTAGATTTTATGTTTGATTCAGGTTTTTTGATTTCCGGCTTAAATTCTTCAACTGGAGGAAATTTTGAAGAAAGTGACACAAGTTTGCGCCAAAGGAATTCCTGAAAAATGGGAATGTTGGATGCCTCTGAAGAATTTCTAAAAAGAACCTGGGAAAAATCTAGCGAAAATATTTGGAGACAACCCCGAACAGACGTGCTAGATGACCCTTTGGAGAAATCTTTGAAAGAAACCGTAAATAAATTCCTTAAGTTATTCCTGGAAATCTCTTGGGATCATTATTTGAAGTTTGATTGGAAAAGTTGAGGGATGAATTTTACGAACAAGGCTTATAAAAATTCAGCATATTTTGGAAGAATTTCTGGAGATACGCATAGAGGTAGATATTATAGGAGTGGACCTTAAAGAATTGTGTTGAAATATCCCTGGCAAAATTCTTTGAGCTTCAAGGATTTCTCAAAGGATTTTTACAGTGATGTTTCAACACAATTCTTTAAGGTTTCCTTCTATGATATCTAGCTCTATGCGTATAATTCTAGGAGTAACTTTAAATACACCAGAAACCTTTCACAAAGTTGATGTTAATGCAGTTCATGAACAATTCTATTACATTTTAGTCAAGTTGTTTGATGGTATTCCTGAAGTAAGTTCTTCAGGAATCCTGAAACAATCATGATGGAGCTCTACGAGAAACTCATACAAGAATCTATAAAAAACCAAAAAAAAAAAATTACAAAAATTTTCAATAAAGAACTTTAAAAAAAATTAAAAAAGAAAAGAATATTGGAGAAATAATAAAAAAACAAGAACTCTTTATTATAAAATAGAAACTAAGACTAGAAAACTCCAATAAAAGCTAGAACTCTAAACTTGAAAACTTTTCCATTGAAATGTTTCAGAAAGAACACTAGGTAAATTACTACCAGAGTTCCTAGATAAATTTCTGGATGAGTAGTTGATAAAGGGATTCCTACACAAATCCTTAAAAAAATGTTTTAAAAATAAACCTGTATTAATTCGACAGACTGTCGTAGGAGATATTACTTGGAAAAATTGTGATTTATTTAAATTTCTGCAGAAATTAGTTAACGAAGTTCTTGATTAAACTTCAAGTAGATTTCAAAAAACTACTGTAGAGATTCAAAATCTTCGAAGAAAATTTCTCTGGAACAGTTCCTGAATAAGATCTGGGCAAAATTGTTCAGAGAATCCCTGGTGGACCCTGGTGGAATTACCTGGTGAAAATCCTGAACCTCGAATCATATCTTGGAGGAAGCCCTGAAGAAACTTCTGACGAAATTCCTCGAGTCAAAATTGATGAATCTTCTCGTTCGCAGTCAGAAGATTTTTTGTTACGATTTAAGTACGAACATTTTGGAAAAGTCGGGAAATCGCTCCAAACATTTTCGTCGAAATAGTTTGTACTTAAAAGAGTAGAATACCTAAATTTCTTAAATTTGGTGAGCTCGTTTTATGTTTTTTTTTTATTATAACTGTTTATTTTTCTAGTTTGTGTCGTAAATAGTGTTGTGCAAAGGTAGAACATCATCATGACACTACACCAGGTCCGTAGTGGTTGGAACACACGACTCTCGCGCCGAGGACTTGGGATCAAATCCCATTCCCGAGATAGTCACATAAGAAGGGAAGTAAGCCATTGGTCCCTAGATGAACTAGCCCAGGTTTAAAAATCTCGTTAATAAAGATAGAAAAATCATCATTTTTTGTAACAACTAATATGTCTTTTTTCACAAATTTGGTAAGCTTGTTTTATTGTATTTTGAATGGTTCGTCACCTCAAGTGTCGGCAAAATTTTCCTATACATAGAAATTGTTCATATCAAATTAAAATATTACATTTACATATAAGCATGTATATATCTCACAAATCACTATTTATCATGGTCTAATCGCTTATCAAAGTGAATCCTGTGACCCAACGATCCTTACCATTAATAAACATCCCTCCCAGTAACCTTTGTGGAGATACAGAGGCAAACACGGTCTCCAAATAGCAAAGGTTACACACTAACATTCCTTCCCCCAATCCCACCTGACTGCAAGGACGTGGCCGGCGCCGTTATTGACCCTGTATAATGGAGGCACTGAATTATGTACATTGAAGAAGATTATGGCCAATCCCAGCCGAACTTCTAGTTGATTCTTTGTGCATTTTCACTGTCTTCGGTCAATCACGTTTTTTTTTTTTAATTTAAAATTCAATGTGACCTGGATCAATTCCATTCATTATAATACAGTAGATCATACCAAGATGTAATGTAAATCGATATTTATTTTGGTTGTGCCATATTAAAGTTGCGTTATATCTAAGTAGGTTTTTATTTCTTCATTTGGTTTAACATGAACCTAAAAGCAATCTTATCTACCTACCAGGCGTTTCTAATCCCTATTACAATTTTTATTTTTGGTCCTGTTTTGAGTTGTTTGCTTTGTTTTAATGTTTCATATTGATTAAAATTCTTAAAAAAAAAAACATTAAATGCGTTTAAAATTGTTTAAAACTGTTTAAAATTGCGTTAAATTGTTCAAAATTGTTAAATATTTATTAAAATTGTTAAAAAATTAAAAAGAATGGAAAGTATCAATAAAATTGTTTTAAACTGTTTGAAATTGCATAAAAATGTTTGAAACTGTTTAAATTTATTAAATTTTTATAATTGTTTAAAATTGTTTGAATGATTTAAAACTGTTTAAAATTGTTTAAAATGGTTGAAAATTGTAAAAATTGTTAGAAATTGTTTAAAATTAATAAAAATTGTTAAAAAAATTTAAAAATTAATAAAGATTGTTGAAAATTGTTTATAACTATTCAAAATTGCTAAAAATTGTTGAAAATTGTAAAAAAATTGTTTAAGCTTGTTAAAAAGGGTGTAAAACTGTTTAAAATTGCACAGAATTGTTTAGAATCGTTTACAGTTGTTAAAATTTGTTTGAATTTTTTTGAATTATTTTCAATTGTTTGAATTTTTAAATTTGTTAACAATTATTGAAAATTGGTCGAAATCGTTGAAAATTGTTCGTAATTGTTTGAAATTGTTTAAAACCGTGTGTTATTGTTGAAAATTGTTTAAAATGTTTAAATTTGTATGAAAATGTTTAAAATTCTTTAAAACTGTTAAAATTGTTTAAAATTGTTTAATATTTTTAATAATGTTTAAAATTGTTTAACATTGTTTAAAATTGTTTAAAATTGTTTAAAAATGCTTGAAATTGTTAAAAACTATTTGATTTTTAATTGATTGAAAAAAAATGACTTATTTTAAATTGCTTAATATTTTTGTAATTGTTTATAATAATTATTGGGGCCTTCCTTAGCCCAGTGGTTAGAGTCCGCGGCTTCAAAGCAAAGCCATGATGAAGGTGTCTGGGTTCGATTCCCGGTCGGTCCAGGATCTATTCGTAATGGAAATTTCCTTGAATTCCCTGGGCAGAGAGTATCATCGTGCACCTGCCACACGATATACGAATGTGTAAATGACAACTTTGGCAAAGAAAGCTCTCAGTTAATAACTGTGGAAGTGCTCAGATGAGAAGCAGGCTTTGTTCCAGTGAGGACGTAATGCCAAGAAGAAGAAGAATGAGATTAGTTAAAAAAAAATTATGTCATTTTTTTAATTGTTTCAAATTGTTTCAAATTGATTAAAATTGTTCAAAATTTCTGAAAACTGTTTGAAGTTGTTTGAAATGATGTAAAATTGTTCATTTTTTTTTTAAATCGTTGTTGTGTTTTATGTGGTCTTTACGTTTCTATTATAAATAAGCCTATTTTTCAGCTAAGTATATTTTGTGTCCTTTCATTTCGTAAAGGAGGCCAAAAACTTTAAGTTGTGGTAGTTTTCTGGATTTCCCTGGCCTAACAGCATCGTGCCTGCTATACGAGATATACAATGCAAAAATGCCAACTTTGTCAAAAAGCCTGCAATAAATGACTGTGAAAGTGCTCATAGAACAACAAGCTCAAAAGCACGTTATTTGTAAGAAATATGTTGCAGCTTGACAGAACAAATTCTTGGAAATAATTTGAGAAAAAAAATTAAATGATTATGAACCTTGAAGAATTTGAGAAAAAAACTCTGATCGAATACTCTAATAATTTTTGTCGAAATCTCTGGAAAATATTGAAATATTGAAAAATAAAACTTGTGGAGTTGGTGGAGAATTCCCTATAGGATATTTAAAACATCAAATAATTCATGGAATGGGTCCTGGTTAAATCATTGGGCAAATTCCTGAAAAATCCTGTTTTTTAAGGGTTTCGGACGATCCCCAACTTCTATTGACAGTAATGTCTGGAGGCATTCCACGATCATGGAGTCGCTGATAGAATTCTTGGAAAAAACCCTCGAGTAATTCATGAAGGGATCTTAATACAAATTCCTGCAGGAATTTCAGAAAAAAATTGAAAGCGTCGAAGGAGAAATTTTTTGAAGAGTTGATTATCCATATGAAGTACTGGAGAAATTGTATGACGAAATTCTTGTCTAAACGTCAAAATAGAAAATTCTTGAAGAGAATTCCTCGGATACAGTTTCTAGATATAACGTAGGTGAAAGTGACTAAAAAATCATAAGAGGAATTTGATACCTTTTTTTAAGAAGCCTTTTCAAAACTTCTGATGGAGTTCCTCGAGGAATCTTTTAAGATATTAATAAAGTCAAAACTACTATATATCTCCATGGGAGCCCTTTGTAAGAATCTGATGAAGCTCACAGCTGAACTTATGAAGGATTCTTAAAGTTATGGTGGAATCTCATGAACCACCTAAATTAATTAGAGTATTTATAGATGAATATCCGGAGGATTACTTAGAGGAATTATTGGGAAGAATCCCGTCGGATTTCTTCGAAGAATACCGGCTAGATTCTTCTGGGAAAATCTCTGTAACACTTCATTGAGAAATTCGTACAGAAAACACCCAGGAGGAGGTGTTATTGGAAAAGGTATTTCAAGATAAATCAAGTAGGAATCTCTGAAGCAACATCGGAAGGATGATAGATAGAATTGATGATGCGGAGAAATGCAGTACATTCACTCCAGTGCATATATTCGCAATGGGAATTTATTATCATATGATATACGTTCCTTGTACAATGATGTCATTACGAATAATATTGAATTTTCATATATATCCGAGGTAAACTTATGACACCATAATGGATTTTTGAATTATTACATATAGACGATTAGTTGGCATACTTTTCTTGCGATAAGAATGAATCAATGATGGAAGAACAAATTTTTGTCAAGAAATTTGTGAAATAAACGGGTAAAACCAATTAGTTACACAATTTGGTGAGCTCGTTTTATTTATTTTTTTTTTTTTTGTAAAAATTTTCAATTTCATCATTTGTATATGAAAATGTCACTTTTTTCAATTAATTTCAAATTTATGGTACATTTACATAGAGATCTTCTTCTTGGCATTACGTCCTCACAGGGACACAGCTTGTTTCTCAACTTAGTGTTCTTATGAGCACTTCCACAGTTATTAACTGAGAGCTTTCGATGCCAAAGTTGCCATTTACACATTCGTATATCGTGTGGCAGGTACGATGATACTCTATGCCCAGGAAAGTCAAGGAAATTTCCATTACGAAAAGATCCTGGACCGACTGAGAATAGAACCCAGACACCTTCAGCATGGCTTTGCTTTATAGCCGCGAATTCTTATCACTCGTCTAAGAAAGGTCTCTCATGTTTCATTCAATTTAATTAATTTGGTGAGCTAGTTTTATATTAAATTTAAAACAATTAATCAAATCAGTCAGATTCCTTTTCCCTGAGCTCAACAACCGCGCCAGTTAACCTTCACTTTGCGATAACTCCTGTCTACCGTTTCTAACGGTGTTGAACTTCTTGGCAGTCCGGCCCCGTAGAAGGAAGCCCTCACCGACGATCGCCTTCCCTTTGCCTGCCACACACCATCGTAAAACAAACTAAACGAGGTGACTAGGCAAATAAGGCGCGTTTGTTTTGCCGTAGTTCGTGGCTTGATTGGAACCCGCCTAGTTAGAATCGTGGATTGGTGAATTCTAGACAGCGCTCGAAGAGGAAGTCTCTCGAAATGGCCATAAAGAGGGAGTTGGGGGAAATTGATGAGAATTTCACCGGATTACAGTTAGGCGAAATTGGCGGATGGACGTGATTCGATCAGCAACAGCAGACTTAATATGGGTCAGCACACATAGGAGATCGAAATTGAATTTCGATCTCTAAGATTCTGAATCAAATTGGCTTTTAAAAGCCTCCATTTGATTGGCATCCGTGCACAAGCGGGGGAAATAACCATAAACGTGCAAACAACCCGACTGTTACTCAACTTTTCAAACATCTACAACTCGATCACAGCAGCAGCAGCAGCAGAAATCCAGCTTTGGAGCTGTTTCTTGGCGAGATCAATCGATTCGAGACTCTCGAATCCGATCCAACAGTTGTATCCAACGACATGCATCTATTTCAACATTCGACGATTCCATAAATTTGACTATCGCTTGGCGGTAATCGTGCGCGTAAGAGAAGTGATATTAATCTACCTTACTCCAATCTCGCTGCTGCTGCTCGCTATAGTGAGACGGTGACTGGTGACGACTATGGTGGCCCCCAGTCGACAGTGCACTGTGGGCGATTTCACTATGGTCTGATGGCTAAAAATAATTTTGACTTTCCTGGGCATAAAGTATCATGGTACCTGCAATACGATATACGAATGCGAAAATGGCAACATTTGCAATGAAAGCTCTCAGTTGATAACAGTGTAAGTGCTCATAAGAACACTAAGCTGCGAAGCAGGCTCTGTCCCAGTAGGGACACGATGTCAAAAGAAAAATGCACAGGTTTCTGCAAGGGATTTTCTTTAAAAATCCTGGGAAAATCCTTGAAAAGTTCCAGAAAGAATTTCTAGATTATTTCCTAAAGGAACTCTTCAAGAAATTTTCGGATTCTCCACGAAAAATATGTTGAAATTCTTAGGATGAATTTTTATACAGCATCAACAAGACTATAAAAGATTATGCTATTATATTCCAAGAATATCTTAATAAAAGCCTTGAATAAGGGATGGTGACCTTCAAAAACGACGCAGAAGATTTTTTTGGACAATCCTGACTGCCCATAGTGCAGTCGTTGGCGGCACTTGTTTTCGAGTAAACGAGTAAATCCATAACGCAGCGGGGAAAATCGATCCGCGGTGTGAATGCGGAATTTTCGTTTTGTCAGGCGTCGAAAAACAAATCGAAAAATGATTATGCAATCGGAGAGCAGCGAGGTGGTCACGGATGACCGGAGGCTGCAAAACCGTCGCGGTGGTGTCAAGATGGTGCGTGAAGGGAATTTGATTACGTTTCTCTGTTGGGCAGTCATTCGACATGAACTGCGTGCGATGACAAGGCTTCGTGTAGGGTTAACATGTAACAGTAATGAACTACATTGGCAATGCTCTGGCTACCGGAGTATCGTACAATTATGAAATGGTGAACTCGTGTAAGGAATTTTTACCTTCAACTTTATCAATCTTTTGACCTTTTGATTTACAAATATTTTGCAACGAAAATTGTGTTCGAATCATTAAATAGTTTCTCAAGATCTCATAAAAAGCTGAAGGAACTATCCGGACAAGGAAACATATGATAGAGGGTAGAAGACAGATAATATAAAGTTGGAACCTGAAAGATTGAAGGTGGAAGGTGAATTATATAGACGAAAAGTAATAAGATCAAGTCTAGAAGGTAGAAGCTGGAAGCCAATAACTAGAATCCAAAGAACAAAATTGCTTAGAAGCTTCAGTAAGTTGGAACTAAAAGCTAGAAGTTGGAAACTGAATAATATATTAATAAGAAGTAAAGGATAGTAGCTGCAAGTTGCAATGTAGAAGCCAGGAGCTAGAAGCTGGTAACTAAGAACAAGTGACTAAAGGTGGAAAGCTAGACAATGAAAGACAGGTGCTTGATACTAGAAATTGATGTTATCAAAAGCTAAAGACATAACGCTGAAGTTAGAGGCTAACAGCTTGAGGTAAAAACTGAGAGTTGGAAGCTAGAAATTGCAAGCTTGAAACTATGTACAAGCGAGGTGCTAAAATTTAGTAATCAAAAATTTTAGGTTAGGTACTTAAAGAGAGATAAAAGTTAATCAATTGAAAATACTAATATTCATTAACAATCATAAAATTCAGAGACTAATGATATTTCTTTTGTTTCTTTACAGGTAATGAATGATTGGAACGCTAGCTGGAGTAAGTAATATGATCTTCATAAATATGAAATTTCAAAAAAAAAAAACCTGAAGTTCGTAGACACAAATTTAGACAAATTGAGGTGTAAAATTGTGAAAAATAATGGAATCGTTCTGGTGGGCTTCGATCCCACGACTCCCAATACGCTAGACTGGGTGCGTTAACCAACTACGCCACAGAACAGGTAACGGTTTGAGTGGTGACGAGACCATTTATGACTCTTTTTGCTGTACATTCTTGACCATTATCAGCAGTCATATATAGTAAGATTTATGACAAACGCATTTTCCATATCTCAGGACATTTTTTTCTTTAGTCTAGGGTTGTCTGATTTTCCTTGGACATATAGAATATTATTGTATTTCAAGCAATGTACGAATGCAAATCCCAATCCAATAATTGAGGGAGAGCTCGAAGTATGAATTCTTCTCGTTTTCTACACTTTGTTTAGTTTTTAACGCTCCATTTTCTATAGCGTCTAGTGTAGACTTCCGCTGAAACTTGTATACTTTTGTGCAGACTTCTGTTGAAGCTTCTGTGAACGCCACTGCGAAGATTGTTTCGGGGACTTTAGCGGATACTTTGGTGGAAACTCCAATGAAAACCACTGTAGAGATCCCTGGTTTGTGGAGTCTACTTTTAAGACTCATGCAAATTCCCGTGAAAGCCTCTGAAGCAACATTTTGCCCTGTGAAGCTGAAGATGGAGGCTTTTGTGGAGATCTCTGAAGAAACTTCACCGCCATGCAAAGCCGTTTGAGAATCTCTGGTTTGATTTTTTGTAGTTTACAATTTTCTGGATTTTTTTTTGGACTAAAAGTATACTTCTCCGAATATGAAAAGTGGTCATCAAAAGCTTTCTACACTTTAACCTTCCTTTTTCATAGGGGTCATTTTTGGTCAATTGGCACTCTAAAGAAGCTGTAACTTTGTAGAAAAAAAATTCTGACTTTTCATAACTTCTGAAAACGAACATTTTCGTGCTAAAAACGCTTTTAGCGACCTCTAGGATTGGCGCTACAAAAAAAAAAAAATACAAAAATGACCCATGACTTTGAAATGCTCTCAAAAATCCATTTTTGAACTGGTTGTTGCTGTTATAAGGTTTTAACGTTTTGAAGTTTCATTTTGTACATTTGACACGTGTTTCGTCGTGTACATGTAAACTTCAATTCGTTAATACCTTATAACAGCAAGTATACTTAGTCGGGAATTTCCTACATAATCTTTAATTAACTGTGTAAATGATTTTTGATTTTTTACTTTTATTTGAAAGGTATGAAACCGGAAAATGGAACCCTGGACATTTTTTGTTAGTAAGACCACTCTGGACACAAGAGCACAAGGACACCTGTCACCTGTTTTAGAAGGTACATACCATACCATATTCAGAAATACTTCAAGTATTCCTTTTAATTTATCCCAGAAACTTCTCCAGACACTTTCTGAGGTTTCTCCAGGAATTCCTTCGAAGGTTTCTCAAGAGATTTTAGATTTAGTTTTTTTTAGATTCCCTAAATACAAATACAACTTTTACTGGCATTCCTCCAGGAATTTCTCCAAGGATTCTTTCAGAAATCCATCCAGATATTCCTCCAGGAATTCTTCAAGCGGTTTATCCTAATATTCTTTCAGAGATTCCTCCAGAGACTCCTTGAAGGATTCATCCTGGAAAAACTCTTTAGGAATCCAAGCAGAGATGTCTCCGAGTCTTTCTTCTGGAAATACACTAGAACAATCTCTTCAAGTATTACTCTTGACCAGTGATTCTCAAAGTGGGCGAATTCGCCCCCCTGGGAGCGGTTTTTGGGTTCAGGGGAGCAAAAATTCGTAAAACTGAATTTGGGGGGGCGAAAACGCATTGAAAGGGGCAAAAGTACTAGTACTGAAATTAAAGAATCATGCACATTACACAGCGTAACAAAAATGACATTTTTGCGTGTCTCAAGAATCAAATTACAGTATTGGACAAAACATTTGCAACTTTTTCGATTTTTCAAACAAAATGACCAACTTTGGTAAGCTATATCCCAGTTATTTATGGACCGATTCGAATGAAATTTTGGCAGAACATCAGACATAACTTGAATTTTAACATATAATCCTGGGTTTGCTGGCGGTTCGGGCTTTTTAAAAAACACTTAACTGATTTTCCTCACTAAATCACTTTATTACTTAAGCCGAAACGCAATGAAACACGGATAAAAATAAACTGAACACCGGTCACGGTCAGTCCGGTGGTTTTGTAGAATTGAACTGCTGACCTAGCAATTCCGGCTGTTGGGCATAAAGGTGTTGACGTTGCATAGCACGTGGCAGTGGTCCGATCCAAAGGTGATGACGGTGCATGTGACGTTGCACCTGTGGTGGCTGGTTCATGTCGTGACTCCTCCGGGGGGTGAAAAAGTGTCGTCCTCGATACTCAGCTCCTGGTTACCATGTCCTGGTGATTTGGTTTCAGGCTTCCTTTGGTGGGTTTTCCTCGATGTCCTTTTGTGGGTAAACCTTAAATGAATGAAGATAAGGTAAAGGGTGAAGAATAGTAGAGTCGACATCAGAGCGGTTCCTCCTAATAGACTCCATTTCCAAATCTGGTCGGTTTCGTGTTGAAGAGATACTTTTTCCAGTTTGCGTCTGTTCAGAAGGGTGGCTTTTTCTATTTTTGCAACGTCATGATTTTGCAAAATCTCGCTGTTTATCTGCAGATTGTGTAATGCTCCTTGAATAGACTCGCTTTCACTTATTTTTTCGGTAGATGTGAAGTTTTGGTCCATAAATTCGATTGTACAATTTGAGAACGATACTATAAAATTTCCAGATAAGTATCTGTCGCTAGGACCGCAATTTGAGCGTAATTCTCGGTTTTTTGCATTTGAGATAAGAATTTTGTTATTGGTTATTAGTTTGGTTGTAGTTTTTGCGTTGATTTCCATGAGACATTGTGGCTCTGTTCCCATGATGAGTGGATAAATACACAGATCCTTGAATTCTTTGATAAAACTGTGTCTTTGGACGTAGTCGTCTGGTTTTGCAGTGGTGAAGAGTTGTTTTGCTTGTTTGATAAGGAATTGAGGGTAAGTCTTAATAATCGAATCATTTTGACTCAATGGGTGGATTTGCATGATTGTCGATTCTTCTGTCTCCAATTCTGGAACATGTAATATGTAGAGTAAAGTATTTTCGCTAGTTGCCATTTTTGGTGTAACGAAATTGAGTGCTTCTTCCGGGATGTCTAGCTGGACTCCTTGATTTCTGAGTATATCCTTGATCAGATGAATTTCTTTGCCAGATAACATTCTGCTGTTTGTGACGTGCATTTTAGAAAAGAGTATCGCTTCTTGAACGCTTGTTAGAATTTTGTTGAGTGTATCTATGTTCAGTATGGTGGTGATGACGTCAAGTTCATCGAGAATGATTTGATTGATTTGTTGTTTTTCGATTAGTTCGTTGATGGTGGTTGTAAGTTCCGAAATTCTTTTGCCGATTTGGTGATTAATTTTTACTTGATGATTATTTTCGTTGACAAGTTCGTTGAGGCTTCTGTCGATTATCCGTAGGTCTTGAGCATCTGGGCTGCCCGCTATCCACTTCCACGCTGTGCCGATGATGTCCCATCTTTTGGACCGTTTGTGCGATATTGGTTTGATTTGCATAAAATTAGAGTACAATTCTCGTATCTTGTATTTACTAATTTCATATAAAGCGTTATTATTTTGTTTACGATACACCATATTTGTGAGTTGATTGATAGTAATTTCTATGTCTGTTAGGTTGATCGGGTGTACAACTCGGATATTTCCTGTCTGAATTCTACATAGGCTGTTTTTTTGCATCATTATCAAATCGTTATGAAGATTCCTGATAGTTAGGTCTTGACATGAGATGTTTGTGAGAATGAGGGTGAATGTGATAAAGTAGTGAAGCATCTGGAAGCAAAAAGTTATAAAAGTAAATGGTGTTACATTTTTTTCGGTCTTTTGATTTTGTTTTTATGTCTTTTAATGTGACGGTTGTTTTTGAATGTTCTGTCTGTGACTTCATTTGCATTTGTTTTATTGGCTCTGGGTTGAGTCTTTGTGCGAATATTTGGAATAACATAAACTTCTTGCCCATCATTTATAATTGGAGGGTCTTCCTTATTAGAATTTTGAGAAATCATTTGTTTTTGTGCTTTACCCATGTTCAATTTTGCTTTAAGGAATAGCTCTTGGGCGTCTCTTATAATTTCTTCCGGGTTAACAATATTATTCTGGTTGAACAATATTTCATTTGGGGTATATTTAGTTGAAGAGTGTACAGAGTTGTTATATAATGCAACGGATAATTTTACAATTGATTTTGTACCCATTCCTCTGAATTTGTGCTTGTTGGTATTAAAAATTTCTATTATAGTAGAATGTGTACGCTCTATTTGTCCATTCGATTCAGACGAAGCGGCGTAATGAATTTGTGCCCCTAGCTGACTAAGGAAATTTCTTAGTTGAATTGATTGAAAAGTAGTTTCATGGTCGGTGACAATTTCTCTGGGTACTCCAAAGGAGCTGAAATATTTTCCTAGTGCTTTCTGCACATGTACAAGATTTTTCGATTTCAAAACTATTAACTGTAAATGTTTAGAAAATGAATCTATTAGAGATAAGAAGCTGCATTTGTCCATGATGAATATGTCCATGTGGACTCTATCTAATGGTTTTTCTGTTATTGGCCTGGGTGAAATTTTTATGTTAAATGGTCTGCGTTCATATTTGTGAGTATTGCATATTTCACATGAGTTTATAAAGGTTCTGATTTTTGAGTAAATATTTGGGAAAAAATATGATCTTTTAATTTTGGCTTCGACTTCAGTTATACCTCGGTGAGCTCTATTGTGTTCATTTATTATTATTTGATTCTGTCTTTCTTCATTTTGCACGTCTTCGACCATATTGTTAGTAAAAACGAAATGACCTTTTTGATTGAAGTTTTCTTTAAAGGACTCCTGTACCGTCTGGATAAGATTTTCTGGTGCCATAAGGGCTGTTTGTCTACCATTGTGGAAGGTTTTCAAAAGATGTGTGATATTTTCTTTTGTGTAGGTTTTCTGAGATACTATTGTTCTATGGTAGTTCTGGAAAAGGGTTTCTTGGATAATAGTATCTATACGGGAAATACGGAATATTATCTGATTTTTGAAATAATTTAAGGGGCGTTCCGTGAAATGAATATAGTTATTAGCTGAATCATCAGCTGAGTGAACAGTTTGGGAATCAAGGGAATCATGGGATTCAGGGGAGTTATTGGCAATGGAATCTGCGTCATCTTCAAGATCTTCGGAACCTGAAAAATAAGGAATTTCATCATTATTGGTTTCATTAATATTTACTTCAACAGGCCTTCTGCTTAGTGCATCTGCTACTACATTTGATTTGCCTTCTCTGTACTTGACTTCGTAGTCATAATCTTCCAGATCTAGGCGCCATCGCAAAATTTTTTGATTTTTCTCTGAACTTTTAATAAAAGTCAGAGGTTTATGGTCAGTTACTAAAGTAAATTTAGTCCCGTAAAGATATGGTCTGAATTTATTCACGGCCCATATGATTGCCAGCGCTTCCTTTTCGTTGGTAGCGTATCTGGTTTCTGCATCGTTTAGTGTTCTGGATGCAAAGGCGATTGGGCGTTCTATATTGTCTTGTATCTGAGATAGAACTGCACCTAATGCATATCCTGAAGCATCTGTTGTTACGATGAAAGGCTTATCGAACTGAGGATAGACTAAAACTTGATCTGTGGCAATTATCCCTTTGAGCGTATCAAATGCTGTGTGATACGATGAATCATTTATATTGATTGATGAATCTTTCTTGAGATATTTGGTCATAGGTCTAGTTATTTTTGAAAAATCCTTAATAAATCTTCTGTAATAACCTACTAAACCCAGAAACTGTTTAATTTCTTTCTGCGTTTTTGGTAGAGGCCACTTCAGAATTTTATCTATTTTTTCGGGGTTAGGTTTGACACCTTCATTTGAAATTATATGCCCTAGAAATTCGGTCTCTCGCTTGAGAAATTCACACTTATCGAGTTGGATTTATAAGTTGAAATCCGATAAGCGTTTCAGAATAAGGCTAAGATTTTCTAAATGGTCTTTTAGATTATATCCGATAATAATTATGTCATCAAGATAGACATAACATTTGGTGCCGATATAATCTCCTAGGATATTGTTCATTGCTCTCTGGAATGTAGCAGGAGCATTCTTTAGGCCAAAGGGCATTCTCGTGAATTCAAAATGTCCTTTGTCCGTTGAAAAAGCTGTTTTTTCTATGTGGGCAGGATCCATCGGGATTTGATGGAAACCAGACTTTAAGTCGATCGTTGTGAAGTACGATGACTTTCCGAGGCTATCCAGAATATCCTCTATTTGAGGCATAGGGTATCTGTCGTCAATAGTGAGCTCGTTCAGCTTCCTATAATCTATTACGACGCGTACCTTTCTTTTGCCTGACGCGTCAAGTTTTTTCGGTACTACCCATATCGGTGAAGAGTATGGGCTTTTCGAAGGCCTAATGATGCCATTGTCTAGCATTTCTTCAATTTGCTGTTGGATATCGCCTTTAAAGTGGTGTGGGTAGCGATAGTTTTTTGTATAAATGGGAGAATCGTTTGTTGTTATAATTTTATGTTTTGTAGCTGACGTACATGAAAGTTTTTCTCCTTTCTTTTGGATCACTTCTTGGTGTTTGAAGAGAGTGCAAAGCAGTTCTTGTTTCTCTAGTTTCGAAAGATGATTTGTTCTAATTATAGACTCTATATCATTTTTGGAAATATGTTGAGAGTCAATCTTTTCTGGGAGAATTGTTTCAAAATTGTTTACTGTCAGTTGAAGTTTTGGAAGATTTTCTATGTTTTTGGTTGCAGAAATAACATGGATGGTCGATTTATTATTATGTGCTTTATATAGTCCTGGTTGAATGAAAACTTTTTTATGAAGTTTTTGGTATGTGGGTACCAACCAGTCTCCGTTGTTCATTGTATCGATAGTTATGAAATGATTGTAAAGTTTTTTTGCAGGGTAGAATTTTGAATATGAAAATTGTTTATCCCTTAACGTAATGGTTTCATTCTCATAGTTGATTTGTGCTTTAAGTTTTGCAAGGGATTCTGACCCCAGAATTCCATCAAAAAAATAATGAAATTTCATTACGTAAAATTGCAAAGGTTTAAACGTATTTCCGAAAAGATCGAGTTCTCCTTTCGAAGTGACGTTGTTGACTCCGCAAACATTACTGATTTGTGTATTCGGTACGGTTTTAACGGATTCTATTATGTTTGGTGAAATAATATTTTTGTTTGCCCCAGTATCGATTAATATTTTTAACTGCTTTTTTGTTTTAGGATGATTCAGTTTTAAATATGGGAGGTAATTTAGGTTGTTTTTTGTGTAGGGTTGACCAAGTGAAAATTTAGATCTAGGTCTACTTCTTCATCAGATTCAGTTTCTGAATTTAAATGTGATTGAGTTTCCTCTTCTTCCGTTACATGATTATTTATGGTTAACCGACTCCGAGTAGTTTTTGTGTCCATTGGTTCAGTTGTATCTTTATGTTCGGTTTTTATAAAAGGTTTCTTATTTTGATTGAAATTTGATGATCCTTGGGATTTATTTTCAAATATTTTGTTTTTGTTGAATTTTTGGTCTTGATTCAGGTTTCGAGCTACAACTTGTTTAGATTTGAATTTGCATAAGAATGCGTATGCATCCTCAATATCCTTTGGTCGTGCAGCTTGTGCATAACCAAAGTACGGTTCTGAGAGTCCAGATATAAAGGCTGCTAGCGCATCCTCTTCAATGAACTCGTTAATGGCGTCCCAATGATTTTTGTATGTATCTTTTTGTTTTGCTAGAGTCTTAATATTTTGAATTATTTCTTTGGATTTTTTGTAGTAAATATGGATAGACATATCTTCGGTCATTTTACAATGCCATAATTGGCTCTTGTATGTTGACAATTCGTGTCTATCTCCCAACGCGTTCGTCAATATTTCTTTTAAATCTTCAAATTTGTCCGGATTTCCGGCTAAGCAAAGAATGTCTTTTGCTTTGCCTTGGACTTTATTAGATACCGCAGTAAAGTACATTCTAAACTGCTGAGCTGATACATGTGGTTTTAAAACATTAAGGGTTTCTTCTGCTGTTTCCAGCCATGAACTTAATTGTTTTCTATTGCCGTCAAATATGGGGATCATTTTGATCGGGTCTGGAATTTTGAATAGCTGGTCGATGTTACTTATAGGTTGATGTGCGATAACGTTTTCTTGAGTTTGATTTGTTTGCGTTTGAATTTGACTGAAATACGTGGCATGTTCTGTTTGTTGTTTTGCCAGTGCCTCCATCATCTGCATCATCGTTTGCAGTTTGGCATTGACTTCTTCCATATTGTTGTTGTCGTTTAGAGAAAGGATTTCTAGTGAAGGGATGTTCTTTATTGGAATATGTGCTAAGTCTCCCGAATCGGTAGACTCAGAGCTGTCTGAATCTGAAGACACGCACGCGCTGTTTCTAATTTTAGATAACAAGTGGTGAGTTTGCTTCAGACTGTTTCTTATTTTATGCTCCTTTGGCATGACATGCACTTAGAAGATAAAAGCAAGCTATATTTTTGTTTGTTTTGAGCCGTACGATCTCTCGGAACTCGTATGACTCCCGAAATGTAATTCTCTTAGAACTTCACAATTTCGGTTGGAGGGGAAGCTCTCTTAGAACTCTTCTCACTCCAGGGGTTTAGCAAATTTTAATTTCTTAATGAGTTCGAGCCTTTCTCTTAGAACGGGCTTCAAACTCACGGAAAAATAAAACGCCAACTTAGGCGATGTTTTCACTTTCACTCGTATTTCGGTGTGGAATAGAGGATAAAGAAAAAAAACACTCACCTTGCAATCGTTGTGCGTGGGTTCTCTCGACGTCCAACTTCACGCGGTGGAACCTCAACTCCGCTGCACCCTCGATGTTAGCAAATGCTTTCGCGGGTTCACTTCGATTCTGGCTGGTAGACCAGAGTCACTACACTGTTTTTCGCGAAATTGTTTTTCGAGCACTGCACGGCTGCGCCAATCCTGGATTTGCTGGCGGTTCGGGCTTTTTAAAAAACACTTAACTGATTTTCCTCACTAAATCACTTTATTACTTAAGCCGAAACGCAATGAAACACGGATAAAAATAAACTGAACACCGGTCACGGTCAGTCCGGTGGTTTTGTAGAATTGAACTGCTGACCTAGCAATTCCGGCTGTTGGGCATAAAGGTGTTGACGTTGCATAGCACGTGGCAGTGGTCCGATCCAAAGGTGATGACGGTGCATGTGACGTTGCACCTGTGGTGGCTGGTTCATGTCGTGACTATATATTTATGAGTGATTTTTCCCATCACAAGTTCAAAGGCAGTAACGATTTGACTGAAGTGAATTTTTTGACGATTTTTAATAAATGGCATAACAAATAATATTGAAGGAATAGCTTCATGGTATCTTCAGCAAAGTCGTAGATATTGACGAGATGAACAAGTTTGCCGAAGTCACCAACTCCAAATAGCAACACGGTGTGGTTTGTGTTTGTATGCTTTTAGCTAGAAATAGAATTTTATTTTAGTATACATTTAATTGGTTGTTTTAGTTCACATACAAATTTGGTGTACTTATCGATAAAGTGGAGAGTAATCGAACGTATTCCCGCTATGAGTATTTAGGGATTCTATAAATTTTACAAGCTCATTAGCATTCCAGACAATTTTAGAGTTCATTTTCGTACTTACGATAATTAATTATGGAATTTCAATGTTAATTTAAGAAAAAATGATTATAGAATGGGAGATATGAATTAAGCCTGTAAATATCAAACGTTAAGTAAGAATAAACTATCTTATAGTAGTAATATAATCACTGTTTTAGATAATTTCTGATGAACCACGTTTGCCACTAACTGTTTTCAATTTTATCTTTTCTGTTTTTGCCACCGCTTTCTTATCACTCTTATCGAATGACATTTCTCCGCAACTTAGACCAGAGTCAGATGCAGGACCGTCCTCGTCAGTGTTGCCATGACAGTAGGGCTATCAGATTTTGAGAAAAATAGTTTGGAATTTTTCGTCTAAAATTACACTTTAGTTAAACCGTTATTACTCATAAACCCGTGATTGGAAAAAATATTCAAAAATATATGTTAAGATTCAAGTAATATCTGATATTCTGTGAAAATTTCATTCGAATCGGTTCAAAAATAACTGAGATCTAGCTTACCAAAGTTGGTAATTTTGTATGGAAAATCAAAAAAGTTGCAAATGTTTTGACCAATACTGTATGTACCTCTAGTAGATTTTGGGTCGCTGAATCCGATGCCGTCCTCAGAAATGTTCCAGCACGTCACAATTTTTAGCTACAGGTTGCCAAAGTTATATAAAACACTGATTTCATTAATGTTTACACAAGATTCAATGTATGATTTATCATACTTTTTTGTGATCTAATCCAACAAGCATGCAAAATAGGACTTAAACTTTCAATTTAGATACAATTTAGTTGAAATTGCACGATCAAATTTAGATTCAATCGATTCTTTCAACATGCTTGCAGTCTCCATACAAAATTCTTCGTTTCTCTAATATGGCAGAATACAATACTGTTCTGAATCACCAGAAAATAAGTTTTAACCATCGAAAATATTAGGAACTTCGCTGATTAGTATTGTTTTACACATGAAGTTTGAATGATTTGGCAAATTAAGCAAATAAATTGCCGTACAAGCTGACAAACTTGCATGCAAGTTGGTTGAAATAGTCAAATTTTGCATTTTCAACAGTCAGTATCTGAAAATCTATACGTGCAATGATATTTTTGAAAATGGTAATAGATTCAGCAACTCTTAATTGAGTAAATGGCGGTATTTTGTTGCTTGAGACGTGTTTCGCAGTGTTATAGGAGACTTAACTATCTTACCTCTTTATTTGTACTTTTAAATATACTCATGTTTGAATTCTGATTGAAAAAACTTTATGAATGTCAAGTGTTTGTATTTTCGAAACATGAACCAGACACTGAGATTAATCAAAAGATAACGTAAATTTGAATAGTTTAGTCACAGATATCATTGAAGTATTTTCAAAGTGAGAGATTTGTTGAAGCTGTTGGATTTTTTTTGAACGTATTTCAAAATCAGAACAAATATTTAGTAACTTTTTTGTAGGTACTTACGATTAGGCAGCGTAAGTATTTATTGGTGGAATCTGGTTTTTCACCAGAAAAAAAGAACATTATTCATTTTGGAATTTTGGTTATGTTTATGATTTATGATGATACCAACTATTCTAAAACTTATGGCAAATTTGACTGATAAAAATCGGGTGCTTTAATCACCTATTGCCAAAAACGAAAAATTTCAAATAAGGCTGATAGAAAAATGTATTTTCTTTTATGTTACACACAAGCCAAATCCTTCAAAAAGTCGAAAATTATTAAAATTAGAAAAACAAACTTCATTATGTTTTCGACTCCCATAAGTTATTTAAACTTTTAAGTCACTAAGACCGGTAAAACGACGATAAAAAATTATGCAAATAAAAACGCTTTTTTTTCATGAATTTCATCCATAGAATTTGAAAAAAACAGCTCATTGAATTAGCTTTTGTTTTCTTTTATTTTTTAGTTACTTATTTATTTTTAACACGTTGCGGAAATCTGTAATGTGATTGATATGCGGATACGTTTCGTTCCGGGACAATTTGATTTAGTGATTTTTTTTGAATCTTACTAAACAAATGTTGTGATATTGTTAGTGCAGCTGGACAATACGTTTAAAAATGACATCAACGCAATTTTGATGAAAATGCATCGGACTAATTTGTGATTCACGACCAAATTACTACATTAGTAAACCTGATAAATTGATCAACTTTAAAAATTCAACTCAGAATGGCGATTCTGAAATTAGTTGGCCTCAAGGGGGCGAAAATCAAAAAAGTTTGGGAAACACTGCTCTAGACATTTCATAAGAAATTTCTCCATGGATTCAACCAAATAAATGCAGGAATATCTCCAGGTAGTACTCGTCAGGGCTCCATGGATTCCTTCAGGAATCGCTCCAGGGATCGCATCATCAAGGGGTTCCACCAGAATTCCTGAAATTACTTTACCAATTTGTTGTGGGATTCCTACAGGAATTCCCGAAGGAAAACCTCCTAGAAAATCGCTATGTGAATTGCCCCAAGGAATTTTCCGGGTAATCTCCATGGAGTATTTCGGAAATTTCTTCAGCGATACTTTCTGGCTTTTTAAATGTTTTTCCTGGAAAATCTCTCCAGGGATTTCTCCAAAGATTCACTTAGAAATTTATTCACGAATTTCCCAACAATTACTCCAGAAAAATCTCAATATTGGTTCCTATAAAAACTGTTCCAGTGATTTCTGCAGGAATTCTTCCAGAGATTTCCTCGGATATTCATCCAGAGACTCCTGCAAGGGATACTCCTAGATATTACTCTTAAGATTACTTCCTGAAATTTTTCTAGAGGCTCCTCAAGGGATGGCTCAAAGAATTTCTCCTGCGATTCCTTTAACATTTTTTCCAGGAGCTTTTCAAAAACATCTTCAGCAAAGGAGTTCCTCGAGGAATTCCTGGGAAAAATTCCTGGAGAAATCCCTGGAGGCACTCTCAAGGTAATTTCTGATTGAATCATTGGAGAAATTCATGAGGAATTTGTACAGGAATAACGAATCTTTAAAAAAAAATCTCGAGGAAATTCTGGAAAATTATTTAGAAAAATCCTAGGAGTATTTCAAGTAGCGATTCTACGATCCTGGATAAATTCTTGGCGGAAACGCAGAAGAAGTTCCTGGTGGAATCTTCTTCTCAAGGTGACAATTTCTGCAAGTATGCCGGTAGGAGTTTATGCGGAAATCACAGAAGAAATAACAGGATTAGTTCTTTAAGATCTCTGAAGGAATTCCTGGAAAAAAGCTGGTTTTCCTGGTGGAATCCTTGGAGGAATCTCTGAAAAGATTTATAAAGGAAGCTCTATAGGAATATCCGAAAAAAAAAAAACGTTTGAAGAAATCATGAAGGAATCCCTGGAGCTTGAAAAGTTCCCGGAGAAATCTTTGGAGGAATTCCTGTAGGAATCCCATTAGAAATTATACTGGAGGAACTTATGGAGGAATCAATGGAGAAACTGCTGATTAAACCTTTAGAAGAATCCTTTTAGAGATTTTCCTGCAAATACATGCAGGGATATTTAGTCCTCGTCAGGGCTCCTTGGATTCCTTCAGAAATCGCACCACCCAGTCAACATTTTGGTTGGTATAACTTTTGTTATACATCACTCTATATGAATCAATTCAATCGTATAGAATGCACGAAAAGGCTAAATACCTACCAAAGTGGAGGCTATATGCGTACTTGGCACGACTTTTTCAGACTTTCTGCGATCAGATATACGATGCCACAAAATTTGGATGAAAATAAAAAAAATGTTCCCAGCGAGTCTCGATTACGGGACTTCTGGATCAGGAATCGGGCACCTTACCTCTGTACCACCAAGGGTTACTTGTCCGATGGGTGATTGTTTGCCAACCTTAATACATGTTTCATGTTCAGTGACACATACTTTGTTGTTCTTTGAGGCCCAGATAGACGAATTTTGGGTGGCAATTTTTGCTAAGTTATTGCGATTTCATACGATGGTTACTGGATTGATATATGATCTGTCAGTTTATATAACATAACGTGATTCTATGTTGCACTATTTACGACATGTTTTGTTGTCAACACAGATTGTCGTTTATGAATCGTATTGGGGATTTAAATACAACTTGTATTGACATTGATAACGCTTAATATGGCATATTATGCAATTCTGATTTTGGACACATGAATATGTGATTTTGGATGCACATTCTTATACGATACGTGGTTCACTGGGCAGGGATCGCATCATCAAATTCTCCGGGGGTTTCACCAAAATTTCTGAAGCGATTCTGCAAGAAATTACTTTACCAATTTGTTGTGGGATCCTCCAGGAATTTCCTAAGGAATGCCTCCTGGAAAGTCGCTTCGTGAATTGCTCCAAGGAATTTTCCAGGTTATGTCCATGGAGTCCTACAGAAATTTCTTCAGAGATACTCAGCATTTTACCAACAATTACTCCAGAAAAATCACAATATTGGTTCCTATAAAAACAGTTCCAGTGATTTTTGCAGGAATTCTTCTAGAGATTTCCTCGGATATTCATCCTGAGACTCCTGCAAGAATTGTTTATGGAAACTCACAGGGATTATGCATGGATTGCGCAAGGGATACTCCCAGATATTACTCGTAGGATTACTTATGAAATTTCCAGTTCCTCGAGGAATTCCTGGAAAAATTCTTGGAGAAATCCCTGGAGGCACTCTCAAGGTAATTTCTGATTGAATCATTGGAGAAATTCATGAGGAATTTGTACAAGAATAACTAATCTTAAAAAAAAAAACTCTCGAGGAATTTCTGGAAAATTATTAAGAAAAATCCTAGGAGTATTTCAAGTATTCTTCAATCCTGGAGGATTTCTTAGCGGAAACCCTAAAGAAATTCCTGAAGAAATCTCCTTATTAATTTCTAAAGAAATCTGGAGGGCTTCTCGAGGGGACAAATTATGCAAGTAGGAGGAGTTTCTGCGGAAATCACAAAAGAAATAACAGGATTAATTTTTTAAGATCCCTGAAGGAATTCCTGGAAAAAGCTAAAAAATTTTGTAGAGATTTTCCTGGTGGAATCCTTGGAGGAATATCTGAAAAGATTTCCAAGGGAAGCTCTATAGGAATAAACGTTTGAAGAAATCATGAAAGAATCTTTAAAGCTTGAAAAGTTCCCGGAGAAATCCTTGGAGAAATTTCTGTAGGAATCCCAGTAGAATCTATACTGGAGGAATCAATGGAGAAACTGCTTGCAAAACCTTTAAAAAAAATCGTTGTAGAGATTTTCCTGCAAAAATCCCTGGAATAATCTATGTGGGAAAACTCCTAAAGGATCACCTGACCGCATGGCTGAAGGTATTCTTGGAGCCTTGTCGGAACCGGTCTAAAAATCTGGTTACGATCAAAACTTCTCCCTGGAGGAATTCTCGGATGAATCTCTCACGCAATCCCTAGTGGAATTCCTAGAGAAATCGCTGTAGGGATTACGGTACAGATTATCTTGGAGGAATTTCTGGTACAATCTCTGGCGGAATCTTCTAAGGAATTTCTGGAGAAATCTCTGGAAGAGTGTCTGGAGAAATGGCTAGTGGAAACATTGGAGATTAGAATGGTTCAAAAAATCATTTTTGCTCCACACCGCTCATTCAATTCTAGACCAAATTCTGAGTGTCCTCCCAAAATTTGAGCTCATTTGGATGAAAACCGAGACCCTTTAAAGTTTATATGGGAATTACTATGAGAAAAGCAACCAATTCAGTCCATCGGTCATAGTGTTTGCCCATGTGCACTTGGGGATTGGAACTACGTTGATAATGTTAGATACATTCATCAGCTACAACTTTGCCGAAGACCGTTTTCAAATCGGACGACTCAGTAATTAATTATTGATTTATATCCAGTCGCAAATTCTTCAGCAGTGCTCATTTAACTTCTGAACAGGCAACATTTTTTTTTTTTTTTTTACTAGTTCGTTTATTTGGGGCTCAAATGCGTGTAACGCTTTACGGAGCCGAAGTTCATTTTTGTACTATTTACAATTTATTTACATTTTCATTACCAAAGTTAGTATGGGATGGAGCCAGGGTACTCGTGGCAACTCGAGGTTAATGGTCACAATTTTGAAAGGGAAGGACATGGTAAGGATTGGGTTTAGGGTTCTCTGCAGCTCATCCGGGAGGTATAGCGTGGTAGCTCTATTATCGTGTCATGGCGTTGGTACCAATTTCTTGCCGGTATTCGTCTGCCGGATGGCCAGGATCCTCAATCCAACACAAAAGGGACAACACAGAGAAAAAAAAAAACTGGAGAAGAGAACACAAGAGAATTAAACTTTTATACAAGACAAGCGAAGGAAATCGTAAATTGCGACCATATAAGTGAAATCGCGGGTGCCCAACACATCTCTAACTGGAACATAGGGTTGTCTACCTCGGGCCGCAAGGGTATCCAAAAGTTGCGCTCTGGAGGCGTCCATATCCGGGCACTGCCAAACTACGTGATCGATGTCATCATAACCGGAACCACACCTACTACAAATATTGCTCAGCGCGAGGTTAATCCTATGTAGATGTGCATCTAGCGAGTAATGGTTGGCCATAAGTCTTGACATCACGCGAATGAAATCTCGACTTATGTCCAAACCTTTCCACCAGGCTCGCAAGGAAACTCTAGGAATTATGGAATGTAACCACCGTCCCAGTTGGTCATTTAGCCAATCGCTTTGCCAACCGTGAAGAGAATTTTGACGTACTAAATGAAAAAATTCATCGTGTGAAATTCGTCTATCATAAATCTCACCTTCCTCAGCGCCCACCTTTGCGAGAGAGTCCGCCTTCTCATTGCCATAAATTAAGCAATGTGAGGGGACCCATACAAAGGTAATCTTATATGATCTTTCGACCAGTGCACACATCTGCTCTCTTATTTTTGTAAGAAAGTAAGATGCATGCTTTACAGGTTTCATCGATCGGAGAGCCTCAATAGAACTGAGACTATCCGAGAAGATGAAGAAGTGGTCTGCGGGCATGTTTGAGATCATCCCCAAAGCGAAGTTGATTGCTGCCAGCTCAGCAACATAAACCGTGCAAGGTTCCTGAAGTTTTCGGAAGGCGGAAGAGTTTTCATTGAAGACACCGAAGCCAGTGGATCCATTTATACGGGACCCGTCAGTGAAATATCTCCTGTAGGAATCGACATTCTGGTACTTTGCGTTAAAAATACGTGGGATAGTAATACATCGAAGTTGATCTGGAATTCCATGAATAGCTTGTTTCATGGATAGATCATATTCAACAGAGGAACTGTCATTGGTGAAGCGTACACGTGGGGGGTTGTAACATGGAAGGCTAATGTCAGATGACATGTAGTAGAGATAAACTCTCATGAATTTTGACTGAGCATTCAGTTTGAGCAATTCTTCGAAATTTTCGATAACGAGTGTGTTGCTCACTCCACACTTAATCAGTATTCTTAGCGAGAGCTCCCAGAATCGGTTCTGTAGCGGTAAAACCCCTGCCAGAACCTCTAGGCTCGCATTATGTGTTGAGTGCATACACCCTAAGGCGATACGCAAACAACGATATTGAATTCGTTCCAATTTAATCAGGTGGCAGTTTGCTGCTGAGAGAAAACAGAAAGAGCCATACTCTAGAACAGAGAGAATGGTTGTTTTATAGAGTTTTATGAGGTCTTCCGGGTGAGCACCCCACCATGTTCCGGTAATTGTTCGTAGAAAATTGATCCTTTGTTGGCATTTTTCCGTTAAATGCCTAATATGGGTTCGCCAAGTGCCTTTTGAATCAAACCAGACCCCAAGGTATTTTGAAGTCAAAGACTGGTCGATGTCTGTTCCCAAAAGCTTAAGCTTCAGTTGGGCAGGATTCCGCTTCCTAGAAAATACAACCAGTTGAGTTTTTTGCGGAGCAAACTCGATCCCTAAGTTTCTAGCCCAAGTGGATAGATTATCAAGGGAATTTTGCAATGGTCTTTGCAGGATTTCCGCTCGTGGACCCTTCATAGAGACCACAGCATCATCTGCAAGTTGTCTAAGCGTGCATGGTTCTTCCAAACAGTTGTCAATATCTTTAACATAAAAATTATAAAGCAAGGGACTCAGACATGAGCCTTGGGGAAGGCCCATATAGCTAATTCTGGAAGTTGTCAGTTGACCGAGAGTGAAGCTCATGTGTTTTTCTGACAACAGATTGTACAAGAAATTATTCAATATTCCAGGTAATCCACTATTGTGCAGGCTTTCTGACAATATTTCTATGGAAACTGAATCAAAAGCGCCCTTAATATCCAAGAAAACCGAAGCCAATTGCTCCTTGTCCGCAAAGGCTAGTTGAATATCTGATGAAAGCAACGCTAGACAATCGTTTGTTCCTTTGCCCTTGCGAAAGCCAAATTGTGTACTGGAAAGCATGTTGTTTGATTCGACCCAGTGATCGAGTCGGGATAGGATCATTTTTTCTAACAATTTCCTTAAACATGATAACATAGCGATCGGGCGGTACGAATTATGATCAGACGCTGGTTTCCCAGGCTTTTGAATAGCTATTACTTTGACCTGTCTCCATTCAGGTGGAACAATGTTGTGTTCCATGAATGAGTTGAACAGGTCAAGCAACCGTCTTTTAGCGATATCAGGGAGATTTTTAAGAAGATTGAACTTAATCATATCGCTTCCCGGAGAGGAGTTGTTTGATGAAAGAAGAGCCATAGAAAATTCCAGCATAGTGAATGGTCTATCCAAAGCATCGTCTCTTGGAGTTTCCCAAAAAGGCGGATGAGCTGGAACTGAGTCTGGACAGACCTTTTTTGCGAAGTTGAATATCCAACGATTGGAGTATTCGTCACTCTCATTTGAGGATGAGCGGTTTCGCATGTTGCGAGCCACTCTCCAAAGCGTCGTCATTGAAGTTTCTCGTGAGAGGCCATCGATGAAACGCCGCCAATAGCTACGCTTCTTCGCTTTAATAAGATTCTTCAGTCTTTTTTCGAGCTTCGAGTACTCTAAATAAAGTTCTGAGGTACCATATCTACGAAAAGCTTTAAAGGCATTAGATTTTTCTCGATACAACTGAGTGCATTCATCATCCCAACCAGGTGTGGCTGGTCGTCTTTTGAAGGATGCACTTGGAACTCGTTGCTTTTGGGATTCTAATGCACTTTTATAAATCAATTCTGTTAGGAATCGATACTCATCCAACGGTGGGAGAGTGTTGAATGATTCGATACCAAAAGTTACCGCTGATGCAAATTTTTGCCAATCGATATTCCTAGTGAGGTCAAAAGGAACCTGAATTGACTGTTCTGACCTTTCACAATTAGTTCTGATAGAGGTTATTATGGGCAAGTGATCACTACCATGGGGGTCATCGATCACCTTCCACATGCAATCGAATGATAGTGAACTTGATCCTAAAGACAGGTCAAGACGGCTTTCTTTGCCGTCGGATGAAATACGTGTCACTTCACCTGTGTTCAAAATGTTCAAGTTGAAATCGTCGCATAAGTCATAGAAAATAGCCGCTCTATAATCGTCATAAGATTCGCCCCATCCAGTACCATGTGAGTTCATATCACCCAGTATTAAAACTGGAGATGAAAGCATAGAGACTGCATTCCAAAGATGACGGCGGTTTATTGAAACTCTTGGAGGAATATAAACAGAAGCTACGCAAAGATCTTTACCCTTTACGTTTATTTGGCAAGCAACGATTTCTATGCCTGGATGAGTCGGGATGGGGATTCTGTAGAATGAATGGCACTTTTTGATCCCTAAAAGCACACCCCCGTAATTATCATCTCGATCCTGGCGTATAATGTTAAAATCGTAGAAGTTAAGATCATCTTCAGAAGAAAGCCATGTTTCACAAAGTGCAAATATATCACAATCTGAATTGTGAAGCAAAAACTTAAATGTGTCTAATTTAGGTTTTAGACTATGACAGTTCCACTGTAACACAGTGATCATATCTTGTACCTCACTCGATGAATTATCCATCGAAAGATATGATCGAAGCAAGGAGGGGCCACGAGATAGTCAATTCCCTGAGATACTCTTCTATTGCGGGGAGAAAAAGGTCGAGTATGCCTCTGAATGAGTCTGAAACTCCGAGGGCATCACATATGCGATCCACAAGGGCCGTAAAAGTTATCAGTCCTCGCTTGGCCCGGGGGGTTTTCGAGGAAGAGCGAGGAACTTCAGTAGCTTTTTTCTTGCTATCTTGTCTAGAGCATCTTTTCGAAGTATATTTAATCGGCGGAGGCGGGGGCGGCAGATCTTTGCTGCAACACGGAACGGAAGCATCAAAGACCTGTTTCTTCGGGATTTTCAAATTTGCCCCACCTCCTTTAGAATTCGCAAACTTTTGAGGGAAGATTTCATTACCTTACGGCGCAGTCCCGGAGAAGATGGAGACTTTCGTTTTCCGGGTGCGTGTACCTCCGAAGAATCTCCCCCATCGGTTTCGTCGTCGTTCGCTTCGTCGGAAGACAACTCTTGAAAAGAGTTACCAACTGGGATGGCTGATGAAGACTCTTTTGCAGGCGGATTTAAAGCTTTCACCATTTCCGCATACGTCTTCTTGGAGCGCTTCACAATGGAGCGACTCTCATTTCGAATGCGCCTTTTGTATGCCGGGCACTTCTGCAAATCATGAAGATCCTCACGACAGTAGCTGCATTTTTCAGCTTCCTGTGTGCAATCATCTTCCAAGTGAGCTTGGTTGCATTTGCCACAACGGGGCTTGTTGTCGCAAAAGCTAGCACTATGACCAAGCTGTTTGCAGTTGGTACAATTGAATACCTTCGGCACGTAAAGGCGCACTGGGTAAAAAACACTATCAATGCAAACAAATTTCGGGAGAACGGAACCAGGAAAAGTTACACGAAACGAGGCTGACGGCGAAAACACTTTTTTATTTCCTTCCATGGAAACTGATTGTAATTGTTTACAATCCAGTATAGCCACATCAGGAATGGACCGGTTCTCAAAAACACCTTTGCCAGTCTTAATGTCTTCGCATGTCAGACTCGCGTCGATAATTTTCCCTTCCACCTCGACCTCTCTGGCAGGTATGTAGATAAAATACTCCACAGTAAAAGCCTCATGCTGAGCAATCTCATTCGCTGCTTTGTAACTAGGTGCAGTTACACGCAGCTTGGATTGCTTCACTTGGTGAATAACGGTCCCAGGATATTTACGCGTCAGCTCTCTAGAGATCGAGAGCACATTCAAAATCTTATTTTTGCGCCGGAAATAGACAACCCAAGGCCCAGCCGAAGACGGTTGATAAAACCGCGTTCGAGCAACGAGATCTTTAGGAGGCGTATCGCCTCCATCCGATTCGTCCATGCGGGATAAAAATCAACCGCAACCAAATAATTATAAAAAAAAAACAATAAAGTAAAAAAAAAAAAAGAAAAATAATAATAATAAAGTACAAAAAAAAAAAACAAAAAATGCTTAAAGTTAACTTATCAGTGGGCTATTTTGTACACACCTCCCCTATACGGGCAAAAAAAAAAATAATACCAAAAAAAAAAAAAAAATATATATCGAGAAAAAAAAACTTAACCGATTAGGGCTGTTTTGTACAAGCCTCCCCTATTCGGGCAAAACTGGCACCGGGAGAGAGACAGAAGTGAACCGAAAAACAACCTTGAACTCAACCTTGTTTGTTCGGAGATGCGAAAGCAATTCAAAAGGATGTGGAGTAGGTATACAATTGATACTTATCCGTTCCCGTTCGATGACCGCAGCTGGTCTTCTACACCGTAGGTAGGCAGAAAAAACGTGTCGTCGTTTTGCTGCTGATGCAAACGGGGAATCCAATCACCAGGGGATGATGGTGACAATATCTTCTCGTGGCACGATACCAGTTGACCCTTGCCAATCTGGTTCGCTTCCTTCACGATGCGCGGTTTAAAGCACTACGGTACAATACTGCACTGGTAAAAACCACACGGGCGGTGGAAGAAAAAACCAAAAAACTACCGACTGCCAAAAACTGAACTGGCTTGTTCAAGCGCACAGCAAGGAATGAACAGGCAACATTGCTGCACCTGGCGCGAAAGATAGCACGCACAAACCATGGCTACTATGCATTATTGCATATATCCAGTGATGCCTGCAGATCAGCCCAAAGTTTTACATCTCATTCAAAAATCAATAACTAATTACCGGGGCGTCCGATTTAAAAACGGTCTTCGGCAAAGCTGTGGCTGAATATTGTATCTCACAGAATCAACATAGTTCTAATCTCCAAGAGCACATGGGCAAACACTATGATCGATTGAATGAATTGCTTGCTTTTCCCATAGTATTTCCCATATAAACTTTAAAGGGCTTGTGCAGTTTCAGTTTTCATCCAAATGAGTTCAAATTTTGGGAGGATACTCAGAATTTGATCTAGAATCGAATGAGCGGTGTGGAGCAAAAACGATATTTTGAACCATTCTATTGGAGATATTTCGGGAGGAACTCTAGATAGAATATCTGGAGGTTTTGCTGAAGGATGTCCTGGAGCTATATGTGAACTGGTCTCAAAATTGCATTTGCGGATACAAAACACAAATAATGGCTTTTCGAATGATGCCGATTCGCGGTATTACCAAATTTTCTTAGTTGAGCTAAATGGACATAGTTACGGGTTTACGAATACAAAAATGTCACGTTTGTGAGTGGTTAGCACGCATTTTTTTTAGCTAGACCAAGCTGAGGTCCATGAAATTTTAGAGTTGGGATGTTTATCGATTTCCTAGAGCATAATGTATCTTCGTACGATATACGAATGCGAAAATGGTAGCTTTGGCAAAGAAAGCTCTCAACTAATAACTCTGGAAGTTGAGCAGCAGACTCTGTCCCAATTGGGACGTAACGCTAGAAATAAGAAGAAAAATTTTGTATTTGGTATTTCTCATGATGATTTAGATGAAAAAATCATGAATTTTGAGCTGTCGCATGACGGGGCTATATTATGGTCCGAAAATGTCCACATCACACCCTACCGGAACTGGTTCCGGAATTTTATGATCAAATCCGGCTAAATCTGATTATTAGTACCCTGTGCTCTTGTGAATTGGAATGAAAAATCATGAAATTTTAACTGTCGTAGCATGCGTATAAACTACTGGATATGATTTGTACCATTTCCTTCTGAAACAGGTTCCAGGTTCCCTTGTGTCCAGAGTGGCCATACATAGGGTTCCGTTCTCCGGTTTCATATATTTCACATAAAGCTGAAAAAACAATTATCGGAGAGCGTTTCAATGTCATGGGTCATTTTTGACCCTTAATGCATAATGTGCATTTTTTCTTGATGCCTTAGGAAGGCTTAACTTTAATCACCCAACCTTTTTGACGCGCACAATTTAAATTTTCTACGCTCTGAAGAACTCTGTTGGCACTTTCGTGGAGACATCTGGGAATATTTATGTAGAGATTTCCTTGAAAACTTTAGAGTAGATTTCTGTCAGAACCTCTCTAAAGAGCTATGTGCGGAACCTTCTATGCATTTATCTAAGTAAGGAGAGGCTACTGAAAAAAATTTCTGTGAAGACTTTTGTGGAGACTGAAACCTCAGTGAAAACCACTGTGGGAAATTTTGTGTTACCGTTTATTATTTCGTGTGGAGACCTCTGTCGGTGCACTTCTGTTTCTAAGGAGACATCTGTGAAGAACATATTTGAAACCCCTGTGGAGGTTTCTGTTAATAACGGTGTGGAAATCTTTGTTGATATCACTGTGAAGATTGTTGTGAAGATCCCTGAAAAGACTCCATCTCTGAGCAGTGCTCTTCGGAAATTTTTTTCTTTGCTTAAAACATGAAATCTTACTCACTGTTTTCTTTTGGCTCAAAGCTTGTACTGACAGCAGTTTGCTTCCTTGGTTTCTTCTGTTTAAGTTGATGAAAAATCCGAATTTAGTACTATACCATTTGATTCCACTAGAGTTTGTAACCTTTTACAGATATGCGTATTTCGTCCTCAACTGTAAGGCCGTCTTCAGGGTCGTATACTAGACTCGACTTGCCTTACAGTTGAGGTCGAAATACACGTATCTGTCAAAGAGTTAATGTAACTCTAACGGAATTAAATGATATAGTACTAAATTGTTCCTATAGAAACTGAAGGTCCTTGTAGAGATACCAATGAAGAATCTTGTAGAGACTTCAACTACTTGAAAACTTCAACCAAACTTTCAAATCGAAAACTTATTCAACAGCCACATGAACCAGACCATTGAAAACCCATTGAGTTTCAGAGATTAAAATGTTCTGATAAAACTCATGTATGTCAAAGACTTGATCGAATCGATCTAATTTGACTTCGGTTCAAAGAGCATCGTCCACATGACTCAACGGTCGCCATGACGCAACCCTTCGATCACCCAAGGTGTCGACGCCATAACGGTAAATCAATTATCATTCCTACCGGCAACACCTGGCTCGACCTTGACTGTTGCTTTCGTTTTTTTCTCCCGTCCGCTAGGTAAGTGGTCCTAGTTGACAACGATCATAATTTGCCCCACCAAGGCCTTGGGCATTCCAATCGGATCTCGACAACTAACATGTGGCACCGTCAATCGTTCGAGTCGCCCCTTTCATAATTGAATAATCATAGTGATTAAAATAGGTGCTCTGAACTTGGACGACCACGTGTCTGGGCCCATAACGCTCGCTCTTCGCAACAAACGTGCTCTCAAATCTGTCAATCAGCCCCGATCAACGGCTTCTCGATCGATTGAACCGGTTCAACACGGTACCGTAGATGCTGCGCTACTGGCCACTGTGGTACTGGGTTACCCCAACATGATTTCCGAAGCCCCATAAGCTCGGGGGAAGGTAACTTTCCTCCGCAATGGCTCCGGCGTGGGTCGATGATGGATTCGTTACGATCGAATGTAGCTACAAATTTCCCTGGCCCCGGTAGCGTACCCTGTGCTACCGGGTACTCGGAGATCGTTCGGAGATGGTACATGATCTTCCATGTTCTGGCCGGATGATGGATGGATAAGACGTGACGGTGGCAACGCTATCGATTAGGACCGGTTTTCCGCGATCCGTGCCATCATTCGCCGGGAAGAGAGTTTCATTAGCGTATCTAATATGTCGAAAAGTGTAGCGAAGGGGCTTCGAAGACGACGACCACGCGATCCGATAGATATAAATGGTGGGTAATCAGTTTGGGGGAACCTGCTGGAAGGACGGTTGGGGATTAACGAAGATGTTCGCGATTGCAACGTTGTGAACTTCTGAATTGTGTGTCCGAGCAGGCAGGAAAGTCAAGAGACCCGCGCCTGCCCGAAGCGATTGCAGAGAGTGATTAACCGTGCTGTGATTTGAAGAGACCAGCGATCGGATGATCGATTGGATCGTGATCTGATGGGCTTCATTAGCTTTGACACGGAAGGAAGATCAAGATCGACACATTTTGAACGATGGATGGATGGGTTGAGCGATGGAACAATGTTTGCGGGTGTTTGATGGTGGGATGAATTTATCGATTTGGTTTTATTGAAAATCAATTTATGACAGATGTCAATTATATAACTAAAATCTGCTGATTGGTGTAGATTAACGACAAATAGTTAAAAGCAGAATCAAAACTATCTGAATTTGTTGTAAAATACCTCAAACTAAACAGTTAACGGCCTAATATCCCCGAAGGGTTAAAGTTACATAAAAAGTTACCCCTAGGGGTTATTTCCCCTAATCGGTTAAAAACCAAAGCTTGAAAACTCGTTCAAAATCTCAAATTCTCCCCATATGTTAGCACACCTTAACGCCATATGCCAAAGTCTCAAGGTTCCATTGAAATAGCCATAATTCACTCAACCACCTCAACGACCCGATACCGGGAAAAAAGAGCACGACCTTCCGACGAGTGTTTAGCAAATTAGCTCGGTCCGAAAACGGCCTCTAATTTACCCGCAGAAATTCCTGACCATCGTCGTCGTCGTCGTCGTTGGAGAAAAGGCCACCGAAAAAACGACCAAAACAAGAGACCAACCAAATCAAACCATTATTGCTATTAACCTTGACAGAATGTTTGTTGGCCGGGCCAAATATGTGAAGTCTGGGTGAGAAACTTTGTTTCTCACGTCTTCGCGTTGGTCACCGCCGTCGCCTTCCAAGAAAAACAAACAGGTAGCTAAGCCGAGACTCCACCTCCTAATGGCATTAGAAGAAGAAAAAGCAACAATTGCTCCAATATGTGTACTTAAACAACACTCAACTTAAATCGCTCAATCATGGCGCACGGTGTGTTGGCAGCGTGTGCACGTTTACTATGAAGGAAGCACGTGAAAAACTAGCACTTTCATTGAACTAATTAAATCATGATCGATTTGAATGTAAGTCTTTACGTTTCGCACGCGGGCAAGGCGCAATTTCAATGGATCCTTCGATCAAACTGATAGTAATCTCTGTAACGGGGCTGGGAAAGTGGTTCGGCGCTTCATTCATGAAGCTTTATCGAATTGTTGAAGTGGGGCTAGAGATGCACTATGGGGAACGCCAACTACAGTCGACTCTTCCTTACTCGATATTTCGTATCTCGATGTCGAGTTAGAGAACCATAGTAAAAGTTGGTTATCATTGATAATAAATTTTCGAGCTGTTCAGTGTAAAACCTCAAATGTAAATGAAAAACCGAAGTTAGTACCTCACCATTTTATTCCACTAGAGTTTGTATCGTTTGACAGATACGCGTATTTCGACCTCAACTGTAAGGCCGTCTTCAGTCCCTTCAATATCGAGTTATGAAGAATTGATTGTACTTAATTTCGCGAGTTGATTCCAGCACCGGCTTGGCTTTGGGTGAGCAATCGGAAAGGTGTACGGAAATCACTCTCGACACACGGAACGGCGATGAATGGCTTTATTTGGATTCACTTTCGATTTTCAATTGAGTGAGATGGCTGCGATGATAAATGTTTGCTGGTAAATGTAAACAATTGCATTTCGAGTGCATAATTCGATGAGTTGAAGTTGAATCAGTGCGCCGACTGGCCATAGATAAAATAAAACTGGCGTTTGATTGAGCATTAGGGAATGATCAAATGAACACTGAAGGAGATACAAAGCATTTTAAAGATGATTTGATTGCAGTTTGACAATTTATCAGATCAACAAACTTGATAGACTAAAACCTCGTTTATTCAATACTTTTTATTCGTCCATTCAATATACGTAACTACTTTTTATTTAAAAGGTAACACTATGTACAATGTACATCCAGTAGTGTACAGAGAAGCTATTTTAGTAAGGCAGACTACAATAGGCTGGTCAACAGTATAGCATGCCTTTAAGGGTGAACTATTTTTCTCGAAATGCAAAAAAAAATGCATTTCCCACTTTAGATCATTCGGATCCATAGAAGCTGCGTTGAAAATTTAACTGGAATCTGGAAGCCTTAAAAGATTGGCCTTAAGTATCTTTCAGTTTGATTTTTTGCATGTATAAATGAACTAGTTCAATGTGTAATCTTACATATTTTCCAAAATTTACCAAATCTTTTAATCTAATTCCTCAAGATAGTGAGCTGAGATTGAATCGAGAATGAGTCGATAATAAGTCGAGAGAGCTAGTTGAGAGTGAGATCCGGCTCATCGGAGAGTGAATCAAAAGCGGTCAGAAAGTGGAGTTTTTGACTCGAGAGCGAAAGAAGAGTGTGAACCAAAAATTTGTCTAAAATAAGTCAGAAACCTTCTCTAGTGAGCAGAAAAACAGTCAATCGTGGATCAAGCAAGCATCAAACATAACGCATAACACGAGATATGAATGAACGAAAATGAAGGAAAACAAATTGATTATGAGAGGATCGATACAAAACTACGAATGAGTTAAGCAGGAATTGAGAGCAAATTAACCATTAGTTAAGGAATAATCGAGAGCGAATAATCCTTTCGGAATACATAAGAGGAAATTAATAGGGCATCAGGAGAAAGATAGGTGGAGTCAATCAATCAAAACGATTGTACGAGATTTCCCCGAAAAACTGATATTGATTGTCAGAAAATCAATAAAGAAGAATGTTGTCTTATAAGGTGAAGATGCATCGAAGCCAAACCAAAAATTTTCAAGAGCTCAAATGTAGAGAGTAAAATAGCGATTTGAACTGAAAACTCAATAGATTGGTCACACGCTGATGGTGACCGATCGATCAAGTTTTCAGCTTAAACGGCTGTTTAGTTTTTTAGATTTGTGCTATGAAATTTGAGGTTTGGCTTCGATGCATTTTCACCTTAAAAGTATCTAGGAAAAAGACTCGAGGTTTAATTATTCAAAGCAAGATATGATAGATTCGAAGAATCAATGAACTCACTGTAGCCACTGTCACTGGGTATAATGAATAAAATTACGTTTAACCTAGTGAACATATGCCATGAGGACGTTTGACTGAACAAGGCATCTTTGCGTTATAATGCAAAACAATGTGAAAGAACAGCCTATTATTAAAAGAATGGAAAATTCAAATTGAAATATTATCAGCTAAGTGTCACTAAATATTGTAACAGTATAAATATAAAGAACAGCCTATTATTCTAAGAAAGCCAAACTAAGCCGAATGTTCATTCGGCCAAATGTTCATTAGCCAAATACCTATACGCCAAAGATACCACTTCCAACGAAACTGCCTCTCATGTACTCGTTTATTCATCAGGTTATCACAAAAAAATTGCACTAAGTTGTTTTTTACACGGAAGATGCGTTCCGTGCAAAAAGAAACCGTGCAAAAAGAAACCGTGCTAATTCCGAAATGCGTGTAGTAAAAAACCGTGTTAATTCTGGAATCCGTGTTGAAAGAACCACTTTAATTCTTAAATCCGTGTAAATAAGAAAAAAAACCCGTGTTAATTCCGAAATCCGTGTAAATAAGAAAAAAAAGTGGTTATTCCAAAATCCGTGTAAATAAGACAAAAAATACTGTGCAAATTCCGAAAGCCGTGTAAAAAACATCAGTGTAAGTTGTTATGTGTCAAATGCACGTTTCACTTTATTTTGAACATCAAGTACTTTAAACTCAGGGATTTTATAACAAATTATCCAATTTTCATCTAATCTCACATCATCTAGTGCATTAAATACTTTTAAGCAACAAAATCATGAATAACTTTCAGTATGTCAATTACATTACGACTTTTTTCGGGAAAATAATTTTCGGGGAAACAGTTCATTCGGGAAAACATCATTCGAGGAAACTGCATTCGGGCAAATGGTTTTCGCGGAAATGGCGGACAATCATCAAAACGGCTCCATCCCCGAACGCCATTTCCCTGAACGCCACTACACCAAAAGCGATTACCCCGAACGGATCATTACTCCGAAAGCCACTACCCCGAATGAGCCATTACCCCGAATAGTATGAGATACGGTGCAGTATCTTGTTTTGCGGGTAAAAATGCGTCGCTGATGAAAGTAGGTAGTTAATGGCGCGTAAAATCTCGTCGGTAAAATGTTCATCATATATTTTCCCTTCCTTTATATGTCAGCTTATTCGAAATATATTGTTGGCAACTATCTTCTTCTCATTCTTTCTGAGACAGTGCCAATATTTTTGACCCCTTCAGCGTTACGAAATTCGTGAACGGACTTTTAATAAAATAAGCCTTTTATTGACTGAGAGCTTTCCTTGTCAATTTACCATTCTTGTACAGTATGCCCAGGGACGTCAAGGAAATGTTAAATGCAAAAGAAGGAGGAATTCGAACCCATAACCCTCAATATGGTCTTGCTGAACAGCTGCGTGATCACCGGTATTTGGACTTGTTGGCGGTGTTCATATTTCAATTTTGTTTTTAAACAAATATTTTCCTTTCCTATGAATATAGGTTATGCCTTGTCACAGTGATCATTCACGTCATAGCTGCAAACATTTTACTAGAAATTTAGCCTTCTTTCTTATATAGGCTGTTCTTTCATGTTTTCGATGGATTAGCTAGTCACTAATATTTCCATATATAACAGTTTTTTTTATGGAATATATCCTGAAGGCATTCACTAAAATTCGAAATAGGCTGTTCTTCAGTGCATTGCAATGTAGATGTGTGAATCTCACCAAAATTAATCCAAATCCAAACAAAACTTAGTATGTAAAAATTATTTACTGAAAAAACAGCTGCTTTTTTATCTTCTAATATTTGATAAATACATTGTTGAGCCAAACTCGTTAAATACTCATAAGGAATCATACAATTATCTCCCCACTGTTTAACTAGAATAAGTCTCAACATTTTATGCAGTCGGGATAGTGACATTCGGGGTAGTGGTTTTCGGAGTAGTGTCATAGAGTCCATCAAAACAACTCCAAGCTCAAAGAGTGATTCAACCGTCTAATATCCATTTTTTTTTCTTGCGATCTGAATATTGTTTTTTTGTTATCTATAATCTAAGTGAAGAATAGATAACTATAAGGATCAATCGAGGGAATGTCTAAAGTTAGTCAAGTAGAAATCCAAAATAGATTGAGAGAAAAATCTTGATACCCAGTAAACACACCATCGTATATGATGGTATATAAGAGTACAAAGGTGGAGGCGATATACGTACAACTTGCATGCAGCTTTATGGCGCATGTACGTATATCGCCTCCACTTTTTTACTCTTATGCACTATCATATACGAGTTTGTGTTCACTGGGTATAATCTAGACTAGACAATCTAGTATAATAGGGTCCTAAAATGTTTAATGAAATCTTGTTTTCATTTAATATTACGAAAGAGCATGTTACTGCAACTACTTTAGCATTTTTTCCCGCTCAAATATCGGATAAATCATATTAAAACTTTAATTTGAAAATTGGATCCATAAATGAACCTTGACACTTGAGATCATAGGTCATATGAATAAAACCGAATACTTGCTCATGCTCAACCCGATTTGAACAAAGTAAAGTCTCTGAGCATTTACTCAAAACGGTATGAATAAAACGATACTTTGCTCAGAGTAAGTTCGAATTTCGAACTTAGCATTTACTCTGTCAAAAATGTTGTTTTGTTTTGACCCGCGAGGAAAAAGAATCCCTGCGGTGGAACAATTTAGTGCCTTTGTGGATCTTTTCCGTCTTTTTTGTTGTTGCCGGCTACTGGAGCCATACACAAAAACGGGAAAACACAACCGGGGAGAATTTCGAGCCATCCTGTGCCACCTGTGGGAGTACAAACGGTATACCAAATTCTGCAGTGTGACGGTAACTGATTCGTCCGCGCATCGATCCTACTTTGCTCCGCATAATGAATAATTTAAAATGAGTAATTCAAAAACGTTACTACAAAGATCTTGGAAAAAGTTATGGAGAAATCTTTGCAAGAATTCTTTGACAGGTAATGAATTTTTGAAGGAAGTCTCAAAAACTCCCTGAAGAATTATTATTGGAATATCTGAAAATATGCCATTAAAAATATCTAGAGGAGATTTTAGAAAAAATCCTTGTTTATTTCCTTTGGATTTTTTTAGGCAATTGATTTTTTGTTATAAAAGAAGCAAAAAAATATATTTTATGATTTTTTTCCACTGAAAAGAGCAGGTATAATCAAAAAGACAAACAATCGTTTTTGTCATAAATTTTTGAAATTATTTCTGAAGTTGTCCGCTATTTAAAAGGAAATTCTACAGTCTTGCCAAGATAACTAACGTGCTGCGGTCAAATTTTTAAATATTCTCATCGGGTTGATAGCATGAATGTAGGTCCAAAGATCCGGCATTTCCAATCATATAAATAAGTACCTGATTTACTTGCAGGTACATCAACACTCTTTCCCCTGTTGCAGAATTTGGAAATAAATCTCCATAATCCAAACGAGGAAGAAGTACTTTCAACTTTCGCGTTCGTTTGTACTCCACTGAGCATGGTCAGTAGGTGACTCAGAATTTTCTGAGCATTTACTCAGCTTTTACCACTTTATTCATACGAATTTGGATGTTCGAAAAGTACATGTTCAAATGCTCAGTTTTATCATACCAACTTGAGTAAATGCTCAAGAAAATTATTTGACAGGTGGATTTGAATAAAGTAAAAGCTTTTGCTCAGTTTATTCATACGACCTCATGTTTGACGTTCACTTAGTCGACAAAAATACCACAGGGGTTCAACTTTTTAACACCAGGGTTGTTCTTTTCTGACATTTCGGAAGGGACACGGAAATCAAAATACACCCAAAATTTGAGTTTAAACCAAGTGGTGTGACAAAATTTTAAAAAAACTTTAAAAATGTTTTTTGGGCTTAAACCATCGGAAAACATTAGAAAATTTAGTAAACATATGTTTTTGACCTAAACTAATGCGTTTGGCACTAAAATTGGGACAGGGCTTTAGGACCCTATTCAGTTGAGCCTCATTAGAGAGGTCATCAGAAGTGAATCAAAACCGATGTTGCGACGCCGCGCCGCTTGAACAAGCCTATTGTCTGAACAGTTCTAACGCCGGAGCATACACGCTCGTTCAAATCTTCTCAAAAGAGAGTAACTTTCACTCACTTTTGAAGTTTCAAGTTAGCTGTCAAAAGTGAGTAACTTTATTTTATCAAAGTGAGTAACTTTTCACTCAACCAGGAAAGAAAACGACTTTACTCACTTTTGAGTAAACACAAACATATTTGACTCACTTTGTAAACGTCAAAGGCTTGTGAAAATTTCGCGCGCTCGAACTGACAAGTCCTCCGTTGTGGTGAAATTTCTTCCGTCGACGTGATGTCGGACTGTTTTCAAAGTCAGTCGAGACAAAAGCCGAGCCGGCACAGCAATGAAGTTAGTTTGCTTGAAACTTCGCTTCCGAAGTCCAACCGGCGAATTCCAGATTGGTGCTGCGAAGTCAGTAATCCGATATCTAGTGAAGCGAGGTCGGAGTGAAAATGACCAGGTCCTGGTTTTGATCGAACAACCGCAAGAATAAATATAAACAGTAAGTTTTACCGTTGTACTTTTTAGTGGACTTATTATCAATTCTTTACAGTCTAACTGGGAAGGCTACTGGCTCGGTCAAACTACATCCTCCATGACTTTCATCAATCCGCCAGAGATTTATAGCATCCAAGGATCCATTCCAGAGCAGCGAAAATTTCAACACAAATATAATATTTTTTTCACTTGTATCATGTATTATTCATATAGTTATATAAGAGATAATAAATAAATGATATACTTTTTGTATATTTCTTCTGATTTTATGAATAACATAATACATTTATTTCCAAAAATATTATTTCCTGAAGTGAGTGACATCTACTCACTTTCGCAAATTTCAGATTAAACGAAGTGAGTAAGTGTTACTCCCATATTGACATTTGACAATGTTACTCTAAAGTGAGTAACGATGGTGTTACTCACTTTTGAGCAGTTCCACTTTGTTCCGAAGTGAGTCGAAATCTACTCACTTTTGAGTAGATCTGAACGAGCGTGTAACCGCAGCATGACAGCTCACGTGAAGTGGTAATGTAGGTGGAGAAGGAGAAGGCAAAACAAAAAACATAGTTTGTTGAAGTAGAAGATGCGAATAACTGTGTGATATTATTGCAATTGAAATAGTTTGTTGTATAGATAGTAAACACTAAACAGTTTATATATTTCGTAGTGCCTTAATTATAGTTGAAATAATTCATTTGAGCGAGGATTTCTTCGTATTATAACAAGAGACCATAGGTAAGGACCTGAAATAAGAAGAATATTAGTGAGAAAATCAAACGTAACAACTTACCAAATATCTTACTGTTGTGGTGAACTTCTGCATATCCACACTGTAAAACACCTGTATAGGAAAGGCCTCCCACCCACCAGGGTTAAACGATACCCTGTAACTGTAAGTAGAAGCGATAGAGAAATCGAGTGATTATGTAATAAGAAATCGTTACATGTAGAAAAAGGCATCAGTGAAACAGCTGACTGTTTAGGGTAACTGTACCTAACATCATCCCACGAGTAATACTGATAAGGAAGTCGAGTGAGAGGAAACCACTTCTTGTGAGTATCCATTAGATTAGTAACTGAGTAAAACTCGGTTAATCGATTTAAACATAATTTAAAATGGAGGAAATAATGTATGAGGAAATTGATACTTTACTGTGAATAAGTCAAGTAGGACTTTTTTGGAAATAATGGAAACATTAAGGTTGAATAAGTGATAATATCAGAGATTGCTTCCACCTAATAAATTATCATCCTCACTAAATTTATCATACGATACTATGCTGCACAGATTACTTCTGTGCAAGAATATACACCGAAATGATCTAACTAATGCTTGATCCTGAGCTTGACTGGTTGCATTTTCTCGCCCATTGAAGATCGTGGAGTCCACTGAATCTGCAAATTGCAGTGGTATCGAAAGTAAGTGGTTTATGGCACAGGTTTGCTTCCGTTTAGTTACCTTCATAAATGTCAGTCCCAAGTGTTCTATGGAAGTCAACAAAAGGATCAAAAATTCTAGATCTCAAGCTTCTTAAACTTTTGAAAAGCAGTGGAATAGATCGGAGGCCAATCAATCACTTTTTATAGGGACAAATGTATACGCTTATGAGCTTTTCTCGTTTGTAGTAGAATTAAATTATCTTATATATGGTTTAGTTATTTTCAAGTAATTGTATAGACATTAGAACTTCTCAGGTACCATGCAGGTTAACATTTAATTTAACCACATACACTGAACCAAGCACCCGTGAGTACTTAACATATTTTGTCACCAATTGGCCCGTCGTTGTCATGGTGTAGGTCCACATCGTCGTCGTCAGCATTCATAAGGCTTCCTCGTCACGAAATGCCATTTTCGCAATCGCCTTCACAGCCGGTATTTTACACAGACCTGTTCTGTCTCCTGCTGTTGATTGCAATTCAAACCAAACCGTGGTGGACCCCACCTCTTCTCCACACGGGACCTAAAGGTAATGGGTTGGTGCATGTAGAAACGCATTCCCAATAATTTAGTTCAACCGAGCGAGTTAATTCACCGTCGTCGTCGTCGTCGTGTAACCCGGAGTTAATTTAGAGTCAGAAGGATTATCGCATTTCATCCCGGACCAGCAACATAGCAGAGGTGCTCAACGACAACGACACGGGAAAGCGATTATCCTGTTTGGGGAGTTAGTGGGTTTCACTTTCAACCAGACGACGACAAAGCGTAAATTGACTTACTGACTGACAGATATAGCCTTTCAGCAGCACAGCAACAGCAGCGTCGCATAGTGGTTTCATTTGTTCTACGAATTGGTTATAAAGAATATTATTAAATATCTGACGAAGAATACTATGCTCATCTCTCGAGGTCCTTAATATGGACTCGGATCATTATCTCGTTGTCGCTTGTCGACTGATAGGGGCCCAACCCCAACAGAGCCCTAGTTTATATTAAAGAAATTATGTTTCTACATTCTTGAGATCATAATTTATTCAAGAAAAGGTAAGGGAGTGAAAAACAGTACAACTCATTTTTCGAATTTTGGCCTATAGGCGGTACCAATGTGCGACCTTTTTTCGCGGTCGCTGCTACGGAAGAACAAACCGCGCGGTTCGGTTGATAAACTGTTTTCATAGTGTGATGGAATTTATATTGCACAAATAAAACTTTAAGTCAAACTGAGCTGAGAGGTGCTGGATAAGAGGGTGTTTGCTTTATCAACCGCGCCCTGCAGCAGTCGGTGGTGATGGGCGGTGGACCTTGGATTTGGTTATGACCCCACCATCATCCTGGCTGGTGGTGTTCCTGATCTCTCGCAGATGGATGATTCAATTGAATCGCTGGTTCTGATTACACTTCAGCAGTCGAAGCCTCGACCTTTTCAACTGGGGGAACTCTCTGAGGGTGGTAATCAAATCTTCGGCCCAAAGGTGCTCGCTTAGCGCCAATCGACTTAGACGCAGTGGTGGTCAGTTGGTGGCTGTTTCTACTAGATCGGAAAGCAATCACCTAGCATTCAGCTTCATTATCTGAGTTTGCACGATTTCCGATTAACGCATTGCTGCACTGAAATGTCGTTGAGTGGATTGGATTGCAAGGAATAAAGAAACCTAGAGCAGCAGGATTCGGGACGGGTTTCAATGTGGACCCATGGGTCGAGTGTTACTGGACGATTAAGCTCCCACTTATCCACACTACAGTGGGTTGCCAAGTCCGGGTGGGTAAACTTGATAATATTGTTCCCCCGTCTCAGTGGGGAAGCAATCGTCATGTTTAGTGCGACGTGATGCAGTGTCCAGCTAAAGGTCGCTGCAATCAAGATGTTCTCCTGGTGAGAAGCGTGTAAATATACTATTATTCACCTCCTGAAGTGGTGAAATTAAATCTGTGTCTTTGTTGAAATCATCATATTATGCTAGAAGAAGTCTTTAGACGCCATCATTGAGCATTGCACTCGCTTGCTGTGCGTACACAGCACATTTTTGCTGACTGAAGTTTTGATACTTTCTCAAGCAATAAGACAGCAATTTTCAGTGTTACTTATCATAACTATAAATCCCTTAAACTGTATTTGTAAGGACCCTTGCCTTCGAATTTCCATTGCACCCGTTGACGGAAGAATTATTGGAAACCGCTTTAACTCGCTTCAATAACTACGGTTTTTTACGGATTAGGATTCATTTTCCGATTGCGGCCCAGACTCTTTGATTTAAGTGAAAAGCAAAGAGTTCCGCTATTTGTGGTCAGTATTTCCGAATTTGGTGAGTTTGGTATTTTTTAGGCGAATCAATGCTTTGTTCTTCTAAATTCGTATTTTGCCGGAACTCTTCGAAAATGGCGAACTACTTCTTACACATCTTGAAGAGAAGAAGTGCGATTTGTTCTCACATACTACGACAAAACTGAATGTTCATTTCAGGTCGTCTTGAAAGGTCTCGTAAGTAACTATAAATCACCAAAAGAAAGCAGAAGTGAAATTATTGATTTACTTGCTTTTTCTCCAGTCTAAGTAAACAACATTAAACAGAGAACTCAATCTGGAAATCACCGGAAAGTTCTTACTCAAGAATTTTATTGAGTTATAAGCTACATAAAAGAAAAATAATGTTGTCTGTTTATGACACAGAAACATTTCCTATAGCCTGTAGGTAATTTACGGAACCCCATTGCCAACATTGCCGCATATATGCTGAATGCGTGATTTGTGAAAGTTCTTCTTACTCTAAGGATGCTTTATGAAAGATGATTCCGAAATATTTATTTGTACTAATTGCAGAGATGACAGTCGAAGGTTCGCGCCTTAGAAGATATCTATTATACCAATAGCATTTAAGCTCCGGCTTGTATAAAAAATTATAGCTCAACGCATTACATTTTAAACATTGTACAAGATCCACTCATCCACCTTTCCTGACCCCAGAATTCCAAGATATTCCTGGTATTACGTCCCAATGGGACCAAAGGATGTTTCTTGGCTTAGTGATCTTTCAGCGCTTTCATTGACAAAGGTATCAGTCTTTTGATCCTATACTGTAATCCTGCCAAACAAGGAGTGCCAAATGAGTCAATGATCAATTTACAGGTTTTCGGGACGCCGGGAGTTTGGATTTCAGTTCCCGGTTTTGCTGGGCAGTGTTTTGTAAAGCCCAAACAAGACGCTTCGTTTTCGGGACGCCGGGAGTTCGGTTTTCGGTTTGCGGGTTTTGCTGGGCAGTGTTTTGGAAAGCCCAAGCAAGACGCTTCGTTTTCGGGACGCCGGGAGTTTGAATTTCAGTTCCCGGTTTTGCTGGGCAGTGTTTTGGAAAGCCCAAGCAAGACGCTTTGTTTTCGGGACGCCGGGAGTTTGGTTTTCGGTTCGCGTGTTTTGGAAAGCCCAAGCAAGACGGTTCGATTTCGAGGCGCCGAGAAGTGCCGCCGCGCTGTGTGAGTGCGAAAAGATATTCGTGTTCAGTCGAGGATGGATTACCAACTGGTGAGCTCGTTTCATGCTTATGATAACACATTTTTTCATGTAAACGTTATTTTTTTGTAATATTCAATCAAACTTTGTATGGTTCGTCACTACAAGTGTCGGCATTATGCCTGTTTAATACAATTCTAATAAACATAGAAACTTTTTGACATTACTTAAAATATTTTTTGAATTGTTCGACATTATGAATGTCGACGTTTATTTTGAAACTTCTACCAAAGACTTTTCTTCTTGAGGCATAAATGTTCAGTAATACTTTTATGTAATTTTCAAACAAACTATGTATGGTTCTTCACTACAAGTGTCGGCATTATTCCTGTTTCATATAATTTAAAATATACGCATATATATTTCTCTTTTCGCCATTAATAAAATCTTCGTTTGAATGGTTCGACACTACAGATGTTGACGTTTATTTCAAATCTTCTGAAAAAAACTTTTTGAGACAAAACCAAAAACTAGCTTTAAGTATAAACTGTATTTTTCTTCCTTATCCATGGATCGCATCACCGATCAAAGGTGACTCCCAGATCTTTTCCTTCTCCACTAATAAACACCCTTTCCGTGGTGATTGTGGGGATGCAGAGGTATTCTCGGTCTCTAGAAGCAACAATCATTACACCCTAACATTCCTTCCCTATCCTAACTGACTGTAAGGACTTGGCCGGCGCCGTTATTGATCAATAATATTAGATCTGCTAAAATTGCACTCCGAGAGTAAGCGGAAACTCCCATCCTTTACTCATTTGGATCGCAGTGCAATTATTACCAGTTCCGATCAATCACGGAGTAGCAACCATTGACATGTACAGTCAGTCTGTGCTATGCTATGCTATGCTATACTGTAATCCTGCCAAATAACTTTACAGAGAGAATCCATTATCACCAGGGTAGCTAGAAAAAACTTGAATTGTGATTAAAATGTTGGAATTTTTTTTTTCATTCTATAGGCGAGAGTAAGTCAGAATTAGTCAATTCAATTTACAAATTTGCAGAAACATAACGCAACTTTTTTCGTCAAATATTTCCTCGCTCATATTTTATTTGCAGTGACAATGACAATGAATCTGGACCATTTGGATGACCAATTTGACCAAAATTTCTGGGCTATAGTACAGAAGGCTGGGTAGATTGTGCCTGCATCGACACCAAAATATGTGATCACAAAATTCCATCGTAACGGTAATGAAGAAAAAAAAACGTTTTGGTATGAAGAATTCTGTAGCTGAATTTTGAAAAGAAAGAAATTGTTTAGCTGAATTCCGATAACAGCTGTTGAGCAGCTCTTTAAGAGAATTTACATATAACAAACAGAACTCTATGTTCAAAAGAAACTAAATATTTTGATCGTAAATATAATAAGCACCGAGATAAATTAATCTTAAGCTGGAAGTCTCGGTTAGAAAGATAATAACAATGACAGTAAGCACGACAAAAGAATTGATAGATCGGCCAAAGGAAAGTAAAGTCTCTGATAAAGATAATAGTGGGATGGTATCCACCTACAGAATATTTCGAAAAAACAACAAAAAATATAGGTCCGATTTTCCACATCATTACAGATGCATACATACAAACCATGCTCAGTCCCATTTTATTGTCCACAAAAATATACTATGCTAAATTCGGGGTAATGGCTTATTCGGGGTAGTGGCGTTCAGGGTAATGGGATGGAGCCAGTCGTTACCATGATAAACTGTTATTGAACAATTATTAAGTATCCGATCAGAAGAGCTCAAAACACAACTTGATATTTAATTTCATAGTGCTTTTGGTATTGGTTGAAATGGTTATGATTTTTTTTCTGTGAACAGCAGACCTAATAAGGTGTCAAACCCTTCATACAGTGTTGCCAGGATCAAGCAGACAATAATCGAAAAACTGACTGTTTTATATAGGATTTTATAGCACATCACTACATAATAAACATTTATTTAAAAATATTGATGGAATACAAGAGTAAGATCTTTTGTAGTTTCATTGATACAGTATGTCAAAGTTAAAGTTTTGAAGAAAAAAAAAAAGACAATTCAACGCAAAAAACAGGGCATATTTTGAATGAAATAAATAATTATTCATAAAACTACAACTAATAGTGAAGCAATCCTCAAAATTTCATTAAAAAATATTGAGTTAGGCTCAGTTACGAAAAAAATGAATTTTGTATGTAAGCAGGTTGAACGATGGTAGGTCATTTGGCATAAAGTCTTTTGGAATAATGGTCGTTTGGAATAATTCGTTTTTACGTTTCTATTAAATCCCTCTGACGACTTCAGGCTTATTTTGGAGTGATGACACTTTGACACTTTACTCAACAATCATATGCTCTTGAATAAACTAAAGCATATAAGGAAAATTATTGCCAATAGTATTTTATGATTATCTAGAAATTACCCTTTTTCAATTATTAATTCTTCGTTTGAGTTTCGCTATTGGTATAAATTTTTACACTGCAGATTATGAAAAATTTTGCACAAATTTACCCTTTTTTCAAATATTGGATGTTCTTTCTAAATATAATGTAACCATAATAATAGGTATGAAAACTGTTGATCTTAAATTAAAATAAATTTCACCTTCTTTTATTTATGGCTGTTGTTTGGCTCAATAGTTTTTAGATATATTTTTTTTATTGATATGAGTTATAAATCGAATACTGTGATTGCTTAGATGATTCTGAACTCAATTTTGATGATTTGATGTCTTTTCGTTTTAGTATGCCACAATAATTTTTGGCGTCAAATTTCTTTTGTTTTAATTTTTCTTCTTTTAATTATAGGTTATTCTTTATATTGATACTATTATAAGATAAAATTTAGTAAAGCTAAATGATAACCATTTTTATATTTTGCTGTTTTATGAATTCACAAGCCGTGCTGTTAAAATCATCATTAACTTAGAACCTGCTACGTATTATAAAAGCAATGACATGATCTATAGGATTTCGAAATATGTTGGAAAGATATTATTTCAATCACAAATTGTCCCCTGTTTCGATAATGACAGTGTTTTTGACGTACACTTCCAAAATTAAAATGATTATTGAATCGTTCAACAGTTTTGCACATGTATTGTTTGTTTGAGTAATGCTGTGCAAAGATTTTTAAATATTAAAAAATAAATATATATTTGAAGTACGAATATTTAGAAGACGGTATATTTCTACAAATTTATATGGAATACGACCAAATTTACGCGCACACTAGCGCCACGTGGCATTAAAATTATTAACCAAACAGTGCTGTCTCAAATTGCTTTCAAATTTCTGAACAACTTTTCTGGAGACACAAATATTCTAGGTGGCCAAGTTCATGAGTTAGAGTTTGCTGATATATGACCAAATTATAAGGACACAGTGGCGCTAGCAGCAAAATTGTTCACCAAACAGTGCAAACTCAAATTTCTTGCTGAGCACACGAACTTCCTAAGTGGCCAATTTCATGAGCTAGTCTACTGAAATATGGCAAAACTACGTGTACACTGGCGCCCCGAAGCGGCAAAATTGCTACCTAAACAGTGCTGCCTCCAATTGTTTTCAAGCTTCTGAACAACTTTCCCGAAGACAGGAACTTTCTAAGTGGTCGGGATCATTAGCTAGAGCTTGCAAGAATATGATCACACTACATGCACGCTAGCGCCACGTAGCGGCAGAATTATATTTTAAAATTTTGCCTTATGAACGCCTTAAGGCTTCTGAAAAAGTTTGCTGCAGACCGCAACTTTGTAAAAAGTAAGGATTCCGAGATATTACATAATGAGTATAATAGTTTTAGGTGATGCTAAACTTTTTGTGGGGTGTTGCAATATTCAACTGAAGTGTTGCAATATAAGGTGATTCCATACTTATGGTGGGTAGTGTATGTATACTAGAATCAACTTTTTCGTAATACAATGTTTACATGTGCAAAGTTTAACGTATAAGATGTGGTCAAATACGAATAAAACTGAACGCAATATACGTGCATATTTTATATGATGAAATACAACATATAATGCGAGCGTATGGATTTTAATGCGATCTAATATGTAACCTCATACGACTTAATGTATGATTAAACAGAAGATTTGACAGCTGCTTCGAATTGTTCCGACTTACTTTGAACATGTATACTGCCGCTCTACAGATATTGATCCCGCGGTCCATAAGGTTTACATAGAACATGGGACAAGTAGGCGTAGAAGGGCAGTATACAAATCGAAAAGAAATGTAAAATTAAAAAAGATAGCATCTTATGTGAAGAAACTCGTCAAGAAACTCGTCGTCGGTTCCATCCACTTTGTAGTGCGGGTATAATTAAATTGCTATTTATGTCAATTTGTATCCCACTTCTGATTGTTTGGGTCTTTCCAGAGATCCTTTCATTCATTCCTTTGAAGATTTGTACATAAATTTCCCAAGGAATTTATTCAGGAGTTTTATCTGGAAATTATCAACGAAATTTGTGATCATTTTTTTTCCAATTATAAAAGAAGTATTCCTAAAGAAAATCACAATGTATGTATTAAATCAAACATTTTGAGAAACACCTGCTTTAGTCTGGAAAGGACCTTGAAGAAAACAATCGCCACTTGGATAAGTCTTGCAGAATAAACAGGGTTGGTGGTCTAATAGCTACCACTTCTGCTTCATAAGCACCGTCCCTTCTCTTATTTTGTAGTTGCATATTTCACTTACTACTCGTTCATCACTAGAACCAGAATCGGACAAGAAACCGATTCCCTACCCTTACATACTTCCATCATCATAGTACGTATGTCTTTACGCCTGATACATAGGCGGTCTGCTAACCAAAAGCAAGCCTTTCTGCCATAAAACAATCACCTTACCCCTATACATTCTGGCATGAACTGGCATAGATGCAGGGGTATATCCAGTCCACTGTGGGCCAGTGTAAAGGTGCAACAGCTTGGAATACTGCTTCCAATATTGCATCAAAATTTCAAAGGCCTAATCTCTCGATGGAAGCATCCAGTAATAGTGCATATTTTTATTTATTTTGAGTAGGAGTAGTGAGTAGGGATGTGCAAGTCGGCTATTGTGACGACCATTTTTGGATTCCTGGATATTTCGCCTTGATGGAAAATCAACTCCTCCCAGTTCTCTTCATTGGTCAGCATTTTGACGTGGCAGCCCGACCAGTGGATTACAACAAAATTATAGCACAATTATATCAAGATTTGTTACAAGTAACAAATTTTGTTTAATTTTTTTTAGAAGCTTTGAGTTGATAGAAAAAAATATTACAAATTTAAAAAAAAAAACAGTTATAATAACAAAGGCTGTTTTCAAATTTGCTGCAATTCAAAACATATTTATAACACAGTTTGTTATAAAAAAAATTGAGCAATTGCCAATAAAAAATGTTGTTATAACTCTATTATGAAAAAAAAAAAAAAAAGATGTAATATTATGTTTTGATTTGAAACATAATAAGTTGCATTTTTGTATAAATTATAACATATGTTGTTACAATTTTGTTTAGTGTAGAGGAAATTGTGTTATATTTTTTTGTTATTTTATCTACTTACCAGCCAAAATTATAACATATTTTGTTAGAAAAATGACCTAAGTGGGTAACAAAATCTGTTACAACTCTGTTGTAATCCACTGGTCGGAAGGCGCCATTGTTGCCTAAAAATAGAAGATCATCAGCACTTATACACTGAGAATGTCTGCTAGTGCCAAGCCGTTGTCTGGTTGGTTCCATGTACAAGGGCAGCTGATCTGGCAATACTGAAGTAGCAACCACGGGCGGCTTATCAAACTAAAGCTCGAGCGCACTTTGAAAAGTCATGGAGAATTGTGATGTGATTATTGTAAAAAAATTCAAACGGTATTCGGGTAATATACTGGAAGAATTGAAATAAAGTTCGGGTGAATCTTCCGAAGAAACGTAGGTATTAAGGATAAAATGGAGATATCTCCAGATAAATATTTGTAAGAATTCCTAGAGGAACTTCAAGAAGAAACAATGAACGCATTCGTTAAGACATCCTGGAGCCTGTGGAAATCCTCGGAATACCTCCAAGAGTATTTACTAAAAAAAGTCATCCGTAGACAAAGGTTTCTAATTTTTTTCTCAAAATTATGCCTGGTGAAATTTTTAGAACAATACCTAGGAAAACCCGAAGACATTTTGGAAGAAAGCTCTGCGGATTTAACTGGAATAATTACTGAAAATTCCCGTGTATCTATTTAAGTTACTAGAAGAATTTCGTTACAAATCACCGGGAGACTTAAAACAGGAATTTCCCTGAATCAGTTCTGTTTTCAACAGAATTATTATACACATCAATGAAAATCAATTTTTTCCAATGAACAGTACGGAATCCGACCACTCGCCAACTTTTACGTGTAACAAATTTGATACGTTCCAATAAATCTGAGGGCTATTCAACTTCTAGACATAGAGACAGTTCGAAAGTCAACAGATTGATCATTCATAAAACTAAAAAAATATATTTTATTTTCCTATATACATTGTTGGAATAATTCAAAGTTATCTGTCAAATCGTACACCTGAGTATAATTATTAGAACTCCAAGTCTGACAAACTGCCTGTTTCTCAAGACAGCATTCTAGGATCGATATTGTACAATAATTTCACATCTGACTTACCTGAGTTACCTCAAAGATATCGAAAATGCTTGTTGGTCACAGGATTTAATCTAAATCTATTTCCACGAGAATCAATCGTGTAATTACACAGCATTCCGGATTTTTAGAAATTGAAGTCACGGCTATTACCAATCCAGTTACAAATTCCGTTACACTTCAGCTCGGCAGCACAGCACATCGGTCTCCAACTACGAATCCATTTTGCGCTCAAGCACGAGTGAAAGTTGTAATTTCCATAGCCATATCTTGCGTGACATCCACAATTAAGGTACGCATGTGACACGAACATCACCATCATTGAAAGCTCCGATTCCGGTACAAGTTCCCACGTTCATCTCCAACAACTCTCGTCTCAACCGTCGTCATTAGAATAAGTGGCCTTGTAATGTGACCTATTGAGTCGACCCGCATGGCAGTTCTCGTAATTATGCGCGAACATTAGAGACCCCAAAGCCCGTTGGGCGCCATTTGGGCGCCAGTCCCTGAAATAGAATTACAAATGAGCCAAACATGACTTCGATGACCATCGGATAGAACCTTTTGGAGAGCTGCATCGCAACGACAAAGACAGTTTATCGCACCGTCCATCAAGATACAGATCGAATCCGATAGCAAAAAAAAAAATGAAACCCCATCTACCCAAGAAGCGAACGACGGTCGTGAAAAGTAGCGAAAAATTAAAATTGCTAATAGCCAGACACCGAACGGAGCCAACCGTGTTCCGCATCCGACATTGGACAGTCGCCCCGATCCGATCCGGGATGGAAATTAATTAACCATCTCACCGATAATGGAAACAGCACCCGAACACGCGAGATCTCCAACGAAACAACCAACAGCTCAGACACAGACCCAGAAGGTCCTTCTCGGTGCCTGAGACCCCAGCGATCAAAACAGCAGCAACAGGACCACAAATCCGCCTCCGCAACAAGGTTTCAATACAAATTTTCGCCTGTCTTGTCGTCGTCGTCGTCGTCTTACACAGCGAACCGAGGAGAGATCGAGCTAAATTTATGAAACAGTTAACAAACTCGCGATAATTTATGGATATTATTCCCGAATACTTTGTGCCTCGGTGGGCAGTTGTGGCGCTTGCTTTAGTGCCATCGACCAGGATAGCCGGGCTTGTCTTGTACGGTGCAAGACTTGAACTGCCCACCATCAGCTAGCACCCGAATCCGGACTAATGGTCATCAGCTTACGGAGGGGAAGGACACGAAGCTGCTTGAAGGGACCATGTTGACGTAGGACTACGCCTTTGGTGTTCTTATTTGCTTGCATGATTAAAAATCCCCGAACATCCTATAGCAATAGTGCCCCCAGGTTTGGAGCTTATTTAGATAGGTTATATCATGCACTGTTATCCCTCCGATATAATCAGAGCTGTGGCAGTAGATGATAATCAAGCTCTGATGTGCAGTGGAACTTAATTGTTACAGAGAGCGATTAATGAGAGATACCCTCAATTTTCTCTAGAATTCCATTCGCAGTATGTGGATGGCTACAATGATGGATTATCAATTGGTGAACTCGTTTCATGTTTCCATTTCAATTGAGTTATATGAATATGTGAACAAAGATCTCTTTTGTGACGTTTATATATTTATTGAAAAAAAAAAAATGAATAATTTATCACTACGAGTGTCGGCATATTTTAATTTATGTTTAGCATCACACATTGCAGTAAACATTCTTGTTATTTTAAACAGAAAACTTTGAAAACTTCTATAATAGAAATGTCCGTGTTCTCTTTGACATCGATAAAGGGCTGTCTAATAAAACTGTGTGATGTATCTTGCGAATCCTCCCTACCAACAGAAGCCTCTTCCTGTGATAATAATGGATAACACAAACATTCCTTTCTTTACCTAACGACTGTTACATACATGAAAACTCCACACACATGTCTGTTTTTGTATTTGCAAAATATTTGATTCGTCATTTACCATCACTTACAAAGTTGTATCCAGATTATGTAGCTTCTCATCAATCCTTCTCACTAACAAAAACTCCTTTCCATGACAACCATGAAGATGCATAGGTATACTCGGTCTTTAGTAACAATGAATGTCACACTAACATTCCTTCCCTTCCCTGATGACCGTGAGGACGTGGTCGGTGCCGTTATTGAGTTTAAAATTTAAAATCGCTGAATTGTACACTGAGCGCCCAAGCTCCGTCTGTTGACTCTTTGTGCAATTTTGATAATTTTGGTCACTCACAGAGTAGCAACTACGAATTGTACGATGATATATGCTTAGGCTCATGCTCATGTTCAACGACTGTTCAAAATTGTCACGAACTCTTATAGATTTTGTTATACGTGTCCAGATGGATGTACGGAATTACTTCGAAGATTTTTTTTGTCACGAATGGAGTTTTCGAAGTTATTCTTTTGGACATAATTAATCCTACACAAATTGAACCCAGTAATTTCACGAAAAATTGCTCAAAGAGTTCTCAAAAGGGATTCTTCCAGGGATATCGCCCTTTTTTACCACTTCCAACAAAAAAATCAAGACATATAATCAACAGATTCCTATAAAACGAACCAAACTTCCTTTGGAAAGAGTCTTATCAGGGAATTCACCATGAAATTCCTCCATTAATTTGTACAGGAATTTGTTCGAAGATTTTTTCATTGATTTCACAATTATTTCGTTTAAAAGTTTTCTATATTTATTTCCCTAGACGTTCCTCGAAATAATTTCTTAAGCGATAATTCTACTAGAGGTTTCAAAAAAATCAACTTATTCTGAGATGTTCCTAAGGGTAACTTTATAAAATTTCATTAAATTCGTCAGAAGTTTTCATGATGAATCCATTAGCAATTTCATATTGGACAAGACATACATCTAAAGTTCCTCCAGAATCCTTTAATTTAATCAACGACCCTCAAAACTTCCGCCACTTGTATCTCTACCAATTCTTTTTTTTAGAAATTCCTCGAGGGATCGAGGTAGGATGTTTCCCATGAGGATGTTTCGCATAATTTATGGTTGGACGTTTCGCATAATTTTATGGTTGGACGTTTCGTATAATGGATAGTTCACATAATAAGATTTGAATATTTTATCTAAATGCTTCATGTTCTTTATTGAAACTTCCATTATGTAAAATGTCTTTATGCGAAATAGGTTACCATCCCCTCTGGAATTACTGCAGTCATTGTTGTTAACATTCCTCCACTGTTATTTTGAAATATTTCAATGAGTAATTCAGAGAATATTGTCACTTTTTGTAAATATTCCATTGCACAGTGGGTGATTTCGTCATCTATTGCGCTCCTAGCGTTTTGGTGTCTTCTATGAAGTGTTTAGGAAAAAAATCAATTTTACGTATCTTCAGCATTTTGATCTATCTCCCTAAAAGAAAGAGAGAAATTTGATTTTTTGATCTTTTCAATATACAGGGTTGGTATTTCCACAAAAAGTTGTTAAAAATGCTCTTTTGAACAATTTAGTTGAAGACACCAAGTTCATTACTTCATCACTTTTTGACATATAATAGATTTCTGATAAAACCCCTTAAAAGTGATTTTTCTACGTAACTTTTGAACTTTCGATTTAACAGTTTACAATGTTTAGGAGCTTCTATATATCATTAAAATAAACAATTTTGCAGAATATGTAATCTAACTATGTTTTGAAATGAACAAGCTATTGCAGTGTGTGTAGTATTTTTGAGTATATTTCACATACTTCTAAGTAAACAAGTGGCAAAAAGATGCAGATCAAATTATGTGCATATGAAAGTACAAGTTCTTGATTATAAGATAACGTTAAAATGATCAAACTTTAAGAGCATTTAAGGTCAGTTTAACCATACAATACGTAGTTAAGATGAACAATAAATATATCCATATGCAAAGTACTTTAAATAATTTATCAATTATACTCACTTTGAATCACTGCTGCTGAATACCTTGAAAAAGCGCATTTACTTACTGAAAAATTTTGTAAAAGACACTAAAATGGTAGGATGCAAAATTAAGGTGCTAATAAATAAGAGCGCTTAAATGACGATATCTCCCACAGTTCATTGCAATATTCATAGCAGAATCTATGACAAAAAGTCGAAAGACTAAAGTTCGGAAGGATAAAAGGTCGAAAGACAAAACGTCGAAAGGACAAATTGTGTGATTTGCTTTCGTTAGATCTTTAGATCTATTATTTTGTTTTGTCCAACGTTTTGGTCCGTTTGAGACCTTCTTCAGGGACACGATCTACCAGGCAGTTACATTATTATTATTATTATTATTATTTATTAAGGACACTTTACCACTTTAATGACATTCGTGTCAGCGAACCACACGGGACAAATGAACTGCAACAATTGAGTCCCTGAAGAAAGTTCCAAATGGACCGAAACGTTGCACGATATAAAATAACATTTTTTTATTTTGTCGAGACCAAAAAGCCAATCCAACGTCAGCAAGAAACTACAGTCAAACAATCACCTCTCGCGAAACATTACGAAAGGACCTATGTACAAATGAGAGATTCTCTCCTCTCTCGCTCTCTTTCGATTGTAACAATGGAATACTAAAGCTTTTGGGAAGTTTTTCACTACAGATCGAAAGGCAATTTCCTTGACTAGCGTTTTATAGAAAAAACGCAACAGAAGAGGTTAATGTGACTCAGTTATTGATCAAAGAGAAAGTAAACAAAGAGAGTCTCTCATGTGTACATAGGTCTTTTAGTAATGTTTCGCGATAACTATTGTCCATGAACAATTAGAATAATAGTGGTAAAGTTAATAACATGACAGTTTTCAGTATGCTACCTATGGTAGTTTTGAGCAGCTCGATAATAATATAAAATCTTCAAATAAATTTGAAAAAAATGCATTTTTATTCCAAAATTGGGACAACATAATGCTGATACTAGTTCTGGTTTGGTTTCGGTTGGCTGTGACAATTATAATTGGGAGAATAAGAAGTTTTCTGATGCATTGGTGAGTTCGTTTCATATTTTGTTATTACCTAGTAGACTTCAATTCTAAACAACAGGTGGACAATGCAATAAATTTTCCATACATTCGTTACCTTCGTTTGAATTTCGGACATTACTTTAGAGATCGTACATATTTTGGTACATTACATAGATGACGTAACATATTTTGGTGAAAGAAAAATTAAGGATTTTGTGACAAATGATTATGTATTAGATATTGTAGAATAAACTAAAATGTGGAAGAGGGCTGTTAAAGATGCTCCCCTGCAATTTTTTCTGTCTAAATTTTACAAAAGAAAACTTTTTTCTTTTTCACAAATAATGTCTTAGAAATTGTCTTAAACATGTATTTTGGATATTTCTGTATCTAAAAGGAGCTTGACAGGAATATGTAACAGTATTATCAATCAAATTTGGAAATGTTAGAAAAAAATATTTTTCAACTAATTTTTCTAATAGGCACAATTTCCGAGTTCTATATTATTAAATTTTCGTCAAAAATAGAAACACCATAAACTGGGAAAGCTTTGAGATAGGTTATTTCTTAAAATAAAATTCGTCGTGATTCATAGTGACAATTAAAGGATTTTCAGCTTATCAAAATTGTAGTACACAGCACCAGCGACATATGGATGGTTAAATACTGTAGTGTAACTGAAAACACGTATGGTCGATGAGATAACCAAACTAATCATTTTTTTTTTCTTAAACATCAATCAACGACTGTTTTTGCAAGGACTGGCAATGACAGCTCAATAATGTTCCGAGGCTTATTTTATAATGTTTTTTTTTTCATATAACATAACTTTTTTGCACCTTATGGGCTTTAAAATGACTGTACATTAACTCTTGAGCTATATATTAATTGTGTTTAATTGATTTTAAATTCATTTATAATTGTTCAAGCTCAAATCGAATCATGCTGTCTCTAAGAACTCCAAATGAATCCGCTCCCATTAGCCGACACACCGAACCCGTTCTAATCTGTGTTCTCCAAGTTCAACTGGCTGCAAATGCTAATTGAATCCCATAAAAAGTACACCGTTTCATTATTCATCATTACTTCGCTACGCACCGAGTGATTTGCTGTGTAGAAGACACTGGTTTTTCGTTTTTGCTTCGGCCAGGCGGCGGCGGCGGCGGCACCCGCCAACAAATTAGAACCGTTGAATAATTGCCACCTCTAAGTGGCCAAGAAATTAATTTCTCAATTATAGGTAGCTGGTGGCTCGCCAATGCTTCTTTTAGTCGATGGAGTCGAATGAGCAGATGATGAATCTGTCCGCACATCGGTTCCACATCTAAACTAGGCGCAGAACATACGTTGAATGCGCGCAAAAAGTCCCGGCTCTCTTTATAGCAGCCAACCAGGGCTGGTAGCGGATCTCTTTTTGGCGTCTTGGTCACTATTTTCATGCAAGTCTCTAAAACTTTTCTCTATTTTGAATTGATGATCTCTAAAGCTACTTATTTTTAAATGTTATGTTGAATTGCCTTCTGATATAATCATTCTCACTAAATTTTGTTAAGTAGGGGCATGTGCTAATATCCATGGTATTGAGCTTTGATCAGTGAGAACCTGCAATGTTCCCAGTACTGCAATGTTTGATGCTGATACAACCCGATACCAAACTATTCTTTCCCTAGACGGCTGTGGCATTGTGTAATAAGATTTTGATAAACCCTGATCATTCATTGGAAATAATGCAATAAAAATATTACTTACCGTTGCCTCTATTCGTCGTATCAATTTTCATTTCGGTCGTACTGAGTTTCGATTCGTCTCACAACTAACGGCTCACTGTGATATAGTGAGTAGTCGTAATACACCACATCAACGTAACAATAAAATGTTTAACTAGATTATTTAGATCTTTGGGCATCCCTCTCCATTAGACCTGTTCATATTTTTAAAAATGCCTGAAAATCTACCGGTCAAGCAGTATTCGAAATTCTCATGCCAACAACAATGTCTGGTAAAATTTTCAGCTCATTTGATAAAGATTTCAATAAGCCTCGGGCTGCAAATCTCGTTAATAAAGATAATAATAATAAAGATTTCAGTATGCTTCAAGTTGAAAATGTGTTTTTGGGCTTATTTCAAGGTTTGAAAAATCATAACTAGCATGTGGAAAATCAAAACCACTTGCTATTACCACTATTTGAAAGCTAATTCTATTCTGTTAAAGTTTCTCGAACACGCTAATAAGATTAAATTGAGTTTTAACATTGTTTGATCCAAATTTGTACTCCGCATTACCCAGAAATTACAGTTTTCTCAATATACATGGTATATAAAACACCCATTGGCATTATTTTTTCAGACCCTAGTCAACGGGAATTCATTGACCATCAAAAGACTACATGTTGCTTAAGGCAATAAATTACAATAAATGCCCAAAGATCGAGCACCGCGTTGCAACCTGATGATAATCAAATCATGCATGACACATGTACCGGAAACGAATGAATTGAACAAGTTAGCATTGCTTTTTCTTTCCGAGTGATGATTGTTTTGATCGCATTTCACTGATCATTTAGAACGATTTGAAAACAATCATCATCATCGACTGAGAAAAGGCAGTGCTAACGTGTTCATTTTTTGTATTCCTTGAAGCTCACGGTGGTGTTCTTGGCTCACCTACACTGCCCATAACTGCATAATTGTAACATTCGACAAAAGTAGGCATTGAGTAAATGGAATACCAAGTAGGAATTTTATGGCAGTATGGGAGAAACTAAACTTTCTAAAAATTACCAGGAACTCAAAAGTGCTTATTTGAGATTGATATTTTGTATAACTCATATCGCATACGAGGTGAATTGTCAGAAAATAATTCTGAAAGAAATTTCATTGCTATCACATTATGAGGCCCATTTATAATCTCAATGTGACTGTTATGCGGTTATAATTACCAATGTGACAAAACAACTTGGTATTTTTTTCGAATTTTCTAAAACAATCTCTAAGATTTTAGTAAGTTGATCGAAAGTATTTATCATTTGATGACTCTCCATGGTATTAACTCAATTTTGTCAAAATTGTCGAATGTGAATGTTATGCAGTTATGGGCAGCACAGTGGATTTACAAATGCGCTTTATAATTACTTATTTTTTACAATTTATTTTCGTAAGATAAATGGTAACTTTGAACGGGATTGACTGTAAGATATGCATTGTCATCATGTCTGGGAATTAAAAATACGAAATTTTCATGCAGGTATGTTTTTCAGAGAGAAAACTCCATAAAAACAGCGATTTTCAAGAACCTCGAGATACAAACCTCAACCAAACTATGTTAAAACTTGCTCCAATCATAAAATCGTGTTCGGCAAAAGTTCGTAAAATTGGATAAACTACTATGTAGAGGTATTTCCGATAAATTTTGATGTTTCGTTCGGTAGTTATGATTTTTCAAAGCTTTAAAATAGCTTAAAAACACATAATTGATTTGAAGCACAACTAAATATACTCTAAATTGAATGAAATTTTGGCCAGAAGTTCATTTCGCAATCAAAGTATTGGTTGACTGGGGAGTTTCCAGACATTTTTGAAAATATGAATAGGTCTACTCTCCATGAAATATGTGAATTTCCCTTAAAATTCATTGGCCCCATCAAAACACACCTCAAAGCACAATTACTTTTGACCAAACAAATGCATGACGATTGTTTTCCACGCCGAAGATGACGCACACATTGATTCACTCAAGTTTTTTTTCAGTCCAGACGATTGAAAAACTTTGTTTGCGTTCTCAATTATATGCGGTCATTAAAGGATTTGCTTACAATTATAGAATTATAGAAGTTTTACGGCTCGTGATTGGAACGAAATCCCTCAGTGAAGATGTACAAAGGTTTTCCATAGAGTATGTGTGTGAATAAGTATATAACAAATAAGTCCCCGGTGAAGTAAGTCACACAGGGAGCGGGAAGAAATTTGAATCGTATTTTGGCGTGGCTCAGTCAATCGCTAATCGGATTTCGCTGGATACATCTTCCTCCATGCGATTTCGTCGGAAAAGTGCAAAGTGGATAATTGTACTAGAGTTATTTGTCGAAATACAACAGTTTTATTGCATTGTTGGTCTAAAAGTGGACAAACCATAACAGATTTCACAAAATTACGCTTGAAAAATGGATCTATATTGTAGTTAAGTTCGAATATCCGCCGTAGTGGTACATTTAAAGTTTGATACGACGAATAATAGCGCTTGCAACGAAGTAGATCTGAACCCTATCCTTTAGAGATTTCTTCACCCATTTTCACAGGGATTTGTCTGAAAATATTTCCAGCGTTTTTTAAGGTATTCTTAAATAATTCTTCTTGAATTCGCTCCAAAAGAGAGATGTGTGGTCATGCAATATATCCTGGTTCCTGTTTGACCTGCTTCTGCGTTTTGGTTTCTGTTTGGTCCCTTTTTGATTTTTCTTGGTCTCTTTTTTCAGGCACGAGGAATCTAAAGTTCCTTTTTTCGGATAGTTAGTCTCTACCAGCCCTGCCACACATTGACTAAAATCTCCCTCTCTCTCTCTCTCTCTCCCATTCGCAGGACGAGCAGCACGCGGCGTCGAATAGCGCACAAGGCGTTGGGCACCACCCGGCAGTTGGACCTACCGCGGCCAACCACAACACCCCTGGGCTACCGGGAATGCTACCGCCGGGACCGCACAACAACAGCAACCTGACGCAAGCCGGCCTCGAGGAGTACAGCAGGTCCTACTACGAGCAAACCGTCCAGATGTACCACCACCAGAAGCAGTCGTCGTACGCCCAATCCGAGGGCTACCACAGCTACGTGTCCAGTTCGGATTCCAGCTCGACGCCGTTTCTCGATCGGTAAGTTGTCAATCCACCAGGAACTTGTTCCATCATTCACACTGATGCTCGCTGATTGGCAATCGTGCGTTTCAATTACATCAACATTCTTGCAAATCTCCGACCCAGCTCTTCGGAGCGTCCGTCCATACAGAACACCCCAGAAGTGAATGGTCACAGATAAAGGCAAAACATGATCATAAATCTACGTTCCGGTGAAGGTTGTTTTGCTGTGGTTGTGCTCGGGCGTTGCTGGGTCGCCCCAAGTGAGCTGCCAATTTACATACCGTCGAACCGAATCAAAGAACGAACGAGTGCTTCTGATTACACTGGGGAACAAATTTTTGTCTTAATCATAAAAATATTGATTCTAACTTAATTAAGAGTTCCTTTGGTGAACTTGCTATGGGCGTAAATCCACTTAAATAAAGATAAATAATAATAATAATTGTAATTAAGAGTGGCTGAATCCATTGCTGTTTTCGAAAATATAACAGCACATCAAGTTTTTCAGATGTAGCTGTTGAAAATGCAGAAATCGTTGATTTGAGCAAACTTGCATGCAAGTTTATTATCTTGCATGGTGATTTATTTGCTTAATTTGCCACAGAAATCAAACATTATGAGTTAAAGAATACTTATCAACAATGTTCATAACACTTTCAATGCTCACCAGTTATTTTTAGATGATTCAGAGAAGAATTGTTTTTTTTTTTTTCATACTAAAGAATCGAATAATTTGTATGGAGACTGAAGGCATGTCTTGAAAAAGTCGATTTGACCAAAGTTTTTCCATGAAATTTAAACCAAACCATATCCTACATGGAAGTTGAAGTCCTATTTTGCATGCTTGGTTGATTAGATCACTAAAAAGTTTGATAAATCTTACCATAAATTGCACTTAATTTAATAGAGGCTCATAGTTTGATCATTGAGACACACAAAAATGTAATTTTTGTTACACTGTGTTACTGGGAATGGGTATGGTTTTACAATTTATCCATAGAGGCGATAAGCGATAAAATTGGTGAGTAGTTTGCGACGGGTGGTGTAGCGCAGATCAATGTTCATGATAAGTACGATTGTTGCAGGAGGGGAGAGAGGTAGGAATGTAACTGTTGCTATTTTTTCTACTATTTAGGTGCTGTTGAGAACGATCTTATGATACAATGTTGATCTGCTGGACAATGTTGTGCGAAATCAGATAAGACAGTGGAACGTATAGAGGTGTATTTATTAGGATTGGATTATTAAATTCAGATGGATATTTCATGTTAACGACAGATTGTTGTAAATTGTAAGCCATTTCGTGGTATCGCAGGTTGATCTTATCGATTTGAAGCAAAGAAAAATATTACTGTTTCTTAATGAAATCAGAATGCACATGATTGATAATCATTCAATCAATTTCAGCAAAACTGATTTTAATCTAATTCGACCCCAATTTTCTCTTCCTTGATTGCGATGAAGCAGTTTGGAATCCCGAATTTCGAATCCTCTATTCCCGCAAAGTACAAAGCAGGAAAAAACAATTTTCCCTGTGTCGTTGATTTTGTAAGTATGATTTCTTCAGAGAAGTTGTTCGTAATTAAGTTTTGCACCTTCTAAGAAAAAAGTGAGATAGTGATTTAGTTTTTTTTGTTAGCGTTTTGTTCAGAAAATGTTGTTATGCTTATAGTTATAAAGCCTCAATCAATTGAAGTAGAAATCTTGAGATGCTAATAACTCATAAAGTTGGTTCGATTTTTTTTAATAAATAAAGCCATAAAAATTTGAAATTCACATACAGTCATCTTTCCCTAACTCGATATTGAAGGGACCGAGTTAGGGAGGTATCGAGATACAGAACACAAATTTTTCAATTTTTGAAATTTTGATAATTTCGACAAAGTACATTCAAAATAGTAAATTAAATGTGAAAAATTGTAAATTTTCAGTATAGGGAGCCGGATCCTATTCTTGGCACTTTAGATTCACTTCGGCAGTTGGTTTTTTTGAAAGCTGCTGAGCTCATATTTGGCCACAATGAGCGTCATATTGAAATGCTTCTTATTGCAAAGTTTCAGAAAGTTTGGCCGAGAAAAACCCCCCATGCCAAAGTGAATAATGAAAGTGCCCAAGTAGCTCTGCACCCTATTTATCAACGTGACACTTTTTGCATAGTCTTCAAAAATTCAATTCTTTATCATCTTGAAATGACTTGTCAACCTTCATTTTACTATCACTATAATCATAATTATCAAATTTATGAAATTTATTAACATTTGGAGGATATTTGAAAATTTTCATTGAAATATCGAGTTAGAGAGGTAAACCTGCATAGGAAACTGAAACAGATCGCATCGAGTTAGGGAATATCGAGTTAGAGAGGTATCGACTTACAGAGGGATCAAAGTATGCTAGATTGAAGGGACCGTGCATTCCATCGAGTTAGGGGAAATATCGAGTTACAGAATATCGAGTAAGGGAAAGTTAACTGTATAAAAAAATGAAATTATCGACGTACTGATATTCAGCCAATGCTTCATTAGTAATCGTGACAATCAAGTAATAAGAGAACAAGAAAATGCTTTTTTCTGGTAGCATTTTTCGTTGAATTTCTGCCAAGATCCGGATTAGATTTATGCTAGCTAGATTCATTACGGATTTCAGGATGGGTTTTATATGAGATACTTAAAAATTCATCGATAATCTTGACAATACCTAATGTGACATTTTTTGCGATGATCTTGGGCAGAATGCTTCAAAAGATTCGCTATAATTCTCCGCATAATTTTAAAAACTGAATATTTTGTCCAAATTTTATCGAGTTCAACCAAGGATATTTAAAACCATTGAAAGTTATCAATCAAACGGTCTCTGGAGTTGATTTGTTGATTCAACAAAACAATCATTCCGCTACTCTCCCACCGAAGAAACCAGACGCATTTTTTCATTAGTTCGATACAGAACATCATGGATTTGATCAACAACAATTTTGTCCAAATTCATCTAAATTATCTGGATTCCACTGTGCTTTTGGAATCTTTGTGTCTTCCTGGTGAATATTTTGCCTTTTATCGATATTTCTGTAGAAACCATTGCTTAAAATCCTTTCTATAGAATTTTTGATAAAAGCCTTTAGCTGTGAACTGTTTCTGTGAAATCCTTTTGTGAGCAGAAGTTCTGGAGCAATTGATAGCAAATATTCTGGATGAACTCCTCAAAAATTTCAGAAATCTATTTGTGGCGGTTAACTTTTATTTATTTAATTTTTTTTCAGGTTTTTTTTTGCAGTACTTGTATAAATTCTCACCAAAATTAGAATAGGATTTTTTTACAGAATTTTTCCTAAAACAAAAAAAATGTCAAATTCTATTGCTCAGAAAGACGTTGTGGAAGAAGTTAGGTGTAATTCATTGAGGACTTCTTGGCGAAATCCTATGACTTTTTGATAGATGATAGTTGCAAAATAGAGAGAATGAAAGCTAAGTTCATTCTAGAGATATCATTAAATTATCAGTTATATGTTCTACAGAACCGTACTCTGAATCTTGTCTGTTGGTTACTTCTTCTTCTTCTTTTTGGCGTTACGTCCCTACTGGGACAGAACCTGCTTCTCAGCTTAGTGTTCTTATGAGCACTTCCACAGTTATTAACTGAGAGCTTACTATGCCAATGACCATTTTTGCATGCGTATATCGTGTTGCAGGTACGAAGATACTCTATGCCCTGGGAAGTCGAGAAAATTTCCAACCCGAAAAGATCCTCGACCGGTGGGATTCGAACCCACGACCCTCAGCTTGGTCTTGCTGAATAGCTGCGCGTTTACCGCTACGGCTATCTGGGCCCTATATTTCGCTAATAATTTCTGGTTACTATATTTCTGGTTACTATATTTCGCCAATAATTTCTACTCCAGACTTCGAAACTAGAAAATCAGTGTATATGATAATCTCTTTCTGACTAATTATTGATTCTTAATAATGTTCGAATCCTCTGAGCAGATTACCTACATTTTGGTAATCGCTGTCAGATGTATCAATATTAAGTATGCTAAAATGGGTTCAGTACATTTTGACCTGAATTATATAGTATAAAAAGAAAATCGCTTCTGCTTCAGAGGAGCAGTAGTTTATAGGTTCAATCATAGACCCGTCCGTTTCTCAGAAGCTACTTGCTCTATCCATTCTCCATCTTTTTTCATTAATTTAATTAGGTTGCATCTAAACAGATAACACTTTGCCTAAAATTATATGTCACAATGATTGTTTACTACAGGAGAGACGATCTGGGACAACAATTTGCCCTATTTCAATTGAGGATCACTTCTAATTTCACCAGGGATTAAATTCGGAGAAAATTGAAAGAATCTCTCACTTATCGCTCTCTGTATCAATCATGATCCGCAGCACATCATGAGAACCTGTTTATTATCTACTGCTACAGCCATGATTGAATGGAGGGTCTAATATTGTATGGTAAAACCCATACAAACTAGATCCAAAGCTGGAGCAAACTATTGCTATCAGATGTTCGGGGAATTGTTTTTCATGGCAGTGAAACAATATACCTACCCCTATCATAGCAGCTTTTATTTGGCAAGCTCGGTACAACTTGCGATCATGGACCGAAGCAGATGTGATGTTTTTCTTCGCTTGCTTTGGTCGTGTTTCGAAATCAAATGAGAGCGAATGTTGCAATGTCTGAAATTCTCACAATACAAATTTTCATTCTCTTTGTGGATGGGGCATATTCCCCGTTTTCTTTGCTCCTCCGATAGCTGATCTGTTTCTCAGATTGAACATCATTTCCAGCTGCTTAATTGCCCTGAAAGATGTTGAACGGCATCCTTGACCTCCCTCAAAGGGGAGGTTGATTCCGCAGTACTGACTTACACATTTCCTCCAATGTTTTGATTCGATGCGATCCCAGCACCATTCATGTGTTCATCGAAGTGCTGCTTTCATCTTTAGACGACTTCAAGCTCGTCCGTCAAGTATGCTGCCATGTATCCCTGCACATCTCAGCTCGCGGCATGAAGCCATTGCAGAGTGCGTTCCAGTAAAACTTTCGTGTTCGGCTCAGCTACTCCATCTCCATGGCGTTTTTTCTCCTGAAATTACGAAATTCAGTTCCAGCAAACAAACGTGCACACGTGGGTTCCTTCATTATTGAAATCTCGCAGACAAAGACAAAGACTAAATAAAGACCGCCATGTTCCTTGCAGTAGCCCAAAATTTTAAAGCACATAAGGTAATAAAGCAAAATCTATATTTTGCCAATAATTTCTACTTCATACTTCGAAACTAGAAAATCAGTGTATATGATAATCTCTTTCTGACTAATTATTCATTCTTATTAATGTTCGAATCCTCTGAGCAGATTACCAAAATGTATATCGCTGTCAGATGTTTTGATATAAAGTATGCTAAAATGGGTTCAGTACATTTTGACCTGAATCATATAGTATAAAAAAGAAAAAGGAGCAGTAGTTTAAAGGTTCAATCATAGACCCGTCCGTTTCTCAGAAGCTACTTGCTCTATCCATTCTCCAACTTTTTTCATTAATTTAATTAGGTTGCATCTAAACAGATAACACTTTGCCTAAAATTATATGTCACAATGATTGTTTACTACAGGAGAGACGATCTGGGACAACAATTTGCCCTATTTGAATTGAGGATCACTTCTAATTTCACCAGGGATTAAATTCGGAGAAAATTGAAAGAATCTCTCACTTATCGCTCTCTGTATCAATCATGATCCGCAGCACATCATGAGAACCTGTTTATTATCTACTGCTAAAGCCATGATTGAATGGAGGGTCTAATATTGTATGGTAAAACCCATACAAACTAGATCCAAAGCTGGAGCAAACTATTGCTATCAGATGTTCGGGGAACTGTTTCTCATGGCAGTAAAATGAAATACCTACCCCTATCATGGCAGCTTTTATTTAGCAAGCTCGTTACAACTTGCGATCATGGACCGATGTAGATGGGATGTTTTTCTTCACTTGCTTTGGTCGTGTTTCGAAATCAAGTGAGAGCGAATGCTGCAATGGCTGAAGTTCTCACAATACAAATTTTCATTCTCTTTGTGGATGGGGCACATCGCCCTTTTTCTCCGCTCCTCCGATAGCTGATCTATTTCTCAGGTTGAACATCCTTCCAGCTGCTGAATTGTCCTGAAGAAGTTGAATGGCATTCTTGACCTCCCTCAAAGGGGAGGTTGGTTCCGCAGTACTGACGTAGACATTTCCTCCGATGTGTTGATTCTCAACCTGCGATCTTAGCACCATTCATGTGTTCATCGAAGTGCTGCTTTCATCTTTCGATCACTTCAAGTTCGTCCGTCAAGTATGCTGCCATGCTTCCATTTGTATCCGTGCACATCTCAGCTCGCGGCATGAAGCCATTGCAGAGTGCGTTCTAGTAAAACTTCGTTCTCCTGAAATTACGAAATTCAGTTCTATCAAACAAACGTACACACACGTAGCTTGTACCGTTTTGTCTCAAATTCTGAACAGACTCATATTCCGAACACTAGGTTTTTGTATGGCAACTTGGTTGAAATGTTTCGCTGAAATATGTCACCAAATAACAAGGAAATGGCAGTCAATTGCAATTCAATTTGAACGTCTCCAATATAATTTATACCGCAGGAGTAGTGATGATTCTCTAGTTTGAGACCAATAGAACAAGCTCAGATTAATTTATTTGCCAAATTATTAATTTGAATACGATTTATTCGGGCTGTTCGGAATTTGAATCAGGGTGTTCGGAATATGAGACAGAACGAACACAGTGTTCGGCATTTGAGTCAAAATGTTGATCCATACTTTTACGTAAAAACAATACTAAAACTAATAAAATCAACATAATTATTGGTACACCCAACAGCTAACAGGTAGACTTTGCGATGAAATTAAAATTTACACAAATATCGACTAATTTATGCCAATCAGATGCATTTGAAGTCCCTTTTGGCTTTAAGTGTTCGGAATATGAGTCAAAACGGTATCACTATATAAATCTCGCAGACAAAGACAAAGAATAAATAAAGACCGCCATGTTCCTTGCAGTTGCCCAAAATTTTAAAGCACATAAGGTAATGAAGCAAAATCTAGAATGCCGTGAAAAGTGTACTGTGATCTGTCAAACTTGGGTACCTTTTGCAGTACCAAGGTACCAAATGCAGTACTAGAAGTGGTTCCCATTCTGAATCCGACTAGTATGTTTCCATTCGTTTCTGATTTAGAAAAAGGAGGTCGAAAGACAAAACATAACAAATTGAAGGGTCAAACATAATCTTTTTGGAAGTAAATGTTCTCTTGTATGAAAAATTTTTGACCTTCTGTTTCTTCTATTTCTATTCTTCGGCCTTTTGACAAAGATTTTCACGTAACACACTAGTCCCCCATGAGCTTGAGCTTGATTTGCCGCCTGTGGTTGATACTCCAGTGTCTCCAGATCAGCTGCACTTACCTAAGGAACCAACAGACACACTCAGTGTATAAGTGCTGGTGATCTTCTTTTTTAGGCAACAATGGCACCTGCTACTTTGGAATGTTGATCAATATGGGGGAGGAGGTGGAATTGATGTTACATTTCAAACTGACCCATAGTAGACCAGATATACCCCTGTATCTATGCCAGTTCATACGGGAAGGTATAGGGGTAAGGTAATTTTATGGCAGGAAGGCTTGCGATGATGAAATGATGGAAGGATTCTTGTCCGTTTCTGGTTGTTGCGATGGCTATGAACGAATAGTTTGAATTTGATAAATCAAGAGTGGAAAATAAAACTACAGAATATGAGAAACGAGCACGGCCTGGGATTGAAGTAATAAGCTTCTGCTTTTGAAGCAGAAGCGATAGTCATTAGACCACCAATCCCGTCTCTTACAAAATTCTGTACATGAGTGTCACAAACTCTTGGAAAAATTCTCCAAATAAATTTAAGTGAATCCTATGCGGCTTTCTAACAAAGTTATGAGTAGGGTATTTGTTAAATCCAAGATACCAATTTCAAACACTCAAGGTCGAATTTTTCAAAGATTTCTGGGATAGACACTGCTGTTATCCTGAGCACATATCTCACAGAATCTTGGGATATTTTTCTAGTGAATCCTCTTGGGATCAGCAGAAATTGTAGATTTTTCACAGGTTACATATCACTGATTTAAGTTATCTTTTGCATTGTCCAAGATACTCCAACATACTAACGAAATATGACGATGTATTGTTATTGAAACCTCCCAAACCTTGAGGTTATATTTCTAGATTCCTCGCTAAACATATGTAGATTCCTTGTAACATATTTGATACATTTTTGAAGAGATTTCTGATGACTTCCCTGTGGAAACCTTGGATTACTGACAAGATTCATGGAAATATCTAAGATTATCTTTTATTAGTTTTCTTCAGATATTTTTTTCAAGATTCTTATCGAATTCTAGACAATACTCGTTCTGGATTGGTTGATAAGCGTGTAATTTGTATGAGATGTTCGATGAATCACTTTCCAAAGCGTTTGTTAATACCTGGCAAAACTTTGAGTGGTTTCCAGACATTAAGATTCCAAATAATTGTATCGTTGAACTGAACATATCATCTCGATTCTTTGGCCGATAAGGATCACAAATCCCAACGCGCATCTAAGTTTTAACCCAGTCGAAATAACAGTTAGTGTAAAAATTTACAGCAGAATGAAAGAGAAGCAGATAGAAAATTATCATCAATGCATAAATTTTAGTAATTCGGTGACTATTTTTATTTCTGAGTGTACAAACAAACTGCCTCGAATATCAATTTTACACAAGTCGATTTTCTAAGAATGAAAACACAGTAAAAGTCAAGGAAACAAATGAATTATAGCGGAGCACACAACTTAATAAGTCATATGTTTGCAGTTGTACACATTCGTCGGTTTCAGCATTGATCGTAACAAAAAAGCTCTCGGACACTCACTTTAGATTCATTGGATCATTGAAGGTTACTCATTTGGCTCTCACCGCATCAAAACAGCGCACAGTATTTCGATCGGCCGAAATCGTGAACTTAATTCTGTAGCACCTTTAAACGTGATTTTTTCGGAATGGTGTCTCCAGACGAAAATTTTCTAAAAATATAGCGCATATATTGACGGTAAATTTTAGTTCGCAACTTTGCCACGGGCGGCGCTGTGAAAATATTTTTTTTGAAATGACAATCTTTAAATATGATGTCTTCGGCAAAGTTGTAGATAATTCAAATACAAACAACTTTGCCAAAGACACCTAGTGTGTATTCAGCCGCATTTCCAAAATACGGGAGTATTTTATGAACGACCCCCTAAAACTAGTTTTTCTTCGATATTTTGAAAATACGAAGTTTCCGGTAGCAACAATGTTCTACAAAATTATGTAAACAGTCAATATGAATCATTCTCTGGAAGACACTAGTCTTCTAAAGATCAAGGAAAAGCAGTTATAACCGTTTAAGTGCAAAAATCAGTCATTTTTGGGGTCCGTGTATATATTCGGGTGGCAGCTGGTGGCAGATGAAACCTAGTAGGATTCAAAATACATCATTCGTAGTTGTAAATGTCGATAGTGTCATTAGTATCCACGAGTATCCCTTTTACCCAGAGGAAGTTTCATCAATGACTCTTATTACCCTGTAGTACTTGATTATATGATGGGTAGAGGGCTATGTGGCTCCATACTTCTTCTTTTTCTTCTTTTTGACACATTCTTAATCATTACGCATAACCAGTAGGTTCCGAATACATTTTTGAAGAAGGTTCTCAATCTCCTGAAAAGACGCTTTACGAAATGACTCGCCCTACAACTATTTTTCACTTGAGATTTTTGCGTTTTTTCGTTTATCCCAAGTAACCAAATAGCACTTTAATTCGCTCTGCGTGCTAGCATTATACAGCTGAAACGCTTAATTGGTCGAATAATAGCACTAAAAGACCAAAAAGATAAACTAGCAGGCTAGTGTTTACTACATGACACGTGCAAGAACGATGCGGTGAGTAGAAAATTAAGTGATGTATCAAATTCAAATCCAAAATCAGGCAAGTGCCTCAATATCAGATCATATTGTAAATTAGTGTCGCAGCCATAAGAACTGCGTTAACATTTAAACACTGATTTGATTCACAGAATAGTGATTCAATGATTTATTCTTTTCTCAACAGAATATTTCACCAAATTTGCATAGCTTGCACTTACTATAGTGTCTATGTACGAAAAATAGCTAAAATTGCAAGCGAAAATAGTTGTTTGGCGAGTCATTTTGTAAAGACTAATTGAGAGCTTTCTTCATAAAAGTATAGAGTAACCTATTGAGTGTGTGTATAAAGATGAAAAATGTGTCAAAGAGAAGAAAAAGAAGAAGTTTGGAGTCACATAGCCCTCTACCCATCACATAACTAAGTACTTCAGGGTAATAAGAGTCATTGATGAAACTTCCTCTAAGTAAAAGGGATACTCGTGGATACTAATGACACTATCAACATTTACAACTACTAATGGTATATTTTTAACCCTACTAGGTTTCATCTGCCACCAGCTGCCACCCGAATATATACACGGACCCCAAAAATGACTGATTTTTGCACTTAAATGGTTATAACTGCTTTTCCTTGGTCTTAAGAAACCTAGTGTCTTCTAGAGAATGATTCATTTTGACTGTTTACATAATTTTGTAGAACATTGTTGCTACCGGAAACTTCACATTTTCAAAATATACGAGAAAAACTAGTTTTAGGGGGTCGTTCATAAAATACTCCCGTATTTTGGAAATGCGGCTGAATACACACTAGGTGTCTTTGGCAAAGTTGTTTGTATTTGAATTATCTACAACTTTGCCGAAGACATCATATTTAAAGATCGACATTTCAAAAAAAATATTTTCACAGCGCCGCCCGTGGCAAAGTTGCGAACTAACATTTTCCGTCAATATATGCGCTATATTTTTAGAGAATTTTCGTCCGAAGACACCATTCCGAAAAAATCACGTTTAAAGGTGCTACAGAATTAAGTTCACGATTTCGGCCGATCGAAATACTGTGCAGCGGCACCACCGTATATGGGATTTAACATTGTGACAACATTGCTGTTCTGTCAAACACTCAAGACTACGGTGGTGCTATCTATGCGATTCATTGCAGCCGTTTTGATATTTTTATGATCCATTGTCAATTCTATCAGTCTCTCAGTCGGCAATAGCAAAATTTCATTCTCAGTTAAAAAGCGAGAACTGATTATCACGGGTTTTTGTTTTGCACAATCAGGTGATAATTAGTTGCCATGAGTGAAAAAAATATAGCTTTTGAGAGATATTGACAGCTTTTCAGAAATATTTGCTGGTTTGCTGGAAAGATTTTATATCAGATACCCAAGAGACATCAACCCGAACGACATTTACCCGAATGTAACACTCTCCCAAGTGTGACATTCACCCAAGTGGTTAAAATCATTTTGGTTTCGCTATAAATTTGATGCAATAATTACTAGCTGCTTGCGTTCAATACATAAAATATTCAGAGCAAACGACTGTTTAGCAAACAAATACTCGAAAAACATTTTCCAGAAAACCATTCACTAAAATCCGACACTTAGCGGAATACTATTTACACGAATGCGACATTTACCCGAATTATATATAAAACTGTGAATAACACACGATATCCAAAAACTTCTGCTTCAGAAGAAATGTCGCATTAGAGTAAATGTCACATTTAGATGCATGTCGCATTCGGGTATGTGTTACATTTGGATAAATGTTGTTCGTGTATTTATTGTTCGAGTAAATTATTTTCGGGTGTTTGTTAGAGATTCATTTAGTGTAACAGAAATGAGTCGACTGAGAGCTGTTGTCAATCACACTATTTGTTAGCTCAAAAACTAGAGCACTAGTTTTTGAAGATCGTGTCTGACGATACTATATATACAATCCGAGTAAATGTCGCAATCGGGTAAATGGCGTAATAGGTTAAAAGATTTACGAGTAAGTGTCGCATTAGGGTTAATTGTCTTTCAGGTAAATGGTTTCGGGTATTTGTTATATAATCGCTGGAAATGATACGCAAGATGCCTAAAAATTCCGTACGGCGAATGCTTCAGGAAGGAAACAACCGCGATTGATGAAACATCCCTATAAAATGAAGTGAAATGGGAGCAAAATCGATATGGTTCCTTCCCTCTAGGGAGCACCGCGTTTTTTTTTTTTTTTGTATCAAAAACGCTAATGTATTTACAATTTATAATAAGATCCTAAGCTATTGTGCGGCTATGAGGGCAAAATATTTCTCCAGCTAATTTTTCTGTTCTCAAAACAAGAAGCGAAGCTGAAAATCAACACGAATCTTATGTTTAATCCTAAGCATTGAACGAGTAACTCAGTAATTTACAAAAAGTTCATTCAACTGTCTCTTAAATAAACATAGGAGCTTTTATTCTTAGCATGAACATTCAAACTATTTGGCAATGATCCAAATATTGCAGCAATTGTGAAATTTATCACGTATAATCAACTTTGACCGGCAAGATTTTTTGCCGATCTACCTGAGAATTCTAAAAACCAAAACTTGTGCAATTATGGTTGCTATTCATTATAAATTTACACTGCGAGTATTTCGTAGATTGCATACTGGAAACTATAGTAATGAAATCGGAAGTCAAAGATATAAAGACATGACAACTCCAATTGCCGGTCACGCCAATCAATGTTCAATGATGGCAGCTCTTATAACGAAAACTGATAAAAATAAACAAAGCCATAGAGTAAGGTGGGGCAAAAGTTCGACCTTAGTGGTATAATCAAAGTTTCCAGGAAAATAATAGCAGATGAAACAAAACAAATACCATACAGCGAACCTTCATCATATTGGCTATAACTTTGCTGAACAAACTTGTGTCAAAATATTTACCCATTTTTAGTTATAACAGTTTCAAAATTGATTGTCTTATTCGAACTTTTGCCCCACCGGTGGGGCAAAAGTTCGAATCTAGTGTGGGGCAAAAGTTCGTTGGCTAAAACACAAAATATCAATACTTTTATGCCAGGCATACTTTCTACCGGCCGTAAACTTATGTTTGCCGGAAAATACACACTAAATTTTCATCAAAAATGCCCAAAACAGGGTTAATTGTAATACACCCAAAAAATAGCAGTTTTTCGCAAAACAAAGTGAAAATGTAGAATTTTTGTGACATTTTTCGCACGATCAGGCGAATTTCGCTAAATTTGAAGATAATATGTAGATTTCAGGAAATTTGAAAAATTTTCCGTGGGTTTATACATGGGTCGAACTTTTGCCCCGCAGATTCGAACTTTTGCCCCGCTATGGGACAAAAATCGATTCCAACTATTTATGGAAAAACTAATCCACGTCAAAGCACCCTTATGATAGGCCTAGAAACGCCCTTACATAAAATATTGAAAAATATTTTATCTTCATTTGGTTCCATGCATCGAAAGTTTGACCAAATATTACAATATTTAAGTCGAAAAACAACAAATAGCCATAACTTTTCCAAATCTCTATCGATTTTTATGATATTTGGAGTGAAAGTCTCTTACTTGAATAGCATTCGAACCAACATGACATTTCTAAGTTTTGATTTGATTTGAGCTATAAATCTTAAAAAGAAACTCTTGCCCCACTCGAACTTTTGCCCCACTTTACTCTACCGTTTTCTAAGTGACACCATCGTGGTCAGCTGCATTCAATTGATTTTTTTTTCGTTCATTTGATCGCTGGTGTTGTGAATGCTGAAGGCAAAGGCTGTTGAGTGTCACCGAAAACGTGTCGACTGCCGTGATTGCTAACAACACTGGTGAGAACAGCCACTCACAGACGCCCTCTGTGACTCTCTTAAGATTCTATGTGATTTTCTAGATAAATAAAGAAGGAAATAGATCAAATTGAATAAAAGCTAGATGAATCCCTCGCCGATTAGCAAATTATTTTTGGTTAGTATACTGGCCCACATATCTAGTTTCTAAAAGTGGCCGAAATAACTCGGAAATATTCCTGTTTCCGGAGTTATTCCGGTTAGTCACTGGGTCAGGTCGGGTAAAAAAGGGACATGCCAAGTTATCTTCATTTATCTGCAATGATAATCATTTTAATTTGCATAAATCATTAAGATCTGGTATTCAACATCATAAATGGTGCAATTTAGAATGTACCGGATGAAGCCACTCGGATTTAATGCCCCGAAGAAACGGATTTGATTTTGATGGATACTGAACCGTTTCAATTCTCGAAAACTAAAGATAAAATATGATAGTTGACTAAAATGCATTCCAATAAGCTTTGCAAGGATGTTTAGATACGAATTGGCCACTTTATCGTAAATTTGAGGCGTGCCGGGGACCTGAAAATGGTCATTTGTAGAGTCAATCAAATGCAGGGCACATGGTTATCCAATTGAATCGTTTCTCAAAAGGTTTAAGCTGATGCGTTTTCCTCAATTCCATGATATAGTGGCCACATTATAGCCGATCCCGAAAATTATCTGTGACTTGATATTTGCCTACCTTAGGGGCACAGGAGCACAGTACCCTTGTCATCCGACTCGACCCAGCGAACCACCGGAATAAATCTGACCAGAGGAACATTCCCGAGATTCTTCGGCCACTGTTAGAAACTAAATGTGTGTACGAGTATACTGACAAAACATAGTTGAAATCCGTTAGGTATTCGCTGAGCGGTGAGAGTTTTAGTATTTTTTCTTTCACTCAGACCTGTACGGGATAAAGAGTGAATAGCCCAGCTTCAGATGTGCCCACCTGCAATCTCTGCGATCATAAACCGATACCTTCATCGCTTGCTTTGATTGTTCCTTGCCCTTAAATATTGCAATCCCTGATTGTAATAAATTAATGCTTTTACATTATGCTTTTTCAGCAATTTGTGTTTAGGATGATAATTCCATTTTGTTCCAACGAATAATGAAACAAGCGATTCAACTATCCGTACTCCAGTTTCTGATTTCATTATTCATGATCATCCAGCAAAAAATAAACTGCTCATCAGACGAAATCTGAGCTTCGCCTGTCTTGTTCCTACGCTTTTCAAAGTGCAGTTTTTTGCAGCATTCATTTAAACGGCAGAAACATTTGGCTCACAGTCGGATCTAGAGATTGTAAGCCGGAGGCTTGAACTTTGACAGAAGCGATGTCTGGTTGCAAGTTTGTGATAAATGGTTTCATCAGGTTTGGCGCTTTGCGTCGGTTTTGCACTGATGAATCAACAACGCTCAGCGTTTGAGTGAGGGAAACATTTGAAACTAATTTCCGAGCATATGCGCATCAAGCGTCAAACCAGTTCAGACGCAATTGGGTTATTTTAGAGTTTCGATTACTATCTGGATTTGGATTGGCTTGGCCTCACGTATCGGAAACAGTCGACGGGGCAGCAGTTAATGATTATCTTTGTTCAGTAGTACCATCAGGTATCAGAAGGCCGGCTCCAAAGGCACGTTCCCCACCAGTTGGGAGATTTGTGCCATCGCCATATTTGAGCCTATTTCATCATCTACCCGATGGGAGAGGAAAGGGAAGGGAAAGATGGGAGGAAATAGGAGTGGGGTCCCTTGAAGAGGGAAGATCGCATAAGCGAAATGAGAGCATGTAGCTCCATACCACAATGGGTTCGAACAGCGCCCTAAAAAGGGCACTGCAAAACGCATGAGCGTAAAGAGAGTCTATAGCTCATTACCACAGCGGGTTACGAATAACAAGATGTCCTGAAGATTCAGGCTTCTGTATTCAGTTTCACTTAATAAGTGTTTACCAAGTAATTGGAATCGCATTTGCGCAAAAACTGGACAGTTACATATCAGGTGATACGAAGTTCCATAATCGGAGTCACAACTATCACACACAAATGAGTCAGCACGCTGAATATTTGCCATGTGATAGTTGAGTCGGCAGTGGCCTGTCAACGCTCTGACCAAGAGACTGCAATTCTGCTTTGACAGATTTGTTAAATACTTCGCCACCTTTGGAGATGGCTCAGTAATATACAATTTTGTTTGACGACACGACTCCAAACTATTCCAATATTGCTTGTGCTGAGTTGCTGCCCAAGAGTTTATCTGAAGCTTCACCCAGCACTTCGAAATTGGAATAGCCGGCTCAGGGCCAATGAAGTCATGCGATGCTCCATCGCGAGCTAGCTCATCAGCCAATTCATTTCCAGCGATGGAAGAATGGCCAGGTACCCATACAAGGTTTACAGAGTTGACTGAATTCAGTTCCTCAATTTGAGTTCGACATGCGATAACAAGCTTCGACCTTGAGTTGGCCGAAGCGAGAGCTTTTATAGCAGCCTGACTATCTGAACAGAAGTATATGACTTTACCCATTACGCGCTGTTGAAGTGCTGATTGCACTCCACACATAAGAGCAAATATTTCCGCCTGAAAAACGGTGCAGTTTCTACCAAGTGAGTAAAACTGATTCAGCCTTAGCTCACGAGAATATACTCCTGCACCAGCTCTACCTTCAAGAAGGGAGCCATCAGTGTAACATACTATATTGTTTGATATACTTCTTTCCAAATAGCCAGACGTCCACTCTTCCCGTGAAGGGAATTGTGTGGTAAATGTCCTGTAAGGAAAGTTACAAGCAATTGTGAGATCACTTGGAGCAAGGACCATTTTGTCCCAATTCACCAAAAGTGGAAACAACGAAGTGTGTGTAGATCTACGATTCACTGGATTTTTCTCCAGTTGATCCAGTACCCATAAACGGTAAGAGCAAGAAAATGCTTCTTGTTTAAGATATATGTGTAGTGGCGCAACGTCGAAAAGGGCCTCGAGCGCTGCTGTGGGAGTTGTAGAGAACGCACCAGACATCGCCATCAAGCACATCCTTTGGAGATGGCCCAATTTTGATTGGATTGTTCTCACTTCGCCCTTTTGCCACCACACAAGACATCCATATGCCAATATTGGTCGAACAACTGTTGTGTAAATCCATTTGATATATTTGGGTTTAAGGCCCCAAGTTTTACCAAAGGTTCGCCGGCATTGACCGAAGGCCATACAAGCTTTTTTGACTCTGAAATCAATGTGAGCTGTCCATAAAAGTTTGGAATCTAGAATGACTCCGACATACTTTACTTGATCAGTCACATTAATCTCAGTGCCAAAAAGACGTAAAGGTCGAATTCCATCGCGGTTTCGTCTTTCCGTAAAAAGAACAATAGATGTTTTATTCGGGTTAACCGAAAGGCCATATTGGCGACACCAACTCTCGACTACCTGAAGAGCACTTTGCATCAGGTCGAATAGGGTGCTTATGCACATACCAACTATCAGAGCTAGATAGTCGTCGGCAAATCCATAAGTTGGAAAACCGCTATTATTGAGTTGTCTCAATAGCGTATCTGCTACGAGATTCCACAAAAGTGGTGACAAGACTCCCCCTTGGGGGCATCCGCAAACACTCAATTTTCGAATCGCTGCTTGACGCAATGTCGAGAAGAGATGTCGGTTTTTGAGCATTTGATGAATCCAATTGGTAATCATTGTAGGTAGCCCATGGTTTCGTGCGGCTTCCAATATGGCATCGAAAGACACGTTATCAAAGGCACCCTCAATATCCAAGAAAACACCCAAGCAGGATTGCTTCTGAGCGAATGCTTTCTCGATATCGTATACAACTTTGTGTAAAAGAGTCACAGTGGACTTTCCAGATTGGTAAGCATGTTGATTCACATGAAGAGGCATGTTTGCCAAATAAACATCACGGATGTGATGATCGATAATGCGTTCCAGACATTTCAGAAGAAAAGAGGTCAGACTGATTGGTCTAAAACTCTTTGCTTCCTCATACGACGCACGTCCTCCTTTTGGGATAAACTTTACAGTAATATCACGCCAGGATTTGGGAATGTACCCGGTAGCAAAACTGCTTACAAGTAGCTTTTTCAAAACATGTTTGATAGACTCAAATCCCTTTTGGAGCAGAACAGGATAAATCCCATCCGCTCCTGGAGATTTGAAAGGAGCAAAACTATTAAGTGCCCATTGAATCGATTCAGTAGTTACGATACTGCGAGCCGAGGCCAGAGACTCGTAACTACATGAAAAGACATTTGGTTCATCCGTAGATGCTATGTCCACACATCCGGGGAAGTGTGTATTGAATAAACATTCTAAAACTTCTTCATCGGAAGAAGTAAAGTCACCATTAGGTAAGCGAATTTCGTTCACTTGGAAATCCTTAGATTTTGCAAGAATTTTGTTCAACCGACTGACTTCACTCAAACTGGAAACATTTGTACAAAGGTTTTTCCAGCCGGATCGTTCAGCAGAACGAAGAGCCTTCTTGTAAGCCTTGCGAGCTGACTTGAACGACTCTGATCCAGCTGAACGGCGTCTGTTCCAACTCCTTCTACATTGTTTCCTGAGTCTAGTCAGATCGGAATTCCACCATGGGGTCCCTCTTGTAGTCTTTACAGACCGCAGAGGACATGCTTCTTCAAAAGCTTCCATAATGTAGGATGTTGTAGTATCAACGGCATCATCCAGATCACTTGGATTTTCAATGGACGGAGAATATCCATGAAATTTGGTCGCAACCAATTCAATGTAGAGTTCCCAGTTTGTTGACCGGGGATTCCTAAAACGCAAAGTCTGCGCAGTTACATTTGAATGTTCAAAGAAGATGTAGCGATGATCAGATAATGATTCCTCATCTGATACATGCCAATTCGTCAACTCGTGACTGATTCTATTCGAGCAGAGCGTTATGTCTAACACTTCTTCTCTATTAGAAACCATGAAGGTTGGGCGATTGCCTATGTTAAGTAATCCAAGGTCTGTACTACTTAAGTATTCCATCAGACTGGAGCCTCTCAAATTGATATCCGAGCTGCCCCAGATGATGTGATGAGCATTGGCATCACTGCCCACAATCAGCGGAAGGCCTTTTGTTACGCAGTGTACGACAACTCGTTTGAAGTCATCCGTTGGGGATGGTTCATCATGTGGTAAATATACCGAACAATAGACGTATTTCCTGTTGAGGTCACCAACAGAAACATCGATTGTGACAGCACATACATCTCTGGTAGTTAACTCAGAAATGAGTGTAGCAACGATTGCTTTATTAACGAGCACGCATGCGCGGGGCATGGAGCGCGAGTTTGCCATTTCAAGCTTGCTAAAAGTAGCAAAAACTAGGTCCACAAGGTTACCTAGATAGAAGTTCCCTCTACGAAAGTAGGGTTCTTGAACTAGCGCCACTTGGGCTGCACCATTTTGCATGAGTCTGCAAAGATTGATCGTTGCTGTTCTTTTATGCTGAAGATTGATCTGAGCTAACCTAACCGTAGCCACTACCCAAACTAGGCAGGATTAAGCTTTTTGCAATCTCAGCACGAAAAAGACCAGCAACGAAAAAACCAGATCGGTATCTATTTAAAGTCGCCAAAGGCGAAAGAGCACAGAATACACTGTGTAAAACGCATAATGCGAATCCATATAGGTGATAATTTAAATTAAATGTCAACATATTCATAATCCCACCCTTATTAAGCCTCAGGATAGAGACTGAAGAAGGGCAGCCGATTATCTCGGAGAAACACAAGGTCACCTGCACCATTGCTCCGGGTAGCACAGGAAGGACTCAATACTGTGGAGGGCGCCCTGGTACCCCACAGGCTCCGTTTGCGGTTAGGTTTTATTTAGACCCCCCTAACTATTCATTCTTAGGCACGGTACGCATCACACCATAAATTAGGGGTCACCTGTGAGGTGGACTTTTACCACCGGAACAGGCAGTCCGTAGTGTTAATTCTTAGCCAGTTGAAACAACCGCTACCGACACTACGCGGCTATCTAGGCTGCTCGGGAAAAGGAGGTTAATATTGATGATTAACTCCTGACGTGCCCAAGCAGCCAACTAGATTTGGATTGGCTTGGCCTCACGTATCGGAAACAGTCGACGGGGCAGCAGTTAATGATTATCTTTGTTCAGTAGTACCATATGGTAGAGGAAAAGTACGACGCTCAAAGGGATGATTTTGCTATTTGATGATCTTCTTCTTTCTGGCGTAACTTCCCAACTGGGACAGTACATGCTTCTCAGATTAGTGTTCTTATGAGCCTTTGGGGCCTTCCTTAGCCGAGTGGTTAGAGTCCGCGGCTACAAAGCAAAGCCATGCTGAAGGTGTCTGGGTTCGAATCCCGGTCGGTCCAGGATCTTTTCGTAAAGGAAATTTCCTTGACTTCGTACCTGCCACACGATATACGAATGCGAAAATGGCAACTTTGGCAAAGAAAGCTCTCAGCTAATAACTGTGGAAGTGCTCATAAGAACACTACGCTGAGAAGCAGGCTCTGTCCCAGTGAGCACGTAAATGCCAAGAAGAAGAAGAAGAAGAAGAAGAAGAAGATGAGCACTTCTACAGATAATAACTGAGAGCTTTCTCTACCAACTGACCATTTCTGCATTTGTATATCGTGTGGCAAGCACGAAGATACTCTATGCCCTGGAAAGTGAAGAAAATGTCATAGGCGAAAAGATCATCGACCGGTGAGATTCGAACCCACGACCCTCATATTGGTCTTCCTGAATAGCTGCACGTCAATCACTACGGCTGTCTGGGTTATCTAATAATGATGTTGCAATTTATATGATTTGAAATGATTCACCTGCAAATTGTGAGATTATAAGAAAAGATGACAATATTACAAAGCCTCATGATCTTTTCCAGATCCTGCCTGTTTAATATGTAAGGTTGATTTGCTCACACGAATATTTTTCCACTCGACTCAAAACCCCCATTTCCCTTTTGTTTGTGCAACTTCCCAATAGAGAGCTTCTTCCTGCTCGTTTTCATCGTGCCCACCCACAGCACATTCAACTATGTAGCGATTCACACTATGATCTAATCCATTACGCAACGATTAAAACATCCACCTCCGCATTCACAACTCGGGGGTTGCATCGAATCTAACGCACTCACCAATGGTGGTGAGTTTAAATATTTGCATATTAAATCTCACTCATTTCCACCGCTCAATTTCCTCGATTTGTTTCTCCCGAGCGTGTGTGTTGTGTGTGAATCGTCGATGGATCTAATGAATCCGAACGGAACCCGATCAGAGGGGAATATCAAAATTATAGCAACCAGAGATATAATTTTAAGCAAGTTTTATAACAGAATGTGTTATAAGTTCTAGCAGGTTAGGTGTTTAACGAAAAATAATGTGTATGTAAGTGAAATGAGGGCTTCCTTGGCTGAGTGGTGAGAGTCCGCGGCTACAAAGCAAAGCCATGCTGAAGGTGTCTGGGTTCGATTCTCGGTCGGTCCAGAATTTTTTCGTAATGGAAATTTTCTTGACTTTTCTGGACATCGAGTATCATCGTATTTGCCACACGATATACGAATGCGAAAAATGGCAACTTTGGCAAAGAAAGCTCTCAGTTAGTAACTGTGGAAGTGCTCACTGAACACTAAGCTGAGATTCAACCTCAAAGAGATATTTTTAATGGTATGTAACATGCTACTTAACATTTTCAATATCCAATTGAGGTGTGGACAATATCTGGAATAATACCAAAATATGGCATGCATAGCTAGGTGCGCGTTATTCGTTCCTGCTCGGGTTTCCTAACGGGACCCGACTTGAACCACATAACAAGATTATAACACATTCCTATCAGCAGCAGTGAAAAATAACAGGAGTTGATATAATTGTGTTATCAATATGGCTTTATTCTCAACTCGTTATATATTTAGTAACACATTTATAACAACAGTTGTTTTTTTTCAACATCGCATTTATAAGTTTTTTGCAAATAACATCCGATGTAATAAACAGTAACATGGTTTCCCGACCAGACGGAAGAAACAAGATTATAACAGAATTCCCCTGATATGATTTTTTATACCACCAGTTGTTATAAAACATGTACCGTTAGTAGTTAAAATAACAAAAATTCTAACAATATTTGCACCAAATTAAACTAAAATATAACAAACCATGTTATAATCATATCAAAATTATTACAGAATGTGGTGCAAGGATGTTACAAAATAAGAAAATAATTTCAAACCATGTTACTGTTTATTACATCGGATGTTATTTGCAAAAAACTTATAAATGCGATGTTGAATAAAAAACAACTGTTGTTATAAATGTGTTACTAAAAATATAACGAGTTGAGAACAAAGCCATCTTGATAACACAATTATATCAACTTCTGTTATTTTTAACTGCTGCTGATAGGAATGTGTTATAATCTTGTTATGTGGTTCTAATCGGGTTGCAATTATTTTCTTATTTTGTAACATCCTTGCAACACATTCTGTAATAATTTTGATATAATTATAACATGGTTTGTTAAATTTTAGTTTAATTTGGTGCAAATTTTGTTAGAATTTTTGTTATTTTAACTACTATCAGTACATGTTTTTTAACAACTAGTGATATAAAAAAATCATATCATATCATATCATATGTTCCCCCATTGTTTCTTCCGTACGGTCGGGGAACGCGTCGAAGCAACCCTAGATCGGATTACCTCACGCTTTCACGCCGCGGCGACCAAGATGTAACCCTTAAAACGGTCAAACGATCGGGGATGCACGCTAAAAGAGCCGTTTCCGATGCGAAACCGTGCTCATCCGATGGCCGAATGGAGAAGAGGGAGAGAGTGATGATTCGATTTTTCGACCATCCGAATGGCGCCCGAGCGTGACGGCAAAGAAGAATACGCACGACGAAAACGGGAAGTGGCCGCTAATAAGAGGATCGTTGTTTATTTTTCGCGGAATGGTAGTAGGCGGTGTGGCTCTCGAAATACGGTCGATCATCCATCCACGAAGCATCCGAGATTCAAGAGTGCCATGTGGCGCGCGAAGGTGAAAATGGCGAAAATGATTGATTGAATCGGGTGATTCGGATCGGATGAATCAGGGGATCGATCGATCGATCGAGTGTGCGAGTGGCAATTGAAGTGGAAGATAGTGTGTAGGATGAATGCGGACAACGATCTCTGTTAAGGTGGTGGCAGATGGTCACTTGAACTTCCTCCACCGAAGAGCGGAGTTGGATTGAATATTTATTAGCGATGGAGGTATGTTAATGATTTCTTCAAGTACTATGATTGACTATGATTGGTAGAATTACGTCCGGTTAATGGGGGATGCGAAACTAGGTATGCAGGTTAAAATAACTTACGGAGGTGTTCAGTGAATAAATTGTTGAAGAAACTTTGTTTCTCATTTGGCGGTCCTTCATTTCCATAACTAGAATGGAAATAAGTAGGAATGGAAACAGGAATAGGAATAAGAATAGGAATAGGAATTGGAATAGGAATAAGAATATGAGAAGGAATAGGAATGAAAGAATAAAAAAAACAATTATAAATGCTCGCAAAGAATAACAACGAAAAATAAGATAAGACCAAGAAGAAGTAGTTTAGCGTAATATTTATCTGCATCTATCAGTTAATGACCATTTACCAGCAGCAAATTAACGAAGCGTCATTGAATCAAAACCAGTTGACATTACTATGCTTTTCAGCAATAAAATCCAATGACCCGATTATTAACAGTCTACCGATTATCGATCGGATCTCCAACTGATTGTTAAATACCACTTCTGATCGCTTCTTGTACCCCTGATGAACATAAGAACCGCACTTGAACCGCAATTGATCTTGATAGCTTCATTATTTACTGGCATTCTCGACCATCCCCAACGACGTCGATGTTGTCGCCCGGTGTCAAATCCGAGCAACGCTCGTAACTTCTCCTAATTGCCGCTTTCAAAACAATTTAACAGTTTGTAGCGCCTCGGAGGCATAAATTGCACTTGCGTAGGACGACCCAATCCGGACGACAATCGCACGCAATTGTTTTCCTCCTCGATTGACTGACTCAACTGGTCGTGGTGGTGCAACCGAGGAACTAATTAAACTCGATCGATCCGCACACTTCGGGGTCCCATTACGAGACGACGGGACGATTTAAGAAGCGCATAAAACTAGTCTTGCAGGGGGGCAATTCTCGATGGAGAGACACTAGATAAGCTCGATGAAGCATGGTCGTCTACTCAGGAGGCCATGACAATGTTGCAGAAGAACATTGTCGTCGAATGCTTGAAGAGTGTGGGCTGCTGGCAGCCTTGCCTTCGTAGTTTCTGCTCTGAGTTGGCATTGATTGGTGGTTCGATGACAACAATGTTGCACCGTGGTCGTTTTTGCTGGCTTTCAGTTAGATTAAAAAATAATTTACGCTTTTGATGACCCGGATTGGACGTACCAAAGAGGGTCATAAATTTGGGGGTGGAAGATCTGGATAAGCTTGGGTTCGTACTGGGCCCGGAAAGTGTGGGAGAGTGGGAACCTATTTCATACGAATAACAAAATGTTTCTTTTGTTCAGTGACATTTGTTTTACCCATGCAACACACATGTTGTAATTATATATTTCCAGATCTGGTAATGTGTCTGTTGATAACTCGCAATTGTAACATGTGCGCTGCTCGGGTACACTTCAAACTGTTCTATAAACGTTTTTTGACATTTCGGTTAACGACCACTGTTTTACGGTCGAAATTCAGAATAACGGCAATTTATATCGAATTACGCAAAATGATGCTTCGCAATGTCGTGAAAAAAGAACTTGAATTCCCTCTTAAGCTACTAATAATGGTACATATATTTGTTGTTAGATGACAACACTGTTCCTTTAGATTCAAGTAAATTCTTACAAATTGTAATTACAAAGAGAAAGTAGACTGGGATATACAGTACTGATGGAGTGGATAACCAAAAGACATAGTTGTCGGGCTATATAACTTGTGGGCTTCCTATTGATTATATTCAAAAGTTGGTAGCTGGCAACACTGCTGCATTTCATTCCGAAATATCGGATTTACCGTACAAATCTAAGGTGTGTGCCTAGTTAAGATCAGTGCTGTTGCTTTGTCCCTTCAAATTGCCATACATCATAAGTCTTCATGAGTTTATATATAGCGTAAAACCAATGTGATATAACAACACATTGCCGTAAAACGGGGTAACATTGATAGTTTGTTCAGAAGAAAATCTGGTTATTTTTGCATTCTATTTTGAAGATTTTTGTTTTGTATTTTTGAACAAGTAGAGTAAAGTGGGGCAAAAGTTCGAGTGGGGCAAGAGTTTCTTTTTAAGATTTCTAGCTCAAATCAAATCAAAACTTAGAAATATCATGGTGGTTTGAATGCTTTTCAAGTAAGAGACTTTCACTCCATATATCATAAAAATCGATTGAGATTTGGAAAATTTATGGCTATTTGTTGTTTTTCGACGTAAATATTGTAATATTTGGTCAAACTTTCGATGCATGGAACCAAATGAAGGTAAAATATTTTTCAATATTTTATGTAAGGGCGTTTCTAGGCCTATCATAAGGATGTTTTGACGTGTATTAGTTTTTCCATAAATAGTTGGAATCAATTTTTGGCCCATAGTGGGGCAAAAGTTCGAATCTGCGGGGCAAAAGTTCGACCAATGTATAAACAAACGGGAAATTTTTCAAATTTCCTTAAATCTACATATTATCTTCAAATTTACCGAAATTTGTCTGATCGTACGAAAAATGTCACAAAAATTTTACATTTTCACTTAGTTTTGCGAAAAACTGCTATTTCTGGGTGTATTACAATTAACCCTGTTTTGGGCATTTTTTGATGAAAATTTAATGTGTATTTTTCGGCAAACATAAGTTTACGGCTGGTATAAAGTATGCCTGGCATAAAAGTATTGATATTTTGTGTTTTAGCCAACGATCTTTTGCCCCACACTAGATTCGAACTTTTGCCCCACCGGTGGGGCAAAAGTTCGTTTAAGACAATCAATTTTGAAACTGTTATAACTAAAAATGGGTAAATATGTTGACACAAGTTTGTTCAGCAAAGTTTTAGCCAATATGTTGAAGGTTCGCTGTATGACATTTGTTTTGTTTCATCTGCTTTTATTTTCCTGGAAACTTTGATTATACCACTAAGGTCGAACTTTTGCCCCACCTTACTCTCTCGGTTTTCGGTTATCGGGTGACTTTGATAATGGGTATGTAAACATATGGAAGTCCACAACCAAATACTGTTTGACATCATAGCAATTGGAGCTGGATTGGAGAATGTTTATAGAGAACGTGGATTAGTTTTGATGAACTAAAGAAGAAAATGTATATAAAAGTCACTTATGATAGTGTTTTAAGTTGAGACATCTATACCAAACACCGTTATAATTTTATGAAAATTTATATAAAATAATATTTCTGCATAAATATCGATTCATTCTCATATTTTGACATTTAATTCAACATGAATCAGTCGTTTTTGGAATTAAAATGAGAATATATCGAACAAAATCGAATGAATCATGCAAAGTATATAGGGCGTATCCAACGGCGTTTATATGGAAATTTATATTTAGGAATGTTAGTTCAACGTCTACTTAAGAATGGAACCTAAACTATCTTCATAGACGTCACAGGATAGGGAGATTGTGTTAGTAGGGTAGGGTGTATATGAGGATCAGCTTAATTCGACATTTTGGAGCTTTATTGGTAATAAAAATAATAACAATTGTATTTTGAATTTACCTGATCACAAGGATGGTCGTCCCTTCAAGACTAAGGTTGCCAAACAAAGACACGTAACACGATTGATCCTACTTCTTCTGTCCAAGGGGCAAATGATAATATTGAAGGATCATTCACAACTCATAAAGCCTCAAATGTTATTGATTTCAAGAAAATAGTTCTGACATGAAGTGCTATAATTACACTATTTACCTTGCATTCGTTTTGCTTAATTGATTAACAGAAATTAAGTTATTTCGTTGAGAATATTATCAAAGTTACGCGCATAATCAAAGATACCCCTTTTAACGGTACATAAATCGATCTCTTCCCTTGTCAATATCGCGATTGAGGTTAGTTTCTCTTCATATTTCGATATCTATTTAAAAGTGCATCTTTATCTATGACTCAAAGACTTGCAAGACAGTGGACAACTAGAATGCCAGAAAGCGAAAAATGCCACAAGTCGGAATTTCAAAAGGCTGAAATCACCAGAAGACAGAAGGTACTAAAAGGTGGAAACCTTGAAGGCAGAAAATACCGTAAAGTAGGGAGTACAAAAAAACAGAAAACGTCGAAAGGCAGAGCAGACCGAAAGCCAGACAATCAATCGGGAGTATGCTTCACTTTATGGAGATTTGATATGAGATTTCCATACAGTCAAAACTCCATGAGTCGATATCGACTCATGGAAATATCGAGACGTGGAAACAAATGCCTTGAAAAGCTGTTTAAGGGGACCATCATAGTAACCACGGAAATTTGTTTTAGGTATGGTTCCATGAGTCGATATTGAGTCATGGAACATCGACTCATGGAAGTTTCACTGTAGTATAAAATATGAAATACTATCTAGTTTAATATAATCATCTGCAATCAAACCCAACCTCACGTACGCCCCTACTAGAATTTTACATAATCCCTCTGAAAAGTACCGTATAAGGACCTGGAACGCCATTTTGACAGACCATTTTGGACACTCTTACACTTTTCCTGAAGTTTATAAACCCCCTATTTACACATGGGGTCATAACGGAACATGAAAGCGCCTAGGGAGTCATAATGGAATTGAAGGGAAAGTAAACTTGAACACAATTTACGTTCAAAGTTTATATAGAGACTGTTATAACTTGATTTTCCAATAAATACTTTATATCTTTCCACAACATTTTTAAACAAAGGTTGGTTATGTTTACAAGCGTAGTGAAGAATTTATTTATGTTTGAAGTAAATTCTACTTCTTGGCATTAACGTCCTCACTGGGACAGAGACTGCTTCCCAGCTTAGTGTTCTTATGCGCACTTCCACAGCTGAGAGCTTTCTTTGCCAAAGTTGCCATTTTTCGCATTCGTATATCGTGTGTCAGGCACGATGATACTCTATGCCCAGGGAAGTCAAGGAAATTTCCATTACGAAAAGATCCTGGACCGACCGGGAATCGGTCACCTTCAACATGACTTGCTTTGTAGCCGCGGACTCTAATCACGCGGCTAAGGAAGGCCCCAGGAATTCTACTTAAATCCATCAGTTTAAAAAATTATTTTATATTTAAAGGCACAAAATACTACAGCAATTATTCTTGTAATTCCTCCAAGAGTTCCACTCGAGATTTTCAAGGAATTTCCACTGTGGAATTTTGGTTTGGTTAGTTTTTCAATAATTATTTTATTAGTCTCTGTGAAGACTCATCCATGACTTTCTCAAAGTCCAGAACAAATCCAGAGATCTTTGAAAGACTTCTCTCTTGTAGGAATGCAAGTATTTCATCAGTGATATATGATGGACTTCGTTCAAAGATATCCCCAGGATTGTTTTTAGAAGTTTGTGACGGAATCGTTCAATGTACTCCTGAAGAAATTAATATTTGAAGGAAACTCTAAACAAATGTCTGATGAAATTTCAGAAGAAAATCATTAAATTTCGCTAAAACTTTTATAAAGACTTTGAGCATGGTCTGGCCAGATTACTTTGGGAATCCTTATTGAAACGTGATTCCTGTTCATTATCTGTTAGGTCTCATTTTTCAGACATAAGGTTTCTAAAGTACACCGAAAAAATATTTAAATTTCAATGTAGTGTAAACTGAAGTCTACAGTAAAATTAAATCAAATTCGTGCGTTGTTACAGCATCATGTCAACTCCAATGAATACACATTTAATTTTAAACTAAAAATGCTTGAATATTACATGATCGTGTAAATTTAAAGTGAATTCGATTAAAAAATAATGGTTTGGTCGTTGAAATTTTGGTTTATTTTGATGCTCCAAATTTGTGCATGAAAATAAACTTAAATTTACAACATATTTTTAGTTGTGTACTACACTTAACTGCTATCCGTACTGAAGTGGGTGTACACAAAAAGAAAAATCCATGTAATTTTCAGTATAAAACCGAGATGAGCCAGCCTCGGGCTAAAATTTTCGTTAATAAAGATAATAATAATGATAATCAGCATAAAATCATGCAAATAGAGGGAATGCAGGATGCAGATTAGTCTCAAATTTACATGACATGACATGACATGACGTGGGTGTGTTCGTGTGGCTCACAACGCTGCTAGACATCCCGCTGTTTGAGTGTTAAAAAGCATCAGCATTTGCTGCCTGGCATGGCCCGCGTTTTCGACCTGTGCTGTTTGGGCCGACCCGCGTGAGAGATGATTGTTAGGCGAGCTTTGTTTGTACACAGCTAAAAATATGTTGTAAATTTAAGTTTATTTTCATGCACATATTTGGAGCACCAAAATAAACCTAAATTTCAACGATAAATCCATTATTTTTCAATCGAATTTTCTTTAAATTTACACGATCATGTAATATTCAACCATTTTTAGTTGAAAATTGAATGTATATTCATTTAAATTTACATAATGCTGTAACAACACACGAATTTGATTTATTTTTACAGTGCACTTCAGTTTACATCACATTGAAAATTAAATATTTTTTTCTGTGTAGTTCACAGCCGTACACCCACGGGTGGCGGAAACTTACAATATGTGATTGTAATTTTATACGATGTGATGTGTAAACTGGCGACAAATATGGAATTCACTTAATGTACATGATTTGTTGTGGCCAACAACAAGCCACCGGGGTGCATCATACCGCACCACACCGGTGGACGAACATGCCTCATGTTGAGGCCACAAACACACCACAAATCTGCCATACTAGCAACACTTTACACAACACTGAAACTACTTACCTGTAGAGCATACCATAACAATCGAGCATACCTGAAACAAAACAGAAAACATCAGTAAACCATTATAACTTCATCATAAGCAATCAAATTACCTTTCGATCTTTCCAGACCGAACACAATCCAACGATTGTTTATTTACATTTTCATTCTCTCTATTGTCCGACAGTTCCAGAATATTCAGTCCGTCAATTGTATAACAGTTTAGACACAACACATTATTGTATACAACAATGCACATCGAGAATATTCTATGCAAGTACAATAGGGTAGAGGACTATAAATACACCATGTGATATACCAAATCAGTCTGAAATAAACCGTGAATTCGAACACATCTCTTTCGTATAATTATTTCCTACCGGATCGTATCCGCGGGAACATGATTTGACGCTGAAATTTACATGGATTTTCTTTTTGTGTATCGGCGTATTTATTGACATTTCGATTACTAAATAAAAAATTGTAAAACGACTTCAACAATAGATGAACACATGGCCCATTTCTTTCAATCCCAAATATTCATGTTTTTTTTCAAAATTATTGATTAAAATAAATAAATAAAAACTATTAATGTTGCTTGATCAGAGGAATAAAGAGGGGATAAAAGGTCAAAAATCTTCTTTCAAAGATGATTAAATTTTCCATAATGCAAATCACTTTCAACCTTTTGTCCTTTTGACCTTTTGCGTTTTCGACCATTTGCCTTCCAACCTTTTGTTTTTCGACTTTTCGTCCTTTCAACCTTTTGTCTTTTGATCGTTTGTTCCTAAACCAAGTCTCTTGAGTTACAAATTAAAATTGAAAAAAGGTTGTTTGACATACTTAGTTGTAAAAGTAATGCAAATTTCAACAATGAATGAAGCAGAGAAGAGACAACTCTGACCCATGCCTGTGAATTTTAGGTATAGGGCAATCTAGAATATAATCTACAAGATATTGACACTAGATTTTTGCACCATTTTCATCTAAATCCGTTACAACAGTTCACCTCATCAAAATTTATTAATTTACGGTGCATGTAAAATGATATTACAAACAACAAAGCTTCAAACTTCAAAAAAGTTGCACTAGACCATAGATGGATTATTTTGATTTTATCAGCAAATGAAAGAGGAAGGTCTTGCCTTTCATCGGTCCAAATTTGAGACATGCTGATTTTTTTGTTATAAATTTACATGAAAAAGACACCGTGCTTGAAACTAAAGATTGGACTCGGAAGAAATGCGACACTTTGTTTTGGGTGTAACTTTTAATCGCGTGGGTAAAAATTAATGATATTTTGGATAATAATAGTTTAGAGTGTTATGTTTATGTGTGCAAAATTTTATCGCGATCTGTCAAGTGGTTTTCAAGATGCAATCGAAGCAAGAAGAGCTACGCCAGCAAATCTTGGGCGCGGTGATCGATAATCCTGGTCAGTCGCACAGATGGATCGATAAAAGGTTTAGAACCCACCATTATACCGTGTCCCGCGTTGCGAAGATGTCCCAGGAGACGAAAACCATCGAACGAACCTTTCCACCCGAGACGTTATTATTATTATTATTGTCTTTATTAAAGAGACTTTCAGCCCTTGGCTGGTTCGTCTCTTATACCACCCGAGACGTGGCCAAAAAGGTCAATTCGTCGAAGTGGTTCGTCCAGCAAACCCTGAGCTGGCTGGGCTACGTGTTTTTAAGGTCAAGAAGACGCCAAACTGGACAGACAGGCAAAATATTGTGGCCAAATTGCGTGCGCGGAAGCTGTACCTTGAGTGACTGATCAAGCCAAGCTGTCTCGTCATGGACGACGAGGCGTACATCAAGGCGGACACGAAACAAATCCCCGGCCTTGCGTTTTTTGTCGGTGCGTCCCGCATGGACGTTCCGAAGGAGAAAGATGGACAAATTCGCGAAGAACTACCTGTTGTGGCAGGCGATCTGCGAGTGCGGACGGTACAGCAAATCGTGTGTTACAACCGGCACCACAAACGGGCAGATTTATCGAGAGGAATGCTTGTAAAAGCGCTTGCTGTCCTTCCTCTGCTCTCACCGTGGTTCCACACTGTTCTGGCCGGATCTCGCTTCGTGCCTTTACGCCGAACTTCGTCCAATCGAAAAGTTTTGGGCGATAATGACGAGGAAGTTGAAGAAAAGCGGATAAACATTCAAAACCGATGAAGCCTTGAAAAAAATAAAACTGTGAGAAATTGTGTAAGAATGATGGGCTTATTATTTGTTCTGTTTGAACAGTGTGGCCAGCTCATAAAAATCTCTCTTGCTTTCCCAAACGCAATAGATTACAAAACATGGTTACATCGACTATGTTGAAGATTCAATTTAAATAATTGGAAAAATTTTGAAATACTGAGCTATATCGATAGTACTTGAGCAGTGTTGCCAGCAAGCAAATAAATATAAGTCCTACAAAAGAAGTTTATTATATGACCCTTCAAATGCGGTTGTAGAACGAGGTCGGAGTGAACAATGGTATTAAGAATACCACACGGTGTGTTTCGTAGAACAAGTTTATTGCAAAAAAATAGGTAAGCCTGAAACTTCTCCACAATAAAGTCTAGGTTTCTCGCGTTCATTTGCTGCTAAACCAAAATAATCGGTCGGGGGTTCCAGAGTAATTTTGTTTGTTTGATTTCGAGAGACTTGCACTTATGTTTGAATTTGCCTTTCTATGTGTTCATCAGGGCGGTTCAAAATTAAAAAAATGTTTGAGAATTCTTTACTATCATTACTATAAAAATAGTGTTCTGTGAAATTCGCAGCTTCCTAGGTGGTGATTTAAGGTGGCCCAAAGACAATGTAGGTTTATATGGAAATTACTATGAAGAAATTTTGAGGTATGTTCCAAACACGCTTGTACTGTAATGTAAGTACAAACTTATTATACCATTGTAAAAGCTCGTTCTTCAAACCATAATAAAGAAATTTGCTGAAGAGAGAAATTCAATTCGACAGATAGCAGAAGAGATATTCATGAGTTTGTTTGCTATTATTTAGCTTAACTCCTCTACCGGCAGCTTCATTTTTTCAGCACAAAAATATATTTGAATCGCGATAACTTTTTTGTTTCTCTATATTTTTCCACCATTTTTTCACAACTTCTCAAAAAACTCTTCTACTTTTGGAATCTATGTCGGTATTGACCATTGGTCAACTGGTTTTAAAAATATTTCGGTGTTCCTTGGGGGACCGACACTTCCCATATAAAATTTTAATATGATGTTTTAAGAAGTTTTCAAGATCTTGGCTAGAGTGGTACCAAAACATAAAAGCTCATTGCTCAAAAACAGTTGCACCGATTTGTTTAATTTCATCACAATCAATAGACTTTCATCAAAGTTTAGTTTTGAAAAGCGAATAACCGAATATGAGAAAAAATCTGTAGCCAGAGATAATTACGAGAGTTATGGCTATGCGTCGGTCCCTAAGGCATTTTGGAATATCTCTGAATATAGTTGACCAATGCTCAAAACCGATACAGATTCTGAAAATAAGAGAGTTTTTTGAGAAGTTGTGGAATTTTTTTTTCAAAAATATTGAGAAACAAAAAAGTTATCGCGATTTGAATATTTAAAAAAAAATGAAGCGGCCGGTAGAGGGGTTAATATGGGGTTATAGTACTGCAAACAAGTACAAAAATCCCAAACCCATTTTATCCTCATGATGTTAGATTTTGATCTTTTCATAAGCACTGTGCCATTAAGAAAATAACATAAAAAATATAAGATTTGAAACTTTTCAAATACCATCCAAATTAGCGTATTTTTCAGCACCATGGGGCAAGTATATTACATGCCTTATAACAAGGTTTACCACATGCGAAGCCCTCTGCTAGTTAATTCGAATAACTGAAATTGTGTATCTAGGGGTTATGCACAAATTATGTCACGCTCCAAGGGGGGGGGGATGGTGTTAAGTCATGTGTGACAAGCCTTACAAAATTATCAGAGGACTCATACAGAAAGTGTGACAAAGGGGTGGAGGGGGTCGAAAAAATTGAAATTTAGCGTGACATAATTTGTGTACCATCCCCTACGAGTAAAAAGAGAAATCTCGCATAATTTATGATCTCGTTCTAAAAGCCATAGCTTGATATTACTGCGCAAACGAATGGATTTACACTTTATTTCACAATGCTACGATGAAGAGAAGATCCTCCTCTGTCTCCCAGCGGTGACAGTTTTTATTTTGGTCCGTTTATCTGCTTAATAACAACGAGCTACACACTCGGTTATCAATGGTTTTAAGGGTGAATATACATAAAAGTCAAACCTCGAATTTTCAAAAGCACAAGTCTAGAGAAGCAGAAAACCGGTAACTCACTGGTCACTCGCTGGTGGTGACTAATCAATAAAATGTTCAACGCAAAAGGTTGTCAGGTTCTCAAGATACAAATATACAAACAAGCTCTTGAAAATTCGAGGTTTGATATCGATGCATCTTCATCTACTAAAAATATTTCCTAATAACTTCATACATTATTATGACCAATTTAAGTACGATTCTCAAGGTTTTTCGTGGACAATAACTAAAATGACGTTTGAGACAGTTTTGCAATTATGCGTATATCATATGTCATATATGCTTATTACAGCTCTTTTGAGCAAGAACAACTTTACCTTCCAAGCCAAGGTGTTCAAATGGTTTGATCTTGCAGTTTGTCCCGTATCTATGTTCAACGCAATGTGTGTCGGTACAAAAACACATATCCATGAATACTTCACACAAAATAAAAAAAATGTTCTAGACCCCCCGACCGATTATTTTGATTTTGGTCGCAAATGAAAAAGCAAAGTCTAATTGTTTTTAGTTCGAAATTTCAGACTTACCTATTTTTTTATAATAAAGTTACTCCACAAAGACACCGTGTACCAGGTTCAGCAACTTACTTCGCTGAGACCTTTTACAACAAACTGAAACTTCCTCTTGATTAATATTCCTTTCATTGATTATGAAAATACTTTCGATCAAACGTCATTCAACTCGAAGTTCCAAAGCTTATAATCATGGATGGATGGAAACCACCAAAACCGTTGGTTCCCAGAATTGTGCAAACGCTCTTCTGTGTGCATTTCGATCAAATCAAACCGAGAAAAGCCACTTTGCGGGACGCAAATTGCAGAACTTTCTTTCGGTGCATCCACGATGGTGCAACGAGGAAAACCTCGAGATCGAGAAACCCTTGGGGGGAGAGAGAAAGTTTTTCCGTCCATCCGTCGTCGCACGTTTGAACACCGGATTCATCTTTGATGGGTGAGAAGTACCAGAGTCAACTTTAATTAGATTTTCCTCAGGTCACGAAAACTGCTGAAGACGAGTCTCGGTAGGGAAATTGTGACGGTTTGGACGAGATGAGATTTGAATGTGACGTGAATGAACTTTCGATCTCGCGTAGGGATGACGAAGTGAGGTCTTCGTTCTGGTTGGTTTTGACAGGCTGGGAAAGGGTTGTGTAATGCTGAAAGAATCGGTTTTGGAGAATCGTGCACAGAGATAGATAGCTTCATGGTTAGAAAAAGTCCCTGAATGATGGATGAATCTTCTTTAACTCAATTGAAATTATATCTTATGCAAAATCAGTATGAATCTCACGACAAAACCAAGTTTTCTTCTATTCAAATTCACAAACCTTACGTCAATTTTCTTTAATTTGATTTTAATTAACTACGGCAGTCCTCGAATCTCTTTTTTCTCTTCGGTCAATTTTGACAACTAACCACCGCAAATTACCAACTCTTCAATCACATGTAAACCCTTACCTAACTAGTATAGTTGATCGTTATTTGCTAAATTTCGTGTGAAAGTTCCTAGGCTTCGAACTTTACATAGAAAAAAACCTTCCAAGTTGAATGGCACAATTAACCGATCGTTTCCAACTCCCTTAGGTTCAAAACCCAAAGCGAATCCATTTCAGGCCACATTTAAAACCAATCATTTGTGTAGTGTTTTACTATTATTTGATCGTTCCCCTAACTGATCAAACTGCTCCTCGTTTATGGACGAAAATAAAACCCCGTTATGTAGTTGCCCGTGCCCGTCGTCGTCCCGTATGATATAATAACAGTTTTAAGACCTAATATTCCGTGCCACACGCATCGCAATAGTTGCCTACGAATCGGTCCAATCATTTCGGGCTCTCTTCTTCCATTCGGGTGGTCAATAACTACCCACAGCTCGCTCTTATATGATGCGCCTTTTTGATCCAATGGGCAAACAATCGTTACTCGTACTCCGAAGATTCGACCCCCTCAGGCTGATTCTAGTGTTTTTCGCCGCACCGCTAAAGGGCGGAAGATGCTCTTTACTGTGCGCCCATTAGAGCGATCGTAATATGTTTTTACCCCAAAATTAATTAGCCTTTGGGCGGGCGCCCTGAGAGTCGAGTCAGTATTTGGCGTTGATGATCGTTGCTGGTCTTTTGTTTGACCAAAACTCATACAAGTTCAAGTCAAAATCACCCAATACTATAGCAAAACGAAGTAAGCATTCAAAATGTAATGGTTTGACCAACAATTCATCGGGTACACCCCGACTTATGCCGTGCAATAAAAGTATTACCTTCGATTCAAGTCGTAAATAAGCGGGGCTGCCCTGTTTAATAAACTCATAAATATTCCACATGCAAAAGTGGTTAAGTCCATCCACCTTCGTCGTGGCGCCTTACTCTCCAAAGACGACGATTCACCGTGCTGCCATAGTTAATTTGTACGCTTTTGACGTTTATTTCTGAAACGATCGCGTTTCTTTTCCGTGCTGCTAGGCAAACTAGTAGTTGCAGCTTCGTATTCCTACGCTAATTGAAGGAACGGAAAAGTTCAATAGCTGAACTAGATAATTTGGTGGAGATCGTCCCCGATCGTAGTGATCGTCGCTCACGGCGGTAAACCATGCATCGAAGACCGCTCACTGAATTTATTATGAGCTGATTTTCAATTAATTGATGTGTTTTGCATGGGAACGTGATTGCCTGTAATGCAATGCGTTATGCCTACGACTGTTGCGTATTATATTTCTGTGTCGAAAGTGAGAGAGAACGACCTTTTTCCTATTCCTATTTTAATTTTTATTCCTATTCCTATTCCCATTCCCATTTGAGTGATTCCAAGCAACAGCACCAAAATTTGGTAAATTTTTTAATTCATTTTTTCTATTGAGCTGAAACTTTGCACAGTTTTCCAGTTCCATCTAAATCGTCATTTTCCGATATCAAATCTTCAAGTTGAGTCACGACTAACTGTTCAAAAGGGTGTATGTGAAAATGGTTCAAAAATATTCAAAAAGCTGCACAGCAAAAACGGTTCGTTCGATTGTTAGACAACTAAAGAAACAAAGTTAGACAACTAAATAAAGATTCCAAAAAAATACACACAGTAAAAAAAAATTTTTTTGCATTAAAAAACATAATTTTTGACACAAAAACTCAAATATCTCAAAACCCTATCGGAATACCAACGTAATTTTTTGAGGGAAAACGGTCCATTATATTAGCTATCTACCATAAAAATTTGGTGATGGTAAGCCAATAAACAAAAAAGTTATGACATTTCAAACATGTCACAATTTTCACATTTAGTAGAAAAAAAATTTTTTTTTTCGGTGTAAATTATTACGGGAACCGCAGTTTGTTGCTGGTTTTATTGTTAAGGGCCTTGCGTGAATTAAACAAGTCGTTTTCATGTATTCATTAGTATTATGTATATTATATGTATAAATATTATGTATATGTATAAATATTATATGTATATGTATATATGTATAAATTAAAATGAATAAACAGATTACACGAAAATAAATTTTTTTTTTACCAGGATATTTTTTTTAGAGTATGATCGATAAGTTTCTAAATGTTATATATAAACTTTAAAAGTTTTGGATTTGGGTATGCGTTATGAGATCATGAAAACATTTTATTAATACTTATTTATTTATTTATTGTTATTCAATTTTTTTACAATATCGAACACTTTTGCATCATTATCAGTACAGTTCGAGTATAGTTTTGCTTTAATTTTATTTTCTGGCAATGGAATGAAACAGTGAAATTTTTGGGTTCCTTGGATCGTTTTCGCGTTATTATATTGCTCGCTGAGCTCTGATGCCGTTAATTCGTACTCTTCAGTAGTAGTAAAACAAAATGATAATTTTGTTAAATCTTCTTCTTTTCTGCGATTCGCCCAATCAAATAGTTCTTTTGCAGTTTTAATTGGATGCTCACGTTCTTTGGCTAAACTTGCTCTTGTGGCCATGCGCTTTATGGTTCCTCCAATAGCATCACAAGGACCTTTGCCATGTGACGTAGCAAAGAAATGCCATTCTGCATCAATTCCGTACTTTGATTTAAATTGACATAGGCTCGAAAAATTCTTACGGTTTTTGTACTGCGATGCTGCTCCATCAGACATGAAATATATCTTTCTGATTTCTTTATCCTTATCAACGCGTAAGAAGTTAATCATTTTGGCAATGAACAAATTTACAGATACTGAGTCGTGTAAAACTAAAATGTTCAATTTGCGTACTTCCATTGAAATAAATAACGAATGGATGAATTGTAGATTGTTGTACGTTCCAGTGATGGGACTGCACTTCATCTTGCAATACAAAGCTATAGTTTTCAGAAAAATCACAAATGACTAAAAATTCACCATCTTGTAATGTATTTTTCGTATTTTTTTAAAAAGCGGGATTGCTCTGTTTTAATAAAGTCGTGAGGAATTAAACTTTCTAATTTCAAGCAAAAAAATGACACAAACTCATCTACAGGTTTTACAATAGTTTCTAGGTCACACCTATCCGTGGTCACCCATTGCTCAAATGATAACTGATCAATATAATTTTCTTCAAACTCAGCGAATAAAGTATTTTCCAATGATGAAGAATCTGGACAATCCGAACAAGATCGTAGATAGCAATTTGATGTTGTATTTTCACACAAAAGACTACCAGTTAACATTTTAATATCCTTTGATAAATTGATTCTTTTCAAACTATGTAAGATTAGGTTAATATTTTCGTGTGTTGTGCACACACAAACATTATGTGTTCCTGAATTGGATAGAAGCTTGCATTGCCTTGGACGAAGGCTTGCAAATGAGGAAAAACCTACCTTAATATTTTCGTTAATTTCCTTGAAGCGTGTATACGCTTCTTTCAAAGTAGTCATCATTAATCGTTTTTGGATTGCTTGACGCTTTCCATCTTTTTTTACAGATACATAATCTTTTTGGCCAGGCATAGCTCTACTTACATCATCGTCTTCAAAATATTGAATTATTTTTTCTTTTGTCTCATATGTTAATGAAGTACTCGACCTAGCATTTTTGGTTGCAAGACAGTTATTTTTGAATTGTTTTGCCTCTTTTGCTGTATTTTTATTGGTTTTGAACTCATCAATGGCGTCTTGAATAGACCACGAGCTTGGCAGCATCGACAAAATCAATAATTTTTCTTTCCTTGTCGTGGCTACATTCGAGAACCTTTCCTTCATATTCATAATTACCTCATCGTAGTCTGTATTTTCCACATCCTCAGGTCCTAATTTGAAGAGGTTTCTTCGTACAGCTTTGTTGATTTCACGGTATTTTTTCTCGGGATAATTGACGTAACCCATCTTCGTCCATTTAATCGGAGTCACTTTTATTCCAGCTATCCCTTCGTTGAAGCGTTCGATGTTGACCTTCTGGATGCACTCATCTTCTGATTGATTTGTTGAAACAGATGTCGCTGATGGTACCGTGGCAAGACTATCTGCACTTGGTACTTCTGGTAACTCCTCAGTTGTTGTCGGTGCATCTAGTAATTCCTCAATTGTTGTTGTTTTCGAACTTCCTGCAACCTGATCCACCGATGATGTACAGATTGCCCGTTTGTCAACGTTTAAACGGCAGGACGTACAAATGCGTAAATTTGTATTCAATGTAGACATTGGAGCATAACCAGCCGCTTTCAGTTTATCTATGGTGCTTTCGGTGAGATTTCGTAGCTCTTTCGAACACTTTTTTTCTGCAAACGGCCTGCAACAGTTGAGAAAGCGACTACTCATGTTGCTCGTTAGATTTTAATAAACAAAATCACTTTTAAGTTTTTACTGACTAGTTTGGTGTCGTTTGCTTGACTGAAGAAAAATTTTACAATTAAATCTTTTATAACCATAGTGGTAGTATATTTTTAGCTTTTTCGTGAGTATGTTCATGGTATGTACCTATCATGTTTTTGATGTTGTTGAAGTTACTCGCTTTCTCCCAAATATGATTAACAAAGTCTATTCTCTACCAAGGCGGGTCTATACCCAGGTGTAATCAGATTTTAACTTTGTGGAGAAAACCAGCGCCGAGAAAATCGACCTGCTTTACGTATACTAGATCACCTGGGTATAGACCCGCCTTGTTCTCTACGAGGTAAACTTTTTGCAGGTAAACTAGTCGTATACCTGTATAGAAAACTTTTTTGTAGCTTTTGTCTTCAATATTAGATTTCTTATAGGTTTCTTTTATCAAAAGGTTTCAACACTATTGAGAGAATTTTTCTTCAGTTACGTACAATAAAAAATATGACACTATCAAGACTTTAGATCACAACACTGGATCGCGTCAAACTTTCTAATAGATGCTATAATAGTTATGAATAATTAAATAAAATATCATGAAAACAACTTGTTAACCTCATGTGGTACCCTTAACAAAAAATTCAGCAACAAACTGCGGTCCTAAAAAAAAAAAAATTAACAATGAAAAAAAAATTTTTTTTCACTAAGTGTCAAATTTGTGAAATATTTGAAATGTCATAACTTTTTTGTTTATTGGCTTACCATCACCAAATTTTTATGGTAGATAGCTAATATAATGGACCGTTTTCCCTCAAAAATTTACGTTGGTATTCCGATAGGGTTTTGAGATATTTGAGTTTTTGTGACAAAAATGATGTTTTTTAACGCAAAAAAATTTTTTTTTACTGTGTGTATTTTTTTGGAATCTTTATTTAGTTGTCTAACTTTGTTTCTTAAGTTGTCTAACAATCGAACGAACCGTTTTTGCTGTGCAGCTTTTTGAATATTTTTGAACCATTTTCACATACACCCTTTTGAAAAGTTAGTCGTGACTCAACTTGAAGATTTGATATCGGAAAATGACGATTTAGATGGAACTGAAAAACTGTGCAAAGTTTCAGATATTTTTGAAATGGTCGATCAGAATCGACTTGCATGCCTCCGTGGAATCCCTCATTTGTATTCCTATTCAAATCTGTCGAAAGCGTAGCATAAAAAATCTACATCACTCTCATATTTGCTGAATCAAACTTTTACTTGTCGTGAAGATTGATTTCGCATCGTCATGAGAGCCATTCACTCATTATCGTTTGAAGGAGGCGAAGGGGCAGTTGTGGCGCAAACCGTCACCTAACTGGCCAGCAGTACAACTGTTGAAAATAGTCGCTTCCTCACAAGCAGCTCGATTAGATTTGTACTAGAACTAGGTGGACAGAGAGCGAGCGAGCGAGCAAGGGGGGACCTAATTCACGACATTCTGAGTCTGTGAACCAATCGAAGGGATGGCAGTCAGAAGCATGCGCACGACTGACGGCCGATGATGACCGAGTGACGGATGGCGACTGATGTCACTCTTCTGCGGTAAACACCGAACCATCATCCCTTCGGGGCGGATGATTGGCTCATCTCCTGCCTGTTTTCGCCAGTCGGTCGTGTCAACATTTTTTTTTTTTTTTGCGATAGAGCTTCTAAGGCGCATGTCGGTCACCAGCCGCAATAGAATCGCTCTCTTTATTTGCCGCCTGTGGCCAATCAATGCAATATGCTGGACGTGGTCAATGCACATCGACGTCGTTCGTTTGTCGGCGTTGGGACTTGTCACTATGGGCCAGAAATCAAAGTTTTGCGATAAAAGTCCGAAAAGACGAATTCCATCCAGAATGAGTCGAAAAATATAAAAATCGTGCTCGATAATCTTCGATTTGGATTAAATTTTGCACATGTTTTTGGTATGGTAGAATAAGTGTTTTTCGTAAAAAAAAAATTGATCTTTATGACTCAAGAATTTTTTTTTTTTTTTTTTTATAAAAATCGTTTATTTGTCATTGGTATAATTACATTCATATTAAAAACTATAATCTACAGGTTTTCTAGGTGAAATTTGATTGCACTAGCATCTACAGTATTATTAACATTATTAATAAACTTGACATAGTTTATGAACAATTTCATCGTTTTTGTCTTTTTTTCTCTTGAAGTATTAATGTTTGAGAATAACAATTCAGAGAAACTATAAGCTCTACCTACTACGGCCTCAATCATCTGTGTTAGTATTCTCCACGAATCTCTTACTCTCTGACATTTGGAAAAAAGATGTTCTAAGTCTTCATCTGCAGAACTACAATGTAGGCATGTAGCTGTATCTGCCAGTTGCATTGATACCAGAAGAGTACGATGCATGACTTTTTGGTTAATTAGAATGTAATACAGGCTCCTCTCATCAGAGCTGAGTGTTTTAGATGCTATACTACACCAAACATGTTTCCAACAAACTTCTGGATGTTTCTGCATGATTTTCGGAATAGTTACTTTTTTCAAAAATGCGTACATAACCTTTTTTGGTGAGGGATGACTTTCTAATTGCTCTGGCAAATAAGCTGCTTCCTGCACTATTGACTGTAGACAAGGACAGTTAGAAGGAATAATTCTTACGTTAGGAGGGTTACCTACGTTTTCTAGGTATGTAGAATAGAAAGGCATCGACTCTATCTCTTTCAAGTGTCTACTTATTAGCAATGCTTTGCATTTAAATCCTGGAAGCTGTAACTTCAAACCTCCTTCCTCAATATCCAGAGCTAATTGATTGATGGGAATTCGATTCCTGCAGCCTGACCATAAGAATGTATTCATTAATGTGGTCAGTTTTGCTATATGCAATTTGTTAATGTTCACAATGGATGCGACATACCAAATTTTGGAACTAACATAGCTGTTTAGTAACACAATTTTCTGATGCAACGATAGTAGACGCATTTTGTGCATCCAAAGTTGCTGAGCGAACTTGGAGATCAGTGGATCCCAGTTGAAATTGGTCATCAGACGTACCGAATTCGTGAACACAATACCCAGGATCTTGACTCTGTCCGTTGTCGATAACCACGATATTATCAACCGATTGTTATCGCTTATTAAACCGATATCCAGCGAAATCGTTTTGGAGATGTTAAGGCAAGCTCCAGATGAATTACCAAATTGCTCGAACAGCAGTCTGGCTCTCTCGATTTTGTTTATATCAGTGGTTATTATGGTTACATCATCTGCGTATACAACCAACAGATCCTCTGGGTCGTTGAGACAATGTTCTAGCTTTGTTATCAGTGGTTGTAGGTAAATGGCAAATAAATGCATAGCAATCGGGTCGCCCTGACGAACTGACCTCTGCACAGGGAACTCACGAGAGAGATGACCGTTTACTAATATACGGGAGTTTGAAAGAGTACCTATCTTAGAAAGCAATTCTATAAGATTCGCATTAAAACCAAGAGAGCTCATGGTATCGAATAGAAACGTTCGGTTGACGCGATCGAATGCACTCTCTAAGTCGAATGAAACTAGCTTGCCGCAACTTTTATTCTCTCGGAGGTGTGCTATGCGATCTTTCAAGCTCAATGTGGCTTGGTATATGTTTCGTTTGTGATTGGAGCATTTTTGAGAGCTACTGATAACCGAATGTTGCGTCATCACACTTTCTACCCGAGTTTTCAGGATTCGAGATAATAGTTTGAAGTCTACGTTTAAAAGAGAAATAGGCCGATAGGATTTGAGTGTGTTATTGGTGCCTTTCTTTTTAATAAGGACTACCACACCGTTAGTGAAATCAGAGGTGAATTCACCCCTTAGTGCTTCGTTTAGTATGAGGTTAAGATGAACGTGGATAATATCAAAGGCCTTAGCGTAAAACTCCTTCGGCAGTCCATCTGGACCAGCGCTCTTTTTAGAAGCGCTTCCTTTTATGGCAAAGTAAATTTCCTCCGTAGAAATAGGGTCCATGCACTTTGCATTCGCCCTACTATCGTCTGGAATACATTTGACCATGTGAAATTCGGTGTTTAAAGTTTCCTCTCTTTGAGAGTACATCTCTCGGAAGTGTTCGTAGACATGATTTTCTATCTCTGTAGAATCTTCTATGTATTCAGTGTCGGATAGATCAAGTCGATTGATAATTGTTCTTTTACGTCTACTTTCTCCCACCTGGAATGCTGAGATTGGCTCACCAGATACAAAGCTTTCATTTGCATGTACGAACATTTTGCTGAACTCACTTTGCAAACGTAGCATCTTACCTTTGATAAGGTTTATTGTTGGAAGTACCGAGCGGTCGCCAAAATAGCGGTCGTATGCTTCACGAAGCTGCGAATACAAATACTGGTATCGATCGTGAAATTCATCATACTTAAGTTTGGTTTTCCATCGAAAAAAAGATCTTATCTTATGTTTTGCAAAGGTTAACCACCAGTGCATCCACGAATTATAATTGTGCCTTCGACGTGTCCAATAGTCCCATTTTAATTGAAACTCATCCATGTTTTCAACAGTTAAAACATGTGGTCTGATTGACCAGTATCCTCTGCCAGTCGCTCTACCAAGATTTGGTAAGCATAGTCTAACTGTCAACGCATGGTGGTTCGTAAATGAACACACATGTGTATCTACGTTTCTCAGATGTTCCAACAATCCAGTTGACACGTATATACGGTCGATTCTGGAAGCTGAATTATGGGTGATGTATGTGTGCTGAGTGACCCTTCGGCGCAAGCGATCCCATACATCATGAATCTGAGCTTGTTGTACTGTATTTTTGAGAGAGAGGCTGAAGTTACTTTCGCCAGTAGCGTCTTTTGGATGTATTATCGCATTAAAATCCCCGCCAATAATCACTTGCTCTGTAGCACGACGCAGATAATAAGCTAACGTTGTGTTAAAAAAAGATTCTCGAGATGCCCTGTTCTGTGTGCCAGAGGGAGCGTAAATGTTAATAATGGTTACTTTATCATGAATCCTAACGGCGATCAGCCTTGTATCTAAGCTTCGTTCTACGTGAGTGTATTTTATGTGACTTTTTAGCGCGATCGCAGTGCCTCTGCGAGTATGATCCACATTAAAAATAATGTTAAATCCTTGAATTGAAATACTACTGTTTTCCACCTCTTGGAGAAGTAGGATGTCCACATCTTGTGATCTCACAAAATGATGAAGAGCTTCTAATTTGGTTTTGTTAGTAATGTTGTTAATATTAACGGTACCTATGATGTAGCTTGAGGAATCCATTTTAGAAATTCGCGAGTGTCATGTTTTCTACTGTTTAAGTTTCTTTGAGCGACCTCGACCACGCTGCTTACCAATGATAGTGAATGCGCTAGAATCTTCACTGGTACTACCGTCTTCCTGTTTGTGCTTACCTTTCTGGGCCTCATTTTCGTTCGATGTGATACTTAATAGCGCTTGCATAACCCGACCAGGTGACGAAGGACCTGCCTCTGGTTCTGGCTGCTGTGCTGGAACGGATTGATGAGAGGGACCCGATCCTTCTACAGATCCATATTCGGACGCTGTATCAGTACCATGCTCATCAGGTACCGTGCTGGCCTGAGCGATGTTGTCGATGTCTGGAGCTTGATTTGAGCGATTGCTTGGGTCATCCGCGCTCTCGCCCGCAGCGTTGTTGGTGTTGTCCGTTTCTATTTCTACGTCTGTTCTCAATCCAACGGACTCTCCTGAAGCTTCCTGTACAGATGGAGCCTGCGTCGATGTATTGGTAGCCTGTGCTGAGATCAATGCTGTATCGTTTCCCTGATGTGTTGATGCTGCTTCAGCCGGGTTGCCTCTCACAGCTCCAGCATACGAAGCTTTCTTGAGCCGATCGTTCAAACCGGCCTTCTGTGCCAAAAGTTTTTTATTTTGGACACAGGATATTCCTGTGTGGAGGTATTCTCCACAATGGCGACACGTTTGTCTTTGTCTGGGGTAAGTGACCAGCGTAGATTCTCCGTCTATCGTGATATACGATTTTATTGGCTCTCTGAGAACCATCCTCACTAGGCGGATACCTGATGAGAGTCCTGGAAAGTGGTGTTTGTCACTCCATAACAGTTCCTGTACGGACAGAACATCACCGTAAACCTCCATATGTCTCCGGATCTGTTCGTTTGTAGTGTTTTCTGAAAGATCGTGGAGCCTCACATCCACGCATCCGTCCGCCATACGGAGCCGTAGCTTATATTTGACACCCTTGACGTCGTAATCGAGCTTGTTGTCGTATTGGTCCACTACCCGCTGAGCGATAGCTTGTTCTGTGACCTTCACAAAGGCACATTCGTCTGTGTGACTCAACTGTATACACACCAGCTGAGACCGTGTGATGCCGAGCTGAAGCCCGACCATTTTGTGTACCTCTTCCGAGGTTGGTTTTTTTGGTAGTTTCGCGAATTCCACGCGGAACGTGTTTTCGCGGATTTTGCGGTTGTTCATCTTCGAACCGTCGTCCGAGATGCTCACGCTGTGTAACGATTTTCCGGCACCGGATTCCGGGCCAACTTGCACGTGGTTCACCAACGACACTTCACTTAATATCACCGATTGACGAGCTATCAAAACGACGTGTTAACGCTTCGGTAGTCGAAGCCTTACTGAAGAATAACTTTTGAAAATGGCCTATAAAATTTTGCATGCAACTTATTGGAAAAATTCTAACTCCGAAACTGTTGATTTTAGAGAGAATTTTTCTATGAAGAAGTTGTACTGGATCGTTTGGACTATTAGAAAAAAATATACACTAAAAAAATATGTTATGTTTTTTTCATGAAAAATTTAAAAACAAAAACTTAAATTTCGAATTACACAATTTTTATTTCTAATTTTCACAATAGAATCTTGATACAGTCATCTCTCCCTTACTCGATATTGAAGGGACCATCGAGTTAGGGAGGTATCGAGATACAGAACACATCTTTTTCAATTTTTGAAATTTTGATTATTTCGAAAAAGTGCATTCAAACTAGTAAATTAAATATGAAAAATAGTAAATAGTAATTTTTAGTACATTTAGCAACGTGACACTTTTTGCATAGTCTTCAAAAATTCAATTTTTTATCACCCTGAAATGACTTGTCAATCTTCATTTTATTATCACTATAATCATAATCATCAAATTTATGAAATTTAATAACATTTGGGGAATATTTGAAAATTTTCATGGAAATATCGAGTTAGAGAGGTAAACTTGCATAGGAAACTGAAACAGATCGCATCGAGTTAGGGAACATCGAGTTAGAGAGGTATCGACTTACAGAGAGATCAAAGTATGCTAGATTGAAGGGACCGCGTATTTCATCGAGTTAGGGGAAATATTGAGATACAGAATATCGAGTAAGGGAGAGTTAACTGTAGTAAACAAATGTTTGGTACAAAGTTTCATGATGGAGAAATTTTTGATAAAAAAAAGTTTTTCTGAGAACAACTGAATTCCGAGATTTCCATAATTCAGCGTGGCGACCATCAACCCGAGATAATCAGCCTACTCCGTAATTTACTGTAAACAGCTTGAATCATGTTCCTCAATATGCAATTCATTCCTATCTTATTTATGTTTTTGTTCAATCTGTATTTTTGCATTGGTACTTCGGTATTTGTTTGTGTGTTATTTGATTATACTTGTAAGTGTTTCATTAATCAGTAGTCTGTACGATCTTGTAGGTCGAAGACGAAATGAATAAATCAACAAATACACTTTTGGCCGATTTTCAATTTTTTTATTTTTTGTCAAAATAAATACGTTCTGAATCTTGAAATTATTCTGAATCATAATGATTATCATGATCACTTCTCTAGAGGTAGCCATTTCCAAATTATTTAAAGTTTAATGCAAAAATATTTAAAATAAATTATAAAATAGGTCATTTTCATTAGTTATTCGCGATTCGCCATCAAGGAAATGAAGTAAGTGGAAAGAAATAAGGTCTTTACTCTTGAAAACGTATTATTATTGATGAATAATCACGAATAAGTAATGAAAATGGCCTATTTCAATAATTAAATCATATTTTTTTTTTGCATTTTACTTGATATAATTCGCAAATGGTTAGTTCTAGAGAAGTTATCCAGATGATCGTTATGGTTTAGAATCATTTTAAGATACCCATTGTATTATCAAAACGTATTAATTTTGACAAAAAAAAACAAAATTTTGAAAATAGACCAAAAGTTGTTCTTATAAAAACTTTTTTATTAAAAATTTCTCCATCATATAACTTTATCCCACACATCTGTTTACTATCGAAAGGCTATGGTAAAAATTTAAAAAATATTAAAAATTGAGTTTTTGTGTAATTTAAAATTTAAGTCTTATTTTTAAATTTTCCATGAAAAAACATAAAATATGTTTTCAGTGTAGGGTAGGTGTACCAATTATGGATGCAATATGTCAATAGTATGGGTAAAAATCAAATTTTTACCGCGTGTCTTAAACGTAAGCATGACTTGTTGATGTTAATTACTAGTATGAAGCGTTGCGAAACAGTTGAATTAAACAGTTTTAGTACTAAATTGACTTAGAGCTTTTAAAAAATGGTTTCAAAAAGCGTTGTCTTTGTACCAATTATGGCAATAGAGTACCTAGCATTCGACATAAAAGTGTACCAATTACGGACTATCGAATATTTGCACAAAATGAACTCCATCCAGAGCGAATGATAATGCAACGCTAATAAGTAATAAAGTGATTGCTAAAGAATTTTTCCAAGCATTTTGTGTTAAATAGATTAATAGAGTGTTAAATCAATTGATTGCAATGGGTTCATGGCAGCAAACGAATTTTCGAAAAGGAGTCAAAATGTAATGTAAATGCGAAATATGATGCAATACAGCATTAATGACCTCATATTATCTATCTAGCGCCTAATTTTAACGAAAAAAGAGCGAAAATTCGATAATAGAATATCGCTGAAAACCCCTCTCTACCATGAAATTAGCATCTTCCACTTGCGAGAGTTTTCGAACGTGTGATTAAAAAATCTTAGTAAATTAGTACAACACATGTAGATAATGCCTCACCGAACCGTCCCGTCGTGGATGTCACCCGTAAAATAGCTTTAATTCTTTTAAATCACTGATCAAAAAATGTAAACAAACTGCCTCCAGAGTATCGCCATAATTGGGCTAACACGATTTTCAACTTAAAACAGTAGATTTAGTTGCTCATCAGATAAATTTGTTCATTTGTTCTCACTAGGCAATATACATTTATCGGTTGAAGCAGTTTTAACGGAAGAAAATATACATTTCGTAACGGGCAAACTACTAGGAAGGTGACATATGTTTGAGGCAAAATATTCAAATGTTCATTTTTCGAAGCTTATTGCACGAATTTTCTTATCAAGGTTTAGTTACCGTCAAAAACAAATAGGTTTATCATTCCTGTGAATATTAGTTATATTCTAGTGAAACAATAAGAAATATCTCTTTTTGTTCCCACTCATGCCATAATTGGTGCTATAGCTATAATTTATACTTCTACCCTATATTTTTTCTTGTAGCCCAAACGGTTCACTACAACTTCTTCATAGAACATTTTTCTCTATAATCAACAGTTTCGGAGTTAGAATTTTCCAAATAAGTTTCATGCAAAAATGTATAGGCCATTTTCAAAAGTTATTCTCGAGTCAAAATGATCGATTTTATTACGGAAAACACCAAAAACATGTGCAAAATTTACTGCAAATCGAGGATGGTCGAGTTCTGTGACTGACATGGAATTTGACATGGAATTCGTCAAAACCTTTGTTTTTAGATTGAACTAAATGATGTGTAAATTTATTTATTTTTTTTTTCTAATAGATTCTTCTTTTTTATTTTTTTTCTGTCTTGAGATTGAGATTGAGATTTGAGATTTGAGATTGAGATTTACATTCAGATTCAGATTCAGATTCAGATTCAGATTCAGATTCAGATTCAGATTCAGATTCAGATTCAGATTCAGATTCAGATTTAGATTCAGATTCAGATTCAGATTCAGATTCAGATTCAGATTCAGATTCAGATTCAGATTCAGATTCAGATTCAGATTCAGATTCAGATTCAGATTCAGATTCAGATTCAGATTCAGATTCAGATTCAGATTCAGATTCAGATTCAGATTCAGATTCAGATTCAGATTCAGATTCAGATTCAGATTCAGATTCAGATTCAGATTCAGATTCAGATTCAGATTCAGATTCAGATTCAGATTCAGATTCAGATTCAGATTCAGATTCAGATTCAGATTCAGATTCAGATTCAGATTCAGATTCAGATTCAGATTCAGATTCAGATTCAGATTCAGATTCAGATTCAGATTCAGATTCAGATTCAGATTCAGATTCAGATTCAGATTCAGATTCAGATTCAGATTCAGATTCAGATTCAGATTCAGATTCAGATTCAGATTCAGATTCAGATTCAGATTCAGATTCAGATTCAGATTCAGATTCAGATTCAGATTCAGATTCAGATTCAGATTCAGATTCAGATTCAGATTCAGATTCAGATTCAGATTCAGATTCAGATTCAGATTCAGATTCAGATTCAGATTCAGATTCAGATTCAGATTCAGATTCAGATTCAGATTCAGATTCAGATTCAGATTCAGATTCAGATTCAGATTCAGATTCAGATTCAGATTCAGATTCAGATTCAGATTCAGATTCAGATTCAGATTCAGATTCAGATTCAGATTCAGATTCAGATTCAGATTCAGATTCAGATTCAGATTCAGATTCAGATTCAGATTCAGATTCAGATTCAGATTCAGATTCAGATTCAGATTCAGATTCAGATTCAGATTCAGATTCAGATTCAGATTCAGATTCAGATTCAGATTCAGATTCAGATTCAGATTCAGATTCAGATTCAGATTCAGATTCAGATTCAGATTCAGATTCAGATTCAGATTCAGATTCAGATTCAGATTCAGATTCAGATTCAGATTCAGATTCAGATTCAGATTCAGATTCAGATTCAGATTCAGATTCAGATTCAGATTCAGATTCAGATTCAGATTTTGATTTTGATTTTGATTTTGGTTTTGATTTTTATATTGATTTTGATTTTGATTGAAATTGAAATTTTACTTGAAATTGAGATTACGATTTAGATTTAGATTAAAATTGAGATTGAGGTTGAGATTCAATTTCAAATTCAGAGATTCTAAGTAAAAAAAAAAAACTCTGGCCACCATATCCATATGCATCGTTTCGTATTCACCCAACAATGGTTTATGGATCGTCGAATTTCACTTGCTTCCATCAGCAGCCTGTGAGCAAAAATTATGAATAAAGTAACTCTTCCACAAGGATGGGAATATTCTGTCAAAAGCTTCGATAGAATGAGGGTGGTAGCAGTCTTGCATTCTTTCCTTTGAGGGAAATCATATCAACTGTCATATCACTAAAATCAATTTTCTTATTCAAACACGTACACTTTCCTAGATTTGACACGACGGGGGTCTGCTTCTATCCCTTGGTTCGACCTCGAGAAACTGTCATTGTGTGACACAAATCGTACGGAATATTGGATTGGATAGGATTTCGACTCGTTTGTCACGTCCTTGACAGCCCCAAGGATCGAGATCGATCGAAAAATGGCAGTTACCAGAAGGGAAATCCCAAGATCCGACTAAAGTAGTAATAGCTAAATAATGATGTTACAAGATTTTCTTTTCACTTCTGGGTCTGGGGCTAGATTTAGCTAACCAAAATTTACTAGATACACATAATTTAATCTCGGAGACACGCAAAAAATTTTATTTTTATTACGCAGTGTTATTAAACAGCTGTGAAGTATCGATAATAAAAAAAATATAGATCCTAAGCGAGAAATATAAATTTTAGAAATTAAATTAGACAGATATTATTTAATGTTCACAATATAAAAATCAGAGGGTTTGGTAATCTTGCTTATTGCTTGCAATATTCTGAAGTTCGCTCATACTGCATTTTTTAATACTTTAAAATATATGATCTAACCTTTGTATTTCATTTTATAAAAATAAGCGAATTTCCAAAAAAAAAATCGCTCTTGAATTTATGTCTAAATTGTTTTCAAAATACAAATGACTCCAAACACTAAATCTCTATCTATATTTGAATTCGAATAAGTTTGGTTTTTGCTTGTTTTGAAAGGGCTTGAAATTTAGTCGCTCAATTTTGACGTCTGGCCCATAGTGCCTTTGACGTGCGATTCGAGCTTAGATCAAAGACCAGCTACTAAGAATTCGTCATGCCTTTGCGCAAAATCGTTGGACGAGTTTTCAATTGGTTCCAACAATGCCACCCTAAGAGACGGCGGCATCGGAGTGACCGATCGTCACTCGTGTGGTACCGATGACTCATTTTTTTGGTGCACTATTATACAATCGTCGAGAGTTTTACGTATTTGCATGCCGGGAAATTGAAAGTTCACTCGAGTAATGCCATTTTCGGTTTAAATGCGAGTTCAAAAAGTCATCCACTCGTCGTTGCAAAAAGAGGTCACATTCAGAGGCATCGATCCGTATCGAAATGACTTTTACTTGACCCGCAGTATGAATTACGACCCCAAGAATATGATATTGAGTTGAACCTCAGCGTATTAATGGTGGCACCAGGATATCTTGGATGATCCCGAACTGCGAAAGTAGGACACCACCGTTGAGTTGCAGTTCCCCAAATTTCGTGAAGGCTGCATGGATCCTCGTTTAATTTAATTTATGCCCCCGCAAATTTAAATGACACCGATACTATATTTCGATTCAATTTCACGCCACATGTAATCTGCCATCGTAATTTCGGTGTCCGGGCGGCGTTTATTTACGGCCACGCACCGGGAAAGTTCATGACCCGTTCTCACTTTCCATCTCGTTGCGCTCACGCCGGCCGTTGAGGTCCCTTCATTGATATTAATATTTGAACGAAGATTATTTTTCCTTGGAATTTCTTTCGCTTCGCGTTGGACTTCTGTGGGGGGTCCTTCGATCGCTGCCTGCCAGATTCATGCGCCCACGCCTCAGTGCGGTCAGTGCCGTGCTTTCCATTTTCAATTATTATGAGTGGACTTACACTTTCGGACGACGGGACCATAAATTACACCCGAGGAATAATATCATCGGGCTGCCATCGGAACGATTTCGATAAGGGAGTTTTTTTTGCATTGGATGGTGATTATTAGGTGCAAAAATTGGTTGGACCGGAATTTACAACTGCGTGATCACGGAGTTTTTGGCAGATTTTTGTATTCCAAGTATCGACATCGCGTACAATCAACCAACACTTTGAAACCAATTTTAAATATTTTAACCAATTTTGAAACTAATATTTAATTTTTGTTGAGAATTGATTGATATCAAAAGCGTGTTATAAACTTTGTATTTTTCAGCAGATAAATTTTTAGCGCGATACCTTGCAAAATGGTGATACTTCCTATCAATATTGGATCACTTTCACTCATGATACGGCCTCAAATTATTTTTGACTAATTCTAAACTCGCTCGAATTGCTTTCGGTCAATTCTAGCTGAACATTACCAAACTATATAAAAATGAGAGATTCTTTGCTCTCTCACTGTCTTTCGATTATAACAGTGGGAAAGTTTAGGGAAGTTTTTCACTATAGATCAAAAGACAATATCTTTGGCTAGCGTTTCATAAAAAAAACGCAACAGAAGAGGTTTATGTGGTTATTGATTAAAGAGGAAGCTAGCAAAAGAAGCCTCTCAGTGTATGATTTGAAAAACTACGCAAGAATTGTCGCATCACTTTTGTTTCATTATTGATTGACACTGGATTCGTTATCGACTCAATATACACTAATTCTCTTGAAAAAATAAATCCCTTTCATCTCAATTCTCGATCGACTCTACACATTGTTTTCATTCTCGAATTTCTCTCGACTTTCATTCTTTTGTCTCAGCATCGATTGGTTTTCGATTCATGCTTATCTCTATCTATCGGATAAAATGCTAATGCCTAAGAGAACTGGCAGTGATCTTTTATTGGCGTTGTAGTCTGTAGAAAAATAGAGCTGATTCGTTTATATGTTCAACGTTTCGATGTATTTTACACCTTTTTCGAGGATTCAAGAAGCATATTAGGAACATAAATACATATAAATTAGTCAAGGAATTTTACACACTATACACAAATATTTGCTTTTTCGTCAGGTGGTTCCAACTATCGTTCGAACTAGTCCTACAAACCTTACAGAGAATATCAATCATTTATACTAAGTTCAAATATTTCAAATTATTATAATTACTGGCATCAAAACACATTTCACACTTCAAAATCAGATTCTAATTTGGCCTCCTTATCGTAAATATACTTGTCTAACTGTCGTTTCTCTCTTAATTTACTATTGTTTTCAATATTGTATACAAGCTGGCTGTCAAGTTTGGTTGTTTGTTCTTAATATTCTTCGAACAAATGGTGTTCATCTCTTTTTCTCTGTGTTGTGTTCGCTTCTTTTGTTTTTGATTGTATGTAAAACACCAATATACTGTAAAGGTAAGCAGTCAACATCTGATCAATTGGTTACCGTATGATCAGTGTTGACTATATGGCAAAATTCCAATATGGGCAGTGCAAAGGAGTTTAACAACATTAAACGATCAGATGTTGACTTCCCGAGGAGGAACAAATAACTCCCCAATAACTTATGCATACCATATTTTGGTATCATACCAAAATTAGGTATTGTTCAGTTGTCAATACCTCAATTTGGTATTATAATGGTATTAAAAAAAATCTTCAAAACAATTAAAAATACTTCATTGAGGTATTAAACAGCTATTGAAGTCTGCTGGAGATATTAAACTACTATTGAAAAATTTCACTTGTATATGAAAATCCATCAAGTATTATTGCGGTATTACAATACCTGATCTAGTTATCAGTTTGGTGTTCGTAGAATATGCTTGAGGTATTTTACCTCTTATGCAGGGCTCATTCAAACCTCATTCAGATTGTAAGTATTGGAAATTATCTGGTATGGAATACCTTAGTTTGGTATTCAGAAGTTATTTTCTTCTGTTCGGGTTCTTATCTTCACAGTATGCAGGTGCAGTAACGCAGCCCACAGACACGGAGCCAAATGTTTGACGAACTGATCGAACTGTATGTACACAGAGAAATCAGACTATCCAAAGATTAAGTTCTTTCAACTTTAATGGGAGTGAACTGCATTTAGTTTTTACCCACGGTTGGGTTGTTTTGTCGAAAACTACCTACTGAGATGCTAGTTAAGCCAAATTTTGATTATCATACGGAACAGCAGAATTGAGTCAAAAGGAGTCAAATTTGTGGCTCCGTGTAGGGATGCTGCACATACATCGCCGTCAGCATGTTAAATTGTCAAAATGCGTGAATTTACGCAGTGTCGACGCCGTGGTGTCCTAGCAAATGTGCGCTCTTGAATTTTTTCTATTACTTCACAAGCGTTTACCCACAATCTTCATTCCATTTATTTAGCACATCTACCACCAGATCAACAAGGAAATCCATCAGGAATTCTTCCAGGTAATGCTGCAAGAATTTCTTTAGGAATTCTACCAAAATTCCTTCATAGATTTTATTGGTAATTCTTTCATGATTCCACCGGACGTTCTCCAGAAATTTAATCAAGTTTTTATCCAGTGATTTAACTAAGAGTTTCTGTAAGAATTCCTTTCAAATGTTCACCTGGAATTCCTCACAGGATTTCATCAGAAGTTCCTCTAGGGATTCCTTCAAAAGTTCTTCCAGGGATTGCATCAGGAGAACTTTAAATGTTTCCATCAGAAGTAATTGTTAGAATTCCACCAGGAATACCTTCAGAGATTCCATCAAGAGCTGATGGAATCCCGTGGAGGAAGTTTTGGAGAATTCTTTCGAAGTATTTCTTATGGAACCCCTGAAGGCTTTCTGGTGGAATCCTTGAAAAAAAAAACTCTTGGTGGAATCGCTGGAGGAATTCCTTGATGAATCCGTGGAGAGATTCTGGGTAGAATCGCTGTAATAATTCCTGAAGTAAATCTCTGCATGCATTTTTGTAGGATTTTTGGAAGGAATTTCTAGAGAAAATCGTCTAGGAATCCCTGAAGCAATTCCTGGAATAATGTTTGGGTTAATCGATGAAGGATTTTCTGAAGGGAACTGTGGAAGAATTCGTAGGGTAAACACTAGAAGAATCACTAGAAGCTTTTTGACAGGAGAAATTCCTGGTAGATTTTTTGATGGAATCGCAAGAAAAAAAAACCTGAAAGAATCTGTCTAGGAATTCCTGAAGTTTTTCCGGAGGAGTTCTCCAATCAATCTTTTGGGTGGAATTCTTGAGAAAAGCATTGGAAGAATCACTGAAGGAATCCCTTAGAGTTGTTAGATAAATCTCCGGAGGAATCTGTAGAAAATTTACTAGGTAGAATCGCTGAAGAAAATCCTGGCGGAATTTCTGATGGAACTCCTGGTGGAATTTAAGGTAGAATTTTAAATGATGGATATCGTGAGAAATCCCTGGAAATCTAGAGGAAATCCTGAAAGAATGTTCGGAGACATTTTTATAGCAATTTCTGGAGGAATTCTTGGAGGCAGCCTTGGAGTAAGCCATGATGAATTACCGAAGAAATCACTTGAGGATTGTTTTGGAGTAATCTTTGAAGGAATCAGTAGCTGAAATCCTGAATATTTTGTGGAAAACACATGAAGAAATCTCTGGAAGAATGCCAGGATGAATTCCTGAAGTATGCCTGGACCACGGAGGAATTTCTGGTTAAATCTGGAGATATTTTTTTAGAGAAATTATAGATAAAATTCCTGATAGAATACCAGGCAGAATTTCTAGCTAAATCCCTAGTATAAGCCATGGATTTCTGAAAAAAACTTCAAACTACAAAAACTAGAGGGAACTACTGAAAGATTCTGGATAGAATGTTTGGAAAATTCCCATACCCATTACCATATCGATGACTGTTCAGAATGATCCCCATTCAGAGACCTGTCATAATTTTTTTATCCATATCTTCCGATACTTAAATTTTGAAAGTTCCGCTCTCCATTGCTACAGTTATTGCCCAAAACCACAGAATTTGAAATAAATAACAAACACATATCTACTAGACTTGCCAAGATCATTCAAAACATGCGAAGAAATATAGTGTTGCTGCAAAGAACTTTGACAGTCAGTCAAACGGTTACATCAACATAAATCGGTTTGACTAACTTGGCTCAATGTTGGTCCAACGGTCTGGGCGTCTGTGGGCTGTATTGTATTACATACATTCAAAAACTAAAGAAGATAACATAATGATAGAGAAAGAGATGAACATTTGCTCGAAGAAGATCGAGAACAAAAAACAACAACCAAACGTGACAGCCGGCTTTCACACAATATTGAAAAGTAAATTGAGAACAAGACGACAGTTGGACAAGTAGATTACGAGCTTGAGCTTGATTGGCCGCCCGTGGATGCACTCCAGTATCGCCAGATCAGCTGCACTTACACAAGGAACCAACCGAATGACTGCTTGGGACTAACAGGCATCCTCAGTGTATAAGTGCTGGTGATTTTCTACTATTTTTAGGCAACAATGGCACCTGCCACGTCAGAATGCAGACCAATGAGGGGAAGGGGGAGGAATTGATGATGCATTGAACTGACTCCCACGTAGACCGTATATTCCACTGCATCCACGTCAGTTCATGCGGGAGTGTATGGATTGGGGGAAAGGCATGGCAGAGAGGTTTGCTTTTGTGGTTAGCAGACTGCCTATGTATCAGGCGTAAGAAAGGCGTGCGCGTGGAAGTAGGAAGCGTTAGGGAAACGGTTTCTTGTCCGTCTCTGGTTCTAGCGTTTGCTATGAACGAATAGTTTGAGTGTGGTATATTTAGAATGGAAGATAGAAGCAAGTGAGAGACATACAACTACAAAGTACGAGGAAAGGGACGGGCCTGGGATTGAACCCATGACCTTCTGCATATGAAGCAGAAGCGGTAGCCATCAGACCACCAACCCCGTCATCAGTTGGACAAGTAGATTACGATAAAGAAAACTAAATTATAATCAATTTCTGTACCCGAATATTCATATGTGTTATGACTACAGCTCGACAGTTAGAGCCACCTGACAAAACAGCTATAATTTGAAAAATTCCTTGACCGATTGGTATTTATTATTATACTTCTAGAATTCATGATAAAGATGTTAAATTTATCGAAACGTCGGAAATTGAAACAAAACAACTTTTGATTTCTTCAGGCTGCAACACCAATAACAGATATTCATCTCTTCCTTTACGGAAAAAATAAAAAATTCTTTGGTTTTTATACTTTTACGATATAATGGACCAATATGAAACTCGACTCATTCTTGATTCACCCTCGACTCTAACCTGTTTCACTGTGTGCTCAATTTTAACTATCTCTGGAATCATTCATAATTCGCTCTCAGCCCCTTCGCGAGTCACAATTGATATTTATTGATGGTGTAGATTTGTTGAACGATCAAAGCACGTGAAGAGAATCACACTAACTTTTTTTTGTTCAAAATTCAGGAAAGTTTGCAAATTTACAAACGTTTCAAAGCAAGGCAGGGTTTTATCGTGAAGTATGACCCCGTTATCAGTTGTCCATTGCAGGAGGACAACAAATTTATCATCGTTTCAAATTTTCTAACGACAGTATCCACATCATCCGCGAAGCAAACAAAATGACAGGTTCTTGTAAAAATTGAACAGGTTGGTGAACTCGGCGCTACGTAAGACATCTTTTAGAGTGATCTTAGATTTTGTATAGAATCATGTCAACAATCAGTATAAAAAAAAGACAGACATCTTCCAATAATCCAATTGCTCGAGAAACGTTCAAGAATTTGTCAGTGCTCAAATAGAAAGAATCCAAAATGAAATACTTACTCTTTATTAATATGCTTAGAAAAAACAATTGTAGCACAACCCGGTTTTTCTACTGTTCTATAAAAACTTTTCAATCTATTTTTTCGAAACCCACTTTAAAAAGTGCGCAAATTTGCATACTAGATTGGAACATAGGATAAGTTTATGAGCTGTGAATATAATGGTTCCCTATTTTGCCATAAGTGTTAATAGCATTTTTTTTTTCATATTTTGAATAATATTTTGTGTTTTAGTAGGAAGATATCAAATATGACTTCGCGTTAAACCATTAAAAAAGACTTCAAATGCGAATGTTTTTGAAATTTTAAAATAGGGAACTACTATGGCCAGAACTGGTACATTTTCTCTATTTGGGACAGATCTAGAGGATCACGTACATTTCAGCAAAATAAAAAGAGAATCACTCAAAAGTTAGGTTTCTGAGTGCTGTTGAGATTATTTAATTTTAGAATTCGTCGTTCAAAATTGACTCCAAAACCAAATTTTTATTGGTTCCGTACCCCGGAACTATTTTGAAAACATATCTGAAATCTTTGAGAAAAAAGTGAAATCCAGCAACAAAATATAACTTAAACCAACTCAAAAGTCCATGATCTGCTTCTTTCTTTAACCATTTTGAAAGTTATATGTTGGTATGTCAATTCGGTTAAATGCTTTACTAAAATCAGTGTAAAGTCTTCTACGTGTTTGCCTTTATTGATTGCGTTATAATTGAAAGTGAAAAATTCTTAAAAGTTCGAAGGTTGGTTGGAAATCCGTGTAAATGACTTTGGACTCACTCTTAATTTTTTTAACAGAAAAAAGAGTTTATATTTTGGGAGTCATCTTATACGAAATCTAGTCAAGATCTCAAGATAGAAATCTATCAAGCATTATCCAACGATTCTTCTAGAATTTCGCATATCACAAGTAATCTGAACAAAAATCTGAAAATTCAGGAAGAATAGATGGTTTTTATAAGCCATATGATAACAAATTACTTTGTTAACTGAGACAAATATATTTTTCCGAGGAACTTATACAAAGTCTTGAGAATAATCATCCTCGAATTAAAGAAGAAAATGGTCCGTCAATTACTTAAGAGAGAATACATCTTTCCCCAGGTATCTGTATGAATCTGGATGTAATTCACTGGAGATGTTGAGAAGAATCTGCTTATTGTGATTATGATAGTGGCTTTTCCTTGGATAAAAGCCACTATCATAATCACAATAATGATAATATTGATAGAAATCTACTTATGGTTTGTCAAGTACCCGAGCTCAAATTTTACCTTACCAAAAATACATAAGAAAAAATTTACCATGATGGAGTCCACTTTCTCGTACCAGTAATATTTCAAAAATCACGAAAGATATGAATGAACATCTCGCAAGAAATTAACTCTTTTCAACGATCCATCAAAAATCATAAAGAATTCGTTCTAGTTTCACCAGAATCTCACTAGCAAAATTGAACGAAATTCGAAGCGGTCATGAGCATTTCAATAATTTAAACCAGAAAATTGGCAATAGACCAACTAAGATTCTTAAGAGCAATTTGCTAGATAATGTGACTAAGATTTTTGTAAAGCTGTTTACGAATACTAAACTAGTAACTTTGGCAAAGCACTTAGTTATATTAGAATAATAAATATATATAAAAAAAAACATTAAGCGTACGATTTCGCTCACTAGCATGTATTTTGTTCAAGATGCATCAATTTTCAATCCGGAGTTTGTCAACTTCACGTTTGTACATCCCTCCAACACCGTTTGAATTATCTATCCTCACTGTTGAAGTCCTCGTTGAGATTCGAACAAACTGGAATGTTTTTCACAAATCATTGCTTCATGAACATCTTGGGAGCATCTTTGGAAAAATGTCTTGTCTCGAGAACAAAACATAATGCAATTGAGAATGATTATAAAAGTTTCAGAAGTTCAGAGTTAGAAGTGGAAGTTTGACATGATCCATAATACATTTCCTCAGAACAGAAATTTGTTCAAAATGTTCGATGGAAAAGAAAATACAGTAAGTCAAATAAATATCAAACTCATAAACCATTAATTTATGAAAAAAGTCTCACGTAAACTAAATTCTGTTCTCTCTTTTCATTTCAGGTACGTATAATAATAAAATACTTTGGGGGACAACTGAATTTCGATTTGGTAAGTTATTCATATAGGATGGAAAGTATATTTTCCAAAATTTAAGATAGACATAATCGTTAAGACTTATGTAGTGCAGTAATGGAACGTTATCGCCGATCCGGTTAACAGGGCTTGATTCATTACTGTTATCTATGGTCCAATCACTTTTCAAAGTGAATGCTGTGACCCAATAGACCTTCCCACTAACAAATATTTCTTCCCGTGACCTTTGTGGAGATCCAGAAGTTAACACAATTTCCACACATCAACATATTTTTCATTATTCTCGCATTCTGAAGAAAATTATGGACGCTAGCAAGATTGTCTTCTAAATGGTTCTCCGTACATTATCACTGACTCCGGTTAATCACGAAGTAGCAACCATCGATATTTGCAGTTAGTCTAAACAAATTCAGGACATAACCCTGAAGTCTAATGAATTGTTGAAAACTATACATTTTCATTAGAACACCATCCTAGAGCATCACAACAATGTTGTGAAATCACTGAGTTTGCATGAGCTGCTAAAACAAATTAAATTCAAGGTTAGACTTACTAGGTACTTCAAAGGACTTCAAAGCGCCTCAAATCTTGATCTTGGTCGGTGGCCCAGATTTCTACCACTGCACAATTAGGCGGCGCACAAGAACATAATGCTCAAATGCTCACTCGACTACGCATGTTCGTCATTATCGCCCAAACGGTGTATGGTGGTGATGGATGGGCCCCAAACCTAGGCGAAAAAATCACATTCTCCGCTACTGTGGTGGCTACCCACTTCAACGGCCCGTTTCGTCGACGGTCGACGAAGGAGCATGAATTAAAAGCGCTAATTAAATTAATTGAATTTTATTAGACCACTTTAATGGTGCTACTAGCTGCCAACTTGCTGCCGCCGGCGAAGCAATTGCAATCGCTTCAGGTGCAACCGAGCTATGATCATCATCATCATCATCATTACCGCAATCATCATTACCTGATGTGTGTAGTACCTACATATGATGCGCTATCGTCGCGTTGGACAGTAGCCCTAAGCTGGTCAAAAGTCATAAAATGAAGCTTGTTATTCTATCACTGATTTGTTTTTCTGTCTTTCTTCAGTAAAGCATCTCTTCAAAGTTTTAGATCGATTGGTGTATATTTAGATTTTTTACATTAGGTGAACAGTCCGTTAAAACTAACACTTTTGGATTTTCCGAATTTATTGTTTCATCTAAATCGCTGTTTTAGTACTAAAACTCAACCAAATATAGCTCAGCCGTTCTCATTAAAATGAAAAGTTGCTATTCTTTGTCTTGGAGATGTTTTGAATCGTATTCTACATGTTTACCATTTAAGAATGTCAATCAGATATGAGAATTTATGTTAGCAATCATTTTCATGAAATTGTTTAAAAAAAACATGTTTTGTCAATGAACAACTTGAGTGAGATTTGCACTTTTGGTCATCATTTGTATTGAGTGCAACCACTGTGCGTCCCGAAGAGACAGTCACTTTATAAGCCATATCATAGGGCTGATTATCAACTCATTTCTGACGGGGTATAAATTGATTTCATGATAGGATGCACTCGGGTGAGTTTGGGGGAAGTGGTCCACGACCAGTCGTTTGCCTTTTCGGTTCTGACCTTATTCTCGCTGATCGCTGCACGCTCGCCGCCACCATCGTTAAAGCTCAGCGTTATCCGCCCGGCAACAATGGGTAGGCCTGTGCCCAATTCTTCATGATTGACCTTTCCCGGCAGCCGAGAGCCGATCCCTTTCGCGTCTTCTACCAGTTCGCGAATCGAAATATCTGGGCACGTTCCTATTTACAGAGCTCGAGAGCTGTAATATTTGGAGCAGCACCTCCTTGATGAGCGAGCGCAGTCATTCGAAGGAAAAGTTCACTGATACAATTAGAAGAGTGTGGAGTAGGGTGCGGAATATTTTTCGAAACTAAATGTTTTGGTGCTTTTCTGAATTGAAATCACATATAGAACGAATCCTCAAAATTAGAGCCAACAATTTAATTACTTGAAATTGAATTTTCAAGTTATTTTCCAATTGGTTATTTGGTTATTTTCCAATACATTGTAAATCTTTTAGAACCATCCACTCAAAAAAACAAATAGTCGGAAATTTGTTGAACACAGCAGTTTCATACAAAATTTTCCTCATTTCACAAAAACAAATGAGCTTTGTCGACCATAACACCATGATTCCTATTTTTTAGTTTTTATAGAAAAAATTTATTTGTTTTAAACAATGTGAAGAAATATCGCATTCGTCCCGACAGACGATTTTTCATATTAGAGATCAAAATTGTCTTCATGATGTGTCATTGTAGCTCACTGGCTATATAGAATTCACGCGTTTCTCAATGCTATATAACAATAATAGATTCTCTTCTCTCTCGATCATAAGTGTGACCCAGGAGAAACGTATTTTTCATAGTTATTAAAATTGAGGCTCATACGTTCATAAAGAGTCTTATTCAAAGCATAATTTAGGTTACAAAGAAGCTCACTGTATCTCCGTTATGAAAAAAAGAAGCCAGAATGAGATGAACCAACCTAGGTGTAAAAAAAGAAAAACAGAAGCCAAATCTTCTGATCGCTAGAACTACGAAATAATTTACTCACTACGATTCGAGGGATCGGAGTAAACCGATTCTGCCGAAAGACGAATAAGTCGTAGGCTGTTTTAGTTACTTTCAGAAGCTACAAACGCAATGGAAAACCTCTGCTGTCAGTTATTATCGCTAGCAGAGATGTGAATAGTTGCTTACATTAAGGATGTTCATCTTTCAGCACTGATAGTTTCTTGAACTAACACTTATATGCTAATTTTTTGTATATCAATGATGATAAATCCTTCTTCGAGAATAAGCTGAAAATCAATGCTAACTGCATGTTAACTGTAGTTCACTATTGTTTTCAATTTCGGCCAAACGGCATTCGACCAAATGGCATTCAGCCCAATGACCCTTTCGACCAAATGTCATTCGGCCAAACGGCATTCGGCCAAATGGCATTCGGTCAAATTACTCGCAACCGTTTCAGGAATATTTGTCTACGTGGTAGTCTCTACAGAATTCTGACAGGGATCTCCTTTGAAATTCCTATAGATATTTATTTAAAAATACTTCGAGGAATTTCTACAAAAATGTTTCCAGGGATTTCTTGAGGAGTTTTATCAGAAATTTCCCCAGTGGTTCCTTCAAGATATGGTTCAAGTGTTGGTACATGGATTTTTCTAGGAATTTCACCAGGAATTCTTCAAACATTTTGCTCATATTAAGTCCAGGAACTGTTTCCAAAAAATTTTTTTCATGGATTTTGATTTTCTTCAGTAGTATCTCGGCAGATAGTTCCGAGTTACTAATAACACTACGGAACACATTTTTGTATAAAGAACCAAAATACCGCTATTTACTCAATTATGAATTGTTGAATCGCCGTTTTCAAAAATATCATAGCACGTCTAATTTTTGATATATTGAATGTGGAAAATCCAAAATTTAACTATTATAGACAACTTGCATGCAAGTTTGCCAGCTTGTATGCTCAATTTGCCATAGAGTTCGAACTTCATGTGTATAACCATACAACAAAGTTCATAATACTTTCGACGTTCAAAAGTTATTTTTCAGAAAAGTATTGTATTTTGCCATATAAGAGAAAAAAAATGTATGAAGACTGCAAAATTGGTGAAAAAATCGATTCAATCTAAATTTTATCTTGAAATTTCAACCAAATTAAATCTGATATGAAAGTTCAAGTCCTATTTTGCATGCTTGGTGAATTAGATAACAAAAATGTTTGATATGAAATGATACAAGTGTTTTATACAACTTTGGCGACATGTAGATAGAAATTGTGACGTGCTGGAACATTTTTGAGAACGGCATCCGATTCAGCGACCCCAAATCTACTAGAGACATAATTTGATCCTTAAGACAAGCAAAAATAGCATTTTTGTTACGCTGTGTAATATCAAAAAATTAAACTGGATGTTTGAGCACCAATTTCATAAAGTAATTTATCTCGGATTTCAAATGGATTCCATTATGAATTCGTTAAGGGGTGTCAGGCCTTTGGGCCGAATAATGATAAGCCGAAGTACGTTAGGGCCAGTATGACCCAGCCGAAACATTCTAGACTTCAAATGCATCAAAAAGGTTTCCTTTTTTATTATAGGTTATTCTTCCTTTGTTTTAAACTCATTTGACCGAATGCCGTTAGGCCGGAAGGGTCGTCATTTACTACTATTTCAAATGGCCAACACATTTCCTTCTTTTGATTAAAGGCTGTACTAACTCATTTGACCCAAAAAAATCTTTTGGCATTACAACTATCGGCCATTTTCGGCCTAACGGCATTCAGCCTAATGGTTTTCGGCGTAACGACTTTCAGCCTACCCAGTGAACACTAACTCGTATATGACAGCGTATAAGAGTACAATAGTGGAGACGATATACACACATATGCCATAAGGCTATATGCAAAATGTACGTATATCGCCTCCACCTTTGCACTATTTTATCATATCATTTACGATCGTGTGTTATCTGAGTAACAACATTCGCCCTAAAAGGATAGAACCTTCTAGACTCGCAATGCACCATAAAAGTAACCTTTTTTTATTATAGGTTATTGTTTTCTCGTTTTACACTCATTCGACCTAATGGCACGTTTAGCCTGATGATCCATTCGGCTTAACATACTTCGGCCTAATGACCCAGCATCTTTAAAGGAATGTCTTCCACGATACGATCAAAGTTCTTCCGGGATTCCTGTGGAAGTTTGTCTTTATGTCTGCTAAAATTACTCCAGAGACTTTTCCATGCATTCTTTCAGCGAACCCTCATAATGTCTCCTGTAATTAAGTCATTTAAAAACATTTTAAGAAATTTCATTATGAATTCCTGTATAAGTTTTAAAAAAGGGTGTATCCAAGAACTATTGCACAATCTTGAAGGATCTTATATAAAAGAAAATCCTCCACTGGTTTCGCTAGAAATGTGTTAAAGTTTCCAATGATCCATCCAGTGATTTCTCCACGAAAATTTTTAAGTTTTCGAATTCTTTATGTTTTTTTTTTTCTATTACAAAATTTGTTTCATGGATTCCTTCAAAAACTGCTAAAAATCAAAGGTTTTGGGGAATTCTTGTAGAAATTTTGCAGAGAACACCTTCATAATTGTTTTCAGTTGTTTTCAGCAGAACTATAATTTTTTTTCGTAGATCCCATCAATCAAATTGGCCAAAGCTGATTACAATTCACTTGTAAAGTTCATGAACTGTTCCACTTTAGGTATTTTAGGTAGAACTCATCAAGCTATGTCTGTGAAAGCCTGCCTGTGTCCTTCCTCAAGGATTCTTCTATTTATTTATTTTTAATTTTCAGTATACTTCTTGATGGACCACTCTAGTAAATTCTCCAGTAATTCTATAATGAGTTTTTCTAAGTTAACCTCTTACGATTCATCCCTGGACTTGTTCAATATTTTTTTCACAAATGCTACAATAGATATCCTCGGTTTTCTTGTGGGATTCCTTTAAAGTTTTCGCCCAGGAAGCATTTTTGGGATTTCTTTTATATTCCTGATATATTTTTACTTAAACCTTCTTTTCGGTGATTTTCAGGACTTCCATCTTAGATTTTATATTCCTGAAAGGATTTAACATAAATTCCTCCAGCGCATATTTCTACATATTCTTTCAAAATTCCCTCGAGCTATTCCTTAAAGAATTGTTGCTGTAAATCTGTAACTAATTCAGAAGAAAGTCATGAAAATCATAAATTGATTAGGTTATGACATCAGGACCTCAAATCATGGTTCCTGTAGGCAAATTCCGTCGAACAATGTCTACGAAGAGGAGAAATTTTCTTCCATCACTCACTACCAAAAAACATACTGAAGTCATAATTATGATTCTTCATAAGCGTAACACCCAGAGTGGCAACATTATAAAAATGGAGCAATCTATACTTTTAAACGACCTTATTTATCATAACAAAGAGGATTTGAAAGCTGCTATGGATTGATCCGACTTATATTGTTTTTGTATATGGTTTAAAACGAAATATGCAAATGAACTCAGAAAGGAGTATCTTATGCGAGAAACTGGTCTATCAAGCGATTTTATTCACCATGCAGTGCTAGTATGAAGTAATGTGTTAAAATAAGATTTTCACGTAAATTCTAGTAAGACTTTTTGTTGGAGGAGAATTACATGTACGGACCTAGTGTAGTGGTTAGAACACACGCCTCTCACGCCGAGAACCTGGGATCGAATCCCATCCCAGAGATAGTCACTTATGACGTTTAAAGTTAGTGTGACAACCTTCGGAAGGGAAGTAAAACCGGTGGTCCCGAGATGAACTAGTCCAGGGATAAAAATCTCGTTAATAAAGACAGAAAAAAAACACTACATGTAGAGTAAAGTGGGGCAAAAGTTCGAGTGGGGTAAGAGTTTCTTTTAAGATTTCAAACTTCATTTAAAACAAAACTTATAAATGTCATGGTGGTTCGAATGCTGTTCAAGTAGGAGACTTTCACTCCAAATATCATAAGAATCGGTTGAGATTTGGAAAAGTTATGGCTATTTATTGTTTTTTGACGTGAATATTGTAATTTTTGGTCAAACTTTCGTTTCACGGAACCAAATAAAGATAAAATCTTTTTCAATATTTTATGTAAGGGCGTTTCTAGGCCTACCATAAGGATGCTTTGAGGTGTATTAGTTTTTGCATAAATGCTTGGAAACAATTTTTGGCCCATAGTGGGGCAAAAGTTCGAATCAGCGGGGCAAAAGTTCGACCCATGTATAAAATCACGGAAAAAAAATTCAATTTGCTCAAAATCCACATATTATCTTCAAATATAGCAAAATTTGCCTGATCGTGCGAAAAATATCACCGAAATTTTACATTTTCACTTAGTTTTGCGAAAAACTGCTATTTTTGGGTATATTAAAATTAACCCTTTTTAAAGCAATTTTTTGATGAAAATTTGGTGTGTATTTTTCGGCAAACATAAGTTTACGGCTGTTATAAATAATGCCTGTCATAAAAGTATCAATATTTAGTGTTTAGGCCAGCGAACTTTTGCTCCACACTTGATTCGAACTCTTGCCCTACTGGTGGGGCAAAAGTTCGTTTAAGACAATCAATTTTGAAACTGTTATAACTAAAATGTGTAAATATTTTGACATACATGTGTCAACAAAATTATAGCCAATATGTTGAAGGTTCGGTTTTCCGACATTACCCGGAAAACCATTACCCGGAATGCAATTTACCGTAAGACCATTACCCGGAAAACCATTTACCGGAATGAACCATTTACCGGAAAACCATTACCCGGAAAGACCATTTACCGGAAAAATATATCTCCATTTCTCGACTGTTTCATTGCCGTCCTTGTAACCGTTTTACGGTCATTCAGGTCAGTATGTTAACTTAAAAATATTTAAAATGACTACCAACGATAAGGTTCTCATTTCAATATACATAAGCACCAGGGAGAAGTCTAAGATATCTTCATGCTTGATCATGTCAATATGCACCATCTTCATATATTTGCATTTCAAAAATGATTCACCCTTCTTTTAAAAATAAGCTGTTCTTTCAACTTATATTTTCAGCTTGTCTTGGCTGAACTGGCTAAATTTGGCTACAACTGCAGTATCGGACATATAAAATGCACCAAAGTCGTTTTCCCTTACAAAATGGTCAACTTCAGATAGCTATATTTCCGCCGTCTCTTACCGATTGTTTTATTTTTTTCTGTAACGAACTACAAATTTCCTCATTTTTTGATAACTGTTGAAAATTTTTTGTGAAAATTATTGATTCAAAAGTTACAGATAGGATTAATTTTGACATAAAAAATGCACCAAGACACAAAGTAATGTAGCAGAAAAACTAATTTCCCGTATATCCCTTTTTCTAGAATGACCTATTTCGGGTCATCTGTTATTCACCCTTCTTTATTTGGTTGGCGGTTCTTTCGAGTTCCACTGATCTCGACATTTTTTACAAAATGTGTTTAGTCGAAAATTACCAAATATCTTATTATTTTGATTGCTTATTGTTCTTTCTTGTTTATTACACTGATATTGAATTCGAGTACAGACATTCAGAGTTATGACATTCGGAGAAAAATAGCACAATCAATCAGAATCAAAGGAAAAGTAGATCTATTGAGGATCCAAAGATGGACGTTACAATGGTGAATAGTGTTCCTACTCTAAATCACCAAGGCACTCCTAGTTTTCGTCTTGATTTTTTTAACTTTCCCCAAACCATAAAGCTGACATGAGAATTGAACTGTTGTATGTTGCTTTCTTCGCAAGATAAGTGTTTTTTGACGTTAACTACGTCTTACGGCAATATACTGGGTGTCAATTGAAAATCTAAAATGTTGCGACCGTCACGAAATTATGTAAGATTTTGAATACTAATAATTCAGCCATTTATCGGTAGATTTTCAATATTTTCCCACCATTCGGTTGGAAATTTATACAACATTTTAGTCAAATTAAGAAAACTTGATTTTTGACGATAGACTGTCGAAAATTGGGAAAATGTCGACCCCTTTCTTACGCAACCAAACACGTTTAAATTGTCTTCCACGATTCTTTTGGGTTGGTCAGTGCACTATAAAAGCAGACCGATTTCTGCTTCTTTGCTCACTCTTCTTTTGACGTTAACTACGTCTTACGGCAATATACTGGATGTCAATTTAAAATCTAAAATGTTGCGACCGTCACGATATTTTGTTAGAGTTTGAACTAAAGGAAGGCTGCAACTATGACAATCGAATAAAATTAAAATGTAGAAAATCACTTGGCGTAGTTAATGTCATGCGGTCGTGTCTTGTACACAATCCCCTCTGATTTATTTTAATTTTGATACAATATTGAAATTGGATTCTGATCAGTTTTAACGTAAGGAAATAAAAAAACCATTAAAATGCTAAACATTTTTAAATGCTGGGATGTTCCATTTACTAAATGCAACCTACCTTTTTTGTTAGGCTTTTTTTGATTTCGATTTATAATTATGGTACCTTTCAAGTGGTCTCAGACATAAAATAAAATTAAAAATTCTTTTCATTCATTATGTCCTTGCCTGTAATGTTTAGTTTTATAGCCTAAATATGAAGACATAGTTTTCCGATCTATATCAGGCGATTCTTTTTTAATTAGGTCGCCAACAAAATTACATGCTCAATGAAATGTTGGTATCGTGATATTCGTAAATAGTTTAAGGCTTACGTTGCGGCAAAGAAATAATCTAGCTGAGGTTGGTAGAATTAAATACCGCTGGTTCAAAATTATTTCTGGTTGACATATTTGACAACGTTTCAGAGCTAGAGTACTTACATACTTGTCAAACTAAGAACGAATGCAAAAATGGTCGGTTGACATAGGCTCTCAGCTAATAACTGTAGAAATGCTCCTAGAACAGCTGAGAAGCAGGTTTTGTCCCAGTTGAGTCGTAACGCCGGCAAGAAGAAAAACATATTTGGTCCATAGCTGTTTGGGATGTATATTGAAATAGTGTTTATGAAACCGAGGGAGTCGAGAATGTCCATGGTTAGCGTGACATAATTTGTACTACGCATCAATGAAAGGTCGTCGAAAATGGAAGATTTGGCTTTCCGGGTAATGGTGCATTCCGGTAAATGGTACAGCTGGGTAAATGGTTTTTCCGGGTAATAGTACATTCCGAAAAATGGTCCTCCGGTAAATTGCATTCCGGGTAATGGTATTCCGGGTAATGGTATAGAATCGAAGGTTCACTGTATGGTATTTATTTAGATTCAACTTCTATTGGTTTTCTAGAAAACTTCGATTATACCACTAAGGTCGAACTTTTACCCCACCTAACAACTACTCAAAAACAAAATCCACAAAGTTTACTACACTTTCGGTACGAATGAAAAACCTTTCGAACATGTAGTACGTACTACTTTCGAACATGCGCTTGTACTACATATGGGTAGCAGTGAATGATGCATCACGTTCAGAAAAATCAATTCAGAATGCAGAGTGATGCTGCACGTTAAAAAAAATCCATTCAGAGTGCTGCGTAAAATCAATAAAATCCAAATTTGTCGCTTATTCACACGATAAATCATGTGAAAATATGAATATTACTACATTTTCACTATACCAAGTGTAACCGATTTTGGACACATTCATGTAAGTTATGTAATTTTGCACGATTTGAAGTGTAAATTTGCGATAAGTCTGTTTTTTTTATTTATGTTCATGTGAATTTTTTGATGATTTGATAACCAAGAGTTTTCTGAGAATTTTGGAATTTTAGCATTACAGCAACATAAAATTATGAAATTTCTAGACTTTTTTAGATTCCAGTATTGATATTCTGATGTAAAATCCAAAAAATCTTAGAAACACATTCTCAAAGATACAAACAAAAAGTCAAAAGATCAATAACCGAATCAAATGCCAGATTTTTAATATTATAACAAGAATCTCAGAAAGGCTTAAAAAATCCCTGAAATATTAAAATAAATCTAAAATGTCTATCAGAAACCCAGAATTCCCTCAGAAATTCTGGAAGAAAATCCGACAATCTTGGATGTCACAATACTCACGTAAAGTTCAGTATTACTATATAAATACCTGAATTCCCACAGACATCCAAGGATTCCTAAGAAAAAACATAATTATTGTAATGTCAAAACTCACGCGAAAATTTAAAATTCCTACGGAATCTTACCGGAATCTCAAAACTTTTTTTGGAAACTCTGATTTTTTTTTTAAGGAAAATTAATTATTTCATTCAATTCAACAATCTTAAAGCATGAGTAGCAGCCTCTGAAGCTAACTATCAGTAGCTTTGTAGTAAATGCTACTTTTGTTCATAACAATGCGATGTATGTTCGAAAGGAAAATGACACAAACATGTTCCACTCGTGTTCCACATGTAGCATTTACTACCGAGAATGTAATACTTAAATACAACTTTACTACACTTTATTCATACCGCCCATCAACTAATACAAGTTGAGTTGTAGACAAATCTGATGTTATAAACTTTAAATTTAATTTTGAAGAGAATGAAGCCTAGAGATTTGAAATTGGTTCTATAATTAAAGCTATGTCCTAGAATCCGAAATAATAAAATCATCTGTATCTCGGTAATGGATTGACGTACAAATAAGGTTAATACATCAAAACACTTTATTTTGAGGAAAAAAAAATATAATTTATTTTAACTTTTTTTGCGATAATTATTGCGAACCACGTTGGAAATTTATACCACTGAAAGTGGGCGCATAGGAAATCAAACCGATGTAAAAGAATTCTTGCAGCGGTCACTTTCCGCGCCGCTGCAGCACAATAAGTGATTCTGGATTCTTACCGGACAGAAGATTTATAAAATTTAACCAAATTTCACTAGAGATCTTATTTTATAATTTACCTTCAAATCGCTGGCGCCACATCTTAATCTGCATATTGTTGGATAAACTTCGAAGCTTCTCTTTTTATGTGAATTAAGTTCAGCACAGCACACGAACTTTTGGTTTCGAGAGCATTCGAAAACTAAGCCTCACCCTAGTGTTGAACCTCGAATCGGACCAATATTGGTTTTCGTTGGAATGAGAGGACTTACTATCGCTCCGAAAAGGGGAACCTCCTAGGAATTGAGGTTAGATTTTATCCCGAAAAAAAAAAACGAGTCAGGGTCTTGTCGTCAGTTCGCTCTCGTTAAGGTCACAAACCAGCAAGCAACCATGTGCTCTCGTTTTTCGTGCGCGCACAATTACAATAGCGAGGCGCACGAAAAAGTGGGCTTCGCTCGCTGCTCCCCTTCCAAGCTCCCGAGGATGGGTTCAAAGTTGATGATTTGACAATAAGGTCCGCCGAGATCTGGACCGGGGATTGTGTGCGAGGCGAGGAGCGTGAAGCGAAAGTATCTTCCATACCATCCCAGAGCAGCATCTTCGTCGTGGTTCGTCTCGTTCTCGGAGTGGAGCTGCTGGAGGATTGATACTTACTTGCTAAGGTTGGGCGGCTCGTGAGGTTTATTAATAAACGAATTGCGATGATCGCAAATGGAATCGAGGGCACGAGATGAAAGCGAAATGAGGTCAGATAGGGAAATGAAGAACCATGAGTTGAGTGGTGATGGTTTGTGAAGGTTCGATGAGCGCATATTTTGTAGATAAAAACAAATGGTGGGGAAATGCTAGTAGAGAAATTTACTATGCTTATATATCCTGCGGCTATACTTAATTACTTAAATCCTAAACAATCGCTACTAAGGATCAGTTTGATCCTCAATGTGTAAGTATTGGTACTCTCATAATTGAAACAAACAATAACGGCGCCGACTGCGTCCGAATGTAAGTCAATTTAGGGATGGGAGTTGAGTCCTCCGCGCACTTCTACAAGAAACATTAGGAGTTTGTAAATGGGAAAGGGTTGTTTCTTAGCAAGATTCGTCTAAATAAACATAATTTAAATGAATGCATGATCATGAGCAACTGGATTTCTGAAACGAAAAATAATTGGCATTTCACACATATACTTTGTGAAACAATGTGATCAAAAATAAACCTTAAGAAGTTGAAAAAAAAACAAAACGTATTACTGTTTAACTGGCCAATTTTCGTCATCAAAAACTCGATAATCCGATCGAATCATCCAGCCAATCAAACCGCCTCGAGTGCAAAATCCTACTTTTGCGGTACAATCTGCATCACTTGCAAATTACCAATCCGGCCGCGGCGACAGCCGATCGCATTCCATCGCTGAAAACGAAACTGCCCGACGAGCTCTGACGAACGTCGAATCGTGGACCCGGAGGGAGGAAGCGCCGCCGCAGAGTGATCCTACATGATCGTTAGCGCAACAAAAAACAGTTTCGAAGTTTTCCGGTTACGATTGCATTTCCATCGATGATCGTGACATTTGACAGTGATCTTCGGAAGAAAGTGATATCACGTCCAGTTCGAGAGTGAAAACAACCATTATTGGGGGAATCGGCGTTTCGTTGCTGCTTCGGCTAATGCTGATGGTTCGTGATCTATTGTATTGGGTTTGCCAATTTGAATCCAGCGGCGGCCGAGGCGAACACTAACGATCGATTGTTTTGTTATGTTTCTTGGTTTGCTGTCAGCAAAAGAAGTCGGGATCGTTGTCGATCGGTGATGGGAAAATCTTTTCGCTGGATTCCGAGGAAAAAGTGCATTCGCATTGATGGCTGGGAATGACTTCATTTTCCCTCCGAGAGGGCCATACGAAGATTTGCATCCGTTAGTTGGAAACTGGATTTCCGAATATGTCGACATGCAAATATGGTGGGAATGGTCGCGAACAGCTGTTCACTTCGGACTTCGGACCAAGCGCCAGCCGAGCGCCATATGGCACCATTTGGGTGAGACAATGGCTTGGTGCTGTCAAAATCCACCCACTCGGACTCAGACACGGGTTCAACCGGGGCGCGTCTTCTTGGCTCTCTGCTGATGCGTGGTATGACCTGAAGAGCCGCCACACAGTTTTGATTGACTGATCCGGCCAAAATCCTCTCGAACAAGACTGCAGTACTCCACTTTTGGTTCAAGAAGCGCGTTGCATAACTTCCAAGTAGAGTCTCTTCTTTTCGAACGTGCCGCTGCTTACTGCCCTCCGTCGTCTTCGTCGAAGGTGATCAAAGTTGCAGTACTCTGTGTCCCCCTTGCCAAGCTTTTAGACACTGCGCTTTCATCATCCGTTTGGAAGTTTCGGTCCAGCATCCATGGACGTAGGTAGGTATCGTAGGTATGTTGCGCCAAATTTTCACATTTTTTAAATGGAAGTTCTCAAAATCTCTCTTTTACCAAAATCGTCTCTAAAGTCATTTTTTTCTTATCGTTGTAAATAATTATGGTTCGACCCCAACCAGGAATATCCACCTATATCCACAGGGCTTGCTCTGATTATTCTACAAAATGATACTCCGGGATCCTCCAGAGCAAGGTATCTAAAAGGGAGGTAATTCAATGTGTCATTTAGGGCGCTCCGCCATATTGGGAAAGAATCTGACAACTGGCATCGGATCAGCAAGCCTTGAGATCCTAGCAACTTTTTCCCCTCAATTTTTATTTTGTTTCTTAAACGTCATTCAACAACCAAGTGTAAAACTTCACGTTCTCAAATAGATTCAAACAATTGCCTAAAATCAATGATTATATTTATCCAAAGAAGAACCCATACCATTTTGAACCAGTTGACTCGTAAAAACTAAGAAAATAATAGGTCACGATGACAATAGCTGCCTTTTTTCCTTCAGCTGTCCCTTCGACGTATCTACCGTGAAAAAGAAAAAGAGAATAAGAATCTTCTACCAACCCATCGCTTTCGGGGAACATGTAATAAAGGAGTGCTCGTCCCTAAAATTACGGAATTTTCTGATTTAATTCTGAATATAACTTATTTATTTTTACATTATGTGTTTTGGAAACATCAGTGGAATATCGCAGGAATATCACAGTCCTCCATGACATCAAAGTTTCGTTTGATCTAATTTTTGTCTTCGAAACGTAAGTTGAGGAAATGGTCTGAAAGTAACAAATGTTAGTTTTCTACTGTGCATAATACCGTTCACAGCTGAAGCTGTCCTTATCGAGACAAGAAGTGAGGCACATCGGTCTTGAGCTACGCTACGGAGTTGAGTAATTTTTTATCATTGTGGAATAATGCCATCCCGAAACAAAACTGAAATTGAATTCAAACCTAATCTGAGGCACTTATGTTGTTCCTACATGTATCCTGAAACTGTTGTTAGTATATGCTGAAATTTTCAATTCCTTTTGAATTTTCAATCCGTGATAATAAACATTTTGAAACTATGGAAACGATAGCAACCATTTGAGGGGAACATTGCATCAACAAACTTGCCAGCTCGTTGACTCGCCAGCTGTCATTTTCTTTGCCCCGCTGTTTCCGACCCCCCGCATCCACTGACTGCTTAGATTGTTGTACCTCTCTTAAAAATATCTTGCTCCAGAGATTTTTCCACTTATTCCGGTTTTCCATTGTTTTTTTTTTTGCGGTAGTTACTCTAGCAGATCGTGCTAAGTTCCCTACACAGGAGTTTTTTCCAGGAAAATTGATAATGGCTCAAGAGATTTCAAAAAAAAAATGTAAAGGGTTTTTCCAGGAACCCCTACCATGGTTTTTTAAGTAATTGCTACGCCTATTTTTCCAGCCATTTTCATATAAATCTTTTCGTGAAATTATCTAAAAATTGCTTAAAAATTCTTCTAAGGAAAGTTAAAAAATAGAGACAAAAGAAATTCTGCTTGGATTCCCTTTTGTCTCTATTTTTTAACTTTCACATGGAACTTACCATTATGAAAGGTATAAACCTGAGAGAGAGGATACAGCTGGCTTAGATTGCGAGCTCCCAAAAGTCAAGGGAACCTGTCATCAACTGTCACTGAAAAACCGCACATTCAAAGGGCAGAGCGTGAAAAACCGTCAAAATTTGGCCAAACTAAAACTGGATGTGATTTAAAATTCAAGTTGTTTTTATGTGCTCTCGCATTTAAAATCGTTGATTATTTATCTATTGTCGATTGGACTCAAATAGCTATAATTTATTATAATTTTTGATAACAAATGGGATGTGAAAATGGTTTTAACCCAGTTTGTGTTCTCCGAACCATTGTGCACAACCCAAATATGAGAAGAAAAAATCAAAGAAGCCAAGAAAACAAGCCAGTTGTCAGTGAGCTGTCTCCTCTCTCTCAGGTATAAACTCTCCTCATTCTTCAAAAGTGGACAAAAGGGAGTCCAAAATTGGTTTTGGACGGATTGGAGAAAATCTAACGAATTGATCTGTGGCCAAAAAGTTTCAAATTCAAACTAACGAAATCTATAGGGGAGATTCCTCCAGCGTTTTATCCAGTAATAGCTTAGGAATAATTACAGGAACCTTTCGAGTAGTTTTGCAACGGATTCCTCAAGGGAATTTTTCATGATTTTATATCGAGATTCCTTTAGAAACCATCTCCTGGAATTCTTCCAGACATTTCTCCAGAAAACCAACATTTTTCTATATATTCCATCAAAAGTTTTGCATTATTAAATACAAAGAATAACTATATCTATTGTCCAATGAATTTTGGTAAAGATTTCTCAACAAAATACCTTCAAGATTTCTCCTAGAATTTTGCAAAAATTGCACAATGCCTTTGTCTAAGAATTCCATTACTAATTCCTCACAGATGTATCTTATTCCCTCTTGAATTTCCTTAGATATTACACTCCACATTCCCTGTATACTTATTTTTCGAAAATATCTTCCAAAGTTAATTCAAAACTAGTCTTGGGAAAACCTCAAGACATGTCTTAAATATTATTCCAGATGATTCTTTCGAGATACTGCCATGAATTGCTCATGCAATCTCTTTCCTGAAGAAATACCTCTGAGATTTCCTTCAAGAGTTAATTTTGGGATTTATTCTCATATTCTTTCAAAATTAGCATCATAAACTATGTGGGACTTCCTTAGTCTAGTGGTAACATCCGCGGCTACAAACAAAGCCAAGCTGAAAGTGTCTGAGTTCCATTCCTGTAGGCAAATTTCGGCGCGTATTTTCTTCGAAGAAAAGAAAATTTTCTTGCTGGTGGATTATGGAAGAAAATCTCTTCTCTTCGAAGAAAATGTGCGCCGGAATTCACCTGCAGGTTGGATCTTTTCGTAATGGAAATTTCCTTGACTTCCCTGGGCATAAAGTAGCATCCCGTCTTCCACATGATATACTATTGCAAGAAAGCTCTCAGTTAAGAACTATGGAATTACATTTAGAACACTAAGCTGATTAATAAGCTCTGTCTCAGTAAAAACATAGAGAAGAAGAAGAATAAAAAAAGGAAATGAAATAGAAGAAGAACTTAGCTAGAGCACTCTAGAGAGATCTCGCAATTCTATAAAACACTTTGGAAGAATCATTAATGAATATTCAAGAATTCATTCAAAGATAATTTTGTAAACTCCTCCAAAAAACGTGGAACAGTTTCTTTGGAAGTTCCTATTGTGATTTTTTAAAACAAACTGCCAAAAATTCCATATAAATCCATTCACATTCATGAGTTCCAGCAGGTATTATTTAAATGTCTTCCATATCAACTCCATAATTCCTAAATTTACATATAATACAGTTCAAAACAAACTATTTCGAGAAACTTTATGCGCTTTGTTCAACATTTCTCCATCATGAAACTTTGTCTCAAATATCTGTTTTCTATCAATATTCTATGGTGAAAATTTAAACAAATAGTTAAAATGGCGTTTCTGTGTAATTAAAAATTTAAGTTTTATTTTCGAATTTCCCATAAAAAAAATATAAAATATTTTTTCTTGTAGTCCAAATGGTTCGCTATAACTTCTTCTTAGAAAATTTTTCTCTAAAACCAACAGTTTCGGTGTTAGAATTTTTCAAGCAAATTGCATGCGAATACTTATAGGCCTTTTTCAAAAGTTATTCTTGAGTCAATATGATCGATTTTTCTATGTAAAACACTTGTTCAACCGGATTATGAATAAAAGGTCTAAAGACAAAAGGTCGAAAGGACAAAAGGTCGAAAGACAAAAGGTCGAAAAGACAAAAGGTTGAAAATGATTTGCTTGGTGTGATTTGTTCCTTCTATGAAAAGAGATTTTCGACCTTTTGTCCCTCCATATTTTGTTCTTCGACCTTTTGTCTTTCGACCTTCTGTCCTTTCGACCACAGATTCTTCGGCTTATTCTGGATGGAATTCGTCAAGAGATATCTGCAGAAGAACTTCTGAATAATTTACTGAAATGCTTTCCGGGGAATTGAATAGGTATCTCAAATCTTGTGGTTGTATGACAAAACGTCAAAAGACAAAACGTCGAATCCCAAAACGTCGAATGCCAAAATGTCCCTAAACCGGTTATTTCATGAGGAACTCTTTATAAATTTCTAAGGACAGCAGCAGGAATAAATCATAGACGAGAAACTACAAAACCTTTGGAGGGTTTTCGTAAAAAATCCTTGACAAGAGAAATGGTAAAAATCGTGGTAGAATTTAAAAAAAAAAAATCCTGCAAGAATACTTAAACAATCTTCGAAATAGTTCCTGGAAGAATGTTCAAATGTATTCGTGTTATTTCTAAAGGACATTCTCGTGGAATGCTTTGGCAAATTTTCAAGTTTGTCTAAGAGGAACTGCTGTAAGATTATGTCAGCTTCGTTTTATTTTTTTTCCAAACCTTATGCCTTGTGGAAAACACATTTTAGAAACCCTTGTCACAAATTTGTAATGAAAAGAAGGAATTTCAGAAGCAAAATAAAGAATTTTCTGGAATCTCTAAGCAACTTCTTCAAAGAATTTCAATGGATTGTGGATTTGTTCTCTGGAAAAGAATTTTCGAAGGGATTTGAGGGAAGAATCGTAGAGATTTTTAAGCAGGAATCACTGAAGAATTACAAAAGGCAATTAAAGAAAGACATTACTTGAGATATCTTAAGAAAAACATATTTTGCATATAAGCCTTGAAGTTGCAGAAGAAACATGATTAATCACTTTAGAAATTTTAAATGTAGTTTCAGAACGAGTGAAAAAGGGGATTTTTTTCTGAAATATAAGTGAAGAATTGTCTAAAGGCAACATTTGTGGATTTGCAAGATGAATAATAGAAACAATCTAGTCCTAATCTTAGCAAAGGATAGAAATATGTAGATAATATGTAGCTTCTTTTTCTGTTGGCAGAAATGTATCCAGGAGCTCCTTGACGAATTTTCAGAAGTGTCAGCGATTTTAAGCGATTTTTTCACTACCTGTTTGTTGATGGTGTTACATTTTCGGAAGCTATCAGTTATTAGTTTTGCACAAATCGCGATATATCTGAGCGACTTTATTTTACGAAATTTATTCTAGGACACAAAGTACCGTAATCCTGGGAACAAATTGTAATGTAAACAACTTTTTGTAATGTTATCCTTAGGAATTCAATTTTTTTAAGGCGCTCTGTGCTCGTGGCCACTACTGTGGCGGAATCAGTGGATCTGTAGCTTCTTTACCGATACAGATCTATTTTCAACTTATCTATATTTACATATACTTTCACTCTCTCCTACTTTTTTACTCTCACACCGAGCAGGTAGGAGAGAGCTCTGCTGTTTGTGAAGCCTAGCTTCCTGCGAAGAGGGTCAGTTTGTCTCAGTCACCATCTGATACTGACGGAGGATGGATGTGCTCCCCAAAGCACGGTCCTCCGTGAGGCGTCTTCTGGTGGCTGGACGGGTTTTTTGTGGAGGGGCTGGGAATCGAACCCATGACCTTCCGCTTATGGAGCGAAAGCATAACCTCAAGGCTACAGTCCTCCCTAAAAATTCAAATATTGTCAAATTTATTTCGGTAAAATCAGTACTTCATTGATCTCTATCAGTTTATGTAATAAATTTTTATTAAATAAAATTTTACATATCATAAAATTAGTTTTAATATCAAAAATTTGAAATGACACATTGGGGTGAAATTGATCGCTACATAATAAAGCATATTTTAGAATTTGTAATTTACCTATCTACTAAATTTGGGTTTCCTGAATCCGAAAATGATGTCAAAATTCTTACAACTCGTGTATATCATAATTTTATTGCAAAATTAAACCTTGAAATTATGCATATTACGCCTAAATGTATGCAATTTGCTTTGAAATAAGTACATTACTCAACAATGAACGGTATTATGAGCAAATAAAATCTTGTAATGCTGTACGATTTCAAAAATGAGTTTAGCAGTTCACACTGAAGCTTACACAACATTTTTAACACTAAAAGTTTGCATACAGGCTTAGCACCAGCAGATTGTTTAGTACCGACATTTCCAAAAATATTGTTAATACCTTCAAAAACTGTGTGTGTATTTCTATGCAAAAATGACCAAAATTAAAAATAAAATAGTTTAAAATCATCATTAGACAACTATTAACTAGAAAACATTGGATGTCTGTGATGCCAACGAAGTATTAAGTATCCTTGAAAGGAAATGCTATTTGTTACCGATTTGATCAAATTCTGATCTGATCAATTTGCCCCCGGATTAGGGAACGTAAAATAAAAATCTGCAAAAATAGTTTTATCATTGCCGAAACGATAAATGATCTGAATATTTTATTGAAAATAATAAACTAAAGTAAATGAAATTTCAATAGAATCCAAAAATCCGATTTCACCTTCGGTCGATTTTTAAAAGGATCAAAACCAAGTCCTAAACAGATAAACAGTTGAAACATGTAAAAATCTTTAATTTTTGTTGCCTATCCTAAAGTATAGATGTTTGACATTAGTAAACTTGGTATATTAAAAAAAAATCTGAAAAGCTATGATTGCGTGATAGAGAGTAAAATGTGTAGAGAGAAAAACTAGTGATTTTTTAGGATTTTACCATTTTGTCGAATATTTCCTGGCAAATTAAATAAAATTTTAAACAAAAATTCATTTGGAACATCTAGTACATAGTATCTATTTGAACTCACCACACCGAAGGATTTAGATAAAAATATAAATCACAAATTAAGTTTTAACTAATCACAAAAGTATGGTCTGTGCTTGCTAGATAAGAACTGATTTTCTAGAATCAAAAATTTCTATGTTGAAGGTATTTTATCAAACACAAATTTCACAGGCAGCAATTAAAATGCCCCAAGGAAAATACAAAATTATATAATTATGCGTATGTATGAAAAAAATTGAGTTTCTTGTTATTAAAGTCGTGCCCTTACTTTCTGGGACACCCTGGACACATCTAGAAAATTTCATTGAAATCTGAGAGGGTGCTGCCAACATCTGTGTTCGAGTTGACGTTTCTTGTAGTGCGTTTTTATTAGAAGCCTTAATTTATACTCCAAGAATTTGACGCCCCCCCCCCCTCCCTTACTACGCCCATGTCCCAACATCTCGGCCATAGGTATGAGATAAGTACCGAAAGATCGAAATAAAGGGATTGGCGCAGATGGTCCCCCGCCGATTGTGAGTGTGGCGCAAGAAGCTCCACTAATTAGTTCAGTTGACCCACACTCCGATTCAAGGCACGCAAAAGTACTTGAAGCCAGCAGCAGCAGCAGCTGTGCGATAGACTGACTGACTGACTGTTTAGAGACCCACGAAGAGCCCACTTCTTGCTGAAGTCGTCGCATTCACGTTACGCATCAACCAGAGTCGACCCCGCCGATTGCGGAGTTTTATGGGATCCCATTAGGGCGGTCTGCTCGGAACTGGGTCAGACCACACGGCGACACTTTTCCGGCTTTACGACCACTAAAAGCTCACACCGAATGCTGCATAGATTGCGGCCCTCCTCGCGGGCGGATCTTCTCGTCGTGACTCTTCCGCGTAATGTGAAACCGATGACAAAAAAGCACCCAGCGCGCAGCGAGATAGGGTGTCCTACAAAAATCGATGTTTGGAAAGTCATGGTGCTTAACCGTAGAATGGAAAATTTGCTTGTTTCTAGCAATTTTGTAGAACAAGTCAATTTTCTAAAATGTTTTTTAGAGGTTCTCCCAGATCGTTTTGAGAAAAAAAGCCCAATTTTGTCATTTTATGCACATATTTTCAATGCTTATTTTTTTCAAAGGACTTTTCACAGCGTTGGTTTGTGCTAGAAAATTGCTATAAATAAGCATACCTTCAATTCTAGGATGCCACCCTAATGCTCAAGTCCCTAGTCTGAATCTATCTTAATGGTTATGCTTATGGGCTTTCGTGGGCCCACGACTTCGGTTGGACTTCATTTCCCAACGGAACAGAACAGAAAAGAAAGCACACCATTCGGAACGATTATGATCATCATCACCATCAGCGGGGCAAACCCGGGCCCGATGGTCCGGTGACGACCTCTTCTAACAGCGGTAATGGAGCAACTCTCCGAAAAGCCTAAACAACACTACTGGAGGAAAATCACGGCCATATTGCGGCTCACAGCAGTCACACCGAGCCACCGATCGTAGCCGATATTGGTAATTATTTTTTATGGACCAGCTCGGTTACAGTTCCGTGGGAAAAATCTATGGCGAAAAAAGGGCTCAATTGCTGGATCGGTTGAGTACTAGGGGTCATCTTCTCAGTGATGTAGGATAAAGCTGTCCGAGCAATGAGCAGTAAATTTGTGACAATTTATGAAATTACGCAGCCAGTTCGATTTATGTTTGGGAAACAGTGGAGAAGTTGAGGACGTTTTGAAACTTCATTTATTTTATTTCAAAAAAACACCTGGAAAATTCTTAATCCTTCTGGGGTTAATCATATTCAGAATATAAAATTGAAGTTTGGAGCATTTTTCCGACAAAATTTTACTAATCCTCAGAAAGCAAGCTCCCCTAAGCTTACTGAGATTTATTTTCCAAACTTTAAGCTAAAACAAAATATTCTTAAACTCTTTGGTGGTTTTCCAAACCACTGGAAAAAGTTTCCATAAACTACATTTAAAGCAATTTATTCCTGCAACCTAAAAATAAAAGAAAACATTTACTTAAATTAAAATTCAGTTTTAGCCTAGACTCTTACTAAAACATTTATCAAATGTATCAATTTTCTATCAGGGGATGTTCTCTTAACGTTTCATTGAAAATTTCGTCCAACTTCTGATATAATTTTCGTTAAATATTAAGATATAATTCTCCAAGACCTTCAGGGAGAGAAATCATTCCATACGTGAGGAAATTTTTCTTTACTTTCCGGAGAAGTTTCACTAATCTACCTCTCGCAGCGTCTTGAAGGTGAATTTTCAAGTTATAAAATATGCCCTTCAGTGAAGCCACCAGAACTTCATTATCTTCTTCTTCTTTCTGGCGTTACGTCCCAACTGGGACAAAGCCTGCTTCTCAGATTAGTGTTCTTATGAGCACTTCCACAGTTATTAACTGATAGCTTTCTTTGCCTGGGAATCGAGAAAATTTCCTTTATGAAAAAATCCTCGTCCGGTGGGATTCGAACCCACAACCCTCTGCATGGTCATGCTGAATAGCTGCGTGTTTACCACTATAATTTTAAAACTTTTAGCAACATTATCTTCAAAATTAAATTTATGAAAACTTTGTACAACAACAAGTTTTTCTTAAATCTGAACTAGTCTTCTCAAAAAATTGTCCTCATTTTACTACAAAATCATGTTTGTTTGATCATAACTTAAAAAAAAAAAATACAACTGCTGAGCGGTTCTACAGAAAATGACGACTTTTTTCCCAAATTTCAATTTATATTTTTTGATTTGGATGAAATTTTGCACATGCTTTCTTTATGCCCAAAAATGCCTTTTTGCATCATCGGCTCCCCATTTTGACTCTAGCCTTACTTTTGAGAAGGGCCTAAGAAAAAAATCCTTAATAATTTTCAAAAAATTATAACTTAGAAACGGTTTGTCCGATCAGTTTGGTGCCTTGCGCAAAGTTTTAGGTTATTGTAAGGACTATCTGGAAAAAAATATACACTGTTAAAAAAATGTTGTAATTTTTTATATTTCGAAAATTAAGCTTAAAAATCAATTTTCTCGAAAATCGTATATATGATTTTTTTTTTTATTTTTTTTTTATATGTTAAAGTAGACAAAAAATGAAGTCTTTTGCACAGTGGGTCAAGATGGAGAAATCATAGAAAAAAAAGTTATGATTTTTTGAAAATAGGTGAATTTTTGAAAATGGTCATAATAAACTTTTTAAATATTTTTAAACTTGATTTTATGAAAGTACGCAAAATGTACAATAAAAAAGGTATACGGAAAAATCAGGCTAACTTATACGGTTTTAAAGATACAGCGATTTTAATACAAAATTATGATATAATTTTCAACCTTCGGTCATTATAATATAACTTAGAAACGGTTTGTCCGATCAGTTTGGAGTCTTCCGCAAAGTTTTAGGTTATTGTTGGGACTATCTGGAAAAAAATATACACTGTAAAAAAACGTTGTAATTTTTAATATATCGAAAATTAAGCTTAAAAATCAATTTTCTCAAAAATCGTATTTTTGATTTTTTTTTATATTTTTATATGTTAAAGTAGACAAAAAATGAAGTCTTTTGCACAGTGGGTCAAGATGGAGAAATCATGGACAAAAAAGTTATGATATTTTAAAAAAAGGTTGATTTTTCAATATGGTCTAAATAAACTTTTTGAATGCTTTTCGACCCGATTTTATGAAAGTACGCAAAATTTTCAACAAAAAAGGTATATGCGAAAATTTTGCTAATTGCTATCGAAACATTTGAAAAGTTTATTATGACCATTTTCAACAAATTCACCTTTTTTTAAAAAGTCATAACTTTTTTGTCCATGATTTCTCCATCTTGACCCACTGTGCAAAAGACTTCATTTTTTGTCTACTTTAACATATAAAAATATAAAAAAAATCAAAAATACGATTTTTGAGAAAATTGATTTTTAAGCTTTATTTTCGATATATTAAAAATTACAACGTTTTTTTTACAGTGTATATTTTTTGTCCAGATAGTCCCAACAATAACCTAAAACTTTGCGGAAGACTCCAAACTGATCAGACAAACCGTTTCTAAGTTATATTATAATGACCGAAAATTGAAAATTATATCATATTTTTTTATAAAAATCGCTGTATCTTTAAAACCGTATAAGTTAGCCTGATTTTTCCGTATACCTCTTTTGTTGTAAATTTTGCGTACTTTCATAAAATCGGGTCGAAAAGCATTCAAAAAGTTTATTATGACCATTTTCAAAAATTCACCTATTTTCAAAAAATTATAACTTTTTTGTCCATGATTTATCCATCTTGACCCACTGTGCAAAAGACTTCATTTTTTGTCTTCTTTAACATATAAAAAATAAAAAAAAATCAAAAATACGATTTTTGAGAAAATTGATTTTTAAGCTTAATTTTCGATATATAAAAAATTACAACAATTTTTTTACAGTGTATATTTTTTTCCAGATAGTCCCAACAATAACCTAAAACTTTGCGGAAGGCACCAAACTGATCGGACAAACCGTTTCTAAGTTATAATTTTTTGAAAATTATTAAGGGTTTTTTTTCTTAGGCCCTTCTCAAAAGTAAGGCTAGAGTCAAAATGGCGAGCCGATGATGCAAAAAGGCATTTTTGGGCATAAAGAAAGCATGTGCAAAATTTCATCCAAATCAAAAAATACAAAAGTAAACCGACATTCGAATTCAAATAGAACCGCTCTGCTTCCAAAACTTTTAACATGTTTTTGAAGCAAATTTAGTTGTTTTTAAACTGTTCATACAATACGTATTTCTAAAAATGGTTTTGACTTAGTTATTTAACAAAACTACACAAAAACATAGTTTTTCAAAAAAAAAAAATCATTAATTTTTTTTTTTTCAAGTTTTTTTTTGTCAAAAATTTTACTTTTTCTATAAAACTTAAGTTTATAAAACATCTTGTTTGAATTAAGAGTTGAATAGTGCATATATTTTTAAACATGTGCAAAAATATGTTTAATTTTAAATTGTTTAAAAATTGTTGCAAAGTTCTTCGCAAAATTTTAAAAATTGAGAAAATCCAAATTCAGCTTTGAAGATAATGTTCAACTGGCGAAACTTTGAAAAAAAAACTCGCATTTTTCGTTAATTTTTTTTTTTTTTGCAGTTTTTGTTGATTAACTTGATCAAAACATTTTATTTGTGAAATGTGTTGAATGAACAGTTTGTAAACAGTCAAATCAGCTTAAAAAGCATGTAAAAAAAATTGGAATAAGTTCAGTATTCATGCAGTTATGTTCAATCAAAGATACAAATTTTAGTAAAATGAAGAAAGAATTTTGAGAAAACTACTTTTAACTAAAACTAGTTTTGATTTCAGACAAATATGGTTTTCTACAAAGTTTTTATAGGTTAAATGAATGAATCTTTGGCTCTAATTTTGTAGTTTTTTTATGTGATTTGAATGTTGAAGAGCACATGAATTTGAGTTTTTGAGAACTTTTTAAAAATATGCCGCACATTTTTCGAACTTCCAGTAAAAGCCTTTCTTACTTAGAATCTTGAATCCGATCGGATGGTCGTTTACCGAAAAAATATGTTGATTTTTTATGTATGAGTGTTTGAAAAGTTTACCAAACTTCTGAAGTATTTCAAAATTTCGATACTTTTACTTACACTTTCATTTGAATTTTTTTAAATCCGGGAAGGAGTTTCCTGAAACTCCCAGAAAAAAAGTTTTTCCAAACATTTTTTTTTCAAATTAAAATTAAATTTAAAAATTTGCATCTTCAAAATTTCAGAACAATTTTCTTTAACTGTCATGGGAAATAATGAACTTTTAGAGACATATTTCTTAAACTTCCAGAAAAAAAATCTCCAGCACTCAAAGAAAGTTTTCAGCCTTCCTGCGAAAGTTTTCTCCATTTTCAAGATGAAGTTCTTTTAACCTTTGGAAAGACGTTTTTTTTTTCAAACTTCCAGAGGAGGTTTGTTCAAACGCGAAACTTGTAACTTTCTAATTTATTGGGTCATCAAGTGGCTCGGAGGCTTAGTTGGTAGAGCACTCGTCTAGCATACAAGAGTCCTGGGTTCGAATCCTAGCCGAGCACGTGGATTTTTTTTTCCAAAATTTCACCTACAATTTATGATGAGTTGATGACGCGAGATGAGTTGATTAATTTAATAGCCATGCGTATTGGATTGCATTGGATTACCGAGCATCTCAATAAATATGCCAATCTATTTTATAGGAAGTTTTCTCAAAATTGCAGAACAAGTTTTTTCAAATTTCCAAAGGAAGTTTTCTCAAATTTCCAGAGGGAGTTTTGCAAACAACTTAATTATTTTTCTCAATTTTTTTACAATTTTTTTTTCTCTAAAAGAAATATTCCTTAACTCCTAGAGAAGTTACAAGTTTACAAGCATTCTGACAAAGTTTTCAGTCAAATTTCAGAGAATGCTTTCCCAAAAAAAAATAACGTCAATAATATCCATATTTCCAAAGAAATTTTCACGGTGGTGTTATTATTGGCTTAGGTCAGTTTTAAAACCACGACAAATCTTAAAATGTTACATGAGCTTTTAATTTGTTTTGACTCCGTTCAATTGCTCAGTGACTCTTAGAGTCAGCCCTTTTCGCCGTCCCATCTAGTTACATCAAGTCATTACAACGTCCAATCAGTGACCCACAAACCAACGCCCACCCTCAGACATCAATTCTCATTACCCACCAAACAAACGCCTCCCTTTTTCAAAGCTTCTATTGCCGATCAGTGACCACTACACGCCAGGGAACCGATTTTTGAAAGTATTTTTTCCTAATCAAAACTGACCGTGTTGCGACACACAGCGTAATGCCCTGCCCATAATGTGCATGCATGCATGCCACCACACAGTGGCCCGAAACTGGTCAAAAGTTTCGCTGATTTTTTTCTGTCTTTCTTCACTATTGAATACCAACATTTGGATGGAAATATCGATATTTTTAGCGACTATTTCTATCGAATCGTCTTCAAAAATTGTGATTTATCAATGAATAAGGATTCCTAAACGATTTGAGTGAGATTAATACTTTTGGCCTTCATTGGTGCGGCGTGCGATCACTGTGCCCCTTAACGCAAATAAACTCCTATCAAAGTGCCGCCAATGAACACGCGTGAGCACAGCTTGATCACTTGATCGGTGTGGGTTAATCAACCGGCGTAGATTGGAAGTCACGATCATTATGCGCGGCGACATTCAGATTCAGATTCAACCGACGGACGGATGAAGGATGACCTAAATTGAGCTATTGCGTGAAATGCGCGTAATAATGGCGTGATTGCAGAAACGATCTTCTCTCTACAGGAGGAGATCTTCAAGATCGGTTTGAGCATACACAAAGAAATCGCGGTCGATTTCCGTGTGCATACATTTCAATGTCAATCGTCCGGGGGAGAAAGACCGGTGCCACTCGAATTTCGCCCATATCTATGTTTAACCTCGTTATGTCAGTTAATTTCCCTCCACACTGCTCGGGCAACCTTTGCGCGTCAAATTGCAGGCGTAAAGATCAAGTCTCGCCTCACTGCTCGCCATCCGAATGGGCATTAATTTGCTCGTTCACTTAATTAGAGCATATTTATCTTTCACTCTGTGTCTCTGCGCTGAACGGCCAGAGAGATTCGTCTGTCTGTTTGTTTGACTGAGCCATTAGGGTGCGGCTTACTTTTCTGAAGTTCGCAGAACCAAAAGATGTAAAACTCATTCGCCAACTTAAAATCAAAATGGCGTCAAAATCCAAGATGACCGCCAGATTTTTTTTACTGAAATTATTACTCTTATTCTTCACTCGATTCGAAGAAAACACCAACGATTGAAAACTTGTTTGTTTGTTGTACAAGAAATGATGTTTACAATGACTCGTCATATGTGTCAAAATCGTAGAACATGATTTAAAAAATCGTTCATTTCAAAGGGTAAATACTCACCTAGGTTTTGAAGCCTATCTTACTCAGTTTTTTCTCAGCTTTCTGATGGTGATATCTGAATTCAAGACAAACGGTGCGCTAATGGTGACAAAACGGATTTTCTGACGAAATTCAAGATGGCGGCCAAATTGAAAATGGCTGCCAAAATGTTTTTAGCTTCGAATGAAAACTATATCCTTCCGCTATACGATGCCACTAAGCTTGCTATGTTTTCCAAAGGAAATATAAGACATATTACGTGACAAAATACGTATCATCGAAAAAAATACTTTTTCGCAAACTGTATAGCTAGGTGGCGTACGAGGGATCCGTCAATTTGAGAAAACGAAGAGGACCATCCTTAAGTTTTAGCATATACTAAGTTTCAGCGACAATTGCCTAATGCATGTCTCTAAAAAGTCTTATTTTAAATAGTATTATATTCAATCAAATTGGTTACTACTGCTCTTCTACTTGCTGAGAATCCTGTGAGGCACTACAAAAACCTTCAAAAGCTCTTTCATGATTATTGTAAAATTATTAAGAAGTTTCTTCTCAGATTCTTCGAGGAAAAACCTGAGGAACTCGTATAGCGATTTTCTCTGAAGCACTCAAGTAAAAGCCAGAGAAATTCTAGGAGTGATTTCTGCGAGGTTTTTTTTTCTGGATTTTTTCTAAAGACTCCTTCAGACATATGCCTAGATTTTATTATCGAGATTACCCAACAATTGTTGCAGGATTTCATCCAGGAACTACCCTAGTGATCAAGAGATGCTTAGAGGAATTTCACTAGAATTTGCTAAAGAAGATCACTGTTACCTTCAATCATTTCTTGCAGAATTTTCTCCAAATATTTTAACCCTTCAATACCCAAATTTTGATTTTCGATCTAAATATAATTTATAGTTATTTAGAATCATTCTAAACACGTTTTGGGCAATGATTTATTTTTATTCGCAAATCTATGAATTATGGTGTTGGAATTATCCGTTTGGGGCAATCGAATTATCCTTTCTAGCAAAAATTGATGTTTCCTCTCGGAGGAACTGATTTACCCTCCCGTAGGAATTGATGTAACCTGTTGGGGAATTGATTTGCCCTCTCAGAGGAATTGCATTACTCTCTCGGGGAAATTGATCTACCATCTCGGGGGAATTGATTTATCCTCTCCCTGAAATTGAATGATCCTCTCGGGGGAATTGATTAAACCTCTCAGGGGGAATTTATCTACTTTCTCGGAGGAATTGATTTACCCTCTCGGGGGAATAGATTTACCCTCTTGCAGAGTTGATGTACCCTTTCGGGAGAATTGATTTCTTTCGGGAGAATTCTTTCTCTGGGGAGCTAATTTACCCTTTCGGTGCAATTGATTTCCCCTCTGGGGGGAATAGATTAATCCTCTCGGGGGGAATTGATTTATTCTCGCAGAGAAATTGATTTACCTTCTCGAGGGAATTGCTTCACCCTTTCGCGGGAATTGATTTACTTTCAGAGGGGAATTGATTTACTCTCTCTCTCTGGGGAATTGATTTACCCTCTCGGAGGAATCGATTCACTCTCTTGGGGGAATTGATAGACCCTCTCAGGGGAATAGATTTATCCTCTTGGGGGAATTGATTTACCCTCTTATGGAATTGATTTACTCTATCGGGGAATTTGATTACTCCTCTTGGGGGAATTGATTTGCACTCTCGGTGAAATTGAATAACTCTCTCGAGGGAATTAATAGGGAATCAATTTACACTCTCGGGGAATTGATTATGGATTATTGATTATTGATTTACCCTCGTTTTCCCCACTCGGGGGAATTGATTTACCCTATTGGGTAAATTAATTTGCTCTCTCGGGGGAACTGATTTACTTTCGGTGGAATTGAATAACCTTCTCGGGGGAATCGATTTACCCTCTCAGGAGGAATTGATTCACCCACTTTTGTGAATTGATTTACCCTTTCGGGGTAATTGATTTATCCTTTTGGAGTAATTGATTTACTCTCTCAGGAGAATTGATATACTATCTCAAAGGAATTGATTTACCCTTTTGTGGAATTGATTTCCCCTCTCAGGGGAATTGATTTACCCGCTCAGAAGAATCGATTTACCTTCTAGGGGATTTACACTCTCGGGGAATTGATTATGGATTATTGATTATTGATTTACCCTCGTTTTCCCCACTCGGGGGAATTGATTTATCCTCTCAGGGGAATTGATTAAGCCTATTGATTTGCTCTCTCGGGGGAACTGATTTACTTTCGGTGGAATTGAATTACCTTCTGGGGGAATCGATTTACCCTCTCAGGAGGAATTGATTCACCCACTTTTGTGAATTGATTTACCCTTTCGGGGTAATTGATTTATATTTTTGGAGTAATTGATTCACCCTCTCAGGAGAATTGATTTACTCTCTCAAAGGAATTCATTTACCCTTTTGTGGAATTGATTTCCTTTCTCAGGGGAATTGATTTACCCTCTCAGAAGAATTAATTTACCTTATAGGGGGAATTGATTTAACCTCTCAAGGGAATGATTTATCCTCTCAGGGGAATTGATTAAGCCTCAGGGGAATTGATTAAGCCTATTGGGTGAATTGATTTGCTCTCTCGGGGGAACTGATTTACTTTCGGTGGAATTGAATTACCTTCTGGGGGAATCGATTTACCCTCTCAGGAGGAATTGATTCACCCACTTTTGTGAATTGATTTACCCTTTCGGGGTAATTGATTTATCTTTTTGGAGTAATTGATTCACCCTCTCAGGAGAATTGATTTACTCTCTCAAAGGAATTCATTTACCCTTTTGTGGAATTGATTTCCTTTCTCAGGGGAATTGGTTTACCCTCTCAGAAGAATTGATTTACCTTATAGGGGGAATTGATTTAACCTCTCAAGGGAATTGATTTACCCTCTCGTAGGATTTTTTTTACCCTCTCAGGGGAATTGATTTACCCTCTCGGGGGAACTGATAACCTCTTGAAGGAATTGATTTACCCTTTCAGGGAAATTGATTTACCATCTCAGGAGAATTTTTTTTCTCTCTAGAGGGAATTTAGTTACCCGCTCGGGGGAATTCATTTACCTTTTCGGGAAATTGATTCCTGATGAAATTCCACAAGAAATGTCTCTAGGAATTCCTTCAGTATTTCATCTAAGAATTACTTCTGCAGTTCTTTCAAACATTTTTCTAGTTATTCAAGTTAATTCTCCATAGTTTCTTTAAACATAATTTCAGAGAACACAGTACTAAATACTGCAGCATTTATTCCAGTGAACCCTCCGATCGTCAATTCACAAGTTTCTTCAAATATTCCGTCCGATGTTTTTCAAAAAATTCTTCGGAAAGACTCCGGGAATGCTGTTTATTATTGTAACAAAAATTTTCTTTGTAAATTAAACTAAAATATCCACCAATACTGTCTCAAGAGTCTAGGATTCCTTTCAGAGATCTCTGCACAGGAGTTCATCACAAACAACTGCAGAATTTTCGCCAAAAATTTCTTTTCGAAACATCTTTCAGGTTTTTTTTTTCATGAATTTCTCCAGTAATTTCTAAAAATTTCTCAGAAAAGTCTTAATTCAATCCTTTAAAGCTTTGTTGGGAAATTATCAAAAAAGGGAAGGACTTTCTCAAATAATCCTTTGAAAAAATATTGATTGAAAACTTGAAAAGAATCTGAACGAATATTTTGGGGTTAATAAAGTAACAAATTGGAGGAAATAGGACATCTCTAAATCCTAAAGATGCCAATGGAAAAAAAATCCTTGAAAGTATTTCAGGACTTCTTAAAACTTTCCTTAAAAGTAAAAATTAAAGAACATTAAAGAATTCCTAGAGAATTTTCTTTTGGACTGTCGAGAGTAATTTCTGAGGTTATTCTTAAATTCAGCTTAAATACTTGAAGGAACTTTGAACGTTTAATAGCCTTTAAAGCTCTAAAAGGCGAATCAGCGAGCTATTGGATATTTGGGTTACTGTAAATATCTCAAGCAAAAACATTTTTCTCATGTTCTGCTATTTGCTTTTCGAAGCAATTACCTAGATTATGATTAAACAAATTCGTGCAACCGTTTTCGAGTAATGAGCATTTATATTTCTGGTACCACTCCGGCCGAAAAAGGTTTTGTAAACGTAGTCTATTTTTTTTATAAACTGGATAAAAAAATGGCGGCCAAAGAATATCGGAAAAAAAATCGGAATATCTTCAAAACCAGATGACTGATGATCAATATCGACTCGGATTCATAAAATAGAAGCTTTTTGAGAACTTTTGGAAAAATTATGCAAAAATTTTGAGAAACAAAAAATGTTTTCGTGGTGAAAAAAATTAAGCTGCTAGAAAAGGGACTAAAAAGTTGGTGTCATAACTGTTTGAATAATATTTTTAATAATTTCTGAATGGCCATACATTGGTGCCAATATTTTTCACATCAAGATAGCCCTCAATCTGCTGAATATCTTTGCCGAAGACTCAATCAGACTCTTCACCACCAGATAGTCCTTGATCAGCTAAACAGCTTTGCCGAAGACACCAACTTTCTAGCTGATAAGGATCTTAAGCTAAAGACAATTGAAGAAAATTTGTTAGTTGCGTCACCTAGCGAATGATTTCTCAGTTAGGTTTTTCACCTCCAGATGGCCTTCGATCTGCTGCATATCTTTGCCGAAGAATTATTTTTAATAACGCCACCTAGCGGATGAATTTCCCATCAGACTCTTTACCGCTAGATAGCCCTTGATCTGCTGAACAGTTTTATCTGAGACACCAACCTTTTAGTTGATAAGGATCCTGATATAATAAATAAAATTTGTTACTAGCGCCACCAAGTTGATAATTGTCAATCAGATTTTTTACCTCCAGATTGCCTTCAATCTGCTGAACAGCTTCGCCGAAGACACCAACTTTCTAGCTGATAAGGATCTTGCGATACAGACGATCAAACGAAATTGTTCATTTGCGCCACCTAGCGGATGAATTCTCAATCATCGCCAGATAGCCCTTGATCTCTGCCGAAGACAAAATCCTTGTAGCTCATTTGGATGTTAAGATATCCGTTTGAAATATCAAATTTTGAACCCTTCGTGTCCACGCATTTTCCGTTACCTAGAAAAAGATGAGTAGTCAGGGGGGGATTGTAAGACAAACTAACCGCATTTATTTTAAAATTTATTTAAAATAAATTGATATACTGATCTCCGAATTGCGACCATTTCAAAATTCAAGGTTCGTCTCGGGCATTTGAGGGTTAAGACCAGCAGTCTATACATGGAAGGAATGTGAGTTTGTAATGATTGTGGCTGCTAGAGATCGAGAATACCTCTGCATCTCCACAATCACCACGGGAAGGGTATTAACCTTTCGGTCGTCGCGCGAATTTTTGTAACGCGAGTAGTCGCGCGTTGTACTTTGTACAACACCCTTGGTTTTGCAAATATCCCAGGAGTCTGACCACTTAGAAAGATAACGTCTTCGGCAAAATTTTTCAGTAGCTTAAGGGCTATTATTATTATACCCAAGAAATTCGGGATTTTGCCACTAGGCGGCGCTAGTGAGCATGAAACTTTTGTTTCTCAGATCTCATGATCCTGACCACTTAGAAAGATGACGTCTTCGGCAAAGTTGTTCGGTAACTCAAGGACTATCATTGTTTGAGCTAGTTGATACAAAATTTTGCCACTAGGCGCCGCTAGTGAGCATAAAACATTTATTTCGCAAATATCTCAGGAGCCTGATCACTTAGAAAGATGGTGTATTCGGCAGAGTTGTTCAGTAGCTCAAATTCTTTCTTTGTTCAATCCTTAAAGTTCAAGATTTTGCAAAATAATGATAGTCCCTGAGCTTCTGAACAACTTTGCCGAAGGTGCCTGTCTACAAAATCGAGATCCTGCAAGTATCCACAAAACAAAAATGTCATGCTCACTAGCGCCGTCTGGTGGCAAAATACCCTATTTCTTGGCTCAAATAATGATAGCCCTTGAGCTACTGAACTACTTTGACGAAGACACTATCTTTCTAAGTGGTCAGGCTCCTGAGATATCTGCAATCAAAAGTTTCACTGCTCACAGCGCTTCACCTCCAGAACAACTTTAATGAAGACCCCAAGTTTCTATATTATCTGGATTTTAAGATATAACGATTTCAAACTGTGGTTTCCTCGAACCGTACATAGTGCGTTCATTATTATGCGACTTCCATGTACATTTGTTGATTTTACCGTATTATAAAGGGCCATACTGTAAATAAAAACTGTCGAGTATTGTTCTTAAGAAGATTCTTGAAGAATACATTTTGGTTTGGTGTCGATAGATATCTTTGTTGCAAAATGATAGCATATAAATCACAACTGTTGCACAAAGTACAACAGCGCGACAGCCCGAAGGTTAATAAGTGAGGGACGAAAAAGATCTAGTAGTTACTTTTGATCGGTGATGCGATTGATGGATGAGGAAGAAAAATAAGACTAATGCTTAAAATTATTTTTGCATTGTTGTCTCACGGTCTACTTTCATAATATCAAACTATTCAAGGGTTATTTTTGATAATGACAATGAAAGAGGAAAGGGTCGACACTTGTGTTCATGAATCAAACAAAATAGTTTGTTTGCAAAATATATAAACCAAACTTAACGCAATGTCGCCATAAAAATTGTTATCCATAGCATGAAACGAGCTCACCGCTTGGTAATCCATCCTCGACTGCAAAAGAATGTATACTCGCACTCACACAACGCGAACCGGATACGACTGATCTTGATTCCGTCGTTCGCCCCGCAGAAGCATGCAAACGAATCAAAAGATCACTCACTATTCCCTTTTCAACCGTTTTAAAGAGTAGAATAGAAATTTTTAATATTGACATTCGACTGAGAAAAAAATGAAAAATATAACATTTTTGGTTACAAATGCCTAATTTTCGATAGATTTTACCAATTAACTAAGCTTAACAATTTTTTAAACTATGTGTTCCTTCAAACTGTTCGAAAACATCAAATACTAGTGATAGTTGTAGATAAAGGATGTACAAAATTGATTGAACGATAACAAAGTTTTTCATATTGACTAGGGACATATTTCATAATTTTTAAATTCGCCTTCCTTGCTCCACCTCTGAAGCTAATATTATTGGTCCGAACTTCGACATTTCTCTTTTTATGTGATCTGAACCCAGAAGAGCAAAACAAGTTTTAGTTTTGAAAAGTTTCGAAAAATATGCCGCACCCTAACCTGCATGCTACTTCATGCACAGCAATTCACTTTGCATACCGTCGATCGCACTCGCTCCACATGCAGCGATTATACGCGCGAGGATCGAGGGCGATCATGGTCAAACACACCCCAGTATCGGAGGCAGTTTTTCGTTTCGAAGGTCACCCTGAACCGAGAAACGTTTTTTTGATGGCCGAAAGGTGTAATTTTCAAATTGGCGATCGCTTCCGAGTTTTTTTTCCTCGGGTTTTGGTAATCGATTACGTGACTTTGAGCTGGGCTTGATCGTTTTGGCATTGCGCCGGAGGAGGTCAGATTCGAGCAGTTTGGAATTTCCATTTCAATGATAAGCAGGAATTGAATGCAGAGAAAATTAAGAGTAGCTCTCAATTATCGCTCTCTGCAACAATCATGGTCTGCAGCACATCATGAGAGTATGTTTATCATCTTCTGCTACAGCTCTGATCATGTCGGGGGGATAACAGTGCATGATAAAACCCATCAAAACAAGCCTGGGGGATAGTGTTGATATCACTAATCGCTCTCTCTTTGAGGCCCTCGTTCGCTAAAATTATTCATCAAGCATGTTACAACTTGCGAAAGATTACCGATCATGGACCGCTACAGATGTGATGCTTTTCTTCGCTTGCTTTGATCATGCTTTCGAAATCAAACGAGAGCGAATCCAGCAATGCCTGATGATAAGCCACGTAGCAACTTCTTCCGAGAGCAGAACTTTCTCCACATCGAAATCATAGAAATGCGAAAGAGTGGCGTACACGACTTCCCAGCAGCGTGAAATGGGTTTCTGTTTCATTGAGGGGTTGACCTCCAGCGTCTCACGAGTCCGTCCACAGAGAACTAATCTTGACGGGGGCATCTTCATCCGACACGACTCATGATTTTGAAATTGAAAACTCGATTTGGTCGTTCCCATCCATCCCAGTGGGTCTTCGTCAAATGCGATCCTCCAAGAATCTAGACGACTCGGGGCGTCGTCGTGGCTTTCGGACGCGTTCATCCATTCCATTCGATAATGACTGTTTTCACACCATCGCAAACTTGCGCCGCTATCGTCAATGACGTTTGTGAAGATGGTAGACGGCAGCGGTGCCGAAATTCATTCACCTACAGGACTTGGACGAATGTCTTAGGTATTGTTTTCCGTGTAAAATTATGAAACAGTAAAAGATAATATTTGAACTATCATTTTCTTTAGTATTACAAAATTTTGATTACAAATTATTGTAAATTGTAAATAGTTGAGAATAGGAAATTGTTAGAGATTAGAATTTGGAAATTGAAAGTTGTTGAAAATTGGAAAGTTTTCGAAATAGCTGTAAAATTTGAAATTTGAATTTATTGGAAATTATAAATTGGTAAAAATTGTGATTTTAAATTTTTGGTTATTCAAAATTGATAGAAACTGGAAATTTGAAATTCTAAAAGGTTGGAATTCCACCATTTAAAACATTTCTCCAACAGAGAACGCCATACTTTTCTCCACCACTTCTTCTTTCCGCGTCAAACACCGATCGATCAACGGCAATTTGGCAACATTAGCTATGTTGAAGGCGGCTGTAAACCTCCGCCACCTTCCAAGATCATGTCGAATGCGAGGCGAGAAAAATCATAAAAATCGATAATTATTCCTCCGGTTTCCCCCTGATTTTTTTTCTCTTACCGCTAGTTGGCCAATTTATGAGAACCGACGAGCGACCGTTTCGTCCAATTCGCACCTCCATCGAGTGCTATTTAATTTTTGCTCGGATAAGCTTTGGTGGCTTCGACCGCGTTATGATTTATGATCGGTTCGTGTGGACTTTTTGGGGATTTTTTCTTCCTCTATTGTGGTCCGTTTATGGTCGGTGTTCAAAGTCACTGAGCATGGTTATCATTATCGAACGGCGGCGTGGTGGTTTCTGGTGACCTTGATGAGGAAGGCTCCCAGAAATGTGTGCCAACCGTGTGTATGTGTAACTGTGTTCGATCAGCGGGGGTAATTTCCGGGCTGAGTCCCAAACGTTGAGGTGTGAACAATTTATGGCATGTGTTGAAATAAAGCATCTTCGAAGGTGGAGTTTTTGCAAGCCTTGTTTGGGGTTTTTGCAAGTGCGTTCAATTAGTATTTGTCTCGAATTGTTTGTTGGAACCAATCTTTGAACTAGTTCATTGTGGAGCAGAAATTTTTCTCGTCAATTTGCGAGCAATTTGATCAATAGTCAAACGGTGTTCATAAAATAAGTAAAGTGTCAGACACAAGGACAGGTGTACGGAACAATCGGTTGGAAAGATTATGAGCGACAAGCAATCGGAGCTCATTCGCTCGTGAAAATCGAATTCTATTTATAAAGCCAACGAAACAGTTGGCTAAAGGTAAAACTAACGAAAGCAACATTTGAGTACTTTGGATTTATTCGATCATTGTGCTGAAATTTTGATTCCATTGAAAATTCTAGAAGAAAGGGTAAGAATCTTAGAAAGTTTCTGATGAATCCTCTCACAACTGGGGATTTTTTTTATTATCGTACAAATTGGGCCGAAGGGTCTCAGATTTTCATGAAACTTTTTCCACAGGCAGGGCTCATGGATATATGAATAAAAAAAATTTGAGAAAAATTCAGGGTCGCCTATTTTTCCGGAAAACTCAGGTGGAAATTTTTTGTTTTCCCTTGACACTACTTACTTTGAAAAATCATAACTCAAGAACGAAGCATCGTAGAAACAAAGTTTTTACATGAAAATTTAAGCAAATTTTCTCAAAAATCCAAAAAAAAATATGAACTGCAAAAAGTTTTCCACAACATTTTCCACCGTTGGGAAAATTCGTAAAGAAAAGCCGAAAAAACTATGCCCGAACTCGTGGAAAATTTTCAAAAAAATATTTTCGAGAAGGTAATTTTATAAGCTTAAATCACTGAAATTTTTGGAATGCACTTTTTTTCGTTTTTGAGTTATGGCCAATTTTGTGAAAAATGTCCAGATGTGGCATATAAGACCTTCCTTTGAAAAATCATAACTCAAGAACGAAACATTGTAGACACAAAGTTTTTATATGAAAATTTAAGCAAATTTTCTCAGAAATCCAAAAAAAAAAATGAACTGGAAAAAGTTTTCCACAAAATTTTCCACCGTTAGGGAAATTCATAAAGAAAAGCTGGAAAATCTATACCCGAACTCGCGGAAAATTTTTATTAAAATATTTTTGAGAAGGAAACTTTATAAACTTCAATTCTAGTAACTTTTAGGATGTACTATTTTTTGTTCCTGAGTTATGGTCAATTTTGTAAAAAATGACCATATTAGCCTTTTCTTTGAAAACCCATATTTCAATCGAAGCATCAGAAAAACAAGGTTTTTTTATCCAGGCAACTGCAAATTTTCTAAAAGATGCTTCGTTCGTCTTTTGGAATAAATGAATGATATTTTTTTGTTCCAGGAATCGGAACAAGGTTAGAAAATCTCTCCACAAGTAGCCTCTGAATAGTCATTTTTAGTTGCATAGATGAATTCCCAATCTTTTTTAAATTGGTCTTTCACCTTTTGCGACACAGCCCAGTCAAAATATTGTTTGGCGTTATTAATTTCCGCTGACTTTCTAATACTAGCATCTCTAGCCATTCGCTTAATATTGCCACCGAGGTGGGGAAGGTTGGGAAAAAGTGCCATTCTGCTCTAATTTTAAAATCATTTCCATGGTTGCATACATTTTTGAAATTTGATTTATTTTTGTACTGCTCTCCGCAACCATCAGAAAGATAAATGATTTTTTCAAGCTCAGAAAATTTATTTTTCAATCTTGAAATTAGTTTTGTTTGAAAAGCATAAACTGATGTCGTGTTATGCTTTTTTATGTCAGCAATTACAACAAAATTTAAGACTTAAATCGAAGATTTGTCTTTGTAATAAATAACAAATGGATGTATTGTTACTAGAGGTCGTACAAAGTAATTGTGGAAAACTTTTTCCAGTTCATATTTTTTTTGGATTTCTGAGAAAATTTGCTTAAATTTTCATATAAAAACTTTGTTTCTACAATGTTTCGTTCTTGAGTTATGATTTTTCAAAGAAAAGTCTTATATGGCACATCTGGACATTTTTCACAAAATTGGCCATAACTCAAAAACGAAAAAAAAGTGCATTCCAAAAATTTCAATGATTAAAGCTTATAAGATTACCTTCTCGAAAATATTTTTTTGAAAATTTTCCACGGGTTCGGGCATAGTTTTTCCGGCTTTTCTTTACGAATTTTCCCAACGGTGGAAAATTTTGTGGAAAACTTTATGCAGTTCATTTTTTTTTTGGATTTTTGAGAAAATTTGCTTAAATTTTCATATAAAAACTTTGTTTCTACGATGCTTCGTTCTTGAGTTATGATTTTTCAAAGTAAGTAGTGTCAAGGGAAAACAAAAAATTTCCACCTGAGTTTTCCGGAAAAATAGGCGACCCTGAATTTTTCTCAAATTTTTTTTATTCATATATCCATGAGCCCTGCCTGTGGAAAAAGTTTCATGAAAATCTGAGACCCTTCGGCCCAAACCCGTACGGTAATAAAAAAAATCCCCTCTCACAGAGATCTCATCAGTATCCTCTGAGGATTCTCATTGGAATTTATTTATGATTCTAATAATAATTCATCAAAACCATCCCAGGATTGTCACCAGAATTCTCTCAGGATTCTTCAGAATAGTCTTAGGATTCTCATTAGAATCCTCTCAGGATTCGCATCAGAGATCATCTCTCAAGATTTTCGATAGAAATCATAATGATGGTCGATAGATGATCGAAATCAGAATGATGATCAAGATGTTTCGTAGAAGTCTGAAATTTTCCAGGATACTCATTATAATATTTCCGGGTTTCTTATCAGAATTCTATCAGGATTTTCATCAGACACCTTCCAAGCATTTCATCAGATGTCATTTAAAGCCCTCTTTAGAACTCTCATCAACTTTTTTAAGGATGTTTATTAGAATCCTATCAGGACTTTAATTGAAATCGTTCAAGGATTCGCACAAGGACCCTCCCAGTATAACAGGAATTAAAAAAATAAAGCTATGATCTTTCGAAATCAAAAAGTCGAACTTTGTTACTGAACACAAGATTCGGCATTATGTTCGACCATATCCTAAATACTCTTACTAAGCTTCCGAGAGTTTTACATTTGTATCCCGGAGTTATTTATCAAATCTTAAAATGGTTCCCATAAGTTCAGAATGTTCCATTTGTATAAGTTCCAATTAGCTGAAACAGTGTTATTTGATGTTTCGCATAACGGGTGTTTCCTTAAAATAAAAATCGGTCCTTTGGGCCAAAAACGTGATTCGGAAACTGGACTTAAATTGGTCAACTGTATTTAAAATTACCGGAGATGCTTGAAATGTCCATATTTTGTCGGATAAACAAGATTTTATTTGGTACAGTGTGGTAATCAAGAAGAAGAAAGGTGGGTTCTAAGGTAGTATACTAAGACTTCCGATATCAAATATCCAAGTTATTTTTGTGATTCAAAAATGTTTCACATGAGCTCGCCAAACTTAATACTTTAACATAAATACAAATTTTATCATAAATCACTGGTGAAATAGGAGGTGTACACTATATTTCCAGCTACATTTTGTACCCGGATTGGCCACCGGTATCGAAATCTTTGTGAACGCATTTAAAAAAAAATAGGCACGGACACCGTCTTCAGCCATTTAGCTGCACAGACTGTAACTTAACACTAGACAACGGACAAGCATGCTCCAGTGGCACAGTGGTGAAACATTTCTGACGAAAAGTTTCGATGGCTGAAGTGGGAATCGAACCCACACCCCATGACACGATGCGCTCACTGCCTGACGACACTAACCGCTCGGCCACGAAGCCCACAGTTTGGAGGTGCAACCAATCCCCTATACAATGCTGTAGAAATTCTGAGAATTGATCAATGGAGTCAAAAGATATGGGCAAAACACTGCAAAAAGGCCATCCACGCCTTTCATGGGTTATTATTACGAATAGTTGTATAAATAGACAAACAGATCAACCTCATTTTTTTTTTGAGGATTTTCAAATCTTTAATCAGCTGTTGAAAGTCTGCCACATTAAAGATCTGATAGCTGTATTAACTAACTCACCTTTTTTTCTCAAATTATAATTTTATCACTATTGCACACAAAACAGTATTCAAACTTTAACAAGTGGTACCGACACAAACTTTTCAAAAGGACGTAATCATTTTTATAAACAACACCTTCTACGTCGTTATAGAAGCCCACTCAAGTATAGTCTTTGGAAACTTGCAATCAGAAGACACAGTGTGTTTGTTTGACAAATTGAGACATGAATTTGCGAAAAAATACGCGTTCTAGTGAGACTCGAACTCACGACTCCGTGTACGCTAGACCGGCGCTTTAACCAACTAAGCTACAGAACACCTTATGATTCTGAGGAATAGAAAGCCAAACTGAATCCGAGTACTAACTATAAACACATCTCTTTTCGCAAATCCATGTCTCTTTCGGACTTAGATGCCAAACCCCCAACACGCTCACGTTTGTATCTCCCGATCGCAAGTCAGAGCGAATTGTTTATGGATACTGAGTTCTTACGCTCTACAGCCGCATACCTATAAGCCGAATGCTTGCAGGCACGCGTACTGAATTTCGGCAATATTTTTTCGCAAATTCATGTCTCAATTTGTCAAACAAACACACTGTGTCTTCTGATTGCAAGTTTCCAAAGACTATGTTTCAGACATACCAGCAAATCTGGTTTATGCCAGTAAAAGGGCAAACATTCATTAATGTATCCCGAGTTGCGTCCTCCTGGCGCAGTTGGTCGTAGAGCGTGCGACCGCACTGAGAGCTCAACGCATACTGAATTTCGTGCCGGCAAGCATTCGGCTTATAGGTATGCGGCTGTAGAGCGTAAGAACTCAGTATCCATAAACAATTCGCTCTCACTTGCGATCGGGAGATACAAACGTGAGCGTGTTGGGGGTTTGGCATCTAAGTCCGAAAGAGACATGGATTTGCGAAAAGAGATATGTTTATAGTTAGTACTCGGATTCAGTTTGGCTTTCTATTCCTCAGAATCATAAGGTGTTCTGTAGCTTAGTTGGTTAAAGCGCCGGTCTAGCGTACACGGAGTCGTGAGTTCGAGTCTCACTAGAACGCGTATTTTTTCGCAAATTCATGTCTCAATTTGTCAAACAAACACACTGTGTCTTCTGATTACAAGTTTCCAAAGACTATGTTTCAGACATACCAGTAAATCTGGTTTATGCCAGTAAAAGGGCAAACATTCATTAATTCATTCAAGTACTCCACATGAACTATTATAAAAGAAAGGTTTATGGACAAAAGGTTGAAAGACAAAACGTCAAAAGGAAAAAGGTCGAAAGGGATAAAGGTCGAAAGTGATTTGCATGGTGGGAAATTTTTCCTTCTTTTAAAAAAGATTTTCGACCTTTTGTCCCTCCTTGATTGTTCTTCGACCTTTTGTCCTTTCGACCTTTTGTCTTTCGACTTTCTGTCCTTTCAACCTTTTGTCTTTCGACCTTTTGTCATAGATACTAAAGAAAATACCTTCATCTTTTTGATAATAAGGTTAGATTGCATAAAGTGAGTCACAAAATCAGTTACGCCTTTTTGTAATGTTAATGCAGATACGTCCTGTCAAGTACAATATTTTTAGCATAGAGTTTTGGAAGTTTGTGATAAGATAGCGTGCATTAACTACATAACGCTCATATTTTAAATTTTTTAACACGTACCTTTCTTCCGTAACACTTTTTGTACGAAAATTTTAAAATAATATTAATATTTATATAGTGTGAACCGTAATGCTTAAGATACCGAGTGTTACGTAATTTGTGGGCAGTGCCTAACATTTCTTGCCTTTTCTCATCATTTACATTTAGAAACACTCGAACAACTAAATCCGGACCCATCACTAAATCCAAATATTTTAAACAAGCATAAAAATGTAACCCGTTTTTGGTTTTTCCTCAAAAATTCCATCAAAATCTCTCAAAACTTCTTTGACCGCCATTTTGCTTTTGTCAATTTGTCAAAAAGCTAAAATGTGGGCTACACAGTTAAAAATAATGAAGATTACACGTCATGTAAACTTCATTTATGCCATGTAAACACAACGTCATGTAAATTTAATTCTGAAATCATGTAAAAATGTGTTATATGTCATGTAATCACTCAGGATCCTGCTGCATTACATGACATATAATTGAAGTTTACATGACATATCATGTAAATATCAATTATATTCCACGCTCCAATTATGTGCATTATATGTCTCAGAAATTTACACGTTTCGTTCGAACTGTGTATAAAATCTCTGAATTTTCTCTGAAAATAACCTACAAATTGGTTGAGATGTCTCCATGAAATTTGAAAACCACAAAGAGTGTTTTTTGAAGTTTTCAAGATCTTCATATGGCCAGATTGGTATCAGATACAAAAATGTTCAATACTCTTATACGGTTGCACCAATTTGTTGAATTTTTCGTAACAGCAGATTCTTATTGAAGTATTGTTTCGAGCAGCAAATTACCGATCATGAGAAAAATTCTATAGACTGAGATATTTTCGAAAATTATGGCAAAATGTCGGTCCCCCAAGAAATTTCTGAATATCTCCGGTTCCAGATGACCAATGATTAATATTGACACTGATTCTTAAAAAAGAAGAGTTTTTTGAGGGTTTGTGAAAAAACGGCGCTACAATATCGAAAAACAATAAAATTATGGCTGTTTGAATATTTTTTGTGGTAAAAAAGTTAAAGCTGCCGGTAGAGGGGTTAAGGTTTATCATGGCTTACCAATGAAGCAAGTGTCCGTTTTTGATTAGATTTTTTTTTCTCTGTTCGGATGCGCCACTGCGACTAGTATTTAGATCTATTGTGGCGTTACCCGTATCCTTAGTGTATAGTGCATGTCGCATTACTCCATTTCCATTGATAGGTAATGAAGCATCGATTTCTGTACAGTTTTTGTTTTGATTCCTCAGAAATTGATAAAAATCGTCTATGATGAAAAGGTCCCGCTATTTACACCCTTCATAGAAATTTACATTTCAGCGAAGGTGCGCTCCTTAGCAAACATAATCGATTAAATTTCTGAGGAACCAAATCGGTACTACTGATATTTGACCATGCAATGGAACTCTAGTCACATCCTTGTTTCGCTTTTAGTTTAGTCCCAGAAAAATACTAGGGGCTTTATGCTAGCAGCAAAACCGAATCAAGCTAGAAAATTTGTTTAGTAATCAGAATTCAAGTGAATCCTTGAATTACCAGTACTTACAGTCCTTGTTGAGTTAATACTCATGATTGTTATCCTGGCTTCAAGTGTAGTCTCGGGACTGACCAACTCCGAGTCTTTAACCATCTGCTAGGTAAAATAGACTAATTTTCAGAAACTGTTGCCAGTAACAAGGACTTTGTACCGCGAATCCTTGAATTACCAGAACATATTACCCTAGCCCGACAAACAAGATGAGACTAGAGTTCAAATAGGTAGATCTTACCCCGTAACGCACCACGAAAAGGTGATCTACCCGCGTTACGGGTTTTTGATTAGATAGAGAATATTGTAAACACACAAATTTCAAAAATTCTGTGTGACCTTGGCAACCACTTAAGGCTCAAGAATCCTTTTTTCAGTGAGCTTTCCACATGATCGGAGATTCGCAATAATAAAATAAAACATAAATGTTGGATGTCCATAAAATTAAGGTAAACGTTCATATAATGTGTAACCCGTGAAAATGATGCATTAGTTTTAGATGATCTCTTAGGACTTTATTATCAAACCTGACGTTTACCAAGACGAATCCTCTAATTCTACGCTTTCCCATTTTCCAAGCTCCTAGTGTGGAAGTGCAGAGGACTCAACGGCTCCATTAAAATGAGTAACACGTCATCATTTGACCTGCATTTGAGTAAGATATTATGTTGAACTGCATTCGGACTAAGCCAGCTCCGCTATTACTCAGTACAAAGAATGGGAACTCCAATACTTGCACACTAAGGGTGCAACTAAACCCAAGAAGCATACATTGGTTCCTTGTGCAAGTATAGTTCAATTTCATCTAGGCATCCGGAGTATGTCTGGTGTGCCTTGGTCCTGAATGGTCATTGAGGTCCGGGATGTTTGTAATCGTTATTGTTTCCACAAATCATGGAGTTTGATATGTCGCATGAACAGTCAATATCCAGCGCTCATCAGCAGAAAATCAGCAGTGAAACAGAGCGAGAAAAGATAGGTACTGCTCTAAGGCGCCCCAGAAGCGGATGGTTCGACGAGAAGTGCCAGAGGGTGACGGATGAGAAGAACGTGTCCAGACGTCAGATGGTATTGTCTGGTACCAGGCTGAACAGAGAGCGAGTATCTGCCGAAAAGCTAATCCATCGCATAATGATCAGCGTTATGTTTCCTGTTCACAAAAAAGGGAATACATGGGACTGCGGAAATTATCGCGGGATTCCCTCATTAAGTGCTATCGCCTAGCTGTTCGAGCTGATTATCATGGAGCAATTGTTCTTGCACTGTAAACCGTGCAGTATCGATCAGCATGGTTTCTTGGCTAGTCGATTCATGGCTACTAACCTTTTATGCCTAACTTCGTATATCATGGACAGCATGTCTGAACGTGCGCAAACAGACGTTATTTATACGGATTTGACAGCTGCTTTCGACAAATTGAATCACCGCATAGGTATTGCAAAGCTAGATAGACTGGGAATCCACAGCAGCCTTTTGCAATGGTTTCTATCGTACCTCATCAATCGTCATCTGATCGTCGATTTAGGAAACTGATGGTCACCTACTTTTGCGTGTAGAAGTCAATAAAACACTTGTTACTTCTTAGAGCTCTGGATCTAAAGTGACATTTATTATAACATATATCTTACGTGCCTCCTATGATTGATACATGTTTCTCGGCCTACTACACCCCTCCTCAACTTTATATAATTTTAATTTATTTCAATAACATTCAATATAAAAGTGCTTAACAGTCAATTTCTTTTATATTATAATCTTTCAAATACTCAGGCATTCTTCGTTCTCGTCTTGGTTTCTTAGTTATTCTGCTGGTATCATCCCGGCCATCTTCTTCACGATGCTTAGGATTACTAGAAGCTGTGTTTTGATTCGGATCGAACAGATCTTCAGTAGCAGCTGTTTCAGAGTTCTGAAAAGGCTGCTTGATGTTATTCGTTTAGCATGGTTAACATGTCTGTCACTTTCTGCTCCGGTTTTGAGATCCTTAACCGTAAGCCTCGTCCCGTTTCGTCTTAAAACTATGTTAGGCGCCGACGTCAATTTCCGAGTATTTAGCTTTCCTTTTAAAATCGCCATATTGTTTTCCTTTATCCTTTTTAATTTGGTCAAAACTGGTTACCACATCTTTCTCATCTTTTTGCGTATTCAGCGCTTCAGGTAATTTGTCCTTCAACGTTCTACCAAACATTAGGACCACTGGTGATTTTCCAGTAATGGAGTGGGGAGTGTTTCGGTAAGCCAAAAGAAAACTGTATAGATCATTTTTCCAATCTCTTCCCATAGCTACACTAATCCGTATAGTTTTCAGTATGGTCCTGTTCTGTCGTTCCACTAGACCATTCTGAAATGGTGCATAAGGAATTGAATGGTTAATACGAATATCATTTGATGTGCAATAATCCTTAAACTCTTCTGACTGAAATGGTGGACCATTATCGCACACAATTTGATCTGGGAATCCGTATCTTGAAAAGATGGTGCGTAATCTGAATATCGTCAGATTTGCCGTTGTAGAAGTCATGATTTCAATCTCCGGAAACCTTGAATGGTAGTCTACTGCAACCAAAAGATGAATGTCATTCAATACTTCCATAAAATCTATGGTAATTTTCCTCCATGGTTTAGATGGCATTTCAATACGAGTCATAGGTTCTACCGATGGTTGCGAAACAAGCAAACATCCATGACATTCCTTAACAAAACTATCCACCATCGTGTCGATACGCACCCACCAAACTTTCTCTCGCAATCGCCGCTTCATTGCATCAATACCAAGATGTGGTTCATGGGCCAATTGTAGAATTTTCTTCTGAAGGCTTCTGGGTATAACAATTTTCTGATTCTTCAATATTATCTGCCCGTCTGTTGATAGATCATTTGCAACTAATCTGTATCTAGCTAATGTCTTCGGCCAGCGTTTGTGTGGGTAAGGCAACCATTTAATCAATTCCAGTAAGTCTAAATCTTTTTTTAGTGGCTTCGATTATTTCAATAACTGGAATTGCTACAGGGGAAACGTCAGACGAAATCAACCTTACAATTCTCTCACTTTCCTCATCGTAGCTACTTGGGCATAAGGTCTGATTTTGACACATTCTAGATAATGGATCTGCAATGTTGGATTTTCCAGGTCTATAAATGACTTTGTAGTCATAAGACATCAATCTTAACTTCCATCTGTCAATCCTAGCACAAGGTTTCGATCGGTCTCCGAATATCGTTACAAGTGGTTTGTGGTCTGTTATGAGCCAGAAAAACTTCCCATATAGGTAAAAATGGAACTTTTCTGGTGCTCATACTAAAGCTAAAGCTTCACGTTCCGTTTGGGCGTATCGTTTTTCTACATCTGACAGTGTTTTTGAAGCGTAACTAATTATGTTGTATTCTCCCGATCTTGTTTTCTGAAACAGAACTGCACCTAAGCCGACTGGGCTGGCATCAGTAACTACGAATGTTTCTAACTCCGGATCGAAATAAGCCAAGGTGTCTTCTTTTAGTAAACTAGTTTTCAGTAGTTCAAACGCTTTCTGGTGTGCTGCCGTCCAATTGAATATTGTGTTTTTCTTCGTAAGAGTTACTAGCGGATTGGCAATAGTTGACAAATTTGGAATGTGACGACTTACGAATGTTACTAAACCCAGAAAGCTTCGAACTTCTTCGGCAGACTGCGGTTCCCGAAATTCTCTGATAGCTTGTAACTTCTCTTGTGAAATGCGAACACCATTCGATGTTAAGTTAAATCCGAGAAAATCAGTTTGAGAGACACATTCTACTGTTTTGGAATCTTTTAACATTATGTTCCTTTCGGTTAGTCGATGTTTCACAATATCAGTTCGAATCTGTAAAATCAAATTATCAAAACCTAACATTTAAACATAATATTGTAAAGTTTAAAATACCTTCAATGTTGCTATATCAGGAGCATGTATCAAGATATCATCAATAAACACAATAACCCATGGGAATTCTCCCAATATTATATCTCATAAGACCCAAAGGAGAGATGAATGTGGTGATGTAACGGCAATCTTCACGCAACATGAGTTGGTGGAATGCTTGCTTAATGTCGAATTTTGAAAATACCTTGCTTCCTCGCAGTTGGCAAGCCATTTGCTCCAATGTTGGAAGAGGATGAATCTCTCTTATTATAGCTTTATTAGCTTCTCGAAGATCTATTATGATTCTCACTTCAGTCGAACTTTTCCGTTTTACAATCATTGGAGATACCCATACTGACGCATCTCGAACACGCTCTATAATGTCCTGTTTTTCTAGTTCTTTAAGCTTCAAAAGAGTTAATTCTTCTAAAGGAATAGGGATCCGACGATAAGATTGTTGAACAGGAGAAATACTTTTATCGATTTTGATCGATGCGCACATATCTAATTTTTTTAATATTTATTTCAATAATTTTCCAATGGTAATATAAATTTAAAGCACAATTTTTTTACTCACCTTTAATTGCAGGCAGTGTATCATCAGACAACGATCTGAGGAATTTTACCACTCCAAGCTTTACGGCAGTGTTTCCCGATAGTAAGGAACATTTACCATCTTGGATAACGTAAAGCGTAGTGAAGCAGGACTGATCTTCGATTGCGATTTTCACATCAACTTCACCTAGTACAACTAGGGCTTTGTTTGAACCATACGCATGAAAAATCTTATCACTTCCTTTGCGAATACCGAAAGTTTCAAATCCAACTTGCTTCAAACGTCTCCAATCCATTTCGCTTAGTACATCTTCATCAGCACCTGTATCTATGATGAACCTGATATTGACACCTCCTACTGTTGCTTGAACTGACCGTTTGCCTTCCAGATGAAAAATTTCTCGGATCTCCACGGGCTTGGTCACATCATCAACTTCGCAAATGAATTTCGGTTTTCTATCGAATCGAGACTTTCCGTTCGTCCTCCCAGTTTCTTGCTTCATCGATCTCTTGAATCTTGATTGCTGACTTTCGAATTTACGGAAACGATCACAACACCGGGCAAAGTGTCCTTTAGACTTACATTTGTTGCAACGTGATGAACGGGCTGGACATCCTGGATCTCTAGAGAAATGATTACCAAGACACCTAAAGCAAGTCCGACTAGGTTTATCTGCATTTTTGTCAATGCTCTGCATGGTGTTCAAATCACCAATCTCGTTTGACTTGCCACGAAACTCTTGAACCTATTTTATTTTATTTTTTTAATTGGTGAAATTACATATATATATATTACATGGGATACATTAAAATAATTTTCAAGTAGTTTAACATTACCTGTGCTCTTACTGACTCATGTGTTCGACCAATTTTCAGCATATCATCAAGGCAAACATCAGCCTCGAGATATTTTGCTCTCAGTTTATCGTCATTTTGTGTAGCTACAACTATCTGGTCCATCAACATTTGATCGAGCTGGTCATCAAAATCGCAAAGGGCGGCCTGTGACCTCAACCGAATGACGAATTGATCTATCTTCTCATCAGGATTGACCATCATCTGTCTGAATTTGAATCGCTCGTACCGCAAAGACATACGAGGCGCATAATAATTGTCCAAAACCTCCATCGCGATGCGGTAAGGATTGTCCATAACATTGCTGACCGCAGATGGCGCATTTTGAGCAATTTTCCGTACATCCGGACCTCCAAAACACATAAGAGCCTTGTACATTTCTTCATGATCCGTTACGTTTTTCAACGCAAGATATGCGCAGAACTGATCTTTCCACAGATCCCAGCGTGAGCTTGTAGGACCAACATCATTCTCAACAAACGGGGTAATTGTAAAATTGAACTGTGGAATAATATTATTCCAATTATAATTTATAAAATTATATTCAAAATAATCTTCTATTTGACAGTTATTTATTTTCTTTGTGAATTGGATCAACTTTTCATTTGCATCCATTAGACTCAACCGTTGCATAACAACGGTCCAAAGCGACATCAACAACAGCGTTGATTTTTTTTTCAGACGGTCTTGATACAATTCACTACGTCTTCACTAATTTTATTGGACTGGAACCTATGTTCCCTGCAATCTTTTCAATTCGGAGACAGGCTGGAAATTGATTTCCCTTTGTCTACCTGGACAGACTGGATTACCTTTAATCCCTATGTGTCAGGATTTTTCCAGAACAGACTAGAATTTTCCGAATTCTCTTTGTTTCTAGTCACTACTCAGACAGACTAGAACATTCTTTCTCTATGTCTGAGATTTTTCCTGGCCAGACTGGAATGTCTTCCCTTTGGCTCAGGTCAAAATTTGAAACAATTCACTCAATAAAACTGTCAAATATTTTTCTCCACCTGAAATTAACATAAGGTATAATTACCGTAGCCATTTTCTGTTCCGCTCAACGATGATTTCCAAATAATTCTCACTCTCGAGCCTCGCGATTCTCACTTTTTTCCTCTTCCGCGGCTGGAACTTTCTGCCGGCGGCCAAACGTCCTTCACTTTCGTCGCCAATGTAGAAGTCAATAAAACACTTGTTACTTCTTAGAGCTCTGGATCTAAAGTGACATTTATTATAACATATATCTTACGTGCCTCCTATGATTGATACATGTTTCTCGGCCTACTACATTGCGATCACATCTGGAATCCCACAGGGAAGTCATCTGGGACCTCTGTTATGCCTGATTAACTTCAACGATGTCAACTTGGTGATCAAAGGATCACGGCTTTCTTACGCAGATTACCTTAACCTTTTTCTTCGAATCTGTTCAATTGATGACTGCGGCTTTCTTCTTTAACTTTCGCTTTAAACCAGATGGATGTTAACCTTTTAAAATGGTCGATAATATCGTTTTTGCGCAAATAAACAAACGATTGCCCACCAGTATGCCTTATTTGGTCAGGACATAGAGCGTGTTAACCAAATTAAGGACCTGGGAGTTATCCTGAATATCCAACTCTTATTTAAGCAGCACATCTCGTTCGTCGTCGACACCTTGTCCGTCCGCTGAGATACAGCTAAAGCTTTGTATATTGCCGATATTCTGCAAGGACAAATAGATTGCCCTGCCCTGTTGGAGCAAGTCAACATAAATGTGTAGCCCCGAGCCCTTCGCAATAACGTAACGATTAGATTATCTCTTCAACGAACGAATTATAGCATGTTTGGCGCTATTTGGAGTTTCTGCTCTCTTTGATTTCAACTGGTCTCGCCAGCTACTTCGACAAAGATTTTTTTTTTGATAGGTTGTAAGAATGACCATTTTTAATGTGTTTAGTTTCAAGATGACTGCCAGGTGGAGAAAACACTTCGAAACGTTACTGAATGGAGGGAACGAAAGAACATCGATAACGTTGGTCAAGCTGTGGAGTCTCCATCACTAGATGAGGTTAAGACAGCGATTAAGGAGCTGAAGAACAACAAGGTTGCTGGTATGGATGAGCCCCCTGCCGAACTTCTCAAGCATGAAAGTGAGTAGCTGCATAGAATAATTCACCATATACTACTAAGGATATAGAAGGAAGAAGAACTGCCTGCTAGCTGAATGGATGGTCTCATTTGTCGGTGAATACCAATCTGGTTTACCCTGCGACAGATCCTTGATAAATTCCGAAAGTAAAACTTGCAGACTCATCATCTGTTTGATTTGAAGGCGGTGTACAATTCAGTGAAAATAAATAATAATGGAACATGGTTTTCCAGCGAAGCTGATTAGACTGATTCGCGCAACATTGGAAGGATCGAAATCAAATACACGGGTTACGGATGAGACTTGCGATAATGATATTAACCTCGAGGTAAAAAGGTGTATTGCAGCTGAGAGTAGGGCTTTTTACCGACTTCGTAACCAGCTAAAGTCCTACAGCTTACAAACGAAGACCAAACTCGCGTTGTACAAGACTCTAATTCTTCCGGTGTCTCTGTACAGTCTCAAATCTAGGATGTTGAAAGAGGTCGACACGAGAGTTTTTGGGTTCTATGAACGGAAAGTGTTGCGAACTCGGCGGTAAATTGGACAAATGCATTTGGCGCCGTCGCATGAATCGCGAGTTATACCAAGTCCATGGTAAAATGGATATTGTTGAGCGTATAAAACACGGCAGGCTGCGGTGGGCTGGGATGTAGCTCGCATGTCGGAGGAACGTCAAGCTAAACTAACATTCAGCAAAGAACCAGAAAGAGGCCGTGGCAGATGGCTTTTTGCAGTTGAAAAGGATTTATGGTCGCTCAAAGTTCAGAGCAACTGGAAGCTGGGCCAATGCACCAGGAGAAGTATTCTTCATTTGGTGTAGATTCAACGCTATAGCATTGTTGCCCACCAAGTATCAAATATCACTAGCGCGAACAAGTCTCATTTAATTCATCTTTGTCGAAGACACCAATTTTGTATCTCATCACTGGATTGAGATTGCACACTTCAACAAACATGCTGCGGAGCCCATTAAGAGACCCAAAGCACATGCTATCATAATATCACAAGTTAATGAAAAGCCGAATTTAGTACTATACCAGTTAATTCCACTAGAGATTGTATCCTTTGACAGATACGAGTATTTCGAACTCAACTGTAAGGCCGTCTTCAGTGTCGTGTACTAGACTCGCCTTGAAGCAAACCATCCAATGCACACATTATATATTTAAACAAGGTATAGCCATAATTCTCTACCCTTTTTTGTAGAAACTTAAAATTTAAGAGCTGTTAGGTACATCACGGGAACGATTAGTATAATTTCGCGGTATAATAATACTATTGAAAAACTGGTAAAAAACGTACACTAACACAAGCAAACTTGTTAGCTGCAAATATTAATTAATTTCAAAATTGTTTTCCAGCAATCAAAAATCCATTGTATCTCTGTCTAAAATCGAATTCTATTAGTTTTTTCGACACATGGTGGCCATTTCAGTTCTTATTGAATGAATCAATATAAAAAATATGTGATTTTTATAAATAAATACAGATATATTGTACATGGTACACTTACCTCTACTTTTAAATGGGGTGGGGTAAGTGGATCAAGTATTATTATCATTTATTGGCAGACTGCTTACCAGAATTTTAATAAGTTTTAATATTCGCAAATGTTGTTTTCCTTTATTTTTTCATTCCCAGCTTAAATTTGTCAAATTGACCATAGAGAATTTGAATTAATCCACCTAAAAGTTTTTTTTTACCCTTTCTGGTATAAAAAAATATAAAATAATAATAATTTCAAAACTCACACGAAACTTTTTGTGGTTTATCTATGCTGAGTTGCAAAAGAGCACAATATACTGATTTTCCAATTGAAAGCATATTATCGTACCTTATTTGACCATATAAATTATTCTAGACTTATGATACAAACATATTCATAAATAGAATAAAAAGATTTCAGTTTGTTATTCTAAAATAAATGTAACTAATATTTTCGAACTACAAGTGTTATTCGAAAACATCGATAAGAATAACCCTACAATACTTCTGTGTAACTTATGTGTATAAATTGATGAATTTTCTCCAAATTATTCTAATTACAATGATTTTTTGTTGTGCGAATTAGTGTGAACTAATGTATTGAGGATTTTGCCCTCTAATAGACTCACACCGAAATAATTTTCTCACACCAAAATATTCTCCCACCATGTTTGCCATATATTGGATGGCGTCGTAGCTAACAAAACTAACACGTAACGCACATGTAACGCATTATGTTGGATTGTACATTGAATGCAAGTTGCGTGCTTCTATGAAAGTGCCATAGAAACTGACGTGTGAGTATTTATTTTTCCACGTTCAAAATGTGCATGAGAATCTATTCCTCAACAAAACGAACAATATGCATATTTTTAAATATATTTTGATTAAATAAAGATACTTTTTAATTTTAAAGTATTAAAATGTACAATTACTAGCACTTATAATAATAACGAGAGTAATATCATTCTTACTATACATTTTTACATCACATTTGTTCTGAGAACAGATTGTTTTCTTTTGGTGATCCACTTACCCCAACATGGTGGGGCAAGTGGATCATTTGGCGCAAATTTTTAAGTCCCTCATACTCAATAAATAACAATCAGAAAAATCAAAATATTCGTTTATTTGAGTCCCTCCTTTGTAATCCACAGAAAAAAGTTTGAATTACATTATTCACGTTAGCTGTACATAACAATGAAGTTGACTATTGATTTTTCTGTATCCACTTACCCCACGGTACCTTACTCAATTTGTTTTGCGTAACAAACAAACATTTATCAAGCTTTGTTTCAATCAAACTAGTCTTTAAGAACAAGGAGCAATTGCTTTCAGAAAAACACATGAACATCACTCGCGGTGTAATAACATCTTCCAGAACTAGCTACATAAGCTTTCTCCAAGGCTCATGTTTTAGTTCTTTTCTTTATAATTACTGTTTGAGATATTGACAACAGTTTGGAAAAACTATGCTCGCTTAGACAACCTGCAGATGGTGCTATAGTTTTTGTAAATAGCTCTCGAGCAGAAATAACCTTGATATTTTATCCACTAGGGCTAGTAATTTAGGGATCGGTTTAAATATAGTTGTATTTAAATTCTGTAGATTTCAGTCAAAACTAAGGTCACTTTTGAACTTTTAGTAAAAATTGCAATATATAAACAAAACCATGAAAATAATAATGCAAATTAAAAAAAAACAGACACGAACGGAAAAGAGTAAAAGTAAAATATGGAAACATCAAATTTCTGGTACAATTTCGATGTGTTTGATAAGTTGGTAGTTTTAGTACTCTGACAGTAAAATCAAGAAAATGTATGAATTACCGAGTATCTTCGATTTTACAGGATCATTCCAGAACATAGAGCACTGTAATTTAATCCAAAAGGCTGTTACTTGCTTTATATTAACCCGAGAAGATTTTCAAAGTTTTTGATGGTTTTCATTGGATCAAGGTTTTTTTCCAGCCTTGTTTCTGAAAGTCTCGATGAGATAATCAAACAAAACATTAATGTTGCTAGTATTCAAGGGGGGTGCATTTGCATTTGCCCCCTCGCCCCCCCCCCCCCCCCAAATCCGGGCCTGCACACGGTACACTTTTCGTAAAACCAAGCGACCAAGAAAGTAATAACGTTGTTATGGACCACCCACCAATAGTATTCGAAGATCCTCCGTACTGTTCCGTCTTCGTCTTCAATCCGGTAGCACATCCACCGGACGACCGGTCTCGACTAACCATCGTTCAATACCCACTTCAGGAAGCCCACCGTCCACGTTTCAAAACGGTCCATTATTTATCTATTAGCATGCAACTATTTTCTTTTTCTCCGTTCCTCAAATCTCTTCATCCTTCTAGGGTTCTCCTCATTCAAATAACCGCCACCACTCATGCCTATCATATCGACGACGAATATTGGCATTTGAAAGAAGCTTGGATCAGCCGAGCAGTCGGTTGTTACTCGAGGAGATTGCCACTGTCCGAATCGATGTCCCCTGCGTCTACTTAAGCGCCTGTTTTGCCTTAAAATAATGGGACAAATCAATTTTCATTAAATCGGATTTTCCTCGACCCGGACTCGGGGCGGTAGTTGTCCGGCTTCTTAGTCGGTGAGTTTAGCGTAACGTTCAGTATTGTGTGAATGTCGAAGACTTCGTATCAAAAAAATTACTTAAAATTAAGTAAGCCAGAATTTCACATGTTTAATTCCAATGGAAGTCACCACTCCACCAATTCGTAGTCTTCGGTGGGAAACCCACCCGCAAAAGATTGAATGGCCTCTGATTACCTACCAAGAAGTTCTGCGGAGCGTATGTACGTGGATCAATCGATATCTATGAAGGAAGGGGGGGCTGGGCGTGCGTCCTGAGTCTTGCGAGGGGCACTGCAACCATAAAGGTGAGGGTGGTCGAGCTACTGCAGCGAAGGAAAACTCGAAACGGGGTCAGCATGTCGAATCGATTGATCTTTAGCTGGGCTCTCTGCTGGCGGCATACTGCGACTTGGTACATGCACTACCGTTCCTCGCCTGAGTACCCGAGATTAAAAATATGGCAAACGATATGAAAGTTAAATACTAGCATACTTTGGTATGCTTTTCAAAAGGAGGTAGTTAGAGACAAAATACAAAAAATCAATCAATTTTTTTGAAAAACATATTAATTTTATTATATTAAAACAAGTCGGATATACTAGCTCACTCTGGTATGTGATTGTTACAGGTTTAATATTCTCTTCCGATCGGGTAGTAGTAGCAGAGTTCGGAACTGGGCGGAACGTGATTGCGATTATGATGGCAGCCAGCCTCTACACTGTGTGCGCGATGGTTGAATTGAGATGGAGGGTGGATCACAAGGGGTCGTTGCTGCTGTGTCGTTGTCCGTTTCTGGTCCTACGCCAAGGTATCGAGTGTCAAATGAGGTCTTTCCAGTGGCCCCTAGATCAACACCGTGCGGTAGCTACCGGAGTTAGGATTTGTGCTTCGTGGCGCCAACGACGTCAACGAGGGATTTATCAGCCCTCATAATAAAGAGGGGTTTTGAGTGGGATTGACGTAGGAGCATAATTGGTGATGTTAGCGAATCAATGAGAGTCAGGCGCTATGTTGTTGTATCGATCGCAGATATATTGTGATTGAGGTATCATATCGGCAATATCTTCTCTCAACTTTAAAATAAAATAACATACCGTAAAATGGGATGATGCTGCTCACTTTTCAGCGATTCTGCTCAATAAGATCTGGTGGGAAACATGTATGGAGCCTTCCTTAGCCGAGTGGTTAGAGTCCGCGGCTACAAAGCAAAGTCTTGCTGAAGACGACTGGGTTCAATTCCCGGTCGGTCCAGGAACTCTTCGTAATGGAAATTTCCTTGACTTCCCAGGGCATAAAGTATCATCATACCTGCCACACGATTTACGAATGCAAAAATGGCAACTTTGGCAAAAAAAGCTCTCAGCTAATAACTGTGGAAGTGCTCATAAGAACACTAAGCTGAGAAGCAAGCTTTGTTCCAGTGAAGACGTAATGCCAAGAAGCAGAAGAATAAGATGTATCATTGCTACAATCCAAAAAGATTCCGTGTAGATCTCCACATAAGTCTCCAAAGTGATAAAGTGATCTTGACGTAGGTTCCCATAAACGTCAAGTCTACAGAGGTCTTCATATTAGTTTTTATAGAGAACTACCACAAAGATACCTACACCGAAGGCTATCGCAGGGGAGATCTTCGTCTTCTTTCTTAATCAGGTTGACTCGAGTGCCAACGACCCGATGCACACGGGACAGAACGGTGACAGCGCGTGGTCGAATCGATGAAAATACTGTTTGAAGCAACCGTGACCTGACAGGAACCGTGTCAGGTGGAAGTTCACTTCGCCATGCTCCTTGTTTACCCAGGTCGACACATTCGGGATGAGTCTGTGGGTCCACCTACCTTTCTCAGAGGCATCCCATTCTTGCTGCCACTTGACCAGCGAGCCGATCCTCACCAATTTCCTCACTTGTCTAGTGCCTCTCCACTGATAACACTCGATGTCTTCTCACAGGGTGATACAAATCAGAATCATCCCGGTGATCACACATATTGCCTCCGTCAATATTGTTCTGTATGCGTTTGCTACTCTCATGACCATCAGCCGAAACGTGCCGTTAAGCTTGTCCCGATTACGCTTGGCTTGCTGTGCTCCACTCCAAGCCGGAACTCCATGTCTCAGTATCGACGATGATACGCTAGCCAGAAGACGCCTCCTACTGCTTCTCGGACCGTGAGCGTTCGGCATGATCCTTGTAAGTGTGTTGGTCGCCTTTGCCGCCTTCTCACACGTATTGTCCACGTGGCTGTTGAAGTTTAGCCGATCGTCTATCATCACGCCTAGGTGTCTAAGTGATCGCTGTGATGGTATGACATGTCCCCCGACGACAATCTCAGCGTGTTGAACCGCTTTGCGATTGCTGACTAGTATCACCTTTGTTTAGTGGTGGGCTATCTTCTGCTTGATTTCATTCATCCAGTTCTCGATCGTACCCATTGCTTCCGTGGCTAGCACTTACTCTTCCTCCAGCGTTTCGCCTATTACTGTTTCTGTCAGCAAAGCCGACGATCTCCACACCCGTGGGTAACTCTAGTGATAGGACCCCGTCGTAAATCCCATACCACAGCGCAGGACCCGGTATGGACCCTTGCGAAACTCCCGCCGTTACTCTTAACTCTTTTCGGTCAGCGTCGATTGCATACACCAACACCCGATTCTCCAAGTAGCTCTGAGAATTCGGCACAAATATTCAAGAACCCGCATTCGATAGAAACCGCTGTGACGATAGCCTCCCAACTGCCCCTATTGAACGCGTTCTTAACATCTACAGTAACCAACTTCGATGCTTTCGCCGCTACTACAAGCTCGCTATCGAAGACCTGAAGGTCGTCGGCGTTTGCTTCTTCCTCGTCGACATACGGTTTAGGTAGCCACGGTGTCAGATCATGCGTTGGGAAGAGACCCTCAGCTTTTCAGCACACGTTTCAACCGGCATTGATGAACCCTTAACTTTCGCCATAACCACCAGGAGTTGGCGTCAGCTGTTCTGCGTAGCTCCTTGTAGCGCTCAAACTTGCTTAGCGTTATCTCGCATTTGAAGGCATCTCTGGCTGCTTGGAATACGACCTTTCGATCCTCCTTGACTTTTACGTTCCTTGCTCTCTGGTAACGTCTATTGACTTTTAGGCAAGCAGCACGGAGGGCGTTGAGTGCCTTGTTTCACCAGTACGCGGGACGTCGATCGTTTGCTTGTATCACATGCCCTTGCCATCGCTGTTGTCAGCCCTTCCGCATCCAAGTTCAGATCATCGCTGTCGGTGCGAAGTGCCTCAACGAAGAGATCTTTTTTTTTTCCTTCTAAGCAATGGGGGGATAATCTGCTCAACAGACTCCGGACCGAGGTCCGGGAGTGTGGGGTTGGGGACCATTTACTACGTACAAGCAGTGAACAGGACTACACCCCCGACCCACTAAACCATTTCCATTGCCGCCAAACCCTTCGTCTCTCCGGGACCACCAAGAAGGCATTGCTTCGGAGAGGGGCTATTGCACATCGCATCCTCCAGGTTAGCTGCGTAGCCATGCAGCAACGAACATCGATGACACGCTTTGGGGGGTCCACCAAGGTAGCATGCTGGGGCATTGCCAGCTTCCCGGGTGTTCCTCACCTCCCGTTGTCCGCTGAAAGCGGGCAGGGTCGACCACTAAGCCATCGCCCAGCTGCACCGCAGGTATCAAGAACTGATACTGCGGGCTTCGCAATTTGACCTACTGAAAGCTCAGGCCCTATCAGCTAGCACCAGCTGGGATTGCTGACGAAGGGGCCTCCACCTGCCCCGAACAACCAGAGGCTCGTATCCACCCAGTAGGCCGGCGCCACGACAGCAGCGCTACCAAGATGTTTTCCCCGCGGCCATTTAATCGCTGTAAGGGTCGATTTCGACCGTAGGGCACCGGTATGACCTACGTAGCCGACTGCGAACCTTTGGACCACCTGTTGATTAGCGTCTGCACTAGTCACTCCTCGAGTCCACACGCCACCTCCTTTGGAGTTCCGAGACGATGTGGGTGATAGCCGATGAAACGGCATTCCAGCCAAACTCGTCTGCACACATCCTCTGGACCAAATTGTCCGGAGTCGTGTCCCGACCGCATGTGGCAAACATGCGGTCACGCATTGTGCGGAAACGCGGGCACACGAACAAAACGTGTTCCGCCGTTTCCTCTAAACCTGCACAAACTGGACATTCGGGAGAACCCGCATGACCGAAACGGTGTAGATACTGTCTAAAGCATCCATGGCCCGAAAGGACCTGTTTTAGGTGGAATGTTAGTTCCCCATGGCGCCTATTGACCCAGATATCTAACCTCGGAATCAACCTGTGAGTCCACACTCCCTTGGTGGAACTGTCCCACGCACGCTGCCATTTGACCATGGAGGCCAGTCTGGCAGTCCTGCGTATGCCTCTTGTGCCGCGCATTTCGAAGCACTCTATGTCTTCCATGATAAGGATACCAATAGGCATCATACCGGTGATGACACAGAGTGCATCGTGTGACACGGTACGGTACGCGCTCGCAACCCTCAGGCACATTAGCCTATAAGTACTCTCTAGCTTGCTACGGTAGTTATCGGTACTCAAAGCCGTGCCCCAAGCCGGGCCACCATACCTCAGTATGGACGAGGCGACACTGGCCAGAAGCTTACGCTTACTGGCGTATACCGCAGAGCTATTGGACATCATCCGGGACAGTGCCACAATAGCTTTGGAGGCTCTCTTGCAGGCATAATCGACATGGCTACCGAAGGTAAGCTTGTCGTCGATCATCACCCCCAAGTGTTTGACGGAGCGCACAGTATTTCGATCGGCCGAAATCGTGAACTTAATTCTGTAGCACCTTTAAACGTGATTTTTTCGGAATGGTGTCTTCGGACGAAAATTTTCTAAAAATATAGCGCATATATTGACGGTAAATGTTAGTTCGCAACTTTGCCACGGGCGGCGCTGCGAAAATATTTTTTTTGAAATGACGATCTTTAAATATGGTGTCTTTGGCAAAGTTGTAGATAATTCAATTACAAACAACTTTGCCAAAGACACCTAGTGTGTATTCAGTCGCATTTCCAAAATACCGGAGTATTTTATGAACGACCCCCTAAAACTAGTTTTTCTCGTATATTTTGAAAATGCGAAGTTTCCGGTAGCAACAATGTTCTACAAAATTGTGTAAACAGTCAAAATGAATCATTCTCTAGAAGACACTATGTTTCTAAAGACCAAGGAAAAGCAGTTATAACCATTTAAGTGCAAAAATCAGCCATTTTGGGGGTCCGTGTATTTATTCGGGTGGCAGCTGGTGGCAGATGAAACCTAGTAGGATTCAAAATACATCATTAGTAGTTGTAAATGTCGATAGTGTCATTAGTATCCACGAGTACCCCTTTTACTTAGAGGAAGTTTCATCAATGACTCTTATTACCCTGAAGTACCTAGTTATATGATGGATAGAGGCCTATGTGACTCCAAACGTCTTCTTTTTCTTCTTCTTGACACATTCTTCATCTTTAAACACACACACACTCAATAGGTTCCAAATACTTTTATGAAGAAAGTTCTCAATTAGTCACAAAATGTCTCGCCATACAACTATTTTTCGCTTGCGTTTTAGCTATTTTTTGTACATAGACACTATAGCAAGTGCAAGCTTTGCAAATTTGGAGAAATATTCTGTTGAGAAAAGACTAAATCATTGAATCACTATTCTGTGAATTAAATCAGTGTTTAAAGGTTAACGCAATTCTTATGGTTGCAACACTCATTTACAAAATGATCAGATATTGAGGCTCTTGCCTGATTTTGGATTTGAATTTGATACATCACTTAATTTGCTACTCACCGCATCGTGCTTGCACGTGTCATAGTGTATATCTCAAGTAAACACTAGCCTGCTAGTTCAACTTTTTGGTCTTTTAGTGCCATTATTCGACCAATTAATCATGTCAGCTGTATAATGCTAGCACGCAGAGCGAATTAAAGTGCTATTTGGTTACTTGCGATGTACGAAAAAACGCAAAAATCTCAAGTGAAAAATAATTGAAGGGCGAGTCATTTCGTAAAGCGTCGTTTCTCGAGATTGAAAACTTTCTGCAAACATGTAGGGTCGGTGTTCCCTTAGTAAACGGTCCCCTATAGTCGCACTAGTGGCTTTTTACGGCCGTTTCGCTGGTAATCGTAGCAAAATAATTTTTGACATGAAGATCAGTAGCTATTTATCTAAGTACCATTGACACACAGCTCGATTTTGTTCAAAAAAATGATCGAAATGAATAGTTTTGCTTAAAATTTTAGCTCCCTTGCACCTATAGTTAACCTATTGTTCCTATAGTAGCACTACTAAGAGAAACTATTTTGTTATTAAACAAAATAGTTGATAAATTAGGAACTTTTTTACATCAATCGAACGCTTTTTATCCACACTTCAAAGGAAAAATATAAAAGTTTTGTAAAAATACGGTTTTGATTTGTGTTTTGCCTATTTCATGAGGCTAGTGCTACTATAGGAACAGAAATTAGGAATAGTGCTACTATAGGCACATGTGTTCCTATAGTGGCACAAGCGATAATAAATACAAAAACATGAGTTTTCGTATGTTTCATAATTTTTCCACAAAGCCAAGATAAAAAGCTTTCAGATAATCTAAAAATAATTCCGCAGACTTTATTTTTCGATTTTATACGAATATTAGTTTTTAGCTATGCGGCTATTGGTACATCGACCCTATTTGAAACCTATTGGTTGTGCGTAATGATGAAGAATGTGACAAGAAGAAGAAAAAGAAGAAGTATGGAGCCACATAGCCCTCTACCCATCATATAACTAAGTACTACAGGGTAATAAGAGTCATTGATGAATCTTCCTCTAAGTAAAAGGGATACTCATGGATACTAATGACACTATCGACATTCACAACTACTAATGATGTATTTTGAATCCTACTAGGTTTCATCTGCCACCAGCTGCCACCCGAATAAATACACGGACCCCAAAAATGACTGATTTTTGCACTTAAATGGTTATAACTGCTTTTCCTTGATCTATAGAAACCTAGTTTTATCTAGAGAATGATTCATTTTGACTGTTTACATAATTTTGTAGAACATTGTTGCTACCGGAAACTTCGTATTTTCAAAATAAACGAGAAAAACTAGTTTTAGGGGGTCGTTCATAAAATACTCCCGTATTTCGGAAATGCGGCTGAATACACACTAGGTGTCTTTGGCAAAGTTGTTTGTAATTGAATTATCTACAACTTTGCCAAAGACACCATATTTAAAGATCGTCATTTCAAAAAAAATATTTTCGCAGCGCCGCCCGTGGCAAAGTTGCGAACTAACATTTACCGTCAATATATGCGCTATATTTTTAGAAAATTTTCGTCCGAAGACACCATTCCGAAAAAATCACGTTTAAAAGTGCTACAGAATTAAGTTCACGATTTCGGCCGATCGAAATACTGTGGAGCGCTTCGAAGTGATTGTGCAGTCGCCTACACTGATCACCGCTTGCTGCACCGACTTTCGGTTGTTGACAACAACAGCCTCAGTTTTGTGGTGAGCCAATTCCAGTTTCTTGGAGCTCATCCACTCCTCCACAATTGCGATTGAGTGGGCTGCAGTCAATTCCACTTCTTCGATCGATTCACCGTAGACCTCCAGCGTAATATCGTCGGCAAAGCCAACGATGACCACACCCGCCGGGAATTTTAATCTCAACACCTCGTCGTACATGACATTCCATAACACCGGACCCAGGATGGAACCTTGCGGGACTTCTGAGGTTATGTGAAAGCACTTCCGACCCATCTCTGTGTCATAGACTAATACCCGATTCTGGAAGTAACTTCCGAGAATCTTGTACAGGTACTCGGGTATCCTCAGACGCAGGAGCGCATCAGCAATAGCCGCCCAACTGGCACTTTTAAATGCGTTCCTTACATCCAGCGTCACTACTGCGCAGTAGCGAATACCCCTTCTCTTACGCTGGAGTGCTGTCTCAGCGGTTTTCTTAACCGTCAGAATAGCGTCTACGGTGGACCTCCCTTTCCGGAAGCCAAACTGGTTGCTTGAGAGAACATTTACACCCTCGGTGTACCTCGACAGTCTGTTGAGGATGATCTTCTCGAGCACTTTCCCCACCGTGTCAATCAAGCATATTGGCCTATACGCCGACGGGTCACCGGGTGGTTTCCCCGCCTTTGGCAATAGTACCAGGCTCTGCCTCTTCCACGCATCTGGAAATACTCCCTCGTCCAGGCATATCTGCAAAGCAGATCTAAACATACCGGGAGCCTCCAAGATTGCGACTTTGAGGGCCAGGTTTGGAACTCCGTCCGGACCTGGTGCCTTCCCCATGCTTAGGGATTTTTCAATCCCTACAAGTTCCTCATCGGTTACTCTATCCTCATCGCCAGCCCCAATCCCCGGCTGTCCTACAAAAGGAGGCCATGGGCTAGGGTTGTGGCGCGGGAAGAGCCCCTCGATGATCCCCTCCAGCATCTGTGGAGATTGCTCCGTAGGAGCAATTGCACCTCTTGTCTTCGCCATAACGATCCTGTAGGCATCACCCCACGGGTTCGCGTTGGCACTCTGACAGAGTCCCTCGAAGCAGGCCTCTTTGCTTGCCCTTATCTCGGACTTCAGCGCGACTTTGGCGAAGAGATCTGTGGCGAAACCTTCGTCTTCCACTACCGGACGCCAATTGTGTTCCTCTGCATTGCCGCAGTGTTTCGTTGGCCAATCCTGTAGCGTATCGCCTGGTGATCGCTATGGGAGTACTCTTCGCTTACCCTCCAGTGATGGGCTGCAAAATATTAGATCGATGATCGACTCCCGTCCGTCCTTCAGAAATATTCCTTCGTTGCACAATCGTCCGCTACAGCTTCCAGTAGGTTGTAACCCTGTTAACTCACTCTACGGCCCATGCATTGAAGTCACTTCCAATCAGCAGTGGTGTTCGACCAACTAGCTCGTCGGTCAACTACTCCAACATTCGACTTAATTCTTCGAGCGTCCATCTTGGAGGCGCGTAGCAGCTGCAAAAGTAGTTTCCGTCTATTTTGGCGATAACGAGCCCTGTGTTTGAGCAGGCAACCACATCCTGGATAAGAAACCTACCCGTAACTTGTATCGCCGCTGCGCCTCTGCTATCCACAACCCAATTAATTAAGGTTGATCTGCGTTACCTCCGTCACTGTTGGGCTGCGATCGGCTTTTGGTTCACACAGCAATTGAAGCTGCCCGTAGAATGGGTGTTTCTTTCCTCCGGTAAGCAGAGCAAACACCTTGGTTGATTCTAGCAGTCTTTTCCAAAGTGACCTCTTTCTCCACATTTCCTACATAGTTCGGTTCTGTACGGATCCTTGCAGCTCGCCGCCGGGTGTCCGAAGGCCTTACACTTGACCACAATTCTCATCTTGCCCTTCACCACCGGAATGTTCGCCGTGTCAACTGAATCGTCGTTGACAGTGTGCCGTTGTACGACTTCCTCAGACGGATTGCCATGGGCTCCTCTCCAAGACTGTATTGCTTACGCAGCTCCTCACGCACCTCATCCACGGTTGTTATCTCGTTCAGATATCTGCACTCCACAACTGTTTCCTGAGTAAGTGTTCTAACGTACGCCTCGTTCGCCGATTTCGTGACTAGCTCCTGATAGGCCGAGCTCTTGATCGCTGGGTCATTCTTGAGCTCTTTCTGGGTGCGCCGCGTTCTAACCACGTTTTCCCCCATGTCCTTCGGGTTCGGATCGTCTTTAACTTATCGAAGGATATCTGCGTACGTTGTTTAATCGTTTGCCTTAACAATTATGGCATCCCCTTTCGACCACTCACGCTGCGGGCGCTCGCTTTCTTCTTCCTGTCCTTTCTCCACCTTCTCTTTCTGTTTTCTTCTTTATCTTTGGCGAATCCCTAATCCTCCTTGTAGTTCTTATGTCTTATAGATTCTCCGTGGTATGCACCGGCTTTCGTGGCCCCTTACCGCTTTCCTGGAAAGCGCTCGCGTCTTCGACTCCTGCTGTGTTGAACTCCATTGACTATGCTGACAGTCTAATGCTGATTCTAATGCGCTCCTGGTGATTTAAAGTATTTTGAAAGCGGTACGGGTCGCTTATACGGAGACGTGCTTGTGGACCTGTAGATTTTTGTAGCAATTCAATAGAGCCCTGCATTGAACCCGCGTCACGTCCTAGGCAACCTCCCCTTGGGCTGGCTGGAAACCGGTAAACCGGATCCAGGCCCCGGTCAAGCCAACTGGTGGTTCTACATTGGCGCTAGGGAACAAGTCCCTAGCTTCTACCGTACACACTGTGAACCTCTACAGAGATGTATCAATGACCACATACATCTTCACATCACTATAAAATCCACAGTGGTTTCCATATAAGGTACCGTGGGGTAAGTGGATACAGAAAAATCAATAGTCAACTTCATTATTATGTACAGCTTACGTAAATAATGTAATTCAAACTTTTTTCTGTGGATAACAAATGAAGGGCTTGTTTACTTCAAATCGTCATTTATTTAGATTTTTCTGATTTTTATTTATTGAGTACGAGGGACTTGAAAATTTCCGCCAAATAATCCACTTACTCCACCATGGTGGGGTAAGTGGATCATCACTAAAAAAGATCTATTCTCAAAGCATATATGGTGTAATTATGTATAGGGGAACATGGTCCAATTCGGACCTAGTAACAGTTTTTTGGCCATATCTTTTTAGTACGATAAATGGCATGAAAAGTTTTATGTTTGCGTAAAAGCCTGATTCAGTGCGCACACTTTTCTCTCAGAAAGTTTTGTGATATCTTCTAATAGGACATGACTAGAGATGTTTGAACAAAATTCTTCAGAAGGTCCGAATTGGACCAACACTGTTCCAATTCGGACCCCCCATGTTCTAAATAGGACCACGTTATATTTTATGGGGTTTTGCTTAGGTAGTAATAAAATATAACTCTGATTTGTGTGGTATCATGCTTTTTGAACTTCTCCTGTAAACGGAAGCTCAAAAAAATAAACTGAATGCACGTCAAATTTCAATTGAATTAGAGTCAAAACTAGCTCAAGTAAAATGTGGATTTTATTAAAAAAAAGAGGTGATATCCGAAACTGGTAAAAAAATTGGTATTGTGTATGGGATACTGAAGCAGACAGCATCGAATCTGGAAACATAAAGTTGGAGAAGTTTAGACTTAAATTTAGGAGTCAAAGTATGCTATATTGAAGGAACTGCGCATTCCATCGAGCAAGGGAACAAAAACACAGAGAATCACGTAAGGAAGAGTTGACTGTATTGTTCTCAGCACTCGTAAACGTGTTTTGTAACGTATTGTCATACTATTTTGGATACAGCTTGGCTGTGGTATTCATAAAGATACTCTCTAAGTAGATGATTTATTATTTTCTCTATTTTTCAGTGGTCTACCGTATTTCTTATTTTTCCGAATACTTTTTTTGACCACAAAAGAAACAAAGACACCATCGATCAATATTGCAACTTCTATGATTTTCTACCAAGTCGAAGAAACTCTCACGTGATGGAGCTCTTGGAATAGGCTGTATTCTCGTTGGAATTCGAGAGGTCCGTATTGAACCATATCAAAAGGTCCGGTTTGGACCAACACACATTTTGTGATTTACAAACTAGTTGAGCACAAACAGTGCATAGATATTTCAAAACCATATGGTCAGGTGAAAGTTTAGGCTGAGGGGGTTCGATTATAAGATAACACAGAAAAATTGAAGTATTATTGTCGCTTACAGAAGCTTGGAAAAAGTGCTAACCGACAGTACACTAGACCACTTCAAAACAACAAACTAATATAAAAAGCAAACGAAATAACTAAAATGGGTCAAATTTATTGTGTTATATCCCAGCCAGACGGTGAGTAGAAAAACAGTATACACGATCTTTACAGTAGCGGCTGTATGAAGAAATGATTGATGGTCCGAATTAGAACAGGGTCCGAATTGGACCAGGTTCCCCTACTAAGAATGATATTGCTCTTATTTTTGTTATTAGTGCTAGTTATGTCATGTTTTGATACTTTAAAAATTAAAAAGTGTCTTCATTTTATTATTGAAAATATTAATACATTAGTTCACACAAGTTCATACTTATTCAAACAAAAAAAAAAACATTGTGGCTAGAATTATTTGGATAAAATTCTTCTATACATTTACAAAAGTTAAACTGAAGAATTGAAGAATTATTCCTAACGAAGTTTTTGAAAAACACTGGTCTTTTAAAAATATTAGTTACATCTATTTTTGTGTAACAAACTGAAATCTTCTTTTTCTATTTATGAATGTATTTCTATCATCTGTTTAGAACCATTTAGATGGTCAAATGAGGTAAGATAATATGTTTTCAATTGGAAAAGTTGTATATTTTGCTCTTTTGCAACTCTGCTTTATTAAACCACGAAAAGTTTTGTTTGAGTTTTGCAATATTCGTTCTTTTATATTTCCTTGTACCAGAAATATTAAAATAAATTGTAGGTGTACTAATTCAAATTTTCTATAGTCAATTAGACAAATTTAAGCTAGTAATGAACAAATGTAAAAACAAAACAATATTTGCGAGTATTTAAACTTATTCAAATTATCGTAAGCAGTCTGCCAATAAATGATAATAATACTTGATCCACTTACCCCACCCCATTAAAAAGTGGGGGTAAGTGTACCATGTCCAAAATATCTCTATTTATATATAAAAATCACATATTTTTCATTGTGATTCATTCAATTAGAACTGAAATGTTCACCATGCGTTGAAAAAACTAGTAGAATTTTATTTAAGGCAAAGACACAATGGATTTTTGATTGACGGAAAACAATTTTGAAATTAATTGATTTTTACAGCCAACAAGTTTGCTTGTGTTAGTGTACGTATAGTACCAGTTTTACATTAGTATCAGTGTGAACGTAAGAACATAGCCTAAAACGATGCAATGGTGCGAAAACATTCAACATATCCAAGTATTTATGCTCAATATGGACAAATGATCCACTTATCTCACTGATACACTTCCCCCACTGTACCTTACATATCCACTGAGATCTTCAAAGTAATCTTCTTACAGGTCTACACAAAATTGGGATTTTTGCAGATAATAAGTAAATCCTCACTTGGACCAACATTAGTACAAATCCACTATGGTCGAATACGTTTCAACTTGTAATTCCAATTTTGTCTGAAAAGCAGATATACATTTCCTACCTTCTTATACAAACCCTAGTGACTCATATCTTCGAAGTAACAGTGCTCGTTTCCTCTTTTATTTTTCCGGAATGCATATATCTACCTGCATTTGACCATAATCAATCGCGAAATATCGCACATTTCACACTCCAGATCAATTGTCTCGTCGTGCGATCGTTCAACCGATTGGTGTAAATTGATGAGATAAATTTACTCACCGCCGTTTTCCGCGACAAACCTCTCAGACAGACAAACAGCCCCCCCCCTTATTTTATTAACACCCCCGAGAGCTGGCAGCTCTCGTTCAACAAAACGAGGGTAAATATTTGCTCACACTAAATTTGGTAAACAACAACAAATGTAAAAAATCGAATCCCACAATCAGCTCGCGACGATCTCTCGGCTTAATTGATCATCGAACGAAACCGAACAATATACAATGCGAACCGAACCGCGAAGTCGGAAACGCAAATATATGATCGCAACAACGTGGTGCACTCGGGGGTGACTTTTGCTTATCGCCCTCCGACTTGACACCCGCCCGGGATCAGGGTCCTTTTGAAGTGCAAACAATAAATATTGGTATTAATAATAATGGCCAATCCGAAAATGGTGTGCCGGGGTGAAAGGTTCCTTGGCTGTCGTTTTGGGCAATTGTTCTGTTGCTGCTGCAGCTGAAGTAAAATTTATTGGACTCGTATTCAACCAGTTATCGACCGGCGTCCTGTTTTGAAAACAAATACATTAAAAAATTGAAAATATAATAAAAGTATATTTATTCATGAATTTTTACTATTTAACAATTATTTACTTCTTTACTTAATTAAATGTCCATAAAATTTAGGTGTATCCAAATTTAGACAGTTATCAACATTTCGACCTTCTTTTTTGTTACTATTTTCTACTTCCCTATTGTTTGACTAAAACAAAAATAAATTCGTTTTCCCTAAAATTTGGGTGTTAATGGGTTACCCATTGGAATTCTACCTAAAGTTTTCCTCCATTTCTTTACTTTCAGATTGCGTCAGGACAGCGAACTGCTCCTGTCCCGAAACTGGTCCCAGCAGGACCTGCAGCAGCTGTCCTCGTCCAGCAACAGCATCGCGGACAACAACAGCTCGGAGAGCACATCGTCGACGGAGACGCTCAAGTGGCTGGGTTCGATGAGCGACGTTTCGGAGGCAAGCCATGCCACCAGTATGTCCGCCCTGTCCAGTGCCGGTAAGTGAAAGAGCCATACATTTTAACAGCTTTTATTGAAATCTTTTGGATTCTTAAGTATTTATTTTTTCATTGACGTTTTCGAATTTTTAATAGTTTGGTTTCAGTTTTTTAATGGAAAAAATTGAGTTATTTGAAATTTTAAACTTTTAGTACTTTTTTTTTTTTTAATTTTTTTGAGTCTTTATTGTCATTTTTTTTATAAATGTAGATTTATTTTTCATTGCTAGTTTCCAACGTATCATTGCTTTTTTATATCTTAGTAAATAAATGAAAATCCGAATTCAGTACTATAGCATTGTATTCCATTAGAGTTTGTATCCTTTGAAAGATACCTGTATTTCGACTTAGGCCGTCTTCAGTGTATTTCTTAGATTTTTTTTTTTTTAATTTGTTCATTGCTAAAACTGTCCAAACTATTGCTTATGTCTTATTATATTATTGGCTATCATTTGATAAAACAAAGAGTACTATTCCCCTTTTTATAATGCTTGTCGATTCGACAGCCATTACTTTTACTTTCTGTATCAGTTCGAGGGCGATTCGATGATCGTGAGAATTCGAAACCGACACCAGCGACTTTGGTGCGTCGTAGGTGCATAATCATCGATCGAGGTGTGCTAATTGACGCCGCCACGTTGACGATAGCTGATTGCCCACGCAGATTTTGCTCTCCAACAACGGGTCAAATTAGTCCAATCAGTTGCGCACAATTGGGTGGACAGTTCATTACGTTATGGCGGCGATTGGACGGTGGATTGTAGCTTGTCACCTGGGAAGACCACACACATGTGGACTGAGTTGATCGTCGTCGTCGGGTTTTGCACTGGTTTTCAAGAGGGAATGATGCTGTGGATGTTGCATCAGTGACGTAGTTAGGGGTGCTCAAAGAATTACAATATTGTCTTACAAAGTCATACTAAATTCTAGTAAGATATTATAAAAAATGTGAAGCTCAAATCGAAATTCCTCAGGATTTTCCAGAAAATATATGTTTTATCATCAGGAATATTATAATGTTACAACCAGAATATCACCAGATATTCGCAAATGTTCTCTTTAGGTATATATGATAGATCTTGAAAGGAATGACATTCTATAATATATTATGATTCATCAATAACACAACGTAACAAAAATGACATTTTTGCGTGTCTCAAGGATAATTTGATGTGTCTTTAGTAGATTTGGGATTGTTGTATCTGATGCCGTTCTAAGAAATGTTCCAGCACGTCACAATTTTTAGCTACAGGTCAACAAAGTTGTATTAAACACTATTTTCAATGATGTTTACATGATATGTTAAGTATGATTTATCAAAGTTTTCTGTGATCATTTTTTGTGAAATGTGCAAAATATGAATAAAATATTCGTTTCAGACCTAATATTTGGTTGAAATTGCACGATATAATTTGGATTAAATCAATTTTTTCAACGTGCTTGCAGTCTTCATACAAAATCTTCGTTTCTATTACATGGAAAAATACAATACTTTTCTAAACCACCAAAAAATGGCTTTGAGCTTAGAAAGTTTTATGCACTTTGTTTATATGAATTATTATACACATTAAGTTTGCATTATGTGGCAAATTAAGCAAAAAAACTTGCCATACAAGCAGACAAACTTGCATGCAAGTTGGCTCAAATAGTCAAATATTACATTTTCAACAGCCAATATCTCAAAAACTAGACGATATTTTTGAAACGGCAATGGATTCAACAACCCTTTTTTAAGTAAATAGCGGTTTTTTGGTGCTTGAGACAAAAACGTGTTCCGCAGTGTAAGCTACCCTTAGAAATGTGAAAATTACCTAGAATATACACAAAGGAACCCCCAGATGAAATCTACCAATTTTTTCATGAATTTCCTCGCCAATTAATCCACCTTATTTACGCGTGGAATCTACTAAATTGTTTGCAAAGGATTCCAGCAATACCCTCTTAAGCTCTCTCAAAGAGTTGCAATTGATAGGTGGATAGGGATGAATTTATCAAGAGTCTTAATTACAAGAATACACCTACTCGCTATCTGGTTATCCTAGCTAGATGCAAAAATATTGAAAATCCAAAAAAATCGTTTTTTTATTTTCAAATATTTTAGTTTTTAATTGTGATAACTTTCTACCTAATTATGTTCACAGTATTTTTTTTTGTAGAAGTGAGTAGGGTTCTTCTTCTTCTTCTTCTTCTTCTTGGCATTAACATCCTCACTGGGACAGAGCCGGCTTCTCAGCTTAGTGTTCTTATGAGCACTTCCACAGTTATTAACTGAGAGCATTCTCTGCCAAAGTTGCCATTTTCACATTCGTATATCGTGTGGCAGGTACGATGATACTTTATGCCCAGGGAAGTCAAGGAAATTTCCATTACGAAAAGATCCTGGACCGGCTGGGAATCGAACCTAGACACCTTCAGCATGGCTTTGCTTTGTAGCCGCTGACTCTAACCACTCGGCTATGGAAGGCCCCTAATACCTATAATCTTAACTATTGAAGATGAAAAACTCAAACTACTCTTTCTGGGAGCTAATTCATTTATCAGTGTTTTTACGGTGGTAGGTCATTTGGCATAAAGTCGTTTGACATAATGGTCTTTTGGCATGATAGTCGTTTGGCATAATGAGTCTGAAACCAAGAATTTCTCAATTTTTCGTTTTTACGTTTCTAATGAATCTTTCTGATGACATCAGGCTTGTTTTGGAGTCAATGAATACAAAATAACACTTTATTCAACAATCATTCGCTCTTGAATAAGTTTAAGAATATCATTAAAGTAATTGCCAATAGCATTTTATTATTTATCCAGAAATTATCCTTCTTTCAAATATTAATTCTTCTTTTGAGTTTGGCTATTAGAACAAATTTTTCCACTGAAGATTTTTATATATTTAGCACAAATTTACCCTTCCTTTGACTGTTCTATTTTTTTCTAAATATGATGTAACCATAATAATAGGTATGAAAAATGTTGATTTAAAATAAAAAAAAATTCTCCTTTTATGCATAGGCTGTTCTTTCGAGCTATATTTTTTAAGTATATTTTTTTTGATTCCAACTGACAAAAAAGCGGCAATAGATAACATTGATCAGCTCAAATTATCAGCGAAAAAAAATCAATTACTGCAGTTACTTCAATGGGTTGTGTTACTTTTTTCTGAGTGCCAGTTCCCCGAATATCCCGTTTCCCGACTAGCCCACTTCCCCGAAAAGTTTTTAGCACTCATAATTGTCGTAACTTTATACATTTGGTGGTGAACGAACTGGCCATCTAATATGCACCCTTCTTTATTTAATTGGCGGATTCAGGAGCAAATAAATATCTAACAAATATCAAAATTGAAAACGCAGTTTTCTCTTTTAAAATAAATAAATCGAATAAGATAAAAACAAACAGATTATTTATATATCGCTGTGTGTTTCTATTTTTCTCGATTTGTTGGTTTTTAAAGGGAAAACTGCCTTTTCAGTGTTTACAGTTGGACGATTTATGCTTAGACCTTAATACTGGTGAAATTATTTAAAAAAAAGCATGAATTGTAGAAGAAATTTAACAATGAGCTTTGGGAGCAGTCTGAAACATGCTTCTCAAAAAAAAGACTTTTGTTTTCAGGATTTCTGAGAAATATTTTAAAAAAAGTTGTTAGGTTTTAGGGGATAAATTTCTTAACGAAAACGCCTAATGTGTTTGCCTAATAAATATGCTTAACAAATATTCCGGGGAATTCCTGTACTATAATTTAAAATTTTTATATGAATCACTTAAACTTCTTAACACATTTTTTGGGGCACTTCCTGTCAATAAGTAAATTATATTGAGAACTTATTTAAATAGGGACCACAGGCGTCAAATTCAGAAAATTTTTGGAGAGCTATAGCTTACCATTCGATATCGCGGAAAAAAAAAGTTTGAGATTTAATTTAGTTTTAATTTTCGTTTTTGACAATTGTATTTATGATGTATTTTTGTCTCAACGAATGCACATTTATCTTGGAAAGCAATCATATTTTGTTCGACTCCGCAATGTTTATCTCAACTGACGTAGTAGTGGGGTAGATCATGTATTTTGGACTTGTCAAGGATATGTCTGGAAACGGCGATTGATTTTCTGCATAAGCTATTAATACATTATTACACAATGTTACGTATATTCTCAAAGTCTTACTGTGCTTTGAGTCTCTAAGGCAAAACAACTTATAGATTACAGCAATAGATTTCACAATCATTACAGCAATTGATTACAAAATAACGTTTTTAATTTGCTTGTTTGTTATATATTTCAAACATCAAATATACATTATGGACACCTTCATATGAATATAATTTAGACAGGGTGTTAAATTCATAAAAATGACGGTAATATGATAAAGTTTTGAAATTTTACATGTAACGTATGAATTTTTCCGCTTATCGGATGTGTATTTTAGTGATAATCAATAATTTCACTTAATTCAAGCAAATATCATCAGATCCACAAAAAATATTTGTGTTCAGTCAAGGATAACAAACTGGTGAGCTCGTTTCATGCTTATGATTACATATTTGTTTCGAGATAACGTTACGTTTTTTATTTTTACCACAAACTATGGATAGTTCGTCACTATCAGTGTCAGCATAAAGCCTTATTCTGTTTTAAATAATTTTTATATACATATACCAAAAATTACCTTTAATACATTCTATATATAAGTCAATGTACTGCAGGGTTACGTTTTCTAAGAGATAACCTATACGGTTTCTTTTATAACATTTTCATGACTTTTTCACTAATTAATATAGAACTGCAATAAATTTAGAAAATTGATTAGGGTTTTTAACTTATTTTCCAAAATTCTATCATTATGTTTTTTTTTAGAAAATTTGGATGGTTTTTTACTTTAAGTTTCGGCATAAACTCTTATTCTTGAACTGGCATAGACGCAGTTGTATATACGGTCTACTTTGGGAGCCTAATGCATCATCAAATCTACTCCCCCTTCCCCTCATTGGTCTCCAGAAGATCACCAGCACTTATGAGCCAGTTCGCGAGAGCCGCAACCCCTTCTTGTATTGATGTTCTTCGATCAGGCTGAAATTTTCAGGGATTGTTCTTCTATATAAAAGATGATGTTTTGCAAAATATTAGATTTTTATATTAGGGGGAAGTGGGACAAAATGACCCCCAATGATTTCATGTCACTAAACATGCAAAATCACAAAAACTGATATAACTATAGTAAAACTGCACGGATTACGTTGAAACTTGGCTTGATTACTCTACGTTATATAAACTTTGAGATTGGCATGGTATATGAATTTTAAAAGTACTTCAAATCGAGAAAAATGAGTTTTTCATAAAAAAAATAGTGATTTTCAAATCGATTTTTTTCTTACCAACCGAACTAGGTCAAAGAACTAAATATGACGTTTTGTAGGGTAACTCATGGGCTTTCATTTGAGGTGTAATCCAGATATGCCGTTTCAAAAATTTTCGAAAAAAATTTTTTTTTCGGGGTAGTGTTTGAACTTGAGCTATTTTGCGAGTACCGCAACCGCCTTAAGTCTAGAGAGGTTGTATTGATGTTCTCCGATCGAGCTGAAATTTACAGGAGTTGTTTTCCTATATAAAAGAAGATATTCCGCAAAATTTCAGATTTTTTTATTAGGGAAAAGTGGTACAAAATAACCACTAATGATTTAATATATAAAAACATACAAAATCAATGAAAGTGATATATTAGCAATAGTAAAAATGCACGAATTTGCATGAAATTTGGCATGTTTAATTAACGTTATATGCTTAGCTTAGCTTAGCTTAGCTTAGACTGACTACACATATCAATGGTTGCTATTCCGTGATTGACCGAAGTCAGTGAAAATGCACAAAGAATCAACTAGAAGTTCGGCTCGGATTGGCCATAATCTTCTTCAATGTGCATAATTCAGTGCCTCTATTTATACAGGGTCAATAACGGCGCCGGCCACGTCCTTGCAGTCAGGTGGGATTGGGGGAAGGAATGTTAGTGTGTAACCTTTGCTATTTGGAGACCGTGTTTGCCTCTGCATCTCCACAAAGGTTACTGGGAGGGATTTTTGTTAATGGGAAGGATCGTTGGGTCACAGGATTCACTTTGATAAGTGATTAGACCATGATAAATAATGATTTGTGAGATATATACATGCTTATATGTAAATATAATATTTTAATTTGATATGAACAACTTCTCTGTAGAGGAAAATTAAGCCGATACTTGAGGTGACGAACCATTCAAAGTTTGTTGAAAAAATACCTAAATGTAACATTCCTACAGCTATCAGGACGAAAGCATGATTTACTTATTTGAAAAGAAACACAAAACTCGAATGGTTGGAACATCATAGAACACTCTTATTCTTATGCCAACACTTACAGTGAAGAACCATCCAAAGTTTGTTGAATAAAGTGACCTTTCGCAAGTCTACACTTGTAGTGTCGAACCACTCAAAGTTTTTTTTAATTACAAAAATAAAGGTAAAAAAGGGGTGTTCTGAAAATAAAAAAATGTTAAACATTAATAATTAATAAATCAGAGTTTGTGTCGATACTCACAGTGACAAACCATTCATAGTTTGTTGAAAAATCATATTTACGTCCCACAATTGTAACGATTAAATGTGCAGTCATACATATTTTATAGATTAGAAATCATGAAACGAGCTCACCAATTGATCCTTGACTGAGCACCAAGTTATCCTTGACTGAGCAGCCACAATCCACTCTCAGCTTCACTCAAGAAAAAAAATTGTGCACAGTTACCAGCAAAATCCATCTGCGTCAACTCGGGAGTTGGCGAAACTGCTGGATTATCCCAAAAGTATCGTGGCGCGAGTGATAAAAAAGTTCAAGGAAACTCTAACAACTGCTCGCAAGGTGCAAGTTAAGCGTCGGAGTGGAACCGTTGATCGCCAGCTGCAGGTGAAGGTCTTTCGGATGATCAAGAGTAATCCCAACATCTCGGATTACGACTTGGCGAAAAAAACTGAATGCCGACCGTTGTACCGTGCGGCGAATCCGTCTCCGAGGAGGCTATAAATGTTACAAGGCAAGTAAACAGCCCAACCGAAGTCTTAAACAGCAAACAGTGGCCAGAACTCGGGCCCGTAAGTTGTACGACCAAGTACTCACGAAACTCGATGGATGTCTTTTGATCGATGATGAAACATACGTGAAAGCCGATTTTCAACAAATCCCGGGGCTCAAGTTCTACAAGGCTCCTGCTCGTGGCAAAGTTCTTGCACGATTCAAGCTTGTTTTCGCGGATAAGTTCGCAAAAAAGTTCATGATTTGGCATGGTATTTGTTCCTGTGGGAAGAAAACCAGTGTTTTTGTAACAGATAAAACAATGAACTCGGAAGTGTAAAAGAGGGAGTGCCTCCAGAAACGGATTTTGCCCTTCATTAGGTCCCATGATGGTCCAGTAACGTTTTGGCCAGATCTAGCCAGCTGCCATTACAGCAAGGATGTGCTACAATGGTACAAAGATAATGGGGTCCAGTTCATCCCAAATGAGAAGAATCCACCCAATTGTCCTCAGTTCCGCCCAATAGAGTAGTATTGGGCGATAGTTAAGCGGAAACTCAAGATGAAAGGTGCAGTCGTTGGTGACATTGGTCAGATGAAGAATTGGTGGAATCGTCTTGCCAAAACCGTGACTGAAGAAGGTGTGCGCCGGCTGATGAGCGGCATCAGCGGAAAAGTGCGAGAATTTCTTCGAAATAATGATGATTAATTTGTTTCAGATTTTTTTCATGAAACAAAACATTATAAACTTTGTTTCACTCTTGGAAAGTTTTTTGATTAAAAGAAAAGTTTAAGAAATACACGCATTTGAAAGTGCCCCATTTCTAAATGAACTAGGCTTTAGGGACCACAGGCGTCAAATTCAGAAAAATTTTGGTGAACTATAGCTTACCATTCGATATTGCGGAAAAAAAATGTTTGTGACACTAATTTAATTTTTTTTTAGTTTTTGACAATTGTATTTATGATGTATTTTTGTCTCAACGAATGCACATTTATCTTGGAAAGCAATCATATTTTGTTCGACTCCGCAATGTTTATCTCAACTGACGTAGTAGTGGGGTAGATCATGTATTTTGGACTTGTCAAGGATATGTCTGGAAACGGCGATTGATTTTCTGCATAAGCTGTTAATACATTATTACACAATGTTACGTATATTCTCAAAGTCTTGCTGTACTTTGAGTTTCTAAGGCAAAACAGCTTATAGATTACAGCAATAGATTTCACAATCATTACAGCAATTGATTACAAAATAACGTTTTTAATTTGCTTGTTTGTTATACATTTCAAACATCAAATATACATTATGGACACCTTCATATGAATATAATTTAGACAGGGTGTTAAATTCATAAAAATGACGGTAATATGATAAAGTTTTGAAATTTTACATGTAACGTATGAATTTTTCCGCTTATCGGATGTGTATTTTAGTGATAATCAATAATTTCAATTAATTCAAGCAAATATCATCAGATCCACAAAAAATATTTGTGTTCAGTCGAGGATAACAAACTGGTGAGCTCGTTTCATGCTTATGATTACATATTTATTTCGAGATAACGTTACGTTTTTTATTTTTACCACAAACTATGGATAGTTCGTCACTATCAGTGTCAGCATAAAGCCTTATTCTGTTTTAAATAATTTTTATATACATATTCCAAAAATTACCTTTAATACATTCTATACATAAGTCAATGTACTACAGGGTTACGTTTTCTAAGAGATAACCTATACGGTTTCTTTTATAAAATTTTCATGACTTTTTCACTAATTAATATAGAACTGCAATAAATTTAGAAAATTGATTAGGGTTTTTAACTTATTTTCCAAAATTCTATCATTATGGTTTTTTTTAGAAAATTTGGATGGTTTTTTACTTTAAGTTTTGGCATAAACTCTTATTCTTGAACTGGCATAGACGCAGTTGTATATACGGTCTACTATGGGAGCCTAATGCATCATCAAATCTACTCCCCCTTCCCCTCATTGGTCTCCAGAAGATCACCAGCACTTATACACTGAGGGTGTTTGGTTATCCCAAGCAATTATCTAGTTGATTCCTTGTGTACCAAAGTGCAGCTGATCTGGCGATACTGGAGTAAGCATTCCAAAAATATGGATAAATTTAATCAAAGCGCAATCTTATTTGCACAATCATTAGTCATTATTTTGATCATTATAACCACTAAAGTTACTATTATTTTGCTGTCAGGCTGCTACCAGCCCTGATTGTACCACTTAAAAAAAAATTGTTTAATATTAAGTAATCAACATAAAATATTAAACTTTGTCCGCCGTGCTTGACATTCTGGATGATGTTCAAACATTCCAATTAAAACATATCCTGATTTTCACATGATCTCTTCTTAACCCTTCTACCGGCATCTTCATATTTTACCGCAGAGCAATATTCAAACCTCGATAATTTTTTTGTTTCTCGATATTTTTGCACCATTATTTCATTAGTTCTCAAAAAACTCTTCTATTTTAGAATCTGTGTCAGTATTGTTCATTGGTCAACTGGATCCTGAGATATTCCGTAATTCCTTAAGGGACCGACGCGTAGCTATAAACCACGTAAATACCTCAGGCAACAGAAATTTTATCGTCTTCGGATATTGACCCATCGGAACAATAGGTACATCAATGAGAGTATGTTGTGAAGCAATGAATAAAAAATGAAGGAATGCAATAATGAGCATTCATGTGTCTGGTATAACGCTGGCCAAATATAGAACTTAAAAACTTCAAAAAAACATCATATAGTAATTTTCAGATATCTCCTAGAATACTTAACCGATATGTATGATTTTTTCAAAGTAGCTTCTTATATCCTAGCTTTGTGGAGCCCACGCCAAAGACATTTCATACGAAGAAACATCGGAATATCTTTAAAACCAGATCACCAATGACAGATATCGACATAGATTCTGAAACTAGAAGAGTTTTTTGGTTTAATGGTGCAAAAATATCGAAAAACAAAGTAGTTACCGTGCTGCATCAATACCCGGACGCTTAAGCAAGGGCAATTCTTTAATCTTTAATTTCAATATGTTTCCCATAGATTTATATGAAACCACATTATGTTACCAACAGTTTTGAACCATTTTGTTATAATAAAAAGTAATTTGACGGTGAATATTATGATTTTATCATGAACATTGTTGAATTCAAAAAAGGCATGTCTTGTCCTTAAATCCGGACACCTGAAGAAGCTTTGTTTTTAAATCCGGACACTATGGAATCAAAATCCGGACAGTTATGTAATTATATGAAATACCGTGCTGCATCAATATCTGGACGCTTAAGCGAAGGCAATTGATTAAACTTCAATTTCAGTATGTTTCATTTGGATTTGGATTGTTACCAACAGTTTTAAACTAAATCATTGCAGTAACATACAATTTAATGGTAAAAATAACGATTATGCTACGAAAAACATTGAAATAAAAAGGCTAGTCGTGTCCTTAAATCCGGACACCTGAAGCAAGCTTTGTTTTCAAATACGGACACTTTGGAATCAAAATCCAGACATTCTTGCTTTGATACGAAATTATCGTAAAAAATGATTCAAGAACATCTTCATTGAATTGATTACAACATCAATAACATTTTCATATTAATATGTGGTCTATGCTGCTTGAAAGAATGAAAAATATGCGTATTAACACATAGTTTACCTCAATTGCAGCCAAGATCCAGAATCAACTCCTCGCGGTTCAAACTACAGCAAAAATTTGAGTTTTTTCCGCAACAAAGGTATTTTGAGCACTTAAAACACTTCTTTATGATAATATTACCATGTTTCTTAAATCTCACTTACAAATATTCTTTTACATAAAAAATAATTTACTATGGTGTCCGGATTTAATGATACTAGCACAGTTTCCCGGACAGCCTCTATTCACGCTTTAAAATGCATGTTTACACTATAACCCACTACTGCCGTGTTTCCGAATTGTTAAACTACCGTTTTGTATACAATTGCTCCGAAACACTTCGTAAATATTATAAATTTGCACACATTATCGCCAGTTGAAACTTGTGGTGGGCTCGCGACGCTACAATCACAATAACTTCCACTTCAAGAAATTTACGTCTAGCTTTAGCAGCTTGTTGCTTTTTATTTTTTTAATAATTATCGGGCAATGGTTACTAGATTGTAACTGATAGTAATATGTTTGAAACTCTTGTAACTAGAAGTTATGAGTAAAATTAAACATAATAATATTATATATTTCGTTTATTCAATGAATTTCACCGAAGTGTCCAGATATTGGTACTGTCCGGATTTCGATTCACCACGGTATTCGTAAAAATGCTTAAGGCATGTCTTTATTGAATAGATAATAAAATTTATAAGATTTTAATACTCACATGTGATGCATATTGCTTCAAAGAATGATAAATATGCACTTAAACGCATAGTTTACCTCTACTGCATCCTAGACATATCCAATCAACGAATCTATGACATTTGGTCGAAAGACATTTGGTCGAATGACATTTAGTCGAATGACGTTTGGTCGAAAGTACATTTGGTCGAACGGACATTTCATCGAATGGACATTTGGTCGAAAAGGTTTAGTTGAAACAGACAGCAAATGATATTTGATCGATCTGACATTTCGTGGAAAGAATAGTGCTCGAGTCTAAATAGTATGTAGCATTGTGTCGCCTATGCAAGAATGATTGAATAATTGAAAAAGTAACAGCCATTTTACCAACAATCTATATGCGATTAGAAAACCATTGATATTCAATTTGATGGACGCTATTCCAAGGTATCAATCTATCTCTTACGTTTATTTTATGTTTCATGCTGCTTTTTCGTTCAGGCATGTTCTGAGATTCGAGATGAGCTGATCTTTAATGGAAACACGCCATCATCACCTCAGTCAACTCGTCTTCCCTTACGCGATACACAGAACTAGCACAGTTTTTATTTTTAATAATCCAAAGCTTCTACTGCAAACTCTGTTATTCACCCGAGGTCATCAACACTGTCAGTAAAGCCATATATTTGCTTGAGGAATGTTATTAAGCTGGATGTCACAATAAGCCAATTCTGATTTCCGCAATCAAAATTTTTATCCAAGACCCGGAATTCAAAGAAAAATCCCGAGCACTCTCTCCGAATGCTTTCATCAGATGAGCTGATCTTCATTATGACAAACAATGATATTTCAAAAGAATAATAAATGAAAAAAAAACATTAAGTTCACATCGATGAGTAATAACATAACTTGTTGAGCAGTTTTTCAAAGAATGATTATTATTTAAAAGAATAATAAATTATTAATAATTCTTAATAAATTAAATAAAAAAAAACTACTGATAAGTACATTTAAATAATCATTGAAATCCTAGATTTTCGCATAAATTCAAATTACAAATAATAAGGTACAGTCATCTCTCCCTTACTCGATATTGAAGGGACCATCGAGTTAGGGAGGTATCAAGTTACAGAACACAAAATAAGTGCAACTGCGATCTAAGGGACCATCGAGTGAGCCATGAAAACCAACTTTTACTATGGTTCTCTAACTCGATATCGAGATACGGAATATCGAGTAAGGGAGAGTTAACTGTATATTGAATTTAAAAATAAGACTACATAAAATGTCCCACTATTTAACAACAGTGAATGATTCAGATTATTCAAAAGAATACGTTATCTTATCAACTTTGCGAACCTTAGGAAAAAATAATCAATTTTACCAAATGATTCCGTTCAACTAAACATCATTCGACCAAAATAAATTTTCCAAAGCCATTCGACCAAATGCCCATTCGACCAAATGTCCTTTCGACCAAATGTACTTCCGACCAAATGTCATTCGACCAAACGTCATTCGACCAAATGTCATTAGACGAAATGTCCCAAAGCCCCAATCAACCGCTTGTGGTTCAAACTAAAACAACTTGCACTGTAAGAAAATGACGTCTAACTAAAGCAGCTTGTTGTTATTACTTTTTAATGATTATCAGGCAATGGTTACTAGATTACAAATGCTGATAAAATGTTCAAAACTATTGGAAGTAGAAGTTATGAACAAAATTCTAAAGAATTATACAATATTTTCCTTCTATTCAATGAATTTCATCAGAGTGTCCGGATATTGGTACTGTCCGGACTTTTATTCACCACGGTATCAAGGTTTGAATATTTTTATTGCGGTAAAAATGAAGCTGCCGGTGGAGGGTTTAATAACGCAAAAACTTAGCAAGTGTGTAATTCAATCCAAACAATATTCTTTCTCAGTAATTTCCCATACTAAAGTTCTTCTCAATTTTGGGATATTACTTCTGTGGTCTTTCCTCAGCCCAATAATAACGTCCTTAGCTAAAAAGCAATACTATGCTGAATGTGTCGTTGTTCGATCCCGGTCAAGGATCTTTTCGTAATGGAAAGTTCCTTGACTTGAGAAGTTGTGTTGTTCTGGTATGTCAATATTTTACAAAAAATCTCGACAAAAGGACCATCCCTTAGCACGTCTCTGCCCAAAACCCCATCCGAACAACAACCCTGTTTGTCGATTCCGATTCAATTGGAACCAATCAGCAAAGTGTGGCCGCCCGCCAGTTGGTATCTATAGTTGTTGTCGTTGTCCACGCATGATCGCACACCGAGACGGCCACCCCATCGCGCTTATTGCTTCAAGCAAGCTACCCGATCAGCGGATTACAACAGAATTGTAACAGATTCTGTTACTCAGTAAGCTTGTTCTTTTTGATTAAATTTGTTATTATTTTTGGCTGCTTAGTAGTTAAAATAACAAAACTTCCTCTAAAATTAACAAAATTTCTATGTACAATATAACTCAATGAGATTATTGATAACAAATTCTGTTGAAATTAAATTAAATTTGAGACATACTATGTTATTATAGTTGATTTTGTTGTAATTGTATTATAATTTGCTCAACTAACTCAAAGTGCTTCTAGCAAAAAAAGGTACAAAATTTATTTTTTGTACCTAAATAAATAAATGAAACCCGGAATTTAGTACTGTATCAATTAATTCCACTAGAGTTTGGATGCTTCGACAGATACGCGTATTCTGACGGCCTTACAGTTGAGGTCGAAATGCGCGTATCTGTCAAAGGATACAAACTCTAGTGGAATTAAATGAAACAGTACTAAATTCGGTTTATCATTTATTTATAGGTATTCCACTAAACAACTCGATGATTTATTATTTGTAACTATGTTCGATAGAAGAGTGCTTCAATCCCCTGGTCGGGTTGCAAGCTCACAGGGACTCCAACTCATTTCATACACACACACATTTTTTCCCGCCTCGTCAGGCAGTGAGATAAATTTGCATTAACAGCTCAATTCATTTTAGGTCCAGTCGTTGGTCGTTGGTCGTCATTCGAGATTTCTGTACCCCATACTCAGATGCTTGCTTTTTCCCGCTTGTTTGCGCTTCCCAATAGTTCAAGTCTAGGGGTTCCTCATTAAGCACCGCGCCGGATTGCTTCTATATGTATGTGGTGACCAGTTCAATGCAGTTCATACTATTTTATTTTTTGTTCAGAAACATGAATGCGTCTTGTTTCGTCCTCAGCGAGGGGTTTCTCGCTTTTGACCATGTTGAAGTCACTTGAGTGGGGGATATTTGCTTTTCCCGGATTGAAAGATTCTTTCGAGCGTTTTTGTCAGTTGGTCGTTTGAATTGTTGGTTTGAATAGTTGAAACGACCTTTGTTTAAGATTGACAGAGAATCTATTAGTGTTTGAAAGGATTTCTGTTTCTGAAAAGACTTTCTCTGCATTAATTGAGAAGGAAATTTCAGGCATTCAAATTACCACGTCAGCCTTATAAGGCGTGAGTGATATTGAAGTACAATGACTAGAACCTTATGCCCAGAAACTGAAAATCATACTCACATTAGCCCTAATTAGAACAGCTCCCGTCATCAGCTTGTTTGCTCTGCAGCCAATTGGACTGACCAGTGACACTACCCAGTAGGGTGAGGCTTATTTATCATAACTTCTCAAATTCGAAGTTTCGTGTGCCACACAACATTGCCAAAGCTTCATGAATTTTTAATACATATCAAATCTTTGTTCATTCTTTAGAAGATAATTTGATTAAATAAATGGAAGCCGAATTTAGTACTATAACATTTAATTCCACAAGAGTTTGTATTTTAATATTGTTGGCTTCTATGAGGTTTCTATTTTCAAGTGATTTAAATTCAGTTCGTTTTTGGGAACATTCGAAGAATAATCCGCACCCTAGTGTACAGTTGTGCTCGCGTCGGCATCGTTCGCAATATGAATAGAATTCCTCACGGGGCAGAAAAGGCGCCTTCAGGGTCGCCGTATACAATTTTGCGCCACAAAGTGCGGTTTGCGCAGTACATTTCCGAGATCACTGACACATGATGGGTGTGGTCGCAATTCCGAGCTATGTGCCATGTGGTGTGCACTATACTTGAGCTTGGTTGGGCTGGTCAGTTCGCTGGAATGTTATCAAAGGATACGGACAACGAAACGAAGAAACTTTGTGTGCTGGGTGGTGCCTTGTGCTGAAGGAACTTCAGCAGCCTTCCTGTTAGAATGTTCGAGACTGGAGTTATGATCTTGTTCATTTAAGGTTGGTTTCTATACATTGCTAACAGCAATAAATCATAAGGTAATCAGCACTAATTTGGTGTATCGGCAGGTAATCATATTTATTTTGCCACCCGTGGCAAGTGTAGCCATGAAGTAAGCTTGGGAAGTTGAGACTAATTATGACAGCCAAAAATTACACCCAGTTCCTCACCGAGTTTCCAAATGATTATCAATATGGAATGACCTTTTTTAAGAGGTATCCATTTATCGTTCATCTGAGTATTTATTTTTCAGAACTCTGTCAATCTTATTATCAACTGACCGCTGAACTGCGACTGCCCAATTGTTTTTCAGCCAAAATCTCTAATGGCATAAATGGATTGTCCCTAATGATTTGAATAGCATGATAAATTATGAAATATGTGATTTTAACGTATCAGTTGATGGATTGCAAATCTTTCTATCATTGAAGTGTATGAAAATCGCTATTCATTCAAAATTTCCATGCAAAAAGCCTTGCACCAATAATACTTTTTTTCAGAGGCAGCATGTTTTTAGAATGGTTCCTTCAATGGCACTAATCATTGATTTAATAAAAAAGTTTTTCTAAGAACAACTTTTGGCCGATTTTCAAAACTGTTCTTAGAAAAACGTTTTATTAAAAATTTCTCCATCATGAAACTTTGTCAAAAACATCTGTTATTAGGATTCTAAGGTGAAACTTCAAAAAATAATAAAAATGGGGTTTTTGTGTAATATACAATTTAAGTTTTAATTTTGATTTTTTTTATGAAAAAAACATAAAATATTTTTTCAGTTTGTTTTTTTTTCTTCTTTTACTACTTTATCATAAAACCTTTTTCTCTTAAATCAACAGTTTTGGAGAATTTTTCAAATAAGTTGCATACAAAAAATTATAAGGCATTTTCAAAAAATGTTCTAGAGTTAAAATGATCGATTTTTCTATGAAACACTAATTGTATCATACCAAAAAAATGTGCAAATCGAAGATAGTCGAGCTCTGTGACTGACCGATTTGACATGGAATTCGTCAGAAAATGATTGGTGTTAAAACGGTTCGTACTAAAAGTATTTGTAACTAAAATCTTAGATAATTTATTTTTCCTACCTATAGAAACAAACTTTTTTGAACGATCGATTATCGATTTTTTTGTAGCACTGTAGAAGTTTATCTCGAAGATATTGCCGGCATTTTTTAAGAACATTGCCGAAGATGTATTGTAGTAAAATTCATAATGTAAGATTTTAGTGAATTTAAATATAGGGGGAAACTTTCGCATTAATAAAAAAAATGTTGAGGAACTCCTTATGGACTTTCAGAAATCAGAAACCATGCACATACGCAAGAATTCTGTAATTTTTTAAAACTCTATTTTACCTTTGTTTAGATTCTTTAAAATGTTTGTTTTGAGATTTTTGAACGACATAGCTCATAGCGTCATGCGAAGGAAGGAAAAACACCAAGTTCTAAAACAGGTAGAACAAAAAATGGGCAATGGTGCAATGAAAGATAATTTATAATCTTTTCTGTAGGTAATTTACAGGATAGTTAAAACCTCTTCAATGAACTTACAAATAAAACATTTTTTCTTAGAAGTTCCATCTGCAAACATTAGTCTTGAAATATATCCTTCCTTGCCTTCCGGTTTTCTAGAATTCGGCCAGAAAGCCTGTAGAAATTCTGCCCTCGTATCGCGCAAAAATACAAACCAAGAATATGGATTCTGACTAGAGATGGGCAAAACGACTAATTTTAGTGAACGGATCCGATCCGAATCACTCATTTTAGTGAACCGGATCTTTCGAACAGTTCAGTGGCTCAGCGGCTCGCAAAAGAAGAGCATCGAACTGAGCGCACGGAAAAAAGAGCGGTTCACTCCATGTTGCGCGACGTACCTTTCTTATCTTCCGCTCTCTCATATTTCATACATTCTCCCCTATTAACTCACGGTATCCTACTCGGCTGATTTCCCCTACCCAAACCAAAAGGAAAAAGCAAAATGTGCTTTGCCATTGAAGTGGGCACTTTTTCTCTATATTTCATCTGCCTGTATGCAAGAGGGCGGGGCAAATTAGTTGCTTGGCTGTGTATGCTGAGAGTACGAAGCTGCAGCAAACTGTGTTTGCATGTGTGTCATGGCGCGCAAAGCAAGGCACATGTTATGCGTTATAATGAAGCCGAAAAACGTGAGAAACGAACGAAAGAGAACAGGAGAAAATAATCGATTCGTTCTTTGTCCGGGTCACTTTTTGTCTGATCTGTGCTGATCAAATGAACCGACTCTCGCCAAAAAAGAGCCACGAATCACTCGTTCTTTTGAGTGATCCGGATCTTTTGAACGGCTCCTATTGTTTTCGCCCATCTCTAATTCTGATAATAATTGGTGGGTATTTAGACAGACTGGACCAATTTTTTCTAAATGGTTTTTGGAAAACGTATCTCAAGCATTTCAAATAACCAAATATTTGCCTTGTTTGCTGTATTGTTGGAGTTTATCAATTTAATAATCAAAATCGTACCGAAAAGATCAAAATTTATACACTTCTTGACTCATCTTTAGAAGGCTAAAATATCATCTAATCCGGTCTGTCTGAACACTGACCAAATGGTGACCAAATCTAAGGATTTCGTGGCAGAATGTTCATTAAAGGAAGAGTACCCAATGTCAGAAAGAATTTATTTATATCGGTAAATAAAGAAAGCTTTTGTAAGATTTACCTGAAAGATAATTTCGTTGAATTTCTGAACACTTGTTGGAACTTTTAAAGTGTTTGGAAGGAGGAATCTTGAATGTCTCATGAGAGATCGAGGATACAGCGTTTCTCGTAAAGAAGCGAAGATTAAATAAAGGAGAGCCGTGATTAAGTCAAGAGTGCTTTAAAAATGATTCGTGCACAGTGGCTAGATCTCAAATACAGTTAACTCTCCCTTACTCGATATTCTGTATCTCGATATTTCCCCTAACTCGATGGAATGCGCGGTCCCTTCAATCTAGCATACTTAGATCCCTCTGTAAGTCGATACCTCTCTAACTCGATGTTCCCTAACTCGATGCGATCTGTTTCAGTTTCCTATGCAAGTTTACCTCTCTAACTCGATATTTCCATTAACATTTTCAAATATTCTCCAAATGTTAATGAATTTCATAAATTTGATAATAATTATTATAAAATGTAGGTTCATAAGTCATTGCAATGTGATAAACAATTGAATTTTTTAAGACTATGCAAAAAGTGTCACGTTGCCAAATGTACTAAAAATTTACTATGTTTCACATTTTATTTACTATTTTGAATAAACTTAGTCGAAATAATAAAAATTTAAAAAAAAAAAGAAAAATTTGTGTTCTGTATCTCGATACCTCCCTAACTCGATGGTCCCTTTAATATCGAGTTAAGGAGAGATGACTGTAATATCGAACTCTTATTATTGTCCCTAGACTAAACAAATTCAAAATTCAAAAGTCAAAAGTCAAAAGTCAAAAGTCAAAATTCAAAATTCAGAATTCAAAATTCAAAATTCAAAATTCAAAATTCAAAATTCAAATTCAAATTCAAAATTCAAAATTCAAAATTCAAAATTCAAAATTCAAAATTCAAAATTCAAAATTCAAAATTCAAAATTCAAAATTCAAAATTCAAAATTCAAAATTCAAAATTCAAAATTCAAAATTCAAAATTCAAAATTCAAAATTCAAAATTCAAAATTCAAAATTCAAAATTCAAAATTCAAAATTCAAAATTCAAAATTCAAAATTCAAAATTCAAAATTCAAATTCAAAATTCAAAATTCAAATTCAAAATTCAAAATTCAAAATTCAAAATTCAAAATTCAAAATTCAAAATTCAAAATTCAAAATTCAAAATTCAAAATTCAAAATTCAAAATTCAAATTCAAAATTCAAAATTCAAAATTTAAAATTCAAAATTCAAAATTCAAAATTCAAAATTCAAAATTCAAAATTCAAAATTCAAAATTCAAAATTCAAAATTCAAAATTCAAAATTCAAAATTCAAAATTCAAAATTCAAATTCAAAATTCAAAATTCAAAATTCAAAATTCAAAATTCAAAATTCAAAATTCAAAATTCAAAATTCAAAATTCAAAATTCAAAATTCAAAATTCAAAATTCAAAATTCAAAATTCAAATTCAAAATTCAAAATTCAAAATTCAAAATTCAAAATTCAAAATTCAAAATTCAAAATTCAAAATTCAAAATTCAAAATTCAAAATTCAAAATTCAAAATTCAAAATTCAAAATTCAAAATTCAAAATTCAAAATTCAAAATTCAAAATTCAAAATTCAAAATTCAAAATTCAAAATTCAAAATTCAAAATTCAAAATTCAAAATTCAAAATTCAAAATTCAAATTCAAAATTCAAAATTCAAAATTCAAAATTCAAATTCAAAATTCAAAATTCAAAATTCAAAATTCAAAATTCAAAATTCAAAATTCAAAATTCAAAATTCAAAATTCAAAATTCAAATTCAAAATTCAAAATTCAAAATTCAAAATTCAAAATTCAAAATTCAAAATTCAAAATTCAAAATTCAAAATTCAAAATTCAAAATTCAAAATTCAAAATTCAAAATTCAAAATTCAAAATTCAAAATTCAAAATTCAAAATTCAAAATTCAAAATTCAAAATTCAAAATTCAAAATTCAAAATTCAAAAATTCAAAATTCAAAATTCAAAATTCAAAATTCAAAATTCAAAATTCAAAATTCAAAATTCAAAATTCAAAATTCAAAATTCAAAATTCAAAATTCAAAATTCAAAATTCAAAATTCAAAATTCAAAATTCAAAATTCAAAATTCAAAATTCAAAATTCAAAATTCAAAATTCAAAATTCAAAATTCAAAATTCAAAATTCAAAATTCAAAATTCAAAATTCAAAATTCAAAATTCAAATCAAAATTCAAAATTCAAAATTCAAATTCAAAATTCAAAATTCAAAATTCAAAATTCAAAATTCAAAATTCAAAATTCAAAATTCAAAATTCAAAATTCAAAATTCAAAATTCAAAATTCAAAATTCAAAATTCAAAATTCAAAATTCAAATTCAAAATTCAAAATTCAAAATTCAAAATTCAAAATTCAAAATTCAAAATTCAAAATTCAAAATTCAAAATTCAAATTCAAAATTCAAAATTCAAAATTCAAAATTCAAAATTCAAAATTCAAAATTCAAAATTCAAAATTCAAAATTCAAAATTCAAAATTCAAAATTCAAAATTCAAAATTCAAAATTCAAAATTCAAAATTCAAAATTCAAAATTCAAAATTCAAAATTCAAAATTCAAAATTCAAAATTCAAAATTCAAAATTCAAAATTCAAAATTCAAAATTCAAAATTCAAAATTCAAAATTCAAAATTCAAAATTCAAAATTCAAAATTCAAAATTCAAAATTCAAAATTCAAAATTCAAAATTCAAAATTCAAAATTCAAAATTCAAAATTCAAAATTCAAAATTCAAAATTCAAAATTCAAAATTCAAAATTCAAAATTCAAAATTCAAAATTCAAAATTCAAAATTCAAAATTCAAAATTCAAAATTCAAAATTCAAAATTCAAAATTCAAAATTCAAAATTCAAAATTCAAAATTCAAAATTCAAAATTCAAAATTCAAAATTCAAAATTCAAAATTCAAAATTCAAAATTCAAAATTCAAAATTCAAAATTCAAAATTCAAAATTCAAAATTCAAAATTCAAAATTCAAAATTCAAAATTCAAAATTCAAAATTCAAAATTCAAAATTCAAAATTCAAAATTCAAAATTCAAAATTCAAAATTCAAAATTCAAAATTCAAAATTCAAAATTCAAAATTCAAAATTCAAATTCAAAATTCAAAATTCAAAAAAAATTCAAAATTCAAAAATTCAAAAATTCAAAATTCAAAATTCAAAATTCAAAATTCAAATTCAAAATTCAAAATTCAAAATTCAAAATTCAAAATTCAAAAATTCAAAATTCAAAATTCAAAATTCAAAAATTCCAAAATTCAAAATTCAAAATTCAAAATTCAAAATTCAAAATTCAAAAATTCAAATTCAAAATTCAAAATTCAAAATTCAAAATTCAAAATTCAAAATTCAAAATTCAAAATTCAAAATTCAAAAATTCAAATTCAAAATTCAAAATTCAAATTCAAAATTCAAAATTCAAAATTCAAAATTCAAATTCAAAATTCAAAATTCAAAATTCAAAATTCAAAATTCAAAATTCAAAATTCAAAATTCAAAATTCAAAATTCAAATTCAAATTCAAATTCAAAAATTCAAATTCAAATTCAAAATTCAATTCAAAATTCAATTCAAAATTCAAAATTCAAAATTCAAAATTCAAAATTCAAAATTCAAAATTCAAAATTCAAAATTCAAAATTCAAAATTCAAAATTCAAAATTCAAAATTCAAAATTCAAAATTCAAAATTCAAAATTCAAAATTCAAAATTCAAAATTCAAAATTCAAAATTCAAAATTCAAAATTCAAAATTCAAAATTCAAAATTCAAAATTCAAAAATTCAAATTCAAAATTCAAAAATTCAAAATTCAAAATTCAAAATTCAAAATTCAAATTCAAAATTTAAACTACCAAACTTCCAAACTTCCAAACTTCCAAACTTCCAAACTTCCAAACTTCCAAACTTCCAAAGTTCATATTTATAAAATTTTAAAAAGTCTCAGCTTTTGAACCAAATAAATTATGTAAAAATCGAGCACATATTTTGATTGGATGTTCTAAAAATAGAAACAAAACATGTAATACGCATATTCCAAAAACCATACATTTCCATACAACCCTCCATAACTCGATGTTGAAGGAACCATCGAGCTAGGAAGGTATCGAGTTGTATAACACAAACCAATGCAAATGCTATTCAAGGGTCCATCGAAGTAGCCATGAAAACCATCTTTTACTATGGTTCTCTAAATCGATATCAAGATATGGAATATCGATTAAGGAAGAGTTGACTGTATTATAAAATTCGAATTTTTCTTAAAATTTTAAGTGAGGATTTAACACTCGTCATACAAAACATTATCAAGCAGTCAAAAACTCATTTAAACTCACATGAACTTCATATGATCGCATTTCCTGTTAAAATTGAAGGGGTCAAACCTCCCAGTGCACCTTTTAAGGAACACTCTTCCACAAAAGAAGACGTTCTTGGACCGCGTAGACAGACGACAGCCACCCGCCGATCGATTTCCTTGCTCTCTTCTGACTAGTCGAACGTAGCACATTATAGATGAGGTGCAATAAAATCTGTAATTACAGTGTCTCCCTCTTCTATCTCTCTGCCTGAAGCATCCCACTGTGGTTGGAGGTGTCGCAGCGTCTGGTCAGTGACTTCGTCGAAACGTTCGACTATGCCACAGTGGTCGGGATCCGTACAAATAAGAGGTCAAAATTTTCAAAAATGATTTTGACATTTTTACGTTTCTTATTATTTAAAAACTTGTTCGATTTATTATATTTTTATGATTCTTGATCGAAATGCACTTACTAAAATGTATATGATAGTAACATAAAGTATACAATTTCTATATATGGTAAGAATTATTTTTCTAGGGTTATACACCATCATGAAAGTTTATAGTTTAACACTTTAGTGCACATCAGGACGAACAAAATATGTTGTAGCAGTTTTAGTATTCGACCAAAGAAATTTTGATATATTTTTTTTATTTGAAAAGCAACGCATGTCGCGTCATGTCTTCATCATTTTGAAATGTACACATTGAAAATCATCCTAGAAGTATTTATTCAATTTTCATACAAACTTTGATCAAATTCGACAACTGATAAAATTAATGTTTTCAATCAAATTTGATTACATTTCTAATAAAATCCTTTCTGAAACAATAAAAATAACAAAAAGCATATAAAGAATAGGTTCTTCTTTTTCTTCTTGGCATTACGTCCTCACTAGGACAAAGCCTGCTTCTCAGCTTAGTGTTCTCACGAGCACTTCACCAGTTATTAACTGAGAGCTTTCTTTGCCAATGTTGCCATTTTCGCATTCGCATATCGTGTGGCAGGTACGATGATGCTCTGTGCCCAGGGAAGTCAAGGCAATTTTTCATTATGAAAAGATCCTGAACCGACCGGGAGTCGAACCTGGACACCTTCATCATGACTTTGTTCTGTAGCCGCGGACTCTAACCACTCGGCTAAGGAAGGCCATAAAGAATAGGTATTTCTTAGATTAAGGCGACAGAACTAGTTTTGGCCAAACTTTTGTTTTGACCATTGTCCATGCGAGAGACGATAGTCTTGGCGGATGGCACCGCACATCTTGAAGAAGAATCGCGCGCGCACTACACGACACGAGACACGGCCCGAGACAACGCATGACATCCGGAGTTAAATCATCGCACTTAAATCATAAACTTTCCCGCGCGCGCTCGCGATCTTCACAGGGCGATCAATCGGTTCGAGGTTGTGTGTTGCGTCGTCGTGGTCAAGAAGGGAGATAAATGTTCCTGCAATTTATTGCCGATTTACATGAAAATAGTATTTTCTAGGATTTACCGGTTGTTTATCGATGAGAAATCACTTTTCCTAGATTGGATTGTAAATAAAGAAGAAAAAAAGCGGTAATTGTTCGAGAGGAAATCAGAGATTGATTCATGTTGAATTTGTTGTCGGTTGGAACGAAATAGAATAAGTGGAAAGTTGAGTGACCCTTCGTCAACTTATGCTCAATGTAATTAGTAATGTAATGTGCAATGGTATTAACCATGTGTGTATCTATGAACGTTGATCATGTTTCCATTGATTGGCTGCGATCCTTAATTATGTATTCAAACAAAAACTCGATCAACCTTGACCCTTGCACGTGGATTGACAAGTTTTTCACCCTCACTTACATGCATCCTTTGTGCTCTGACACAGCAAAACCAGCCTTTTGTGCGTGGCTGGCATTCGATTACCCGTAGATTAGTCACAGCGTTCTACTCGATCGCGTTTCGGTCGCACAGCCACCGAAATCAACCTCGCTGAATGATCACATTGTAAGTGGTCACTCAATTTATTACCACCTCTCGTCATCACCCGAACGGCACAATGCAATGCGCTCTCGTAAGCCATTATCTAACGACCCTTTTCTTCGCCACCCCAGCTGATCGTAGCCACGAAAAGAAAAACCATTCTCAACCCCGATCGATTTGCTCCAGAAAACTCGTGCCAATTGTCATGCCCTCGGGCACCCTCGCGAGATTGGCGCTCACGGTTCACGGTATGCAAATTTGGACCTCCGATGCACAAAGCCTCCCCCCTCTTTTCTTCACACCCCTCCCCCCAGTGAGCGGATTAAATTGGACCGCATAAATTCAACAAGTCACCGATCGCCATTCCTTGTCGTCGTCGTCGTCACCCCGCGAGCCTTTTGATTGATTCATTGTTGGACGATTTGATCATTCGGTTTCGATTTCCTTCGGATCTGGATCACTCTCTCGAGGGCATTTCGTTGTGCGAACTGAAACTGGCCGATCCTCTCGTCGACGGAGATTTATTGCACCATTCGGGTGGGATGTCTCTTTGTTCGTGCAATCGAGAGCGAGAGTTTCCGATGGTAGACGACGAATTAAAACGGATAGGATTTCGATTTCATGTCCGGAATGTTCGCATCCGATTGTAGCAGAGGATGTCAATGCCACGCGAGTTCGGCGCTCGAGGCGAATGATTTGCGTGTCAGATTCAAGAAGAGGATGTTTGGAGTGTGAATTCGACGAGTGGCTAATCCGACACGAGGGAATGAGCAGGCGGCAATAGATTTGAGCGAGCTATGCGGATTGTGTTGCGAGTTCCATTTCAATAGCATTACTGACTAGATGTTTACAATAAGTGTAGAGCGGATATTGAAAATCTTAAGACGTCAAGAAATCATCAAAATCTTGATTTTGATTCAAAGTGGGCGTTGTCTCTCAAATAATTATCATATTTTTCTTCATCTTGGCATTACGTTCTAACTGGGACATAGCCTGTCTGCTTTTCAGCCCAATGTTTAATGAGCACCTTTACAGTTATTAACTGAGAGCTTTGTTTGCCAAGGTTGCCATTTTCGCATTCGTAAAATCGTGTGGCAAATACGATGATACTCTGTGCCCAGGGAAGTCAAGCAAGTTTCCATTACGAAAAGATCCTGGATCGACCGGAAATCGAACCCAGACACCTACAGCATGGCTTTGTAGCCGTGAACTCTAATCACTAGGCTAAGGAAGGCAAAATGTAGGCTACCACAAACGAATCTTGTTTGAAGGTTACGAAACTAAAGATAACATTTAGACATAGACGAACAGATGTAACAATCTGGTAGCTGCCCATCGATCACATTTTTAACGGTCGATTCAAATATGGTAAGAAGTCACGCTTTTGCTTGAGTTTGAAGTTTGAAAACAATGTTTTTCTCCGTAGTCTTGAATCTGAGTACAACGAATGTGTGTCAAGGCCGATCCTTTCTCTTTTTGGCGATTTTTCAAAAGTAGAAAAGATGCGCAGGAAATACCCTCCGAAATGTCGTATGGCGACACATTAAGTTACGACATCGAAGGGTCAGTCGAACTTTTCGCCGACTATTTCAAATCCGTTTATAACGTTGAAACTCCACCGGATCCGCATGAGATGCTGAAATCCCTGCCGTCTTTCGACATACATTTGCCATTTCCAATATTTGCCGTAGCAAAAGTCATAAGTGCTCTCAACACTGTCGATCCTTCCAAGGGTCCTGGACCTGATGAACTCCCTCCGGTCTTCATTCAACGACTGGTTGGTCAAGTGGCTTCGATCATATCTACGAGACAGAACCTCCTATGTTAATCTACGATCCTCCAAATCAACTAGTTTCGCTACACCATCTGGCGTGCCGCAAGGTAGCCACCTCGGTCCTTTGATTTTCATTTTGTTTATCAACGACTTGAGTCATCGACTGAATTCGAAGCACCTATGTACGCAGACGATTTGAAATCATATCGTATCATCAATTCCATGGTCGACTGTGCTGCTCAACAGCAAAACATCGACGTTGTTGCAAGCTGGTGCATAATGAACAATAGAGATGAATGCGTTGAAGTGCAAAGGGATAAGTTTCACTAAATTCCGGTCACAGTTGAGCTGCAACTACACTGCAAATGGATCAGCTTTGAACATGTAACGTCGATAAAAGACCTGGGAGTGATAATGGACCATAAGCTGAATTTCGCTGAACACACCAATAATATTCCGATAGAAATTTAATAGTCCTGCTGCACTTTTACTTATACCCAGCATTAAGATTCTTGGTAGAATCATCAAGAGTGCTTCCTCACAATATTCGTAGCGGGTTATTACACCGATTTCTGACGAAAAGCTCCCCAATTTACAGCACATGTTCTTGCAGGAGTCTTTGCGAATCCCAGATATTTTATTAGACGCATTCACTGGTGTTTGCATCCTGCTTTATAGCAGATTCTCTGTCAAGATTACTAATAGAATTTGGGCCGGATCTTAAGATGATGTCTCTCGCCATCCTATGCGGATTATTTGGAAGACGTTTGGCAAATGTGAGGTGATGATTATGCTACTTTCCACGGAATGTTGTTTCGTGTTACGACCGAAAGTCATTTTCCCAAACGCCAGTTCTCCAAATGACCCGTTTTCCAGAATTCCATTGGGTTCATGCACAAACAATGTCACGCTACAAGGGGGAGGGGGTCAAGGGGGGAACGCCATTTGGCATAAAGTCATTTGGCATAAAGACATTTGGCATAAAATAGTTTGGCATAATAGTCATTTCGCATAATGGACATTTGGCATAATCATTGAAAACTGAGTTGCTATGTTTTTACCGTTACCATTGCTAACATTCTCATATATGATTTTCCCTTCTTTTGGTCATAGGCTGTTCTTTCTCATTACGTTGTTAAACTAGTGGTTTGCATTGTAACTAATAACATTTTCATTGACAATTTTGCCTTCTTTCCTACGTTGGCGTTATGACTACTAACATTTTCATCGATGATTTTCCCTTCTTTTGATAACCAGATCTTCTTTTAAGTAGCACTATTTAAATTTATAATTTCTTTTCTTTTGTGCCAAACGTCCATTATGCCAAATGACCATTATGCGAAATGACCATTATGCCAAACGACTTTAGGGCAAATGGCTTTATGCCATATGACTTTATGCCAAACGGGGTAGCCCCCAAAAGAAGAAAAAAAAATTAATATTTTTGAATAAACACATATTGCCAAAAAAATGCTAAGAACGGTTAATCTCGAAAGAACCGCCAATCAAATAAAGAAGGATGCATATTAAATAAACAGTCCATTTACCACCTTAAAATGTATAAATATATGACAAATATATGCCAAAAACTTTTCGGGTAAATGGTCTATCCATGGAAACATGGTATTGGAAGAACTGACATTCGGCGTCCTTTGGTTGGATTCTTTATGAAGTCTTAGCGAACGCCGCTAGCAATCGTTTACAGTATAGTGATGAGTTATTATTACTAGTAATACCATAGGTTAAATTGTTCTAAGAAATGATAATGAGAAAAGAAGTGTGACTATAGTCTTATTTAAACTCATCAGATAATCTCTTATAATAACCTTTATGGATTCTCTCGAATGATAATTTGAGATACTCTTATCAAGATACTCTTATCCCCACTGTACTCAACACGTCAACACGATCTGCAAATTTCAGTTTGGGGTCGTCCATAAATGACGTAGCATTTTAGGGGGAAGGGGGGTCTTTACGGATTTGTGACGTTGAGTAACGAGGGAGGAGGGGTCCCGTCTAGTGGACGTAGCATTTTGAATAATTTCGGTAAAAAGAGTAGCGCCGAAAAAACTTATTGAACTTGGGTTGTAGAATAATGATTCAGCTTCAAAAGATTAATATGATAAGATTGAAAATTTTCTGAGAAATCCAAATATTTACTTATAAATGAAGCCTTTATGAAGCTTTAAATTTTGATATGAATATTAAATTGTGCTCGTGTCTAAACTACTTTATTTATAAATCAAGAAATTATAAGTTTAATAAGTTCAGTGAATATCAATGCTTAATCGACTTGGAAAATATTAATTGATATTAAAGATATTTATTCAGTGCGTTCAATGTTGCAGGAGATCTCCACTCAGTCAACTCATCGATTTTTTTCGATACATCAATGCTCTTGATGGAGCAGCTTAGATAATAATGAGTAGGGGGGCTGGGGCAAGAAGGAAAGATATATAGGTTCAAATCATGGTTGATTTGCACATATTTTGGAGATTATTCCAGTGTAGGGGCAAGCTTACCTCTTGTTCTAAATGATGTTATCGTTAAATTCCAAAAATATAAGAAACACATGATGATTTGAGATTTTTAAAAATGTCCCTTCTTATAAGGTTTTTAAACGAGGCACGGGGCAAGAGTGCCACTCGTATGGGGCAAGAAGACCACCAGAGCAAAATGCCACAAATTTTGTATATTATTATTTCCCCGCCTAAACGATAAATTGTAGAGTAAGTAAAGATGAAAACTGAGGGATAAAAGTTGACTTATACTTAAAAAGTTATTTTACGAAATTAATTTAGTTTTCATCTTATTCGACTGTAACAATAATATTAAAAATTTTCAGAAACCATTTTAAATGTCCAAGATGGTTTATTTTGATTTTATTTAGTAGGAAACATTGATTTAATGCAATATTAAACAAGAAAAATAAAAGTTCATTTGATTTTATATGAGAAAATTGCGGTGTCCTTCTTGTCCCATAAGACATACTGTTATTATATATGTAATATTTAATGTCAAAAGGACTTTTTCGAAAAAAAATCCTCACAGCTATATCAAACAATTGAAAATCATCAATACTGTGCGGAAAAATCAATATGTTTTGTATTTATTGGGAGTCAAACCTTGTTTTCCAGTCTTACATTCTTATAATATTTCGCATATTTTGCGTTGGTGAGTTAAAAACATTTTTCTAATTTTTTGTACTAAACATTTTTAGCTGTAATATTTACACAACCCTCAATTAGTACTCAATTTATACTTATCCTGCGTTAAACATAGAAAAATTGATTTGAACTACGTGAAATTAGAGGTGGCACTTTTGCCCCGGGTGTCCTTCTTGCCCCATGTCCCCCTACATCAAATTCGAATGTTATCGAAATTGTCCTATCATTCAGTTTTCAAAGTTACTAGCTAATTCAACGAAAAGGCATCTTTATTATGTCATTTGTTTTCATTATAAGTTGTGTAAGAATATTTCAGTATAGTATACGATGCTGCAGTTAAAATCTTAATAAAAATGATTGTATAAAAATCGCTGATTTTTGAAACATTCCAAATATAACAGTTGTTATTTTTTCTCTATCTGACCACTATTTTCTGAATGGATTTGCATTTATAGAATAAAGACGAAGATCTATTCCAAATTAAGGTATTTTGTTAATCATAACCACTGAAATCTGTTTCTTAACCACGAATAATATTAAAAATTCATCAAATATAACAAAATTTCTGTTTAATATAGGGTCGATGTACCAATAGCTGCTAAGAACAAATATTCGTATAAAATCGAAAAATCACGCTAGCGTTATTATTTTTACATCATCTGACAGCTTTTTATCTTGGCTTTGTGAGAAAAATATGAAAACTACGAAAACTCGTATGTTTGTATTTATTATCGCTTGTGCCACTATAGGAATACATTTGCCTATAGTAGCACTATTTCTAATTGCTGTTCCTATAGTAGCCCTAGCATCACGGCGTTGGCAAAATACTAATCAAAACCGTATTTTTACAAAGATTTTTTATTTTTCCTTCAAAGTGTGGATCAAAAGCTTTCGTTTGATGTAAAAAAAATTCTTGATTCATTAATTATTTCGTATAATAAAAAATATTTTCTCTCAAAAGTGCTACTATAAGAACAATAGGTTTACTATAGGCGAAAGAGAGCTCAAATTTTAAGCAAAACTAATTATTTCGATCATTTTTTGAACAAAATCAAGCTGTGTATCAATGGTACTTGAATAAATAGCTCCTGACCTTCATGTCAAAAAATATTTTGAAAAGATTTATAGCAAAATGGCCGTAAAAAGCCACTAGTGCGACTATAGTGGACTGTCCACTAAGGGAACACTGATTCTATTATAAAATATTTTGAACCCTTGCTCATTGCTGTTATATTTATCAACCCGTACAAGATTTTACCTGTTTTCTACATTTTCAGCTGTAAACTTGTTTAAGGTTTCAACAACAGCAAAAGTACCACAAATTAAATTTAACCTGTATGAACTGAGAACCAAAATAAGTCAAAATAAAACAGGAAATAATTCAGTCATACTATCATTCGTCAGATTATCCTGACATTTCCGACATTAATTAATATTAGTTAAAAATAATTAATATCAAATTTTGCTTTGAATTTCTGGATTTAAATGTTTTGTTGGGTTGAGGAAAACAAATAAAAAAATCAGGGAGGGATGTACTTGACATGCTACGTATTTTCCAAGGGGGGGGTATCAGCATTTGTGTCTAAATGCTACGAGGGGGGAAGGGGGTGTCAAAAATCAGTGAAAAAATACTACGTCATTTATGGACGGCCCCTTTAGAAAAACAGATCCATGCCAAAATCAAAATAATTTTCTTAGACAAAATATTTTAGAAATCTGAGACAAGATGTGGCCAGAACCTCATATTGGTTCATGATCAGCATAAAAATCATGAACTTTGAGCCGTCGCACGATATAAGTTAGTAGGATTACAAAAGTGTCCCTCGGAGACCCTATCGGAACCGATTTCGGGGTATCCGGAAGTGGCCAGAACCTAATATTGGTTCATAGCACCATAACTATGATGTTCAAGATAAAAAATCATGAATTTTGAGCCGTCGCACGATATGAGTGAGTAGGATTACAAAAGTGACCGGAACCGATTCCGGGATATCCGTATGTGGCCAGAACCTCATATTAGTCCTTGGCATTATATCTATGATGTTCAGGATAAGAAATCATGAGCTTTGAGCTGTCGCACGGTACTATTCTCTAAGTTTTAGAAAATGTCTTCTTTGGGTACATTCATGAAATGGACAGAATCAATTTCTCACAATGTTATTCGAACTTCTCATAGCTTTTTACTAATAGAAAGTACACAATGATTTTTTTTTATTCACTTCCGGAACGAATATACTTCATTTGCATCCGAAATAACTCCGAAACCAAGTGGCCAATCCCATTTCTTCCGAAACATAGTAGATCTTGATGAGTATGCGGTTTGTCTGAGACCAAAAGATCCAAAATCGGTACATAACTGACCAAGTTATGATGTTTTAAAGTTCATTTTTAATGATAAGTTGGGGGTTTGAGAGTTAAGGAAACCCCTGGCGAAATTCAAGATGATACACACAAGACAAACACCACACTTCTCTCGGACTTCACCTCAGTACTTCGGTAATTGCTTAGTGGATGTATCGTTATTGCAACGTAAGTGAGATCGTCATGAGTTAATTGGATGGAAGTCTTGATAAACTTATTTGTAGAATGTTTTAGATGCAACCACCGGAAATATTTCTGAAGAAGCTATGATGGAAATTCAGGTTACTTATTGAGCTTTCGAAATACTTCATTAGAGAAAATCTGAAACTATTATGATTGATCTCCGACGGACTCCAAGGCAGATTTCCAAGAGATGCTTGATTTACAAGATCTTCAATGAATTCCTGAAGCGATACTCAAGGGGTCTCACTAGTCGTCAATTAACTAATCCACCAAGGATTTGTTAAGCGAATATTAAAATTTATTGTCCTTGAGTGGAATTTTTTTTTGAGCTTTCATCACAAATTTAAATAACCTTGTTCTCAAATCTTCGAAGAAACTCAAGATGGGTCTCTAAATAGATTTTCAAATAATTGCTTTAATTAGCTGTATGATTGCTTGAATCATTTGACTTCTAAAGAACTCATTTCAACTTGAAGAACCTACAAATTGCCACAATAATGTTTTAAATTCAGAAGAATAGGTGCAATTATTTAACTTATTTTGAAACAATACATTTGTAATCCTGCCCACTTACAATCGTGGACAAATTCATCTCTTCCGCAATCTTTCGACCTTCTCTAAATCATATTACCACCACATGTCTTGTTTTGCGGAAACTAGTCCCAATCCATCATTTAGTTTACAACACCTCGCAAACACAGAGCATCTAATTTGACATTTATGACTATTGGTAGACTATTGGGCAAAAACTGCGTACAATCCCCCGCCATAAGTAAGTGACGACTTTTTAAAGGGGGCGCGAAGGAGTTTCGACAACTGTGCATTATTCACTCACTTAGTTTAGTGCCCAGTTCCTTTTGCTCCTATACACGCTGTATGCAAGCGGACGTTCCTTCAACAGCGTTTACAGTTTGCAAAATCAATTATTTCGCCTTCGCACGAGACAAATTTATTGCCTTTCCTGAGTATTGCCGCGGCTGTTGGGGTCTGAGTATATTGGAAGCGACAAAACGATCCGCTTATTAAGCTCTACGCTTTTGTCGCTTTTAAGTACTCATTATGAACTGACCTTAAAGCCCAAACGACTGTTTAGCGCTAGATCCTATTATGCAAATCCGCCAATTTTATGGCGTTGCTTCACCTTGAACCCTTACATTCACTCTCCACGTCTCCAGGAAGCCCTTGAAATCGATCATCAACGCCCTCGGCGATCTTATGTCGTAATACAGCTCACTTTCAATATGACTAATTACTCATAAAACCGTTCGATTCGGCGGCATCAAAACTCGATGACTAATATCTGTCCAACCTGTTCCTCTCATTAATCATCAACAGGTTCCAGCTCGCAGCTGATTGCGCATAGTTCGCGGGTGCGGACGCCTCAACGCCACAACTCGGAAAGCATTCTGTTCATGACGAGTGACGAGCAGCAACAGCACTTGCTGCACCAGCATCAGCACCAAACCTTGCTCGGAGGCAACGGCGGAGGCAGCGGTAGTCATCCAGTGTCTTCTTCGGCGTCGATGGGATCGCTTCATCACCATCACCATCCACACTTGAGCAACGGCCTCCAGCATCAGCAAGCAAGTCCCACCAGTTCCAGCTCCGGGGGTTCTCCGGTGGGCGATGATCTCCGGTTTCAGCATAGGACGGCATCCAATGCGTCTTTGGCATCCTCGAATGGGACGGGGAGTGGCAGCAGCAATTCGGTCCGATCTAGTCGTAGCAATAATCGGCTGTTTCCCATCAGCACCTACACCGAGATTCCTAGCAGCAGTAACGGCGGCAACGGCAGTGGCAACGGTGCCAACCTTAATAGTAGTAGTATTAGCAATAGCAGTAGTAGCAACATTCAAACCAGTAGTCAGCCGGCTACCCCCAGCGGGACGACGAATTTAGCTGATGGATCCAAGTGAGTATAAGACATCTTTGAACAAGACTAGAATATCTTACTAATTTCTAACCCACATTGCATGCTCAAAGTTGGAATTACTACTATTGGTGGTATTCGGAATTAGAGATCAAATGGTAGAATCATTATTCACACAAATTTTCCCATTTTAGGCAACTCAGTCCGCACAACTGGCAATCGGTAGCCGAGCGCATCAACGAGCTTGAAAAGCACCAACAGCAGAGCCTATCCATGCTCAACAACAACAGCATCGGCAACACTGGCATCAGCAACAACGCCCACGCCAATCCTTCCAAGAATCTAAGTCAACACGCGGCACCCCTAACAGCGACAGCCCAGTCTAAACCGCCGCACCAAACCCCTCCGAAGTATACGTATTTCGATCCGTCCAAAACGCACCGGGTTTCGAACCCCTCGCTAAAAGCGTTCCAGAAAAACGCTGTGATATCCTACTTCGAGCGACAGCAGGCCCACGCCCGCGAAAGCAACCACAACCTCTCGCGACCGACGACCCTCAACCTGAACCACCATTCGTCCGGGTCGCCCCCTAATCTAAAAATGGCCTCGCAACGTTCCTCCATCTCCAGTGCGTACTCCTCGTCCGGCAGTACCATGGATTTGACCCCGTCCTCGCAATCGCCAATCGTTGGCAACTACCACCACCACCCGAGCATCGTCGTCCAGCAACAACTGGACAAGATCGCCGCCAACAATCTCCGGAACCAGCTGGCTTCCGTCCACACGATGAATCTCCTGAACAAAGTTCAATCACCGCCGTCCCAAACCCAAATGGAATCGCAAATGATCAGCAACGCCACGCTTATTCTCGGCGATCAAACCCCGGACGATCTTCATCACGTGGATGCTAATGGATCTCCACCACCGCCTCCGCCGCGATCGCGCTCGATCGGAATGCCCGGCCTGAACAGCAGCGCCACCATGTCAACGGCAGCCGCCACGCACGCAGCCCATCTGGCCACGGTTCGAAGGTAGGTTGTCTAGCTGTGGCACGAGCCTCCGCCGAAGGGGCTTATGTAAATCTACATGTCACGAAAAGTTTGTTGCAAATGTCTCTTGCTTCTCGTGCCTACCGGTTTGCGGTTCCAGACGCGGGGGATGGCAAACAAGTTGTAATAAATCATTTTTGCGACTTCCATGTTGTGGCTATATGTCGTTTCTAATTTGCTTTTTTTTCAACCGTTTTAGGACCTCCTCTGCATCGGAGTATTCTTCCGTTCGGGACAAAATGGTTCAACAGCGGCAGCAACTGTCCAAGGATCTCCTCGGACCGATGATCATGGGGCCGATTATCGCGCTAGACGACTGGGTGCCGGAACGGCCCCCGAAAAATCCCATGCTTCGGATACCAAGCCCAGAACTGCCACCACCTCCGCCGATGATGAGCCCTACCGAAGACGTGATCCTGTTGAACCAAGACGAACCTCTCCCTCCGCCACCCCCGGAAATCCTACGACACATTCGTCAACTCAGCGATTCCGGAGAACCCAAATCTCAAACAACCAGCCGTCGCAACAGCTTCGCCGGTCAAACCAACAAGAAGTCCCTCTACCGGGCGTCCACCATCGAGAACCTTTCCCCACCTCCTCCGGGAGCTCCCCCACCACAGTCCCAAATCAGTCAGCTGATCATTCCTCCCGCCGTCCCCAAAAAGCCCCAGCCGATGGAACCGCAGGTCATCTATCGACGACCTTCGTCCAGCATGGCCAAATCGCAACCTCCCCCTCCCTCCAATGCCCTTCACCAGGCGCACAGGATCATGGTCAACGGCAAAACTGACCAGCGACACTCGCTCCCTATGCCCCTTCAATCCTCCCCACCTCTCCACCACCAGCAACTGGTTCCCCGGCAGTCCGATTCGCGCCTTTCGATGCGCAAGCGATCGCACAACTCCCAGCAAATCCCGGTGGCGGAGTATCTGCTGAAAGCGGCCGCCGTTGCCGTTGCGCATCATCAAACTCAGAACCAAACCAACGGGGGTGGTGCACCTCTCGGTTCGAATGCAGTAAATGGTGGAGTGGCGATGACATCGCCTCCGCCGCCGCTGAAGCCTCGGATGTCGCTCCAGCAACAGCAGCAGCAGCAACAGTGCCAACAACAGCCGTTATCACCGCTACAGGATCTCCAGAATGGACCGCTGTTATCCATGGGCAGCAAAAGGTGAGTGATCGTTTGCTTTTTGTTGTTTAACTTGATGATGATCGTGCGTCGAAGATAGTCTAAATTTCGGCGATTTACGCCGCTCATGATGAGATGCGCGGATCACTTTGTGTGAGCTTCGGATGATTTTTCTGTGAGAATGGAAAATGAAGATCATGCGATGAGATTTTGCTTGGTGTTCCGTATTTTTCGAATTTAGGGTGCCGGTGCCATTAGTGGACGCTTAGCTTGAGGGGGGTTTGAGATTTCTTACGTGCCATACAATTTATTTTTAATTTTCATACAAAAAATCTTACCGGGGGTTGAAAAACCCCGAAAATCCGAAAATTGTCTTACGTAATTAATGGATCGCCCCTTACACCATCCTGCAGGAACGTTTTTAGTGTTTTCCCAAATAATTAAAAGTTCGAATAAAAGGGCATATGTTGGCTTAATCAGCTCACTTTTTAAGTAATTTTCTAGAACTCAATTTACGTGAAGTTCAAGAAAGAAGTTCAAATCAAACTTGTTTCAAACTTGCTAGTAGTTGAAAAGTTCGTGGTTTACTCTTCCATAGTGTTCTCTTAATCAGCGATAAAGTTTTGTTGAAATTAGATTCATAGCAAAATTGAACTTTTGAGTTCGCTGCTTAAGTACAATCCGAATTATTGGTCGCTTGGGTTCAACCAAAATTATTCCTTGGATTTCGCAGTATTTTCTGTAAAAAGCCCTTCCGACATTTCAACTACAAGCCCTGTACTGCCTTTTTAAAGAAATAAAACAACTTTATGGCAGCCGAAGGCCGGCAGGCTATGATGGTCCGACTTATTTTGTTACTTTCACAGATCGTTCCTTCAAAGCCTATTTTCAAGAATATCCAAAGGGCCGCCGGTGAGTCAAGATATTGTAGATTAACAAAAAATAGTATAACTTTTACTCAAGTTCAATGTTTTACAAAGTTACTTAGCATTATGAAGATAAAATTTCTGAACAATTTTTGTTCTCGCAAAGAAGAGCCCTGTTCAGTTCAATCGTATTAAATTTCTTCAAAGAAATGCTACAGTAATATTCGGAGAAGTCTTTTAGTCTCTGAAAGAGTTCTCGAAATACATACTATACTTAAAAAAATGCTCGAGAAGGAACAGCCAACAGATTTTTTGTTCACAAAAAAAAATACTGTTATCTTACCTGGGGCTCTAATGGAGATCACGGTGTGCCAGAAACCGTTATTAACGTAAAAAAATGTCCAAGAATTTGGCACCTACCATTCGAAAGATATAGTATTCAAGCATCTTCTCCGTGAATTTGAAAATATTTTAACGAGGGAATCGAAAGTTATCGCGATTTAAAGGGTTTGAACTGTTTTGGAAGGGATTCTTACATACTTCACAATTTTCCCCACCAGTGCATCATTATTAATTTGTAAACTAGCCAAGTAACTATCAGCTTTGCATTGAGCATTCAAAACATATGATATCCAAGCATCTTCTCTGAAATTTTGAGACAATTTCTTCGAGAAAATCAGAAGTTACAGTGATTTGTATGTTTACCATTATTTCTATGAAGATTAATTAAGAGCTTATTTATATGGCTTTGCTATCAAGGATGGAAATCTAGTGATCATGATAAAACAAATGATGCATCGTGGTTGTTCTTTATCATGCGATCATAGCAACACCGATAAACCCTTAGTCGTCAAGCCATCATAACAAACTTCGCTCCGCGAAAAATGAATCGCTCGGCATGTGTGCTAACGATCAATTGTTCGCAAACCGAATTCATAAATTTTGGAAGATTTTCACGCTTTCACTCTACGATATGACTTCTAGCATACCATTTTTGATTCTAAAGTCAATCGTGCATGGAACGTGAGAAAGTTTATCCGTGAATTTTAAATTGATTCGCATTAATCGCAACTTGTTACAATATCCGACAAACCCTTTGTCCTACGACAAACAGTTTATCGGATGCTCGATGTATCTATGATTAGCACGCGTGGTGAGGTGTTGAAATCATGTTGCTGCAAGAGCGATGGCCCTCTTGGACCGTTCAAATACCGTGTTGTTTGTCGTTAGAGCTGATTTTTTTCCATCCTTGTTTGCTATATTGATGCGCATAATTTACAAATAAAAATGTCTATAGGACTGACACTCGGTATCCAAAAGATATAGTAGAATCTTCACAGTTAGTTTGATAAAATTTTATGGAAAAACAACATAACCGGAGTACTTTGAAGGTTTGGACATGTCTTTAGGATTTATTTTCAATCATCTAAAATAATGTGCACCATACGCATTTGATCATTTCGATACAAATTAACTTAACAGATTTTTGTATTGTCTTTGTGTTGAACTTGTTTTGACTTCTTTTTCATTCAAAAAAGGCAGTGTTTCGTTACAGCATAAGCAAATGTGATCATTTTCGGCGTTTTGCTGGGCAGTGATTCGTTATGGCCCAAATACGCGTATTGGTTAATCTGAATAATTTGAAAATGGTTCTTTGTTGCTCAGTCGAGGATGGATTATCAACTGATATCGTTTTATGCTACTGTTTTAAATGTTGTAAATACGATTGTTCAGAATTTATTTGGACAACGTTTATTTTTGTTCAAATAATAGTTCAATAGTTGTTCAAATTAATTCAAATAATAAGTCGGTTATTGTAGAAATAAACCTTGTTTCATGTTTTTCAAATATTTCAATGTAACAAGTCTCATATTCGGATTTGTTTTACATAATAACACAAGATCCTTGAATTGTTAGGTACTATAAATATCGACTTTTCATTTAGATACTGATAGTTTACGTTTTAGATTGATGTTGCATGATTCGCATCATGCAAACTTTTGAATGGTTCGTTATCAGAGGTGTCGTCATATGAGTCTCAAGTCAAGCTTTGTACATATGAAAGAATTACTTTTTATTTTATTTATTATTTTGTTGAAATTATTACGCTTGTAAGGAGGTGTCACCAGTGAATATGATGCGATGATCTCTAGGACTCTTGTAATTAAGCGTTATGTTTTCCAAGACGAATCCTGTAATATAACCTCTTTCCATTTTCCAAATTCCCAATGATTTCTAGTGGAAGTGCAGAGGATCCCAACGGCTTCGTCAGAGATAGCAACACGTAATACATTTATTTCATAACCCAAATTGATCTGTATTCGAACGCAGGCGGCGCTGATATTGCTTAGTACAGGAAATGAGAATTCCATTACTTACACACAGAGGGTGATGCAATAAATCCTAAGTAGCATAGCATCCGTTGGTTCCTTATACAAGTATAGTTGCTCTTGTAATGACAAAGAAGCAGCAGAGGGCGGTCAATCACGCTCTTTTATCACATTGATTAACATATTGACAAGACTTTGTTGGATTTAGTAATAGTAAAACATTGAACATACTAATTAAAAATATTCAAAATTTGCTTTTCCAAAACTTCAAAGTACTCTAGCTATGTTGTCTTTTGATAAAATTTTCTCTAGCTAACTGCGAAGATGCTAGTCAACTAGTGTGTAGTCAACTAAATCTTCTGAATGCCGAGTGTCAGTTCTATAGACACTTTTATTTGTAAATAATGCGCATCAATAAAGCAAAGCCATATAAATAAGCTCTTATTTAATCTTCATAGAAATAATGGTAAATATACAAATCACTGTAACTTCTGATTTTCTAATAGAAATTGTCTCAAAATTTCAGAGAAGATGCTTGGATAACATATGTTTTGAATGCTCAATGCAGAGCTGATAGTTACTTGGCTAGTTTACAAAATAATAATGATGCACTGGTGGGGAAAATTGTGAAGTATGTAAAAATCCCTTCCAAAACAGTTCAAACCCTTCAAATCACGATAACTTTCGATTCCCTCGTTAAAATATTTTCAAATTCACGGAGAAGATGCTTGAATACTATATCTTTCGAATGGTAGGTGCCAAATTCTTGGACATTTTTTTACGTTAATAACGGTTTCTGGCACACCGTGAGATCTTTCTGAAATTACTCAAGAAAAATCTCCAGAATTTCACCCAAAAATTCTTACAGTAATTTGCTCAAAAAATATATCCACTGATTCCTTCATTTAATTGCTTTCATGGATTCATCCAGACATTTCTCATTGAGTTCCATCATATTTTTATCAACAATTATCCTACTATTCCCCCCAGATAACCCTACAGGGATTTATCTCTGGATTTCTATTGGGATTGTAGAAAAAAAAAAAACTTCAGAGATCACACCAATATTTTTTTAAGCGTTCAGTCATGGAATCTCTCAATAGTTTTGCTGAGAAATCTTACAGGATTTCGAAAAGTAATTACAATCATATCGTTTTACTGAATTTTCTTAATTTTTACAACGATTCCTGCATAAACTCGTTCAAGAAACCACTCAGAATTTTTCTAACAATCCCATAGGAAATTTTTAAAACATTCTCAAAGTTTGTCTATAAGAAACTTATCTATGAGTTTTAACGAGATATTTCTCTGCAAGCTTTAGGAACAGTCTCCATCACAAATTCTTCAAAGATTCTGCCATCTCTATAATTTCTTAATTGGATTATTTTGAACTAAAATCCTGCTAATATTCCTTAGGCATTATCTTCAGAGTTTACTAAAGAATTTATTCTAGGGATTAGTTCATAGAATAATTAGAGATAAATCCGTACGAAATTTATGTGCAAACTTTTGCGAAACATCGAACATTAATTTTTCGTAGTTCCTTCTAGAACATTCCCAAATAAGTCTGTCGAAGATTTCTTTAAGAATATCATCAGAAATGTTATCGGAAACAAGTGGCTAGCCAAGATCCAACGGAATTTTGGTAGCAAAAAACTTGCTTGATGCGATATGGCAACTTAACTTTCGAGATTGTAAGCTTCGTGGCCGTGCGGTTAGTGTTACCAAGCATTTAGCCGCATCGAGTCAAGGAGTGTGGATTTGATTCCCGCTTCAGGCCGGTAAACTTTTCGTCAGGAACGTATTTCGACTGTGCCACTGGGCGTTGCATGCTGGTCCGTTGTCTAGTGTGGTGCTTCTTTCAAAGGACATAACCGTCCACTGGAAGCATTGACGTGTCCCCGTGTCTTTCAAAATCGCTTGCATCACCTCTAAATGTTAATATTCTTGGCTCAAATTTAGTAGTTCAGCTTTTTATGTGATTTTAATTCCGAAGAGCACACGAATTTGTGGTTTTGAGAACTTTTGAAAAATAAGCTGCATATTTTTTTAAATATCTGTACATGGATTAAGAAATCTATCCATTTTTTCGCAAATGATTCCTTCAGGCGTATCTTTAGTGATTCTTCCAGGGAATCGTTTAAAGCCCTTTCAAGAATTATCTAACAAATTCTAGAATCTCGAATTTCTCCGTGCATGCCATAGAGATGTTTTCAGAATTTCGTTGGGAATTTTCTCAAGTGTTTCACCAGACTAACGATTTTTCCAGGGAATCCTTCAGTCGCTTCTGCACGATGTTGCTTTAATCATGTTCCATAGTGATAATGGTAATTGTACCCCTTAAAAAATATTGAAAACTAGTTGTCCCAGCGAACATTATATTGCCCAGTAGGCCGTGTAGCATGCTTTAAGACAATCATGTACATTATCGAAAACTGGGGGGAAGTTGATCACTTTTGAGCCAGTGGCGCGGGAAGTGGGTAGGACAGGTAGGACATGTACTAAGCACAAAACAACCTGGGTAGGACAGTCAAAGGGCTGTCCTACCCACAATTCAACAAAAACAAAATCAGTAAAAAGCTTGAAAAATAAATTAAATTTATCATCTGTTCAATATACATACAAACTCGATCAACGTCGCACTTATTCTTATGGAGAATGGAAAACATGAAGAGGTTTTTCATAGTTTCTCATGCCTAGTGACATAATTTTTGCATGACCCCAAAACATTCTAGCTCGTGTGAAGAACGATTGAGAACATTTATATTAAAAATCTTGGGAAACTTGTTACAACTTGTTACTTGTTGAACAGTTACAAGAAACATCCTTAATCGGCATTTCTGATTGAATCAATGGATGGTTTCTTAAAAAATATCAATGACCAACTCTGTATATGTTCTGTAGAGTATACCCAGTCAACATTTTGGTTGGTATAACTTTTGTTGTACATCATTCTATATGAACCAATTCAATCGTATAGAATGCATGAAAAGGCTATATACCTACCAAAGTGGAGGCTATATGCGTACTTGGCACGACTTTTTCAGACTTTCTGTGATCAGATAAACGATGCCACAAAATTTGGATGAAAATAAAAAAAAAATATCCAGCAAGACTCGAACGCGTGACCTTTGGATCAGGAATCGGACACCTTACCACTGTCCCACAAAGAGTTACACATTTGCCGAGTGATTATTTGCCAATATTAATACATGTTTCATATACAGCGACACATACTCTGTTGTTCTTTGAGGCCCATCGTCAGCAGATACAAAGTTTGGGTGGTAATTTTTGCTAAGTTATTGCGATTTCATACGATTTTTTTTTTTTCCCTCATCTGTAGAGCCTTTTAACCACTGCTTCCATTATTTAGGAATATTGTGGTATGACCCATATTTTATTTGGTGCTCATCAAATATCCTTTCACAATTGAGATGTGATAGACATTGGTTGATGTGTCACACTGTCCCAACTGGGCACAACTCGTTTTATAAAGTCTATTACCCTATTAGGACTACCTTGCCAAATTTCCAAGGGCTCTAATAACCCTTTTCCAAATGTTAACGTTCTTTGATTAAGCAATGCTCCGCAGTTGCAGAGTAAATGCTCAGCAGTTTCGTCTTCAGCTTGACAAAAACGACACTCAGAGGATTGTATTTTTCCTATATTTTTAAGATGATACCTGCTTGGGCAGTGACCGGTCATCAGGCCAGTTATTACCCTAAGATCTCCTTTATTAAGATTCAGTATAGCCCGGGCTTTAGCTAGACTGGGTTTTATGAATCTTTTCGCTTGCTTGGATGTATCCGTGGCGTTCCAATTGGATTCTACCATGGACATTTCCCAATTTTTCAGTTTCATCCTGAGAGTGCACTCAGGAATACCACAGAACGGTTCAGGGCCGACAAAGCTCGAAGCTGCACCCTGTCTTGCTAGATTGTCGGCGATTTCATTCCCCTCAATTCCACAATGGCCGGGCACCCAGTACAATGTAACTTCGTTCCTACTGGCCAATTGCTTCAAAGAAAGAATGCATTCCCACACTAACTTTGATCTACATGTGAATGCCTTTAGAGCATTCAAAGCTGCTTGACTGTCTGAGAAAATACAGATCTTTGCAAACCTATAGTTTCTTTTGAGACAAACATTTGTACAGTCAATGATGGCTTGTATTTCAGCTTGGAACACGGTGGGACTGCGCCCCATAGCGATTACCTTGCTGATACCAGGACCGAAAACTCCAGCTCCGGTATTGTCGCCCATCTTTGACCCGTCGGTATAAAACACAATAGAACCTGCACGTAAACTTGGCCCACCAGAATCCCAAGTATAGCGGCTTGGTTTAACCACTTTAAAGGGAACATCATAGTTGGTCTTCGTTGTCATCCAATCTTCTATTGTTTTGTTATCTGAATTCAAATTGAATTCCTTGATGATTTTCATGTGACCAATCAAATCACCATCTAGTATTTTATTATAACAAATAAACTGCAAGGCATTTTTTGCAGCTTGCAGTTTAATGAATTGATGCAAAGGCAGTATATTAAGAAGGGCATCCAAGGCAACCGATGGTGTACTTTTCATTGCCCCTGTCATTGATATACAAGCAAGTCTCTGCAACTTAGCCAGCTTCTTCTGAGCGGTTACCTCATTTGTCTTGGGCCACCATACCAGTGAAGCATAACTAATTTTTGGTCGGACTATTGCTGAATAAATCCAGTTTACCATATTAGGTCGCAGTCCCCAAGTTTTTCCTAGGGCTTTATTGCAGACCCATAGGGCATTAGTACCCTTACTTATGACCTTGCTCAGATGAGAGTTCCAGTTCAATTTCTTATCCAAAGTAACACCAAGGTGTTTAACTTCTTCCGAAAATTGAATTTGAACTCCATTCAAAGAAGGCTGTATAAGCTTTACCTTTTTCCTTCTGGTAAAAGGCACGATAGTAGTTTTTGAAGGGTTTACGTTTAACCCCTCTTTCCTACACCATTTGAGAGTAATGTTTAACGCAGTTTGCAACCGATCGGAAATCGTGTTATCAAACTTTCCACGAACTAAGATGGCCACATCGTCGGCATATCCTATTACCTCAAAACCTTGATCTATTAAATTTCTAAGGAGTTCGTCTACTACAAGAGACCACAGTAAGGGCGATAACACTCCTCCTTGAGGACATCCCTTCGTAGATCTTATAGATATTTGCGCACCTCCTAGATCAGCAGAAATTGTGCGACCCTTGAGCATGGTCATAACCCATTCGATAACACTTTTATCCAAGCCCCTTGCTTCCATGGCTGAACTCATAGAGCTATAGGATGCATTATCGAATGCTCCTTCAATATCGAGAAAAGCAACCACGGCTATTTCTTTGGCTTCAAGAGATTTCTCGATTTTATTTACCAGCGACTGCAGCGCCGTAATGGTAGATTTACCTGATTGATACGCAAATTGGTATTTACAAAGAGGCATTTCTATTAAACTTGTTGACTTGATGAAGTCATCAATTATTTTTTCCATTGTCTTTAAAAGAACAGAGGAAAGGCTTATAGGTCTAAAGGCTTTGGGAGTTGTTTTATCCTTTCTTCCAGCTTTTGGAATGAAGACAACTCGAACCTTTTGCCACGCATTTGGAATATATGAAAGCGCAACACTTGCTTTGAATATTTCGGTTAAGAGCGGACAAAGCGTCTCTTTTCCTTGTTGCAGTAAGGCTGGTAAAATATCATCTTTCCCGGCAGATTTGAAAGGCTGAAAAGAACTCAATGCCCATTCGACCCTCGAAGGCGTGAAGATTTCACAAGCTTTCTGATAGGCATTTATCGACCATACATGTCTTGCCTCATCTGAGACCTGTTCTTCATCCGAATATGGGATCGATTCAGGGAAATGAGTTCTCATCATTACTTCCAGTGTTTCAGAAGAGTCAACAGTATAACTGCCGTCTTCTTTTTTAAGGCAACCTAGACCATTTGAATGGTCTTTTGAAAGGACTTTGTGCAGCCTTGCAGCTGCAGGAGCGTTGTTGATGGTTTCACATACCCGTCTCCAGTCCTTACGTTTGGCGTGCCTTAGTTCTCTGTTGTATTCTGTTAGGGCTTTTTTGTATTCAACCCAATCTAAAGTGATCTTTGCTCTATTGAACAACCGCCTGGATTTCTTCCTCAATCCTGCCAGCTTGTCATTCCACCAAGGCACATCCCTGTTAGATGACCTTTGTTGAATAGGACAGCTAGCATGATAAGATGAGACCATTTGGTCAATGATCCCATCAGAGGCATTTTCCAGTTGTGAAACAGTCGTGAACTGTTCACCGTTATACGAATTCTTATTCGTTAAATGAAAACGATAGAGATCCCAATTGGTTTTCTTCGGGTTTCTATAGCTTTCTGTTATTTCTGATCCAGCTTTAAAATCGAACCGGATTTGTTTATGATCTGACAATGATTCTTCATCAGAAACATGCCAGTTCACAATCTTCTCCGATAACAAGTCGCTACAGATCGTGAGATCAAGAACCTCTTGTCGGATAGAGTTTACAAAAGTAGGAGAATCACCTCTATTACATATGTCTATGTTGTTAGACGACATGTAGTTTAAAAGATCTTCTCCTCTTTTATTAATATCGGTGCTGCTCCAAATTGTATGATGGGCATTTGCATCGCACCCTATTATAAATTGGGCATTAATTTTCTTACAGTAGTTGACAAAATGAACGACAGAGCATGGAGGCACATCTTCAACATCTCCAGGAAAGTAAGCAGAAGCAATACATACCTCCGTTTTCCCACGGATAGTTGGCACCTCTACTTTGATCGCAACAATGTCTCTACGGATAAATTCTGTGATTGGGACAAATTTTGTGTCCCTATTTACAAGAATAGCCGTCCGTGGTTTGGACTGAGTTTCGTCGTACAAAACTCTACAACTGCTCGAAGGGCAACCAAGTACCCTTCCATTATTTACCCAGGGCTCTTGAATTAGTCCCACATTGATATTTTCCTTGGTGAACCTTCTGCTGAGCACTGCTGATGCGCCCTTTGCATGGATAATTTTGATTCGATTCATATTATATTAACATGCTCCCACTCGTATCAAGCCTCTGATTTGAGGCTAAATATGAGTAGCCGATTATTTCGGAGAAGTACAAGGTCAACTGCGCCATTGCTCCGGGTAGCACAGTAAGGGCATAATACTGTGGAGGGTGCCCTGGTACTCCACAGGCACCGTTCACGGTTAGGTTTCTTTTGACCCCCCTAACCATTCATTCCTAGGCACGGTATGCTTTTAGCCGCATGACACCATGAATTAGGGGCCACCTGTATGATGGACTTATACCACCGGAACAGGCAATCCGTAGTGTTATTTCTAGCCTTGTTGCAATCGGCTACCGACACTACACGGCTATCTAGGCTATTCGAATATAGAAGCTGATATTGAGGATCAACTTCCATTGAGGCCGAATAGCCGTCATTTCATACGATGCTTTCTGGGCTGATATATGATCTGTCAGTTTATATAACATAACGCGATTCTATGTTGCACTATTCACGACATGTTTTGTTGTCAGCACAGATTGTCGTTTATGAATCGTATTGGGGATTTATATACAACTTGTATTAACATTGATAACGCCTTGTCTGGCATATTGCGCGATTCTAATTTTGGACGCCTGAATATGTGATTTTAGATGCACATTCTTATACGATACGTGGTTCACTGGGTATCGGGTTCAACAGGCTTTTCAAGAATTTCGTCTTAGATTCCCCGAGGAAAAGCTTCAGAAACTATCATAGTGATTTTATTTAGAGTACCTTCAGGGTCTCCTAGAGCGATATCTCGTGAAATTCTTCTAGAGATTTCTCTGCCAATTCTCTCAGAAATCCTTCCAGCGATTTTTCAAAGCATAATTTTGATTATTTTTCCAAAACTATCCTAGAATTTCCTCCAGATGCATTTTTACTAATCCTTCAACCGTATTCTCCAGTTGTTATTGTAGGAGATCTTCTGAAAATTTCTACCGAGGAAATCCACAAAGGTTTATTCAAGATTTTTAAAAGTAATAGCTTTTTTTTAAGAAATTCTGCTAGAATTTCTCCACTTGCTCATGTTTCCTCCTAGGGACCCAGAGATTCCTGGACGTTTCTTCGAACCAATTATTTTTCTTCCTAGGTTTTTTTTTCCTGCATTTCATCCAAGTCTTTTCCAGCATTAATTTCTAACATTACCCTCACATTTTTTTCAAATATTTCTTAATTTTTTCCTCAAAGCATTCCCATGCAATCTTCAAAAAAGTAAATTAAAGTTTTTATACCAGTTAATACTACAGTAGTTTCCCAATAATTCCACCAATCATTTCCGTACAATTTCTCTCGAGATGTTGTCCAATGTTTTTCAAAAAAATCCTTTAAAAAACCCTGCGAAATACTATCCCAAGATGCGATTGATTTTTTATTTCGATTATCTCATCTAATTCTCTATTGAATCATCTTAAACTGCCTCGAAAGTCCAGGAGTTGTTTTAGAGGTCCTTGTTCATTTAGGATGACTTTAAAACTTACATAGAATTTATCAGGGCTCACCTTTGGATTTTTTTTTCTCAAAAATACCTTTCAGATGCATTATTTAGAATATTTTTCTTGGAACTTTCCTGGAGACATGTTAGAAAGAATACTCATAGAGTTGGAGGAAAGTGGAGGAATTTCTGTAGAAATCTTAGAAGGAATCTCTGGAGCAATTGCTGAGGGTATCTTCAGATAAATTTCTAGTTAGTCGAGTCTAGTACACGACACTGAAGACGGCCTTACAGTTGAGGTCGAAATACGCGTATCTGTCAAAGGATACAAACTGTAGTGGAATTAAATGGTATAGTACTAAATTCGGTTTTTTCATCTACTAATATCTTATATAAATCTTGACAGACATATAGGACATAGCGAATCCCTATAAACTCCTGGAGAAGCTATCGATTTAATTTTAGAAGACCAGGAGTCTTGGAGGATTTCCCAGGGAAAACTATGGATGTATCACTGGATAAAATTGTGGAGAAATTAAGACTTTCTTGGAAAACTTCTCAGAGAGTTTTTTGAGGAATATATATGATTTCCGAAATATTCTTTAAAGAAATTCCATTTCTGTGGTACTCCTTGGGAAAATCCTTGCTAAATCCTTGAGATATCATAAGCAAAATTCTTGGAGAATATACGTGCAGAAATTCCTTGGGAAATAATAGCTAAATGTGCTCCTTTAGAAATTTCTGAACATACCTGAAATAATTTTTGATGAAACTTCTGAAGAAGATCCTATAAAAAACACATACAGTAAATAATACGAGCAGTAATAGTTTCTCAAACAAGTTTTAGATCTTAGAGAATTATCTGATGGTTTAAAGAATCAAAATCTTATTTCCTGGCTCCTTTTAGGTTTCGTTTTGTTTTCTTGCTTTCTGTTTGGTGTCTTTTTGGCCGTTTTTTGTTTCTTTTAGGTACCTTTTTTCAGGCAACAGGACATTAATATCCTATTTCTAAGGTACTCAGTCACCTTGTAAAGACGGAAAGCTTTGTCTTGTGGTAACGACTGACGCCCTTTGGGTTTGCGTCTCTTAAATACAGTAACATTCAATTTCCAGTTTAGGATTCCATAGGGTTAACATCAACTGTAAGGCCGTCTTCAGTGTCGTGTACAGTAGAGTGTAGTACATGACACTGAATACGGTCTTATAGTCAGTGTTGCTCAGACTCATTTCCCCGAAAATAACATTTTCCGAGCTACGAAGCCACGAACTACTACAACCATGCTCTATCCTCCTAAGATAGAAAAGCAGATGGTTAAGCTTGAGTACTGCACACTAAATCGATCAATTTTGATCTCAGAGAGCCACAATTCAAGTTTCGGTGAAATAAAATGAGTGAGTGCGAATCATTTCACCGAAACTTGAATTGCGGCCCACCGAGGTCGAAACTGTCGGATCCCATGTGCAACACTCAAGCCCAACCACCTTCCCCTCCATCTCAGGAATACAACGCACAGTTATAACAGTTCATGGCTTCACAATTCGAATTTCGGGGAAATTAATCTGATCAACACTGGTTAACATTTTTCTTAGCTTCACTGTGCACAAAATATTTGTCAACGTTTGTCCTACCCATGGTTTCAAACGTGGACGCGCCTCTGTTTTGAGCGATTCTGTGCTATAATTCCTAGCGGGATGCATGTATTATCAACAAAATATTTTTAAAACTTGTACTGGTTGAATGTTTAACGAATTATATAAACGAAATTATGACAAATTACTATTATAATAACAAAAACATTTTTTGGATATCAAAAAGTGGTGTTTTTGATTCCGGGGTGAAGTTGATCAACTACTGCGATAGGTTTCCTAAAATAAAGAAGTATGCTGTTCACTAAATTCAGGGTCTCTGAATCTGAACCAAGACTCAAAAATATTACAACTTATTGATAAATCGGTTAATATTTTAATTGGAAGTTTTGAATTACAGATTGGGGCCCAGATAGCCGTAGCGGTAAACGCGCAGCTATTCAGCAAGACCAAGCTGAGGGTCGTGGGTTCGAATCCCACCGGTCGAGGATCTTTTCGGGTTGGAAATTTTTTCGACTTCCCAGGGCATAGAGTAGCTTCGTCTGCCACACGATATACACATGCAAAAATGGTCATTGGCATAGTAAGCTCTCAGTTAATAACTGTGGAAGTGCTCATAAGAACACTAAGCTGAGAAGCAGGCTCTGTCCCAGTGGGGACGTAACGCCAGAAAGAAGAAGAAGAAGAAGAATTACAGATTACACCACATTAAACGCCTTAAGGTAGGCAATTTTCTTTGAAATAAGCAACCCTCTTGCAAAAAGATTTTTTTTTCTCTACAAAAAGAATTTGTATCCTCAATACAAATTCAAAACTGGGTAAATAGAACATATCTGGAATGTATGAAACAGTTTATTAAAATTGTAGCTTTGTATAGCCGTGGAAATATCCGATTGTTTGGAGAAGAACCCTTTAACAGTTGTTTGATTAACTGTTCTGTTAATCTGTTTTTCCATGAAATAATTATCTTGAATGCCTTGAATTTATGAAAATCATGAGTAGCTATCAGGTAATGCCAAAACTCAGAAATTGTGATAATTAAAATCGGGTCATAGCTTTTATAACAGTCTAAACATGTGGGTCAACTTCGCCCCGCTGATCAAATACACCCCGAATTACGGTACGTCAAATTTGCATTTCTCGTTTCTTCAGCTTTCTTGGTGATTTATTTCATATATTATTCTACACAAACACGTCGTAGCCTTTGACGAAATCAATTGTGCAAGAATTGCTCAAATCGGTTTTCCCATTCTCAAGTCAACTCGTGACACGCAAACACCATTCTATCTTGATTTGTACGAAGAAGATAGGAGAGTCTTCATGAGAAGCTTCCCAAAGATCTTTCAGCGCTCGGTTGATTCAGGCATACATACACACAGCGTTGCAAAAGTCTCAAATTCTCATTTTTCATGATTGAGCTTTTTGATACATGAGATGTAGCTCACGCAACTCAACAACCAAAACATCATGCATGATTTGTCTCATCCGTTAGACTCATTGGCTTAAATTCCCACTTTTTCACGAAAAGCACTAATTCCTTGTGTTTCAGCTAGGTATCTAATATAAACAGCATTATTGGGTTTTGACGGTTTTTCTATGAGTTTTATGATCATTTTTAACGGCATAGGTGTGAGCGAGCGATTTTGCATCAAAATCTTATGCGTGAGTTTTTCCAAGTGGATCTCAAATGAGTTTGCTCTTACGGGAGAACTCAGCGATTGAAATTTAAGTGTGAGTCTACCAAAACTGTATTCAGAGATTCGTTCAAAGATATCTTCAACGAATTCCTCTAGGGACTCCTTTAGAGCTTTTTTCCAAGAATACCTCTGGGTATTTATTCAGGATTTCTTTTGAAACTTAGGATATCCATGACCAGCGATTCCTGGAAAAAAAATCTTCCAAAGTTCCTTCACAAATTTTCATGCCTGTTCCTTCAGATTATTTTCAACTAGTTTGTATAAAAATGCTTCAAAATGCCTCCAGTTTTGGAAAGGGAGATATTTCATACATCATTTTCCAAAGTTTCTTTGAGATATTTCTTGCAGAAGTTCCAATTCAATTCAATAGAGTATACTCAGAAATTTAGGTGCTTCCACAAATTTTTTTCCAGAGGTTTGTTCAAGAGTGGATATAAGTATATTTGCTGAACTTATATATTAGTTACCTACGGAATACCTTCTGAAATAACTCAAGAATTTCCTCGCGAATTTCATTCAGAACTCGTCCAAAAAATACCTTCAAGATGTTTATTTTTTTCTGGGAATACCTCAATGCCTCAATATTTTTTACAGTATTACTCAAGAAATTCTTCCAAAGGACAGCCTCTGATATATGCTTCTGAATTTATAAGAAATACCAATAATGCAATGAGCCTTCTAAAGATACACCCTGAATCTTTCAAGAATTATTTGCGTTCTTACGTAAATCTCTCAAAGGATTCATCCATGGCTTTCATGGCTTGATGCAGAAATTTTGATTAGGGGTTGGGTAGTTCCTCCGCACATTTTTAAGATAATTGATACAGAAACGTTTCAAGGACTCTTCCTAAACTATCGTTAACTGACAGAACGACGTGATCGAAATTGTAAACTTTAGTTTTTTGATGAGTGGGACTTTAACCCGAGGGTCATTTGTCCCTTTAAATTTCAGTATATTTTGACGTATACGTGTCTGGTGAAATCATAAACATGTTTTTGTAGCTCAGAGCCCAGAGATACAGGATCTGAAATGACTAAGTAGAAGAACATGAATTAATAGTGTTTCCTAGTGGTTGAAGCTTGATATTCTGAAATGTATCAACAATCTCAATGGAGCATACGTCACTTTAGCAAATTACGGCAAAACCCCCTCTCGAGGTTACTTACAGACTTTTCAAGATATTTGTGAATATTGATAATAAAACGATGGTAATTTGAACAATCTGCATAGTTGAATAATATAATGAATCAATTTTGGGTGCATAGAGATGGATAAGTCATGAATAAGATTTAGAAAAAAGAAAATCTTGTGTTCAGATGGGATTCGAACCCACGACTCTTGTAACCTAGACGCATCCTATACCAACTAAGCTACCAACTAAGGGAAATTGAAAATTGTTTTCTTCTGAGCTATTGAATCAACAACAATTTCATCAGGAATTCATGGGGCTATTCCTTTATGACCCTAACCAAATGTATGTACCGTAAAACGGGGTAACTTTGATAGTTTTTTCGAAGAAAACTTGAATATTTATGCATGCTGTTTCAAAGAATTACAATTTATATTTTTAAAACAAATACTGACATCTTAGCTATCGATTGCACTTGATAGATTGCCAAAAGATTTATTCTGAATGGATATATTATTTTTCATATAATCGAAAGTCGGTATTCTGCTTTGGGGTAACTTTGATAATGGAGTATAAATCGAACAAAATTGAATCAATTACGGAACATTTATAGGGCGTTGCATACCACTAGGCGTTTAACGCTATATGGAAATTTCTGAGTTAGCTTACAAAAATGGTCCCAGTTTGTAAAAATGGGCTTCGCTAAGAGATTTGAGACCGCAATCATGTTCTACTATAACTAGGCTGTCAAGGATAAGTGACGAACTCATTATGACGTCATCAAATAGTGATCGTAGAACAGATTGTTTGTAAGCGTTGCAAAAATGCTTAAATCTTGTTATTTTTTAATATTTGCATATAAATGCTCAAATGCACTTGATTTCATTGAAATTAGCATTGACATGAAGTGTCATACTAATACTCTTTACTTTTGTATTCGTTTTGCTTAACTGATTAACAGAAACTACGTTATTTCGTTTAATATGTTGTGGGTCTCGAACTATCAAAGTTAACCGCATTATCAAAGTTACCCCGTTTTACGGTAATTTTTTCTCAATATAGTGGGCTTTGTGGCCGAGCGGTTAGTGGCTTCAGTCGTTTAGGCGTATTATGTCACGAAGCGTGGGTTCAATTTCCGCTCCAGTCGGACTAAACTATTCGTCAAACGAAAAATTCTTCACTGGGCTGCTGGGTGTTCCATGTTTTCTTGCTTAATGTTAGTGATTGTTTAGTCTGTGCAACTTTTGGCTGAAGAGGGTGTAAATTGTCTTTTTAAGGATTTCCTTTTAAATGTCTTCGGAAATCCTCTTTAGATTCCTTAGAGAATGATTGTTGAAGATTTAGCAGGAATTATGTTTTTTAGATATCACTTCCGGGATTCTCCAGGGAATTGATTTCTCCATAGGAATTGTTCCGAGTTTTTTTTTTCTGAAAATTTATCAGGGAGTTCTTTCAGAGATACATTGAAAAATTCATCCTTAAACTAGACTAAAGATTTTTTTTCCATTAGTCACTTAGAAATTGAAAAGATATCAACAAGAATTCAAAGAAGCATTTCTTCAGGAATCTCTGTAACCAAAATTCTGAGTACATCTCAAGATTCCTCCTGTGGAGGAATATCCGAAAAATTCGATCGAGTTCCAGAAGTTTACCATCAACCGCAAACTTCAAGCAACAAATGAATCAATGTGACTCTACCCTTACTTGCATTTACATCCATAATAGGGGAAGCCAAGTTCCGATCCAGATCGCAGTTCGATTTCTGCTTCTCTCTCTCTATCGGCAAAGTTCAGCCAAACGAAATTTATTACACCCATCGAAACTGACCCAATCTGCCGAACTCGATCGGCACGGCCGCGGGTAGGGTCTCTTTAATTGAACCACCCCCGCCATAGGAATCAATACTTTAAAGACTCCAGCAGAAAAAAAACAGTTTTTTTGCGAAGGAAAACACCAACCGTAGACCCCGCAAAAGGTGAGAGATAAAATCTGGCGGTGATTTATTCAATCAATACCAGTCGCTCTCCTCCTCGGTCGACGGTTGGTCTTTGAGGACTGTATTGAAAAGAAATTTGTACGATTTAAAATTCTTTTTGTGCATCATCCTTGTTGATACTAGTACTAACTACCGAACCACTTTTTAAAATGCTAACTCAAAAACGATCCAATTTTTTTTTTATTGAAATGACCGACTGGATGGAGTTGCTATCATCATTCATAGGCGTCAAAACATAAACTTTTTTCGCAATTTTAAACCAAAATTTTTGAAACTTTGCTTGTTCCTGTTGAAACTCAGCTTTGTTAATATACTTCCTTAGCAGCTTATTTGCCTTTTCTTGCACTGGGCAGCAAGTTAATTTGCTTGAAACTGGCTTGCGGAAATTGACTCGCAATAAATCATTTTTTTTGTCAATTGTGAAGGTTTAACTGCCCTAATGTACACAGTACTTAGAACCGTAAAAAAAAGTCGGTAAGATCGACCAAACTTTCCGTGACCAGTTGAAAATGTAGCTCAGTACTTTTCAATACAGCCCTTATGCAAACTAGGCAAAACCGTTCCGCGGACGGGGTCGACTCGCGATCTTTGTTCCGAATGGTGGATGCCATTTCAGCACACCACGACCCGTTATATTCGTTCTAGCTTTTGGCGTGTGTCAGGGCCTAATTATAGAGTCGCCAATTATTTGCTATTAACTATGGGCAATTAATCCGATCATAAGGGTTCGATGAATGGGGTACACAAAAAAAAGGTCGCCGGAGACCTTGGAGGACCTCGCCAAACCAAATCGCAATGAGATCAATTAGTGTAAATTTCTTGCGGGCGCAAATAACGCACCTTTGGGTCGGGTCATTAATTTGGTTCTCGAAGAAATCCAGGCAAAGTCCGGGTCGCATTGAACGATTGGACCAGGCACAGTCGTTCTGAGCGGCGAATTCGTGATCAATTGGCGCTAGATTAGTTCGAATGGTTGGCACAAAAAAAGAACGAACCACAAATGTTCTGGTTGTGTCGAGAGCAAACGGGTACATTTGTCAATGGGTAATTAGAAGTGATAAATGAACTGTAGTCATTCGGAATGAAAAAGCATTGTGGTTTTTATATGCAGATAAGTTTCGATTCGGTTTGGAATGGGTTATGATGTTGGACAACATTGTTGGGTGCTTTCAATGGACAATTCATGCCGAAGTCCTTCGATTTAGATAAAATCGTGTAGTTTAGGAGGTAGTTAAGTTCAAGACTAACAAGTAACATGTTTGTCCTTTATCTCAATAATCTTTTTTTATGCACTACTGCTTTGGGAGGTATGCTTGAAATCGTGATTTAGATATTGATATAGATTGATATTGCATGCTCCTGAGAACTGATAGACGGAATAAAGATCAATCGTGATTGCCAACCGGTGAGCTCGTTTCATGCTCATGATAACAATTTCTAGCGTGGCAACGTTACGTTTATGTAATTTTCAAACAAATTATTGATGGTTTGTCACTACATGTGTCGACATAAACCCCTATACCTGTTTCATATATGTAATTTTCTTTATTCATGAATCGCATCAAAAGGTGACTCCCAGATCTTTTTCCTCCTTCACTAATCAACACTCTTCTCAAGGTGATTGTGGAGATGCAGAGGTATTAGATCACTAATTGAAAACCTTCTTACCAAACGAAGTTGAAGAAACGTGACTCCCATCGTGTACCGCAAGCCCTTCACACATCTCAATGAAACCCTATTAACATTTAGACCCTTGCCATGTATCTTCTCGTCTCTCTAAAATGTCCACCACACCCGCGCCGTCAAAAAGGGCACACTCTGTGTGTCAAACGCCGCTTGCAATAAACATTTCACGTCCTTATTGGCAGCCAAACTCGCTCCCATATCCACTTAAAATTTTCTTCCATCTGGATCGGCTGCTGCCATGGAGAGTGACCGGAAAGACCTATCGATTCGAACTTTGATTGAAATTTCAGTTCGGCTTACAAGAAAAGTGGTACGATCACATATCTGCCTCGGTAGGGGAAAAAGTCAAACCCGAAAAGTTATGGCCACATTTACCTAGATGGGAGCTTGCAGCAGCAGCAATAGCAGCAAGAGAGGTGATTGAATGGCGCACGCTTTTCCGATTGACAGACCCTCAGCTTGTAAAATGTTAAGTGGTTGCAAGGCGGTCGCGGAAGAGTGACGAAAACAAGACACACGTGCCCGAGACAACAACGGCACAGTGGTTCAGGTTTAGAAATCGTGACAAAAACTTATAATTCTCAATTTTTTTATTATTTTATTATTTTAGCCGAGCGGTTAATGTCCGCGGCTACAAGGCAAAGCCATGCTGAAGGTGTCTGGGTTCGATTCCCATTTGGTACAGGATCTTTTCGTAATGGAAATTTCCTTGACTTCCCTGGGCATAGAGTATCATGGTACCTACCACACGATATACGAATGCGAAAATGGCAACTTTGGCAAAGAAAGCTTTCAGTTAATAATTGTGGAAGTTCTCAAAAGAACAGCAAGCTGAGAAGCAGGATTTGTCTCAGTGAGAACGTAATGCCAAGAAGAAGAAGTGTTTTGGAGCATGGTAAGTGTTGAAAACCATATTTCGAAAATAGTTGTTCATAAGTAATTGGAATAAGAGTGGTCAAGTTACCAGCATAAAGACAATTTTTAGTATGCGATCTACGAATGGGTAAAAACTGAAACACTGTGCGCCGGTTGATGGCCCAAAGCTTGTTACAGAGCCCCAGAAGGGTCGTTTACACGTTGGAAGACGAAGACAGCGACGACAACGACGATTGCAGCCAATCGATGGTGAGGATTTATGACCGATCGTGGTCAAACCGGAGCACGTGTTGTGTTGAGGTGCCTTATGAAGCGTCAAATGGATCTGGAATTGATCTCACGAGAACTAAAGGTCAGAGCAGTCGGAGTGAGATATTCCTAATTGGTCCCAACAACGATCCCTCACTTCCATCATTATTCTCCAATCACCGCGGTCTGTCGCCTTAGGGCCAATATTGGCATCACCCTTCTCCGTCGTCACTCCAAAGGCCATTACTGTGTGCCAAAACCCAATGTACGCAATCAATCACCGCGCGTGTAATTGGTTCGACTATTTTACGATTCCGAGGTGTACTTAGCCGGCCCAAAGGGATAGCACATTCAATTATTGCTAATAAATCATAACTGCCTTTCATTCGCTCGCAAGCTTACAGCACGGAATCGAGCAAGAGTAGGTATCCCTCAGCTGTATTGCCCGGTGGTGATGGTGATTGATAGTGATCAACACTTCAACGAAGGGAGCAATGTTTGACGATTGGCGCCCAACCAACCAACCACCATGATCTCTTGCTAGATTGGCTCCGTTGGATACAGCTGCTGTCAGTTATCACGCAAAAAGCAGTCAAACGCCTAACTCTAGACTACACGCGAAGCAGACAGCTCACGACTCACAATGGTGATCGCGAGCTCGCGATCATACAGTGAGAGAAGTCGCAATGCGAAGCGAGAGCGATGCCGATTTTCTCGTTTGTCACTCGTGAGTCCACGGGAAATCGACGCAAGGCAAAGGGTTCGTCGCTTAAATGTCAGCGTTCAAATACACAAAGCAACAGTGCACAGTGGACTTTTTTGCAAAAAAAAATTCTTTAAATTCAATATCTCTGGATGCCGCCGGAATTAAATCAATCTTTTTCCTGCAAAGAAAGATTTTTTCATCGGCAAAACGATAGTGAGGTAAGTGTTCACTACACGTTATTTTTTCGTACAATTTTGACCTATTAAAGGTAATTTTACCCTAATATCAATGGAAATGATATATTCATAATTCAATATCTTTGGATTCCGCTGGAGTAATATCGATATTTTCATGGACCAAACGATAGTGAGGTGAGTGTCAACTGCACGTTATTTTTTCGTACGGTTTTGGCATATTAAAGGTCATTTTACCCTATTGTCAATGGAAATGATACATTCATCAATCAATATCTCTGGATGTCGCTGGAATAAGATCGATCTTTTTACTGCGAAAGAAAGATTTTTTCATGGGCTAAATGATAGTGAGGTAAGTGTTCACTACACGTTATTTTTTCGTACGGTTTTGGCATATTAAAGGTCATTTTACCCTAATTTCAATGGAAATGATATATTCATAATTCAATATATTTGGATTCCGCTGGAATAAAATCGATATTTTTACCGCAAAAGAATGATTTTTTCATGGACTAAACGATAGTGAGGTGAGTGTCAACTGCACGTTATTTTTTCGTACGGTTTTGGCATATTAAAGGTCATTTTACCCTAATTTCAATGGATATGATATATTCATAATTCAATATCTTTGGATTCCGCTGGAATAAAATCGATATTTTTACCGCAAAAGAATGATTTTTTCATGGGCTAAACGATAGCGAGGTGAGTGTCAACTGCACGTTATTTTTCTATACGGTTATGGCTTATTTAAGGTCATTTTACCCTATTTTTAATAGAAATGATACATCCATAATTCAATATCTCTGGATTCTGCTAAAATAAAATCGATCTTTTTACAGCAAAAGAAAGATTTTTTCATGAACAAAACGATAATGGGACAAGTTTTCACAGTACGGTATTTTTTCGTAAGGTTTTGATCTAATAAAAGTCATTTTACCCTTTATCGAATGGAATACAGTTAACCCTCCATGAGTCAATATCGAAGGGACCATGGACTCATGGAAATATCGAGTAATGGAACAGCAATGCTATGGAACGGCGTTTGAAAGGACCATCATAGTAACCATGAAATTTAATTTTCAATATGGTTCCATGAGTCGATATCGAGTAATGGAACATCGACTCATGGAGGTTTAACTGTAATATGGAATTAAATAATATGGAATGGAATAATATATTCATAATTCAATATCTTTGGTTTCCGCTGGAACAAAATCGAAATTTTTACCGCAAAAGAAAGATTTTTTTATGGGCAAAACTAAGTGAGCAAAGTAAATGTTCACAACACTTTTTTTTCGTACGGTTTTGACCTCTTAAATTATTTAACCTAATTTTAATGGAAAAGCTTTAAACATAAATCAATATCTTCGATTTCCAGTGGGATAGAATCGATTTTTTACCACAAAAGAACTATTTTTTCATTGGCAATACGGTAGTGAGGTGACTATTCACGTTACGTTTTTTTTATGTACAGTTCTGACCAATGGAAAAACGTTTTGCCATATTATTGCTGGGAAATAGATGTTTATAAATCAATTCTCTTGACTTCACAGAGATGATTTCATGATCAAATTAATGGTTTGTTGAATAATCTCGACACATGATTTATTTGCATAAGTTTGTTCGACTGATGGTCATATTACTCTGTTTTGTTAGAACTGATATTCATTTTTCATAGAAATGAGATTTTTATAAATATTGTATTTGGTTCCGCTGAGATACAAACAAATTTTTTACCTCAAAAGTAACTAAGTTTTACGAGTAAATTTGTAATTGGGTGAGTAATTAGGGCGCGCGATTTTTCTTAGCGATTTAGTTATTTTATGGTCATTATACTCATTCTCAACAATATTTTTAAGTGCAATTATTAGATTCTTCTGGTGTATAATCGATTTGGGACTTTTAATGAAAAAATCCTTCTTATGAGTAGGTTGAGGTCGAATTTCAAGGTGCTAGAATATTTTTATTATGGACGAGTTACACACTTGCACTCAGTATTTATTATTTGCAACGAAAAGGATCAAAAAAGTTGATATGATTATTGTACCTTTTAATTCCAAATTGATTACTTATCTTTTGACAGACACGCGTTTTTCAATTACCAGTTGTCTTTTTCAGCGTCAGTTAGGCAGCGTCCATTAATTATGTAACGCTAAAATTGGAAATTTTCGACCCCCTCTCCCCCCTCCGTAACGCTTTTTGTATGAAATTTTTTAATTTTTTGTATGAGTCGTAACGCTTGAGCCTACTTCCCCCCTCCCCCTAGAGCGTTACGTAATTTATGGATGCCGCCTTCCTCGCATCCAATGAAAAAATCATTACACCTTTCTACTTTAACCTTCGGGCTGTCGCGCTGTTGTACTTTGTACAACAGTTGTGATTTATATGCTATCATTTTGCAACAAAGATATCTATCGACACCAAACCAAAATGTATTCCTCAAGAATCATCTTAAGAACAATATTTGACAGTTTTTATTTACAGTATGGCCCTTTATGATACGGTTAAATCAACAATTTAACATGGAAGTCGCATAATAATGAACGCACTATGTACGGTTTGAGGAAGCCACAGTTTGAAATCGTCATATCTCAAAATCCAGATAATTTAGAAACTTGGGGTCTTTAGTAAAGTTGTCCTGGAGGTGGAGCGCTATCTGATGGTACCTCATTTAATTCGAAATTTGACCGCTAGGTGGCACTAGTGGGCATGGTAGTTATACTTTTGTTTTTGCAAATATTTCAGGATAATGACCATTTAGTAGGATGTCGTCTTCGGCAAAGTTGTTTAGTAAGTTTAGGACTATCATTTTTCGAGCCAGTTGATTCAAAATTTTGCCACTTGGCGGCGCTAGTAAGCATGAAACTTTTGTTTGCAGATATCTCAGGAGCCTGACCACTTAGAAAGATAGTGTCTTCGGCAAAGTAGTTCAGTAGCTTACGGGCTATCATTATTTGAGCCAAGAAATAGGATATTTTGCCACCAGGTGGCGCTAGTGAGTATATCAGACAGACAGGCACCTTCGGCAAAACCGTTCAGAAGCTCAGCGACTATCATTATTTTACAAAAACTCGAACTTTAAGGATTAAACAAAGAAAGAATTTGAGCTACTGAACAACTTTGCCGAAGACGCCATCTTTCTAAGTGATCAGGCTCCTGAGATATTTGCAAAACAAATGTTTTATGCTCACTAGCGCCGCCTAGTGGCAAAATTTTGAATCAACTAGCTCAAACACTGATAGTCCTTGAGTTACCGAACAACTTTGCCGAAGACGCCACCCTTCTAAGTGGTCAGCGCTGGCTAGTGGCAAAATCCCGAATTTCTTGGCTATAATAATGATAGCCCTTAAGCTACTGAACAATTTTGCCGAAGACGTCATCTTTCTAAGTGGTCCTGAGATATTCGTGAAACCAAGGGTGTTGTACAAAGTACAACGCGCGACTACTCGCGTTACAAAAATTCGCGCGACGACCGAAAGGTTAAGTATTGACAACGACCAAGTATCGATTAGTCTTTCTAGAATGTTTAAACATAACAAAAAATCAGACCATAAACCATATTAATAACTATTTGATATATAATAGGGTGCCAAACGCTTAAGTTTAGGCCAAAAGCACATGTTTACTCAATTTTCTAATGTTTTCCGTTGGTTTAAGCCCAAAATTTTTTTTTTAAATTTTGTCACATCCTTTGGCTTAAACTCAAATTTTGGGTGTATTTTGTTTTCCGTGTCCCTTACGAAATGTGGAACAACCCCAGTGGTCGAACTAAACCCCCTGTGGTGTTTTTGTCGACTAAGCGAACGTCAAACATGATCAAAAGTGTCAAGGTTCATTTATGGACCAAATTTTTAAATTAAAGTTTAAACATGATATAGCGATTATTTGAGCGGGAAAAAATTGCTAAGGTAGTTACAGTAATATGCTTTTTCGTGTTATTAAATAAAAACAAGATTTCATTAAAAATTTTAGGACCCAATTATCGATAGTAAGGTTTATATTGAGGTATTTTTTTTTCTAACAAATACAGGGTAAAATTACCTTTGATAGGACAAACCTATGCGAAAAAAAAAAACCGTAAGTACTCACTCCACCATTAATTTACTCATGAAATTTTTGTTTCTTTCGAGGTACAAAGATTGTTTGTATTTCAGCGGAATCAAAAGAAACGATTGATGAATATCTCATTTCTATAACAAATAGGATATAAAAAATAACCTTCAATTGGTAAAAATCGTACACAAAAATCACGTTCCCCACCTTCTCACCTCAATATTGAGAATGTCTTTCTTTTAAAGCAAACATATCGGTTCTATCTCTGCAAAATTCAGAGATATTGATCAAGAAGTATATAATCTATAACAAAATCAGTAATATGACAATCGGTCGGACAAACTCGTTCAAAAAAACTCGTTTGCCGTGAATACTCATCCCACCTACCATCCATTTAAATATGGAACAATCTTTCTTCAGAAGCAAACGGATCGATTCTATCTCAGCGGAGTCTATATATCTATATAAATAAAAATGGAGTGGTGTTTGTATGTCACGAAATGGCTTGAGAACGGCTCGACGGATTACAATGATTCTTCCATAGTTATGTTCCTGAAGTGTTCCGACGTGTTTGTGTATATAAAAAGCAAAGGATATTTAACGGGAAAGTTGAAAAAAATAGGAGTGAACGGAACTTCCATTTTGCACGGAGCGTTCCATGGCGTTTTTCAACAGCCTACTTGATGGCAAGACGAAGTTTGCCGGGACCACTAGTATTTATATATTTATAAACATCTAATTCCCATCAAAAATAGGGTAAAATGACCTTTAATAGGTCAAAACAGTACAAAAAAAAACGTAAAGTGAACCCTTAGCTCATTATCACTTTGCCCATGAAAAAATCTTTCTTTAACGGTTAATAGATCGATTTTTTGCAGCGGAATCCAGAGATATTGAATTATGAATATATCATTTCCGTAGAAAATAGGCTAAAATGGCCTTTAATAGGTCAAACCCGCACAAAAAATAACGTGCAGTGAACTCCGACCTCACTATCGTTTTGCCTTAAAAAGATCGATTTTATTCCAGCGGAATCCAGAGATATTAAATTATGAATATATCATTTCCATTAAAAATAGGGTAAAATGACCCTCAAAATTGTACAAAAAAAAAAATATAATGTGCAGTGAACACTTACCTCACTGTCGTTTTGCCCATGAAAAAATCTTTCTTTTGCGGTTAAAAGATCGAGTTTTTTCCAGCGGAATCCAGAGATATTTAATTTAAAGACATTTTTTTGCAAAAAAGTCCACTGTGCAATGGCCCAAAGTTCATTTAACATGTGTGTGTTTGAACTTTGAACAAATCGCTCGACTTCTGTTGATTGCCGTTCGCGTGAATTATGGGGACATTTGCTAATAAGAGAACGCGGTCCAGTTTTGGGCATTTATGTGTCGATTGTCCGGCTTTCAGCGGAATGTCACGGAACTCTGATTCACGGCGTCATAGACTTTCCTTTTCAGCTTGGCTGTGCCACTTAAAACATAAGTTTGCGTCCAGATCTGTGCCAATCGCTAAAGAACTAATCAACCTCAATGACCCCACCAGTGATGAGACTCCGCGTTGAGGACGCCTCATCGACCGCAATGCGTAAATGGGCAGCCTTACTGTGGTGGAAGGTGGAAGAGATGATGAAAGTGATCTCTCCGGGCGATGCACATTCATTCAATGCAGTGAAGATCCTCACCTCGGGAAAACGCAATCATCTCTGATCTCTGATCGTCTTCTTCGTTGTCTGATGAATGATTTAGGGGTTAAGTGGCGTCACTTTTCCTCTACCGTTGGTAATTGTTTGGGGCGGTCGGGAAATGGCTATGTGGAAATGATCGGCACACAAACACACACCCATGCACACCGATCTTATGAAGAATCTCCAGAGAAAACTTAATTGAAATTAGATGAGCAAGCCATGAGGGGCGCACGATCGCGATCATTTCATCAAAATTGCACCGCACAGTGGTCCAGATTTGAAAAATCATGATACAAAATTACATTTTGGCTTTGTTTTTAACCAAAACTTGTTTGAAAAATGATTTTAAGATAATAAATTATTGAACTGTTTAGTTGAATACCTACAAATAAATGGAAACCGAATTTAATTCATTTATTTATTGAATTTTTGCCAACTATTTAAAAATCTGGATCTCTGTGTCACCGTAGCTTTTTATCCGGAACAGCTGTTTAACGATTGTTTCATTATTTCTCTCCTTCCAGGTATGTACCGACCAGCCGTGGAGATCACGCGTCAATTATCGGTTTTTCTATTTATGGGTCCGGTATTGTACTAATGATCGCCCGCCTCAGATGAATCGATCGATCCAATCAGGTAATGGATACTTCCATCTATGAGATCACGATTTTTGTTTTCGGGAGGGTATTATTTTATTTATTTCGGGGTGGAACTGAATTAGATGATCAATAACGAGTTGTATGCGATTAGTTTTATTCGATTTTGAGTTGCCTTGACCGGAAATTACATTTAGCTGTTTATGGTTAGTAGTTATACCGAAAACTATGATAATTGTAGATTGAATTGTTCAAAAGAACAATTGGCTCATTTTTTGGACCAAATGATTTTTTTTATAGAGTTCACACTCATTGCTGAATAACATATTTTTATATTGAGTTTCGAGGTTATGTCAGGTCTGGTGGGCAACAATCTGCAAGAGTAAGTTTGCTAAGCCTTCTTATTTTCCGTGATAAATTTCTCGAATGGCGAACGTAATCCAATAAATCAAATATTATCATCCCCTCTCACGCCGAGGACCTGGGATCGAATCGCATCCCCGACATAGTCACTAACAATTTTTCAGTGGCGTCTTCCTTCGGAAGGGAAGTAAAGCCGTTGGTCCCGAGATGAACTAGCCCAGGGCTAAAAATCTCGTTAATAAAGATAGAAAAAAAAAATATTATCATCCAAAATAAATCGAATTTGTGACAAAAATGCTCTCGTCCACCACATTACCCAACCATCGGGAAACGCCTATCAATCGACATACCTTGCCACGAACAGGTTACAAAGCCTATCGATCACATTAACCTCAATTCGTAACCATACGGACCACAATATGACCGTACAGAAAAAACGAGTAGCTGCAAGCCATAAATATTCACTTGAATCCATCTCGGAAACAATTCGCATAAATCATCGCACTCGACTCGACGCGGTTCTACGACTACACATACCTATACCGAATGGATCCTCCTCTCGAAAACCACTCAATCAATCGCGAGCTCGCGATCGCTACTCCAGAAGACTCTGTTGCAAACGCATGGCAAGCTAAACAGCATTAGAAATCGACCCCATCATCTTCGGAGGAAACATCGCCAGCTGACAAACGACCGGGGCCGCCGAAGTCGGTGCCGGTGTGATTTACGACCAACTCACCAACCAATCGGCCAATTTTATGCTCCAAGCCCCATTTTCAACACCTCAAGCAGCGACAGACCGCGAACAGAAGATCTTCACCCAGTACTAAGACAGCAACAATGCATTGGAAGAGGAAATTTGCATAACAAACCTCAGATAGAGAGAAAGAGTCCGACGAAGCTATCGATACTCTATCGCTTCTGGTTTTGATTTCTTCGGCCGCAACGGCAACGTCCCAGCGAGGTGAACCCTACAATTGCGGCGTTTGATCGGCAGAGGGACTCCCGGAAGGCAGTCCACGAAATGGTATTCCCGCGATCCACCACCATCATCATCACCACCGCGGCCAGCAATCTTCGGTGAACGAAAAGGAAATTCGTTTGTTTTGCGATCTAAATTGGCCGTTTCGCGCAGCTCAAACTAATGGCCAGGGCCTACTTTGATTATCTAAGTCAACCGGGTATGACACGGCCGTCCAAGGGGCAGACAGTAGGCTATGATGATCATGGCGGATGCTGGATTCGGTTGCGAATAATGGGACGGTAGTTCCCAACTAGCCTAGAAAGATTAATGGATATGGCGAAATCTAGTTAGTTCGTTTCCAAAACGCCCGTTATGAAAAGAACAGATGGCGGCATTGTCGCGTTCAATACTTTCAATAACCAAATTTCGCCATATTATACAATATATAAACAAAATATTACCGTTTTGATCGTTTCCCATCACCCATACCGTTGATTTTGTTTATCTGTCAAGCTCAAAGAATAACGAAAAGCATGACGAAGCCATGGGCCGCATGTTCAAAATTGAGAAACAAATCCAACAGAAGAATCCATAACAGCGGGAAAAGCAAACATCTTAATGATGGACGCTGGAGACCTACACGCGGTAACCAACGTTTGCAGCGGTCAGTAAAAGATGATCTGTTGCCATTTTGGGCCCTGCGGGGAAAGCATTATTAAGAGGAAAAGGAGTGTGCAGTATGGCGTCTCGTCGTAACCGATTGTCATAACGAGCTCATACTCTCGCTTTTCGCTGTCGTTGCTGCTGGCATCTGGATCGCGAACGAATGGCAATTAATTTCCAACACCAAATTTCTCACAAATGTCCCCCTTCAAGGAAAATAAGCATATCGCTGAATGCTGATCATGCCTATCTAGCGGGGATTGATCCAATCAAATACCGGGCAGCCATCAACAGGGTGTGGGCAACAAATTAAAACCCAATCTCAATGTCACCATGAGTAGATCAAATCGGTGGAACGCTTGCGCCTTCAATCGATCGGTGAGCAACAACGATCACTATAATCAAAAATTTGGAGTAATTCACCTAAAGATGGTTTGATAACTTGTAGCTATCCAGCAAACGAACCATCGATCCAGCATGTTTATGACAAGCATTTTGACGTCTGATTTCTATTGGTTAATAATCACTCAAAAAGTATTCCAGAAAACAAATGCAAACACGGACCTGGAGAATGAAAATGCCTATTCATTTTTTTACATCGGTTGAGGGGGGACTGTCATCTCAATAGGCCTTTTTATGTGACAGATCCGTCTATGCATTTATTTACATCGGTGGAGGAACGGTGCAAACACGAGGCTTTCTTTTCCATAGAAGATCTGTCAAAGAGCTTCCCGATCAACTGACTTGAAACGTCTTATGAAAAGGCCTTTTCACAAGACGTTTCAAATCAGCTGATTTCGAAGCACTTTGACAGTTCTTCTATGGAAATAACAGCGTCAGCACCGGTCTTCCACCGATGTAAACAAATGCATGGAAGGACTTGTCAAATGAAAAGTCCTATACTTGATCGATAAGATCGTTCTTATCGAATAACTGTCAAACGAAATAATCTAGAGGTCTTGATCGTGTGCAAGTCGTTAGTTAACCGGATTTTGAGACCCTTATTTGTTTTAATGAATTCAAAACCTTTCGGTGCAACTTCCAACCACAAATAAATAGCAAAACAAGCTTCAGTATCTCACCCACCCCTCTTCGGCAAAGTGTCATGATCCGATCAATTTTCCACCGTCAACTTTGTACCTCAATGATGACCGCGTGGTAGCGCACCAAACCGGTGGCAGCTGCGAACATCGTAACAGCAGCCAGGGTTGCCATATTTAAATCTGTATTTTTTCTTTCAATTATCTGTATTTCTGTATCCTAGAACAAAATATCTGTATTTTAAATCTGTATGCTTCAAATTTGAGATAGAAATTAAAGTTATGCAAGAAATTCGTGAAAATACCAATCATTTATAACTACATTGCGAAATTGTCACATCAAAGACTAAATTATAATGTTTTCGAAAATAAAAATTTTCATTTTACTCAACAATCTGTATAAATCTGTATAATTTTGGCCAAATTCTGTATACAGAATCTGTATATCTGTATTTTCACAAAAAAAATCTGTAATCTGTATATACAGATTCTTGGTCACAAAATATTCGAGAAAATCTGTAAAATACAGATAAATCTGTATATGTGGCAACCCTGACAGCAGCTGACCTCGCGCCGTCTCCCAAAGCGACGACGGTGCGGCAACAAAATGCTGCTAAAGGCTCACAACCCATAGCCTACTGCTCAGCAGCCTTACTGCCTGCCACTAGTTTGTATCTGTTTGTATCCAGTGGAAACCAATTAAAGAGTCTATTTACACTATCATTAGAAAAGCAACCTACGCTCGACGCCACCTTCGCCCGAGTGCTGCCACCTTTGCGTCAGGTCGTGGTCGTTGGTAAGGTCTTTCAAACAGAAAGATCCAAAAGCGCGGTGGAAACTGCTGCAGACAGCTGGTTATGAGGCTTTTTTTGCTCGTTGTCGAGGGGTTCAGAAGATCGACGTCTGTGACATTTATGAGAAAAGCATGCGGTGCACGCCCACATGACGTGGCGTTTGATTCATCCTTATTTTTTGGATGAGGGTTCTTTGTAGGCCCTTCACACGTCTCTAGCAATTTGTATATGGAAGATTGTAATTTCAGTCGGAAAGCTAAAGAAGTGAGGCTTCGAAGGTCTTATAATCGATGATCATTATAGCTCGTTTGCTATGATCTACACAAAATTTTGGATACATAAGTCTTTCCACGAGACGTTTCAAACCAGCTGATTTTGGAGCACTTCACCGATGTAAACAAATGGATAGACAGGTCCACATGAAAAACCTGAGAAAATGTCTGTACACGGAGAAATATTTTTACCTAATTTTTGAGTTCACTTTACCCAAAATTAAGTATATCGATTATAGTTTCAACCCAAAATCTCTCGGTTTTCTCTTTCTCCCACACGAATGTTGTCAAAAATAGAGAGAGCTGCATCTACCCAATGGGGGTACTTTGGCCCAATAAGCCAAACTTAGGTAAATTTAGGTAAATGGGTCGAAAGAACTCAATTTTGCGTTAAATCAACCCAAAATTGAGTATATTTTTCTAATGGAATTAAAGCCAAACTACCTAGTGGGGACTTTGGAAATTTATCCAAAATTGAGTTATTGGGCTCAATTACGGAATTGCGTTGAAACAACCCAAAATTGAGTTGAATTCCGTCTCCGTGTAGGGATCCAACGATCTGCCATCCGAGTTGCGTCGTTTAACAATTAATGAATAAGGTAACGACTGTTTATATCGTTCTAATGTGCTAACAGTTGGCGCCAGCGGCAAAAAGTACACACAATTACCTTTCGAACATGCAGTTTCTCTCACTGGCCGGCGAGCGGCGACACCGATGTTCGCATTACACGCTAAGAAAATATTATACTAGATGGCTTAAATACCATTCTAAAACCATATTCGGTCTATTCACTCATTGTAATGCATTTTGAATCATTAAGCTTGGTTAGTATAAACAGATTTTATATCCGGAAATGATTTTTCGTAAATTATTTAACTCATGCATAAAGATCTATAATCCTGTACAATCAATAAAATTATCCATTTTCTCTTGTTGTGAACAAAAACAAATAAAAATGAAACAACAATTAATATTCGCATGAAGCGCATTTATTTTCAGTCAAATCATGTGAAAAGTGTGTGAAAGGGTGAAAGGGTCTCATTATATTGCATTTGATGATCATCGTTGATTTTAATTCAGATCACTTCCACTTTTACGCCGCTTCGAACAAGATTCATTATCCACAAGCTTGCAGCTGTTCTTCCCACACATCTGTCCGGAAAACTCCCGACGATCGTAATGGACCTCTTCTGGAGAATTAAATTGAAAAAGTTAGACATAATGATTAAATAATACCGAGATCAGACAAACGAACTTACCTTCATATTCATTGCTACCACTACGTTTTTTTATTTATTAATGTTGAGCCCCCGCCGCTGGTGGCGGTCGCGGATGGTTTGCTGTGGAGCAAATTGTGTAGGGAACTTTTTCCACATTCTTATATTACTTTAAATAACTTTCACGCGAAGGAGCTTCGACTATGAGTTTAATGTTTAAGATCAAACTTCTCAGAACGCGTGCTATTCGGGAAACCACCGGAGTTCTTAAACGCGACGAGATTGCAATATGATACTGTAGAGCAAACTAAGACAAAATTATTTTGGTTAAGTCCCAAGAGTAGCGTGATTCACCGCATATGCACGTCCAAAAATAATTCATGGTTAAGCATGGAGAAGTATAAAACATAATATTTCGACGATTAATTTTTAAGTTTCTCAATGATTAAAAGGGAATAATGTTGGTGGATTAATAAATCTCATACTAATTAGTATTTTCGATTTTCTCCGTGTATACTTGCTGATCGCACTACGCTCGTTTTTCGAATTTCTCAAACTTCCAAAACAAGCGCATGGAAGTATAGTAGTCGAGAACTGTCAAAACGTATGGGAAAAAAATGGAAAACGTAAATTACAGTCATCTCTCCCTTACTCGATATTGAAGGGACCATCGAGTTAGGGAGGTATCGAGTTACAGAACACAAAAGCAGTGCAACTGCGTTCCAAGGGACCATCGAGTTAGCCATGAAAACCAACTTTTACTATGGTTCTCTAACTCGATATCGAGATACGGAATATCGAGTAAGGGAGAGTTATCTGTATTTGCAATTGAGAAACTGGATCGAAAAAGTAGTGATTGGAAATCAAACGTAATGTGAATAGATAACCTTTTGTGTTTAGTTCATCTTCCGTGGTTCTTTTTATTTTGCTTCATGATTTTGTTTTTACTACCACTGAAAACGAGCCATCAAACAAATCTTAACTCAAGCGTGTGCTAGAATAAGGGCGTAAGTCGCATGATCGATTTCTCTTCATCGATCCTCTCTTCTGTGAATAAAGGTGACAAGATGCGGGTTTGTCAGCATTTCTTCACCTCAGGACGCAAGATTGCATCGTTGCCTAGCGTCCTAAAGTGAAAAAATGCTAACAAACCCGCATCTTGTCACCTTTATTCAAAGAAGAGAGGATTGATGAAGAGAAATCGATCATGCGACTTACGCCCTTATTCTAGCACACGCTTGAACTATTCTTGACGAAATGGCTCTAGAACCATTTGGCAAATTATACTGGGATTCTTTCTCTTGAGTTCACCTAAACCCCTTTGGGATTGTTCTGGTAATCGTGGGAATATTCCCGATAGCTCTCTAAGTTTTTCTGGAATGCTCAGTATTCTTGAAGCTATCGCCCTGAGAGAATTTTATAGAACCCTTCCGGTATTACTTCTAGGACTCTTCTTGATATCCCTCTGTAATTCATCTGAACATATTTTTGGGATTCTTGTAGAAAGCCCTCTGTGATTTTTGCGTGTATCTCCATGGGATTTATTTTAAAATCCTGGAAATTAAATTCTTAGAATTTTTTTCGTAGGTATTACGAAAGTTTCTACTGCAAATCCAGATGCAATCTCTTCTGGAATTCCTCCAAACTCCGAGATTCTTCCGCATTTTTCAAGATTATTCCGGTAATACTCCTGGGATTCTTACGAGAACGCCTCTGGATTCTAACGAAAATCATCTGAGACGTTTTCGGAAATCCTTTTGGAATACTTTCAGAGAGATCTCTGAATGGATTTTGGGAGATTTCTGTAAAAATTACTTATGGATTTTCGTAAAAATCTGAAAGAGTCCCATGAGGATTTATGGAAGAATTACAAATAGGTTTTTGGATGTATTTCATAGTGATATCCAAATGAACCCCAGAACTTATTTCGGAGGAATCCCTGTAAGATTTTCAGGAGATTTCCAGGGTTTTTGGAAGAATGCACTAAGGCATCCGGAGGAATTCCTGGAAATTTTCCGGAATAATTCCAGATCGATGTTCGAACTCCAAAAAGATTTACGGAAGAACAAACCGAAATTTTCGGAACTATTCCTGGGTAACTTTTATAAGAGTATCACAAAAATTTCCGTAAGAATCTCAGTTGTATGGTTTTATGGAGTCTCGGAGAACTGTCCGGAAGTTTTCTCATGGAATATCCATTTGAACTCAAGAGGGATTTTCTGAAGTTTCACCAAGAATTTTAGAAAATTTCCAAAGAAATTAACTTATTAGTCACAAAAAAATCAAAAGCATTTCCCGAGGATTCACAGAGAGATTGTTTCAGAATATAAAAATTCTAAATAGATACTCGAAAATTTGCTACAAAGATTTTTAGAAAAACTGAAGTAAGATTTCCTTTATAATTAAAAAAGGATTTCTAGAAAAGGGCCTAGAAGATTTTCGAACAATTTCTGAGCAGTTGTTAGAAGAATTTCTGAGAAAAATTTTTAAAAATCGCATGTCTGTCCCCTTTTTCATGGGAATCTGATGGTTTTCTGGAAAAAAAATCAGATGGTTTAATGTAATAATTTAGGATGGATTTTCAAAAGAAATCATGAGGGATTTTTGTAAGGAACCCCGAAAGATTTCTGGAAAAATTTTCAAAATATATTTAGGAGATTCCCAGATCTTTTTAAAGAATTCCATCCCTCTGGAAAGCAATCATAGAAACATTTTTGGCAGAATTACAGGGAAATTTCACAGATGAAACTCGGAAGATTTCCATATAAATCCAAGAGGAATTTGCGGGATAATCCAAAAGAAAGTCCCAGGAAGATTTTCGGAAGAATCACAGAGCGATCAGAGAGATAACTATAATAATTTCAGAAGGATTTCCGAAAGAAACTAAGAGGACTTTCCGAGAGATTTTTGGAAGAATCCCAGAAGGGTTTTTTTTTCTGAAGAATCTCACAGGGATTCTTAGAAGAATCTCTGAAAGATTTTCTGTAGTATCATAAAGAAATTGCAAGAAGTATCCCAGAAGCATTTCCAGAATAATCCTTACGGATTTTTGGACGGAACAGCTCGAGATAGGTTTATGAATGAGCTACAGAGGGATTTCTTGATAAATTTTAGAAAGATTTCGTGTAAAAGATTCCATGAAGATTTCCGGAAGAACTTCAGAGAGATTTTTGGAATGATCCGAGAGAAATTTACGGAAGAATTTATGAGGGATTCCACGAAGAATCTCAATGATTTTTTTCTGATTCCCTGAAGAATTTTCAGAATTTCTTGAAGACCCCTAAAGTGATTCAATTTACAATCATAGATGTTCTTCCGGAATGGGATTCTTCCCATTAGAAGAATAAAATTAATGGATCATTGAAGGTAGTTTTTGTCAGTGCTCACCGCATCAAAACAAAGGCGCCACTGTACATGGGATTTAACATTGTGACAGCATTGCTGTTCTGTCAAACACACAAGGCTACGGTGGCGCTTTCCATAGCGGCCGTTTTGGTTAATTTAATGTTCCATTGAATGAAAGAAGAATAAAAAATAGTCATTGATGCATAAATTTTAGTTATTCGGTGACCATTTTTTTTTTTCAAAATCATTTTGGTGAATATAACAACACGGCTCTAGTGTTTCAACTAAAACCTCTGTGACGTTTTTATCGACTAAGGGCCGATTTCTTCACCTTCGCTTAAGCCGTAAACCACGTTTACCCATACGATTAAATCAGGTTTAAGGTCTAAGCGGTGGTGAAGAAACCGCTTATAAGTGAACGTCAAACACGATCGAAAGTGCAAGGTTCATATATGGACCCATTTTCAAAATTAAAGCTTAAATATGATATATGTATTCGTTATTTGAGCAGGGAAAATTGCTGAAGTTGTAGCAAGAATATGCTCTTTCGAGTTATTGATTGAAAACAAAATTTCATTTAAAATTTTAGGACCCTATTTCACTAACACTGTCTTATCACTATCCCATTTAGATGCTTAGCCTTTCGTGCAAATCTGAAACTGTTTCAAATGGTCTATCAATAAAATCCATGTCCTACACAAAGCAAATCATCGATTTAAAACGTGTCTTCAGAAAAGTTATTTGTTATTGAGCTTTGCATCTCATACGAAAAATGAGTTGAATAGAATAACGTTTATTAAAGTTTAAATTTCGACTAAATCTTTTAAATTTGTGGTTGTGCTTTTCTACCAACTTTATGTTTTTTGTTCGGACATCTTTGTCGAAGACAATTTGATCTCACTCTTCATTTGAGCTAAGTGAATTGATTCCGAATGTTTTAACTTAGGGTGGACCCGAATAATCAGTCTGTATGGTCTAACTTTTTGATTTCAGTTTTACGTGAATGTGGTCTTCAGAAGAATTATAGAGGAAGTAAAGATACACATTTTTTCTGATAATTGCAATTTTGTGATTCTTGTAGTTTTGGAGCTTTCTACGCTAGCCATAAAACTAAGAGGGGTGATTCGATTTTGACGTTTGCTGCCTACAGATTTTATGGATTTGTTCTCTCAGGCTGTTATTCAGAATTTGTTGATTTGGCTATCAACAATTTTCACTTTACTTGTTTTAGAGGGACCATTTCTGTGTACTCGAGTTATTTTTATTTATCTCATTTTTTAGGTACAAAATCATTTAATTTACTTTACGCTATTTTTGAAGCTCAAAACCCGTGAAATTGATTGAGACAACAGCGAGCATCAATAATCATAAAATCTGCTTGACTGTAGCCACTCATGTGCGTCCTGACCAAGAGGCTATCAAAATCACATTTACTTCAAGGAAATAAAGCGTTGCAAAATATGTCATATTTTGCACAAATTGCCAAGAATTTTGCAGAAAATTCTACAAAAGAAGGATGGCCTGAGGGGTTTAAAATTATGTTTAGAATATTTCTATGTAAAACGTCAACCATTGCATTTCTTTGTTTTGACAGAATATTCCTCTAGTCTGATTGGGATTTGTTTGAACATTCGGAATTTAGAAATTTACGAGAAGTTGGATATTTTATTGCATACATCGTTTTACTCCCGAATACTTTGCAGAAAAAAACGAACGTTAAAACAAAAGCAATCTCTAGAAAACTACTCTTAAACGGTTTAGCCGCGTCGGTCAATTATACTCCATAATCTGTCTTCTAAATGAATGTCACGTTTTTTTCAGCTTGATTCATGGATAATCCAATCCATAATATCTATTATTAGGATTTTGATTTACTTCGAACACACGAACATATTCTTTCGAATAAGTCTAATCTGATGCAATAAATTACTGCAGTTTTCCATTTAATTGACCTTAAATTAGGAAAATAAAACTTGAAAATTTTTGGCATTTCCATATATGGTATGGTTATGGTCTTATATGTTTTTTTCAGCTATAAAAATTTTGGTGTAGGCAAGAAATGTCAGAAAGGAATAATTCAAAATTTATAGCATGCTATCGTAAAAAGCTGGATAAGCAAATTTAAGTAAAAAACCATTTAATCTATAGATGTCCATAACTCATGGAGTTGGTTCGATGAAAACAATTCTTTTAGATTAGATGGAAGCAGCATTACGATTCAATTATCTTATAACTATCAAAGAATAAGGTTGTTCGTACAAAATAAAGGGCGAACACGAAATTATTGCGACACCGAAAATGTCATGCCAATTTTCTTATGATGTTTCGAATCAAACCAAAATTTCAGGGTAGTTTTATACATATATTTACTTTAAAAATAAAAGTTAATCGATGGAGCCTTGAGTGTAAAATTGAAGGCATTTTCGCTTGATGCCCTTCATCAAAGTCTTTACAGTGTCATCCGGTACCAGTTTCTCAGTTTTTTTTTCCATTTTCTTAACATATCCTTCTCGTCTTTGACTGTCTTCTTGCTCTTCCAAAGTTCCCGCTTCATTATTGCCAAGTACTGCTCCACCGGACGCAGCTCCGGACAGTTTAGCGGATCAATGTCCTTTGGAACAAAATCGACAGATTTGGCCTCATACCACTCCAGGACACTTTTAGAATAGTGGCATGATGCCAAATCTGGTTAAAATAGCGGAGCTTCGTCGTGCTGCTGCAAGAACGGCAAAAGGCGCTTCTAGAGGCACTCAGATTTGTAGATCTCGCCATTTACTGTGCCCTTTGTCACGAAAGGCTCATTCCTCAGTCCGCAAGAGCAGATGGCCTGCCAAATGAGATATTTGGAGGCGACCTTCGACATTTTCTTAAATTTGTCGTCCACGTCGAACTTGCTCTTGCCGATGAAAAGCCCCGGAATTTGCTTAAAATCGATTTTTATATACGTTTCGTCATCCATCACACAGCTGCCATATTTTGTCAGCATCTTCTCGTAGAGCTTCCGTGCCCGAGTTTTAGCCTTCGTTTGTTGCAGCTCATCGCGGTTTGGAAAGTTCTATACCTTGTATGTATGTAGTCCAGCTCTCTTCTTTGCATTCTGGATGTAACTCTGCGACATGCATTTTTAGCCAAATCACGGCTTGAGACGTTGGGATTTGCTTTAATCATCCGCTTCACCATTCCCTCCGCCTTTTTTGTTCTCCGGTCCCGGTTTTCTTGCAGCTCTTTTGCCGTGGTCCAACGTCAACCGCTCCTGGAACCGCTTCAATACTGGTAAATGTTCAACATTTTTCCCAACAGCAAGCAATTTCAGGTGTTTGGAAAGAATTTGTTCTCTCCACTCGCGTTAGGCCACCTCCATTTTCGTTGAATCGAAAAACACGACTTCGAGTTTGACAGCATGTAAGCAATACACATCAATGAGAAAGTGTGCAAAATTTGGTTGATTTTTACCCAATGGTAGAAAAGTTATGCCCTGTTGAATGTGTCGCAATAATTTCGTATTCGCCCTTTATTGAAATCCACACGATATTATGACTATGCATATACAATATGTTTTTGTACGCAAATTACAGCACTTTGACCAATAACGACTCATCTTTCTATACCAATCCAATAAACATGAACTAAGAACGACTAAACTTATAACGAATCCAGCGAATTACACCGCCACCGCTTAAGCTTTGTCCAGCTTGCGCCGAATCTCCGATTATCGAATTTTCTCTCTCCCTAGAGTATTCTCTCGCACGCGCTCTCTCGCGCTTTCCCGTGCATCTGTTTTCGTTTTTCTGTTTTGACCATCTTCGTCCCTGGGCTAATGACGCCTACTACCTATACCTGATGATGATGCTTCGTTCAATGATGATTGCTTGCGGCTTTGCTCTCCTCCGCACGTTGTGACCGCGCACTGCTGCGGCGCTGTTTCTGCGGTCGTGGTGTGGATAACTTTAATGAGAAAATTGCTCATTTTTAGTGCTCGCGACGCGATTTGTTTGCAGACTCGCGTGCGATTCGCGAGAGAAGATTGGAAAAATGAGCTGAGAGACATGACTAGTTCTCTCTCTCTCGGCTACAACCCTGACTTAGCTAGGGAGGGCCTCCCCAGGTCTGTGCATCGGCGAACACCTTGGATCCCGTTCGAAGTTAGTCTTTCGCGTAACTGCCCCAAGAGAGGAGGTCCTCGCTTCATACAGCGTTGTGCTGTTCATGATCCGGATGTTTCATTGTGCAAAACTCAAAACGCTCGTCGCGCCATTCGTCGCCTTCCCGTTGTCGCCGTGTTCCTGTTGTTGGAAAATGCAATCCACCGCCGCGGCCAATTATAATGCCATGAGCGCCGCTTCTGCTACTGCTGCGCACACAATACAGCAGGCGTAGAGCTTTCTTTCTGTGGAAAATGAAGAAAAAGTGATCGACTACTTGGATAGGCGGACGACGGAAATGTGATAGCAGTGTGTTTTCGTAGCCTACTGCTGTGTTTGAAGAATTTGGAGTTTTGAATACCTTGCGTGGATTGACCTTGGCGTTTGCGATATCCAGGTATCTGGGATCAGGTTGAAGTGGAGTGTGTGTGATGTGACTTCAGTAACCAAACTCCGAAGAAGTCAGTGAGCCCATTTAACTAGTCAAAACGGTGAAATATAGGATTTATCTCCTCGGAGAAGTCAGTGCCATGTGAACAACCGCCTCACGAATCGTCAAAGAGTTCGGTGGGAAAGTCCAGTGAAAAAGGGGTAAAGATCCGGAAGAGAAGGAAACCGAGTGAAGTCTGTCAAGTTCCGCTCCGGAGACGGGAATTAATTGAGCTTTAGTGTGAAGTGATTGGATTGGATCTATTTGGTGTGTTTAGAGTGTCGTCGCGTCGAGGGGTAGAGAGATATCTGGGTCATCGACGTCGTATCTTCGGGTTCCAGGTCTCCGGCTGTCGTGCGCAGGAAATTAGACACGATCATCGAGCACCGCATCAAAATGGTTTTCGGCAACCGGTTCCGTATTGGAAGGTAGGCCAACAATGCTTCCGAGTTTGTAATCCAGTAGTTGTCGTCTGTTGATTGGTTTGGGTCATGGACGTGTTCGGGACTTTCAGCAGAGAAGTGGAAGTTCGTTCACGAATTTTCCACAATAATGATCATTATACAGCCTCTCGCTTTTTAGCCTTGGCTTCAGTGCATACGTTGGCTGAAAATTATTGAGATGGTTTCTGTAGTAATTCTTCGAGTTCTGTAAGAATTTCTTTAGGAAAATTAGAGGATTTTTTTTAAAGAATCTCTTAAACAGTTCTTCGAGGAGTTCTCATTATTCAAGAATTTCGAAAAGAATTATCGAGAGCAGTTTCTCAAGAAATGCCTTGAAAATGAGCAAAGAAATCCACGGATAAGTTTTACAAGAATTTCAGAAGACAATCATCAAAGTAATCACTTAGAATCATTTTTACTAAATAGGTATGCGGGGTATAAAATTCTTGAATCCCCCCATTCTGACTACACCCATGGTTTGAGTAGTGAAATTTAATCACTCAATGGGGTTGCGTTGATTAAGTCCCTTGTCGCGGCGGCTGACTTACTTCTCAATTGTTGGACGGACCAGTTTCCGTGGCCCTGCATTCGAGGAACTCTTTTTTGTCGAACTTTTTTTTTAGAAAGTAGAACTTCTGGTTTTCCTCTCTCTCGTTAAGCGAAGACAGACGGACAGACAGACCGGGACAACCTTGCCGCCAGGCTGCACGGGTTGAAAGGAATGTAAGTACAGCGAACGAAGTCATTATGCAATGCACAACTGAAGGAAGACCTGTTGCTGCCGCCACGCAACGACGACGATGACTCCAACATTTTTTTGCAGAAGACATCAAAAGAACTATCAAGAGATGTGCAGTTTGCGCAACCAGTGGGAACCTGAACTGTGCGCTGCCTAAATATATCCTGCTCTCTAGGCAGTGGGAGCGATTGTGCGGTTCAAATTCGCTGCTAATGGATTGTTTGGCGATCGAGAGAATGCGAGTTGACGAGTCGCGTGGAGATATTGAAGGACACGAAGTGCACTTGTTGGGCCTCGATGTGGGAACGTGGGAATTCTCGCTGATTGGATCCGGATGGATGGGTTTTGGGTACAAGGTTTTGTTCCTTGTGTGCGGTAATGGTATTACTTCATTAAGTAAAAAGGAAGCAGTATAATGCCGAGTAATTCGGTGGTATTGATGCTTCGAGTATAATTTTGGACCTAGGAGAGCTAACAAATGTGTATCAAAGAAACCGTGTGAACAATTTGAAAAAAAAAAATGCCCTAGAAATCGTTTTAGCTATGCAAGAACAGTATTAAAAACAGATAATTTACCATTATTTTTTTTTCTACGCGAATCTTCTTTAAATCACAGTGCTTGTAGAATTATAATACAGTTAAACATCCAAGAGTCGATGTTCCATGACTGGATATCGACTCATGGGACCATATTTAAAACAAAATCTCATGGTTACTTTGATGGTCCCCTCAAACAGCTTTTCAAAGAATTTCTCGATATTTCCATGAGTCGATGCTCCCTTCAGGTATCCACTCAAGGAACTGGCTGGTCTAATTTGATATTGGAAGTACCATCAAGCTGATTTGTAGAATTCAAAATCAGTGCAGCAGCGATTTGAGGCACAATCGAGGTAGCTATTACTGGGAATGGTAATAGTAGTAGGCTTTAATTTAGCGAAACTCACGTGGCTCTCCTCACTACAGTAGTTTTGAAGCGTGAATCTCGTCAAATAGCCTTTTTTGGGTGAATGGATTTTCTAAATCACTTGTGTCATTACAGGCTGTAAATGCGGGAAATGCGACGGGAAATAGAACAATTTTCTATAGTAGCAGTGCTACTTTCAAGGCATTTTGTTCACAACAGCGATGGGTTTGAGTTTTACTGGCTTCTCTGACTGTGATTTGCTTGCTTGACTACTGCAGAGTGAATCTCACGAGTTTCCCCAACTTTGCGCAGAAATTAAAGCAATATCCGGTAGAATACTTGTTGGAGTCCTTCAACAAATTTCTGATATTATGATCTTGAAACATATTCAACAAGTCTATATAGCAATAACAGAATCGTTGTAAAACTTTCCTCGGGAATTCTACCTAGATTCACTTCAGAGATTCTTACGATAATTAATCAACTAATCTGTTAGTTTTTTCAGATCTTCCAAAGATTCGTACAGGATTTTTTTCTCAAGAAATCATGCAAAGCTTTATTATAAGTTTTTTTTAAATTCGGTTAGAACTTTTTACTGGTAGTTATTTAAGAATTCTTCCAATAGATCTCGTTAAGATTTTTCAGATTAATATTACAATTATTTTTACAGGTTCAAATCTTTCCAAAACAATTCCCAGGCATTGGTCCAGAAATTCCTCTAAGGATTATTTCTCGAAATCATTCACGAAATGTTTTTGGGACTTTAAACCGACTTTCCAACTATTTTTTTCCAGAATCTCTTGAAGAAGAATCTCTTCCAGATGTTACTAGGAGTTACCTTTTTCTTCTTCTGACTCGATCCCAATTCGGACGTTATGCCAAGAAGAAGAAGAAGAAGAAGAAGAAGAAGAAGAAGAAGAAGAAGAAGTGAACTTGGAGAATGATTTCTACAATGTCTAGGATTTATGTCTGAAACTCTGTTCAGATTTAAACAGCTTTGCCAAACAGCTTCTACTGTAACTTGTTTCCTGATAATTTGTTGAGAGAGTGATATAATTTTAAGCTTATTTTGGAGTTTGATGAAGGTTTCCAAAGCAAATAAACTCAAAAAGTTTGTATCGAACAAAATTTCTTGAAAATGATTTAGGATCTTGTTCTGTACAGTGAAAATGTTACTATATGTTAGCAATACTTTTTGAAGTTTGATATCTTAGGTCTTCAGAAGAGGAACATTTAACTTCTCATGAATTCCAAAGGCAACATTCAATTAATTTTCAGGTAAAACTTCTAAATATTTCATGCATAATAGGGAAGAGGGCATTATACAAAACTTTCGATGAATGTTTTTATCAAAAAAATCTGGAATTTGAAATTTGTTACTGGATTTGTACTGATTTCATGTGAATCCTTTTGACTATCAACCCCGAAAGCTGCCATTCCCCTTTTTTCTTGATAATAACCTAGTCTAGATAATAACCTAGTCCGTACCCCGACTCGAACATATTTAATAGAAATGCGAGCCTAGTGGATAGTGATTGGACATAGAGTGACATTTTACTTTGATAAAATTTGAACTCATGTCCAAACCCTTTCTTCGATTATTGCGAGAGAATAAAATGTAAGTACCTACCATGCGAGTCCACTTTCTTACTGTCCAGAATCGAGCAATGAGGGGGGACCCAGACCAATGTGGAGGTGTATGATTGATTCGATAAAGCACTTAGAGTAGATCGTATTTCGCATAGAAAATTAGAGGAGTGCTTAAACGAATAGCCTGTATGGAGCTAAGGCTATCCGTGAAAATTAAGTAATGATCATAGGAAAGAGAGGATACTCATTCTAATGCGTAATGTATAGTCGCTAATTCTGCGACATACGGTACAAGGGCTCTGATGTTTGTTAGCGGCGCTATGAAATTCGTTGAATACACCGAATCAAGTTTTTTTTCTCTTGCAAAAGTGAAGTGAAGTGTTAAAGTTCAGAGTGATAACAAAATTTGTTATAATTGTATCTGTGACAGACATGTTTGATAACAGGTTGAAAACAATTTTTTTCCATAACATTTTTATAAAGCGTGTGTTAATAAACAAAGTTGTTTTTTCGTCATACAAAATTTTGTAAAATTGTTTGCAGCGTAAGTTTGATCCAAAACACTCATTTCCCCAAAAAAATCCGTGATTTATGGCCATTATCTTCAAAAAATATGGTGATGCAATTTTAGTTATCTACTTGAACTCAGTGATAACATAATTAATTATTACTTTGTTATTCGACAAACAAATTTGAGTTCTCATTTTTGTTATGTTGGCTTAAAAGTGTAGTGCATTTGTTTTTGATCCGTCGCCCCTCCTGTCGCAACTAACGTGGCCGAACTTGTTTGTAAAAATATTTGGTGTGTGCTCCAAGCGAAGTAAACCTTGAATTCCTTGGATTTTTCACCTCATTGACCGTTCCAAATCTGCAGTTCAACTGTAGAAGTCTGGTAAATAGCTACGATTGGAAACATTCGTAGAAGGATTAACCTCCAGATTCATGTACGAATAGTACAACTTTTCAAAGTTCTCAATTGGCAATAGGTTAAACACTTTACCACGCTTGTTGTACACAACATCAGCGAGGCGGTTCTGACTTTGGTAAGTCGCGCGACAGCCGAAAGAGTAATCGTCCGGCTGTCGCTCGATTAGTTACCGCTAGAACCAGCTCGTTCTTGTGTGCGGTAAGCGCAATTTTTCGATATCTTAGTTGCAAAGGCTATTGTGATACGAAATAGTGTCAATCTCCTGGAAATGGAAACATGGATGGTGGAAACCTAGTTTGAAAAAGTTTAACAAAATCGACACAGTTTTTTTTTTTGTTATAACAATAAGATATTTCTTTGATTTTGCTTCCCACAAAAATTATTAGAGATTTTTTCGCGAAGTTCATCAAAAGTCTTCCAGAAATATTTCCAAAATATGTCACAAATTAAGTCAGAAATTTTGTTTGGTTTTTGTTTTCTGGAAATTGTGCTTCAATTTTTCGGATTATACAAAAATCAACTACGAAAAATGTTTTTGAATTGGTCGGTGTTCAATCAGACTGGACCAAGTGCTTTTCCATGGTTTCAGAAAAAACGCACGCCAGACATTCAAAATATCTAAGTTTTTGCATTATTTTCTGTAATAATGGAACTTATCTATTTGATAATATATCGGTATCAAAATAACTTCGAAAATATCACAATTCATGGAGTCTTGAACGTATCTTTAGAACGCCTAAATATCAGCTAGTCCGGTCTGTCTGAACACCGACCAATTGTCTTTTGCCTTCGAATGTTCAGAGGAAATTTTGTTAAAAAGAAGAAAAAAGTTCTAACACAACAATTTAATTTAAGAAGTTCTGAGAGTACGGAAAAAATGGTTTCTACATCAATGTGTTCGCCACAGTATTATGAACCTTCGGAAATCATGCAAAACATTTTCATAAATATTAAATAAAATTACATCTGTTTAACACCAATCATTGTTCATTATAAAAAAAACGAAGAAAAAAGAACTATTTTTTTTGTAGTAAATTCCACAAAAACCTCTTAAGCTTTTCTGTGACATATATCGTAAGGAATTTCGTCAACAAGTTTCAGAAATTCTACGGTAAATTTTTGAATTTTCCGAATACAGTAAATTTTTCGAAATCAATTTAGGCTGAAATTATCCAACAAATGTAGAAGTTTTAGAAATTTTTGTACCTGATATAAATTGGATATGGAGTAGATTTATTAAATCCCTAGAAAAAAATCTTGAGGTTTTCCTGTGACGTATTCTCTTCGAAGAAAAGAAAATTTTCTTCTCTTCGAAGAAATTGTACGCCTGAATTTGCCTTCTGGAGTAGTTTTTGGACTTACAATGGGGAGTGGATAAATTTCCAGAAGTTATTTATGGAAGAATCCCGGAATTAGTATTCAGAAATTATATTAAGTAATTTCTGAAACCTTAAACTGTAGCAAATGGAATTTTTGGATACATTTTTCGAGATTCGCAAGAACGAATTGCAAAATCATTTATTAAAATTGTTGAAATTTTTTTTGAAAAAAACCCCAGAACAAACGTTAGTGCTGTTCAACGAAAAAAAAAAACTCGGGATAATACTTGTGAATCTTGCGAATTTTTCGGAAGAACCATAGGACGACATCCCAGGGGAAACATGGACACATATAATTCTCTGAAGAAATCCCTGAAAAAATTGCTCGTACATTCGTGGCAGAATTTTCGGAAACAGTTGAACGTATTCCACTACAAACTTTACAGGAATGTTTGATTGTTTTACAATTTTCTTAGGTAGTTTTGATTTATAGAGAAAGCTTATCATTTAGAGAATTTCCAATGAAAAAATCTGTGGAGAAATTTTCTGAGTAATCGCTAAGAACATTTCCTTAATTGAAATCTGTTTAATTGCCTCTACAAAAATTGTAGAATATTAGAAGAATTCCTTCGAATAACACTTTTAAGAATCGTTTGATGTTTTTCGTAGGAAACCTTGGATAATTGTTTTAAGCCATCCTTGAAGAACTTCGTAGAGATTTTCTGAAAAAAATTGTTAAAGGAAAAGCTTTAGGAAGAACCTTATAGGCAAAGTTAGAAAAAACTGTTTGTGATCTCTCTGAAAAGTTTAGTGATCTTGAAGACAATTTTGGCGAGACTCCTAAAATTTATTGTACTCTTTCTGAGAAATCCTCTGATATTAAGGAACAAATGGATGATAGTTAAAAACTAAAAATTGTAATTTATATGCTACAAGTACGTAGAGAACCTTCCCGCTGAAATGTTCAAAAGAATTTCTAAAGCATTCTCTGGCTTTAGATTTTAGAGTAATTTGATAGAGATTATTTAAGAACTTTTCTGATAAGATCACAAAGCATAAAAAACTTCAGGGAAGTACTACCAACCTTGGGAATGGTTTCATTGGGAATCTTAGGAGAAACTGAAAACTGGTAAAGAATTTCTTGTAAAAAGCTTTGAAAAAGTACGGATATAACTCATAAAGAAATCACTGGGAATTCACAGAGGAATCTCTATAAAGCACATGGTTGAATACCTGAAAAGTTCGTAGAAGTATTTCAAGGGTATTCCTGCTGAGCTCTTAGCAAAAATTCTATTATTTTTCATTATTTTTCATTTTCCGTAGTGAATTTTGAAATTCACATGTATCACTGATATGTAGCGAAATGTTATGAAATCACAAAAACATAAAATCAGTACAAATCTCCGCAAACCGCGAAATTTGTGAAAATCATGATTATTGCGACATTACTTTTGTAAACCAGGAATTTGCTGGCCCCCAGTAAAAAATCCTAGCTACGCCAATGGTAAATAACTTGTTAACCTCCAAACATCAACCAATTTAAAATTTAGTAAGTTAAATGTATGCCCAACAGCGTTGTGGAATATCCGAAATAGGTTGAGCATAGGCTCTATTAGAAGTCTAACCAAATTTCACCTGCGAGAGCCCTCAGGTTTATGGTAATCTTCATGGAGGTTAATTATCAGAGCTCCAAGTCTGAAAGACTGGTGATAGAGCTCTGGTGTTCCCCAAGGATGAATTTTGGGACCAAAATTATAGAATATCTTCACTACATACTTACTGTGAGTCCGCAAAGTCTTCGTTTGCGGATGACACATGTCCCTTCGCAAAATGACGAAGCCTGCGTGTGATCTGTAGTAGATTGCAAAGCAGTTTAGATATTTTTTCTTCACACTTGTAAAAATGGAAGATTTCTCCTCATGCTTCCAAAACTCAACTAATAATATTCCCAGAAACCCATCATAAACCAAAAGCTCTTTATTTGAAACCTTCAAGTAGACATTTTGCCACGATGAGATGGGTTCCGTAGTATTTACTATCAATGGGATTCTCTATACGATAGGAACTCAAGAGTATCTTGTGATATTCTTGTAGTATTCTATACAAGAGATTGAAGAAATTATTGTTGAAAATAATATTGAAGGACTAGGCTGTTTGGTGTATTGTACAGAATGTCTAGCTTATTGTTAGAACATCGATAGATTACTGAAGAAATATATGATAAATTACTTGAAAGATAATATTATATTTTTCCAAGATCTTAGGAAAGTTCCTTAGGTGGAAGAAGAGTTTTTGTAGAAATATGTAAATCTTAACAATTTTTTGTACGATTTCAATGAAAGATATATGGGAAATGTCCGGTAGCAACGTTATTGGTCTCCCGGTATAAATATGTTGAACAGAAAGATGCTTTTATAGATTCGTGGTGAGGCTTTTATGTATATATTCGTTTTTTTTCATTAATAGTTGACCAAATGTTTACTTTTTTAGGTTCTTTACGAGATTTTTTTTGTAGTTTACTAGCTGTCTTGCTTCGGTTTCGTGCTTTTAGATTGTACGTAAGTTATTAATTTACTGCCTTTTGCCAAGTTCTTCAAAGACACTTAAGAAAGTTTGACCTAAAGAAAATTAAAAAAAAAATACAGATAATGTTTAAAATTATAAAAAAAACAGGAACGATGGTCGAGAACGACGAAATGTAGCAGAAATTCTTACAGATGTTTCACACTGTCAATATTAAAAATTAAAAAGGGAAGCTGCAAAATGCAATTCTTTGCTCTGGAGGAATCCCAGGAAAATATTAATTTTCTGCTGAGCAATCTAACTGCACTTTCAGTACATTTCTGGTTTCCTAGTATAATGGTAGGTTTTGTGATAGTTTGAACTGAAAATTGCTGATAAAACCATAATAAACCCAAATTTTTAACTTCGGCTTGGACAATTCTTCTAAACTCATTCGTCGCTGTCGCGAAACAAATCCTCGATTCGAATTATTACCAATTTCTTCACACATTCATGCTCGAGCACACAGTTTCTACACTGTACCACAACTGGTTGCTGGTATTCCAAAGATTTGTATTGGTGCACGCCCTCCCCAGAGAGGGTTCGCTATTTTGGTTTTCATTTCAATTATTTTTGCTGACGCGAAGCAAAACATTCGACCATTCGAGCGCACAACCAGACACACGAGATTCGCTTACTTACGAGTACTATAAGCGTTTTGTTTGCGTTTTCGTCTTCGCGGAACCATAACTCAATATTTCGGGAGATGCAGTTGTTGGAACAGCTGGAATTCGCTCGTTGGCAGAAAAAGCGAGGAGGAATGAATGTGTTCGTTTGTTGATGATGATGATGGTGTTTTCTGGTAAATTTGAAACTGGAATTTTCCAATATATATAATTGAGCCGCTACGGAGCGAGGTTCGTGTCGGAATGCTCAAGGTCGAATTGGGAGGAACGGACACTGTGCGAATTGATCTATCCCATTGTGATTCTACATATTTCGATAGGGATCTAACTGAATTGAGAATCATGTTAAGGATGACATTTAAATTCACAAAAATGACACCTACGAAGTAAAATTTACCGAAGAGTGATTCAGAAAAGACTTAGGAAATTATTTTTTCTAGCAGAGTATAACTATCTAGCTTTTTAGATTATGCTGGTCTAATTTAGTTCCTATCACCAGTAGAAACTAGGAAAATCGTTCCACCTCGACCGTCCAATATCTCTCGCTCTCACGCTTTCAACTTGGTCACGATGTTGCACCACAACATACTTTCCCGGAACGAACCGACTGGATCGGTCGAAATTTTAAATTTAAATCGAACCAATTTCCGTGGAACCATTGTTCAAACATCATCATCATTGTCCACCGAACCCGAACCCTAAACTGGAAAACTACCCGCGCACGGTCCAGCTTCAATAACGATCGCGATCGTCTCTTTTCCATCCTCGTCGTCGTCATCATCCCACAAATTGACGTATGTGTGATGCTGAAGAGCACGCTCTCGATCTCACTGGATCTGCCGATGGTGACGACGACGACGACGAGAGGTGCATTCACACGCATGTGGAAATCAGAGCGTGTCGTATAGGATTGCTCCCTCGGACGAAGACGACGAAGACGTCTAGTTTCACACGAGGCAATGAAAAGCAGCTTCGGTACGGCTTGTACCGACCAGACAATGATCTCATTATTGGCACTTTTACTATAGATATGTACGATGTCGGCAACAAGCGATCGATCGATCACGCAGCAGCTTCACGATCACACATAAATCATAATATTTTACCGGAGTTGGTAGGATGCGGCGAGTTAGTGGCAGTGATGCCAGATCTACGTAAATTGTCGTGTCTACGGATTCCATAGATAAAATGTTTACAAGACGTTTCGGAATAGCCAATCGCATATATCACGAATGAAATTTTCTTGTTGTGGATAGATCGTTAAAAGCAAAAATGTCATTACATACAATGACATGTAGGGAGCCGAATCCTATTCTTGGCACTTCAGATTCACTTCGGCAGTGGGGTTTTTTGAAAGCTACGAAGCTCATATTTGGCCACAATATGCGTCGTATGAAAACGCTTCTTATAACAAAATTTCAGAAAATTCGGCCTAAAAAAAACCCTCCTGCCAAAGTGAATCATGGAAATGCCCAAGTAGCTCTGCACCCAATGTAGTAAGATCAAATCTACGGAATCAGTGCTCTGAAAATCTGGCATCACTTTCGCGAAGAGAAGTCTTCATCTGTCGCAAAAACCAAGTCGATCGTGAGGCGATCTTGCGACAGTCGAACGCGATCGGACGCAATGCTAATGCATGCTCTGCTGTCGATCATTAATGCGGTAAGTTGCTGTCAAAACTGACCCGATTGTCAGAATCGCTTACAGTGATCGTGATCGACCTTGATCGGTTCAAATGGCAATCAACACAATTCCTGGAAGTATCCGCAATTGTGCTCCGTCGCTCGATCATTCGAGTTAGCGTCGTTGCGATCAGATGACCAGAATACCAATTTATTGATTACAGCGACAGTGCAATCGAACCCGAACCGGTTGCGCCGAGCTGCAGCCGGATCTTTCACCAGCATAAAAGACATGAGACGTGCGGTGAAGGAAAAGTCCGACCACACGATCGTGCGCGCGCACGCCTCGGCCTGTCAAGAAAGTGCGAAAATCCGAACAGCGAAGCAGTGAAACTTATCAAAACCACGCAACGGAGAGTGACACACACACGCTGCTGAAACCATATCGATCGGGGATGCGAGCGATCGAATTAAAAGAGGAAAAATCGCACGCTTTACGCGCGATTGATGACGATGGTGCAACGAAGCACAGTGGTTCCATTTTGGTCTACGAAGCGGTCATAAAACTTCTCATACAATATCCGATGCCAAATTTCATCAGAAATTATCATATAAGTTATGCTTGAATAATACCAAAATCATTCTCGAAAATAATGTCATTGTCATCACTATAACATTTTTGTAAGGATTACTTCACATATATTATCTACGGTTCTATACCATTTCTCGGAAAGACGTTTCCCGGAAATCATTTCCCGGATACCCCATTTCCCAGAAAGGCATTTCCCGGAATGAGCCATTTCCCGGAATAACCCATTTCCCGGAAAGCTACTCAATGATAAACAAAATAAGTGATTTCCGGTTCTATACCATTTTTTTTAAAGCAGAGTTATATTAGAATCATGAAAGAAATGTGGCAATCTCGTAAAAAACTTTGTAAAGACCCACCAGATTATCATAGATTAGTTTTTTGACGTTCATACCAGAAACAAAATGCATCGAAAACCCCTATGCCCAATGTCATGGCGTTAATATTTGAATGATATATCAATGCCTAATTTCACCCTCCTTTTTAAGTTGAATAAAACTATTTATAAATTTAAAAATTCACAACATGCAACGTGGTTTTAGCTTTTGTCCTTATATTTGATATTATGATTTGAAATGTTTTACCGGCTTATTTAGTAGCATATTTATTTAACATATTTTTGCGAAAGCCGTAAAAAAATATTTGCAAAAGTAATTTTGAATTAATTTGAAATAATATATAATCATGATGCTATCCACCATATTTACAGTTTTTTTTAATGGATCGAAATTTTTAACACTTAGGATATTTTTTTCAAACAATTTGACTTCAAGCTAGTTAAGTCTACTTATATATCATGTAGACCAATTTTCTAGATTTCATTTCCCTTCGAAAGGTTTCCAACTGTAGATTTCAAAACTAAATGAGCTCAATACATTTTAAGCCTCTATATTATTTTTGTGCAGCCTGTGAGAATGTTTTTGCCCGGTCCATTTGAGTGTTTTTCTGGTATAATTATTGTTGTCACCACTGTCTATATTTTCATTGGATGGTTGCCCTTCTTTCATACATAGGCTGTTCTTTCGCATTATGCTATTTGAATAATTAATAATGTTCAAACTGATAAAGAAATCCATCAACATGAATTTCATTTAAATCTACTGCGATTTTCATAGAAAATCACCCTTCTTTTGAAAATTTGCCGCTCTTCCGAATCATACCGACAGAAACATTTTTGGCAAGAAGGCTGCTAATATTACACATAATAAATTTTCCCTTCTTTCAAACTAAGGTTATTCTATTGAGTAATTGTATTATATCAGGGCTGAGAACGGTAATAGCCTACTAGCTTGAATGTCGCGAAACTCACGTAGCTCTTCTCACTACAGTAGTTTGAAAACGTGAATTTCATCAAGTAGCTTATTTTGGGTGCATGATATTTTCTAAATAATTAGTGTCATCGAAGGCTGTAAATGCGAGTAATGATCCGGAAAATATAAAATTTTTCTACACAGCCAAAAATATGTTGTAAATTTCAGTTTATTTTCATGCACATATTTGGAGCACCAAAATAAACTGATAGGTTAACGACAAATCACTCGGCTTTCAATCGAATGCACTTTAAATTTAAACGATTATGTAACATTCAAGCATCTTTAATTAAAAATTCAACGTGATGCTGTAACAATAGATGAATTTGGTTTACTTTTACTATATTCTTTTGTTTACACTACATTGAAATTTAAATATTTGTATTTTTGTACATTAGTTTTGGGTTGCCTTTAGCAACGGGTGTTTTACTACATTCTAGGCATTTTGTCTACAGCACCAATAGGCTGAATTTCACTGGCTTCGCTGGCTGCGATTTGCTCTGCTTAGCTATTGTGGCGTGAATTTCATGACTTTTTGCAATCCTGGATTTACAAATTATGTCCGCACAATGTTGACACATTGGACCAACTGTCTTCTTGTTAATTTTATAAGGCTTGTGATTCCTTCCGTACCATTGGAATGAGACACTAGCTTGAACTTTATGATGTGATAGTGTTTCAATTGGTATCATATTTATTTTTTCTTTCTGACATGACGTTTCAACTGCTTCTCGACTCTATGTTCATATTAGCACTCCCACAGTTATTAACTGAGAATATTCTTCGCCAATTGACAAAGAAATTCTATGCCTTCAAAAGAAGAAAAATTTTCCAATCCTAAAAACCCTCGATCGGCGGGATTGGAACCTGCTATACTTAGCTACGGTCTTGCTGAATAGCTGCTCGTTAATCGCTACGAATTTTCGGGTTCCGAGAAAGTTTATTTTTAGTACATTCCGGGAAGTGGCATTCCGGGAAATGGGTTTCCGGGAAATGGGTTTCCGGGAAATGGGTCATTCCGGGAAATGATTTCCGGGAAACGGCATTCCGGGAAATGGTTTTCCGGGAAATGTCATAGAATCATTATATACGATATGCAACAAAAAGTGACTACTAACATTCAAACACTTATGTTTTCTGAAAGTAAATGAAAAATATAATTGGGTCCTAAAATGTTTAATGAATTCTTGTTTATATTTAATAACACGGAAAAGCATGTTATTGCAACTACTTTAGCAAGTTTTCCAGCTCAAATAACGGCTATAACATTTTTAAACTTCAATTTTAAAAATGGTTCCAAATATGAACCTTGACACTTGCGATCTTGTTTGACGTTCACTTTTTCGACAAAAATGCCACAGGGCATATACACTGATAGGAAAAATAAAGTCCCCACCTCACCAGTTTTCGAATTTTTCTCTCTTGATTTGGTTCAAATTAAAGTTAACACACTTAAATCTTTTTTGATATTTTATTTTTGATATTCTTTTAAAGTTGCACTTACGAAAATTTGATAAAAAAGAGTTTTACTTAAAGAAAAAGAAAATCAATTTGTATTGAAAAAAAAAATAGTGACAAAATAAAGTGCCCACTTCCTTCTTGGCCCCAGAGAAGATGATTTAAGAAAAATAAAAAGCAATTTAATAGTTAATGTGTCCTCCTTTGGCCTTAACGAATTGCTGGAGGCGCTTCGGCATGCTTTTCACCAGGTTTTGTAGGTGTTGTGGTTCTAGTTCTTCCCAGGCGCGCTCCAAGGCCTCAAAATAATTATTTTTGTTGGTAACACCAGTTTTGTCAACCCTGGCATCGAGAATCGCCCACAAATTCTCGATGGGGTTGAGGTCTGGGCTATGTGGAGGCCATTCCAGCGGTTTAATCCGACAAGACCGGAAGAAAGACTTGGTCTTCTTGGCAGTATGCTTCGGGTCGTTGTTCTAGAGAAATATGAATTTCTCTTCAAGGCCCATCTGGATCAGCTAAACCTCCAGATTTTCCCGCAAGATGTTGATGTAGGAATCTGCCGTCATTATTCCGTCGGTTTTCACGAGGCTTCCTACTCCACTCCATAAAAAACACCCATAGTCGTCGTTATTTTGCCTATCAGTGTAGTTCACTGGGGTTGTTCCTATCTGACATATCGGAAGGGACACGGAAAACAAAATATACCCAACATTTGAGTTTAAACCAAAGGGTGTGACAAAATCTCAAAAATCATAAAAACATGTTTTTTTGTACTTAAACCAATGAAAATCATATAAAAATTGAGTAAACATGTGTTTCTGCCATAAACTAAAGCGTTTGGTACTAAAATTGAGACAGGGCTTTAGGACCCTATTTACTACTATACCATTTAATTCCACTAGAGTTTGTATCCTTTGACAGATACGCGTATTTCGACCTCAACTGTAAGTCTTAAGTGTCGTGTACTAGACTCGACTTACGTGTTTCTGGCCTAAACTTAAGCTTTTTTTTATCAAAATTGGAACAGAACTTTAGGACCCTATTGATGAATGAAATCGCATTGAAGTGAAAAAAAAAGTTATCTTATTTTTCGAATGTTGAAACCACTGTTCGACGGAGTGACCATAGGTAAGAAGTGTCGTCCAGCGAGTTCGGGTGACGACGATTTTTGCAACAACAACATATCAACAACCTCGCCAAAGTTAGTTGAGATGCGGAACGGGTTTCCCATCCATCCATCGAGCGAGTTGTGGAAGAATTTGATGCCAGTGCGATTTGCAGCGGCGAATTGAATGTTGTGACATGTGGTGGCGCGCAGTCGAGTACCCACTTGTTGTAGGTAGGTAATTGTCTATTGCTGTTATGTGGCGCAAATGATATGACGACGATTAGTGCGACTGAACCAGCGAACGAAATGGAAAGTTGGTAACGTTTGCGGGGAAAACGTTTAAAATGGAAATCGGACCGAATGCGATAATGTGTGCGCGGAGAAGCTGTCAAGGACGCTCCGATTGCGGTGGATTTGCGGTTGGGTTTTTGGCAAATGCGTTTATGTTGCGATGAATGTGGAATTGCAAAGAGGTGAGCCGGGGTCGTAAAGTTTGTTGGCTCACACCGTTCGTAGGTGAATACCAATCATGTGCGATTGAGACACATTGAGGAATACTCTTGAGCGCTTTGTGACTTCGAATTGTATGCTTTTCTTCTATACAAGGTTGTCAATCAAATATAAGACAAGGTTGGTGGTCAATGGTGGTGGCTATGGTTTCAATCCCAGGCCCGTCCCTTTCCTAGTACTTTTGTAGTTGTATCTTTCCCTTGCCTCTATCTTCCTCTCTTAATCTAACACACTTAAAACTATTCGTTCATAACAATCCTTAGAACCAGAGACGTACAAGAAACCGTTTCCCTACGCTTCCATTCTTCCATCATTATAGCACGCCTTTCCTTACGCCAGATACATAAGCAGTCTGCCAGCTAAACGGTATGCTGTGAGCCAGTTTTGAACTTTCAAAATTTTAAAACTTTTCATTTTTAAATGCAACGTTTATTCTTCCCGCTTCCCCGCATGGGTCTACATTCTGTCGTGGCAGGCGCCATTATTGCCTAAACATAGAAGATCACCAGCACATACACACTAAGGGTATCTGTTAGTTCCAAGCATTATTCTGGTTGATTCCTTATGTAAGTGCAGTTGATTTAGCGGTACAGGAGTAGCAACCAAGGGCGGAAAATCAAATTTGAGCTTTTTTATGTGTCATTGAAGTTTCACTATACATCAGCTTCTTAATACGCTCTTGCTACGCCAGAACCTGCTTTCCAGTGTTCATGATGTTGTCAAATTAATCGAAGAGCTCACCAAAAAGTACAATGGACATTTATTGCTATTAAAGGCCGAGAAATCTCTGCATCTTCTGAAATGTCACCGGATGGGAATGGTGTTAGCAGGCAAGATAAAATATTGAAGTTCGCCGTGATAAGAGATAAAGAGATAAACATTTTAGGTAACCAACGTCAACCAAACCATGAAGATCATATAAGATTGTGTTAGATCGAGCGATACTTGATCAATCCAGAACCTTAGCTGTTATCCGAGAGGCACCATCAATGAACAATCAAATGTTCCAATTTTTATCGAATGAAATCATATTGTCAAATGAGCATTGTCTTACTTCTTTTTTCCCAACATGTTATCAAGAAATCTACGCAGCATTCTGGTTTTTTAGCAAATATGAATGCATTATTATAGAGTGCAGACCATCGGCGCCTGCTTCCACATTTACATTAAATAATTATTTTCATCCGATAAACGTATGCTTTTAAGAACGTTGTAACGTAGTAATCTCGAAGTGAAGCAATTCCTTCAATACATCACGATGGATTAGTACAGAAATGCTTCTTCTAAGTGGTTTCTTCGTGTTAATTTAAATAGTGATGTTTTATCACCCAGCATGAAATTTTGATTATAAATTACACTTTTTGGATTATATCTGGTGATGAGATGCGTTCTTCGGTGATAGGTAATCGCCTCCTTATGATTTGATATCTACAAAGAGCTGGTAGCAGTCAGACAGCAAAATAAAAGTTACTTTAGACCAAAATGATCATAAAGTGACTTAAAACTACAAGTATCAGTCATTAAATAAACTAGAACTGAAAATTTATTCACTATGGATATTAACCAATGTCATATTGGGTGAATTTAGAATGTAGAGAACTGCAGTAATTATTAGAAACTAGGGGTTCCGGCGGTAAGCTGTTGAAAAACGCTATGGATCATTCCGTACAAAATGACAGTTCCATTCACTCTCGTTCTTCCTACTTTCCCGGCAAACATCCTGGGATTCTTATACACCCAGTATAAGACTTGCTTGCTATAAATAGTCAACAAAAGTCCTGTTTGAATCCAAAATTCAAAACAAGCAACAAAACATAGAAATTCAGGCAAAATTTGTGTCAGGATTTCTGTAAAACTTAACATTTTCTTCTATATAAACACTAATTACCTCAATAGTTACATTTCAACTGAACGTTTCACTTAATGAACTTCTGAAAACAATCGAAACCTCACGCTTTATCTGTTCTACGACACTGAAAAAGACAAATGTTGCATACCATGCACCCCCACTAATTTAAACGGTACCCCATGCAAAGCATCGGGGCTCATTTTTAATTCGAGCTTCTTTTGTTGTGATTCTGCGTTCTGTTTCACAACGTTCCATTTCACTTCATGGCACTCCATGAGCTAAATGACTTTTTAACGATATGAACGATGTGCAAATAGGGTCCTAAAATTTTAGATAAAATCTTATTTTCATTGAATAATATGATAGAGCGTCTTCTTGCTACCAGTTGGGCAACTTTTCCCGCTCAAATAACGGCTATATGTTATCTCAATTTAATGTAAAAAACGGATTCAAACATGGATTTTGCTTGGACACTTTTGATCATATATGACGTTCACTTAATCGACATAAACGCCACAGCGGTTCAACGTATCAGCGCTGGGGTTGTTCTTATCTGACGTTTCGGGCGGGACACGGAAAACAAAATTTGGGTTTAAACCAAGGCTTGTGACAAAATTTCAGAAACCGTAAAAAATTATTTTTAGACCAACGAAATACATTTAAAAATTGAGTAAACATATATATCGGCCTAGACTTCATCGTTCAATACTAAAATTGCAACAGGGCTTTAGGAACTTATTAGCGGGAGTCAAAATAAAATAATGTCAGATTAGAAGCGGTCAAACGGGGGGTAAAAGATTCAAATCGCATATGTGTTGCTGAAGTTCGTGAACAGGTGGGTTTGACGTTAGGGAATTGCCACTGATATTACGTTATTGTCCAACAATGTTCAAGCATAGGAACGTGTTTTTTGTACGGAAATATTTGAACAAAATCACGTAAAAACAGTTTTAAAGGTTAATGGATGGAAAAATATAAATTATATTGGTTTGAATTAGAAATGATTTCTAGCTTAATTAGTACCGTAATCCGGGGTAACATTGATCATTTTTTTGAATATTTCTCAAATATTTCGTTTGAAAATGCAAATGTTGCAAATTTTATATTTTTAAAACAAGTACTGCCACCCATAGCTTGTGACTTTATGCTGTATTTTGTTTTTTGAAATATTTAAGCATGTTTAAAAAAATGTTTTAAGCGATTTTTTGATTTAGCTGATATGGGGTAACATTGATCACCTATGTAAACAATGTTCGGTAATATTGAAAATGTCGTTACTTACTTAAATAATGGCCCCCAAAGCCGAATATGAAGGCCAAACGCTTACAAGTCATTTAATTTTTAAGCTATTTCAAAATTAAAAACACCTCGAACCACGGAATACGCCTAAAGGAAGGCAATTTCCTAAGGGAATTCTATATTCTTAACAGTAATTCGTTAATGTTGCCTAATTGAGCATACTTAAGAAAGTTTTGACAACGGAATCGTTTTCAGCGATGCCATTTTTAGTAAGAACCTCATTCTCCTTGCTCATATCGTTTGCAGAACTTATGTGAGACATGAATGTTCGGTAGTGTTATCCTTACCCATTGAAATAATTGTTTCGAAAAGTTGATAAATTTACGCATAAGGTAAACGCAATTTACGCAAAAATCTTCATTTTCATTAGCTTATGAATATAAGAAAGAGAAGAACCATTCATGATTTGAAAAGGTGCCATCAATAAATGGCGATACGAACTTTTTATGAGATGGGTCATTCCGATCAATGTTACCCCGCTGATCAATGATACCCCGGATTACGGTACTCACTTTTTTAGTTCTGGACGTGTTTTTTTTTTCGTTGTTGTTTTCCAGAGGAGTTTTTTTTAGAAGGCAGGCTTAAGATTCCTGCTTTAGTTATAGATTACTACAGAAGATTCACCAGTAATTTATTCAGCATCTATCAGATATTGGTCTTAGTTTTCGCCAAAGTGTGTTTAAATATTTCGGCCATCGAATTCAGTTTAAAGTCGCTCACTAAGTTTTGTCAGAATCTTATTTAGGGCAAATGTACCATTAGTGGTACACCTAAGGGAAAGCTGCTAAAACATGGCGATAAAATCATGAAATATATGATTCTAACGTATCAATCGCTAGATCTCAAATCCTTCTATCATTCAAATGTATAAAAATCACGATTCATTTGAAATTTCCCTGCCAAAAACCTTGCACCAATCATAGGAACACTGTTTCTTTAGTGGAGGTATATTTTAAGAATGGTTCCTTCAGTGGCACAAATCATTGATTTCTTATGGGATCCTCCACTATGGGTACTGATGCACCACTATAGGTGCAAAGGAGCAAAAATGTTAAGCAGAATAATTGTTTTCAACAGTTTTACGGTTAAATTTCATGAATATTTTTCGATAACTTGTATCATTTTCGCATCGTTCGTTGGCTGATTTTATGCGTAATTGTACATCTTATTTGCGAAGGGGCTGATTTACAGCTAAAATTATGTAATATTACAGAATTGCGTTCACTCATAGGATTGTGGTATTATTTCTTAATTAAAATCTTTCACGGTTATTACACTCTAAAAAAATCCCCTTGAAATGCTTCCAAAACTTTTTTTTTTCGTAAATTCCAGCAAAAAATGTTCGATTTTCTTCACATATCACAGAAAAAAATCTGACAAATTTGTCTCAACAAGCTAGAAGCTGAATTCTAACCAGAAATCCTATTTAGTCCTATTCTGCTAGATTCACTCAAAAAAAAAAAAAAGTTTAAAACTCTTCTACAAATCACACGTAAAATGTCCTCAGAAATCCGTCAGAGATGGTCATCGAAAGATCACCAAAAAATATTCAATGATTTCGCTATATTTTGTGAAGAGATAATTTCCCCATGAAGTCTACGTAACATCTTATGGCTTCATAACATTTTGAAATTAAGACATGTTTTCACATCCTGCATACCTTCCGCTAACGCTATAGATGATCATTTACGGACAACGCACACTGGGGCAAAATCGAAAAAACGCGGAAACAACCGGTAGTTCTTCGGAATGAAGAGATAGACGTTTGATGTCTTCTGCGAAAATGATCCATCCAAAGAGGTCGACGTTTTGAGATGAAGTCATATTTTTTACTGTTATTCGCATAAATGACTCAAATGCCATTTCGGTCAAATGGCCGTTTAGGTGTATGGTTTCTTCGGCAAAGTTTATCGTTATTTTATGCTGAAAATAATTGCTGAAGACGTCAAATTTCCAAGGCCTATTATTTTAGAAAAAAAGGCATTTTTTTCAAAAAATATTTGCTCAAAACCGAAATTTTTGAGTTTTGCTTGTAATTTTTTAATTAAAATACCATATATCACCTATGAATATCTCATTAATTAACATAAAGCAGATCTGGTGAAAATTTGATGGTAAAAATAATATTTTGTTTGATTTTTTTAGGTAAACATTGCAAAAACAGGGATATTGCGTATAGGCCATTCTTGCGATCGGGCAAATTTGGGCAGGTGTTTTTATCGCCATCAGAGGTCAGAGCATTCGTGTATAATTTGTTCAAGGATATGATATTTAATATATTTTTTCCATGCGATCTGGAAGTATACTAAGTTTACAAATTATTTTATATGACAATGTAAAAGTTTTCCAATAAAAACAAAAGTTCAACATAATGATGAGCATTCTTGCGGTTTACTGGTAGCTAAATGACTTAGATATTTGTTTTTTACATTGCTTGTATATTTGCTATTCGTAAAAAGGTCCTAAGCGCCTGCCTCATTATATCACACCATTTCGGTCGATTTTAAATTTAGATATATGATTTCTTCGGCAAAGTATATCGTTATTTAAGCTGAAAACAATTGCTGAAGATGTCAAATTGCCAAAGCCTACTATTCTTATTAATAAAATGTGCTAAAAACTGTTATATACATAAGTTTTGTATTTTTTTTTTCAGTTTAAATTTTATCGGTTTAAAGTTTTATCGCCTCTGATTGTTCAATTCATTGGTATAAGGCAGAGCTGTTAAAAATTTTATTGTTAAAACCAAAAGAAATATATAAAAAATACCTCATAAAAAATAACAGGTATATTGCCTATAGGCTATTCTCGCAGCAATCAAACAATTTTTTTGTTTTGCCATCAAATTCTTACCAGCTCTACCTTATGCCAATGAATGACATAATCAGAGGCGATAAATGGTATTTGCACTGAAAAAAAAATAAAACTTATGTATATAACAGTTTTTAGCAAAATTTATCAATAAGAATAGTAGGCTTTGGAAATTTGACATCTTCATCAATTGTTTTCAGCTTAAATAACGATTGACTTTGCCGAAGAAATCATATATCTAAATTTTATATCGACCAAAATGGTGTGATATAACAAGTTTGGCGCTTAGGAGCTTTTGCGAATAGCAAATATACAAGCAATGTAAAAAGCAAATATCTAGGTCATTTAGCTACCAGTAAACCACAAGAATGCTCATTATTATGCTGAACTCTTGTTTTTATTGGGAAACTTTTACATTGTCATATAAAATAATTTTTAGCCTTTTATAAACTTAGTATACTTCCAGATTGCATAGAAAAAATATATTAAATATCATATCCTTAAAAAAATTATACATGAATGCTCTGACCTTTCGTAAGTGGATGGCGATAAAAACACCTGCCCGAATTTGCCCGATCGCAAGAATGGCCTATACGCAATATCCCTGTATTTTTTTCAATATTTCCCTAAAAAAATCAAACAAAATATTATTTTTACCATAAAATTTTCACCAGACCTGCTTTATGTTAATTAATGAGATAATCATAGGTGATATATGGTATTTTAATTAATAAATTACAAGCAAAACTCAAAAATTTCGGTTTTGAGCACATTTTTTGAAAAAAAAAGCCTTTATTTCAAAAATAGTAGGCCTTGGAAATTTGACGTCTTCAGCAATTATTTTCAGCATGAAATAAAGATCGACTTTGCTGAAGAAACCATACACCTAAACTTCCATTTGACCAAAATGGCATTTGAGTCATTTATGCGAATAACACTAAAAAATATGACTTCTTCTTAAAACATCGGCCTCATTGAAAGGATCATTTTTGCAGAAGACATCAAACGTCTATATTTTAATCCTGAAGAACTACAGGTTGTTTCCGCGTTTTTTCGATTCTGCCTCAGTGTGCAACGGTTTGACTTAGAAGGACCTGTAAGGAAGAGACCGATGCAAAATTTCTGTACGTCAAAGTTAGAGATTCTGCTGTCACTGTGAGCCGGGATCTCAGACAATAAACAAATATGACAAAAGCGCGTAATTGATCGAAACAAAATTTTATATTTCATCAAAGGTGACGAAAATCTGTTCATTTTTTTTTTCAATAATTAAATGCATAGAAAACTATTGTCCTTTTCTCACGTTTGTTCGGATAGATCGAAGGTACATAAAATAAGAAAACTAGCGATTTCCATCAAGTATGCCTAGATTGTCGTTGGAAGGTTGGGTTTATCTAACAGTTTGAAAAATTGTTGTTTCATATTTTGTGTGTAGTATCTGTGCCTCACTCCCTGGTCCCGGCAAACGTTGTATTGCGACAGTGAAAGCTTGACGTCAATTTATTGGCCCGTTCTAAGCCATTCAATGACATACAATCACCGTTCCATTTTTAGTCATATAGTAACTGCACAGCTTAAAAAATGTTGTAAATTTAAGTTTATTTCCATGCACATATTTAGAGCATCAAAATAAACCTAAATTTCAACGACTAATCCATTATTTTTCAATCGAATTCACTCTAAATTTACACGATCATTTAATATTCAACCATTTCTAGTTGAAAATCAAATGTATATTCATTTAAGTTTACATGATGCTGTAATAACACACGAATTTGATTTATTTTTACATTAGACTTCAGTTTACATCACATTGAAAATTAAATATTTTTTTCTGTGTGTCAGAAATTGATCCAGGTGAATCTTTTAGACAGAAATTCGTTAGTAATTCAGTGAAAACACCATATTAGGAAATTCTCACTATCTCGGGAATGGTTCGATGACAAAACGTCGAATTCCAAATTGGAATTTCCAATACGTCGAATGCCAAAACGTTTAAAGGACAAAACGACAAAAGGCGGAACGAGGGAACGAAGATTTCCTAGAAGAATGATCCTCTTCCGAAAGAATAGATAATTCGACGTTTTGTCCCTTTCGACAGCCTGGGCTTCGACGTTTTAACATTCGAAGTTTTGTCTTTCGACATAATGTCTCTCGGGAATCCCTATTTAAAAACTTTACTTCTATATCTAGCTTCATGATTTTTTTTTCGAAAATCGGACCAGAAATGTCCAATATTTAGGGTACAAACTTGAACTCCAATATTTAGGGTACAACTTGAAAAATATCTTCGAAGGATCTTGACAACATCATAACTTATAGTCAAAATGAAAACTTCATGTATTCAAGTCTAGCATCCGCCAAGTTCGTTGTTTCCAATGCAAGTTTTCTGAACATAGTTGAGAAAATGAACACATTGGCAAAGCAAGAGAAATATTCTTCAAACGACCACCCAAATTGTTTAATTTATTGGGGTCAAAAAACAGAAGTTCTCTAGTTATCAAAACAGTCGTCTAATTATGCATCGTTACCTATCCGTTCCGTGTCAGCAATTACTCACGGTCACGCATTCACTATCTGCGAAACCTATTTCTTTAGTTATTTCTCTTCAACGTCACCACACATACGCACAATATGAGTAACAAGCGGAACAATGACACCATCATTGGTCGGCCATAAAGTCACATATCGCATGTCACTTTCTGCCGGTGGACCCCACCGCGACAATATACACTGTCAAAAAATTCAAATAAATTTTGATCTGCTCTGTTGAAATGACGAAATCTCGCGTAGCTTTCAAGAGGGCCTTTCTAACATTAAGAGGCTCTTTCTGTTTACTTTCTCTTTAATCTAAAACTGAGCCACATTGACCTTTTCTGTTGCATTTTTCTTGTATGACATGTTCCTTGGCTATAGGGACATTATTTTTCGATCTATAGTGAAAAACCTCTGTTCTTATGGAAAGAGAAGTTGAGAGGAGAGAATCTCTCAACATTAGATAGGTCCTTTTAAAAAGTTACGCAATCACCAGAAATTTTTATCCGTGCCCAGAATTACGGTACTCAGTTCTAATTAGCCGACATCGAGCTAGTCCGACCGAAAAAAAACCCGACGACGTGCGCTATGGCTATAACCCGCATAAAAATGGATCCCTTTGTTCTAGGGGCGGCGGCGGCGCAGTGGCAACTCCACCGATCTGTGACACTTTAAAGGCGGGAGCTCGTTTTCGGTAAAGTTCGTCCCCCTGGCCCTCCCTCTCATCACCACTCACCTATGTAGATCGGAAACACGACTGCATGCAGCACTCAGAGCCACACTATATTGTACGAATTATGGCACGCTGTAAAATCTGACATGCGCGCTTTACATTGGTTTTATTGTGTCGCGCTTAGTCAGCGATTGTATTGGAGGGGGAGGAGATCTGACGAAAGTTGAGTCATGGCTGCGGGGTATTCGGGACAAGACTCGGGGTAACAGAACGCTACGGCGACAATAAATGGTTGGTATCAAACAGGAGGCGATATTAGCTACCATGTACCAAACCGTGCAGATTAGGGTGGCACGTAATGATCATATTGTAAGAATCTGATATTCGGACCATTTTCTCCATACAAACTCTTAGAAATGACGAATTCTGCTCAAACTTTGAAAGTGGTCGAAATAAGTAAATTTGGGGGGTATAACTTACAATTTTTATAGTCTGATTTTTCCCATATAAAAATGGTTCACCTTAATACAGAGCCAGCAGCTGCTGAGCTCTGCACACACTTTGTGGAGCTCTTTGTTGGATGTTGGATCGAAGAAAAAGAACAAAAAGGGGGGAAATGGTGATTGGCAAAAGTAAAAACAATACAACGACGACGACGATGACAACGCGTTGAGCCGCAAGCGGTACAAAATGGATTAACCGTTAGATTTGTGGGCCATCACTCAAGTTTTGTCGGCGCTCAAGGGTCGTCGTGTCGTGCTCAGTCAGTCAGTCAAACCTGATGGATGGATGCGGTTACTTCTACTCTTCCAGTAAGGGTATGATGGGAGGAAGAGGTAATGATTGGATCACGCGTTTGCGCGTGCAATAGATCACAGCCGAAGACAGACGTGTCAATACATTGGAATTGGAGAGACATTTGACTCATAGATTTTTTTTTTCTAGGAGAACAAAAAAGCTGTAATTGGAGAAAGGATTGATCGTAGTAACCTGATCAGGGATTGAACTCAGAGACAACTGAAAATATCTCTCAATTATCGCTCTCTGTAACAATCATAATCCGCAACGCATCATGAGGAATTTCGGGGATTGTTTATCATGCCAGTAAAGTAAAACACCTACCTCCAATGGTAATTAGGCGTTTTATCATCGCTCTCTCCTTTGGGCTGCTGCTATTTATCAAGCAACTTGCGAAGCATTGCCGATCATGAACCGATAAAAATGCGATGGTTTTCTTCGCTTGCTTAGTTCATGCTTCGAAATCAATTGAGAACAAATTCTGCAACGTCAGACCCTTATACATATACATCATTTCCAAATTTCAGTCGATCTAAGTTCTATTCCTTTGATAACAAATAAAAAATACTCTCAATTTCATCGCCATCCTTCCATCTGGAATAAACTCGCGCTCCATTTACGTCAGTCGGTTTCATTTTCCACTCGCATCCATCCATCCAGCACCGAAAAGCGAACGCTAATTTTGCTTTATGACTAGTATTATTCCGACGTCTAACAACGCGAGTGAAATTGGAATCCAATTTACGACGTTTGTTCTAAAATTAACACCATGCCAAAGAAAACAGCGACGCGCAAAAACTCGTTTTCCGGCCGTGTGTGTGTCGATTTGAGTCATAAAACAAAAGTAAAGTTCTTCAAATCAAACAACAACAGCAACAAGTGAAAGAAGAAAAACTTTCGGTGCGAACTATGTGTCCATCCGATAGCGAATAACCGGAATTGTTTTACGAGCACGTACCGGTCTAATCTAACGCTTGGACAGCGGTATCGAATGTCAACAACTACATTTCCATCCGTACGGAGACGCGTGCCTCAATTTCGGTTTTGACGGACAATGACTTACGGAAAATTTTTTGTAAGATAAAACCGAAAAACGGGAATGACCCCATAAAAATTAGACCACCGCTGGGGAAGTCATTGTTCCCGCGTTGTATGGAGGAAGATCGGCGTTCCACTTTCCGGGAATCGACTGACGACCTTTGGCTACTGCGATCTGTCTGTCGTTAACGAAAAGAGTTTATGGCCAATCTCAACGATGGAAAACCGATTGCTTGGATTGCTAGTGAACACGAAATTGCGATGTTGGCGGAACAGCTGGTTTTCACGAAAAAAAAAAACAAACGGTGGACGGTCCTCTCTGGATCTTCTGTTCTCCAGGGAAATCTCTTCGTTTGGGTTTACAGCAAACCGGAAACAAAAGAAGAAAGTTGTTTACATGATTCACACATGACAGATGATGGTGGAAAATGTATGGGTGCAACCAAATAAAAAATTAATACCTCCATGTTTCTTGCAGTTGCCTAAAATTTTATGGCACAAAAGGTAATAGAGCAAAATCTAGAATGCCGTGAAAAGTGTACTGCCATCTGTCAAACTTGGGTACCTTTTGCAGTACCAAGAAATCAAATGCAGTACTAGAAGTGATACCCATTCTGAACCAGACTACTATACTTGCTACTATATCTCTATTCGTCTCTGGTGCAATTTCGATTGTTCTGGTCCACTACGGAGTAACAACTACGATTTGTTCGGTCATCTATGATCTTACTCATACTCATAACAAATTTGATTGTTAAATCCTAAAAACATAATTTATCAAAGTGCAAACTGCTGTCTTCACATTAAGTATCTGAAAGGGACCATCGAGACAGGAGATATCAAGTCACAGAACACGAAATCAGTTGCGGAATCAATAACTTTAGTGATAGACCTTAAGGATAAGTCGCCTGTCACTCATTTCAGCAGCCATGTTGACATAGTAGCTTGCTATTTTAAAGTAATAAAACTCAGTCCTCATAGTTCACATTGATCCGGAAAAGTATCACTATATCCGCTGACATGCAGAAAGTATGATGATGTATTTTACGGATGCATCAAAGCAAAACCTGCTAGTTTTTATTAATTTGAAATTGTGATATGATTTAGCAACAATCATGATTGACGCGTACAAATTTTAATGACGGCCCACTTCGCCTTAAAAGGTTCTTTAATTCGATATCGATTTGGCTGTATTTTGTAGTTAAGATACCTTAAAAATCGAAAGTTATCTCGTAGTACTTCATTAGGTGTCATCTATAATCATCCTGAAACGATATAAACTCAGAAAAAAATGTTTCTGGATAGTGGATATCGAACTATAATTTCATTTCTATACGTTTCCCAGCTGTGTGCTGAATTATGACTAATATATTCTCTTTTATCGTTTCAGGTACGTTCTTGTTACATCACGATAGTTATGGCACCGCTGGTAATTATATTCAAATCGGATGAGGAGATATTCAAATTTAAGTAATGATTGTAGTTATCGATTCTGCATCAAACTGCGATGGAAACTATACTATTCAATCATTTGAGTGACAAATCTTTGAGTAAATTAGTTAATTTAGATTTCAAGACCTAAATCTAATAATGAAGTTTAAATCTGTGGATCATACACACTTAAATTATTTTACGGATTCCTGTGAAATCTAATCAGCTGAACAGTTCGGTAAAATAAATTAACGGAGTACGGTAAATTTTTACAGTATTCGGTAAAAAATCACCGGTATCCGTTGAATTCCGACGAAGTTACGGTGTTTTATTTCACCGAACTGTTCAGCTGTTGAGATTACGGTGAAATTCACCGTAAGAGCTTAGTGTGTACCAATTTGATGATTTTTTAGGGACAATTTCTATTTTATTTTATCTTTTCAAAAGTCAAATCATGCGTTTCTGCATGTCTTTTTTTCCTCTTTGTAATATTAAATTTGAAAACTATTCATGCAGAGAACACCTTATATAAGGGTGAAAAATGTATGCTTTGAATGATTTGCTGCAATTTTTTTCTTCACTTTTGATGTGTTTTTTCTTACCCAAATAACAACATACAGAGAACACCTTATATTAGTCGTTAAAAATGTCTGATTTAAATGATTTGCAGCAATTTTTTTCCATACCCGTTACAGTGGTTCGAAAAATCGTTTTTGCTCCACACGACTCATTCGATTTAAAATCAAATTCTGAGTATCCTCCCAAAATTTGAGCTCATTCGGATGAAAATTGAGACTGCACAAGCCCTTCAAAGTTCATATGGAGTAAGGAAAGGCAAGCAAATCATTCAATCGGCCATAGTGTTTGCCCATGTGCTCTTGGGGATTGGAGCTACGTTGATATTGTAAGATACTTCTATCAGCTACAACTTCGCCGAAGACCGTTTTCAAATCGGACGCCTCAGTAATTAGTTATTGATTTTTATGTGAGTTATAAAACTTTGCCTATAATAATTGGGCTGATCTGCAGGCAAATTTGTAGCTGATAAAAGTATCTCTAATACCCATATAATAATTGATAACTTTTGATGTGTTTTTGTCTTACCGAAATAACAACAATAACGGTTGATTTACAGTTGGTTATAAAACCGCAATTAATCTAAAATGATAGTTTTGAATCTCTTGGGAATAGTCTTTTATTTTTTTACGCAATTTCCCTTTGCCTTTTGTTAAGAATCAGGATAGTTCTTCAATTGTTAAACAGTACATAACTACACGCTTAATTGGCGAGTTACTTTACAATGCATTTTTTAACATGTTTTACATGGACTCGAGCAAAAGAGAAAAGCAAACTTTTAACGAGTCCTTACAAACTATTACTCTTATTTATAACTGATTGGTAAAGTATCTTAAGCATTATCATACTCAAATCCAATGAGTTTCAAATTTTGTTGTCATAATGAAAAAAATTTACCGTTAAGGTTTTCTTGTGACCTTGGTGAAAGTCAAAGTCAAGAATATAACAAAATGTGTTTTCCTGATATGTTTTTTTTAATTCATAAGTTCTTATAAAATATGTACTGTTAGTAGTTTAAACAACAAAAATTCTAACAAAATTTGCACAAAAAAACATGAACATAACAAATCCTATTAAAATTATTTTTTTCCCGTAGCTTAGTGAGGCTAGCTGCCTGCGAAGAGGGTCAGTTTGCCTCAGTCACCATCTGATACTGACGGAGGATGGATGAGCTCCCCAAAGCACGGTCCTCCGTGAGGCGTCTTCTGGTGGCTGGACGGGTTTTTTTGTGGAGGGGCTGGGAATCGAACCCATGACCTTCCGCTTATGAAGCGAAAGGGTAACCTCAAGGCTACAGACCCCCCTAACCTGCAGTAATGGCACATATACTGCTGAATAAATGTTTTTATAAGTGCTTACTGTTAACGTGGGCCGTCTTTTACAACTATAATTTCTACAATTTTTTTGATAATTTGAGCTTATCATATTTTTTCTCGTTTTCGCAAACATCAATGAAAGAATTAGTTGTGAGATTGTTCTTCGATAATCCTAAATGTAGTGTTCTTTGTTTCTAACATATTTTCCTATGATCCAGCAAAAACTAGATGTCAGTTTGGAAACTAATATTAAAACAACAGATACTTAATGATTCCGGTATAAATATCAGCATTTGACTAGAAATTCGGTAATAAATCTTTTAGAATTTCGTCTGAGAACTTCAAATAAACTATGAAATTTAAGCAGAACTCAAATACCTTGAAAGGCTTAAAACTGAAGTTCTTCTCCTACAAAGATAGCAAGATATGTAGTGATCCCTATAGAAACAAAAAGTTTTGAACTAAACTCTGATTGAAACTGTGAGAACTTGATTTTTTTGTGACTGCTATGCAAAATGGCAAATAATGCAGTTGATTTTTCATTTGCACATTGCCCATGATTTATACATCATAAAACTAGCGGCTTAGGGTAGAAAAATATGTTCACTGCGAAATAATGGTGGATGACAGATAATGCCTCAAATGGTTGCAGAAATTCAACAGTCTTGTCCCAAATTACACGAATTAACAGAAAAATTCCAAGTGCTATCAAAGCAGGGTTTCCCAACCAGTGGTCCGCGGACCCCCGTTATGTTTTTCCAGGAGGTCCGAGAAGCCATTGTAGCAAGAGTCTCTAACCTTGCTCATTATTACCGCATTGCAATTTCTTGATACTTCACATATTTTTATATTATATATATTTTTTTTTTAACTGTGGAATATTTGTATTGCCTTCAACGTCATTATGTCAATAAAATATTTCAAGTCACGTACTTCTTCCTTACCGACGTTGTATGAATATTATTCCAGTGTGAGCTTAAAAATTAATCTTAGATCATTCCTGGAGGCATTTACGGAAAAATTCTGGCATATTTCTAGTTTTTTCTTGCTAGATCGCCCAAAAATATTTGTCGTCAACTTCATGGCCAGAAATTATTCACTCACCATTGGCGAAATCTTCTTAAATCTATCATATTTTTGTAAAAAAAAGCTGGTGGGACATTCTTGAATTATTGCTGTCTCAAGTAATATCTTCAAATATTCAAATCTATTCAAGCTGATTATTCTTGGTGAAAGAATCTTCAACAAATTTCTGGGAATACCGTTGATGAGTTGCTGACAGAATTTTTGTTAGAATTTTCCCAAGTAATCGTTTTTTTCTTTGTTTAGAGACTCTCCCATCTTTTTTTTTCCTCGCACAAACACGTCGCATCCCTTGTCGAGTACAATGATGAAAAACTTCGTCAACCCGTTTGATCCGTTCCAAATCTATTTCGTGACATACAAACACCACTCCATTTTCATTTATACAGCTAGTCCAAATGAGAAATTTATGATTACTTACAACTTCTCATTTGGAATACTTGGGGGCCGCAACTTCTAAAAAGTTCTAATCACTATATTGAAGACTATTTTTTAGAACAAACGGCTTACATTTGATTTCAAGAAGTTTCTTTCAATATGAGTTCGATTTCAATAAATAGTTAGAACAGCTTATAGTTTTGTCTCAAATTTCGAACACGAATCATATTCCAAAACCCTCGATTTCAATTCTTCTATGATTAAAGTCCTCTGCATTTGAAAGTCGTGACGAAATCAGTTCTCATTTTTGAAATCGACACTGTTCGGAATATGAGTCAAGTTCGGAATTTGAGACTTAGATATACCGTTTTCTCGCATATTCCGAACAAAACTAGAGTGTATGAAGATTTCGTTGGAACATTTTTATCAACTCTGTCATTTAATTTCCCGTAGAGGATGGTCATTTTCATCTCAAGTTGAATGCCTTTAACTCTAATGCAGACTCTAGAAGTTGTAACCATTCTGTAGTTCAAGATCGTTACAAGCAGCTGGAATGAAATTATTTGTAATATTTTTAGTTTGAATGCTAACTGTAGACAGTGTCCGCAATTTGAAGTAAAATGTCTTTTCATACTTTTAATAGAAATGAAAGAGGGGACGGACCTGGTGTAGTGGTTAGAACACACGCCTCTCACGCCGAGGACCTGGGATCGAATCCCATCCCCGAGATAGTCACTAAAAATTTTAGTGACGACTTCCTTCGGAAGGGAAGTAAAGCCGTTGGTCCCGAGATGAACTAGCCGAGGGCTAAAAATCTCGTTAATAAAGATAGAAAAAAAAAAGAAATGAAAGTAAAAGATGATAATTACCAATGAATAAAACCCATTAGGAGCACTGTTTCTGCACGAGTTCATCTAGATTAAATAAGTCTTGAAGGAAACGTTGTTTAAGCCATAAATTCACTTTGGATACAAGTTGGTCAATTGTGTTTTTAAACAATCTTTTGCTGTCGATGTTCATGGTAAGCAGAGTCGTTGGTTCCGAGATAAACTTACTCTCAGAGATGAAAATCTCGAGTTTGAGCTTGTTTGGCCGCCCGTGGTTGCTATTTCAGTATCGCCAGATCAGCTGCTCTTACACTAGATGAATGCTTGCACTTACACCAAAAGAATGCTTGGGACTAACAGACACACTCAGTGTATAAGTGCTGGTGATCTTCTGTTTTTAGGCAACAATGGCGCCTACCACGTCACAATGCAGCCCAGTGAGGAAAAGTTATAGTTGCATTTTAAGCTGGCCAACAGTAGACCAGATATACCCCTGCGTCTACGCCAGTTCATGCGGGAAGGTATAGCAGGGTGTCTACTACCTGGAAAAACCTGGAAAACCTGGGATTATCAGGGAATTTTTTTCAACCTGGAAAAACCTGGAATTCTCAGGGAATTTCGGCCATAATCACTTGAATCAGTGATACAAGGTAGAATATATCCTTTTTGTGACAGAAAATCTTTTCAATCATAAAAATTTTCGGCTGCGCCGCTATCAAGAAGCTACTAGATATGTTCAGTCCTCAAATTTTGTTTAACGATTTTTATTTATCCGACATAAAACATGCGTAGATAATTGTATCCTTATCTTAACTTCTTGCTTACCTCTAATCCTAACTTAAGATTAGAAAGTTGGGAAAGGCAAGTACAGTTCCCATTTACAGTTGGGTTTTGTTCGTGAGCATATGAAACTTGTTTGAATACAAACTAAATTTGTTCAGAAAAATGTTTTTCGACTATTCCACAAATTCTGAAGGAAATTTCCAGGAATGCTTCAGGTATTCTAGTAATTATTTATGAAAAATCTTTATAAACTTCTCGAGGGATGCTATCAGCAATTTTTCAAGGGATGCTCAAATGAATTTCTTTCAAAAATTTTGTCAAGAAAATCGTAGAGCTTTGCAACATTATTGCCTCTAGTAATTTTCACAAAGATCACTCTAAAAAAAATAACAGTTATTATCTCTGGATTTCTTCCAAAAGTTTTTTCCACTGATTCATTCAGCGATTTTTTCAGTTGTTACTTCTATGAGATTTATCACACATCTTAAGTTCTTCTACAAAGTTTTTTTTCATAGTTTCGATAACGCCGATTTTTTCATTTTTCATATGTATTCTATAAAATTGCTTAGAATTGTTTCTTTCAGACATTATTCGATGAAATATTTTATGATTTTTTTCCAAGAATTCCTCAAAAAATTTGACCTGGAATTCCTTATTAAGTTCCTCCAGAACTTTCTCTCAACATTTCTATAAACTATTATCGATGTGGTTCAAACATTTGTCTAATAATTTTTCAAATAATATTTCCAATCTCCATGGATTCTTCAAAACTTCATTCAAGGTTTCGTATTAGAAAATCCTAAGAATAATTTCATCAAGAATACATTAGTATTTTCAGAGATCCTCGTAAGAATTCATCAAGGCATACTTAGAAAACAAACAAAAAATTTCTTTAGAAATTCCATGCGGATTTTTCTCAAAATTTCTTCCAAACTAATCTGAATCAAACCCTTCACATTTACCTAGAGAAATTTCTGGAAGACAGACTAGATTTTTTTTTAGATTTCTTTGGGAAATAAAAAAAAATAACAGGAATTACTGAATGAATTTTGAATTTTGAAGATGCTCTAAACGGGAATGTTGAAGAAAGTGCTAGGGAAATCAATGGATATATTTCTTGAGAACCTCAGACTTCCTTTGAAAATTTCTCCAACGGTCTTTGGAGGGAGTCCTGATAGAATCTCTGAAGTAGTTTCTATGGTTATTCCCAGAAAAGCTCCAGATTGAGTTCTTGAAAGTATCCAAAACTAAATTCTTGGAATAGCTTCTTAGAAATTTCTTGAAAATGTTCTCTCGTGAGATTGTTGGAGTGAGATGTGAAAAAAGTCCACAGTAAAACAAGCAGGATAACTTGTCGTAACGTCAAAGGACTCCCAAAAAAATCTTAAATTCATTCTTAGAGGACTGTCCGTTCAAATGAGGAACCAAAATCTCATGACGTGGTTCAAGTTGGGTTTCTTTTCGTATTTATGATTTATGACTGTTTTATATTCATTTTGGTTCATGTCTGTTTTTTTCAGGCAAGAGGTTTTTAAAATTCTATTTCCAAGACGATCAAACGCTACCAGACCCAATTTCCCCAAGACAAAATCTAAAAAAACAAAACGCCCTCTAGAGAACTTTTGTGGGTGTATCGCTGATGTCCATAATTTAAAATCCCATTTCAAGGGAAAGATTTTTTCCCTTAAGTTCGGATAGACTATTTTCTTCATCTCTGTTTTTGAGGTATTTTTAGATCATTTGATAAAAATAATTGTTTTTTGTGAAAATAAAAAAAAAATCATCAAATTTTAATTTTGTTTTTCTGATGCTGTTTACACGTTTAGAACAAACCGAAAATAAAAATTTTGTTTATCAAAATGAAAAATACATTTTAAAAATAAATTTTAGTCATGTAAAATGAACTATTCGTTAATCAGTTATGCATTTTGGAGAATTTATACAACCTGCATTTTTTTACCTGGAAAAACCTAGAAATCTCAGGGAATTTCATTTCTGTAAATGAGTAGACACTCTGTATAGGTGTAAGGTAATTTTATGGCAAAGACGCTTGCTTGTGGTTATTAGATTGCCTATGTATAAGGCGTAAGGAAAGGTGTGCTATAATGATAGAATAATGCAAGCGTAGGAAGACGGTTTCTTGTCCGTCTCTGATTCTAGCGATTGCTATGAACGTATAGTTTAGGTGTGATAGATTAAAAGAGGTAGATAGAAGCAAGTAAAAGCTACGAGGAAAGGGACGGGCCTGGGATTAAATCTATGACCTTCTGCTTATGAAGCAGATGTGGTAGCCATTGGACCACCAACCCCGTCAATATTACTCTCAGGGTTTAAAATTTCGTTAATGAAGATAAAAAAAAGTCTTAGAAATAACTGGGAAACCCTAGAATGAACCTGGATTGCAGTTTTTATTTAGAAAGTTCAAAATATACGTCAGACTCTCATACTTCTGCATGTATTATAACTCTATTGTCTATTGGTCATAAAATTAGGAAACATGGCTTGTGAATAGATTCATAGGGCTGTTAATCTTCCGGAGGTAAAAGTATTGCAAAATTAAATTTAGCACGCGAAACACAATTGACCAAGCAAACATATCAATCTCAATTTTCACTGGCCTAAGCTTCCTCAAATAAAATCCCATGTCCATTGATCGCGGTTCTCCCACGGCCATCGCCAAAAGTGCCGCGAAAACGTCCACAACGTGATCTTCCCGATTGTGCCCTCCGCGCCAATTCGGTGTCCAATCACTGACAGAGCGGAGAGCGACGGCCATCTTTGGGAAAGTTCCTTTCGCCAGTCACGTCCGCCGAGCGCTTTAAATACTTTCGGAACGCGTCACATCGACCGCCCGTTTCGATCGAATTTCCCAAAGTCTTAACCGTCGTCGTGTTGGCCGGATTTGGACCGAACTTGACTTGGCTTGACTTGACTTGAGGTGGCGAGCGCGGGTTTCCTTCCGATTTGGTTCGGCACGAAAAGATGCGCGCGATTTTATGTCGGATCCCGAGCAGTAGCTAATAACAAAATTGTAGTCGAGTCTAGTACATGACACTGAAGACGGCCTTACAGTTGAGGTCGAAATACGCGTATCTGCCAAAGGATACAAACTCTAGTGGAATTAAATGGTATAGTACTAAATTCGGTTTTTTCATCTACTTGAATTATACCGTTTTGATTTGAATCCAATTCAATTCTGTTTAATGTATAAATTATTTTGTATTACATTTTTAGAAAAGAGCATGCCAACTGGGTTTTAAAATCTGTCACAATTATGTTATAATTCACTGATCGGGATGCAGCTTTCGCCGTCGGTACAAGTTTCGGACATTATAAACAAAAGTAACGAAGGTGAATCCGACTTGGGATCTCTCAGTGAAAACAAACGAACTCATTGTTCGGAAAATGGAGCCCCGTCCCGTTGCGGCGGATGTCTATGGTAACAAATGGTGCTCGCTTAAATTAAGTCTCGCTCGCTTTACTACTTTTGTCCGCCTGGCGATTCAATAATGGCGCTGCGGCCACTTTTTCTCTTAATTTTATTTGTTCAATCTAAACGATTGGCGGCAGGTGAGAGTCTACCTTTTGATCGCATCAATCAATTTCAAGGTAAAAGACCTTCCGAAGAGCTCGTGGTAGGCTCTACCGCCTAGCCAATCATCGTCAACACAGCCTACTTTGTTCGGATGTCAGCAAACGCTCAATTGAGGAACGTGGAGAATCCCCCGAAGGGATCCAGCTTAGGAGGACTCATCCTCTCGAGACACACGACTCCAACAAACCTAGCCTTTAAAGCGCCAACACAGCTGAAAAAAGTCTCCGCGATTAGTCGAATTGGCTGTCAATGGCAACCCTCCTGGGCGACCAGAGATCCAGAGATAACGCCAGTTGAGATGTCCGCCGGAGGCCATTGCGATGGCCTCCAAAAATCCGTTCAAGAACCAATCAATCTTTATCGCCGCGCGGACCAGAGCTGTCAACTCTCAGAATGCTTTAGCGCCGCAGTGTTTATTGGACCGTTTGAGCTGTGACGGCTTGTTAGTCGTCGTTTGGTTTTGGGGTGGTTGGTCCAAATGGGAGATTTGAATATTAAAGGATTTGGACGCAAGTCACGGTAAAGGTCATTGCAAATTGGTCGACGATCAATTTACTTGATGTCTGACGGATGTAAGAATCGCACGGAAAAGGCTCATTAGCGATGAAAAAGGATCTGTCTTTATCTTGAAAGAATTCTTTTTTAGCTTATCTAGGTAATGGTGCCTGAACGCAAGCCTCTCTGAAATGTTTAATTCTCGCATAACTTTTTAAAAGGACCTATGTAACAATGAGGAGTTTTCCCCTCTCTCGGTCTCTTTCGATTTTAACAGTGTTGTACAATGTTTAGTATAACACTCGTAAAATGTACGGAAGGTGTCAAAAAGTGTTACTATCTGAGATTGTTAGCTCATTACTGATAACACTAATGAAAATCCTAGCTACGCTCTTGGTAGCCTTTGAACGCAACAAACAGCTGACATTCTCCTCCATAGACGTTGGAACTCGACCTAGCTTACCTTTCGGTATCTCAGTCGTCATCGTGAAAGGCACGGTTCAACCCGGCGTGACAAATCTCCTGTTACACTTTTTTTTGTTTTCATTTTCAATGCCACACAACACAATCAACATCTAGTAGATCGGAGTGTGTGTGGCCCAGCAAACGGCAGCCCAGCAGGACAGAGATGAATCTCCAGCCGAGCTTTGACGAAGCGGTGGCGGCGGCTTCAGCGCATATCCCACGGTTCGCTGCCTCGATCCGTTAGAAAAGCGCTCCAAGCTGCAGGGCGGGAACTAAACTAATTACCAGAACAAGTTCACGGCATTTCATTGTGCGCTGTTCAATAGCTAGTTGGAATGTCAACGCTTTTCTGTCTGCGGCTGCGTACAATTAGTCGCGATTTGTGAAACGATTAATCCCCCGCCCTTCGCGCGCCGAAGTGTCTCTTTGCTATTGTCTCCAACTCGTCGTCGTTCACGGGTCGATATTTTGTAGGTCACAGTCACAGTCAGCACTCCACAAACATTTGAACAATCCACACAAAGGCACGCAGCAGCAATTGGAGCATCACCACCCGCTGCCGTCTTCGTCTTTGTAGTTGTCGTGGTCGCGGTGAGAGGTCTGATCTCTGCTCCATCTCTCATGGGCAGATGACGCGAGGACAGACGACCTTGACTATTTTCGGTCTTTTCGACTTTGACGCGTTGGCATCGTCCATAGAGGTATGTGATGCATTCGGACCACAGCGGAGGGGTCCGGGAAAAGGGGGGTTTGTTTGAGCGAGGTGGAGTGCCCTCTCGGGGGTCGTTGAGATGATGTTAAGTGGATGTTTCTTGCTGGAGTGGCGCCTTCGAGCGAGGAACGACGATCGGATCAAAAGTTAGGTACTCGAGGATTACCGTTTCAATGTTGGTGCATGAGGTGGATTAGTAATTGTTTGAAAGCGCAGTGTTTCTTGACCGAAGGAAAGGGTGAACTTGAGGTTTGGAGTCTGGTCAGGCCAACAACAAGCTCGAGAAGGTTGAGCCGAAGTAGAGCCCTTCTTCGATTGAAGCGTTGGCCTGAGCAATTATAATTTGTTTCAATGGGAGCTAATTTGCTTTTGAATTCGAGTGATTTGAGATGTATCTACACAGAAATGACTGTTGGGACATAGGCTTTAAGGTCCCCTTCCCAATCGCCAAACTCAAAGATTCAAGGTGAAGATGAATCGAATCCGAACCTCAATTTTTCAAGAGCACAAATCTATAGAACCAAACACCCGTTAAGGCTGTACACTTGATCGATTGGTCACTCGCTGGTGGTTACCAATGGATCAAGTTTTCAACTTAAACGAATATTCTGCTCTCCAGATTCATTCACTTGAAAGGTTTGGCTTCGTTTCACCTTTACCTTAACAGTTCTTCTTCATTTTGCCTGATCAGGGACTGGAAGACTCCGAGTCCTTAACCATCTGCTTGGTAAAATAGATTCAATTTCAGAAACTGTTTCCAGTAACAAGGACTTTGTACCGCGAATCCTTGAATTACTAGAACATATTGCCCTAGTCCGACAATCAAGATGAGATTAGGGCTCAGATTGGTAGATCTTACCCCGTAACGCACCACGAAAAGGTGATCTACGTGCGTTACGGGTTAAGCTCTAAGTTACTATACTTTGTAGCATTGTAGCAGTTTGTTTTCAAAAAGCTACTGATTTTCAATCATGAAATACGCCTTGAAAAGCTCATCAGTTTATTTCTGAAAGATTCCTGGAATTCGTCAGCAATTTTACCTAGGTTCTCTAGAAGATCATACATTCATTTTGTTCAATGTCTGTCAAGGGTTCCAGCAGAAATTCAAAACAGATCTTGTTGAGAATATTTCCGAAATTTATCATGGATCTTTTCAGGATCGATCCAGAAATCTACCAAAAATGGTCTTGCCTGCAGACAAATTCCATTCAGCACGTCTCGGAAGGAATCATCATTTACAATATAACGTTATAACACAAATTCTTATTGTTTTCGACCTTATGGATTTCTCAAAAAGGTCCTCAGATAACCTCCCAGAAACTTTTCCAATCGCTCCCTCTGTGTAAGTATATTTTTGTAGATACTCTTCTAGAAATTTCTCCTCTCGTTTCCAATGAAGAGTAAGAGAATCCCCAACTTTTTTGGTTTAACGTCTTGAAAAATCTGTCTATACCTTTCTCTGATTCCCAAATCACCAGTGGCGTAGTGGGGCCCGGTGCGGAGTCGAATTCGGGTGCCGTTCCAAATAGAGATTTGTGTCAATTGAATAGCCAATTAATCGAAACAATTTCAATCAATATTAATATTTGGGATTGGAAATAATGGACCTTGTATTCATCTATTTTTGAAGTTGTTTTAAATATTTATTTAGTAACCAAAATGTCGATCAATAAAGAGTAATATACCGATACGACTACTTCAGGGCAGATAGCGGTTAAGTGTTTAGAAAAAAAGAAGCTTTAGATACCTCATGCCTGAAAAATGAGACTGAACTGCAACCACATTTCGATTATAATTCCGCAAGTTATCTGACCAGACAACTCTCAAAGCGTCTTTCTAAAAGTTTCTGTGGGATTTAGTGATTTTCTTCAGAAATTCCATCTGAATATAATTCAGGTATTTGCTAAAAGTTTGCTTCAACTATTAATTCAAATATTTCTTCAGGTGTTCAAGACTTTCCAAGGAATTCCTCCAGAATTTTTCATCGGGGCACCTTGAAAACTCAACCAGAAGTTCCAATGGAACTATATCGCTGAGGAGAACGCAACGGAAACTAACAGAACTGTATTTTCGACAAAGTAACTCATACACTTATCAACAACTAGAAAGTTCAGAACAAGTTCGCATCGAACTTTTTGCTTACTGTATGGTAAATATCATTCTATTTAAGCAATTTCAATGAACTTTATGTGAACTAACGTTTGGTTAATTACTTAAAAAAGGAGCTGCTTAAGCTAAAACATACAATTTTTTCGGAACTTTTGGTTGCTTGGGTAGAAAATCTCCAGTGGAACTCTTTGAGGGACTACAGGAATAAGTCAAGCGTGTGCTAGATTGAGGGGCCTAGATAGCCGTAGCGGTAAACGCGCAGCTATTCAGCAAGACCAAGCTGAGGGTCGTGGGTTCGAATCCCACCGGTCGAGGATCTTTTCGGGTTGGAAATTTTCTCGACTTCCCATGGCATCAAGTATCTTCGTACCTGCCACACGATATATGCATGCAAAAATGGTCATTGGCATAGTAAGCTCTCAGTTAATAACTGTGGAAGTGCTCATTAGAACACTAAGCTGAGATGCAGGCTCTGTCTCAGTGGGGACGTAACGCCAGAAAGAAGAAGAAGCTAGAATAAGGGCGTAAGTCGCATGATCGATTTCTCTTCATCGATCCTCTCTTCTTTGAATAAAAAAGACAAGATGCAAGTTTTCCAGCATTTTTTCACCTTTGGACACAAGATTGCATCGCTGCCTAGCGGTTCGAAGTGAAAAAAGGCTGACAAACATGCATCTTGTCACTTTTATTCGCAGAAGAGAGGATCGATGAAGAGAAATCGATCATGCGACTTACGCCCTTATTCAAGCACACGCTTGAATTATGTGTTTAAACTAAATAAAATTTAAATTGAAGAATCCTAGAAGGAATAACTACAAAAATAATTCCAGAAATCTTCGAATGTAATTCTTATGTTCTTACAGGGTGTCTACTACCTGGAAAAACCTGGAAAACCTGGAATTATCAGGGAATTTTATTCAACCTGGAAAAAACCTGGAATTCTCAAGGAATTTCGATCACAATCAGGGAAATTATTTTGAAGCAGTAATTCATGATAGAATATGTTCACGACAAAGGATTTTTGCGTTATAACTCAGAGCTATCATCAATTGCCAGAAAACTATCTTCATTCGAAAAAAATTCGGCTGCGCTGCTCTCCAAAAACTATATGAGCTGTTCAGTGAGAATTCTTTCGAGTATGAAATTTCTTCAGCTTATCAAAACTTGAATGATGTTTTTAATGTATCTAAATTTATTCGGTAAACGATTAACATATCTAGGGTTGGTAGCAGGTTTCTTTTTAGGTACCATTTTTTTGCAAGTCTCTAAAAAGTCTCTATTTTTGATAAAAGGTGTCTGAAGTCTCTATTTCAACCAAAATAGTATTTGAAATCTCTTTTCTTTCCTTATCTTGCTTGCAGATAACTGAGATGCAAAATTTCTTCTCGTATTTCTCGAGAACAGCCTCAGGAAATATCCTTGTGGTTTCTCCAGAGATTTTATTATGAATTCTTCAAGAAATTGCTTCAGCATTTTTTTTTTTTTCATAGGATGCTTACAGGAGTTCCTCCATAATTTGCTTCAGGAAATCCTTGAAGATTTCAACGTTAATACCTCTAGAAATTTTTCTCAGGCAGTACTTTGAACAAAGACTATCTTGCAACATCCTCCAGATATTTTTTCACTAACTATCCAACCGAATTCTACAGTCGTTAATCAAAGAGATATCCAAAGTTTCCCACAGAATTTCTCCCAAGAAAACTTGACAAGAATTTCAACGCCATTTCGTCTACGGTTATTCCAAAGAATAGATCCAAAAGCTCCTCGAGGGGTTATTCGAGTCAATATATTGAGAACATTTCAAATAATTCCCTCGATTCGATCTGTGTTTCATTAAGTTTCTTTAGACTTTTTTTTTCTAGGAATTTCTCCAGGATCACTGGAGTTCATCCAAACATTTTTCAATGAATTTCTCAAAAAATCCCCATGGAATATTGAAAAGTTCTTTTAAGGTTCCACACAATTTAACACCACAGTAATTTTTTTTATGAAATCCTTCGACTGTAGGAATGATTATTTCTACACAATTTTCTAGTAATTTCGTCCTGTATTCCAGGAGATCCTGCGCTATATCCTGCGAGATATTATGATTTTTCTTTTTTTATTTATTATCGTAGCAATAATCTTGAAAATCTTCTAAAAGTTCTTCAAGAGTAAGTCTTCCTGAAAATCCTCTTTCATCAAGGGTGGCCTAAGAAATTACATAAGTAACTGTAACAGAAGATACCCATAAATTTACATCAAGGATTTTTTTTTTTAATTTCTCAGCTTTCTGGGAAATTACATTCAAATTTCCTTGGCGAAAACTCCTGGAAGAATGCTTGAAAAAAAGGTTTTGAAAACTTCTAAATATCTTAGAATTAATAGAAGAATTTCCGAGAAGAAATCCTAGGAGCAATCCTGAAGGTATCCTTAGAGAAATTTGTAGTCAAAATCTTATAAAAATTCTAAAGAACAATTTTGTAGAAAACCCTGAGAAATCCTTGGAGGCATCTGGATAAGTTTCTAGTTGAATATTACAACATGTTTTAAACGGGAGACTTGGAGGATGTTCTAGAAAAAACTAATTAGAGATTCACCGGATAAAATCCTCGAGGACTAAGGGTTTTTTCACAAAAAATATCTGAAATAATATGTGAAGGAATTTCTGATGCAAGCCTTGTGGTATTTTTTGTGATAATGTTTGGAAAAGTCTTGATTCTATTTTGAGGTCTAAAAAACAAAATTTTTGGAGGAATTCCTTAGGAAAATTTTTGGAGGGTGAATATTTTAAATATAGATATGAATCCATCCCTTCCGTAATGTCGTTAATCTCTTTTTTCCTGGAAAGAGGTTTCTAAATTTTATATTTTCAAGAAACTCATTCATTTTTAAAATTATTGGAAATTTATTTAAATATAAATAAATATTAAAATATTCATTTTTTTTTTTCGAAAAGTAAACTGGAACTTGAACAACAATCAATTCGAAATTTCGAATCAATCATGACTAATTTAGAACTTTTTCGAATGAAATGCAAACATTTATAATTTAATCATATTACCACAGTCAAATGTTAAACGGTCGAACGCGATTACCCAGGGGCTTGATAATCCGTGTTTCTATCATAAAAAATGGATCCGGGATCCGAAAGTTTTTCGAATTATTTGTGTTAATTTAGATTGTAGATATATTGCCACATATCCAAATAAAGATTAATTTAGCGCCCATGAAGCTGTCTAAGTTATCCAAACGACCGATGGAAATGAATGGTACATAATCTGTACAAAAAATACTTTCAAGAAGACACATACTGATGCACTTGAAAGTTCCGTTCATTAATTTGTTTTAGACATATACAATTACGATAATTCTTGAACCTGGAAAAAACCTGGAAATATCAGGGAATTTCATTTCGCTAAACGAGTAGACACCCTGTCTTATGTATTATGTATTGTTCTTATGTATTCTTATATCTAGAGAAATTTAGGAGGAATCCTTGATTGGATTTATTTGAAATTCTTGGAATTTTTTTTAATGATTTTGCGGAATAATCCCTGGATGAAATTATGGTGCAATTTCTTGGATAATCTGTGAGGTAATTATTAAAGGATTGATTCTGAAAACGGCTGGAAGTATTTCTGAAAATTTGCCATGATAGATTTCCTAGGAATTCTTGTATGATTTCTCGAAACAATTTTTACACGAATTTTACAAATCGTAATAAACCTTTGTTATTTTTGTGTTCATTTCTGTAGGAATATTTTTAGATATCTCTGTGCAATACTTGAAAAAAAAAACGTTACAAGAACAAGAATTTCTGAAAGAATTTTCGTTGTAATTCCTTTGTATCCGTGCTGAAGGACTTTCTGGAGCAAAATTTTAAGGAATTCCCCTTAGAATATCTTAAGAAATCATTCAAAAAATTTCAAGACAAATTCCTATGAGAAATTCTGGAGGCATCTCCATAATAATTCTTGTGGGCAATCCTCGAGAAGTCGTACGTATACCTAAAAAAAAGGCTCTGAATGAATCTCTAGAATGATTCTTGTAGATGAAAATCTATAAAACTATGGAGTGGTCGTGTACTAATTTCTGGAGCTTCCAAAATTTAAATAAACAATAATTGCAATACTTAAAAAGGTAAAGGATCATTAGACAGATAAGATGCTTTGCCTAAAAAAGAGTTGTTCTATAGCGTTGAATAAACACTATAAAATCAATGTACTAGATGATAGAAGGGTCCCTACTCATTAATTTAGGTCCCCTCTGAAACTGATTTTTCTGGCCCGATACATTTCAGTTTGTCAAATACTCAATTTCTTATGCTATGAGGACCGCACCAACCGCACCCCCCTAGCTACGCTACTACAAATCACGTCTACCTTTAGCTGAGTGTTTCAGAAATTCTTATAATATTAAAAAAAAAGAAATTTTTGAATTGTCAAAAAATTTCTCCAAGAGTAAGTTAAGCTCAAGTTATTACTGAAATGGCTTCAAAATTCGTAAAATTCAACTTTAAATGACTCTGCTAACTATTAGCAACAATTCCGTCGAAAGCACCTCGAAATTTTGAAAAGTATGCCTATAGATATAGATACATCTATGAGTTTTTCAAAGCTGTTTTTTTTATACACTACATTTAATTGATTTGTTCACAAAATTCCACAGAAATGTGTGAAAGATTTCCAAAGAGTCATTTGAAGTTATCTTGATAAAAGGGATAAATTTCACTTAAAAACTTCTATGACTTCTTAACGATTATCCATAAGATCTATGGCAGCAAATATTTTGAAGTATATATTGTATGTTTCTTAGAATGACTATATCTTACAATTGTTTTTAGAGATGCTTGTTTAATTTTTTATAATAGTTGAATCCCACAATAAGGCAGTATGGTAGCAACACGATTCCATGAGAACTCCTATTCTTCTTTTTAATGTTACATCCTTTCTGGAACAGAGTTTGCTTCTCAGCTTACTGTTCTTGTAAGTATTTCTAGAGTTATTAACTGAGAGCATTCATTGCCAACGATCATTGATAGCTTAGTTAACCAATGAGCCTTTTAGTGGTCTAAAATGTTGATTTGTGGCTGATTTAATGCCAATAAACCACTAAATAGCTATATAGTGACATATATAGCCATTTACAAAAAAGAATAGTTGTTAAACAGTTAGATAAGTTTTTTCACATTTTCTAGAACATCATCCAACAAAACCTAACAAAAAACGTACCTTTACGACCCTGTCCCGCTAGCTACTTAATTGGAAAACACCTCCTGCGCATTCCCGGGCGGACTGACGGGGAGGACATCGAGGAAATCGCTGCCGGGCACACTCACTCACATGTTTATTATTGAGTTTCAATTATTCGCGCCACGAAATGAGCTTTTAAATGCATCGCGTCCGAGAGTGTCATTGCAATGAATAACGCAAAGTAGGTACGAACACCCATAACTCTCTTCTGGTGGTCGGCCCGCAGCTTGCCCGAGCGAGGATGATTGGATTTACGCACTAGGTACTCGTTCGCATGATTCCCAGGTGAACAGTGGTCTTGATTTAGAAAATTATTGCAAAAATTACGCTTCCCATGTAATTTTTTTTTCTCAATAATTGACTAGTTTTGATTATGAAAAGTGATGTGAAATATGTTTTGGGGTTGCTGACCCTGTTTTGGGAGTACCACCTGTATTGAGTAGTCACCATTTTTTTTTCTGTTTTCGTAGAGCAAAAGTTTAACAAAATTTCCTTTTTTTTATATATTTTACAGACATCGATACATACATTTTTAGACTCTAAGCTATTTAAAAATACGATTGTTTTGGTAACCTTATGCAAGAGAAGTCTTCGCCAATCGATTCCTTAGACTTAAAAGAGCATTTGGGCAATATATTTTCGCAGGGATTTTGTACGATATAAAAAAATTACATGGGAAGAAGAAAAAGTTTTAAAGCAAAAATTAAGGTTCCATGGACATGTGTACCTAAATAGTCTTCCAACTGAAACACGTTTCAAAGTTGGGATTTTTACCTTTTAAGAAAACTGAACCTCTGTGAGCTGCAGAAGAAGGAAGTCTCCGGCCATTCAGTGGCCGTCGTCTTCGTCTTCGTCGAGTCGTGGTGCGATACGGACGGATGGAATTTATGAGTCGCCCTCTGCATAAGAGCCAAGAAGAAATGGCAACAGGCGTGTGTGGGATGATGATAGTCTGCAACAGTCTGAAGTCCGGGACAGGACCGTGATTATGCGAATGGCACTGCGAATGATTTACGTCTTACGTCGTCGGCGAGATGCGGGATTTCCTCGTGTTGCGGAAGTCTCAGAGCAGAATGGGAGATGCAATTCTTCATGAATTGTGAGGGCGAAGACGGCTCGAGGCGGGATTAACTGTTGTTTCCTTAGCGAAGGATGTTGGCCCATATCGGGTGACCTGTTTTTAGAGATTGCGTTGGTCTCTTCGTTGTTGTCAAAGTCGATTAAATTTCTAAGTGGTTCATGAATCATAACGATCTTCACTTCGAACATGATGGGGATCGCAGTCGTGGATGCCAGGAGATTTATCTCAATGTCTTTCAGTTGCCCGCAAAATGTTTTCCAATTTCTTCCACTTCAAAATGTTCAAAGATCAGGACCACTTCTCTCAATGATCTAGATAATGTACAAATTTTGGGTCAAGTCAGAAAATCAAGCTTTCCTTAACAAATCTTGTCGCATATTGCTTAAAAAAATCAAATTATTGTTGAGTTGAAGATTCCGATATGAAACTGGTACTCTCAGAAAGAAGAAAGGAAGGAAACGGTTCAGGAGGAAGCTATACATTTTGAATAGTTCCTTATGTTCCGGAAGACAGTCGAAGTTTTCTAAAGAATTGATGAATTTTCGGTAAAGAGAGATATTAATTCTAGAAAACCAATCGGAGACATCCGAAAAAAGCTGCATGTTCTTAAAAGATGTCTGGCTTGTTGAAAAAACAAATCAGGCATTTTATAGAAATGTATTCTGGGATTTTTCTATGGGATCCTCGAATAACTATCACAAATACTTCTTCAAGAATTATTTCAGTAAATCTTCTAGAAAACATTTCAGAAATGTGCACAAGATTTTTTGCTGAAATTCCTCTAAGAGTTAAATTTTCAATCCTTCTTCTAGAAAATCTGTTACAGATGATTCTGCTAGAACACCTTATTTTTACTCATAAAGTTCCACATTGTTTTGCAAATTTCCTCACATTTTTTAAATGTGTTCCTTTTTTTACGCTCTACACAAATGTCTTCCGCTGGGATACACGTCTCCCAACCTGGCATTGCTGACCACAGGCATACTATTGCATTCCGCTTGTGCATGTATCCATGCGGTAGATAATCGCAACTCGACCTACAAAATCCGGTAAATCGAAATAATTTAATTCAATTCAATTACCAATCAACAATAACAACAACAGCAAAACAACAACACTCGGCACTCGGGCACGGCGTCTGATTTGGCCCGAGGGATGATGCAACCACGCGCGCGCGGCGGCTGCTGATGGAAGACCGAGGTCGGTCAAGTCCGTTTCGGCAGTCATGTTTTGGGCTTCGCGCTCTGGTTGTTTCGCGGCGATACTATCGACGCTCCCCGTCCGACCGACCGACCGACACTCACTTGCTTGTTTTATGCCAAACCGAAGTAGGCACGAAATCTGGTGCAATCGGCAACCCGCGCGCGCATCGAAGAGCGCCTTGGATTGAAGCTTGGAAGCATGTTTTTTTCGGGTGCGCTTTTGAGGTTATGTAATTTGGCACAAGGCGCCCATCATCCGCCCGCCGCGCCGTTCGCAAAAGAAGCCCTTGTTCGGATTCGAAAACAAATGCTGGCACACTGGAAGATCCATTTACGTTTACTCTATTCAAGTAATTTCAATTTACGTCAAACAACGTAAAAAGAATTTTTATGCATTATCGGAACTGAGCATAAACCTTATTTTTGCATTGGAGACCGCGTTGGTTAATATAGGCCAATAGAACCAGTTTCAGTCACATTCAGTTGTGCACATCGGTTTCTTAATTAGCAATTCACATTGACTTCTCATAAGAATGGCCAAATTAAGTGTATACAAGTTTAAACTATAAGGAACATATTTTTTTTCCTTTATGTTTTGGATCATTTTGGGCAAATCAATGAATGTACCTTTCTCATTTGAATGAGTTCAACGGTGTGAATGTGTAAAACGGTGTACAATTCACTATATGTACTATTCGCGCTATGGCCAAAACCAATGCTTCTATTCTATGATCCAACCATAATTAAAAAAGTAGCTGACACTGAAAAAGACAACAAGAAGGGGTATAAAAAAACGGGAATCTGTCAAAGCACAAAAAAAAAGTTTAAAATAAATTCACTTCCTCTTATCTCCCTAATGGAATTCTGCTCAGAGTGCTCGAAAACGTAAAAGAAGTGACCTATTATGTTTTGAGTGCAATGCATAATTAACCCGTAAAGTGGCAGGCCGGACCTTACTTCACAAAAATGGTTCGATCTCAGTCAATAGTCATCCGAATCCAATGCTTTAAATAGTTATGGAAAGGGAAATAGTGTACCTACATTTTGGTGGATGACCCTTTCCTGCCCTCCCCGCTTTTGTTTTACTCGAAAAACTTTGGCTTTTTAGTGTAGTAATTTTACTAAGCATCATGAGAACAAAAATGGCATGCTGATTTTTGTTCTCCAAAGTATTCAAAATGATGAACTCAGACCAATATAGGCATTTTGGACCATTATGGTTCTCTCGGAAGAGGACACCGGTGACTCCGGAATCATATAAAAATCAGTCTATACAATCTAGAGCACTTTTTCCTAATCATCGCAGGGTGGTCCAACAAAAATAAGTTTTTTAACTCTAGTTTTTTAGTTCGTCAAAGTCATCTGTGAACGACTTAAAGAACTTAACAAAACTCAAATTTTTATGCAAAAATATTGATGATATCTATTTTAGTTCAAAAGTTATTCAAGTTTTTCTGCTTAAAATCCTTTGTTTTTCAGGGCATTTAATTAGAGTTACAAAAATAACACATCTGTATTTTTTTTGATATAATATACAATTTTATTTTGTCTTTTGAATGCCGTCAAAAGATATGTTTTATGTTTGCCCCAATCAGAGATATTCTCAATCAAAGTAGGTATGTTTTTGAGAGTAAAACAACAATAACTCCCAAACGGAAGGAGATAGAGAGTTTCTTCACTCACCAAATTACGCATTTTTCAAAGCTCTAAAAGTGTTTCACAGACTACTTTGATGAGAAATTTGAATTGAAAACTCTAGAGCCAGAATACCAGTTTTGTTCGGACCACCCTATGTAGCCGTAGGAAAAAAGCTCTAAATCGGTCAATTTAAGAGATACAAAAAAACTTTTTTTGGCAAAGTTGCTTGAAATTGAATGGTGTATAACTTTGCTGAAGCATGCATAATATAATTTCTACAAATAAGAAAGTTAGTTACACAATTTCTATGAAAATGTGGTCCACTCTAATTTTCAATAACACCAAACAAAGGGCCTTACTAATAGAAACAACTTTGTAGAAGACCGTTTTTGTCTAATGTTTCATTCTAAAGCTAAAAATGCATCTTTCCGCGTAAAACTGATTCCTAGACCACTGTGCAGTGTTTATGTGAAAATGGCTGTAACTCAGTCATATACGAATCAAATCGAATTCTGTAGCATTCGGCAGCAAACCCTTAGGCTTATGTTTTTGGTGGCGCTGGAAGTTGACGCATCCCTCCTAGGCCCATCCTCTCGATGTTTTGTTTGAAATGTTTATGATTTTTTTTTTTGCAAAACTATAGAAAATTTGCTTACAGCGCAAAGAAAGTGTTTTCAAAGCAGTTAGCATCTTCCACATATATCACAATGATGAAAGAATTGCTTCCTGGCTTACAATGTCCTGGCTGGCCCTCTGGAATTGATCTGGGCAGCAGTTAATACAATTTTTTTAGAAGGGCTTTTATAGATGGCTAAATATTGGCCATAAGTCAGTCCAAAAAGCATTCGACAGGTGCGTCGTAAGTCTACTTTTAGAAGAGCGTGATTCAATAGGGAGTATCACATCCGTTGGGGAATCTGTGATTTCAAATGAATGGGGATCCTAAGATGTTGAAGAGATTATCAAGAATCTGGCAGAAGTTTTTATTCTTGGAAATCAGTGGAATTTCTTGGAATCCTAAATCCTGGGATTTCAGTAGGAATACATTTTGGATGCATGTAGATATTCCAGGGTATTCTGCGATTCTAGTAAGAAATATTAGAATAAAAAGGAATTTTAGACTTTCGATAGGAGTTAGTGCTAATGGGAGTTAGGGATTCTAGTTGTTTCTGGTGCATATTCTATATTTTTTGGGTTCTGGATACCAATTGGTGTTCAGAAATCATGGAGAAAGCTCCAAGACTCCAGAATAAATTTTGAGATTGCAATGGGAGTTCTAAGTTATCAATACTTCTGAGTTCTCAGATTTTAGTTGAAATTTCGGTGGTGGTTTTTTGTTGGTATTCTAAGATTTGGGCTAGGATGTCGAAGGTTCATAGAGTTTTCTTGGATTTCAATAGTAATTCTGAATGACCTAAGGGAACTTTGTAATTCCATTAAACCCTAATATATATTTAAGACATCCTAGTAAGGGTACTAATGCCCTATGGGTCTGCAATAAAGCCCTAGGAAATACTTGGGGACTGCGACCTAATATGGTAAACTGGATTTATTCAGCAATAGTCCGACCAAAAATTAGTTATGCTTCACTGGTATGGTGGCCCAAGACAAATGAGGTAACCGCTCAGAAGAAGCTGGCTATGTTGCAAAGACTTGCTTGTATATCAATGACAGGGGCAATGAAAAGTACACCATCGGTTGCCTTGGATGCCCTTCTTAATATACTGCCTTTGCATCAATTGATTAAACTGCAAGCTGCAAAAAATGCCTTGCAGTTTATTCGTTTTAATAAAATACTAGATGATGATTTGATTGGTCACATGAAGATCATCAAGGAATTCAATTTAAATTCAGATATGAAAACAATAGAAGATTGGATGACAACGAAGACCAACTATGATGTTCTCTTTAAAATGGTTAAACCAAGCCGCTATACTTGGGATTCTGGTGGGCCAAGTTTACGTCCAGGTTCTATTGTATTTTATACCGACGGGTCAAAGATGGGCGACAATACTGAAGCTGGAGTTTTCGGTCCTGGTATCAGCAAGGTAATCGCTATGGGGCGCAGTCCCACTGTGTTCCAAGCTGAAATACAAGCCACCATTGACTGTACAAATGTTTGTCTCAAAAGAAAATATAGGTTTGCAAAGATCTGTATTTTCTCGGACAGTCAAGCAGCTTTGAATGCTCTAAAGGCAGTCACATGTAGATCAAAGTTAGTGTGGGAATGCATTCTTTCTCTGAAGGAATTGGCCAGTAGTAACGAAGTAACATTGTACTGGGTGCCCGGCCATTGTGGATTTGAGAGGAATGAAATCGCCGACAATCTAGCAAGACAGAGTGCAGCTTCGAGCTTTGTCGGCCCTGAACCGTTCTGTGGTGTTCCTGAGTGCACTTTCAGGATGAAACTGAAAAATTGGGAAATGTCCATGGTAGAATCAAATTGGAACGCCACGGATACATGCAAGCAATCGAAAAGATTCATAAAGCCCAGTCTAGCTAAAGCCCGGGCTATACTGAATCTTAATAAAGAAAATCTTAGGGTAATAACTGGCCTGATGACCGGTCATTGCCCAAGTAGGTATCATCTTAAAAAGATAGGAAAAATACAATCCTCTGAGTGTCGTTTTTGCAAAGCTGAAAACGAAACTGCTGAGCATTTACTCTGCAACTGCAGAGAATTGCTTGATCAAAGAATGTTAGCATTTGGAAAAGGGTTATTAGAGCCCTTGGAAATTTGGCAAGGTAGTCATAATAGGGTAATAGACTTTATAAAACGAGTTGTGCCCAGTTGGGACAGTGTGACACATCAACCAATGTCTATCACATCTCAATTGTGAAAGGATATTTGATGAGCACCAAATAAAATATGGGTCATACCACAATATTCCTAAATAATGGAAGCAGTGGTTAAAAGGCTCTACAGATGAGGAAAAAAAATACTTAAGACAACACAGCAAAAATTTGTGAATTTTAAGCAGCACGCAATTTGGACAACGACGGAAAATTGTGGCAGGCAATTGAAAATTACAAGCGTTAGCCAACAGCTGAAGCAAATATGACCATCTGTCAACCAATGAGGGCCCTTCCAACTATATTTCAGTTAAATCCGCTAGAAATTTACATGAATCTGCCACAAAACAAACCCAGCCACGCTCAACAATCACGCGACCGAGAGAACGCTCCGCATTGTTGACTGCTCCTTCAATCACTTCTCGATGAAACCGCCAACCGTCGAAGCGATTCTGTGATACACTCATTTTATGCAACAGCTGTTCAACTTTTGTCAGCCGCTTGTTAAGGTGGTGAGACAGCCGAAAAAGCTCGGGCGTGTAGCTGTCGCCCCAGAGGTCGTGAGTTCGACTCCCGTTCGGAACTTTTTTTATATATTCATCTAGTTTGGTAGCTAATTATAGCTCATTTTCAAACCAGCAGTAATGGAATTTTAAGATCGCACATAAATATCTATCTTATATGATGGAGTCCTTTTGTTACATTCGAATCGCTATAATTTTACAGGTTTCGTTCGTACTGTGAATCTACGATTCCAGAAGAACCATGATTTCAATGACAATTGCCCAATGATTTCGTATAGGGTTTCCTGGGACTCCTGGGAATTCATAGACCCTGAAAGCAATTCTGAGATTTCTATGGGTGGGAATTTTGAGATTTTGCAAGGATTCTGGAGGAATTTCGGCAAATCCTGTAGGCACTCTTAGGATTTCTATATGAATTCTGGTTTTTCGATGAAAATTTTGGGTTTTTAGCAAGAAATCTGGGATTTATTGGAAATTAGTGGTCCCGGCAAACTTCGTCTTGCCATCAAGTAGGCTGATGAAAAACGCTTTTGATCGTCCCATATAAAATGACAGTTTCGTTCGCGCTCGTTTTTCAACTTTCCCGGAGAATATCCTGGGATTTTTATACACACAAACACGTCGGAACCCTTGACGAACAAAATTGAGTAAGAATCATTCAAATCCGTTGACTCGTTCGTAAGCCATTTCGTGACATACAAACACCATTCCATTTTTATTTATATAGAAGATTACAGAAATTGTACAGTTTTATGGAGGGTGTTAGTAATTGTTGGTGCGAATGCTGGATTTCAATGTGTGATCAGAAATTCCGGCGCGAGTTCTGGGCATTCAGTTGGAATCCTTGAATTTCTGTAAGAATTCTGAGATTTTGATGAGAGTTCTGGGATGTCAGTAGAAAGTGAGAGTTTTGGTTTTATGGGGAGTATTCTAAGATTTAGGAGAGATTGCTGTAGTTTTAGATTCCGGTAAGGATTCAGGTGTTTTTGTGGGAATTCTGGAACTCCGAAGATCATTCTGGAACATTGGAGAGAATCCTGTCTTGAAGTTCTGGAAGGAATGTTGGAATTTGAAAAATGATCTTTCGATTTCTGAAGTTTTGATATTTCGACGGAAATTCTTAGATTTCAATTGAAAATTCCACGTTTTCAGTAGGGTATTTCGGGCATTTCGGTATAATTTCTTGCAATTTATGGTGGAACTCTTCGGAGTCCTTATTTATTACCAGTGAAAACCTTTGGATTCTAGAAGAAATTTTGAGATGTCAATGGGGATTTTGGGATTCCGTTGAACTTCACAGAGTTCGGGTGTTAGGGTTTTCAATAATTTCGGTGAGACTGCTATAATCTCTATAGAATGTTTTAGAATTTGAGAAGAATCCTGTTTTCAATACGAATTCTCAGATTCCGACAGAATTACTAAGATTAGAAAAAATCCATCCATTTCAATAGGAATCTTTGAATTATGGAAGAAATTCTGGGATTTCAACGTGTGATATCAATCTTCGATTTCGGTGGAAATCAATATAAGTTATGTTGCAATGCTGGAATTCCGATTATAACTGGAGTTTAGATATAATATCTAGGATTGCAGAAGGAATAATCCTGGGTTTCTGACCGATTCTTGATTTCTTCAGGAATTTCGTATTGCGGTTAGAAATCTGAGATTTCCACAAAACTGCAGCGAGAATTATGGAATTTCGGTGAGAATAATGGAAATTCTATAGATTGGAGAAAATCGTTTTGATTCTGGGGGGACAGGGACTCCTGTGATTTTTCAATGCGTTTCTTGGAGTTTTAGATGAAAATCAGGTAATCTAGTTGGAACTACTAGGATTCCAGGATCTTTGGGGTTCCGGAAAAAATCTTCGAATATGGTAAGATATCACGAATACTGGATTTTTAACATTTCAATTATGGATATTCTGAAATTCAGGAATACTGGGATTTCCATGGCATTTACGCTAGAAGCTTTTTGACTTTAGTGGTCGAGTTCCGAATTTGAAATTGTCATTGAATCAAATATTACATTCGAAATTGTTGGATTTCGATAGGAACTTTGAGATTTACAGAGATAAAACAATTCATTGCAGTATATATCTTGTACGTTGTAGCAAATTTTAGATTTCTTAGAGAAACCCCTGCAATTACAATGGATGAAATTACTGTGATTCCCATAGCTAATCTGTGAGTGGAAAGATTCCGGTAGGTGTTTTCAGTAAAAGAAATAGTTCTGAGATTTCTAAGAGTGTGTTGAGATTTAAGGAGGAATTTCGGCAAATTCTAAAATAGAAATCTCAAGATATCGAGTATCTGGATTTTCAATAAAAACATTTGGAGTTCGGTTGAACTGCAGTGGCAGTTAGATCCAGAATGTCTGTTGTATTGTATTTCGTGTCAAACGAATGCGCAAATCTACTAGCATCACCAGTGACCTATCTGACGTGAATGGAGTAGTATTTATATTAAATTTATATAAAAAAGGTAGAATGTTAGAAAGGAGAATAAACGAACATAAGACAAACATAAGGAAAAAATAATCAAGAACCGGACTAACACGACATCATTTGAACGAAGAAAACAACTTAGATTTTGAAAAAAAAAAAACGGAGATCCTGGAGAAAATAGAAAACCAGGAGAGCAGAACCATTGCAGAGGCCTTCCACCTCAAGCTGTTGGGCGATGAACGAACAGTAAACTTGCAGCGTGAATGTGGAGGAATCGACTCGGCATACAACGGTCTAGTGTGCAAGCTGGGAAGCCTTGCACACATACAATAAGCTTGAGCCCAATGATGTTAAATTGACGAACACTAGACAACTGAATATAGATATAAGGGAGATAGACTTAAGTATCGAAACCACACTGGTTAATGATCGATCGATTTATATAAAAGTGGGTGTTAGGAAAATTGTATCTTAATTTATAAATTGTATAATTATCTATATAAATAAAAATGGAATGATGTTTGTATCTCACGAAATGGCTCATGAACGGGTCAACGGATTTGAACGACTCTTTCTCCATTTTGTGCGTAAAGGGTTCCGACGTGTTTGTGTGTATGAAAGTTCCAGGATATTCACCGAAAAAGTCGTAAAAACGAGAGTGAACGGGACTGTCATTTTATATGGGACGATTCATAGCGGTTTTCAACAGCCTACTTGATGGCAAGACGAAGTTGCCGGGGCCACTAGTTCTAAATAAATATTGCAGATCTCATGATGATCGAATGTCAGTAGGCCGAAACGTCATGATAAATCGTAATCTTGTGTGTGTTATCATCACCAAAAATTACCAATAATCGAAAAAAAAACGTCAACGAAGAAGTTTTACATTCGAAAGGACATGATCATAAATGCCGTACCAAGTTTTGAGTTCAACGATTGTTTGCGGATATCCAAACACATATTTGATTACAGACGTAACCGAAGCTCTCTCGAAAATTTAAGAATAAGGTTCATGCTTAAGCAGACTCGGACTAACATAATCTATAAAATTTGAAGTCCAACAACTTTCTAGGGTTATCAAGAACTTCGTTCAGTACAAAACTTCGGATTAACTTGTATAACTGATATTCTTTTGAGGAAAAATCAACAAGGATTTTTGCCAGCTCACACCAGCTAATTTCAGCTACGCTTTCAGTTTATTCATGAACTTCAACAAATTTTTGCCTTCATCTTCAGTGTGGTTAGGTACACAGAACTGTAACAAATGAGTCCATGAAGAAGGTCTCGAACGGACCGAAACGTTGTACAATAGTAAAGAAAGAAGTTTTCAATTTTGTCGTGAATGGAAAGCAATCTAACAACCAACGATATTCAGATCTTAAAGCGTAAAAGTATAAACCTTATTATTAAATCTTAAGAAGTCAGCCGGTTACAGGGGTTCTAGGATGACTTTTATCAGTACTAGGACTCGAAAATCGAAGTAACATTGCTGTATGGCCCATTATGATTATAAACTTAATTAGAAAACCATAGAGAAATTACTAATTATGCTTGTAGGTTTTGGAACCTAGATCTTAGATAATATGAAACGGTTGTTGAATTCAAAATTTGGAACAAAACTGTATAAATTGTATGAGTATCAACTTTGTTCAAAAACTTTCAAATATTACTAGTTATGCTCGTAGATCTGAAGACCTGTACTAAAAGGAGTTATCAAATAATTACTTTATAAAAAAACGTGATCTGTTGTCATGTAATGATTACGAGCCAGGTGGGAGAACTTGCATACAAGTTGAAGGAGGTGGATACTTGTAGGCGATAGGTAAACCATGTGGATGCAAGGTTAAGGAAGACAAATAATAGTAAGAAGAAGTTGGGCACATATCACAAGATTATTGATTTTAGGCGTCCACATAACAACTCGTCTTTTATAGTAGTTGAGCTGAAAACTTGGTAGAACTACATGATCCAGTTTGGTTATTATTCTAGTTCGTAAGATTCTAAAAGATCATTCGTTATCATTGTAGATCTGATGTCCTGTACTCCAAGTTGATCTTGGATAACATCAAATAGACATTCTACTCAAGTCTTGGTAGAACATAATTTAAAAAGGCCATATAAGTTTCAATCTGGTTCATAAGACTCGGAAAGATAACTGGATACGCTAGAAGATCTGAAAGCCTAAACTCAAAAGAATTCTTGTATAATCTTAAACGGTCGTTGAACTCAAAAATTTATCGAAAAAAAAGTTCATGAAACATCGAGAGATTATTGGCTACGCCTGTAGATATGAAACCCTGTACCAAAAGGAGTTGATGTATATCCTTGAAAATTGTCATTGAACCTAAAACATGTTGGAAGTTAACTACATAAGCCTGTAGGTTTATTATCCTAGATCTCAAGGTTCTGAAGTTTTCCATATATCAAATAAGTCTTGTTTTAGATTGTTTGAATTCAAACTACGTTTTGTCATACAAACGAAATTACGAGGGCAAGAATACTATTTACGTAAAATTCTATCCACAAACCCCCGACGCATTACATAAACGAAGATTTCGGTGTACACCGTCGAAACAACGATTTTGATATGGGAAACAGCCATTTTGCAGTTGCAACACAACGCACTCATGCCAAACCAAGCTGCTCGCGTGCATGTGCGTGTAGACACAGGGGCATTGGAATGCAGGTTTCGAAAGGGAAAATCTCGGACCGCTCCGATGTCCCTTAAAAGTACACACCGAGCTTGTTCCGTGCCATACCGGTCTCGTTGCTGTCGTTGTCATCGTAGAGAACCACTCTCACTTACGAGGCGGCGACGACGATAAACTCTGGGTAAATGTAGGCCAAATCAAGGTCGTTCCATGACCACCAGCCAACTGCACCATAATGAGCAAGGGACGACGACGCGAACAGAGCAATTTCAGTTTTTTTTTCTGTCCGGTAAATGTTTGCTTTTCTACTATCTCTTGATTGCTTTCTTTTGAAACTACAACCGATCGCGACGTAGATCACTTTGGACGAACGTTTACGCAGCATTTGCACAATGGGCCACACAATGGGCCACTCTTTCCCTCGATCCCTCTATCTGTAATTCTGTAAGCAAGGTGACAAAACTTGCACACAAGTTAAAGGCGGGTGGTATACTTGTAGGCAAAAGGCAAAACAAGGCAAGGGATGAAGTAGACTAATAATACTAAGAAGAAAAAAATCAAAAGTAAATCGCACTGTACAAAAAAGTTGTCTTTGGGAGCCATGGCGTTCACATTCCAATTCGTAATCAAGTCCTACGTAATTTGGCTGATTTTTAACTTGAAAAACACATCTATCCACGTCGTGTTGCCGCTTTTTTGTAGTCATTAAGAAGCATCCTTAGATAGATCTCAAAAAAAAAAATTAAATCTGTTGCAGAAATTTGCTGATTTTCAAACAAGAGCAGCTTGATAAAAAAATCAATATATTTCGAAAATTTCAACGAAATTATTATAATAAATTTATAAAAAAAATGTTTGTTGTTATATAAATTTCGATCAAACATGGTAAAATACAAACAAAATTTATCTTTTCAATAAAATTTCTAGCATTTCTAATTAAATAATCAATCTACTGTTCAAAACAGTTATACAGTATGGTAATTACCTCAACTGAACCATTAAGGTGAAGATGAATCGAAGCCAAAGTTTAAATTTTCAAGAGCACGGATCTGGAGAACCAAACATCCGTTCAAGCTGAAAACTTAATCGATTGGTCACTAGCTGGTGGTGACCAATCGATTAGGTTTTCAGCTCAAACGGGTGTTTGGTTCTCTAGATCCGTGCTCTTGAAAATTTAAACTTTGGCTTCGATTCATCTTCACCTTAAGAACATGAAATAGCTTAACATGCATATATTCGACAACGGCAATAAAACTAGTTTTTGGCCAAATTTTATTTTTATTCCGACCATGGTGATTCGGCTAGATCAGCTCCGTTGGAAAACGGGTTCGAGAAAACGTAAACAGCGCGCCGCACTTGAAAGCAAACAACGTTTAGCGTTTGAATCGTTTCTCTTCAAAAGTCGTTTCAATAATTGATCCATTTCTCGCGAAAGACAGCGATTAAGAAATCGGTGGCGGAGACAGCTCCACGGAAAATCGCGCTCCCGCGCCCTTTTGTTGCAAGAGATCTTAGTAACCGGCGTGATCTGGCGATTTGGATGATTGCTGCCAGTAAGGCAACTAGTGGAAGAAATTGGACGTAGTAAGCTGCGCGGCCGACGTCGCCAACTGCGTTTTTTCTCTGAATAAATGAGCGTTCGTTTATAATTGTTTGTGCGTGGCTGCGTTTGAGCAATTTTTGCGACGAAATTTTTGCTGGTAGAAATGACAACCAGCCATCTTTGCGTGTTTTTTGAGAAGCTTCGAACAGATATGAGTCAGTGGCAGTTGCATTCAAAGGAAATTTCAATTCAAAAACTGCTTGATTTATGTTGCTTTCTATTATAGTTAACGTCTTAATTGAAAGATTGCTTCAATATTACCATTGTCAGCTGAATTCCAATTTCTGCTGCTCATCAGCAACTTTTCGCTAGAACTTTCAACAATTCCTTTTGCTAATGTTTGCCAAGCTTAACTGTTAATCAAACTTCAGAGAAGTTTGCTAAATTGTTATGTAACTCGTCCAAAATGTTTTGGTAATCACTACCAGCAACGTTTTGCTGAACACCTCGAGTATTGTTTTGCTGAATACTTTTAAGAACTTTTACTTGAGTTGAATTGTTAATTGCGTTAGAGCAAATTCAGCTTTGATGATCAGCAACTTTTTACCTGAACTCAGCAATTTTCGCCGACACGAGTAGAAATCAGAATCTCAAAATCATAATTATGACTCAGGATATCATGATTTTAGTGTATTTTTATCTCATCAAAATACACCATGATATGAGTCAGATTGACGTGAGATGCATCACACGCATTATGTTTTATAGTTGATTGTGCGGAAATATGAATCAAATGCATAAAGCCATGAATGATGTATCCATTCATAATCAACGAAACATAAATCAAAAGAACGGGATCCGAAGAAAAACCTTCTGATTGAGAGCCACGTACTCTACCACACAACCACTTTGTCGTGCTGGATGATCGATATGAATGAGTAAAAATTCAGTTCTTCAAATAACAAACGTAGTACCTTCCTCCTTTAGTGCCATACTCTGCTACCAAATGGCGCCTTACCTATCTCCAATCAATGACCTTGCTGAGGAGAAACCGATTGATCTTGAATCTACGCCTCCACTCTCCTTTGCAAGCCCTTCAATCGATACCTTCCAACATCCCACGCCTTCACAAATCGACAGCATATCAAATCGCGTAGCTAAACACCACACCAGTTGTCACTAATTACAACCGATGACGGTCAACTGCTGAGCTGAGAGCATCGATGCCTACCCACGACATGTTCCACCACCACTGGACCGTAAACCGTTGAGTTGTGGTCATACTCTCATATAATTAAGCCCAGCTGCGGTAATGAGCAACATTGTTGCCGAGTGAACTTCATAACCAGATGACGAAGACGACAGTGCGCATCGTACCTTCGTGCTGTGCGTACACGAATTCTCTCTGCTCTTGGAAGTTTTCTTAAAAACTACCTAAAGCAATAAAACAGTACTTTTCAGTGCTACAAAAACAGTACTTTTCAGTGCTAAAATTAAAAACGGTACTTTTCAGTGCTACTAAAACAGTACTTTTCAGTACTATTTTTCTACTATTGATCCCTTTACGATCCTTGTTTGGACCCGTGCCTTCGATTTTTCGTTGGACCCGTTGGCGAAAGCTAGCGGTGGTAATCCTTCTTGGACACCGTCTTGGGAAAAAACCTTTCGAAGGTCACGTCTTCTTTCGTTTATTAATTAAACATGGTATCAACAACTAACAAAAGGAAGGGTGAATCTCTGAATTCACTACTTCCTTCCAAAAAAGTGGGTTTTAAAACTGTCACTACACGTGGCAAGAATGGAAGAAAGGACGTTTCCCCGGAATGCGAACTTTCTTCCAAGGGTGAAATGAATAATTGTATCGAAATGAGCAATCAGTTCGATGCTCTAGACAAATTTTCCGAACACCAAATCGAAGCAGCCTCTAGCCCAGGCTCTTTGATTCAAGTGAGGAAGCAAAGAGTGCCGCCTATCGTGGTCAGTTGTTCCGAATTTGGGGGATTTAGGCAGGAGATCTTGAACTCCATTAGGGGAATCAAGGTTTCCTTCCAAATCGCAAAGAAAGGAGACTGTCGCGTTTTGCCGGAAACTCTTAAAGATCGTGAGCTTCTTCTCAAACATCTTGAAGAGAAGAAGCACAAATTTTTTACTTATGACGACAAAACTGAACGTTTGTTCAAAGTTGTCTTGAAAGGTCTCTCAAGTGACTATAAATCACCTGAAGAGATCAAAAATGGAATAAATGATTTACTTGGATTTTCCCCAGTCCAAGTAATCATTATGAAAAAGAGAACCCAATCTGGCATTGTTCGGAAAGGGCTTTCTCAAGAATTTTATTTAGTTCACTTTAACAAAAAAGAACTAAATAATATTAAAGCTTTAGAAAAAGCAAAACTTTTGTTTGATGTCCGTGTGACATGGGAACATTTCCAGAAACCTGGAGGAAATTACCAGAACCCCACTCAGTGCCGTCGGTGCCAAAAGTGGGGTCATGGTACAAAAAATTGTCGCATGGATGCTAAATGCATGATTTGCGGAGGTTCTTCTCACGCCAAAGACGTCTGTCCAGTGAAGGAAGATACCACCAAATTCATATGTTGTAATTGCGGGGCTAACCATAAGTCCAATTTTTGGAATTGTCCTTCACGCAAAAAGGTCATTGAGGCTCGTGCCAGGCAGATGAAAGATAATATCCGTTACGATAACGGTCGTTTCCGGAATTTGCCTGGTAGAGTATCGAACAATGCTCATTTTTCAGTTAACGATCGCTTGATCATGAATCATACCCATCAGGAAGATCATAATCATGCTCATTCACAAACTAATTTTATTCCGTCGGGTAGCCGTTCGAATCTTTCTATTTCGAATGTATCTACCCACGGTAAATCCTTTGCCGATATCGTAGCAGGAAATTCGATCTCCTCCCCTGTTCGATCCATGGGTACCCATTCTACTTGTTTCAAATCAAATGGAAAAAACCCTACCGCCACAGGTAATTCCGCTTCTTCGTCTACCGGAAATTCCAATGGGAAATCACATGACATGTCTGCCTCTGATTTTAATTTTCTAACTGAACAATTGAATCTAATGATTGATGCAATGTTCAAAGCCACCACTATGACTGAAGCAGTCCAAGTAGGTGTAAAATTTACAAATCAAATTGTTATTGGATTACGTTTTTCTAATGGATCCAAATAATAATTTAAATATTTTAAATTGGAATGCTCGTTCTCTGAATGGTAAAGAGGACGAGCTGTTTAATTTTCTTACGGTTAATAACGTGCATATAGCAGTTATTACCGAAACGTATTTAAAACCTGGATCTAAACTCAAAAGAGATCCTAACTTTTTTGTTTATCGTAATGATCGACTTGATGGGGCATGTGGGGGAGTTGCAATCATCATTCATAGGCGTATAAAACATCAACTGTTTTCATCATTTGAAACTAAAGTTTTTGAAACTTTAGGTGTTTCTGTTGAAACACAGTTTGGTAAATATACTTTCATAGCTGCCTATTTGCCTTTTCAATGCTCTGGACAGCAAGTTAATTGGCTTCAAACTGACTTGCGAAAATTGACTCGCAATAAGTCAAAATTTTTTGTCATTGGTGACTTTAATGCCAAACATCGGTCATGGAATAATTCTCAAAGTAATTCCAACGGCAGAATTTTATTTGATGAGTGCTCTTCAGGATATTTCTCAATTCAATACCCTGATAGCCCCACATGTTTTTCCTCTTCTAGAAATCCATCTACGATTGATTTGGTCTTAACCGACTCTAGTAATCTTTGTAGCCAAATGATTACTCATGCTGATTTTGATTCTGATCATGTCCCTGTTACATTTCAAATATCCCAAGAAGCGATTCTTAATCCTATCAGCTCCACTTTCAATTATTTACGAGCCGACTGGAATATATATAAAACGTATGTTGACTCCAATCTTGATGTTAACATTTCTTTAGAAACTAAACTTGATATTGACAATGCTCTTGAAACTTTAACAAATTCCATTGTTGAAGCCCGGAGCATTGCAATTCCAAAATGTGAAGTAAAATTTGAATCCGTGATTATAGACGATGATCTTAAACTCTTGATCCGTCTTAAAAACGTGAGGAGAAGGCAATTTCAACGCACTCGCGATCCTGTTATGAAAATTATATGGCAGGATTTGCAGAAAGAAATCAAGAAACGTTTTGCTCAATTAAGAAACAAAAATTTTGAAAATAAAATTTCTCAATTGGACCCTGGCTCTAAGCCCTTTTGGAAATTATCTAAAATTTTGAAAAAACCTCAGAAGCCAATACCGGCATTGAAAGAGGAAAACAAATTATTACTAACTAATTGCGAAAAAGCTCAAAAACTTGCTATGCAGTTTGAAAGTGCGCACAATTTTAATTTAGGACTTACTAGTCCAATTGAAAATGAAGTTACTCAGGAGTTCGAAAATATTCTCAATCAAGAGAACGTTTTCGAAAATGCCTGGGAGACTGATTTGGAAGAAGTGAGAACTATTATTAAAAAATTCAAAAACATGAAAGCTCCTGGCGATGATGGAATTTTCTACATCCTCATCAAGAAACTTCCAGAAAGTAGCTTATCATTTTTAGTTGATATATTTAACAAATGCTTTCAATTAGCATATTTTCCTGACAAATGGAAAAATGCTAAGGTTGTTCCAATTTTAAAACCAGACAAAAATCCTGCAGAAGCTTCTAGCTATCGTCCAATCAGTTTGCTTTCCTCCATCAGTAAACTTTTTGAAAAGGTTATTTTGAACAGAATGATGGCCCACATCAACGAAAATTCAATTTTTGCCAATGAACAGTTCGGATTCCGCCATGGACATTCGACCACTCATCAACTTTTACGTGTGACAAATTTGATCCGTTCCAACAAATCTGAAGGCTATTCTACTGGTCTTGCTCTTCTAGACATAGAAAAAGCATTCGACAGTGTTTGGCATGAAGGTTTGATTGTAAAATTAAAAAACTTTAATTTTCCAACATACATTGTTAGAATAATTCAAAGTTATCTGTCAAATCGTACACTTCAGGTTAATTATCAAAACTCCAGATCTGAAAGACTTCCTGTAAGAGCTGGTGTTCCTCAAGGCAGCATTTTGGGACCAATATTATACAATATTTTCACATCTGACTTACCTGAGTTACCTCAGGGATGTCAAAAATCTTTGTTTGCGGATGACACAGGCCTCTCCGCCAAAGGACGAAGCCTGCGTGTCATCTGTAGTCGATTGCAAAAAAGTTTGGATATTTTTTCTTCATACTTGCAAAAATGGAAGATTTCTCCTAATGCTTCCAAAACTCAACTAATAATATTCCCACATAAACCAAAAGCTCTTTATTTGAAACCTTCAAGTAGGCATGTTGTCACGATGAGAGGGGTTCCAATAAATTGGTCAGATGAAGTTAAGTATCTAGGGCTCATGCTAGATAAGAATTTAACTTTCAAAAATCACATTGAGGGCATTCAAGCCAAATGTAATAAATATGTGAAATGTCTCTATCCCCTAATTAATAGAAAATCAAAACTTTGTCTTAAGAACAAGCTGTTGATATTCAAACAAATTTTCAGGCCAGCCATGTTGTATGCTGTACCAATATGGACTAGCTGTTGTAATACCAGGAAGAAAGCTCTGCAGAGAATTCAAAATAAAATTTTGAAAATGATTCTGAGGCTTCCTCCCTGGTTTAGTACCAATGAGTTACATAAAATATCCAATGTTGAAACATTGGAACAAATGTCAAATACAATCATTAATAATTTCAGGCTAAAATCGTTACAATCTTCTATTGCCACGATTAATGCGTTATATGTTTAGGTTAAGTTAGGTTAAGTATATTAAAAACGTTTTTTTTCTCTTATAAGCAGGTGAAATCAACTCACCTGTAAAAAAACTGAACTGCTACGGCAAATGAAATGTAATATGTTGTTAACAAAATGTTAATTAAATCTTAAATTTGTTTTACCAAATTAGGATGATAGTGTTGTCAAATAACACAGAACACCTAGATATAAAAAATGAATGTAATGTTTGGAATGATACTAATAAAGAAATTAAAAAAAAAAAAAAAAAAAAAAAAAAAAAAAAAAAAAAAAAAAAAAAAAAAAAAAAAAAAAAAAAAAAAGATGACGAAGACGACGAGTTCACTGACAATCTTCGCCGACTCGATATCGCACTCGATCCCTTTCGCATCGCACGTTTCACTTTCACCGACTTCGGATGAAAGCCAATCAATATCGATCACAGATTAACCAGCCTAAACCAAATTTGAGCTGACAGTATGCTCGGCCGCTGTGCTGCTGCTGTGTGAGAGAGTTCTACCGGGCTGCCGACTTTACGCTTGACCTAGATCCCATACACACACCTTCCGAACGAAACACGAGTAGCGCCGATCGAGATCATTTAGAGGCGCGTGTTTTGCTCGAAATTGGCTTGCTTAGGAAAAGGCGTAGAAGAGACCACTCCCCGAACCCTAACGGCGTATCTCGTCCAGAAAAGGCCATTTGTGCACACACACGACGGCGATGACCACCGGTACCTACGAGATGCGATTCGAAGCGATGTCGTATGTGGCCAACATTAATATTAATGCAGGCGTGTGCAATAGAAGAAGCGGAATCGGCAATGGGGGGAGATGAAATATGTGTGCAGTTGGATCGCCCCCTGGGGTGGCTAAATGTCTCCAATTAATGAGCAGTTTCTAAAGTGAACGTTTAGAGTCGTGGAAGTTTGTGGAAGGTGTGAACCTAGAAGAAAACGATACTTCTCGAGAATGGCATTGGGTTGGGCTATGATAGACGTTTTGAGGATTTTACTAAACCATCAAGTCTTCTAACGCCATCAAAATCTGCTGCTAATGCAGTCATCCAGAAGTTTTAACGGTGAAATGGTTAATGTTAATAATTACATCGAAATGAGCAATCGGTTCGATGTTTTAGACAAATTTTCCGAAAATCAAATCGAAGTAGCCTCTAGCCCAGTCTCATATCAGTTAATCTGAATTTGGGGGATTTGGGCAGGAGATCTTAAACTCCATTTAGGGAAATCATGATTTCCTTCTAAATCGCAAAGAAAGGAGATTGTCGTGTTTTACCGGATACTCTCAAAGATCGCGAACTTCTTCTCAAACATCTTGAATTGAAAAAGCACTTTTTTACTTATGACGAAAAAAACAGAACGTTTGTTAAAATTCGTCTTGAAAGATCTCTCAAGTGACTATAAGTCACCTGGAGAGATCAAAAGTGGAATAAATGATTTACTTGGATTTGTCTCAGTCCAAGTAATCATTATGAAAAAGAGAATCCAATCTGGCATTTGTCGGAAAGGGCTTTCTCAAGAATATTATTTAGTTCACTTTAACAAAATTGATCTCAATAATTTTAAAGCTTCAAAAAAAGTAAGATTTTTTTCCAGAAATCTGGAGGAAATTTGCAAAATCCCACATAGTGCCGTCAGTTCCAAAACTGGGGTCATAGCACCAAGCATTGACACATGGATGCTAAATGCATGATTTTCATAGGTTCTTCTTACGTCCTGTGAAGTAAGATACCAACTAGTTTGTATGCGCAAATTGCGGGGGCATCCATAAGTCTAACTTTTTGGATTGTCATTCGCGTAGACGAGTCGTCGAGGCTCGTAGCTGAAATTCCACAGTTAACAATTACTTGCATACCCATCAGGCAAATTATAATCATTCTCATTCACAGCTTATTTTCTTCCGTCGGGAAACCGTTCGAATATAAATACCAAAGGAAATGCCTATGTCAATGTTGTTGCAGGTAATTTCAGTTCCTCCCCTTGAATTGATTTTTTTACGGGTAACAGTTTGAAAAATGAAATGGAAACCCCATAAATAGGGGTAGTCGGGGCGGTTTGGACAATGGAGTGGAATGAGCATCCCTTGAAAATTGCATAAATTCTTGAAATTTCATCTGAAATAACATGCAACCCCAAAGCTGACAAGGGAATGAAGTAATAGACACGCTACAAGTCAATATTCTAAACTCAAAAAAAGAAAAATAAATGAAGGCCGAAAAAACTGCACATATTGCCCCGAATGGCTCTTTCAAATTTCATCATTTTAGAATGATGAAATATTACTGTTTGATTTTTTTTTTTGATTTAATCTTTTTTCACTTTACTAATAAGTGTAGTGAAAAAAATTGAATTTTTAGATTATATGAGATAATTTTTTGACCAAAAACAGGGTGCTCATTTCACCCCATTAGTAAAAAATCGACTCGAAAAATTAAAAAAAAAATGAAAAATCTCTCATTCATTCGGGAACTCTATAAGGCATCAGAAATCATACAGGTCCAGTGTGTTGATCTGAGAATTGTTGGAAATCACGCTAATATTCAAAGTTTCCATAATATTTTCAGCACTTTTATCGACTTTTGGCTAAACTGATCCACTTTCCCCTATTTTAAATTTAACAGCTTATAACATACATATAGCAGTTATTATTGAAACTTATTTGAAACTTGAATCCAAACTTAAAAGAGATCCAAACTTTTTTGTTTGTCGTTATGATCGACCGGATGAAGCATGTGGTGGAGTTGCTACCAACATTCGTAAGCGTATAAAACAACATATATTTTTCCTCATTTGAAACCAGAATTTTTGCAACATTGGGTGTTTTTGTTGAAAGTTGGTAAATATACATTCATAGCTGCCTATTTGCCCTTTTAATGATCTGGGTTGCAAGTTAATTTTCTTTAAACTGAATTGCGGATACTAACTAGTAATATGTCTATTTTTTTTGTCATTTTCAATTTCATGTCAAATTCGCAAAGCAATTCCAATTGTTGAAGACCTCTGTGGAAACTTCTGTTAAAATTTCTACTCAGATCTCCGTTGAACCTTCAACGAAGACTTTTAGGGTGTTTTCTATGATGCTTTCTTTATAGACATTAATTTGTGATTTGTATGATAATTTCTATTGAGACTTGGTTTCGACTTCAGTAGAGACGTTCAATACTTCTTTTGACACCTTTTTGAATACTTCTGAGAAATCTTCTGTGATAATCTGCAGAAACCTTTGCAAAAATATCTGGAACTAGGTTCTTTTAGATTCATGTGGAGACACCCATGGAAACCTATGTAGTAACATCTGTCCTAGTGGAGACTCCTGTGAAGACCACTTTGGAGATCTCTGGAGAAAACTCGGCTTGTGGAGAAATCTACAGAGATCCAGTGCTGTACCGAACTCCTAGAAAGCCGTTGTTTTTAACGTTCTTGTTTCTTTGAAGGAACCTTTCCTGGCCTCATAAGTATTTCAATTCCCAATTGCGACATTTTCTTACTATTATTTCTACAAGCCATGTCGATAAAGTTTCTCCTTATCTGGGACATCGTGGATTGATGATGAATCTTTTCCTCTGGAAGGAGCTGACTTAGCTCAAAAATAATCCTTACAGGATGATATCTCCAAATAACAACCAGTTTTTTGACTGATTTTACTTAAGGCTACAACAGTATCCTTGAAGTACAGCACTCGAATTTTGAAACAGTTGCATCTTCAAACCCAGCTTCATTTGCTCTACTTTCCATCAAACAAGAACAGATAATTTTGGTATTGCTCTCTCGAATGGAGCTTTCCTGGCTCTAGAAGCATTCTTGAAACAAAAATCTGAAATTTCAAAACAATAATTGTTTTAACCCTTACTTTACAAGTTCCTTCCCTCATTACACAGCAAGAACTTATTCTGATTTCTCGGATTAAATGTGCCCGGCCCTACAAGGGTCCTTGGTGTTTGAAATCAAAAAATGCTAAATATCTTTTTTAGAGTAGTATTACTTTGAGCTTCTGAAATCCCCTTGATGTACAACATCAAAACTACAACTCCGAAACTATCCTAGAAGCACAATACACCCGATTCTGTTTTTGCACGGTTTGTTTTACACGGCCATGCATAAAAAGTGTCCATACATTTTTTTCTACCAAAACCCTATTTTTGCATATTTTTGCATGAAATGAGAAATGGTGTTACTTGTTTTGCACGGATTTTGAAATTTTGAACTGAAAACTTTTTTTGCACGGTACGCATTTCCCAGTAGCATCGTGAAAGAAAAAAATCGGAAAATTGTAATACTGCAAGTTTCGCTTTACATTTTCTGTTTTTTTTTTTCTGTTATAAAACAGCTAATTTTGTTCTCGTTTTCTTAGTTCCCTGGAGCTGGAAGAACCATTAAATCAGAAATTGTATAATAGTTCATTCATCTGTTTTTATTTGAGGCTCCAAAAATGTCCTCGAGGTTCAGAAAATCACATGGCTTTCTTAGACGCAGCTAACCTGATTCTGAAAGTAAGCATGAAGTTTCTTACAGCAGTTGGTTCACACGCACTGCCTTTCACGATCCGACAAAAGCTCATTTTGTTTTGTTTTTCGATTGAGCTGAACAGGCTCCAACATGATCTTTGGAGCAATAAATCGGAAATATTTATAAGATTACTTACTCATGTCTTTTCATACATAGTCTTCCTTGGATTTCTCTCGCCTTTGAAGCTTTAGAATTATTATCTTTGATAAATCATTGGTTTACATGTTCTACCTCTTATAGCACTACACAAGTGGATACTTATGTATCTTACTATCTTTAATTGAGCATACCAGGCTCCAGAAGCATCCAGAACCAGAAATTTTCTACAATTGCTTCTTTAATCCTTGTTTTGCATATACCAGTACCTGTTATACAACTTATTTGGATGGGACTTACCGGGATCAAAAAGTACAAGTTTGGCTTCAAATATTTTATAATTTCAAGACACAAAAATAAACTAATTTCGATTTTGTTTTCCTACCTGCCTCCTGTAGTATCAGTGAAATGCAAAATAAGTTGTTTTCAACCACTACCTTCCACCAGTTATGTGATGCAAACTTTTTTTACCTTATAGAACATCTAAAACTGGCTTCCCATCGAGAGAGATTACCAGTCTCCAACAGTTTCTGAGGAGCATATGACCGAAAAACTTCTAATTTTTTTTTCTAATGTTCATTACATTTACACATTCTGGTTTTCATGTTGCAGAAAGCTATTTTATGTTGCTGTTTTGGAAGAAGCGTATCTGGATCTAGAAGTATCATAAATTTTCGAACAATTGAAAGTGATTCAATTTCTTTTCTTTTGAATGACGCACTAGTCTGAAAAAGAATACTTTAGGCAAAACATCAGCAAATTTCAAACAATTCCATCTACTGCTCATCTGGTTGCTTCTTGTTTAAGTTCAGCTGATCTGGCGATACTGGAGTAGCACCCACGGGCGGCCAATCAAGCTCAAACTCAAGCTCAATTTTTATTTTCCCTCCTGGCCTGCTCTGTTCTATTGGAGATCTTGCAAAGCCTTTTGTAGAGATTGTTATGAAAACTTCAGTTGGAGATCTCCGTGAAGTTGTATGTAAAGACTAACGTGCACACGTTTGTGGAAGTTTCTATTTGAACCTCTGTTGAAACTTATGTGGAGAAATTAGAAGGGTACTCTTTGAAGTTTTCTGTTGATAGGTCTATGAAGACCTTCATTGAACACCTCTATGAAGCTTTATTAGAGATTACGATTATACGTTAGCTTCGGTTGGAGGCCTATACTGCCCATAAACGCATAACTGTCCCATGTGAATAGGATGGGCAGTATATGAAACTTCGGGTAGATACTTCTATGGAGGCTTTTGTGGAAATTTTCATTTAGCAGTTTTTTTGTGACTTTTGTAGAGACTTTTGTGGAGCCTTCTGTAGCTACTTTTATTATAACTTTTGTTGGAGAACTTTGTTAAGCTTTTTATGGAGAGTTCTGTAGAAATTTCTACTTAGAACTCTTTTGAGACTTTTGTGAAGACCTCTAGGACTCACTGGGACAGAGCCTGCTTCTCACAAGGGAAGGTCACGATGGTGTTACACGGGGTTTTCAACCGGACTATTTTTGTTAGATTCTACATGTTCAAATATGAAAAACCCCAAAGCCTTTCGGGTGATGGACCAGTCCACTGGTGTAGCCAGGAGGGGCTCAGAAAGGGTCGATTTTGTACGAATATAGTATTATTGAGTCAATTTAAAATTTGTCAAAAAAAAATTTTCTCAGTATTTATTACGATAATAATAAACAAAATTGACATTGATGTATTTTTGTAATCTATTTTTATGCCCTTGGCGTAACTAACATTGAATATGGACACCAAAACAAATTTGATTTTATTGAAATAGTATACCAACAAGAAACCCATCCTGATTGCGCCTATGGCATGGAAAAATACATTTTAAACATACATCAATGTCAGTTCTGTTCTCTACCATCACAATAAATACTAAAAAAATATTTTTGTCAAATTTACAATTAGCTTAATAATATTATATACGTATAAAATTGCCGCTTTTAGAGCCCCTCCTGGCTACACCACTGGTCAATCACTCGAAAGGCTTTGGGGTTTTTCATATTTCGACATGTTGAATCTAATAAAAATAGTCCGGTTTAAAACCCGTGTAACACCATCGTGACCTTCCCTTGTCAGCTTAGTGTTCAAGGAGCACTTCCATAGTTATTAACTGAGAGCTTTCTTTGCCTAAGTTGCTATATTCGCATTCGTATTTCGTGTGACAGGTACGTTGATACTTTATGCCCAGGGAAGTCAAGGAAATTTTCATTACGAAAAGATCCTGAACCGACCGGAAATCGAACCCAGACATCTTCGGCATGCTTTTGATTTCTTGCTGCGGACTCTAACCACTCGGCTAAGGAAGTTTTGTAGAAATTTCTATGTAGGTTTCTGTTCGAGAATATTTATTTTGAGTCATCTATAATGACTTAGGTTTAAGTTTCTATTGAAACTTCTGTAAAATCTTCGGCGAAGACATTTTTTTTTAATTTTATGTTCAGGGTTCTGTTTAGACTATTGTGGAGACTTATGAAGAGCCTTCTGTAGTGTAGATGTGGAGATTTTTTTGGAAATTCGAATTTTTTCGAACCTCTGTTGAAAATTCTCTGGGGCATTTAGTCGGGAACTCCTTGAAGAATTCTATGAGCACCTCTGTGAAGTTTTATGTATTGATTTCAATGTAAACTCGGTTGGAGACTTATTTGAAGGTTCGTGTTGATACTTCTATGGAGGCTTTTGTGGAAATTTCTATTTGGACCTCTGTTGGATACCTCTGTGGAGACTTTTGTGGAAATTCTCAATTAAATGTTTTTGTGACTTCTGTAGAGACTTCTGTGGAGCCTTCTGTAGCTACATCTATTATATCTTTTGTTGGAGAACTTTGTGAAGCTTTCTATGGAGACTTCTATGGGGACTTCTATGGAGACTTCTGTAGAAATTTCTATTTGAAGCTCTTTAGGGGCTTTTGTAAAAACCTTTAGGAGCCGCCTGTAGAAACTTTTATGTAGGTTTCTGTTGGAGAACTTCGAGAAGGTTTATGTAGAGTCATCTATAAAGGCTCAAGTTTAAGCTTCGGCGAAGACATTTTTGTGAAATTTTATGTTTAGGGTTCCGTTTGGACTATTGTAGAGACCTATGAAGAGCCTTCTGTAGTGGAGTTGTGGAGACTTTTATAGAAGTTTCTATTTGAATCTCTGTTGAGACTTCTGTGGAGAAATTGGTAGGGTACTCTTTGTAGTTTTCTGTAGATATTTCTATGAATTGAAGACTTAAATTGAACACCTCTATGAAGCTTCATTAGAGACTTATACGTAAGCTTCGGTTGGAGACCTAACTTTTATGGAAATTTCTGTTTGAACCTCTGTTGGAGACCTCTGTGGAGACTTTTGTGGAAATTTTCAGCTAAACGTTTTTTGTGACTTCTGTGGAGACTACTATGGAGCCTTCTGTTGCTACTTCTATTATGACTTTTGTTGGAGAACTTTGTGAAGCTTCCTTTGGAGACTTCTATGAGGACTTCTATGGAGACTTCTGTAGAAATTTCTATTAAGAGCTCTTTTGAGGCTCTTGTGAAGACCTCTAGGAGCCGCCTGTAGAAATTTTTATGTAGGTATCTGTTGGAGAACTTCTAGAAGGTTTATGTAGAGTCATCTATAAAGACTCAGGTTTAAGTTTCTATTCAATCCTCTGTTGAGACTTCTGTAAAATCTTCGGCGAAGACATTTTTATGGAATCTTTGTTCAGGTTCTGTTCAGACTACTGTGGAGACCTATGAAAAGCCTTTTGTAGTGGAAACGTGGATACTTTTGTAGAAGTTTCTATTTGAACATCTGTTGAAACTTCTGTGGAGAAATTAGTAGGGTTCTCTTTGAAGTTTTCTGTAGATATTTCTATGCATTGAAGACCTCTATGAAGCTTCGTGTAGAGACTTATACGTAAGCTTCGGTTGGAGACCTAGCTTCGTTTTAGATACTTCTATGGAGAACTTTGTGAAGCTTCCTATGGAGACTCCTGTAGAAATTTATATTTAGAACACTTTTGAGACTTTTGTTAGGACCTCTAGGAGCCGCGTATAGAAACTTCTATGTAGGTTTCTGTTCGAGAAGGTTTATGTTGAGTCGGTTCTAAAAACTTAGGTTTCAGTTTCTATTCAAACCTCTGTTTAGACTTCTGTAAAATCTTCGGCAACTTTTATGTTTAGGGTTCTGTTCAGACTATTGTGGAGATCTATGAAGAAACAAACTATGGATTCAATAGCTCATTCAGTGCCTGCTTGCGTGCGTTCAACGAAATCGCAGATGGCTTTAATTTTAACGTGTCGAAAACAATATTTGTAAATAGGATTAGGAATCGTTTGTAATAGTTTTACTAAGTAGTACAGTCTGTACGTAAATCGAAGACGGTGATTACATAAATAAATAAAATTTTGTGGGAGTTTCTTTTTGAAATCAATGTTTTGGGATCGTCGGGTGTTTCTGTAGAAACATAGCTTGGTAAATATACTTTCCTAGCCGCCTTTTCACCTTTTCAATGCAAAATGGAAAAATGCAATGGAAAATTACTCACAATAAGGCAAACAATTTTGTCATTGGTGAATTTAATGCCACTTTATTAAAATTTTTTATTTATTTTATTTAGAAGCCTAGGATGCTAAATTTATGACTCAAAGCTTATACCTAAATTTTGAGCTAAACACAGTCTTAAACTTACTTCCACCGGACCGACTAATTCAATTAACATGTGTGTCAAGCATTTCGCGCCATTTCCTGCCGGACATTAAATTTAACCTCAAACGAAGAAATTGCCGTCGTCTTTTCGCATCGCAAACCAAATTCCCACGACACTTTTTCGCCCAAAGCGCAATTCGCAATCACTCCTCCGAAGCAACCAACCCACGAACAATGCTATCAAAATGGAAAGCACACCACACCGTACCGTACCGAACCGCCGGTGTCTTGTACGGCCGATAACAACCAAAACCGACGGCTTGTACTTCCGTCGTTTGCCCACGCCTTTCTTCGATCGCCGTCGCTGTCTTAGGAAAGCAACGGAAAAGACGAATGGAAAACACGTCAAAACAGACCCATTTTCCGCTCCGATAGGCAACAATGTGTGTGAAAACCGCCCACTCGTCCATGGGCGGTCTAATCAGAGATAAATGGACGTAACTGTTAGAAAAATTACCAATTTAAATCATAGTACTACGAATATTAACGCCCAATGTGAAAAATACTGCGTTTGGCTAACTGAAAACTAGATGGCGGTAGTGCGCAACTGTCAAACTCGAACGAAAGCGATGCGATCGCCACGAGTGAGCGCTTACATATTTCAAAAGGACCAATTTCAAATTGTTTACTTTCTTTTTAGTCAATAACTGAGCCACATTAACCTCTTCTGATGTTTTTTTTTTGTATATTTTTGTAACATTCTCTATCGATCTGTAGTGAAAACTTGGCAGAAGCTTTGGTATTACACTGTTATAATCTAAAGGGGAGAGAATCTCCCTTTATTAGATGGGTCCTTTAGCGGCAAATGATATTAGAAACGATGAACATATTTCAAATGTCATGTCCGTTTGTCTGTGGTCTAATCGGATTGCTGCGTCAGCCTACGGGCTACAACAATGGGCGCTTCACCTAATTTCGTCGCCTGCCTTAACAGCACTATGTCATAGCAGGCTCAGGTTTGTTGCCGGTTGAGTGCAATTTTTGTGGCTTGGACCGATTAGCTCGGCATTCGCAACACAGACAAACAGACGTAACACTTAGAACAAATCGCGATCAAAATCATAGTCGCGAGAACATGTACGCCCAATGCTAAAATCACTGTGTTTGGCCGATGGGCCAACAGGTGGCGGTAGTGCGTAAACGTCAAACACGAACAAAAACGATGCGAGCGCTGTGGGTGGTGGATTGGCCACCTACCATATATTTGAATCGACCGTTAAAAAGGTGGTCGATGGACATCGATGAGAGTGTGACGTCTGTTTGTCTGTGTTCGCAACATATTTGCGGCTACTGCGATGAGAAATTTGTCGCTGGGGATGTTCAAGATTGATAGAAATGAGATCCTCTCTTTTTTGGCATTATCGTCCCCACTGGGACAGACCCGGCTACTCAGCGTAGTGTTCTATGAGTACTTCAACAGTTATTAACTGAAAGCTTTCTTTGCCAATGTTGCCATTTTCGCATTCGTATATCGTGTGGCAGGTACGATGATACTCTATGCCCAGGGAAGTCAAGGAAATTTGCATTACAAAAAGATCCTCTACCGACTGGGTATCGAATCCAGACACCGTCAGCATGGGTTTGCTCTGTAGCCGCACTTGACTAAGGAAGGCCCCAAAAATGAAAATGAAAGCTGTGAAGCGAAACTTTTAAGTACGATAAATTCAAATTTATTGATTTTGAATCTAAAATGTTTCAAATTTACTCCTCGATTTGTAGTCTCCTATGACAGGTTCATCTCCTAGGGATGTTCAATCTGTTATAGCTTTAGCATTCCTTACGTCTAGTCATTATTTGAAGGAAATTCCATGACTTTAGAGGTGCTCAATATTCAATGCAAAGATTCAAGGTCTGTTCAATGCTTATAAGACGAAGAATTTTAAAGAAGCGATGATTTTATTCGACTGAATCCATTCATTGAGCAGCTCCAACATCTAACAAACTTCAACTTTAATTTTAGAAAAATATCGAAATGTACTCAGTGATTGAACATCTATTCGGCCGGTTTGTTCTAAGAAGATAGTATGTTCAAAACATTATGACAAGAAAATCTTCTTCAAGTAGAATTTCCATAATTGTAGAGGTGTTCACAAGTCGACATTCAACATGTTTAGTTTTGGTATAGGGTTGTTCAAGGTTCATCAATCGAATATTTTCAAAAAATTAAAATTTTCTGCCAATGGTTTCTTCCACTTTTCGACTAAATCAGTTGACTGAGCATCCCTAACATCACACCAACTTATCTCCTCAAGTACCGGTACGCTCGTCTCTATCTTCGCCGCACATTTTCCCAATTCCTACTAGGCAATTACGCCGGTAGCGATGGCGGTGGCACACATCTTTTGTTTTCACAAACGTAACCGACAATCCAATTCGTCGAACAATAAACGAAACGTGTGTGTGTGTGTGCTCGGTTACAATGGAAAACTGAAATTGGGACCACACAACAGCAAAAAAAAAACAGCAAACCCTTCTTCAGAGTCGCTACAACTTGAACTAAAATCGAAACCATGTCGGAATTTGTTGCCTTTAAATTGCATTCCTTCGCCCGCCATCATGTTAGAGGTATTTGCATTTCTGCCAACTTAACAGAAACAATTCGAAACCGTGAATCGAAATACCTCTCTACTAGCATCTGCTGTTGTTGTTGTTGGATGCAGCTGCTCAGATGCCCGAACAAAAGAGGATGGTGGTGTTGATGATGATGAAATTGAAAGTGAGAAATCCAGTCCAGTATCAATTTGTGTGTAAGGAAGGTGGACCCGACCCGGAGGAGAAAGGAGGCAAAAATCTGTTTGTTTCTCTAAGGTTTTTGCATAATTTGAAATTGGCGATCGAGATGAATGCTTTTGTGTTGTTTCGTTTTATTGGTTTGACATTTCCTTGTCTAGTCCATTGTGGTGTTGGAGTTATAAAATAAAGGGTGTGCAACAAAAGATGGTCAGAAAAAAGTTATTTATTCAAGATTTTCATAGAATTTTTATATATAACAAAAACACGATTGGTCTACAACTGTGCTGAAGCATGTGTACTTCAATTTCTACTGATAGGAAAGTTAGTTATATTATTTCTATGAAAATGTAGGCCACCCTAATCTTCAATAAGGCCAAACAAAGGGTCCAACTGATACAAAAAACTTTGTCGAAGACCGTTTTCGTCTAATGTTTCATTCTAAAGCTCATAACGCATCTTTCTGGAAAACGCGTAAAACTGCTTTCTGAACCACTGTGGACTGGTGAGCTCGTTTCATGCAGTTTTTTTTTGCTTCACTTTTTCTATCAGTTCTGAAGAAACTTGATTTCTCAGAGTATGTTCTCTGCATAGTTACAAAAAATGTTCCCAACGATGCACATCCAATTCTGTGTGGATTGCAGACTGATGTACAGATCTCAAGAATGAAATAGTTTTATTTTAATAAACTCACAGTGTCGAATGGAAATTCAATCGATCCTGATCCCAAGACGCTATAAAACACGTGTAAATTAGTTCCATCACCTCAACCGTTTTTCAAATCCCAATCTCTTCTTTCACCACGCGACTCTCTGCACAGCCCCATCAAATATTATGCAATTCGCTTGCCTCCTTTTCCAAAAAAAAAAACTTGTTTATCAGCCAGTTTTTCGGGTGACAATTCGGCACGCGGTTCGCCACGGTTCACAGTGGGGAACTTCCTTCCGAGATTCGAGATCGAGGCTGCCGCGATGATCCACTGACCGACCGACCAATCGCATTTGGGCGTATTTGGCTGCGGGTATTATCTAAGACCCGGGAGAAACTCGTTTGATCGCCGTTATAATCTTGTTTTTTCTTCGGTTTTCTTATCTCCTTGTAGGTACGTAATCGGGTCCGGTTTTCGGGGAGGACGTGAGTCGGATTCGAGAGGAAATGTTTCGAGAAGTTTGTTGTCGTTTGGGGCCGGCGGATATGGGAAAGGATTAAGATTAGTATGAGGATGGTGCATTGGTAATTCGATGATCAAATTTGGAGCACATTTATTGGAAAATTGGAGGCGAAGTGGTAAACGTATTTAGGAAAAATATAGGAATCGTTGTGTTTGGATGGACATTTAATTCTTCTGGAATAGTCTACTTGAAGATTTCTATAAAGAGCTTTTGATTTAGGAGAAATCTTTAATTTTTTTGCAAGTATGAAGAAAACATATCCATTTTTTTTGTAATCTACTACAGATGGCACGCAGGGATTCTATAAGAGGAAAGGCTAGTAGGGCTATCAGAGTACAGAATTGAGAAATATCTTGAAGAGTACTCATCAAATAAAATTCTGCCTGGGGACGGACCTGGTGTAGTGGTTAGAACACTCGCCTCTCACGCCGAGGACCTGGGATCGAATCCCATCCCCGAGATAGTCACTAAAAATTTTTCAGTGACGTCTTCCTTCGGAAGGGAAGTAAAGCCGTTGGTCCCGAGATGAACTAGCCCAGGGCTAAAAATCTCGTTAATAAAGATAGAAAAAAAAAAAATAAATTTCTGCCGTTGGAATTGCTTTGCGAATTATTTCATGAGCGATGTTTGGCATTAAAGTCAGCAATGACAAACAAAATTAATTTATTGCGAATCAATTGCCGCAAGTCATTTTGAAGCAAATTACCTTGCTGCCCAGTCTATTGAAAAGGAAAATAGGCGTCTATGAAAGTATATTTACCAAGCTGTGTCTCAACAGAAACACTCAAAGTTTCAAAAAAATTGGTTTCAAATGACAAAAAAAAATGTTGTTGTATACGCCTATGAATGATGATAGCAACTCCACAACATGCTTAATCCAGTCGATCATTTCGGCAAACAAAACTGTTTGGATCTCTTTTGATTTTGGATCCAGATTTCAAACAAGCTTTAGTCACAGCTGCAATCTGTAGGAGTTGCCTGTTAGAAAATTAAACAGCTTTTTTTCTTTCCAAATAAAATAGCATTCATCAGGCTCCATTAGAGAAATGTAATCGAATAGCAAGTTTATTCGATGATTTAACATCAACTTGGACTGCTTCCATTGTTCCAATCGTTAGTTGCAATTGTTCGTATAAGAAATCAAATTCATGGAAAGACAAATTTTATTGTTGGAAATATTGCCTACATAATTTTTTGTCATAAAATCTCTTCTGATCTGACTCGTCAACTTCAGTGCCCATCTCTTCCAGATAAGTTTCAATTCCATTGTGAACATTCACACAATCATCCAACTGACTCAAGTAGCCATTCTCATCCCGATCCAATCGGTAGCACAATTAAACTTCTAACGAAACGAAGTCATTCACCCATTCGAGCTAGCTACCAACTTTTTTCCCCGCGAGCTGGTTCTGTCAAGTGGCCAAGTCGCCACCACACCACGCCAACAAGTGTATCTAATCAAATTCAATTAATCTGCTCGGGCAGAATGGTGAAGAAGTTGGTGTGGTGCCGTCAAGATTTTCAAGAAGGTGACGAATGAATACATAGTGGTCTAGATTTGGAAAAATCATGACAAAAGCTCTGCATGCGATTCCCTCAAACAGTCCATTCTCTCGTCCAGTTTTATGAGAAGCTTTCAAAAATGGTACCGGTTGCGTGCGAATGCAGGTCAATTTGTGGATGTGAGGAAAATGTTGACGTGTTACTCACTTTACGGTAGCCGTAGAGTCCTCTGCACTTCCACAAGAAGTTGTTCTTGTGGCAGTTCAGAAGACTCTCCATCTTGCATAAAGCAAGTAACACGTCAACATTTTCCGCACGTCCCAGAATTGACCTGCATTTGGACGCAGTTTTAAGGCTTAGGCAAACTTAGGCAAGTGGAATCTTGTCTAACTTCAGTTTAATAAAAGTGTTAAGGTCCAATTTCAATAAAAGTTGGCAAAACGCTACTGGCTGCGTTCGAATGCAGGTCTGTTACACGCTTTATAGAAGCCGAGAAGTCCTCCGCACTTCAACAAGTCCAACTTGTTGAAGTGTAGAGGACTCTCCAGCTTCCAAAAAAGCAAGTAACACGTCAGCATTTCCCTCACATCCCAGAATTGACCTGCATTCGAACGCAGCCGATTCCTTTTTTTTTTTGGTTTTCGCCAACTTTTCATTAATATGAACCTCTGTGCGTCTTGAGAACAGTTATCTCCTTTAGGGTCGGCGATGTTCTCGGTAAACCACAATCCAGAAGACGGAGAAAATGCCTCCAAATGACGAATGGAATGCTTCTGTTCATTTGAATCGAAATTTCTTCCGGCTGCCCAAGAATTTCCCTGTGCTCTAGCTCATTTGAACACGTTCCACTTGATTTAGAAAGGCCGAACTCGAAGCTCAAGAGAGGGACACCGATTCTCAGAAGCAAACCGCCGCGCGAATCGATAACGGGATTCGATGATGTTTGATGGACAGAAGTCGACGAACACCATTTCGGACTGGGGTCCGTTAGATTTCCCCCTGTCTGAATGTGTTCTCTTAAGTCGTTCGTTCGTTTTTTGTTTTTAGTTTGAGTGAGTGAATGATGAGTTTTTTTTTTTGTTGTTGCCAATCAAATGCGAAAATAATTGGACTCGGTTTGATTAGCCAATTGAGGGAAGGTCATCCAAACATTGGATAATCGGGATGAAGGGGTTCTTAGTTTTGGACCGAAATGTGGTTGATGGATCTATTATGATGGATTTGAAGTTGACTTGATTGAAGGATAAGAGAGTGAGAGACAGAGGAAGACTTGGATGCGGCGAAGATTTGAGTTTTTGCTACTTTGACGAGACGTCGAACGCGTAATCTCATCAATATTCATACACTGGAAATTTTTGACCCAATTAAGCTTCGAAGAGATACCTTTTGATCAGTACTAGATTTGAAGGGGTTCAAATGCTTGACCTATTGCGTTTTGTGAAGAACTGTATAGGAAAAAATCGTGGTAATGAGGTCTAATCCAGTGTCACTGACTGAAAACTGACAGAAAATTGACAGAATACTGACTGAAAACTGACGACTGAAAAATGAAGACTGGAAACTGACTGAAAACTTATTGAAAACTGATTGAAAACTGACAAAAACAGACTGAAAACTGACGACTGAAAACTGACGACTGGAAACTGACTGAAAACTGACTGAAAACTGACTGAAAACTGACTGAAAAATAACTAAAAACTGACTAAAAACTTATTGAATACTGACAGAAAACAGACAGAAAACTGACAGAAAACTGACTGAAAACTGACTGAAAACTGACGATTGAAAGCTGTTTGCAAACTGACTGGAAACTGACTGAAAACTTATTGAAAACTGACTGAAAACTGACAGAAAACAGACTGAAAACTGATTGAAAACTGACAGAAAACTGAAAACTGACGACTGAAAACTAACGATTGAAAGCTGTCTGAAAACTGACTGGAAACTGACTGAAGACTTTTTGAAAACTGACTGAAAACTGACGGAAAACTAACTGAAAACTGACGACTAAAAGCAGACTGAAAACTGACTGAAAACTGACTAAAAACTGACTGAAAACTGACTAAAAACTTATTGAATACTGACTGAAAACTGACAGAAAACTGAGGACTGAAAACTGACGATTGAAAGCTGTCTGAAAACTGACTGAAAACTGACAGAAGACTGACTGAAAACTGACTGGAAATTTATTGAAAATTGACTGAAAACTGACAGAAAACAGACTGAAAACTGACGACTGGAAACTGACTAAAAACTTATGGAAAACTGACTGAAAACTGACTGAAAATTGACGACTGAAAGCTGACTAAAAACTTTTTAAAAACTGACTGAAAACTGACGACTAAAAAATGACTGAAAACTGACTAAAAACTTTTTGAATACTGACTGAAAACTGACAGAAAACAGTCTGAAAACTGACGACTGGAAACAGACTGAAAACTGACGACTGGAAACTGACTGAAAACTGACGACTGAAAGCTGACTAAAAACTTATGGAAAACTGACTGAAAACTGACGACTGAAAAATGACTGAAAACTGACTGAGAACAAACTGAAAACTGTTTGAAAACTGACTGGCTGACTGAGTGACTGGCTGACTGACTGAACTGAAACTGAACTGAAACTGAACTGAAACTGAACTGAAACTGAACTGAAACTGAACTGAAACTGAACTGAAACTGAACTGAAACTGAACTGAAACTGAACTGAAACTGAACTGAAACTGAACTGAAACTGAACTGAAACTGAACTGAAACTGAACTGAAACTGAACTGAAACTGAACTGAACTGAAACTGAACTGAAACTGAACTGAAACTGAACTGAAACTGAACTGAAACTGAAACTGAACTGAAACTGAACTGAAACTGAACTGAAACTGAACTGAAACTGAACTGAAACTGAACTGAAACTGAACTGAAACTGAACTGAAACTGAACTGAAACTGAACTGAAACTGAACTGAAACTGAACTGAAACTGAACTGAAACTGAACTGAAACTGAACTGAAACTGAACTGAAACTGAACTGAAACTGAACTGAAACTGAACTGAAACTGAACTGAAACTGAACTGAAACTGAACTGAAACTGAACTGAACTGAAACTGAACTGAAACTGAACTGAAACTGAACTGAAACTGAACTGAAACTGAACTGAAACTGAACTGAAACTGAACTGAAACTGAACTGAAACTGAACTGAAACTGAACTGAAACTGAACTGAAACTGAACTGAAACTGAACTGAAATTGAACTGAAATTGAACTGAAACTGAACTGAAACTGAACTGAAACTGAACTGAAACTGAACTGAAACTGAACTGAAACTGAACTGAAACTGAACTGAAACTGAACTGAAACTGAACTGAAACTGAACTGAAACTGAACTGAAACTGAACTGAAACTGAACTGAAACTGAACTGAAACTGAACTGAAACTGAACTGAAACTGAACTGAAACTGAACTGAAACTGAACTGAACTGACTGATTGAACTGAGGCTTCCGGAAATACTGACACACTTGTTCATCTATTTACTTCTACTGATTTTTTACGTTTTGAATAACTCACTTGTTTTCTCATTGTCTTACTTTATTTCTTAATCACTTGTTTTGTGTTTACTACTCATTTGCTGTGCTTCTTAGCTACTTAGCTACTTGCAAATTTATTTGTTTTTAAAGAACTGTAGACCTCGCTTCCATGACTTGAACGCTCTCCAAGATCAGAAGCCTTCTGTCCTGACGGCGTCCAAAACACCCATAATATGACGCACAACTAATTGCTATTACTTCATCGATAACCGATCGCTCATTTCGACCACATTCCGCTCCGAACGTGGTGGAAACGGTGACAAAACTTTATACACTATTTTCGACGCATATAAATGAGCTTTCGTTCGCCTTCAGCTAGCAGCTGATTCCACCAGAGCGACAGCATCCCCGGCCAGCCGGTTGGCATAATCTCCGTTGACGGTAAAAGTGGTTAAACGACTCGCTAATCCCAATCTATGTGTTATGATCGGTCACCACTGAGCTTCGTACTTGTCTCTCTCTCTTTCTCTCGCTGACGTATATCTGCGTTCACGTCCACAAGAAAGGTCTTATTATGCGTCTCAGTGAATAAAGGCTCGCCAAATGTAAACAAGTCGAGTGACGTTTCAGCACGCAAACATATGTCAAACGTTGGTGCTGGAAATGGACAGGTTTCAGAAGAATTCAATTGAACTTCATTGCAGAATATAATCGTGAACTTGAATGATTTTTAATTTTCTTTGTTTTTAATATCGTTTTTAATGATTATCTTTTCGTTTTATTTGTTTCGAGTAATAATTTTGAATTGCAAATAAATAAACATTTCAAATTTTACGTTTATTACTTTTGGTTTAATTCTATATTTGGAAACAACTTTTTTCAAAACAAAAAAAAATGGATTTTTTTCAGTTAAAAAAAAAGTTTTAGAAAAATTATATAAAAGATGCATGAGTTGGGCATGTCATTTTGTATAAATTGAAAAAAAAAACGAAATAAAAAAAAAAAACGGCCAGAATACAAAAAAAAATGTTTTTCGTACTACGAAAAAAATACAAACAAACCACAAATGGTACCCTGCCAAAGGGCGGTGTTGGGCACTGGATGTTAAAAAACACCTATGAAAATGATTTGTAAAACATACATTCGAAACTTAAAATATATTAAATATTTTAAAAATTACAAAAAATACGAAAATATGATGAATATGAGAAACTGTTACTAATTGATAATTATGCGCTGCCCAAGTTTCTATGTATGAGTTCCTGTTTGCTTGTACTTCTTCAGCAGTAGCACCAGTGGACCAGTGTTAAGAGCCCCAAGCAGTGTCGTCGGGCAGCCAGCGCAGTCAACCTTAGATTGGAGGAGGGCGGGCATAGTATCGAGACAGGTGATCTAAGCATTGGTGATAATTACCATTAGTTGCGGTTTTTGCGCCATTTCTCCATTACTCCTGGCATCAGGCATCAGGAGGGGGGAATCTCCTATTTAGTAGAGTAGTGGCAGATGCAATATTTTGCTAACCACCTTGCGAGACGATTGCGACTCTCGGCCTTACGAGTTATGATAATTATGTATGCAATGTTTGAACGTTCGGGTTGGCTGCGTTTTATTGGAAGCAGTTTGTCATATGGCGGAGTTGTTTGTCTAACGATTTGGCCCTGTAAATATCCAATCCTGCCATAAGATACTACTCTTCAGAAGTTTTAAATTTTTTCGTACTACTGAAATAAAAAAAATGGTGGGATCAAAATAAACATATCACAAAATTTACTGTGCGTATTTCATTTTTTTTATCTTCAAAAATTTTCCAAAAAAAAAATGGATAACCTGCAAGAGGTTAAGCCTAAGTATCACAGAAAAATATTTTACATTTTTGACAATCATCCTATTGCAGAAGAGATGCCTAGTGATTAAATCTACTTAAAAATATATTTTTCGTATATAACACGAAAAATAAAATATTTTGCAGAAAAAATAGGAAATTCGGAAAAAAAACTCCAACTATTATTATTATCAAAAATCTATGACCAGAAGAGACTTCACGAAAAATAGAAAAGAATAGGATATTCAGAGATAAAAATTTGAATTTCCTACACATGCTGATATATTGAAAGATAACGGAAAATGATATTTTGATCCGAAAGAAAAAAAATGGTTTTTGGAGGTTATATGAATAAATGTTCCAAATCCAATCAAAAGTCAATCGTAAAGTCAGATCTCCTACTAGCGAAAATCTAAAAATGTCCATTTATTTTGTCTTCAACATGCGTAACTCATTTAATCATGATCGCGATCTGTCCCACTTTGCAAAACTCATATTTCACACAACTCATAGAATCGTTGTCTGATTTGTGGACCAATAAAAATTCAACCGCTTGATTGCCATCTAAGTTGGACAAGTTTGTGATGACTTTTCGAAAAATGTTCAATAATTCAGTAACCCAAATACTCCAAGGCCTATGTTCACAATCATTAATCTCATATGAACAGCCTGGCATTAAAAATGTACTTACCAAATATCTTACTTGGTCATAGATCACATATCTTGTCATCAAAAATATATCCAAATTTTTCCATGAGTAACACGAAAATAAAAATTTAAAAAAATCGAGGAAAAGGAAAAAAATTAAATTTAAAAAAATAGAGGAGAATGTTAGAAAAATTCAAAAAAACTTGCGTTCTAAACTAAGTATTTGAAAAATCTAAAATCGTATTAAATGAATTCGCGAATATCTTGATCGGTCTTAGATAACGAAAAAATGTAATTGAACCAATAATAAAACCAAGGTCTTCTTCTCTTGAGAATCCAAAAATTTCCATTCATTCAGCATTCAACATTCGTAACACATTCTTATCATGATCGCGATCTGTCCCACTTTGCAAAACTCATATTTCACGCACCTCATAAAATCGTAATCAAATTTACGCACTATTAACATTTCAATCGTTTGATTACCTCCTCGCCTGGAGGGCAAAAATCTGATCAGAGATCTGATGTGATGCCTCCAGCAAACAAGCAAAACAGACGGAGATTACCAAATCGAGCAAAACAAACGCCGAAAAAAAAAACAACAGGTTCATTTCGCTTCTCTTACTGAATCTTGTATCCATGTGTATGTGATCGAGTGTCATAAAACGCGAGGACCGGATGCGATTGGTTACTCAAGCCCCTTTTTATTTCGGATGACCTGCTGCTCGGCATTGATGGATCGTGTCATCGATATCTGTTTTTTTTTCGCTCTAGCAACTTTTTTCCAAAACAATTCAGCGAAACAAAACGAAGTAACTGTACTGTGCCCTTGTGTCGTGGTTACATGCATTACAACGATTTATCATTGCCGGAGTTTTCGATGCATCATTGTTGGATTTCTCCTTCTTGTGTCGGAACAGTAGTGAAAAGCATACAATTCTTTAAAAAAAATTAACTTTTTTCGAAATTCAAAAAAAATTGTTTGATTGTTACAAAAATTCTTAATTACATCAACCTATGCAAAAATAGTTGTTTCGAAGTCACAATCATACTTACTTTCAAAACTATAATATTTTTGAAATTCAAAAAGCTTTGTTTGACTGTAACAAAAAAAAAATACTTTACGCAAAAAAAGTTGTTTAAGAGTCAATTTTATTGACTTTTTTTCAACCCTATTGAAGATCGTTACTCTCGAAGAGCGAAATATCTCTGTACGTGTTTTGACCTTCCAAATGAAAAGTGATTGACTTCGATGACTTCACTAAAAAAAATCGGCAACAACCCCAACACAATACCTACCAGTCGAATGAAAATTTTCTCATTACCCAGATTCCGGCTCGCTGAACCGGATCGAAAGCTCCGTCCGACTGTGTGTGCCAGTTTTCGATCAATTGCCAAAATTGCATCCCCTGAAACCCTGCAACAACAAAAAACCACAAAAGTTATCTCACATGGTCCGTCCGTCTCCAAAACCGACAACCGACAGCTCGCGATCATTTTTCAAATTTACATTTATTAACTTGGCCGTAGTATAGTAGCTGCAAGTAAATGATCTCATCACTACTGGCACACATCCCAGCTCGGCTCGGCTCCCGGTTCGTCGTCTTGGCTGGCCGATTGTGGACTTTTCAATCGGAAGCTTTGTTGTTACCGACGGTGAACCGGCAACTATTTGAAGCGCGGATGGCTACATATAGGATGCCGCGTGTTGAACATTATACAAATGAGTGTCTAAAAAAACATAGACTTTCTTTGAGCGGTGTCACTGATCTGACAAAAGGAAAAAAAATGGCGTTTCGTTATAGTTTTAAATAACCCGGTTTTTCACACGAAAATTAGAAAATTTTCTAGTCTCGTCACTGATACTCATTCTGTTATATTTTACTTTCATAGCCCTTATGACAAATATTTCCTGTGGAATCGAAAAGTTGAACAAAGTAATGTCTTTCCACATTTCCCTTGAAGCAATAGAAAAAAAATGGATTTCGATTTTATTTTTGTAGTGGTTTCATTTGATTTGCACTCTTTGTAAACTTTCACACAATACAAATGTTTATAGAAACACATGAAGTGGTTGTTAAGACTTTTGTAATGGTCGCTATCGGAGAAAATTATGGTGTTTGACATGTTTCTAGGAGGGCAACAATTTACTGACGTGAATCAAATTAAGTCTATCGCTCCAAAATTGCATTCAAATTCGAGAATGTTGACGAAAAAATCAATTTCAATAATAAAAATAATATCTTTAAAAACAATCATGTAAAACTTTGAAATTTCTTCAACGATCCGTATTCACTTTTTTATTACATTTGTTTTGTTGATTCAAATTGCTAAAGATTTTGACACAAAAATTGTTTTTTACATAAAAAAAATCAAAAATTTCCGTTTTCTCGTGTTTCGAAGGCCTCGGGACCAAAGGGGCTAAAGCTGTTCTAATTTGTTCTTGAAAGTTCAGAAAATTTTACGTTTACTGTCAAATTTTCAGTTTTTAAGTTTTTGAGATGAGAATTTTTTGAAAATAATAAATCAGTCATTTTGTATCAACGCATTAGATATTTTATTTAAAAAAAAATCATAACTTTTGAACACCTCATCCGATTTCCAATCTTTTTTATGAAATGAAAGCATAAGATTTCAATTTTTCAGAAAAAATTCAACTCTGAAAAAAAAATACATGATAAAATAAAAAATTTCCTAGAATACTAGAAATTTTTATATTTTTTCATGTAAAAAACATTTTTGTGTTTTTTTTTTTCTGAAAAGTTGAAATCTTAAGCTTTCATTCCATGAGAAAAGATTGGAAATCGGTTGAGCTGCTCAAAAGTTATGATATTTTCAAATAAAAAAATCTAATGCGTTGAGACCTACAGTGTGTGCCGATGAAATATAACTGATTTTTTATTTCAAAAAAATATATCTCAAAAACTAAAAAAAACAAACATTGCTGAATGTTTGACTGTAAACGTAAAATTTTCTGAACTTTCAAGAAAAAATGACCCCCTTTGGTCCCAAGGCCTTCAGAATACAGAATAAATGGATTTTTTTTTATTTTTTCCAAGTTAGTAACACAATTTTGATGAAATTTTATATTTTTCTTGAAAAGTCAAAACCTTTGGCTTTCATTCCGTCCAAAAAATTGAAAATCGGTCAAACGGTTCAAAAGTTGCAATTTCTAAAAAAAAATAATAAAAAATTTGCAAGGTCGTGATTTTTCTGGTCACCCTATTTCGGAAATAGTCAGCCTAATCAAAAAATTCAAAAACACATGTATCCTTATTTCGGAAAACGAACAAAATAGCAAATTTTCATGGAATTCGGTGAACCACTAGATCGGTTTTTAGTGAAATGGCTGAATTTATGTAATTTTAACAACTAATCATCCAAAATAAAAACTTTGTTAGAAAAATCGCGCTAACAGAGTAACAAAATCTGTTACAACTCTGTTGTAATCCACTGCTCGGTTTACAACATTTCTGGCAAAATCTGACAACAGTTAGGATGCTTGGACTTTTCTACTTTCAGGAACGATCAATGTTGTATTTTCAAACTCGCGCTGGAAAACTATTTAAGGTACGCTGGTGAGATAAATTTACCTGGCCAGCATTCTCAAACATTTTCAGTAAAAAATTTGCAACTCGAAAATAACACTCTTTTGAAATACGAACAAGGTTTAAAATTCGTTACATTTAATTAATTATCAATCACTAGTGCTGTTGAATGTCAAAATTTTTGAAAATTTAAAATGCTTGTAACATCCTTCCAAGTGAAATATCGCATCAGCAAATATTGCCAATCGATAATAACTTTGAAAAATCGCCGGGAAAAACACACACATAATTACAATGGCTTCGCGGACTCCCTGAAGGAACGTTACGGCCTCCTTGGGTTTCTACGGACCACCGCTTGGGAAACCCTGGATTATTCAATTTAAGATTCAAGTGAAGGTTTAGTAAAATTATCCTATACAGAACTTGACAGAATAAAATTGGTGGGGAGCAGAGCTACTTGGGCACTTTCATGATTCACTTTGGCATGGACCCTGCCGAAGTGAATCAAAAGTGTCAAGAATAGGATCCGGCTCCCTATCGGCCGTTTTTTTCTGAATGTAAAATTTTCACTTCGGCTATGAAAGAACAAACAATTTTCAATAATTAAAGTTTGAAATCTTGTTAAATTTGGTAAACTTCTAACAATTTTCAACACTAAGCTAAGGTTGTGGAAGCTTAAGCCACATCTAAAATTTTCAAGAGCACAAGACTTGAGCATCAAATAAGGTAGAAGCACCGGTTTTGGCCATACGCCAATTGTAGCCATAGTGGATTATCCACCGTTTTACGTAGCCAATCAGCATGAAATTTTTTTTGTTCAGTAGATCACATTCACATGATAGAGCTATTTATTTTACTTGTTCAAATTGATTCAAAACATAACAAAAACAATTTATATTCCTTATAATTTTAACTCCCATACACCTAATTTGGCCAGGGCACTCCTAATTTGGCCACTCTCATGATAAATCTATGCGGTTGGCCAATTTAGGAACCGAAGTTAAATCTCTGGCCGAAACTGGTTCCGATGGCCTATATTGGCCAATGGGATTTTCAAAGCGAAATTATGTTTTAGCACAGTTTTGATATTTTACACACATAATATGGATTGATAGCTTGCATTTGACATATTTGTAGTATAAATACGGCTTTCAATTTAATTTTTATAAACGTTTTCTCTTAGGCTGGCCAAAACCGGTGCTTTCACCCTAGCGGTCCGCGTTGAAAATTTATCCCATTGGTCAGCACCAGCAAGCAAGCAATTTGATTGATTTCCAACGCGAACTGTTGACAGATTCTCCAGTTTTGTGCTCTTGAAAATTTAAAGTTTGGCTTTAATAATCACCTTAACTACACTTATTCGAGTTCATCCATTTTTGTTCATAGTTAATCATTTTTTTTGGGTGCATCAAACGGTTTTTTTGGAATTTGTGGATTTTCGACTTTGTTAATGAATCATTCTACCATTTTATCTAAACTAACCTTGAAGGATATTTTTTGGATCCAATTCACTATTAATATTGTTTCAAAATTTCACAACAAAAATCCGCTTGATTTCGGCATGATTTTTTTAGGCAACAAGATTTTTTGCTTTAAGTTGCCAAAAACCGAACGGACACTATATTGATAATTTAAATTTAAAACTTATGTAAAACTTATAAAATTCCAGTACGTTCAATAATGATTAATTCTGATTTATTTCTTCTTTTTCAGGTATGTGAGCTGCCAACTATTCTATATGATGAACTTGATAACAACACCTAGAATAACTAACCGGTAAGATGACTTCGAATGAATTATGCTACTTATTTTGTAAGAATTGTCGACGACGCATTTGGAGACACTGCCCTTTGAAAACTGGATTGAATCAATCGAAACATCGATTGAGTTTAAGCTTGCTTTTTATATGCTGGACCTCACTCAAAAAAATTTGTGCCTACAATTTAAAATAACATATTTGGCATTATTAATGTAAATTCGTTAGATTCGTTGGACGCATTTGCCATTTAAGTGTTCATTAAATCACCGTTTTCAGATTTCAATCACCTCGTGTTTTCCGTCAACGTGTCTTTAAAGGAATTTTCATACATTGTGACTCGTGGTGAGCTCCGAAGTCAGTTATTTAAAAATTCAAAATTATTGTTATTTTTTTGTGCAATTTGAAATGAAGTTTGACTAACATTTGCTTCACATGTGTTGCAATATATGCTTTTTTGGGTTTTCGAAATAATAATTTACATTGTGTTGATCCGTCAACGTGTCTCTGAAGAAATTTTCATACACTCATACACTCATCCGAAGTCAAAATTTAAAAATCTTGTTTATAACTGCAATTTTAATGGAATTACATTTTGTCAACCTTGTGTCTTGAGTTTTTTAAATATTAATTTCACTATATTTTTGCTTAAATTCAATTTAAATTTTATTTAACAGGAACAACGCATTTGGAGACATTGCCATCGAAAATGGTATTGAGTCGAACCAAACATCATTTGAATCGACGCTTGGTTTATATATGCTTGATTTTTTTTCAAATCATCTTAGATTCTCTCGTTTTGGAAAGGCCAAAAAATCATGTGCCTATAAGTACAAATAACCTTTTTTAATATTATTAACAATAAACGCTGTATCTAACAATGTATTTTTTTTTGGATTCGTTGAACGTTATTTTCCATTTAGGTGTTCAATGAATCACAGTGTCCACCTTTCAATCACTCAAATTCAATAGAAGTTTGTCTTAATTCTTCTTCCGTGTTGCAATATATGCTTCTACAGTTTAGTCTTTAATATAACTTCACTTATTTTGTGCTAAATTTCATTTTGTAAAACGGGAACGAGTCAATCCAAACATCGATTGAATTGAATCTTGCCTTATACAGGGGATAGGCAAAATGGTTGAGATAGGCAACATTTTGCCTAAATTCAAATGCTTATAACTTCATGAAAAATGGATGAAATTGGATGCATCTGGAAGCAGTCGACGCCAAATTTGGTCCAGTTTTAGGAACTTCCTTGGCCATGCATATTGGCCACTGGACACTGGAGATGTTCCGGATTTTCTGAGGTCATGTCCAAATGTCATTTTTTCTGTCGCTTGTATTTTCCTAGAAACTGGAACTAATAGGAAGTTGAATGCCACTGGATGCATTAAGATTGGTTGGAAATCTTCAGAAATATGACCATTTCCGTAAAACTGGTTCCGGAAAGCATGGTCTGTCATGTTTGTATTTCCAATCATGTAAATATTATCCAGAGCTATATCCAAGTGGACATTGACCTTAAAAATGATGTTTCCTGCAGCATATTCAGAACCATTAGATGCACAGACCATTCTATAGAAGGATCCAGGTGCCCTGGGGGAAGTGGTCAATGAGGAATATATCTGGAACCATATCAATGTGGGCATCAACCTTCATGATTTTCAAAGGTTATGCTTTCCGAAGCATTTCTAGCACCACCGGCTGCCATGACCACTTTATAGTAGATTCCAGGTGCCCCGGGGGATGTGGCTAATTCAAAACATGCCCGAAAACACATCTATATGGGTATAAACATCAAGATTTTTGAAGGTGATATTGTATAGTAGGGGCCCAGGGGGTCATGTTTCGAATTGACCACATCTCTAGGAGCCCCTGGAATCTACTATAGAGTGGTTATTACATCTTGTGGTTCTGAAAATGCTCGCCATTTTCCAAGTCACATTGATCTTACGGTTATGGTAGAATGTGATCCTAAACAGATGAACGGACATGTTCCGAATTGGCCACATCCCCCGGGGCACCTGGAACCTGGATATAGATCCGGATAATATTTACATGATTGGAAATACAAACATGACTGACCATGCTTTCCGGAACCAGTTTTACGGAAATAGTCATATTTCTGAAAATTTCCAACCAATCTTAAAGCATCCGGTGGCATTCAACTTCCTATTAGTTCTAGTTTCTAGGAAAATTGCAAACATGTATCTAACTTTACACCGCACAAAAATACAAGCGACAGAAAAAAAATGACACTTGGACATGATTTCAGAAAATCCGGAACATCTCCGGTGTTCAGTTGCCAATATGCATGGCCAAGGAAGTTCCTAAAACTGGACCAAATTTGCCGTCGACTGCTTCCAGATGCATCCAGTTTCATCCATTTTTCATAAAGTTATAAGCATTTAAATTTGGGAAAATTTTACCTATCTTTACCTAGTTCCGCTGGGTAGACTTGACATAATTGTAACATTTTTTTGGTGCTCTACGTTTAAGATGATTTTATTAATATAAGAATTGTTTTTGAGATTTGAGCTTAATATCCCTATGCTTTCCGCACCTTCAATACAAATACAATACTCTTTGGGTACCTTGATTCGGGCCAACACTCCAGTTGATTTCTATTCATAAACCAATCCGTATGACAGCTTCTGAAACCCGCTAACAGCGAATCGTCCAATAAAAATTATGATTACCATTCTGTGGCGCTAATCAGCATAAGCTCGGTTCAATCGGCCGAAGCTTTAAAATCCCATCGAATTATGCAACCTCACGCCCGGACCATTTTGACAACCGCGTCCATTAGTGCAAATTTATGTGATCACCACAATTTCCATACTATGAATGCGTTGCGAGTTCATAACATCTCTGCTCCAAGCAAGCGCCATGCCATGCCACGAAGTTTGTTTCCTCTCCTTAAGTGATGACACCACCATCGTAGTAGACAAAGGAAACCAGACTTGTCGTAGGAGATCTGTGACATGACAATGCGGGATACTGACAAAGTAGCATAGCATCATCATCATGATCGTCTTCAGCGGTGGGTGAAAGTGACCGACACCTCCAATCTCCGGTCTATGAACTGTAACACAGTGGGATCTGCTAGTCTCAAAATTGTATTTTGTATCTAAGGATGTTACATACAAACTTTTGCATGGGGAACTCTGAGAAATGACCAAGATTTTTAAAGAAAGTATGATTTGTATGACAAGTACCAATACATTTTTTTAGTTCTGCAAAATTTTATAATATACATTATTTTCAATTTTTTCGCTTGAAGTCCAAAATATCTGCACATATAACATCATTCATTGTATGATTAAAAAAAAACTCTTTTATGTCTTTTAACTTTACCTACAATTTTTAGGCTGAGCCTCAAGTTAACTTTTTACACAGTCCAGTATTGGGCCAGCCTACTTCTGGTGGCGGGCAGTTGTCATCTTGTTATATTTTGAGAGAACAAGATCCGCCTGCATCACGTCCAAAACGAGATCCATTGCGTCGTGTCGGATGTCGCGGTCTATGTTTTGGGGTTTTGTTTTTAATTTGGACTTTAACATGATAGTGGCGGTGTAGCCAGCAGCAGCGATGAGATCATGATCCATTTCGAAATAACTCACATTTGGTTGAGTAACGAACTTGCGGATGGATGGATTCTGCAAATCCATAGACCGTGAGAAATACGCCGCCGGCCGCGAAGTTTTCACTTACCCCGTTGACCTCCAGAAGAAGAATGTCTCGGTTTTGTGAAAGAAATTGCACGGTTGGCTAAACATTTCATTGCCGTTCACCATCTTTCATACCCCAGTTGAGTGCAGCAAGCCAGCGTACCAAGAGTTTGTGGTGGGGTCACGCTTCAGTGACCTTGGTCTACAGATACAGAACACTACATTCGCCAAAACGTCAGAAAGTTGGTGAGGAGACGAGAGGCCAATTAAAACCGGGCACTGTGTCGGATAGTGATTGGATTGCCTCAATAAGTACCGCTTCAGTTTTTGCGCACTCACGTACGCCGATCCACACGATGATATGATATATGAAGAAATGATGATACGGTTAACGACCCGTAGTGGTATTTGGTGGAGAAGAATTTGTTCACCGAACCGTGTTAGAATGCTTTCGTGGTTGTTGCAACGCCAATCCGTTTTTTTTTTTGAGTATGAAGAAAGCAGATGATCCTTGGTTGGAGATCTTTGCATTTTACAATACATATGCGGTGGAATACCACAAGCACATCTACACTAGCGAACCCATACCATTGAGCGTGATAACCTTTATGTAGTTCTTTATGTTATGTACCGGAAAACGGGCTATCTTTACGGGTAACTTTGATAGTGCGGAACGAAATAAGATAATATCTGTTAATCAGTAGCCTCCTGATTGAAAAGAAATAGGCAAAATTAATGAAACAATTTCTTAAATAACAGATTATGAGAATTTTTGGCCAGAAATAAGGCTTAATTCATGACAGATCTTTTAAAAGATTTTAAACCTAGCTTTCTTCAGACGGATGGCAGAAATTTACCCTGGTGTGAAAAAGTCGAACAAAATCGCCCTCAGTTTATTATTGAAGCAATAAAATTGCTTCATTTAAACTCTAAACTATTTTTTTTTTCAAGAAAACTTATAATGTTTCAAATTTTCAAGAAATTAAAAAAATGGACTAATTTTAAACAGATTTGTAGCTAAAATTTTGAAGCAACCAATCGATATTGCTGGAAGAATTTTAGTATAATTGAATTCCTCAAAGAATATCGAAGGGTGAAAATAGTCTCTTGCAAATTACAAAAGTCGTTCATACTTTCGTTAATTCTTCCTGGAAGACAACCATTCCTTCTATGTCCACAAATATGATTCCGGATGCTCCCGGGTAGAACTGAAAAAACAAATCATTCAAAGTTCAAAACTTTCCTCGTAATTCCTCCAAGAATCATTGGTTCTTTCAAATCATGTGCTGAGATATTTCGTTGTAAGACCTACTAGAAATTCCTTTGCGGATTTGTTCAAATAATTTTCCCAAAAGTTCCTAATTTTAATTTCAAAATATATTGCGTAAAAATAACTCTAATGTTATTTTTTCTGGAAATTCTAGTCAGAATTATCTGCTGAAAGTGTTTTGAATTGTTTGTTGCCTTTGTATCTTCAGAGGAAATTTGTTGAAAACCCCCAGGTAAGCTTTTGATTCCGAAATTAGCATAGTGGTAAAGCAGTGGTTCCCAACCTTTTCAAAGCTGCGTCCCCCCTTTGAAGGTCTGCAACCATCCCGCGGACCCCTTAAAATGAATATTCTTGAAATGCAATGTAATGGAAGCCATTCAAAGATCTCATTATTAATCTGAAGATATTCGCACGCTATGTTTGAACCAGACGATTATAAAAATCAAATGAACATCGTGTTTTTTCTCGCTAGAGCTCAGTATTCGGGTTATATTTTCATAATCGGAAGGTTTTAAAATATTTTATCGGTGAAATTTGGATTTTTTTTGTTCAATTTTTAGCTATTTTTCACACTAAAACTTATGAAAACCCCATTTATCGATTCACCGATAGAATATTTTAAAACTTTCCGAATATAAAAATATAGACCGAATACTGCTCTCTAGCTGAAAAAATCCGATGTACATTCAATATTTAAAATCGTCTGGTTCAGACATAGCGTGATTCGTAGTAGGCAATCCAAAAGTCACGTCTGTAATCCACTAAAAATGAAACAAAGATCTTACTATGATCATCAGAATCCAGTAAAAATCATGTCAAAAAAAATTTAGGAGGTTTGGTGAGTAATCTTCAAAAGCAAGCTGTTTTGTATATTTTAAGAAACTTTCTATTTGGCTTCTTAGGAGCCAAATAACGATTTTTGGAAGAATTCACCAAATTTATCAAAAAAAAATGTCAATTATTGGTCAAGAATTTTCGTAGAAATCTTTGAAGGATCACTACTTGAAAACCATGATGATAGATTCGTCTATATTTCGCCGATGGTTTTGGGGAAAATAGATTGTCGAATCGATTCAATTCCAACAATAATTTGTCATGCATCTTCCGAGATTGTTTTTTAATGATTTCGCCAGAAATTTTGTGGAACTCTGGCAAGGATTAAGTCGAAATAATGCAAGAATTTTTTCTAATGAACATCTCTAGTAGAGTCACACTAAAATCTCAATCAATGAGCTCTCTGGAAAGGAAAACATCATTCGAGTTGTGCCTCACAAATCTCATTATTGAGTAGAGGTGGAGGTATTTACTTCATGAGGCACCCACAAGTGTAAACTATCGCAAACATGATAGATTCGCCAACAAGCTTGGTGTGAGTAAGTTTGCACCCGTCTGCTCGTGAGAACATATTAAAAGAAATCGCGAACATTTACTCGCGAGTGACCGAACAAAAACTGGTTTATTATAGTTTTGATAGACAAATCAATTGTATATCTATCAAATCGTCACGAAAACCAGAAAAGGAGGAATAGCTTTTTTCCCGAAAGCGTAATGGATCATTGAAGGTAGTTTTTGTCAGTGCTCACCGCATCAAAACAAAGGCGTCACTGTATATGGGATTTAACATTATGACAGCATTGTTGTTCTGTCAAACACACAAGGCTACGGTGGCGCTATCTGTGCTTTCCATAGCGACCGTTTCGGTTATTTTAATGATCCATTGACACTTAACAGCTCCGAACACGTGAACGAATCACTTAAGCTTCGTTTGTTCGCGAGACCGACAGATGCGATTTATTCAGCACTCTGAGGCTCGCGAGCATTATGTTTTGTTTTTATTCCTGTTCAGCAAACATATTCGTTGTTTTCCATCACTGCTATTGAGCTTTTTATGCCAAACCCAATTATGCTCAAAACGACATTTTTTTTTATTTTAAGACAAACAAGGAATCGTTGCTTGACTAGTTCTTCACTCAAATCAGTAAGGTAAAATTTGGCTTTTATTCGCTTATCGACAGAGTGACATTGAATAATCAGAAATTAGGTAAATGAAAAAAAAAAATAGATAACGAAAGCCTGAACCCGCTAATCATAAACTTTTGTAAGTAAACGAGATAAGAGATTAATTTCACATTTATTCAGCAATAAACAAAACCGACATTTATCTGCAATGGCTTCGCGGACCCCCTAAAAAGTCGTCACGACCCCCTAGGGGTCCGCGGACCACCGGTTGAGAAACCCTGCGGCAAAGGAATCTGTGGAAAAGATTTAGCTGAATAGCTGGGATTTTTTTGTGATTCATAAGAGAGGTTTTAATTATCCTGGATTCAAAGCTGTTAAACATCATGAATTTCACGTGACTTTGACATTTGAATATTGCTAATATCATCGTTAAACTGAAACTATCCAACAAATTTCTTAAGAAAAGTTTCTTCCCAAACTTTTTATAAGTATTACTCTAAACATCTTGTTGAATATGGTTGAAGTGTTTCGTAGAGTGATTTGTGAAGAAATCCTAAAAAATATTGAGGAGTTTCTGGAGTGGATTTTGTACCAAAAATGGAGACTGGATAGATTTTTAAATGTTATTTATGGATCATTCCCGGGATTCACATTCGAAAAAAAAATATGGAGTAATTTCTAGAATTAAAAAGAATGGACTTTCTGGTGACATTTTTTGAGAAGTTCAAGAATGAATTTCATTTTTTTTAGTAAATCTGTTTATATTTTTTCTAATCCCAAGTTGAATCGCAGTTGCTGTTTAAAAATCACTGGAAAGTTCTTAGATGAATCTCTGGTGATTTTTTCGAAAGAATCCTTGGACGACATCTCAGAGGAAACAACAATAACATTCTATACAATAAAAATTGCTTTGGGTATTGTTGACTATTTTTGCGTAAGAGTTTTCGATAGAACACTTGTACGTATTTCTCTAGAATCTTCATAAAAATGTTTGAATGTTTCAAAAGTTTCATTGGCAAGCAATTTTGAAGAAATTTTCATTAACTTCGATAAAGTAATCTAAAGAAACATTGTAAGTAATATCTGTACAAAATATGGAGAAAAATAGATCTGTGGTTTGGAAAACCACTAAGAAATTTTGTCTAATTTGTCCAACTGCTTGAAATTCTCTGGCAGAATCCTTAAAAAGATTTTTCTTAGCTATTTGATAGAGATTCTTTGAGATTTTTTTGGTAAAATCATTGAACGTATAGTCTTGATGGAGCTGAGGCTATCCGTAAAAATGAAATATCGATCAGAGGGGAGTAAGGCTAATGCATGGTGTATAGCCGCTGATTCTGCGGCGTATACTGACCAAGGGTTAACCCATATCCGCCCAGCGTCCTAAAAATAGGACAGAAGCCCCGAACGCCCAGCGTCCTATAAATAGGACAGTACTTGTAGTGCAAATATCTTGAAAATAAAGAGGTTTAGGAGAAAACTATCTTCTGAAAAGTTGATCACAGGAATGCTGACTTCCACTTGGTAACTATTTTAATTCAGAATTAACTCACCAGGTGGCGCACAGACGCGAACAATGTCGCATATATAAAAATACATATGAAACAACTTTCTAGCGTACAAATATTTGCTTCGTTTATATCTCAGTCCAGCGATGAGATACAAAATTGGTGTCTTTGACAAAGTTGAACAACCAAATAATATCTATTCGCATAGAACCTTATAAATTCGGAAAACACTCCCAAGATGGCGCTAGTGAGCCAAATTTTTATTGCTTATATCTTAGTCCAGTTATGAGATACAAAACTGGTATCTGCGACGGTTCCGGGTCATTTGGCCGAATGCCGTTTGGCCGAACGCCATTTGGCGGAATGCCGTTTGGCCGAAATTGAAAACAAAAGTGAACTACAGTTAGCATGGATTTATTATGAATTTCAAAGAACTTATTCATAAAAATAGAAAATATCATCATTGATATACATAAGCTTTTTAGTGTTAGTTGAAGAAACAGTCAGAGCTGAAAGAAGAACATCCTAAATGTAAGCAGTTGTTCAATGCTATGCTAGTGGCAATAGCCACCAGCAGATGTTTTGGCATCGCGTTTGTAGTTAACTTTTGACAGTAACTGAAACAGTTTAGAACTTATTCGTCCTTCTGCTGGATCGGCTTGCTTCGATCCCTCGAATCGTACTAATATATGTCATAGTTCTGCCATCAACAAGTCTTGGCTTCTTCTTTTCACAACGGAGAAACAGTGCACTTCTTTGACGTAAGTGTTCACCGAGTTGTTTATTGCTATATTCAAGAAACGGTGCAGTGTTCAGTTCCCAAGTTGTAATTTAAACTCTTAAAAATAATGAAAATCTTTCCGGACGTAATTCACATTATGACTGAATGGCACATTTTGTAAGTGATGAAATGACGTAAAAATGGGTTCTGAAAAATGTATTGAAAGAAAAATGTAATTTTTATTATGAAGGACATGAAAACGATGCCGCTATGATTGACATTTCTTGAATCAGACACCATCGTATTTAAAATGAGACACAAATTCACGCCATTTAGCTCGCTTCTTTTATGTGCATCCAAAAGACGTAAAATCACATGATTTTTTCGGAGTGTGTAAGTTAACTTACTTGAAACCTTATTACACCATTGGTAATCCAGTGGCGAATCAATCATCACCTCAGAGTTTTAACGTAAAGTGTGGAGTTCACAACATCGTCCTGCATAAAAGGGTCGATGTTTTCATTCTCTTGGAGCTCTTATCTAGTGACAAACATGACGTCCCGTCACATCATAAAAATCAACAAATTAATTAACTTATCAGTTATTGGGTCACATTTATGAATCCTACACATCAGCGTTGTAGCAATTTTATTTTTTGTTCATGATTCGGCCAAACGGCATTCGGCCAAATGACCCTTTCGGCCAAATGGCATTCGGCCAAACGTTATTCGGCCAAACGGCGTTCGGCCAAATGGCCGGACACCGTCTGCGACAAAGTTGAACAACTTAATAATACCTATTCGTATAGAACCTTATAAATTCGGAAAACATTCCCAAGATGGCACTAGTGAGCCAAAACTTTATTTGCTTATATCTTAGTCCAGTTATGAGATACAAAATTGGTGTCTTCGGTAAGGTTGATCAACTAAATGAGACCTATTCGCCTAAAACCATATTAGTTCGGAAAACACTCAAAAGATGGCGCTAATGGTCGAACATTTTGGTTATTTATATCTCAGTTCAGTGAAGGCGGTAGTGGGCAAATATTGTATTTGCTTGCGTCTCAGTTCTGTTATGAGATACAAAATTGGTGTCTTCGACAATGTTGAACAACCAAATGATTCTTAGTCACATAAAACCTTATAACACTCAGAAGATGGCGCTAGTAGGCAAAGATTTTATTTGCTATTATCCCACTCAAGTAATTTGATACAAAGTTTGAGTCTTGGACAATGTTGAACAACTAAATGAATTCGCCTAAAACCTTATTAGTTGGGAAAATATTCACAAGGTGGCGCTATTAGTCAAATATTTTATTTTTTTATATCAGTCCAGCGATGAGATTCGAAGTTGGTGTCTTTGACAAAAGTGTTCAACTAAATGGGATCTATTCGTCAGGAAAAAAATAGTTTAGAAAACTCTCCCAAGGTAGGAGTAGTAGTAGACAAACATATTATTTGCTTGTATCTCAATCCAGTGATTGGATACAAAGTTAGTGTTTTTGACAAAGTTGAAGAACTAAATGAGACCTATTCGCCTGGAACCTTATTACTTTGGAAATCACTTAAATGGCACTACATGGCACACATTTTATTCGCTTATATATCAGTCCACTGATTCCAAAGAAAGCTATTCGCCTAAAACCTTCTTAGTTCGGAAGTCATTCTCATGATGGCGCTAGTCGGCAAATATTGAAGTCCAGTGATGAAAAAATTGGTATCTTCGAAAACGATGATCAACTAAAGGAGATATTTTCGCAAAAAAAAACATATTAGCTGGGAATAGCTTTTATATACGAAACAACAATGAAACAATCAATAAGAAATTGGTCTGCTTAGATCAAAACAATGGATACTTACTATCGATTCGAGCAACCATTGCTTATTTATTGAAGGCTAAAAAATGAAAACACGTGTTTTCTAGCCGTCGAATGAAGAAGGTGATCTTTTGAAGGGAGTGAAGAACGAAACAACCGACAAATTGACTTATCCATCCATGAACTGAACTCCAGAGGTGAAGGGCGGCTGTCAAATGAGAGTAACATTGAATAGCCGCGAACCTAAGTCCAGAACCAGTTTTATGGCTTAACATGGAAAAGTAAAAATTATTGTTCTCAAAATTACAGGTAATAAATGCGCTAGAAAGATATTGTTTGCAAGCAGTTATTTACTACGCGCTACTGCAGTGCGTTGTTGCCAATTTAATCAGAAAGTTCTATATAATTCCCAAAATGAATGTTTTCGAGAAAATTGATTTCACTTTCACCATTCTTTGGTAGTAATTTTGTATGGTTGTTTACTTTTTAAAACCAGAGACACGTTGAGGTAGCAGTAAAGAGCCTCCCTTGCTGAACTCACTAGGTCCAAAAATTATTACATTTGAGCGGGCACGCTTCCGTATGCTCCCCAGGTTTTTCTGACCCTCTCTAGTGTCAAAAATCTAGGACCGCGTGGATTCGGTTCCATCGTTGGATAAGGCCATATGCATCAGTGATGCAGTAACTTAAACGTTATAGACGAATAATGTTGCCTTCAAATATTCACGTCTGTAAGGCATGTAATAGTTGGAGTCCAATATATGACTGTCATTGGACTAAAGGACTAACTTTATATTAGCACTAACGAAATTATGATATTGCCAAATATATATTTCGATCGCTGTCATATCTGAGCCACATTGTATACTAATAACTTGACCCAGAAAAAATATTTTGATAGTTATGTTTTCATTATCAGCTGGCAAGTTTTATAGAATCTTTTTGAAGACTATTCTGAAACATCTGTAGTTTTTTTTTTTAAGTATTTGACGTTAGATTTTATTTTGTTTTTGGTATGAAGGGTGTAAGTGTGGATAATTGTACATATACATGTATGGAAATGTATGTATGTCTGTATCTTACATACGTGGTAGAGCAGAAAATTGAATTGAAGTCACTAAATGATTTAGTTCTGGCATGCATCTTTCGCCTCTGAAATTGCAATTTCTTAACCAGGGTACGTCCATAAATTACGTCACGCAAAGTTTTGCCATATTCATTCTCCTCAATTTTCCTCTATATCACACTTTTTGTATGGATTTCAATTTTTATATGGGTAGTCACGTTTCCTTGTAACCCCCTCCTTCCTCTTCTGTACGTGACGTAATTTATGAATTACCCCTCGCCTGCAGTTTTTTTTCAACTTGTTTACAATGCAATGGATTGAAGAGCATGAAAATATATTTGATTTATCTCGAAAATAAACTTATAGAACAACTAGATATGGACGGCACACTTTCAAGAATTTTTTTGGATCCCCACCATAGACTTGAATTTTTTTAGTGAAATAAGGTTTAATTTATGGGAATACGACTATGAATAACAAAAACGGAGCTGAATTCCAAATGTGAAATACCTTGGGCGTTAACGGGTTAAACGAAGTCTCTTATAAATTGTAGAGAGATTGTATTAAAATTACATAATTTTGTGCTAGAGCTAGCTACACTCCTGATTATTTCAATCCTTTCTGATTTTATTAATAATACAGATTAACAAAAATATAATCATTAGATATTGCAACATTTACCGACCAACATCCTATAAATTTCATATTTTCTGGTGTAGTTGGATATGTTCTTCAACTCTTTCTGTGCGCGTTTGCCGATGTTGCCCATTTAAAGTATTGTTCATAATATCTATCCATAAATACTGACCAACAGCGCCCTCCGACCCGACACAATCGCTAATCAGAGTTCATTCCGCGTATTGAGATCTAGCCCATGAACCGCATCCTAATCCATCGGCGTCGAACGAACGGAACAACAGTTTAGCTGCGCTTACGTTCCGTTTAATTCTGACCAGTCATGCAAAACTGACCGCTGACCAACGAGAGTAAAAAAAATCCGACAAACCAGCCAATAACGAGACATTGATGAGATTATGCGGTCAAAATAGGCGGGGTGTGTCAATTCCAAATCACAAACCAGCTCCACTGAACTGAAATCTGCATTGTCGGGGATCCAAGTAGCCTCTGGCTATCTCGTCGAGCGTGAGTGGCAGTAGTCAATAAATATTTCGATTAACGGTTTAAGGTTTGTCGGTCGTTTGTCTCCATCATCATCGTCATCATGGTCGTCGGTATCCCATTTGGCCGTAAAGAACGAACGCGATCATTCTCCGTTCGTTTGGTCCACACCGTTAAGAAATGAAGGTCACGTTCTTTGCATATCCATACAAAGTTGAATTTAGCTCGACTTTGACGTGCATTTTTATAGCCCTGACGGTTTTCGTGCAAGCGCCGCGGTTCCAAGAAGCTTTCGTGTGAGTGCCGTTGCCCATTGGTTGGCCGAACATTGGGTTTACCTTTTTCTAACAATGTGAATCTCAAGATATTGATAATATTTCAGACTGAAATGTGTGGAAATAATAAGAAACCATTCTGAACACGATAACTTTTTATTAGAAGATTAATTACAGATTTGCTATTGAAATTTCATGACTTATTGCGTTTTATTTATTAGATTTTGGCCCAATCTAGCTTAAAACCTTTATAAAACCTGATTTCCAGATTTGCGTTTGGATGTACAAGATTATCAAGGGAATTTCAAGGGATCAATTGAATGATAATATAGTTTTAATCTTGTAATCGGCTTGAAGCAATCTGCTCCGTCATACATTCAAACGCTTGAGCCTTTCAAATAAATAATATTATTTCGATTTCGAGTCATGGAACACGGTTTGATACATCTCGCTATTGAGAAAATAATGACAGCTCTTTTTGATCTAGTAGTCAAAGACAAAGAAGGTTACAATTACCTGTAGGTGAATGCATTCTAGTTTTCTTTTTCGGGTGATCACCCGAAGCAATTAGTATTCGCCATTGACCATGGTTTGGTTTCATGAATGGATCACGAGTTGCATTATTTTTGAGTGTCTTTTTCGCGAATTTGTTATGGCGTCTTTCAAGCATGATAATGACCCTTGCATTATGAAGAGGACATTTTGACATTTCAAAGCTTACCAAAACCATCTCTCATCCTATTCGATCATCCTCCAACGTCATAACACATAATAACATAGCTCAGTCCCAATCAATCAAAAAACCTCATCAAACCGTGCTTTTACAACATCCGTTTTGACATTTGACGCGTGATCTTATCACCATGGCGACGCAACTGTCAACCGAGTTACATAACCTCGATCGCGCATCGCTTTCGCAGCGAAATTATGACTCAACTTTTTTTTCTGCTGCTGTTAAAAATGCACTACAACAAGAGAAAAATGATCGCCGTCTCATCAAACAGCTAGTAATCACCTTCCGGCAGCCGATCGGCCGCTGCACCCGTTCACCATTTTTTCCCTCGAATTTTCGGGGGCTGCCGCCGGAGGGCGACCTTCGCCTTATCTCCACCATCTTTCCTCAGTCCGTCGATCATCCGACCGACGGACCGGAGCTCAGTAACCTTCCCCAATGTCGATCACCAGACACGTCAGGCGTGCACACGATCGTTCCCCTGTAAGTTTCGCTTTCAATCATCCGATCGCGTTCACGATCACGCACCGCCGCCACGAGATTACTTCATCGATCGGGCCCGAAAAACGATCGCTCCCGCCTCTTCGTTCGGCTGTCTGTTGTTTTTGTTTTTCGAATCGTCGAGCGTCGCATCCGAACTTAACAATGACCTGTGATCATCGATCCTCGATACCGATAGGTGGTATTCGATTCACGCCAAATCGGACGATCGCGATTCGGATCTCTTGTTGGTTCGTAATTAAGCGATAATCATCTTCGTTTTGGGAATGCGGCGACCAAAGACGGGTCGGGGATCGAGGCGGTAGGTTCAATCGAAGGTTTATTGAATTGTGATCCCTTTGGTTTTCGATCGGTCGTCCGTCCTCGGAAGGGTCAAGTCCAAGTGATCGACATGGGAGCCATTTCTTTGCGCGGCACTCGGAGGATGGTCGTTTTCTAAGATCCGCTTTCGTGACTAAGTCGCGCGTTTGGCGGAGGTGTGACCAATAATATTACGTGATGCCGTTGTCTGGGCTTTGTTTCCGCGTTTTTTCTTCTTTCTCATCTCCTCTTGAGGTATAAAATTTAATTATTTAATGATGCGAAGGGTTCGATGGGAATCGAGCACGACGGGTGACCGCCACCAAGAGGTTAGATAATGCAGTTTTGGAGATTGCACTTTGAAAGGGGTGTTTCTCGTTATCAACAGCTGCCAAATGGATCTGGGAAGTGTCGTTTTTACCATTTAGGTATTCCCATAGGCCTATTGCATTACGCAAAAGAATCAATGTGCTTATCTAACTAAATAAGGTTTTGTGATGGGCTCCAATCAACGTTTTTCAATAATTAATCATATTCAAATACATCCCGTTTTTCTGGCGTTGTTCTCTCCATCTCGTTTTCTGAATTCTCAATTCAATCATTGTTCTCTGAATCATGGATTAAATCCTGAGAAAATTGAGAGTATTTCTCACTTATCATTCTCTGTAACAATCATGATCCGCAGCACATCATGAGAGCCTGTTTATCATCTTCTGCTACAGTTCTGATTAGATGAACTCATTCAAATAAACTCCAAACCTGGGGGACAGTACACAATGATAAATAAGCGAGAGAAATGGGTTTAATCATCGCACTCTCTTTGGGACTCTCGTTCGCAGCCGTTGTTTATCAAGCTTGTTACACCTTGCCGATCATGAACCGATACAGATGTGATGTTTCATTCGCTTGCTTTGATCGTGCTTCCGAACCAAATAAAAGCTAATTCTGAAATTCCAGCTCTTGATAAAAACGCATTTTACAGCCACATTTTGTACGAATGGACGATGAAAACTTCATCCACAAGTTTAAAAGTCGCGACTTGATCCTTGGTTGTGTACCATTCGAAGTTGCACGTATCGACCTGATCAGAATTGGCACATGTTCGTATTTCTCATCGAATCATACGCCAAATTCGCTAGAATCTGTTATGAACTTCTAGAAATCTTTTCTATTATGGAAACTTCGTTAACTTTCTGGAAACTAACGGATATCCATACGAATTTTAAGAGAAACGCTGAGAATTTTACAAAACCGTGCGGTGTTTTAGATCATCCCAGAGATCTCCCAATCTATGTGCCTAACCAATGATCTGTTCTTGTTTTTTTATGAGGCATAGACTTTAAAAGTTACATAAAAGTTAATGGAATATTGAACTGAGTTGAACGGATGTTCTATGTTTTCTAAGGACGATATGGGATACAAGAGTCAGGATCTTCAATTACAATCAATTGACTACCTACCTTGTACCTTGATGGCTCCTGCTTAGCGTCACGTAATTGCCGGGCGTATTGTAGAGCTTCATCTTTGTCGGTCTGGGGCGATATTTCTCCGGTTGCCCCTAACGTTTAGGGTCGCCAGGTCCTCTTCCACTTTGTACAGCTAACGTATTCGTGGTCTCTCACAAAGTTGCCAACCTCTACCTGTTTATTTCTTCCGACATTCGCACTAAGTGACCAGCCCACTGAAGTCTGCCGTATTTGAATCGCTCAATAATATTCGCAATTGAGAGAACCTCTCAAAAAATCATGAAACTCGGCCCTGTGTTTCATCATGGAGTTCTTCTAGGTTTTTTTTTTCTAGAAATTTCTCCAGAATTTCATCGAAAAATTTTAACTGCAATTCTTCCAAATGTTTCTCAAAAAAAAACCATGGAACTTACAAATGATTATTGAAGGTTCCATACTAAATCCTACACATTTTTGTTGCTTTTTGTTCTCAAATTTCTGAAAAATGTCATTCACATTTCATGGAGAAAAGCCTCTAAAATCTCCTAGAAGAATACTCGAACAAATCTCGAAAGACTTTCTTGATAAATCTTAAAGAATTACTGTAGGAAAGTGAAGAAATTTCTGAGTAATTCCAGGCGATAACAAAAAACAAAAATTCTCAGTTAAAATCTTAAAGAAATTATGAAGGACATTTATTTGAAAAATCTCTAGTGGCATCTTTGGAAAAACTTCTGGTTGAATTTTTTAAGAAGTTCTAAACGGATGTCTTAAAGGATGTCCTAGAAAATCGATGGAAGAATCACTGGATAAAGTTCTGGAGGGCTTACGGCATTAACTACTTTAGAGGTTATGGTAGGAGGGTGGGTTTGAGATTTCTTACGCGCCATACACCTTGATGGCTACAGCGTAGCGTCACATCATTGCCGGATCTTCGTCAATCTTTAGCGATACTTCTCCAGTTGCCCCGAACGTTTAGGGTCGCCAGGTCCTCTCCGACTGCGTACAGCTACCGTATTCCTGGTCTTCCCGAAGTCGCCGACCTCTATCGGGATCCCTGTTATTTTTTTTGCAATGTTTTTCTTCCGACATTCGCACTAAGTGACCAGCCCACTGAAGTATACCGTATTTCACACGCTTAATAATACTCTTTGTACACTTGATACAACTCGTGATTTATGCATCTGCGCCACACACTGTTTTCGAGTTTCCCACCGAGTTTTATCCGCAGCACTTTATGCTCGAGAAAACCGAAAATCGAAGTAGTTTTTCTTCTTGGCATTAGGTCCTCACTGGGACAGAGCCTGCTTCTCAGCTTAGTGTTCAATGAGCACTTACACAATCCAATGAGGTTTATTCCAGAGTTTTTGAGAAAAATAGCTTAATAGCTATTTTAAATAAATTTTTAATAAATGCAAGAAGTTTTCCGCCTGTACATGTGGACTCCTTCGAGAATTCATCTACGATTCCTCACAGGGACCCAGCATCCTTGAGGGATTCTTCGAACAAATCTTTTTTTAGGAGTAGCAGTTCCAAGTATTCTCCAGCATTCAATCCAAATATTGTTCCTGCAGTTTTCCTATATATTTCTGAAAAAATTCTCAAAGCAATCTGCAAAAGTCTATTTAAGTTTTTACTCCAGTTTACACTAAAGTAATTTTTCCAAAAATTCCTCCAATCATTCTTGCACAATTTCTTTCGAGATTATGCCCAATGTTTTTCGAAACATTCCTTCAGAAAATCCTGTGAAATACTATCCAGAGATTCGTTTTTTTTCAAATTATCAATGAAATCTTTTGGAACTGCCTTGCAAGTCCAGGAGTTCTTTCAAAGGTCCTTGTTCATTAGGGATGATTTTAAAACATATTCAGGTTTTATCAGATGTTACTTTAAGATTTTCTTCATAAATACCTCACAGATTTATTTTTCAGAAAAAAAAACCACGACGTACCCTGAACAAATATCTGAAAACAAAAAAAAATAAGACTTACTTTAGAAAATCTCATAGAATTAGCGGAGAAAATTCTGTATTATCCTTAGAAGGAATCTCTGGAGCCATTGCTTCAGATAAATATCTAGTTGAAATTTTATACAAACCCTGATAGAAAAATCCTTAGAAATCTTGGAGGTATTTCTGGAGAAGTTATTGATTGAATTTTAGAAGATGTTCTTACCAGCAATCTTGCACGATTTCCCAGGAAAATGTATGGATAGAATGTTTGAGGAGTTAGAACTTTCTTAAAAAAAACTTAAAGAATTTTCATAGGAATTTTAATGTTTTCCGAAATAATCTTTGTAAAAATTCCATTTCTGTAGTACTCCTTGGGAAATCTAGGCTAAATTCTTGAGGCATCCTAAGCGAAATTCTTGGAGAAGTTCCCCAGTAATATTCGTAGAAAAAAATCTTGGGAAATAATAGCTGTGTGTACACCTTAAGAAATTCCTTAAGTTATATCTGAACATACCTGATTTTTTTCGGATGAAATTCCTGGAGAATATCGTGAACCTACACATACAGTAATACGAGCAGTAATACTTGTCGTAAAATCACGAGGAATTCTCAAAAAAAAGTCTTAAATGTTAGAGAAATATCTGCTCTGATGGTACAAGAATCAAAATCAAACTCATACTTTCTGTCTCCTATTACGTTTAATTTTTTTTTTTGCTTCTTGTTTGATGTCTTTTCTTCTTTTTTGATTGAGGTCTCTTTTTTTCAGGCAACAGGTCTTAAATATCCTCATTATTTTTAAGGTACTCGATTGCAGCCCTGTAAAGAAGGAAAGCTTCCTTAATTTTGTGGTAACGTCTGGCACGCTTTGCGTTTGGGCACCTTAAATATAGAAACTTTAAATTTTCAATTTCGAAATCCATAAGGTTTAATTTTTTCTTAGCTTCACTGTGCACAAAATATTTGCCAACGTTTCTCCTACCCATGGTTTCAAACGTGGACGCGTCTCTGATGTTAATTCGAAAGTGCGTCTCCCTGCTTCAATCCATCTAACGTCACAAACGATGTTGACACCTCGTCTGCAATTTGAACACTTGATTTCGAACCATCCAGCGTAGCACGTATCAACCTAATCAGTTTCGTCGGAAAACCATGTTCCGACATTATCTACCACAGCTCATTTTTTTTTCACAGAATCGTACACCGCCTTGAAATTAATAAACAGATGGTGAGTCTGTAATTTATACTCCCAGAATCATCTAGGATCATTTGCAAGGTAAACATCTCGTCCGTTGTCGAGCGGCCCTCACGAAAACCAGCTTGGTATTCGCCGATGAAGGACTCCTCGAGCGATGTCAGTCTGTTCAACAGTATACGCGACAGTATTTTGTATGCCGAATTCAGCAGGGTAATTCCTCTTTAATTGGCTCACTCTAGTCTGTGCCCTTTCTTGTAGATTGGGCGTCAAGTCAAGATCGACTGGTCAATATGCTATTATTAGTATTAATGTGTGGTAGAAGATGCATTGAAGCAACATCTCGAATCTTCAAAAGCCCAAATCTGGAGAAACTGTTCATGCTGAATACTCGCTGATGGTGAAACATCGATCAAAATTTTAGTGCAGAAAACTTTCTTTTCTCTAGATTTGTGGTCTTGGAAATTTGATGTGTAACAACGTGTTATCTCAATCTAGAAAGGTCTTTACAGAGGAGAGCACAGAAGTCCATACAGATGTCTTCCCAAAGGTCTCCACAATGGTCTTCACAGCGGTCTTGATGAAGATTTCCATCCAAATATCCACAAAAATATCAACATGGCTCTACATCTGAAGCTTCCATAGAAGCTTCTTCAATTTTTTTTATAGTAGTCTTTACAAAAGTTTCCACAGAGATCATTGTTTTCGATAATTTGATCAATGAAGAGCATATTTTTGAATTGCGTATCGTATGTTGCTTTATGTATATGCTCACGTATTAATTTAAAATTTTATCTTTATCCTTTACCAAAACGAATCCCTTTCCCATATTCAAACTTCCTGTGTGTTCTTGAGGACATGCAGAGGACTGCTCGGCTTCCATGAAACAAGCAACACGTCAACATTTCCATCCCATTCCCAAATTGACCTGCATTCGCGCAAAGCAGGATGGTACTGATTCTGAGTAGCTTCTGTTAGTTCTCTGTGTGCGTACAGCTATTTTCGCAATAACGGAGTAGCAACTACGAGCGATCAATCCTACTCATGCTAATACCTGTTTTGCAAAAAAATATTAGTCTCTTTGGTACTGATTCTGCAGTCCAAATTATATTTTTTGTAACGATATTCTGAAAGATCCTGAATTCGCACTGTTCCAAGCATCGTGTCCTTTCTCTTTCAAACGCCAACACCTAAACCAACTGCATAAATCCACTCCTCACATCACGTTCCACGTCTCCCCCGTCAATCCCCAAGCAAAGTGATTGATGACCATCGTTATTACATATGATCGTCGCCGTCATACAAACATATCAGCTGATACCCCGCCGCCAACCATTTCTCAAGAGAGCTCTTAAACCATCGCATGCTCCATCAACCCTGCGCCACCGTTTTTACCATCATAGCCGAACGTTTTGCAGCCCATGATTCGGAAAAGAAAAAAATAATGAGTTTATTGTTGTTTCACGTCTGAAATTTCACACTTGGGACTTATCGACGGAAAACTCCTCGCCGGGAGGTGGGCTTCACGCTTTCGAGACAACCGGATCGCGGTCTACCTCTATTTTTGCCTGGAGGTTATAATCAATTTATCAATTACCAATCTGCTCGGGTCCACCAGCAGATATCTGCTGCTACCTATTTGAGTGGATTTAGAGGCAATGTTGCATGCATCCGTCATCCATCCTGGCTGTGGCAGTGCGTTTGAAACGCTGAACATATCCAGTGACATGAGTGTGAAAAGTTTGGTTTTACCTTTCTTGCGCAGTGGATTTTTTTCTGGGTGCAAGAGTATAGATAATTTCCTTTCAAAAATTGTGTTAACCAAAACCTTAGGGAAACATTAATTACTTTGAAGAAACATTGTATAATCAACTTTTTTTGTACAAAAAACTTGTTTTATAGAACTTTATGCGTTCATTACATTACAAACTGAAACTCCATTTTTGATGGTGTCTGTTTTTTGTGCTTTTATTGAGTATTTTTTTAGTGCAAGAGTGATACTGATTTTCTTTTCATAGAGTTGAGGGAAAAACATAAATGTTCCAATAAATTTGCGAAAAACGTTCTTACAAAATAAGATACAAAAAAAAAAAAGAAAATTCAAAACAGATAACGGTCGAATTGAAGTGAACATCGACCTCAACCTTCTCTCAGGTGGATAGACTCCACTTTTTTCGGGGTTTTCAAATCACGCTGCACCACAATGGCCCTTGGCAGCCTCCTTGAGCTGAATTGTCCCGCTGAACTCGTGCAGCACGTAATCACAAACGGTGGTCAGGGTTGCCTGAACGATCTATCAAACCGATCAAATGTCGTCCCAGTTTCAGTGTACATTGTTCAGTGTACAGCTCCGAACAGGAAACTGCCCTCCATGTGAGATGCACTTCGTTTGACAAAGTGGTCGGTCATGTACCGGCAAGGTTGCGTAATCACTCACTGTTTGAACTCGATTGTGCAATCAATTGTGGACGGTTCTGATTCGAAACGTGGACTACACACCCGAGCAAGCGCGGCGTATTTCTGAAGGAAGCTCATTTTCATCGAAGTGCTGAATCACGGCTCATCTTCTCGAGTGTTCCACGATATACAATAAAAACAGTCGACCGAAATCAACAAATTCAAGATGATCACCGCGCGCGGAAACAACGCACTTGCTGCGTTTGACCGCTGTTGACTTGCATCCCAAAGGCGACCTGAACAACCCTCCTTGGAAGCAAGGCTACCGGGCAATCACCGGATTGTACCGTGATGTTTTCAGCCAAGCTAATGAAACAACGAAGTTCCTACCCAATACACAGTGGCGCGAAGATGGCCAAATTATCAGTGAAAAAAATTACAAACTTTTTTGACTATTCAAAAAAGATTGTAATTTTTTTCACTGGTAATTCCTTTGTCTTTCTTCAGTATTGAATAGCAACTCTTCAAAGTTTTAGATAGATTGGTTTATAATTCGATTTTTACTTTACATGTCAATTGTAAAAAGGTTAGCTAAAACAATCTTTTTTGAATTTTTCAAATTTCTTGGGTGTTGTTTTACCGAAGACACTGTTTCTGAACTAAATTTCCTCCAAATCTAGCTCGACGTGTTTCATTAAAAAAAAAAAAAAAGATTTTTTTCTGTATTTGGGAGATATTTGAGTTGTATTTGACATGTTTACCATTTGAGAATGCCAACAAGTATATAACATGGAGCGATGTCAAAAATTTTGGATTTTTCGGAGCTTATTTCAAGGAAACGATCAAGAATGATCCTTTTGCCCTCAATGCGTCACAAATATTCCTTAGTATTGGGTGTACTATAGGTTACTTTGTACCAATATAGGAAAATCCTGCAAATATCGATAGTTTTTAGCAACCATTTCCATCAAATAATATTAAAAAAAAAATCTTGTTTTGTCAATCAACTTGAATATTCGAGTTTGACTTTTTACTTGACCATGGATGTAGTGCAACCACTGTGCAATGATGACGACGCGATCGCGCACTCGATCGTCGTCGAACTTGAGAGCACCGCGCACCGCATCGCAACGCGCTGCTGCACGCACGGACATCATGTTAATTCAGAATTTTAACAAATTATTATCGTTATTGGCAGGCTTGAATTACGGTTATTGGTGCACTCGAGGAGACGGACGTGCGCGCCTGGCACTTGTCGTGGGATGGACATTTGGCATTTTGGCTGGTTTAGCGTATAAATTTACAATTCCTTTCAACCTAGGCAGTAGTGATAAAAGTAGTTGCTTATAATAGTTATGTTTATTGAAAACGACAAGTAATCGGGGTAGTTTATAAAAAAACCTCTTCTATTTATAGAAATTGTGTCGATTTCGAACGCTAATAATCTGGCTTTGCATATATTCCGAAGTTCCATGGAGTCCCGATTCCCTATATAAAGTTTCTTCGATCGACACAAATTCCCAAACGATTTAAGTAAGAGTGCATCGAAATGAGAGAATTTTGTCTGGTTCTCTTTCTCTCTTGCTGCTATGCTCACTTTTACTCACACTTCAAAAGAACTCTTGAGTGACCCTTCCGAACAAAAGAGGCCTCGCGAGTTTATGATGGCTCTCTTTTTTTTATGGAATTTTCCTCCGTTGTGTTTTGTGCCGCATCTTCCTCGCTCATTTTTCGTTGTTGCCTCTCTGCTTAGTATTTTTGCCGCTCCCTCACAAAACAGGCTGAGACAGCACGCTGCTCTAGAGCATGTTACCGAGCTATGATGATGTTTAGGAGTATTATCAAGTATTATTATTGTTCTAAAAAAATCCAATCGGTTGAGTTGTCACATAGAAAAGTATAAATTATGAAATCCCGTTTAGTTTTTGACGACCAGAGTAATACCAGAATCAAAGATGCTCATCTCTCAAAAATGATTGAACCAATGTTCTTTATTTCTTCACAACAGACTCTCATCGAAGTTTTGTTTCGAAAAGCAAAGAATAAGAATGATGCATTGACACATACATTGTTTTAAATAAGAAAAAATCGCTACCACCTGACCAATGACCAAAACCAAGACAGAATCTCAAAACAGAAAAAGTTTTGAAATTGACGGAAAACCCCAATAATGTTAATCTAATTATCATTAGTTTTGTTCATAGCCAATGACGTTGATGTTAGAGGGGTTCATATAGCTTATAATTCAACTTTTAAACTATCAAAAATGAATTTGGAAACTTTTAAAAGTATCTCTGAAAAAATAGAGGCGATTTCTGAGAGATTTTTCGTAAGATTGCCTATTCAGGCCAGCAGCAAGCTACTACTACCTTTCATCATTATTTCATGCATTTATAGATGAAGCACGCCTAGAATCATACAATAATGAGTATAACGTAAATAAAATAGTTATTCAGAAATTTACCTACCGATCTTTCCAGATCGTCTCAACAAGCTACAACATTGTTATTTACCTCTGCTACTTTTATATAAATTCATCTGATGTTTGCTCTAGAACAATCTAAAAAGAACTTTTACAAAATTTAAATAATGTTGTATACAATAATGCACTTCTAGAAAATTCTAGACAAGTAAACAGGTTAGAGCGGAGTATAAATAGGACACACTTAATTGTAGCAAACCAGTCTGAAATAAACCGTAAATTCGAACGTATCTCCTTACCTAAAAACACTATCGATAGCCTAGATCTAGAAGATCTCTAGACATATTTGGAAGATTAGGGTTCTAATTTTAGTACCAAACGCTTAAGTTTAGACCAGAAACACATTTGTACTCAATTTTCAAGTATTTTTCGTTGATTTAAGGTGATTATTAAACGAAGCCAAACTTTGAATTTGCAAGTGCACAAGACTGGAGAATCTGACAGTTCGCGTTGAAAATCAATCAAATCAATCAATTACCTGGTTGTCGGTGGTGACCAATGTGACATATTTTTAACGCGGAGCGCTGTTTGGTTCTAAAGTCTTGTGCTCTTGAAAATTTGAGGTGTGTCATCGTCGTTTTATAATCAGCTTAAGTCCTAAAAAATATATTTTCTGTGTAATGAGATTTTGTCATTTCTCTTGGTTTAAACTCAAGTTTTGGGTGTATTTTGTTTGCCGTGTCCCTCCCGAAATGTCAGATAGGAACAACCCCAGTATTAGCACTTTTTAAAAAGTATAACCCCAGTGGAAATTTATTGGCGAAATGAACGCCAAACATGATGAAAAGAGTCAAGGTTCGAATTTGGAGCAATTTTAAATTTGCCAATTTAGTTTTAATATGTTGATGAATTTGACAAAGTAGTAGCTCTGTACACGCTCTGTTATTTATCGAAATTTTCAGAACCCTATTCCTGGGAAACCAACGTTACTTCCGTTGGCTGGAATAATTCTTGAAAAATCCTCTGTAGAATTTGAGAAAATTTCGGGAAATACATTTTGAAGAATTTCTAAATCAATCATGTAAAGCATTTAAAATTCTGAAATCAATTCAAATTATTTCTGGAGGATACCATGGTAAAATTTCGGGATCAATGGCCTTAGAAGAGTTCTACAAATTCCCAGTAAAAAGTTATGAACAAAAATTATTTTAGACAATTTTTTCATACAATTTTGTATACATATTGTTAAAAAATTCGTAACTGTTTAACAAGATTTTTTACATTTTTCATGTTTTGTACAAAGGCATGTCTTGTTACAAAGCAAAACGCGTGTTTTTGCTGAACATCGAACCTCTCTATCGCTTAACGCAACGGAATTAACGATCGAATTCGTTTCAATAAGGCTTATTTGTTTGATAGTAAAAACCCATGAACAGACGCTTATAGAATAAAGTTTTTATCAACTGCCGAAAGAAAAGATATGAAACTTTCATGTTTGTACAAGTCGTGCCGAAGGCAGTTATAGGGGCTAAACTACCCCTTGAGAAATGAGTAATTCATAAAGAACTTTGTTACTTCAAAAGATAGTGTGAAGATATCTTCAGCAGGTTCAGGGATTTCCATGACAAACAACTTTGTAGGAAACATAAAAAAAGTTCAAAATCTTGAAAAAAAGTTATGGTAAAAAGTATGATTTTCAGGGGCCATTCACATACAACGGCATATATCTCAAAAAGTATAAGAGATAGAAAAATCGTGTCTTCGACAAACTTGTTTCAAGTTGTCAATCGTTCAACTTTGCCGAAGACACAATATATCTATCGAAATGTTTTGAAAAAATAGTTTTCCTTTTTCACTGCAAGGTGGATTGATTACAAAACTTTTTGCATCAAAAGATGCTCTTTAATATACCAATAAACTTTTCGGAACAAACTATATCGCTGAAATCAACGGTTTGGGCGCTATTCAAAAAGCGCATGAAATCGACAAAATCCAACACAGTGCAGTGGACGCAGCTTTCCTCAGGCTACCGGCCACAAACACTCGAAATCCACTTTATTAGCAATGCTATACACTACTTTATCATTATTTCATGCATTTATAGATGACGCATATCTAGAATATAGAAACTTACCTGCCGATATTGTATCTATTCATTTGACACCTGCTCTAGAACAATCGATAATGGCCTTTTGCAACATTTCAAACAGTATTGTATGCAACAATACACTTCTAGAAAATTCTATGCGAGTAAATATGGAAGAGCGGAGAACAAATAGGACACGCTAAGTTGTAGCAAATCAGTCTGAAATTAATCAAAAATGGAAACTCCTTTCGTATTAAAAATAAAAACCGATTGATAACCTAGAAAACCTCTCGGAATTTTTAGAAGAACCAACGGAAGTAACAGCTGTAATAATTCTTAAAGTATTCCTCTGTAGAATCTGGCAAAATTTTGGGAAATACATTTAAACATTTAAAATACTGAAACTAATTACATCAAGTTCTGGAGGACACCCTGGAGAAATTTCGGCAGAAATGGCCTTAGAAGAGTTCTGGTATAAATTCCTAAATGGAAATCTACAAATTCCCAGTGAATGGCTGGAAGTATTTTTGATCAATTTCATTGCTCAACAATCATAACAATTTTGCGTATCTCAACGATCGTGTCTCTTGTAGATTTGAGGTTGCTGAATCTAATGCCGTTCTCAGAAATGTCCCTGCACATCATAGTTTAGAATTACAGGTCGTCAGAGATGCATAAAAAACTAGTTTCATTGATGTTCAAATGAAATTTCAATTATGATTTATTTAACTTTTTGGTATTCTGATCCACAAAAGATGCAAAATAGGACAGCAAATTTCATTTAAGATACAATTTGGTTTGAATTAAACGATCATATTTTGATCAATTCCAATTTTTCAATATGCTTGCTGCCTTTACACCAAATTTTTTGTTTCCCTTATATGGGAAAAATACAATACTTTTCTAAATCATATAAAAAAAACTTTGGTGCATCGTAAGCATTACGAATTTTGTTGATAAGTATTGTGTTTAAATTGAAGTTGAATTTGAGGTTTGAATTCTGTGGCAAATTTAGCAAATAAACCACCATACAAGCCGGCAGTCTTGCATGCAAGTAATATGAAATCGCAAATTCTGTATTTTCCACAGCCAATAACTCAAAAACTTGACGTGCTATGCTATTTTGGAAAACGGCCGTGGATTGTGCAACTTTAACTACAGTAAGTAGCAGTAGTTTGTTACTTAAGAGAAGAAAAAGTTTTTATGATAGAATCTCTTAACGAATCGAACCAAAAATGTTGAATGGTATATCATGGAAACAATAATTTTTGTAACACTATAGAAGTTCTTAAATCTTTTCCCACCCAATTATCGTGTGATTGTTGTAAGAATCCCAGTAAAATTTGACCGATTGCGGAAGAAATACGTGGAAGCACTTCTGAAGAAACCCTGAAGAAATTTATTAATCCATCCTTGCATGAATGACTAGAAAAATCGTAAAGGAAATTGCTGCAAGAATTTTTGAAGAAATTTTGGGAAAAACTCTTTCAGAATCAGGGCTTTCTTGAGTTTCAAGAGGAGCCTCTTGTTGAATCCTTGGAAGATTTTTGGTGTACTCTGTACAGTAATCTCTCTAAATATTCCAGGAAGGAGTTCTAACGGAATTTTCAGAAGGATGTGGATGCAATAGCCCACTTTGCATAAAGACGATTCACAAATGGTCATTTGATATGTCTCCAGTAGTTTCCTGGCAATCACAAGATAATTTCTTTAGACGTTTTTTAAGGAACTTTTTAGAGAAATTTCTTGGAGAATCTATGAAGAAACTTTGAAGGAACCCTGAAGAAATTTATGCAGCAATCCTTGCATGAATGACTGGAAAAAACCGTAAAGGACATTTCCGCAAGAATTTTTGAAGAAATTTTGGAAAAAATCTTACAGAAGGCCCTGTTTGAATTTTAAGGGAACCTCTTGGTGAATTCTTGGAAGATTTTTGGAGTTCTCTGTACACTCCAAATATCCCTAGAAGAAGTTCTAACGGAATCCCAGAATGATATGGATGAAATAGCCCACTTCGCAAAAAGACGGTTCACAAATGGACATTTGGCATGTTTCCAGTAATTTCCTGAAAATCACAAAATAATTTCTTTACGCGTTTTTTTAAGGAAATTCCTAAAGAAAATTCTTGAAGAATCTATAAACATACTCTGAAGAAACCCTGAAGAAATTTATGAAGCCATCCTTACATGAATTACTGGAAAAATCCGTAGAAGGAATTTCTTCAATAATTTTTGAAAATAAATTGGGAAAAATTCTTGCAGAAGGCCCTGTATGAGTTTCAAGAGGAGCCTTCTGGTGAATCCTTGGAATATTGGAGTACTCTGTACAGTAATCTCTCGTTGTTTCACGAAAATCACAATATGATTTTTCAAGGCGTTATTTAGTTCTTAGAGAAATTTCTGTTGAAATATCTAAAGAAACTCTGAAGAACCCTGAAGAAATTTATAAAGCCATCCTAACATGAATGTTTGGAAAAAATCTTGAAGGAAATTTTTACAAGAATTTTTGAAGAAATTTTGGGAAAAATTCTTACAGAAGGCCCTGTATGAGTTTTAAGAGGAGCCTCTTGGTGAATCCTTGAACAATTTTTGTACAGTAATCTCTCTAAATATCCCTATAAGAAGTTCTAAATTTCACCCAAATTTTTCCATATCCTGATGAAATAGGCTAATTCGCAAAAGACGTTTCACAAACAGCGTTGATAGACTCACACTCAAATCTCAATCAATACGCTCTCACGTGAGAGCAAACTCATGAGAGATCTGCTTCGCAAATCTCACGCTTGAGATTTCGATGCAAATTCACTCAATCAATTCAAGCCGTATGTGTGTAAACTGTGGAAATATGAGACAATGAGTCAAAAAGGTGAGCCAACTCATCCATGATTTTTTGACTGCTGAGTTGCGTGATTGACAACTCACGCATGAAAAATATCAAGCGTGAGTTATTGGAAATTGCGTTTTTCACAACACTGTTCACAAATAAACATTTGCTATGTTTCCAGTAATTTCCTGACAATCACAAGATAATTTCTTTAGGTGTTTTTTAAAGGAATTTCTTGGAGAATTTTCTTGATGAATCCTTGATGAAACTCTGAAAAAACCCTGAAGAAATTTATGGAGCCATCCTTGCATGAAGTAATAAAAAAAAATCGTAGAGAAAATTTCTGTAAGATTTTTTGACAATCACAAGATGATTTCATTCGGCGTTTTTTGAATATTTCTAAGAGTATTATTATTTGAGGAATCCATATAATAACTAATTGAGATATCGTTTGCAAAATTTTTGGAATAAATGAAATTCATGAAAAAAATCTGTGGAGGAACTTCAGACATAAATTTGCTTTTAAAGAATTCTAGAGCATCGTTTCCCAAACTGGGCTTTCGCGACCCCCCGACCTTTCATAATTTCGCTCATTTTATCATTAAAAAGCGAGCTGACAAGACGTTGGGGGGTCGCGAAATACAACTTTGGGAAGCTATGTTCTAGGGGAATTCGAAGAAAAAAAAACTTCGGGGAATGCTTTATACATCTTCAAAAATTACTTAGATTAAATCCCTGGAGGAGTTTAACGAATTGATTCCAGAGATAATCTTCTAATTACTCAACGAACTCCTGCAATAGTTTTAAACGACCTCTTAAATGTGATCTCAAAAGAATTCATGAATAATATAATGAAGATTCTGTTGATTCTATTAATAATCATATAAGTATTATGGAATAATTTCTGAGGCAAACATTTTTTGGTGAATTCTGGTACCGATTCACGATATTTTTTTTTTATTTTGAAATACCTTTCCCTAAGGTGGAATTCGTTTCTGAAAAAGAAATACCTGGAGCAATACTTGGTAGAATACATGAAAACATCCTTGTTTGCATCCCTCGAAATATTCCTAAAGGAATTCATGGAAGATTACTAGAAGCATTCTTGCTCACCGTTTGTCTCGAATTCCGAGTATGACTCAATTTACTCAACGGTGTCAATTTCAAAAATAATAACTAATATTTTACAACCTTTGAATGTAGGTAACTTGAATCAAAGAAAAAATTGTCATCATAAGTAAAATTTAGAGTGGTTTTCTTGTAAAATCGCTATAAAAAGTCGAATTCGATGCAAAACGGTACATAGCTGGCACGGTTTTTGGAGAAATTCCTGGAAAATGTCTTGGAGCACTCCCTATAGGATGGAGGAATCCCTGGAAGATATCTTGCAGAAATTCCTAGGAGATATGTGGAGATATTATTTGAAAACTTCCAATAGGATATTTTTGAATGGCCGTTTGAGGCTTCTATGAATACTTTAGAAGTACTCAATGAGGTTTCAGCGAGTTTCAGAGGATTCCCCAATGTAAGCTAGAGGTTACAAGGGACATTCAAAAGATTACAGAGATTCCCAAAGTTTACAGCAATCCTTTAGGTCTACAGCGATTTTCAAGAAAATTCCGTGAAAATTAAGTGTATCTCTCACTTATCGCTCTCTGAAATAATCATGATCCGCCACAGATCATGACAGTCTGTTTATCATCTTCTGCTACAGCTTTAATCAGATCGGGGGAATAACAGTACGTGATAAAACCCATCTAAACAAGCTTCAAACCTGGAGGACAATATTGCTACGAGCCAGTAAAATAAAACACTTCTTCTTCTTTCTGGCGTAACGTCCCCACTGGGACAGAGCCTGCTTCTCAGCTTAGTGTTCTTATGAGCACTTCCACAGTTATTAACTGAGAGCTTACTATGCCAATGACCATTTTTGCATGCGTATATCGTGTGGCAGGTACGAAGATACTCTATGCCCTGGGAAGTCGAGAAAATTTCCAACCCGAAAAGATCCTCGACCGGTGGGATTCGAACCCACGACCCTCAGCTTGGTCTTGCTGAATAGCTGCGCGTTTACCGCTACGGCTATCTGGGCCCCAAAATAAAACACCTACTCTCAATAGAGAACAAAAGAGAGAGACTGGTTTTAACATCGCTCTCTCATTGGGGCTCTCTTTCTTTGCTGTTTTTTTTATCAAGTCATCGCCGATCATGGATCGATACAGATGCGATATTTTTCATCGCTTGTTTTGATTGTGCTTTGAAATCAATTGAGAATAAATTCTGCGATCTCTGTCCTAGATGCTTTTAGGGATTCTTATGAGCTTACCAGTGATTTCCACGAAATCAAACGACATGTTCTCAGGGTTTGCCAAGGATTTTCTGAAGTTTTACAAACAGATCATCAAGGTTCCCAGATTCTCATGGATTCTGAATGGGTTCTCTATAAAAGAAACAGAAAATGGGTTGAATTCCGAGTATTTACTAAGCTACTTCTTCTTCTTCTTGGCATTACGTCCACGATGGGACAGAACCTGCTCCTCAGCTTAGTGTCACTTCCACACTTATTAACTGAGAGCTTTCATTGCCAAAGTTGCCATATTCGCATTCGTATACCGTGAAGCAGATACGACAATACTGTATGCAGAGGGAAGTCAAGGAAATTTTCATTACGAAAAGATCCTGGTCCGACCGGGAATCGAGCAAAGACACCTTCAGCATGGCTTTGCTTTACAGCCGCGGATTCTAACCACTCGGCTAAGAAAGGCCCCTATTTACTAAGCTCCTACTTTAATTTTAACAGCTTCATCCTCTAAAACTGCATTCTTATAACAAATTTATTTGTAATCATAATGTAATTGCATACCATTCCCGTCAACAAGTCTTCGGTTCATCGATTCCTGGGAAACAATCGACTGCCGGACCACCTTTTCCGTTGCACTTTCAACAAACTGCAACACTGTTGAAAAACAATCAATTGCCACTATCGAGGCCAATCGCCTAGCCCCCCCTTTAATTCCTCTTTCTGTTCCTAATCCCAACCGATAGAAGTCTGCGGCACTCCCAACCCGTGGAAAATCTCGTTCTCGAAACAAATCATCATCAAACATCCGCAAAACCTACCATTAAACACACACAATCGGAGATTGCATCTCGCTTGCATCACGGGCCAGCTAGAAACCGAATCGAATCCAAGCCGTAGTTCCTTCCCTTGGCGTATTAATTGAAGTCTTCCACCCAACCAGCCGAACCCCCGTCATAGAAAAACCACAATTGTAAACTAATTTTCTTCGTTTTCCTCCTTCCTTCCAGGTAAGTCCCGAACAAGGTGCAATTGGTGCTCCATCAGCCGTCCGTGGCAACAAAGAGGTGCGAAAGGTAAATGTACTTTCAGCCATTGAGCGGCCAACCAACCAACCGACCCACCTGTTGCACGTTGGTTTGTGTTCTAGACCAGCGATTTCTAGATTTCTGCGGCTCCATGGTAGGCTTACGGAAGAATGCGCACTTCAGGAACCTCCACTACCACCACATAATAAAAAATAAATAAATTGTTAGATCACGTCGTTTGCCCGTAATATTATATCTTTCTGTGTACAACAATTTTAATTTATCTGAAAATTGAAATCTTGTAAAATTGTGTTATTTGTTACGTAATCTTACAGACACTGCTGGATTACATGAAATATTCGTGAATTTTATATGGCATATGATGGAAGTTTATGTGACGAATAATATAAAAACACAGTTAAATATTGTTACATCGAGTTGCATGTAACAAAAATGACCTGTATCACATGCAATACGTTTTTCCATAAAAAAAATAAATTACAGGTTGGCCTCAGTATGAAGCTTGAATGCAATATTCCATGCAAGAAATCGTATAAAATGAAATTAAATATAATATAAATTCACACGTTCTATATTAACGTTAGGTGTATAATTCAGACTTTTTATATTTGTGGGCAATGTCATGTGATGTGCACCAAAAACGTCGTATTATTACAATTTATTTTTCACTGTGCGCCGCGAGTTCAATCACTTTGATCTAAATTTGTTTCGTGCACTTTGGGGCTCGTTGAAAAGTGTTTGTGCACTTGAAAGCCCCCTCGAGATGTTGCTAAGTGGTGGCGCGCTATGACAAGACAATTATAAATTACCTACCTTCAGGTGTAACGGACGAATTGCGGTGCACCTGTCAGCTTCTGCCGCGGCTTAACTGACTGACTGACTGACGCGAGATGATCATCATGGTGCTGGTTGCTAATTGCTTGGTTCAGTTCCATTGTCAATTGTTGGGGCCCCTCTAAGAAGGTGCTATACTTCTTAAGGAGTGGGCTTTTAAGAGTGCGAATCGCGACATCTCAAGAAGGCCAATTTGGTGCTTAGTATGTTGGGCGATCGCGTTTTTCCGATGCTGTCGGCGGAACCGGAAGCATTATGTTAATTTTCATGTTTCTGGGAAGTGAAGTGCGTGGTTGTGGTTTGAGAGCGGGACTTGAATGCGTCGTTTAATTAGTTTTGATGGGCTTGAAAAAGGTGTCTTCATGTCCGAGTGTTATAATATTTTTTTCGGATTTAGGATCCTATGAAGCTTAGCTTGGGTCTGTGAACCTCCTTGAATAGTAATTGTTTAATGCATTCTTCATTTTGTTCGTGGTAGCATCCATATTCAGTGGAAATAGTTGTTGCAAATGGGACCAAAAAGCATCGAAGAAGGATCAAAAAGTATAAGTTTCTCTGTGTTACGGTACGAAGATAACGAATCCTATCTTCATCTTAGAATAGAAACCATTCTCCCTTACAAGCTCAGAATTTGCTTAATACCTCATTAACCATGACCTGCTTGAACTAGTTCGAACCACTTTCAGTATAGCATGACCGACGAATAATTTGTAGCATTCCAACGTTCACACGATCTCCCGCAAATTACATTCTCATTATCAATCAGACCTTGAAGCGGCTTTAAAGCCAGCTTCAGATCACAAACCGCTGCTATCCGCCGTAACCTCCAATCAACCAATTCGATCGATTGACCACTATTTCGCCGCCTCAGCCTCCACTTCAGCACTGCAAGCTCCTCCCATCCAATTTTTCACATATGATTATGCACACGCTCTACTGTTGCTGAGGCTGCATGATCTTAAATTACTGTTTGCACTGCTGCACCGTCGGGCTCATTTTTCACTCGGTGCATTGCAGTTATCTGCATATCGCAGAAGCAACGAGGTGTGTCTCAGCGCCCTCCGGCATTCTCGTACTCCGATATGCACTCGATCACAAAATAACGGACCCACACCTTAACAAGTAGCCTCTTAACCGATGCCTCCGAGTGCGAAACGAATTTGATAGAATTTTTACACGATTCATTACGAAGAATAGTGCGCGTTCTGATCGAGAAGCTAATAAGATCAGGTCTCATTTTGCGAAGGTGGAGTTTCCAGTAGCTTGCGGAATGGAATATCGTTACACTTAAACCTCCATTTAGGTGAATTCTATTCACGTGAACAGAGATCAATGCCTGTCTATGGTTAACCAAATACTCATTTGGATGTAGTACTGCAGATCTACACATGGAACCAGTGACGTTACTGACGCTCTAATACCCAAATTTTTATTTTCGATCTAAATATTTTTTTTCGTTATCTAAAATCGTTCTAAACACGTTTTGGGTAATAATTTATTTTTACTCGCAAATTTTTGAATTTTGGTTTTTAGTTTTTATAACAGCCATTCCATGAAAAACCGATCTAGTGGGTCTCCGAATTCCGTGAAAATTTGCTATTTTGTTCCTTATCCGAAATAAGGATACACGTATTTTTGGATTTTTTGATTAGGGTGACCATTTCCGAAATAGAGTGACCAGAAAAATCGCGATTTTGAAAAATTTTTATTTTTAAAAAAATTAGAACTTTTGAACCGTTCGACCGATTTTCAATCTTTTTGGACGAAATGAAGGCTAAAGTTTTTGAATTTTCAGGAAAAAATAAAATTTCACAAAAATTGTGTTTTTACATGAAAAAACTCAATAGTTTCCGTTTTTTCGTGTTTTGAAGGCCTCGGGACCAAAGGGGCTATCGCTGTTCTCATTTTTTCTTGAAAATTCAGAAAATTTTACGTATACTGTCAAATTTTCAACGATGTATGTTTTTTAGTTTTTGAGATATATTTTTTTAAATAAAAAATCAGTCATTTTTATCGGCACACACAGTAGGTCTCAGCGCATTAGATTTGTAATGTTTAAAAAAAATTATAACTTTTGAATAGCTTAACCGATTTCCAATCTTTTTGTATGGAATGAAAGCTTAAAATTTCAGACAAAATTGAAAAATCTGATAAAAATATGTTTAAACGTGAAAAAATATAAAAATTTCTATTTTTTTTTAGAAATTTTCATATATTTTAATGTGAAAAAAAAATTGAGTTGAGACCTTAAGCTTTCATTCCATAAAAAAATATTGGAAATCGGTTGAGCTGTTCAAAAGTTATGATTTTTTTTAACATTACAAATCTAATGCGCTGAGACCTACAGTGTGTGCCGATAAAAAATGACTGATTTTTTATTTAAAAAAATATATCTCAAAAACTAAAAAACATACATCGCTGAAAATTTGACAGTTTACGTAAAATTTTCTGAACTTTCAAGAAAAAATGAGATCAGCGATAGCCCCTTTGGTCCCGAGGCCTTCAAAACACGAAAAAACGGAAACAATTGAGTTTTTTTTTGTAAAAAACACAATTTTTGTGAAATTTTATATTTTTCCTGAAAAGTCAAAATCTTTAGCCTTCATTTCGTCCAAAAAGATTGAAAATCGGTCGAACGGTTCAAAAGTTATAATTTTTTTTAAAAGTAAAAATTTTGCAAAATCGCGATTTTTCTGGTCACCCTATTTCGGAAATGGTCAAAAATCCAAAAATACGTGTATCCTTATTTCGGATAAGGAACAAAATAGCAAATTTTCACGGAATTCAGAGACCCACTAGATCGGTTTTTCATGGAATGGCTGATAATTTTTATTTTTGAGCATCCCCATCCCCTTTTTAATTTATTTTTGAAGCCTCTTCCGGTCATTGATTTTTGACTTTGTTTTTTCAATTTTTATGCATAAATTTCAGAAAATTTAGTATTGCAATATACAATATGAATGGTTTATCAGTTTTGGACGTAGGTAAGAAAAGGGGGTTTGAAAAAAGGGTTTTTAGTGTATGCTGGTCAAAAGCTTTTTTTTCTCAAGACCTTTAATGTTCCTAGAAATAATTCCTGGCAACGTCACTGCATCATAGAAATAAAACAAGGAAAAAAAATAATATTTAAGTTCTTTTATTGAAGATTTGAATTGTAATTCTTTTAGGGATTCGATTATCCGGAGGATTCGATTATCCGGAATGAAAAAAAAAATCGATACTCCGGATAATCGAGTCCGACCTGTAATAAATATATAATTATTTACGATGCTTTTGAAAATATTAATTTTTTTTTCTGGAGCATATTTTATTTTCCGTGTAATTAACGGAAAAACTGGTTTGAAATTATTTGAATACCACTAGGATCTTTTTTTGTGATACATTGATTGTGAAAAAATATAAAAGGCATGATTTTTTGTATAACACGTTACATGAGCCCCAGGTTACAAAAATACAATTCTTCAAAAAAATTTCAAAAATACAAAAAAGTTCCAACAGTTATAAAAACTTTCCCCATGTGCGCGTTATGTGCCAAGGCTGAAGCCAAAAATAATATCATTTTGATTTCTGAGCTACAAACAAATATATATAATTCCATAGTGTACCCCGTCTAAAGGCGGGGTTGAGTATTATAGGGTTAATCCCTCTACCGGCAGCTTCATTTTTTACCGCAAAATAAATATTCAAATCGTTATAACTTTTTTGTTTTTAAATATGTTTGCACCATTTTTTCACAAGTTCTCAAACAACTCTTCTTGTTTAGGTATCCGTGTCGATATTGATCATTGATGATCTGGTTTTGAAGATATTTCGATGTTCCTTGCGGCCATTTTGTTTTTGGTCAATTTATCAAAAAAAAAAAAAATGTGGTCTATATAATGACAGATAATAAGGAGCTTCTCTGAAAATACCATACAAATCAATTAGGTATTCTTGGAGATATCTGAAAATTACGATATGATGTTTTGGAAGTTTTTAAGATCTTTATTTGGCCAGCGAGGTTCCAGAAACCTAAATGCTCATTATTTAAAGACGGCTTCACCAAAATGCTTCATTTTTTCAGCTCTCAGATAATAACTGTGGAAGAGCTCATTGAATATTAAGCTTAGAAGCAAGCTCTTTCCTAGTGTAGACATAATACCAATAAGAAAAAGAAGATGACGATGTTTGTTGGTCTCTCGAAAGAATTATTGAATAACCGAAAACTGTCGATGAACTTAAAACATGACAGGAAATGTTTCCAAGAGCCTGTGTGGGAATGAATACTGTTCATAGGCCTTCGGGATATTACTGGTTAGGCTTGTAGATGTGGAGGCTTATTGTGTACGGAGTTCGTTGGTGACCTAGAAGAATGGATTCAATTTACCTGAAATTCCATTTAACGCAAATGGAGCTTTCAGTGTATCACATCAGATCCAACCCAAAAAATCCAGGGCGACACCTCGATTATCATTTTTCATAAAACCCCTCGGAGCGATTTCGCGCGAGTTTCGTCACGGTTCTCAAAGCGGCCTCTAGCTAGAATGGTCACCTACCCTGTGCCTTCGCCAAATCTAATTCGAAACCAACACAGAAGTAGCACCACCGCGCGCTGCAATCATTGCAATCATTGAGTTGAAAGAATGCACCGATGCAAGTCGCTTGGACTCGTGATGCAGATTTGATTGGGTTAGTTACTGTTCATTTTCATTATTTCCATTGAAAATGGGTTGCTTTGAATTGCCGCGGCTCTGAATTCGTTTCGACTGACCATTATCACGTGCTTTTCTACGAATGCCCATTGTGGAGCAGCAGGTCGCGCTGCGGTGGCTTCTGGTCTTTCAGTTTTTTTTATTCAATTTTTTTGTGAGGGAATGCGGCACACAGAGGCACTTATGCAATTTTCCGAGTCAGTTGTACAGCTAGTTGTAAGTCTTTCAGAAGGAAGTCTCGGTGTGAATTCAATAATCGAATTATGGTTTCACAAGCTGCGGCAGGCTTTGGTTTTGGTCGGGACGTGTTACGTGGTTTGTAGATAATGAGATATTTAGTTGAGATTGGAATTGATCTGATGAGCTGATTGAATTCGTTCTAGAAGCGATTACCTAATGAAGATATTTGAGGTGATTTCATCGGATTGAAAAAGCCATGAGGAAGTTAAAAGGTCTATTATAATATTTAGATAATTTTCCAACCGCAGTTTTTTAACTGTAGGATATCGACTCTATTGTTCAAAAATCCACCAATTTGAGTTTCTATTTGCAAAACATTGATAAAGTTCCAGTGAGACAACATTAAACTGGTTTGAAGCTCAATTGAAATTTTCGTGGCATTACGTCGTTAACTTCGGTGTTAACCTGCGTGTGCAAACATCGCGAGATCACTTCCTCCTAGTGACCAATATGCAGCCTGTTGATCCACCTGCCGATTATGTTCCGTTAGAGCCACACCGTATAGGTACACTCCCGTGCAAAAGTTTGGGTTCACCCCCTCAAAAACATACAAAAGTGTTCTGTCCATATCTCTGTAATTACATGCCCAATTGAAACTCTTTAAGCCGCATTCGAAAAGCAAAGACTTATTTTTACTTCGTATGTATTTTTCCAAAAGCATTTTTTTTAATTTTTTATACTAAATTTTTACTTAAAGTTGTGACATTTTTCAAAAAAACACACTGAAAAATCATATTTAATTTCCTCAGCAATGGGTCGACCAAAATTTTAAATCAAAGTGTCATTAGAATCGTAATCTTATATTCTTTGAAGAGACTCCACGAAATTTTGGCTTAAAAATCTGGTAAGTATTCAAAATCAATAAAACAGTGAGTCAAGTCATCGTGCAAAAGTTTGGGTTCACCCCTCAGTATGATGCAAATCGTGCAAAAGTTTGGGTTCACCTGAGCCGCACGCGCATCATTTTTGTCAATATCTCAGCCATTTTTCAACCGATTTTAATAGCATGAAGCTTTTTTGAGCGCAAATAATGGCGCGTACATGATTGGTTTGAGATTTCACAGATTTAAGTAAGTTCAGGTGAACCCAAACTTTTGCACGATATACCATACTTAGGGGTGAACCCAAACTTTTGCACGATGACTTGACTCACTGTTTCATTGATTTTGAATACTTACCAGATTTTTCCGCCAAAATTTCGTGGGGTCTCTTCAAAGAATATAAGATTACGATTCTAATGACACTTTGCATCAACATTTTGGTCGATCCAATGCTGAGGAAATTAGATATGATTTTTCAGTGTGTTTTTTGAAAAATGTCGCAACTTTAAGTAAAAATTTAGTATGCAAAGTTCAAAAAATATTTTCGGAAAAATACATACGAAGTAAGAATAACTCTTTGCCTTCCGAATGCGGCTTAAAGAGTTTCAATTGGACGTGTAATCACAGAGATATGGACTGAACACTTTTGCATGTTTTTTTAGGGGGTGAGCCCAAACTTATGCACGGGAGTGTATGTGTGCATTATGCGCCTCAGCTCGGGTACTTGCACGCAACTCATCGTCGCCATTATCGCTGATCCCGTACCGTAACGTGCAGGCTAAGTACACAATCATCATCATCTTCTTCTTCGCGAGCCAAGCAACTGTTTCTCTAATGTCATCGCGTGAAATGTTTGCTTTTGGTGCGCATCAATAACCCGTGAAGATCGAACTTTCTTCCTCGTCCTAACACTCACCGTTGGATCGATCGATCTGTTGATGCAAGAGTAGGAGCAGGAGGAGGAGGTGGATATTTATTGAACGACTAAACGACCCCGTGCTCGCGACCACAACGGGACACGATAAGCAAACACAGACCCCTGTGGCACAGTGTATTATTTTGGGAGAAGAAATGGACGCAATTCAGCCGGAACTTAGTGGTAGGCACGAAGATACTTCTTATGCCCCGGGAAATCAAGACAATTTCCTTTACGAAAATACCTTTTACCGGTGGGGTTCGAATCCATAGCTTGGTCTTCCTAAATAGCTGCGCGTTTACCGCTAAGGCTATCTACAGCTGAATTGCGTCCATCTTCTCACCTAAAATAGTACACTGTGCGCTGCTTGAGCTTCTTCCTTCACGTGGTCAGCGCTGATAAGCTGCACCGTCATCACCTCTCCTCCTGGGGGCCACTTGGCCACACTCTTCAGGAAGGTGAGGAATGTGGGACAACCGCGCGCGCGCGCCGGAGAGCATATGTTGAGGTTATGCAATGTCACTTTGAGCAGCCCATCATGATGCAAGGAGCAGAAGGCGTCGGAGGAGGAGGAGTTATCTCGCGCAACTCTAGCATCGTTTGTCTGCCTCCGTATTAGCAGCGCAAAGGCGCGAGTACGCGATAGCAATGGTCGTTTGCCGAGGGTACCTTAATGAACCTAGGGCCATTAAAAAGTTGGCAAAACAGGAAACCAAAGTCCTCTGCGCCATCATCGTGCGAGGCTGCTTTTTTCGTAGTTGCACACCACTGCCTGATGAAGATTTGTGGGACTCTCTGCGAGAGCCGGTTGTCGTGGGCTTAATGTGCGTTTGTTTCCGTGCTGGTTTGATTACACTCTCTCTCTCTAGCATGGCGCTTGAACACCCGCAGGCTATCGATTATATCTCAAGGTCGAGTTAGATAATGATGGCTTCTGTGACGAATGGTGATTCCAGTCGTAGATCTTCGGGGACCGAAAGCGGAAACCCAAGGCCTCTGGCGCTTGGATTTCACTTTCGCCTCTTAATGCGAGCATCATAAACCTCGTTTCTGTGACAGTTTGACTAAGTAAAGGGGTAGACATTTAAATTACCGCTGACTTCGAGAAACTGATATGGAAATATGACCAACGGCTTCTGTTCGGATGCTACCTGGCTACTGCTGCTCGCGTAGTCTGCTATTGAAATGCCCATATCGAGGAGAGCAAGAAATCATAAGTAACGACATGACGTGACATAATGGAAGTGAATAATGGTTCGACTGCACTAAGTTTGACATACGTAATGGCTTCTGCGACGGAAGATGCGTGATCAGCCAATAACCGGGTGACTTGCCTGTGGAACGCTAGCGGTGGTGTCCTCGTCGTGGAAAGGGGCCTCAGTGGGAACTCATATCGATGTTTCCTATGATAAACTGTAAATAATGATGTTGTATAAAGCTATTTGGCTTAAACCTATGATTGCTACTGTCAAAGTTTATTATCTTCTATGTTTGGTTGAAACAAAATGTAATGCAAGCTCATAGAAAAAAATAACACCCTCTGGACTTCACCAGCATGAAACTTAAAAAAATACAGCTGAATCTCAATTTCATTAAGAAATAAAGAATCATCGTGCAGTGATGAAAAGCAAAGAATTCCTCCAACAATACCTCCAAGAGTTGTTCCAGAATTTCTTCGAAAGCACGGAGATTCCTCTAAGAATTCTTCTAAGAACCTTTCATGGATACTTGCAGGAAATCTCTCTGAAATTCCTTTCGTCTTCGATTACTTTTGCTGGAATTTCTAAAAAGGTTCAACTAAGTGTTTCTCCATGAAGTATTTCCTCTAGAAAAGGTTTCGTTTAGGTGTTCCTCTCGAAATTTTTCGTAGAATTCTTCCAGGAATTCTTGTATCCAGGGGTTTAAACTTGTCTGTTAATATCGTATGCCTCTAACGCCGTTGACTTGATATTGAGTTACACCAACGAGGTAACCATTACTGCTAGAGTGTCCATTTCCCGGCCATTTCGCTAGTCCCGGGATTCAGGACAAAAATATTAGCTTGTCCCGGGATTTATGAAATTTTCAATAAAACTAGTATTTTGGTAGAAATGAAAGTTCAAATTCAACAATACAATGTTTATAAATTGAAATAAAAAGATAAGGTAGCTTTCCACTAATTATAACAACTAATATTTCATACATGGTTTTCGTATTCTTTTGAAGTAACCTAACACAAATCAAAACTTAGCTTGACTAATTATGGGTTTGCTAGGGATTTTTTTCAAATTTTCTATAACATTTATGAATGGAAGTATGGTTAAAAATTAAGTCATAATATTAAAGCAATTTGCTTCAGACATTTGAAAACTCATTAAAACTTTAGAACAAGAGAAACAATTAAAGATAATTGAAAGTATTATTATAAGAAAATTATTGACTGAAGTTTAGATGTACTTTCAAATTTGCTTTCTCACAATTGGCTTATAAAACTGGTTAATGTTGAAGAGAAAATCATAAAGGCTAAGACGCCCGTCATTCCTTTCGGCAGCCATGTTGGTTTTGCAGCTAGCTATTTTATCAAATAAGAAAAATGTCATTGTTTTTCATTGAAATTTAGTGGTATTCATCAAATTCTACGTACATTTCGGGAATCCGTCGGGAAAATTTGTCAAAACCCGGGATTTGTTGTCCCGGGATGGACACTCTTATTACTGCTTATTGTAACACTCACATACTACCATTATGCTTATTGTTACACTTAGATTTGGATGCCTAGGGCCATTGATGGTTTTTCAAGAAGAATTTTTGGGGAAATGACTTTCATTGTTTTTTAGGAGTTTCCGAACAAAAGATCCGTTAGTGAAGGTTTACTGTTAGACATCTCTGGAGGAATTATTACAAGAGACCCGTAGATAACTCAAACAATTTATTCAGGGATTGATCAAGAGTTCCTCCAAATATTAAATTAGGACTTCTTGCTGGGGAAATCTTTTAGAATGACTTCTGTGATTTTTTCCGAGAAACCATATAAAGTACCACTTGAAGAATCGGTGTCCGGCCATTTGACCGAATGCCATCTGGCAGAACGGGTCGTTTGGCCGAATTACGTACAAAAAGTAATCAAATTGCTACAATACATCAGGTTTCATAAGTGTGGCCCAATAAATGATCAGGTAATTAATTTGTTTATTTGTATGATGTGACGAGACGTCATGTTTGTCGCTATGCAAGTGCTTTTGAAGATTGATAAAATCAACTCGCTAATTCAGGACGAAGTTATGAACTCCACACATCGCGTCAAGACTCTAAGCTGATGGTTGATTTGTCTCTGGGTTACCAACGGTGTGCTATCAAGTGATTTACAATGATTTCATTAGACATTTTCCTTCTTTTAAACATAGGCTATTCTTTCGAGTTTCGTAAATGTTGGCTATAGTTTAGCTTGTATTTCAATAGGCTAATAGGCAATAGGCTATTCTTCCAACATAAGTCGTAAACTGTTTTAGTCATTGTCAAAAGCTGACTACAAACGCAATGCGAAAATCACTGCTGGCGGCAGCTATTGCCGCTAGTAGAGAATGAGTAATTGCTCAGATTGAAGATGTTCTTTCAGCACTGATTGTTTCTTGAACTTATACTCAAAAACGAATTGGTTGTATATCAATGATGATTTATCCTTCGTTCAGAATAAGCTGAATAAGTTCCTTGAAATTCAGCTTTGAAATTCATTACAAATGCATGCTAGCGTAGTTCAATATTGGTTTTCAACTTCAGCCAAACGGCAGTCGGCCAAACGACCCTTTCGGCCGAATGACTCGGAACCAAAGAATCGCAAAAAAAAACTCCTAGAAATTGTCTACGAAATCTTATGAGGTCTCAACAGAAACTCTTCTACCAATTCCTCCAGCAATTACGTCAGGGACTTCTTCATAAGATCTTCCAAAGATACTCCAGCAGATTCTACTAGAAGTTCATTTGTAGTTCTTCTGATTTTTTTCAGTTAACTTTGCAGGGATTCTTCCAGGAGTGCATTCAAGGTTTCCACTTGAAAATGCTCGAAACATTTGAACAGCAGTTCATATGGAGTTCCTCCATACAATTGAGTTGATTATCTGTGACTGAAAGCTGCAAATGACAAGAAAGCCTCTTAAACTTGAAGTATTTCACCAGAAATACTTCCATCATTGCTGATCGATTTTCTTGTAGAATCTGTTATAAATCCTGATGGAATTCCTTCGATAATTTTTTTTATTGGCAAAAAGACAAAAATAATGTAGCATACAAACTTTCGATTGTTACGCTGATTGCACAGCAGAACAAAAATAATCTTGTTGGACTACGATCTATGGTTTTATTTTGGTAAATCAATTCTCTGAACATGCAAAATAAGAATTAAACTTTGGTTGTTTGTTATGAAACATATATACATGATATTTCCCGATTCTTTATTGATTTTATCTAACATTTGAATATGCTTGTAGCCTCTACACAAAATTCGTCGTTTCTTTTATAATGTCATGAACAATACTTTTTCAATAATCAAAAAATACCGTTTTAGTAACGACATATTACAAACTTCGTTGATTTATATTCTTCAGAACTTGAAGACTGATTTCTGTAGTAAATTTAGCACAACAATCAGCTAACAAGTTGGTAAACTTAGGAAATCGAATCATAATGCATTTTCTACAATCAACGGCTCAAAAACCAGACGTGCTATGATATGTTCGAAAATGGCGAAAATGACAATGGTCTCATCCATCGGTGTACTAAATTCACTCGGTCCAAGTATTTTGACACTTAAGCGGGGCACGCTTTCGTATGCCCCCCTCGTGTTCTGGCTCCGCTCAAGTGTCACAATTCTCGAACCGATTGAATTTAGTACACTGATGGATGGTCTAATCCACCAGTGTACTAAATTCACTCGGTCCGAGAATTGTGACACTTGAGCGGGGCACGCTCCCGTATGATCTCCACGGGATCTGGACCCGTTCTAGTGTCAAAACTCTCCGACCGAGTCAGTTTAGTACACCAGTGGATAGGACCATAAGTAAATAATGAAAAGTTCATCCACTTTGCCTGATCTATGGTCTAATTCACGCTAGAGCAGGCCAGAACAGATGAGAGCTGAATATTAGCTTATTCAGCTGAAAAAAGGCTGCATAAACAGCATTTTAGCTAAATAAGCTGTTATTCAGCTACCAGTGTTGTAAGCAATCACGGTAGTCGACACGTTTTGGCTGATATTCGGAAGCGCTTTCCTTAAACACTCTCAAAATGAGCGGTCAAACGAATGTCGAAAAGAAAAATGTCAATTGAATGCCACTGACCACGATACCTTCGATAGGAAAAGTCACGGTTTTGTTTGTTTCTGTTCTGCTTTCACTTTATGTATGCACATTTGACATAACAGGCAAGATCAGACTATTCATGTTGCAAAACTTTGATTTATGCAAATATCATCGTGTCAGACGACATTCAGTTGACACTTTTTTGTATTTGTTGACGTTCATTCCAAAGCTCGTGCTGTGACTGCTGACCATGGCAACGAAACGAACTTCGCGCAAAGTATCGAATGTTTACAGCACTGTCAGCTACAATTGTTACTTGGGTTACTGATTTTCAATATTTCGGAATATCGATATTCGATATTTTTGTATAGATATTTCTTATTCGATATCGATTTGTTCATTCAATAATATTTTGATGTAAGTTATACAGAATTGCTTAGGGATTACCAATATATTCTGTCATGGACATTTAAAGCTGATTTTTTTTTTCAGATGAAGTGCAATAGAATTCAGAAATTGACATGGTAATACTGGTGAACCTCAGCAGTTTTTGTGGATCTATACAAAGTTGGGACACGCTTCTACATGCTTCCCACGTGTGACCGAGTGAATTTAGTACACCGGTAGATCAGACCATAGAAGCGTGCCCCACTCAAGTGTCAAAATGAGACACTTGACTGAGGACTGAGTGAATTTAGTACACCGGTGGACTTGACCACACGTCCATTGACTTATCCGCCGCTGTACTAAATTCACTCGGACCAAGAATTTTGGCACTTGAGCGGTCGTTTCTGTATGCTCCCCACGTTTTCTGGCCCGCTCTAGTGTCACAATTCTTGGACCGATCAATTTTAGTACAGCGGTGGATAAGACAATTGTGAAGCTTGAAACAAAAACGCAGTGTTAAGGCTATGTAGCCCGTCATTCATTTTGACAGAAAGCTTGCAATTTCAAAGTGATAAAACTTAGTCATTATAAGTAATATTGATTTGGAAAATCACTACTGCAGAAAGTTTTCTTATACTTTTTCAGCGATGTCAGTGCAAAACCAAGTGATTTTTTTAATTCGCCTTTCTTACAGATTCGATTCGAATCACTCATTTTAGTTAGCCGGATCTTTTGAACGGTACAGGGGCTCAGCGGCTCGCAAAGAAAGAGCGAACTAAACCGAACAAAAAGGAAAAAAGAGCGATTCACTCTCTGTTGCGCGACATGCATCACACGTTTCGTATCTTTTGCTCTCTCATTCTTAGTACATTCTTCCCCAGAAACAAACTCACGATATGCTCGGCCGATTTCCCCTACCCGAACCAAAAGGAAGAATCAGAATGTGCTTTGCTTTACACGGAGCCACAAATCAATCCAACTTTGACTTCTTCTGACGCAATTCGGCTCTTCCTTGGGATAAATAAGATTTGAAGAAATTAGAACTAAATTATATTTACTTTTAATTGAGGGCTCATGCAGCATATGGCATTACGGGGCCGAATGAATTTTGATATTTTTTATATCAATCATTGTGTCATTGTAATAAACTAGAAGTATAAGCGAACTTTATACATACTCATGACGATCAAAATCAAGTTGTTTAGGACAGGCTAGGATACGAAATCAAAGATTCCAATAATTATTCTATTCTTAACTACGTACATTAAACTTATCAAATGTTTGTATAGTTTTGCCTTGATAATTGGTTCTGTTGTACAGTGAACATTCGAGCAACGCTATTTCTTTAATTGCAGTGCTTTCCATTGCAAATCTTCAACATGTTGCAATCAAAAAGTTGTTGAATGCTAATTTTCATCCAAACACAACTTTAAAATGCACTTGAATGAAGTTTCCAGGAAAACAATAGCAGTTAAAACAAAACAAATACCATACAGTGAACCTTCATCATATTGGCTATAATTTTGCTGAACAAACTTGTGTCAAAATATTTACCCATCTTTAATTATAACAGTTTTAAAATTGATTGTCTTAAACGCACTTTACCCCACCGGAGGGGCAAGAGTGCGAATCTAGTGTGGGGCAAAAGTTCGCTGGCTAAAACACAAAATATAGATACTTTTATGACAATCATACTTTACACCAGTCGTAAACTTAAGTTTGACGAAAAATACACACTAAATTTTCATCAAAAAATTGCCCAAAACAGTGTTGATTGTGATATACTCAAAAATAGCAGTTTTTCGCAAAACTAAGTGGAAATGTTAAATTTTGGTGACATTTTTCGCTCGATCAGACAAATTTTGCTGAATTTGAAGATAATATGGGAATATGGGAACGCAACGAAAGTTTGACCATAAATTACAATTTTCACGTCGAAAAACAACAAATAGCCATAAGTTTTCCAAATCTCAATTGATTTTTATGATATTTGAAATAAAAGTCTCTTACTTGAATAGTATTCGAACCACCATGACATTTGTAAGTTTTGTTTTGAATTGAGCTAGAAATCTTAAAAAGAAACTCTTGCCCCACTCGAACTTTTGCTCCACTTTACACTAATGTAATCATGTTGCAATGAACAAATGATCACTGTATCGTTATAGTTAGTAATTATGTCTACCTTTTTTAGTAATCTGCAAAAACATAAAAAACATAGCTTTTCTCTAGCAAGCTCGTTCAAAGTCGAGTACGTGTTCAAACTAACGACTAAGATGCCGAATTTGCAAAGATTAAAATAGCAATAATTTAAAAATTTATTCAGCTCCGTAATGCCGTATGTTACATGAACCCTTATTTAAAAGCAATAAAATATCCGGTTTAGGTTTCTTCAAATCTTATTTGCATTGTTTAAGATTTTTGAGGAAATTGAAAGTATTTTCATTATCTATCTGAAGAGCCGTCCACCTAAAACTTCTACATATAAAATGTTAAAACTCGAATATTTCAATTTTCCACCGATAGAATATTTTGAGGCAAGGATTTTCTGAATAGTTAGACCATAAACTAAAACCTTGCGAAGGTGAACTTTAGGTTTAGGCGCCGAAATTTGCATTGATAAGGGTGACTGCATTTTCAGAAGGTCGTGAGACGATCGAAAGGTAGAAGCAGCACTAAGACTAACATCTGAATGGTGCTGAAGGCACAGGTACAGATTAAAGTCAGCAAAGGTCTTCTCCCACTACCACTTTGCAGGAAGTTAAGGATGTCGCTCAATAGCTTAAAACAGTATGAAATCGCAATGCATCGAAGCTGAGCTTTCCGATATAGGCCTGGAGAAATAGGTCGCTTGTCTGCATCGGCTGACAGTCAGAATCCAAACAGCTACCGGATAAGCGGAAGTAGGGGATTATATGCCCTATCTACGGTAGAATGTGGACTGAGCTGCGTGAAGACCTCGGGTAAACACTACAGTTCGTACGAATTCCGTCGGGTGCTGAGACTAGATCTTGAACATCGGGTATTTTGGATGATCATGGTATGGTATGGTATGCAGAAGAACAATGTTTTACGGCGAGAGATGAATGACGAGCTTGCAAAACTCTATGGCAAACTTCTGTATGCTAAAGAAGTTACTGACGGTTTACTTCGGAGTTCCTAAGTCAATCTATCTGCCATAATACATTAAGTTTCACATGAATCTCAATTTTGCATTACGAACATATGAGATCATCGATCAAAAGATGATATGTTTGAATTGAGAGTAACCAATCTGAGAACAATGTCATGTCATGTAACACACAATGCCTCGTTGTTCAGTGTAGAATTACGCGACACCACGCCATAAATTATGTTTGACGCTCGCGGCTAGACATAAACGGGCCACATGTTATCAGTCACATGTCAAAATCGGAACCCACGGTAGTGGCATAATATATTGTAATGTAGTCAGTCGCTGGAGGCCATACGACATGTAGATCAACGTCACATCCACTCCGCGCGTACCAATCAGCAACTGTTTTGACCAGACCGCGAAACCGGGGCTGGAAAATGTCAACGGCAATTGGGGCTTTGCGCAATTTCGATACGGCTCGATCGAGTGATCGTTTTCGCAGGTTTTCCGCCAACTCGTGTTCGACCTGCCTTAACGATGTCAAAACTCAATGGACGGCTTAATTACTTTTCGGCGCAAACATTCGATGGAACAAGGGTTGATCGCGATACGCGATCTTTTGACCCCATTCGGCAAGGGTTGATAAGAGAGCAGCAAAAGGGCAGTCCTTGGCGTTATCGACCGCTGCGAAGTTGACCCCGTTTCTGGGATGGCATTTAGTCGATCGGATCGGATTGACCCATGTGGGTCATTAATCAACGGAAAATTGCAAAACGTGGGGGTTAAAATTTGATCGATGCCTCCGACTTGGGATGGCGAAGAAGCGCGTGATGAGTTCATTACCAAGCGGTGGAGCCGTGCAAGATCAATCATCTTCGCGTGTGTGCCGCGAATTCATCTTCATCGCAGCACGGAGTCCGGAGGAAGTGTTCAACGCCACACACAATTCAAACGATCGTCACGGAACATTCGTGTACTGCCAATATGCTTCAATTTGCATTGGATCGGAGGTTTTGTAGTCTTTGATAGACGTGTGACGTCTCTCTGTGGTACTCCGGAAGAAGGGCGCATCAATATTCAGAGGGCGCACACTTTGAGTCGTCGATTTGTTTGTCTGGAAGTCCAAAGAGTGAGAGTGATGGGTTCAGGCACCACCTTACATGACTGGCGTGCCGTTTATGCTGAAGAAAATCCGGCTCAATGAACTTGGTGGCAGGTGATCGCGATCTCCGTGATTCCACTTCATTAGTTCCAGCAGGTGAGAAAAATGTCTTATTTGAAGGTGTTCCATAACTTGGCACGCAACTTGACATGAGTTACGATTCCATTTGTTTCAGATGTGACTTCTGACATCGTCGTCAGGTCCAGGGTATGATCATTTGATGATCATTGTGTGGGAGTCTGCCATGAAGTGTGAATGCAACCAACACACGTTCGAGGAATTAAATAATTGCTAGCTTATCCTGAGGCTCTCTTAAAATGGAATAATGGCATACAATGGATGCTCGCTCAGACAATGAACATCGATTTGAATAGAATGCAAGGTCAAACTCTACGAGCAGCTAGACAGAGCCACTTTTGAGCTGAACGCGGATGAATGGAGATTGCTGGTGAATATGCGGCAAAGGATTGTCTTGGAATTCGTATCAAGCACAAAGTAGTGAATAGATGGTAGAAAAAAATAATTTCAATTTGAAAATATTTAAATAAAACTCCATAGACACCAATCAACCTTAAAAAAAACATTCTGTTAATAAATGTTCAAGCATATAATGATTCAAAAAAATGATTTTCGATCAATGATTTTTTCTATAAAATAATATGTTGCTTTAATCAGAGGTTTTCTTTTTAATCAACTAAATATGCCATGCGAATCTGCTTGTAGTCTGTCTAAAATTTAAGCTTCTGTCAAATATTTCACCAGATATCATACATAGGTTTCTTAAGAAATCCTTCATTATTGTAAAATTGAAAAATTTTAATTTTCCAACATACATTGTTAGAATAATTCAAAGTTATCTGTCAAATCGTACACTTCAGGTTAATTATCAGAACTCCAGATCTGAAAGACTTCCTGTAAGAGCTGGTGTTCCCCAAGGCAGCATTTTGGGACCAATATTATACAATATTTTCACATCTGACTTACCTGAGTTACCTCTGGGATGTCAAAAATCTTTGTTTGCGGATGACACAGGTCTCTCCGCCAAAGGTCGAAGCCTGCGTGTCATCTGTAGTCGATTGCAAAAAAGTTTGGATATTTTTTCTTCATACTTGCAAAAATGGAAGATTTCTCCTAATGCTTCCAAAACTCAACTAATAATATTCCCACATAAACCAAAAGCTCTTTATTTGAAACCTTCAAGTAGACATGTTGTCACGATGAGAGGGGTTCCAATAAATTGGTCAGATGAAGTTAAGTATCTAGGACTCATGCTAGATAAGAATTTAACTTTCAAAAATCACATTGAGGGCATTCAAGCCAAATGTAACAAATATGTAAAATGTCTCTATCCCCTTATTAAAAGAAAATCAAAACTTTGTCTTAAGAACAAGCTTTTGATATTCAAACAAATTTTCAGGCCAGCCATGTTGTATGCTGTACCAATATGGACTAGCTGTTGTAATACCAGGAAGAAAGCTCTGCAGAGAATTCAAAATAAAATTTTGAAAATGATTCTGAGGCTTCCTCCCTGGTATAGTACCAATGAGTTACATAGGATATCCAATGTTGAAACATTGGAACAAATGTCAAATAAAATAATCAATAATTTCAGGCAAAAATCGTTACAATCTTCTATTGCCACGATTAATGCGTTATATGTTTAGGTTAAGTTAGGTTAAGTATATTAAAAACTTTTTTTTTTCTCTTATAAGCAGGTGAAATCAACTCACCTGTAAAAAATCTGAACTGCTACGGCAAATGAAATGTAATATGTTGTTAACAAAATGTTAATAAAATCTTAGATTTGTTTTACCAAATTAGGATGATAGTGTTGTCTAATAACACAGAACACCTAGATATAAGAAATAATGAATGTAATGTTTGGAATGATACTAATAATAAAAAAAAAAAAAAAAAAAAAAAAAAAAAAAAAAAAAAAAAAAAAAAAAAAAAAAAAAAAAAAAAAAAAAAAAAATCCTTCATTAATATTGTACAAAATCTGCCATTTTTCTCAAATGTCTCTCAAGAGTTCAGCCAAAGAGATTGCATGTTAAACTATTAGTAATCTTAAGCTTGGAAAACGATTCTTCCAGAAATATCCCATTGAAGATCTCTACAAATTCTCTTCAGAATTTAGAAGATTTATTTAAGGATTACTCTAGGTCTCCTGAGATCCTCCCAAAAATTCAGTCAATTATGTCTAAAGGTTTTTTTCCTGGGGTAGCTTCTCCACCATTATTTTCCGCAAGAATCCGCTCAAATATTGTATCAGACGTTCGGCGATACTACAGATATTCTTCTATTAGGGAAAAAATATTCCAGGGATATACCATATTTTTTATAGTTCCAATAGCGATTCCTTAAAATATTTTTCCAGCAACGGCTATTAGTAATAAATTATGCGGAAGCTCTCATCTGAACTATTTTGAGGTTTCCTTCAGATATTTATTCAATGATTTATGCTTGAGTTTCTCGACAATCCTTTCTGTTCGTAAATAACAACTTTAAGAATTGCGCCAGAAAGACTCCCAGCAGCTTCTCCAAGTAGATTGCCATAAGAAATTCCTCACATTGTGAGTGACATTTTGGTCGGGTTTGAATCAGATGTACTGATAATTTCTTGTTTTATTTTAGTTTCTATAAACTGTATAGTGTAAAAAAATGCTGGAGAACTTCAAAGCCTTTTTTCCCAAATGAGAGTTACATACCCCCGTTTGCTTCAGGCCACCTCATTAATTCTGGGATTCTTTAAAATTACCCAAGAAATTACTTTAAGAATTTCTTATGGATTTTTCCAGAGATTTCTTCAAAGTTTGTCAAATTATTTCTCAAAGGATGTCTCTTTGCACTCTGGAAGAAGTTCCCAAAGATACTCCTACATTTTTTTTTATATGAAATATTCCTCTTGAGTATCTGTATATATCTTAATATATCTAGAACAGGGTTTCTCAACCGGTGGTCCGCGGACCCCTAGGGGGCCGTGACGAGTTCTCAGGGGGTCCGTGAAGCCATTGAGAATAAGCGTCGATTCTCTTGATATGAGGAATCTGTTCTTAATATATTAGGCGCCGTTCACAAATTAGGTAACTCTCTAGGGGGAGTGGGGAGCAGGCTCAAGCGTTATGGCTCATACAAAATATTTAGTAAATTTTTTATACAAAAAGCGTTATGTACGAGGCCAATTTAAGCATTACGTAATAAATGGATGCTGTCTTATTTTGTCTTGCAAATATATTTAAGCCGTAACCTTTTTTGTTTCATTCAACGGTGATAATACTGGGAAATAACCTTCCATGCCATTCCTTCGGGTTACATAGCAAGCCAGAGATGATTACTTAACGCGGATCCGTTCTACTTCAATTCATTGTAATCTTGAAAATAGTTTAATTCTTTTCAGACTTTGCCAGCATCCTGGCAAGATCCTCATAAAATTTCTCAGAACTTTGTTGGTTATTGGAAGTAGTGAACAATACAATATTTTTCACAGCTTTTACAAAAACCATTCGCGGAACTCTTGTGAATCTTTAATCAAGTTCTCAAGTAAAATTTTCGATCGATATTTGTCGCAGTAATCTGTGGTAGACTTCTGCGAAGATTCCTTACGGATATCTGACAAAGCTTTCGAAGATTTCCTGGCGAAACTTTTGAAAACTTTTCCCCACAGCAGAATATAGCAAAGCATAAAGGCCCATTTACAAGTCTTTTAAAACATTCAATGCAGCGCATCCAGAGCTGGCGATTTATGATGACATCTTCAATAAGGTCCTAAAATTTGTGGATAAAAACTTAGTTTTATTAGGTAGGGCCGAATTCTTGTTACTATTTCGGCAAATTTTCCCGCGTAAATAACAGCTATATCATCTTTGAAATTTAGAAATGGGTAAAATTTGAACCTTAACACTTTTGATCATGTTTGACGTTCACTTAGTCGACATAAAAGCCACAGGGCTGAACTTTTTAACCCTGGTTTGTTCCTATCTGACATTTCAGAAGGGACAGGGAAACGAAATACACCCAAAATTTAAGTATAATCCAAGGGGTGTGACGAAATATTATAAATCAGGAAACATGTTTTTTGGCCGTACACTAGAGATGGACAAAAAGAATCAGAGCCGTTCAAAAGATCCGGATCACTCCAAAGAACGAGTGATCCGTGGCTCTTTTTCGGCGAGAGTCGGTTCATTTGATCAGCACGGATCATACAAAAAGTTACCCGGAAAATGAACGAACCGATTATTTTCCTCTATTTTTCTTCGTTTGTTTCTCGGCTTTATAACGCTTGACACGTGCCTTGATTTGCGCGCCACGCCACACATGCAAGCAAAGTTTTCTGCTGCACCGTGCTCTCTGCGCTCTCAAAATAGACAAACAAATTTGACCCGCCCATTTGCATACAGGAAGATGTAAGATAGAGAGCAAAATGTCCGCTTGAATGACAAGCACATTTTGTGCTTCTTTCTTTTGGTTCGGGTAGAGATCGGCTGAGCGTATTATGAGTTTCTGGGGAAGAGTGTACGAAGAATGAGAGAGAAAGATACGAAAGGAACGACGCATGTCGCGCAACAGAGAGCTAACCGCTCTTTTTCGGTTAGCTCGGTTCAGTTCGCTCTTCTTTTGCGAACCGCTGTGCCACTGAACCGTTCCAAAGAACCGGCTCACTGAAATGATTGATTCGGATCGAATCCGTTCACTGAGATGAGCCGTTTTGCCCATCTCTACCGTACACCAACAAAATTCATTTAAATATTTAGTAAATATGTGTTTCTGGCCTATACTTGAGCGTTTGGTACTAAAGTTGGGACAGGGCTTTGGGACTCTATTGAATCTTGGGATTATTTTTTGTTGAGAAGCTAGTGGGTTTTGGAATATTGAAGAAAATTTATTCTTCACTAGTGTTTCACGACGGCAGGATATTTTGAAAGCTACTGAGCTTATATTTTGCTAAAATTCGTAGTTTTGAAGAAACATTTTAATTGCAAAGTTTCGGCCGAGATAAATTCACCATCTTAAAGTGAATCGTTTTGTCCCAACTTGGGAATGAACTTTTCTACACGGTAAAGCGAAGTGCTTGTATCTCACTGGATGAGACATAAACAAAATATGGGAAGGTGAATTGTATCAGGAAGTGAACGTCAATGAAAGAAATTCAGTTCCCATGCTTGGTCCCAAGTTTTTCTTTACTTTATCCTAAAACCGGACATAAATGCCATTTACTGAAAAGTTTCAGACCTTTGGATGGAGAAAAATCCACAATGTTGAAGAAAAATGAAAGTGCCCAAGAGGTTTATCTAACTTGCTCTGCATTATTTTTTGTTAGATTTTATCAACATTGAATATGCGGGTTCCTTGTAATGCTTTTTAAAAGATGCTAGTAGTCAGAATTCTACATTCCTGGCTTAATTATTAGTAAATACCACCAAAGGATCATAGCAGGATTCTTGCATTTGATTTCAAGAACATTCACTTTTGAGGGCCGCGATACGATTGTAAAACTTCAAAGGGGGTCACAGCACCGAAAAGGTTGAGAACCACTGATCTAGAAGAACTGAAAACATTTGAGTATAGGAATCTTTTTGGCTGAAAAAGTAGCTAGAGTAGGTTTTCTAGGATTTTCTGAGAAATTTGTTTAAAAAACGGTGGCTTGATTTCTAAACGAATTTCTGCAAGGAGTATTAAAATAAAGAACTTATGAAATAATTTGACTCATTGTAACTTCTAACACAATCTGAAATGTATTTTTCTACCGACCCGACATGAATTCTTAGTTTTTTTTTCAGAAAATCAAAGGAGAGAATCAAGATAAAATATTGAATACCTGAAGTAACTACATGGCTGAAGAATCAATCCTGAAAATCCTGACGCAAATATTTTGCATTATTACTGAAGTAATTCGAAGAGATAAACCGGGTATAAAACATAGATTAATCCAAGATGGAATATATGAAGTCAAATAATTTATGAAATATTTAGATGAATCTGTGGCAGTTTATCACACTGGATTTTTCTCATCTTATTTGCGATAAATTCCTGGCAAATACCTGGAGAATTGCTTAACTAATGAAAAAATATTGGCAAACCCTTCTGGAATAACTTTGGCACTGTTTTGCAAGGCCATGCTTGTCTTTTAAGGACCCATAGATTTCATTGAAATTTAATTCGTTTTATTTTTCATTTTGCATAGTATTGTGCTACAATTTTCTCATTTTATTTTTCTGAAATGTATTTCAGAAGTCATCTTTTCTACTACAATACCTTATTTTTTTACAATTAGATATAATTCTATCTCCGATTTACCGTAAATGTATCTTACATTACTAATAAGTTTGTGTCCACTTTATATTGATCATGACCGCCTCCGTTTGTCTTAAACTAAAATGCTCTAAACTTAACGAAGCACGAAGCATATGGGATTCGAACTCACAACCCTCCATATGGTCTTGCCTAATATGTGTACGTTTACCGCTACGGCTATTTGGGCCCTATTCGGTTATCGACCTCAAAAACGGAAGTGTTCCTCTCTAGACACACATGACCCGCAGTGCAACGGAACTCCCCCGCAAGGTGCTTCGATTGATAGCTACGAGCTGATCCCCAGACCCGATAAATTTATAGATAATGATCAATAAGTTGACAGTAAACACGAGTTAAGCCCATTCAAAACGGCGAATCGCCATACGTTGCCGTAACTTCACTCCATCATGGCACCATAAGATGTCGCCTTCTTGCAAGGGGGTACCATCATCGGCTCTTCGCCTACTCCGATGGGTATAGCGGCTAATTGAAGGACAACTGTCACCCGCTGCGTTGTCATCGTGTTCGTTTCCGAACGTCAATTACGATTACCGTTTCTCGGGTGATAATGGGTCTCGTCTGTCGTCATCCGTCAGTCTGGGGGAAACTATCCATGAAAAAACGTCTTGGGGATTTCTTCGCGATCCGCGTCCGGTCAGTTTGGGGTCAAAAGAACACCACCACCGAGCAATGTCCTTTTCGGTTGTTCAACTCCACCGATTCATCCAAGCAACTGGCTGGAGAACAACAGCAGGCGGAGCTTCCTCATCCACGGGGTTTGATTGAATGGAATTGTTTCAGAATTGAGACATCAACGGGCGCAATTACGCGTGGAATGTTCTCATCTTTTCTCCGGCCGCCGCGGTTGATTCATAATTGCGGCAAATTCTTGGGAGAGATCGATTTTGCGTTTTTTGTTAGCGGCGGCCTAACATAGCCTACACTCTTAAAAATAATGAAAATTACTCTGGACGTAATTCCGGTTATGACTGAATGACACATGATGTAAGTGATGGAACGGCACAAAAACGTGTCCTTGAAGATGTATCGAACAAAAAATGTAATTTTAAATGTTAAAGGACACGAAAACGATGGAACTGTGATCGACATTTGCCGAATCAGACACTAACGTATTTGAAACTCGACACAAATTTACGTCATTCGGCTCGCTTCTTTTATGTGCATCCCAAAAGACGTAAATCACATTATGTTTTGGTACTGTGTAGCTTCCTTGCCCTTCGCAGACACGACTTTGCAAGTGCAATGAGGCGGCGTGGAATTTTGCGCCATTCGCCATGGTGACGACGACAGCACAAGCGTCATCGCACGGGAACAAAGTGATTTATTCAGCTGCTGTCGGTCGGATGGAGCTTGCGAAAACAAAGATGTTCTTTTTGCTGGTTAACCATCTAGATCAAAGCACTCCGTGTGGTGGTGACATGGGCGTAGTCAGGGTTTTCATCATTCACTTTCTCCCTCTGGTTACGCCCATGGGTGGTGAGATGTGCGGCGTTGCGTGATGTGGTTCTTCGCCACTAACTAAGGCGTGAATCGACTGCGACGACGACGACGATAACAGGAATGTCATGGGAATATTCGTCAAAGACGGCGGCGGCCGTGACAGGTCGTGGAAGGTTGCCCCTTTGCTAAAAATGACGACGACAACCACGTCTGTGGGAATGAGCCAAGCCAGAAGAAGAATTGCTCAATCTTGTTTTGCTCGGGCGTTCTTGCATCGCATTATGCTCCATTTAAGTCCATACACCCCTTAATCATATGTAGATCAATTCCAGTCTACTTTGTTGCTCTTTTCATTAGCTCGATCGATGCCGCTTCGTTACTCCATAGGTATCTACGATTGCCCAATGCCCATATTGGTAGCTCATTCCGAATGGACGAAAATTGTTCCTTCAACCATTCAAAACCATTAATCATCGGGCGATTTCGATCGGACGCCATACTGCCCTCGTATGTAGCTTTGGGGGCGCGAGGGTGCATAATTTGACAGCTACTTTGCGCGCGCCACATGTGCAGAGGGCGCTCCGAACTCCGAACAATGAGTGACCGTGCGGTTATTGGGCCCCGACAGAGCTTGCCGCCGCCAATATGCATTTCTTATTCAAATTGATAAAACACGGCTAGAGGTGAACTCGAACTGGGTTACAAAATGGTTCGGCCCTTCGGTGCCCTTAGGACTGCAACTGATTGGAAACCAAGGCACCGGCAAAGTGTAACTTGAGACTTCACGTGAAGATCTTGATTCAGAGATCAAAGTAACCGGAGAGCGATTATGAGTTATGTGACACTTGTCGAAGGCCTTGGGCTCGAACTTTACACAATTAAAAATAACGACTAGATTAGTCTCGCGTGGGAATCGAAGGGTGGAGGATTTGTTTCTATCAATTCGGAAAACTGTCAAGCAATTTGATTGGTCGACGGATGATTGGTGCTGACAGATCGGTTATGTGATTTTGGGGAAAAGTTGTTCTTTCAAAACAAATCGAAGTTATAACGGACATGCTGCCTATCAAAATAAACGGAAAGTTTTGCGTTAATCGATGTTTAAAATTGCTTCATAACTATGTAGTCCTTTGAGGTGACAGAAAATTGGGTCATTTGACCTTCTAGTTTACGTAAGCTTCGAGTAGGCAGTATTAGGTGGGAGCATCATAGAAAAATACTCAAATTTCTATTTTGTATTGTTTTGAACTAAAAATATGTTTTCAATTGTCAAACATGAGTCAAATTAGAGATCACTTGAGTCATTTGAGAAAAGCATTCTATAGAATATATTCAAGATATACTTTAAATCTATCAATGTCTTATTAAAGCAAGATCAAGATAGCCTCAAGACAAAAAGACAAGGAAAATTAGAGAAAAAAAAATATTTGAGATAAATTTAACAGAACAGCTGAGAGGTTTACGCTGAACTGTTTGAAAATAAATTAATGCAGAAAGATTCTTAACAAACACTTTCCTCTATTTCATCGAATACAGTTCGAGGTTAAACTTCTGTTGGCTTCTGTAAATTTTCAAATTATTTCACACAACTCATCAGCTTCGTTGGCGTAGACTTAAAGAAAAGCCAGCTCTCATCACACAAAGTTGCAGTCAAAGACCCTTCGAGGTACGAGGTGACTGATGATACCTCTCCTTGACAGCAACAACAATAATAAAAAAAGGTCTAACTTTCATCGTTCACTTTTCCCTCGAGGGGACTTACTACCGATCACCATCACAACGTAGTAGATCGCATATCGCAGATCTGACCGTACGACCATAAGACTACCTTACTGGCTGGATATGTTGATAGGCCTAAGATTAACATCTCAATCACTTGAAAGGAAGCAGCATCGAGCAGAGTACAAACGTGTGCGGTAGCTGCAGGCTGATTGTTGGGTCTCCTCACTTGAATTACGATCATTATTCGGAGGGAAAATGCTAATTTTCTCCTTCGGCATTCATCTGGACCCGGCCGGGGCGGTTGTCCGCCGAGGGACCCTATTGGGTATCAATTAGATGCAAACCACCCATTTGAATGGGCTTTGTACGAGAGAGAGAGGGGGGCTGAATGTTGATAAATGTTGCATTGGGGAACAGGTTGGCATCGCTCAACCGTATCGAAATCGTTGGTAATGTTGAACGATTACTTTGTAATTACGGAGAGTTTATAATTAAATTTGAAGTTTTCCTATCACAACTGCGATCATCACCCAACAGTCACTAAACCTCAAATAACTGAAACAAAGCATTATCATGTTACTCATCAGCAAAAGTCACACAACTACCTGCTAGCTCATCGGAGATTAACGATCCAAATGACGAAACTACATTCCTGTTGCATTTGAATTTTCTGCCTCATTCTCGACCTTCATGTCGACCGCCGTTCGTCCAGTCATCGCCACTGCACAATGGTAGAGATCTATACAATGAGGCGACCAAAACTACCGAAATTGATACCGATTTTAAAATATATCTAATGTATTATATTCTTATGATAATTCATTCCAATTGAAATGAAATAAAAATTCCTTTGACTTGATAAATTTTCAAAGTATCTATTTATTTATTTATTATTTATTTGTCATCGTCTTGAATCATAAAAACAATTCCCCAGACTGTAGCTTATTCTAAGTTCCTTATCCTATTCTTGAACACAAACTTTGAGATATTGAAATCAAAAACAGCACTCACATTATTAAACGAACGAAAACATTTATCCAACGGATTATTATAACCGTAGGAAGTCCTATGACGTCTAACAAAGATTCGTTATCGTTATAAAATACAGTACAAAATTCACATTTTAGGTATGAAATACAGTAGAACTTCCATGAGTCGATGTTGCATGACTCGATATCGACTTAAGGTACCACATTAGAGCTAATGTTATACGGTCACTGTGATGATCCCTTGAAACAGTTTTCCAAAAGATTTATGTTCCATAATACGAATCGATCTGCCCATAATTGTTCCATGTGGATTTTTGGACCGATGCCTTTTTTCATTGCAACATTCATGATTAAAATATATACTTAACTACAAACATAAAAACTAACACACTTCGTTTGAACATGTTTTAGAAAAATATGAGATTTATGAAGTCCCATGTTGAAAAATAAAGACATAACCAGTGTTGTAAGCAATCACGGTAGTCGAAACGTTTCCGTTGACATTCGACAGGTCTTTGCCCCTAGCATTCACAACACAAGCGGACAAACGAACGTACGAAAGAAAAATGTCAATTGAATGCTGCTGACCATGATGGCGTCACCAGAAAACGGTACGATTCCGTTAATTTCTACCTTTATTCGTAATAAGTGCTGCTTCCACTGATTTTGTGTCACATTAGACATAACAAGCAAGACTTAACCATGTTCTAAAAACAAACTTATGATTTATGAAAATGTCATCGTGTCAGGCGACGTTCATTTCACAGTTTTTTTTTTGTATTTCTCGATGTTAGCTCTACCGCTCGTGCTGTGTGAGAGAAGCGATGGTATCGGATGAGTGCATAAAAGTCATTTGATTTCTTACCATGGAAGCTATATATATCTAATGTATTATATTCTTATGATAATTCATTCCAATTGAAATGAAATAAAAATTCCTTTGACTTGATAAATTTTCAAAGTATCTATTTATTTATTTATTATTTATTTGTCATCGTCTTGAATCATAAAAACAATTCCCCAGACTGTAGCTTATTCTAAGTTCCTTATCCTATTCTTGAACACAAACTTTGAGATATTGAAATCAAAAACAGCACTCACATTATTAAACGAACGAAAACATTTATCCAACGGATTATTATAACCGTAGGAAGTCCTATGACGTCTAACAAAGATTCGTTATCGTTATAAAATACAGTACAAAATTCACATTTTAGGTATGAAATACAGTAGAACTTCCATGAGTCGATGTTGCATGACTCGATATCGACTTAAGGTACCACATTAGAGCTAATGTTATACGGTCACTGTGATGATCCCTTGAAACAGTTTTCCAAAAGATTTATGTTCCATAATACGAATCGATCTGCCCATAATTGTTCCATGTGGATTTTTGGACCGATGCCTTTTTTCATTGCAACATTCATGATTAAAATATATACTTAACTACAAACATAAAAACTAACACACTTCGTTTGAACATGTTTTAGAAAAATATGAGATTTATGAAGTCCCATGTTGAAAAATAAAGACATAACCAGTGTTGTAAGCAATCACGGTAGTCGAAACGTTTCCGTTGACATTCGACAGGTCTTTGCCCCTAGCATTCACAACACAAGCGGACAAACGAACGTACGAAAGAAAAATGTCAATTGAATGCTGCTGACCATGATGGCGTCACCAGAAAACGGTACGATTCCGTTAATTTCTACCTTTATTCGTAATAAGTGCTGCTTCCACTGATTTTGTGTCACATTAGACATAACAAGCAAGACTTAACCATGTTCTAAAAACAAACTTATGATTTATGAAAATGTCATCGTGTCAGGCGACGTTCATTTCACAGTTTTTTTTTGTATTTCTCGATGTTAGCTCTACCGCTCGTGCTGTGTGAGAGAAGCGATGGTATCGGATGAGTGCATAAAAGTCATTTGATTTCTTACCATGGAAGCAAAATGAAAGTCCCGGGAAATATCGAATGTTTACAACACTGGGCATAACTGTCTCTATATGAACATTCAACCCCAATAACAACTGTAAAACGTGAATTATATACAAGTTTTTTGCTGATTAATAGTGGCAAGGAGATATATGGATGAAAATTATTAACATTTGTATGAGAAGATAAAGTTTATTTGCTCACTGCATTTTTTTTCCATATGAACAACAATTCAAAAGGGCCAATCCTTAGATCGTTAGTTCTGAGATAAGTCCATGTGCATATTGTTCATTACATTTTCAGTTCCTATTTCTCCGAATTCAAATCAATCAATGAGATTTCTTGCTCGTTGAGTGACGATTAACTATAAATACACATTAATAACTAAAAATGTGGAAAAAATATGACTTTAAATACTTAGACCATTTTCGATTTTCGACCAAACATTAGCCTTTTTTAAAGACCAACTTGATTTTTGCTAGCGTGCATTGGCCCAAGGCTTGGCCGTTTCTGTTTACTTCGAATGAACAAGAGAGAGAGAGACAGTCTTTGACCTCTCACCATGCTAAGGCCAATGAGTTTTATCGAAATTTATCGATTATAGGCCCTCTTGATGGAGAGACATTCGTCCATTGGCCGTTTTGAGCAGGGGGGCAATGACTTATATACCGTCGTGCGGGGTGACATTAGGCCATAAGGGTGACTTTGGGCCAATATTTTTACAGCAATCTAATATCAGAATAATGAAAACAATGTGGCAAACTTAAAGAATACATAATAAATAGCCAATAGATGGTCATAGATAAGTTTTACGACGTTTCTATTAGCCATGAGATGCATCTAAAGAGGCGGTCAAAGTCACCCTTTTGGCCCAATGTCACCCCGCACGGCGGTATGAAAAAAAAGCAATAGGGTCCTAAACCCCTGTTTCAATTTTAATGCCAAACGCTTAAGTTTAGGCCAAAATCACATGTTTACTCAATTTTTTAATGATTTTCGTTTGTTTAAGTTCAAAAAACATTTTTTTATGTTTTTTGTAGATTTTATCACACCCCTTGGCTTAATCTCAAATTTTGGGTATATTTTGTTTTCCGTGTCCCTTCCGAAATGTCAGTGTTAAAACTAAAAGCCCTGTAGTGTTTTTGTCGACTAAGCGAACGTCAAACATGATCAAAAGTGTCAAGGTTCATTTATGGACCCAATTTTTAAATTAAAGTTTATATATGATATACGCGTTATTTTAGCGGAAAAAATTGCTAAACTAGTTGCATTAAACATTTTACGACCCCATAATTGGTTATTTTTCAAATCGAGTTCATAACGACAAGTTTATGATTGTGTTGACAGTGTTAGCATGCTTGGTGGGTTGATGCCATGTTGATGTTGGGAGATGCAATCGAACGGTATCAGAACCCGATTTGTTTACAATTTGGACATTGGCCCTTTTGCATTGTAAAATGTGAGTTCTCGCGTAACTATTCGATAGCATTTCCCAACACCCACGAGCATGAACATTCTCAACATAACTAATCATTAAACTTACTGTTATAAACCCGATTTTAAAAACAGACGATAACCACTTTTTTGAATCTTGCAAGTAATCTGCAAAAGATTATTAGTATTCTCAAATCTCCAGTAGTATCGAGAATTCTGCCAAGATTTCCGTAATCAAGGGGTTTCTTAAGATATTCCTCCAACTTTTCCCCAGAAAAATCCTATTGATTTCTTTTTATATTTTCTAAGAAACAATAAGAATAATTCAATGAATTCTATGAAAAAATTTTAAAAATTTCCACAAGATTTTTCTAATGACTGCACATAAAATTTTTAGATGTTTTTTCTTCAACAACTAAAAGAAGTTACGTTATGAGATTATGCAATAACACAGCGTAACAAAAATGACACTTTTGCGTGTCTCAAGGATCAAATTATGTGTCTCGTGTAGATTTTGGGTCGCTGAATCTGATGCCGTTCTCAGAAATGTTCCAGCACGTCACAATTTTTAGCTACAGGTCGCCAAAGTTGTATAAAACACTGGTTTAAGTGATGTTTACATGAAATTTAAAGTATGATTTATCAAACTTTTTTGTGATATGATCTACCAAACATGCTAAATAGGACTTGAACTTTCAATTTAGATACAAATCAGTTGATATTTAATGATAAAATTTAGTTCAAATCGATTTTTTTCAACATGCTTGCAGTCTTCATATAAAATTGTTCGTTTCTCTTATATGGCATAATACAATACTTTTTTGAACCACCAAAAAATAAAATTTTACCATCGAAAATATTATGAACTTCGATAATAATTATTGTTCTATACGTGAAGTTTGAATTCTGTGACAAATTGAGCAAATAAATTACCGTACAAGTTGGAAAACTTGCATGCAAGTTGGCTAAAACAGTCATATTTTGCATTTTCAACAGTCAATATCTCAAAAACAAGACGTGCCATGATATTTCTGAAAACGACAATGGACTCAGCAACCCTTAATTTAGTAAATTGCGGTATTTTGGTGCTTGAGACAAAACCGTGTTCCGCAGTGTAATTTATGCAAAAACACCTTCGAAACGTTTTATGGTCCTTTAAACGAATCTTCCCAGTATTCGTCTCGCAATTCCACTAATTACATATTATTTACGAAGTATTTTCAAGTATTCCCTGTCGAACTCGTCCCAAGAGTAGCAGTTGGGACTAAATTTAATGTTAACAATATTTTTTTAGGTGATTCCTAGCGAGTATTGCTTTAGATATATTGCTCCTTTTTAATCGAGGACAGTTCCATGAATGGGATGTTCAATGATTTCTGACTTCAAAATTTTTTCTTCTTTTTTGTTTTATTCGAAGAATTTCGTCTTTCGTAATTTCGTAATTTTATGCAGAAGACGTTTTAATCCATCGATTTCTATAGGAATTAATAGTACATTTTTTTACGATCCAAAAACAAAAAGAACAAAAAAAAATCGACCGAAAATTCCCTTAAGGGGATCCGTTATTAATTTTGGAATTTTTAAAAGCAGTTTTTTCGCTCAAATCAAGAAAATTTACAGGAAAATGTGTTCACTGTATTCTATTCTCCTACCGCAACTTAGTGAATACATTTTCATCGAATAATTTTCAGTTTTGAACAGAAAAACTGCTTTTGAAGTTTCGATGATTACAATGACGGAGCGTTGAACGTTAAGACACATTAGAATCAAATCCAGCGAAGGAGATTCTTGTATTTCATAAAATGTTCCTTCAGAAATTCTGGAGTAATTCTGAAATAAATTCCTTAAAAAATTCTGTGGTTTTTTTATGAGTTTTTCGGAGAGTGTATGTAGAAATTGTTGTTTGGACTTTCTAAAAGTGTACTTAAAGAGGAGCTTCCATGCAAGTTTATGTTAGTACCCTGGAACACCTTAAGTTATAATTGAAGAAATTCTGGAATAAATCTCTGCAGAAGTTTAAGAGACCTAAGAGGATTATCACTGGAATAGTGACTTGTGTTAATTCTGAAAGAATTCAAGAAGTAAGTCTTAAATGTACTCTTAAGGATGTTCTCATATGTAACTTCGGACTAACGTTTGAATGCGATCTAGGATGCATTTCCGGGAGAATCTCTTGAGAAATTACTCAGGATAGAGATTTAATGAAACATTAGAGCAGTAAAATATCGTAAGGACAAGTGTTATATGAATGTTGATAGATATTCTTTAAAAATATTACAATGATTTCTGAAAAAATACCGCATGAGCGATATCTCTGACATAATTCCTAAATAGATGCAGGGTATAACAAAATATATTCGACGATGATTTTGTACAATTCTTGGAAATTCCAAAACAGATCCCTGAAATATTTTATGAAGGAATTTCCCAAAGAAGTCATGAAGTTGTTCCATCAATACCTCTGGGATACTTTGTACCTAGAATACCCTCAAATTCTTCCTTTGAAGAAATTTTTATAGCATTTCTGCAAAAGTTCTGGAACTTTTGCTGGATGATATTTTCAAGGTGTTTCTCTTGAAGCTTTTTTTTCTTCATTTCAAGACTTTTTCAAACTTTCAAGACCCTAAAAAAACAAAGAAGAATTTAATCAAGCCGCATGTTGAACTCCACTAACCCACTGTAATATAAGGGACTCATTTCCTTATGGCTCATGCAAAAGTTCAGTATAACTAGTTAACCGCAAACAAAAAATGTAAAAGGAGTCAAAACGTGTAATATTTTGTGAAACTGGCGAAAATCAGCTTTGGGGTCGTCCATTAATTACGCAAGGGTTTTTGGGGAAGGTGAGGTTCGAGATTTCTTACGCGCCATACAAATTATTTTTGTTTTTCATACAAACAAATCTTACTATGGGGAGGGGAGAGGTGGTTCTAGAAACCGCCAAAATGGTCTTACGTTATTAATGGACAGCCCCTTTGAGGTCACTTGGCTCTCCCTGATAGAAATCCTGACTACGTTTATGGTGAGAGGCCAATGAATCTCTCTTGCAAGGTCACTGAAAACCAAAAGGGCCTAGCCTTGGTTCAAGGCACGCTAACAAAATTCAAGTTAGTTCATGAAAATCGACAATGGGCCAAGCGCTTAAACTCATTTTTCCACATTTTTTGCAGTTCAGGACAAGCGTTTCAAAAGGGCATATCGACATTGGTAAACATTGGCTCTGCAAGACGCTGTTGATCCCAATTCAACTCGATCACGCTCACCAATATTACTATCATGGAGAGCTAACACCAATATCTCTTATAGTGGTGTCAGTTCGCGTACTAAAAAGGGCTCAACAACAACGTTTTTGGAAAAAAGGCTCAAGACTCTTAAAGCCCTTTTCAAATGTTTGTCCAGAACTGTTCACAGAACAAAATCGATTATTAACGTGTAGGGGAAGTGGTGGTAAAATGAACAAGGGAGGTAAAATGAACTCCGTGACTTTTACCGAGAAAAAACTAATTTCGATGATTTTTTATTACGCACGAACGATTTAGAGCATAGATCTGAGTGTTCGAGTTGACACGTAGGTCAATTGAAGTGAAAATATCAACGAAAACTAAGATTTTTGAAAATCACGTTTGAAAATTAAAACTGACGTAACTTTCAGCCCGGAAGACTTAAGGTTTTTCAGTGAGGTGAATATCGTTATGATATGATGTCAAATCTGATACCTTTAGAATTCTTTTTGAATGGGTTACAATCATTAATTGATGTATTTTCGGTGGGGCAATGAAAATTTTCAGAAATATTTGTTTTGCCCACGTTTTTTGCATGGTGTTCATTTTACCCACATAGTGCAGGTAAAATGAACATTTGCATCGCTTTTTGATAGCGATGAAAATATGTGAAAATTCTGCTATTTTAGTCTGAATCCATGTCGCTGCTATAGATTACATCCCTATTTTTGATGTTGTGCGTTAAAACTATACAAATTCCTCGTTTTTCTATCAGAAACAAGATGATTTCCTTAAGGTGTTCATTTTACCACCCCTTCCCGTATTAATAATGGTTTATGGACAAAAGGTCGTAAGACAAAATGTCGAAAGGACAAAAGGTAGAAAGACAAAAGGTCAAAAGTACAAAAGGTCGAAAATGATTTGCTTGGTGGGAAATTTTTCCTTCTTTGAAACAATATTTTTGACCTTTTGTCCCTTCATTTTTGTTCTTCGACCTTTTGTCCTTTCGACCTTTTGTCATAGATTCGAACAATCTGAAGGATTGGCCCTTTTGAATTATTATGCGAGAGTTGTGTGAGTGGAAGCGATGGTCTCTTCAGCATCGACTCATTGAGGTTAAGGTACCGTGGTGAATCAAAATCCGGACGGTACCAATAGCCGGACACTCCAATACAATTCACTGATTAAGCTATGAATTTGAATAATTATGTGTTTTAATTATTCACATCAAAGTTGTGTACCATCAATTATTACTTTAGTACGATTTATCATCTAGTAATCACTGACAGAAAATTGATAAAAACAAAAACATAATTGTAACCCCAGTCTGACAGTGTATTTCCTTAGTGCAGTTTTTGTGGTTCAAGCTTGCCTGCAAACAAATTGCAAGTTGAGTGAACGATAATTCGTTGAAAAATGCTTTGTTTGTGATTTGTAGTGAACATTAGTGTGTAAAATAGTAGTGATATACAATTAAAACATGTCTAAGTGACGAAAATAGTATAAAATAATAGTTTTTGAGCCATTAGCGAGTGTCCGGTTATGTGAACCATGGTTTTAAAATCCGGACGCCACACGTCCAAGCTAAATTTTGATGGATAAGATATCTATTCGTGATGAAAAAGGCGGTGAAAACTTAAAGTAAAGTGGGAAAAAGTGTATGAACGGCTGAAAAATGAGATAATTGCTGAAAATTGCTCCAACAATCTTGATTATTACAGGCAATCCTGAGTCTAACTACATCCACAGAAGATAAGTAAACGAAACATGAATATTGTTAACAGGTCATCCTTGAAGGCATTATTTTGTGTTTCCATGTAATGAACTTCAAAAATTGTAGTCAAATAGCCGCATTTGAATGTGTTTTTTTCAACTCTAAACAAATTTAACGAGTTTAAGTACTGGTGTCCGGAATTTGATTCAAAAGTGTCCGGTTTTTTGATTCATGTAACCGGATTTAAAAACAAGACTAATGCAACTGATTTCGTTATTTTTGTATCAAATTCTTTATTTTAATATGAATACTTGTTATTTTCATGAAAATTCATGTTGAAATGGTGGTACTTTCAAACATTCAAAGAATATTGATTGAAATTAGTATCAGAACATTTGTCACTGCTTAAGCGTCCGGGTATTGATTCATCACGGTAATTGAGGGTAAGTTTAAATTTCATTACGATCAGTGGATTAGTGTAAGCATTTTTATGTTAATTCTAGTTTAAACGTGTGGGACATTCAAATATCTAATGAATCAATTTCAGATGCAGTTAAAATAAATTTAAAACTAAATGAACTCAAATTTTAATCATATCAATTTCAAGCTTAAGGCAAATAAGAAACAAATTGAATAAAGCTAGTGTTATATTCGAGACAAATATAAATTGTGTGCTTTATATTTGTCTTAAATATGTAGCAAAATTGTGTACAAAATAGAAAGAAATTTAAAGCCAATTCAATAATAGTTCAACACAACTTAAAACAAAAAATTGTTACTCAGACCTCAGACCAGGCCTTAAAAAGATGCACTTCTGTTAAACACCATTTGCAAGCATATGGCTCTACACTGTTACTGCGCACGAGTTTAAAAAAAATTGGTCGGAGTTGTGGTTCTACTCAAAATTAACGGTTATATGGTTCTTCAGATATGTGCTTTTAATATTTTGAGGTTTGGCTTCGTTGCATCTTCACCAACAACCTTACCAATTACTAACTGGTTTCTTACTTGAAAAACAACTCATGTCGCATCATGTCGCCGTCATTCCAAATAGTACACATCATCAACCATGCTTAGGTATAACGAATTTGTTTTTTTTTTTTTTTTTTGAAGCTCATTTAATCATTGTTTTTAAAAACAATCATTAATAATCAATGATTCATCATTCATTGGTCATTAATAAAAGGCTCGTAAGTGTGCCTTGAAGTATGCAACAAATTGGTTATACACTAGATAATGAAGAATATTACTCATGATTAACGAAAAATGACCTACAAAAATCTTTTGAATAATAGGGGAAAAGCACTTATTTTCGACCCACAAAAATTCTGTGCCAATTTTCGGATTTTCATACATCGGATGGGTTGAAAACTAGTACTAGGTGCTTTTCCCCTAAAATTTTTCAATCGGATATCATCTTCAGCCAAGCCGTTATTGCTTTTGAATTCATGATTAGAAAAATCGTTCAAACTAGGTATATGTTAAAATTCAAGTTATGTCTGACGAGCAAATAAAATTTCATTCAAATTGGTCTAGGAACACCTGAGATCTAAGACGCCAAAGTAGACCATTTTGCATGAAAAATCGTAAAAGTTGTAAATGTTTTGTCCAATACAGTATATATTTGTCCACTAAATCAAACTAGATCATACACAAACACAATTTTTATTTTAAACAGTTTTGTCCAAATTTTGTTTCTTCCCCGCCCATTGTGCACTGCTGCTGCTGCCTAATCACGCGCCGGCACTTAATTTGATTTGTGTAATTCTTCATCGATTTTATCACCCTGCGCCTAACAATGACGATGACGGCGACGACGCCGGCGATGGGTCATCGGCTACCGTCAAGGTCGTAAAAGTGCTACTTTATTACAAAATTCCTAAATCAAATTATTACTGGACCTGGAGCGATTGCAACTAAGCGGCTATGCGCAAAACCCGATTTCCCGCGTCGTCTTCATCAAATTACGAAAGCGATCGTTAAAGTTTTATCTCTCCCTTCGACGACTACGACGACGACAAGATTAACATGTTCGAGAACCGTCAAATCTCGATCCACGCCATGTAATTTTAATCATCTCTTTGTTGTTGGGTCATAGATTCTAGATTCTCCCTACCGTGACGATGTCCCGCGACGCAATTGCAATTTAATTATTCCAATAAATTTCTCCAGCAATTAAATGCACGTCAGCGACGTTTGGGGTCTCTGGGTTGAGTACCGCCTAGAGGAAGCTCTGCAAAACCAGTCGAACCAACACTTGATTTTGTAATAAATATTGTCTTTCATCTCTTGACGCGATCGGTGGGGCCAATTACACGGGGTGCGTCGCTGCGTTCCATTGGTAGTGGACCCTCGGGGATCCACATTTGGTTTATGACCTATAATAGTGGACATTGATGATGCATTAAACGAGCCAATTTTATTCAATTTGTAGTCATTAATGAAGCAAAAGTAAATTGCAAGAAGATAAATAAAGAAGCGGATTCTAAGCACTTTTGGGAAAAATCACTAAGATTTACTTAGATTTTTTTTATAACATTTATTCATAGGCGAATATTGTTTCAAAACTTCTTCCAAAGTATTGAATGCCAATTCTAATAGTCACAAGTTCGCTTAAAGATTTTCGTTAAATTTCAAAAAAATTGTTTCGATATTTTTAGACAATTTTGAAACAAAAATTGAAATTGCAGAGAAAATTTTCAAGGGACCTCATGACATTCGATAGAATTGGAAATTTGGCTCATTTTGATAATGTTTCAAATTGAGTTTCAAATTAAGTCAACAACCTTCAAAACTTATTCCCATTTTCATTAAATTCGACCTAGAGTTACTATAAATTTGTTGGTAGTTCGTTTGGTTTTTAACTTTGTCAAATTATCCATGTGTAAAATGCAGAGGTTTTCTGGGGTTTCGACAGTAATGACAATCCTTGTTATTCCTTAAGCCGTTTTTATTTTGACTAGTTTGGATTAGTTTAATTGTATAAGAAAGATTAAGAGTCAATTCCCAACTCAAGTAATAAAATCATCGAACTAAATCTCGCTATCGTAAGTGCATTGCCCTCAAGCTGCAACAAGTTACGACTTTTCCTATCCGCACAAACGATAGCAAATACATTGTAACTAATTCCAAAACCCCCACTTCTAATCCAACCACTCATCCCTTAGCTTAGAAATGCACTTCTGTTTGTACTCTTTTACTCTTACCCTCGCTGTCTTCAATAACCACACGGCAAGACCCTTAATTGGGTGTGAAGAAACGTAACCAACCGGCATTCTAGGCAGAGAGAGAGTCCATCCTCAGCAGTTGCTTATCTAACTGCAAATAATCGCGCACCGAACTGCAACTGTTGCACGCCTATTCCTATGGAGCTTCGTTGGTTGCATTCTGCTGCTGTTCTTTCTCCAGTTGAACGACCAATCGACACGCCAAATAAGTATTGGTACCGTCAGGTGGGGTGAAATTGATCAGTTTTTTTTTCTCAGTTCTGAAAAAAAAATCCAATGAAAATCAAACGCTTACAAGTCATTTACTCATCAACTTATTCCTATTCTTATTATTATTTTTTTCATTATATTTATTTTACTTATTATTTTGCTTTTATTTTTTTGTTTATATTTTTATTATTCCCTTTATTTTCTTTTTTCTTTTCCTTTTCTTTTACTTTAACTTTTATTTTTTTATTCTTGTATTCATTTTCCTTTTCTTGTTCTCTTACGGGTTCGGTCATTTCATTTTCAACTAAAACAATTGTTTCCTGGCCTAATTTATTTGAGGGAATTCATGTGAGACATTAATCTTCGATACGATCATTCATAATCACTCATATCATTGTTCTAAAAAGTTAGAAAGTTTACACATAAAGTTAACTATCTAGTTTGTATCCTTTGACAGATACGCGTATTTCGACCGCAACTGTAAGGCCGTCTTCAGTGTCGAAGTCGACTCTAGTACACGACACTGAAGACGGCCTTACAGTTGAGGTCGAAATACGTGTATCTGTCAAAGGATACAAACTCTTGTGGAATTAAATGGTATAGTACTAAATTCGTTTTTTCATCTACTTAGTAAGATTCTTGTTTTAATAATATTCCAAGTTTTTAAAGTCGTTTAAAGGATCGTCATCCCTATCAATTTTACCCCGTTTTACGGTCACTAAACCTAATGCTACCATTGGTCGTCGTTCATCGTCGAAGAATGCACCACCGCTCAAAGCCCCTATTTATTTGTTTTCATTCCATTGCCGGCCCATAAGGAAGTGGTCAAAATGGAACATGGCTCTAGTTGTCCAGTCCTACACCGCACCAGTCGGCTCCGAATAGAATTCAAATGAGCCACACGAATAATTGAGTTCGCAGTCATTCACAGAACTGCAGAGAGCTAGGCTGGAACTGTATAAACCAGGTTCGAGGTGAAGGAACTCCAAACTCGTAAATTTTGCACTTAATTTCGCACAGATTCAGATTAGAACAGCAACTGTTGGGCTTCGTTGTTCTCTATTGCAGTTGCACTATGGGCAGTGAGGTGGCCAAAAATTTGAAAAAACGACTTGTACTGATCCGTTTTTCTTATTTGTCATTTCAGACTTAAGTTATTACTGAACGCTACCATTAAGGTATTATTGAAATATTGAAGCAAGATCTATTGTACTTTTGTTGGCAAGTATACGAAAGTTAGAGTTTTAAAGATATATCATGTATTTTTATTTGTTGATTAGCTATATACATAATAAAAAGGATAAAATCAACCATGGGCTCTACTAAAAACTACTACTTATCTTGGAAAATTTTTTGATCACCATTTTTGTGGAACCTGTCCACAGTGAGTTGTGGGGGAAGATTCACTAATAAAGTCATAAACTTATCACGCCGGCAAACAATCGAACACATAAAGGAACCCAACGAAACGATGGACAGAGACGCAGGCGTCATCGTAAGAAAGTTGAATGACAACAGCTGCGCTTCGCAACTAGATTAGTCACGTTTCTTTTTTCTCTCTTGGTATGGAAGCTTGAACACTGAGAAGTCTTTCGGTCGTAATTAAATTTTATTGCTTCTGGTTTCGCCGCGTTGGCTTTGTTGGGTGCAATCGAGGAGTTGTTTGATGATACTTCATTCAAGAACGGATCACAAGGTGCCAAAAAAAGTTATCCGTTGTCTGTTTAGAAGATGCTCTAGGGAGTTGTACGAAACTAAATCGTAAAAGTTTAATGTTGGATAAAAAATAGAGACAAATAAACACTAAACGTTTCCAAATTTTCACCGAGGATTATCGACTTTGTCTCTAGACCGAAAGTGTAACTCTTAAGGTAGATTGAGATAGAATTTTATGAATGGTGGTCAATCAGTCGAGGGAAATTGTTATTCATGCATCATTCCGATGCGTTTTATGATCATCGTAACGAATCACATTCCCGAAACCGATACGGATTTAAGTCAAGATTTTATGAGCCACATTAAATCGCTCACTAGAATAAACTCAATAGTTGGAGTTGATACTCTTGTATAGCATACACGAAACAAGAAGCAGGTGCTATCAATAGTAACGATTCTGGTTTTATTTCGATTTTAGAACAATCCTTTGGTAATTAAAAAGTCGTAATAAAATTAAAAATGTAATTGAGTTTCCGTTCTCTTAAAATGTTTTCCTCTGACAAATCCTAAATATTCCACCATATCGTCACGTTATGATCTAAAATCCGTTTCCAGTTAGTTGTGCCTCTTTTCTTTAAACGTAACGAACATGCTTATCTTTTGAAAGATACTTGAATTTTGACTACTACTACTCGCATTAACTCAACAAATCTAAAATGTTGTTATTTCAAGCTACATTGTATTTTTTTTTAATTTAAAACCGTGATAAAGTACAATCGTTTCCATTATTTTTATAATAAGATAATCAATACAAACTTTTTGTTTTTCTTCCAGGTACGTATCGATTTTGTACAAGAACGCTACTAAGGTGGAACACATGTATTGGTAAGGTTTTTCTATGCAGTATGCAAAATTGTAGATGGACCACTCCTCTCACGCCAAGGACCTGGGATCGAATCCCATCCCCGAGATAGTCACATGACGTAAAAAGTTATACTGACGACTTCATTCTTAAGTAAAGTGAAGCCGTTGGTCCCGAGATGAACTAGTCTAGGGCTAAAAATCTCGTTAATAAAGATATAAAAATGTATGGAAAAATCATATGAATGTTCTATAAATCGGCTTCCTTGTGGTCGTTTTAAAATTACGAAATCTTTTGGAAAGCCTTCCGAAAGATCACTGTCTTGGGAGATTGTTGAATAATCTTCCAACTCAATATCAACTGACTCTTGACTAAATTGACGCTTATATTGAGCTGTTCGGTAACTCAATCCGCATGGTGTTTAAATTAATTAACTCATTAGGCGTGGTAAAGATGGATAAATCATGGGTGAAATTATGAAAAAAAATCCACGTGCTCGGCTGGGATTCGAACCCAGGGCTCTTGTATGCTAGACGAGCGGTTTCACCAACTTGGCTCGGTAGCTTAGTTAGTAAAGCCCTCGTCTAGCATACAAGAGTCCTGGGTTCGAATCTCAGCCGAGCACGTGGATTTTTTTCATAATATCACCCATAACTTATCCATCTTTACCACGCGTAATGACAGTGGCGTAGCTAGGGTTTTTGAGGCCCGGTGCGGAGTTTTATTTAGGGGCTCTCAAAATTAAGGGGAACGCCGTCTAAAAGTAAGGCACTAATGTGAAATCGACTGTTTAAATAAACGATGACCCAATATCTTATATAGAATTATGACTAAAGTTATGGAACTAGTGTTTATATGTTTATATGTTGCAGTAGTCGATTAATGACAAAAAAGTCCCTTAAGTATTCTTAGCCTACAGTTCTTAAGTATTCTTAAATATTGTTCAGAAATACAGTATTTTACTGAAAATAAACTGGAAGACTTACAGTGAATTGCCAGGGAAGTGGAACTACAAGCTGACGAAGTAGCTCTGGAAAGCAATGATTCATATTCAGCTTTAATTGGGCATTTGTGAGATTCCGTTTTAGATACCTTCAGAAATTTAACATAGATTTTTTTCTAAGTAAAACCATAGAAGCTAGCTTAGAGATTCCATAATGTATTCCTTCAGAGATTTTTTCAGTTTTTTTTTTAAAGAAAATCCTTAGTTCTCCAGGAATGTATATTTTCTAGAATTTCGTCCAAAATTGTCGGTTAGGACTTTTTTAAGATTTCAACCAGAGAATTCCTTAAAAAATACTCCAGAGATTGTGCTCCTACGATTCCTTGATGAACTACCAAAAAGTTCTCTGAAAGAACTCGTAAAATTGAAATGCAAGATTTCGTAGATAAATTAGTTATAAGAATGCTTAGTTGATTGGAATAACTAGAATATTTACTGTATTATTGGCTGGTGTAAAACATCAGTTGAACTTTTAAAGAAGTCATGAAGATTTTACTTAAAAAAAACAAAATAAATTGTTTGAAAGAACAGCAGGAGTAATTTGGCATGAAATGTTGAAGAAATTTCTGTAGGAGCTTCGTGAAGAATCCCAAGTTAAATTTGAAGAGGAATTCTCGGAAGAGTATTAATAATCCTGGAGGAATTATTTGGAGCCATTCCTAGGGTAAATATGGGATGAATCCTTAAAGGAATCAATATGAAAATTTCTGGCGAAATTCGCGTAGGAATTCTCGTAGAAGAAAAAATCCCCATATGAATTTCTTTAAGAACTGCAGAATGTTTTTTTTATTAGTTTTTTCAAAAGAAATCCTTAGGAAACTTTAGAAGATCTCTAATACTGCCCATAAACGCATAATTGTCCCATGTGAATAGGAAATCCAGCAATCATGGGACTGGGAATTATAATTGAAATAAAATCAGTTCCATACACGATTATGCGCTCCGCACATTTAGGTAGATCCGTTTGAATTACAAAATTAAACCTAGTTATCGATAAAGAATTTTGAATAAGTATTTAGGCTACTCTTATCAATAGAACCATTGATCATGGGGCCCCTACACAATGCAGATATAGGTTTACTTAAAACTGAATTTTTATCTGCTAATTACTTACATGTTTCCAGAAATCAAATTCATAATATTTAATGAAATTCTCTCCACGATTTGGGGGCCCTCATTAACTCGAGGCCCGGTGCTACCGCACTCATCGCTTCCCCCTAGCTACGCTACTGCGTAATGAGTTAATTAATTTACTCTGGATTGTCTCTTGATTAATTGTTTACTTATTTTATCTCATACTCGATTCTCTCTCGACTCACATTGGGTTCACATTAGCTATGGTCGTTGAAGCAATATGAAAAATGCTATTCATCAGACTGACAGTCCAAATATCAGAGAAAGCCAACTTAAAACAACTTTTGAAAAACTAATTATTTTACTATTAAGTAGTACATGAGAAGTTCTTTGAAAGAGATCAACGCTACTGATCGGATTTTGGAAAGTGCCTTTTGGAGAGATAAGATTTGTAATAATTGTTTGTAAATAGGCTGAATATCAATGCATTGAATCGAATAATCATTTTAGCAGTATCTGTATGGCTCTTGTTGTTGACATCATGACTTAACACATTTATGAATTTCAAGACTTGTAAATCATGATTTAAGAATCAGGTTTGTCCATGTTAATAATGTTCGCGGAATAGATTTAATAGCAGGGAGAGATAAAGAAAAAGTGTCAAATGAGAGTATGCCACTAGCAAGTCAAAATTTAGTTGAAAGTTGAATGCCTCAATTATCAAAATTCCTTATCCTGAAATGGGTCGTTTACTTTCATTTTACTATAAGTTAAGTCAAAATATTAAAATTTATGAATTTTATTATTATTTGAAGTATATATAGAACTTTCAATGAAAATTTCGTGTTGGAGAGGTAAACTTGCGTAGGAAATTGAAACAGATAACATCTAGTTGAAGATGTTGAAACGAGTGTACTGTATTTCAGTGCCTGATGTACGCTATACACAGAGAAAATCTGTTCATTTTACTGTCTGATCGACTTCTCTTCTCTTCTCTTCTCTTCTCTTCTCTTCTCTTCTCTTCTCTTCTCTTCTCTTCTCTCTTCTCTTCTCTCTTCTCTTCTCTTCTCTTCTCTTCTCTTCTCTTCTCTTCTCTTCTCTTCTCTTCTCTTCTCTTCTCTTCTCTTCTCTTCTCTTCTTCTCTTCTCTTCTCTTTCTCTTCTCTTCTCTTCTCTTCTCTTCTCTTCCTTTTCTTCTTTTCTCATTGTGTTGTCAAAACCTGTACCAGTCTTCTTGTTCGCCACTGCAAACAATCGACAAAAATTAAATGCTGTTTTGGGAGTGAGAGCTTATCGCCCTTAATCTACTTCAAATCTGCTGGTTGAAGAATACGGATTTCTACGGAGCTCTCCGCATACAAGAAAACTAGTTTAAATGACAAAAATCTTTTGAGAAAAATCTGATGTCAGCATCATTTTGTTACTCCAAAAAAAAAAACAAACTAAACATTATTTTCGGTAAGTTCCTGAAAAACTCTTCTATTTTTCGAATCGGCCATGGTTGGTGATTTCGGTTAATCTGTTTCTGGAGATATTCCGATCATTCTTGGGGATCTTTTTTGTGGTCATGTTCTCACGATTCACACTAGCGTCTACCACTACTGTCGACCATCTCTCGATTTCTTTTCGATTCATTCTAAACTATCTTTTGACGCACCACAAAGCACTCACTCTCGACACTAATTCGAGTCACGCTGAGTGCGTTCCCAACTCCGTTGTCAACTCATCCTCGATTCCCTCTCGAATAACTTTCGACTGACTATTAATTCACTCTTGATTCTCACTTTGACCGGAGGACATTTCATAGAAAATTTCGGCGCCTTCTTTAGCCGAGTGGTTAGAGTTCGCGGTCACAATTTATAGCCATGGTAAAGGTTCGATTCTTAGCCGGTCCAGGAATTTTTCGTAATGTACATTTCCCTGACTTCCATTGGCGTAGGCAGGATTTTTATTTGGAGGGGGCCTAGGGGGCCTTGAAAATTTACGGAAAAGTCATCCAAAAACTTACCGAATTGTAATTCTTCCACGAATTATTCAGGTATCGGAGGCCTCTTCACGAATTATTTCTGTACATTTCCAGGGCATCTGTATAAAATTCTAAAAATTACTCCATATTTTCAGGGATTCTTTTACAAATAATATCTGAAAAATCTATCCACTTTCCAAATAGGCTTAAAAATTACTCCAATAACATTTCATTTTTTTAAAGGATTTCGTCACAAATTACTATGCGAATCACTCCATATCCATATCCGATTTATATCAGTTTTTTATAGTTTTGGATGAAATTCCAGATTTTTTTTTTTTTGATAAAATACTGCCCGTAACTACATATTTGTAACATTCGACAAAAGTAGGCACTGAATAAATGGGATATTAAGATTGCATTTTATTACAGTATGGGAAGAAACTAAAATTTCAAAAAAATCATTAAAAATTCAAAAGGGCTTATTTGAGGCTGAAATTTGGTACAACTCATATCGCTTATTGGGTGAATAGTCAGAAAATAATTCTGATAGAAATTTCGTTGTTACTACATTATGAGGCTCATGTATAATCTCAATGTTACTGTTATGCGGTTACAATTGTCAATGTGACAAAACAACTTGGTATTTTTTTTTTCGAGTTTTCTAGAACAATCTCACAGATTTTAGTAAATTGATCGAAAGTAGTTATCATTTGATGACTCTCCATGGTGTTAACTCCAATTTGTCAAAAATGTCGAATGTGACTGTTTTGCAGTTATGGGCAGAATAAGCTTTGAATGAATTTGGAAAAAAATACTTAATTCTTGTACGAACATTCAAAAAATCACCGTAAAATTTTTGATGAAATTTCTGACGATGTACCTCACAGAAAAGCTTAGGTGGTTTTTGTAGGATTTACTACAAAAAATCTTGTTCTTTTTTTATGTGTCTTTTAAAATAGACAATGAACGTGGAAATGGATGGAATTTTTACTGAAGTGATTATTGAGTGAGTATTTTCAACTATCGTGGTAGAACTGTAAAAGTTTAATTTGAAAATATTGGCAGTATTTTTAAGAACTTTGCCAAAGATGTCGTATGGTAAAATTTGAAATGTATGATTTTACCAAATTTAAATCTTGGACTTTCAGAAATCAGGATTCAACGTCTAAGTATCTTGCAATTTTTAGAAAATTCTAGATTTTTTTTTCCTTTAGATTCTTTTAATGTTGCTTTTTGGAGTATAATAAGATTTTTTCAAGAAGTTGCTTAAGAAACCGTAAGCAAACGAAGGACAAACAACAAAATGTTGAAGCAGATAGAAACAACAGATGGATAGCGAAACAACTAAAGAAAAGTGATTGCTTATAATCTTTTCTCTAGAGGTTAATGACATCAGGATAATTGGAATCTCTCTAATAAATTAAAAAAATAAAAACAAATTTGTCAAGGAGCTCCATCAGATTCTTCTTTGATGATTATCCTTGCAATCTAACAAAATTCCTTCTTTGACTTCTAGATTTCCCAGAATACTGCCAAGAAGCCTCTTGTTTTTTCCGCCCTGGAATTGCACAAGAATTCAACCCCAGAGTATGAATCATTGGCAGAATTGATAAAACTATTTCTAAATTAAAGTTTTAAGGAAGATCCCTACAAATCTTTTTTTTTTTTTCAATTAATTAATGGTTTGCTAAAGACGAATTCCATTCATAATGAGCCGAAAAAAAAATAAAATCGAGCTGGAAGATCTTCAATTTGGAATCAATTTCACATATGTTTTGAGTATAGTAGAATGAGTGTTTTCAATAGATAAATCGATTATTTTCTTTCATTTGAAATTCCACGGTTTCTCACAGGAATTTCCCTGAAAATTACGTCAGGTAATATTCCAGAAAATCTATTTGGAACTCTTCCAGCCTTGATGAATTTTTTTTGAAACGTCTCTAGGAATTTCTTTACCGTGCATCCCCGCTTATTTGAACGGTACCTCATGCAAACCATCGGGGTTCATTTTTAACTTTTATTTTTTCAACATCTAGTCACCCTAGAACCGTGTTACCTGGTTACCTCTCTCACTGTTTTGTTTTGATTCTGCGGTCCGTTCCACAGAGTTCCATTTCACTTTGCTCTGTTCCTTGAGCTAAATGACGTTTGAACCATTTTTTAATATGAACGATGTGCAAATTAGCGGGGTACAAATTAAAAAGCGTTCAGATTAAATGTGGTCAAACCAACGGGGGTACCCGGTAGTATTTTATCTTGAAATAACTTTTACAGTACTTCCTAAAATTTCTAAAATGGGTTATACAGTCATCTCTCCCTTACTCGATATTGAAGGGACCATCGAGTTAGGGAGGTATCGACTTACAGAACACATAACCAGTGCATCTGCAATCCAAGGGACCATCGAGTTAGCCATGAAAACCAAATTTTACTATGGTTCTCTAACTCGATATCGAGATACGGAATATCGAGTAAGGGAGAGTTAACTGTACTAAAATTTATGAGAATGTAATTTTTTTTTCTTGGTAAAATTTAGTTAAGAGTTTAAGCAAAAAGTTTATTCTTGCGATTTTTTTTTTTTAATTTTTTTTTAGATGTCTTAGCCAGATTGAAATTACTTGAGAAGATCTGTTATGAACTGGGCCTTATTTTTCACCGCAAATTCCGGTTATTTTCTGTTTAAGATGTTCCTTTAGTGATTTTTCCTATTTTTCTAATGAATTTTGTCGGACATTGTACGAGTTGTAGTTGATGGATTTCTTCAGAGAAATCTTATAAGGGCAATCATCATCACCGGACACCTCGAGCAGGGCACCCTCCAAAAACATGGGAAATCTAAGTGCAGTTAACATGCTGCTTCATGCTAAAACAATTCAAACAGTATTGTTTGTATTATTCCGAAGATACGAATTTAAGTAACCGAATTTTCAAGATACGATTAATCTTTCGATTGCCACACTGATGCTGTGTAGCGAGGTTTTCCCAATATTGTTGTACATAATAAAAGAACGTAACTACTGAACAATATTTATTCTTCACTTTTAAATCATCCACAGGGATTGATGCACGAACACCGAATTAATGATTTCTGATAATTAGATATATTTTGCCAAGAGTATTAATAGCTATTCCTTTTTCTGGAACTATTCAGTTATAGCACCTAAACTATGCATTCGACTGTTCAATATTCCTGGTGTTTAGAGCATGTAACCCATCTCATGAAATAATAAGTGAAAGACCTCTTTAATTCTTTTGAGCCATCGAAAAGCCTCAAGAATGTTAAAAAATCCATATTATTGGATCATTGAGGAAGCTACAGTGGTTCTCGTTCGGAATGTGATGATGAATTCCATAGTGGACAGTTTTCTCGCAAGTAGATTTACGAGGAAAAAGAACTTCGAACTTTGAAATAAAAAGTAGTTTGTATTAGATAGACCCTTTGTTTGGTGTTATTCAAATTTAAGGTGGTCTACATTTTCATAAAAATGGTATTACTAATTTTTATGTATAGAAGTTATGGTATACATGCTTCAGCAAAGTTGTAAGCACCTTTGCCAACAAAATTTACTTGAAAATTTGCGTTTTCTATGTTTTAAAACTCGTTCATAGACTACTTCATGCATTGTTTGTCTTCCAGTTTCAAATGGACATTATTGACACGATTGAAAATTTGAGGACCATCCATATTCCCAGACATAAGGTCGGAACAAAAATTTCTATGAACTGTCAAGACAAGAATTTGCAGAAACTCATCGAATACAAAAACAGTGGATTTCGGGGGCAACTTTAATTTGATTTTCCCACAATACCGAATTTTCGGGTAAAAGACTCCATTGACCTTTGTTAATTTGATTTAGTATTGCAAATCAATTTTCCCTGACACTTTAACGTCACATTCGAAGAGCACGATCCTCCCCTGCCGTATCAATCAAACCTCTCGACCAACCCTCTCGAGATCAATTGACCCCATTCGTTCCGGTCAATCAAACGGTATCTGCTTCCACTCACGACTCGAAATCAGATCAATTTAGCAATTTCCCTCGGTGGCAAGTTCTCGATTGAAATGACGTTGCAGAATTCTATCCCCCCTTCAAAAGAGGGTCCCAGCCAGCCGGCAAGCACTTTGCATCGAAGTACTCAATCATGACCGTTGTCATTAGCCCCTTTCGGGGTCTTGGTTAGAACCATCGCCAGTTCCAACATAGAAAGAAGACACCTGCTGTCACTACTAAAACCGCAACCGCGACGTGACTAGAGAAAGATGATGATGATGCAATTAAGATCCAATTATCGGATTCTCCACAGGAATCAGCCCCCCACTTCACCTATCGTCTTGGGGATTGCATCGGACAATGTCTCGCTGTCCGTTCTATCATCATCATGTTGACTTATCATCGGAGAACATCAGCATTAGCAACTCAGCCCAAGTCCCCAGTCATCCGTCGTCAGCTCATTTGTCCATCATCGTTAGCTTGAGGTTTTCGTCGCGCAGCGCACAAGTCACGATCTCTCCGGCTAGAATTGTGCGCAAAATCAACCGTGTAAAACGGTACCTGAGCCTGCATGTATAGCTGTTCGATTCTACCTTAATAACCGTACGGGGGGCTTCCGAGTCAGAGAGTTGGAAGAAAGCATTCCTTAGTCGGTCGGTGGGTCGGTCATTTGGTTGGGATGATTTAGAGGAAGATGGGGCAAAAAATTGACCTTGTTGGAGTAATCGACTTTGCTAGAAATCATATTAAGGTTTAAAATACATATACCACACAATAGACCTTGGAACGATCGGGGGCCTTCCTTAGCAGAGTAGTTAGAGTCCGCGGCTACAAAGCAAAACCATGCTGATGGTGTCTGGGTTCGATTCCCGGTCGGTCCAGGATCTTTTCGAAATGGAAATTTCCTTGACTTCCCTGGGCATAGAGTATAATCGTACCTGCCACACGATATACGAATGCGAAAATGGCAACTTTGGCAAAGAAAGCTCTCAGTTAATTACTGTGGAAGTGCTCTTAGAACACTACGCTGAGTAGCCGGCTCTGTCTCAGTGGGGACGTTAAAGCCAAGAAGAAGAAGAAGAGACCTTGGATCTATTGGTTTCAATTTTGCTGAACATACTTTAGTCGCAATATTTAACCTATAACAAATTTAAAATTCATTATTTGAAACGAATTTTTACTCAAAAGTTCGCTGATTAAAACACATTATTGATATTTTTGAAACTAGAACATGTTCGGTGGCAATGCTATTTACATACTCGCTAAATTTAATTCGGAAAATTTTTCAAAATAAGGTTAATTGTAATATACCTACCCAAAAAATAAAACAATTTAAAGTTTGTTTGAAAATTACATAAACGAAACGTTGCCAGGTTAAAAATGTGTAATCATAAGCATGGAACGAGCTCACCAGTAGGTAATCCATCCGTGCCTGAACACGAATATCTTTCCGCACTCGCACAACGCGAACCAAACACGATTGAACTTAATTCCGTCTCTCACCCACAAAAGCGTGCAACGGAATCAAAAAACCATATACCTAATACTGACGTTTTTGTTTTCATTTTGTTGCATTAGAATCACAATCACATTCGTAACATTTGTTTTGAATTGAGCTAAGAATCTCGAAAAGAACTTTCGCCCCATTCGTACTTTTGCCCCACTTTACTCTACGTGTGTACACAGCAGGTACTTAGGGAAGATGATGATGATGACAGAGGCCACAACAGGAATGCCAACAACAGCAGCAATAACAACGACGATTATTGCTAAGTGTAGGATTCCCAGCGCAAAGTGCAGCTCTCCTTTATCGAAAGGTAAACAGAACGACCTGCGAAATGGGAACGGTTTTGCGGAATTTATCGATTTGCACAGCAAACATTTTTGCAACTGAGATATCGATACCTGGGGAGTGAACCACATTTAGTCAGATGTTACAGTTTTTATGGGTTATTTTGAAACAAAATTTTTCAGAGCGATTTAAATCATTGGTTATTGAATTATATCTTCATAACGAATTTTAACTATTCACTTTAGGTTTGTTCCTAGGTTCAAATCACGGTCGGTTCAGAATGTTTTCGTAGTAGAAGTTTCCATAACTTCCCTGGTCATATAGTATCCTCATACTTGCCACACGATATACGAATGCGAAAATGGTAACTTTGGCAAAGGAAGCTCTCAGTTAATAACTGTGGAAGTGCTCATAAGAACACTAAGCTGAGAAGCAGGTTTTGTCCCAGTGAGGATGTAATGTCAAGAAAAATAAGAAATTGCATTCAAAACGTGTTAAGCGTCACACGCAAAATGTATCAATGCTTGTAAATCTTCCTTCGCAGTTATAACAAACATAACGAGATAAGCTCATCGAGCAGTTATCTTCTACTGCAGTCACCTTTATCGCAACACGATATCTAAATTCCAATAAAAGGCCCGCCAATATTCAGTCATAAAGCGCAGTGACTCAATCCAATCGCCTCACGTGTTTTGTTTTTGCGCCTAAACATATTGCCCATTCGATTGCATAAAGCCTCTCAAATCATCGCTCAACTTCACCCCCGTCATAGGAAAGTGACATCAGTCCACTACACCGACCGGGTGCCGCCTGTCTTCACTTATGCGCAACGCATAAAGTGCGGTGTTTACAATTCAACCGGCTTCCCGATCATTCACCACTCTCTGCGGTGACAATGACTGTTCGATTCGATTCGATTCGGTTATAAATATGCGAAATTGCGTATTTACATACGTGCAGCTCAAGACTTACCGACTCTCTTGAGCTGCCTGATTAGGATATTGATTTTGTTACGCACATCTGTCACTGGCTTCGGAATTAGGCGAGAAGAAGCGCGGTTAGTGGTGTCAGTATTTTAGGGATGTCGACCCTCTTCGTTGATTGATAGTTAGATTCTTATTGCATTAGTACTTTCAATCAATAAAAATTTAATAAAACGAGCTCACCAATTTTCAATGTATAACTTCTAGCAAATTATTTCCCGGATTCTTGACGATTTTTTTCTATCGAATTTTGATAGCAGAAATTCTGAATAGTTCATATCGTAATTCTTTCGAAATGCTCGGTAGGTGTTACTTAGATTACACCTCAGATTTTTTACGTTTTTTTTCTGAGATTCTGTTATCTCAGGATGCTGACCACTTAGAAAGATGGCGTCTTCGGTAAAGTTGTTCATTGGCTCAAGGATTATCATTATACAAGCCATGAGGTTAAAAATTTTGCCGCCAGGCAGCGTTAGTGAGCATGAAACTTTTGTTTTGCGATTATCGCAGGATCCTGACCACTTTACGCTATGTCCAAACCAGCAGATTATGAAAATTGAATGTACCTCGGATTTATTTCCGCTACAATTCAGTATTTGGGTTATATTTTTGTAATCGGAAAGTTTTAAAATATTCCATCGGTTAAATTTTGATATTTCCCTGTTTTTAGCTATTTTTTTCATATACAACCCATGAAAATCACGTTTTCCTACATATTTCAGCCCATACAAAATGTATGCATAAATTTCACCGATAGAAAATTTTAAAACTTTCCGATTATGAATTATTAGACCAAAAATTGATCTCTAGTGGGAAAAAATCGAGATACATTCGATATTCATAAGCTGCTGGTTTAGACATAGCGTGCACTTAGAAAGATGACGTCTTCGCAAAAATTGTTTATTTCAGCCAAGAAGTTCGAGTCTATTGGCAAAAAATCATACTCACTAGTGCCGTCTGGGGGCAAACTATTGAATTACATGGCTCGAACAATGATAACTCTTGTCTTAATGTACAAGTTTTCCATGCTTTATGCTCACTGTTATGCCAGCTGTTTTATGCTCACTTGCACCACCTGATGGCAAAATCTCGATCCTCTTGGCTAGAATAAATATTTTCATTCCACCACCGAATGGCGTGATGATACAGATCTTGAGATATCTGAGAAACAAAAAAAACACCGTGCTCATTACAGCCACCTCGTGGAAAAATCTTGAATCTCTTGACTAGAATAAAGATAGCCCTTGAGCTAGTGCACAACTTTGCACAAGATGCCATCTCTGTAAGTGGTCAATATCCTGAGATATACGCAAAACAAAAGTTTCATGCACACAAGCACGACGGAATTTTACTTGAGCAGTGTTGCCAGCTGCGACAAAATTTTGAATTCTTGATGAGAACCTGGATTACAGTTGAAAGGTATTGCTATGTTGCTAAGCATTATATTCTCATATTCCGCTCAAGTTTTATGATTCTGATCTTATCTTTATTCTACTTAAACAGTGTTGCCAACCACATGAACATTTGTTCTTCGGCCGACTGTATGGCACGCAACACTTCCTTCGACTTTTGTAAACATTCGGTATCATTACCTTTAAAATTTATTGATATTCAGCCATTCCATGAAAAACCGATCTAATGGATCACCGAATTCCATGAAAATTTGCTATTTTGTTCCTTATCCGAAATTGACTGTTTAACGATAAACTTGCGACGATCGACGCGCCTCCATATTTCATACAACGGAGGTTATTAGAACTAACTTGGAGGTGATGATTTGTAGGTTATTTGGCAATTTGGAGGTTAAAATCACCTCCAAACACTAGTGATTTTGCGGTGGGATGTTAACGTTTGATGACGAATAAGGATACACGTGTTTTTGGATTTTATGATTAGGGTGACCATTTACAAAATAGGGTTACCAAAAAAATCACGATTTTGCAAAATTTTCATTTTTTATCAAATATTACAACTTTTAAACCGTTTGATCGATTTTAAATTTTCTTGAACAAAATAAAAGCTAAAGATTTTGATTTTTCAAGAAAAATATAGAATTTCATCAAAATTGGTTTTTTACATGAAAAAAAAATCAAAAATTTCCTTTTTTTCGTGTTTTGAAGGCCTTGGGACAAAAGGGACTATTGCTGTTCTCATTTTTTCTTGGAAGTTCATACAAGTTTACGTTTACTGTAAAACTTTCAGCGATGTATGTTTTATAGTTTTTGAGATATAATTTTTAGAAAATGAAAAAACAGTCATTTTTTATCGGCACATACCGTAATTTCGGGTGAAATTGATCACTTTTCACGGTTTTTCTTGTCTGATTTCTATAATGTTGACAATGCCAAACAACTGAATGCAGAAAAACAAGTATGAAGGGGAGCCTCATTGACTCAAGTACCGAAATTTTCTAACAAATGTAATTTTAGTGCTAAAAAATATGTCTAAAATAAAAAATCGGGAGATCTCATTTCGGGGTGAAATTGATCACTTATCAATTCCATTATTGTAAGTTTTCAAAACAACTTTACTTAATAAATTTAAGCTCCCTGAATCCGAATATGTTTTCCAAATTCTTAACAACACAATATTTATAGAAATAATGAATGTTTAAATTTCAAGAATAATGTAGAAAACGCCTAAATGTATGCAATTTCCTAAGGAATTTCCTGGTATATAACGGAAATTCAATTATTTCAACCAAATCAACGAAATGGTACGAGTATTGGTTATGAAATCTAGTTTGGGGATATATCTTCAGTATCCTCACAAACTTTCAGGATTATACCATGTCCAAATCCTTGTCTAGAACTAGAAGTTAATTGATGTTTGTCAACACTGCACCGTCCAAGATTTTGAAATTTTTCATTATTTTCATAAAAATAAACCTTTTTGAACGCAAAAAACTTCACAACACACAATTTGGGCATACTTACGACAAACAACGTTCATTCACTGCAGGTTACATTGATATTTGTGCTCCATTAGGAAGAAATAAAATCGAGTGACACAGTGATCAATTTCACCCTACTGATCAATTTCACCCGAATTTACGGTACTATAGGTCTCAGCGTTGTTAGATTTTTTATTTAAAAAAAAATCATAACTTTTGAACAGCTCAATCGTTTTCCAATCTTTTTTTATGGACTGAAAGCTTAGGAATTTAACTTTTCAGAAAAAATATAAAACTCTGAAAAAAAAACTTTTTACATGAAAAAATATAAAAATTTCTTAAAACACTAGAAATTTTTATATAATTTTATATAATCGTTTTTCTTTTCATAGTTTTATCTTTTTTCTAAAAAGTTGAAATCTTAAGCTTTCGTTCCATAAAAAAGATTGAAAATCGGTTGAGCTGTTCAATAGATATAATTTTTATTAATAAAACTCTAATGCGCTGAGACCTACAGTTTGTGCCGATAAAAAATGACTATTTTTTTAGTTACAAAAAAAATATCTCAAAAATTAAAAAACAACATCGCTGAAAATTTGACAGCAAACGTAAAATTTACTAAACTTTCAAGAAAAAATGAGAACAGTAATTATGGACGACTTTTTATAAGAATATTGTTAGATGGCATACAAAATTATAGATAAAGTTTTCCCGAGTTTCTCGTTAAATGTTTATTAGATTTCTCATCAATACGGTTTTTGAACGTTTTAGTGGATTCTTTAGAAGAAATTCAGAGGATTCTTATGGTAAAAGATTGCACAATGTGGATAGAATCCTCTTAATTCATGGTTCTTTAGGTTAGATCAGTGTTTCCCAAACTTTTTTGACTTTCGCTCCCTTGAGGTCAATCTATTTTAGAATCGCCCCCTCTTATGTAATTTATATTTATGTATTAAATAATCGCTATACTGTGTTAAGATTCTGATCAACATCTTATCATAAGTGAACCAAAAATTTATCATATTATCAACTTTACTGGAAGAGTACAACAAAAGTGATCAAAATGTTAACAGTTTATGGTCGGTGTTCCGACAGACTGGAGAAAGAGTTATTTTGGCATTATTAATATAGTCAATAACTCCATCAATTCTGACCTCTTTGATGCCAATTTGATACAGATGTTTTATCAATTATGTAAGTTGTGATCATCTTAGGGGCGATCCATTAATTACGTAAGACAATTTTCGGGGTTTTTCAACCCCCCCTCCGCCCATTGTTAGATTTTTTGTATGAAGATTAAAAATAAATTGTATGGCTCGTAAGAAATCTCACGAAAAAAACCCTTACATAATTAATGGACCGCCCCTTATATAATTCGTAAATTTTTCATTTTGAGTCTTCTGCGATTTCTGAAATTGTTGAAAAAAGTATAAGAAACTTTGAATTTATAAAGCTTGACAATTCTGAAGACGCTTCTCATCTATTCAAAAACTTTTAAAAATACCAATATAAAAATTCAGAAAACTTTTCCACTTGTATTTCACTACTACATAACATAAAAAGATAATGTTTTTAGAAAATTCAGGAGAACTCGGATAGTATTTTTTTCCTTTCTCTAGCAATTTCAAAATAAGTAGTGTAAATAAAATTGTGCATGAAAACACGAATTCCAACAATAAGCACAATACTAAATTTTCCTTATGAGAAAGTCATCAAAGCATTTCCTACAATTTTGAAATATTTGTTTTTGTTTAAAAAAATTTCACTTCAAAGAATATCTGTAACAACAAACTATTCCGATCTACTTTATCTTTCAGTTACTGGTAAATGTTGTTTAAACCACATTATGAGAAATGTGCAATTGATAAATTCTAAATATTCTGAAAAATCTCAAACAAATTTTGAAAATTTATTCAATTTGTTTTTAAGATCTCTGGAAGGTGATACAATGAAGAATAAACATTACATCGGAATCTATGAGGCGAAGTAGGCCGTCATTGCAATTTGTACGCGTCTTTGACGATTGTCGCTAATTTATCTAACGATTGTGAGTCAAAGAAAATCAGTTGGTTTTGCACTGACACAGCTGGAAAACTATCAGCATACTTTATGCATGTTAGCGCGTAGATTGATACATTTTCAAGTTAATATTAACTATCAAGACTTAGTTTTATCACTTTGAAATGCAAGCTGAAAAGTCATCATTGTTGCCAAAACTAATGACGGACTACTTAGCCTTAACATTCCGATGTTTTGTCATGGTTTTATGACTGACTTAACTTCCAACATAGGGGTATAAGACCATAAAAGGACCAAAATTATTTCCGGATTAAAAAAATGTGTAGATATTCAAACAACCAACTTTTTTACGACATTAAATTCGGAAAAAAATTAGATACAAACAAATCACAATGAGAACCACTAACAGAGCCACACCATGACAAATGGCTCAATCCATCCATATTAACCGGGTGGCAGCTGCTAACATCCGTCTGCGGGCGCATAAGATCCGCACTCGCCGGATCACGTGGGAAATCCATAGGCAAAGGAGAGCGTTATCCCTCAAGGCTCTGGGAGATTGATGCTTATCTCTGTGGAGGCTACAGGCCCTCCCCAAGCTGTCCCATCGCTCCGTCGTCATCATCGGTCTAGATCAGAGCTTGGGACCTCGATGGAAATAGAGTCGTTTGTTCAACTACTGCTCTGTGCTCCGTTGTTGATGATGCTACGCCGTTTCCCACAGACCCATAATCTTGACAAATTTATTTTCCTGCCTTCTAGTAGCTAGGGTACACATATTCAGACCGGTGTGCGGTGTCGTTGAAGTGATCCTAAGGGTGGCAGGCAGACCGATCTTCAACCGATCAGGGGAAGGGGCATGGAGATTGCGGCGAGTGCAGTTTGCAAACTAGTGATAGACACACAGGGAGAGGCACATTAATGATAATTGCATCGATCTTCCGTGGCTTTCGGAGTCACCACATGTGCGCGGTGCGGGCTCTGAGTCGGCTTGCTCAACCAGCTACATAGAGCTAGGCAGTAGGAAGCGTTCAACTCTTCTAGTTACTTATGAGTGAATTACATACACAAAGCAGCGGCAGCTGTTTCAGGGCTTGTAGCGACTGAGAATCTTGAAAATAAGAGACCTCTTACCTTAAAATAGTGACTAGACACGTACCAAGAAGAGATCAAATGGAAACTCAAAATAAGAAAAAGGAACTTAACAGACACCGGATGACAAAAGTTTGATTGCTGATTAAGTTTGATCAGACATTTTCCTAAGAATATTCTAATACTTTTTTTGGGAATTCTTCGAAACATTATAATAATTAATAAATGTATGTAGTTTTCCATGATTTTGTCCAGGTATTCAGAAAGTAATATAAGTACTCTCCAAAGATTTTTTTCATGTATGTCTCCGAATTTTTTTTTCGTTGTTTATTTAGAGATTTTTACGGACTTTCTATAGAATTCCTAAAAGATTTTTATTTTAGATACCTCCAAATAGGGAAAAGTGACTTTACAGATCATTTTTATCTTTGGAAACCTTCCATTGAGATTGGAAACTTGCATTGAAATAGTAACGAAGTCTCTAAAAAGAAACCTGCTACCAGCCCTGTTATTACTTTGGCTTCTGGTTTGGGTCAGCTCCCATCAAGCGCCCCTAGACTGGTTTTAATTTGAATTTTAAATCGTTCCTTCACGAGACAGAACAAAGGAGGTCATCGATGTGGCTTGGCTAGTAGATACGGGCCCCTCAAAGCGACTGTATTCTCACATCGGCACCAAATAGCAAAGGTTCCGACGACCGCAGCACCGCACCCACCTCAAAGTGACACATTCTAGACTCGCGAGAGTCTAGAAATCGTCCCGTTTGTTTTATGGATCACGAACGGCCTGAGAAGCGCCCGTTTTTTTCACGTAGCGATTGGGAAAGCGAAAGTGGGGAATCGATCACGACGATCTACCAGGGGGACCAAGTCTTCATCAACATCAACTCGGTGAAATCGGATCAACTCCAAACATGAATCGGGCATTAGCCGTCGACGTCGTTTTCGTCTTAATCGAGAGCATGACTGCGGGATGAAATATTAACCTAATAATTGAGTCGTGTGTAATGCGAAGTGATACCCTCGAACCAAAACTCGGGAAGAGACTGATGATGAAGTAGTTGGTATCCGCTCGAAGCTGTTATTAGTTCATTTTTCTTGGGTCGGTGGCCGTGGGTATGAGTCGAAAACCGTATATTTAGTACGACGATGGAGCTACCCTTACCTGCCACTACTTAAGACGGAACGGATGATATTGAACAGAAATGGAGATCTTTTTCGGATTTCAATGCTGGCCCGCGTTTAACGACTTATGGATGGCGGTAAAAATGGCATCGTTAGATGATCTGCGACCTTCCAATACCATAGATAAATACATACAGCTGTGGAAAAACGTAAAATTTTGACCAAGGTCTGACTTCAAATGAGTACTGCGATACAAACGATGTTATTGAATGTAAAATTTGAACAAATTTCGAAACTGAAAAAGGATTTCCAATGGCAAAGAAAACTCTCAGTTAATAACTGTGGAAGTGTTCATAGAACACTAAGCTAAGAAGCAGGCTCTATTTCTGTGAGAACGTAATGCCAAGCAGAAGAAGAATCACATTGCACCATCCGTTTGATCAAGTTTGACGGTTATATCAATCTTTAGAAAATCAATATGTATTTAATATCGATAACTTCTAGCAGTTTTTTCTGATAGGTTCACCTTAGATTTTATAGGAATAGCTTTTTTGTTCTTTTGCAGCACCAATTTCCGTGTTCTCAACATTTATCTGAAAAGATATTCATATATTCATTTATAATCCTATTTGAAATTGTACAAAAGTTATTGTTTGGCTTTAAAGTTTTGAATTAGTACAATTTTCGAATAAGTGATGTTCTCGGTCGAACTTGTATGGTTCCTGAATCAATTTTGCAACAAAGTTCATGTGAAACTAATTGAAAGCCACAAAGTATACTTCATTTCCGAATGTTTTAGGTATAAATTTGGCAAAACAGCAGTGGCAACACTAAACAAACGTTATAGACTCGCGAACAGGCTTGTTGTGCGTAAGTTCCCGAGGAGGAAAGAATAACTCGCCAATAACTTATGCATACCATATTTTGGTATCATACCATAATTAGGTATTGCTCAGTCATCAATACCTCATTTTGGAATTATGGTGGTATTTGAAAAAAAAATGTTTAACACAATTAAAAATACTTCATTTTGGTATTCGATAGCTATTGAGGACTGCTGGAGGTATTGAACTACTATTTGAAAATTTCACTTTTATATGAAAAACCATCAAGTATTATTGAGGTATTACAATACCTGATCTAGTTATCAGTTTGGTGTTCGTAGAATATGCTTGAGATATTATTTGGGGTATTTTACCTGTTATGCAGGGCTCATTAATACCTAATTGAGGTTGTAAGTATTGGAAATTATCTGGTATGGAATACCTCAATTTGGTATTCAGTAGTTATTTTCTTCTGCTCGGGTTCGCACCCCCCGAGCAGAAGAAAATAACTTCTGAATACCAAACTAAGGTATTCCATACCAGATAATTTCCAATACTTACAACCTGAATGAGGTATGAATAAGCCCTGTATAAGAGGTAAAATACCTCAAATAATATCTCAAGCATATTCTACGAATACCAAACTGATAATTAGATCAGGTATTGTAATAACTCAATAATACTTGATGGATTTTCATATAAAATTTAAATTTTTCAATAATAGTTCAATACCTCCAGCAGACCTCAATAGCTCTTTAATACCTCAATGAAGTACTTTTAATTGTTTTGAAGATTTTTTTCAATACCATTAAAATACCAAATTGAGGTATTGACAACTGAACAATACCCAATTTTGGTATGATACCAAAATATGGTATGCATAAGTCATTGGGGAGTTATTTGTTCCTCCTCGGGCCGCCTGCTCAGGAGACCAAACTAGAGATGGGCGACTCACTCACTAATCGTTCAAAAGAGCCGACTCCCCAAAATGAGTGAACGAATCACGGTTCTTTTCAAAAGTGTCACGATTCACTGGCACCGCGATTTTTGGAAGAGAACTCAAAATAATCTCTCCAAAATGTATAAAGTGTATTCAATATTTTACCTAATATATGTTTTTCAGTTGTACTTGTCTTATTCAAAAACTGTTATACTTTTCGTTACTTAGATATGTGAGACTGAAAAATACCAGTGTGTAGTCAAAAACCCATGAAAACCATAAATCTCGGAGGGATACTAGCTGTTTTCCAAAAGCGCAACTGGCTCTCGTTTACTCGCGAGCACGACAGATGCGAGTAATTCAGTACTATGATGCTCGCGAGCATTTTGTTTTGTTTTTATTCTGTTTCAGCAGACATGTTCGCTACTTTCCATCACTGCAAACCAGATTGTTCGTATAAGCCATTTTACGAGACGCTCGATTGGCGTTTTCTGGCGGGCCGCTCATTGTTATTGTTCAAAAAACTAGCATGATATGTGAATTGCGCTAGTCACATTTTTGTTGGTGATGACGTTTTCATCTCTTCTACCACCTGGTTAAATGTTTGATGGTACCAGCAGATAAAATAAAATCTTCCTTGCCTGCCGATTTTAATTTTAACGGAGAATATTGAAAAGCTCGTTACACGCCATTATTGAATGAGCTCCTCCCAAATGTACCGGTAGAAGAAACGTAAATAAATGGTCCCGCCTGCAAGTTTCAAAGCTGGTAAACAAACAAAAAAAATGATTCGAAACGTCTCAAAAAATTCCTTTTACATGAATAGTGCATCGTAGTGCCATCTCTTTGTGATTTCTTATCGACCGTCTCCAACAGCTATCTCGTTTATCAGTTATGCATGTCTTCGTTAAAATCGTTATCTAGTCTCCCGGCAACATTCACAAGATGGGGACAGCTGCAGCACGCTCGTGACTTGCTCCCTGTTTCTGCTACTACTCGATGCCTGCCATCATCGATCAACTACGAATCCCTCACCAACAACAAATTAGATGAACTTGGAACGTAAAAGTATTGTAGTATAAGAAAATTAGAAATTAGGTTTGCTAATAAAGTGATGTAATGAAATGAACTTTCCAGTGAATAAAGTAAACTAATGAATTTAAATTACCTATGGACTAATGCACGAGTTCATTATTTGACGTTTTAACGGTCCGTGTTTTTTATGTGACCATGGAAACCAGTGATTTCGGCACCGCTCAAACATCAAATTAGTGAACACTGGTCCATGGACCAGTGCACGAGTTCATTCGTTGACGTTTGAGCGGTGCTATGTTATTCACGTAACCATGGGAACCAGTGAACTTGGCAACGCTTAAACGTCAGATTAGTGAACTCGTGCATTGGTATCAGTACAAGAAAGAAAAAAGAAGAAATTATGTACTTACCTGATTGATACCGATACGCATGTCCCCGTTACACCTACCGTGCTGTGGTAAAATTGTGATTTGAACACAGAAACACAGTTCTGCACCGAGAAGTTGAACACATATAAAGTATATTTTCAACTTATACAAACCTTTCGACAGACCTGTGAGCTAAATAACGCAGCGTCAATATCAACTATACTTGGCTTAGTGGGTTACGTTACTATAGTATACTTTTTCAAACTATGTTTCTCCAAAAGCCCGAGTAGCCTGTCATGAAAAGTTTTTGACTCACAATAGCCATAATTTCATACTTCTCAAGGTACTAAATTACAGGTTTCAAGTTTTATTATCTTTGCCGTTGCCAGGAAATGATTCGGATTTTTTTTCCTATCTTTCTTTGTAATATTCTTGTTGTTTATGTTCGGACTTTTTCAAAACTCATAAAAATATGCGATTTATGAAAATGTCATCATGTCAGACGACATTCATTCCACACTTGTTGTGTTTTTCTGTGATCATTTTACCGCCCGTGCTGTGTGTGAGAGGAGACGGTAGCGGATGAATGTAGACAAATCAATTGACTGCTGACAATGGAAGCGACACGAACGTCGTGAGAAATGTTTACAGTACCTACTGGCTGCGACTGAACAGTGTGATGTTGGGACCTCCTCTAAGAGTAAAAAGCAGTCTCAGACAGCGATGAAAATCGTACTCTTATTGCATTGCCCTTTCAGCTGCTGAGCATAGCCGAGAGGTTAGCGTCTCAAGCAATGGATCTGAAGGTCTAGGATTCAATATTAGTTGTCAACTTTTTGTATTTTTATTCTTCGTTGTCTGTTGGATCATATTTTTATATTGATTTGTTGATCAAGCAAAAAACCTGTCAGATATTATTTAAATCGTAAGATTTAATATTACAATAGCTTAACAAGATATTGATCAATACCTCTCCATACTAAATTTAGATATTATTTTAGACCTTCTATCTCCAACAAACCAACAGCTGTTCATAATCTTCAATAATTCACTTTAGAACAACAAATTATGACCTTCATCAGCTTTTTGTGTCGGCTCGATCCCAAATTGATTTAAAATGACTTGAAACAGGATGGGTCATCTAGATATTAAGATTTAGAGTTAAAGAGTGCGAAATCAGGGCAGATGCGGCTGAAGAGACAACCAGCATTGCCAATGAGGCTCGAGGATTGGTACGCTTTTGCCTTCTTACTAGAGTTTTACTACGTGATCTGTGAACAACTTGACAACGATTTAGAGGAATGGATTATATGTAAAAGTTTCATTTTTTTTATAATTTACGAATAGAATGGGGAATATTGGACAAGCACTAAGATTCTCATTATTCTATTTGTTGGATTATACCATTGGAAGAAGATTATCTTTTTACCGCAGATTTCGCGTAAGTGTCTCTGCTTACGAGTCCGTCACCCCGCTTTTGGCCCTTCATACGACGGTATTATGATTACACATTAATAATGAAAATTTACCTTGCTATCCAGTGAAACCGCATGCAGAGCCAAACTCAAGCTAGGACGGTGGCTATCTATGCACGAATTGGGTTATTCATGAAATGTGGTTGAGGAGACCATCGGCTTTGCTAATGAGTCTCGAAGATTTGTTCCTAAGTAATGGACGGCCTCAAATTATGCTCATGCGGAAAAAACTTCAATGTTCAAGTCATATTCCAAGTAACATCTTTGGCAGTTTTCAAGCTTAACCCAAGATCGATCGTATGCGTACTGAGTACTGAGTACACGCACCCTGAAAAAAACTCGCTTTTCATACACAGTTCGTCTCCAAAGAATCTGTCTGATCAGAAATCGATTAAGGGGTCGCCCATAAACCACGTTGTCATTCATGGATGAATTAGAGTGTGTCTGGCCAATGACCACGGTCCATACAAATTTTATAATTTTTGTATGGACGAAAGACCGAGAGTCCAAAATAAAAATGACCACGTGGTTAATGGACGGCCCCAAGCATTTGATAAGATATTAATGAAACATTTTACCTGAAGTCCTTGAAATTATGTTATTGTGACGTGTTTGTTGCAGTTTCAGGATCATCCACCAAGAGTTTTAGTAAATATTATTCAAGAATTCTATGGAAATGACGACATAAAACAACTCTATGAATCAGGTTTAGGGACAATGTGTCGAAAGACAAACGTCGAATGCCAAAACATCGAATCCCATAACGCTATTAACCATATCGTCCCCTTGATGATAGATAACTAGATGACTCGAAAGTTTGATTTTTGAAGCTCAATTTGTCGAAACATAAATCTTAATAAATTCTGCCAGATATTCACAGATTATAAGCGTGTACACAAGTCAAAGATTATTTTTTAATCATATTCTCTCTGAATCACGTTAAACGGTGAAACTTTCAATGTTGAATAGTTCAAAATTTGGATTTTTTGGGTAATCTAGTTGTAGCATATGTATATGAGCTCATTCGTTTATTTCATAACGATGAAATTGGCTATTTTGGACATCCACCTACCCCTTTCTCTCTAAAACGTATTGTTTACGATAGATCTTCAAGGTTTGAGAACCACCTTTATAACCTGTTTTAGATCTGTGGTGACGAGTGCCTTACATGTGGTGCATCACCTTTATACACACATGCGTCTGCATGTTGGCACCAACGAACGCTCTGCAACGCAGCAGCACAAGTCAGTCTCTCGTGCACACTGAAGCTTAACACACGCGGCTACCACAAGTGGCGACGAGGATAAAAAAAAATGTGGACAGTGTGATATACAAAAAAAAAATTGAATTGATGAATCAAGTGTGTGGAATATGAAAAGGTTTTTTTAAAGTGGAAAAATATGCGGCAGAATAGGAAAGAACAAAATATATATTTAGGTTTGTGATACACGATTTTTGGAAAGAAAACAGTTCAGTGAAAAAAAAAAACAGAGTCAAAGAGAAATTGATCTCAATTTTTGATGATGCTGTATTAAGCAGTGCAGACGGTGACCTTGGTTTTTTTCGCACGCGTAGAACAAAAGAGAATCAGTGATTGTGCTGTGTGGCTGAAATGAAAAGAAAATCGCGCATGCATTGTGGTGCGGTTTCAATTTCCAGAGTGTTCTAATGGTTCGAAATAAAATGCCTCGTTGGATGAAAGCTGATTGTTGGTTGCGTTGTGTGGCATCAAAATTTCCCTAGGCCTAGGCATCAGCTTAGATCTGGCAAAGGTATGGTAGATCATTTAGCATGCTGTACAGCGTAGATCGGCACAAAAAGGTACGTGTTCCCTTGAAATGAAATTTTCATATTATCTGTCCAAGTCATCACTGCAAAGTTACTCAAGCGTCGCATCGCTGGGTTGGTGGTTCCAACAGTTTAGTCAATGTTTTTTTTTTAGTTTTGTTTAGTGCTGCAACAGTGCATTGAAATTGTCAGTGCCGCTCGAGCATTATAATGAAAAGTCGCCATCGACCAGCGAGCTTGAAATCGCGCGAAAAAATTGTTGAGCGAAGTTGATACTTGTACGTGGTTTTATCAACACTTACAATGGCATAGAACTGCTTTGATGTATCAAACTTATTAGTATTTATACATTGAAGGATTTAAATGTACATTACTATGAAACAAAAAAAAAAATTAAAAAAAACTGAATAATGATAATGTGAGCTAAAATATACAGAACATTTCGTGTTAAAAACAATGTTCAGCAAAAAAATCGGGCGGCGAATCAGGAGTAACAGTTCTAAATCATTCGAGATTTTCAAAGAAATGTTCGACTTGTGCTACATTAAGAAAAGAGAGCTTATCATAAGAAAGATGTAGTGATTCAATTCACTGTAAATGCAGGGTGAGCGGTGATTAAATTCGCTGTTGATTTGTAATGGTGATTACATATAGAAGTCGCTAAAATTTGCTTTGAAATCTAAATTTATTACAGTAGGTATTACAAAAAAAAATCGTCAAATAAAAGAGGTTAGAATATATCTCGGGTCAAATCGTAAGAGACTACATTCTACAAGATTTTTATAGTACAACAGCTAAACGATATGAATCCAATAGATCTGTGCCGCAAGGGAGAGCTACACATTTTTATTAATCACAGTGATTATCTGTTGCAGTGTATTTTGTATTAATATTTTGTTAAAAATGAAAGCAAACATCGCAGATAAATACATATTTGTGCTATGGGCGGATAATCCGTATAATCATAGAGCCATTCAACATGATGTTAAAAACAAAATTTGTTCAATTCAATCAACTTGTGAGATTGTAAATAGTTTTATTCGATTTTAGAGCATATTAACATTTCGTTCATTAGTACCGACGAAAATATGCAGAAACGTTTTCAGCAATCACGCGATATGATCTTCACTCAAGATTCACCATAAGTATTTGTTTCGTTTCTCATATCTATCTTGTGCGTACTACCAAACAGTACACTTAATTATCAGCACACTTTTTAAAATACAACTGTTGCCTACAGTGTAAATTTTCTTTAAAATTGTGTTTTTGGACGATTTCAAAGTTTGCAAGTACCAGAGGTGTGTCCAGTGACTTCTTATGCAAGTATTCTGTCTTCTGCATGAAGCATGTCACGTTTGTTCATTTTTGCAGAAAAAAGGTTAGATACTAGCAAAGCAAAGGTGGTGTTTAGGTCTAAGATTGTTCTCGACTTTTGAATCAATAGCTGCGCATGACATTTTCTCAGATTTCAAAGGTAGAATCGGAGTTACGAAGATCCATCACTTTGAGAAGGTTTCCGGGAATGATTTTTTTTGGTCGAAGCCTTCAGTATTACATACTTGCTATACAGTGCACTGTATGTAGATGCTGTGGTAAGACGCCTAATAGGTAATAAATACGTTTTGTTATCGGATATCAGGCAGCTTTGCAAGGATTGCTATACGGGATCAATCTGTCATGTTGTAATTGGTCAAATATGCATATACGTAGCTACAAAACATGAACTTTTGAATGAGCTGTGATTAAATTCACTAGAAGCGTATTGCAACAATAGTTTTGAGCTTATCAACGAAAAAATTAAATGGAAAAGATTACTATAATCTTAATGTAATTGTATTCACTGAAGGTACATAACATATGATTGAATTCACTGAGATAGCAATGGATGAACGGTAATAAACTCTATGAAAGTGGAATAAGAGGACTGTGATATAATTCACTACATAAGGTATTATCGGGTGCAAATAGACGAAAGCACGAAAAAGTTGTGATTAAATTCACTGAGAGCGCAATGAAAAAGGAAATAAAGCAGCTGATCATAAACATGGAAAACCGTGACCAAATTGGTTAGATGCACATGAAAAGTATTGTGATTCAAATCACTTGAAAAACACAGAATGAGCTGTGATTTAATTCACTAGTACTACAATGAAATGAGGAAACAAACCAGCTGAGCATAAACATGGAGAACAGTGACTGAATGTGCATACATTGAAAAAGTTGTGCTTCAATTCACTTAGATAGCCAGAAAGAGCTGTGATTAAATTCACTGATAGCATGACGGGAAGCTAATCTGAACTGTGATTAAATTCACTGAAACTCGGAGAACTAAAGTAATGTCTAAGAGCTTTTTTTTTGCCAAAGCTACCATTCTTCTGTCGTGTGGAAGGTGCGATGATACTATATGGCCAGGAAAACAAGGAAATTTCTACTACGACAACATCTGGACCGGCCGGGATTCGAAGTCAAGCACCTTCAGCATGGTTTTGATTTGTAGCTCTTAACGTTACCTCTAGGCCAAAGAGGCATAGCATAAATTTAGATAGAATGATCTAACCCTTGTCGTGGTTTATGTAGTTTAGTTTAATTAAAAACATGGTGATAAGAAAAAAAAAATACCATTCCTGGCAGTGTTTTTGCATTAGAATTGCTTAACTTATAAACATACAGCCTGATTTATCTTTTGACTATTAATCTAAACTTAAAAAAAACTAAACTCCTACTCAGTTACCGTTTTGATTCGAATCCCGGACAGCTTCAAATTCCGGCACTCTACTTTGTATGGAAATGCTTCAAAATGCGCCGTCAAAAAAAAAAGTTGAAGTTCCCAAGTTGAATGATGATTTTTATAAACATTTTACATAGCAATCCATGAAAATTTACAATGTTTAACTAGTTTTGACGTCTTTCTTACGGATTAGTGCGTTCACGGCATAAAAATTAACAAGGCAGGCTCTTTACTGATGTAAATATCAAGTTTGATTGTAAACATGTGACGCCACTCCTATCGTACCATATACCCTGCGGATCACTAGATCATTTTTTTCGCAAATTTGTTCGAGGTAGATAGGAATGACGTCGTCTAGTAGCTGTCAGTTTTCGGATTATATCACCTTCTTAATATAGTACACCGTGAGTGCGTTTAATTAATGATTCGATTATTCTGATTGTGTTTTTCAAGAGCTGTCCGGAATTCGAAATAAAGTGTCCGGAATATAAAGCGAAAGTGTGATTGTGTCCGGGATAAACATCATGAAGAAACCGAACATATTTATCGATTAAAGTGAATTAAAGATGTGGAACCCACATTAGTTGTACTTTACTGAAGCCTTAAGTGTCCGTAATATAAATCAAACGGTACTCAGGAATTATGAATTTGTCGAAAAGGAAAATGGCCATCAAAAGTTTTTGTTTTTCCTTGCGACATGTAAGAAGCTGTGATTCAATTCACTGAAAGTACTCTAGGATAGTAGAGTATCAGAAAACTAACTCTGAGTTCGAATGAACTAGATTAAGAAAAGAGTTCATTCACATAATAAACAAATAATAGAACAAATAATTGAATAAAAAAAGTGCATTGATGGAAATTACTAAGAGCACTCAAACAATGCACGGAGGTGAATCAACGGGTATGCGTAAAACGTCGCGGAGCCTGCTATACTTGCGTCGGAAGAGGCACTACATTTTCTCCACCTCGGAAACAATATGTTTCATTGTCCGTGTTCGTGCCATGGTCATAGTTGTAGTCTAAGGTGTCGCCAAGACCTCAGACTCTTCGCTGAGGTTTTTCATTCAAAAGAGATCGTGTGTGCCTGGTTGCAGTGTTCCAAAGGAGGCTTCATTATTATTGTTTATTATTGTTTTTTTTTTTCATGAATTATTACACTTTCATGACGGAATTGAGAAGCCGTCAATAATGTACTTACGGTACATTTTCAAATACCTTTTACATTTCATTCTTGACTTCAGTCACTGCCAACTGGTTTTGACATGAGTACACGACCAGCCGGTGAGCCGAGAACAATTAGAAAATAGTTAACACTGACTCAGCCGGAGAAAACTGTCATGAACATCAGGATCCGAAAAAAGACGAAATTCATATCACTGAAGTCCAAGTGAAAAAAAATCGCAAAAGAATAAAACAAAATTTCTCAGAATTTGAATTATATTCATGTGAAATATGATGAAGCCGTACGCCACAAATCTGCATAGAAAAGGTTTATATGGAAAATTAATGGATGATGATATTACTTGTGGAACATGGTTACTTCTATAAGACATTTTGGTTTATAACTCAAAACAGAGTTGACGATTATCTCAGCAACAACTTGTACTGTAGGACAGAATTTGGCTTTACTATCGAACATTATTTATGAAATTAGTGTAATAAAATCTTGGAATGTTAAATTACAAAACCAATAAATAATTTCTCAATGGTCCGAATGTTCTATGAGCATAACAAAGCAATAACCATGCGATTTTAACATGACAATCCTTAATTTGTATAATGCATCGCAAGGAGAACCAATCCAGATCTGTAACAGTTTTTTTTTTAAAGTGAGATATAAATTTTTAATTCTCAAAGCAATGTAATATGTTTGAATTAAGTGTAGTAAGAATATCTTTATGAACAAAATTGAATTAAATTATGAAAGTAATTCATATCCTCTAAACATGTAATGAAACAGAAAGACTATGATTAAGCTTGTATTACCATTGAGGAGAGAAGCAGATTGCTTTAGTTCCTTGATAAACGAAAAGGAAATGAGATCGATAGACTAAGAGTCTTGTTGCAGCAATAACCTACAAATAGATGCACTACAATTATTTGAATATAAATCACGTCATAAGACAGTTTGCTTGTATGATTGTTAGAATAAAATCATACTTGAGTTGTTTGACATAGACAATAGAAATTTATAATAAAGAAAGGGGGATGTGGTGACGAGTGCCTTACATGTGGTGCATCACCTTTATACACACATGCGTCTGCATGTTGGCACCAACGAACGCTCTGCAACGCAGCAGCACAAGTCAGTCTCTCGTGCACACTGAAGCTTAACACACGCGGCTACCACAAGATCTACCGATCAAGTGAATGTAGCCAACACTATACCTTGTCAACAACGTCCACCTCAAACGCACCGTCGTCGTGAGCCTACGATCAAGGACCCAGCATGATAATCGGATCAGAACTTCGACCGATTTACGATCTTCTAGCACGTCATCGAGCAATCGCTCGATGGGATGGAAGTTGATACCACAAAACAACCAGATCGTTCAGGATGTGAAATTCGATTCCCCACCTTTTTTTCAAAGGTCAACCTTAGGAACCCCAACCACGCCCCATTCGATCACCTTTTCCACGAATCGAACTCCGCATTTGAGTTTGCGCGCTCGCTCTTATAAATTGACCCATTGTGTGGCAGCTCTTTATCACCTCATCGCTCATCACGTTCACGCTTCTCTAAACGGCGCAAAACGAGGTGGAGAAATGAAATTAATGCCAAGTTACACCCCCATTCCTACATATAACCAATAAACGGTGCCTGAAAGTTTTGTGTTTCTGTCGAAGAACAATAAAATAAAAGCTATCTGGACGTTGCACAGTTGCCCGAAACTGGCCAAAATAAAAAAAAAACTTGAGTGCAAATTCTTACATATTGTATATTCATATAATATCTACGAGCTGTTTAGTGGAATATCTATAAATAAAGCAAAAGCCGAATTTAGTACTATACAATATAATTCCATTAGAGTTTGTATCCTTTTGAGAGATACGCGTATTTCGACCTCAACGGTAAGGCCGTCTTCAGTGTTGTGCACTAGACTCGACTTCAACGAGTTTAGTACACGACACTGAAGATGGCCTTACAGTTGAGGTCGAAATACGCGTATCACTCAAAAGGATACAAACTCTAGTGGAATTATACAGTAGTACTAAATTCGGTTTTTGATGTATTTATAGGTATTCTACTGAACAGCTTAAAGATTTATAATCGTTCATTTTTGTTTCAGTGACTATTTATATCGAATTGCTTACAAAAATCACATTTTGTCAGTGAATTAGAATTTTGGAACGATTCATGTCAGATTTGGTCAAGTTTTATATGAAATGATACCGCTGTGCGTCGATCACCGCTCCGTTCTGTTACATGGCCAATTGTCGAGATCAGCTCTGGGACGATCATCCTTCGCGAGTTTGGGTGTGCTCGTTGAGCACAATTTTTATGTAACTCGACCTCTCTCTAGTGCTAGCGCTTTGTGCTAACAGCGGAGAGGTCTCGTCGTCTGAACCAACCGCACCAGAAGGTTGAGCCCGAAGAATTATTGCTTTCGTGTGACATTTAATCTTTGGGTTCTATAGGTACCAACTGGAGGAGGCTAGTGGGGAGATCCAGCGCGCTCGTGCCAAAGAAAGAACAGGTCTTGGGGGCCGAGTCGTGGTCGTCGGCGTCGTTGGCGATATGGCGCCCCAATTGCTCAAAGATTTCTCGTAAAGTTCAACACTCTTCATTGGTAACAGGTTTAGAGTTTAATCGATGTGCGGAGCTACTGTATTTGTACCTCAAACATATATAACCCATTGATTTATTATAATTTTCATGGTCCAATTGACAAATTTTTCATTCACTTTTGTTTCTTAATTGAGAAACCCGTTTTTTTAATTCCTTTTTGCAGATCCTGCCATACCATTTTCATAGCAGGATCACAAAAGCGCTGAAATTGCCTTTTCCTCACGTCTATAATTACGGATTCAAATTTTACTTCACATTTTGATTTTGCAATGCCCTTGGCTTCAACAATGGAATTTGTTAAAGTTTCAAGAGCATTGTCAATATCAAGTTTTGTTTGTAAAGAAATGTTAACATCAAGATTAGAGTCAATATATGTTTCATATATATTCCAGTCGGCTCGTTAATAATTGAAAGTGGAGCTGATAGGAATGAGAATCGCTTTATGGGATATTTGAAATGTAACAGGGACATGATCAGAATAAAAATCAGCGTGAGTAACAATTTGGCCACAAAGATTAGAGTCGGTTAAGACCAAATCAATGGAAGAAGAGGTTTTAGAAGAGGAAAACAAGTAGGGTTATCAGGGTATTGAATTGAGAAATATCATGAAGAGCACTCGTTGAATAAAATTCTGTCGTTGGAATTACTTTGCGAATTATTCCATGAGCGATGTTTGGCATTAAAGTCATCAATGACATTTTTTTTTATTTATTGCGAGTAAATTTCCGGAAGTCAGTTTGAAGCAAATTAACTTGCTGCCCAGTGCATTGAAAAATGCAAACAGGCAGCTATGAAAGTATATATACCAAGCTGTGTTTCTACAGAAACACCGAATTTTTCAAAAACTTTGGTTTCAAATGACGAAAAAAGTTGATGTTTTATACGCCTATGAATGATGGTCAACACATGCTCCATCCAGTAGATCATCACGATAAACAAAAAGTTTGGATCTCTTTTAAGTTTTGATCAAGGTTTCAAATTAGTTTCAGTAATAACTGATGTATGTATAATATTCGCTGTTAGAAAATTAAACAGCTCGTCCTCTTTACCATTCAAAGAACGAACATCCTAATTTAAAATTTTTAAAAAAATATTTGGATTAGATAAACGTAATCCAACAACAATTTTATTAATAAATTTTACACCAACTTAGACTCCTTCAGCCATAGTGGTGATTTTGAACATCATTTGATTTAATTATTCAGGTAAAAATTCAAAATCAGAAGATTTTCATAGGCATTTTTTGGTGTAAATTGTAATTGAAACACTAAAAATTTCGTTTTTGCCTTCAAGTGCTCAATATTCCATCGAATGCTCTTCAAACTGCATCCATCAATTACTCATCCCGTTAATTACCGTGCTCCCAGTCTCAATTGGCCCGATGACGACCACGACGTCGTGGATGGATGCCGTAATCGTAGGTCATCAATTCTTAAAACCCGGCAATTAACTTCAGTCGTCTTTCGTGACTTCTCTGTTGTGTCGAGTCCGGGGGAGACGTCACATTTCTGCCTCATTTTCACAGCTCTCCGAATCGACGACTTACAACTGTAAGCTGACGGGGAGCGGACCCCAAGCAGCAGAGTCGTCACTTCATTTAACTGCCAAACCTTTGAACCTCATTGAAATCATTTGCGACATCTTCTCGCTCGTTGCTCTCGGTGACTCCGAAGATCTTTCACTTCAAGCAGACTAAATTGGTGAGGTGGTAAGGGTTGGCGAAGCCGACGGATTACCATCGACGACGAAGTGCGATCAGTTGAAACACGAAATCTCTTCTTATAAGTGCATCAAGGAAGAGAAGGCAGCCAAGCCGAGAGTGACTTGTTTGCAATAAATAAGCAATTAAGCTTTGCACCCTCCCCTGCGAATCCTCCCGCCAAACTTACTAGACGAGGTAAAATCGAGAGTGCATCGAACGACACACGAGGATGACACTTATAGGTACCTAACTCTAGTCGGATTAGTTTTCGTGTCAAAAGGATTACGATCGGTCGATTACTCACCCGCAGTCTCGTCACTACTATAGGGCAAAGTGGTTCAAAATGCACTCTTGGGGTAAAATGATCACAGCTGATTTTCCTTTTTCTGTTCCTCTCAATGCTCCTCATGTTAAACAATTCATATTCTTTATGAAATATCTTTAAATTCTCATAAAATTCATTATGACCCCCCTTCATTTTTCGTTATGACCCTCTTTATTGGCCCCCTCATGAGGTTCTTCCTCTTCTTTTTGGCTTTACGTCCTCACTGGGACTGCTTAGTGTTCTATGAGCACTTCCACAGATGATATTAACTGAGAGCTTTCTTTGACAAAGCTCCCATTTTCGCATTCGTATATCGTGTGACAGGTACGATGCTACTCTATGCCCAGAGAAGTCAAAGAAATTTCCATTACGAATAGATCCTGGACCGACCGGGAATCGAGCGCAGACACCTTCAGCAAGGCTTTGCTTTGTAGAAGTGGACTCTAACCGCTCGGCTAAGGATGGCCCCCAAAATCCTTCTACACTGAAAACATCTCTTCGTATTTTATCCAAAATTCATTTCGTAAAACAAGATTTCGTACATATAACGCTATTTTCATTCATTGTACGAATTATTTGTACTTGACAGAATTTCGCGATTCAGTGACTTTACGAAATAATCGTAAGATGTACGATATACAATTCGTAGATGTGCGTTATCGTGTTGTTCGTATTACGAATTGTTTAGTATTACGAAACTGATCGTTTAATCTACGAAATCATTCGTTGTTTTCTGTAACGAAAGGTTTCGTAGACACATTTCGTAAAATACAACATGGCACGACCGCAGCCGAGGAAGGTAAGAAGAAGCGCGTATAAATGTTCGTTCTGAATACGAAACAAACGAATTTCGATTACGAAATGTTTAGTACATTATAACAATCATTGTTTGTTTTGATTTCGAGGTTGAATCATATTACGAAGCTGGTTGCATACATTTTACGAAACTGTTTCGTTGCAGAAAACAACGAATAATTTCGTAGCTCAAACGAACGGTTTCGTAACATAAAACAATATATAGTTTCAGTGTAATTTCAATTATGACCCCTCTCCATTTTTCCTTTATGTCACGCTTCCGAGGTTCAGGGGAACATTGTTAGTGTCCGAGAGGGTTTGTTGGCGTTTTAAGCCATCTTCCCCTACGTAACCGAGATGTGAGTCGAGTTGTGAGCGCGTTGAAAGTGAATTTCTTTCGATCACTGCTTGCGGATCGCAGGATGCCTTCGCGTCATTACCTCTACTCACTCGCTTTCGCCCTTTTTTTTCTCTCTTAGCGGTGATGCACTCTGATAATGATCTCATTTCGGAATCCGTGAGGACGGGCCTCGTTGATGGCTTTTTGGAAACGGGGACGTATGTAGGATTGTTGGGATAGTAAATGAGAGGGCTTTGAGTTGACAATTACATCATCTGGTGTAACAGAACTTTTAAGATCAAAGTTTTGCAACAAGGCGTAAATTTTGAGTAAACTGATCTGAGGCGCTCAACATATTTTGAATATGTACAAAAGTCCATTGGAGCTTTATCTGTGACACATAAATTGCTCTACAGTTTGTTAACATTTTCAAGGATATATCTCAAGACGTGCGAGATTATCCGGATTCTAGAGCGATTACTTATAATTTCGATCATATGTATGAATGTTTATTTCCCAAGTATTTTCGGAGGTTCTGATTGTATTCTGAGAGATCCTTTTTTTTCTGTCTTTATTAACGAGATTTTTAGCCCTGGGCTAGTTCATCTCAGGACCAACGGCTTTACTTCCCTTCCGAAGGAAGTCGTCACTGAAACTTTTTTAGTGACCTTCTCCGGGATGGGATTCGATCCCAGGTCCTCGGCGTAAGAGGCGTGTGTTCTAACCCCTACACCAGGTCCGCCCCATGAGAGATCCTTCTTTACAATTCTGGATCTGTCAAGAATTTCAAAATTGTAATACAATTGTTTGAGGTAAGGTAGTATATAAGAAAACCTGAGTTTGTTTTACGAACTCTTCTAATTGAAGATACAATCCCGATGATGGTTTCATGCCATGTGAAATCCTGATTTGATGATGTTTTTGTTAAAAAATGAATCTTAATCTGATATTATTTTCAACATTCGCAGTTAGGTGTGGTTCGAGATGGATGTTGAAGAATATTGTGGGATTTTTTTTTTTGGATTACGAAATTTCAAGGGACTCTTAAAGCTAAATTTTTCTCTACAATTCTTGTTGCTTGTTCAAAGTTTTTAATGTTATTTATAAATATTAAGATATCTAATGTTAATTCTAGGTATCTAAAATTCTAATCAGCTATCAATAAGATTTTGATAGAACTCATGGAACATTATTCGTACATACGTATTTTGAGTTTGTTGAAGGAGATTGCTGCAAACTTCATATTTTAATTATGACTCATGTGTTTCATTCAGTCCATACAACTCAAATTCCTTCATTATTGTGTTAACAGGGTATCTACCACTAGGAAGAACCTGGAATTATCTAAAAATCTCGGTCAGGGAAATTATTTTGAATCAGTAATACATGTCCTATTGGTTGCAAAAAAAAATCTAAGACAAAAATTTAAGACAAGTCTTTTTCTTCTTCAAGTTTAGATTCATATTAAGAGCACAAGATCCATCATTGATTTTTAAAATTTTTAAAAGCAGTTTTTCCGTTCAAAATAAAAAAAAAGCTTTGCATGAAAATGTGTTCATTGTATTCTATTCTTCAAGCGAAACATAGTGAACTCATTTTAATTTTAAGTTTTGAACAGAAAAGTTACTTCTGAAGTTTCAATGATGATGATGATGATGATGATGATGATTACAATGGCGGTTCTTGAACGTTAAAGGGCATATCTGATAATATTCGTCTAAAATTTCTGAGAAACTTCAAGGAATTTGTATGAATTTGAAAAAAATGTTCTGTACTAGCACATTAATACTAGAAGTATGGCAAATACAAGCAAATTGTACATAAAATTGATAATATTAGTTCACAACAATATTTTTTAAGCAATGATGAATTCATTCTTAAGGAAAATGTAGGCATGTTGTAACTTCAGATTACCACTGAATCTGGAATTGAAAATTTAGTGTCTGAAGTGATGTAATAAACATAGATTAATAGATGCATAAACATATTATCAAAATATTCTTTTAAAACCATTATTTTTGTAGAAAAATTGGGATTCTGGCTAGTGTTGTCTTGCCACCATTAAGTACGTTGTTGAAAAACGCCATGAAACGTCTCATACAGAATGACATATTGATTTTCTACCTATTTTACTGATTTTCCAAAGAATTTACTAAACATTTTTTCACATGAACACGCTGCAATACTATACGAATTCAACTGTAAAAGAATCCGTTGACTCTTTCTCACGTCAAGTCATGACTTACAAACACCATTTCATTTTTATTTATATAATATATTATATATAGATAAACAGACGAAAGAAGATAGACATTTAAATAAAACAACTTAAAATATGTTACTACAGTCAAACCTTCATGAGTCGATGTTTATTAAACATTATATATTAAATATCGAGTAAAGAAACAGAAATGCTTTGGAAAGCAATTGAAGGAGCCGTTATAGTGATCATTAAAGTTTGTTTTTAGTTTGGTTCAATGAGTCGATAGCGAGTCGTGAAACATCGACTCATGGACATGGTCGGTTTGACAGTATATTTTTGACTTATTTTTTTATATATTTCATATTTGATTTAATTTTTCAAAATCTATTAATGCAAATTAATTTTTAGACTCATAATATTATTTTTTTCGTTGTGTAATGCTTAAATTTGCATGTTCAATACTTTTCGCTTCCAAACTAGCACAAAAAACCTAGTGTACATGGATCTAATTTGAAACTCGTTTTCGTTAGTGTCACGAAAATTATTGCTGTGTGCGTTTGCCGCATTTGAAGCCCAGTTAGATTGGATTTGCACGTCAAACGCAAACAGCAATATAATATTTTCCACAATAAAATATGAAACCATTAAATTTTCACAACAATTTAATTACTAGATTTTTTGTCATCAAAAATCAACGAAATGGGTTCTACAAAGCCTAAAAAATACGACGTTACCTCGTTTTCTTACATTCATTAGCTATTAGAAATTGATATTTGTTCAAAAATTGCATTTAATTCATGACTAAATTCAATGATTTTTATCATTATGAATGACACTATTGAAGATTTATGTTCTGCAAACGGTATGAGCAAGGAAAATGCAATTGTTACTAAAAACGGCATCACTGAAAACGATTCCGTTGTCAAATCTCTCAAAAGTTTATTGAATTCAGCTACATTAATCAAATACTCTTAAGAATGCAGAATTTCCTTAGGCAATTGCCTACTTTTAGGCGTAATCCGTGATTCAGATTGTTTTATTTTTTTAAATAACTCAAAAATTCAATGACTTGTAAGCGTTTGGTCTTCATATTCGGCTTCAGGGGTAAGTGAGTTTAGTAAGTAACGATATTTTCAATATTACCGAAAGCTGTTTACGTGGGTGATCAATGTTACCCCATATCAGCTATATCAAGAAATCACTTTAAACATTTATCTAAACATACTTAATTTTTTTGAAAACTAAAAAACAGTATATAGTCACGAGCGATGGGTGCCAGTACTTGTTTTAAAAATATAAAACTTGCGGCATTTGAATTTTTAAATGGAAATTTTTAAAAAATATCCCAAAAACTGATCAATGTTACCCCGGTTACGAAGCTAAACATTATGTAAAGATTACAAATTTTGATTTACAGTGCGGAAAAAAATATAAAATAACATAAAACGTGTCGCAATTATTGAAGCTTCCGTGGCGATTTTACCTAGAAAAAATTTGATCGATTCTTTTATAACTCAGTTTGTAGTTTTAAAGATGAAACCTTACAGAATTCCTTAATCTAAAAAGTTACTTCCAATTGAAATTCTTCCTGATGTTGAAGCAATCTTTTGAAAATTGCAACTCTTGCTCAATCCTACACACGATCCTGTCTCACTTTCAACGCGAGAACCATTATGCAGGTAAATGACGACATTTTCGCGGTATCCATCGTGCTAAAAGTCTTCACTCCTTCGTCGATCCAGAGTTCTTTCACTTTTGTCCATTGTTGTGCGGTTTGCCATTTACATCTGCCACGAAAAAAGGCACCATCGTTGTTTGTGCTATGGACTTCAGCCGTAACTGTTTAGGCAGAGATTTCACTCAACGTCGTCGAAACCAAGTGAAGTTTCGAGTGATTCAATTGTTGTGACAACTGTTCCCATATATTACCGAATGGAGAAATATTCCTTTAAGATTTTTTGACTATTGCTAGTGTAATCTTTGGGAAAAAAGCTTAGCAGTCTTGATAGGAATTGAAAGCAAGGTTTTTGAATCTTTCATTGGGTTTCGCACTAAGAATGCTAAGCTATTTTCTCCAAAAATTGAAATAATACCCCAGTTGAAGCTTAATAAGTAACTATTGTTGGTGGACAAAACAACTCAATAATTTAGAAGGGTTAATATTTTATGATTAAGTACAATTTTACTTCATCAATCACCATCACTATAGGGAAAGTGTACCAGTTATCGCCATAGTGGTTCCCTATTTGGCCATATGCAAAATTTGGATAACTTTTACATTTTTAATCTTTTTGAATGTTTTAACATCAAGATTTATCCTTTGTTTTACTGCTAAAACACAAAAGATTTTTCAAAATGTGAAGGCATTCAAGATATCACGTATGGCGAAATAGGGAACCACTATGGCCATAACTGGTACACCTACCCTACATATTACCCGATTCACTAACGTATGTTTCTCTCTGTTTACTTTCAGGTAACGATCCGTGACTCAAATCGCCTTAATTCCTTCTCCGTGCCGCGAGGTAACAAATTTGTTTCACTTAATTTTTCGCCATATTAAGACATGAGATCCGGCGCGCAGTTCTCCGATTCCAGACTCCAGTCAGTCTCTGTTTCCCATATGGTCTTACCCCGCGCTTAGTAGCTACTGTTTCGATGTTCGCTTCGTACGGTGTAGATCCCTTGGTTGTTGGTCAGCTCAGCTCATAACCCAGTCACGATCAACTTGCTCTCATTGGCACTTAAGTCGGCGAGTATCCCGAGCTAGGCTGTTGTCAGTGGTCATATTTGGACCCATAATAGCCATAATCGCAGTTGATCCATCAATCTTGACAAACATATCAACTGACGGTTGAAGTCGGTTGAAGTAGGCTCCACATATCCCCAATTGAACTCGAGCAATAATTGCTTGACAAAGGTTTCCGTTGGGTCCGCAGTGTTTTAATTGAAATTGTCTACCTCCCGAAAGCAAGAACAGCGAGTTGATGGAATTGAGATAATTTGGATTGATTCGGCTTCAAACTGATTGAACCTTTCTTATTCATCGATTTTAAGCTTGGGTGTTCATTATTAGACTTCAGGGGTTTCAAATTGATCCAAAAAAGTTGTTTCAACGGTTATTTCAATCAGTTGAACAAATTTATGTTAGAAAACATTTTAGGCTCCCAAAGCGTTCTCGAATTTTTTAACTTCAATTAATATAACTTTTGACAGTTCAACATGTTCTCCAAATGTAGGTTCTCATAAAATTAAGATTTTAACTAGTCCTTAATTGCATAACACCTTTTTAACGATAACTATACGTTTCCAAGTTCAATCTGAAGTAAACCCCACATTTGTTATAACAAATTGACCTAGTAGCTTGTCCAAACGTGCAGCTTCCGGTACACCTGGGATTTGCCGTGCAGCAAATCGACTCCAATTCTTTTTCCAAATTTAATTGTCCTTGTCACCTATGAACAACGAACACATGCAACTCTGGTGTTGAACGCACAAGAAGTCTTTTGTTTTTTAGATCGGACCCCCTTCGGACAAGGTTTTGTTGGCACAACGGTGGAATAATAATGCAGTGTGTCCTCAAAGAGGGCACGAGATTTTTCAACCGAACGACTACTTATTGGACACCGAAGGTGTCTCATAAGCCGGTAGTTCTCGAGTAGTTTGCCAATGCATTTCAGTGTCGTAAAGTTCCGTATCATTCGATCCACGGAGTACCTCACCCTCTGAAAAAGTGAAACCGTTCGCAGCTTTAATGGCGTCGATTAACTTTGACCCGCGACGCATAAATTCGCCAATTGATTGGCGATATGGGATCATAGTGGGGTCGTTGGTGGACCTCAATCGCAGGACACGCATGTTGTGTGCGATACAAAAACGAAGAAATATTGACTCAGACGATTTGATGGAAAACCGGCGGTCGAAGAACGCCAATCGCAGTCGATCTCACCTTGGTACCGTTCGGCCACAATGAGCGTTCCCTTCACAAAATTTGTTTGTAAAGACCCCTGCTGCTACTGTTGTGGCGCTTAGGGTCCACAGTATAAGAGAATCAAAATGATCTTTGGAGTTTCAATGGGGTCTAGATAACTTATCAAGAGGTTCAATTGTAAGTTTCTGAATATGGAACATATTCACTCATTATTTCAATTGTAATTTGCTTTGTAGCCGTGGACTCTAACCACACGGGTAAAGAAAGGTCCCCATAGTAGTAATAAAACCGATTTTCTTTTATCACGACTGTAATAACACCGGCATAATTGAGGCAATATCTTCACAGAGGCTTCTGAGGTCTGTATTCACACATGCAACAATAATTTCACTCGTTGACAAACTCTCTGATCAAAAAATCTTCCCAACAATCAATCATTTTCCAGAAGATGCATTGCTGGATTGTTCAATAATGGAGCTCTACAAATGTTTCTAGTTATTAAGTAATCGAAAATTGTTCATATCTTCAGACCGTGCAGCTGCCCAGTGATTGCTCTGATGTATTTGGACGAAACATTTTAAAAAAGTTGCAAATGTCCAACACTTTACTTCCTAGCATCCTTTGCATCCTAGTGAGCTAGCTCTAGACTAAAGAAGGTTCCATTCACTGAATGATCTTAAGTAAATTTGTAACGTTCTTTATGACATATTGTTGGCTATTTTTTTGACTAGGTGACTAGGTGAAAACTCCAGTGATTCCTGGTAGCATCAAGTGTTTCTGAAGAACCTCATCCCAATTTAATTTGCGACTTGTTTGAAATTCGTGATAGACATGCTCATCTCTCCGAATATATTTGATACATTCACAACAAACATTTTTGCTAAAGAAGAGTTGAACAAATCATTTTTAAGTAAATGCCAATTTAATAAACTTTTATTCAGCTACCAATGTTACCTGGCTTGCCAGTTAATTTTTGCTGTCCTGACTGGATCATTGGGGAATTTCTGGTGAGAGATTTTGGAGTTTTTCCTTTCAAATTATCACGATGCATTCTTCATGAGATTTATAGTGAATTCTTTAGAAGACTCATCCATAAATTGAGTTCCTTTCAGTTAGTTGTTTGGTTGATTTACAGAACTTCTTCTTGTCCCCAGGTAGGGTGACAGAACGTCGTAGGAACAAAACGTCGAAGGGACAAAACGTTGGAAGGGAAGAAATGAAGAAAAAAAGAAACGATTCACTTCAGAAAGAATAAATAATTCGACGTTTTGTTCCTTACGATCTTTTGAAATTCGTCATTTTGTCCCTTATTCCCATCCCCAAGCATTCATAAGTACGTGATTTGAATAGTTTAGGGACAAAATGTTGAAAGATAAAACGTCGAATGCCTAAATGTTAAATTCCCAGGAAATGTCGAAAGGGACAAAACATCGAAAGGACAAAATTACACAGCGTAACAAAAATGACATTTTTGCGTGTCTCAAGGATCAAATTATGTGTCTCGAGTAGATTTGGGGTTGCTGAATCTGATGCCATTTTCAGAAATGTTCCAGCACGTCACAATTTTTGGCTACAGGTCGCCAAAGTTGTATAAAACACTGGTTTTATTGATGTTTACATAAAATTTAAGGTATAATTTATCAAACTTGTTTGTGATATAATCCACTAACCATGCTATTTTGCACTTAAACTTTAATTTTGGATTAAATTTGATTGAAATTGCGCGATTAAATTTGAATTAAACCGATTTTTTCGACATGCTTGCTGTCTCCATACAAAATTCGTCGTTTCTCTTATATGGGAGAGTACAATACTTTTTTAAACCATCAAAAAATAACTTTTCCGCATCAAAAGTATTATAAACTTTGCCGATAAGTATTGTTATACACACATAGTTTGAAGTCTGCGGCAAATTAAGCAAATAAATTGCCTTACAAGCTGGCAAACTTGCATGCAAGTTGGCTAAAATAGTCTTTTTTTAGAATTTTCAACAGCCAATATCTCAAAAACTAGACGTGCTATGATATTTTTGAAAACGGCAATGGATTCAGCAACCCTTAATTGAGTGAATAGCGCCATTTTGGTGCTTGAGACAAAAACGTGTTCCGCAGTGTTATTTATTTTGTTAAGATGAGAATCATTCTTTGAAGAGAATTTGTTCCTTCCCAATTATCGCCTTTAGACGCATTGTCCTTTTGACTTTTTCTCGATTCGACGTTTTGTCCTTTCCGCGCTTTGGCATTCGACGTTTTGTCACCTAACCAGCTAGAACAGCTCCCGACTGTTGGAGCATTCTTGTCAAAGAGTCAGGGTTAGACCCAAGTCTTATATTCCTCAATGATTTCTTACAGAGTTCTCAGAATTTGGCGACAATCCCTGATGGATTCTCAGAGATAGCTTAAATTCTCTGAAAGTAGTTTCTTGTCATCATGGTTGATTCCTCAAATATCTCAATATCATATCATAAATACAGACTCGCTTGAAAAAGTATTGCCACACTCAGCTGAATATTGAATCACCCGGAAAAGTTTAGCAACATCTCAAAACTAGAACGTTCATGGGACCAAATCTCGAAATGCTGATTATCTACAATGATGCTGTCTTCAGTAAACTAGTTCAGCAGATCAAGGACATCCGGAAGGCAAACAGTTTGGTTCGAACATTTTTCGCTAAAATTGAGCAATTCAAGCAAGTTTAATCTTCTGATCCATATAAGATAGAATGCTCGAGTTTTCGGTTGCAAAAAATGAAGAAAATTGGAAAGGTAAATAGCTCGGTTCGAGATTTCGTCGCTAGGTGACGTTAGTCAGCATGTAAAATTGAGCATATTAAGAAAGTTCTATCTTCTGATCCACATCAGAGTTCGAGTATTCAGCAAAATTGTTCAGAAAATCAAGAACATTCGGAAGGCAAACAGTTTGTTTCTTAATGTAGCCGCTTGTTGGTGCTAGTTGGCATGTAATATTGAGTATTTTGAACTTGTTCAACATGGTATAAAAAGTTAAAGTCTTCGGCGAAGTTACCCGAGCAGTGGATTACAACAGAGTTATAACCGATTTTGTTGCTCAGTTAGCGCGCTTTGTCTACCAAAATATTTCATAATTTTGGCTGGTTATTAGTTAAAATAACAAAAAAAAAATATACAATTGTAGAGGGAATTGTGCTAAACAAAATTGTAACAAAATATGTTATAATTTAAACAAAAATGAAACTCATTATATTTCAAATCAAACAAAAATATAACTCATTTTGTTATTTTGCATAACTGAATTGTAATAAAATTTCTTATAAGCAATTATTCTAAAAAAAATATAACAAGTTTTTTCATAATAATGTTTTGAAATGAAACAAATTTTAACTGATTTTGTTTAAATTATATTATAATTTCCTCCACCAACTCAGAGTGCTTCTAACAAAAATGAAACAAAATTTGTTATTTGTAACAAATCTTGATATGATTGTGCTACAATTTTGTTGTTATCCACTGGTCGGTTATTGTGTAGTTTTGGGGATGTGTAGATTTGGTGGTGCTATTAACCATGATTGAAAGAGTAATGTATACCAGTTCTATCCTATAATTTCAATAAGAGAATGTTCAAGTTTTTGGCAAAGTTGTTCAGAAGGCGAAGGACATCTGGTAGTGGATAAGATCTGCTTTGTGTTCTAATGATCCAGGTATGATTTCCTCCATGTGCGAGTGGGTTAATGCCTGACTAGCATCATGTTCGAATTATTCAGGTCAGAGCCACTTCATATCCAAGTTTTCCAGTATTAAAAAGACAATTTACATTTCGCTTTATATTCAAGTGATTTAGGTTTGATTAACGACATATCCAAGTGATTCATGTCAGATTCTCTTCATATTCATATTCAACTGTTTCAAGTTTGATTTACTTCATATTCAAGTAGTTCAGGACTGAATCGAATGATTCAGGGCAGATAAATCCCATAATTCAGTAATTCATGTTTGATTCGCTCTAAATCTAAGTACTTTATGTTGATTCACTTCATATTCAACAGTTTCAGGTCTGGCTCACATTGTATTCAAATGATTTAGGATTGAAATACTTCACATTCAAATGTTTCAGGTCTGATTTCCTTTAAATTAAACCAGTTTAAGACTGATTCACTTTATCTTCAAGGTCTGATTTACTTAATATTAAATACTGCAGGTACAATTCACTTCATTTTCTAGTGACTCAGGTCTAATTCACTTCATAGCTGAGGAAATCAGGATTGATTCATTGAACCTTTAAGTAATTAAGATTCGATTTACTTCGTTTTCAAATGATTCATGTCTGATTTACATCTTAAATGGATTAGAATATAGAAATAGATTGATATGGACATTTTTATATGCTCACTAGCGCAACCTAGCGGCAAACTTAGGAACCAAATTGTTTAGCTTTCGCATGTCCTTGACTTTCCGAATAACTTTGCTGAAGACTCAAAATTTCGATCTCATGTGGATCACAGGATAGAGCTCGCTTGAAATGCTCAATTTCACTTACTCAGTAGCATCACCTAGTGGTAAAATTTCGAACCAAGCTGTTTGCTTTCCAGATGTCCTTAACTTTCTGAATAACTTTGCCGAAGACTCAAACTTATTATCTTGTATGGATCAGAAGATAGAACTAGCTCAATTTTATACGCTCACTAGGGACACATAGTAGCATAATTTGGTAAAATTAGTAAATGATCATTGACAGATTCTACTAGAAACCCTTAATTTTTTATGCTAGTTTCGGATACGGTGGAGAAAATTCGTTTAAACGCATAATCATATGCGGTCATTTTATTATGACAAAATGATTGGACATGGTAAATGATGTTTCGATTGGTTAGTCTTCAAAGTTAGGGAATACACAAATATTACTTTCAAAGTTAGATAATTTCTCTACTTTTTTGAAACTAAAATTGTGTTTTATAATAGGGAAACTCGTTTAATAAGACATTTTTATTGAGATCAAATAAAAAGTCAGTTTTTCGTTTATATCCATTTATCAATACTTGGTTTGCTTTCCATTTTTCTTGATAATTTCAAAAATTCGGCTCGGCATGGAGGATACCAGATTTTCCAGTGTTTTAGAAGGAATTGATTCCCAAGCTTCTCTCATGGCTACTTCTAGTTCACGAACTGTTCTAAACTGCCTTCCTCCCTTATACACAAGTCGTGCAAGAATGCCCCAAAGATTTTCGATCGGATTTAGATCAGGACAGGACAACGTGCTGTCCATTCCAATAATTTGATGTCTCGATCCGAAAACCATTCCAAATCAGTCTTGCTGACGTGGATAGCAGTATTATCCTGTTAAAATATGAAGTCTTCAGACATAATACAATATAGTTTTCTGAAGTCATTCTCGTTGAAATCTTAGCCACAGGGGTATTTCCGGTACGAGAAAAGACAGCTCAAACAATCATTGAGTGACCACCAAAGTTCCTGCTTAACTTACGTTGCGGATCTTTTCTCAAACCTCGCATAATTTCTGATCTCGTCCTAAAAGCCATTGGTAACCGAGTGTGTAGCTTGCTGTTACCGAGCAAACGAATGGATTTACACGTTATTCAACAATGCTACGATGAAGAGAAGATGCTCCTCTATCTCCCAGTGGTGATAGTTTTCATCCTGGTCCATGCATTTGCTTAGAAACAAGGCGCTACACACTCGGTTACCAATGGCTTTTAGGGCGAGATCACAGGTTATGCGAGAAATGGTGTCAGTAATATATGCAACAAAGATCTGCTGATCTTTTTCAACTGGCCAGTCCCACGCAGTATCTATTCGATACACTTGTTTGTGATTGGAAGGCTTAGTTCTTACTGGATTCGCGCAGCAGAAAAACTACCAGTCTCACCCGATTGTGTGATTCGGTTCCGATCACGGTTTGACACCTTCAAATTTCCTTTGGTTTTCTTTTTAACTTCATACTTGTAACCTTTCTTCAGCATGTTTCTGCTTACCGCTACAGGCCTTTTCATGTGACAGATCCGTCTATGCATTTGTTTACATCGGTGGAGGACCGGTGCTAACACTGGCCTGTCATTTTCATAAAAGAAATGTCAAAGTGCTTCCCGATCAGCTGATTTGAGACGTCATGTGAATAGGCCTACTGATCTATGTATCCTACGGGATATTTCATGATTACACAGCGTAACAAAAATGACATTTTTGCGTGTCTCAAGGATCAAATTATGTGTCTCTAGTAGATTTGAAGTTGCTTAATCTGGTGCCATTCTCAGAAATGCTCCAACACGTCACAATTTTTAGCTACAGGTCGCCAAAGTTGTATAAAACACTGGTTTTATTAAAGTTTACATGAAATTTAAAGTACAATTTATCAAACTTTTTTATAATCTAATCCACCAAACATGCAAAATAGAACTTGAACTTTCATTTCAGACATAATTTGATTGAAATTGCGCGATTAAATTTCGATTAAACCGATTTTTTCAACATGCTTGCAGTCTCCATACAAAATTCTTCGTTTCTTCTATATGGCAAAATACAAAAATTCTCTAAACCATCAAAAAATAACTTTTCCGCATCGAAAGTATTACAAACTCTGATGATAAGTATTGTTATACATATAAAGTTTGAATTCTGTGGCAAATTAAGCCAATATATTACCTTACAAGCTGACAAACTTGCATGCAAGTTGGCTGAAATAGTCTTTTTTGCATTTTCAACAGTCAATATCTCAAAAACTAGACGTGCTATGATATTTCTGAAAACGGCAATGGATTCAGCAACCCTTAATTAAGTGAATAGCGGTATTTTGGTGCTGGAGACAAAAACGTGTTCCGCAGTGTTACTTTTACCATATTTCTTCAGTTCACGAACCACTGCCTCTTTCGACTCGGTCAAATATTTTCCACTAGCCATTTTTCCGAAAAAAAAAAAAAACGAAAAATCCGCGCTTGTTAACCTGTATTTTTTGCGGTGAATAATGAACAAAACAAAAGTAAAATGACAGTTCCACAAGAAAAAGCAACATAGGTGTGCACATTGTGACTTTGCAATGGTGTGAGTTAAAACGAATTTCCCTTGACAAATTACAAATTTTGATCTTATACACATGTATAAACATTTGAATCCAAATAGCATTGTTAATAATGTGATGTGTGATAATTATCTCATGATTTACCTTTAGAGTAACGGTTTCATATTATACTGTTCGTTTAAATAAATTTATCACACTGCACATTGTAGTGCATATCTGGCGAAGTCTTAGAAAGTTTGCTCCCAAAATTTCTAAGGACTCCTGGTGAGATCATTTATCAATACTTTACTAATTCCTGAGGATATTCCTCACGGATACAAAAAAAAAATAATGGACAAAGGGGTTGAAGGGGTTTTTGGCGTTATCCAAGAATAATCATAAAGGCCCTTGGTGGATTCCTGATGAGATCCTGATCAAAGCAAGAGCAGACATGCAGACACAGGTATTATCACAGAAGCTAACTCCCCACTTTTTTCTGGGACACCTACTGAGAGCTTCATCGGCAATCCAGCGAAATGCCGTTATCTTCGACTAAGTGCAATGCTTTTTTCACCACATCACCGTCATAAAAGTGTTAACTAATTAACAAAATACGAACGGTAGGGAAAGAAATCCTTAATCATCTTTATTGGCCTTATAGTACCATCTTGATCTCCCACGCATATATTGAGGTTATTGTCGTTAAAAGAACTTGCAGTAGGTTGTTGACGTGAAATGAGGTCACTTAAATCATTGATTCAACCTTCCCGCAAGTGAGCTTAGAAATAACCTCGTTCTCTGCTTGAAGAAGAGGTCTCTTTCAAGTGACATCTTCATATGTGCCATCAAAGCGAGGTCACACACACCAAACAATCCATTATTGCCCTCAGGTCTTCCTTTTCGATTGGAGGCGTGAAGAAGTTTCACACATTAGCCCCCCTTGCCATCATGCTTTGTCCATCAGCGTCAGATTTTACTGAAAGCTTACATAAAACGCCGAAGATTAATCTCATTGCTCGACACATCGTGAGCGTGTCTCGTCATTTACTAAATTTTACGACCTGGGGAGATCGTCTTCCCCAAGGGGAACAGATGTGATCGCCTTAATGGGCGTCCCAAAAACAAAACAAAAAACTACAACCATTGACGATGATGGGTCCCAAAGTGGGACATCTGATAGCGCCGAGTGACAGCTTCTCTGGAAACAAATGTGGGACAAATCGTTGTCTCCTGTGCGGGTCTAATGGGTTGTAACTGCATTTCACTGATTCGGCTGGAGCAGAGTGATCTTGTATCTAAAATGTGAAATGCGTTTAGGGCTATTTTTAATTTCAGATATAAGTAATAAAACGTTCTTTTCGTCATAAAAAAATGCAATTACTAAAACAACCTTAACTTATGTTTGATATGACTAAAAAATGACAACCACTGATGATGACATGACAATTTTTGTCACAAAACAATCATTAAAACAGTTGTAAAATTCGACGGAAAGGTCAAAGGTTAAATTTTGAGGCAAATCTAACATCTTATGGAAAGTTTTCAACTCAGAAAATCGCAAAGAAAGTGAACCTTGAACAACTTTCTTCGGTAACGGGTGTTGCCATTCTGCTCCTTTGGCTAGTGGCTCCAGTTTCACGGTAATCAGAAAACAAGACTAATGTCAGTCAGTTAGTCAGTCTGCGTCAGAGCGCCAAAGGGCACTTTAATCAAGTGGAAATGGGCCTTAACCCGACCACATGGAGGGAACAGTGTTTCTCTGAAATAATTTTCTTTTTCATATAACTATGTTATGTTAATATGTTATGAAACATGTACTGTTAGTAGTTAAAATAACAAAAGTTCTAACAAAATTTCTACAAATTAACCAAAAATATAGCAAGTGTTTTTATTATTACAACAAAATTATTAGAGAATGGATGTTCCATGGATGTCAAGGATGTTTCATAAGAACGAAATTCTTGCAAGTTATGTTACTGTTAATGACTTCGAATGTTATTTATAACAAACAATAAATGCATTGTCAAAAATATAACAATTGTTGTTATAAATCTGTTACAAAATATATAACAAGTTTGGAAAAAGACATGCTGGTAACAAAATTATATCAACTTTAGTAATTTTTAACTACGGTTGATATAGATTTGTCTTAATCTTGTTATGAGATTCTGATCGGAAAGGGATCGTTTTATTATTACGAGAGGGTCGCCTGCATTGATTGAGATATCGCAATATCGAGACGGCGCGACGGAATTTTAGGCCGCAGGAAGGAAGTCGATAAGCAATCAAGTGTGTAAATGGATTGCGATCGAAAGTGAAATGGTTGGTGGTGAAGAGCGCCACCGGGGTTAATCTGGAGATAAATTGTTTCGATTAATAGCATGGGAATGGAGAATTTGTAACAGGTGCGGGAAAACAAGTTATCTTGATGAATCACTTGTCGGCGCCGGCTTCTATCGGCACAGAAAAGGGAAAATTGGAACGAGTTGAACTGGAGTTGAGCTCTATTGTAGAAAAAATGGCTTCATTATACCTCATCCTAACGGGTGAAATTCAAGCAAAAGCCGCTAATTTTGCTTGCATTTTTGGTAACATCGTTGCAAGGTCCAAGTAAGATTCTTGGTAAGATCTTTGTCTGATATTTTCAAAAAATATTGTTGTATTCCTAATAAGTTATCCTCAACTGATTCCTGTTGATACAGGGAAGTATTGTGTTTTTTATTCCGTTGTGTCTGGTTCACGTTACGCGAAAAGATATTCGTGGATGGATTTCCAACTGGTGAGCTCGTTTTATGCTTATGATAAAACATGTGTATCATGGTAAAGTTACGTTTATGTAATTATATAACAAACTATGGATGGTTTGTCACTAATAATAGTGCAGTAATGTCGTCAGTAATGGTCTAATTCACTCAACCAACTCAGAGAGCTTTCAACACCAAAAAAAAATATTTGTAACAATTTTGATATATACAAGATGCAATGTGTTGAAATCTGCACTGGTTGAAATCTTTGTTAAAATTCAGATTCAAGCTAGCTACTATGTGGTAGTGAAGCAATCTTCTCAACTTATTCACGATTCAATCTTCAAGACTCATCTCAAATAACCCACATTAGGTCAGATAGTAAACCACACACATCGTTGACCTTTGCGTATCTCTCTGTCCGTCTTCGAGCGCGTGCCGCCATAAAACTCTCCGTTTATAATTTTTAATTAACCATCTCCCAATCCAAGCGACACGTAAATGCTTTCTTTGTATCTTCGTCGAAATTAAACCGAGTTTGGGAACGTAGGCATTCACAAGGACGTCCTCGCCGCTTCGCTTCCGAAAGTTGACATTCGCAAACGTATCTACCTACGGTTATCTATGATTTACGACTGAAGTGACCTCAAGGACTCCTCCCCCCCCCTGGTTGATGATCCCTCCATTCATCCAACTCGACCTCACTATCTAACCTACAATCTCTCTTTCTGTTTTACCGATGATCTCTGCACCATCAACACCGTCACCTCTACGTTAAAAATCTCGCTCACGATAACTATAAAGCTGCACCGGTCGGGAGCAGTACGACTACCAGGTCACCAGCACCGACCATAATAACAACGTGTCCAAAACTCCCTTCACCATGCGGCGACATGTCCACAACCTCCAAGCCTCCCAAGAAGTGGACAGCAGCGACGAGGACGAGAACGGTGTTCTGGACTGCCGCCGTCGAACTTTAGTCTTGAACGGTGGCAGTTCTAGTTCCATTTCGACCTCGACGTCCAGCAGTGGCGGAGGAGGAGGAGGCCGTTCCGGATGGTTGGAGTACTTTAGTGCCAGCAGATGGCACCTGCCGCCCCCGGTCCGGAAGACGCTCTCGTTGATGTAAGTCCTTGTTCTTGCCCTCTGTGTGTGTGGAGTTCGCTGTTTTGTTGGCCAACTTTCGCTTTCTGCTTCTCTAGTAGGGCGATTCTGATCGCGTCGTCGTCGTGTTTGTCCACTGCTGCTCGCTGATCTTGTTACTATTGCTGCCGTGTTTTCTGTCGCTGAGCAGGTCGTGGGAAAATGATTCACAATCATGCCGCGGCGATTGGCCGACACAACACCGAGATGGATCTCGGACCTCGGCAAGGGTTTGTGCGCTATAAAATAAAGTGACACAAAATCGAGTTCTTCTGGATTAACACACCATGTGTGTAATTTCCACGCATCATCAATTTCACGACACATAAATCGGCCTAGTATTGCAAAGCTTATTCATGTGTCATATACTTTGTGGAAATAGAATAAGACATCAGACCAGAAGCAGTTTACAAAATGTGTTAAAATTACATAAATGATGATGTTGATCCGGAAGAACTTGATTTTGTACGATTCGTACTCAATTCTGTATAACTTCGTTTTAGCGTGAGTGTTTGGGTAGCTAGGTATGTGAGCGCGCGCAATCCGCAATCCGATACCCCTGTGATACGTGATGGGGATCTAGATGAGCTTTCGCGAGGCCGTTCAGGTTTAGGTTTAGGTCAAACATGTGCTTGCGATTTTGTTGTTTTAGTTTTTTTTTTTTGCGTTTGTGTGTTTCTGCTTTAGATCGCTTGTGTGAAACTTGTTTTATGACTTTCCATATATCTGTGCCTGTTGACATTGGTTATCAGTTTCGTATTATGAAGCCAGAAAAGAACATTCGTACATCTAAAACTCAAAAATATCTATGTATATTATGAAAATGAGGAAAAACTATGTAAATTGTTCTTCAATTTTAAAGTATTCGTTGTCCATCGTTATGCTGTCATGCCTATTATCTAAGGTAAGTAAGATAAAACAGAAATAAACCACAGTTTCTTCATTCCCATTCATAAAAGGGATTATTCAAGATTTAACTTCTATGTTAGTTGATCATAACAATTGATGATTAATCAATTCTTCGATTCTAATTGTGAGTCAAAAATTTCCCAAAAACCTGCACAGAATCACAGAAATCGTTCTCGTATCCTTGAACAGCAGACGCGAACTCGTCAACAAGCAAAAAAACACCGTGAAATAGATCATGTTTATGTGAACCTGTTGCCTAGTTCCGAGAACGTTCATGTAAAAATGATGGTAGTTCATGGTATATTGTTGACAGTTCACGTTTTCCAGAACTCTTTTTTGAGCGTGTGGCTTTAAGGTACTAGATTCGACTTGAGTTCCAATCCAATTTTCACGAATCCGACTGAACTCTCTCAGCTTACTGTTCTTATTACCAAGTCCACAGTTATTAACTGAGACCATTTTTGCATGTGTATATCGTGTGGCAGGTTCAAGATGATACTATATGCCCTGGGAAGTCGAATTTCCTTCACAAAAAGATCTTAGGGACAGATATTCAACGGTATAGAGCCTGTTGGACATTTTAGAAATCGCAAATCCATATCCTAGAATTCCATATAATTTATTGGAAATCATTGAGAAACTATGGAAACTTTTGGCAGCTCCATAAAATAATGGGCCCCTGATGCAAAATCTAAGAGATGTATCTGTAAACTACTGTCAGCATGATGAAAATTACTATAAATATTTTGGAAATGCACAAAATCTCTTGGAAAATCTCCCCGAACAAAAGAATTCCGGGATCCTATTAAAACTTTTTAAAAATAGCCATGAGCGCCTGGAATCTACTGTGATCACTTTGTTTAATTCTGGAACTTGCTGAAGCCTCCTTAGAAGCATTTGAAAATCACTTAGAAAATCCTTGGGAACTCCTTTACATCAGTGGTGGAACCGTTCGCTTCACAGAACACCTCAGGAGTGTAAACCAACGCAAAATAAACATGACAGACTCGCAAACAGGCTTGGTGTGAGTAAGTTCGCACTCGCCTGCTCGGAAGAACATACCAAAAGAAACAGCAAAAAGTTCGCGAACATTTACTCGCGAGTGATAGAACAAGTTGTGATTTATTACGGTTTTAACAGACGAAAAGCGCACGTGAAGTCAGGGAAATTTGCATCACGAAAACATCCTGGAACGACCGGGAATCGAACCCAGACACCTTCAATTTGCAATGTCACAAGCTAACAAAAGGTATAAATATAATATGTATATAGATTTTGGCGGTCTTATATAAAATTGCCAAAAGAAGGTTTCAAAAAACATTTGCTTCTATCTATAAACCCATTATTAAAAGCTAATGGATAAGTAATCTTATTTGTTTCATGGAAGCTTTTGTAAACGATTTGATCTATTTGTACTATAAAAATCGCCTTTTTAAAGCCAACTTTCATCAAGCCTAAGCCTTTCTTCATTCATCATCATATATATAAAATCCCAGAGTTGTTTGTCTGTCAGTAACGCTTCGAAATGTTTCATAGAAATAAAGCGCTATAACAGAAATTTAAGAGCAGTCGATTTGAATGGTAGTAAAACACAACTGAAAATGTTAGAGCAATACAATTTGATGGAATATTCCTGATATATTATAATATATCCTGATATTACCGACCAAGTTCCTGGAAACGAAAACGACATATGATGGTCCCCTAGAACAGCTTTTCAAAGCATTCCTCTTCTATGATTCGATTTTTCCATGGATTAAAACAACTGTAATTTCGAAAGACGACAATAAATTTTAGAACACTTTTTAGAACTATTCAGTAGATGATTCGAGTAATTTCGGTCATATTCTATTCTCTGATTCATAGAATGTTCTTGCACTTTTGAAATGTTTCACAACATAAGAAACACTACAACAGCATTGATGACCATCATTTAAGATAAGAACATTACAACAGCATTAAATTCAAGTGCTCAATGACGTATCGTAAAGAGCATAAATTCAGACGATTTTGAGCCCCTAGTATTATGCATATCGGTGTCGGGTAATGTTGGTAAAATTATAATCATTATTCTCCACTTCCACTGGGGTACTGTCATTTTGCAGTTGAACATAGACATAACCAATTTTTGAAAGATTATACATAGTTTTTCTCTTTTGAATGTCGATAAAACGTGGCTAGCCACGTTGGGAAAGCTAGTTGGAAATAAAAATCGAATTGATGCTGTTGCGATCATAAAGTTATAAAGTATTAGTTCACTTTTTCACATTCACTTACGAATCAATGTGATTGAGATCCAAAACAACTCTAATTTGAGAAATGGTTTGTTTTTCCAAATATTTTCATCGTGTGGTGGTGCACGACATTTCTGCATAAATACGTTAGGCATAAGAAGGATAGGCATAAATATGATAAGCATAATATACGTTAGGCATAATGGACGTTAGGCGTGAAGGACGCTTCCCATAATTTTCAAAATAAGTTCATTCTAGCGATAGATGTGAAAAAAATGACTACTTGTAATGGTTTTTGTGAACGGCTTAAGAAGTCCAAAATTACCTCAGGGTCAATCTTCATAAGAAAAAAAATATGATAAGCATGTATGGTGATGTATACAATGTATACGACTAAATTACCGCTTTAACGTTGCATAATACTATGACTTTGTGAGAGATGTGAGTCAACGAAGAAGATGTTATTCTCTAACTTCGACCAAACCGCGAGTCTTACGGTTCCCCAAAACTAACATAGTATGTTAAGAAGCAATTGAATTTGTAAAACAAATCAAAATGACAATAAATCTTCGAGCTCAAAATCAAAATGAAATCGGCTCCGCTACGTCTGACAGCGCTTGAGCCTATTAAACAAACGTTTATGTGAAAAAATCGAAAAAGAATTCAATAATTATAAATATCATACCACAGAAGATGTAATAAATTTTGCTGGTCATCTTTCGAGTGTGGTAATATTATATCATTGTTAATATTTTCATCAGAGGTTTTACCTTCTTCAAATCAAAGGCTGTTATTTTATAATGAACTGTCGATGTATGAGAGACGATAGAACTGTTCATAATTCAATAGGAAGTTTTACATTCTTTGGGCATAATAAGGTATACTCATCGTGTGATGTCTGTCCAAATAATTAAGAACCGTACAAATATTGTTTGCCATAGTATTTACAACCATTTGTGACCGTAGCTGAATAATTTACAATTACATGCCAAGCAACAATAAACAATTTAATCAGTTTGGGTAATGGAGATAAATGGACAAATAACAATGTGAGTAATAGGCTGTTAAGTTTGTTACCCTTTAAAAACGACAATTTTCTGGTGGATATACTCTGCATATTTTGCCAAATCCAGTGTAAGCCAAAATGTTCAGAAATAATTCAACCATAAAATTCCACAGCAAAAGAATAACGTATTTGTAATTGTTGATTCATAGTGTTATGTGGTATTATAACCTTGTACTAGACATTACATTTTTACATTACATTTTTTTACGTTACATTTTTACTGTGAAAGAAAATATGAGGGAAGTAGAGGAAACAATGAATCACGTAAATGTGTAGAAAAAAACTCACTTCAAATATAAGATTTTCACATCTTCATCGATAGATTTTCACGATAAATACGTAATTAAAGGTTTAATTGTTTTTAGTACGAAGATAATTTACACCACACATGCTCCTAGTTTCATTGCTCATTAATCACAATATTTTTTTAATTTTTTAGCTGAATTACTATTATTGCAAACTTGTCTTCTACAATTTCTTTGTTTTTTTTTTATATTATCACGTTTGTATATAACACGGATTCAACACACTATGATGAAACCTTTATGATGGTAGTTTCTTATCTGGCAGCTTTGAGATGTCCCAGCACCATATAACAATTCCTGGATTTCGTCCGGCTGCATATCTAATGATACGTATCCGGTAGGAGAGAAGTGATCAGCAACGTCTAGGTTTCAAAAAACGGCCCTTTTTCCAGGTTTCATAAGAATCTGTAGCTTACCGCATTCCGTTTGCTAGGGTCCGTTAGTTTCGTATACAGTTCCCGTCGTGGCGGAATCTGTATTAAGGCCTGTTTGTTAAAAATGAAATGACTCGGGTGTTTCATGTGATTAGTTGGATTTATTACTTACCCTTACTACTATTAAACCATAAAATCTGGGAATCCTTCGCGATAACTATGGATATTTTTCAAATCCAAACCAGAAAAAGGATTTTTTTTCATTTTTTGTTGTTATTATTGTTTGAAACACACGTCAGAAATCTATCTCATCAGCTTTGCAAATTTTACAGCAATTATTATTGTTCTTTTTTTTTATTATCTGTTTTCATGCAATTCGTTAAAAAGTACTAGAATTCATAAAAAATGTTTTCAGATCAAGTTGATCAATAAAACCAGATGCAAAGCGGCAAAACAAGCATATCTATCTGGTTGGAGGATTTTTAAGAGTGGGTGCTATGACACGCTCGCTAATACTGCAGTGGGTAACTGTTTGCCAAACTGTAATTCAAAGGTTAAATATACAGTCAGGTGGTGGGTGGCAGCGTCTTATAGGAAAACTGGCTGTAATAACATGTACAGTGTGTTGCGCAAAAAAAAAATGTGTAAGAGCGTTGCGCAAATAGGATCGTGAATAATTTTACAGCATGTTATTTTGTATTGCTACTTACTACTTCTCATAAGTTTTCGCTCCCATATAATTTAACAATGGCTGAACAATATCATATAATGTCACTATTTTCCATAGATTACAAAAGCAGTTTCAAATAGTCTACAGTTGTGGAATTAATTTTGTCCAACGAAAAGCCTAACGTTTTTGATATATTGACAGAACTACCTGTGATTTTTATAGCGAAGGCCATTTGTTGGTGAAAAGCATAAACCTTTCAATGTTTAACGTTAAAAAAAGCAAAGCGCTTTCCACAAATAGTGTGTTATATTGGCGATCAAATGTGAGGTTGCGAAAGCTTAGCAAATTCAAATGAATATTTACGGTTCCCTGTGTTTTGAAATGCCTAAGTTATCGCTATTACTAGATTGGGATGCACTAATAACCATTCTAGAGGTGATCGGCCATTTAGCTGAACGATTCGTTTATTCGAATGTCGTTTGACCGAATTAGGAACAAGATGTGTAGGATTGAGAAGAGTGGCCCAGTACCTGTGATGGGAAGTTTTTTTTGTTACCGTTCCGGTGTGCTGAAGTTCAAAAAGGTGTTCAATTATTTCATCCGAAATTTTTCCTTCTTTTGAACATAGACTATTCTTTCGACCCAGATGACCAAAATGTACGTATAACCAAATCACCTGGAGGTCTTGCATGTGCAAAAATTCACTTATAAGATGTCGCGAAAAGGCCTTCTACGTACAGGTGTGGAGGCGATATACGTACATATATTATGTGATGAATAGTAGTATACCATGCCCACACAGTTACGGATCACCCACAGTGACGGATCACTTTGGCGCTTAACATCGGATAACTCGCTCAAAACATAAACGTTGACGTAAAACATATTTTTCCCATGTTATACTATTTGTCTTCTAGCATTTGTAAAGTTAAGCACAACATTCAACCGCTTCAGAAACCGATGCAATTTTTAATTTTTATGTAATCCCATGTAAATATTACACTCAAAACAGTTTACTAACCGAAGTTCCAATTTGAAAAGATTCAATTCGTGCTTTTCAATTACAATTTTACGTTTTCCATGTCGTTTTATTGAATTTTGTAGGTTGGACTCCACACTATTTGATCCATAACTGTGGGGTCATGGTACAATGTGAGTGTATGAATTTTCTACCGAACTAACCTGTGATCTTATGCGACTTAACTTATTATATCAAATGCTGATTTGACAACTGTTATGGATTGTTTCGACTTACTTTGTACGAGTGTACAGGACGAAATAAAATGTACAAATGAACTCAGAAAAAAAGCGTTTTTTGCGAGGAAACTCATCAATCTGACAATTTTATCCACCACGTTTTGTGGGTTTGATGTAATTTGTATGAATGAACGAGTTAATACGTTAGCTTTAATGCGATTTCTGGTTTTCTGGGGAGTTCTACAGGTTTCAAAACTGTTTTACCTTCTTTAAATCATAGGCAGTACTTTGTAGTTTTACGCAGAAAGACGAATAAGGCATAAATTGTTTTAGTCAATGTCAAAAATTGATTACCGTATTAACTCATATTCCAAACACTTAATGCCAACAGTGACTTCAAATGCATCTGATAGGCATAAATTAGCAGATATTTGTGAAAATTTTGATTTCTCTATAAAGTCTAACTATTAGCTGTTGGTTGTGCTGATAAAATTGTTTGTTCAAACTTGTTAAGTTATGTTTTTACGTAAAAGTATGGAACAACAATTTGATTCAAATGCCGAACACTGTGTTCATTCTGTCTCATATTCCGAACCGAACATCTTGATTCAAATTCCGAACAGCACGATTAAATCGTATTCAAATGAATAATTTCGCAAATAAATTTATCTGCGCTGGTTCTACTGGTGTCGAACTAGATAATCGTAACTACTCCCGAGGTATAAAATAGATTTGAAGACGTTAAAATTGAATTGCAATTGACTGCTATTTCCTTGTAACTTGATGACATATTTCAGCGAATTATTTCAACCAATCCGCCATACAAAAACCGAGTTTTCGGAATATGAGTCTGTTCGGAATTTGAGACAAAACGGTACATACGCAATGGGAAAACCCCCTACTGGCAGCTACTGTCGCTAGTAGAGAAACGAATAGTTACTTACATATAGATGTCCTTCTTTCAACTCTGACTGGTCCTTGAACCAGCACTGAAGAGTTAATTGTTTGTATATGAATGATGATTTTTTTTTTTTTAAGAATCAGCTGTTCTTCGAAATTCAACTTTGAAATTCATTGCAAATGCATGCTAACTGTAGTTCACTATTGTTATTATTTTCGGCGAAATGACCATTTCGGCTAAATGGCATTCGGCCGAACAGCATTCGGCCAAATGACCCGGAACCGTCCTAGAACAGCGCCACCTTCGATCACAAATTGAATCAAAAGCTTCAATAATCGCGATGAAAAAAGGAAGTTTCATGAGAATTACAAATGATATGATAATTATTTGAACCGTTTACGATCATTATGACAATGTTTACACAAAACGGCGTCTAAATTGAATGGCTTATTTTAAATAACCCACATTGAAAACTGTTGCATTGCATACATTGTAATCAACTGTTATCATTGTTTCAAAGGCTTCTCCACTTCTAAAATATGACCGCAAGGACATGGCCTGCAACGTGATTGACTTTCCAATTTTGATCTCTGGGTTTATGCGTATGTATCGAGAATGGTTAACTAATTCCAAGCCTCATTTATTGGATCTCTGAGCAATTTCAATTGTTCTGTGCAAACTCAGAGTGGCATCTGCGAACTCTACGATCATCAATGCTAATAAGCGTGGGATGATTATATGTAAAATATAAAGTCATTCTCCTTGGGGCCTTCCTTAGCCGTGTGGTTAGAGTCCGCGGCTACAAAGCAAAGCCATGCTGAAGGTGTCTGGGTTCGAATCCCGGTCGGTCCAGGATCGTTTCGTAATGGAAATTTCATTGACTTCCCTGGGCATAGAGTATAATCGTACCTGCCACACGATATACGAATGTGAAAATGGTAACTTTGGCAAAGGAAGTTCTCAGTTAACAACTGTGGAAGTGCTCATAAGAACACTAAGCTGAGAAGCAGGCTCTGTCCCAGTGAGGACGTTAATGCCAAGAAGAAGAAGAAGAAGAAAGTCATTTTCCAGTCCGTTACTAGATATCCTTTAGATAAATTATTCAACTAGAGTCTAAGGCGAAAACGACCCAAGCGCATGGTATTTTGACAATCATTTCTCATACATTTCTAGTGGAATTGGCTTTTCTGATGATATATTTTAGAGATTCATGGGAGTCATTTGCAACTTTATAATGAGTTTCATGAATGATAAGCTATATCATTATAAATTCACAAAAATAAATACGATCAAAACTATGAACTAATAGCATAAAAATCACCTGGTTTTCGTTTAACCTCATTCGATCTCTGCAACATACTTTTACTTGCTTGGGTCTAAAAATTTTGTTATGATTGCAAACCAGTTTAGTTTACCGAAAATCGAATGCTCTCAAAATTGACACATATCGGTTTAGAAGCTTTTTTAAAACCATAATAAAACCAGGAATATTACTTCTGGCATGATTATCTCATATCGGACAAAACCATTCCAACAACTAAATCAATCACCCTTCAGAGTTGTCCAACGGAATGGCACCGCTCACTTTTCAACCGCGGCAACCAGAGCAGAATGGTTAATAACCGTGAACTAACCAAATCCATCACGCAACTATTTCGTACGTAGTGGCAATTGGAATCGCGGTATTAATTTACTCAATCTGCCACGCAAATGCAAACCGCGCGACTATCTACTGCTGATGACTACCGTCCGTGTGGTGACATCGACCAACTTGCAACTTTGTAAATCTTTACGAGCTGCTACTAACCATGTTTGGAGTTAAGTTAAGGACCGATTAAGTGGACTCTGCCGGCTCTGAGATCGAAAAGATTGCACGCAATCGCGCAACACTAAGTAGTTGGATAGAAGTCACGCAGCTGGCACGGGAATCGATCTTAGCTACTTGTTTAATTGCTTGCCGAGCCACGATCATCACTTCGCAGGTGACAGCGTTTCATTTTACGTACGTACGATTGTGCAATAAGTTTAATTCGAGCAATTTTGTGTCGTGGGAAGATGATGATGGACCCGCGTGTAATTGGCACGAAAATTTCGACCCTCGTCCGTACAAACAGTCCAGTTCTGTGACAAGTAGCTGCAATTCGCTTAATCCCATGGGTAGGGTGATATAATCCTCACCTGAGACGGGATAATTGCAGCGACTGCGATGCGAAACAACACGAATTACTGTAAATTAGGGTGCGACTTATTCTTCTAAGAGTTTGAGCCAAACATATTGAGATTTAGAGGTGAAGCAAGTGCAAGATTCTTCACCTGAAATTATTCAACGAGTTTTATTAATAGTACATACTAATTTTTTCAAGATGTGGTTCAAGGAATTCTGTCAGAGGTACTTTTAAAAATAAGACGCACCCTATTATGCATACTTGCCAGTGGCGGTTCGAATGGCGACAATTAACTTGCACACGATAAGCCATCTGATATCAGTCGTTTATTGCGCGATTCACTTTGCCTTCATCATTGTTGTCCGGCTGTGCAAGTACGATTCAAATCCGTTCCGGGTCTAGTTCACCTCCCGTCCCGTCAGTCAGAGGAGGTTGGTTGCAGTCAGTCATCAGTAGTGGCCAGCGAGATATTACTAAACCGATCGTTTTAGCTGTTTTGCAACGATTGCGCGTGTTCACCTCTGACAGGCTCCTCTCCTGACAGACTCCGAGACAAGTGCCCCCAAAGTTTCCTCCATAAATAAAAATTCAAATTAGCCGACAGACTCACACACTCATTGGTGGGGTTGGCTTGATAACAGACATCCAACCTCGACTCAAAGTACCTTAACTGAACTATTCCCGAAATGGCAAACGCGCAGTTCGCCGTTTTGCTGAATTTGCGTTTCTAACGCGATTGGCACGATTTGTATTAACTCGGGGCCGATTTATGAACCCGCCCGCTCCAGCTGCTGGTCCTCCCTGCATCTCAAGTGGCTTACTACAATTTTGTAAATCACGCAGACATGGCAGGTAGATGTCTGTGCGACTCTTGGGGCGTAGGAAACCACGATTTGCCGGAGTGCGATTTATTACGCGCGCATGCGCACCATTTCGTCTCAGTGCACAGTGGGCAAAAATTGACCTAAAGAAGTGAAAAACTCAATATCTCGGGTTGCTTTTGAGTACATAGAGTGATTCGGGACAAAAGTTCGTAGTGGCTTTTTTTCGGCTCACGCAACTGAAATCATGGCAACACTGTGAGGGTTTGACACCTCTTAGGTCAGCTGTTGACAGAGATAAACATAAACAGTTTCATCAAAGTACTACGAATATAAAACGAAGTAGTGTTTCGAGTAAAGTTTCGTTCTGTTCTAATGATAAAAAAGTGTTCAATAAATGTTTGGAAAAAAAAAAACTCTAGTACCTACCTTGTAACCTATTCCTCTTACTGGATTGCTGTGATGAGTTATCATTGCTCGCGCATACCGGGTCCCTCTGAGTGCCCATGGCCATGCCAATCAATACAAGAGTTCCGGTCAGATACTACCATGTCAAACCATCACACTAATACAACACTCACAACAGAACATTATCATCGGATCGATCGTTATCAAGTGTCGGTCGATCGCGCCGCATGCCTCAGATGTATGCTCCGCTGGACGCATGCTGCTCTTGCCTTCAAACTACGACCAAATCCACTTCATCTAAACACACCTTACCATACCACCCGATTCTGCCAAGAGGCAGCTTGCCATAAAAACCATGCTCCGGTATCAGGAACCCTAGTATCGTTGCACTCATTCTCTGATAAGAGATCGATATCATTCTCGTGAGTATCATCACGACCGATCGAATGTAAGCTCCACACGATCGCACACCAGTCCAATGCTATAGTGCAGTTCAAGAGTTCGGTGTGCAGTGCTACGATTCGGTTTCAGAGTCTGACCGACGTAAGTGAAGACTTCATAGTAATTGTGCATATGTGCTTATCATGTCTCATAGCTTAGCTTAGCTTAGACTGACTACTCATATCAACGGTTGCTATTCCGTGATTGACCGAGGTCAGTGAAAATGCACAAAGAATCAACTTGAAGTTCGGCTGGGATTGGCCATAATCTTCTTCAGTGTGCATAATTCAGTGCCTGTATTTATACATGGTCAATGACGGCGCTGGCCACGTCCTTGCACTCAGGTGGGATTGGGGGAAGGAATCTTAATGTGTAACCTTTGCTATTTGGAGACCGTGTTTGCCTCTGCATCTCCACAAAGGTTACTGGGAGGAATATTTGTTAATGGGGAGGATCGTTGGGTCACAGGATTCACTTTGATAAGCGATTAGACCATGATAAATAATTATTTGTGGGATATAAACATTAGACCTGTTCACTTTTTCTAAGGTACCCTTGCCACATCAAATTCTGAACTTATTTATCAAAACAAGTTATCTGTCAAAAAATGAGCCGATTTGGTAAAGTTTTAGAGGTGTATCAAATCGATTTTGTGGTTTTTTGGACTTTTTCTCCGAAATGCGTTCCTGAAACCCAGAAATATCAATGAAAATGATTCGAAAATACCGTTAGCCTTTTGCTAACACAATAGTCTATCACTTTGCCGAAGACACAAGGGTGTTTTGACCGCTTCTTCATTATGCTTTTAACTTAATTAGTATAAAAATCTCGAGAAAAACTATATATTTTTCCAGTTTGCCATATAAATTCCGATAAAAATCTTATTATATTTTGTATCCAATTCAACTATCTATTTGATCTGCGGGTTACGAACATATCGTTCATACATCATTTTCATGTGAGAATTGAATTTCACTTCGAAATAACAGAAAGTGTATCACTCTATACCCTAAAATCTTATAGGGTTGCCAACACAAATACACTCTATGAAAACCACAGTTAGAGTAAGGTGGGGCAAAAGTTCGACCTTAGTGATATAATCAAAGTTTCCAGAAAAACAATAGCAGTTAAAACAAAACAAATACCATACAGTGAACCTTCAACATATTAGCTATTGCTGAAAAAACTTGTGTCAAAATATTTACCCATTTTTAGTTATAACAGTTTTCAAATTGATTGTCTTATTCGAACTTTTGACCCACCGGTGGGGCAAGAGTTCTAATCTAGTGTGGGGCAAAAGTTCGCTGGCTAAAACACAAAATATCGATTCTTTTATGACAGGCATTCTTTACACCAGCCGTAAACTTAAGTTTGACGAAAAATACACTCTAAATTTTCATCAAAAAATTACCCAAAACTGGGTTAATTGTAATATACTAAAAAATAGCAGTTTTTCGCAAAACTAAGTAGAAATGTAAAATTTTGGTGACAGTTTTCACACGGTCAGACTAATTTAACAAAATTTGAAGATAATATGTGGCTTTTAGGCAATTTGCAAATTTTTCCGTGATTTTATACATAGGTCGAACTTTTGCCCCGCTGATTCGAACTTTTGCCCCACTATGGGCCAAAAATTGTTTTCAAGCATTTATGCAAAAACTAATACACCTCAAAGCAACCTTATGATAGGTCTAGAAACGCCCTTACATAAAATAATGAAAAAGATTTTATCTTCAATTGGTTCCATGCAACGAAAGTTTGACCAAAAATTACAATATTCACGTCGAAAAACAACAAATAGCCATAACTTTTCCAAATCTCAATCTATTTTTATGATATTTGGATTGAAAGTCTCTTACTTGAATAGCATTCGAACCACCGTGACATTTATAAGATTTGTTTTGAATTGAGCTAGAAATCTTAAAAAGAAACTTTTACCCCACTCGAACTTTTGCCCCACTTTACTCTACCCATGATTTAGATGTCATGTCTTTGGACCCTACAGTCCATCGCCATCGGCTCAAAATAGAGTTGATGGTAAAGTTTGGGTCTAAGGATCAGAAGATCCACGGTTCAAGTGCAAGGAATAATCTTTTTTTCCATAATCAACAGTAATCGTAGCTTATCATCACTCCCCATCGTAAAGATTTTTGTATGAATATTCTACAAGTTTTGTATGAGCCGCAATATCATGAAGTTACCCACGACCCCTTTTCAGCGTCATGGAATTTGTGAATAAGCCCGTGCAGTTCGATCATTGATGCGATGCTTGATAGAATATAACTATTAGCTTTATTTAGGTTTTTTAGTACGATGTTGGTTTAGTCTTCAAAGACTGGAAGACTCATTAGAGCTCTAGTTCTCAAGGCTGTTGCTACGCTGATTTAACTTGAGTCATCACTTGTAGTTGCCTTTATATATTAAAAAGTAGATCTTCCTGTAACGTGCTTTGTAAAAATGATGCTGTATTAAGGAACAAAAGATTTCATCCCGTGTGAGTGAAATTTGAACATGCAAATGTTTCAAATCAGGTCAAATAATTACAAATCTTAGCTTGGTGTAAAAATAAAGAAAAAAAGATTATCCCTTGTACTTGAACCATGAATCTTCTGATCTTCAGGCCCAAACCTTACCATCAACTCTATTTTGAGCCGATGGCGATGGACTGTAGGGTCCAAAGACATGACATTTAAATCATGGGTAACTGAGGTTTTCATAGAGTGTATTTGTGTTGGCAACCCTATGAGATTTTAGGGTATAGAGTGATACACTTTCAATTATTTCGCAGTGAAAATCAATTCTCACATGAAAATTATGTATAAACGATATGTTCGTACCACTTAGATCAAATAGATAGTCGAATTGGATACAAAATATAATAAGATTTTTATCGGAATTTATATGGCAAACTGGAAAAATATATTGCTTTTTTCGAGATTTTTTTACTAATTTCGTTAAAAGCATAATGAAGAAGCGGTCAAAACACCCTAGTGTCTTCGGCAAATTGATAGACTATTGTGTTAGCAAAAGGCTAGTAGTATTTTCGAATCATTTTCAATGATATTTCTAGGTTTCAGGAACGCATTTCGGGGAAAAAGTTCAAAAAAACCACAAAATCGATTTGATACACCTCTAAAACTTTACCAAATTGGCTCATTTTTGGACAGATAACTTGTTTTGATAAATAAGTTCAGAATTCAATGTGGCACAGAGAGTCAGATAACTTTTTTCAAAAAGTGATCAGGTCTAATAAACATGCTTATATGTAAATACAATATTTTCATTTGATATGAACAATATCTATGAGGAAAATAAATATGCCGACACTTGAGGTGACGAACCTTTCAAAGTTTGTTGAATAATGTGAACCTTTCGCAAGTCTACACTTGTAGTGTCGAACCATTCAAATTTTTTTAAATCACAAAAAAAAAAGGTAAGAAGAACGTGTTTTGAAAAAAAATAGACATGAATAATTTATGAATCAGAGTTTATGTCAACACTCACAGTGACGAACCATTCATAGTTTGTTGAAAAATCATATTTACGTCTCACCTTTGTAACGATTAAAGGTGCAGTCATACATATTTTATAGATTAGAAATAGTAGCATGAAACGAGCTCACCAATTGATCCGTCATCCTTGAGCAGCAACAATCCACTTTCAGCTTTACTCGTTTGCTCTCAGCACTCAGCACTCAGAGAAAATAGGCGCGCGACCCGAGAGGGAAAACAACTGACGACTGCTCGGGCTTTCTTGACGCACTGTCCAGGAGCAAGCGTCAACGTCGAAAGATCAAAAAGGACTAATCGAACGCGGCACTTTTACACTTTACTCGACCGATGCGCGACATGTTTGATCTTGCCCTCATCGCCGGCCCCCGCAGGAGCAAGCGTCAAGGTCTAAGGATCAACCATAACATGGTTGATTCCTGAATTGACGGTTGATTTGATTGATTTCAATATTATTAGACTGGACCGAAGCGATGGCTACGGAGGGGTTTTAATTGGTATTAAGAAATGTCATTCCTTTTATAGAATTGGTGTTTCTAATAAATCCAAAATAGAAGTTATAGCATGTCATGTGAATATGAAAGGTAAGGACTTTTCTCTAGTTTCCTTTTATATACCTCCAAAAGTAACTTTTAGCTACAATGATCTTGAAACAATACTTGATACCATTCCTGCGCCTTGGGTAATCGTTGGTGATTTTATTTGTCATAGTACTGCATGGGGTTCTGACCACGATGAGAAAAGAGCGATGCCAATCCATGACATGTTAGATTGTTACAATTTATGTATTCTGAATACAGGAAATGTAACAAGAATTGCAGGTCCACAAAAAAAGGATGCTATTTTAGATTTATCATTCTGTTCTTCTTCAATGGTTTATGATTGTTCATGGAAATGACAATCCGCATGGAAGTGATCATCTACCAATAGTTATTTCAATTCATAATGATAATCAAAGAATGAGGGAATATGTGAACATTGAATATGATTTAACTAAAAACATTGACTGGAAAAAATATAGTTCGATAATTTCAGAGGCTCTTGAGAATCTGGTAGATTTATGTTTAGAGGATGAATATGATTTTATTGTGAATTTAATTATAGATAGTGCCATAAAAGCTCAAAACAAACCGATTCCAAATAAAAAAATAGTAAATCGCATACCAAATCCATGGTGGGATAAATAATGCAATACTGTTGTAAAAGAAAAATCTGCTGCTTTTAAAGTTTATCGAAAAGTGCGTTCGAGACAATCTTATGAGAAATATATTTCACTTGAACGTAAGTTTAAAAATTTAGTGAGAGCAAAGAAAAATCCTATTGGAGAAAGTTTGTCGGAAAATTATCACATGAGACCTCTATGACTGCTCTTTGGAAAGCTGCTAAAAATATGATAATGAAGATAAAGAGTATTCACATGAATGGATCAAAAAGTTTGCTAAAAAAAATTTGCCCGGATATTGTTTCAGAAACCCAAATTTGTTTTGATACTTCTGAGGATAGTGTACCAATGTTCACAATGATTGAGTTTTCATTAGCTCTTCTATCAGGGAGGAACAATTCTCCAGGGAAAGATGGTATAAAATTTGATCTATTAAAACATCTTCCAGGGGTAGCTAAAAAAAGATTATTGAATTTATTTAATTGGTTCCTAGACCATAATGTTATTCCAAATGATTGGAGAAAAGTCAAGGTAATTGCGGTCCAAAAGCCGGGTAAGCCACCTTCTGATCACAACTCTTATCGTCCTATTTCTATGTTGTCATGTATACGAAAATTAATGGAAAAAATGATTCTGAACCGTTTAGACAATTGGGCTGAATCAAATAAGTTGATTTCAGAAACACAATTTGGTTTTCGTAAAGGGACTACCGATTGTCTTAGTTTGTTGACAACTGAAATTGATAAGGCGTTTGGTAGTAAACAACAAATGACCTCTGTATTTCTAGATATAAAAGGGGCCTTTGATTCAGTTTCCCTTGACATTCTTACTCAAAAATTGCATAGGAAAGGACTTTCTCCAAAACTCAATAATTTTGTGAATAATTTATTAAGGGAAAAGCACATGTATTTTTCTAGTGGCTCAATCTCAGAATACCGAGTAAGTTATATGGGTTTGCCTCAGGGCTCTTGCCTGAGTCCACTTCTGTATAACATATATGTAAGTGAGATTAATAATTGCTTGGCTGAAGGATGTACTCTCAGACAATTAGCTGATGATTGTGTTATTTCTGTAATAGGTAAAGATAGAGAAGATATGCAAGCTCCGCTTCAAGCTACATTAGATAGTTTGTTTCCATGGGCAACTGATTTAGGAATCGAATTTTCACCAGAAAAGACTGAAATGGTTGTTTTTTCTAAAAACATCATCCAGCAAAATTTGAACTACAGCTATCAAGGAAAAAAATTAATCAATCTTTATCCTACAAACACTTGGGTATTTGGTTAGATTCCAAGTGTACATGGAAAAAACATGTTCAATATATAAAATCTAAGTGTGAGCAAAGAATAAATTTTATCAGGTCCATTACTGGAAGTTGGTGGGGAGCTCATCCAGAAGATTTAATTAGGTTGTACAAGACAACGGTACGATCTGTGATAGAGTATGGAAGTTTTTGCTTTTATCCAGCTGCACGTACACATATCCTTGTTCTAGAAAGGATTCAGTATTGATGTCTTCGTTTAGCATTGGGATCTATGAATTCTACTCATACTAAAACTTTGGAAGTCCTAGCGGGTGTTCCTCATTTAATGATTAGGTTCTATGAGCTTGGGAGTCGGTTTCTAATTCGCAGTGAAATCATGAATCCTTTTATCAATGCAAACTTTGAAAAACTTCTGCAATTAATGGTACAGTCCAGACGAATGGCACTTTATTATTGGCACATGTCTGAAGATATTTCACCTGATACAATCGATTCTGAACAGCTCAATATGAATTTCCTTCAGTTAAACAACGATAAAGTTACATATGACATTTCTATGAAACAAGAAATAAATAATATTCCAGATTACTTGAGATCCAAAATAATACCTTTAATATTTTCATCGAAATATGGAAGACTTTCTTCTGACAAATGTTTTTACACTGATGGCTCTAGCATAGATAATAATGTAGGTTACGGTGTTTTCAATGAAAACGTTTCTACATATCATCAGCTTAAGAATCCATGTTCAGTATTTGTTGCGGAGTTGGCAGCGATATGTAATGCTTTAATTATCATCCTTAATTTATCGGTTGGCAGCTATTTTATATTTTCCGACAGTCTTAGCTCTATTGAAGCTTTAAAATCAATAAAACCATAAAATGCAACATATTTTATTATTGAAATAAGAAAACTATTGAATACATTAACAATGCACTCTTTCAGCATCACTTTCATATGGATACCATCGCATTGCCATGGTAATGAAAAGGCAGATATTTTAGCCAAAAAAGGTGCCACAGTAGGTGAAATTTTTGAAAGAAAAATTGATTTTAGGGAGTTTTTTCAAACATGTCGTCGGAAAGCAATTGCTGAATGGCAAAGATCTTGGGATGAAGGATCTATGGGACGTTACTTATACGGTCTTGCACCAAAAATATCAAAAAAATCATGGTTTAAAGATTATAATCTGACTAGGGACTTTATTAAGATAATAAATCTTCGAGCTGTTTAGTAGAATACCTATAAGTAGATGAAAAAAAACGAATTTAGTACTATACCATTTAATTCCACTAGAGTTTGTATCCTTTGACAGATACGCGTATTTCGACCTCAACTGTAAGGCCGTCTTCAGTGTCGTGTACTAGACTCGACTTAGACTTAGACTTAGTCGAGTCTAGTACACGACACTGAAGACGGCCTTACAGTTGAGGTCGAAATACGCGTATCTGTCAAAGGATACAAACTCTAGTGGAATTAAATGGTATAGTACTAAATTCGGTTTTTTTCATCTACTTTATTAAGGTTATTTGTAGACTAATGTCGAATCATTATAGATCTAAGGCTCACCTTAAGCGTATTGGTTTAAGTGATACTAATCATTGTGACTGTGGTGAAGGATTTGAAGATATAGAACACGTTGTTTGGGTTTGTTCTAAATATGAAGTAAAAAGACAAGAATTGATTGATTCCCTTCCTGTTTTATGGAAACCACCCAACGCAACAGTCCGCGATGCTCTGTTTTCTCGCAATCCCAATTTCCTAAATCCTATATATAAATTTCTAAAAGATATTGACTTTCCTATCTAATTATTGCTTTTAACAGTGAATTACTATTACCTGCGACTTGAGTGATTGACGGATGTCTTAAGCCACATATCAAACCGATTCCGTGTCCTCAAATTTTCCTCAAGCCACCATTTTGAACTGCACGACGCCTCCAATAATACCATTGAGCTGAACATCACCATCTCATCTGAGCAACTTCACAAATCCATTGAGAAGATGGAGTGACAAGAGAACAGTCCTACGATGCATCCCAAGCCGCGAGTTTAGAACTTCTAACTTGTCGTGAAAGTATGACAAGATGTAGAAGCTAAACAAAATTATTACAAACATTGTATATAACGTTATTGAATCGGCCCCTAATACTTTATGGTAAGGGCCTTAATAAAGATAGGTTTGAGGGTTTTATGCCTATAGGAGAAGAGATTTTTTTTCACTCCTACAGACTTTCCCTCATTAAAAAAAAAATTATCAAATGAGCTGACAATTTGACCAGACACTGTTCTTGGCATGAGAATTCCGAATACTGCTTGACCGGTAGATTTCCAGACATTTTTTCAAATATGAACAGGTCTAGTTCAGGATATAGTTTTAGATAGGAGTGAAGATTTTAGGTCTATGCGAAAGATAATGTGAGGCTCTTGTCTAATACTAGTACCGTCAAACGGGGTAACCTTGATAGTTTTTCCGAAGAAAACTTGAATGTTCATGCCTGCTGTCTCAAAGAATTACAATTTATATTTTAAAAACAAGTACTGGCTTCCTAGCTATTGATTGAAAAATCGCAAAAAAAAATATTTTGAATAGATATATAATTTTTCACATAATCGAAAGTCGGTTTTCTGTTTTGGGTTGGCTAAGAGAATTAAGACCATATTCTATGATAATTAGGCTATCAAATATAAGTAACGAACTATTCAAAACTACATCGAATAGTGATTGTAAACGTTTCGAAGGTTCTAAAGTTGCATCAATTTTCAATATTTGTATATTAAGTTTCAAATGTTCTCGATTCAAATGAAAATAGCTTTGACATGAAGAGTTATACATATATTATTTACTTATGCATTAGTTTTGCTTAACTGATTAACAGATATTATCTTAGGCAGCGTCCATTTATTACGTAACGCTAAAATTGGAAATTTTTGACCCCCTCCCCCCCTCCGTAACGCTTTTTGTATGAAAAATTTTAAATTTTGTATGAGCCGTAACGCATGAGCCTACTCCCCCCCTCCCCCTAGAACGTTACGTAATTTGTGGATGCGGCCTTATTTCGTTTAATGAAAATTGTTCAAAGAAGGCAGGTAAAATACATAAATACATATGCAATCCATTCCCTCCAGTACAAAACTAGCCTCAGGATTGAAATTTACAGAAAGAAACACTAGCAAAATCTCATTGTTTCTCTGTGAGGGGAACGAAGCTTGTAAAAATATAGAAACACGGGTACGGTCTGGAAAAAAGCTGAAAACCTCTGATATACAGTGAAACGAAAAATTTTGGTTCCGAATCGTCTGAACATCGCCCATAAGATGCAATTTTATTTTAAAATGTTTGCTCTGCTCTGAAAAGATTATGATTTTAAATGTTTAAGGAATACAAGCTAATAAATGTTCAAATTATGATGCTATTGTCTGAATTTTCAGTTTTTTTTTCGATTTAAATGGTGTTTTGTTCCATGTTTAAGTGTCTATATCCAAATGAATTCCTTCAGTTTTTAAAAGAGTTAAACGATATACATGAAAAGATTTGAACTAACGAGAAGAAACTAATCCAGAAAATAACTGTTTCTATGATTGGATTCAGTATGTTTTGTTATCACAAAAACTGCAGTCTAAAAAGTTCCATTTTGTAAACAAAAAATCTTTCGGAAATGGGTTAAATCGCTTTCTGCACTCCACAGCAACGCAAAGTGTAGAATTTTTCCCTGCTTTTGGCACAGTTTTTAATTAGCCAAATTGACAGATTTATTTGCAAAGCACCCCTTTGGGCGGCGAAAGAGTCAAGATAAGAGTGGTGGCACGCCAACAACGCGAGGGCGAGGCAGGTGTCGGCGATCGGAAATGACAGGTTGAATTAAATTGTCTGCGGTTTGTTGAGTTGGTAGATTTGCAACGGGGACTGGCGAGGTCTAGACATGTGGATATCATGGAATTTCTCTGAAATTTACCGTTTCTCTTTACAAACTCATTTGTTAACCTTTTTGAAATCTCAATTTGCGACCCTTGCTCAGCCATTACTCAGTGGATCTCATAATCAGACCCAAAAGCATTGAACTACATACATTCGCTTCAACCCCATAAATGATTCCGATCCATCACCCCTCATAACTAACGATTACCCGAAACTGGGTCACCAGACGATGGATGGTACGTCTAAAACCCCCTCCCCGCAGGCGTTATCCCTATATTACGGCCTTACGTAGGTAGCAAGCAGTCCCATCAACGCAGGTAAACACAACCAATCATCTTCGAATTAGAATCCTCTCCGCCTAACCGTAGCGCAAAGTGCCGTAGCAGACCCTCCTCCTACTCGGAAAACCTCCGCTAATAAGCCGGCTCATTTTTCACCTATGAACCGCCGCAGCTCGTAAATTTAGGGCCCACTCCGGCGGATCTTCTGTGGGCTGCGAGGTAACCTCGTTTCACGTTTTCACGCTTCTTAACACGATCGTTAGCTGGAGAGCTCCAAGCGGTTAGCAATAAATAATTCAATTATTCTGTGAGCTGTGGATCTGATTTATGTCGGCACGATTTCAGGCGAGCGATATTTTAATTTAGAACATCTGCCCAGATGGAGTCGAGGTCAAGAAATCAATGCAGCTGAAGCTGATCAAACGGTTTGATGTTCGGCGGGGTCGACTAATTGGTAATCCAATCCTTTGGCTAGTTGGAGAATGTTGAGAATTGTTCCGGATTGAGATCGAAAGGTTTCAAAGAGACCCGAGCAAAAATGCTTCATCATTTTTAGTCGTACATTTTGGGTGAAAAATTCCTTGAAGTATAGACTCTGGAGTGTCCATCCAAGATTTTTCGTCGGCTCAAGCATTGTCTGAACCTCATTACTCTGGAAATCCAATCCAAAATGCACATTGCATTCTCACTCACACTGTGCGTGACTGAGCACCAAAACGGCCATTCCGTGGGCGAACCATACTGGTTCAATAATTGTAATTCATGCTACTTATTTCAAACCGCAGCCGTCCTCCACTTGGCACGAGATTCACTCAATTGGCGGTGGCACGGGTCAGCAGCATCACCATCAAAGGGAGCTCACATAAATAGTCAGAGTCGGCCATCATATGCTCATGAGCGTCCGTCCCTCCCATTCGGCGTACCTAAACGGTTCAAAATGTGTGTTCATAATACAATAATTATACACATTTCCCGCCGAGGATAGTGGGAGTGGACCAAGGGGCTTCAATTCACCAAACAACGCAGTCAATCAGTAGCGGCTCTGTAATGCCGAAGAAAACCCATGAGCCGTTGTTGTTGCACTGGGGTTGAACCACAGCTCACTGACTCCACGGCTGGCACGCGAGATGCGGTCGTATATAATTTAGGAGGAGATCTTTGAGGAGATGGCATTTTCGAAACAACAGCAGATCAAAGCAGGCGGGCGGACAGGCTTTGAACTTCGAATCCCGCGCTCAACTTGAATCCCATGTTAGGCGAATCGATCGATCGAAGTTGCGGCCGTCTATCGGCGGCGTGGTTAAAACAAGTCGAAGGTTACACCATTTGAGTGTGCATTTGGTGCTTCTTCTGCAATATTGAATCCAGTGCATCGTGGGGGCGCAAATAGCCGGAACGGTGAATGCACAGGTATCTAGCAAGACCAAGCTGTGGGTCGTGGGTTCACTTCCCACCAATCTAAGATCTTAAAAGAATTCGATTTCCCAGGACAGAGTATCTTCGTACTTGTCAATTGGTCAATTGGAAAAGAAAGCTCTCAGTTAATAACTGTGGAAGTGCTCACGAGAACAGCTGAGAAGCAGACTCAGTCCCAGTGAGGACGTAATTCCAGAAAAAAAACAAGAAGTGCATCGTGATCCAGGTTGAGTTCAATTCAAAAACTCGCAAATTCAACTTCCAAACCTCTGTACTTGGCTAGTTGTTATTGAGTCACTATGTTTCGCCCGTCCAAATGTTTCTCCACAGTTCTTCGCAGAAGGTGCACTGGGCGAGGGGTTCTCCCTCCAAGAAAGGATCGATTTATTTGAAAGTATAATTGAATGATTACGTTGCCGGCGTTAACGCCCCGTTTTCAGTCCACAACCAGACCCGATCGTTCGGTGGGCGATCGAGATCGCCAAACAGTAGCTGGTTCGCTGAATTGGGCGTCCGGGGGTTGAAAGACATCGTAAATGTCATGTAATTGACGTTGCTGGCGGCAAGGGTGAATAACACTGTTAGAAAATAGACGTTGGACGTTAAAAGCTTTCCTATGCAGAATTGGTTTGAAACAGATTAGAATTTTGTAGATGGAGATCAACACAGAATCGATACTTAATACACTTCCAGTATCGATAGGGGAAGACGGGGTAAGAGCGCCCGCCGGGGTAAGACGGACCACCTTCAGTTTGGTATGAAAATGGCAATTTTCTTAAAAGTTCATCAAGCACTTTCCATGAACAAAAGATTTTTGACATTCCGGAGCATTTAGTATGATATTTACATCAAATTTTTCATAACAAATGTCAAAAGTTTCTGCTTGTCGATAGTGAATTTGATCTAAATTTAACAGATGCTCACTTAAGGATTTCGGAAGGGATTGTTTTTTGGAAAAACAAAACAAATTATCCGTCCATGCTTTAACAGAAATGTGAAATATGCTTCGGTGAAGTGAAATATGAATTGTAAATATTAAGCTTTGAAATAAGGCCATAAATGTGAAAATTGCGTAAGCGGAGTAAAACTGACGACTGTTGACGGGGTAAGACCGCCACCCCTGATTTACGGCGGTTTTTACCCCGTCGCTAAAAATAATCGTGATAAGACATCACTTTTTTGAAGCTTCAAGAAATAAATATATTTTAGGAATACAACACGTGTGATATTTTTCGATCATGCCTAAGGCTTCAAAACACGATATGCTGCGTCGAAAAAGGATTTATTGATTCTTGGTTTTGACATATGAATTAAATTGCTTAGGCGGGCGGTCTTACCCCGTCTTCCCCTACTTGTTACAATTTCAGACCGTTTCCTATCATTTTTTACTTATTGCTCAGTCATTTTTAGTCCTTTCACAGTTCATATTCATTCATTTCTAACACTTCAATTATATTTTATGTCCTTCGATTATTTATTTATTTCCTTCCATTATTTAGTTTTATTTTTACAGATTTTGTTTTGATTGTCTTTGATTTATTCTTCAGTCCAATAGTGTTTGATCCGTTGAATCTGTCTGTTGCATGCTTCTGTGGTGCGAGCAACGAAATCAGGTTCATGTCCAGTTCGCTTAGTAACCGCACTATCGGTTTCGAGCATCCGTGTATATGCTTACGTATTCATTTAAAATTATATCTTTATCGTTTACCAAAACGAATCCTTTCCCATATCCAAACTCCCAGTTTTTTTCTTGTGACGAATTCCATCCAGAATGAGTCGAAAAAGATAAAAATCGTGCCCGATAGTCTTCGATTTGGATTAAATTTTGCACATGTTTTTGGTAAATTGATCATTTTGACTCAAGAATAACTTTTGAAAATGGCCTATAATTTTTTGCATGCGACTTATTTGAAAAACTCTAACTCCGAAACTGTTGATTTTAGAGAAAAATGTTCTATGAATAAGTTGTGGTGGACTGTTTGGACTATAAGATAATAATTTTAAGCATTTTTGAATTATATCGAGTTTAATGCAAAAAATATTATTTGAATATTAAAATAAGCCTTTTTTATTAGTATTCGCGATTCTCCATGAAAGTACGTAAGTGGAAAGAAATATGGTTTTTTACCAGTGTTGTTCAGACTCATTTCCCCGAAAATAACATTTTCCGAACTACAAAGCCACGAACTACTACAACCATGCTCTATTCTCCTAAGATAGAAAAGCAGATGGTTAAGCTTGAGTACTGCACACAAAATCGATCAATTTTGATCCCAGAGAGCCACAATTCAAGTTTCGGTGAAATGAAATGAGTGAGTGAGTGAGTGCGAATCATTTCACCGAAACTTGAATTGCGGCCCACCGAGATCGAAACTGTCGGATCATATGTGCAACACTCAAGCCCAACCACCTCCCCCTCCATCTCAGGAATACAACGCACAGTTATAACAGTTCATGGCTTCACAATTCGAATTTCGGGGAAATGAGTCTGGTCAACACTGGTTTTTACTCTTGAAAAAATATTATTATTGATTATTATTATTTAAATTTTGAAATCGATCAATAGTTGTTCTTAGAAAAACTTTTTTATTAAAATTTTCTCCATCATGAAACTTTGTCAGAAACATCTTTTTACTATCAAGATTCTATGGTGAAAATTAAAAAAATATTGAAAATGGGGTTTTTGTGTAATTTGAATTTAAGTTTTATTTTTCATGAATAAACATCAAGTTTTCAGTGTGTATTTTTTCATGTAGGCCAAACGATGCACTGCAACTTCTTCGTAGAACATTTCTCTCTAAAATTATCAGTTTCGTAGAATTTTTCAAATAAGTTACATGCCAAAATTCATAGGTCATTTTCAAAAGTTATTCTCGAGTCAAAATGATCGATTTTTCTATGTTTCATACAAAAAGCATGTGCAACATTTACTGCAAATCAAAGATGGTCGAGTTCTGTAACTGACCGATTTGACACGGAATTCGTCTTGTGGAAGTGCAGATGACTCCTCGGCTTCTATAAAGCAAGTAACACGTCAACATTTCCCTCCCATCCCCAAATTGACCTGCATTCGGACGCAGCCGACGCCGTTATTGTTTGTTATAATAATAAGAGCACCAGTACTCACATTGAAGATGCTACACTTTTTCGGCCTGATCACTAAAAAGTCACTATTTCCAACAAAAAGTCACTAAAGTCATTATTTTCGTGAACATATGAAACCGAAATATCAGGCTGCATTAGCTTTTCGAATACAAACAGCAAGAAATAGATATTTGTCATAATAAAGATAACGACAGTGTGAATCAAAGTATCAAAATTCTTGACTAAAAGGACTAAATAAGAAACTTCCGGCTAACTCTCTGGGAGAATTGAAATGAATATTCCGTAGACATTTGCAACGGAAAATCTTAAAAAAAATTCTGGGAAATATTGGAAAGCGAATTTGGGATGAATTGTTTGACCGAAGTATTTTAATGTTTTTTTTTAAACCAGAGCCAATATCTGACAAACTACTATTTGTATACAAAAACACGTTTCTATATAGAATGCTTCAACATTGTTTGGCAATAATACTTCATCAATAGTAATATAAGTGACTATTCCCTAACGTCAAATCCACCTGTTCATGAATTGAAGCAAGAGATATGAGATTTCAATTGTTTTATATTTGGGTCATAAGTATGCAAAATTAGTCATTTCCAGGATGTATATTAGATACGTGGGGTTAAGAGTCGCCACTGAGTGATATGATTCTTCTATATAATTCATTTATTGAAAGGGTCAGTTGAAATATAGATATATTAAGAACGCATTTCTAATTTCTTATGTATTCAGGTTTTGTCTCAAGTTCGTCAATAATCAATTGTGTTCTGGAGCTGTTCATTTGCCAAAAATGGTTTAATTTTACAGAAATTCTGACACAAATTTAGCCTGAATTTCTATTTTTTTTGGTTAGTTTTATAATTTTGAATTCTGTCAGGTTTTTTTTTCAGAACATTCTGTAATTTGTACACAATTCGCCACAATTTTTCCTACAAACAACAAATTTGATAAGAAATGTTTCAAGTAATTCGTTTAGTTCGCAATAAATCAAAATTTTCAATGAATTTTGCCAGTAAGTTACTCAATAGTTTTGCTAAAAATTCTATCTTGAGCGTTTTTCGGAGTTCATGTAGTTACCTATATCAAGCTAATGTTCAACTCGTAACTTGTAATTTTGAAGTTACTTTTGGGTCACTTTTTGGTCAATATTTTGATCATTTTCGTCACTATTTTTGCCGTCTGACCGCTACCAGCCCTGTTTGTCATTTGTCTATCTATTTTCCAGTCCACTTTCAGTACTTTTTCAACCTCTAAGCCTACTCTATTCATTTTCTAGAACCTTTTGGAGTTATTTTCTGTAGAGCTTTTGTGGTTTTTCCGTTCTTCAGCGATCTTTTTCTAGCCATTATCCCGTCCCTCCTCAGCCTTTAAACTTCCCAGTTATTATAAAAACCGTTCATACTATTATTCATTTCTGGTATCCAATCAATTCGCAGTCGTAGTACAGACCTTCTCCAACCAATTTTCAATATTTGTGTAGTCTTTCTGCCGCACTTTTCATGTCTGTCATTCTGATCCTTGTTTAATCATTCTCAGTCAATAAATAATTGCCTTCTTCGATTTTATTCTAATCCATTTTTTAAACTTTGCCAAGTTAGTCATTTTTTAGTATTATTCGAGGTCTTTGACAGGTTTTCCTGTAGTCATTTTTCGACTCTTTTGATTTTTTCGTTTTTTATTTTCTAAGTCTTTTACAAGAGGCCCTTCGTAATATTTTTCCTACTCTCCTCAGTATCTTTTCTCCAGTTTTTTTTGTGCTGTAACTTCAGCTTTAAGTTATAGTCCTTTTTCATTAATTTGTTGTTCCTTTGTTTAGTTCTTTTGCAATCCCTTCAATGTCTTTTCAAACTTACCAAGTCCTTCACTGTTGTTTTCAGTACTTCTCCAGACCTGATCATGTGCTATTCCACATGTTTCCAGTTCTACAGTAGCTTGTTGGAATTATGTCATGCTCTTGTCTACTTCTAGTGCTTTTCATTCATGAGTTCTTTTCAGAATTTTGGAGTTTTTTTTTGTGTTATTTCAGTCTTCTCTAAGTTTTTTTTATTTTATATATTTGATGTTTTGTTGTTCTTATCCCTTCTCCAATCTATTTCATAGTTCTTTTCGGACATTTTTTTTTTAATTTTATTTTATTTCATACCAATTCTTCTCAATATTTCTAATCCTTTGGTGATATTTCCTCTTGCAGATCATCTCGAGGTTATTTTTCATTTTTTGTAGCTCTTATTATGTCCTCCAAGTTTTATCTAATCGCTTTTTATTTTTTTTTTTTTATTTAGTCAAATCTCTTTGGAGTACTCTTTTAGGATTTTTTTCGGTGGTTGATACTACTACTCAATACTTTTCTCCTTTTATTTGTAGTTATTCTGTAAGTCACTCCAAATCCTTATTTTCTGTTCTTTTCAGTTCACTTATATTTATTTCAAATTCTTTTCCAATTTACTTAACAATTTTTTTTCTATCTTTTACAACTTTTTTCAGTCTCTGTCGACTGTCTCTTTTGGCAGTCGCTGTAGAAAATTTCTGCAAGGAATCGGCGAGAAATTTCTTTAGCGATTCCTTATCAGTAGCAAATCAGGCATATTCGTTTTATTTTTCGGAATGTTTTCAATCAGATTCCAGGATTTCTTTTTTGTTTATTTTTTTTTCTTTTTGAAATATTGTTGTTCCTTTAACAAGGGATGTATGTGACAAAATTTGTCGTTTCCGTTATTTTAAAGTCTTTTTTCGTTCCTTTACAAAGCTTCTACAGACGTATTTTTTCTAATCCTTTGGTAGTATATCTTCTTGCAGATCATTCCGAGGTTTATTTTCATTGTTTTGTAGCTCTTGTTATATCCTTCAATCGTAGTTCCTAAATCAAATCCAGTTTCTTTGGAGCACTTTTCTTTTTTTTTCAGTTGTCAATACTTTTTTCATTCAATTTCTAGTTGTTTTGTAAGGCAGTCCAAATCCTTATTTTCTGTTCCTTTTCAGTCCTCTCACAGTTCTTTTCAAGTTCTTTTCCATTTTTTCCAATTTATTTGACAAATCTTTTCCTAACACAAACTCTTTTCTATTTAGTATCTGTTCTTTTTCGGATACTTTTAAATGATTTCCCCAGTGTTTTTTTTTAATTTTTTATTTTTTTTTTGATTGTTATTCTTTTTCTATTTAAGGGAGTTTTAAAAAGAGTGTAGGTGAAAAAATCTTGGTGTTGAAAAAATTGAATTTGAAGCTTCTTCAGCGATTTTTATTTTCATACAAATTATATGTGAGCCTAAAAATAAGTTTATCTTCTACAAATTATGTTATTTTTTTCTTTTGTACGGAAAAGTCTTTGAAAAACACTGTAGGGAAGCTTGAAAACAGTAGATTTTATTATTATACTTTTTTTCAAAATCGACCAAAATGTCACTTACGCCCCTTTGCATTTGTGCCGCTCATCTGATTCACTTAGATAATTCATTTATTGCGTTTGTATAAAGATAAAAGAAATATGGGTGAAATAATGAAAAAAGAAACATGTTCAGGAGGGATTCCAATTGCTAGACGAGTGCTTTACCAACTAAGCTATTTGTTTACTGATAAATATTGTGTAAAAGAACTAAAAATGCACAGTCGTGCTCTTGTACAGAATATGATGCAAAGCTTTTCATTTAAATATAATGCATAATGAATCACTCAAAATTTCCCACCGTTTGCTTTCCACCGTCAAGGTGGATCCTTAAAGCAATAAAACAATGTGAAACTTTCGCCCTTCGTTACGTACATGCACTGTTCCGTAACAACGGAGGCTCATTCCATTCGTCAGCTATTCGCTGCGTAAGTGTCAATCAAAAACGCACCTCGTATTGTCGTGCAACTGACGTCTTGCATTTCCAGCATGTGCTGGGATAAGGGCGTAAGTAACATGATCGAGTTTTCTTCATCGATGCTTCTTTGAATAAAAGTGATAATATGCAGGTTTGTTAACATTTTTCCACTTCAGAACGCTTGGCAGCGATGAAATTTTCCGTTTCGATATGAAAAATGCCTACAAACTTGCATCTTGTCACCTTCATTCATAGAAATCGATCATGTTGCTTACGCCTTTATTCGAGCACACGCTTGATTTATTTGGTTCACCTAATTGCCTATCATTGAACCATTCATTATGGAGAGACGTCCACTTTTTATCTTTCTCAAGTCTTATGAAGAGATTCGATAGATGGATAGAAACGCAGCAAGCTGAGCTACAACTGTGGAAAGCAAAACTCTCGTTGCCCATGCCCAATCTAGTAGCCTTCGTCTCAATCAAATCGAGATGAATGATGTTGCGTAGCAACAGCCCTTTCGATGAAGTCTTCGATCTTTTCTGATCTCTTAATGGCTTTTTAATTTCCCAAAATTCAGTAGCTGTAGCTACTGAACCATCCAAAAAGCGACACGAGGAGGAAAAGATCATTACCAAGGTCATTGTCGCCTATTTTGGGCGTCCTCTCGTTGCCGAATTCGGTTTGACAGTTAACGATGATCCCAAAAATAAAAGTGAAACCCACAGTCGGCAGGGCAATAATTCGTGGTAAATTACCGCACCTGTTGGAAATCCGACGCCCATCTGAGCAGGTGCGGCATTTTCGATCAGATTGGGGCTAGTTCGGTCTCCACAGACAGGTCGGGCACCTGAATCTACGAAGCGGTGAACGTACTTTTAAAGTTCGATCTCCGCAATAGCGCGTGGGTTTGTAATGCCGAACCTTACTCAACATTGTTGACGGTTTGGGAGCCTGAGAGCGTGACTATCCCGTTGGCGCTGGTGGACTACGGAGAATACTGGAACTAATTCAATCATGAACGCCTTTCAGTCACACTTACCTACTAGTCAGATTAGCGGTTGACACTCAAGCACCTATTGGGCATTCACGGGATTAGAAGACGGTGGGTTGACGGATCTCCTCCGCGTTGTATGTGCAAATCTTGCGTGAAGCTTCTGCCCATGCAACCATTGATTTGACACGCTGAACGAATGTTTAGCGCATAATTCAAACATACAGACATTCACTAGTCGATGTTAATCTGTCAAGCCTTCTACAGGGAATTCATTTTCGTCATAGACTTCATTCTGTCCAATTGATTCAAAACGAAGAAAACACTATGTCCTCCGTTCTTCCGAGTCATTCATCATTCCTAACAGTAGCCAAAATTACAATTCCATAAATCGCTACTAAACGTCACCCTCGGATTCCCGAATAACTCAAACGAGACATTCCATGAGCTGCATTCAAATTTCGGTAGCCATTGCCGATCGAACCCACTCAATCATAATCGATCAATTCGGTAATTAATAACCCGGAGGCACATGCGAAAACAACCGAATCCGGCAACGCAGACGATGTACAATACAATCGAATGAAACATCGTAAACAAAACACTCACAACAAAGCTGTCATAATCTTTTATTTGGGTTTTGTTTTCGTCCCAGTTTACTCTTCTCTCCTCTTTCTCTACCCAGTTTAATAACAACAAATTTTGAATTGCTAATTCGATTGAATTGGGGAAGACCTCTCAGTAGGCGTTGATGAAAAATCGCCAAATGTATGCAACCAACGGAGCACAGACGAATAAAACGCATCAAGCATTCATCGTGTATGAATCGCAAGCGAATCAAGAAACAGACGAATGAAAGGGTTCCAACGAACGTCTTAATTTTCCCGTTCTCCTCGTAAAGCCCATAAATTTGATGTTCGACCTCGAAAGAGTGGTTCGGTTCTGTAACACCTCGTTTTGATTGGGGGCTTTCTCACCTATTTGCGCACAGGGGAACTCAAAACTGGAAAAGAAATCTGATCATGGCAAGGGAGCCCCGTTAAAACGATGCGTCATCGAAGTTGGCGGCGTCGCCTTCGTTTGGTGCCATTGTCGCATACCGATCGACGGCATCGACGAATCTAACAACAGGTTGCATGATTTGGATTTCATTCAGTGCTAGACGCGTCGAGGTTAATAAATTGGGGACAGGTTTTACTTACCATTTGGTTTGATTGGTGGGTGTTTAGTGGTGGTGCCCCAGCGATTACGAATCGATCTATGACGCTGGTGGAAGTAGGTTTTTTTGACTATGATTTCTTGCATTCGATATATCGTGTTTTGTTGAGCTGTTTTGCAGCAGAAGTGAACTTTAGAGCATGACTAGATTTACGATATTCTTCTAGAGATTTTCTAAAGTAGCTCAATACCTCAAGCAGTCATGAATAGATGTCGAATACCTCAATGAAGTATTTTTAATTGTTTCAAACAATATATTCAATACCAAATTAAATTAATGTATTATATAGTAGTCAATAATACTGAACAATACCTAATAATGGTATGATACCAAAATATGGTATGCATTGTTTTTTGCCATTTATTTGTTTTGCTCGTGTTCAAGTTCGTTAGAAAAACAGGCGTAGACAATTTGAAACAATATACTATTAGGAAATTTGTTTTCACTAGACCTTTCTTGCTTGGTTTCGAGCTATATACCGTGGTGCATCAATACCCGGACGCTTAAGTCGACACAAATCTTCAAATTCTAATATGAATGTGTTGTTTTAGAAAATTGTAAATGCCATAGTGTTTTGAACATTGTTTCAATCCAGATCTTTACGAGAGTGATGAACTTCTTGATAAAAACCATGATTTTTACTTAAAAATTATTCAAATATTGAAGCATGTCTTGTCCATAAATCCGGACACCTGATGCTAGTGTTGTCTTAAAGCCCTGTCCCAATTTTAGTACCAAACGCTTCATTTTAGGCCAGAAACACATGCTTACTAAATTTTTAGATGCTTTCCTTTGGTTTACGGCCAAAAAACATTTTTTTATGATTTTTGAAATTTTGCCACACTCCTCGGTTTAAACTCAAATTTTGAGTGTATTTTGTTTTCCAATTCCCTTTCGAAACCCCGGTGTTAAAAAGATGAACCCCTGTAGCATTTTTGTCGACTAAGTGAATGACAAACATGATAAAAAATGTGAAGGTTCAAATTTGGACACTTTTTTAAAATTAAAAGTCTAAATATGAATATAGTCGTTATTTGAGCGCGAAATTTGCCAAATTAGTTGCAAGAACGCGCTCTGTCGTGTTATTTATAAAAACAAGTTTTTATCAGAAATTTTAGGACCCTGTTCTGGAGGTTTTCGGAAATTTCCTGACGATTTTTTGATAATTCTCCAAAACGAACGGTAGTTGGCCTTCTAATAAACCCGCGAAATCTGCAATTAATTCCTGGGAATATTTTGACGATTTTTCAGGCGGAATAGGAATGTTTGCATGAGAGTATTTATTCTTTGCACTTCTGATTTACTTGGACAAGGTTTTTTTGAAGTGCTGAGCTCAATATTTGGTCACAATATTCTATGTTTTCAAGCGTTTCTTATTAGTAAGTTTCATTTCGGCCGAGAAAATTCCTCCCGTCAAAATGGATCCGGGAAATGCCAAAGTTCTTTACTTTATTCTGAACCGTACATAAATGTGACTTTATGTGTTCCTACCTGCCCTGCATTAATTGTTGATTTCTGTCAAGATCCTTTATGGAAGTTCCCTTGTTGTATTATTGGAAAAATATTAGGCAGATTTTTTTACTCAATTCCTTAGTGAACTCCTCCGAAAAATCACAGCAAGACTCTAAATTGACGATTCCTTAAGATCTGTTGTGGATTACAATCACGATTTGTGGGAATGCCTGCCCAGGACGTCAAATAACACGTCCACATTTGCATTGTGTATTTTATACAACACAGTTGAGAAAAGCTCGCCTCTTCGTTCTCAGCAGCAGCGTGGTGCTTCTGGCGATGGTCAACCGCATGACAACCGGAAGGGTAAATCATTCGGAGATATAAGAGGGGCCCGCGAGACGTTTGTAAGGTGCAAATGGGGTCGCGGCTCCGAAAATGTTGAGAAACCACTGGTCTAGTCTAAGATGCTTCAATTTTGAGTATCCAAAATATTTAAATAAATATAATGAAAAATCTTATTGTTCTCATAAAATTCCATTATATACAGAGTTGCCCAAAGAAGGGTCAATCATGCGATGAAGATGAGTAGTTCGAGACGGGCAGAATCTGGTAAATCAGAAAAGGGATCTTCATTTGAACATGAGAGGAATCATTGTGTGACGCCAAGTAGCATGAGTCAATGATGAATATGCATATAATAAGTTTGATGTTCACCTCTTTTAACATTGCAATATCAGCATCACTATGATGCTGCTGCTTGTGTAGTCATTCCACACGACCGTTGAATATCTAAAACACTTACACTCAGAAGTATTGTAACACTGCATACTGAATAGTGCCTTAACTACCTTAAACACGTTTAGAATCAATTGAAAAAGGATAAACCTCAGGATCATTATATGCAAATTGATTATTATCATGTTCATTAGCTCAATAAATGTTGTTTCATCTTCTGAACGTTTTTCTTTTCTGCAAAAAGTATCTAAAATTAGTCGTCATTGGATGATTGCAAAATTTTTAAGGTATTGCAATATTCAGTATTTCGACGAGTTCATGCTTCACTTCAAGTGGACCAAAATGCAAATAACTCGTTTTGTTTCTACTTTGATTAACCTTTACGTTACCGATCCCCTACAAGGTATTTTCAAATAGCTGGCATTTCGTCAATTTCCATTCGACTTTTTTTTAAACCACGCCCAGTTGACTTTAAAAAGGTACCAGTTATTTGTCATAAATGGACAATGCTGAATTCAGAACCATGACGGAGATATTTCAGGATGTACTGGGGTCACAATGCTGCCAAATTGTGGAATTGTGATTATTTTTTTTTATTTATTGTGGTTGAAACAACGAAGTTTTTATGTTGATCGTTAGATAATGATCAATTGTCATCATTTAAACAAAATTTGAATAAGTGGACCGTTCCGGAACACCGAAGACGGTTCTGCCAGGGCCACTTTGGAGACATTTCCGTTTTTTTATCCAAAAAATACCGAGCGACGTCTTAATCTTCATGAATTCGGGAGAACATATCAGTAAAAGAAGAAAAAACTCGGTACGAACAGATGTGGCTACTCCAGAGCTCCTGGTACAGGTTCCACGGGGGCCTTTTTGGGGACATTTCCTTCCTATGTCCAAAACATACCGTGCAACATCTCAATCTTCGAAAATTCGAAAGAACATACGTTGGATTTCTGATAACACAGCGTAACAAAAATGACACTTTCGCGTGTCTCAAGGATCAAATTATGTGTTTCTAGTAGATTTTGGGTCGCTGAATCTGATGCCGTTCTCAGAAATGTTCCAGCACGTCACAATTTTTAGCTACAGGTAGCCAAAGTTGTATAAAACACTGGTTTTATTGATGTTTACATGAAATTTAAAGTATGATTTATCAAACTTTTTTGTGATATAATCTATCAAACATGCTAAATAGGACTTGAACTTTCAATTTAGATACAAATCAGTTGAAATTTTACGATAAAATTTAGGTTAAACCGATTTTTTTCAACATGTTTGTAGTCTTCATATAAAATTCTTCGTTTCTCTTATATGGCATAATACAACACTTTTCTGAACCACAAAAAAATAACATTTTACCATCGGAAATATTATGAACTTCGTTGATAATTATTGTTCTATACATAAAGTTTGAATTCTGTGACAAATTGAGCAAACAAATTGCCGTACAAGTTGGAAAACTTGCATGCAAGTTGGCTGAAACAGTCAAATTTAGCATTTTCAACAGTCAATATCTCAAAAACTAGACGTGCCATGATATTTCTGAAAACGGCAATGAATTCAGCAACCCTTAATTTAGTAAATAGCGGTATTTTGGTTCTTGAGACAAAACCGTGTTCCGCAGTGTAATCTAGTTAATACAGATTGAGACGGAATTTTGGCACCTTCGTAACCCCAGTACAACCCGGAATATCTCCAGCATGGTTCTGAATACAGTATTGTCCATTTGTGACAAAAAACTGGTACCTTTTTAAAGTCCATTGAGGATAATTTCAAAAAAATCGAATGGAAATTGACGAGATGGCAGCTATTTGAAAATGCCTTGTCGGGGGTCGGTAACGTAAAGGTTAATGTAGAGATTAACCTGATTACGTACGAAGAAGTATGAGTAAGTCAAAACCTGCGAAGAGTGTGGTGTAAAATTTATTGATATTGAAACTTTAGAGTTTGCCTCGTGGGTTGATGGATTGAGTGACAGAACGTCGAAAGGAGAAAATTGAAAAAAAAAGAAAATTAATTGGAAGAATGATTTGTTTTTGAAAGAATTAATAATACGCTATGTGCCAAACGTTATTCAATTCACATTTAACTTTTTTGGTGAAAATAATTTCTGAAAACAATTCCACTTCGATGTTGGAAAACGGTGAATGAATGTTAGAACTATCTTACCTTGCTCGTTTAGAAAGATTAAATTTTTAAGTGAGGTTCAGATTTAAGCTGTTTTGACTTGTATATCGTTCTGCTCTTTATGAGAGTTTTTGCTGGCTAATTCGTCTGAAATTGTTCAGTAAGATCAACTTTTTTTGTTTTTGTTTTAAAAAATTTCTAGCTGTCACTGACAGATTTTACCAGCTGGCGAGACCATCGAAAAAACTTCTTGAAAATTCTTTGGCGAACTATTAACGGGATTGCAGAGTCGAAATTAATCACTTTTTCCGCCTATGGAAGAATCTTTTCGAATACATCAGTAGGATTTTTGACGAAATTTACGGCTGATATCTGCTATAGAGCGATTCACGCTGAAACCAGGCCGCCATCGGCACCCATCGTTGGAATTACAATTTTATGTTTTCGATAAAACTTAAGGGTGGTCCTTTCGGTTTTCTCAAATTGGTGGACCCCTCGTACCCTAGCCAGCTAAACAGTTTGCGAAAAAGCCCAAATCAAGATGGCGTCAAAATCCAAGATGGCCGCCAGATTTTATCACTCAAAATAATACTCTTATTCTTCACTCGACACGAATGAAATACAAAGGATTGAAAACATGTTGTTCACATTCATTGCTCTCGCCAAAAAGCCTGTCCACGTTAAATTTCGGACACCCAAATAATGGCAGCAAAAAAAAGTTACTCATAATTCAACAAAAACAATTGTTTATTACAGAATAAAAGAGTTATATCTACAAAATAAACAGTTGACAAGGATGTTAATCCTTCTTTCTGTAAAATTCTCGAACTTTCTGTGGTACACCCGCCATCCGTGTCCGAAATTTATCGTGGACAGGCTTTATACGTCAAAATCGTAGAACATGATTTAGAAAATCGTTCATTTCATAGGGTAAACATCTTTACTCACCTAGTTTCTGTAGCCTATCATACGCAATTTTTCCTCAGCTTTCTGACGGTGATCTCAGAATTCAAAACGAGCGGTGAGCTAATGGTAAAAAAACGATTTTTTCTAACCAAATTCAAAATGGTGGTCACATTTAAAATGGCCACCAAAAAGTTTTTTTTTAGCTTCAAATGAAAGCTATATCCTTTCTCTATACGATGCCACTAAGTTTACTATGTGTTCCAAAGGAAATATGAGACATATCACGTGATGAAATACCCAAGATTTATCAAAACATGGTCTTTTTCGCAAACTGTATAGCTGGCTGGCGTGCGAGGAGTCCACAAATTTGAGAAAACCGAAAGGACCACCCTTAAGTTTTATCGAAAACTAGCGATCAGTGACATAAAATTGGAATTCTAACGATGGGTGCCGATGGCGGCCTGGTTTCAGCGAGAATTGCTCAATAGTGATCCTTAAAAAATTTCAGCAAAGCATCTGGACTGATAACCGACAGGGTTTTTGAAGAGTCACTAAAGAACTTTCTTCAACGCCTCTTAACAAACACTTCAGCAAGTTTCTTAAAATATTCAAAACAGCTTGCCGAAGTGATTCTTGTTGGATGTCTAACATATTCTTAACAAGAGCTTAGGTGATTCTGGGATTTTTTATCGTACTCCTCGATAAAAAACTTTGACAAATTGCTTGCAGGAGTTTCTGCTGGACGCTTTTCAACTACTGGATTATGTGTTGGATTTTGACAAGATCATATTCAGAAGTTTCTTATCAGACTCTTGAAAGATGTTTGTTGAGCTTCTGGTCAAATTTTTAGAGAACTTAAAAGTAGTCTGATCTGAAGATCTTGGCAGAATTCTTGCATTACCTGTGGTGGATTACCGATGTGGGTTTGCTTTGCAAAGATATCTGTAGGTTCACTATTAGATCTTTGGAATATTTTTATAAATTTTCATTTCAAGAACAACTATTTTCAGGGGTCCATGAGATGTTTTGTAGAACTTCAAAGGGTATCGCAACTTCAAAAAGGTTGGGAAACACTGTTCTAGCGAATAGGATTTTTACAATTTAGGGCCATTTTAGTATTCAAAGTAAGATATTTTAGAATAACGTATAAATGCCTAGAATAAATCTTAGTTTTGTGCTAATGCCGTAGCTACAAATAACAACCCTCCTCAAGGTGTCTGACGATGCAGGATCTCTCAAAATGAAAATTTTCCCAACTTTCTGAGTTAAAAAGTATTATCGTGCCACATAGTATTCGTGTGCCAATATTTCAATTTTGGCATAGAAAAGTTTCAGTTGGTATGAGATGTGGAACAGCTTGTAAAATACTAAACTGAGCAGAAAACTCTGTCTCAGAAAAGAATAAGGAGAAGAATAAGAATATGAAGAAGAACAAAAAGAAGAGCAGCTGTTATCGTAGGAAACTATAAAATACTGATAAACAGTGGAACCCAAATGGGAGTTCAAGATTCATTTATCAGTTCCTATTCCAGAGGAAAACACCTTCGCCAAATTTCACAATTTTCACCCGCTAACCGGATAAACGGATCCCAAAATGGAGCGCAACAGATGGGCACTGCGCGCGCTCCACCAAAACATTAATCCACTAACAGCCCAAAACTCGTCTACTCTAGACGTCTCTAAACAACCCCCCTCCAGCGACGCGACGCTAACCAACCTACCAACTATCCGGTTTCCCTTCGCATATAGCGTCCGTCAATCGAAAAGCCCACCATCACGTCGCAGTGGTCCAAAGCTAGCCAAAAGGCGAAAAAATGAAGCAAACAATTCTGACTTTTCTTTTGACTGTTCAAGACTCAGTGATACTCCAAAATTTTAGTTCGATTGGTGTATATTTTGATTTTTTACATCAGGTGAACTGCAGAGGTGTCAGATAAAATTGACTATTTTGATTTTTTTTTTTAATTTCGTGGATATTGTTTCTTCAAAACCGTTTTTGAAAGTGTACTGCTTATCAAACGAAAAGTTATTATGCTGGTTGATATTGTAGAGCTTAGAGCATATCTCTCCGGAATTTCTTGGATGACTTAGAACTTTTGTTGTATTCACAAAGAATCGCAGTTGAATCTTTCAAATATTTCTGGGCAAGTAGTGAATTCTATCAACAAACTTCCTAAAAAAGTTATGATAAAAAAAGACTTCGTATCTAAATCGAGGTTTTAGTGTTCTTTCAAAAACCAAATTTGGTTAATGAATTAGGAATTTTCAACGATTTTAGAAAGATTCCAACACTGTTCCTTCTTAAAGACTTCTTCATCGATCCTCTCTTTCGCTTGTAACTTCGTCAAAATGTTGTACTTTTGGACGACATTTGCATGAAGTGCGGCCACTGTGCCAAGCCATGCCGCCGTTCATCGGGGCGCTGGATTGGAACGCAGCACTCAAACTCTGACTCATCCATTGAACTCGCGGCGGCTCCCTTCGATTTGGGGCTCCTACCAACCTACCTAATCAGATATATCTACATGTACGTGCGTCAGTAATCGTTGTGCCACAACCGCGATCGATTCGCGCCCTCCGCTCAACATATACCTAAGCCCCCACATTTATGTATTTCATTTTCGCCGTTTTGTACGTGTTGCGCTTCCTTCCTACCGCTGAACAGCTTTTATGAATAATTTCGCTTTGAAATGTATGGATTATTAATGTGTTGTTTCCGATTTATTTTCTCTCGTATTTTTGCAGGAGCAATTCCAAGGCCTCGTATCTGCCGCGGCAGCCCCGAGATAAGCTGCACTCGGACCCCGATCATGGTAGCTACAAACTGACATTGACCTCGAACGAGGACAGTATCAACCACAACGACGTCTTCCCGGAGGAAATCCTGTCCCCCTCGCCCAAGTGCAATCTACCGGACGTGTTGCCCCCTGGGGTCAAATATTCGCTCTATTCGAACAACAATAACAACAGCGTTAGTAATAATAATAATAACAACAGCTGCAGCCCCACGGGAGCCAATGGAAAGCCATCGAATGGAGGTAGTGTTGGTGTCGGTGGAAAACCACCGAAAACGATTCCCCACAGTGCGCCCATAATCTCCAGCAATAGTTTGAAATCGATGTTCAATTTCACGCCCCAGCAGTCCCAGCAAAATCAGGTCACACCTCCGAGTGCGTCCTCGCCGGTGACCTCATCGCCACCTCCCCTCACTGCCTACAAGCCATCATCGCCATCGGGAGGAGGAAGCCCCACCAATCAAGCTATCAGCCCCAAATACACGTCCCAGTCGACTTTCGATCTGAAGAAGACGCAAATTCTCGACACCAAGTATCTAACACAACAGCAACAGAGCCCGGCCCAGATCGGACCACTGCCTCCACCGGCCACCGGCCCGTGCAATGAAACGATCAATAATACCAATTATCTCAATCATCCGGCCATCGGTGGCTGCGGCCAGCAAACTGTAAATAATTGTAACGAAAATTCAGAAAAATCCGACTGCTTCGAAACGAGCACGACCACCACCACGATCACTGGCACGATCACCGTTTCCGAGCCAGCGCCAGTGGAAGCGAACCAAAACGGAGGCACCAACACCACCAGCAACAGCTCCAAACTCGATGCGTTTTCGGTCCCGGAGCTCGAAGAAGATCCGTCGTCGATCAGCAGTAGCAACAACACCTCGATCTGTGCGGAAGCAAACCAATCCACGGCGGTTGATTCGTCGATCGCTGAAGAATCGATCATCACCGCGCTAGAACGTGTCACCAAGGAGATCAACCTCGAGCCGGCTTGTGTCCTCCTCGAGTCGCCCCCGATCGCACCCAAAGTAGTCCAACGGACGGAGATCGTCCTGCGAGTGGGAGCCCCCACTTCGGAAGCATCCTCGCAAACCGACGACGAACCCGCTGAGTCATCGTCGTCCCCGTTGATCACACCTCGATCACCCACCCTCACTAGCAGCTCATCATCGTCGATCGCCCTCGGAATCGCCGAACTGGTCCTCGATCCTCACAGCACCGGCAGCAATAGGCACTCGGTGGGTACCTCGACATCCCCGCCCAGTACACCGACCGGCGTCAAATCGTCCGGGAGTTTCCTGGCCAAGGCGTGCGCGGCGGCACCCCGGAAGGTGCACCCGGAGGAAATCGACTGTGATAAGCTGTCGCACGATCTGATCAGTCAGCTGTCGCCCTCGGATAAGCTGCACACCATACTGGGTGAGTGTAGAACAACGGCGGGGAGGCCGATTGCGGCCACCTGCTGCTTTCTTTTTTTTTGCGTGTGTTTTGTGTTTGTATTTGCTAGGAGCACGTGTTGGGGGGATTGGTGATTCCATTCCCGTCATGGGTTTTTTCAAGGTCAAATTTTTGTGAAACTTGAGCTTGGATTGAATTTGAGTGTGATTCAATTACTAATCAGTTATTCTATAAGCCAAACAATTAAGGAGTGAAATTGAATGAAATTCTTTGGAATTTAGAAAATTAGGGACAACACGTCGAAAAGACCAAATGTCGAAAGAAGAAAAAATGTGTTATTAGTGTGCTTGGTGGGAAATAAAGCAATAAAAAAAACAGCTGATCGCAGTTGCCTCATGGATTGCCTTCGGGGCTAGAGAACACACTCTCTAGAAGTTCATGGCTGATTCAGAATTGCCGTATAAAGTTTTAGAATTAGTGATTAGTAAGTTCAGGAAAAATTATTTGATCAAGTTCCCACTCAGTGACATTATTTATAAAAATATTTAGAACAGATCATTAAGGTTTTCTGAAAGATTTCTGACGAATTGTTGAAGAAATTCCAGTGATACATTTGATGAAACATTTTTTAAGAATCGTCAGTTCCTTTTGAAAATCTTGGTATTAGCCGGTCGTTTCGGAGCAAAGAAAAAAAAAACTACACAAAATCACAGTGTTTTTGTTGTGCATCAATATGCTATTCAGGAAATTTCAAAAATATAAAGGATATTTATTTGTTATATGAATGATAACACTAGCTTATCCAATGAATGATCTTAGAGACATGCAACTGGCGGGGAAACTTGCCTTTGGAGCCGTCCTTCTGATAAAGACAGTGCTGGTAGCAGGTTTCTTTTAAGAGGCTCCCTATTTTAATGCAAGTCTCTGAAAAGTTTCTATTTTTAAGGGGTCGTCCATAAATGACGTAGCTTTTTAGGGGGGAGGGGGGTCTTCACGAATTTGTGACGAAGTGTGACGAGGGGGAGGGAGGGGTCCTAGCTAGTGGACGTAGCATTTTGAATCAAGTCCGTAAAAAGAAAGGCGCTGAAAAGAAATTGCATACAATTATTTTTTATGAAACTTCTTTTTTTTACTTATAAACTTGGGTTATTCAAAACATTCATATGACAAGATTGAAAACATATCTATGAAACTATAGATTTTCTTGATAAATGCAATCAAACAGATGTTTTGGAGCTTTAAATAATTATGTAAATATTATATTACATTCGTGTCCAAATTATTAAATTTATAAATAAACAAAATAAGTTTAATGAATTGATTAAAAATCAATGCTCTAAATACTTGGAGTACATTTTTTTGCCATTTGTTAAGGGGCTGTCCATTAATTACGTAAGGGTTTATGGGGGGAGGGGGGGTCTGAGATTTCTTACGCGCCATACAATTTATTTTTAATTTTCGTACAAAAAATCTTACCATGGGGGAGGGGGGGTTGAAAAACCTCGTCGTGTCTTACGTAATTAATGGACCGCCCCTAACATGACAAAAGTCAGCCGTTTTAGTTTTATCCATATTTTCTGTTGGGGCTTTATTTCTCCAAGGAAATAAAATATGCTCTTCTTGGCAAATATTACATTTAAAGCAAGATATTTATTCCGTGAATTATGCCTTCAATGTTGCAGGAGATCTCCACCCAATCAACTCATCATTTGTTTTGATATATCAATGCTCTTGATGGAATAGCCTGAATATTGATGAGGATAATAGATTCGAGTGTCAACAAAATGGCACTATCATTAAATTTTGTTAATAACTCGGTAATTTGAAGAATTTTTATTATTTAACGGTTTCATTATAGGTTGTATAAGATTGTTTCAGTATGGAACCGATAATGAAAATCAACTGAAATATTAATAGAGATTATTGTATTTGTATAATAATCGCTATAATTTTCTAAACATTCCAAATTTTTTCAACTGTAATCTATTATGTACACAGTGGCCAGTTTTCTAAAATGATTTGAAATTGGATAATATTAACGATGATTCATTTCAAATTAATATATTTTCTTGATCATCTTCATTGAAATCTATTTTCTAACAACGAATAATTAAAAAAACAATCCTCAAATATAATGAAATTTTTGTTCAATATATTATAAAATATATTGGACCCTAAATCGACAGTAACGAGCTTCATCAATCCAATCATTTTTTTTACATTTTTTTATAGTAAACTTGTTATTTTATGGTAAGAACAGAAATATTAATATAATTTAGTCTATAAGAAACTGGACACCAAAACCAAGGAAAATGTTTATTTAAAACTTTTCCAAATTACTTTTGAGCGCTACTGTATATCAAACTGTTAGAATAGATTATCCTTTCATTTCAGTCAGTAATTAATATCAAACTTTGTATTGAACTTGTCAATTCCATTTTTTTGTTTTAACCCAGTCGCTAAGGAAAACAATACTTACTTCAGAGAATTAATGGAGTTGAAATCTTGTATAAATTCTGAAAGGCAATTTTATAGGAAATCCCCAGAAATTCTTGGAGAAAAAAAGGTAATTAGAGGTTTTGACCGGGAATCTTGCAGGATGTTCCAGGGAAATCGATGGATGAATTACTGAATAAAATCTTGTAGGAATTAGGAATTTCTTAAACAATTCAACAAAGAATTTTTGGAGGAATTATGGTGATTTCTGAAATAATGTTTGAAGAAATCCCATTTATGTGGTTTTTCTTGAGCAAATTCAACCTATATTGTAATTATTGTAGTATCCTAAACAAAATTCTTGGAAAAATTTCCTTGAAAAAATTTCTTTGGAAATTTTGTCGAATTCCGGAATAAAATCTAAACATTTGATCTGAAAAAATATCTGATGAAATTCCTAGGAAAAATGATGAAAAATCATACAGTAATACGTAATTACAAAAAAGTCATACATCTTAGAGAAATGTCTGCTCTGATGCTGTGAATAATCGAATCTAACCAGGCTCCTAGGTTTCGTTTTATTCTCTTGATTCCTCTTTGCTCTCTTTACGGTCTCGTTTTGTTTCATTTTAGGTCTCTTTTTCCTATTTTCAAAGCACTCAGTCGCTACCAGCTCTGTTAAGACGAAAAGCTTTCTTAGTCTTGTGGTAACGACTGGCAAGAAAATGAGGAGGTTAGAAGCAAACGGATGTCAGTGAAAAAAAAACTAGTTTTGAGAAAATCTACTTTGTCTACTGTTTTTTCAGCATTTTTTTATTTCTATACAAATTGCAAGCTGGTCTTCTAAGAATTATGTTATTATTTCTGTTGAGCGGAAAATTCATCTAAAAAATATCGTTAGAACGCTTAGAAATTATTTAAAAATTGCTCATCTCAAAACCGATTAAATTTCACTTACACCCCTTTGCGCTTGAACCCTCAAATATAGTAACTTTCAATTTCCAGTCTAGGGTTGCATATGGTTATAAATTTTTCTTAGCTTCTCTGTGCACAAAATATTTGACACAGGTTGTCTTACCCATGGTTTCGAACACGTACACGCCTCTGATTTTGATCCATTTACCTTTCTTTTTTCCTGTTCGTTTTTTTTTATCCTTTCGACCTTTTTGTCTGTAGACCTTCTGTCCTTTAGACGTTTTGTATTTCGACCTTTTATCATACATTCGTTTTAGAGCATCCACCCTATGTATGTGAGTTTCTGAGTAGTTTGCTAATTTATGTATTTCTTTTTTCATTTTCTTAATTTTTTATTCTTTTTTCAAAGTTTTTATGCCGGTTTTATCTTTAGTTTGTTTTGCATTAAAATACCTAGAAATACTCCTCAAACAGCGTCAAAAATTTAAGCTGAACTATCTTCAGGAAAGTCGTCATAATTTTTGTCATCCTTTTTCAGAAATCCACCAGAACTTCCTTTAGAAATTCCGTTACAGATTCTCCTATGATAAATCCCCTTCCAAACATCAGGAATCCTTGATGAAGAAGTCACAAAAAAGGTGTGAGTGATCTTTAGCAAAATGTTGATGGGAAAATTCCTAGCTAAATCGCTAGACAAACTTATAAAGTACTTATTCTAGAAAAATGCTGGAAAATTATTGGTGATATTTCAGAAATAAACTATTGCATGACTCCTCAAAGTGTTTTGAAAGAATTTATAAAATAATATTTGACGTAAATCTCAAAATGACTTCCTTTTGAATTTTTCTAGCAAGTTGCGACGGCCTTTTAAAAGTATTTTCTATAATATATTTTAGAAAATTATGAACAAAATTTAGTGTTAGTACTATTGAAGGAATTTCTGTCAAAATTCTAATGCAAAACTTCTAGCAAACTTTTAAACTTTTTACGAATACATTTCAATGTTTTTCAAAATCAAAAGTTTTACCAAAATTTGTTATATTTTTGCCATATTTATCAGCAATTTCTAGAATTTAATCAAAACCAAGGTTGCAGAACGACTCACACTGTAGCCGTCGCTGAAAAAAACGTGATCGAAATTGTTTTGACCTTGAAAACATGATTTTAGTACTATAGTGTCTTCGGGAAAGTTTTTCCATAAAATAATCGCTATTTTATGAAAGTGTCAGTTTGGTGATTAATCCACCTATAAATGAGAACGAAATTTTATTTTTCGTATTTATGAATTTAAAAATAAACTTTATTCGGGAAAGTTGTAGGTAATATTAGAAGAAACAACTTTGCTGAAGACACCGTATGCATATTTTTTGATTTTCATGTACATTTGTGGAGTTTTTTGTGGAACACCCCTAAAAATCACTTTTTTCATCATAACTTGGTTGGATGATTTTGTACAATTTTCAATTGTTCTAGTGTTATTTGTTACTTGCAAAAACACATAACTTTCTCCAAAAGAGCATATTTTTATCTCTCATACTTTTCGAGTTATTGAAGGTTTTATATAAAATTTTGCACCTTTTTGACACTAAAAATCATTTGGACGCGCACATTTCCGCAGTCTGAAACATGTTCATCCAATGGTTTGAAACTAATACTATGAAATGCAGAGAAAGCCGTTTTTAGCCTGCTTTAGCCTGACGGTCAAAAGAAAGTCTGAAAAAATGTTTACTTACATGCAGATATAATTTACACCTATTCACTACCCCCTATATTGGCTTAACTTGAATATCTGGCATCACTGTATCGAATTTTATGCAATCAAATCAACAATGACATCAATCAACAACAGATCGGAATAATCTGTTCAGACAGGTTTACCACAGACAAACAGACTAAATATCATACACTCTTTTCATCGTTCACTTTTCTAACGTTAGTTTCATTTATGAAGTAGGTGGTCAATTAGGGATTCCGGCTCCGACTACTTTTGCTGAATACCGATTCAACGGTACTACATCGATCAGAATCGGTAGGGTTCATGGACAAAAGGTCGAAAGACAAAACGTCGAAAGGACAAAAGGTCGAAAGACAAAAAGTCGAAGGGACAAAAGGTCGAATATGATTTGCTTGGTGAGAAATTTTTCCTTCTTTGAAAAAAGATTTTCGACCTTTTGTCCCTTCTGTTTTGTTCTTCGACCTTTTGTCCTTTCGACCTTTTGTCCTTTCGACCTTTTGTCTTTCGACCTTTTGTCATAGATTCATCGGTAGTACTAGTAAAATACCGATAATGAAATTTTTTCCCACTAAACCAATAAAAAATAATATAGTTTTCGTTTGTTCATAAGAAATCCCTATATTTTAGTTTTATTCACAATTATAACATTTATGCATTTTACAATAAATAGTTGATGATTTGTGGAGAATGAAAAAATATACATTTGTTGAAATATTTTAGAATATTAGTAATAGTTATCGTGTCATGTGATTTGCCATCACCAGAACCGCTTGATTGATGATACGATTGGCGAAGGTTATTTATCAGCATCATACAAAATAAAACAGCGGAATTACTGAAATCTTAAGATGATCATATTAAAGATCATGTAACAAAATTTGTTCATACATTTTTCTATGATAACATTTTGTTGAATTTGTTCATTTGTGTTGATCGAACCCATGTATAAAAGGGACCATAAATAAATTACAACCTGCTTACACTGCTCATCTACACTTACTTGTCCCATTTTCTATGTAAACCTTATGAGCTGCGAGCCAAATATGCGTAGAACGGCAGTACACGAAGGCGATTGTGGATTGTTTCTTCATAATTGTGTAAATATGTTTTAATGCGAGAAAATCGGTAAGTATGCATTTCAAACTGTTTAATTGCTTTTTGGTTTATATGAGTGGCACCCAATATCAGCATCCGTACTAGCTTTGGCTGAGTTTAAATTGATATTTCGAATATTTAAGTTGTCATTACGATTAATCGAAAATATCGAATATCGAATCGATGTTTGGAGCATCTAGTATCGAATGAATTGATTTCACTGCGGAACACGTTTTTGTCTCAAGCACCAAAATACCGCTATTCACTCAATTAAGGGTTGTTGAATCCATTGTCGTTTCCAGAAATATCATAGCACGTCTAGTTTTTGAGATATTGGCTGTTGAAAATGCAAAAAATGACTATTTTAACCAACTTGCATGCAAGTTTGCCAGCTTGTATGGCAATTTATTTGCTTAATTTGCCATAGAATTCAAACTTTATCTTTATAACAATACTTATCGGCAAACTTTATAATACTTTCGATGCGGAAAAAATATTTTTTGATGGTTTTAAAAACTATGGTATTTTCCCATATAAGAGAAACGAAGAATTTTATATGGAGAGAGAAAACATGTCGAAAAAATCGGTTTAATTTAAATTTAATCGCGCAATTTCAACCAAATTTATTCCAAAATGAAAGTTTAAGTGCAAAATAGCATGCTCAGTGGATTTGATCACAAAAATTTACAATAAATTATACTTTAAATTTCATATAAACATCAATAAAATCAATGTTTTATACAACTTTGGCGACCTGTAGCTAAAAATTGTGACGTGCTGGAACATTTCTGAAAATGGCATCAGATTCAGCAACCTCAAATCTACTCGAGACACATATTTTGATCCTTGAGACACGCAAAAATGTCATTTTTGTTACGCAGTGTTTTCTTAATTCGAGTTTTTGGTTCGATTTATTTTGTAGAAATCGATAAATGTTTCTTAATGAATTGATGGGAGAGAAACCAAATTTTCAATTAGTGAATTTGTTGTATCGAATATGAAAACTGATTTTATTGAAAGATGTTGGTGTCGACTGCTAATTCATTTGATCCCATCCCAAACTTCATAAATTTCAATTCAAATATATAGATGCAAAGGATTCGATTAAATCGATAAATAGATTCGACAGTTCAAATGTGAATCGATTCAGTAACATCGATGCTATGAAGAAATTTGCTCAACGCTTTGTACACTGAATCCTTATACGAGGATGCGAGATAATTGTTGTTGTTGTTGTTTGAGAGGGACTTTAACCCGAAGGTCATTCGTCCCTTTAATACTAGTGAGGTAATTTCTTTCTTGGTCTCTATTGGACAGTTTACCGAAGAGGCTCAAGAGGATGTAACAAGGATATTAAGAATTGCAGGGAGGATCTCCAGAATTGATACTGACTAAGAATTATTACACTGTTTGTTGGCGACATCAAATCCTGTGATTACATCTATTAGAGCATTCCCGAGAAAAAAGTGTTTCCTTATCAGGATGGGAAAATCTTTTGGTTAAAAAAGATAACGAACAAACCAGTGATAGCGAAGCTAAAAATAATGATGATAATCTTAAACATTAATATTTACTGATTTATGGATTGCATATGAATTTTAAAGGAAAAAATAAATGTTTCATAGTTATATTATACATTTTAGTTTTTGCTGCGAGCTCCGAAAAATTCTTAAGAAAGGACTGAGACTTCCTGCAGAAAAAATAGCAATAAGTGTTTTTCTGCAAAAAATAAACAGCTAACGTTGGAAAGGTGAACGACGAAAAGTGTGTTGGATATGTTGTCTGTTTGTCTGTGATAAACTTGTCTGAATAGATTATTCCGACCTTTTGTTGATTGATTATATTGTTGACTTTATTGCATAAAATTCGATACAGTGATGCCAGATATTCAAGTTAAGCCAATATAGGGTGTAGTGAATAAGTGTAAATTATATCTGCATGTAAGTAAACATTTTTTTCAAACTATCTCAGGCTAAAGCAGGCTAAAAACGGCTTTCTCTGCATTTCATAGTATTAGTTTCAAACCATTGGATGAACATGTTTCAGACTGCGGAAATGTGCGCGTCCAAATGATTTTTAGTGTCAAAAAGGTGCAAAATTTTATATAAAACCTTCAATAACTCGAAAAGTATGAGAGATAAAAATATGCTCTTTTGGAGAAAGTTATGTGTTTTTGCAAGTAACAAATAACACTAGAACAATTGAAAATTGTACAAAATCATCCAACCAAGTTATGATGAAAAAAGTGATTTTTAGGGGTGTTCCACAAAAAACTCCACAAATGTACATGAAAATCAAAAAATATGCATACGGTGTCTTCAGCAAAGTTGTTTCTTCTAATATTACCTACAACTTTCCCGAATAAAGTTTATTTTTAAATTCATAAATACGAAAAATAAAATTTCGTTCTCACTTATAGGTGGATTAATCACCAAACTGACACTTTCATAAAATAGCGATTATTTTATGGAAAAACTTTCCCGAAGACACTATAGTACTAAAATTATGTTTTCAAGGTCAAAACAATTTCGATCACGTTTTTTCAGCGACGGCTACAGTGTGCGACTTTGTAATTCAACTCACAATAAATTCGAGAGAACTTTGCGATTAGGGCTTATCTGACAAAGTCACAACAATGAGAAAACAACGGTTGAAATTTACGAGTATAGATTCAAATCGTATTTAAAAACATATTGACTAATTGTAAGTTTAATACCGTGCGAAGAAGCACAAAACAGCTGTCTTATAGTTTTAGAAGAGTAATGATAAAATTTTGATCATTTACTGTATAAAAACGACATTTTTCTGATTACGCCAACAAATTTTGTTCGATTTGAATAGGCCCTTTTTCAAATTAGCCCTGTGCTTTTTCAAATCACAGTGTCGCCCAATGCTATTCGCCTACTTCTGACAGAAATGTTAATTTCGCCACGTGGTGTTCGCCCGTGTTTTGTTGTCGGTGCAGTTTCGCTTTTTTTGTCACTGTGTTTATGTTTTGCTTACGCCTATGTTTTTATTTTCATGTAGTTTCGCTCTTTACTCTTTCGCCTTGTTTACTTCTCAACTTCAGTTAAGTCTTCTACTATTTTAAAGTAAAACAGATCAAATTTATGATAAATCAATCAAGTGAAAAAATCAGCCCTGTCGTCGTAAAATTTTAGCTTCTTAGTCGTTTCTTATTGAGGGGGGCGTTGCTATGGCTCAGAGGGCGCTTTTACTCCCAGGCGTTAATGATGTCTTCGCATAAGAAATATCACAACTATTTTAATACATAGGAATCAACTGTGATGAAGGTTATGTTGCTATGGGTTTTCGACTTTCAGTCTATACAGATCATAAACGAAAATCCAAAAACCCTTAGCAACGTTTTAATATATAAAAATTACAAATATCATAAATACTTCAATATACATTCCTAACAAACGAAAACCAATATTCATTTGCACGTATTCAGTTTGTGTGCCATTTAAATTAAAATATGGAATCAAGAGATCAATCACCATTGCTTTGATCGATATTGGATCAGGTACTAAATTCCGGTGCGCAGCTTTAAGTTAGATTTCCCACCGAAAAAGCATTCTAAACTGGCTGCGGTTGTGCGGAAAAAATCGATCCACCAGACAGTTGCAGGTTCTACCGAACCACACTGGACGAAAGAACTGTAACAATTGAGTCCCTGAAGAAGGTCCCAAACGGACCGAAACGTTGGACAATAAAAACAAAAATCAGTTTTTAATATTGTCAAGACTGAAAAGCCAATCTATCAACATCGGAACTACAGTCGAACTACCAAGGCTCAAGAATCCATCATTCAATCATCAATAAAAATTTAAAAAAAAAGTTTTTACGTTCAAATTCAAATCAATCCTCATTAAAATCTATCATTGCATTACGGATAGCAAGTACAATGCAATGGTAGATTTTCATGATCATTGCTTAGATGTTGAGCAAAAATACTGGTTTTGAAAATTTGTAAAACGATGATGGTTATTTGCCTCTTAATTAAGGTATTGTGCTAGTTTGCCCTAAATATTGTTTCCTCGTCGTTTCCTCGAACGTCAGTCCCTTGAATGTCCGTTCTCCGAGTATCCCGTTTCTCGAATTTCTACATTTCAGAGTAGTGAACGGACTAGTCGTCTGGTACGCATCCTGATTCTGAGAACTATTTTTGCACCTTCATGGACTGCATCGCTTCTCGAAGTGACACTTCATTCGGAAAAATGAGATTCGTGGAAAAGGATTATTCGGGGAACTTTCATTCGCAGAAACGACATTCGAGGAAAAGTAGAACAATCGTTTGATGAATAGTATGGAAAAATCGTATGAGAAAAAATATAGATATTATAAACAACATATAAAACGGAAAGAACTTCCCAATATAATAAATGAATTGCTTGACATACACAATACGCTAATCAACATTGATCCTAATTGCATCGCTCGTTCCCACAAGAGCAGACGACGTAACTAAAGGACCAAGCAACTACTACTCTTCACTTGATATACGTTAGTTAGGGACATAAAGCAAACACAATTTAATTGATTTTCTAGAGGGCGTCAAGATGCAGCTGATCTACGTGGAACAAAGTATAATCACTTCAGGGCGTTGATACAGATTAAAAAATATTCATGGGATAAGGTCAAATTACTCCAGGGCATTGATGCATATCGGAATTTTCGATTCATGCCCTACATATCGTAAATTTGTACCTGATCTACATAGAATTAGGTCAAATTACTCCAAATCGGTAACACAGTTTGGAATATTCCCTGAAGGGCGTAAAAATGCACCTGATCTACATAAGATAAGCTTGAATTATTTCAGGGCGTTTAAAAGGCTAGAATTTTCTATTGATGTCCTAGATGACGTTAAGTTTTACCTAATATACGTGAGAAAGGAACAAATTAATCCAGGGCGTTGATATATTTTGAAAAATTCTATGACATCAATCAGAGCGTTAAGATGCACCTGATCTTCAAAGGATAAAGTCAAGTTACTCCCGGGCGTTGATTCTGCTATTGAAATTTGAAATTTCTATTGATTTTCATCAAGGCGTAAATGCCCCAGATCTCGCAAAGATCAATATGGAATAGAGTCAAATTACTTCAGACCGTTGATCTAGCTTGATCGGTTGATGTTATACAAAGCGTAAAGATTTTTCTGAACTACGTGAAATAAGGCCAGGGCGTTGCTAAAGCTTGGAATTTTCAATTGATGTCCTATACGGCGTTGAGATGTACCTGGTCTACAAGGAATGTGATCAATTTACTCCAGGGCGTTGATACGGATTGAAATTTTCAATGGATACAGGGCATTAAATTGCACCTGATCTACGTAAGACAAGAAATATAGATATCGAACAGGGCGTTAATATGAAGTTGATTTACATGACACGAGTCCAAATTGATACAGCATGGAATTTTCAATTAATGTCCTACGGTGCGTTAATATGCACTTGATCTGAAATCTACGTGAGACAAGGTCAAATTACTCCAAGGCGTCAATACAGATTGGAATATTCAATCAATACAGTGCATTGAGGTACACCTGATCTACGTAAGACAAGGTCAAATTAGTGGAGAGCGTTTATGCATCTTGACACTTGTCACACAGGTCGTTAAAATACAGCTCATTTACATGAAACATGGAACTTCCGGAATCTTGGAATATTCAATTGATGTTCAACAGGGCGTAAAGATACACTTGGTCTACGTAAAATGAGGTCACATTACTCCAGGGCCTTGATAAAGCTTACATTTTCTATTGATGTCCTACAGGGCGTTGAGATGTATTTGATCGATATAGGTCAAATTACTCCAGGGCATTAATACAGCTTTGAGTTTCTATTGATGTCATACAGGGCGTCAAGTTGCACTTGATTTACATGGGATGAGGTTAAATTAATCCAGGGCATTTATATAGCTTGAAGTTTTTAAATAATGCCCTACAGAGCGTTGAAATGTAGGTGATCTATTACTCTAGACCATCGGTACAGATTGAAGTTTTCAATCCATGCAGAGCATGGAGGTGCACCTGATCTACGTAAGACAAGGTCAAATGAGTCAAGGGTGTTTATACATCTTGATATTGTCTCACAGAGCGTTAAGATACAGCTGATTTACATGGCACTAGTCCAAACTACTCCAGGGCGTTAATAATGATTGGAATATTCAAGTGATGTGGGCGTAAAGATGGGCGTCTACATAAAGGAGGTCAAGTTACTCCTAGGCGTTGATAAAGCTTGAATTTTTAATGATGTCGCACAGGGCGTTAGGATACTACGGATCTATATGGAACAAAGTAAAATTACTCCAGGGCGTTGAAACAGCTTAGAGTTTTCTTTTTTGATCTACGTAGAATAAGGTCAAATTACTCTAGGGTATTGATAAAGCCTGAAATTTTCAATCGATGCTCTACCGGCCGATAGATATGGTGAAATCATTCTAGGGCGTTGATACAGGGCGGTAATATACTCCTGTTCTATATGGAGTTCTATATGAAATAATGTCAAACTCTTCCAGAGCGTTGGAAAGTACAGGTTGGAAATTTCGATTGATATTTTATGGGGCGCTAGATTTTTGTTGATTTGCACATTATGTTTATGACTTCGGGTGAAAAATTCTAAAAAAATCTGAGAAAAGCTTCTTAGTCGTCGACTAAGCGCGACTAAGCAGGACGACAGGGCTGGAAAAAATGATCAGCATCTTCCGTATGATAAAATCAAATCAATGCAGGTAATTTGATATAAATAAAGCATCTTATTGAATAGTGATAGTGAAACAATAATCTCATTCAAGGAACAACTTTCTACGAGGTTTCTCCCAAGGATCACGTCTAGAACCAATCGTTTCCAGTTGTTCCTCAAGGACCCTAAGTCCTTCTGAACTACAAAGAATGTCGGCAGTACTACCATACAGCTCTTTGAAATTCTTTTGAAGGATATCTTCGTTCGTTACTCCTCTGCCATACAAACTACGTGCCCAGCCCAATGCAGCCTACCGTGTGCACCAGCAGAACGCTTTCTCCCAGTTATTATACTAATGCAAGACTTTTCAAATTAACTGTTGAACGGGAAAATCCTAAATTTGTGTGTTCACCAGTTGCTTAAGAATATAATAGATGTATTTTATTTGAATAGTATGACAAAATATTATGGAAATCACTCATTGATCATGACCCATGACATCTATAGCTCATTACACAGGGGACCCAAGTAGACAAATCAGTAAAGTGCAGCAATTCAGTAAGACTAACCTGAGAGTCATAGGTTCGGATCCCGCTGGTCGAGGATCTTTTCGGGTTGTATACATTATCTCAACTTCTCAGGACATAGAGTATTTACAGCAGACCAGCCCAACCTTTCTGAACCGCGGGCCAAGAACATTTGAGGCGCTTGTAATTCCAGCATCCACTGAACAAAAATCAATCATCTCGTTCAGAATTCTACCAAAACCAGATTTGGCATCAACACTGCCCAGGTTTTAAAGACAAATGGGCCCTAAATTTAGTGGCTAGTATTCTGTGAGAATTCTATTTTACATCTTGTGAGAGTTGTGTGTCATGTCAAAAATATTGAGAAAAGTCTGTTCAGGATTTCGTAAGAAATCTGTCTTATTTTTGTAAGAGTTCCACACATCATTTTCGACAAATCTCGGGATTATATGAATTTATATATGCCAAGTTTCCGTGAGAACCCTGCTTATGATAAAATGTGATTGTGTTAATTTGGCCTTTTCGCAACATCTTTTGTTCAATCTTAATCTGAATTTAATTTTGTCTATCAAATAGTTGGAAAAGTGATGGAAGAGAATTATTGCATTTTTTTTTAGAAATTAATCAAAGTAATGAAAAACGTGTTTTATCAGCTTCAAATAGATTATATTAGTCTAGAATTTTGAGTAGAACAATTCCAAGAATGCTTAAAATTTCAAAGGAGCATGCTTTGAATTTAGCTTTGTGTATATTCAGTATTTAATATTCAGTTTTATGTTTATGTTAATAATGTTTGAAATAAAGTGTATTATGAGATTCTAAACAATAATAGAAATAATATAATATATTATATCTTCTCTTCTACTTGGCATTAACGTCCTCACTGGGACAGAGCCTGCTTCTCAGCTTAGTGTTCTTATGAGCACTTCCACAGTTATTAACTGAGAGCTTTCTTTGCCAAAGTTGCCATTTTCGCATTCGTATATCGTGTGGCAGGCACGATGAAACTCCTGGATCCTGGACCGACCGGGAATTGAACCCAGACACCTTCAGCATGGCTAATATATTATATAAGACAAAGAAAACAATCAGTTGATAACTTCGAAAGTCTCTGAAAGCTCTGTCTCACTACGAATTTATTGTGAAGTAGATTTATTGTGGTTGTCGTGTAGGGAAGGTTCGAAAATTACGTCCGTCGTTTTTCGGGATTTGTAGAATCTCTCTCCTCCCTCTGTCACGTTATTTTCAATACATACTTATTATATGTAGTGTCACACTTTCGTAGACTATCCTGCCCTAAATGATGCACGTAATTTTTGAACGTTCCGTAATCAACCAAACTCCTTTCGAAGTATATTAAGAAAACTGAAATCGCTTGCAGCTATCGAAACGCTATTTTGAATCCTTTTAGTAAATAGTGTAAGCGAACCTTCGAACAATTCATTAAATAAATACTACAAATAAATAACTCTCATGGTCTACCATTGTTTCATTTATTTTGCAACTTTTTTTAACTCTGTTCGGCAAACATTTTCATTTTCACATTCTTATAGTTCATTGACATATTGTTACATCCGAAATCATTCATTTTATTTTTTATTCGATTTAACAGCTTTTTTCTTATTTTATCATTTAACAGGTTTTTCTTTGTATAACTTTTTTTACTATAATTTTGTAGATTTTTGTACATTTCCCCTCAAATTATTTAATATTCCCTTCCATCTCCTCGTCACTAAGCTGATCTAGATCCGCATCAAAATCTCCCTCGTCGGTTGTATGAGCCCTTCTTCCCCTCTTTTTTGGAACTAGGTGCTTAAGAAATGTCTCGTAATATTCTTTGTTCGAAACGAATTTCATCAACTTTTTCAAATCCTGCAACTTTTCCTGCGAAAGTGGAAGCGGTTCCGTCGCAATCGGATTTAAAATCGGCATTACAGTAGCTGTCTCGATTTTCATTGTAAGGAAGTCTTCATCCAAATCGTATTTATATCTTATTGTCGTTGGATCGTCCGTTCGATATTCAAAGAGAGAGATTTCCCTAATTCTGATTTTTTCGCCAATGGTGTTCTTTGTGGGCCTTTTAAAAAAGTGCTCCAACTCTTTTAGGGCCACAAAATCGGTCTGCTTCATCTCGGTCACAATGAATGGAATTTTCCGTTCTATTGAGCCTATAAAAATTGCCCAATCTCTCGGGGTTTCGATGCTGACTGTAGTTTTGGACTTGGCCCTCTCAATAGCTGCATGAACGGAGTCCACTTCCATGTGGCTGTGTCCGGGAATCATCAGCTTATGTCGAATTATCAGTTTTTTTCCTGCGTGCCGTGCATCTCTCACCGCTTTTAAAAAAGTGCAGCACATTATGAAGTTCAGATTTTGACCGGGACAACGATCAGAGAAATAATTTACCTCTTCGGTTTTTGGGTCCATTTTTGCTAAATCCTGAAGAACACACGATCCTATTTCCTGCGCACCACGTTTAGCCTTGGTCTCGTCCCATAGGTAGCAGTCCGCCACACTTCGATTGCAGTCTGTGCTAAACATTGTAAAATTCAGCGTGTACAGCTGCCTCGAATAATATGCTGTTCCACATTGGAGGTGAGGGGTAGCCAAACATTTTTGCAAATCGAACGACACCGTTCGGACTCCAGGTGTTGTTTTTGCAATTTTTACATCCGTCTTCTTTTGCTGGTACATACTATTTGCTTTGGCTTGATGCATATCCCGGAGCACTCGTATCTCAGCCTTCTTTTCATCGTCTGATTCTGCTCTAAGTTGGATTGAAAACTTATCGCATTCATTGCAGGTATCTTTACTCGGGCGACGGAATGCCAACTTGAAAGAGCGAAATATCAATCTATATGAATTGTACTGAACAGGCTCCTGACTATCCTCGGCACATTTTGTTGCATACATTCTATACAACTTGGCAATGCTCAAGTCACTGCTCAAGTACAATTTCGTAGACTTTTCCCGACCATAATGCGACGTATATGCCGGGAACGATTTTATGTGGTCTTCGATGTACAGTATATGATCCTTGGGAATTCGATTCTGTCCACCGTTTTCCGCTCTTCTGTTATCGTAAGCCACTCCGGAATTCGCAATGATTTTAGTAGCTAAGATACGAGTCTTCTTATCCGTTATGTTCAATGTGGACAAGAACATCGTTTTACATACTCGCATCCTACCATTTAGCGCCGGTAGATAATATTTACGCGTAAATGTTCGACGTGAGTTTACCACCTGAGAAAAAGAAGAATTGAAACAGAATGTTTAAAAATTACAGCAAGATAATAAATTGATACAGTCAGGTCTCCAATAGACACATAATCGGAGGACGTTAAAGAAACTCGCATTTTCTTGGAATTTTGACTACAATGAGAAAAATATGTTGTACACTTCAATAAAAAGAAACACTTCCATGCTTCAACTGTTCAGTAATATGTATTGTTCAGCCTAGTGGTAACATCCACGGCCATAAAGCTAAGCCTTGCAGACGGTTCGATACAAATTTGTAGCAAATGTATGTTGTTACAAAAAAAAATCCGTTCATAGAGTACTTTAATGAGAAGTAAATATTAGTAAAACTAGATTTAAAAAACATATTTTTCTTATACCATCTTCTTCTTTTTCTTTCTGGCGTTACGTCCCCACTGGGACAAAGCCTGCTTCTCAGCTTAGTGTTCTTATGAGCACTTCCACAGTTATTAATTGAGAGCTTACTATGCCAATGACCATTTTTGCATGCGTATATCGTGTGGTAGGTACGAAGATACTCTATGCTATGCCTATGTTTAAATATCAATTAGTTTTAAAGTCAAGTTGGTTTACCGTTGGTCGAGCAGATACGTTGATTGTCATATGGTTGCTGATGAACTGATCTTGACCAGACGACGCAAGCTGGAGTAAACATTTCAGAATTTTCTGACGAGTTGGATCATCGTATTTCTCATTGCATTTCAATTTACTACAGCTACAGGAAGCCTGTACTGCTCTTGCGGGCACAGTAGAGCCGTTTGCTTTGGTATACTCGTGTCCGCGTTCTCTGGCAAGTTTATTAACTTGCCACAAAATAGGTTTTTTCTTCGCCTTTCTGTTGTTATCTTTATTGATTTCTTCAAATCCCAGATGACCAACTGTACCTGAAATGAGATGAAACAACGAAATATAATAAAATCAAGCCTCACCTAAATAAAACAAAAACAGTATGTGCAAGTCTAAGAAGGGACTTCTGAGGTTCTCGAAGCTTTTTTTTGGTCGAATTTACGATGGAGAACAGTTCGATTTTTGAAAATCTTTGCTTGTAATGCAATTGTTTTTTTTTTTTTTTTTCATTGAGTTATAAAACATGCGTAGTGGTAAATAGCAGCGTTGTTAATTGTAATTACAAAAATTATCTAATTGATAAAACATCGACATATTCCGCTCATTTGATTTTACATACAAAATGGTCAACTATAGAGAGTTAGATCCGAGGTATTTTATTTATGGACCGAGTTGAGTGCAATTTTCACATTTCTTCAGGCATAACATGAATTTCAACATATACTTTTAGTGATTTTTTCCAAATGAGGGATTTGACTAGTGATTTTCCATAATTGGCATAACTTAACAAGTTCAAGGAAATAGCTCCATGGTATCTTCGGCAAAGTTGAAGATTTTGACAAGATGAACAAACTTGCTAAAAACACCTACTCATACACATACTAAAAATACATTATTTATATTTCAAAGCTGCTGATAATAGAAGATATTTATCATTCGGGCTACTGGTGAAACAGGTTAAAATAGTTACCTTCGTTTTCCTTGTCTTTATCCGACTTCATATCTCCATAATCATTTAGATCTTCGTCACTTATTACAGATTTATTTCGATATTTTTCGAAATATTCGTTGAGCGTGAAATCTGTCAGCGAGTTTGCGTCTCCAATTACTATCTCCATAGCATCGTTGTCGATATCTTCGTCATCTATTTCTTCATGATCAGATTCGAAAATCAGATCGTTATGATCTTTAGTCGGTATAACTACTGATACCGACAAGTCTTGATCTTCACCTTTTTCGGAATCCGTATCAGTTGGAGGTACATAATCCGGGTCACTGTCACTTTCAATGTCGGATACATTTTCTTGGTTCGAATACGCAATCTTACGTTGCAACGTGCTGCTTGGACGACGTTTCGGGGTGCTGCTTTGAAGACGTTTGAACGATAAATCTTCGTAGAAAATCGAAGAAATGCCTGTTTTGTCCAGAGATCTAGTCTTGTTCTCCGGCACAGACATGGTTTGATGGTGAAAAACTGAACATTCAGATATTTCCGGTAGCAGCAACGTATTGAGCTGGTTTCTTGAGCTTAAACCTGTTTCCTGTTGATTGACATCTTTTAGCAAATCTCTCGATGGAAGGGGTTTTGCTGAGCCTTCGCTTGTTATAATCGGTATTATAGGCTTCGTTATATTCGAGTTACTGTTAATGTAAGATGCATTCACATTTCTTTTTTTTCCTTCATTAAATCGTTTATCACTTCGCTTTCTTTTCAGTAACAAGTTTCCACCGGAATATTTAGCCATATCACCTACTGGAAGCGATTTACTAAATTTTCGGCCACTCATTTGGGACAAAAAACTTTCTTCTCCTGGTTGTCGATTCAATAGTAAATTGCCACCGGAGTAATCACGGAGGATGTTCGATGGAAGTGACAAGCTAAGCCTTTTTCCTGGAGAATACGATAACTGCATGTTTTCGAGACCTCCTCGTCGTACGTTGCTTCCTTCAGGAGACGCTAGTCGTTGACCCAGGTCAAAACTAGTTGAACGGAAATAGTTGTAAACTGGTTTGGTTGCGACTTCATCGCGTGCATCATTCTGATGATCCGAATCGCCGCTTGTTGAGTGGACAGCTAAAAAATATAAAATAACGTTAGGGTCACGTAACCTAATTGGGTAGTAAGTAACAAAGTGGTGTAAGTGACAAAAAACTAGTTTTGAGAAAATTGACTAAAATTTTTGCAGTTATTTCTCATTCTATACAAATTATCTGGGAGTCAAAAAAAATCTAACCAATCGGATACAAATTATTTTATTTTTTCGGAAAAAATACCAGAAATACCAATATGTATAATAATCCAATATGTAATTAATAGACTGTAAGTAAAGAGACGTATAGTCTTTCTCGCAGTTTATGATTCACTTTGACAGGGTCCAATATAAGTGCATCTTATGTGCTTATTCTGCGAGTTGTACGAGGTAAGCTTTCATTTTATTTGGGCTTATTATATTACAGGAGTACCATAAGAGGAGGGTTCTTCGTCTCGTATAGCGAGGTGACAACATTCGACTCGGAAGAGGTGAGACCCCATTTGATTTAATCGACTAGCCACTTCATTTAAGTCGCGTATTTTCACCTCGCTAAACAAGATCGAGAGTGAGACCCACTTGAGGAATAAGCCTAATTAACATTAGTCTTACCTCACTGGAGGTGAGAGTTACTCGTCTCGACTCACCTGATTCGTCGAATAAGTCTGTTAGTATTTATCCAAGACAAATTTCCCATGTGAAAGTGAATCATGGAAAATCCCAAGTAGGGTAGGTGTACCAATTATGGATGCAATATGTCAACAGTAGTGATAAAAATCAAGTTTTAACCGCGTTTCTTTAACGTAAGCATGACTTGTTGGTGTCAATTACTAGTTTAAAGCCTTGAGAATCTGTTGATTTAAACAGTTTTAGTACTAAATTGATTTTAAGCTGATAAAAATTGATTTTAAAAAGCGTTGTCTTTGTACCAATTATGGCAATAGCGTTCCTAGCATTCGACATAAAAGTGTACCAATTATGGACTATCGAATATTTGCACGAAATTAACTCAAACGCCATCTAGAGGGAATGATAATGCAACGCTAATATGTAACAAAGTGATTGCTCATAAAACCTTCCAAAAATTTTGCGTTAAATAGATTTTGAATCAATTTATTGCAATAGGTTCATGAGAGAAAATTATTTTTCGAAAAGGAGTCGAAATATAGTGTAAATGCAAATTATGATACAAAACAGCATTAATGATCTCACATTACTTTTCCAGTGCCTAATTTTAGCGAAAAAAAGAGGGAAAATTCAAAAATCGAGTGTCGCTGAAAACCCTTCTCAATCATGAAATTAGCATCTTCCGCCTGCGAACGTTTTCGAACGTGTGATTGAAAAATCTTAGTAATTGAGTACAAAACACGCAGATAATGCCTTACCAAACCGTCCCGTTGTGGAAGTAACCCGTGAAATAGCTTTACTTCTATTATTTCACTGGTCAAAAAGTGTAAACAAACCGCCTCCAGAGTATTGCCATAATTAAGCTATCATACACTCTTTGTACCAGTTATCGACATAGTGGAAATAACACGATTTCCAACTTAAAACAAAAGATTTGATTGCAAACCACCTATGTTTATTCATTTGTTCTCACTAGGCATCATGCATTAATCGGTTGAAGCAGTTTTTCCGGATGAAAACATACATTTCGTAATGGGTGTCCCTTAGCAAACTGCTAAGAAGGTGACATAAATGTGAGGCAAAATTTTCAAATGTTCATTTTTCGAAGCTTATTGCACGAATGTTCTTTTCAAGGCTTAGTCATCATTAAAAACAAATAGTTTTATCATTCCTGTGAATATTAGCCGTTATATTCTAGTGAAACAATAAGAAAAATCTCTTTTTGTTCCCACTATTGCCATAATTGGTGCTATAGCCATAATTGGTACTTCTACCCTAGTGATTTGCTGACCATGTTCGCAAAGTCGACGTATGCGCTAGTGTGATTTTCAACATACCATTAGTGCACCATATTCCACTCATTGAAGACAAGTTAAGTGTTCAAATGTTCAATAAAAATAAGTATTGAGTCGAATCATACTATTTATATCTCCCTATGTTGCTTAAAGTATACGGAACCAGCGGCAAGTAAAGGTTAACTTAAAAAACGTTTGTTACTGTATCTAAGAGTTATTATTGGTCTTATAACACTTTTCCGAATACCATTACCCCGAAAACCATTACCACAGTTAACTGAGAGCTTTCTTTGCCATAGTTGCCATTTTCGCTATCCCCTCGGCTAAGGAAGACACACAACATCATGTGAGCGGCTATTGGATAAGTAGGGTAGGTGTACCAGTTATGGACATAGTGGTTCCCTATTTCGCCATACGTGATTACTTTAATGTCTTCAATTTTTGAAAATTTGTATGTGACGTAGTAGTTAGATTTAAGACATATCTTGATGTTAAAAAAATCAAAAAGATTCAAAATGTGAAAGTTATCAAAATTTCAATCTCCTGCGTAATGGACCATTAAAATAACCAAAACGGCCGCTATGAAAAGCATATATAGCGCCACCGTCAACCCGGTGCTAGGCAGCCATGTTTTCGTGGTCACCATCAAACTCAAGAGCAACAACGTACAATGGCCTAATCATATTAGGGATTTTTTCCTCCAATACGAAAATGTGTTTCTAGTTAATCACTTCAACCCAAATTGACTTGCTGTACTGCAATCCAATAGTTTGCAACCGTTTGTTTGTTCGAATAACTGTTGTTATTCGGGAAAAGAAATTTTTCGAAGAAAAAGATTTCGCCATCATCGTTTATTATTCCTCAAACGGTTATTTGTTTACAAACATTGAGCTGTCAGTGGGAACCATTTCCCATTAGGAACCAGAGATGTTTGCTCGTTATTTTTCAATTGGGTTGTATGGGCGGTGTCAGTAGGCTGGCCACCGTAGCCTTGTGTGTTTGACAGAACAGCAATGCTGTCACAATGTTAAATCCCATATACAGTGGCGCCTTTGTTTTGATGCGGAGAGCACCTGCAAAAACAACCTTTAATGATCCATTAATTGACGACCCCTTCACGGTGTGCTGGAACACACATATTATCGAAGCCTTGGTAGTCAAAAAAAGATTGCAGCATTTTAAAAAATCTTTCATCGGCAAAACTTTGAGAAAAGTCTTTTTTTGTGTTTTTGACCGTGTCTCATACATGGATTTATAGGAGAATGAAAGAGTCACACTAATTTTGATGAATTTCAACCGCTCAAAGCCCAATTTGACGTATCGTGAACTCACATGAATTATAAAACGTTTTAAATTGAGTATTAATTGTATTCACACTCCCATAATATGTCCAGCCCATCGCAGTATGTCGTATTTTATCGTTCAGATTTTTATATAAATTATTAGTGAACATTCTACAACACATCATCATCATTTTCATATTTTTCCTTTGTAGAAGAGGTTGAAGTCTTTGTTTTGTTGCAATAAGATCATCTATAGGAGATTTCTTTATTATTATTTATAAACATTTTTTATTATTAGATCATCTTTTATTGATACCAGCAACCAAGCTGTCCTAATATGTGAAATGTTTTTTTTTATTATGCAGCATACTACCATGGGCTGGTCATATTGTGTGAGTGTAGGTAGAATTTTCAATTTGGAATGTCTTATAATTCCTTCAAGTTCACGGTATGTCAAATTGGTCTTTGAGTGGTTGAAATTTATCAAAATTAGTGTAACTCTTTATCTTTCATTCTCCTTCAAACCCATATATGAAAAAAAGTCAAACACACAAAAAACGACTTTTTTCAAATTTTTGTCGATGAAAGATTTGTTAATATGCTGCAAGCTTATTTTGACTACCTAGCCTAGTTTTCAGTGAAAAAAGATCGGAGGTTCATGCATGGTGCCCTTACCGTGAGAGGAAATAATAACGGTACTATAACACTTCCCCGAATACCATTACCCCGAAAAACAACTCCCCGAAAACCATTACCCCGAATGCAACGTTACCCCGAATTCAACGTTACCCCGAATGACACATTACCCCGAAAACCAGTTCCCCGAATACGACACTTCCTTGAAAATAAGTGATGCACTTTAAGAAATTATTCAAAGCAGCTCGCGAATTTGAGCCTAAAAGTTTTCGGCTTAATAACTACTACTATTCCTATTAGTGAATTTTTATTCTTCAAACATCGGCTGTTTATTCGACTTTGTATAATGGCAGTGTAAAAGGAATAATCAATGATTTTCTCTTCTTTGAGTTATAGGCTATTCGAGCTGTTAAAGTTTGAGCGATAGCGGTAAGAAAATCGACTGACAAAATTGTCTTGAGCAAAATTCAAAGTTGACAGTGACTTCAGACGAGCAACCTTGAAAATAAGCCCCTGTATTACTTGTCTGTATTACATCTTATCAATATAACAATTTACAATAAGAGATTTGTCCTTCTTTCAGTTATCGGCTATACTTTCGGCTAGTGCATCATAAGGGTTCATTCACAAATTTCATAACGCCAAAAATGGGCATTTTGGATACCTACCCATCCCCATAGTAACGCTTTTTGTATGAATATTTTACAAATTTTGTATGAACAGTAACATTTTGAGCACACCCACCCACTCCCTTCAGCGTTATGAAATTTGTGAACAGGCCCTAATTATTGAATCAAAAGCACTTCAATACGACGCATGTTTTGGCCAAATATGAGCTCAGTAGCTTTTGAAAAACCCCACTGCCGAAGTGAATCAAAAGTGCCAAATACGTACGTATGTAAGAATATTTGAAATCATACGCTGCATGAAATTGTTAGAATGCTGAAATTGTTACCTGGCACTCACTTCAACTATGCGAACATGGACAGTTTACTATATACAACATTTAAAATATGAACAAAAAATATCTCTTACTTTTCGACCGGGTGTTGTTCAGCTTTTCTCGATGCTTCTGTGGTTTCATTTTCACCGGCACTGTTGTTCCTGTGTAGTCGGAAACACTGGTTGATTCATTGCTAGCTGGAACTGAACTGTCCGTAGTAAAATCGAATTTTTGAAGGGAAGGGTGATCAGCGGTGGTAGTCTCCTTTAGGTTTTGATCGGAACAAGCACTGCGATCGAAAAATGAAAATTGCTTTACGCTCCGTTGTCCTTGCGACAGATTCAATTTTGTTTCGGTAGGGCTTGGCGTGTAGGCCACTTTTTCCGATAGGCTACCGTCTTTCTGATCTTGTTTTGGTGATAATCGGTGAGTTGATGAGAATCCTGCGTTGATATGCAAATCAGCTGTAAAATATATACATAATATATACATTATATATTTATTAGAGTATTAAGATCTGGAATAAAAAGTTGTACCTTCTGATCGGTTACACAGGTTATTTCGTTGCTTTTGAGGTATAAAAGATGGCATCCGTATGATTTTGGAATTTTTCTCTCGCACGATACTACCTCCGAGAGCTGCGTGGCTCTTTGGCAAAGGTATATCGGAAGAGTCGTGAGCTGATTTGATTTTTTGATGATAGCTTGTGCCATTTAGTTCCCAATCTATTGACACGCTTGCTATAGGAAAAAAAACATTAAATTGTATTATCAATAATATCAAATAGTTTTAAAAATTGAGTACTTTTTAATCGGTTACGCAGCTGTTCTTGGTTCTTCCGTGGTGTTACTTCAACAGCAGAAAGTGTTGTTCCTGTCACGTCCGATACTGTAGTCGAATTATCCAAGGCTGAGAAAGAACTGTGAAACCCGGAATTGAATGTTTGAAGGGATGGATGTTCAGCGGTTGGCAGTGGTTTGTGTTTGCTCTAGCAGACTTGGATCTGAACAAGCACCATAACTTTTTTGACTGCAAAAGGAAAGCTGCCTATTTTCCATCTGTGCAGCCGCTGCTGCATACCGGTGGTCATCATTTCTTTGTTTGTCGTACCCGTGTTCCGGAAACCGGTTCGTTGCAGCATCTAATGATTAAAACAATCAAAATAAGATGCCTTGTTTCTCCAACGAGCAATATCAACAAACACTTACCAATCAGCAGCGAGAAATCCATATTTTTTCTGTTAGTCTGATTACATTTACAAGCTTTGAACCTTAAAAGCACTTTTTATAACGAAATAACAACGAATTAGACATTGTTTAAAATTTTACTTTCGATTACACGCGTTCCATGTTGTATTGTGATCCAGATAATGAAAATGACAACAATGACAATGAAAACAAAGAAGATAATTTCGCCCGCTCGTTGGCAAGGAACGACGATGCGCCCACTGCTACTGTAAACAATGAAAAGGGCGTCATTGAAAAAATAAATTTGTTTTGACATATTCATAATATCGCCTATTACTAAAACCCATATTATTTTTGAAAATGTTTTTTTTATTGAAAAACGGATTCTAGCTAAAGGTTTTGTAAGTCATGCTGTACACGTTGGCGTAAAAAAGAGATTTATTTACATTTTGCTAGTTACGCCCTAATCGCGAAGTTCTCTCGAATTGTGTTGCGAAAATGCAACATGAAAAGATCGTTCAATTTTGACATCATTTTATGTTGGCAACAGGAAATTTTTTGAAAGTGTTGCCAGAATCGAATAGAATCCTAAAACCAAGGGTAGAGGGCGGCTGTTAAATGGTAATAAAATCGAAAAGCCGACACCCTAAGTCCAGAACCAGTTTAGAGGGTTAACGAAGAAAAGTGAAAATTATTCTAACTAATCAATACGCTTGAACGATACTGTTCGAAAGCAGTTAAATATTTCGTGCTAGTGCAGTGTGGTATGGACGATTTTGTCAGAAAATTCTGTTGAATTTACTAAACAGATGTTTTCGGGAAAATCGATTACGCCTTTACCATTATTTGATCGTTATTTTGTATGGTTGTTTACATTTTAGAACCAGTGACAAGTTGGGGTAGAAAGAAAGAGCCGCAAGGGAGGTAGCCTAAAACTTATGATAAAACCTTGTTTTTATTGAATAACACGTTAGAGCGTGTTCTTACTACTACTTTGGCAAATTTTCCCGCTCAAATAACGGCTATATAATATTTGAACTTTATTATTAAAATTGAGTATAAATTTGAACCTTGACACTTTTGATCATGTTTGACGTTCACTTAGTCGATAAAAACGCTACATGGGTTCAACTTTTTAATACTGGGGTTGTTCTTATTTGACATTTCGAAGTGACACGGAAAACATAATACACCCAAAATTTCAGTTTAAACAAGCGGTGTGAAATAATCTAAAAAAACCGGAAACAATTTTTTTATACTTTAACCAAAGAAAAACGTTTAAAAATTGAGTAAATATGTGTTTCTGGCATAAACTTTAGCGCTTGGTACTGAAATTGAGACAGGGCTTTGGGACCCTATTCACACTAGACAATTCTTCGAACAAAGTTCGGCAGAATTTATGTCTGTTCTGGAATTTTTAAAAAGAGCCTCGAATACATCTTTAGAATTCTAAGAATACCGAGTGTAACCCGTTAAATCTCTTGAAATTCCGCCAAGCATTTTTTTTCTGACACTTCGTCGAAATTTTGGAAATCTGTAAAATTTTCCAGAAATTTCTTGAGTTCATCAGAAACCATACACATTAAATTACTGTAATTTACATTAAAATGCAGTAATATATTACAAAGGTCATTGATGCTTTTAGTTAAAAGTTTCAAAAGCTTTAGATCTTCATCTTGGCATTAACGTCCCCACTGGGACATAGCCGGCTACTCAGCGTAGTGTTCTTATGAGCACTTCCACAGTTATTAACTGAGAGCTTTCTTTGCCTAAGTTGCCATTTTCGCATTCCTATATCGTGTGGCAGGTACGATGATACTTTATGCCCAGGACTCTATTACTCTAGAAGTAACACTTTAGAAATAATAATTCAAAATCCTAAAATGTGCAAGCTTTGCGTAAGGAATTTCGTTAAGACATCGTAAATTTCAATGTATTCTCCAATTCCAAAAAATTATTACCAATCCCCAAAAATAAATAAAGTTATTTCGGTAAAACAGCAACACAACACGAACATTATGTGATGATTTACATTGTGTTCAAAATTTCTAAGGTTGTTTTTGAAATTTATCGTATATAATATGCGGATAATCTAACCGAAAATTTGCCATAGTGCTCGTAAAAAAACCTCGTCGTCTGCAAAAAAAATGACTGAGAATTCACGTCAAATCATTATGTTCAATGGAGATCAACCAACTTCTAAAATTAATAAAGGAAACCCGTGAAGTACATCGGGAGTAATGCTTCAGAAATAAAAAAAAGAATTTAAAAAAAATCGGGAGACGTGGAGGCTGCCAAAATTTCTACATTTGGAAATTCTCCAAGGAACGTTATTTTATTAGGAATCTGTATATGATTCTACCAGAAATCCATCTAAACGAAAGTGCTACAGAAGTTGGAACCACAACAACTGTTCATTGATTTGACACTACGAATAGTTCTTTCCTCTGCTGGAGAACTGTTGAATCATCTTCCGTGGAAGTTCTCTAAGCTTCTCCTATACAACTACTTCTGGATATCCTTTTGATTTTGTTAAATTTCGTCTGAAATATCTTCAGTTCCTTTTTAATTTACCCTGACTCATAATGATGATTTATCAAATGGTGAGCACGTTTCATACTTCTATTTCAAATGAGTTATATATGTAAAAATAGATCTCTTTTGTAACAACGATTTGAATGTTATGCTTATGCATTTATTGAAAAACTTTGGTTAGTTCGCCACTAAAACTGTAGACATATTCCTATTCATGTTTTACATAACAAATTGAATTGGAAAACCTTTACTGTCATTTTCGTAATTATAAAAAAAACTTTGATAGGTTCGATACTAAGAGTGGCAAAGTTTTCCTGAGACACTGATTCCTAAACTATTAAAATATTAAAACTATATTATGTAACTTGTGAATCTTCCCTACCAAAGAAGTCTTTTCCTGTTTTCCTGTTTGTACCCTTTGACAGATACGCATATTTCGACCTCAACTGTGAGGCCGTCTTCAGTGTCGTTTACTAGATTCGACTTGCGACTCGAAGTCGAATCTAGTACACAACATTGAAGACGGCCCTACGGTTGAGGTCGAAATACGCGTATCTGTCTAAAGATACAAACTCTAGAGTAATTAAAATGTATAGTACTAAATTCGCTTTTCATTTATTTGCAAAATCATATTTACATCATATTTTTCAATCCTTGATTGATATGCAATCAGTCCAGTAAAGATCATAAACTAATCAACCTCAAATATCGTTCGATAATAAGCTTATACAATTCACCATATTGCAAATTCAATTGTCGCAAAAACTACCTTATGAGTTACAACACACTTAAGTGGTCAGATTATTCCATCTCTGGGAGGGTTATTTTCCAATTTCTCCCCGTGCTCCATCTCGCCAGATTAGGCAAACCAACAACACCTTTCACTCTTCCTTTTCTCCTAGCATACTCTCCTGCTCTAACCCATAGATACCCATGGAGTATAATTCGCATTCGCCCAATCAATTTACCGATCGCCAAAAAATCAGATACCAACTCGCATAATAATGGCGCAAATGGTGGCTGCGTGCTTCCACATCTTCTAAGCTAAACCAGAGGGGCGTTAGCGTGCAATTCTCCCGACAGTAAAAAGCATCTCTACTTAATTCAATTTGCTCTACTTTTAATAAAAACGAATTAATTTTCACCCAATTTTAATTATCCTCTCTCTCCCGTGTTTCCCACTCTTCTCGAGCTTCCAGGCTGAGAGCACACTAGAGGAGTTTTCCGTATATCTGGTGGCCAAAATTATGTTTGCCATCTTCTTTATGAGTTTTGTAATATAAATTTGATGTATTTGGTTTGATGCATGATAAGAGTTTAATATTCGAGAAATGTGTTAATAGAAAAAGTCTCAAGTAACGATTCAGGCTATATATCTGACTTAAAATCAAAAATTGGACTATATAATCGTAATAAAACCAAAGTTGTTACAAGGGTTTACCAAGGAATGAATCAACAAGGAAAGCTTATTAGAGCATGCAAGTTTTTCGACTTTTGACCTCCTGATAGCCCATAGTAAAACACCCAAGTATAGTGCCGTGGAAGCATCGCTGCAGAATCTTAAGCGACGACCTTAGCCAACTTGATCGCCTCAAAGCCTACTGCTGGCTGCTGCGTGAAGCTCTCCCCGTGTGAACGTGAAAGTTGCACTCACTCGCTTACTTCGATTGATCGGCGATCTATCGATCGATCATTCACAATAACAACCTTCATACCCCATCAACCAGAGACCCGAGATAATTACTGGTCGCTTTTCAGAAAATACTATCAGTTCCGGTGGTGCTCTAAAGCATAAATGCGCCGACAAATATTTAGGTCTTTCCGTACTTTCATCTTCGATGCACGTGCTCCGTTTTTACTTTTTTTTTTCGTTTTTTATTTCTGCATTATAATTTTCGTATGTCCATTTATCGCTAATCGTCCCTCAAATCATTCCCTTTGCTTCACCCTGGTATAGCTCCCAAAACGTTCAAATCGTCCTCCGATTATGTTTCTGACCTGTTCAACATTCAAATAGCGCCCCGACCGATGAAGAAGGATGCCTCGACGGCGATGCCGGAAGTCAGTCCACAGAAAGGTGAGATTTTTACTTCGTTCATTTTATGATATTTTGCTTAATTAATTTTTCCGTGTTCACTTTTAGCCCGCTGGATATTCTGACCACCAGTTCGACCTACTTTCAAGTGTCGGAACCGAAGGCCAAGCTGATGACCCGCTACAGCCGCGAGATGACGCTAATCAATGGCGATTGCTGTGATCTGACCAAGAAGAAGGTGAGTTTTTTGTTCTCAATTGTCGATTTTAACACTAAAAGTATCTATTCGTCAGTAAACTAGCAGTCCACTGAAGCTGAATATAGGATACGTTTTAAATTAACATGAAAAAGCGCCCGCCCGTAAAAAAGATTTGCTTGCATTTTTACAATCCGTTTTTTATGGAATTTGCAAACTATTATTGCGTCAGACGGGGCAAGGTGAGCACCCCAAGAATTGCCTCGATTTAAGCCTACTTAAACATTTTTATTGTGGTGAAATTAGTAATTATCCTTAAATTTGACATCATTATTTCAACTCTAAACTTTTAGCTATTATTTAATAAGACGTCCAACTTCCAATAAGTTTTCGGATTTGATATATTTTTTTCTTCGTTAACTATCTAAGCCCCAGGAAAGACTTTTTATTGTCAATCGACTGGTGCTCCGAAACTAAAGAGTTAATTCAAATGCAGTTTTCATGGGATGGGATGAGTAAGACTTCCTACAAGTGGGGTTTTCTAACCGGAAGTTCAGGTCTGGACATGTTTTTCAACCGGAAATAAGTGTTCGCTAGCCAAGTTTTTTACAACTTCAGCAATGCAACCAATATTTTAAGACTTAAAGTAACAGAGCAATCGAAGAATAAATCATTTGGTTTATGGACCGATGCACGAGTTCACCATTTGACGTTTGAGCGGTGCCGAATTCACTCGTTGCCATGGTAACGTAAATAACACGGCACCGCTCGAAAGTCAGATAGTGAACTCGTGCATCGGTCCATTGTCTTGCATATGGTGATAGCCGGGACCTAGTTCCGGAGGTACTTTCCGGGTAGAAGCTGAGGCCAAAGAACAGATGTTAATTTGACCCGAAGCAACATATACGGCTACTTGAAAGTCTCATCTCGGAAACCCAATGCAAGACATTAACTCTTAATACTGTCAATTTTACCATATGACCAATGCTGGATTTTAGAATCACTTCCGGTATACCAGGAAACAAACATGGATAAAGCGAAAAACAAGGCATGTGACTGCTCAAACTTCATGAAATAACCTCAGCATTATTGTGAGAACATGCTTGTTGTCTGTATGGACACTCCGGCCAGAAGACCAGACAATGGCCTGATTCTGAGGTTTCCGGCCTTCACCCGATGCAAGAACATAAATTAAATGATTTCTGAGCACCAATTGATTAAAAATAAAATGAATTATGGAAAAATTGATATAGTTTTCAACTTTGATAAAAATTCTGATTCAGATTATCCACAGAAGTTTGTTCTACAACTATACAGCCAAAAAATATCACTTTCAGTTGATCAAATCAAATCAAATCAAATATGAAGAAGTAAATTTTTGGATCACTATGTATATACTCTTGACAATATTTACTTTGTGATTTTCATATTTTAGTTGAAATTTTTGACCGTCATATCAGTTCAATGTTTTTCATCAGAACCTCAAATTATTTACTCAAAAACTTCGGTAAGAACGTCACAAACAATGCGTGCTCATCTTGCTCCGCCTAATGGGTTCGAACAATTCTCCAAGAGTTCACATGATTTCCCAAGATTTTTCAAGGAGCTCGCAAGTGTTCCAAGAGGGGTAAAGAGGGATACTCAAGGAGCTTCTAGAGGTTCACATTACAAATCAAAGTGTTTCCAACATGACACTAGTTTACATGTTTTAACTTCAAGTAGGTAGACCAGCTTCGGGCCAGATATGAGTAAAGTGTTCTAACTCTTCGTTAGTCGCAAAAAATGAAGTCCCGGGTCGAATGTGGCCTTGTCTTATATGCTTACAGAGGTTTCCTAGTGATTTTCAAGTGCTTCTCAGAGCCTCCAGCTCAGAGGATTACCAAAGACGAAATAAAACCTCCAATTTTGCCACCCTTACTAATCAACACCCTTCCTAAACCATGATGATCAATTCATCTTCAACCGGGGCTGGCATTAAATTGGAGGCAATAATGTAACTGAGAATCATCGACAGAAATTTTTAGTGTAATTATTACTATATAGCCTCCAGAATACTGCCATATCAAAAAGAATGGATTTATTTCCAGTTGGATCGAGCTAGAGTATATTATGCTGTTATGGTCTAGTAAAGATAGACAGAACGCTCATTTGTTTGCTTTACCTGTTTTAGGCTTCAAATTGTTTGAACTAAAGCTCTTTTCAACACTCAAAACTAACACAAAAATGCCCGTTCGTAAAAAAGCCCTGCTTTCTTTTTTAGAAACTTGGGGAAAACTTTTTGGGGGTTTTCAACCTTGACATGGATTTCTTGGGTCAGGTCTCCAGGAGTCTTACCCAAAATTCTGGTCAATAACATCCACTCAGAGCTATGTCAAAAAGTTTATAGAAAAAAAGATCGAAGAACAAAAACTTCGGAAGGACAAAGGGTCAAACATGATTTTCTTGGTTATAAAATCTCCCATATTCTATTCTATTATATTATGTTCTAAACGCTTGCACAGCCAATGTTGAAAAGCATTCTGGAAATTCTGTAATTTCTTCCAGAATTTTCTTGTCAGCATTAATATTTGCAGCAAATCGGTAATATGATGCACATATTAAAATGGCCAGGACCACTGTGCAGACTTTGTATTGAAGACAGTTTAGAAATAGGCGGCGATCAGATTGTTCACTCATGAATAATATGATAGACGAAAATTTCAAAACTGTTCGAAGGAAGAAACGGGGACAACCGTACCAAACGATTCATTTCAGGGGATAGATAAAATCGGTGGGAGTGATTTTGCTAAGAGTGTTAGAGGGCACTCTATCGTAGTGAACTTTCCTATTCCTGGGATGGGACATAGATATTTCTGCCTCATGCCTTGCTCTAGAGCCTTTGCTTAAGCGCCATTACTCGCTCTCTGTAATGAAAAGAAAACATTCTCAAAGTAAAAAAAAATGTAGGTATGGAAAACACAGGAACAAGAATAGGTTTTCATACATAGTCAAAAATCAAAATTTAGGCTTTTCAAGTAGCAAATGTGATGCTGTCTCGAAGAAACTGCCGCTATAAAATACTAATCCACGGTTAAATCCATACACAAATTTGTCACGAAGCTAGAATTAACTTGTTCACTGCAAGCATTAAAAAAATCAAATGGAATTCTCTCACCAAATTTATGTTTAACGTCTTCTTTCTCCAATCGTAAGTCCAGGCACTTCTCGTTGATTAAAATAGGGCACCTGCTTGAAGTCTTGTTAATCAGGATCATCTGCTTCCAAATCAAGTGATTTTTTCGGGTCGGCTTTTCCCACTTCATCAAATTTCTCTAGCTCTTCAATTTACGAACAAGCTTCAACCAGCTGAAAAAGTTAAATCTTTCTTCAAATATCATATTTTCACTTCACTTTCACTGATGAAACCTTGCACAAAAATCATGTATTTTCGAAAATTGTAGGAACTTGAAATATGCATGATAAGCCAGAACTCTACCGTAACTAAATTCAACATTTAGTTCGCAAAAAAATGACCACCACATTTTTTGAACGTCCGTCCACGCGCACAGATTGCTGGGATCTCTTGATTGTAAATTCTCCCATATTTAATAAAAAATGGCCTTTTTGGTTAAAGCGAAGTACACCCGATTCTGTTTTTGCACGGGGCATGCGTTTTCAATTCAAAATTTCAAAAACCGTGCAAAAAAGTAACATCATTTCTCGACGTTTCATGCAAAAATAAGGTTTTGTTGGAAAAAAAATGTATGGAAACTATTTTTGCACGGCCGTGTAAAAAAAAAATCCGTGCAAAAACAGAATCGGGTGTATGCACTTCAACAGAAAAGTAATCGCCTATCTCGATGCGTGAGAAATTTCTTGCAAGAAATGCTCAAGAAAAGCATTTTTCTTTGATCGCAGTACGCAGTTGAAAAAAAATGACAATTCAAATGGAGCTCACTGTAGAAAATTTCTTGTCCATTTCTTGGGCAGAAATTTTTACTCTTCTTGAGCGGAACAGCATACTTAGCTTAAGAATCAAATTTGCTCATCATCTGGTAGTTCTTGATTATGGATGAATTGGTGGGCGTTAAGTCAGAGGGGACCAAGTACAAAACTTGGGAAAATTGGATTATGGTAGTTCTATGATGTATTGTATGGCATGTCCTAGAACCCGTTCATTGGACCAGTATATTTTGGTCAGTACTCAAGATTTTCACTTGGTCCACTCTGACTGAACGCATATTTGAATATTTCTGGTCTTCAGTGCCCTGACCCTGCAAAACCTTAATTTTTTAGCAATCGTAATGCCACTGATTTCGGGATTGACGATATGGATTAGTGATGAATTTACGATACTGGTGTCGAAGGGTCTTGATAATCTGTTTATCTTAGAGATATGCACCCAGTTTGACCGTGCAAGCATTAAATGATTGATATTTTGTTGTAAATTGTTCAGTCAGAGTGAACCAACTTACTGAACGGTGGCCTTTCGTTCAGTCAGAGTGGAAAAAGTACACATATTCCATCAAAAAATCGTTCTATCTGAGGTTTGGATTACGAATTTTCATGATCATCACTTCACATTGTATTGTTTGAAGGTAACACAAGAATGTGTAGAAATATTGAACCAAAATTTTACCGAGGTAAAAAAAATACAACCCGTTAGACTTTAAGTCCATTTTTGTTAAAATATAAAAAGGGTCACTTGGTCTATTCTGACTTAACGCCGACCAATTGTGAATGAATTCAACAGAGAAAATCAGACAAAAAGTTTCCATTGCATGGTTGGGTATGAACCTATGCACGAGTTCACTATTTGACGTTTTAGCGGTGCCGTGTTATTTATGTGACCATGGAAACCAGTGAATTTGGCACCGCTCAAACGTCAAATTAGTGAACTCGTGCATCGGTCCATAGGTAGCGTTATAGTCGAAGAATTCTTTCGTAAGTGACTTGAAAATTCTCCAATCAAAAGGGAAAAGCCTGCAATAAATTGAAAGCCTCTCTTCTTATCGGGAATTTTGAAATCACTAACGAAAGAAATTCATCACTGTAATCGATGTCAGTTCTATGCAAATATGTAATTATAACACAAATTTTCTCGATAAGCACTATGAAACTTCAAGCAAAGATCACAAGTCACGATATTAAGGGACTAAATAACATCAGACAGCAACTCTGTCCTGTTTCGAATTGTCCATAAAACCTGTTAATCTGATAAAACCTTTACACTGTTTTCAGAAAACTGAGCTTCTCGGGTGCTGAGCAACATTCTGAAAGCTCAGAGAAGACCTAATAAGTTGTAGATACTATTCCAATTCTCAATTGCAGATAGATCTGCTAAGTGGTACTGCTGAAATCTGCTTCCATATTGCCAAATAGTCAATGTCTTCTTTGGAACAAAAAACACGGACGAACGAAATGAAATTTAGGAACATTACATATTGCTAGATTACACTAGATTGTTTCTTGATATTTTTTACGGTGAAATCGAGATTTAAAACGGGAATTGTCAAATTTAGGGTCTAATGAATTACAGAAGCTGAGCAGATTTTGAGTTTTAGGCAATGCCATACAAAGGTCGTGCATACAAAGGTAGGTCAAGCATTGAGTGAAAAGGCTTATAATATTTTTGGAGGTTTCATACAAAAAGCGTAACAAAAAGCGTAGAAAGCATGGGGTCCCAATTGGGTTGGTTAGCGATCAAAAAGTTTCAGTTTTTCGTAATTCGTTCGAAAGAGCACATTCTTTTAAGTATTACACTATTTAATTGCACTTCAATATCTTAATTTTGACATTATAAATAATTGATGAAGATTTAAATCTGTAGACTCAATGACATTTCAATTCACATAATGACAGCTCATCACTTAGTAGAATTTTCCGAGGGGTGATTCAAAAGTGATTTCCATACTAACTTTAAACGTGTTTGAATTATAGTTCCAGGACATGGAAAATTTAGAAATTTTGGGTTCTGGCTCAATATTTAGCGTAGAATCAGGAAATGTATAAAACTGGATACCCTTAAACAAGCCAATTTAGCTTATTGACATAATGTGTGTGGAGGATGGACCGGGTCAGAGAATATTCCTAAATCTCTGCCTTTTTATATCTGCCGGAACAGCGGCAACCCTTATATAATAGACCTATAGGAGTATATTCTTCTTCAACAACACTATCGTTGCTTCTTTTATTTAAATCATTGCCAGTCTGTAAATGAAGTTCTACTATCTTAAATGATCAATATCGATAATCGTTCAATTCTTTAGCTTATCTCAGTCCCAGTTTATCTGAACACGGCGGCATTGGTTTTTGATATTATCCACCTTTCTCTAATATTTTTCGACCGCCTAACACGCGGAAGCTTTGTCGATAAATATTAAACTCTGGTATTCTTTGAACTACCGCAAAACCTGAACAGCGAACCACATTTTTCGAATGGCTGAAGTGAAAATGAACAACCCCGGGACAGTTGATAATTACATCTAATCACGTTTACGAACAAGTTTTCCCAAACACTATATCGCTCGATCACTTCAATTCGTCATATACCTGCACCGAGAAGATCATGAAGCCACACGAGAAGCATAACTGCCAATTACTAATAGTTCACCAGTTCTCTTTCTTTGCTCTCTGAAGCTTCATTAGCCATCGTTGGCAATGTCATTGGTTCAACCCGCAGTCAGCTAATCCACCTGCTGCGACTGATGGATAGCACGCTATAAGCGCGCTGATGGTGATGAAGATGAAGCTTTCGATCGCGATGGTTCCTGAATGGATTCTCACACTCCATTCACTTGTATGAGAGATGTTGTTGAACCACCCATCATCTTGAGCACATTGTCAACAGCGCGCACAGGAGAAATTTGAGTCAATCGTGGTCGAAACTATTGAAAACATTTAAAAAAGGCCTATTTTCGAAAACGTTGCTGTTGAGCCCTTTTTAGCCCGCCCACGCAAACAAACACCACTATCATGAAGCGTTGTGTTAGCTCTTCCTGATAGTGATATTGGTGAGTGAGATCGAGTTGAATTGGGCTCAAGAGCGTCCTGCAAAGCCATTGCTCACCAATGTCGGTGCGCCCTTTTCTATTGTTTGTCCAGATTTTTTCAAATCTGGTATTATGGCCATTAATTTGTTCTAGTTACTCCTATGTGTAGCAACGAGAAAAATCACTCCCATCGTCGATCGCAAAATATTGACCCAAAGCTCGATTAGCAGCTTAATGAAAGTCTCGTTGAGCATCGGCAACCCAATGTTTACCTTTCCATACTCGAACGCGTTGTGAGTGGCTCCTTAGATCAACAACAGAGCATCTCTCATAGGTAGATCGCCAAGTGCATCGATCGCCTCCTACATATTTAACACCCCAACCATTGTTTAATCACCCTCTGATGTCATAAACTTTGATTGCTCTGCGCGTTAGTCCCTTGGTACGTGGCCTTCGACGATGTACTTACTGATTTTTTGGGATATTGTCCGTGGCAATTACCACCCCTGCCGCGGAAACGTTAGATCTCCACTTCTTCGAGCCCGCAGTACAGATCAAACGCGATCGCGACCAGTCGCACACTAACCGCCGTCGTCAACGAACACGTGTTCAATTACAGTCTCGCGCGCGATCTTTTGTAAACGCATCTTCCCGAAATTGGCCGGACAAAAAAAGAGAAACACGCCGCTGATAGGTCAATTAACGCGTGCCAGCGCATCTTCGTTGAGATAATGGCCAAGATCGGCCACGATCTGCACTCCCATCGGCGACACGATCTTCCGAAGTCACCGTCCTCGTCGCCGTCATCGGCTTCGCCAATATGCAGTGCACGGGATAAGTTGGTACGAAGAATAAGAGTTTTTTCTTCGCTTAGCAGCCGAGGTTGATCGAGTGTGGGGCGGCGGGTGGTGATTGTTTGGGTTTGGGTCATTTTGGCCTAATTCGGCATATCCGAATCCAATTTGTAACAATCGTTTGGCGGGCGCGCGCGCATTCGGGTGGCGCTCTTCTTTGGAATAAAATGTGTGTCGGAAAATGTTTTGTGAATTGTTTGTGTTTGGTCGAGAGGTTGGCGTGGCGCGGTTCGTCCACTCGTAATGAAGATCGTTGAAGGAGAATTTATTGCATAATGATTCGATACGGTTCTATAGTATACTGGAGTCAATCATTTTTATGTCAAGGGAATGTGTCTTTTTGTACGGCTAGGGGATTTAACTTGTGTGTTGTGATTAAATTGCAATGAACTTGTTGTGATTTTGAAATGATCTGAAGAATGAGCATGGAAAAGATGACCAAGGTGTCAGAAAGTTGAAACCACAGGAACTTTCCCGACGATTGGGTGCCATCGCCACATTTCGTCATCTTACCAGATGCAAAAAAGAAGAGGAAAATGATCTGATATACTCTGTGCAATAATGTGACTAAAATTCAAATTCAGTAGGTACTATACCACTTATAACACTTGAATTTTAATCTTTTGACAGAAACGCTTATTTCGACCTGTAAGGCCGTCTTCAGGGTCGCGTACAGTAGAGTGTAGTACATGACACTGAATACGGTCTTATAGTTAAGATTGGAAAACCTGTATGTGCCATAGGATACAAACTCTAGGCGGATTAAAATGTAGAGTACTAAATTTGGTTTTCACTAGGTGTTTCACTAAACTGCTTGAAGTTTTGAACCATATCTTATTAAGATTACCTATAATATTATATTATAATATGTTTACTAAGCCTACAGATGAAAGGTGGAGGAAATTAGAGCATCAGGTTCTTCGCCCTCTTGGTCAATTTTTGACATTTCTTCTGAAGACACGCATACTGTACTGTTGACATGGATGACGTTGTATGACATTTTACTAAAAACAGTAAAAACATCGATTTTAACCATTTTTTTTTAGAAAAAAAATTGTTATCAAATTTTTAAAGCTTAAGCAAAATTTTCGCGCCGTGATAGGGGAAAAGCACCAATTTTCGACCCAGCTCTAATTTTCGACCCATCCATACAATTTTGGCCTACTTTGTATGGAAATCCGAAAATTGGCACAGAATTCTTGTAGGTCGAAATTTAGTTGGTTGGTTGGTTTGACTTTATTAACGAGATTTTTAGCCCTGGGCTAGTTCATCTCGGGACCAACGGCTTTACTTCCCTTCCGAAGGAAGTCGTCACTATAACTTTTTACGGCATAAGTGACTATGTCGGGGATGGGATTCGATCCCAGGTCCTCGGCGTGAGAGGCGAGTGTTCTAACCACTACACCAGGTCCGTCCGAAATTTAGTGCTTTTCCCCTATTTATCAAAATTTCAAACATCTTTCCAATCTCAGATTAAAAGATGAGATCAAAATTTGTTCGATTCGAGATACAATTTTGAAATTCTTGCCTGTCCGGGTATACTGTGTTGAACCTTATTTAATCTTAGTCTGAAAAGAATAGGAGCGAGAAAATCAGATCAGTATCTATTGAAATACACCAAAAAGCAAAGAGAACCGAATACACAGGACCCATGACGTGGTTCTGCAAAAGATTATAACATAAAATTTATATCTTACACAGATAAAAATCTGATTCCCAAATCATGATTTACAAGTCATGAAATTCGGCACGGTAAATGGCTGGGCATGGCGTACCATTGGTACCTCGCGTACCTACAGGAATAAAATAGACCCCATTGTGTGGTCCTTAGCCTCTTGCCCAGCAACTCCTATCCCTACCTTCTCGTGGTACTGGCCGGGGTACGAGTAACCTTGGGGAAGATCGGGTAACCAACCCCGGTGGGAACTTTGGTCGTATGCTGACAGGGAAGGGGGGTTTTGCTTCTGCAATCCTTGAGCGTCTGTACTCCATGTTAGGAGCGGCTCACAACAGCGTCTGTTCCCCATGTCAGGGGCGGCTGATCATCGTCCGAGTGTCAGAGAAGGACTCTAAGCTAAACTGCGCACTATGGCCCTCCGAACATTTAGGGGAAATGGTCCTCCGGAAATCTAGGGGGTTGGTGTCAGGCCCTGCAAGCCAGCCGTAAAAAAATGGACGACGACGAAAGTGGACTTGCGATTGGAAACTCGGTACGTGGAACTGCAAATCTCTCAACTTCATCGGAAGCACACGCATACTCTCCGATGTACTGAAGACTCGCGGTTTCGACATCGTAGCGCTGCAGGAGGTGTGCTGGACAGGTTCGATGGTGCGAACGTTTAGAGGTAATCATACCATCTACCAGAGCTGCGGCAACACACGTGAGCTGGGAACAGCTTTTATAGTGATGGGTGATATGCAGAGGCGCGTGATCGGGTGGTGGCCGATCAACGAAAGAATGTGCAAGTTGAGGCTCAAAGGCCGGTTCTTCAACTTCAGCATCATAAACGTGCATAGCCCTCACTCCGGAAGCACTGATGATGATAAAGACGCTTTTTACGCGCAGCTTGAACGCGAGTACGATAGTTGCCCAAGCCACGACGTCAAAATCATCATAGGAGATCTAAATGCTCAGGTTGGCCAGGAGGAGGAGCTCAGACCGACGATTGGAAAGCTTAGCGCCCACCGGCTGACGAACGAGAACGGCCTACGACTGATAGATTTTGCCGCCTCCAAGAACATGGCCATTCGCAGCACCTACTTCCAGCACAGCCTCCCGTATCGATACACCTGGAGATCACCACTGCAGACGGAATCACAAATCGACCACGTTTTGATCGATGGACGGCACTTCTCCGATATTACCGACGTCAGAACCTATCGTGGCGCTAACATTGACTCCGACCACTACCTGGTGATGGTGAAACTGCGCCAAAAACTATCCGTCATTAACAATGTACGGTATCGACGCCCGCCTCGGTATAACCTAGCGCGACTGGCTCAACCGAACGTCGCTGCCGCATACGCGCAGCATCTCGAGGAAGCGTTGCCGGAAGAGGGCGAGCTTGACGAAGCCCCTCTTGAAGACTGCTGGAGCAACATAAAAGCAGCCATCAACAACGCAGCCGAGAGCATCGTCGGGTACGTGGAAAGGAGGACATGTGACGATTGGTTCGACGAAGAATGCAGGCAGGTTTTGGAGGAGAAGGATGCAGCGCGGGATGCAATGCTGCAGCAAGGAACGCGACAAAACGTGGAGCGATATAAAAGAAAACGGAAGCAGCAAACCCGCCTATTCCGGGACAAAAAGCGCCGCCTGGAAGAAGCGGAATGTGTAGAAATGGAACAGCTGCATCGTTCTCAAGAAACGCGAAAGTTCTACGAGAAGCTAAACGCATCTCGAAAAGGCTTCGTGCCGCGAGCCGAAATGTGTAGGGATAAGAACGGAAGCATCTTGACGGACGGACGTGAGGTGATTGAAAGATGGAAGCAGCACTACGATGAACACCTGAATGGCACGGAGAACAGAGGCGACGAGGGTCACGACAGCGGAGGAAGTGACTACGTCAGCACGGCGGATGAAGGAAACCAACCTGCCCCCACATTGAGGGAAGTTAAGGATGCCATCAGCCAGCTCAAGAATAATAAGGCCGCTGGTAAAGATGGTATTGGAGCTGAACTCATCAAAATGGGCCCGGAGAGGTTGGCCGCCTGTCTGCACCGGCTGATTGTCAGAATCTGGGAAACCGAACAGCTGCCGGAGGAGTGGAAACAAGGGGTAATATGCCCCATCTACAAGAAGGGCGACAAACTGGAATGTGAAAACTATCGTGCGATCACTATCCTGAATGCCGCCTACAAAGTGCTATCCCAGATTATTTTCCGTCGTCTATCACCAATAACAAATGAGTTTGTGGGAAGTTATCAAGCTGGTTTCATCAACGGCCGCTCGACCAAATCTTCACTGTACGGCAAATCCTCCAGAAATGCCGTGAATACCAAGTCACAACGCATCACCTGTTCATCGATTTCAAAGCGGCTTATGATAGCATCGACCGCGAAGAGCTATGGAAAATCATGGACGAGTACAGCTTTCCCGGGAAGCTCACAAGACTAATAAGAGCAACGATGGACGGTGTGCATAATAGCGTGAAGATTTCGGGCGAACATTCCAGTTCGTTCGAATCCCGCCGGGGACTTCGACAGGGTGATGGACTTTCGTGCCTGCTGTTCAACAACGCGCTAGAAGGTGTCATGCGGAGAGCCGGGTTCAATAACCGAGGTACGATTTTCACAAGATCTAGCCAATTTGTTTGCTTCGCGGATGATATGGATATTGTCGGCAGAACATTTGGAACGGTGGCAGACCTCTACACCCGCCTGAAACGTGAAGCAACAAAAGTCGGTCTGGTGGTGAATGCGTCAAAAACAAAGTACATGCTAATAGGCGGAACCGAGCGCGACAGAGCCCGCCTGGGAAGCAGTGTTGCGATAGACGGGGATACTTTGAGGTGGTTGATGAGTTCGTCTACCTCGGATCCTTGTTAACGGCTGAAAACAACGTTAGTCGTGAAATACGGAGACGCATCATCAGTGGAAGTCGCGCCTACTATGGGCTCCAGCAGAAGCTGCGGTCGAGAAAGATTCACCCCCGTACCAAATGTACCATGTACAAAACGCTTATAAGACCGGTGGTCCTCTATGGACATGAAGCATGGACCATGCTGGAAGAGGACCTGCAAGCACTTGGAGTGTTCGAACGAAGGGTGCTTAGGACGATCTTTGGCGGAGTGCAGGAGAAACGGTGTGTGGCGGCGGAGAATGAACCACGAGCTCGCTAGGCTCTACGGCGAACCCAGTATCCAGAAGGTTGCGAAAGCCGGAAGGGTGCGCTGGGCGGGGCATGTTGCAAGACTACCGGACAACAATCCTGCAAAGATTGTGTTCGTGTCGAATCCGGTTGGCACAAGAAGGCGGGGAGCACAGCGAGCGAGGTGGCTTGATCAGGTGCAACAAGATCTGGAGAACGTGGGCCAAAATCGAGGTTGGAGAGACACAGCCATGGACCGAGTAAATTGGCGTAACATCGTTAACGAGGTTTCATCAAATTAATTGATGTAACACCAACAAAATAATAATTTAAATTATTTTACGGATTCCTGTGAAATCTCAACAGCTGAACAGTTCGGTGAAATAAATTAACGGAGTACGGTAATTTTTGCAGTATTCGGTAAAAAATCACCGGAATAAATTAACGGAGTACGGTAATTTTTTACAGTATTCGGTAAAAAATCACACGAAATTACGGTGTATTATTTCACCGAACTGATCAGCTGTTGAGATTACGGTGAAATTCACCGTAATGAGCTTAGTGTGTAGGTAGAGATATCGAGATGTAGAGCGATTCTACCCCATTACCCCGAATGCCATTTCCCCGAATCCCATCACCCCGAATTCCATTACCCCGAATGCACCATTACCCCGAATTCCATCACCCCGAATGCTATTTCCCCGAATTCACAATTATCTTCACATGATGATATTAATGACATTTTCCAATGATTTTGAAATTCGGGGTAATGTCATTCGGGGTGATGGGTCGTTCGGGGTTTTTGAATTCGGGGTAATGGCGTTCGGGTTAATGGCATTCGGGGTAATGGGATTCGGGGTAATGGGGTAGAATCATGTAGAGCATCTAGATGTGGACAGTCGACTGTAGTAACAAAATTAATATCATCAATGACTATCTTTACATCTTGTAAAGGATATTTCTATGTCATAGAGATGATCGTTAGTTGATGTTGATCTTAGACTCAATCGCTTACTTGTTCCCACTGAAAACAAACATCATCTGCTTTCCGATATATGGCCAACATCACGTTCTGATCGATTACCGCCGCTGTGGTTTTTGAAACATCAAACATAATTAAGTGTTGGCGATTAGATCTAGTTATGGGCCCAATAAATGTTTAGATAACATTCAGATTTATCGCCTAATCCGATTATTTGGTTGATTGAAAGTTTTTGATTGGCTATTGGGATGAAATAATACATGATACTTATAAAAATCAAAAAGGGGATGTACAATTCTACAATTTAAACCAAAAGAGATCCAAGTATGAACCATTCTAAATATCTCCCATTTCCATTCTACCATTCCAGGAGGAGCTCGTCCAACGTCTTGGCAAAAAGTTACTAGTCCTGTCGAACGAGCAAACGAGCATCGCCGAGGAGAGCAACGCCAACGACATGCTCGGCAACGACGTCGCTCTGAAGGTGGCCCAAAAGGTTCGGCCCAGCGATGCGTCCAAGTTCCGTTCCTACGTCGACGACGTCGGCTACATCACCATGCTGCTGTTGTCCCTCTCGGGACGGCTGGCACGAACCGACAACGCCCTGCACTGCATCGTTGACGATTCCCACCCGGATAAGGTTTGTACTCCTTGTCGTCAAAACTTGATCACGATCACTAAGTATCCTCTCGATTACAGAAAATCCTCGAAGCCAAGCGGGATCGACTGCTGGAACAGTTGGACGAAGCCAAACAGCTCAAGGACGACATCGACCGGCGGGGGGCGATCATCTCCAAGATCCTGGAGAAGTCCCTCACGATCGAGGAGTACGCCGACTACGACTACTTCATCAACATGAAAGCCAAGCTGATCGTGGACTCGCGGGAGATCGCCGACAAGATCAAGCTGGGCGAGGAGCAGTTGGCCGCCCTCAAGGACACCCTGGTGCAGAGCGAATGTTGACCGTTCGGGCTTCGGGTTCCGTGATCCGTGTTTTGTTTTGTGTATAGATAGGATATACAAGTGATGTTACTCATGAAGTCGTTCGTTTCACCTAGGCACTCTAGTATTAGACCAGTGTAGAATGTGTAATTTGAGTTTTTTTTATTAAGGAAAACCGAGTTAACTCTTTCGAGAGGTAAAATAATATTCGACCGGCTGTTGAGTAGAGTTAGGATTAAGGCGGAGAGGGGTCTACCCCGTTTGGCATAATGCCATTTGGCATAATGCCGTTTGGCATACAGTCGTTTGGCATAAAGTCGTTTGGCATAATAGTCGTTTGGCATAACAGTCGTTTGGCATAACAGTCGTTTGGCATAATAGTCATTTGGCATAATGGTCGTTTGGCATAATTTGAAAAAGGAAGATACTGCAGTGGTACAGTAATATGCCGTAACATAAGATGCGTCATCAAATTCCATGTTCCTTTTTTTTTTTCAAATGACATGGAATAACTTAGGCGTTGGATATATTTTTGTTAAGGTGAAGATGAATCGAAGCCAAACTTCCAATTTTCAAGAGCACGGATCTAGAGAACCGAACACCCATTTGATATGAGAACTTAATGAATTGGTCACCACCAGCTAGTGATCAATCGATTAAGTTTTCAGCCTGAACGGATGTTCGGTTCTTCAAATCCGTGCTCTTGAAAATTTGAGGTTTGGCTTCGATTCATCTTCACCTTAAAAATGCGCCATAATATCCCGGGCTTAATGACCCCGAAAGTCATGTATGATGAAATTCCAAAAGAGCTTTATTGGATATTGGTTTCCTTGAAAAATGATGATTAGAAGTATGTCCTATCACTAACTGATAACGGAATGTACGATCGTGAGCAGTTTATACACACCCCTTTGCTTAATGGAAGGAATTTGATCAAATTCAATGTTTTTCACAATTATGCCAAACGGCTATTATGCCAAATGGCGATTATGCCAAACGACCGTTATGCCAAATGGCATTATGCCAAACAGCTATTATGCCAAACGACTGTATGCCAAACGGCATTATGCCAAACGGCATTATGCCAAACGGGGTAGACCCGGCGGAGAGTCGTTGCAGTTAGAGCGACTCTCCGAAAGAAACTCCTGTACATTTTCTGTAAATTATGACAATTATTTTATTTTGTACCTATAACTTAGCTCGTTTTTTTGTCGAAGTAAGTGTCTTTCGTGAACCGTTTGGAAATAAAAATCAAAGATCACCACAATCAATCGTTTAGGCCAAAAAGAATCTAGCAGGTGCGGAATTATCTGTAGTTTATAGTGAGCAGCAACTCGAAAGGTTCGTTTCAGTGGCGATCCTGCAGACTGCTCTAAGAAACGTTACAAATTTGCAATTAACTTTTGTTTAACAACACATTTAACCCCGTTTTTCAAAGAACTAGTAATAACTGTATGATAAGGCGGAAAGTTCTTGCATTTCAATGTATGATGTTGAAATTCAAAGAGTTTTTTAGTGCACCACATTTATCAGTTTGTTTCTCGTGTACGTTTTTAGTGCATTCCGTTTCTATTTTGCACCGCTTTCCTTTGATTTTCTCCCACTTCCGACTTTTCATTATTTCTTTCTTTATAAGTTTTGGTTTTGTTTTTGTGTGCAGTGCCTTATGTTTTATTAATCCTCCCTAATTCGTGTATTTAAAACATATTTCACCAGAAACCAAATGTTGGAAATTTGGTTGAAGGGTGTGTAGAATAGTTTTTGTGATTTGTTATCTCATATAACCAATTCTGTCCTTTCAAAACTCCAACCATTTTCAATAATTACTATCCCGATAACTTCACATGTATGTTTAGAAATCAATTCAAATCGTAAATCAATCCGTCGATTAGTCCTATTTTAACAAATAATTGTTAGTACAGACAAACCTAGGTGCTTAAACGATTTACTTAAAATAATCCAATTTAAAATGCTAGCGAACGCATCGAACATACTTTATTCGCGCTAGGTGGGAAAGGTGGGAAACTTTTCTTTCCTCCGTCTCGCTCGCATGGCAAACTGCAATAATCGATTATACCCGCAATCCTCCTTCTAGAGTTACACTGTTGATTGACTTTTAGTTTCCTCATCGTTTAGCGCTTAGACAACTGTGTATAGTTTTTGAACAGTAGGAATTTTTTCAAATTTTCGCGTTCAGGCCCAACAGAGACAGAGAGAGAGAGAGAGAAACGTTGGGCTTTCAAAAAAGTATTGTGATTTTACGGTGAATTTTATTACAGTGTATCATTTCCGTTTTAGACTTAATTAGGATCTACTTTAAAGTTAAATCTCGTAACCAGAACTGTTTAATATGTAGAATGTTCTGTCCCCTTCCGGTCTGCTATGTGTGCAAATAATCAATTTACGAAGCAACTAGATTCTTCCACGGTTATTACCTAACATAAGTGTACGACGTTCTCAGTGTCGAAAGTAAAGGAATAAAAATTCGCTTGAAAATTTAAATCCTACATGTGCTCAGTTCAATCTCACATATCCTTCTTCCTCGCAGCGTCAAGCCCTTTCAAGACCCGCAGCTTCGAGTAGATCTCGTCCCAATCAAGGTACGCCCCCACGATGTGGCGGGTATTGACCTCCGTGTCGGTATACCCCGTACGTCCATGGACCATCCGAACGTTACTGAATGTCAGGATATCCCCAGGCATCGTCTTGAACTCCACAGCCTCCTGATGAATCAACTTGACAAATCGGGCCATTGCGCGGTACCAAGGCTGAACCCGATCCAGCGGCACGTTGAAGAAGCTATCCCGCTGCGGAACGCTGTGATTGATTCGCTCGAGATTCCCGTCTCGACCAACGCTGAAATGATCATCTCCAATCAATTATCTTTTACTTCAACAACAATCCCCATACTTACCAAATGACCGGCGCCCTATAAATGCTATGGAATTGTCCGCCTTCGTCCTCGCCGATGTCCGTCCAATTGACCAACGTTTCACTCAACAACCGGAAGTCCTTCGGGTACTCTCGACGCATCAGATCAGCCACGTAGAAAGCATCCGCAAGTAGATTTTGACCTCCCTGAGAACGGGATTGAACAAGACAGTGCAGCAGGTTGCAGCCCGGTTTGTAGTCGTAGTAGGGCAGATCGGTGTGCATCTGAAGCGGAGTGGACAGGTACGCAACGTTGCTGGTGCCCTCCTTGGCTTTGACGATGAATTCTTCGCTGGAATGGAAAGCAGACAGGCCATTATTGCTATACTCGCTTCAAATAATCTTATGAGTTTTATTGCTGTTAGCGTTTGACGTGCAAATCTAGTCTAACTGAGCTTGAAATGCGGTAACACAAAGTTACCAAAGGATACTTAGCAACCATAATGCATATCACCGCCAACCTACCAAAGAAAATCAAATTTTGACTTCGCCTTCCTTGTTGAAAATCTTATCGCAATTGGTGTTCCCGCATTTGATATTTGCATTTCAAACGCACACAGCAATACTTATAGCTTGCATAGACGTTCAACCCGAAACTCTTAGTATAATTGTTTTGGATTCTTAAGGTAATTCAACACGAATACAGGCAGAGCCGTAGCGTGGTCTCATGGCGCCCTTGGCGAACAACCATTTGAGCGCCCCTTATTCAAAGCAAAGTTTATAATGTTTTCCTTTATCTCTTTTTTAACGGATTCTCTGTCGAAGGCATGTTCATCTCAGCAAAACATTGTACAAGCTAGTGTTAAAAATTTCAGAAAAACAAAAAAATTTGAATGTCTATGGAGGCTTAATGATAAAGCTTAAGCATTAACTAAGAATTAGATATTCTAGAGAACCAGATAACCGTTTAAGCTAGTGATGACCAATCGATCAAGTTTCGAAACGCTAAAGTTTTGAAGTATACCTTTAAAACATCTTAACCTTTAATAAATAGCTAATAAAATTACCGTTTATATGGTCAGAGGTGAATTCGTAACAACTATTGTATTTTTATCATCGTTAAAATCTTGGTAAAACTCTTTTTCTTAAATAAATTATTGTAGACATTGCCAAACCATTTATTTTGCATAAGTATAATACATATGGTCAATATTCCAATTTAAATGTTCAATAAATCTCTTAATGTAGTTTATTATTGACATTGTGTTAACATGAAAAAAAAAACAACCAGAAAATTGTCAATGAGTTTCAACTTCTTGAAGAATGAACAATAAATAAATTAATTCTAAATTAATTTTCAAGATTTTGATTTTTATGAAAGTTGTTCAAAGAATTTGTGTAAAAAATAGTTGATGTTTTATATTTTATGAAATATCACAAAATTATCATCTAAATATTTTATTAAAAAATGAAGCATGAAATTGAAGTTTTGAAGCTAATCAGTTAAACCTTTTTAAAATATTAGAGAATTTTGCTCTGATTCCTAGAAAATTCTTATTAAAATATTTTTATAAATTCGAGCTGTTATCAGTCAGTTTGAAGCATTTGTTTGGAGGAATGATTATTGTTACGAATAATAACCAACTTTAGGTTCTTTCAATGGTAAACAATTCTCTGCGAATTTTATTTACGATTCATTTATAATTGTGCTTAGTATTTCATCTAAATTTTGAATAAGACTCTATGAGAATTTTGTACAAGTTCCATGAGAACACCGTATAGCAATACTAAAGCATCATGTTTAAATTTATTATTTTTTATCAGGGTTATGGATTATTTGACATGACTGTCAATGTGAATTGCGTCTTGAGGATTGTATGAAATTCAAGGCAAGATTTCTGTGACGTCCGCTGTATTAGCTTCGATTTGCCCGTATTCTACACACTATTTTTTGACACAGGCACAATGCGTAAACTGATTTACAAATAATTGTCATGAAGAACTATTTAAAAAAAAGACAATTTACACCGTCTTCAGCACATAGGCTGCACAGACTGAACGAACACTAACATTAGGCAACGGACAACACGAAACACCCAGTAGCCCAGCGATCAATTTTTCGTTTGACGAAAAGTTTTCTCCGACTGGAGCGGTAATCGAACCCACACCCCGTGGCACAATACGCCTAGACGACTGACGCCGCTAACCGCAAGGCCACGAAGCCCACAAAAATCTTTAATAAATTTGAAATGATTTATCTGAAAATTCTTTTCAATTAAAGCATCCTTCAACATCTTGTAGGATGCTTACAATATATTTTGTTATAATCGATTGTTATAATTCGAAATTTCTTTCAGAACTTAAAATGTTCATGTTTTCAAACATTGAATTTGAAGATGCCCTTATTTTATATGTGTTTCTAAAACATTGACCAAAGCGCCACGTATTTTGGCGCCCCCCTGATCGCTTGCGCCCTTGGCGGATGCCAACCTGGCCAACCGCACGCTACGGCACTGAATACAGGATAACTGCAGGATGAAATAGCAAAAAGTATATTCCGTAACAGAAAATTGATTTAATTTTTAAATTTATTTAAGACCATTCCTTGCCGTTTTAGACCGTTTTAAGCCATTTGAGGCTATTTAATGCCTTTGCCAACCATTATAAGCCATATTTAGACATTTTAATATATTTTGAACGGTTGGCGAGATCTGGCGGTAAACTACCATCAGTGGACCAGTAGCCGCTCATGGCCCTTTTACCGCTCACTAGTGTAAACACGGATTGTTCGTATAAAAATGCAATATTTTTCGCACGGATGTAGTCTTGCTACATCAACAACTTTCAATGAAGCCGACGAATATTGTTTTCATTAGTTAAAATAATGCTTCAAATAAGAAACACAAGACCCTGTGACCAGTAGGTATTTTTGTGTGTTTCAATAGCCGCTCATGCAAAAAAAACAAGATTTTAGAAAAAAAAATCGATTTTAGTATACAGCTTTCTTTATTGTTGTTGTAGATATGGTTGGACCATAAAAAGTACCAGGATAAACAACAAAATTCAAAATTATGCGTTATTTAGCATGTTCGTCAAGAAATTTGTTTACCGTGAGCGGAAACAGGATCACTTAGATGCACAGACAAATGCAATTTAATATTTTTTATGAAATTCAAATTCATTTTATGCTGCCTGTAGTAAATGAGATGAAATATTCTAAATTATAATATTAATAGCAACAACTGTTTTGTTTTTTTGTGGCTGCTTGGTCGTTCATAGAAGTTAATATTCAATGTTATCTTCTTTTCCAAGCAGCCTAGATAGCCGTGTAGTGTCGGTAGTGGTTGTCTCAACTGGCTAAGAATAACACTACGGATTGCCTGATCCTGTAGTAAAAATCTACTAATCAGGTAACCCCAATCCCAAGGTGTGATGCGACCCGTGCTGATGGATGAATGGTTGAGGGGGTTTAAAATATGCTCAATCGCTAACGGAGCCTGGAGAGCACCAGGGCGAACTCTCCAGTATGTAGCTCTTACTGCATTAGGGCGGGGCAATGATGCAGCGGACCGTCTTTCCCCAGCGACTCGTGGGACCAAAAAATGAGTGCAAATAATCAAACCAAAATAAAAGGTGTCGACTGCCTCCCTCAGTTCGAAAAAGGTGACGACTGCCTCTCCCAGTCGGACGAAACGGAAACAGAGAATGCTTTTGGTAAGCTTGGACTGACCGAAGATGAGCTTCTCAGTAGTTCGCATGAAAACATGGAAACCGACCTCCCTCTGACACTCCCGAACGACCCAGGACTCCATCCTTCGGTTGAACCAATGGACGACGAAGAGGATGGAATTACAGTCACAATAAACTTGTCAGGATCGCAGCCATCAATCACAGGATCGAACGTCACCTCGGGTCCTATTGATGGGAAGACCGATCAACATCCAACAGATGACGCGAACAAACAAAAACCTACTGGCACCAAAAAGATCACTCGGAGCCAAAGGAAGCAGCTAAAAGCACTCCGACAAAGTGGCTTAAGCCGCCCTGAGGCCCTATCCAGAATCACGGGGGGTGAGACTATGGTGTCAACTCCTTCGAAACGCACTCGGCAGGACCTTGACAAGTCTACAAATGCTGAAGAAGAACATAAGCAGAAACGGATGAAACAACACCTGAATCCGAGAAAGCGCGTTGGGCAACAGGAAACCAACAGCTCAACAGCCTCGACGATCAACAAACCCCCACCAGAAGATAAAAAACAGACTAGTCTAAGCTACGGTGAAATTACCAGTCGCAGGAGAGTCGGAATAATCCCAAAAGACTTCCCCACGACCCAACTTTCAACGACTCAGCTGGACGTTCTCCAGGAGGCACTGCTGCTTCGGGTTGAACAACAACGGAACGCGACAATGAAGCCCAAGTTCTCTAACCTTATCTACAAGTCTGGCCATATGGTTCTTATTTGTAAGGATCAGGAGACTGCGGAATGGGTAAAGGAGATAACACCTGCATTAAATCCCCTGGAAGGCGTTGAGGTGGTTGCAATGGATGAGGATAAGATTCAACGTCCAGAACTGATTCGAGCCTTCTTCCCTCAAAGCGCACAATACACCGATGATCGTATCAAAGCTCTCATCGAGAGTCAGAACGATCTGATAACCAACAACTGGCGTGTCATGCAACGGCTCACTCCTAACAACAAGCATGTGGTGTGGGTCTTTAATGTAGATGGACCGTCCATGGAAAAACTCATTCAATCCAAGTTCATCCTCAACTTCCGCTTTGGAGAAATACAGTTGAGGAAAGTAAAGAGCACAACCCCAAACTCCAATGACAATCCAACTGGACAGCCGACCCAAGAGAAATCTGAGGAGGCCTCTAGAAGCATCCCACAACCAACTCCCACCATACAGGCTAGCTTGTCTTCCTCTGATGGAAAAGATGCATATTTGACCTCACTTCCTGGCCCAAGCGGTGTCACCTCAATGGCTCCCAATAAGGGCAGTGGAAATGTCAAAAGTGTAAAATTGACCACAGGGGATAAGCCAGCAGGCCTAGGTAAGGGAAAGGACAAAAACCAAAATCTAAGACATCCCCCAAAATCAAAAGTTGATGATCCGCAACATCCAAAGAAGGACGGCAAACGTCCGGAAAATGCGGAACGCCTCAGCAATGATTAAAATCCTCCAAGTGAATCTCCATCATGCTCAGTGCGCAACAGATGTGCTTTGCAGGAGATTCACAAAAGAACACCTTTCCGTGGCACTGATTCAAGAGCCATGGGTCAACAAAACTCGAATACAAGGTATTCAACTAAACTCGTGTAGGTTGGTATATGATGACAGCCAGCTCTCTCCCAGAGCAGCTATTCTAATACGCAATGATACTAAATGTTTTCCAATTACAGAATTCATCAAAAGGGACATCGTAGCGGTCAGGATGGAGGTTTCTACTGCTAGGGGCAGTACTGAGATCATTATGGTTTCGGCGTATTTCCCTGGCGACGCAGAAGACATTCCTCCTCCAGAGATGGCTGCTCTTGTCTCTTACAGTCAAAAACACAACATCCCCTTCGTCATCGGTTGTGACGCCAATGCTCATCACCTTGTATGGGGAAGCACAAACACAAATATCAGAGGTGAGCATCTTTTGCAGTTTCTTTCCTCCAAAAATATTGACATATGCAATGTCGGTGATAAGCCTACATTTGAAAACATCTTACGACAAGAAGTCCTTGATCTGACTTTATGCAGTCAATCCATCTCGGATAAAATAAAAAACTGGCATGTTTCTAATGAAATATCTATGTCAGACCATAAACATATAGTCTTCGAGTGGGAAGGGGGTCTAATGATTCAAAAGTCGTTTAAAGATCCCAAGAAAACTGATTGGGAAACCTACTCAGCTATTCTCCGTTCTGAAGACTATATAATAGAGCCGAATATTCAGACAATTATACAGTTAGAAGCAGCTTCGGATTCTATTAAAAACAAAATTCTAAATGCTTATCAAGAGAGCTGTCCGATCAAAACAGTTAGTTCGAACAGAGATGTTCCATGGTGGAACTTCAACCTTGATAAACTCAGGAAAACTGCTCGGAAGGAATTCAACCGAGCCAAACGCACTTCTGATTGGAGTCTATACCGAAAGGCTCTGACAGAGTATAACAAAGAAATGAGACGAGCAAAACGGAAATCATGGGTTCTCATGTGTGAAAGCATTGAGAAAACTCCCGTAGCTGCTCGACTTCATAAAACTCTTTCGAAGGATCACTCCAATGGTTTGGGAAGTCTTCAAAGGACTGACGGTTCACTCACTGTGGAACCTCGTGAAACACTGAGTGAAATGCTAAGAGTTCACTTTCCTGATTCAATCCCACAAACGAGTCTAAATGCTGAAGGTGCCAGACTTGACGTCTCAGTTCCACACGGGTTCCTATCAGGGGACTCAGGAGCAAAAAGGGACGCAATAAAGGTTGCCAAAGAAGCTTTTACTCGCGATAGGGTTGTTAGGGCAGTGAGATCTTTCGAGCCATTCAAATCTGCTGGCATGGATGGAATCTTCCCAGCGCTTATCCAAAAAGAGGAAGAGACACTGATTCCACACATGGTAGAGATTTTTAAGGCAAGTTTAGTTCTGGGACACATTCCAAATGATTGGCGTCAAGTTCGAGTTGTCTTTATTCCAAAAGCAGGAAAAAAGGACAAAACCAACCCTAAAGCATTCCGACCGATAAGCCTATCCTCGGTAATGCTTAAAATCATGGAGAAGGTATTATGCGAGTATATAGATTCTAAATTTATGAAAACTATGCCTCTTTCTAAATCCCAATTTGCTTATCAAAGCGGAAAATCAACGGTCTCAGCACTGCACACGCTAGTGAACAAGATCGAGAAAACCTTTAATGCAAAAGAAATCGCTCTTATAGCATTTCTTGATATTGAGGGCGCGTTCGATAACGCTTCTTATTCGTCTATAGGTTCGGCAATGTTGAGGAGAAACTTCGACCCATGCATTGCAACCTGGGTACATGCTATGCTAGCAAATCGACAGATCTCATCTGAGCTGAGTGATTCGCGCATTACTGTAATGGCTACAAGGGGATGCCCTCAAGGGGGAGTACTATCTCCCTTATTGTGGTCATTAGTGGTGGACGAACTGCTAGATTGCTTAGAAAGAAGGGGTTTTGAAGTTGTTGGATACGCAGATGACGTAGTCATTATTGTACGAGGCAAATTTGACAGCGTTATTTCATCAAGGATGCAAATTGCTCTCAATCACACACTCTCCTGGTGTCAAAAAGAGAAACTAGGAATAAACCCTTCAAAAACAACAATTGTACCGTTCACAAAAAGACGAAAGGTACAACTCCACCCTCTTTTCTTGAACCAAATACAATTAGTTTACTCAAATGAGGTCAAGTATCTTGGCATCACACTTGACGCAAAACTAAATTGGAACACCCATCTTCAAACAATCATAAATAAAGGTCTCAATTCACTCTGGGTTTGCTCAAAGACCTGTGGTAAAACATGGGGTCTAAAACCCAGTATGATCATGTGGATCTATAAAACAATCGTTCGGCCTAGAATAACCTATGCGTCCCTTGTTTGGTGGCCTAAGACAAAGGAAGCTACGGCTAGAGCTAAGCTGAACAAAATTCAACGTACTGCCTGTATTGCCATAACCGGTGCAGTTCGTAGTACCCCCTCGTTTGCCCTAGATGCTATACTCAATCTGCCCCGGCTGGATCAATTCATAAAGCTGGATGCTGAGAAAAGTGCTCTTCGGCTAAAACGATCAACAGTCCTACTGTCAGGGGACTTAACAGGTCACCTCAGTATATTAAACGAATTTTCGATAAATCCTATTGTTGAAAAATGTAGTGACTGGATGGAAAAAGTGGTAAACTATGACTCGCCATTCACGGTGGTCTTTCCTTCTCGTGAGGAATGGGAAGGAGGTGGACCCACCATTTCACCGGGATCTATTAAATTCTACACAGATGGTTCAAAAATGAATAATTTGACAGGGTCTGGAGTATACGGACCGAAAACCAAAATCTCTGTCTCTCTTGGACAGTGGCCTACAGTATTTCAAGCAGAAGTCTATGCAATCAAGGAATGTGCGCAGCTGTGTCTGAAAAGAAATTACAGACATGCCACCATATGTATTTTCTCTGATAGTCAAGCAGCGCTTCAATCTTTGAAGGCTTTCACTTGCAACTCAAAACTTGTGTGGGAATGCATTCTTGCACTGAAATCCCTAGCTGAACGCAATCGAGTTAAACTATATTGGATCCCAGGACATACGGGTCTAGAGGGTAACGAAATTGCCGATCAGCTAGCAAGGAATGGATCAACCAATATGTTCATTGGTCCAGAGCCATTCCTTGGCATTTCAAACTCTGCACTAAACACGGAATTGAACAACTGGTTGTTCGATCAAATTCAATCAAATTGGAATACAGTTTCCAATGCGAATCAGTCCAAAAGGTTCGTAACAATAAACACGACACAAACACAAAAACTTATAGGTCTCAACAAAAGGGATCTCAGAACATACATCGGTCTAATAACTGGTCACTGCCCAAGCAGATACCACTTATACAAGATCGGTGTCGTCCAAAACACAAATTGCCGTTTCTGTGACGAGACGGACGAAACCTCACAACACCTTCTCTGCTCTTGCAGTGCACACATCCATCGTAGGTTCAAAATATTTGGCAAGCACTACTTACAGCCAGCTGATATTTGGAACGCATCCCCCAGGGAGGTGGTTAGCTTTATTAGGCTGATCACGCCAGATTGGGGGAACTACAACACTGCAACCTAGGACTTCTGCCCATCAATGGCAGATGGTTCAAAGTTCAGTCAAATGCGCAAAGTATTCCGGAGGCACATTTGCTACTGGAAAACATTGTGTACATAGAGTAATAGGGTATATCACAATAGTCCTAAAAAATGGACGCAGTGATCCCACACCCGACAGAAGAAGAAGAAAACAACTGTTTTATAATCTAATGGGTGTTTGCAATATGGAATATGGAAAAAAAAACTTATTTTGAGAAAGAAATCGAAAGCATTTGGCAACCTTGATTTTAGTAACGCATGAGGTTCATAGGAGGTTGAAGTTTATAGGAGTAAGGGAGAAAGAGAAAACGCAGCGCGAAAGAATCGAATAGGCAGCGAATAGACGCGTATCGGGTACCTGTCATTCTGTATACTACTTTTGTGGATGAAAGACGTTGTTCTGTGTGCTCCCAAATTTTGGATTCGACATGGCGGAGCCGGTAGGTAAGTAGAGTGCTAAATTATTAATTTCTTTTCGTTTAGAATTTGTGAACGATGAATCAGTACAAATTTAACAATGGAGAATATTGAAAAGTCTATTGGAGAAGTGATAAGGTAGAAAAAAGGCAAACAGACAAAAAGTGAATATTCCGATTGCAAAAAAAACATGGCGTCTTGGGGGAATGGTGTGGCGTGATCTCGATACGAGAATAAAAAAAATATATGTGCACGAGCGATGCGGTCTCGGCATGAAAAAAAATAAGAAGAAAAAAGGTGTTTGAGCGATGCGGTCTCATCACAAAATAATAACAATAAAGGGCAAGAGCGATGCGGTCTCTTCGCAAAAAAAAAAAAAAAAAGTATGTGCTCGAGCGATGCGGTCTCGGCACGAGAGAAAAACAAAAAATAATAACAAGGTATGATAGAACGGTGTGGTGATGGTGGTAATAATGTAGACATGACGTCAGCATTTTTCAACTGTGTAGTGAGAGAGCAAAATAAGGATTGAAGTGTATGAGCTGAGTGGACCTCTCATATTTTAACGGACGTTATCAATTAAAAACAAAAGAAAGACATTTTAGTAGATTTATGTTGAAAATGTAGCGTGACGTCAACAGAGATATAGAAATCTAAGAGCGTTTTTTTCACGTTTCGCAGAAAATACAACGCAGTGGAGAAAAACACAGAAATGCTACAAAATGAAGGATTTGACACGCCAGCCAAGGGAGGAAAACGCCTCCGGCAAAGTGCGGGAAGAAGTATCATCAGTCCAAGTACAGAAAGAGATTGAAAAGGAGAAACATTTGTCTCGGAAGCCAACGACGGAAAAAGCACAGAATATGCAACAGATGGATTTGATCCGGGAATCGGTAGAAGAGCTCGCCACCCGGCAAGTGAGTGTGGAGACAGAATCAGCGTCGGCGAATAAACAGAAAAAGACGAACAAAGCGAAAAATTTGTCTCGTGAGCTGGCGGCGGAAAAAGCACGTAATGCACGGCTTTTGGAAGAACTCAAGCGAAGCCAACAAATAAATGAGGAGCTAATGGCGAACCAAACGGAAAGGGACGGCGATGTTTATGAATTGGAAAGAGAAACGCGTTTTTCAAGCACCCGTAGGACTCCAGGTGCACCGAACTGGGAAGAATCAAGATTCTACACGTCCATGAACCAGCTATCAATTGCATCCGTCAGCATTCCAGAGTGCAAACCAGCGGAGGATGGCGAGATCCATCGTCAGTGCTTCGAAGCTTGGAAAGATCTATTGCTGGATTCAATGGTGTTGGCAGGGGTGAATGATGAAGTTACCATGTTCACGATCTTCAAGGTGAAAGCAGGACCAAAGCTGCTTGAAATATTCAAGAACACCAAGTCGTCGAAGGAAGATCCGAATGCTGATTACTTTCCATTCACAAATGCGATGTCCAGGCTCAAGTCGTACTTCGGATCAGGATCTGATGTTATGCTTTTGAGGCGCAGATTAGCACTACTGTCCCAAAAACCGGATGAGTCTGATCTATCGTATATCACGCGAGTAGGATCAATGGCCAGACTGTGTGAGTTCGACGATTCAAAGGAGTTCGAACAGATAGTTGCAACAGTTTCCGAACATGCAACGAATCGGGAAGTTCGCACGGCGTCGTTGAAAATGTTGAGTCGCAATCAAAATTTTACAGATTTGGTCGACAAAGTGCGCGAAATCGAGGCTATAAAGTTAAACGAAGATTTTGTGCGGAAGAAATACGAAAAGTCTGAGCAGGCGTTAGTAGCAACAGTGGGTGCATCCTTTCCGAAGGGCCCCAGTCGCAAATTTGATTATAAGCCTCAGAGGGTTTCACAAAACTACGGTGGCAGGTCTTTCAGAGGCAGTTTCCGAGCCCAACGAACTGGACAGATCTATGCTGGCAGCAGTCCATCGTTCCGATCAACACGTGGAGAAAAATGCTGGCGTTGCCACAGCCCGTATCATGGAGGTAATGATTGCAGCCACAAAGATAAAAGGTGTAATTATTGTGGCATTCTTGGTCATATCCAACGAGCTTGCCGCTCGCATCGTCATGTGTCAGGAGTCAAGCGTCCAACTGACTTGATGGAAGACGCGCCCCAGACACGGAAGATAGCCGCAATCGAAGAGGTTAAAGATGATGCAGAATCTGATCAAACAGTAAGTGAACCCAATGGTTTTTAAATTCCTCTTTTTTTCTCATTTGAATTCGCTTATCGGTACCTAAAATGAGAATAGAATAACGAAAAGTTAAAGACCAGAGAACAAAGTTAAATTTAACTGAAATGTTGGAGTTCCCTTTTCCTTTTTTATTTTAATCAGTTACTGATCATTAAAAATCAATATGTATGAGATCAACGTGTAAGAAAAAAAAAACAAATAAAGAAATCTATGAAACGCATTATATGTTTTTATAGACACATCTGAAGCCGGAACGAGCCATAAGACAAATCGCAAATGCACCTCATGTTAACAAAATTCCGATCAGTAACAGAGAAGAGGTAATAGTAATCACAAATAAAATTGTAGAATGTATAGTTCATCAATCGTATCTCCGTTTTCAGACAAGACAGAAATCCGTACGAATAGCGATCGAAACGGCGAACATTTTGGATAACAAGAGTGGTTTGCTAAAGTCATCCAAAAATGCTTCAAACTCAACCGCAGAAAATGATTTGAATGCTCAGAACAGCGGAAACGAACAGGTACCGTCAAACGGGGTGACTTGCAACACTTTTCAACTTCAATCTTCCAAAACCATGATCTAAACGTAATCTAAAAATCTAAATTCCTTGTAGAACTTTGAATGGCCGGCTCGCCTACAGAATGAGATGATAAAAAATTGAATCGAATTATTTTGTCATATCAAAAGTCATCAAAAAGGTGACATTTTTTAAATGTCCTTGTGCGGGGTGACTTGCAACACTCACTGCTAATTTAGTTTTTTTCCAACAAAATGTTGATATTTTTTATTAGTCACACTTGTTAAGTATTGTTATTCATGTATTTAAAGCATTCGAACTAGTACAAGAACATTTAGAATCCATTTTTGTAAGAATATAATTGAGCTATTTTTGTATGGGAAAAGAGGTGTTAAATCATCAAGGTCCAATATCTTAACTGAACAATATTTTTAACGAGTGTTTGTAGTTGATTGATGAATAATTACTCTTTTGATTATAAAGTAGATCTAACACAAAAGTTTTTAACTTTTATAAAACTCTAAAATGCTTAGAAATAAAGTGTTGCAAGTCACCCCGCATAGATACATGTGTATAAAACATATTTTTATTAAAAAGTTGTTGCTACAATTTCGTAAAATAAAGTTCGTCATATTATCACTTATTAGTTATAGAAACATCATGTAGAGTATTACTTTTGTACATTAAATCTATCTCATGTTTTCAGGTCACGATTTCGAACCTCCATCAAGTATCAGTTTTCTAGACATTTAAAAGAATTATGTTTATTGTACGAACATATTTATAATAATAGTTTTAATCGTGGCCCCTACTTGAATTGTGAGTCACACGTATTGAAGCACCGATTTAAAACGAATTTTCTATCGAAAATTGTGTTTTACAGTGAAATTTAGTTGTAAATTACAATGTGTTGCAAGTCACCCCGCCGTTGCAAGTCACCCCGTTTGACGGTAACAAAACACAAAAAAAAGGGTTTGAATGATCAATTAAACTTAACTGTTTTACAGAACCATACTGAGCCCACGAAAACAGAAACCTCCGGGCTCAGTACGGTGTTTCACATAGCATCAAATTGTCAACGTATTGGCGTAGATGAGGCTATAATCACTGCTACAGTATCAGGAATGCCGTGCGGTTTCATGATTGATTCAGGGGCGCAAGTAAACACATTTACTGAGGATATGTTTAAGCAACTGACAATGAACGCGAACTATTGTAACGAAATCCTTAACGTGCAGCACAAATCGGATAGACCACTTAAAGCGTATGCGACGGAAGGCAATATCAACGTTGTAGCAACATTTCATGCTCCCTTGTATGTGTCCAGTGACAGACCAGTCTACATAGAAAAGTTTTATGTAGTCAAGGAAGCTCGTGCTTTACTTGGAAGGCCAACTGCTTCGCGTTATTGCATATTGATGTTAGGCCTACAAGTCCCTGTGCAACCTACAACGAAGAACGTATTCGAGGAACCGTTGTGTGGTGGTGAAATCGCAGCAATAGCTCTCGATGGAGTGTTTCCCAAATTTAACGTCCCACCTGTTAAAATCACATATGACACGTCAAAGCCACCATGTAGAAATGTGTTCACGAATATTCCTCTAGCAGTGAAACCGTTAGTTGAGAGAAGATTACAGAACCTGGTGTCGGCTAACATTATTGAACGGGTGGTGGATGGAATGGACACCTCGTTCTGTTCGTCTATGTTAATAGTGCCCAAGGGTAAAGACGACATACGCCTAGTGATCGACTTGCGGGGACCGAATCGATACATACAACGAACACCTTTCCCCATCCCCACATTAGACAAGATAGTGTCTGAATTACATGGCGCAAAATGGTTTTCGACTATTGACCTCTCGAATGCATTTTTTCATATCGAATTGCATCAAGAGTCGCGCCACCTCACAAATTTTTATACCGAGTTCGGTATGTTTCGGTGCGTCCGACTTCCATTTGGTCTATGCAACGCGCCTGATATATTTCAGGAGACGCTTCAAAGAACCGTGTTGGCCGATTGTAAGGGATGCATAAACTATTTGGACGACTGTTTGATCTTCGGAAGAACTTAGGAGGAGCATGACGAGAATTTGGCGAAAGTTCTGGCATGTCTTGCCAACCATAACGTCAAATTGAACAAGGATAAATGTGTGTTTGCTAGTCAGTCCGTCAAATTTATCGGTTTCCAGATCACATCAGATGGTTGGCAAATCGAGGAAGAAAAGGTACGTGCGATTAAAGATTTCAGGCAACCAAAAAGCTGTGCTGAAGTCAAAAGCTTCTTAGGACTGCTCACCTTTGTGGACAGATTTATTGTACACCGAGCAGCTAAAACTGAAAATCTGAGAAATCTTTCAAACTCCCAAACCTTTTATTGGACCGATAAGGAGGATAAGGAATTCAATTTGCTCAGGAACGAGATCTCTAATTCCATTGAGAGGCTTGGATACTACAACGTAAATGATCGCATTGAACTCTTTGTGGATGCCTCGCCTAGTGGTTTAGGAGCGGTACTTGCGCAAGTTGACGATAATGGTGTCCCAAGAATCGTAGCTTGCGCGTCTAAAGCGTTATCTTCAGCGGAAAACGATACCCTCAAACGCAAAAGGAAGCACTTGCGGTCGTTTGGGGGGTAGAAAGATTTTCCTATTATTTACTGACGAGGCATTTTATTATTCGAACGGACGCAGAAGCCATTCAGTATATATTCAATGTCAATCACCGTTTGGGAAAACGTGCTATCTCACGCGCAGAAAGTTGGGCACTAAGGTTACAGCCTTATGACTATGAAGTCCAGAGAGTGCTGGGAAATCTGAATGTTGCTGACGCATTGTCCCAACTCATATCAGCAGCACAGGAATCAGTACCCTTCGAGGAAGAACGCGATAGCCACTATCTCTACTCTTTGGACTCCGGTAGCATGACTATTACTTGGGACGAAATAGAAACAATTTCGGAAAAAGATTGCGAATTATTGTCCGTTAGAGAAGCGTTAGCTTCTAACAAATGGGCAGCTGATCTGAAAGCATATGAGGCGCAAAAACACAGCCTTCGTACATTCGGTTCCATGGTTTTTAAAGACGACAGAGTGATTCTACCATACCCGCTAAGAAGGAAGGCACTTAATTGTGCACACGGGGGCCACATCGGAGAAGTTTCAATGAAACGCGTAATGCGTGAGTTTTTCTGGTGGCCCAGAATGTCCACCGAAATAACTCGTTTCATGAAAGACTGCACCACCTGTATCCAGCTCTCCAGACGAAATCCTCCACTACCCTTGTGTTCAAGGAAGCTACCGGAGGGACCATGGCAAACGCTGCAAATAGATTTTCTAGCGGTTCCCTCATTCGGATCAGGAGAATTCCTGGTAGTTACAGATACGTACTCGCGTTATCTTTTCGTCGTAGAAATGAAGAAAACCGACACTTCAACTACCAATTCGGCTCTAAGTGAAATCTTCAGAATGTGGGGTTATCCAGCAATCATACAGAGTGACAATGGTCCTCCATTCCAGAGTTCCGGGTTTGTCTCACACTGGGAAACCAGAGGTGTGATAGTAAGGAAATCTGTACCTCTTAGTCCTCAAAGCAATGGGGCTGTGGAAAGGCAAAACTGTGGAATCATCAAAGCCTTGTCTGCTTCAAAACTGGATGGTACGAATTGGCGTGTAGCACTTGAACAGTATGTGCACAGGCATAACACTTTAATTCCGCACTCGCGATTGTTGGTGACCCCTTTTGAACTTATGGTTGGGTGGAAGTTCAGAGGAAATTTTCCGGGCCTCTGGAATTCAAACCATTCGGATGATGTCAGCGACCTCGACCGCTCCGATATTGCAGAGAAGGATGCGGAAACTAAGCTTGTATCCAAAAAATACGCCGACCGCGTACGTGGAGCTAAGGAGAGTGAAATCCAAATCGGCGACACCGTCTTTTTAGCACATCAGAAAAAGAGCAAGACAGATCCCAACTTTTCGTCGGAACGATTCGAGGTTGTAGCTAGAGATGGAGCAAGAGTGGTGGTGATGAGCAGATCAGGACTCCAATATGCCAGAAATATACAGGACATGAAACTGGCACCAACAGCGGTACAGTTCCAACCAGAAGAGTTTTTGGACACACACATCGGAAATAGGGAGGGATCCAAGCCCCAAGCTTCTCCGAGAACGAACGAACATAAAACGACCAACGAGATTTGATGATCAGTTCGTCTATAGGGTTTTCTACTGAACTTCCGAAAACCAGCAACGCCAGCAAATCCTGTAAAGAAAAGTGCATAAATGCGGAGAACTTTTAAGAAACTTGTTAGTGCTTTTGTAACCTGAAGTAAATAATTAAATGAAAACAAGTAAAGAACATTAAACTTTGTTAAACCATTAGAAAAATTACACTTTGGAAGTTGAATTTGTATGTCAGTTGAAAACAAAGGAAACAAACGTCAATATTTACACGCTTCAATAATTTTCAATAAGATCCGTAATAAATTTACCCAAATGAGTTGATGAGAACTGGCCGAAAATGAACTCGCCGAAAAAAAAATCAGATCTATGTAAATCATAATGTTTCACACATCGGCAATTTTTTTGTCGAGTTTTACCATATGTGCGAATTATTGATCATTGCATATGAAGAGTACGGATGGGGGCAGATGTAGTAAATGAGATGAAATATTCTAAATTATAATATTAATAGCAACAACTGTTTTATAATCTAATGGGTGTTTGCAATATGGAATATGGAAAAAAAACTTATTTTGAGAAAGAAATCGAAAGCATTTGGCAACCTTGATTTTAGTAACGCATGAGGTTCATAGGAGGTTGAAGTTTATAGGAGTAAGGGAGAAAGAGAAAACGCAGCGCGAAAGAATCGAATAGGCAGCGAATAGACGCGTATCGGTTACCTGTCATTCTGTATACTACTTTTGTGGATGAAAGACGTTGTTCTGTGTGCTCCCAAATTTTGGATTCGACCCTGCCGTCGATTACACTGCGGAACACGTTTTTGTCTCCAGCACCAAAATACCGCTATTCACTTAATTAAGGGTTGCTGAATCCATTGCCGTTTTCAGAAATATCATAGCACGTCTTGTTTTTGAGATATTGACTGTTGAAAATGCAAAAAATGACTATTTCAGCCAACTTGCATGCAAGTTTGCCAGCTTGTAAGGTAATATATTGGCTTAATTTGCCACAGAATTCAAACTTTATGTGTATAACAATACTTTTCATCAAAGTTTGTATTAGTTTCGATACGGAAAAGTTATTTTTTGATGGTTTAGAGAATTGTTGTATTTTGCCATATAGAAGAAACGAAGAATTTTATATGGAGACTGCAAGCATGTTGAAAAAATCAGTTTAGTCGAAATTTAATCGCGCAATTTCAATCAAATTATGTCTGAAATGAAAGTTCAAGTTCTATTTTGCATGTTTGGTGGATTAGATTACAAAAAAATATGATAAATTGTACTTTAAATTTCATGTAAACATTAATAAAACCAGTGTTTTATACAACTTTGGCGACCTGTAGCTAAAAATTGTGACGTGCTGGAACATTTCTGAGAATGGCACCAGATTCAGCAACCCCAAATCTACTAGAGACACATAATTTGATCCTTGAGACACGCAAAAATGTATTTTTTGTTACGCTGTGTTACCTATACTTGGAGCTGCATTGTGACATAAAAATAGGATTGATCGACTCAATAGTTCTTCTTCTTCTGTCGGGTGTGGGATCACTGCGTCCATTTTTTAGGACTATTGTGATATACCCTATTACTCTATGTACACAATGTTTTCCAGTAGCAAATGTGCCTCCGGAATACTTTGCGCATTTGACTGAACTTTGAACCATCTGCCATTGATGGGCAGAAGTCCTAGGTTGCAGTGTTGTAGTTCCCCCAATCTGGCGTGATCAGCCTAATAAAGCTAACCACCTCCCTGGGGGATGCGTTCCAAATATCAGCTGGCTGTAAGTAGTGCTTGCCAAATATTTTGAACCTACGATGGATGTGTGCACTGCAAGAGCAGAGAAGGTGTTGTGAGGTTTCGTCCGTCTCGTCACAGAAACGGCAATTTGTGTTTTGGACGACACCGATCTTGTATAAGTGGTATCTGCTTGGGCAGTGACCAGTTATTAGACCGATGTATGTTCTGAGATCCCTTTTGTTGAGACCTATAAGTTTTTGTGTTTGTGTCGTGTTTATTGTTACGAACCTTTTGGACTGATTCGCATTGGAAACTGTATTCCAATTTGATTGAATTTGACCGAACAACCAGTTGTTCAATTCCGTGTTTAGTGCAGAGTTTGAAATGCCAAGGAATGGCTCTGGACCAATGAACATATTGGTTGATCCATTCCTTGCTAGCTGATCGGCAATTTCGTTACCCTCTAGACCCGTATGTCCTGGGATCCAATATAGTTTAACTCGATTGCGTTCAGCTAGGGATTTCAGTGCAAGAATGCATTCCCACACAAGTTTTGAGTTACAAGTGAAAGCCTTCAAAGATTGAAGCGCTGCTTGACTATCAGAGAAAATACAGATGGTGGCATGTCTGTAATTTCTTTTCAGACACAGCTGCGCACATTCCTTGATTGCATAGACTTCTGCTTGAAATACTGTAGGCCACTGTCCAAGAGAGACAGAGATTTTGGTTTTCGGTCCGTATACTCCAGACCCTGTCAAATTATTCATTTTTGAACCATCTGTGTAGAATTTAATAGATCCCGGTGAAATGGTGGGTCCACCTCCTTCCCATTCCTCACGAGAAGGAAAGACCACCGTGAATGGCGAGTCATAGTTTACCACTTTTTCCATCCAGTCACTACATTTTTCAACAATAGGATTTATCGAAAATTCGTTTAATATACTGAGGTGACCTGTTAAGTCCCCTGACAGTAAGACTGTTGATCGTTTTAGCCGAAGAGCACTTTTCTCAGCATCCAGCTTTATGAATTGATCCAGCCGGGGCAGATTGAGTATAGCATCTAGGGCAAACGAGGGGGTACTACGAACTGCACCGGTTATGGCAATACAGGCAGTACGTTGAATTTTGTTCAGCTTAGCTCTAGCCGTAGCTTCCTTTGTCTTAGGCCACCAAACAAGGGACGCATAGGATATTCTAGGCCGAACGATTGTTTTATAGATCCACATGATCATACTGGGTTTTAGACCCCATGTTTTACCACAGGTCTTTGAGCAAACCCAGAGTGAATTGAGACCTTTATTTGTGATTGTTTGAAGATGGGTGTTCCAATTTAGTTTTGCGTCAAGTGTGATGCCAAGATACTTGACCTCATTTGAGTAAACTAATTGTATTTGGTTCAAGAAAAGAGGGTGGAGTTGTACCTTTCGTCTTTTTGTGAACGGTACAATTGTTGTTTTTGAAGGGTTTAGGACTCAATAGTTATTTTATAATGAATATTTGAACAGATAACTTCCCTTAAATGAGCAGAATCTAGTGCACTGATGGTAATCCGCGGTTAATCAATTCGCGGTGTACCATTTCGCGTCTTTTTTATCATTTTGCGGTTTACCGTTTTACGGTATGCCTTTTCGCGGCCTGTACCATACGTTGTTTTTCTTGGGATTATAAAGTATTTTTTCAATGGTGTCCAGCAATTTGATCAAATGTCGTTTGGCCGATCGCCACCTGGCCGGAATAGTGGGTTGGTCGAATTGCGAATTAAAAATTAGTCAGATAGCTACAACGCTGATATGTAGGATTAATAAGTGTGGCCCATTGACTGATAAACTATTTAGTTTCCTCGTTTTATGATGTTACGGTCGTCATGTTTATCAGTGGGAGAGCATCAGGTGAAAGATAAAATCGAAGAAATTGTGAATTACGCACATCATATCAAGACTCTTAATCGATGGCTGGTTAGTTTTAGGTTACCAACGAAATGCTAAAGTTGATTTGTTTATAATTTCATCAATAATTTTGACTTTTTTTAAACATAGACTGGTTTTTTTTTAATTTTTTTAGTATTATTGCTATGTATTGGTAAAAATTTGCTTATATTTTATCTAGACATGGAAAAAGCATTCGACAGTGTTTGGCATGAAGGTGTGACCAATATTATACAATATTTTCACATCTGACTTACCTGAGTTACCTTATTGATGTCAAAAATCCTTGTTTGCGGATGACACAGGCCTCTCCGCCAAAGGACGAAGCCTGCGTGCCATCTGTAGTCGATTGCAAAAAAGTTTGGATATTTTTTCTTCATACTTGCAAAAATGGAAGATTCCTCCTAATGGTTCCAAAACTCAACTAATAATATTCCCACATAGTGGTTATCACGCCCAATGGTATGGGTACCCTAGTGTAGATGTAGTTGTGAACCTTAGAGGAAAACAATATGCACTCTGTCTCTAAAAACACCCAGAATCCGGGTATAAATTTTTCAAATTGGGTAATATTTCCATATACATTTTGATGAATCTGGAAAGCGTGTGCAAGTTTCTTTAAAGAAAACAAAAACAAACTGTGTATGTCGAGCGTATGGTAGTCTACGTGTGTTCAAATGTCACTAAGCTCTATAAATCAAAAGCTCTTTATTTGAAACCTTCAAGTAAACATGCTGTCACGATGAGAGGGGTTCCAATAAATTGATCAGATGAAGGTAAGTATCTAGGGCTTATGCTAAAATCACATTGAGGGCATTCAAGCCAAATGTAATAAATATGTTAAATGTCTCTATCCCCTTATCAATAGAAAATCAAAACTTTGTCTTAAGAACAAGCTTTTGATATTCAAACAAATTTTCAGGCCAGCCATGTTGTATGCTGTACCAATATAGACTAGCAGTTGTAATACCAGGAAGGAAGCTCTGCAGAAAATTCAAAATAAAATTTTGAAAATGATTCTGAGGCTTCCTCCCTGGTATAGTACCAATGAGTTACATAGAATATGCAATGTTGAAACATTGGAACAAATGTCAAATAAAATAATCAATAATTTCAGGCAAAAATCGTTACAATCTTCTATTGCCACGATTAATGCGTTATATGTTTAGGTTAAGTATATTAAGGTGAAGGTCCATTGAGCACGTAAACATAATGTTGCCACCCACTCGAGCCACCCGCTAAACCACCCTCTCGAGCCATCCAACACGGTGGAGCACAATGTTATGTGCGTCGGCCAAAAATAAATCATCATGTTCCATGTATACCTCGACCTACAGAATTATGTAGGCAGTATTACTTGCACACGTTTAATACAAATGTATTATTGTCGATATGAATTCTTCAACAACTTCCTTAAAGCTCAAAATCACAATTTATTTCATTTCGTAGTGGAAACATGATTTTTGACCAAAATTATAAGCATTTTTCACACCATGCGTGTGTTGTTTACTTTTTTTGGCAGTTTTCTCCTCTCTTCTCTCGCTTCTCACGGACGGAGAAAGTTGCCATCAGTATGCATTTGAATTCTACAGTCAATTGTACTGTATAATATCTAATATTCATTTTTGCTGTTAAATTGCGTCGTACATTGTATTTCTCATGCATAAAAATGTTTTGCAACGCTTGTGACATTGTACACCTTCTGAGTGTTGTGAAATTGTAAAATACGTGGTTGTAGCAAGTGTATGAATATCCAAACAATTTTAATTCCAAACATAAAAACTGACATCACTTCCAATCAGTGAGAGCTGCGCATCCGATTCATAAACAATGTTGGCCCAGTGAATTAGTATTCCGGTGTTATTTTTCGAGCACAAATCGGTGAATTTAAGTGTTTTATTGCTCCCAGGAGTACGGCGCGAGAAAACATAAAGTGTTACAAGTATCGCATCAGATTTTTGAATTGTCACGGTGAGTAGAAATACCATGAAAAGTGAATTTTAGAACAGGCACCGAAAAGCCTTCAAACAACAACACGGTGCGTGAAGAAGAAGTGATTCGGTAGTGCGTGATATTTAACAACACAAATCACAGCAATAACTACTTGTTTGCATTCAAAAACAGGTAATTTGTTAAAAACACATTATGGAATGCTTTCAGTTAAGAAACCACCGCTCTACAATAAGGTTAGTAGCATCAAATAATCATTTTTTGTGATCGCTCTCCAAAACACTGTGAGAAGCGTGGGAGGAGGGAGTGGAAAGTGAAGGGTGAAGTAAGGTGCCATATTAGAGGCCATTTGGGTACTGATGGAGATATGTCCTTAAAAACGTTTTTTTTTTTCTCTTATAAGAATAAGTTGTCCTATGCAATGTAGCTTCGGAACTTATTGGTAACAATTGCTGTTTTCTTCGGCCAAATTACCCGGAACCACACATGTGCATATATTCATGCTTATTTCATTGTTTAACTTGTGAATTGAAGTGTAACTATTCATATTTATTTGCCAATTTTGCCTTCTTTTGAGCATAGATTTTTCCTAAAAGTTGCATGGGTAATTTTTGGCATTATCACTGATAACATTTATATCGGTGATATTCCTTTTTTTTATTGAACACAGTTTGTTTCTTCGAATTACACTGTTAAGATGAAACATCTCGGTACAAACCGTCAAATGGTACTAATTGCGATACGTCATACCGCGAAATATTATACAATCATTTTGAACCATTCGAAGCCGTTTCACACAACATTAAACCATACTTAGACAATTCAAAGCATGGAATGCCAATTGGAACCATTAAAATCGAATTTACATACATACTAAGCCATATTATATTATATTGAACCAAGTTTTAAGCCATTGTAATCCATTTTAAACCATTTTAAGTCGTTTTAGCCGGTTCAAGCCGTTTAAAGTAATTTTATTTGCAATTTTGCTATTTAAACACTTTAGTAATTTCAAGTCATTGCATTCAGTTTGAGCTATTTCAAGCTGTTTTAAGTGGTTTAATCCATTTCCAGCCGTTTATATCATTTTTTTTTATAAAGGCACTCCGTGCTCGTGGCCACTACTGTGCCGGACTCAGTTGATCTGTAGCTTCTTTATTGATACAGATCTATTTTCAACTTATCTATACACTGAGAAAAATCTACACGTCAAGGTCGTGTGTTTTACTTATAGATTTGCGCAATGAGGAAAACCACATGATTTGAGTGTGGTAGCCATATATCATTGATTTCACGGTATAATAACATGTGTATCGACATTAGGTTGTCATGTGAAACAAACATGAATTTCCAAACATTAAATCATGAAAACCAACTGATTTGCTTATTGAATTCGATAGGTAGTAGCTTTAGATAGTCATGTGTGATAGAACATAAATGTCATGGAACTGAAAGAAGAAATTTGGTAGAAGAACTTTTGCTCCCCAAAATATGGATCCGAGGCTCCTCTGCTTGTCGCAAGCTCTCTTCATTTTTTTTTTCAAACCCGTGAGCCAGCAACAAGCGGGACGCCGCAAATCCATAATTTGGGAAGCCAGGGATTCCACTTTTTTGAAACTGAAAGCAAGGAAAATCTGTTAGTGGAATCCGATTTTTCTACTAAACTATACATTATAATCAATGTTTTCTTATAGAAAGGTAGAATTCTCGTATATCGGTCAACTTCACTAATAAAAGATAAATCGAATTCACAAATTTTCATCTAACACTTTCAACTTCAAATTTGCTTCTTCTCTTTGGAAGCATGATGATGACTGTCGTTCGACACGAGGTCCAACCGCAATTCAGTTCACTATGCATCCCATGGGTTGATCACAAACAATTTAGAAGCTTTGAACATAGAAATCGATAGCATAGCTCATGAATTTCATCATAACAATCTCATTGCGCATATCAATGAATCGACCAACTTGAACATGATGATTATGACACAAGATAACCATAAGCAAAACACACTGAATCCGTGTTGGAGTGATGATCTATGCGCCCATAGGTTGACACATACGAATCTGAAGAGAAGGCTTCGGGAACTTATGTGGAAAAAATATGGAATCCCTGTTATCGGTTGATGAATCAATCCATGAAGCAAAACAAAGGAATTTAATGTGTAACACACACGAAGTTTGCAAGAAAATCATAGCAAATCGATATGGACGTTCATGAATCGATCCATAATTTTAAACACACAGATCTAGCGTGTGGATTTTTATCAGTGTATTTACATGTAGTTTCACTCTCTCCTACTCTTTTACTCTCACACCGAGCAGGTAGGAGAGAGCTCTGCTATTAGTGGCTGCCTGCGAAGAGGGTCAGTTTGTCTCAGTCACCATCTGATACTGACGGAGGATGGATGTGCTCCCCAAAGCACGGTCCTCCGTGAGGCGTCTTCTGGTGGCTGGACGGGTTTTTCGTGGAGGGGCTGGGAATCGAACCCATGACCTTCCGCTTATGAAGCGAAAGCGTAACATCAAGGCTACAGACCCCCCTTATGTGTGTACAAATTAAAGAGACTGGATTTGATAAAGAGGCGCGCATGTACATTAGGGTGTACTCAACAATTCTGTTACTAAGTACTAAGTAAATTAATTAACTTCTAGCAACCACAAATCTGGCTTCTTCTTCTCACAACGGAGGAACAATGAGCTTCTTTAACGTAAGTGTTTACCAAGTCCTTCGGTTCAATTTTTAATAAGACTATCTATGAACGTATTGTAAGCTTTAATTCCAATAAGTATGTAAAGCAATCAAATATTAAAGAACAGCCTATGATCAAATAAAGGGAAAATCTCTTATAACAATTTAAGCTAGTGTAATGCAAATAATTGTTATATCAGTATAACTATAAACGACTGCTGATGATTTAAAGAATGTAAACTTCTCTTTTAAAATATAAGCTAAATTATTGCCAACCAACAGTAATGAAACCAGTACAAGTTGAAAGAATAGCCTATATATAAAAGAACGAAACATTTCTTATGAAATCTTCAAACAATATTTTAAACCCTAGCACACCATTAATAGCCTGAAGACAAACCAACCATGAGCTCAGAGTCTTGAAACAAGTTCACAACTTCGTCCTGAATGAAACGATAGTTTTAATTATTCTCTTGGAGCACTTAGCGACAAACATGACGTCCTGCCACATCATAAAGGTTAACAAATTAACTAGCAGATCAGTTAGAGTCCGTCCATAAATGACGTAGCATTTTTTCCCTGGTTTTTTACACCCCTCCCCCCTCGTACCATTTAGTCACAAATGCTGATACCTCCCTTGGAAAATACGTAGCATATCAAGCAACCCCCCCTTCCTCATTTTTTTTATTACTTTTCCTCAGCGATTGGGCTAAAACGAAACATTGAAATCCTGAGAGTTAAAACAACGTTTGATATTAATTGACATTAACGTCAAATCTAACGTCAGGATAACTCGCCAATATCAAGCGTGAGTTATGAGAAATTGAGTTTTTCACAACACTGCTACAAAACATAATGCAATGCAATATTTTTGAACAACTATGGTAAATTGGTATTTATTGGTATCATGCATCTTTGTTATCTATTCGTAAAACTAAAAAGCTGGAATAACTGTCAAAATTCAACACAAAATTTACACAAATATCCTCCAAGTTAGACTCTTTAATCGTTTTTGCTCCACGCCACTCATCCAATCTAAATCAAAATCTGAATGTCCCCCAAAATTAAGGCGCGTTTGGATGAAACCTGAAACTGCATATGGCATTCAAAGTCTGTATGGGAATTACTATAGGAAAAGCAAGCAGATCATTGAATCGGTCAGTGTTTTCCCACGTGCCCCTGATGGATGGAACTACGCTGATACTGTTAGATACACTTGTCAGCTACAACTTTGCCGAAGACCATAATATCAAATCAGACGAGTCAGTAATTCGGAAAAGTTAGAGCTGACAAAAGTATCTAACAGTATCCGCATAACTCTAATCCTCAAGGGCACAGTGGCACATAATTGAATTAATTGCTTGCCTTTTTCATTGTAATTCCCATACAAACTTTGAAGGGCTTGTGCAATCTGAGTTTTCATCCAAATGAGCTCTAATTTTGGGAGGACACTCAGAATTTAATCTAGAATGAGCGATGTGAAGCAAAATAACAATAACAACTACCGAAAAGCTAAACATTACATATACTTTGCAATTCAATTAAATGGACAAATTGATGTGAAGTTTTGCGAAAAAGTTACACGTCTTCTCTAATTAATTAAAAACAAGAAAATAACAATAGTATTTGTATTTCTTTCTGAAAAATGTTTTTTAAATTATTTTATTGGCTTTTCTTCCGTTATAGATTGAATGTGGGAAATGTACAATGTACAAATTTTTGTATAACACATTAAATGAGACACAGGTTATTGTAGGTTATTCAATCTTCAAACATTGAAAAAATATGTTTCAAAAGTTGAAAAAAAAACTTTTCTGATAGAGTAGATGTACCAATAGTCGAGGTACTAAGCACGATTGATTTAACCGCCTAAATTCAAGAAGCGCAATTAAAGTACAAGGTAATGTTGTAACGGGAAGTAACGACCAGGGTTGGGAAAAAATCTGAAATTCACTCTACAGTAGCCAAACAAAGCCAATCACAGTCAGCGAAGCCAGTGAAATTCAAACCCATCGCTGCTGTAGGCAAAAAGTCTTGAAAATTGCAAAACACCCGTTGCTAAGAGCAACCCAAAATTACTGTAGAAAAATGTTCTATTTCCCGCTGCATTTCCCGCATTTAGAGGCTTCAATGACACTAACAATTTGGGAAATTCATTTACCCAACCTAGGCTACTTGATGAGATTCACGTTTTTGAACTACTATGGACCAATGCACGAGTTCACTAATTTGACGTTTGAGCGGTGCCGAATTCACTCGTTGCCATGGTCACGTAAATAACACGGCACCGCTCAAACGTCACATAATGAACTCGTGCATCGGTCCATGGGGCTCTGCGCTGTTTTCATTTTGCATAGGATTTTGACGTTTACTGGCCTTGTTGTTTACAAATTTCATGTTAGAGTGAAAGAGAGAGGATGATTTTTGTGCAGAAATCCATATTGAAAGAGACACGTGATTTTCGCGAAATTCAAGCATTCCCAACACTGGTAACGACTATTAACTTAATGAGAAAAAATATTTCATCGCAGTAATCCACGGCATGTCAGTGAAAAATAATGGACCTATGCACGAGTTCACTAATTTGACGTTTGAGCGGTGCCGAATTCACTTGTTTCCATGGTCACATAAATAACACTGCACCGCTCAAACGTCAAATAGTGAACCCGTGCAAAGGTCCATACCTCCAATATTGGTTCACTGTTCCTTTAGCTGCGGTATATTTTTAATTCGTGTTGCTATAGTTGCGGTATCCGTTGTTTTCTTATGGGATCCTCCACTATGGACGAATGCACGAGTTCACTAATTTGACGTTTGAGCGTTGCCGTATTCACTAGTTGCCATGGTCACATAAATAACACGGCACCGCTCAAAACTCAAATAATGAACTCGTGCATTGGTCCATAGGAACACTTTACCGCAACTATTGGTACAACTAAGACAAGTTTTAGTTATTTTAGTGATATTTCATCAGTTTTAAAGCAATGAGAGTGAGTGTGAGAGTGATCAATCTTTTCAACTGTTTCGTGTATCAATAGGGGTCTTCCTTAGCCGAGTGGTTAGAGTCCGCGGCTACAAAGCAAAGCCATGCTGAAGGTATCTGGGTTCGAATCCCGGTCGGTCCAGGCAGAGCCGTAGCGTGGTCAACAACCATTTGAGCGCCCCTTATGCAAAGCAAAGTTTACAATGTTTTCCTTTATCTCTTTTTTAACGGATTCTCTGTCGAAGGCATGTTCATCTCAGCAGAACATTGTACAAATTAGTGTTAAAAAATTCAGAAAAACAAAAAAATATGAATGTCTATGGAGGCTTAATGATAAAGCTTAAGCATTAACTAAGAATTAGATAATCTAGAGAACCAGACAACCGTTTAAGCTAGTGATGACCAATCGATCAAGTTTCGAAACGGTAAAGTTTTGAAGTATAGCTTTAAAACATCTTAACCTTTAATAAATAGCTAATAAAATTACCGTTTATATGGTCAGTAGTGAATTCGTATCAACTATTGTATTTTTATCATCGTTAAAATCTTGGTAAAATTCTTTTTCTTAAATAAATTATTGTAGACATTTCCAAACCATTTATTTTGCATAAGTATAATACATATGGTCAATATTCCAATTAAAATGTTCAATAAATCTCTTAACGTTCAACGCTCCGTCATCGTAATCATCGTCATCATCGACACTTCAAAAGCAGTTTTTCTGTTCACAACAGAAAATTATTCGATTAAAATTTGTTCACTGTGTTGCGGTTGGAGAATAGAATACAGTGAACACATTTTCCTGTAAATATTCTTGATGTTGAACGAAAAAACTGCTTCTGAAAATTCCGAAATCAATGACGGATCCTGCCCCCTTAATGTAGTTTATTATCGACATTTTGTTGACATGAAAAAAAAACAACCCGAAAATTTTCAATGAATTTCAATTTCTTGAAGAATGAACAATAAATAAATTAATTCCAAAATTTTGATTTTTATGAAAGTTGTTCAAAGAATTTGTGTAAAAAATAGATGAAGTTTTATATTTTATGAAATACTCAAAGCAAATAGGGGGATTCTACTATAAAGAAATTTCACAAAATTATCATCTAAATATTTTATTAAAAATAGAAGCATGGAATTGAAGTTTTGAAGCTAATCAGTTAAACCTTTTTAAAATATTAGAGAATTTTGTTCTGATTTTTAGAAAATTCTTATTATAAATTTATAAATAATTTATAAATTCGAGCTGTTATCAGTCAGTTTGAAGCATTTGTTTGGAGAAATGATTATTGTTACGAATAATAACCAACTTTATGTTCTTTCAATATTAAACAATTCTCTGCGAATTTTATAATTGTGCTCAGTATTTCATCTAAATTTTGAATAAGACTCTATGAGAATTTTGTACAAGTTCCATGCAATACTAAAGCATCCTGTTCAAATTTATTATTTTTATCAGGGTTATGGATTATTTGACATGACTTTCAATGTGAATTGCGTCTTGAGGATTGTGTGAAATACTAGGCAAGATTTCTGTGACGTCCGCTGTATTAGCTTCGATTTGCCCGTTTTCTACACACTAGTTTTTGACACAGGCACAATGCGTAAACTGATTTACAAATAATTGTCATGAAGAACTATTAAAAAAAAGACAATTAACACCGTCTTCAGCACATAGGCTGCATAGACTGAACGATCACTAACATTAGGCAACGGACAACACGAAACACCCAGTAGCCCTGCGATCAATTTTTCTCCGACTGGAGCGGGAATCGAACCCACACCCCGTGGCACAATACGCCTAGACGACTGACGCCGCTAAACGCAAGGCCAAGAAGCGCACAAAAATCTTTAATAATTTTGAAATGATTTATTTGAAATTTCCTTTCAATTAAAGCATCCTTCAATATCTTGTAGGATGCTTACAATTTATTTTGCTATAATCGATTGTTATAATTCGAAATTTCTTTCAGAACTTATAATGTTTATGTTTTCAAACATCGAATTTAAAGATGCCCTTATTTTATATGTATTTCCAAAACATTGACCAAAGCACCACGCATTTTGGCGCCCCCCTGATCGCTTGCGCCCTTGGCGGATGCCAACCTGGCCAACCGCACGCTACGGCACTGGGTCCAGGATCTTTTCGTAATGGAAATTTTCTTGACTTCCCTGGGCATAGAGTATAATTGTACCTGCCACACGATATACGAATGCGAAAATGGAGGGATTCCACGGAGGCATGCAAGTCGATTCTGATCGACCATTTCAAAAATATCTGAAACTTTGCACATTTTTTCAGTTCCATCTAAATCGTCATTTTCCGATATCAAATCTTCAAGTTGAGTCACGACTAACTTTTCAAAAGGGTGTATGTGAAAATGGTTCAAAAATATTCAAAAAGCTGCACAGCAAAAACGGTTCGTTCGATTGTTAGACAACTAAAGAAACAAAGTTAGACAACTAAATAAAGATTCCAAAAAAAAAATACACAGTAAAAAAAAAATTTTTTTGCATTAAAAAACATCATTTTTGTCACAAAAACTCAAATATCTCAAAACCCTATCGGAATACCAACGTAATTTTTTGAGGGAAAACGGTCCATTATATTAGCTATCTACCATAAAAATTTGGTGATGGTAAGCCAATAAACAAAAAAAGTTATGACATTTCAAATATTTCACAAATTTGACACTTAGTGATTTTTTTTTTTTTTTTTCATTGTTAATTTTTTTAGGACCGCAGTTTGTTACTGAATTTTTTGTTAAGGGTACCACATGAGGTTAACAAGTTGTTTTCATGATATTTTATTTAATTATTCATAACTATTATAGCATCTATTAGAAAGTTAGACGCGATCCAGTGTTGTGATCTAAAGTCTTGATAGTGTCATATTTTTTATGGTACGTAACTGAAGAAAAGTTCTCTCAATAGTGTTGAAACCTTTTGATAAAAGAAACCTATAAGAAATCTAATATTGAAGACAAAAGCTACAAAAAAAGTTTTCTATACAGGTATACGACTGGTTTACCTGCAAAAAGTTTACCTCGTAGAGAACAAGGCGGGTCTATACCCAGATGATCTAGTATACGTAAAACAGGTCGGTTTTCTCGGCGCTGGTTTTCTCCACAAAGTTAAAATCTGATTACACCTGGGTATAGACCCGCCTTGGTAGAGAATAGACTTTGTTAATCATATTTGGGAGAAAGCGAGTAACTTCAACAACATCAAAAACATGATAGGTACATACCATGAACATACTCACGAAAAAGCTAAAAATATACTACCACTATGGTTATAAAAGATTTAATTGTAAAATTTTTCTTCAGTCAAGCAAACGACACCAAACTAGTCAGTAAAAACTTAAAAGTGATTTTGTTTATTAAAATCTAACGAGCAATATGAGTAGTCGCTTTCTCAACTGTTGCAGGCCGTTTGCAGAAAAAAAGTGTTCGAAAGAGCTACGAAATCTCACCGAAAGCACCATAGATAAACTGAAAGCGGCTGGTTATGCTCCAATGTCTACATTGAATACAAATTTACGCATTTGTACGTCCTGCCGTTTAAACGTTGACAAACGGGCAATCTGTACATCATCGGTGGATCAGGTTGCAGGAAGTTCGAAAACAACAACAACTGAGGAATTACTAGATGCACCGACAACAACTGAGGAGTTACCAGAAGTACCAAGTGCAGATAGTCTTGCCACGGTACCATCAGCGACATCTGTTTCAACAAATCAATCAGAAGATGAGTGCATCCAGAAGGTCAACATCGAACGCTTCAACGAAGGGATAGCTGGAATAAAAGTGACTCCGATTAAATGGACGAAGATGGGTTACGTCAATTATCCCGAGAAAAAATACCGTGAAATCAACGAAGCTGTACGAAGAAACCTCTTCAAATTAGGACCTGAGGATGTGGAAAATACAGACTACGATGAGGTAATTATGAATATGAAGGAAAGGTTGTCGAATCTAGCCACGACAAGGAAAGAAAAATTATTGATTTTGTCGATGCTGCCAAGCTCGTGGTCTATTCAAGACGCCATTGATGAGTTCAAAACCAATAGAAATACAGCAAAAGAGGCAAAACAATTCAAAAATAACTGTCTTGCAACCAAAAATGCTAGGTCGAGTACTTCATTAACAGATGAGACAAAAGAAAAAATAATTCAATATTTTGAAGACGATGAAGTAAGTAGAGCTATGCCTGGCCAAAAAGATTATGTATCTGTAAAAAAAGATGGAAAGCGTCAAGCAATCCAAAAACGATTAATGATGACTACTTTGAAAGAAGCGTATACACGCTTCAAGGAAATTAACGAAAATATTAAGGTAGGTTTTTCCTCTTTGCAAGCCTTCGTGCAAGGCAATGCAAGCTTCTATCCAATTCAGGAACACATAATGTTTGTGTGTGCACAACACACGAAAATATTAACCTAATCTTACATAGTTTGAAAAGAATCAATTTATCAAAGGATATTAAAATGTTAACTGATAGTCTTTTGTGTGAAAATACAACATCAAATTGCTATCTACGATCTTGTTCGGATTGTCCAGATTCTTCATCATTGGAAAATACTTTATTCGCTGAGTTTGAAGAAAATTATATTGATCAGTTATCATTTGAGCAATGGGTGACCACGGATAGGTGTGACCTAGAAACTATTGTAAAACCTGTAGATGAGTTTGTGTCATTTTTTTGCTTGAAATTAGAAAGTTTAATTCCTCACAACTTTATTAAAACAGAGCAATCCCGCTTTTCATTTTAATTTATACATATATACATATACATATAATATTTATACATACACATAATATTTATACATATAATATACATAATACTAATGAATACATGAAAACGACTTGTTTAATTCACGCAAGGCCCTTAACAATAAAATCAGCAACAAACTGCGGTTCCCATAATAATTTACACCGAAAAAAAAAATTTTTTTTTTCTACTAAATGTGAAAATTGTGACATGTTTGAAATGTCATAACTTTTTTGTTTATTGGCTTACCATCACCAAATTTTTATGGTAGATAGCTAATATAATGGACCGTTTTTTCTCAAAAAATTACGTTGGTATTCCGATAGGGTTTTGAGATATTTGAGTTTTTGTGTCAAAAATTATGTTTTTTAATGCAAAAAAAAATTTTTTTACTGTGTGTATTTTTTTTGGAATCTTTATTTAGTTGTCTAACTTTTTTTCTTTAGTTGTCTAACAATCGAACGAACCGTTTTTGCTGTGCAGCTTTTTGAATATTTTTGAACCATTTTCACATACACCCTTTTGAAAAGTTAGTCGTGACTCAACTTGAAGATTTGATATCGGAAAATGACGATTTAGATGGAACTGGAAAACTGTGCAAAGTTTCAGCTCAATAGAAAAAAATGAATTAAAAAATTTACCAAATTTTGGTGCTGTTGCTTGGAATCACTCAATGGCAATTTAGGCAAAGAAAGCTCTCAGTAAATAACTGTGGAAGTGCTGATAAAGAACACTAAGCTGAGTAGCCGGCTCTATCCCAGTGGGGACGTTAATGCCGAGAAGAAGAAGAAGAAGTGTATCAATAAGCCAATACGTCGATTAGCAGTGTCGGTTTTGTGGATAATGTAATCAAATCAGTGAAAACAGCACTACCGCAACTATAGGAACACACACAACTAAGGGAACACTTACCCTATGCGTGTTATGGTCCAAGGATTTAGCCAAAAATAAAATTATTTTGATATCCGAACCACGAAGAAATACACAAAATTTCAAACGGTACCCCCTCAAAAGATGGAGTTGGGTATTAAAGGATAAATTTGACTTGAAAAACTTATTACAGCAAGAGAATACGTTCATCGGAAATGCATTTGGGAATGTTGAGAAAATAATCGAAACTTTTGAAAACTGACACTATCGTGCGGATGACATTGGGATTGGGTTAAATAAGCATTGATATAATGCTTCAAATATTTGCTTAGATATTTCAAATTATGTTTTGAACTATTCTCACCCCTTTGACCCAGTATCGCCTCCATCAACGGTAATGAACGATCCACTCAAAATGAGCATACTTCTTCTTCTTTTCTGGCATTACGTCCCCACTGGAACAGAGCCTGCTTCTCAGCTTAGTGTTCTTATGAGCACTTCCACAGTTATTAACTGAGAGCTTTCTATGCCAATGACCATTTTTGCATGTGGCAGGTACGAATATACTCTATGCCCTAGGAAGTCGAGAAAATTTCCAACCCGAAAAGATCCTCGACCGGTGGGATTCGAACCCACGACCCTCAGCTTGGTCTTGCTGAATAGCTGCGCGTTAATGAGCATACATAAACTCTCAAAAATATTCGAACCTTACCCGTAATGCGTCTTGCGTATAAATCCAACGCGTTCTGCCAATCGCCGGCACTCCTGCTCCGTCAACGGTGCATTCTTGATCATCACGGTACCATACCGTATCAACGCTTCGATCCACCCGCGCAACGCATCATCACTATTGATAACATCTTTGAACTCGAAATTCTTCATAATTCCACTGAATTCCTCCTTTCGCCACAATTGAGGCGGAGGTCTGTACCACTCGTCCAAATATTCCTTGGTGTTCTCTCCAGTGAAGTTCCTGTCGAGCAACCAATCACTGGTGAACTCTGACCTATGCCCATCGCTCCATAATAACTGCACTCGTCCTCCATCATCACTCACTGAACACCTCTTCAACTCCACACCATCCACGTCGAACAACTCCCAGTTCAGGATTCGACTGTGCGATCCCGGATGAAAGCACTCCGAACATTGGCAGTTATCGCGTAGCCAAACCAGCGGGAACTCGTACCGTTGACCATTGACCAACTCCACCACCAACAACTTATCACCTTTCTGATCAAGATAAGCGACCGACCTAATCGTTCTGGAAGAGTTCCCGATAGGCTCACTGACACTGACACTGACCGCCTTTCGCAAATGCTTTCCTTGGTGAATAGTGCGAAAGTGTTGCTGCTGGCAATGACCTGGTGAAGGCGTTATCAGTGCCGCAGATAACGGTTCAGATTTGATAGCGGATGCAGTGTACCCTCGCAAGTGATGCAGAAACCTAGTCTTCGCGAGTGATCGAAGTGCCATATTTCTAAAATTAGAATGCGTTGGTCGACCGCGAATTGAACGATTCGACAGCGTAATGGACTTTGAACTTAAAAAGGAGTTATTAGTATTCTCGTTGCTTTCCACAGTTCGAATGGCAAAACTCGTACTGTTCTGAGGTGAGGTTCAAGTAATACTGATTATGCCGGTAGCAATGAGACAACTAGGAACCAACAGTGTCTACTTTCGCTGCTATCTACGCAAACAATTACACGGCCGCGTGTTAGGTCGCGACCGTCGGCGCGATAGCTGGCGACAATCTAAAACCGGTACCGAACCCGCGTAGAAAAAAATCTCAAAACAACGGCAAGTTTTACAATTAGAACGAAATAATTGAACCGCAAAATTTTCGATTGGCTTGTTTAAGGCAAAAAAGGTAAACATTTTAATTGATAGTTCGATGAATAATAAAGTTTGAAATCCAATTCAAATAGTAAATTTTCTCATAATTTTACTATTAGTTTGCCATCCACCTCAACTCGGGAAGCGCGTTTTAAACGAAATGTAAGCAAGCAGAAAGAATGTGTTTGAGGCGTCATGGTTGATGACCGAATTCTTAGGTCGATGATGCTGTTGGGGAAAGAGAGATGACTAGACAAAAAGTGGCTATTTGAGAAATGTAAACATTGCTTCTTTTTGGAACTTTGGACTTTGGTTCCTTATTCATAGGTCATCCAAAGTCCATTTTCACTTGCGATCATAACAATAATAACATATGATAATAACTGAATTATTATTTATTTTTTGTTGTAGCTTCAAACGTTTTTTTGACGTTGGATAATGTCTTACGGCAACATACTGGGGTACAATTTCGAAAAACGAAAATCGCTCGCGTCACGGAAAGTGGTTAGATTTTGACTGTTAATAAAAGACTAACGCCTGGATAGATTTTCGAGATTCTTGCCCGCATAATCATGAACCATACTAGTACCGTTTCCCGTTTTGTCCATAACAATTTGCCACAATATGTGAACAATTTCGTACAGTATCGAAAATAACAATAAATCTACCCTACCGCAAATGTTGTTTACAGTTTGATAGATGGTAACTGAGAAAATAACAATATGAGGAATAGGCGGTTAAGTTATGTAACCATTTGAAACCGACGATTTTCGCGAACAAAATTTTTCGTTTACAGTTTACCAAACGTTAGATATATTATCCATTTTTTGTACAAATCACTGTTATGCAAACAGTTTGAAAACTGTATAACTATAAAATTGGAATAAAAAAATACTGTATGTGTAATGATTGATTCACGGTTTTTTATGGTACTTTAACCGCTTACTGTACTGTTCTTTCACTATCATACAATATAATAAGTAATAGGTTCGTGTAGGTTATTTTTGTTTAATTGTTTATTATTGAAAAATATTTGGTTTTCTAAAACTCACTTTATCTACCCTGAAGTGCCATGCGATGGTTTATAGAAAATATCAAAATACAGTTCCAACACCAGTCCTATAATTTCTCCCAACTCCTCCGCCATCCATGTGTCTTAGGCATTTTTCTTTCATCAGCTTGATGAAAAGTGAATCTACTCCGTAGATCGTAGAACTTCCATTGCCTTCGATCACCATAGAAATGTTGTCATACCGGCACCGACAGTAGTTCGTGGTTCCATGAGGGTTTTTGTGCTGCCATGCCACCTGGAATGTCGATGAGTATCAGAACTTCAGACGGGATTTACGGCAGAGCGTTAATGATTAACGGGTCGCAATGATTGATTACGTGATTAATGATTATATTCATTTTTATCATGGTTAATGATTATGATTATTGATTAAAAATTTTCAAGTCATGATTAATGATTGTGATTGATTTTTAAGCCAGAGTATGATTAATGATTATGATTAATGATTAAATTACAATTTTAGATGATTAATGATTATAATTATTGATTAAACTCAGTATGATTAGTGATTATGATTAATGATTATGATTAACCCTTATATGCCTAATGTCAAATTTGATCAAAATTTTCAATTTCAAAACAATAGTTTTTTTTTTAAATTATCATTTATCGTATTTATATTGAAAACGTCACGACCCATTGTGTGCTCCAAATAAAGAAATAAAGAAATTGAAATAAATCTGAGCTTGCACTATACAAATCTCGTCCAACAAGTCGTTGGCAAGTAGTGTGTGATTACTGAGTTGAAATCGAATTCAGGTTAACATCTGCGTCCGTGAGTCCTCTCGTGATGTAGGGATAACGCGCCCTATCTGGTGAACAGGGAGTCGTGAGTTCGATTCTCACCGAGAAGACGTGTAATTTCATCGCAAATTTCGCATATTGTTTCCTATTTAATCCATATCCCAACTAACATTTAGTGCAAATGTAAACATTCTCTAAGCCCTCTTTATACGGCTTCATGCTGAGTAAAGGCGCTGTACATACGAACGAAAGCTTCTATGCTATCCTTTTACCAACAAATCTGGCGAATCTACTCAGCTATTTTTAAGCTGTGTTGGCAGCTCTTATTCATACCGATTATTGCTCTAACTCGACAGTTATACGACATGTAAGCTGTGTAACATCTTCGAAAGACGCTTTCTCAATTATGTCGCAACTGTTGAATAATTTTTATACAGCTTCGCTGTATTATCGATTAAATATTATTTCCAAGCTGTTTCACAGCTTCCACAATTTATATCATAAGTATCTGAAATTAATGTTCCCAACGTTACACAATTAAAGTATCTGCCACCGCCTGGAATCGAACTCACGATCTCTGCATCCACAAGTCTTGACGTTGTCCTTGCTGCCACCACAGTATATATCAAAGGCAAAGAAAACATACCGTTTTGTTCTTCATCGAAAACGGTTCATATAATATTCTATAATGACGGTAAAAGATGTTATAGCCACGCTTACACCACTTCATCAGGCTGTAAAAGGGTGTGAAACGTCAAACGCAATGTTTACATCGAACAGACTGTGTAAATTTGCGATCGAGTAAAACTGCTGCTGAAAAGAGTGCGCGATGATTTTCGGTAATTATCCGGCGGAGTACAACCCGAAGATCCACGGACTTTACGATCCTGTCCGTTACTACGGCAAGCCGGATACGCCAGGTGAAGTTGTTCGAATTGGGTGCTTGGTTTGGCCGCCGTGACAAGAACCCAAGGCTGCCGCTGGAGCCGTGAGCCGTGCATTTTGGAGATGGCAACAGAAATACTGGAAACCCAAGCGGCCGGGAATTGCCCCGTTCTTTCAGGCCATCGTCGGCGGAATGGTGTTTTTCTATGCCATCAACTGCGGCAAACGGAAGCACCACAGGAACTACAAGTACCATTAAACGAAGTCACCCTGGAAGCAGGGCAGTGAGAAGCGGAACCTATCCACAGTTCATTATAGAAGCGCGATCCGCGGAGAATAATTTTGGCAGGATTGGAGGGTGGTTTCGGCTTGTGGAAGATAGCAATTAGGCATAGATTGGCAGACGGATGCTGGCATACAGTGAAAAGCTGCTAATTTTGTTCGGAGAGTAAATAACATAATTAGCGAGAAATAAAATGTGAAAATCTAGGAAATTTCGTTTTTCTGTTAAATGATGGTCACTGCTCCTGAATTGATTCTTAGAAAATTAAGTATGAGGTTAATAGAACTGCAATAGATGCGTCACAAGTTGTTGTTTTACAGCTCACAGCTGTATATTCGCTGTATAACTAACGATAAAGCGCTTCTTAATTATATATTGAGCAGCATAACAAATCATATTGTATAGAAGCAGCCGGAATAACGATGGGGACTTTTATTTCACATCGTTGGGTTGCTACTTTTTACGGTGTTGAGTTACAGCTTAGTTAAAGCAGCAAAAGCGATAACTGACGAAGTTTATTCAGCTAATATTTGTAGCTGCAAATCGTTTGCGATACAGCTGTATTAACGCTAATAGTTCAATTTTTGACGGCTTTCAATTTTTGCTGCGTTTGCTGCTTTAATTCAACTGTTATACAGCACAAAGCAAATAATCTTGGCTTATAGCGCTAAAATTGTTACTTGGGATGCGAAGTTTATGTAATGTTTAGTTTTACGGTAGTTTTTCAAAATTATGTTTTTCAGTCGTCTTCTAACAAAATTCCGTAAATATCAGGATTTATGTTTATCTTTGAAACTGTGGGTATCGATTCGTAAATTACGATTCAATAGACCATTTCCGTCAGATCTAACCCCCAGAAAGCATATAAGCCAATGAAAAAAATTCACGGAAATGGTCCATTGCTCTGCTTCAAGAGCCAGTATCCTGGAAATAGTGGTCAATATATTGGCTCTGTGAAGCGTAGCTTGCAACACATCCAACTTCATAAATTATGAAGTTTTAAACGGAAGTTTCAAGCGTTATTGATAAACTTGAACATATGCTGGGTTGTTAAGGATTCTCGATTTCCCGGGGAAAGTATTCAACATATTGGTGTTGAAAAAATCATTAGTAAGGCGAGCGAACCCCGGTTAACTCAAATATACTGCTAATCTTGTGATATATTATTATTAAACATTTAAATGTTTAATAGTATTTACTCGCCTTTCTAGTGATTTTTAGTAATCCTTTTGAAAAGCGAAATGTTAAAATTTAATAAGTTGTTTATTCATACTCCAAAAGTTTCCCCAAAAAGAAAGTTCTGAAACCTAGCTTTCTATACATTAAACTTTATGAATTTTGCAAACCAAGCATTTGAATTCATTATCAAGTGAATTATTGAAGTATTAGATATTAGATTTTTCCGAAGAATTGGCTTGTTTAGGAGTATCCAGTTTTTTGGATTTTCTGAATCTACATATATAAAAATTTCAAAATTCTCCGTACCCTGAAACTATTTTAATAACGGGTTCGATATTAGTATGGAAATCCCTTTCGAATCACCCCCAGAAAATTCAATTTCGAGCGAGCTATCATTGTTTAAATTGAAATGTCTTTAAGTCTACTGATTGAAATCTTTTTGATATACTTGATACACTCAGAAAATGTGATCTTTCGAATAGGTTACAAAACACTGCAAATATTTCATCGATCAACATCCCAATTCTTGGATATATATTGGGCGAAATCAGTTTGAACATTCGCTAGGAATTTCCTAACGAGATCTTTATGAAAAACTTGAAACATATTTTTTAAACAATATTTAAAGAAATTTCTTCCTTGATTTGAATCTAAATTTCAGTAAAAACGGTTTGCGATTAAAAATTTGCTGTAACGAAGTTCAAAAGATTTTATATCAGATTTATTGCTAATCAAGGGAAAAATTCATCATTATGTATATAACTTGTTTGTTGCATACTTCAAGGCGTTTAGAGCATACTCTGGGGCATTTAATCATTAGCTTTTGAATGATTAACCATTAATCAATGATTATTAATAAAAATAATAATTAAATAATCTTCCTAAGGCTCCGTCCACAAATCACTAATGCTCGAAAGGGGAAAGGGTAAGCTCATACGGTGCGACTCAAACAAAATTTTGAAAAGCATTACGAAGAGGGGAGGGCTTTCCCCCAGGGTTAAAAAAAAACTCAATTTTTAGCGCTACGTAATGAATTGATGCTACTTACACGCCTTGACGTATGCAACGAATGAGTCATAAACATGAAAATAAATGGCTTTACTCATTATTGAAGAGAACAATTCAAATTGAAAAACTTTAAGCATGGTTTATCGTTTTATAATCATCGAATGTTTAATCAAGATCAACTTAACGCTCTGCTACATTCAGTGGATTTCTGCAGGCGATGTTAGATTGCAAACATCAAACGTGAACAAAAACAGCGAGGAGCTATTGACAGAAATGCCACAATATTGTGCCAATTTTCGGGTATTCATACAAAGTATACAACAATCTTATGAACGGCCAAAAAACTAGTGCTAGGTCGAAATTTTATGATCTGCCCCTATAAACAGCAATTCTTCATGTAGAATGGTACCACTCACAAGCTTTCAACCACGTCTTCGGATTCGGACCATATACAACTAAGAAATGCACCGTCTTACGTGGAGGATATACTTAAGGGTCTTTTTAAATCTTGTGATAACGTCTTCGGATACAAAGCAAAGCCATGCTGTACTTGGTTGGATTTGGACGTTCCTTGAGCATAAACTTTCATTGTTTGTGTCACAAGATATAAGAAATGCAAAATTTATTTATACATTAGAAGGCAATGTTGTAAAATTTGTAAAATTTGTAAAATTTTGTTCAATGATTGATTGATGATTGATTAAATGTTTGACTTATGATTAAGATTATGACTACTGAATAAAATTAGCGATCTTTATGATTATGATTAATGATTCATTATTAAAACATAACATTGCAATGATTATGATTAGTGAAAAAAAGTTTAGCATCACCCCCAAAAAGTTTAGCATCACCTCAAAACAGGTTAATTCACATTGCTATATCTCGAGATCCTTATGACTGGCAAAGAAGCGATCTTCAGCAAAGTTGTTCAGGGGATCAAGGACATCCGGAAAGGGAACAGTTTGGTTCGCGATTTTGCCGCTAGGTGGCGCTAGTGGGCATGTAAAGCCGAGCATTTTAAACTAGTTCTAGCTTGTGATCCATAAGAGATAGAAAGTTCGAGTCTTAGGCGAAGTTGTTCAGAAGGCCAAGTACTTCCGGAAGACAAATAGTTAGGTTGTAGATTTCGCCGCTAGGTGGCGCTAGTGAGCATGCAAAATTGAGCATTTCAAACTAGTTCTAGCTTATGATCCACAAGAGATAGAAAGTTTGAGTCTTCGGCAAAGTTGTTCAGAAGTTCAAGGACATCCGGAAGACAGATAGTTTGGTTTGAGATTTTGCCGCTAGGTGGCGCTAGTGAGCATGTAATTTTGAGCGTTTTAAACAAGTTCTAGCTTGTGATCCACAAGAGATAGAAAGTTCGGGTCTTCGGCAAAGTTGTTCAGTAGATCAAGGACATCCGGAAGACAGATAGTTTGGTTTGAGATTTTGCCGCTAGGTGGCGCTAGTGAGCATGTAAAACTGAGCATTTTGAACTAGTTCTAGCTTGTGATCCACAAGAGATAGAAAGTTTGAGTCTTCGGCAAGTAAAGAACAGAAATAAAGTAAAGGACATCCAAATATCATTTTTTTTGGTTCCTAATTTTGCCACTAGGTTGCACTAGTACGCATATTTAATTAAATATATGAAACAAATTCAATTTTTTGAGTCAGATGAGATAGAAAGTTTGAGTCTTCGGCAAAGTTGTTCGGAAAGTCAAGGGCATCCAGGAAACAGTTTACTCTGGAGGGATGACTGTACCTAAACATTATGTATTTGATGAGATAGAATTTCCAGAATGCTGTTCAGAAATCCTTTGGCATTTGGAAGTTGAAGTGATTAGGGACGGAATCATATTAAATTAAAGTGATGCAGGTCTGATCAAATGTATATTCAAGTGTATCATATCTGATTCATATTCTAGTGATTGTGGCATGACATACTCCATGTGCGAGTGACTCAGTCAGGACTCATATTCATAATATTCAAATTATTCAAGTCAGAATCTTTTCATGGTTCAAATTTGATTGACTTCATATATAACTGATTGATGTCTGATTCTTTTTATATTCATGTCTTTCGGGGTTGATTCACTCTATATTCAAGAAATTCAGGTTTGACTTGAATATGGAGTAAACAAAATCATGTCAAATTCACTCCATGTTCAAGTGACTCAGGATTAATTAATTTTATATTCAATAGATTCAAGTTTAGTTCTCTTCATACCCGCAAGTGTTTCACGTCAGATTCACTTTATTATTAAGTGAATCAGAATTGATTCCTTTCATATTCAAGTGATTCTGTTTGCTCCATATCCTAGTGTTTCTCATCTGATTCACTCATATTCGACTGTTTTAGGTTTGATCCATTGATGTTCAAATGATTTCAGCTGATTCACTTCATTTTCAAATGTTTCAAGTTTGATTCACTTTATGTATAAGTGATCCAGGTCTGATTGATTTCATATTGAACCCCTGAGCAACTTTGCCGAAGACCCGAACTTCCTATCTTTTATGGATCACAAGCTAGAACTAGTTTAAAATGCTCAATTTTACATGCTCACTAGCGCCACCTAGAGGCAAAATCGCGAACTAAACTGTTCCCTTTCCGGATGTCCTTGATCCCCTGAACAACTTTGCTGAAGATCGCTTCTTTGCAAGTCGTAAGGATCTCGAGATATAGCAATGTGAAATTACCTGTTTTGAGGTGATGCTAAACTTTTCAGGGTGATTCAATATTCAGCTGAGTGTTGCAATACTTATTTTAGTGAGTCCGTATTTATGACGGGTAGTGTACCGTAATTTCGGGTAAAATTGATCATTTTTCATGGCTTTTCTTGTCTGTTTTTAATAATGTTGAAAATGCCAGACAACTGAACGCAGGAAAACATGTACGAAAATCAGCCTCTTTGGCTCATGTGCCAAAATTTTCTAACTAATGTGTTTTTAGTGCTAAAAATCATCTCCTAAATAAAAAATCGGGGAATCCCCTTTTATTGTTATATTTTGAAACGACTCTACCTAATAAATATGAGCTCCCTGAATTCAAATATGCTTGCAAAATTCTTAATAATGCAATATGTAAAGAAATAATGAATTGGTAATTTCAAGTATTGCAATGAAAACGCCAAGGCAATTTCCTAAGAAAATCTTGGATATCTAACAGAAATTTAATTATTTCAATCGTATGAGCTAATTGGTACGAGTTTAGAAGATGAAATTCGGGCTCATAGTTTAAGCATCCTTACAAACTTTCAGGTTGATACCACGATCAAATCCTTGTTTAGAACTAGAAATTTATGGATGTTTGTGAATACTACACCGTACATGATTTTTAAATTTTACATTATTTTCATGGAAATAAACATTCTTTAACACAAAAATAAAAACTTCATAACACACAATTCGACAATAGTTACGACAAACACCATTGATTCCCTGCAGGTTGCATTAATATTTGCATCTGTTATGGGCTTGTCAGATGATTATGCTGATATCTGCGCTGTCGAGATCACTAATGAATTGTCGGGCACTACTGACAGATGTAGAGGCACATTTTCCCGGATACCACGACGAAGCAGAAGTAGTTCTTTATGGCGTAGAACTTCTTCGAGTATCAAAAGGAGACCATGCCAATCATCGTGACAGGCAGCTTCAACATCGATATGAGCAAACAAAAGAGCATGGAGTTCGCGGACTTCATGGACAAATACCTCAACCTCAAACTGGCTTCGGAACCCACTAAAGCAACCAATCTAAGTGAATCATTCAAGGACCTAACATTCAACTGGAATATTTGTTTGGAGAGCAAGAGTTTCCGCTCATGCTTTTTTTTCCATCGACCAATTCTATCGGTGTTGAATTGAATCAAGCAAATAATAACACACAATGTCCACCATAATACGTCAAAATTGCCATGCAACCAATGGATCAATGCACGCGTTCATTATTTGACGTTTGAGCGGTGCCGTGTTATTTATGTGGCCATGGCAACGAGTGAATACGGCACCGCTCAAACGTCAAATTGGTGAACTCGTGCATAGGTCCATGGACAAATGCACGTGTTCACGAATTTGACGTTTGAGCGGTGTCGAATTCACTCGTTTCCATGGTCACATCAATAACATTACACCGCTCAAATGTTAAATAATGAACTCGTGTATTGGTGCATAGTGTGAAAATTGATGTTTTTTAGCAGTACAAATCTTTCATAAGTTCGTGACGGTCTCAAACCAGTAAATAAAAGAAGCTAATCGCCGGAGATCCTGCTCCACTTGATCAAACCACCTGCGCTCCTCTTCGTCTTGTACCGGCCGGATTCGAGGTGAAAACCATTTTTGCGGGATTGTTGTCTGGCATTCTCACGTGTCCCGCCCATCGTATCCTTCCAGCTTTGGCGACATTCTGGATACTGGGTTCACCGTAGAGTTGCGCAAGCTCGTGGTTCATTCTTCTCCTCCGTACGCCGTTCTCACATACTCCACCAAAGATCGTCCTAAGCACACGTCATTCAAAAACTTCTAGCGCTTTCAGGTTCTCTTCGAGCATTGTCCACGTCTTATGTCTGTAGAGCACTACCGGTGTTATCAGCGTCTTGCACATGTTACACTGAATACGGAGGTGAAATTTACAAGACCGTAAGGTCTTGTGGAGTCCGTAGTAAGCACCACTTCCGGCAATGCTACGTCTTCGAATTTCTCTGCTGCAGTTGTTATCCGACGTTGTCAATGATCCGAGGTAGACAAATTCGTCCACCACCTTGAACTCATCCCCGTCGATCACCACGCGTCTGCCAATGCGAGCTCTATCGCGCTCGGTTCCTCCAGCCAGCAGATATTTCGTCTTCGACGTATTTACCTTCAATCCAACCCGGTCTGCTTCATGTTTCAGCCTGGTATAATGTTCAGAAACCACCTGGAACGTTCTTGGACATTATTATCGCGCTTGTTCCAGAAACCTGGAGGAAATTACCAGAACCCCACTCAGTGCCGTCGGTGCCAAAAGTGGGGTCATGGTACAAAAAATTGTCGCATGGATGCTAAATGCATGATTTGCGGAGGTTCTTCTCACGCTAAGGACGACTGTCCTGTGAAAGAAGATAGGGCAAACGCTCCCTTAGTGGAGGTAGCTCCAATAGTGGAGGTAGTGTGTTTTGGCATGTTTCGCGCTAATACCGTCAAGCTACCATTCACCGTGCATTTAAGAAAAATTTGCACTTCAAAAAAATCTATAACTTTTCCAAATAATTTGAAACGTACTAGAATACCACTACGTAGCGTGCAATTATATCATAATTCAGGGAAAAATCTAAAACTAGTGATACATAACAAAAAATTACTCAAAAATTATGTTTGCAACTGTCATGTTAAGGTCGCCTCGTACCGTTCTATGTCACCATTTACCGTGCACACTAGTGCACCATTCACCGTGCGTATAGTTTTCGTCATGATTTTATTTCGTATCTTGAAGAAACGTTGTTGATGGAGCAACTATGTTGCTAGTTGTGTGCGCAATCATTTTTAAGTGCATTCAAATCTTTATTTACAATAAAAACATAAAAAGTTCAAAAATCGGCAAAATATTTATTTTTTCACTAAAATCGTTATAGGAGCTTTGACTGTATTGTCCAAACCATTCCATATTCACTCAAAAACTAAATATGAAGTAGTTAAATCACGACACAACAATAAATCTAATATTATCGAATAATTTCATGCCTTTTACAGTAATGCACGGTAATAGGAACCATATATACTAAAATGGGTCCATTCACCGTGCATTTGGGTTTCCACTGAGACGCAATAAAAAATTCTAATTTGCATAAAATCTCATTGCTCATACGATGCAATACATCTTACTATTAGTATCCACAGTGCAAATTTGTTGAAATTTTGAAAAATTTCATAATCTAACGTTAAAACGAAAAATGTGAATTTTTGGTGTTTCTACTAAGAGTATTGGAAAATCTCATTATCAAACAGAATTCACATGATTTTGACTGCATAAACTAGGTTTTTCAGAATGCTTTGTGACAAAAAACTACTTCATTTCATCAGTTTCATCGTATTTTGCTGACAAAAGAATAATTTGTGAAAATTGTATGAATATTCTGTAAGAATTTGTATATGTGCACGGTGAATGGAGGCCGCACGGTGACTGGTGACTTAACGGTAAATGATTATGTGATATTTTTGTATAATGTACGATGCGAAAATGATACAAGTAATCGAATAATATTCATGAAATTTAACCGTAAAACTATTTAAAACAATTATTTTGCTTAATTTTTTTAGCTCCTTTGTACCTATAGTGGTGCATCAGTACCCATAGTGGAGGGTCCCATAAGAAATCAATGGTTTGCGCCACTAAAGGAACCATCCTTAAAATATACCTCCACTAAAGGAACAGTGTTCCTATTATTGGTGCAAGGCTTTTTGCAGGGAAATTTCAAATGAATCGTGATTTTTATGCATTTGAATGATAGAAGGATTTGAGATCTATCGAATGATACGTTAAAATCATATATTTCATGATCTTAACACCGTGTTTTAGCAGTTTTCCCTTAGGTGCACCACTAATGGTACACTTGCCCTACCAGAAAGTTTGAATGCGCCAATTGCAAGGGCCCTCACAAAGCTAACTTTTGGGAATGCATTTCACGCAAAAGAGTCGTTGAGGCTCGTGCCAGGCAGATGAAGGATAATATCCGTTACGATAACGGTCGTTTCCGGAATTTGCCTGGTATAGAGTATCGAACAATGCTCATTTTTCAGTTAACGATCGCTTGATTAGGAATCATACCCACCAGGAAGATCATAATCATGCTCATTCACAAACAAATTTTAATCCGTCGGGTAGCCGTTCGAATCTTCCAATTTCGAATGTATCTACCCACGGTAAATCCTTTGCCGATATCGTAGCAGGAAATTTGAACTCCTCCCCTGTTCGATCCATGGGTACCCATTCTACTTGTTTCAAATCAAATGGAAAAAACCCTACCGCCACAGGTAACTCCGCTTCTTCGTCTACCGGAAATTCTAATGGGAAATCACATGACATGTCTGCCTCTGATTTTAATTTTCTAACTGGACAATTGAATCTAATGATTGATGCAATGTTCAAAGCCACCACTATGACTGAAGCAGTCCAAGTAGGTGTAAAATTTACAAATCAAATTGTTATTGGATTACGTTTTTCTAATGGATTCAAAAATTATTTAAATATTTTAAATTGGAATGCTCGTTCTCTGAATGGTAAAGAGGACGAGCTGTTTAATTTTCTTACAGCTAATAACGTGCATATAGCAGTTATTACCGAAACTTATTTAAAACCTGGATCCAAACTAAAAAAAGATCCTAACTTTTTCGTTTATCGTAATGATCGACTTGATGGGGCATGTGGGGGAGTTGCAATCATCATTCATAGGCGTATAAAACATCAACTGTTTTCGTCATTTGAAACTAAAGTTTTTGAAACTTTAGGTGTTTCTGTTGAAACACAGTTTGGTAAATATACTTTCATAGCTGCCTATTTGCCTTTTCAATGCTCTGGACAGCAAGTTAATTTGCTCCAAACTGACTTGCGAAAATTGACTCGCAATAAGTCAAATTTTTTTGTCATTGGTGACTTTAATGTCAAACATCGATCATGGAATAATACTCAAAGTAATTCCAACGGCAGAATTTTATTTGATGAGTGCTCTTCAGGTTATTTCTCAATTCAATACCCTGATAGCCCTACATGTTTTTCCTCTTCTAGAAATCCATCTACGATTGACTTGGTCTTAACCGACTCTAGTCATCTTTGTAGCCAATTAGTTACTCATGCTGATTTTGATTCTGATCATGTCCCTGTTACATTTCAAATATCGCGTGAAGCGATTCTCAATCCTATCAGCTCCACTTTCAATTATTTACGAGCCGACTGGAATATATATGAAACGTATGTTGACTCTAATCTTGATGTTAACATTTCTTTAGAAACTAAAATTGATATTGACAATGCTCTTGAAACTTTAACAAATTCCATTGTTGAAGCCAGGAACATTGCAATTTCAAAATGTGAAGTAAAATTTGAATCCGTGATTATAGACGATGATCTTAAACTTTTGATCCGTCTTAAAAACGTGAGGAGAAGGCAATTTCAACGCACTCGTGATCCTGCTATGAAAATTATATGGCAGGATTTGCAGAAACAAATCAAGAAACGTTTTGCAGATTTAAGAAACAAAAATTTTGAAAATAAAATTTCTCAATTGGACCCCGGCTCTAAGCCCATTTGGAAATTATCTAAAATCTTGAAAAAACCTCAGATGCCAATACCGGCATTGAAAGAGGAAAACAAATTATTACTAACTAATTGCGAAAAAGCTCAAAAACTTGCTATGCAGTTTGAAAGTACGCACAATTTTAATTTAGGTCTTACTAGTCCAATTGAAAATCAAGTTACTCAGAACTTCGAAAATATTCTCAATCAAGAGAACGTTTTCGAAAATGCCTGGGAGACTGATTTGGAAGAAGTGAGAACTATTATTAAAAAATTCAAAAATATGAAAGTCCTGGCGATGATGGAATTTTCTACATCCTCATCAAGAAACTTCCAGAAAGTAGCTTATCATTTTTAGTTGATATATTTAACAAATGTTTTCAATTAGCATATTTTCCTGACAAATGGAAAAATGCTAAGGTTGTTCCAATTTTAAAACCAGACAAAAATCCTGCAGAAGCTTCTAGCTATCGTCCAATCAGTTTGCTATCCTCCATCAGTAAACTTTTTGAAAAGGTTATTTTGAACAGAATGATGGCCCACATCAACGAAAATTCAATTTTTGCCAATGAACAGTTCGGATTCCGCCATGGACATTCGACCACTCATCAACTTTTACGTGTAACAAATTTGATCCGTTCCAACAAATCTGAAGGCTACTCTACTGGTCTTGCTCTTCTAGACATAGAAAAAGCATTCGACAGTGTTTGGCATGAAGGTTTGATTGTAAAATTGAAAAACTTTAATTTTCCAACATACATTGTTAGAATAATTCAAAGTTATCTGTCAAATCGTAAGAGCTGGTGTTCCCCAAGGCAGCATTTTGGGACCAATATTATACAATATTTTCACATCTGACTTACCTGAGTTACCTCAGGGATGTCAAAAATTTTTGTTTGCGGATGACACAGGCCTCTCCGCCAAAGGACGAAGCCTGCGTGTCATCTGTAGTCGATTGCAAAAAAGTTTGGATATTTTTTCTTCATACTTGCAAAAATGGAAGATTCCTCCTAATGCTTCCAAAACTCAACTAATAATATTCCCACATAAACCAAAAGCTCTTTATTTGAAACCTTCAAGTAGACATGTTGTCACGATGAGAGGGGTTCCAATAAATTGGTCAGATGAAGTTAAGTATCTAGAGCTCATGCTAGATAAGAATTTAATTTTCAAAAATCACGTTGAGGTCATTCAAGCCAAATGTAACAAATATGTAAAATGTCTCTATCCCCTTATTAATAGAAAATCAAAACTTTGTCTTAAGAACAAGCTTTTGATATTCAAACAAATTTTCAGGCCAGCCATGTTGTATGCTGTACCAATATGGACTAGCTGTTGTAATACCAGGAAGAAAGCTCTGCGGAGAATTCAAAATAAAATTATGAAAATGATTCTAAGGCTTCCTTCCTGGTATAGTACCAATGAGTTACATAGAATATCCAATGTTGAAACATTGGAACAAATGTCAAATAAAATAATCAATAATTTCAGGCAAAAATCGTATCAATCTTCTATTGCCACGATTAATGCGTTATATGTTTAGGTTAAGTTAGGTTAAGTATATTTAAAGCGTTTTTTTTTCTCTTATAAGCAGGTGAAATCAACTCACCTGTAAAAAATCTGAACTGCTACGGCAAATGTAATGTAATATGTTGTTAACAAAATGTTAATAAAATCTTAGATTTGTTTTACCAAATTAGGATGATAGTGTTGTCTAATAACACAGAACACCTAGATATAAGAAATAATGAATGTAATGTTTGGAATGACACTAAAAAAGAAATTAAAAAAAAATATCGCGCTTGTCTTAAATTTTCATTTGTTGACGGTCGTAACGCGCCAGATCAGATCCCGCCAGACCGCGCCCGTAAGATTTACACAGGGTTCGCATCCAGGCTAAAAATATTAAAGCAGCCGCCGAGTTGAGTTGTCAGCCGCCTTGTGTAAATCAAAGGGGCGCGATCTCATCGCAGTAAGCAGCGGCTGATTGTGATCATCAGGATCTGAATGTTTATTATGGGATGTACAATATTAACTGAGAGCTTTCTTTGCCTAAGTTGCCATTTTATATCGTGTGGCAGGCATCACTCTATGCCCTGGGAAGTCAAGGAAATTTCCTTTACGAAAAGATCCTGGACCGACCGGGAATCGAACCCAGACACCTCCAGCATTGCTTTGCTTTGTAGCCGCTGACTCTAACCACTCGGCTAAGGAAGGCCCCTATAGTTAGTTAGTTCTCAAGCATCTTCCTGATAAAAATTCAACTAAGGGATAGTTCTTTCGTATGAAACCGCGTTCAATGTTACTTTTACACATTTTTATTACAAAAGACAATAATCAATCACTGGTTTTGTTTGTATTCTTACCACGTTTTTTTTTTCAGTTTATTTTTTTTTCTTTCTTTGTTTCACTTACAATTCTAGGGTTCAGAACTAAGACTCAAACTGGGTTTATTTTTATCCTTCCTTTCAGCTCATCGTGTTTGTTTTTTGAAATATGACTTGTGTTCCTCTTACATCTTGAAGACTGTTTGTAATTTGCTCGTTCCGCTAACAAGTCGGAGAACAGTTTATGTTTTTATTTTTATTTCATTATCGTTTTTTGGATTGTTTGTATGTTTCTGTTGCATGCAATCATGAGACTTTGTGGATGTGTGTCTAAGACCTGTTGTTGTCCATTTTTTTCGTTAATAATGTGTACGCGTAATATACTCAATTAATCAAGTAATATAATGATAGCATTGTATTGTATGAGTAATAAATGGATAATTATAATAATGATAATAGAACGTTTAACTGCACTCGCGTCTCTTCGATCCGCCTACTCGTGTATTACCGTTCCAATTTGCTTTGCTCCTATACGATGGTGCCTTTTCTAGTAAAGCGACTGAGCCGCTCAAAAAGAAAGTTTCGCTTTTAGCGATTTCTAATGTTTTTTTCCTCGAATAAAAAACAGACTTTTCTCTTCGTCTCCTTTTCGCTGCACATCTCTACCGTGTTTCATTTACGTTTTCCGTATCGTTCTACGTACGCTCGTGTTTGCTAGTGTGAGTAGAATAGTAGTTTTGAAAACTTTTTTTTTTTTTGACTGATCAGCCTAATGTCTCGAACCGAAAATATCAAACCATGATCAAATTGAATCAAATCAATCGAGAAGATGATAGGAAAGCCGATAGATATCGTGTTTAGTTAACTCTCTACGAAGAATCAAGATACTGGTTTCGAATGGATTAGATTTGAATCACTACGCACGACTTTTAACTTATCCTAAAAGTAATTAGTTGTGTTAAAAATTCTCCGCTTTCACCACTGGTTTTAGATTTTTCTTTTAGTAACTGCCAAGCAATATGATCACAAAGTTTTAGTGTTCTTTTTACTTTGTGTTAATTTTATGTTTCTTAATCCCTCAAAACTTTACAAGTTTCTTTATTTTGGTTAGAATTTACACGATTTCACTTCCTTAAAGGTCTCTCTCAAAATATATAATTTTCCCCGATTTTCTGTTTTGTTTCGGTTATTACTGGATTTTTTTTCTGGTTATTTTATTGCCTTCAAAATATCTGTTTATTATTTTCGATTTTCTCGCGTATTGTATATTTTCTTGTTTGGAAGGTCCAATGATCAGGGGGAAACAGAAATCGCACGCGAATAAGGATTGGGGGGGGGGGACTGTGAATTGGTTGCGCAAATCACGTCTCTCATCCTAACATACTGCCTTAACACGCTAAATTTGTTCTGCTTAACCATAGTTCAAATGTTACTTGTTATCTGATCTTACTTATTTAAAAATATCCGTTTTACTCGGTGTCGTAACCACATTCTCCTTATCTTTTTACAGAGTTCCTTGTTATATTTCTTATACTTAATACTTTACTTGTTTATTTAAAAAAAGTTACTAAATAAATGAGGTAGAAAATTATAATTCATATCATGTAACTTATCGACGTTTTTTTTAGTTTGCTCGTTTCTTTGCCTCGCATTTACCTTGTGTGTGTATTTCTTATATTCATCAAACTGTTGCAAAACCATTTACTTTTAAAGGCTTCATTACAGTTAGTTTTAGTATTACACTGGTCGAAAAGATAAACTGAATCTGCAATGATTTGTTTGTAGAAAACGATCAGGTAAGCCAGGCGAAACTGAATTGAGAACAAAGGGCTAGGTATAAACAAAACCATTGCATTTTGGGATATCGGTGACATCTCAATTGTTACATTGCTCTGTTTCTCGCTATCTCTGCCTCAATCTCAAACCCAAAGATAGGTTATAGACTACTGAACGAGGATAAAAAGATTCTGTAAACGGCAAGTTACTTGCTAAGTCTCTTTTTATGTGGTAGTGACAGTCGGCTTGAGCAAATAATGTATTTCGGGTTCTTCAAGTTGGTTGGATGGTGGTTTGAAATAAGATTTTCGTCATTCATCATTCGCGAACAAAACAGTCAACGTTGCCATTTCAAAGGTAGATTTCACACCATATCAAGTACAGTACACTAAACGCCACTTAACAACTTGCTCTCGATCTCTACGAAATTACTTCTCTTTCTGTCCCTCTTCACATCTAGAATCAAATAAATTTTATCTGTTCCATTGTTCTGTATATTTCACATATTCAACCATTTGTAAGTTTATATTCTCTTTACACCAATACCTTCATTTTTGTCACTTGCGGTTGCTGAGTTTGTATCTTTCAATGTTTGTTGATTTGTTTCTCTCCTCTCTCTCTCTACTACTGTCGCCACACATAACACTGCTTAGATGCTCTGGTTCACTTTGCTTAGTTTATCTGTTTTGTAGGTTTTGTTTGTAATGTTTGGCTATAGCAACACTGTTTTCCAACACTTCCAACTTTCTCAAACGTTCTCAGAATTTGTGTTTGTTTGTTTGTTTGTTAGGTTTTTCTTTTGTCAACAAAGGTCAGGTTAGTTGCTCATGTAAATCTCTTTCGGATTTTGTTTGTATGTTTATTTGTATGTATTAGGTTTGCCCGCAAAAAAACAATTGCAGTTTGTATATGGTGATACAATAAATTTTACACCGCACACTGCGATGAGTACGCTGACGATGCTGGTAGTGACTATAAATCTAACGGATTTGATCAAAGTAGGCCATCAAATTTCAAAATTTTTGTTTAACACGCAATTTAAAACAATTGAAGCATTTCCTAGTTCTCCAGCAGGTTCCATATTTTACGTAATAAAATTGTTTTATAAAGCAAACGGTGATCATTGAACCATTTTTGATAATTTTGCTTAAAGGTGAGAGATAATCTTCCTGTGTTAAAAATGCATTCCAAACTTCTTGGAAGAAACTTTTCGAGAGAAGTTTCTCGAAGCAAGCTTTTCAAGATTCTCGACAAAAATCTTTTCAGACTTATCGTAGGAAATTTATGAGAGGCTGCATTATAAGCTTCTTTAAAAAAGCTCAAAATTGTATTTCATTTTTTTTTCTCGGAAGCATTTCAAGCTTCACGAAAAATACTTTCAAAATTTCTTAAAAAAGCTTCACAAGCTTATCGAAGAAAGCTTTCCAAGCATCACAAAGGAAACTTTCTTACCTGATGAGCCACTCGAAGGAATATATCAAAGCTTCTCGAGGAATGCTTTCTACGCTTCTCGAAAGAAGTTTCACAAGGATGCTTTCCAAGCTTTTTGAGGAAAACTTTCAAACTTCTCAAATGAAGCTTTCCAAACTTCTTGTCGAAAGCTTTCAGGCTTTTCAAAAAAAAACTTCCCAACCTTCAAGAAGCAACCTTTTCAAGCTTCTCGTGGGAAACTTTCTAAGATTTACAAAGGAAGCTTTCCTAGCTTCTAGGAGGAAGCTTTCCAACTTACCGGAACGAAGCTTCTCAAGCATTTATAAAGAAGCATTTCACGCATTTTATAAGAAGCCCTAAAATTCTCGTAGCAAGGTTTCCTTTCTTTTGGAACGCTTTCTGTGAGGAGATTTTCATAACTTTTTGAATGAAACTTTACAACTTTACAAGCATCTTTCCAGGAGCTCCACGAAGAAGATTTTCCAAATTTCTTGAAGAAGCTTCACAAGCTTTTCGAGGGAAGCTTTCCAAGCACCACAAAGGAAACTTTCTTACCTTGTGGCGGACAGCTTTCCAAGCTTCTCGAAGGAATATATCAAAGCTTCTCAATGGTCGATTCCCAAGTTTCGTAAAGCTTTCCACGCTTCTCGAAAGAAACTTCACAAGCTTCTCAAAGAAAGCTCCACAAGCTTCTCAATGGAAGTATTTCAAGATTCTCAAAAGAAGCTTTCAATCTTTACAGAGGGAGCTTTCCAAACTACAGGAAGCAAATTTTTCAAGCTTCTAGTAAGAAACATTCCTTTCGAAACTCAAACTTCTTTTCAAGCATCTTGTAAAAAGCTTCCTGAGATTCTCGTAAGAAGCTTTCCAAGCTATTCAAAGTAAGCTTTCCAAGCTTCAGGAATCAAGCTTTTCAAGTTTCTCGTGAGAAACCATCCTTTCGAAACTCTTGGAAAGATTCCCAAGCTTCACAAAGGAAGCTTTCCTAGTTTCACAAAGGAAGCTTTTCTAGCTTTACAAAGGCTTTCCTAGGTTCTACAAGGATGTTTTCCAAGTTTTAAAAAGAAGCATTCCAAGCTATATGAGATTCTCATCTTTTCTAGCATCAGGTAAGAAACTCTCTAAGCTTCTCTAAGGAATATCAAACCTTCTCAATGGGCGATTTCCAAGCTTCTCGAAGAAAACTTTTTAGGCTTTTCGAGAAAGGCATTCCGCGCTTCTCAAAGGAAGCTTTCCAAGCTTCTTGTAGAAAGCTTCCAAGCTTTTCAAAAGAAGCTTACCAGGAAGCAAACTTTTCAATCTTCTCGTGAGAAACATTCCTTTCAAAACTCTTAGAAAGAAACTTTCCAAGCTTCTAGAAGAAAGTTTTCCAAGTTACTGGAAAGAAGCTTTCAAAGTTTCAAGTTTCAAAGAATGTATCGAAGTAAACTTTCAAAGAATACTTCTCAAGTTTCTTGAAGAAAGTTTTCATAGTGGATTGAAGGTAGATTGCCAAGCTATCCAAGCAACTGAAAAAAGTTTTTCAATTCTCTCGAAGAAATAGGGATGCTTGTCTTTCTTAATTAAAAAAAAAACTTTCTCAGCATACACATTTTTCCATTTTCTTTCAAAGGAAGCTTTCAACGCTTCACAATGCAATTTTTCTAAGTTTTATCAAGCAAACTTATCAAGCCTCTTGTAAAAACTGTCGTGCTTCCAAAAGTGAGCCGTTCAACATTTTTAAAAGAATTTTCCAATCTTCTCCAAAGAATCTTTTGGACTTTCTCGAAATACGAATTCTAGGCTTATGTAAGGAAGCTTTCCAAGTTTCACGAAGTAAGCTTTCCAAGCTGCTTCGTAGGGCATTTTCAAGCTTCTCTGAAAATACTATCCTAGCTTCTTGAAGCATGTTTCCTCTAAAAATATTGCCCTAGCTTCTCTGAAAATACTGTCCTAGCTTCTCGAAGCAAGTTTTCCAAATTTATCGAAGAAAACTTTCAATGGATACTTCCCAAGCTTCTTGAAGAAAGCTTTCATAGTTGATTGCTAAACTTTCCTTTCTAAGTTTCTCTGATGAAGCTATCCATCCAAGCATCTAAAAAGCTATTCAAGTTTCTCGAGGAAATAATAACAAGCTTCTGGAAAGGATGCTTCTGAAGCCTATAGAAAAAATCTATCTAAACTTTTTTAAAGATGTTTTTTCAGCTTTCATCAAAGAAAGCTATCAAAACTTCCTTTCGTAAAAACGCTTTCCAAGCTGCTGGAAGAAAAATTCCTATGTTTTTCCAAATAATATTTTCAAGTTTCTCGAAATAACCGTTCCAGGTTTGTTTAAAAAAGCTGTCCATATATTTTCCAAACTTCTCGAGGAAAGCTTTCCAAAGGAAACTTCCAAGCTGCTCGAACTCGATGGACATTCAAGCTTCTCGAAGGCAGTTACCAAGATTATTTTTCGGACAAAAGATTTCAAACTTAACGAAGAAGTTATTTCAAGCTCCTGGAAGAAATTCTTCTAAAAATTTCGAAGAAATAATTTCGAGCTCCAGGAAGAAATCATGTCAAGCTTCTAAAAAAAAGTTTGTCAAGCTTCCCGAAGGTAGGTTTCCGAACTTCTACGCTGTGTAAGCGTAGACAAATACGAGCATAAGCTCAAAAAAGCTTCTCGTAGAAAGCCTTATCGAAGGAAACTTTCGAAGCTCTTTGCAGAAAGCCTTCCAAGTTTCTCCTAAGAAGCTTCCGAGATTCTCGAAGTAATGGAATGCTAACTTCTCGTAGAAAGCTTTCTGAATTTCTCGGAGCAAGCTGTCCAAGCATTTCGGAAGAAGCTTCCCAATCTTCTCGAGGAAAGCGTTCGAAGCTTGTTGGAAAAAGCGTTCCAGGTTTCCTGAAGAAAAAACAAAAATAGGCTTTATAAGCTCCTTGAAAAAAAATTTATAAGCTTCTCAAAGGAAGCTTTTCGGGCTTCTTAAAGGAAGCTTTTCCAGCTTCTTTAAGGAAGCTTTTCGAGCTTCTTTAAGGAAGCTTTTCAAGCAACTCGAATGTTCATCATGAGCTCGGCTGTGCGAACTCAGCTAACAAGTTGTCTGGTTGCTTAGCAACGAAGCACGATTTACTGATTCTCGGTTTTTATTTCCTGAAAGGCCAGGAAATTTGTTTGCCGACTACTCGACTGTGCAAATCTCGGTTAAATGGGTTTATTCTACGACTGGCGTGAGGTGACAATTCTCGACTCGAGTGAAGTGACTCTCCATTTGATTTACACGGCGAGTCACTTCACTCGAGTCGAGAATTGTCACCTCGCTATACGAGACCGACAATTGTCATCTCACGCCAGTCGTAGAATAAACCCAAAAATCAACCGAGATTCAGAATTACAAATTAAGTGTGTAGCTTTTCAATCTTCAGAAAGAATTTTTTTTTAGTTTTTTCGAAGAAAACTACTTTTCGTGAATCTTCAAATGAAGATTTCGAAGCATATTTATGGAATGATAGTTAATCTTCGAGCTGTTTAGTAGAATCCTATAAGTAAAAAAACTACTAAATTCGGTTTTTCATTTACTTATATTTAAGAAAGCCTTCCGAGCTTCTCGAAGGATGCTATCCAAGGTTTTAGAACGAAGCTTTCCAAGCTTTTAGAAGGAAGCTTTTCATGCTTTCCAAGCTTCTCGAAGGAACTCTTTGAATCATCTCTTAGGAAATGTCAACGCTTTTCGAAGAAAGATTTCCAAACTTCCCGAAAAAATCTTTTTCTAAGCTTCTCGACAAAAGTTTTTCCAAGCTACTCGAAAATAATTTTCTGAGCTTCTCAAAGAAAGCTTTCTATAGCTCTCGAAGGCTAAGCAACTCAAAAAAAGGAAGCTACTAGAAGAAAGCTTTCCAAGCCTATCGTAAAAAGCTTTGATTTCAAAAGGAAACTTCCAAGCTTCTAAGCAATTCGTAGGAAATATTTCAACTTCAGAAAGGAAGCTTTCAAAGCATTCCAGAGGAAGCATTTAAGCTTCTTGGAGTAAGCTTTTTAAGCTCCTGAAAGGAAGCTTTTTGAGCTTCTAAAAAAAGGTTTTTAAGCTTCTCGAAAGAAGTATTTAAAGCTTATCGAAAAAAGCATCGTTTTCAAGTATCTAGGAAGGTGTTTATTTCCAAGCTTCTAAAAAAATGCTGTCCAAGTTTCTAAAAGAAAACATTCCATGTATGAAGCTTGGACGTCGTAGAAAGCTTTCCATGTTTATGAAAGGAAACTTCTTGGCAGAAGCATAAAAAGCTGCTTGAAGGAAGCTTTCCTACCTCCATAAAGTTAAGATTACCAAGATTTCCAAGATTCAGAAGCTTTCTTCTTCTTTTCAAGCTTTCCAAGTTGTTCGTAACAAGCACTCCAAGCTACTCTTCAGGCTTCAGAAAATTTAACAATCATTGTCACACGACCCATAATTTTATTCATTTATTCGACCGCTTTTCGAAGAAAGCTTTCAAGCCTCGCGAAGAAAGCTTTTTAAGCACTTTGAAAAATATAAATCTTTCTAGAAGTAAGCTTTCCAAGCTCCTCGAAGAAAACATTCTAAGCTTCTAGAAGGAAGATATCCAGCTCCAGAAGGAAGCTATCCAACCTTCTACAGGGAAGCTTTCCAAGCTTATGATAGGAAGCTTTCCTTTCAGAGCGAAACCTTCTAAGCTATTCAAACAATTCGTGGGAAGTTTGTTTAGCTTCAGAAAAGCAGGTTTTTAAGCTTTATGAAGTTAGCTTTTCAAGCTTCTCGAAAGAAGCGTTTGAAGTTTCTCGAAAAAATCTGTCCAAGTTTCTTAGTTCGAATATTTCTAAGCTTCTTGGCAGAAACATACAAAGCTAGCTACTTGAAGGAAGTTTTCGAAGATTTTCTTAAGAAACTATCTATCCCAAGCTGCCGTGAATCGTAAGTCAATCCCATCTGTAAAAAGTAGGCATTGATAAAATGTGGTGTGAAGTTTTCAAACTCGTTTTCCATACGAATATTCCAAAAATTCCAGGGGATTGGAACATGTACAAATCTTAATAGAACTTTCACACTTTCCTTTTTACTACGATATCTTTTTGAGAAGAATATCAAGATATTCGAAACATTGTTCAATTTTGTGATACACTTTGCGGAGATCTGTAGTGGGACTGATATGCGGTTACTTTTCATTATGGGACAATTTGACTTGCTGTTTTTCCTACTTTTTCCGAACAAACCTTATTATCTCATTAGGGCAGCTGGAAGAGCATTGGAAGATATGCTGTAAACTGAACTCAACTCAATTTCGACGAAAATGCAGATGGGACTGACTTGCGATTCACGGCAGCAAGTTTCTCGTAACAAGCACTGCAAGCTACTCTTCAAACTTCGGAAATTTGGCTATCATTGACACACGAACCATCATTTTATTCCTTTTATCCGACCGCTTATCGGAAAAAGCTTTCTGAGCTTCTCGAAGGAAGCTTTCCAATCTTCACGAAGGAAGTTTTCCAAGCTACTCGAAAGATTTCTCTAATGAACATTTCCCAGCTTTTCGCAGCAATCATTGTAAGCTTCTCGAAGGATGCCTTCCAAGCTTCTCTAAGGAAGTTTTCCTTGATTATTGAAGAAAGTTTTCCAATCTTTTAGCGGAAGATTTTCAAGCTGTTCGAAGCAAACTTTTTAAACTCTTAAAAAGAAACTTTCCCCGATTCTTGCACGAGCCATATCAAGGTATTCTTATGGGCCTATTTTATAAGTCGATTCAATCTTCATGATTGCCAATTGGTACAACATACAAAAAACATGATTAATATCCAGCATCGTATAGAGTACTCATCTTCGTGTATCACTCCTACCACTTAGGTCCAACGCATCTTTTTTTCCTTCAAACTATTATTGATTGTTAGGTATGTATATGTAGTGTGCTATTTACGATTACTATTGATGACTAAATCAAACATTTCTCCTACCGTTTCCGTTTCGTTTCTCGTTGGTTGACTGATAAAACTTCGAAATAATTAACTGTTACTTGAGAGAGGTTTTAAGTAGGAGACTGGCTCAACTACATTTTCTGTGAAATTAATACTACTTGGAAAAGGAAAACGAAAACATCCTCGAGCTGATGCAGCTGTTCATGATGACTACGATGATAAAATATTTAGTCCAGCTAAATAAGTAAAAACGACAATTTGATCCATGATCGAACAAGAAACGAAAACATCCACCCATCGCTTCAATTCAACTGGTTAAATTGCTATTGACCCCCTTCAGGTTTTAATCTCACAACTTTTACACATTTAACGGCAGTTTTGTTGTTTCAGTAAAGTTTATGACTGTTTTGTATTTGAGTTCGTCTTGATTCTGTATTTCCATCTAAAAAAATCAACTCTCCAACTACGCGATCATCTCTGAGACTGGATTATCTAATGGGAATTTCTTGGATAAAAGATATTTCTGTTATGAGGGAGATATATCGCACGAACTGGCACGTTCTCTTTTTTTATGGGGAAGCCTTTTTCATTTGTTTCGTTACAAACCGTGAGGAGTTGTCTACTATACTTACTGAGGAGGGGAATGGATTATAGTTTTTTTTTTCGTTATGTTTTGTAACAACTTTGTAGTTTATCACCTAGTAATGCTAGTAGTCCTATGTGTGTTTGCTCTTACAATCTGTGCACGTGTGTGTAGATGAGGAGGGGATGTAGTTTCAGTTTCAACAGGAGGATGGAGACCGAGCTCCACTAGCCTGAGTTCGTGTATTTGTGTATGTTTTCTCTGTAATCTCACGCTGGTTTCTCTTTAAACATATCGCTTTGCGGTGTCCACATTATGTTTTTACATTTTCCATTCCATACCTATGTAACTTAGTGATTTGTGAAGGAAATTAGGGACAATATTAAATGATTGAGTTCATACAGTCTGAGAGGCTCGTAATTATAATACACTAGAGCAAAACGATATATGCAAACCATTTGAAACGCTGTAGCAAATCGTTTCTTATTTCATTTATCAAGTTATTTTTCCTTCATTGTGGATATAACCATTTCTGTTTAGTATGTATACTGTTGGCTTCTGATTCCTATTTCACGGTATGTGAGAGTGTATGCACGTTCAGCTAGTGACTTGTATGTTCAAACGTTCTTGGAAGCAATGCTAAAGATCAACGGTAAAGCCAGTGATGCCACATACACAGATTTATCTGTAATTACACAGATTTTTTCCTGTGCTTGCCTACAGATATCTGTGATCACAGATCACAGATTTATGAGATGAAACAGATTTTTGAGATTTTAAGATATTTTACGAATTAAGGACACAGTTTTGAAAGATATAAAGCTAAAAATCCATTATGCTGTTTAGTTTTTCTCAAAAACCTAAGTATTTTAAACTTTTAGAAACAATTATGCTCACTTTTAGCAGAATTAGTTTAATTTAATGATTGTTGACCAAATACTGCCATAATTCGTTTGCAAAGGTTCTTTTTGATCTAAAAAAATAAATTTTGGATTTTTGCATAACACAGGTTTTTATCAAGATTTTTGGAGGTTGACCCAAGATAAAAAAAGATTTTTTCAGTCGAAAGCACAGATGAGATTTGGAAAACATGTGGCAACACTGGGTAAAGCCATAAACGGTTCGCAATCTATTCCTTTTGTTATACATCGATAATAACTTCCTGAGATATTTTTATAGGAATTATTCATTATCTTCATCCAGAATTTTCTTCAAAAAATCCTTGTATCCCTATCTGACGACAAATCAAATTTTTCTTCCGAAATTCCTTCAGACTTTCTCTTTGGGACTCTTCTAGAATCTCTTCTAGAAGGTATCACTGGAAGAATTATTTGGTGTACTTGGTGTGCATCCTGTATGAATGTTGGAAGCTATTCCTAGATGAATTATGAAGGAAGCGTTGAAACAATTACTCGTAGAACCTCTGGAAGCTTACAAACTTTTGGAAGTTCATCTGGAGGAACTCCGTAAGAATTTCTGGTAAATCTTCAGAAGCCTAAAAGGAATAATTCATACATACGGAAAATGCGGACATTGAATTGTTCTATATGCAAAAGTTTTTTAACTCTCAAAAAAGCTAGTTGTCGTTGTTTTCGGTGCGTCAATCGGGGATCGCAATTCGGAAATTAACAAGAATTGTGATTGGCAAAAACTCAATAGTGAAAAGTGAAACGAAGCTTTGGGAACTACGAATTGGAAAATTAACCAAAGGGTGTGCCTACAAAAGGATTTTTTTGAAATCACATAAATTTGATAACCTTGTTTGTCCCAATTTGGCAAGATGTCATTATTCAAACTCGCAAAACTTAAATTCGACTAAAGGTGCTACTGGGAATTTCTCTTAGCGTTTTTTCAGAAAGTCCACCTAAAGAATGATAGATTCCTACGGAAATAGTTTAAGAAGTGGCTCTGATGAGGTTTCCACAAGTTCCTAAAGAAAGGCCTTAGCGATTCCACAAGAGTTAGCTCCTAGAATAACTCCAGGCATACTTCCAAAAAATCTTTAAAGTACTTTTCATCGATTACCCTGACAAGAACTTACAAAGTAATTATTTTACTAGCACCTCTAAAAGTTGAATTAGGCAGTTCTTAAACAAAACTTTCAAAGGCTCAATACATTCCTTTTTGGATTACTTCAGGGACCTTCGCTGCTATTCCTATGAAAAATAATTCGAAGATTTTTCCAGAAATTGTCAAAAGATGCCTATAATAATTCACCTCAGTTAGTTCTTCAATGGTACCCCAGAAATTCCTCCATAGATACTACCGAAAACTGCTGCACTCCACCAAGGACTTATCCCATGAATTTCTATTTGGATTACTTCAAAAATTATTTCACAGATTTCTTAAGGCATCACTTTAATAACATCTGCAGTAATCACTCTAATTTTTTTTTTTTTGATAAATAAATCCATCGTTGGCGTTTGAAATTTAGTTGCCGATAATAGTGGAAGGGTGCCGAAGCCGTAAGTCTCCCTATGCCAAGGATTTTTAAGAAACTTCTCTAGGGATTTTTTTAGAGAATGCTTTCAAAGATTTCTTCTTTAGGACACAATCCAGCAATTTTTCAAGGATTCTACCAACAATTCCATCTAGAACACTTCCAAATACTGGTATCATTTTATGGTATTCTGTCATAAATTCGGTAAAAAAAAACAGGAAATTTTCCAGATATTCACAGGAGAGGTCCATTTGGCATAACAGCCGTCTGGGATAGTGGTCGTTGATCTTCTGAAGGAATTCCGCAAGAATTTCTAGTAAATCTTCTGGAAAAAGCGTAGAGTAGATATTCTATAAACTTAAGGAATAATTGCTGTAAGAAATTTAAGAGCTCTGATGAAATTTTCAGAGCAATTCCTGAGGGAAATCTTGGAGAAACTTCTTGAATAATTCTTAAAGGATTTTCTTCTCGCCCTGAAAGCCATTGGTAAAGAATTGTGTAGCTTGTTGGTGAATAAACGAATGGATTTAGACGTCATTTAACAACGTTAGGATGGAGAGAAGATCCTCCTCTATCTTCTAGTCCATTCATTTGTTTAAAAACATTAATTTGCTTCCACAGAATATTTGGATGGAATTCTTCAGGAACCAGTGGAGGAATTTAGATAGGAAACTTTGAAAGAGTATATGGAACCTCCAGGAATTAAATCAGGATTTTTATAGCAAGAAATTTGTACAGAAATTTCAGCAGAAACCGCTCTGGAGTATTTCCCAGATTTTCGTTGAAATTTCATGCAGCAAATTCTCTAATAATAGTTTGAAAATTTTGTTCAAAAATTCTTGCAACGTTACCTCCAAAAACCATTTCTCTTCTTGGCATTAACATCCTCACTGGGACAGAGCCTGCTTCTTAGCTTAGTGTTCTTATGAGCACTTCCACAGTTATTAACTGAGAGATTTCTTTGCCAAAGTGCCATTTTCGCATTCGTATATCGTGTGGCAGGTACGATAATACTCTATGCCCAGGGAAGTCAAGGAAATTTCCATTACGAAAAGATCCTGGACCGATCGGGAATCGAATACCAGAATATACTTCCGAATTACTTCAAGAACTGTAGCACAACTGTAATAGAAATTTCTTCAAAGGGTGCTTTAGAAAATTTATGACGTACATTGACAGTTTGTCCCTCAAAAACCCCTCTTGAAATTCATCGGGAGGGTATCTCCCGAGATTTTGATGAAAATTTTTTGCAATGGGGCCACAAAAAATTATCCGTGCCGTTCTTTATCAATTTTGCAAAGATTACTCCAAAAATGCTTCCATGAAGTTCCTCTAGGAATCGATAGGAGTTCCTCAAACAATATCTTCCATGTCTTTCCTTTTTTTTTTTTTTTTGGAGGAAAATTTTTAACAACTCCTAAACTGCCCATACTCGCATAACGGTCCCATTCTATATGTAATTTCCTGTATAAATGGGACTGTTAAGTGAGTAAGGGCAGTATCTAAATGTCTCTTTAGTAAAACTTCCATAGAAATGTGTGGAGAAACTTGGTGAGAAATGTCACCGGGAGTTTTACCTTGAGAGTATTTATGTAGATATTATATCCTTGCATAATCCATAATAAACTCAAGTTGATCTCAGACCTCTAATTGATCAGATAAAAACCCTGGCTACGCCTTTAACAACGACAATGGAGTCACTACATCAAATAGTGCAATCTGAATAATACTTCAGAGCTAAGGCTATAGGTCGACGTTATGGATCCAAGAACGATTGAACAAACAAGTCACCTGTTCCTAAAACGCTAGAAAAGTATTTTTTGCTACATAATTTTACATCGGGGTGGCACCTAGCCAACTGGAAAGAAATGCAATCAGGTGATAAATAATGTTTGACAAACATAAATAATAATATATTACTATCTTCGCCTGCATCATTCGCAATAGAAAATTAATCATATTCAACATATTTCCGGTTAACCAGTTTTCCTATGATTACATTAGAAATAAAATCTAACCACAAAACATGGATTGATAGTACGTACGGACAGGGTGACCCAAACATTTGGGCTTATATATAACCTACTACACTCCTCGACTCGAATAATCAGATTATCATCTCACGTCTACTTTCTAGTTTCGTTACCCCTTTTTTGTTACCCTATATGTAGCTGGTTTGTGGCTCTCTCTTGGCTTGCAAAAGATCCACCCACGTTCCCTTCCATACATTTACAATAAACTGTAAACTTATGCAACCAGATGATTTTATCACACTCATCCACTTTCTTTCTATCTCTCTCACCCATTAACTCGAATAAAGGCTCTATCTCCTGTAGAGCCATCATCATTCGTGCAAATCCTTTTAAAAGATCATCCTTAGTAGCCTATAAAAAGTGTACGACTGTGTATGTGTTTGTGTTAATTCCTAAATCGAGAGTTCATCTGGTTGTTCACACCTCGGGAAGTTCCCCACACAAACTTCCGCCTTTTATCTAAAAGCCGTTGCAGTAGTACATTATGTAGTGGTAGTAGTAGTAGCAGTAGTAATAGTACATCTGGTTTCTTATTGTTGTTACAATAGTAGAAATAGTTAGCTTTTAGACCCACGACGAGGAATCTCCCCGGGTGGCCCACCTCTAGCGAATGTTGGCCAGCGTTTTCTTGATCCTGAGTGCGGTTAGGCGGGCTGCCGGATTCTGGTACCAGCATTCCTTCATCACCTTGGAGATCGAATGGAGCGTGTCGGACGCGATCCACCGGTTCGGTATGCTCGGCCGTTGCCGATCGGTGCAGACAACCTGTAGGCGATCAAGAATGTTAGAATGCTGATCTAAACCATTCTGCATTCGAAAATTACTAAAAAAAACTATATTACAAGATATTTTGAAGCATAATTAAAAAAAACTTATTATTGCATGAAAAGTTTGACAAAAAGTTACCGCTATTCAAAATACTCTGAGGGCATATTGACCCCAGAACAATTCCAACTTACTTTTCTCATCTCCTCGATCGTTGGATCCGGCTGTACTACATCGTAGAAAGGCAGCTGATACTCGTCGTAGATGCCACCCACATTACATCTCCGGGCAATCTCCCATAGGACCAATCCAAATGCGTACACATCGGCCCGCTTGAACGAGTCAAACTGGTTCACGTTGATCGTCTCGTCCAGCACTTCCGGAGCCATGTAGCGTTTCGTTCCGACTCGGTGTGTGGACGGTATATCCACCGTATCGGTTGCCACGTTGTGACGCACCGCCAATCCCAGATCTCCAATGCAGCACGTGAGGTTCGATTTCACCAAAATGTTCTTCGATTTCAGATCCCGATGGGCAATTGCTGGTTTTCCCTGAGAGCCTACGATATCCATGTGCAGGTGGGCCAAACCGGTGGCAATCGAATAGGCCATCTCGACCATCGTCTTAGTGTCGATGCTGCGTGAAGTGAGGAAATCGAACAACGATCCATTCTCGTGGTAATCCGTCACCAACCACAGCTGAGTCCACGTGCCATTATCTAGATGGGAAACAATCAAAAGAAATTATTGACAAATCCTCTATCCCCAACCACACTTACTAAGGTGGCCTATTTTTGTATGAAAAAATCAAACTGTAATAATCTTAAGTTTATCTATTGGTTGAGGAATCTTCAAATCAATGATGAATATAAATCATCGACTACAGCGCCTGTGGTCGAAAATGTAATTGAATTCATTTTTTCCATGTTTCCGGTTGTTTTTCTACATGCAATCTTGAAACTCGTTGAGAACACCCCGCTTCACAGTCAACGTATTCTTCGCAAATTTTCACAGTACCTTCTGGTGGTCTAAATGAACAAATTTGGGCAACTGTAACTCAAGATGTTTGTAGTTTGATAATTATGGGCCACCCGAACCCTCACTCACCTTTATTATCGGCAGCAATAAATCCGAGTATGTTCTCGTGTCGCAGCATAACCGTCTGGTAGATTTCCGCCTCCCGGAACCAGGAGCACTCCTCGCGGCTGGAGAAAATCTTGACGGCCACGTTTTCGCCGCGCCATTTGCCACGCCAGACCTCACCGAAGCGACCCTTGCCGATGACCTCGACCAGCTGAATCTGACGGGCAATCGATCTCTGCACCAACAGCGGCAGTCCGGCTAATAGTGGGAGAGGACGTGGAAAAGCAAACATAGAAAAGAACGTTATTAATACGGATCAAAGTGAAATGCGGTATGAGTTTTTGTATGACAGCTTGGACACTAATGCTAAGCTGGATAGGCTAGTGATAGTACTGAGGACACTTATTAAATTATGGCGATTCGGAGAAGAGTGCTATTTGACATTGCGAGAATAGTATTTCCCTGATAAAAAAATCCACGATTCGGGGACTATTTTGGCCACAAACTGGACTAGAACAATTATTTGTAGCGTCGACGTAACCACAAACTGGTTATCTCATTTTATCCAAAGCTTATCAAACCCACCGATTTAACATCATGATGTGAGCTTCTCATTTTTTCAAAAGTATCGTGTCATTTTGAAATAAAAAGTAGTTCTAAAATTATTAATTTTTAAGCTTTTCAAATATCATCAAAAGAAGGGTATTTTTCAGCACTATGGAGCAAGTATGCCAGTGGGGCACTACACTATTACATGTAAAATATAATTTCTCGGGAAACTATAATTTACGCGCCTAACTAGAGATCAGGGAGTCGTGAGTTCGATTCTCACTGAGAAGACGTGTAACTTTTTCGCAAAACTTCACATCAATTTGTCCATTTAATCCAATTGCAAAGTATATGTAATGTTTAACTTGTCGGTAGTTTTTAAACTTCCACTCGGCTGGTTAGCCGTAAACCACGATTCATAATTAAAATTAAGTATAATTTAGCGCCAACCTCTCCAAGTATCTATAGAATTTACTATAAGAAAACTCACTTGTGGAAAGTAAAATCGATAGGTATGTTAACGATGAAAAACATTGCCGGTGACCGCATTGCAATCCGATGCTTAAATGCAAATGAACTTTGATTCCCAGTGCGCATCGTACCTTCGTGCTGTGCGTACACGAATTCTCTCTGCTCTTGGAAGTTTTTTTTTTAACTACCTAAAGCAATAAAACAGTACTTTTCAGTGCTAAAATTAAAAACGGTACTTTTCAGTACTATTTTTTCTACTATTGATCCCTTTATGATCCTTGTTTGGACCCGTGCCTTCGATTTTTCGTTGGACCCGTTGGCGAAAGCTAGCGGTGGTAATCCTTCTTGGACACCGTCTTGGAAAAAAAACCTCTTAGAAGGTCTCGTCTTCTTTCGTTTATTCACTAAACATGGGTGCAACTACAAACAAAAAAGTGAGCCACTAAACGTGGCAAGAATGGAAGAAAGGACGTTTCTCCGGAATACGAACCCAATCTGGCATTGTTCGGAAAGGGCTTTCTCAAGAATATTATTTAGTTCACTTTAACAAAAAAATCTAAATAATATTAGAGCTTTAGAAAATGCTAGACTTATATTCGATGTCCGTGTGACATGGGGACATTTCCAGAAACCTCAGTGCCGTCGGTGTCAAAAGTGGGATCACGCTACAAAAATGTTCCGCATGGATGCTAAATGCATGATTTGCGGAGGTTCTTTTCACGCTAAGGACGACTGTCCTGTGAATGAAGATACCGATAAGTTCATATGCGCAAATTGCGGGGCAATCATAAGTCAAATTTTTGGGCTTGTCCATCGCGTAGGCGAGTCCTCAAGGCTCGTGCTAGGCAGATGAACGATAATATCCGTTATGATAACGGTCGTTTCCGGAATTTCCCCGGTAGAGTATCGAATAATGCCCATTTTTCAGTTAACGATCGCTTGAATAGGAATCATACCCATCAGGTGGATTATAATCATGCTCATTCAAAAACATGTTATTCCGTCGGGTAGCCGTTCGAATCTTTTAATTTCGAATGTATCTACCCAAGGAAAATCCTTTGCCGATATCGTACCAGGTAATTTGAACTCCACCCCTATTTATACTATGAATACCCATTCTAATTGTTTCAATTCAAATGAAAAAAAAACCCTGCCGTCACAGGAAACTTCTACTCCGCCTCTTCGTCTACCGAAAATTCTAACGGAAAATCATCAGATAATATACCCACTTCAAGTGATATGTCTGCCTCTGATTTTAATTTTCTAACTGAACAATTGAATCTAATGATTGATGCAATGTTCAAAGCCACCACTATGACTGAAGCAGTCCAAGTTGGTGTAAAATTTACTAATAAAATTGTTATTGGATATTTTCTAATGGATCCAATAAATAATAATTTAAATATTTTAAATTGGAATGTTCGTTCTTTGAATGGTAAAGAAGACGAGCTGTTTAAATTTCTTACAGTCAATAACATGCATATAGCAGTTATTACTGATACATATTTAAAACCTGGATCCAAACTAAAAACGATCCTTACTTTTTTGTTTATCGTAATGATCGACTTGATGGGGCATGTGGGGGAGTTGCAATCATCATTCATAGGCAAGGATGGAAATCTAATGATCATGACAAAATCCACGATGCATCGCGGTTGTTCTTTGTCGTGCGATCATAGCAACAACGATTAACCTTTTGTCGTTAAGATATCACAACAAACTACGCGAATGCGCCATGATTCAAGTTGATCGCTACTTGTAACAACATCCGATAAACTCTTTGTCCCACGACAAACATTGCATCGGATGCTCCGTATAAGTTTCTTAAAAATGGAACTGAACAACTGGCTGGTTAGCCAGACCTCATCAAACTGGGATGCATCTCCTAATACAAGTCAGTCAAAAAGGCTTGTAAATATAAACCCAAAGAAAACCCAACAACTATTAGGTCTCAGCAAAAGGGATCTCAGTTTATACACTGGTTTAATAACAGTACACTGCCCCAGCAGATACCATTCACAAAAGATCGGTGTTGTTCAAAACTCCAACTGTCGCTTCTGTGACGATGAGCGAGAAACATCAGAACACCTCATCTGCTATTGCAGTGCACAAATCCATCGTAGGTCCAGGATATTTGGTAAGCCCTTCTTAGAGCCTGCCGATATAAGGATCGCAACCCCCAGCAATGTTATAGGCTTTATTAAGCTAATTGCACCAGACTGGGGGAATTCTCACACTGCAGCTTAGGATAATTATTTCTCAATAATAAGGTGTTCACGAGCTCAGAAGTACATAGATCATTTAGTGACATACATGTCACTGGATAATGTATGTACTATACATACAGTAATACACAATAGTTCAAGTTAATTGGACGCAGGAAAGGAAAAAAAATAGGCGTATAAAACATCAACTGTTTTCGTCATTTGAAACCAAAATTGTTTGAAACTTTAGGTGTTTCTGTTGAAACACAGCTTGGTAAATATACTTTCATAACTGTCTATTTGCCTTTTCAATGCACTGGGCAGCTAGTTAATTTGTTCCAAACTGACATGCGAAAATTGACTCGCAATATGATGATCTACTTTGATTAGGTGGTTTCGTTCAATGATACAATGATTTTCAAGCCTGCGTAGAACTTTGACAGCTCCGGTAGAACTAGGCGGCTACCGCAGAACGGAAAATTTTCAAAATAACCGCAATACAAGTCCGATTGAAAATCAAGTTACTCAGGACTTCGAAAATATTCTCAATCAAGAGAACGTTTCCGAAAATTCCTGGGAGAATGATTTGGAAGAAGTGAGGAGTATTATTAAAAAAATCAAAATTATGAAAACTCCTGGCGATGATGGAATTTTCTACATCCTCATCAAGAAACTTCTAGAAAGTAGCTTATCATTCTTAGTTGATATATTTAACAAATGTTTTGAATTAGCATATTTTCCTGACAAATGGAAAAATGCTAAGGTTGTACCAATTTTAAAACCAGACATAAATCCTGCAGAAGCTTCAAGCTATCGTCCAATCAGCTTGCTTTCCTCCATCAGTAAACTTTTTGAAAAGGTTATTTTGAACAGAATGATGGCCCACATCAACGAAAATTCAATTTTTGCCAATGAACAGTTCGGATTCTGCGATGGACATTCGGCCACTTATCAACTTTTACGTGTAACAAATTTGATTCGTTCCAACAGATCTGAAGGCTATTTTACTGGTCTTGCTCTTCTAGACATAGAGCAAGCATTCGACAGTGTTTGACATAAAGGTTTGATCGTAAAATCAAAAAACTTAAATTCTCCAACATACATTGTTAGAATTACACTGTTCGACAAAAAAAGTCGATCTGAATGCACAGAGACCGGACAACCCGGGCTTGAAAGTATACAAATAAACAAAAATAATGGCGTTTTCAGAATGTTCGTGTCTGTCCCAGGTCATTTTTAAACTATACTTGAACTTTTTGCATTTTTTATTTAAAAATCTAATCTAATCAATAAACCGACACAGTGTTTTATATTCAGGACAGCGGAATTCATGTGCCATATAATGTTTAAAACGTTAAGTCCAATATGAAGAGTTGTAATAAGATTTGCAGGAAGCCCTCCCCCTTTTTTTGCACACTCCCCATTTTTAAAGTATCGCAAATGATGGAATATTTGATATACAGGGGGTTGTCAAAATAACTGGGACAGGCAAAAATTGGGCCAACTTTGGAATGCTGTAACTTTGACAAAAATTGACCGATTTCAATTCTTTAAGAAGTAATGGACGGGTCAACTAATCTAGTTTTGAGGTGAATCCACGGAGATGAAACGAAGATGAACTATGACCACCGGATACCGGTGATAATCCGGATTTCCGGAAGCATGTCTTATGCAGTAAAATTATGACATGTTTTTAGTAAAGGTCTCGGCTAAAAATTCAAAATCTTACTACACATGGAGATAGAAGATCAAATTCTAAAGCGATTGGTGCGCCAAGTATTAAGATCGATCCAGAAACAACCAAGATATGGCCATTTCCCCGGAATCGGTGCCGGTAGTGGATCCGAATTGGGATCAAACAATTTATTCACTCAAAATATGTCGCGCAATATTGTTTTCTCCCTAGCTTATCATAAAATACCCTATTATAAATTGAGAAAGAGTCTTGTACAGATTTGGCCACTCATGGCACCGCCAAGTGCCCCGGGGGAACCTTGCATAGGGGACATTTCGATTTCGACACCAAAGCATATTATGCGACGGCTCATTCTTCATGTCTTGTCGTAAATAGGGCAACTGTAGACTCAAAACGGATAGTTGACTACAGTGACTACTTCCGGGACCACCGGATGTTCCAGAGGGAACCTGTAATTAGGGACAATTGAAATTGAACTCCAATACACATCGTGCGATGGCTAATTTTTCATGTCTTGTGCTAAATAGGGCTATTGTAGACCTAAAGTGGATATTTGACTACAGTGGCCACTTTTGTGACCCTTCCCTAGGAGACACCCGGTGGTCCCAAAAGTGGCCAATTCAAATAAATTCCCATTTTGAGTCTACAGTTACTTTATTTACGACAAGGCATGAAGAAAGAGCCGTCGCATGATATGTTTTGGTGTAAGAACAGAAATGTCCCCAATGACAGGTTCCTCCGGGAAATTCCGGTGGTCCCAAAAGTGGCCACTGTAGTCAATTATCCATTTTAGGTCTACATTAGCCCTATTTAGCACGAGACATGAAAAATGAACCGTCGCACGATATGTATTGGAGTTCAATTTCAATTTTTCCTAATTACAGGTTCCCTCTGGAACATCCGGTGGTCTCAAAAGTGGCCACAATATTTAAATATACACATTGAGTCTACAGTTGCCCTATTTACGACAAGACATGAAGAACGAACTGTCGCATGATATGTTTTGGTGTAAAAATCGAAATGTCCCCAATGATAGGTTCCTTAGGGAACTATAGGAGGTCCCCAAAGTGGTCATTCTAGTTAAATATCCATTTTCGGTCTAAAGTTGATCTATTCATGACTAGACATGAAGAATGAGCCGTTGCACGATGAGTATTGGAGCTCAATTCCAATTGTCCCCGATCATAGGTTCCCTAGGAGACACCCGGTGGTCCCAAAAGTGGCCAATTCAAATAAATTCCCATTTTGAGTCTACAGTTACTTTATTTACGACAAGGCATGAAGAAAGAGCCGTCGCATGATATGTTTTGGTGTAAGAACAGAAATGTCCCCAATGACAGGTTCCTCCGGGAAATTCCGGTGGTCCCAAAAGTGGCCACTGTAGTCAATTATCCATTTTAGGTCTACATTAGCCCTATTTAGCACGAGACATAAAAAATGAACCGTCGCACGATATGTATTGGAGTTCAATTTCAATTGTCCCTTATTACAGGTTCCCTCGGGGACATCCGGTGGTCCCGGAAGTAGTCACTGTAGTCAACTATCCGTTTTGAGTCTACAGTTGCCCTATTTACGACAAGACATGAAGAATGAGCCGTCGCATTATATGCTTTGGTGTCGAAATCGAAATGTCCCCTATGCAAGGTTCCCCCGGGGCACTTGGCGGCGCCATGAGTGGCCAAATCTGTACAAGACTCTTTCTCAATTTATAATAGGGTATTTTATGATAAGCTAGGGAGAAAACAATATTGCGCGACATATTTTGAGTGAATAAATTGTTTGATCCCAATTCGGATCCACTACCGGCACCGATTCCGGGGAAATGGCCATATCTTGGTTGTTTCTGGATCGATCTTAATACTTGGCGCACCAATCGCTTCAGAATTTGATCTTCTATCTTCATGTGTAATAAAATTTTGAATTTTTAGCCGAGACCTTTGCTAAAAACATGTCATAATTTTACTGCATAAGACATGCTTCCGGAAATCCGGATTATCACCGGTATCCGGTGGTCATAGTTCATCTCCGTGGATTCACCTCAAAACTAGATTAGTTGACCCGTCCATTACTTCTTAAAGAATTGAAATCGGTCAATTTTTGTCAAAGTTACAGCATTCCAAAGTTGGCCCAATTTTTGCCTGTCCCAGTTATTTTGACAACCCCCTGTATATCAAATATTGCATCATTTGCGATACTTTAAAAATGGGGAGGGTGCAAAAAAAGGGGGAGGGCTTCCTGCAAATCTTATTACAACTCTTCATATTGGACTTAACGTTTTAAACATTATATGGCACATGAATTCCGCTGTCCTGAATATAAAACACTGTGTCGGTTTATCCCTTTCGGGACGGACCATATTTGAGTGATTATTTCAAAATTTACCTTATAAACTCATCATCTCGTAGAACAAAACATTCCTTATTTTGGCTATTCTATCACTCCATGAACTTTTTAGGGTCAAATTCAGACCAGCACAATTGTGCTGGTCCGTCCCCAAGGCGGTCGATGTTCGAAAAAAAATTTTTTTTTTTTATTTTTTCAGAAAGTTGTTCAAGTCATGCCTTTTTAAAACATTTTGGACCCGTATTTTTTTATTTCGTCATTAGGGTGCTCATTCGTGAGATAGGGTGACCCAAAAATCCAGAAATAATTATGTTTTTTAATGCACATTGAAATTTAAAAAAATAATGTACTTTAATTAATATGATTTTTTTTATAAATGGAACGAGAACAATGTACGAAAGATAAAAATACTTCATATTCTCTCTAAGATTCAAAGCATCACGTGACGATGACGTTTATCGAGATTATTCAAGAACTAATCTACGTCATATAAAAATGGGTAACCATACATGTGTGAATAACTTGAAAACTAATTGGCTCAAACAAATCGTCTTTGTTTTGCTATGTTTGTTTATATCCTCCTAAATTATGTGGGATTTTTCCTCAAAAATAATTATGCAATGCAAATTAAAATTGAAAATTATAATAAACCTTCGAATTGTTAAGTGGAATACCTATAAATAAATGAAAACCGAATTGAGAACTATATCATTTTATTCCACTACAGTTTGTATCCTTTGACAGTTACGCATAATTCGACCTCCACTATAAGGCCGTTGTCAGAGTCGTGTACTAGACTCGAAAATTAAATTATTTTTGTAGAGACTCCCTCCAACCTCTTTCACTCACTTTACCTAACATATACACTATCACTTTTGAAATCACATAGCCCTCCTTCAAATGATGCTTGAACGATGTTTTTGTTAAGGTTGGTAACATGGAACTAAGTTATTTTAAATAAGTGGAATCATTCATTTTATTCCTAGAGCTAAAATGGAAACGTCAAAATATTCAGTCTGCGTAAGCAGCTTTCCTAAAAATTCATGTAAATTTACGTCATATGTGCCCAACAGCTTGGACGTTTTTAAGTGCAAATAATTACCATTCTTCTTCTTCTTTCTGACGCTAAAGAAGCCTGCTTCTCAACTTCTCATGAGCACTTCCACAGATATTAACTAACAGCTCTCTTTGTCAATCGACCAATGTTGCATGTGTATATCGTGTGACAGGTACGATCATACTCTACGCTCAGGGAAGTCGAGAAAATAGACTCTAACCTACGACCCTCAGCATGATCTTGCTTAGTATCTGCGTGTATACCGTATGGCTATCTGGCTCCCAATATCAAATTTACTTTATTTTATTTTTTTACATCGAGTCTAGTTTCTTAAAATGGAATTCAAGTCATTGTAATACAGTAGAGACCCGATTTTGTCAGCCCCAGATGAATTTTAGGCTTACAAAATGGGGAACCTGACAAAATCGGGACAAATATTTTGTTTCTGTTTTTCAAATTTTAACGTTTACGACCTAGCTTTTAAAGGGGGCGAGGGACATGGGCGTAGTCAGGTTTTTTTTTTGTTTATCAGGGGGAGAAAAGCGGCCCTCACAATTTCATTCTCAAATTTCACACCAAAGGATCCCTTTGATCGGCAATTTTGCTCTGGCCTGTAAGACAACCGGCATCAATCTGAATCTATGTTCTACCTAACCGTTGAATTATCTAAGCAAGAAAAATCAATCGAAAATTTCTTTAGGTTTTTTCCCAGAATTTCTTTTAAAATGGCATCAGTAATTGCCTCGAAGCTCTTCTTGCAATTCCTTTAAGTATAATTCATAGAATATTTCAACTGGAGATTTTTAAGTAAATTTTAAAACACTTTTAAATTCATCCAGAACTGTTTTGAGAGTTTTTATAGAATTGTTTTAAAAGTTTTATCAAGAATTTGACCTGGAATTGTTGTAAAAAAAATGTTTCCAGTATGAAAATTAAAAAATAATATTTTAAGAAGCTCTCTTTAGTTTGCGATTTTTTTGTGTTCTTAGAGGTCATAAATGACATTCGATAAAGTCGTGAATAAATATCTGAAATTGTTTCCATACCTATGGGATGATTAAATGCTTGAAAAAGATCTTCATGAAATTCCTGGTCGAATCAATGAAAAATCTCGTAAGATGATTCCAGTAAGAATCCTTCATAATCGTAGCAATTTTGCAAAAAAAATAGAAGTGAAATTAGAGGAATTTCTGACGGAATATCTAAGACAGTTTTAAGAGGAGTTATTTGAAACTATTGATGAGCCCTAGGCCAAACTACGTTAAGAATACTGTGAGCAAATTTAATCAAAATGTAGTTTTGAAGGGATACTTTCAAGAGCTTATAGAGTTATTCAAGGCAGAAAACCAATAAAACATTAGGAGCAAAGTTTAAAGGAAATCTTCGAGATATTACTTTAAAAAAAAAACCTGAAAGAATGTAACAAAATGTGACCAATGAGTTAAATTTCCAGTACAAACGGTTACCTGGTTCTCTAGATATGTGCTCTTGAAAATTCGAGGTTTGGCTTCGATGCATCTTAACCTTTAGAAAAATGTTTAGAGGAATTCATGAATGAACCTACATACCAAATTTCTTTTTCATGAACTCGGCTGTGTTTCTCGGTTTTTCATTTTTAACAAATAATTGCCAGGTTGCCAAGTAACGAAGCACGATTTACTGATACTCGAGAATGTATGTAATTCGTTTGTCGACTACTCAGCTGTGCATATCTCCATTGCGGACTGTTGATAAAACCTTCGAACAATGTCTGGCAAGATGTTTTCAAAAAGTCTGCTGTTTGGTAGACTTTTCAAGTTTTATAATCTACCATGACGTAACTACTGCATAAATACGAGTGCTGGAGACAATCTTTGAAGAATTCAAACACAAGAATAATTCTCATAGTAAAATTGTTCTTTTGTACAAAGGGAAAGAGGATTGTCATTGCCCCCTCTGGCTACGCCCATGACATCGAATATCGTCATCAGTATTAATGTAAACGGATACTACATGACGAAGACAATTTTTGGATATATTCAAGATAGGCTGACAAAATCGGGTCAAAAAGCTGACAAAATGGGGGCAGACAAAATCGGGTCAGTACTGTATTAGTTTTTAGTAGTGTGTAGGATTGAAAGAACTATGACGGATAACTTACATATAACAGGGAATTCAAAAACCCATTTAAAAATGATTGACAAAATCAGGTCAACAACCATATTAAAGAATGAATTTAATTTTTGAAATTATTACATGCATATTCCAGCTAATTTTAAAATTACATAGAACAATCAATTTTTTTAATGTATTTAAATATTTGGAAACTTCCAGATTTGAAAATACAGACACTGACAATCATTCTAATAAGACAATACAGAAGACAGCTGCAAACAGTAGACTTTTTGATTTTCCATGAGCTTTTAAAGTTTCGCAATCGGTGAGACCGTTAGATTACTAAGGAAAATGTAAAGCTCGACCATACTCGTAAGTTTTGTTTTCCCTTTCGTTTCGGTTGCATGTACATTTTTAGCTGTCAATCCTACCGTGGAAAGTTTCCTGGAAAGCATTATGTACGATTATGGCCTTTAAAGGAAGCATCACACTAATCATCGGACTAGCATGGAACGCCAAATGGCACAATCGTAATACGTATCTGACGAAAAAAAATACTGCAGCGGCAATTGAACCTATTCGCACGGCAATAAAGTACAGATTTTTATTTTTAATATATCAGCTTATCTAAGTCTCAAAATTCCAGATTTAGACAATATATTTTTAAACGTAAAAGGAATGAAACGATATTTTTATATGAGCGGATAATCTAGACTTCATAACTTCATACATTGTTTAATAGTTAAGTAGACTATTTCAAACGCATTTCATACATCATAAACAACATATTTGCGAGTAATACCAGCAGGGGCCTTCCTTAGCCGAGTGGTTAGAGTCCACGACTAAAAAGCAAAGCCATGCTGAAGGTGTCTGGGTTCGATACCCGGTCAGTCCAGGATCATTTCGTAATGGAAATTTCTTTGACTTCCCTGGGCATAGAGTTTTGTCATACTTGCCACATAATATACGAATGTGAAAATGGCAACTTTGGCAATGGAAGCTTTCAGGTAATAACTATGGAAGTGCTCATTGAACACTAAGCTGAGAAGCAGGCTCTGTCCCAGTGAGGATGTTATGCCAAGAAAAAGAAGAAAAAAAGACTAGCATGGGCTGCATACATCAATAGTATGCCATTTAAAGGACTCTGTGGTTCGGAAGCAAATAGTAAGTAAAGGGTTTCAGCTTCAGTTGTCAAATTTCATAAATATTATGGCAGAAATTGAACCGGCATACATTGTAGAACACCAAAATGGATTATCGCGTCAACATGGTATTGATCGATTATCAAAGCAAGGGGAAATTCAAAAATTACGTCCATTGTTTTTAAGTCAATCTAAATCCTCCCCATGTCCAGTGTCCACCATCATGCTTTTGCCCACATGCACTGTCGCACTTTCATACACCTCTACTCCCCTAAATGAATGACGTAGTTTTTGAACGTTCCCCTAAACTTTTACTTTGTCTTAAACTTTGCTAAAGGAGATTTAAAACATTAAATGTGATTCCCAATCTATTTCAAATATGGACGTATAAAAAATAAAAGTTTTTAAACCAAAGCTATGAGCTTCTGTTACATAGTTTTCGAACGGTACATCATCCTTATGATTCGTATGAAATCACTCATTCATGTTTTAATGCAATATTATGCACTATTGTGGACATTAGAACCAGATTCGGCCACTTAATTCGATCAAAATACTGAAAATGAAAATTGGTAGTCTACAACGAACATCGACCGGGTAAGTGCCGGCACCAGCACAATTGTGCTGGTCCCACTTTGTCCCTCCAGAAATATTTGCTGTGTGAATCAATTCTCATTTGGTCTTCACCATTTCAAAGAATGACTCTTTCACTCTCGATTCGTATCTGTGCATACCTAGAAATAACGAATAGTTGAAAAGTTGCGACAGATAAAACTTTTTCAATTCTTACGGTGTTTGTTTACTTTTTGTTTACCCTGAGCTGGTGTTTTCTAAACACGATGTAAACAAAAGCTGTTGTGCTTGATTACAAGTATCAATGATAATTCAATAATCGAAATCGAAAAAGTTTAGTAAAACAATGATTTATTGGCTGAAATAGTCATGCGATGTCAAGGGTGCCGAACAGCACAATTGTGCTGGTTCGTCCCGAAAGGGTTATTGATCAGATTAGATTTTTTAATAAAAAATGCAAAAAGTTCAAGTAGGGTGCCGGTACCAATGGTTGTAATGTACCAGTAGATTGGACTATGGAATAAAACGTACATTTTTCGATAAAAACGACATGTGCTATTTTTGGTGGATAGATCGCCTTTAGTTTAGTCGATTAGTCAAATTTCAGCTTTTTATCTTATCAAAATGTCATATAAATAATTAAGTTTACGTAAAAAATTGGCTCCCTTGCACCAATAGTAGCCGTCGTGTTCCAGTAGTGGATCAACGGTTGGAAGCAGTTTTTAAAATGGATGTATAAAAATGAAGAAAAGCCCTAGAGATGATCTTTATGCTTAATTCGAAAGATATTCATTGCTGTTCCAAGGGAAAAATGTTAAACCTATGTAAAAATTTACCATTTTGTTTAAAATTCCTTGTATCATTCCCGAACGTCTACTACTGGAGCACTAGCGCAACTACTGGAACACGTGTACCAATAGTGGCTCAAGCGATTTTATGTTAAAAAAATAGTTTTATCACTCTTTTTATATTTTTCCCATATATTAGAGGTTGAAATCTTTCTGTTGACGCCAAAAGATCTCTGTTAGGGCTTTTCGTTATTTTGTTATGATATTTTATAGCTTAGGTAGTCCACTAATGGCACCGGCACCCTATATTTTAAAAATGACCTGGGGCAGACACGAACATTCTGAAAACGCCATTATTTTTGTTTATTTTTATACTTTCAAGCCCGGGGTGTCCGGTCTCTGTGCATTCATATCGACTTTTTTTGTCGAACAGTGTTATTCAAAGTTATCTGTCAAATCGTACACTTCAGGTTAATTATCACATCAGATCTCCAGGTCTGAAAGACTTCCTGTAAGAGCTAGTGTTTCTCAAGGCAGCATTTTGGGACCAATATTATACAATATTTTCACATCTGACTTACCTGAGTTACCTCAGGGATGTCAAAAATCCTTGTTTGCGGATGACACAGGCCTTTCCGCCAAAGGACGAAGTCTGCGTGTCATCTGTAGTCAATTTCAAGAAAGTTTGGATTTTTCTTCTTCATATCATTCATTTTTCATGGAAAATTTCTCCTAATGCTTCCAACTTTCAAAAATCACATTGAGGGCATTCATGCCAAACGTAACAAATATGTAAAATATCTCTAATAGAAAATAAAAACTTTGTCTTAAGAACAAGCTTTTGATATTCAAACAAATTTTCAGGCCGGCCATGTCGTATGCTGTACCAATATGGACTAGCTGTTGTAATACCAGTAAGTTCTGCAGAGAATTCAAAATAACATTTTGAAAATGATTCTGAAGCTTCCTCCCTGGTATAGTACCAATGAGTTACATAGAATATCCAATGTTGAAACATTGGAACAAATGTCAAATAATATACAGTTAACTCTCCCTTACTCGATATTCCATATCTCGATATCGAGTTAGAGAACCGTAGTAAAGTTGGTTTTCATGGCTAATTCGATGGTCCCTTGGATCTTAGTTGCATTGGTTTTGTGTTCTGTAACTCAATAACTCCCTAACTCGATAGTCTTCAATATTATCAACTTCAATATTGAGTAAGGGAGAGTTGACTGTAATTAATAATTTCAGGCAAAAATCGTTACAATCTTCTATTGCCACGATTAATGCGTTATATATTTAGGTTAAGTTAGGTTAAGTAAATTGAGAACGTGTTTTTTTTTCTCATATGCAGGTGAAATCAACTCACCTGTAAAAAAAAATCTGAACTGCTACGGCAAATGGAATGTAATATGTTGTTAATAAAATGTTAATACAATCTTAAATTTGTTTCAGTAAATTAGGATGATAGTGTTGTTTAATTACACAGAACACCTAGATATAAGAAATGAATGTAATGTTTGGAATGATACTAAAAATAAATAAATAAATAAACATTGATTAACCCCTATACCGGCAACTTCATTTTTTACCGCAATAAACATATTCAAACCTTGATAACTCTTTTGTTGCCCGATATTTTTGCACCATTTTTTCTCAAAAAACTCTTCTAGTTTAAGAATCTATGTCGATATCTGTCATTGGTGATCTGGTTTTGAAGATATTCCGATGTTCCTTGGGGGACCAACATTCTCCATATAAAATGCTTTGGCGGCCATTTTGTTTTACGTCAATTTATCAAAGAAATAAAATGTAGGCTACACAAAATTACATGATAAGGAGCTACTCTGAAAAAACATACAAATCGATCAGATATTCTAGGAGATATCTGAAAATTACGATATGATGTTTTTAACATCTTTATTTGGCCAGTATAATACCACCCTAGTAGCACACATGTTATAATTGAGGCAGAATTTCTCTTATGTAACCAGATTTGGTCATATAAGAGTTATTCTGCCTCAATTATAACATATGTGTTACTCGGGCAGATACATAAATGTTTGTTAATTAAATTATAGTTCTAATTTTGCACAGTAGTTATGGGACCCAAATTGAATCCAAAAAGGTAGACTGGAGTGATAATTTGAATTTTGCTTCAGATGAATCGAAGCCAAACCTCAAATTTTCAAGAGCACAAATCTGGAGAACCCAACATCCGTTTGAGCTGAAAACTTAATCGATTGGTCATCACCAGCTAGTGACCAATCGATTAAGTTTTCAGCTCCTACGGATGTTCGATTCTCCAGATTTGTGCTCTTGAAAATTAGAGGTTTGGCTTCGATTCATCTTCACCTTAAAGCGAAGAAGCGTAGTTATTGGCGACGTTTCATTGATGGCCTCTCACGAGAAACTTCAATAACGACGCTTTGGAGAGTGGCTCGCAACATGTGAAACCGCTCATCTTCAAATGAGAGTGATGAATATTCCAATCGTTGGATATTCAATTTCGCCAAAACAATTTCGTTCAGACTCAGTTTCAACGCGATGCGTTGAACAGACCATTCACTAAGGCTCTTCTTTCATCAAACAACTCCTCTCCGGACGCGATATGATTAAACTTAATCTCCTTAAAAATCTATCCGATATTGCCAAAAGACGGTTGCTCGACTGTTCAAAATATTCATGGAACACAACGTTTTTCCACCTGAATGGGGACAGGTCAAAGTAATAGCTATGCCTGGAAAGCGAGCGTCTGATCACATGTTATCATGTTTAAAGAAATTGCGGGAAAAAATGATCCTATCGCGACTCGACCAATGGGTCGAATCAAACAATATGCTTTCCAGTACTCAATTCAGCGTTGCTTTCAACTAGCCTTTGCGGACAAGCAATTGGCTTCAGTTCTATTGGATATCAAGGACGCTTTTGATTCAATTTCTTGCACAATCTGTTGTCAGAAAAACACATGAGCTTCATTCTCGGTCAACTGACAACTTCCAGAATTAGCTATATGGGTCTTCCCCAAGGCTCTAATGTCTAAGTCCCTTGCTTTATAATTTTTATGTTAAATATATTGACAATTGTTTAGAAAAACCACACAGCTAAAAATATGTTGAAAATTTCAGTTTATTTAAATTTTTTTTAAATAAATTAAAAAAAAAAAAAAAAAAAAAAAAAAAAAAAAAAAAAAAAAAAAAAAAAAAAAAAAAAAAATATTATTTAAATTGGCTTGTTTAGGGGTATCCTGTTTTTACATTTTCTGATTCTACGTTAAAAACTGAGCCAGAATCCAAAGTTTCATAATTTTCCGTGCCCTGGAACTATTTTTAAAACACGTTTGAATTTTGTATGGAAATCGCGTTTGAATCACCCCTCGGCAAATTTTACTTCGGGACGAACTGTCATTATGTAAATTGAAATGTCATTGAGTCGACGGAATGAAATCTTTTTTAATCATTTATTATATTAAAATTAAGATATTAGAGGGCAATAAAACCGTGTTACACTTAGAAAAATGTGCTCTTTAGATCTAACTACAAAAAACTGTGAATTTAGCATCACTAAACAACCCAATTCCTGGGCAAAGGCACAACCTTGTGATCAGCTTGACTGCTGTCAGGTTTCGGGGCTTAAATGTATCTTTACTCTGAAGAGAAAGATGCACACTAGTGGTGCCAATGGTGATAATAATCAAGAGTGTTTTCTAATGAACACTATTGATAAGCATCACCGAGAACCGATACTTTACGTGGTCTATGATGAAGCGGTCCTTGTTTGTTTTTTCTATACGTTTTTTTTATTTATGCTTCCAGACACTCATCCGGTAACAGTTTAATCAAAACCTCCTAACATTGAAGAAATCGTGCTGAACAGGAACACGCATCGACGTACAAGGATACAACAAAATCTTATTAAACCCGTTTCTTTTACTAATAATACCACTATTTACTAATTTACTAATTATATCATTCTCTTCTCGTCAACAAGCGTCATTTCAGGATTAGGGTTTTCATTAGGCAGCGTCCATTTATTACGTAACGCTAAAATTGAAAATTTTCGACCCCCTCCCCCCCGTCCGTAACGCTTTTTGTATGAAATTTTTTAAATTTTTGTATGAGCCGTAACGCTTGAGCCTACTCCCCCCTCCCCCTAGAGCGTTACGTAATTTGTGGATGCCGCCTTATAGCATTGAATATACTATAAGAATGCCGTCAGATTAAAAAACGTGTGACTAATCGCTATCTCTATTTATAGGTACCCGTAACCGTGAATAGGAATAGTAACTCATGAGAAAAATACTAGGATATAAGTGAGTACGAACTAATCACTAACACCCCCAACACTGAAAAGGTAAGCACATATTATATTCACATATTATTTATAACACCAAATTATCAGAGATTACTACAATTTTGATAAACTGATAGTGTCGGTTAGAGTTTTCAAACAACGTAAAGAACAAATTTCTTCTTATAACAGATCCTAGTAATGACATATTATCGGCGCGGTAAAAAAAACAGTTTATTCGCTGAGGTTGAATTTTTGTAAGTGTAAGTGATTATAGTATAATCTGTACTTGTGATTGCTGTGCGATGCGCTTCATTGTTGCAGGACATTGTTCTCATGATTATACGGCCTTCAGCCCTCGGCGGGATCACCTTAACCCGTATAGGCCTGAGTGAAAGCAAAGATACTAAAACCCTTACCACTCAGCGAATACTTTACGGATTGAAATAAGTTTTTGTCTGTTTACTGGCTCACATGTCTAGTTTCTAGAAGTGGCCGGAGGAACTCGGGAATACTCCTGTAGCCGGAGTTATTGCGGTGGGTCACTGGGTCAAGTCGGGTAGAAAAAGGCGATTTTTTGGGACATGTCAAGCTATCTTTGTTTATTTCTAATGGCATTCATTTTAATTTGCATAAATCATTAATATCCGATATTTAACATAATAAATGAATAGTTTAGCACCGTTTAAAGTGTACTACATGCGGCCACTCGTGCTTAATGTCCTTAAGAACCGGCTCTAGATTTGTTAGGTATTGAACCGTTTCAAATCTTTAAAAGTATAGTTCGAACATAATAGTTCACTAAAATGCATTCCCATTAGCTTTACAAAGATGTTAAGTTACATATTGTGCATTTTATCATAAATTTGAGGCATCCCGGGGACCCGAAAATGGTCATTTGTAAGATCAATCAAATGCAGTTGACATAATTATTCAACTTAAACGATTATCAGAAGGTTTACGCTGATGCGTTTTTCTTAAAACTCCTTGGTACAGTGGCCACATTATAGCCGATTTTTGAAATTATCTGTGACTTGAAATTTGCCTACCTCCAGGGGCACAGAAGCACAAAACCCTTGTCACCCGATCTGACCCAGTGATCCACCACAATAATTCCGGCCAAGGGAACATTCCCGAGATTCTCTGGTCACTTTTAAAAACTAGATATGTGTGCCAGCATACTGACAAAAAATAATTGAAATCCGTTAAGTATTCGCTGAGCGGTGAGAGTTTTAGTAGTTTTTCTTTCACTCAGGCCTATACGGGTTAAGAAGATATATGAATAATTCCGTAGCTGGTTTTGATCATGTTACTAAGAAAATAGTGATAATGTGATATTATAGTGAGATGACGTTATTGTGTCGAATAATTTTGTGTGGTTAAAGGTAGTAAGCTACTAAGGTTGTGATTATTAGAGTGATGATAGTTTGTGATATTTTGAATATTAGTGATATAAGAAACGAGAATCCAACTTTTATTTTAATGAAGATAATGATATTGGTGTTGATGTGATTTATTTATTACAGTGATTATTTTCAATGAGAAGTTTTATACTTTAAACATGATGAAGCAGTAGTATTGTGTTGTGGCTGGGTTATAGATGTGATGTTAATAATAAAATTAATATGGATAATGGTGACGTTGTTAGTAGAAATTCTGTTGATAATGAAGATGGTGATATCAATACCAGTGAATAGTGCTATGAAGTAATCTAATAGTTATCAAGTGAAGTGATAGTGTGAAATGAACGTTTCCCACCTTCTACCGTAACCTTCTGAGACAGATCGCAACAGTGTCTTCTTGGAAGCCATCTTTCCGTGCACGTCTGGTGAACTGCTTCAGAAGGATTACGTCCTCTTTACTATCTAAAGTCTAGTTTAGAGCTTTGAACAGTATTCACTGTACGGCTAGCAACATAAAAAAAAAAAAAAAAAAAAAAAAAAAAAAAAAAATCAATTTATTTAAATGCTTAAATTGAATACTCAGTCAAAATTCATGAGAGTTTATCTCTACTACATGTCATCTTACATAGGTCTTCCATCTACAACCCTCCACGTATTTTCAACGCATAGTACCAGAATGTCGATTCCTACAGGAGATATTTCACTGACGCCTTCCAAAAACTTCAGGAATCTTGCACGGTTTATGTTGCTGAGCTTACAGCAATCGATGATCTCTAACATGCCCGCAGATCAGTAAGTCTTCTTCATCTTCTCTGATAGCCTCAGTTCTAATAAAGCATTTCGATCGATGAAAGTTAATACATTGTAAATAATACAAAAATTAGTTTGGTTCTCAAAAGCGTTAAACGCAATTGAGCCCCAATTAAACGAACTAGTTATAAAAAAAAGTGTCCTGAAGTGAAAAAAACCGAATGTGTTCCTTTTAACCCCTAGATAAGGGCGTAAGTAATATGATGAGTGAAGAGATGAGTGCATCCATCTTTGCTGAATTACCCACAACTCAAAATGGAAAACTTTGCATTTGGCAATGCCGACAGGCAAACACTCACCTGAACCCGATCCGGAAGTGGTCATCTCGATGAAGTCCTGTATCGTGGTGTGTCCGTTCAGTATCGGGTAGCTCGCTCCGCACACCGAGTCCTCCGGCAAGATCTGCCGGGCTCCGCTGTTTCGCTTCCGGCGTCGCATCACAAACATGACAAACATCAACCCGACGACTGCCGTCATGGCCACTCCGGCACCCACGAAGAGCACTATCACGAAAACCACGTTGTCCACCTTGTCCACCTCGGGAGCTGCTTTTCAATTATTCCGAGGCACGTAATCACGCGGCGTGTTGCAGAGATGCGAAATTAGATTTTTTTTTCGTTCAAAACGTCGTCAGGTGAGTCAGCGACGTCGAGGCACGAACACAGCAGCAATAAAATAAAAGTTGGGAGAGGAAAAAGTTTTATTAGAAAATCAGCTAGATAAATCAAAGTTTATGCTACAGTTTTTTGTTGCATTATCTGCTCTCTGGCCCTGTGGACCAAAGAGCAGAGAATTCTGTTTTTTTTTTGTGCTTTTGGAATGAGGAAGAAAGTACGGATGGGAAGAAAGCAAATCTTTGGGAAGGATAAAAACTCGCAAATCCTGTTTCGCTAGTTAGTGAAGCGTAAAATAAACTCTATCCGGATGGCAAGCAAGCATTCCATGCATAGTGAGTGGCAAACACATATCGAGCAAGCGGAAAAAACGAAAGATTAGTATCATGCACAAGCATACATATTTTGTATTAGTTTTTTTTTTTACCACCACCTGATCATAAGCGGAACCAGTTCACACGAGAGGACGTAACAACCCCTGTTACCCGTATGCGATTTTTTGAATTGTGATTTCAAAGTTTTGAATGATTTTATTTGTATTTTCTTTTTTTCTGTGTTTGTTGTAAATTTTGTCGACCAATGCATTCATGCTTCTAGACTTTGAATAATTTCATATTCTTATACCTCTTACTTCACTATTTAAAAACTTTTTTTATTGTACATCTTCATAAAGGCGCCCAGAACAATAAAATCAATGTTCTATAAGTCCTTGCAGTTATGCTCAACCCTGGAATGGAAAATATGGTTATTTATATCATTTTTGGAGAACAAATCAACATCCCAAAAGAACCGTTGAGTTATAGGTTCTGCCAGAATAGTTGTATGGAGTATTGTACCATTTAATTTCACCCTAATTGCATTATCTTTTGACAGATACTTGTGTTTTGACTACCATTTATAGCCTTGTAGGATTCTTGAGTGGATACGAGTAACTGACACCGAAGAAAACTACAAGTGGTAGTCGAAATACGTGTATCTGTCAAAAAATAATGCAATTAGGGTGGAATTAATAGGTACAATACTCTACTTTACTTTTTAGATTCTCTTTTTTCATAAAATTAATGAATGAAAAACGAATTTAGTTCTGTATTGTACTAAATTCAATTTTTATTTGCTTTTAGGTATTCCGCTACACAGCTCGAAAATAAATTATCTTCAAAATATGTCAATTTTCATAAAAAGACCCTTTTTATAAACTGATTTGGCGGAATCCCTGAAAGGTTTTATTAGAAAGTTGATTGGTTCAACAAAAATGCTATAAATAAGCATATCTTCCATTCGAGAGTTGAGCATAATGATTTTTCGAAACATTGTTTTTTTTTTTGGGTTCTAATCTACATTCAAATATTGCCGATAGCAGAGAGTGTCTGCCTCTGATAAATTGACGAATCTAGAGAAGAAAAAAAAACACGCCAAAGATGCAGAACGAAGTTTTTTTCGTTTCACCCCCAATCGACTTCCATGTTCGGTAAAGAACCCATCACACACATATTACTCTCGTAAAACAAACAACTTGAAAAGCTCCACATAAAAAAGCGTCGTTTTTCGCATTATTATTCCACATGCAACATTTAGTCCTGCACACAGATGGGGAAGCGAATATAATAAAATGAAACATGGCACCCTACCCCCGCGTCAATGTGCGACTCTCGAGCGAGAGTAGAAGCATGAGAGTTAGTTAAGGTGAAACGTCTCGGAATCCAACTTTCAACTGAGTTTCTTATTTTAGACTTTCTGCTAGTGCACAAAGGCAAAATAAATAGCAATAGTGTTCTTTGGATGATTCATTTGCGGGATTAGTGCCTTTAAAGCTTTGGTGCAATACTGGAAGTTGGATTCCAAGCCGTTTCACCTTAAGTGCTTCTCCCTGCTTTGTCTGTTGGCTCACTGAAACCCCAGAACTTAATAACGCTGTTTGGGAGTTACTACAACAGTTTGAGCGGAAAGTTCAATAAAAGCGAACTGTGCGGCTAGGACAGGAAAAAATACGATGTTAGATTTAATATTTATTTAGTGCTTATTTTTATCATCACCATGCATAACAAATAACTCGGCAGCGTACATGAATTCTACGACTGCACATTTTTCACAAGTGGAAGGTTTATTCGATGTCAACGAGGAATGTACAAGAGATTTTTTTGTGGAAATTGAACGACATTCAATTTGAACTAAGCATTCCAAAGCACAGAGATTTGGCTTTAGTACCACTTACAGTAAATTTTACACTGTTCATGAAGGAAATCGACAGATTATTGCTATTATTGTCAGTTCTAATAATAAGATCACTAGCTTATGGCTGGTTCAACTGCATTGTCGCCAGAAACTTTTCAGGCCATTACTCGATATCACTTTAAGTTCTGCTCAAAACTTCACCAACATTACATTCATAATTCTTCAAGTATTCAATATATTTTATTTGAAAAAAGGTGACATACCACACCTAAGCTCCTCCAGAATCATCGCCAAAATCACCAATGAAATTTTTCATCTGTATACTCACTATCTATTATAAATTGTAAAGGAATTTCTTAAGAAATTCGTTATGAATTTTTATTTGAAATTTCTTCAAGATTCTGATCATTTTTCACATTGGAAATCAGGTCATTATTCTTCAAAGTATTGTACCAGATATTTTACAAGAAATGTGTCCTTGAGTTCGTAAAAAAAATCTAAAAAAAAAGTTCACAGGTTTACGCCAAGCCTTGCTCATGTTTTCGTTTAAAAGCTGTCTCAGAAAATACTTCAAGATTTCATCGAAAATGAAAGGTACAAAGAAAAAAATTCGTTCTCGTATCCGTGGACAGCAGACGTGAACTCGTCAACAAGTAAAAATACACCGTGAACTAGTTCACGTTTTCCAGAACTCTTTTTTGAGCGTGTAGAGGCAGCAGTTTTTAGCCATACGCCAGTTGTAGCCTTAGTGGATTATACACCGTTTTCAATAGCCAATCAACATCAACCCTTTTGTGTTCAGGAGATCACATTCATATAATAGATACATTCATTTGGCTCTTTGGCTGTCCAAAACCGATGCTTTTACCCTATATGAAATCTACCAGGCACACGATAATCCTTTCATAAGGATTGTCGCCAAAAGTATCTCTATTGTTCAGAAGCTTACTAGAAATTGTATCCAGGAATTTCAATTCATAATCTCAAAATACTTTAAATTTTTCGTTGGCAAGCATCCATGTTGTCTATTTTCGAGAGAAGGGAAAATTTGTGACTGAAATAATATTTTTTCCAGCATATCTCGGAAGGATGACACGCGTTTGCCCTAAAAAAGTATATATTGAATATTGGTAGGTTCTAAAGTAATTATCATTCTAACAACACATCTGGCAATAATTGATAAAACAGCAAAATATAAAAATGGTTAACATTTAGCTTTACAAAATAATAAAATTTAAAACTGTATAAATATAAAGAACAGCAAATTTTTAAAAGAAGGCAAAATTTATAATTAAACCAATAGAAGAATGAACGCCAAAAAATATTGCGGCATAATAAAACAAAAAGACGTAAAAAAGTGCGTTCAGAATCATCGAAGTGATTGTGCTACTACTTTCAATGTTATCGATTGCCGCCCTTTTGTCAGTTGGAAACAAAAAAATATAGCTGCAAAAAAGAAGGAAAAATTTATTAAAATTTAAATCAACAGTTTTCATACCTATAATTATAGTTACATCATATTAAGAAAAAAAAACAATCAAAAGAAGGGTAAATTCGTGCTAAACATATAAAAATCTTCAGTGCAAAAATTTGTTCCAATAGCGAAACTCAAAAGAAGAATTAATATTCGAAAAGGGTAATTTCTGGATAAAAAATAAAATACTATTGGCAATAACTTTCCTACTATGCTTAAATTTATTTAAGAGCTAATGATTGTTATATAAAATGTCATTTTGTATCAATTGACTCCAAAACAAGCCTGATGTCATCAGAAATATTCAATAGAAACGTAAAAACGAAAAATTGAGAAATTCTTGGTTTCAAACTCATTATGCCAAATGACTATTATGCCAAACGACTTTATGCCAAATGACCATTATGTCAAACGACTTTATGCCAAACGGCTTTATGGCAAACGACTTTATGCCAAATAACCTACTACCTCTCAAAAGGTTTGTCCAGAAATTGCAAACGAAAATTCTCGGTTTACATGAGTATAAGAGTATAAGGCTATCCATGAGGACTTTCGCGATAAGACTGACAGCTAAAAGCGTGCATAAAAACGAAAGAGAGTGGTAAACAAAACATGCGAGTGTTACCAGAGCTTAACATTTTTCTTTGTAATCGTACGGTCACTCCGATCGCGAAACGTCAAAAGCTTATGGTCGATCGCATCTGTCTCATGGATTGCCTTATACGCATAGCATGCTGCCAAAAATAATACAAATGATTTAGGGTGCGGCTTATTTTTCAAAAGCTCTCAAAACTAAATATGCGCGTGTTCCTATGAATTTAAATCACAAAAACGAGAGACCTCAAAATTTAAGCTAAAAATATTAAAATTTAGAGGTGGCGCGAGCGACTTCAAGGTGAATATTCAAGTTAAAAAAATACCTTCAATGAGCTCACCATAACTTTGTTATTTTATAACCAATTCTGAAACTTTTGGCACCGTTCTCTTCAAAATTAAATTTATGAAAACTTTGTAGAGCACCAAATTGGTCTAAAATGATAACTATTCTTAATTAAAAATAGTTTTCTCCAATTTTACTGAAAAAATCATCTTTGTTTTATCATAACTTCATGAATACTCAACCGATTTCAAATCTTTTCGTGTTTTAAAGCTAGCTGTTTTCAATCAGTGTGTGTACATCAAATTTGACTATAAAATGGTTTTGACTTAGTTATTTAAAAAGGCATGAAATTGTAATGAAACAATATAATTTCTTCGGATAATTTCAGTGCTTTCGCCGGAAATTGCATTTTTACCATAAAACTGAAGTTTAAAAACCATTTTTTTTTTAAATAAGAAGTTGAATAGGGCATATATTGTTTTACACATGCAAACATAATTTTGTTACAGCATAATTTAAAAATGGTTTCAAAGACCTTTCCAAAGGTTAAACAAATGTGAAAACACAGTTTTAGCTTCAGAGATAATTTTTGTGCAGTTTTTGGTAAATAACTTGCTCAAAACAATTTTTTAGTTAAATGTGTTGTATACACAGTTTGAAAACTACTAAATTATCTTCAAAGGCGTGTAAAAAGATATGGAATCAGTTGTGTATTCATGGTCAAACGAGGATGATGTTTTTCAGTAAAATGAATAAAAATCTGAAGTAAACTACTTCAAATTCAGACTTTACACAAATTTAGTGTTCTAGAAAGATTTCATGAATTTTATTTTAAAAAGAATGATGCTAAAGGTTTTGAAATTGGTTGAAAAATAACAAAGTTATGTATACTTCACTGAAGGTCATTTTTCATAACTGGAACATTCAAGTCACTTCCGCTACCTTCAAGTCCTTCAAGTCACTTCCTCTACCTTTAAATGTTAATATTCTTGGCTCAAATTTTAAAATTTCTCTTTTTATGTGATTTGAATTCAGAAGAGCACACGAATTTTTGGTTTTGAGAACTTTTGAAAAATTAGTCGCACCCTTATATGAATGGATTGACAGCTTGGTCATTTCATGTGCATTGTTTATGATTGAATCTTCTTCTTTGCTTTTTATATTTAGTATTTTGTTAGCAATGTTGAATATAATAGCTGTGTTTGTAAGAATTATCGTTGAATTGCAAAGGCTTTTTTTGGTGTGTATAATGCCTAGGATTAAAAATCAGTTGCCTTAATTATGGTTTCATTTTGGTACGATTCTTAGGTAAGTTCTGAAACCTTTGGACTCCCACCGACATCTCTGGAATTTAAATGACAATCAACAGAATTCAAGAGATTTCTACGAGCACTCAAACGCCAATGATAGTCCAAAAAATTTCGAACATTTCGACTAGCGTCTCAGAGATTCCAAAAAATGTCACCGGAATCCCAGATTTTTTACCGGACTTCTCAGATTCCAGTTTCCTTTGCAAGCTTAGGAGCCATACATGAAATACAAAAAGGGTTGTGGGTTTGAGATTAGTTAAGCGACACACAATTTATTTTTAATTTCCATCAAAAAATCTTAGCATGGTTGTTAAAAATCGGGAAACAAAAATCATAACTCAATTAATTGTACTGGTAAATTCAATCACCATCAACATATTTTACTCCTCCAATGTCCTCATGTATCCAATCTTGTCGACGTATTAAGCTATTGAATTCTTCCAAAATTATTAATATAATGGTATGTGGATAGTGGATAGTATAGTGAATGAAGATGGAAAATTGTTAAATCCTTCTTTAATTAATATTTTAACAAGATTTTTCTGAGAATTTCCCGAAGAATTATTTTTCAAATTCATCCTCAAATACTTCTCAAATTTCTTCCAGAGCGTTTTCAGAAATGTATAAAATATTTACCCAATCGGTTCGAAGATTGATTCCCACACCGTTGTTGGTTGGGACTTTCAGGGAAATATTTTGAAGATAAGAAGAATCCCAGAATGGTTTCCGAAATTCTAGAATTTATAAACAAAATCCAAAATGCTTATCAGAATCTCAGGAGTTCGACAAGGATTCCGAAATTCCAAAATCATTTACTACCAAGAATGTAGCAAATTCAGCATTACTACTTTTCATTCATCCTATTGTTGGAATTTTTGCCTATAATTTTTCAGGCAGTTTGTTCAGAATATATTCTGACATATTTATTTAGCAGGAAATTGGTAGCTGAAGACACAAGACAGTCATTAGTTTTTTTTTTTTCAATCATTTCACCAAAGCTCTTCAAGAGGTGTCGTCAGTAGCTCTATTGAAACCCTTGAAAAAAATTGCCAATAATTTTGACAACTCTTCTGAAAAAAAGAAAGACATATCATATGATTTGAAAATGTATTTGATGTTTTTTTTTCAGGATTTCTGTTGAAAATGTTTCCATAATTATTTACAGTAATTATCCAAAAAATGCCAGCAGAAAACAAAAAATATTCAAAAAATTTCAGAATGTGTTCCGTTAAACATTAACACTTCAGATTAAAATTAATTAAAAATAAAGACAGGCTTGTCTATCTGACAACCTTTCTTAGGTCAATTATTATCTTGCAATCATCGTCCTTAGTTTCCTATGTTTTATAAAAAGATTCCTCAAGATTCCGTTCGAAGACATAAAAAAAACTTATATATGTTATTATTGCTTGAAAAAATCTAGTAAAAACTGTTGAACTTCTGAAAACATTGCAATCTAATGGTGTAGAAACACTAGAACATTAAATTGGTCTCTTTAAAGCCATAATAACATGAACGATTATTGAGGATCTTCTGTTTTATAGTGCATTTCACACATAGTGACCGAGAGGAATGTATGCGAGAGGAATGAGTAGCGTAAAATATCATAACGCAACGCTTATGCATACCCGGGTAGAGGTGAATAACAAAATTAAGGTAAAATAAGAACAAATTTTGCAATCATATCTGGTTTAACCATTATTATGTTATTAATAATTTATGTCATAAATATCTAATCAATAGCAAAACTTACAATCATAGCAAAATTTGTCATTGGTATGTTATCCTTGAAAGTCATGTAATAACTAATCAATAACAAAATATACTATCATAGTAAAATTTGTTATTTGTGCAAACATACTAAAAAAACATTAAATATTTAAAGAATAACAAACATCGCTATCACAGTAAAATATGTCGTTATTTTGATTTTAAAACTTTATTTAAATAATTCATGAGAACAAACCAATATCAAATTTTGCCATAATAGTTCATTTTACAATTCGTATGATAATCATTGAAGATTTAAAAAGCAAATGCTTTTAGCAGAAAGGCAAAAAGTTTATTTTTCAATCATGCTAAATTAAGATATTAAAGTCAAAGAACTAAAATACCATTATTTTAATCTACAAGTGAATAGCTTATTTTGTTATTATTATTTTGTTATCAATATCTAAATAAAAACATATTTTGTTATTTACGGTTGCCTATATTTTTGCTATTATGTTGTTATTACAATAGCAAAATATGATATTATTTAGTATTTATGCCATATAAACTTAGTTATTATTTTTGTTATTTTATCTCTTATTTCAAACAAACAAAGAACAAATTTTGCTATTTTAACATTCTATTTTAATAGTAAGTTTTGTTATTCTTTTGCAATTCCCCTCTACCCGGGTAATGCATCTTTTCAGTCTTATACAAAAGTTTTCAAAAAATGCTGTGTAAATTTCAATATGATTTCTGAAATCTTCAGATGGTCTTCTACAAAAAAAAACAAACATTGTTGCACGCAACTAACTTGGAGCAGAACTAAATTCATACAGCACATGTAACTATACAAATTGGCAAGCATCGTAACGTAAATTTACAGCTCGTGCTGTAAAAACCATCATTCTGCACATTGTTGCGTTAACAGCTCTTATGGACTTCTTACAAACTAAAAATCATTATCTATCGAAAAAACCAACTATTTTGTTTTGATCAGCGGTTCAATCGTGAACCAACACGCTACAACAAAGACATTGTCCTCCCCTATTCTTGTTGCAACAATATTATTCTGCAACAACAGTTTGTCACAACTTGAACAAAATATGACAAAAATCGCTCTCCGCGTGCGCAGAGATTTTCTAGACTTTGCGTTGCAATTTTCGAGAACTTTCTCCATGTTGGTAAACATTGTTACATTATAGAATAACAATCACAAAATAAATTTAATTTTGTGTTTAAAACAACTGAATAATCACGAATTGAAAAGGTTGCAAATGTTGCCCTTTGTAGTTGTCATGACAACTTTTCTTGAGATTGTATCCCAATCCGCAAAAGTTGTGACAAACAGTTTTGTGCGCGCTAGCTTTGTTGTTCGCTTTGAGTCTGTTTCAAAAACAATTTGAATCACTGGTTTTGATCGAACCACTACTTAGCCAATGGAATCAGTGTCAGTTATTTTCTGCTCCCTGTCTTATCCATAATCGCACGTGGCTTCGTGTAAACTGAAGAGATAATCGCTCAGCGGCCTATTATCGCATCATTTATCTTACTTTCCTACACTCTCTGTCCCATCAGCGTTCTGCGATACTCTGATGCCCTACTAAATATGTACTAACTTCCTTTCGGGTGCACATAAACCAGCAAGAGCATCGAAACCCCAAATCATTAATCTTTTCCAGTGGGGAGACGACAAGGCCTTACGAAAGTTGTTGCGCACGTGTCGTGTGGGATTTTTGGTTTCACTGCTGGTGCTGAATGTGCTTTCCAAAATCAACACTCTCATCGTATATCTAAGTTCAATTTAGTTCGTTCTTGTGTAGAATTGTAAAGTGGAATTCAAACGACTGTTTAGTGATAATCGGAAACGTGACATCACGCTCTAACATAGGGTCAGACTTTCAATGATGGGATAATGATTTTTTAAGTTTCTAATCATTGCAGTGACCTTCGTATTGATTCCATATGATTAGGAAAGACAAACGATAGGAAGGACAAAAAGTTGAAAATGATGTGTTATTTTCGAAAACCCTTCAACCTTTCGTTTCTTCTAATTTTCCTCTTCGATCATTGTTTTTCGACGTTCTGTCATAGATTCTCATACAATTCATAACTGAAGTGCAGATTTCAGATTAGGCTGAAATCAAATATTTGTTTAATCATAATCAAATTTGATAACTTCCCTCATGTATTGTCGGTATGGTGTATCTAAGATAAATAAACATTTCCATCAAATATGGCCTTTCCATACGCAGTCCAATGTTGGTCGCCATTCGTTAGAATCCCAGACACGTTACGAGCAATTTTGGTGACAATTAATCAAAGCAAAGTGCTAGCAACAGTCTGTGCGCAGAACTGAATCACACTTTGCCCGGGAATATCTTCGCAAACTGTTTGCGAAATCTGTCGCAAACGACGTAACTCAATGACCGATGACGACGTCGACCAGCTTTCGAGAAATTCTCTTTTCGCTAAGGCGAAGCTTTTTCCGTTTCTCGGATGTACCTGAGCGTTATTACTTCGGCAGTAAATTATTGAAACCTACGATTTTGGTTTCCTATTTCACGATCAACAAACCACCGAAAATGGAACCAAACGATGCCATTTTCTTCACCCATGCACGAAGAACTATTTTTTTTCGTTAGTCGAATCCTGGCAGTTGGTTTCCGATTTTTATGATGGCGCGCAACATTGTCGTCCACAGGTTCAGAACATAGAGCCAGGATTCTAAATGAAGGAAAATGCTGGTGTGTGGGACGAAGTTTTTGGCCGAGATTCCCCAAAAGTTGGTCGTTTTTCACGTTCGTTTTTCGACGCACAACGCTACATAATCTGATACCGACATCAAGTTGGTGGGGGAGAAAATGGATATCAAGAATGTATCACCCTATCGATAAACAATATTAGTGATAATGCTAGAAAACTGCTTTTGGGTATAATGACTGTTCAATTTATGAATCGGACATGAATGCCACAAAAAGAAGATGATCCAGTTCAATTCGATGGATTTCATAAAATGTAGTAAATCGAGTTTGAAATACCATAGTTTGTTTTAATAGAACAGTTTGATATCAGAGAAATGCGCAGAAAGAAAATGCATGTATAACTTATCATAAAATAATGCACATAAAAAGAATTCTAGATTTACGCGACACAATAATTCTCTATACGTATACTTACATTGCCGAATCCATTTAATTGACGGAACTGATTTTCCAAGTAATATGAACTGGATTAAAAGAGTAATCTTCCCCGAATCTCCAACAACGCGAATCTCAGCTGTAAATCCCAACATCACCCAAACCCTCACCCAAATGTGTCATCCACTGGGACGGACCCAACGGCAAAGGAGGCGCATGATGATATGTGGTGCTCGTGATTTTGACGTGTGACCAAAGTTTAACCAAACGGCCCATTAGAGACGACCCTCTCCTGTGAGTCAAGGCCCACCGACCAGACACACACAATCGTACAGATTCCACGAAGATACACAGGAACACTAGGGTGGTTCAAAATTCGAAAAACTTTTAAAATCCGATCTTCCGCACTATTCTTACGACGAAAACAAAGTTCTGTGAAATTTTTAGCTTTTTTGGTGGTGATTTAGAGGTAGTCCAAATCATTACCAGTATAGACTAATATGGAAATTGATGTGAAAAAAAATTGAAGTATGTTTCAAACATGTTAGTACGACATGTAAGAATAAATTTATCACCTCATAGCTGAAATTCATTTTTCAAACCGATTTATATTTTTAACAACTTTCTCGATTACGGGTTGAAAAATGACTTTTTAATATAACATGACAAGTTTATGTTTTCCAAATTTGACCATAGTTATTTTCATATAAACCTTTGTTGTTTTTGGGCCATTTTTAAATCACCACCGAAAAAGCTAAAAATTTCACAAAGCTTTATTTTTATTGTAAGCATAAATAGAAGATATGGGAGATTAGATTTTCAAACCTTTTTGGATTGTGTACTGCCCTAACACACATTTCACGAGAAAAAAAAATTGTCGGACTTTTGGACGACGACACTAGGTATGATGAGGACGGTTAATCCCAAGTTGTTGGTATCTCAAAAGTGCTTGTTAGCTTGTTCGGTGCTCAGTTATGATGATGATGGCGATGGCAGACATTTTTCCCCTGCGAAGGACAATAACTGATGGCGACAATAATATCACAGTAAATGAGTCGAAACAAAAAAAAAGGCACAAAAGGGGCCGACTAACATTTGGGACGCCCGCAAACTTTTCTTTGGGTGTGCTCGAAGTGCGTGTGCGAGAAAAGCTACATTAATTCGGTGTTATTTTTTATCCTTTTGGGGGACTCCTGGGAGCTCGACATGGACACACACGGTGCGCCCCATATGATGCAAACGAACCACCCATCATCGTGATCAAACAAACAAAATGAGTTGTGCGAATAAGAGTTGAACAAGGACACTTTTGGAGATTGTGATCCCTGCGGTGTGGAGCCTGTTTGGCGTGAGGCCTCTGTCTGGAAGCAAGACTACTAGCAGAAATAACATGTCAACTAAGACCCAGCATTAACGAATGCTGGGATTTTGAGTAATGACAATCAAAAAAATCTAATTGGGGATATACTGCAACCTAAATTTACGTTATGTTTCGGGAGTTCGTAAATAAAATTTTACGTATATAAGATTATAAGCAGAATAAAGATTGTGTTACAGTCTCATATTCTATCAAGTTTATAGTTCAACAACCGTTTCAGAATATACCACCTACAAGTGTAATCAGAGATCTTTCGGAGAATTATCAACAACGTTGATACCCATACAGGCTCTCTTAACCCGTATAGGCCTGAGTGAAAGCAAAAATACTGAAACCCTCACTGCTCAGCGAATATTCAACGAATTCAAATATTTTTTGTGAGTACACTAAAAACTCTTTTTTGGGACATGCCAAGTTATCTTTTTTGTTTGTAATGATAATTATTTAAATTTGCATACATCAATAAGGTCCGATATTCAACATTATAAATTAAGAGTTTTGCACTGTTTAGAATGTACTCGATGTGGCCACTCGGACTTAATGCCCTGAAGAACCGGCTATAGATTTGATGCAACTAAACCGTTTCAATTCTCGAAAGGTAAAGATCATATATAATAGTTCACTAAAATGCGTTCCCAACAGTTTTTTACAGCTGTTTAGATACAAATTGGCCACTTTGTCGTGAATTTGAGGCGTCCTGGGGACCTGAAAATGTTCATTAGTAGGATCAATCAAATGCAAGAAACATGGATTTCTAATTCAATCGTTTCTCAAAAGGTTCACACTGATGCGTTTTTCTTTAAATTCCTTAACATAGTGTCCACATTATAGTCCATTCCAGAAACTATCTGTGACTTGAAATTTGCCTACCTCCAGGGACAGAAAAGCACAGCGCCCTTGTCACTCGACATGACCCAGTGATCCACCGGAATAACTCCGGTCACAGGAACATTCCCGCGATACTTTGGCTTTTAGAAACTATACATGTGTACGAGTATACTGACAAAAATAATTGAGATCCGGAAAGTATTCGCTGAGCGGTGACAGTGTAGAGTTTTTCAAGAACAACTTGGCTTATAAATCATAAAATCTACAAGCGTAACGAGTGACCTTGTTGAGTTCAACAACTGTTTATTTTTTTTAATAACTTCTTGAGTACAAACTTTTAAATCTACAAACGTAACAAGTGATCTTCTTCTTCTCTTCTCTCTGGCGTTACGTCCCAACTGGGACAAAGCCTGCTTCTCAGCTTAGTGTTCTTATGAGCACTTCCACAGTTATTAATTGAGAGCTTTCTTTGCCAATGACCATTTTTGCATGCGTATATCGTGTGGCAGGTACGAAGATACTCTATGCCCTGGGAATCGAGAAAATTTCCAACCCGAAAAGATCCTCGATCGGTGGGATTCGAACCCACGACCCTCAGCTTGGTCTTGCTGAATAGCTGCGCGTTTACCGCTACGGCTATCTGGGCCCCAACAAGTGATCTCTCGATGGTTTATAAACAATATTTATAACCTCTCATGAAAATATATTCCGTCAGACTTTGATTTAAGGTTAAGCCCATACAAGCTTATTTAATTATATTTTATCAATGTTTAGCTCAACGTCTGTTAAAAAGTATCCAAGAACTACTTGGAGTACAGATCATCAGATCTACCAGCGTAACGAGTGACTTCCCAGGAAATTACGAAAACAGGCTCATATAGTTGAGTTAAACCAAGTTTGGAGTTCAACGACTATTTAAAGATATCGACTTCTGTGAATGTATAGTCAGTGACAAACATTAGTAGCCAAATGCTGTTTTTCCATACAAAACGCCCAAGTTTGAGGATCTGTATCTGAGCTTGTGGTGGTCCGAATTGGCTGAAATTTGAATGATGAACTAAAAATATCCTTATATATAAACAGTTGCATTGAATATAGCTCACGACCGAAAATGGCACTCACACTTCTTTGTCCCACACTTTCACATTTCGTTCGAAACTCAATACGTTAGTTTGTGGAATTCCAAAACGTGCTGAACTTTGTATAAAGGGGTCCCTTGGACCTAAACTTTCATTTCAGATATAATTTAGTTGAAATTGAATGAAAAAATTTAGATTAAATCGATTTTTCAACAAGATATCAGTCTTGACATATAATTTTTCGTTTCTTTTATATGGCAAAATTCAATACTTTTCTGACCCAACAAAAAATAACTTTTAAGCGTCGAAAGTATTATGATTTTCGTGATAAGTATTGTTAAGCACATAAAGATTGAATTCTGCGGCAAATTGAACAAAAAAAAATGCCATAGAAGTTGGCAAACTTGCATACAAGTTGGCAGAAATAGTCAAAATTTTCATTTTTAACAGTCAATGTCTGAAAACCTAGACATGCTATGATAGTTTTGAAAACGGCAATTAATTCAGCATCCCTTAATTAAGTAAATAGCGGTATTTTGGTGCTTAAGACAAACACGTGTTCCGTAGTGGTATAGGACTAAGATCTACAAGCGTATCCAGTGCTGTTTGGAACTGGGTTTCCCAACCGGTGGTCCTTGAAGCCATTTTAAAGAAATAAGGCATTTATTTCGATCTTTGAATATTTTAGTAAATTCTCAAATACTGATGAAGTATTTTCAATGTAATTCTGAAATTTAAAATTCATAGCCAGGTATAATGTCTCGACGTGCAAACGTTCAAAATTTCTTACCCAACGCTGTCTTAAGACGAAGATGCATCAAAGCCGAACCTCGAATTTTCAAAAGCACAAATCTAGAGAAACTGACAACCGTTTGCGCTGAAAATTTTGGTTACCAAAAAGATAATTTATTTATTTATTTTTATTTTTTTTAGGTCCATGCTTAATAACGTTTATTGGAAGTTTGAACTACAGTCATCTCTCCCTTACTCGATATTTCGCATCTCGATATCAAGTCAGAGAACCATCGCAGGACACAAAACCAGTTCCTGTAACTCAATAATCCTTTCAATATCGACTTATGGAGAGTTGACTGTAATTCCATTTCTGAAGATATCTACAGAAAGCTCTTTACATGGTTTCAGCTAAATCCTTGACAATTCTCTAAACAGGTCTGCTCCGGATTCCTAGCGAGATCATTGAAAAAAAAATCATCGGGGACTCTTTGACGAACAATTGGTAGGATGGAAAACAATCGAATCCTCTCGAAATTTTTAACATATGCATATAGCAGTAGTCTGGAAAGACTCTTGACGGATATGTATGTTTTTTTCGAATATAGGGAGTCCAAACTTTTTCTTGGCATTTTTTATTCACTTCGGCAGTAGGGATTGTTGGAAGCTACTGAGGTCATATTTTGGCTACAATATGCGTCGTATTGAAGGAAAATCCCTATATGTCAAAATGAATCAAGGAAATGATGAATTTCTAACAATATCTTTCAAAAATCATTGAGAAGATCTTCGCGAATTTCTGATGAACATCTTTGCAGACAATTTTCGATAAACCATTTGAGATAAAACCTTTAAAATTTTACCTGGAAAGTCTTTGATAAATAACTCACAAGATTTTTCGATAAAATTTCCCACCAAAAATTGTTTGTTGGGTTTTGTAGAATTTGGGCAACATTCTTTCGGGATATTTTGCAAAACTCTCAGTGACAGGACAGAGGATCAAATCAGATCTCTCATGGACTTAAGACGTGATCTTTGGGTGTGGGTGGTCCGTTGATTCGTTTCTCGATTTTTGGCACATTTTCCCTGAACTTCAAAATAGCTTCCTTGATATAACTTATGTTAAGATTTTTTGTAATGGATTTTTTGAGAAATCCTTTCTGAGTTTCTGGGGAAAACTTTTAATCAGTTCGATTTGATGCTTAATTTCAGCTGTATTCAATGCTAAAATTTCAGACCAATATCTATTTTGTTTCTTTAAATTTGTATATCAATGAAATTCGTTTTCAGGGGTCAACGTGACGTTTAAAATACTTCAAAGGCGGTCGCAGCCTCAAACAGATTGGGAACCACTGGTTTAGAAGGATTATGAACAAAATTAATTTAATTAATACAATGAGTATTTAAGATTACCCCAGAGCTATCACTTTATCACTTCTCAATAGTGATAAGGTAACACGACATACACTAAACAATGGACACGGGATATACTACAATAGATCAAATATTGGTCGCAGTGGTCAGAAAAAAAAATCCCAGAGCTATTTAAGTTTTCAATCTACAACCATAAGTGACATTTTAGAACATTTCAAACAAGGGGGATGCACATAAAGGCTCATATAGTTAAGTTGTACCAAGTTGAACTAAGAGAAATTACGGGTTACTATTTGAGCTGAAGGCAAATACTTGTCAGATGTCATGAACAACCTGAAAGCAAAGTTTAAATGGAAACGAAGTATAACATAGAGGCTCATGCATAATTGTATGAATGGAATTTTCTTATATTTTTAAGTACAACTGAATTAAATTCCAAAACAGCAGGAAAATCGAAATTTGATTAAAATTGCATAAAGTTATCACGATTTGAATTTGGGGTCAATATGATACCAAGGCACAGACAGAAGGTTAACAATCTCTAAACTCACTTGGAAGGACAATTATTTTGAGCCTGTTTGGCTGTTAACCTTAATAATTGGCGTCAATAAAAGTTATACATGAAGATTTGAAGCCCTATTTTCAGATGAGTTGTGGGATAGCTTAACACAATACTTTGACTAATAATTTGATAGACTATATTTGTTTGAGCCTGCTTGAGTGTGGACCTTATTCAAAGAAATCGCTGGTAACGATTGTAAGTTCGAGGTCCAGTTCTCAATAAAGTTCTCGGACTCGAATATGGGTAGGGTATATTATATTGGGCACATTGGGCAAAACTTGATAGATAAGTCTGCTTCTCTGTTGTATTTTATTCATAATCCTTCAAGACACTTTTGTGAACGCTTCTAGATTCGAAGGACTTGTAAACGATCGTTGAGTGTGAAACTTGATGTGACATATTTTGTATCACCTGTTGTTTATAGTTCTATTTTAATTAACGTAAGAAATTTCACTTGTTACGCTTGTAGATCTGAAGTTCTAAATTTGAGTGAGAGCTTCGATAACCTTTAATCCAATGATAAGGCTACCTATAATCATTAAACATGATTATAATCATGAAAATCAATACCAGCTCGTAACTTCAAGAAGACTATCATTACGAAGAATATTGTTTCGTTTCAGTTTCATTGTTCCACTTTAACAAAACCTTCGTAAGTATGTGCCAAACGTATGATGCATAGCCTGAAATGAATTCATATCTCATATTTACGTAAATGAAGGTTTCAGTATATCTGAAATTGAGGTATAAGTTCTTCACCTTCATGACGTTACCTAGACAAACAGAAGGTCTTCAAACAACCTCACGCCAAACAAATTTCCACAGAAGACAACACATTTTCAACATCATTAAAAGACTTTGGTACTCCACAAAAAAAAACAGGACAACTGTGCTTAAGATGATTGTGACATTGTCGTATAAGGAAACACCGCAGATGTGCGTTAGGACAGAAACAGCTGGCAGACAACATTGCGACGACGCTCCCACTCGCTGCTGACTGTTCCGTTCCAAGATTTTCCCGACATTCCTGACGGATGCAATGATTCGGACAGACAATACACACGAATGAAAAAAAACGGCCCCAAGTAGCGCTGGATGATGTTCACCCCCTATAGGTAAGTACCAGTCTTACGTGCTTGGTGGGAACCTAGCGGGGCATTACCGATCGGTTTCACGTGCGGAAAGGTAATCTGCAGATTACAGAAACTCGAATCGCAACAGGCCATCGTGTGGTGAGGATGGACCCCCGCTACAGTGCTGGTCAAGGTGCCGATGGTGGTCACAGGACTGGCCACTGGTGACACCAGTGCTGCCGCCGTAGGTTTCATCGGTTCGGATCCAGCCGCTTTCTCCCGGCACCATATGGGATTGTCCGGTGGGTTGAGGATACGTCGTTCGATGCATCTAAGTACACACACATAAATTGATAAGGGAATCATCGATTGGGCGTTCTTTTTTTCATCGTGAGCGTGATGGAGCATGAAATGTGATTTGAAAGATACTTGGTTGATGACAAATTCGTTCCGTTTCGTATAGAAACTGTTATTTTCAAAGCATTAGTAATATTTAGAACTCACATTTCTCGGTGGAAGATATAGGAACATCGACAAATGTAGCATGTTTTCCAAAATGTACTTTTCACAAGTTGCGCTTTGCATATAAATAAAACATCCAAATTACGAGTTTCGGAAATTTTTACTAAAAATATCTAGCTATTAGCAACATTACCCCACTAGCTGTCGAGTCTAGAGAATGACTTTCGAGGATCATGCCGAAAAAATTGTTTGATTGGCTCTTGTCGATGTCGATCAAGTTTTGACAGCACAACAATCTTTGTTTTTTTTATTATTTACGCCGCTAAAAAATTAAAACATGGCTCAGTTTAAAATTTCTATTAATATAAATTAAATATGAACAGTAAACTAAACTTTATACGGAAAGTTAACACTGTAATCAAATGTCTAGCTTAGACTTGAAATCAAAACATTAAAACTTGTTAACATTCAAATTACTTTACTATCCGTACAACGATTTTACTAAGAGAAAATTGCGCATAAATCTACAGTGTGTTGGTAGACAATTTACGACCACACAAATTAAGCCATAATCCGCAAATAGATAGCAGAAAAGCATTTCCAAGAGTGTATCCACTTAAGTGCACCTCCTCCGTCCATCACCGACGGATAAATACCAAACAGAAGCCAATTATTGTAAAACACCATTCCGCGGCGCGTTACCACCATCCATTTTTGCTATAGATATGATTATGAGCCATTGGTGATGGCTAACATTTCCACGGTAGGCCCATAAAAAAAGACAGACAACTTCGCAACTGGACTGACACCCACAGGTGGGTTGCATTCATTTTGGCGCGACGGATTACGGTTCCATTCTCTGCACGGCCAATAAAGATCTCAATAAAATATTAAATAAATTTCGCGGGACGATCCGGCTGACCTTACGCTATTATTGCTGTAAATCAAGGGGGGGACACGGGCTACTTTCCAGTCACCTTTCTCATTTGTGCAAAGTGGCTTATTTATGGAGCCGACACTTATCGGTGACTTCGACGATGTGGTTCGGGTTCTATTCGGTGGTTTGAATTACTGCTGAAACTTAATGAAATGGAATCCAGTTGTGAGTTGACCATCTTAATAATATGTACATTAGACCTATTCAAATGTCTGGAAGTTCCTCTGTCAACCAATATTTTGATTTTTCATGTCGAAATGAACTTCTGGTCCAAATTTCAGTCAATTTGGAGAAAATTTAGATGTACTTCAAATCAATTATGTGTTTTGGGACTTTTTTCAAGCTTTGAAAATTCATAACTACTGGACGGAACATTAAAACTTATTGGAAATACCTCTACATAGTAGTTTATTCAATTCAACGAACTTTTGTCGAACACAGTTTTGTGATTGGAGCAAGTTTAAACATAGTTTGGTTGAGGTTTGTGCTTCAAGGTTCTTGAAAATCACTATTTTTAGGGAATGTTCTCCCTGAAAAACATACCTGTATGAAACTTTCGGATTTTGAATTTCCAGAACATGATGACTATGTATTTATAAAACTCAATCCCGTTCAAAGATACTTTTTATCTAACGAAAATAAATTGTAAAAAATATGCAATTAGGATGCACATTCGTAAATCAGCTGTGGGTGAGCCAAGAACACCACGATGAGCTTCAAGGAATGTAAAAAATGAACACGTTAGCACTGATTTTTCACAGTCGATGATAATGATTGTTTTCAAATCGTTCTGAATAGTCAGTGAAATATGATCAAAACAATCATTACTCGGAAAGAAAAAGCAATGCTAACTTGTTCAATTCATTCATTCAACGGTACATGTGTCATGCACGATTTAACTATCATCAGCTTGGGATGGGTTGTTCGATCTTTGGGCATTTTTTGCAATTTATTTCCTAAAGCAACATGTAAGCTGTTAATGGTTAATGATTTCGAAGGGATATTGGGTTAGTGGGATAAGGTAAAGATCTGGGAGTCACCAGCGATTGGTGATGCGATCCATGATACATTCACGCCTAACCCGTTTAACGCCACTATTTATTCATGCCGCGCGAGCGACGCGCAATACGATTGATCCTGCTCACATCACCCGCCCCCGCAGGAGCAAGCGACACGAGCAAAGGATCAAACACTACTGACCCTATCCGCGAATCACGCCACTATTTATTCATGCCGCGCGAGCGACGCGCAACACGATTGATCCTGCTCACATCACCCGCCCCCGCAGGAGCAAGCGACGCGAGCAAAGGATCAAACACTACTAACCCTATCCGCGAATCACGCCACTATTTATTCATGCCGCGCGAGCGACGCGCAACACGATTGATCCTGCTCACATCACCCGCCCCCGCAGGAGCAAGCGACACGAGCAAAGGATCAAACACTACTGACCCTATCCGCGAATCACGCCACTATTTATTCATGCCGCGCGAGCGACGCGCAACACGATTGATCCTGCTCACATCACCCGCCCCCGCAGGAGCAAGCGACACGAGCAAAGGATCAAACACTACTGACCCTATCCGCGAATCACGCCACTATTTATTCATGCCGCGCGAGCGACGCGCAACACGATTGATCCTGCTCACATCACCCGCCCCCGCAGGAGCAAGCGACGCGAGCAAAGGATCAAACACTACTAACCCTATCCGCGAATCACGCCACTATTTATTCATGCCGCGCGAGCGACGCGCAACACGATTGATCCTGCTCACATCACCCGCCCCCGCAGGAGCAAGCGACACGAGCAAAGGATCAAACACTACTGACCCTATCCGCGAATCACGCCACTATTTATTCATGCCGCGCGAGCGACGCGCAACACGATTGATCCTGCTCACATCACCCGCCCCCGCAGGAGCAAGCGACGCGAGCAAAGGATCAAACACTACTAACCCTATCCGCGAATCACGCCACTATTTATTCATGCCGCGCGAGCGACGCGCAACACGATTGATCCTGCTCACATCACCCGCCCCCGCAGGAGCAAGCGACACGAGCAAAGGATCAAACACTACTGACCCTATCCGCGAATCACGCCACTATTTATTCATGCCGCGCGAGCGACGCGCAACACGATTGATCCTGCTCACATCACCCGCCCCCGCAGGAGCAAGCGACACGAGCAAAGGATCAAACACTACTGACCCTATCCGCGAATCACGCCACTATTTATTCATGCCGCGCGAGCGACGCGCAACACGATTGATCCTGCTCACATCACCCGCCCCCGCAGGAGCAAGCGACACGAGCAAAGGATCAAACACTACTGACCCTATCCGCGAATCACGCCACTATTTATTCATGCCGCGCGAGCGACGCGCAACACGATTGATCCTGCTCACATCACCCGCCCCCGCAGGAGCAAGCGACACGAGCAAAGGATCAAACACTACTGACCCTATCCGCGAATCACGCCACTATTTATTCATGCTAATTTATTATGGTTTTTCCCGTTCACTAGTGCCTGGCAAAATATTTTCAATGTGTGTGTTTTTACAGCATACATATTCAGAAAACAGTGATTTCTGGGTACTGTGGAGAGCAAATCTCGATCAAACGATGTCAGGGTGGCCACCAAATATCCATTTTTAAATTCCCGCTTTTTTCCCGGTTTTCCCGGTATAATTTTCAAAATTTTCCCGGTTTTAATTTAGGGGCCCAAACGCAAAAGGATGACCCTTTGGTCGTTTTTTTTATTATTTTTTTCATCCAATAAGAAAAATAATAATATTCTTAGAAGATCGATTTGTTTTTATTTTTTTGGCTCCTTACAATTAGTATGGAATGAACAATGCTGAAGAACCTAAAACTCAAAACTGTATTCTGTCATTTATACCCCTTTACTTCTAACCCCCTCATTTGTGCCAATAGGATGGTTTCTTCTCTTGAGTATTGGCACTTTTTAAGCATAGAATGCTGTTTCGTCCAAGAAAAGTGAAAAAACCCGTTCAAGAAAAGTAAAAAGAACCAAATGGGTCAAGAAATTTTATACAGAGAGCTCCACTCGAAATGACACTTCGTCTCAGCTGCGTACTGCGATCAAAGAAAATTCTTGACCATTTCAGGCATGTGATTTCTCACGCATCGAGATAGTCGATTACTTTTCTTGTCAGCAGCAAATCAGCCTTTATTCACCTCAACAACTAGCAGTCCCGGCGAACGTAGAGGCTTCGAAAAAAAATCTTGAAGTTTATGTCAAATTTACATATCACGTTTCCTCAAATTTGGACGATTTTCAAAAATATAGTTCCACTCAAACACGTCGGAGCCCTTGAAGAAAACAAAAGTGAAAGAATTGTTTAAATCGGTCATCCCGTTATCAAGCCAACTCGTGACATACGAAAACCATTCCATTTTCATTTATAATTGCAAGTATGCCCCTTTTGTGCATCCTATTACCCTGTTTAAAGTATTTTAATTTTTAATCTTTCGATTTTGTTCTTCAAACATTAACAACATAACATAACATTTCTAAGATAAGTGTAGCAAAGTAAACTATTCCTACAAAAAAAAAACAAATCACTTCTGTTTAAATGTTATTTTCCCAAGATTACAGATGCTCAATGGCAATGGTACTTTATGGTACTTTTTACAACTTGTTTTTGGTGGTTAGTAAATTTAGAGCTTGTAGATGTTCGTTCAATATGGTTTTCCCGGTGATCATCTCAAATTCCCGGTTTTTCCCGTCTTTTTCCCGATGGATTCATATTCCCGTCTTTTTCCCGCTTTTCCCGTTTTTCCCGGTTCGGTGGCCACCCTGGATGTTTAAACTTAATTTAATCTTATTGGCATGTTGGACAAACTTTAACAGAATAGAATTAGCTTTCAATAGGTGGTAACAGCAAGTGATTTTGTTTTATGAGTATTGAGTTATGATTTTTCAAACCTTAAAATAAGCCTAAAAACACATTTTCAACTTGAAGCATAGTGAAAACTCTATCAAATAAGCTGAAAATTTGACCAGACATTGTTTTTAGCGTGATAATTCGGAATACTGCTTGACCGGAAGATTTCCAGACATTTTTTCAAATATGAACAGGTCTAATGTACATGAAACATCAATGCTGATAACGCTCCATTTGTTCAGTTATGTGCTTAAGGTGGTTCTCAAATTGGTATCCTATGGTTTTACGGCTTACTTTCGTTTTTGACTAATCGACACAGTGCTAAAACAGAATTTGCCTCAAGAATTACTACAGGAAATCCTGGTATCAGGTATCAGAAATTCTGCCAGAATTACTTCAATATTTTTTCAGGGATTATTTGGTGTTTTTTTTCTCAAGGATTTTTCAATGAGTTTTTCCAGCAGATCCTCAAAAAACTTCCTCAGGGATTCTTTGGAGGAATCTCAGGACGAATGACTGGATGAATTCCTGAAGAAATCTCAAAAAGAATAACTGGGAGAATCCTATTATGTATTCCTGGGCGATTTCCTGGGAAAACTTCGTCTAGAACTCCTGAAATAATCCCTGAAGGAATTGTTGAGGGAATCTCTGAAAGGGTGGTAGAATTCTTAAGGAATTTTTAGAAAAATCTATGTACGTATCTCAGGAATTCAGGGATAATCTCAGGAAGAAAACCCACAGGCATCTCTAAAAGGTTTTCAGGAGTTATTCCTGGAAAGAATCCGGTTCATATAATTAGAGCAAACCCTGAAGAAGTCCTGGATGAATTTCTTGAAGAGAATCAGAATCATCAGAACTCTGAAGAATCTCAAGACGAAATTCTGGAGAAATCCCAGGTAAAAAATGCCTGGAGTAAACTCTGGAAGATTCAAGAGAAATAACTGGTAAATCCCTTAAAGAAGCATTGGAAGAATTCCTAGAGTAATTTCTGGAGGAATATTTGAAGGAATGTTTGTAAAAGTTCCTGGAAGAATTCTTGAAAAAATCTGTCTAGGAATTTTCTAAAAGAATCTCTAAAAAAATCCGGAAAAAAATCTCATAAAAACAATAATTTGATAGAACCTTAGGGAATTTCTGGAAGGCTTCATGAAGACATACCAGCAGCACAAACCAAGCATTTAGCCGCATCGAGTCAAGGGGTGTGGGTTCGATTCCCGCTTCAGTCCTGAACAGAGTTGCTTAATATCAATCATATCAGCTGATGGCTGATGGTCTAAAACTATCACTATCACTTGCGAGCTATCAATATCACTTTGATTTGACAACCAACAGCAGTGATGCGACATCGCACTCTAGCTCATAATCACTGCGGAATGAGTGATCACGTGGTAATTATCCATGCTATTACTATTTTTCAGTGATCAACAAATAGTTTTAACCTATCTGCAACACTGTCAAAAATATCGTACTGATAAATTGCAATTTTTACTGCTTAATTTAATGCTAAACTTAACCCATCAGTGATATCCATAGTCTATCGCCATCAATGCACAATGGTCGGGCTCCATATAAAGGAGCGGCCAAAACTACCCAAACACTGTTTTGAGATTTTAATGGTTTTTATCATTTTAAAAAATACCTCATGTATTATTTTATTATGATTCGTAATTGAAATTTAACTAAAATTGCAATTTCTTTGACTTTTATGACGTCAAACTGACTGAAGTAAATTGAAAAATGTAACAATAAAATAAAGTACAACATGCATATTTAAGGAATGCAATATTTTCCCAAAGTTACACACTATCTGAAAGCTTATGGTTCAACACTTGTATCGAGCATGAAGATGGAAAAAAATATTTGGTTGAAGCTTTAATACTGTTTAATATTACACTTTAGTAATTTTGATGATTATGAATATGAAAAACAACTCTTGCCGCGTCATGTCGCCGCCATTTCGAATATTACACTTCAAAATGCATCCTTAGATCTTACAAAAAACGTTTATTTTTTTTGCAGAAATTTGCTGATTTGCAAGTTGGAGCTTTTTGAATAATTCAATATTTTCATACATTTTGACGATATTTTTCATACAAAGTTGATATAAAATATATTTAACCACTCTTCATACATATTTTGATCAAACTCGTTAAAATACAAACAAAATTGGTGCTTTCAGCCGAATTTTATTGCATTTCTAATAAAAAAAACCTTTAAATAAAAAGTAACGTAATATGTGAATAACCCCTTCTGAAACAATAAAAACGCCAAATAACATATTCAGATTACATATTTCATCGATTAAGGCGATAAAACGAGTTTTGGCCAAAATTCGTTTTTTTGCGACCATTGTGCAATGCACTTGTGTTGGAGTAGACAGCATGATATTGATATGATGTAGATTGATCCGAATTGTATCGCAGTCGGCCTGTACAAAATAGCAAATTTTAAGCATTGATAGTGACAGCGAGCAACTCTGGTCCTGAAAACTTTTCGTTCGGAAGGTTTTTCAACTGTGCCACTGGGCGTTGCATGCTAGTCCGTTGTCTAGTATGGTGCTTCCTTCAAAGGGCAAATCGTCCACTGTAAACATTAACATGTCGGTGTCTTTTTAATAACATAAAAGCAGTAAGAGCTTAATTAAAAAAAAAAAACATTTTGAAAATTGTAGAGGGATTATTTTAGGAAATTTCGGTCTGATTCTTTGAGGAATCCCAAGAATCGCCATCTCCTTGATGGATATTTAGGAAAAAATATTTTTAGATCGTTATTCTGGAGGGTCTCCAGATTTGTACTCTTGAAAATTCAAGCTGTGCTTTCGATTCATCATCCATGACTGTTCTTTTGAGTTGTTCCGTCATTGAAAAATTCACAGCAAATCGATAAATGAAAAACACTCCCAAAACAGTACTGAGAAGAACAACTTTTCGGTACCGTTATTAGTGCTGAAATGAAGCCTTATTTTCTTGCCAATAAAAACAGTACTGAAAAGTGCTACTTTTCAGCACTGTTTCAAAGAGGTGCAGAAAACTAGTAATTTACAGTTTCGTTTTGAGAGTTGGCAAATCAATGTCTAAGTGCCTTCATTGAATTGCTCTGGATTTCTAAATGACTTGGTCAACTAGCTTCAGATGCTATATCCATTGGACAATCCAAATTCGACTCAGGTGAGAGATTCTGAGTGAAGATAAGATCGATGCTCCTAGAAATAATCCACATATAACGACAATTTTCGTAATTGAAAAAAAAATGTGTGCGTATCATAGATAACTATTTCACTTTTGACTATTGTTAGAATTTTACTGGGGCCTTAAGCTCATGAATTTTACTATTTAGCGCCCCTGTAACTGACACCGAGGAACACTGCAAATGGTAGTTATTTGACAAAATAACGCATTTTTGACAAAAGGCTAAGAATATTGAGCCTTCAATAAGCGATAAACTAACCAAATCGTGACCGACTCGATGAGCGATAGACCATACCTTGGCATCATTTTAGAAACCGTCATCGAGTTCGGTTTCAACGGGAAACAACAGCCATTTATGAGCATAGTCAGCAGTGCCAAAAAGCGCGTGTCTCACAAACTAAGGCTATATTTTATTGATATCAGACGGCGACCGAACGATCATGTCGCACAGCTGTGAACAGTCAACAACATCTAGAGACGGCGGTGCGAAATCGAAAGGGAACGTCCACAAATTATGTCACGCAAAATTTGACAATTTTGGAGACTTAGAATATATCGTATGGGTAGTTACATTTGGCTTAATCCCACGCTCCTCTAAGAGCGTGACGTAATTTATGGACGACCCCAAAACGAAAAGAATGTAAATGGAGCAGCCTCAGACGGCTCAGCTCGACTAGGTGTAGAATTATCCAATGAATAAATGTGTCCGAATCGCGTGCATAATTTCATGACACATGCAATAAATATTCAACACAATCCACGTAGACTGATGTTCTGTGGACCTCACCGTTAGGGGTGAACGCATTTGCTGGACAAAATTGGTTAAATACTTTTATTTGAACTCAATATTATTTTAGCAGAAATAGATGGACTCCAAATCGAGCGAACGCTTGACCGGGTCAAGGAAACAGACTTGTTATGACCATCCCTCGATGGAGCTCAAGTGGTGCTAATTCTGCCTATAAGCGATAATCATAATCTAAACCGAGCCTTAGATTTGGTACACTCCTTTGTCTGAGGTACTGCACTCCTCGGGTTAATTTTGTTTTAAAGTTCAACGTACCTTGGCCTTGGTTTATCAGCAGGTCGTTGTGGAAAACATTCGAACCCCAATTTGCAAACTAGTTAGGTGGTTCGTAAATTGAATTGGTTAGTACATTGAATTAGTCTTTGTGTTGGGTTTGGATTGGATTTGGATTGGATTTGGATTTGGATTTGGATTTGGATTGGATTGGATCTGGATTGGATTTGGATTGGATTTGGATTGGATTTGGATTGGATTTGGATTGGATTTGGATTGGATTTGGATTGGATTTGGATTGGATTTGGATTGGATTTGGATTGGATTTGGATTTGGATTGGATTTGGATTGGATTTGGATTGGATTTGGATTGGATTTGGATTGGATTTGGATTGGATTTGGATTGGATTTGGATTGGATTTGGATTGGATTTGGATTGGATTTGGATTGGATTTGGATTGGATTTGGATTGGATTTGGATTGGATTTGGATTGGATTTGGATGGATTTGGATTGGATTTGGATTGGATTTGGATTGGATTGGATTGGATTTGGATTGGATTTGGATTGGATTTGGATTTGGATTGGATTTGGATTGGATTTGGATTGGATTTGGATTGGATTTGGATTGGATTTGGATTGGATTTGGATTGGATTTGGATTGGATTTGGATTGGATTTGGATTTGGATTTGGATTGGATTTGGATTGGATTTGGATTGGATTTGGATTGGATTTGGATTGGATTTGGATTGGATTTGGATTGGATTTGGATTGGATTGGATTGGATTTTGGATTGGAATTTGGATTGGATTTGGATTGGATTTGGTTTGGATTGGATTTGGATTGGATTTGGATTGGATTTGGATTGGATTTGGATTGGATTTGGATTGGATTTGGATTGGATTTGGATTGGATTTGGATTGGATTTGGATTGGATTTGGATTGGATTTGGATTGGATTGATTGGATTGGATTTGGATTGGATTTGGATTGGATTTGGATTGGATTGGATTTGGATTGGATTGGATTGGATTTGGATTGGATTTGGATTGGATTTGGATTGGATTTGGATTGGATTTGGATTGGATTTGGATTGGATTTGGATTGGATTTGGATTGGATTTGGATTGGATTTGGATTGGATTTGGATTGGATTAGATTTGCAGTGACGGATATTTAGTTGTGAACCTTAGAGGAAAACAATATGCACTCTGTCTCGAAAAACAACCAGAGTCCGGGTGCAATTTTTTGCAAATTGGGTATTATTTCCATATGCATTTTGATGAGTCTGGAAAGCGTGTGCAAGTTTCTTTGAGGAAAACAAAAACAAACTGTGTATGACGAGCGTATGCTAGTCTACGTGTGTTCAAATGTCACTAAGCTCAATTCACGCGACAAACTGTCAAGTCACTTTCGCTTCAAGCTGTCACTTGTGCACGCTCGAAAGATTCATGCGATATAATAATTGTATTAAAACGAACTAAACACGCCTAAACAATTCTTACACGCTCAAATAAATATAAGAAGTAGTAATGATTATAACTCATAAAATCGATTATTCAATTCATCAACTCTAGCTACCACATCACTATTACTTGAACATGTTCTAGAAATGGAGGAAATGCTTTTTCGAAAGATTCAATGATTTCATCATTCTAAAACTATTTTTTACGGGAAATAGAGAGCTTTCGAAAAACGTATTCAGACGTATGAAACACGAGCTTCTGGAAGACTTCCCGCTTCCAACCAAAAAAAAAACCTCTCGGTGGGAACGGGAATCAAACTCACCGTTGCTGATCGACGATTCAAAATCTAGCTAGCTAGGCTAGTTGAAGATTCCTTATCACACAATTAGTAATTTTTGAATGTTGAAAAATCGTGTTGTTTATAATAAGCGAACATTTTCATAATTTAGTGGCTCAGTACATGCGACCGATCTTGGCAAAGTGCTGACTTATTAACACATATAGAAAGCTTGATCGTTATGACCAATCATCTATTAGCATTTTGAACTAGCCATAATCATAAAGCTTGGGACCACTCAAACATGGAAACAGAGCTAGATATTCATACTGAGAAGCCGGGCCTCCACAACCTCCGAGCACTGAATAATATCTTTATTTGATTTTGTAATCGGGCCGGCAATTTCGCCATACCGTCTCATAACTGCCGGGCCCAAAACTGTTCTATATGTATAACACCGAGCAAACACATTGCCTTTCTGCTATGGAGCAACGAAAGCATCGCCGTCGTCGTTTGCTTGCTTGCTTGCAGCAAAACAAGAGCAAATCTGAATCTCGTTAATAAAATTCAAATTTAAAATAATTTGAACCCTGAATGGGGAAGCAGACGACGACAACACGACACTAACGGCTCAATTCGATCCGACGCTAACTGATTGCGGAATTGTTGTTTGCTTAGAAGCGGCGACCCCGAACAATGAATTGTAACAGATTTCGATACTTAATAAGAGAGTTTTTTCTAACAATATGTTGAATAATTATGGCTGGTTAGTAGTTAAAACAAGAACAAACAATATAACAAAATTTTCTCTACCTTTAATAAAATATAAAGAGAACTGTAACTCAACAGGATTTAGATCAAACTAACGTATAAGTCATTGTGCTATTTCCCATATAAAATCATAACGAAATTTGTTAAACAGAATCACAAAAGTAGATTTGAGTATTGTATCTTTTAAGTCCGCCCCAATTACTTATCCATTGAGAGATGCACATATTTTGACTACAACTTAGTCGGAATATGCGTATCTGTTAAAAGATGAACAATTTAAGCAGAATTAATAATATACTCAAATCTGCTTTTCTATTCTCTTTATTGAGATATGCTCAGAGGGTTAGAATACGAGACAAAATTTGTTATTTTCCTTATATAAAAATATTACATTCCATTATAACATATTGCGTTCTAATTAAGTTTTATTAAAAAAAACAGCTTATGCTAATAAATCTTCGAGCTGTTTAGTGGAATACCTATAAGTAGATGAAAAACCGAATTTAGTACTATACCATTTAATTCCACTAGAGTTTGTATCTTTTGACAGATACGCGTATTACGACCTCAATTGTAAGACCGTCTTCAGTGTTGTGTACTAGACTCGACTTCCGTCTAGTTCAGGTCGAGTCTAGTACACAACACTGAAGACGGTCTTACAATTGAGGTCGAAATACGCGTATCTGTCAAAAGATACAAACTCTAGTGGAATTAAATGGTATAGTACTAAATTTGGTTTTTCATCTAGTTTATGCTATTGTAACTTGTTTTATTTTGATTTCTTCCCGTAACTCAAAGTGCTTCTAATAAGAATGAAACAAAATGTGTTATTTGTAACTGTGATACATTTTTATTGTAGTCCACTGGTCGAGACATTCTTCGTCGGGTTGCAGCTTTAGGTTTCATTTACAGAAAATTTATTCCTAGATCCGCCATCCGTTTCCGGGGAAAATGGGGTTTTTCGTGTGCGTGGAAATTTATCCGGACCGTTAAAGGAACAAAAGAAACAATCGTCATCGGATGTCGCACCAGACCAGAGTCGTCACCATCCGAGGAAGGTCGAAATCAAAAAGTCAACGAACGGCCGTCCAAGAAGTCAACGGTGCTTCAATGCGTAGTGGTCCAGATTAGGAAAAATAACGGCAAAAATTACGCATTCCTAATATTTTACCTTTTTGATCGTGACAAATGTTGTGAGAAATGTTTTGGGATTGCAGTCCCTGTTTAGGGCATAGTATGGTGACTTTTGGTTTCCATGGAACAATCTGCTCGAATTTTGGTGGAGATGAAAAAAAAAATAGATTTAAAGCTAAAAAATATGTTTTTAACTATCTGGTATTGTAGGTGAACGTATGACTTTTGTTTTCAACAAAATCATGTTTGGTAATTTGATTTTTGACAGCTTCTCAGAAAACTGAACCTCTGTGCAACGGTTACCTGTTTAGCAGGAAAAACGGAATCAGGGGATCGGCTGGAGGCGACGCCAACAAGGACAATTTTCTTCGCGCCTTCTGTTTCTATTCAGTCCGACGAGTGGGTCCGGTATAGGAAAAAGTGAAACGCTTCACTGGGCGGAAGGTGATCGATTGGAACGGTTCAATGGGAAGTGACACCCCAGTCATCAGTCAACTGGTAACGAATGGTTCACGATGCGTGCCGATTGTTTTCTTTGAATTAGAAGGAATGGATGGCAAACGCACGAGTCTTCCAATCCGACGACAGTGAGAGTTTGCTTCTTTCGGAAACCATGATTTTGACTATGCGTCAATGCTCCAGCCTTAACGAATTCATGTTTATTTCTGTTCATAAGGTTTGAAATAGTTTGTTTTTCCCTCGCATCAAATATAATTTTTGTTATAAGAGATCGAAACTTACTCTCCTAAAATTCCATCGATTTTGAACCGCTTATTACGTCATTGCCTAAAAGTAAGCACTGAGTCTTGTGACTACAGTGCCTCTTGTTTTGGCATCATATCATTGGTCTGAAACGACATCACTTTCTTCTTCTTGGTATTACATCCTCACTAGGACAAAGCCTGCTTCTCAGCTTAGTGTTCTTATGAGCACTTCCAAAGTTATTAACCAAAGAGCTTTCTTTGCCAAAGTTGCCATTTTTGCATTCGTATATCGTGTGGTAGGTACGATGATACTCTATGCCCAGGGAAGTCAAGGAAATTTACATTACGAAAAGATCCTGGACCGACCGGGAATCGAATCCAGATACCTTCAGCATGGCTTTGCTTTGTAGCCGCGGACTCTAACCACTCGCTTAAGGAAGGCCTCTGACGACATCACTACACTGAAAACATCTTTTCGTATTTTATCCAAAATCCATTTCGTAAAACAAAATTTCGTACATATAACGCTATTTTCATTCAATGTACGAACTATTTCTACTTGACAAAATTTCGCGATTCAGTGACTTTACGAAATAATCGTAAGATGTACGATACACAATTCGTAGATGTGCATTATAGTGTTGTTTAGTATTAGGAAACTGATCGTTTAATCTACGAAATCATCCGTTGTTTTCTGCAACGAAAGGTTTCGTAGACACATTTCGTAAAATACAACATGACACGACCGCAGCCGAAGGAGGTAAGAGGAAGCGCGTAGAATTTTTCGTTCTGAATAAGAAACAAACGAATTTCGATTACGAAATGTTTAGTACATTATAACAATCATTGTTTGTTTTGATTTCGAGCTTGAATCATATTACGAAGCTGGTTGCATACGTTTTACGAAACTGTTTCGTTGCAGAAAACAACGAATCATTTCGTAGTTCAAACGAACGATTTCGTAATACAATAAAACAATATCTATTTTCAGTGATATCACTTAAGTCAAATAAATAAGATCTAGCTATGGAGTATCAAAACATGAATTCTTCGTACATCTCAATACCACCATCAAATACGTCTTAAGAATTGTACTCATAAGCGTCTTGCTCCTGAATTAACAATGGGGCTGAAACCGGGAGATTACCTACATTTTAATTAGTCTATGGATTGCCTATACGAAGACAGCGGGTTCGATTTCCGTCTAATTGAGAATATGTTGGGTTAAGAAACTTCTCGACACAATATACAAATCCATGCAAATTCATGAAAATCTTACACCAGGATTTTATGTATGAATTACTCCAACAATAATAATATCCAATAATTCCCACAATGATTTTTTGAATCCTCCATGCCTTTGTTCTTTCCGGAAATTTTAGGAATTAGTTCAAAAATATTACCAAAGTTTCTACCAGGAACCCTAAAGGTGTCTAATTTATCTAAATATGTGTTCAGATTATTTTTACTAAAAATCGTTTCTGGGATTCGTAAGGTTTTCCTTTATAAATTTCTACGATTACTTGGGGACTGATGTAAATTATGTTATAAAGTAATTTTCATAATTCATAATTCATAATACATTTTGAATCTTTCAAAAATAATCTCCTCTAGAAAATATTAAAAAAACCGTTTGGAATTTTAGAAAGCAACCTTATCAAATTCAGAATGAATGCTTGAGGAAAAAACTATGGAAGAATTGGCAATTATTTATGAGTTGTAACGTTCATATTGATTTATTTCAAAGTAAATCCAAATTTCCCCTCAATAACTGTTCTAAGAATTTATCCAACTTGTTCTCTGGGAATATCTTAAGGTATTTCTTCAGCAGTTCCAGGGATTATTTCTGAAAATGTTTTAAGAGAAATCAAACTTTTGAATAAATTGCTACGGAAAAACTTCATAAGTAATCTCTGGAATTCCTGCAGGAACCGCAGAAGAAATATCTGAAGGAACAGCTAGATCTATATTTTGAAAAGTTTTTGAGCATAGCTCTTGACAAACCTTCAAATAAACCCTCCTATGGAAATGAATAAAAGAGTTAATGAATTCATGAAATATCCGAAAAAATCTTGGCAAATACTCAGATGTACAGAAATAATAGGAGAAACTTCTTTTAGAGCTTCAAATGGAAAACCTAGAAAATTTCGTACAGAAAAAACAATTAGCAATTACTGGGAAATATCTTAAATAATAATTGATGAATTTCTTGGATGTATTTTTGAAAGAATATCTTAAAAATGAAAAAAAACTACTAGGATACTAGCAGACACATTTCAGTATCATTAGGGCGTAACTATAACGATCGATTTCACTTCATTTACTTTTTTAAACTCATTACTTGGCCAGGCAAATGTTATCGACTGATATTTTCGATTCAGTACAAAGAACTCATCGTCCTTCGTCATGTTGCGTCGTAAAATGATACCAAAATCGATTGAATGCAGTGTTGAATTTAGTGGACTGTTCCAAAAAATGGGTGCAGGTCGTTAATCCGAATGCCGTTAGGCCGAAAAGGTCGTTAAGCCGAAAAGGTCGTTAAGCCGAAAAGGTCGTTGGGCCGAAATAACATTTGATCATTTACTACTATTTCAAATGGCTAACACATTCATTAGTGTTTTTCCTACTTTCAATCATGGACTGTTCTTTTTATTAATATTGTACAGAGGATATTGTGAACTTCTAGGTAATTCAAATAATCCTGATCTAACAACTAACAATCCATTCGAATTGAAAATTCATCCAGCCAGTAGATTACAACGAAATTGTAATACGATCATATACATATTTGTTATAAATTACAAATTTTGTTTCATTTTTGTTAGAAGCACTTTGATATGATATTTTTTGTTAGAAGCACTTCGATATGATGGAGTAAATTAAAACATAATTAAAGGAAAAGAAGTTATAAAGGGTTGTTTCAAATTTGTTCTAATTTAAAACATAATTATAACACAATTTGTAATAACAAAATTGAGAGCAATTGCTTATAACAAGTTCTGTTATAATTTAGTTATTGAACATAACAAAATGAATTATATTTTTGTTTGATTTGAAACATAATAAGATATTTTTTTGTTTAAATTAAAACAATGTTTCAGTTTTGTTTAGTGTAGAGGAAATTGTGTTATATTATTTAATATTTTAACTACTCTGCCCATAACTGCATATTTGTAACATTCGACAAAAGTAGGCATTGAGTAAATTGAATACAAAGTGTGCATTTTATGGCAGTATGGGAGGAAACAAAAATTTCAAAAAATTACCAGGAACTCAAAAGTGCTTTTTTGAGGCTGATATTTTGCACAACTCATATCGCATACTAGGTGAATTGTCAGAAAAAAATTCTGATAGAAATTTCATTGCTATTACATTACGAGACTCATGTACACCCGATTCTGTTTTTGCACGGGGGATGCGTACCGTGCAAAAAAAGTTTTCAGTTCAAAAATTCAAAAACCGTGCAAAAAAAGTAACACCATTTCTCGACGTTTCATGCAAAAATAAGGTTTTGGCGGAAAAAAATGTATGGAAACTTTTTTTGCACGGCCGTGTAAAAAAAAATCCGTGCAAAAACAGAATCGGGTGTATAATCTCAATGTGACTGTTATGCGATTATAATTACCAATGTGATAAAACAACTTGGTATTTTATTCTAATTTTATAGAACAATCTTACAGATTTCAGTAAGTTGATCGAAAGTATTTATCATTTGCTGACTCAAAATCGACAAAAATGTCGAATGTGACTGTTGTGTAGTTATGGGCAGTACTAACCAGCCAAAATTATAACATATTTTGTTAGAAAAAACGCGCTGACTGAGTAACAAAATTTGTTACAACTCTGTTGTAATCCACTGGTCGGGTAGGTTATGCAAATAACACTGACCTTTCCATGTTAGTTACCCATTCAATTCTACGATTCTTTAGAACTTTTCGGCTTAATGACCGTTTTGGCCTAACGGCATTCGGCCTAACGGGATAGAACCAGTTATCTAGAGTATCCTTGTAAAAATTACTGAAGAAAACCATTGAAAAATTACAGAAAAAGCCCAAAATGAATCATTCAAAAATCTCTGAGTAGCTGAGTAGAAAAATCGTTAAACAACTTCTGAAGAAATTCAATTAGAAATTTCGGGAAACAGACTGGTGAAATATTTGATCTACTTTGGAGTAATGCTCGGAATTTAGAAAAAAAAAAACTCGAAAAAATATCGAAGAATTCAGAGAGCAGGAATCTCCATAAGAAATCCCTAGATCAGGTCCTTGACAAATTCCATGAATTCCATTTCTCAATTTCTGAACTTATCATGTTTTTTTTCGTGTGAATTCCTGGAGATACTTTAAAAAAAAACAATCGCTTCGTCTGGATCCCAGCTAGAAAAATTATCGTAATCATTTTACAAATTTAATAAATCTTAATTGTTGACTGCTGATGATTAAATGATTGATTCTTGAGTATTAAGAAATGCCTTGAAGATTGTTTAGGTTATTTTTTGGCGAACTTTGTGCATGCAAGAATCGCATTAAGAATCGGGAAGACACTACTGAACAAAAAAAAACTAAATATGGAGGTTTCTGATGGAATTGCTGAAAAAACTATTTCTGTAAAAAATCTGGAATAATTATTGGAAGGAAATCCGAAGGCATTCCAGAATAAATAAATGAAAACCAAATGAGGATCACTAGTCCAAGTAATTGCGTAAGTAAAAGTACGTGATTCCTTGAGGTATTCCTGGAGAAATGCCTTGTAAACTAAATAAACGAAAAATCTAATTTAGTACTATTCCATTTAATTCCGAGAGTTTGTGTCCTTCGACAGATACGAGTATTTCGACCTCAAATGTAAGAAGACTCGACTTCCAGTGCACGACACTTAAGACGGCATTACAATTGAGGTCGAATTACGCGTATCTGTCAAAGGATACAAACTCTAGAGGAATGAAATGGTATAGTACTAAATTCGATTTTTCGTTTATTTATAGGTATTCCACTAAACAGCTCGAACATTTATTATCGCCCAGATTCCTGAAAGAACGCCTGGAAGAATTCATGAAAATATTTCTAGTGGAGTTCCTAGAGAGACTTCACGAATACTCTATTAGAAGATCTCAGAAGAAATTAGGAAAAAAAGAATGAAGGGATCCTGTAAAAAGCATATGTGGAACATATCCTGTAGATATATTTTTTTTAATTCTCGAACAAAATGTTTTGGTTATTAGACTATTCATTATACCTTACAGAAAACCTTTTATGGAAATAAACCAAATTCTTGCAGGATTCGCCGCACAGATTAACCGACTCACTGCTGAAGCAGCCAAAGCAATACACGAGACGAGGAAAATGCTTTTTCCTGGAACAATTTTCTCTTTATGCAAAAATGTGAATAAAGCAGCTAACGCTCAATCTTCAAGTCACACAAAAGGAAGCAACCGTTGGCTGTTTGCTCTGTCAAATAAATATATTTAACGGATCGTAATAATATTAATAAAAATTTATATCAGCTGCAATTTACATTTTTTTTCTCCTTTCTGTCGATCTGTTCTGTTCGTCTTGTCGAACCAAGGCAACCGTCCATCGTTCACAGAGCTGAGCCAAATCAAGCCAGTCGGGCGGCCCAGGGTTCGTTCGATTCCATCATCCACCGTTGATTGCGAAGGTGGAACATAAACTTCCCAGAAAATCGAACTCGGTGCGCAATGCTTATTGATTTTATCATCCTCATCACGAATATTACCGTCGTCATCAGCGCCATTTCGCGACCCGTTTCCATTCGGCGAGAGCCGCCAAATTTTGCGTACGTTCCTAACACGGCTGATGACGGGTAGCGTGGGGAAATCGATCGTTGATTTTTATGGCTTGTCAACGGCGATTCCCTGCCTCCCTCGCCAAGATTGTCGGAAGACAGAAGGAAAATTGTATATTCTCCATTGCAAATTGCCAAAAGACAAAAAGTAAATCGTGTGTGAAATTAGAATTCGAAACGACAGTCAGCGGAGTTTCAGACATGTCTCAGACGATCCTCGCTCCTTCGTCGTTGGAAAATTCATGAAGGAATGTAAAATTTGCGGAATTAATCACGGTCACCTTAGTGCTTAGTGGATGGATCACCCATTTCCCAAGATAGCGCATCCCAAAAAAGGAAAGCCAACCATCTTCCATCGGAAGCATTTGGCCCTCTTTGGTAGGAAAAGGGACCGAATACCCCTAAAGTATTTACGGACACTTATATCCTTTTTACTGCCGGATTCCAGGGATTCACAAAGGAAGGAGCGTGTCTTCTGGCAATATGGACACAAATTTGCTCCTCTCACCACCGCGTGCTTTCCTTCTTCTTTTGTATCCTTTGTGATAGTGAAGTTTGGTTAGTATCCAAAACCATCCAGGGACCCGAACATAAATTACCGTATAAAACATAAATATCAACATAAAGCTCGAAAAGGGTACAATTCAAATCCTTTACTTTACGACTTGTAATAGCCCAAAAATCACCAAAAGCAACGTTTATTCTGTCCTGCAACCACCCACGGCCACTTTCACTTTCCCCACTTTTTCCTAACTAAACGACGCGACGACGTTCGAATTGATATTCCTCCGGGGATTCCGAACGCCGAAGAAAGGAGCCGACCCGCTAGATTCCTTCGACATTGCCGAATTGGTCGATCCTGTTGAACACAATCGACCGCACCAGCATTCAATTCATGCCGCAACCTGTGGCGGGGTTCAGTAGTCGTTTGCTGCACACAATGCGAGCTCTCATATGTAAGGAGCCGCTCTGTTTCTCGACCCGAAAAGCTTCCAGAATACGAAGGAGAAAAAGGCCAACTGGCGTCAACAAACGAACGAAAGAACGGGGTGGAAAACGTGTGCGTGGCGTATTTGCTATTTCCGTTCACTTCATCACCTTTGGTTGAAGAAGTTGGGATATTCAAACGACTTTCTTTTGGGTAACCAACGGGAGTTGATTTCAATTATTGACTTTAAACATGATGTCCAAAGAGTAAAGCTAGATGGAAAGTTATCTTTTTTGAGAACTTCGCAACCAACGGCATGCATATCTCTAAAAGAAAAGCTTTCATATTGATTAGCTCGTTTCATACTATTTATATTCTTAATTTTGCAACATAGTACATTTCAACATCTTCTGTCAACGATTCCGTTCACGGCAAAATGTTCAAGAATTGAAATTTCAATAATTAGGCTGATACAAATATTAATTTTCTTTTATGGCACCCCCCCTTCAAAAATTCAAAAATTTTGAAGGGGAGAAAAAAAAGATTAATCATTTTTTTGACATCAGTTAGGTTTTTTGTGTAGAAGGACGTGTTTATTTCCGCCATCTTATTCTGATAGTAGTATGTTTCGACTGGATAGGTGGTAGATATTTTCGGAGTTTCGGCTTTCAGTCTAATTAATTGCGTTGACTAATTTCTTATCATCGCCGACGTTTCGGTCCGGCTATTGGACCATCTTCAGGGCCTAAAATTTATTGAAAATTGGCACAAATTTTAACATTTACAAATTGGACAAACAAAAAATCCTGACACAACTCACTCGATATGTAAATCAACAAGTTAAAACTTTTTTGGACAAAATTAAACTGTCGGGTTTGAAAGGGTCACGCCGTCTGCTACAATTTTGGGCCATCCGTTCTTGGTGGGTTTGGGAAATCCCTGGTTGGTGCTGAAAACACTGTCTACCGGTGGATTATTTCCTCAACTGACTAGCTGTTACGGTGATCTATGTGTAGTAGTGTTAGACATTGGTGGGGGATCTATTGTGGGTCTTGTATCTGTGAGTCGGATCTGTCTGAGTTTTCGTTTTTTCTCCGGAGATTGCCTATCGTTGTTAGTAGGTGGCTGTAGGTAGCACTCATACCATCTGTATCGGTGCGACGGTTCACTGTAAGTGGAGTAGTGAAAATGTGACACATCTCCAAAACAGATAAGGCCTGTGTTTTGAAACAGCAGTCAACTATTCGTGGGTTATCCACATCGAATCTGTGTTGCTGTGTTATGCAATGCTCCATCAGTGCAGTCTTCTGTGATAGTTGTTGTATATCAGGATCACTGTATGTACTGCCTGCTGATAACTGTCTCTCAAGAGAGTTCATCAACGTTTGATGCCCATACATTCTTGTGCGAAGTTGGTTCTTGGTCATGCCAATATAGCAGCCGGGACAGTCTCTGCATACTATTTTGTAGACGACATTGCTCTTCTGCATATGTGGTATCGGATCTTTTGCTGTTTTGTACAGTTGTTGGACCGTATTGGTGTTGCTGCATGCAATACCAACAGTAGGGATATTCTGCCTTAGTATTTGCTTGATACTTGGCGTTAAACCCGGGATGTGTACAACAGATCGATACGTGTTCGGTTTTGCTGCTGTATCGGGCGGTCTTGGTTGGTGGAGCATTCTGTTTATCAGATGACGTGGATAGTCATTAGTTGATAGTTGATCCCGAATGAGCTGATTCTTCTCTTCCTCTGATCGAACGGTGCTTAGGGTGCGAACTCGATTGATGAAATTCGTTACAACACCAAGCTTTTGATCGACGGGGTGGTAGGAGAAGTAATTCAATATCCTACCAGACGATATCGGTTTCGAATACCAGTCCGTTTTAACTCTTCCTTCGTTCGTCCGTATCAAGAGCATATCAAGATATGGTAACCTCCCGTTTTGTTCAATCTCACAAGTGAATTTTATATCCTCATTCTGCAAATTGAATGTTTCGAGTACCTCCTGGATCTTATCCTTGTGGATCAACAAAAACAGATCGTCCACATACTTCCTGATATGATGTGATGGAATGTTAGCTGCGTTGATTGCTCTGCTTATTATGCTGTCCATGACGATGTCTGCTAATACCGGTGACAACGGACTCCCCATCGCGGTACCGAAGCGTTGACGGAAAAATTTTCTTCGGAAACAAAAGAAACTAGCATCCATACAGAATGAGATTAATTCAAGGAATAAATCGAGATTGATGTTGGTTCTTCCTCGGATTTTATCCCACGTCATAATGACGTCATGGATGACAGCAGGCTTGGTTACGTTTGTGAATAGCGATACAGCATCAAGTGAAACCATTATGTGATTGGGTGGTACATTTAACTGATTCACGTATTCGCAGAAGGTTTTTGAGTCCCTGGCTTCATACAAACTGGTGAACGATTGTTGTAATATTTGGGCAATGAACTTGCAGAGGTGGTACGTCGGTGCCGTGACGTTGGGTACCACTGGGCGTAGAGGCATCCCTTGCTTGTGTGCCTTTGGTAGCCCATATATGCGTGGACACACTGCGTTGTAGCACATCAATTGGTATTTCGTTTTGCCATCGATTAATTTCAGATTGTACAGACGTTGCACAATGCTGTTGTTTTTCCGCTGATATTTATCCGTTGGGTCAGCTCTCAGTGGTTCATATGCATTGGAGTCGTTGACGAGAAGCAACATTTTGGTATCATACTCTTCCAAACTCATGATCACCGTCCTGTTTCCCTTGTCTGCTTCCGTGATCAATATGTCTGGATTGTCTTTGACAAACTTCCTGGTTTTCACTTCTGCGTTATGACAAAATCTTTCAAGCTGCGATGGGTGGTTACCAGACGATCTCTGCACAAAGTTTTGCATTTGGTTCACAACTTGGCACCTCGTGCGTTCACGTACGTCTTGGTCCTCTCCTAGCGATAAAACGTTTTCAAAGTCGGCTATTAGATGAAAGAAGGGAATGTGCGACAGTGCTCTGTGCGGCAAGACGAACTTGGGACCCATACTCAGTAGTATCATAGTCTCCGGTGGAATATCTTTCGTTGTCGTGTTGAGGATTGCTCTTTCGTTGACCGCCGGGAGGCGACGCTGGTTATCGTCCACCGCTCTCGATAGCATGCGTTGGAATTTCCTGTTCGTCTGATCTGTCCTGTTGTGTAGATTAGTGTAGAAGGCGAACTCTTGACTCGTAAAGAACTGCTTATATATGGTCGCCTCCGTTTCGTTGACGATTTGTGACCTCGCTTGTGCTAATTCGCGATGTAATATTTTGATACGGTAGAAGGCATCCTCGATTTCGACGTTGAGTAGTGTCTTCTGAAAGCGCATGATGTTGTTCGCCAACTTACGAGCGTATGGGCTTCTTGTTGCTAGTAGTTCATAAACACATTTTAGCGAATACACAATATGTTGAGGAACGAATCCATTTCGTCGGCATTCGATGAGAAAATTCTTCCAGCTCAGCATATTTCCCAGTTTTCGGTTGTTACTCGCGTACTCTTTGAATATTTTCTGGACCGAGGGTCCATAGTCTTGGCCAATTTTCATGTTTATTTCCGCCATCTTATTCTGATAGTAGTATGTTTCGACTGGATAGGTGGTAGATATTTTCGGAGTTTCGGCTTTTTTAGAGTAAAAACCAGGTAAAATAATGATCCAGATGACGATTGAAAAAAGTTTTACAACAATCGTTAAAAATAAAAATTCTTAAAAACAACTTTTTTTTTCATCATTTCACCTTCCAAGTGGTCTCGGACATAAAAGAAAATTAATATTTGTATCAGCCTTAAACATTTTTTCAATAAGGTATAGATTTGGCATTCCGCAAAGTTGTGAGCTATCTCAGGGTTTCTACAATTTTCATCAATGTGTTTTTTTTTGGCATTGGATCCAATAATATGAATTTCCAATAACAGTAAATTAAACAATTAGTGCTACCCAATGCTGAATAGTATTTTAATGTTTTTCGATAGCATTACTTTTCAGGTATAAAAAAGTGAATATCGATATATTTGAACAAGACGACAAAATCCAATGTTGGGCATAGTTGATATCAAATTTAAAAGTTTACATCGTTTCAAAGTTGCAAGATGCATATTCTTGCAACACTAACCGAAAGATTTAGAATCATCACAACAGCAACGTTTTATTATACGTGATTCTCAACGAAAGTTTCCATTTATGATGCTCAAACTATTGAGTAAATGATAACACTGCTGAATCGGATCTACTGCAAGCTGTAAAATATGTATGATAAATAAAAGTGCGGAAGAGTGTCATGTAGCGTTGTACGAAGTTAATGTCATAACTAAAAACTAATCAAGACCATCAATTGAAAAGGCCTTATCTTCAAAAAGTAAACAAAGAGAAAAACGCAATATTGTCTTGTCAAACAATAAATCAAATTTATATTATAAATTTAAGCATTGTTTGTTATTTTATCGTTCAAAAAGTCGCTGCACAAATTGATTCACAACAATGTAATAAATATTTTTTTGCCAAAAATCCTACTAATAAAACGAGTTAAAGGATAAGAGGCTTTTATTTCATCGAAAGCTATTGAGCCCATTTCATTTGTGCCCATAGACGCCGGCCGACGCTGATGATGCCAGTGAGTTGACGCCTTTGTTCACTCTAACATGTGTTTAGGCCTTCAAGTTTTGGCTTATTTTTTCACCATCTTCAGATGTGGCCTTTTGAAAATAAACAAAAATTGATGATGAAATAAGAAAATTTAAGTGTAGAAGAGTGTAAAGTTGTGAAGTAAGGTGCAAGGAAATCTCTACAGCAAGAGAAAATTCATGCTGTCGATTAATTATGTGATTTATTGAATCCTTTGTCATTCATGAACATAATGCATGTGCTACGCGAGTTTGTCGTCAAGAAATTGATTCAATTGAAATAATTTTGCAATTGAAAGTTATTTTTCATGCTATTGTAACCAAATCGTGTTTTTGTTGATAAGTTGTGAACTCCAGACAGGCTGATACAGAAATTATTAGGTAGTATGATACAAAAAAAACATCAGTCTACATGAACCCGAGACAAGCGCTGTGTCAAATAGCATAACTTACATCTATCTGCAACGAATTTCGTACAACATTCTTCTTCTTCTTTCTGGCATTACATCCTCAATGGGAAAGAGTCTGCTTCTCAGCTTAGTGTTCTTATGAGCACTTCCACAGTTATTAACTGAGAGCTTACTGTGCCAATGACCATGTTTGCATGCGTATATCGTGTGGCAAGTACGATTATACTCTGTGCCATGGGAAGTCGAGAAAATGTACAACCCGAAAAGATCCTCGACCGGTGGGATTCGAACCCACGACCCTCGTACAACATATTTTTTTAATTTTCTTATAATAATAGGCTGTTTTTCATCACGCTAATCTGTCATGAAACGGCCTACTTTCCTGCACTGAATTATGCAGTATCGCTATGGCCATTACGCAACGCTTTTCTATTATGCAACTGTTTTGATTTGCGTATTGAATGTTCATAAATTGCAAAACAGTAATGAATGTATCCCGGAATGATTTCTGATATCATCAAGTTATGTTCTACGAAATTGCAAAAAATGATGTACACAACTCATTGCAGAGCTCGAGTTTTACAGCACTCGTCGGAAATATCCAACTCGGCGAGTCTCGTTGGACAAGTATATGACTCGTGCTGTAAAAATCATCATTCTGCGTAGACTACTATAGCAATTTCGTAGAACACCACTTAAGGGTATCAAAAATCACATCTGGATGCATGCACCATCATTTTGCAATTTCGGAAAATAGTTGGGTAATGACTCATTACGCGACTCAAAACAGTTGACTATTACCATAATGCAACTGATTTCAGTTAGGTAATGACTATTACCACTCTGCATTATTCAGTGCAGGAAAGTAGGCCGTTTTATGACAGATTGGCGTGATAAAAACAGCCTATTACGTTGAGGAATTGCAAAAAATAATTGAAGGTACTGTAGTTATTAACCTGTATGAACCGGTTCATACTGAAAGTCAACAATATTGAGAATTTAGGTGTACTTTTAGATTGGCTTTCTTAGTCAAGGGTTATGAAAACATCTAATGTTGTAAAGAAACGCAATAAAAGTCCTTTATACAAGACTAATAAAAACATGTCTTACTCATTTGATAATTTAACCATTTCAAGAAAAAATACTCATTTATTATCTTTCCTTTATGATACTTTTATATTTTATCGATAAAATGTATATGTCGGGGAACGAACAATCCCGAAATTTATCAAATTCCTGGATTTTTGCCTGGGATGAACACTCTAGCCCAACCGATTTTTTATGTTCACGTAGGTGCAAGTTTCTTTATAGTACAGTTCTGGAGAAATCTCTGGAAGAAAAGCTGAAGAAATCTTTGAAATATTCAATGGAATTCCTAAAAAGTTATCGAATAGATTTTTGAAGGGATTTCTAGGGAAACTGCCAATAAAAAAATTAATGAATGTATTAGAAGAACTTCGAGAAAATTCTTGTAGCCCATTTAGAAGAATTCTTAGAAGAACTGAAGAAGATTTTTTTAGAATTCCAGGGAAGATTGCTGGAGGAAAACTCCTAAAGTAACGGCCTCAACAAATTCAAGTGAAATCTTTAGCGAAACACATGGCAGCATCGCAAAGCGTATTTCTTAAAGTAAACTCTCTGGAGGTTTTTTTTTTATCAATTTACTTATATTCTAATTTGTAGCTCATTTCGCCATTGGGCATCACTTGAGCGAAGATCAATTCGACTGTTGTACTAGAGCACAACGCCTAAATTCATACTGTTCTATAACTTAATCTATTTTTAGATCTGATGCTACGCTGTCTCTTTGCGCCTTTTACTTTTCGCAGGTAGATCGGAGAGCACACAGGGATGCTTTTCTCAGTCCAAGAGAGGTCCCATTGCCCCCTAATACTCTCTGGAGATTCTACTGAGAAATTTTGGGTGGAATCTCTAAATGAATTCTTGGATCTACTAAAATAATCCTAGAACCAACTTTTGGATGAATTTCTAGTGAAAGTAAAGGAAACCAGTTTAAAAGAAGTTTTAATTGGAATTTCTTTTAAAAACTTTAAACAAATAAAAAAGGAAAAGCTGCATCTGAAAAAATTGCTGAAAAACTTCCTCATTGAATTGAAGAATCATTTAAATTACTGGGTAGGGCCGTTGAAAATTTGTATTCGGTACTTCTGAAGACTGAAGAAATTCTTAGATAAGTTCAAGATAAAAAATCCTTGCGAAATTTTTGAAAAAATTGTAGAGTAATATCTTGGTGAATCTTTGCAAGAACTTTAGAAAAAATCCTGTGGAAGAAGTACTCCCTATTCGCTAGATAGGCGCTTCAACCTACATGCTGCGGAGCCCCTTGGGAGATCCCGACGCTCGGAGGCGAACTCAACTCAATTACCGATAAGTGATCGTTAGGTCACGATGCCGATGTCTAAAAATAACATCTCTCTCGCTTCGATGTCTACATATACAGTATTGGACAAAACATTTGCAAATTATTCGATTTTCCATACAAAATGACCAACTTTGGTAAGCTATATCTCAGTTATTTATGGACCGATTTGAATGAAATTTTGGCAGAACATCAGACATAACGTAAATTTGAACACATATTTTTGAGTGATTTTTCCAATCACAAGATCGAAAGCAGTAACGGTTTGACTAAAGTGATTATTTTTACAATTTTTTTTAAATGAAATAACTAAACATATTGAAGGAATAGCTTCAAGGTATCTTCAGCAAGTTGTAGATTTTAACAAAATGAACAATTTTGCTGAAGACAGTTTTTATGTAGGGGTATCAGATTTCGAGGTAAATAGTTTTGAATTTTTCGTCGAAAATTACACTTTAGTTAAACCGTTATTACTTATAGACTCGTGAGTGGAGAAATTATTCAAAAATATATGTTAAAAATCAAGTTATATCTGATGTTCTGTGAAAAATTCATTCGAATCGGTCCATAAATAACTGAGATCTAGCTTACCAAAGTTGGTCATTTTGTATGGAAAATCGAAAAACTTGAAAATGTTTTGTCCAATACTGTATGCATGTGTCAAATGTATATCTCATACATCATACATTCATCATATTCAGAATCATTTTTCAGGCGATACGTAATTTTTAATTTGTTTTCAAACATCTCTACTTTTCCAAAAATACGTGCACTTTACAAGCATGTGTTATTTTGCGTAAACATTGGTCTCTATAATAGCTTATTTTGCTTATAATACACCGTCTTGGTCGGACCATGATTTCTCCATTTTTCGACGATGTCCGGTATTGTTGAGAGTTGAGATGAAATATAAGAAAAATCTTTCAAAATCTCTGAAGAGATTCTACAGTGATACCTCCATGAGTCGATGTTCCATGACTCGATATCGACTCATGGAACCATACTAAAAACATAATTTCATGGTTACTATGATGGTCCCCAGAAGCAGCTTTCCAAAGAATTGCTGTTCCATGACTCGATATTTCCATGAGTCGATGGTCCCTTCAATATCGACTCATGGAGGTTTCACTGTATAAGAAATCTTTCACAGCATTAACACTTGAGGAAAATCCTTAAAGAATCACTAATTCAACTTCACCAAGTATCATGTATGGATAGTTCTAATTAAATGGTATAATACTAAATTCGATTATTTATTTACTTACAGGTGTTCCACTAAACAACTCAAATATTTATTATGATCTGGCAAGCATTTTTTCCAGGACCTGAAATATTGTTTGCCAAAGACCTCGTGGGAAATTTGTCAAGAATTGTGTAAAAAAAACTATTAGGACCTTGGAAGAAAGGTCTGGACAATGACTACTGTCACAAATTTTAATTTGTTTGTATGGACAAATGCCTACGAGAGACGAGGGGAGGGGGGGGTCTCCTTTGCTATATATTCCACCAATTTTCATCTGAGAACGCTAAAATATGTTTAGGAATTATGGATTAGTTCATGTCTGTAAATCACCAAGCAAGCTATTTACAAAGAACCTCCACCATGGAAATGTCGGGAATGCTCGGGAAATGTCATTCATAGCGGCATCGTTTTCATGTCCTTCATCATGTAAAATTACATTTTTCTGTCAACACATCTTTCAGAACCCCTTTTTTACGTCATTTCATCACTTACATCATGTGTCATTCAGTCATAATGTGAATTACGTCCGGAGTGATTTTCATTATTTTTAAGAATGCACTTATGTACGAAGCAGTCGAGATTTTTGTATGAAGTTTGTTATAAATTAGGCCGAGGTTGATTTCAGATTTCATCCGGATTCTACCAAACATCAAAACAGAAGTCCCTCAAAGATATAGAGTAAAGTGGGGCAAAAGTTCGAGTGGGGTAAGAGTTTCTTTTTAAGATTTCTAGCTCAATTCAAAACAAATCTTATAAATGTCATGGTGGTTCGAATGCTATTCAAGTAAGAGACTTTCAATCCAAATAGAGTAAAGTGGGGCAAAAGTTCGAATGGGGCAAGAGTTTCTTTTTAAGATTTCTAGCTCAATTCAAAACAAAACTTATAAATGTCATGGTGGTTCGAATTCTATTCAAGTAAGAAACTTTCACTCCAAATATCATAGAAATTGATTGAGATTTGGAAAAGTTATGGCAATTAGTTGTTTTTCGACGTGAATATTGTAATTTTTGGTCAAACTTTCGTTGCATGGAATCAAATTAAGATAAAATCTTTTTCAATATTTTATGTAAGGGCGTTTCTAGGCCTATCATAAGGATGCTTTGAAGTGTATTAGTTTTTGCATAAATGTTTGGAAACAATTTTTGACCCATAGTGGGGCAAAAGTTCGAATCAGCGGGGCAAAAGTTCGTCCCACGTATAAATTCACGGAAAAATTTGCAAATTGCCTAAAATCCACAAATTATCTTCAAATTTAGCTAAATTTGCCTGATCGTGCGAAAAATGTTACCAAAACTTTACATTTCCACTTAGTTTTGCGAAAAACTGCTATTTTTGAGTATATTACAATTAACCCTGTTTTGGGCAATTTTTTTTATGTAAATTTCATGTGTATTTTTCGGCAAACTTTAATTTAGGGTTGGTATAAAGTATGTCTGTCATAAAAGTATCGATATTTTGTGTTTTAGCCAGCAAACTTTTGCCCCACACTAGATTCGAACTCTTGCCCCACCGGTGGGGCAAAAGTTCGAATAAGACAATCTATTTTGAAACCGTTATAACTAAAAATAGGTAAATATTTTGACATAAGTTTGTTCAGCAAAATTATAGCCAATATGTTGAAGGTTCACTGTATGGTATTTGTTTTGTCTCAACTGCTTATGTTTTCCTGGAAACTTTGATTATACCACTAAGGTCGAACTTTTGCCCCACCTTACTCTACCATAAAAATCGATTGAGATTTGGAAAAGTTATGGCTATTTGTTGTTTTTCGACGTGAATATTGTAATTTTTGGTCAAACTTTCGTTGCATGGAACCAATTAAAGATAAAATCTTTTCCAAAATAGTATGTAAGGGCGTTTCTAGGCCTATCATAAGGTTGCTTTGAGGTGTATTAGTTTTTGCATAAATGCTTGAAAACAATTTTTGGCCCATAGTGGGGCAAAAGTTCGAATCATCGGGGCAAAAGTTCGACCCATGTATAAAATTACGGAAAAATTTGCAAATTGCCTAAAATCCACATATTATCTTCAAATTTAGTTAAATTTGTCTGATCGTGTGAAAATTGTCACTAAAATTTTACATTTTCACTTAGTTTTGCGAAAAACTGCTATTTTTGGGTATATTTCAATTAACCCAGTTTTGGGCAATTTTTTGATGAAAATTTAGTGTGTATTTTTCGTCAAACTTAAGTTAATGGCTGGTGTAAAGTATGCCTGTCATAAAAGGATCGATATTTTGTGTTTTAGCCAGCGAACTTTTGCCCCACACTAGATTCGAACTCTTGCCCCACCGGTGGGGCAAAAGTTCGAATAAGACAATCAATTTTGAAACTGTTATGACTAAAAATGGGTAAATATTTTGACATAAGTTTGTTCAGCAAAATTATAGCCAATATGTTGAAGGTTCACTGTATGGTATTTGTTTTGTTTTAACTGCTATTGTTTTCCTGGAAACTTTGATTATACCACTAAGCTCGAACTTTTGCCCCAACTCTACTCAAGATCATTCCAAGAATTCTCTAAGAATCCCGAAAAGAATCCGTCTAATCAATCACGGAGAAGCATCGCAAATCTAATCTACCGTACATCGATCAAATTAAAATTGTTCGACTATTTAACGTTAATTGCTCCGCAATCATTAAAAGTCGAAGACAACACTCCTCGAGTATTATGTCCAATAAAAGCAAAGCTAAGTAATGTATTTTCCATGCTAATGGCGCCTACGCTAGAACAAAGAGACGTGGCAAGGAAGATTGTCACCACCCTCACAAAGTGTGAACAAAAACAAGCACAACCTCCAAACGTGAGCGGAAAACGCGTCTATGATCCTCAACTGGAGAAGGTGAAAGCACACACACACATGTCTGCAACAATTTCCATCGAATTACGCGTTTTCGCTAAACAGCTCAACTGATTAAATATGCAAGTCAGCGATTAGGAAAACCTTCGAAATACCAACGCGTGTGCCAGTCACACGCTCCGAGCTGTATTTGTGAGACAAGTCCTAAGTCTGTCAATTACTCCGACAGATAAGCTGGTGTGTTTTCTATTTGGCAGAAAATTTACGACCCAAAATCCAATTCGAGCTCGAGTACTCTTAGTGGAAATGCAACGCAACAACAGCATTACCACCAGTTACCATGTTTCTCCACCGTTTCTTCGGAGAATATTGACACCAATTGGTGAAGCACCGCACTTTTCCCCGGCACACAGCACACAGATTCGCTATTGCACAGTACCCGAGCAGGAGAAAGTTGCTGCAGAAAGCAAACTAAGGTATTCCATACCAGATAATTTTCAATACTTGGATAAGGTATGAAAGAGCTTGCATAAAAGGTAAAATACTAAATTGAGGTATGGGCCAATAACTGGACTATACTGAATAATACCTAATTGAGGGATTATATCAAAATATGGTATGCATAAATAAGTACGAGTTATTCGTTCCTGCTCGGGTAGCAACAGCAGCAACAGTAAAAGGAAGGAAGGGTGGGATACCATCATCATCAGCGTCACTTTCGGCTGTCGAGGAAAAACAACCAAATTTCCGCTGAAATAAGAACCTTGCGTTTTATTTTTTTGGATGGAATCGAAGCGGAAAATTTTAGCAACAACCAACACTTGCTTCTGATGTTACGCGAAGTAGATAGAACTTTGTTTAATTTAATCTTGCTGATGGAGATGGAAATCCTTTCTTGGGACAGCAAAGACATCATCAGTAGAATTAGTAGCTGCAAGCACTGTCCACCTAAACCCAAGTAATTAGAAGCCGAAAGAAGTGGTTAACATTCAGTAGATGTTACGTGGGAATAGGATTGCGCCCATGATTCATGTTATATTATTTTTGACTCGCGTTTTCTAGAATTAGCTTTTTTGTCGTTGGTTTATTTAGACGCCCAACGCTGAGCTTTTGTATGCTGAGAGGAAATATGTAATCAGTGATATATTTAAGGGGCGATCCATTAATTACGTAAGACAATTTTCGGGGTTTTTCAACCCCCCCTCCCCCCATGGTAAGATTTTTTGAATGAAAATCAAAAATAAATTGTATGGCGCGTAAGAAATGTCAAACCCCCCTCCCCCCATAAACCCTTACGTAATTAATGGACAGCCCCTAACTGTGAAATTTCCATCTTTACTGTTATTTTGAGATTCAATTCTATAGGTCATTGTGACAGACGAAATTAAATGCCATTTTTAGGTTTATAAATCCTAATTATGTTTATCCTTTCCACTCATATGAATGATAATGTCGTGATTTTCGTAGACTGATTCGTAGCTTAACCCATATCCGCCCAGCGTCGTATAAATAGGACAGTACTTTTAGTGTATATATCTTGAAAATAAATAGGTTTATGAGAAAACTGTCTTCTGCAAAGTTGATCACCGGACTGCGGACTTTCACTTGATAAATGTTGGAATTCACTTACTAGGTGGCGCAAAGAATCCAACAAATTTCCTTCGTAGAAGCAACATAGACCAATCCAGTTGCCTGCGTAGTAGTGCAATGTTGAAAAAATTTACTTTGTTTGCTGTGATAACTGTCATAACATTCCTTTTGTTTACTGTGAGAATGCAAATATAAACAGAATTGCTGCAAAACATCCACTTCCTTGTTGGACTGACGTTGACCGAAAGCTTAATGACGTCAAACAAATATCGATACGTTTTCATTTTGTCTAATTCATTAATATCTTTGAAAAATTTGATCAACTAAAGGAGACTCGCCTAAACCATATTACTTCAGAAAACACTCACAAGATGGCGATAGTAGTCGAAGTGATAAGATATAAAATATGTGTCTTCAACAAATGTGTTCAAGTAAATGAGAACTATTCGCCCAAAATCTTTTTAGTTCTGAAAACGCCATCTTGTGCGTTAGTGGGCAAAGATTTTTTTTGTTTGTATCTCAGTCCAGTTATGATATACAAAATAGGTGTCTCCGACAAAGTTGAACAACTAAATGAGACCTTTTCACCTAAAACCTTATTAGTTTGGAAAACACTCAAATATGTTTTATATCTCACTCATTTTTTTAAATCTCTGTCCAGTAATAAGATAAACATAGACAATTTCCTCAACAAAAGTGTTCAACTAAATGGAATCTCAAAAAAAGGTGTCTTTGACAACTTTGAACAACTAAATGAGACCTATTCATCTGGAAGCTTATTAGTTCGAAAATCACCAGAATGGCTGGGATTCTGATAAATCATAATATTATGACAGTGAAGCAGTGGAACACATTTCTAACACAATATATAATATTTAAACACGTCGAACCACCATTTCCACGCAAAACTACAACCCACTGTAAACCAATTCCTGCATCGGAACCCTTTTCAAAACCATCACTAAACCATCCTCCCAATTTCAAATTGAGCTTCCGCTGCTTTTTGCGCCGTTTCCAATTTCGAAACTCACGACTATCACTTCTCCCACCCCTCCTGCAACTTTCCCATTAGTCTGGGCGGCGCGGGATTCTTGAGCAAGCAAAGAACTGTTGGCGTAAACATTTTAGTGCTGTTTTAATATTTTATCTAAGTTTTTACAGCTCCCGCAACAGCATCGGCAGTCGTGTTGGTTTGGGGTCTCTGGAAAAGCTAGCTGAAATGGCGCGGAATAACTCCTCCTGAAGAAAGCACGCAAAACCAGTCAGTCACAGTCGGGGTGAGATGGATTTTGTGAAGTGGTAGTATTTTCGCTGTTTTTCTTTTCCTTCTGAGGCTCTGTCAGAGGATTCTAGAACAAGCAACAACACTGGGCAGTAAAAAGAGCTTATCTACGAAAGTTGAGTTCGATTTTCGGCATAATGATACTGATGAACGCGATCCGGTGAAGCGAAGTTTTTACTACCATGTACAATGTTCGGATTTCAAACAGAAAAGCAGCCAAATCTACCAAGAATTTTTTTGAGATTTAAGCTCATTTAAAATAAATTTATATTCTCTTAACACATATTTTGATCGAACCAAAATTCTTGTTTTCAATCGATTTTGATTGCATTTTCTATATCAGGTTTATAAGCGTACGGTTTAAAAAAGTTACGTGTTCTGTGAAAAGTCCCTTTTGAAACATATAAAACATCAAATGGCATGCTAGGGCATGATTTTAGTTAGAGTTCGCGGCTACAAAGCAAAGCCATGCTGAAGATGTCTGGGTTCAATTCCAGGTCGGTGCAGGATCTTTCCGTAATGGAAATTTCCTTGACTTCCCTGGGCATAGAGTATCATCGTACCTGCCACACGATATACGAATGCGAAAATGGCAAATTTGGCAAAGAAAGCTTTTAGTTAATAACTGTGGAAGTGCTCATTGAACACTAAGTTAAAAATCAGGCTCTGTCCTAGTGATAACGTAATACCAAGAAGAAGAAAGCATGCTAGATTTCCTCTATGAAGGCAATAAAACTAGTTATGGCCAAACTTTATTTATTTTATCGACCATTGTGCCAAGGAGGACCACGATTGCGTGGGCTTGGGTGGAAGGAATCGAATCGGCAGGTTTTACACTTCCCGTAGTCGTCGATTTCGCGCGATTCTTTTGTCCGTAAGTATATTGTTACTAGTGAGGATAAACAGAACGGTGCGGTTACCGGATTTTATTGATGCTCTTGTTGATGCGGTCGTAAACATCTGCTGGCGGTGGCGAAGCGGAAGCTGTAATTCGTTGTCCTTGTTTTAGGAGGGAGAAAGAAAATCCAGTGGCAATGTCAAGTGGATTAAAAAGACAACGGAAATGGAATTGGATGATACGGCTTAGCGGCATGGACACCAATTTCGAAAATACTGCGCTGGAAAAATTGGGAAAAGTTCCTGAGGTTCTAAATAAGGGTGCTCTAGCTTGAGGTTAAATGAGGGTGGGATTATAAATATGCTGTTATTTAATTTAAATTATCACCTATATGGTTGTGCATTACACCGTGTATACTTTGCTTTTTCACCTTTGGCGACTTTCAATAGATACCTATCTGGCCTTTTCGTTGTAGGTCTTCTCCGTGCTGAGATTGAAAAAAGCATAATCTTGCCTAGTTTAGGTAGTGACTACGTTTAAGATAATAATAATAATAATCAAATAAATCTTCAGCATAAAATAATAGTAACGATCAATCTTTGCAGACTTATGCCGAATGGTACAGCCCAAGTGGCACTAGTTCAAGAACCTTACTTTTATAATGGGAACTTTTATCTTGGTAACCTTGGGGACACATTTATTGCTACTTTCAGCAAACATGAAATGACAAACTCGCGTGCCATACCCCGTGCACGCGTGTTCGTTAGTAACACAATCGTTGCTACGCTCATTCCTGAGTTAACTACCAGAGATGTATGTACTGTCACAATCGATGTTTCTGTTGGTGACCTCAATAGGAAATACGTATATTGTTCGGTATATTAACCACATGATCCCCAACGGATGATTTCAAACAAGTTGTCGTACACTGCGTAACAAAAGGAAGATTGTGGGCAGTGATCACATGGGGCAGCTCAGACATCACTTTTTAGAGGCTTCAATCTGATAGAATACTTAAGTAGTACAGATCTTGTAATACCTCATAAAACCAATCGCCCAACCTTCATGGTATCTACTAGAAAAGAAGTGTTAGATATAACGATCTACGCGAATAGAATCAGTCACGAGTTGACGAATTGATATATATCCGATGAGGAATCTTTATCAGATCATCGCTACACCTTCTTTGAACATTCAAATGTAACTGAGCAGGCTTTGCGTTTTATGAATTCCCGGTCTACAACTCTACTTTGATTTGGTTGCGACCAAATTCTATGGATACTCTCCGTACATTGAAAAGCCAGGTGATTTGGTTTATGCCGTTGATACTACAACATCCTACGTTATGGAAGGTTTTGAAGAAGCATGTCTTCTGCGGTCTGTGAAGACTACAAGAGCGACCCTATGGGGGGATTTCGATCAGACTAGACTCAGAATACAATGTAGAAGGAGTTGAAACAGACGCCGTCAAACTGGATCAGAGTCGTTCAAGTCGGCTCGCAAGGCTTACAAGAAGACTCTCCGATCTGCTGAACGATCTGGCTGGAAATTTTTTTGTACAAATGTTTCGAATTTAAGTGACGTCAGTTGGCTGAATAAAATCCTTGCAAAATCTAACAATTTGCAAGTGAACGAAATTCGCTTACCTAATGGTGATTTACTTCTTCTGATGAAGACGTTTTAGAATGTTTATTCAATACACACTTCCCCGGATGTGTGGACATAGCATCTACGGATGAACCAAATGTCTTTTCATGTAGGTACGAGTCTCTGGCTTCGGCTCGCAGTATCGTAACTACTGAATCGATTCAATGGGCACTTAATAGTTTTGCTCCTTTCATATCTCCAAGAGCATGTGGAATTTATCCTGTTCTGCTCCAGAAGGGATTTGAGTTTATCAAACATGTTTTGAAGAGCTACTTGTAAGCATTTTTGCTACCGGGTGTATTCCAAGATCCTGGCGTGATATTACTGTTAAGTTTATCCCGAAAGGAAGATAAGCATCGTATAAAGAAGCGAAGAGTTTTAGACCAATCAGTCTGACCTCTTTTCTTCTGAAATGTATGGAACACATGATGGATCATCACAATCGTGATATTTATCTGGCAAATAAGCTTTTTCATGTGAATCAACATGCTCACCAATCTGGAAAGTCCACAGTGACTCTTTTACACAAAGTTGTATACGATATCGAGAAAGCATTCACTCAGGAGCAATCCTGGTTGGGTGTTTTCTTGGATATTGTAGGTGCCTTTGATAACGTGGATGTATCGAATGCTAAAAAAACGACATCTGTTCTCGGCATTGCGTCAAGCTACGATTAGGAAATTGACTGTTTGCGGATGCCCCTAAGGGGGAGTCTTCCCGGGCAAATGGGAATTTCAAAATGATTTCTCGAAACTGAAAAATTTTGAAATCATATCTCAATCTGATATTGAAAAGATATTCGAATATTCAATAGAAGTCAACGCGATAGCGTGACATCTGATAATATATTCACAAGATCAAAATTAGTTCTTTGACATGAAACAAAACACAGAATGGCTGCACTGAACAGTGAGACGTCGGAGCAATCTCTAGGAGCACCTAGTAGTCTCATTCAACGAAATACATGATGCTCTTATTTCTTTCAAGCCCCAGATATGCGGTTAAGCCGAATGGTCAGCGTCTCTGTTAATAAATCCGAAGGTCACGAGTTCGATGATGATTGTTGACAGTTTGTTTTTTTTTACTCTTGGTCATCTGTCAGATCATATTTTGATATTGAATGTTGGTCAATCAAGATCTTGCCAGATATTGTTATGATCTTATAATATCTTAACAAGATATGGATCAATACTTCATCATGCTAATTTTTGATATTTTATTTCTTATCTCCAACAAACCAATAGCTGATTATGATCGTCAGTAATTACTTTAGAACGACAAATTATGATATTGTTGAACTTTTCCCACCTTCTCGGGAACTATAACCACTTTTGTGGAATTTCGTAGTAGATACGCTATTGAGGCTACTCAATAATAGTGGTTTCCATATTATGGATTTATCGACGACTATCTAGCTTTAATAGTTGGTATGAACCTAAGCACCCTTTTCCTCCTGACGCAAAGTGCTCCTCAGGTAGTCGAGAGTTAGGGTCGCCAATATGGCCTTTCGGTAAACCCGGTTCTTTTTACGGAAAGACTAAACCGCGGTGGGCTACGACCTTTATGTCTTTTTGTGACTGATCAGGTAAAGTATGTTGGAGTCATTCTAAATTCCAAACTTTTCTGGACACCTCACATTGAATTCCCAAAATTGAATTGAATTCACCTTCCTTACAGGACATTTATTTCATGATTTCCTTTACGGGAAGAGTGTACGTCTGGCTATTTGGAAAGAAGTGTAACAAACAATAAAGTATGTTACACCGATGTCTCCCTTCTTGAAGGTAGATTTGGTGTAGGAGTATATTCTTGTGAGCTAAGGCTGAATCGGTTTTACTCACTTGGTAGACACTACACTGTTTTCAGACGGAAACATTTGCTCTTATGTGCGGAGTGCAATCAGCACTTCAACAACGCGTAATGAGTAAAGTCAAATATTTCTATTCAGATCATCAGGCTGCTAGAAAAGCTCTTGCTTCCGCCAACTCAAGGTCGAGGCTTGTTATCGCATGTCGAACTCAAATTGAGGAGCTAAATTCAGTCAACTCTGTAAACCTTTTATGGGCACCATTCTTGCATCACTGGAAATGAATGAATTTCACCATTCTTCCATCACTGGAAATGTATTGGCTGATGGACTAACTCGCAATGGAGCATCGCATGACTTCATTGGCCCTGAGCCAGCTATTTCGATTTCGAAGAGCTTGGTGAAGCTTCAGATCAATTCTTGGGCGACAACTCAGTATAAGCAATATTGGAATAGTTTGTAGTCGTATCGTCAAACAAAATTGTACATTAGTGAGCCATCTCCAAGGATGGTGAAGTATTTAACAAATCTGTTCAAGCAAAATTACCGTCTCTTGGGCAGAGCGTTAACTGGCCAATATACAGCGTACTGACTCATTTGTGTGTGATAGTTGTGATTCCGATTATGGAACTTCGTATAGTCTGATATGTAACTGTCCAGATATCACGCAACTGCGATTCCGATTACTTGCTAAACACTAGTTAAGTGATACGAATTTCAGTAGCCTGAATCTTCAGGATATTCTGTTATTCTTAACCCGCTGTGATAATGAGTTACAGGCTCTCTTTCCACTCATGTGTTTTGCAGTGCCCTTGTTAGTTCGCTGTTTGAACCCATTTTTGTATGGAGCTTTCCTTTCTTCTCCCATCGGGTAGATGATGGAATAGGCTCAAATATTACGATGGCACAAATCTCCCAATTCGTGAGATTTTGGAGATACAGTCTGTTTTTAAATTTTCTTAAGAAATTTGTCCTGGCATACCTTCTAGAATTTAATCGGCATTATTATCAACAACTACTTCGAATGTCTAATATTTTCTTCCAGGTGAACCACAGAATTTCTACGCAGATTGAGAATTCCTGCAAACATTTGTTTAAGACTTCTCTAAAGCACTAACATTGAAGTAACTAAACATGACCATAAATCCCCCAGAAGTTTCTTTCGTGTGGGGTTTCGTACCGCTAATCTTACAGGGCGTCTTTTGACGTGTTCTGAGTGACACGAAACGTGGGTTCAATGCCCGTTATAGTTGAAGGAAACATTTCATCAAACGGATTTTTTTTCTTTGGGATATTAGGTGTTTTGTTTAATGTTTGTTGCCTAATGTTGCAGATCGTTCAGTATGTTTAATCTCTGGTTATTATTATTAAATTAAAATTTAAATTAAAATTTTGAGCAATTGCTCCAGAATTTTTAGTAGTTGTTTCTTCTTCTCTTTGACATTAGGTTCTCACTCGGTGTTCCAAAAGCACTGTCACAGTTATCAACTGAGAGCTTTCTTTGCCAAAGTTGCCAATTTTGCATTCGTCGTACCTGTTGATACTCTATTTCCAAGGAAGTCAAGGAAATTTCCATTAGGAAACATTCTAGACCGACCGGGAATCGAACCTAAAAACCTTCAGCATAGATGTGCTTTGTAGTCGTGGATATTACCTTTAGGACAAAAAGAAATTGATAGGGGAATTGATAGATATGAAAAATATCACTGATAAGTACACATTCAATAGAAAATAATAAAACATGCACTTCAAGCACCTAAAGACATCAGGTTCATGTCATGTCAACCATAATTGCAGACAACAAAAACAATGAAAGGAGGGACAATTCACCATTGAATTTCGTTTACCTTGTCTACTCTCTCATTTCCAGCAGTTTCAATTTCCTAACACATTCTCCAAACAGACAGCTCAATATTGTCCATGGTAATTAGCGAAAATCTGATAATTATGTGCTTCTGCTAAACAAAGACATTTCACCTTCATGTCTAACAGGTGCTCACCGGTATACCCAGAATCGACCCGATGATGGTGAAAGCAACGCGTTCAAGCGATTAACGATCCATCCGTACCGGCGGCGGGTGAATCCTTTCCTCTTCCGTTTCCCCACTAGGGAGGGGGGTCGACAGCTCCAAATCCAACCACATTAACCAAAACCAGGTGATTGCCGTTTTCTTTGTGTCATCGAGCTTGTAGGGTAGGGGTGACAATATTCGCAGCATTAAGGAAAATATATGTTTTTAATCAATCAAAAGACTTGAATACTGTTGATACGCTTAACGAAAACTTTCAATTCGAAAGTAAATGAAAAACCCGAATTTAGTACCATACCATTTAATTCCACTAGAGTTTATATCCTTTGACAGATACGTGTATTTCGACCTCAACTGTAAGGCCGTATTGAGTGTCGTGTACTAGACAAGTCTATACCAACTCCAGTGAAATTAAATGGTATAGGGAAAATGTACCAGTTATGGCCATAGTGGTTCCCTATTTGGCCATATGTGATATTTCAATGATTTTCACATATTTAATCTTTTTAAATGTTTTAACACCAAGATATATCCTATATCTTATGGTTAAAACACACAAAATTTTTCAAAATGTAGGGACATTCAATTTATCACATATGGCGAAATAGGGAACCACTATGGCCATAACTGGTACACCTACCCTAGTACTAAATTCGGTTTTTCATTTACTTATAGGTATTCCACTAAACAGCTCGAAGATTTATTATTTGAATTCGTGTTTAGCTGGAGAACTTGGAGAAGACTGGACCACCTTCATCAATATTGGACATGTTTTTAATTTCGGTTTTGAGACTTAGGAGATTTGACCACATTATTCCAAATTGATTTAATAAAGGACTGATGCTTATTCGTATAATTCGGGCTGACAAATACCGGTAATAGAACGAATACCGGCCTATTCACCCTACATGCATATTACCGTTTGCATCAAACACGGTATACTATACTGCATTATTATTATTTTATAAGTCCGACGGGGTGCTCACCCGCACCAGTGGCACTTTTTGAGGCGTTATCGACAGGCAGCCAACAAAGCGCACCGTCTCATCGTACACAAAGTGTGTCGTATGCAACCACCGCCGCCGGTCGAAACCCAAACAACAAAACAAGTTAAATATTTGTTTTCATACATGGAATGGTAAACATTCGAAGCACCTGCTGAGAAACAACAACCGAGCGCTGCTGCTCTTCCGGCGGTGATAAGAATGAGCGAGAAGGGGTTGTGGCCGGAAAAGCTTTCTCGAGTGTCTGCGCTAATCTTAGCTTGTTATGCCGTTGTTCACCGAATGTGGGTGGCCAGCTTGACTAGGTTGATGAGAATTGGTAACGTGTAACGAGAAAATAGGTGCAGAAATGAGAGATAAAGGTCTTATCAAACAGTTACTTCAAAGTAATCTAAAACATTGATATATTTTAGGACTACATCAATCAAAAACTCATACCTTTGAAAACTTGAAATATGATTTGACAAAGATATTCTCTTTTGTCCATCGAATACGTATTACGTATCCATATAAAAAATCAGTGGGCTGCGCTGCAAAACGAAGAGACGACAACCAGGACAGCGCGTTCAACATATCTTAGGTCCTCAAAAGTTTCTACTTCTCGCTTCTACGGGTCAAACAATGACAAGGGCCTTCAGCTCAGAGTTGTGTACTTAGCAGGTGGTACAGCCTGGATACTGCTCTGCCATCAGCTAGAATAAAGAGGTATGCTCCGAGCGTCTGTTTACCAAAGAGGTGGGACTTACGCAGCATCTGTTCTAGCATCAGGTGGCTGGATCCGATGGAGAAAGTAGAGTTCGTTGTGCACTAGATCCACCCACCTAGCTTACTTCGCTCCACGCCTTCTTGTACCAACCGAATCCAAAGCGAACACTATCTTTGCATCTTTGCGGCGTTCTTGCCACATGCTCTGCCCAGCGTATCCTTCCAGCTTTGGCTACCTTCTGGAAACTGGGTTTGCCGTAGAATTGAACGAACTTGTGGCATCCTTCGCCGCCACACAGGGTTCTCCTGTACCCCGCCGAAGACCACCCTGAGCACTCGGCGTTCGAAAACTCCAAGAGATTGCAGGTCCTCCTCTAGCATAGTCCACGTTCAATGCCTATAGAGAACTAGCGGTCTTATAAGCGTTTAGTACATGGTACATTTGGCGCGTGGGTGATTTTTTTCTGATCCCAGTTTCTTGTGAAGCTTACAATAGGCCCGGCTTCCACTGATGATGCGCCTCCGTATTTCATGGCTAACAACGTTCAGCTGCCAGCCGTCAGCAAGGATCCAAGTTAGACGAACTCGTCAACATGTACTTGTACTGCAAGTTCCGAAAATGTTCATATCATCCGCGAAGCAAACAAATTGACTGGATCTCGTGAAAATCGTACTGGTGAATGGCATCCTTAACCTCCCTCGAAGTGGGGGCTGGTTAATATCCAACGTCTGCAGTACTGACGAAGACACTTCTTCGTTGCCTTGACCTGCGCTCTCAGCACCATTCCGGTGTTAATCGAAGTGCTGATTCCCCCTTTCAATCACTTCATGTTCATCCATCAAGATGCTCCCACCCTTATCCAGGAGAGTTTCTTCAGGAATTTCTCAAAAAGTTCTTTCAGGAATTCTTCCAGGGGTACCCACATGAATTCTATCAGGAGTTCCTTCAGAAACTGCTCCAGGGGTTTTTTGAGGAATTCTTCTAGGAAATCCTTAAGGAATTGCTTCAGGAATTCCTCCAGGAGTTCCTTCAGGAATTGCTCCAGAAGTTGCTCCAGGAGTTGCTTCATTAAATTCTCCAGGAGTTGCTACAGGAATTCCTTCAGAAATTCTTCCAACAGTTCCTACAGGAATACACTCAGGACTTCCACCAGGAGTATCTTCTGGAATACCTCCAGAACTTCCTTCAGGAATTCTTTCAGGAACTCTTTCAGAAGTTCTTCAAGGAATTCCTCTAGGATTTCCTTTATGAATTCCTCCAGGAGTCCCTTTCGGAGTTCCTCCAGGAATTGCTCAATAAAACCTTCAGGAGTTCTTCCAAAGAGTTTCTTCAGGAAATTTTCCACGGGTTGCCCCATTAAATTCCCCATGAGATTTTCTAGAAATTTCTTTGGGAATTCTTCCAAGAGTTATTTCGTGAAATGTTCCTAGAGTTCCTTGAGAAATACCCTCCAGGAATTCCTTCAGGACGCCTACTAGGAATATCTCCAGGAGTTCCTTCTGGAATACCATAAGGTTTTCCTCCAAGAATTTCTACAGAAGTTCCTTTAGGAACTCCTTTAGATGCTTCTTCAGGAATTCATCCAGGAGTATCTTCAGGAATTCCTCTAGAAGTTTGTTCAGGAATTCCCCAGGAGTTCCTTCAGGACTTCCTCCAGGATTTTCTTCAGGAATTTCTCCAGGAGATTCTTCAGAAGTGTCTCTAGGATTTCCTTCAGGAATTCCTCCAGGTGTTCCTTCAGGAATTATTCCAGGAGTTGCTCCAAGAGTTCCTTTAGGAATTCCTCCAGGAGTTCTTTCAGGAAATCTTAAAAGCGTTACTTCAGGAATTCCTCCCTGAGTAACCCCAGGATTTCCTCCTGGAATTTCTTCAGGAATTCTTCCAAGAGTTCTTTCAGGAATTTCTCCAGGTGTCCCTTCTGTAATACCTCCAGGAGTTCCTTAAGGAATTTTTCCAGAAGTACCTACAGAAATTTCTTCAGATGTTCCTTCAGGAATTCTTCCAAGAGTTCCTTTAGGAATTCTTCCAAGAGTATCTTCAGGAATTCATCCAAGAGTTCCTCCAGTAATACCTCCAGGAGTTACTCCAGTAATTCCTCTTAGAGTTTCTCCTGGAATTACTCCAGGAATTCCTCTAGGTTTTTCTCCAGCAATTCCTATTAATATTCCTCTAGAAGTTCCTTCAGGAATTGCTCCAGAAAACCTTCAGAAAATTCTCCAGGAGTTGCTACAGGAATTCCTTTAGGAATTATTCCAAGATTACCTTGAGGAACAGCCTCCAGCGGTTCATTCAGGACTTTCACTAGGAGTATCTGCTTCTGGAATACCTCTAGGACTTCCTCCTAGAATTCCTTTAGCAACTCCTTCAGAAGCTCCTTTAGGAACTATTTTAGAAGTGTCTTCAAGAATTCCACCAGAAGATCGTTCAGGAATTCCACTAGGGGTTCCTTCAGGACTTCCTTCAGGAATTCCTTCAGGAGATCCTTCAGGAATTCCTCTAGGATTTCCTTTAGAAATTACTCCAGGAGTTCCTTCAGAAATTCTTCCAGAAGTTCCTTCAGGAATTAGTCCAGGAGTTGCTCCACGAGTTCCTTTAGGAATGCCTCCAAGAGTTCCTTCAGGAATTCCTCCCGGAATATCCCCTGGAATTCCTTGAGGAGTTTCTTTAATAATACCTCTAAGAGTTTTTTCAGAAATTCCTACAGAAATTCCTTCAGAAATTCTTCCAAGAGTTCTTTCAGGAATTCCTCCAGGAATCCCTCCAGGATTTCCTTCAGTAATACATCCAGGAATTTCTCCAGGCGTTCCTACAGGAATTCCTTCAGAAACTTCTTCAGGAATTATTCCAAGAGTACCTTTAGGAATTGGAGTACCTCCAATAATTCGCCCTAGTGTTCTTTCAGTAATACCTCCAGGAATCATTTTAGAAACTTCTGTAGGAATTCCTTCAGAATTTCCCCCAGGAGTGCTTTAAGGAATTCCTCCAGGAGTTTTTTCAAAAATTTCTCCAGAAGTTCCTCCAGGAATTCCTCCCAATATTACTTCAAATATTCCTCTTGAATAACTCTTGAAGGAATTCCTGAAGGAACTCCTTTAGAAATTCCTGAAGAAACTCCTTTAGTAATTCTTTTAAGAACTTTTGCAGGTATTCCTGAAGGAACTCTCGGAGGAATTCCTGTACATACTCCTGAAAGAAATCATGGAGGTATGCCTTAAGGAATTCTTGGAGGTAGTAATGAAGAAACTCCTGGAGAAATTCTTGGGGATAGTCCAGGAGGAACTCCTGAAGAAACTCTTGGAAGAATGTCTAAAGGAACTCCTGGAAGAATTCCTGAGGGAACTCGTGAACTTCCTATGAATATTTCCTGGAGGAAGCTCTAAAAGAACTCCTGGAAGAATTTCTGAAGGAACTTCTAGAGAAATTCTTGAAAGGATTCCTGGAGGTATTACTAAAGAAACGAATTATTCGATATGCTTCTAGAAAAAATCCTAAAGAGACTCGTGGAGAACTCCTGAAGGACTCCTGTAGGAAATTATGAAGGAATTCTAAAAGTAATTCTTGAAGGTATTAATGAAGAAACGCCTGGAGAAATTCCTGGGGAAAATCCTGGTGGAATTCCTGAAGGAACTCTTGGAAGAATTCCTGCTCGCGGCACAAAACCATTGCAGAATGCGTTGAGCTTCTGATAGTACTTCCACGTTTCTTGAGACCGGCACAGCTGTTCCGACTCCTCGCTTTTCGTCGCCTCCAGGCGGCTTTTTTCTCCCGAAAGAGGCGGGTCTGCTGTTGCCGTTTCCGTCTATAACGTCAAGGAATCGTGTTCTAACCAATTAACGTAAATCCCATATGCTACTGGTACTCAATCTACGCGGTTTCCATGTACACGGAACAAGTTCCCATCCCACATGGAGAACAGCTGTACTCCTTCTCATGTAACAAAATTTCCACTCTTACCGTATAGACTATAGAGAATCCAGAAAGCTCGATAATGGTTCAACAGCGAAACATTTAAAACAAAAATAGCATCAGCAAATCGCAAGTCAGTCACATTCAACTACCAGAACGGCTTTCGCCTGTCAACCGCACCAAGTACCATCACAATTTCCGCTTGTTTATACAATCGTCGAAACTTTCGGGTAACTTTTTCTCCCTCAGAAGAGATTTGCACATTTGGCGTCCTAAGCCGCGAAGAGGTAAGCTTTGGCAACGCAGCTCACGACAACACCACCGTCGCGGCGTCATCAGAACAAAGAACGGGAAACTTTTCCCGAAAGCTCTTAACTTTGTGCGCCCAAGTTTCGGTGGAGGGAGGAAACAGTTTTTATCAAAATTCGTGGCAATCCAATTCCTTGCCACGTCCCCGACCCATTCCTGTACGGTTTGTCGCCGGAAAAGTGGCACCCAACAGCAGCCCTCTAATTTGGGGTGGATAAAGACAAACAACGAAGGTTAACCGGTCTCCTGGTACAGTGGTTCCCAAGCTTTTGGAAGATGCGAGAGCACCTAAAAGTCACATCTGTAATCCACTACAGATGAGGTAAGAATTCTGCCAAGAAAATCTACTAAAATCCACTAAGTCCATGAAGAATCTTGACAAAAGTCTACCAAAAAGCTTTCCAATAGTTTGCTAAGGAACTTTTGGAAAGGAAATTGTTAAAATCTCACAGAAATCAAATTATTAATTGTCACAGATATTCGCAGGATCAAAAAAAAAAAAATCTTTAAGAATCAAGCTAAAAAATATTAAAAAGATTTGAAGGATTTTTTCAGGTCTCTCCAAAGTTCTAACAGAATCCGTGAAATTCTCGTTAAGCAATTTTTTAAAGATAGGTTAAGTATCTACCAAGCATCGCCTCTGCAAGCTATTCTGGATATTTGAGGAATCTTTCTGATGGAGGAAGCCCAGTTCAGGTGTCAACTAATGACCCTTGGAAGATTTTTTTTTCGAAAATTTCGTCATTTCATAATTTTTCAGATATACGTCAAGATCTGTAGTAGATTCGAAGCTTATTCGAATCAGTCGAAAATCTGTCAAAAATTAAACTATTATCCAGTGATTTGCTACTCTACCTAATTTGCTGCCTTCTGAGAAGTCGTCACGCCCCTTTAGTGGTCCGCGGACCACATTGATTGGGAAGCCCTGTCCTAGTGCAACAGCAAGGGGATATCGCCGCATCGCAACACTCCACAAAGTCGAGAGCCCGGCTGCGAAGGCGACGACGAACGATTACGGAAATTGACTGTCTGATGGGATATCTCTCTCAAGGATCGCTTCACCGAAAACGAGTCCCGAAATTCTCAATTTTCTTCTTCTAATTTTAAATTCCTATAATTGTACCCTTGTCGTCATCGTCGACCCATCGCCTTCCATCGCTTTTTTCCCATTTGGGAAGTTGGAGTTTCGCAAACACTGTGGCAGGTAGCACACAGAGTTCATTTCCTCTTCCAACTCTCGGAGACCACCGACGCCTCCGCCGCCGGCCTTGGACAGACACGAACGAGAACCGGTGAATGCGTGTCTACCAAACTTTATGACGATAGCAAGATGTGATCCGAATCTGTTATCCGAAACCGAAGGAATCGTTGTCGTTGATTCAATTAAGAGGTGCTCTTTTTCTCTTTCGGACGAAACTGGTGTTGTGCTTGTTTGAAGAACACGGTTAGCTTCGAAGTTCTGACTATGTAGCAGATTTTACCGGTGAAGCGTTATTACGGTTGAGTTTTTCGTGCTTTTTCTGGGAACATTGAGGCGACCTCTACTTGTTCTTTTCGGTGATATGACTATACTGAAATAGAACCTGCTTCTAAGCTTGGTTTTTTAGTGAAACTCCACAGATTGACTTAGAGATTTCATTACGTGTTACGTAGCATGTTAAAACCGATAAGCTCAGCAATACTTCATTGTTATTTTGGATAACAGTGCTTTCCCGAAGCTTCTGCGGACTCAGGATTTCAAGACATAGATGTCTTATTGAAGTCCAAGCTCTATCAAACATTTGAAAACGCGACATACTTCAACGAATCTTCAATGCCATCAATCGACCGAGATAAACCCAATGCAAACCTCAGATGTTGTTGAATTTATAAAAACCGGTTAAACTATTCAGTTGAGAGTTAGCTGCGAAATTTAGTCGATTTTTCTCCAATCTCTGAAAATTAACAGTTCTACATGTAGAAACCCAGAGCATCTGTCGATTTACGAACTCCGAAAACTTTGGTAATACCCGAGCAGACAAAAAAGCTTAGTAATAGCAAGTTTTGGTATGCATAGCTAAAAATGATATCAACTTGATAAATATAAGAGATAAAAGATCTGGAAACGAAATCTAAAATTAACTCCTGGAATAACGATGGCATATCATATTTAAAATTTGTAAGATTTGATTAATAGTTCTTCTCTCTGGCGTTACGTCCCCACTGGGACAGAGCCTGCTTCTCAGCTTAGTGTTCTTATGAGCACTTCCACAGTTATTCACTGAGAGCTTACAATGCCAATGACCATTTTTTGCATGCGTATATCGTGTGGCAGGTACGAAGATACTCTATGCCTTGGGAAGTCCAGAAAATTTCCAACCCGAAAAGATCCTCGACCGGTGGGATTAGAACCCACGACCCTCAGCTTGGTCATGCTGAATAGCTGTGCGTTTACCGCTACGGCTATCTAGGGCCCCTGATGAATAGCTGCGAGCAATTAGATATGCAAACATCATTTTTTGTCAGAACGTCTACTCAGGAAAAACATGAGCAATAACACTCAAAAGGCGACACTTTTTTTTTACCACTTTCTTGGACGTCGAAGTCATGTTTTGGACCCGAAAAAACACTCGACCAGACACAAATTAGAGACCTTAGCTATTTGTTAATTCATCATGCTTTGAGTTTTAGTTGTTACAACTGACTCCAGGATGGGGGGTCCTTTAGATCTACATGTGTAACCGGCGATCACTTGTAACTTTTCGAACGCGATAATAACGTATTATATGCTGCAAAAGAATCAATGAACGCTAATTGATGTATTGAGTTCTGCAAATGTTATTTGTACAATATGAGACATAAAAATGCACTAAATCAAACATTCCTATACAAAATTGTCAAATTCAGATGATTTACCTTTACGTACCCGAACTTCATTTCGAATAGCTGCCATTTCGTCAATTTCCATTCGATTTGTTTTTGAACCATCCTCAATTGACTTTAACCTTCCTTGTGCATTGGGGTCATCTTTGGCCAATCAGCACAGTAAATGAGCTGTAACTTTGTAGAGAAAAGATATAGAAATCTAAAATTCTCTGACATTTCCTAACTTCTGAAAACGAGCACTTTCGTGCTAGAAGGAGCTTCCAGCGACCTCTAGGAGCGGCGCTACAAAAAAGTGACACATTATGCACGAAGGGTCAACAAATACCCATGACTTTGAAACGATCTCAAGTTTTGTTACCGATTTTCGTTTTTTAGCTTAGGGTTTTGTTCTTCTTCGTCGTAAGCGCTACTATTCGTCGTATCAAACTTTAAATGTTCCACTACGGCGGATATTCAAACTTACCTGCAACATAGATTCATTATCCAAGTGTAATTTTGTGAAAGCTGTTATGGTTTGTACACTTGTACACCAAAAATGCAATAAAACTACTGTATTTTGGTAAATAACTTCAGTTCAATCATCCACTTTGCACTTTTTTACCGAAATCGCATGGACGAACACGATTTGAGAGAAATGTTTAGCGATCGACTGAGCCACACCACTTTCCAACACAAGTTTCTTCCCGCCCCCGTGGGTGACTTACTTCGCCGGGCACTTATTTTCACTATGGAAAACCTTCGTACTTCTTCACTGAAGGATTTCATTCCAATCACACGCCGTAAAACTTCAATAAATCACCAAATTTTACGAAATTACCTCAACCGCCGCGTATAATTAAGAATGTAAACAAAGTTCAATCCGTCGTACTGAGAAAAAAAAGCTTGTGTGCATCAATGTGTGCGCGACGCTCAACGTAAAAATACGATTCCTTTGATTGTGTTGTTTTCGCTGTACTGTGAGCAAATGCCATAATTTACGGTCAAAAGGAATTGTGTTCATATGTTCGGTCTGAATTTTGATGACGAACAATTAATTTTAAAGGAAATTAGTATATTCCATCATGCTGAGGAAATGGAGGGAGATGCCCGTAGATCTATATATTCTTGTAAAACATTTTATTATAGCGTTGATATGTTGTGTTTTAACCACTCAATACACACAGTGAGCCGTAAGCTGTACGACGAATCTGGAAACTGATTGCGACGGAGTTGAAAACGATACGACGGATTGAGAATACGGTAAGATGCATTTTCTTTGCATTATTTCCAAAAAGAGATCAAGATTTATCAAAATGTTATTGTACAATGCTAAAGCCGTTTTGAGAAAGAATTGTTTGGCATCGGTTTGTATCAGCATCATTCACTGCAATACTGGGAAAATTGCAGTTCTCACTGTTCAATGCTTAATACGATGGATACTAGCACATCACCCTATATGAAAGAGTGGAACCCTGTGAATTGTTTGTGAGTATGGCCATTCTGAGCACAAGGGAACCTGGAACATGTTTCAGAAGGAAATGGCGTTTATCATATTCAGCAGTTCATACACATGTGTATAACTACGGTTTAACTTTCACTTCGATTTACAAGAGCACCGTCTTCTTGGACATTTAGATTTGGCCGGTTTTTCGGAGTATTCCGGAACCGGTTCCGCTAGGGTGTGATGTGGACATTTTCAGACCATCATATATTTCCATCATGCGACGGCTCAAAATACACGATTTTTCATCCAGATGTAAATGGATACTATGGCATATACCTGGCGTTACGCCCCTACTGGAAGAGAATCTGGTTCTCAGTTAAGTGTTCTTATGAGCACTTCCACAGTTATTAACGGAGAGGTTTGCCATTGGACTGTGCCTGTGTATTAGCCTGGGACACGATTGTATGAAAAAAAAATCGATTCTCGCTCCAGTCCACTTTTTGGATTGCATTTAGGTCCCATAACAACTGTGCAAAATTTCAGCTCGATCGGTGAAACTATATTTTAGCGCCAGCCGTTCAAAGTTTGTATAGGATTTACTATGGGAAAACTTTCTTTTGCAATGAAAAATCATCAGAGGTCGCCCATTGCCCTCTATAAAAATTCTGAAAACAGATCTCGATAGGTATTTCTATGATGAACAACATTGCCGAAGACCGCAAAGCAATCCGATGCTTGTGAAAAAAGTTATTCAATAAAAACCCATTTGCAAGGCGGCGTTGATAAATTCTTCTAATTCTTCTAAGGATTTTTTCAGGTAATCTTCCTGGGATTCCCCTTAAAAATTTCTCCAGACTGTTCTGACTGTTCCTATAAACAATAACATTGGGTTTTGACGGATTTTCTATGGGTTTTAAGAATAAATCATTTTTGACTGCATGAGCGTGAGCAAATGATTTTGCATCAAAATGTCATGTGCGAGTTTTGCGAAGCAGATCTCAAATGAGTTTGCTCTCGCGGGGGAACTCAATGATTGAGAGTAAGTCTAACAGCATTGGTTATAAGTGATTTTCATAAACCGGGAGTCGTCATCCTGGATACCAAAATAGAATATGTTACCATTCGATTTTGTTGAAACCACCCTCAGTTGACTCTAAAAAGTCAAACCGTGTTAGGTGCTCTGGAGATGCCACAGCAAATAATACCAAGTTCATTCCTCGTTTATTGACACGTCCTTTCGAATGCTTATAGACTTGGTCTAGTGATTTCTTCAGAATTTCCTCCGAGGATTCCTCCACAGCAACATATAATGTCCTCAAGTAGTCCTCTCAAGATTCTTCCAGGAATTATTCCGGTAATTTCTTTCGGGATTCCTCCCAGGATCGCTCTAGGTATTCTACCAAGAATTCCTGCAGGTGTTCCACAACTCGCAAATTCCTATAGAATTTCTTGCAGGAATTCTTCTAGAGTCATCACACGGAAAATCGCGACTTGAATTTCTATAATGATGTTTTCAGTCCTCCAGGGATTCCCCAGGAATTTCCGCAGGTACTCGTTCTGAGCCTCCAACGAATCCTTCGGGGATTCCTCCAAAAGTTCTTCTTGAAAAATTCGTTGATTCGCCTATGAATTCCTTTTTTAATTTTTTAACCCGTAGGCTACGGGGCTGACAACCAAAATTCAAATTGCTCGTATTTGAGCATAACTCCATATTTTTCAGTGAAATTTTGAGGATTGCTTCACTAATAGTTGTAGTTTCATGAGTGAGGGGAATGTATAGATTCAGAGTATTGTGGACAAAGTTATTCCAGAACATCTCTGGGTCAGGTAGGGTAAAAATCACATAAACTTCCTCTTAGAACTCATTTATTGTTTGGAAACGAAATGTTTTCATACAAAAAGTTAATAGACCCGTTATTTGTAATAAGTTACGATGCTGCAGGATATTAAGAAAAAATCAAATTAACCTAGAATAATGCTAAGGCCTCCAAAACATTCTGAAGTTTTGACCATAATCTACACAGGTTCATAAATTATTTTAGGCGAGTGATGTTCACTTTTAGTGGTTTACAGCACTCATTTAGTCTTAACATACGTGTTTACGAATTTTGTTTTTAATTATGAATCGTAGTTTACGGCTAGCCAGCCGAGTGGAAGTTTAACAACTACCGAAAGCTAAACATTACATATATTTTGCAATTGGATTAAATGGACAAATTGATGTGAAGTTTTGCGAAAAAGTTACACATCTTCTCGGTGAGAATCGAACTCACGACTCCCTGATCTCTAGTTAGGTCGCGTTACCACTACGCCATGAGAGGACCTATGAACGCAGAAATTAACCTGAATTCGATTTCAGCTCAATAATTACGTGGATGGGCATCTAATTCTTCCGAAAGAGGTGCACTTTGCGAAAGAGGACCACGTGCATGATGTTTAGCTGTTGAGTTGCGTGAGTTACAATTCAAGCATGAAACATTTCAAGCATGAGAAATGAGAATTTGAGATTTTCGCAACGCCGCTTATAAATAAAAACCACTTCAAATCGACGCAATTTGGGTATTTTTTAAACAGGACCGATGAGTAGATGAAGAAAATAGAAGTCGGACGCCATTTTGGAATCAAGATGGAGACTTCCGGTTTGTGAAAATTATTTCAAATCCATGCAATATGGGTATTTTTGAAACGGGACCGTTGAGTAGATGGCGGCCATCATCAGTTTACGTAAAAAATCTTTAAAAAGAAATAAAAATAGTTGTTCAGTAATGAACCGAAAACTAAAATCCATGTCTGAATCTTAGGGCCCTATTTTATAAGTCGAGTCGACCAAAAACTACTCGACTGGAGTCACTGTCGACCAATATTTTTGCTCGACTCGGCTCTGTCACTCGAGTTTCTCGACAGTTGTCACTCTATGTGACTGGATTACTATGGGAGCCGACAGGTGACATCTAAAATATGCATGCTTACTTTGATCGACAATGGGTGATATGAATAAAAAACGTTGAACTTTACTACATGTAGCATCTACTCAAAAACAAAATCCACAAAGTTTACTACACTTTTGGTATGAATAAAAAACTTTTCGAACATGTAGTACTTACTGCTTTCGAAAATGAGCAGTGACTGAAGCTGCACGTCAAGAAATTTCCGTTCAGAGTGCAGAGTGATTCTGCACGTATAAAGAACAATCTATTCAGAGTGACGCTTAAAATTAATACAATCATGCATATGAAGAAAATGCATGGAATCTAATCGATTACGCGATAATTTGCACAAATCATGAAGGTGCTGTTATTTGACAAGATTTGTAGTGTAATTTTGCGATTAGTCTGGTATTCTCTTTATGTCTATGATTTTATGATGATGGTACATCAAAGAATTTTCTGAGTGGCTTTCGGTCTTCGCCAATGCCAGTGATTGATGATTTTTTTTATATTAGCTTAACATCTATGAAGAGATCTTGAGACTACAGCTATCAAATTGGGAACCACATATTTTCTAGCACCAGTACTGAGATTCTGGTGAAATTGCGGTAGAATTTTGATGCTCCCCGTGTGTTTTCTTAACAGCATGTTGAATTCCGAAAGTTCTAAGTGTTTCTGTGATATTCTCGTTATTTTGATGGGGTTTCTGATTGTATCCTTGAAATTTCTAGAACTTAGAATGTAGAGATTTTTATGAGAATTGTAGCGATTCCATTAGTAGTCGTTAGAATTCAATGAGGATCTCCCCTAAAACACCAGGGTTCCCTTTGAAATTGTTAAAATTCTCATCGATTTCACAAAAAATCCCATTGAAATCTATAAAATATTTACCGACATTCAAAAGGTTTATATTGAAGCTTTGCTGTGAAATGCAATGGAACTAGAGATCAACGGAATCTTAAAGGTTTTTACAATAATTAACAAGATTGATTTTCAGAATTACAAACATTCACACAATAATTCGCAGGAATCCCACCGCAATCTCATAGATTCTTACAGAAATACCGTCTCAAAGATACCCACAGAATTTTAAGAGATTAATATCCGGAATCCCATCCCCACCCCAATTCTAGAGTTTTTACCAGATTTCTAATATTTCCGCAATATTCCTAGAATGGTATTATCATAAAAAATCCGACATCCCTATCGGAATCCCAAAGTTCCTATAGGAATTCCGGAATTCCAAAGGAAATCTGAGAATCTGAGATGTCAGAATTTACACGTAAAATTCAGAATTACATTATAAATATCTGAATTCCTACCGACATCCTAAAATTCCTAGAAAATAACATAATTATCTTAATGCCAGAATTCACACGAATATTACAAATTGCTACTGCCGATAATCTTACCGGAATCTCAGAATTGGCGGGGCGAATGTTTTCATAACCTCAGAATTCCTAAGCAAAACTCAAAATACCTTCCGAAATATCAAAACTCATATCGTTTTGCCATGATTTTTACTCACAAGTACATTATTCCATTCAATTCCGCAATCTCAAAGCATGTGTAGCAACCTCTGGAGCTAACTACCAGTAGCTTTGTAGTAAATGCTACCTTTATTCATATCAATGCGTTGTTTGTAGTATGTTCGAAAGGTGTAGAAAGGAAAATGACACAAACATGTTCCACTCGTGTTCCACATTTAGCGTTTACTACCGAGAATGTAGTAAACTCAACTTTACTACATTTTATTCATACGACCCAATGACTACAGACGAGTCACATGAATTCGCTCGATTTACAAAATAGACCCCTTAAACTTTTCGAGAGAAGAAAAAACTCCAGGTTCTTAAGTAATTATGTAAGAAGTCTCCAATTTGCCTTGATGTTCCAAGTAAGAAATCATCCTCCTGACATTGTCTGATTTTCGAGAATTTTCTTGTTAGTCAAAGCATTGTTCTAACCAAGAAATTCCCCTACGATCCTGGATAGCAGCTTATTGGCTAGACCACATCCAATCCAGTACCAGAATACAGCATCCATATACCGAGAATTCATCACTTCTAAAAGAGCTCCTTAGCGTCTTTTCCTGTCTTTGACACTCGTATGTCTGCCTGGCCGCCAGCTGATGAGCTTCCAATGCGTATTTTCTGGCATCATTCCTCGAAAAAAAACAACAAAGAATTTGCTACTCACGGCAAAAAAAGTAACCTGGCGGCCAATGGCAATGCGTTTTGAAGTGGGCCTTCGTTGAGAAATCTTCCGTTAAACCACGACGCAATTGCTCGATAATGATTCCGTGGGAACATCTAGAGTTACCATCCTTCCTGATTTAACAAGACGTGTCCTGATTTTGAATTTGATTAGTGTTTCCTGATTGGAAAACGTAATAGTTGTCAACCTTATTTAACTATCAGCGTAATCATAATATTCATATCATTCAAAACTCAACCTGATGGTCACCCCACCATTCTTTTCCATCGAAACAAACAACGCCCGGCAACACTGCTCCCGGATCACGCTACAAAGAAATAAATGAGGAATGAGAGCTGCTCCTTGAGTCCTGCCAGTGTCAGTCAGCCAGGAGGAAAATGTTAAATTGGATACACCTTGGCATTATCTCATTAAGCATTCTGGCTGGCTGCTGCTGCTGCTGGATCCGGAGAACCCACGTCGCCTTCAGCCCACCTCATCGTCAGAACCTGGGCCGACCCGACAGGTGCCTGGCATGGCAAAACACCTTCGCTAAGCTGTTAAGAAGCCCGACGAAGGAGGAAAATTGACGCCCTCGCTCGGGAGGACGGGGACGCGATTCGGAATCTTTTCTTTGTTTGGGAGGACAAAATCCGTGGGATGTGCGCTCCTCAGGGACGGCAAGAATGGTAAAGAACGGAAATTGAGGTTTTCCTTAGGATGGCGATTTTTTTGCACCGAGCGAGTGTCTAAATTTGGAGCAAAGATTCCCGAGACGGACACGGCTTCTCGCACTTTTAGCAAGTGCTTTATTGGCTTTGCTAATTATTCATTGCCACCCGCCTGTAGCCGTTTGGATTCATCAGAAATGTGATATTATTCGAAATTAATTGGATGGATTGCCGTCCCGCGAGAAGCAATTTCGCTGTGAAGATCGGAATCAATTACGGTCAATACTAACAGTTACTAAAATCAACAAGATCCGTCCGAGTGCAGTTTTTGTGTTTCGCTATTCCAAATGATAAAAGTTACGCTTAGATACAGACGGACGGAGATGAAGTTCAATTACCTTGCCGCCACCCACACCGGAGGGAAATCAACGTGGTTCTTATCTCCGTTCGATTAACTCGATGAAAAATGTGATTCGTTCTACGGTTTGCAACGGTTTCCCATTGGTTACAGCTGTATTCATCGGAGTGTGCTACCGGTGAGGGTTTACTTACTTTTTACAGGTGCGATAAATGGAAAAGCATCTGTAGACTGGGAGTTGATTGAACTTGCTAAAAAGCGCATTTTAGTAGAAAGCTAACTTTCCTAGATATAATTGAATGAATTTTAGAGATATATTTCAATACTTATAGGACCCTATAAAAAACTCATTATTTATCAAAGCGCTTTCAGAGAAATCTTAGACGATTTTATAGGAAGACAACAAACCAAATGCGTTAAATTTTATAATGTCAAAATTTTATAATTTTTGATCACCTGAAGCAAAGTAAGAGACATATTTAAGTTGTTTAATTAATAAGATATTTTAATTTTTGTATGAAATATTGACTGAATCATTTTCATCCAATAAACTTATTATAATCAATTGGGACCTTCCTTAACCGAGTGGTTATAGTCCGCGGCTGCACAGCAAAGCCATGCTGAAGGTGTCTGGGTTCAATTCCCGGTCGGTCCAGGATCTTTTCGTAATGGAAATTTCCTCGACTTCCCTGGGCATAAAGTATCATCGTACCTGCCACACGAATGCGAAAATGGCAACAAGTTGCGAGCAGGCTCTGTCCCAGTGAGGACGTAATGTCAATAATAAGAAGACGAAACTTATTTGAACCCCAAAAACATTAGATTGAAAGTAGGATTTTAGTTTAGTTTCTTTGCGATTTTCGACAACTCTGTCTAATCTCATCTGTTTGTAGAAATTTCAAGAGATATTTCATTTCTTTTGAATTTCAGCGTGATTTCTTCCAGGACCACCACTCCAATGTTCCCTTATAATTTGTTTTGGAATGGTATAGAATGTTATTTTAAAAATTCCCCCTAGTCTTCTAGAATATCCGCTTGTTTGATTGATTGATAGATTGGAATAATCGAAATTGCACAAGAAACCAACATAGGGAGTAGCTTTCAATCTTCAATATATAATTTCGAGAATTCCAAATATTCTAAATTGACGGCGCCGGGAATGGAAGGAATGTGTGACATCCTTTGTTACTAAAGGCCGAGTATCCTCTGCATTCTCATGGTTTTCAACGGAAGGAATTTTTGTTAGTGGAAAAGATTCAGAAGCTACACAATCGGGATTCACCTTGGTAAGTGATGCGATTCGTGTAACCTCAATTTAAAAAGTTATCCATTTTACATAGTCATCTTCTTTACCATTCTTCTGTACATAAATTTGTCGTCATCGTTTGATTTGCGTTTGGTAAGTGATTGAAGTAGTTGTAAGTGATTCATTGCACATGAACCGAAACAATCTTCTATAATTCTTTGAAAAAAATACGTCGACACTTCTTGTGCCAAACTATTCATAGTTTTTTTTTGTAATTACAAACAAAAGTAAAAATATGTGTCCTTCAAAATGTATAATTTAAAATATAAATTATGGTACGCCGACACTAGGAGTGTCGAACTAATCATTGTTTTGTGAACAAATACATAAATGCAACATACGAATCTATGACATTTGGTCGAATGACATTTAGTCGAATGTACATTTGGTCGAACGGACATTTCGTCGAATGGACATTTGGTCCAAAAGAATTTAATTGCTTTGAGAAACGTATGTTATCTGGTCAAAGGGGCATTTTAATTGGGATTTCGAAGATTATTTAATTTTGCATTAATACAAAGTTATCGCGTTACTTGCGTTTTTAACGTTTCTTGCTATCATTTTTCTCATTCCGGCTGATTCTGCGAGACCGATAAGTCTAAAGCATTTCGACCAAATGTCCCTTCGACCAAATGTACTTTCGACCACATGTCATTAGACCAAATATCTTTGGACGAAATTTTCGACGCAACATTCAGACCGTTTTCACGATAGGATGTGAAATTAAAACATGAAACGAGCTCACCAATTTTTGAAGAAATTGTATAAAATGTCAGTAAATGAAATTAGGAACGCGGACGAAATAGGGATACTTTACGGTATTTGCGAAGCTTCTATCAAGGATTTCACTGAGAGCAACTTCAGCAATTATTCCAGGAATTCTTTCTAATATTCCTCTTAAGCATTTGTCCAGAAACTATTCCAACGATGTCTTCAGCGAATAGTCAAAATTAAATTCAGATATCGTTTGAGAAATTTCTGAAAAAATCCAAGAATGTTCCTGAAATAAATCTCGTTTTTTTTAAGGCACTCTGTGTTCGTGGCCACTACTGTGCCGGACTCAGTTGATCTGTAGCTTCTTTACCGATACAGATCTATTTTCAACTTATCTATATATACATCTAAATTCACTCTCTCCTACTCTTTTACTCTCACACCGAGCAGGTAGGAGAGAGCTCTGCTGTTAGTGAGGCTAGATGCCTGCGAAGATGGTCAGTTTGTCTCAGTCACCATCATACTGACGGAAGATGGATGTGCTCCCCAAAGGACGGTCCTCCGTGAGGCGTCTTCTGGTGGCTGGACGGTTTTTTTTGTGGAGGGGCTGGGAATCGAACCCATGACCTTCCGCTTATGAAGCGAAAGCGTAACCTCAAGGCTACAGACCCCCCCTATAAATCTTGTTGTGATCTCTGATACAACTTCTGTAGAATTATGCATGAATCAAGTGGCAAACTCGCCAATGGCGAAAAGTCACTAAAATACAGAAAAACAAAAATAATATTATCCACGAATTTCCGAAAAAGCCTAAGACTCAAAAGGAAGTCTTGGAGGATTCTCTAGGAATTGCTGAGATAATTATTGAAAACAATATTCAAACGAATTTCTGGGTCATATTCTGGAAAATTTCTTCAAGGGATTCTTTCGTAAGAAATTGAAGAAATAGAACATTAAGAAACTAGTGGTCCCGGCAAATTTCGTCTTGCCATCAAGTAGGCTGTTGTTATATGGCATGCAATGTCCCATACAAAATGACACATAACATGTCTTCCGTTTTTACAACTATTCCGAAGACTTTCCTAAACTTTTTCTACGTACGAACAAGCCTAGAAGAGTGAAAAAATTGTGAATATCGGTTGAACCGTTCTCACGCCATTTCGTGACATACAAACACCATCCCATTTTTATTTATATGAGATTATCGGAGGAACAACTGGAATACTTGCTGTATCATTTCCTGGTGCATAACCATCGATTTTGGAGAACCGATGGTGACTCTACTAGACAAATTACTCAAGTCGTGTTGGAAGAACCGCAAAAATAAAAAAAATTCTGGTGCAACTTCATGATCCCTGTATAAATTTATTGAAACATACAAAGATTCTTACAGATTTCCTGAAATCAACTTTGCAAGTTTTTTCAAGCAATTCGTGGATGCATTTTTGAAGGAATATCTCTAAAAATGGCCGGAAGAATAACTGAAAAAAAAAAAATCGGTAAAGAAGTTCTTCAGATTTCCTGAAAACATTCTAAATTATTATTTTATTTTTTTTTTTCAAAAATCTGGGATAAACATGGAAAAACTCGTGTAGGAATCATTAAAAGATTTCCTAAAGCATAAGCTGGAGAGATAAGTAGAATAATTATTGGAAAAAAAAACTGGAAGAGATCCTGGGATAATCGCTTAGAAAATTTCAATAGTAATCCCTGTAGAAATTACTGCAGGTAGTAGCGTTGGAGTGGTAAAATTTTGTTTAGCAAATTCTGGAAAAATGTTCATAAGCATATCTTGACAGATTATTGAAAGAAAAAAATTCTGGATGAATTCCTGGGAAAATTGGTGGCAACATCTCTATAGGTATTTTAGGAGGGATCCCTGAAGGCTTTCCAGAAGAAACCTCTGGAAAAATCTCTAGAAGAATTCCTGACGAGCAAATTCCTAAAACCTTTTGGCATTTTTCATCAGGACAAAACAAGTAGAAATCAGAATTCAAAAACTAGGTTATGACTCATGATTTCGAAGTGTTTTCAGCTTTTGACAATACACCATGATTTGGACTCACGATATAATGAGTCAAATCGCCGTAACGCAACACACGTTTTATGTTTATGTTGTGTATTGCACGGAATCATGAATCATGCCTAAAATCATGAGTCATCCGTTTATGATCATAAATAAAGCTAGAACGAGTTACGAACCCAGAACCTTCTGGTTTAGAGCCCCGTATCAAACCACACTACCACTTTATCATGTTGAAATTAGAATATCTTTGGCGTATTATTTTCTTATCAAGTGTACAAGACTTCTAGCCTTATATTACATGAATTCACAAATAAATAAATAAAAAAAATCAGGTGATCAAAACGAATGAAATGATGCAATGCACCCCGTTTAGTGTTGTCACTCTGGATGTTGCGCTTATGAGGAATCATGATTATGACTCCAGGACCATGATTTGTGGTCTTAGACCTAAACAAATTATGAATCTAATGACTTGTAAATCATGATTTGGATTTTTTTTTTGTGTAATTAATAAACAGAGAAAGCAAAAAAATAACTTTAGAGATCATTTTGGTAAAAAATGGAATTGAATGCGCTTCGTAAAGGCAAAGAAAACGGGTTAGCTTTTTGAATCGCTGGAGTGTAAGTTTTATTTCATTTTCGTGTCTTGTTAGACAGTTGAGGATGGAATATCAACTGGTGAGCTCGTTCCATGCTTTTGTTTCATATGAGTTCAATATGCTGATTCACATTATTATCGAAGTAGAGAAGGAGATGCTACTATTATATAGTTTTTCAACAAACAGTAAAGAGATTACTGTCAAAATAAACCTTATTTCAAGTTCGGCTTAATTTATAAATGCAACCTGCTTTATTTTATTTTGTAAAATAATAAAGAGCTTTGAATAATTCGACAATACAAGTATCAACATTTTCTTTACAGACTGATAAGAAACCTTTCAAATTAGCATCATGGTAAATATTAAAATGGTACGTCAGCAAAGTTGTACGCAAAAAAAATAGGAAGTGCAGAAGACTCAACGGCTTCCATAAAGCCATTAACACGTCAACATTTCCTCCACATCCCAAATTTACCTGCATTCGGACGCAGCCGGCGCCGGTATTGTTCAGTACTCAAAAAAAGAACTCCAATACTTACACCTCGAGCGTGCAACTAATCCCAAGTAGCATCCGTTGGATCCTTGAACATGTATAGTAGTTCTTGTAATAACGGAGTAGCAACTGCGGGGAGTTAATCTTGCTCATGCTCAAGCTCAATTTAGTGAAAAGGAAGAATTCAGAGACCTTTCATTGGACATGGAGACTTTTCAAAGATTTGCCTAAAAATGGTGATCAAGTCTCTAAAAAAGACCTGCTACCAGCGCTGTCAAAGGAACTTAACTTCCACTGAAAAACCTCCAATTTCCCGTGATTTCTTCTAAGTAGGCATCAAACTAATCATCCCTTTTAACTCCCACGCATTCGCAATGACCTAGCCAGGACAGCTCTCGACTTTTGGATGAAGTGTCAAACTTGTAGAGGGTTAGTCCCAAACCTTTTCGTAAAACTAATGCGAATGTAAGATTATGGTGAGCATTTGGTAGGAAAGATATAGAATAATGATAATTTTGCCTCATGATTAGTGTAACTTTTTTAAAGTAAGGTCATAGTTAATAACTATTAAAATAAGGACTTTTAATGTTAAGAAGAGATAGATGAATTTGTCTGGTCTAATACATACCAAAACAACGACATGAAGTCGAAAAACTTCCAAAATTGAATCAGCTTTCAGATTATTTTTGCTGAAGAAAATCCTCAGTTACTGTCAAACGCCATTGACCGTCCACCAAACTGGTCAATCAACTGACACCCGGCAGGGCATCGCAATCAATGTCAACGCGTCACAACGGATAAGTGAAGCCTCCAAGGTGAAACCCAATCCGGCGGCGGCCACAATATTCCATCCATAAACAAATATTCAGGCCGCGACCATTTCGTTTCCTCGAGTGGAATGATGACGGCTGCCATTCAAGTGTGGGTGCCGAGAAAATGACGCCTTTCTTGAAGAAATGTAGCTAAAACACAATGCTCGCCCGAGCGAGAACCATTTCTCGCCGATCGAATCTCATCGCCGCAGAAATGGAGGCAAATGGCTTCCAGCTTCAGACTGCTGTGTTGTGTGTATGTTATTGTTATGGGCCCATTATTGATGCCATTTGCTTTAGGGGTCCGAGGGGGGGCCTGGCGGGATGGTGAGAAAAGGACTCGCCGTCGGCTACAATTTTCAAGGAAACACCGAAAAAATGCACGAGTTTCTTTGGTAAGTAACAAGCATCTGGATTGATATGGCGGCAAGGAAAAAGGAATGAAGCTATTATTGAGGATGAATGCAGCATAGGATTTCCTGCTGAACATATTAAATTTTGCTCCCGGAATGGCCTTTAGGAAACATATGGGTGCAATGTCATATTTTAGGAAGCTATACACGTGGAAGAATGAACGATAGGGTTGGTAGCGACTGAGTGTCTAAGAATTTGAATTTTACAGACACCATATTTAGGGAATTGATAGAAAAAAAGCTAAAGTGATGTCTAATGAAACTTATGTAGAAATTCCTGACGAATTCTGTAACGATTCCTGTAAAAAAAACTCCTGGACACTTGAGGAAGTCTTGAAGAGTTTTTTCAAATAAATTGCTAAGATAATTGTTTAAAAAACGAATCCCGAAATCATATCCTGCAGGATTTTTCAAAGGAGAAAAACTACTTCATGAGAAATTCCGGCTCGAATTTATTGTGGGTTGGAATCCCGCCAGTCGAGGGTACTTTCGTAAAGCAAATATTCTCGACTTCCCAGGGCATCGAGTATCTTCGTACTTTCCACACGATATACAAATGCAAAATGCTCAATTCACAAGTAAACTCTCAGTTATTAATTGTGGAAATAGAAACAAAATAAGACAAAGAGACTTTCATCAAAATAGTGGCCATGTCTCTAAAAAAGACCTGCTACCAGCCCTGTAACGAGGGTAAACTCCACATCTTAGGAGCACAGTTGCTTGAATCTAGTCTGGTCTACATGACACGGCAACAGCAGAATCCTTTATCTAGGAGTTAATTAAATCAACAAAAAGGTGTCAAATTACCTTAGCTTCGGGAGCCATTATGATTATACAATAGAAGTTGCTTTCTTGCCAGCCAAATATGTGGAGACACTAAATTATATGCCCTTCTGGTTGGCTTGTACACCGAATACGATCCGGGTTTTGCCATTAGAGGAAACCTGGCGTAAACTGCTACTTCCTTCCTCGTCGTCGAGTACCGACTTTGCACTCGGTGACATTTGGCCTCTTTGTTCTGCTTATCTGCTCTCTGATATCAATAAGCGCCACCCAAACAGCCATTTCCGTCCACCCGACTCTGTCGGATCTCAAGCAAAGATTCACCTGCATGGATTCCGAGATGTTAGTCGAACCATAATCGTAGCGTCTTTCTCTGCTAACAGTACGGCAACAACAACACGAAAACGACCTCCCATTCACTCTCGATAATGGGCTTCTTGACAAGGTGATATGCCACAAGTTATGTAAACCACTTTCGTCCTACACGCTTAGTTCCGATGATTCACAGCTTTGAACAAAAGTCAACAGTTGGAAGACGAATTAGGTGATATTCTCTTATTAGGCTACAATTATAACTCTTAAAATTTGTTTCTCTAAAGTTCACTTTCCGTAACACAATTAAGAGTGAACGAATCTTAGCGTGTCCGACGACGACAACGACTGGGTTTAATGGAATTCGGCTTCCGTCTTCTTCCCCCATCGTACACTACTGTCGCCCCCACACCACGAAGCTCTTTCATCATCCGAATTGGTGTGGTGTGCTCTCCCCAAAATTTGTCGATCGATGTAAGGAACAAAAAACGAGTGGAATCCCTTCGGCGTCAAACTAGGACGGGAGAAATTGCGAGATATGTCGTTTATTTCTACGACCTAGCCCCGATATCAATTTTGAATCGGTTACGTACATATGGGGGGAAAAGTATAATTTTCAGTATCTAACCCATAACTGGGGGCTTATTATTTTTATCGGAAAGTATAAGGAATATAAGAAGATTAGGGCTTCCGTTAACATGACGGTAACGTCTGTGAATTTTATTGAATTTATTTTTCGAAGGCAGACGATTAAGATTAAGATTTGGTAGACAACATTCGGACATGGTTTTCCGGCGAAACAAAATAGGCTTATACAAATGATTGTTTCAAATATCAAGTGCTCGGATATCAGACGCATGAATTGAAATATGAGTGATATTATGAAAAAATGCACATGCTCAGACAGGATTGCAACTCACGACTCTTGTATGATAGACGAGAACTTTACCAACTAAGCTACTGAGCCACTTGATGACTAAATATCTCAGAAGGTTACATATTTCGTATGCAAATCTCAATAGCCCATGCGGCTTTAGTGACCTTTGACGGATTAATATAAAGATATGCTCTTTCGAATTTACTGTTCAATATTGCACTTGAGAGAGTGATTAGGAGATCTCTGAAAAGAGTGTAACTGCACAACAAATCATCTGAAAGGTACACTTTGATAATTTCAGTCGCTTTTGCGCTACATGTGAAATGAATGAAAATATGTTTACATAACTAATATATGAAAACAACTTTTAAACTTTTTAATAAATAAAAAACATCTTTGAAAGAAATTTATGGAAGGATTACAGGTAGAATCTCCGTGGTAATTCAGGTAGGAAGAAAAAAAAGCTTGGAGAAATCCCTGAAAATGTTCTGGAAAGTTCTTTTTTTTTTCAATACGTCCCATCTAGGACAGAGCTTGCTTCTCAGTTCTTATGAGCGCTTCCATTGCTATCAAACTTTTCACGACAAATAACCGTAAAAATTTCAGGATATTTTTTTGAAGGGTTCTCCCAATAAATTTCCAAGGAAATTATATTTACCTGAAAGAGTTCTTGGAGAATTCTTGTAGGAATTTTAGGTCGAATCTTTCTTACCAAGAATAGCAAAACTCGATTTTACCCCATTACCCCGAATGCCATCTCTCCGAATTCCATTACCCCGAATGCTGTTTCCCCGGGTTTACAATTAAGATGACATGATGACATTGATGACATTTCCCAATGATATTGGAATTCGGGTAAGCCATTCGGGGTAATGCCATTCGGGGTTATGGAGTCGTCCGGAGATTTGGATTTCGGGGTAATGGCATTCGGGTTAATGGCATTCGGGGTAATGGTATTCGGGGTAATGGGGTAGAATCGCAAAACTCATGTATAAAAAATACATAACACAATGGAAACATTCCCTACAGAACCTCTTAAAAAATTCTGTAATATAATCTAAGCCCTGAGGAATCGAGAAAACTTCCAACCGGAAAGATCCTTGATCAGTGCGACCCTCAGCATGCCCATTTGGGACGAAGTCCTGCTGCAACTTCGCCATCTTTTTTTAGGAAATTCCTCCAAAACATTATTTTAAAACTCTAGCGTAACTGTTCGAATTTACCTATCTAACATGGAGAATCTTTTTTTATTTCTTATCTTATTAACGCGATTTTTAACACTGGGCTAGCTCATCTTGAGACAAACGGCTTTACTTCCCTTCCGAAGGAAGTCGTCACTATAACTTTTGAATCATAAGTGACTATTTCGAGGATGGGAATCGATCCCAAAACCTCGGCGTGACAGGGTTCTCTGTTTGCCTTTTATTATCAATCTCTAAACCAAATTAACCTCTTTTGTTGCATTCTTGTATGAAACGCTAGCTATAATGAAAACCTTCCCGAAAGCTTCAGTATTTCCATAATGTTCTATGGAGAAGTTGTAGTGAATATACACCACTTTCAAAGAGCTCAAACGGTCCATTGCAACTTCTCCATAGAACCTTTTTTTATCTAAAATCAACCGTTTTTTTTTCTATCTTTATTAACGAGATTTTCAGCCTTGAGCTAGTTCATCTAGGAACCAACGGCTTTACTTCCCTTCCGAAGGAAATCGTCACTATAACCTTTACGTCGTAAATGACTATCTCGGGGATGGGATTCTCGGCGTGAGAGGTGTGAGTTGTGACCACTACACCAGGCCCGTCCCATAAAATCAACAATGTCGGAGCTAGAACTTGCATGTAAAAACTCATAGGCCATTTTCAAAAGTTATTCTTGAGTCAAAATGATCGATACCGAAAACATGTGCAAATTTTACTGCAAATCGAAGAGTGTCAAGTTCTGTGATCGATTTGACATGGAATTTGTCATAGGTCCTTTAGTAAAGTTTAGCTAGAACTCGTTCAAGGATTCTTCTAGGGAGGCTTCTTGAAATTTCACCTTTATTGACGTTAGGATTACTCTTCTAGGTATTCCTCAAGAAACTTATTGCTCTTCATTCCTCAGGAAAAATTTTACAAGAAAAACAAGAGATTTGCAAAAATAATTAAAAAAATTAAGTTATTTTAAGGAGCTTATTTGAGTTCGTAGCAAGAAATTTCTCCACAATCAGGAATTCTTATAGATTTCCCTTCGGTAATACTTGTCATTCATTTTTCTGTCAAATCTCATACAAAATCTACTTTTTCTTTGACAGAAATTCACTCTAGGTGAACCACTTCCCCTGGCCTATTCTTGTAAGGATTCATACGTGATTTTTCCAAGGCCTATGACTGGAAAATCTGCAGGTGCTTTCAAGGCATTCCTCCAGTATTTTTTCATGGATTCAAAGATTCTCTCATGAATTCTTACAAGAGTTCCTCCAGGATTATGTTCAAAGGCTTCATCATAAATTCCTTTAAGAATCTCATAAATGATTCCATCAGGAAGTATTCTGATTCTTCAGAAATCTGTCATTTTTTTCAGAAACTCCGCAAGAAATTTCTCTTCAATTTTCACCTAGGGTTTGAGCGGAGATCTTTAAATCTTGCTAAAAAAAATCGACGGAAGAACTCAAGGATTAATCCAGAAATTGTTCCACCAAGGTTTTTACTGAGAATATCTCTTAGGATTTTTTCGGAAATTCCTCCTAGGAAGCCACTCATATTTCCAGCAATTCATTATGTGATCTTGCGAAGAATTTCTTCAATGAATGAATCTTCTGAAATTCCTTCAGCGAGTCCTAGGGATATAAGGATTCCTGCAGGGATTCTTTCGTTAATTCCTCAAGAGAATACTCCACAGATTTTAACAACGATGTATGATACCCAAGTAACGAAGATAGCGGAATAACAATTTATTCAGCTAAAATACGGTTTATACAGCCTCTTTCCAGCTGAATAAACTGTTATTCAGCTACCATTGCTACCAGGGTATTTCTCCAAGGCTCCTGCGGAGATTTCTCTAGAATTTGTATTGTTTACTTCTCAAATTTCTTCAGAGAAATGGTCAGGAATATCTTTTAAAAATTCTCAGAGATTCAGAGATTCTTTCTGGAATTTGTCAGAGATTCTTTCTGGAATTTGTCTAAGAATTCCTCATTTCTATATTTCCTGGAATTTAACTATTCGGATTTTTCCATTTTACTTCGTGTATTGATTCATTCAACCATTATCTTCGAAGCCTTCAAATGATTGCTTTATACCTTAACCAGGGATTGAAGCCTGAGAAAATTGAGAGAATCTCTTACTTATCGCTCTATGTAAGTATCATGATTTGCAGCATATCGCAAGAGGCTGCATATCGTATACTGCTACAGCTTTGATTAGATCGGGGGGATAGCAGTGCACGATAAAACCCCTCTAAACATGCTCCAAACATGGGGGACACTACTGCTAACGGATGTTCGGGGATTGTTTATCGTACCAGTAAAATAAAACACCTATCCCCCAATAGCAAACAGGCAAGAAAAATGATTTTTATCATCGCTCTCTTTTTGGCTGTCATTCGCTGCTCTTAGTTATCAAACTTGTTACAACTTGCGATACATTGCCGATCATGAACCGCAACAGATGGGATGTTTCTCTTCATTTGCTTCGATCGAGCTTCAAAATCAATTAAGGACGAATCATGCTTGGGCTAAAATGTAACGCTGAATGGTTCAAAATCAAGTGCTCGGATAGCGAACGCTTGAAATGTGAGAGAAATTATAAAAAAAATCACGCGCTCAGGCGGGATTCGAGCCTATGACTCTTGCATGCTAGACGAGCGCTTTACCAACTAAGCTGCTAAGCCATTGATGAATAGCTCAAACGATTACAAGTATCAAACTCAAATTCTAACAGCCCACGCGACTTTAGTAATGTTAGACGGATTGAATCGATGTACTTTCGAATTTATTATTCACCATTGCACTCGCGGGTGTGATAAGGATATTTTGCGATCACACTATCACAGGGCAGGTGATAAATTCCAGATAGAATCTCCGGCGTGATTCAGGTAGTTGTTCAGGACACCTGGATTTCTTCAAGAATCCTTCTCCGGAGATTCCATCCGAGGGATCTTCCACTAAATAAAACTTATGTAAGGTCCCCCTAAGGAATTTCTTTACAGATTTTTTCAAAACCTCTAGGAATCCAATAATTTGTCAAAATGTTCCATTCCTCATAAATTCCACCAAGCATTCATAACATTCTCCCCGTAATACTTCAATGAATTTCTCTACAGATTATTTCAAGAAATGTGCAGGCATTTGATGACGGATTCATTAAAATGTTCTTTCAGCGATTCTTCCAGTTATTTTTACAAAGATTCCGATAGAAAGCCTTCCAACGATTCTACGAGTACTTTCTTCGATGATTCTTCATGAAATTTTTCAATAATTTCCTCGAGGAATTGCTTAAAGTGTTCCTCCTTCGAGTGTATCCGGCATTTCTCTTGGGAATCCACCTAAGTAGGATAGCTTCTGAGATTTTTCAAGAATCTTTCCGAGAGTTTCTCGAAAGATTTCATCAGGAGATTTCTTCTAAGTATTCTCCAGAGATTTATTTTTCAATGATTTATCCAAAAAAATTCACCCCAAGGGCACTTCAGCGGGGAATTTCTAGACTTTTTTGTATTTAATTTCTAAAATACTCTTAGGAAACCTGAAAGAGTTTCTTTGAAATACTGTTATGAAATGTTTCAAAGATTTCTCCATGAGTCTTCCAGGAATTGTTAATAATTTTCTCCGGAAATTTCTTCAGAGGTTCATGAGAAAATTCTATATCATATTGCTGCAAATATTTCACCAAATTTTCTTAACATTTTTTTATGGGGCGAAATTTTACTTGTAATTTGTTTACAAATCTTAAACTTTTTTCAGATTTTTTTCAAGCATATACTCCAAGACATTCCTATAGATCTTACTGCATGTTTTTTTGCACAAATTTTTTCATTTTCTTCCTGCATTTATCTTGATTTTTTAAGATAATTCCACCATAAAATCCAAAATGCCTCTAAAGATTCCCTTATTAAAGCTAGGTTGAATTTCTTTGTAGAATATCTTTAAAAAAATCCATAAGTATCTTTGAAGTATACTCCAGAAATTAATCCAAGAATTCCTACGATGGATTGTTCCATGGATTTTCCAAAAGTTCCTTACGGGGTTCTTACAGTAATCAATCAAAGGATTTCACCAAGATTTTTTCCTGGGATGCCTTGAGTATTTTTTCCACCTTGCATTGCTTCTGGATTTTTTCCAGGAATTCTTCGAATAATTGCATGGCGATTTCTTGTGGAATCCCTCCAACGCTTCATATGGAATTTCCATCAACAATTTCAACGATTCCTGCAGAAAGTAATACAGTAAATAATAAGGGATTCTTTCATTATGATCTCCAAAGATTCTAAGAATTTATCTAAGAATCTAGATATTCCTCTAAGGACTACGAAGGTTTGTTCGGTTTGTAAATTTCTTTCAATGATGATTTCATAGTGAATCCATCGAAGCTTACTGCATGATTTTTTCTTTTTCAGAGATTCCACCAATTTGTCTAGCGATTCATTCCGATAAGCTTAGATTTTTTTCAGGTTCAGTCATGATTCTTCCGGGGACCATTTCGGTAAAAGTTTGTGTTTGAATTCACTCTGAAAATTCTTCGATTTTTCTGTTCGGAAAATTCTACGTAAATCCCTTCAAAAATTTAATTTTGTCCTTAGCATTTTATATACACGATACATGACTGATCTATATAAATCGGTTGAATACTAGTTTTACTTTTTATAAGTTTATCATTTTTGTTTGGCGGTTTTTTTCCAACCTAAAATAGAATATAATTTTAAAAGCTTTAAAAAAAATGAAGTCGGTTTGTAGCCAAATCTGTTAGACGAAAATATTGAAGGCAATTGAGATTTCAAAGAAGAATAAAAATCACATTTTCAAAGAAGTTTGTTTGTAATTTCACGAACTTTTACTGTTTCGCTTTGCTCTACTTAATTTGTGTAATATTAAGTTCGTCTAGCTCAAAAATAATAACAAAAAAAACTCTTTAATGAATGTTCGAATCCTCTGAGCAGAATCTCAAATAGAGAAACTTTAAAGTAGATGGAGTACCGTGTACCTTTTAATTCCGCTCCTAAATGCTTATCTTTGACAGATACGCGTATTTCGACTACCACTTGCAGTCTTCTTCAGTGTCAGTTACTCGTATCCACTGAAGAAATCGTCGCATCTCTCTACCTTAAATACTAACACCAGATAAGTACCTACACAATCAAACAACCTAGGAAACAATTTCGACAGGAGTATACCTGTCATGTCTTGGTCAAAAATTGAAAAGGGGGATAATAATAAATATACAAATCCCTAACTGTCTACCTATGTATTCAAGCTCGTTTATATTTCTTAGGTACAAACTTAAACAGCCTTGATTGTCCGTTTCCTTGATCCCTATTAAGAAGTAGTGAAGGTTTTTGTTTGTAAATTTCTAAACTTTCAGCGACGTCTAGTTTCCAAGATGAAGATACGCTTCGTACGATGTCTATGTTATCGCTTGTCATTTGATGTCCATCCTGGAAAACATGTTCAGCCACTTTTGATTTAAAATCATACGCTAATCCCTTTTCTAATTCCTTGTCCGCTTTTTTTACCTCAGCAATATGTTCTTTGAATCGTATTTCTAGAGTTCGTTTTGTTTGTCCTATATAAATTTTATTACAATGGGGGCATGAAATTTTATATACTCCTGCTCTATTCAGTTTATTGATTTTATCCTTTGTTGATCCTAATCTAGATTTAAGCTGACTACTCCTACTGCTGAAAACCAAATCTACTCCATATTTTCGAAATTTCTTAGCCAAAGGCTGTGTAATCTTGGTATCAAAATTCACCGCTACTCTTTTTAAATCCTCTTTTTCGGCAGTAAGTGTTGTCATACTTTTCCTATATTTATCTCTTGCCCTCTTATCTACTACTGCTTGTATTGTACTATTCCTATATCCGTTAAGCCTAGCCGTCTCAAAAATATAATTTAGTTCTTTTGATTTACCAGTTTCAATTAAAGGAAGGGTTTGCATTCTATGTATCATATGATGAAAAGCCGCCATTTTATGCTGATAAGTGTGGTTGGAAGTACTCGGAATAACTCGCATAGTATTAGTTGGTTTCCGGTAAATTTCAAAAAATGAAGTCGGTTTGTAGCCAAATCTGTTAGACGAAAATATTGAAGGCAATTGAGATTTCAAAGAAGAATAAAAATCACATTTTCAAAGAAGTTTGTTTGTAATTTCACGAACTTTTACTGTTTCGCTTTGCTCTACTTAATTTGTGTAATATTAAGTTCGTCTAGCTCAAAAATAATAACAAAAAAAAGACAATTCTCGATTACTTTATCAAATCGACGTAATATCTTTCATAAGGTTTTGAGAAAATTGATTGACAAGGATCCTAAAACGGTTTTAAAATGAATCCCTTTTTTCGCCGTGTACATCGCTCAATTTTTACATGCATTCAGCTAGCGTTCAAAGTTAAGGAGGTTTTTCTTATTTTCTCAAAAAGATTTGATAACAAAAATTTTACACCGTTTCACTTTTTTACATACGACGTTTTTGTACAGGGTAAGATCAACTCAAGTTGTGTTTTGTTTTGACTAGTCTGGTTAAGTCATTTTGTCTCTCCAAAAAACAGAGCGGTGAAAGCAGTGATTAGTTTTAGAATGTGACTTAAATCGTTTCATAAATACGAAAATTAAACGTTTTAAAGGTGAAAACCGAGTAGGTTCAGAGGGGAATGGGTTTAATTTTGTCTGCGTTGGGTCTACGGTGGTTCACGATAGATCAATAATGTAAGTTCGTTCGCTATCCGGAGATAAAAATGTTAGAATATTTCAGCATTGTTTTTTCATAAGGGCTTATCTGCAATCACCGATTTCTTTTCTTCGTTGCTCTCTTTGCGTTATTGCAGAAAACTGATTCTCTTTTCGTAACATATTTTTGTGCTATAAAACTGCTTCATTAACAAGAAATATTACAGATGTATCTAATTTAGCAAAGTTATTGGCGAAAGAGAGGATCGATGAAGAGAAATCGTTCATGTCAGTTAGACCCAAGCAACACAGATGTTATAATAGAGTATTTTTAAACTATATATGACCAGATTTAGTCATATATCAGTTGATAATGCTCAATTATAACATGTGTGCTACTTGGGGACCCTTTTAAAGTAACTGTAGATTTTTTCGAGAATTGTAACAAAATGCCCTAAGAAACAACACAATAGTAACAAAATGAAGCGTTATCAGCATGGTTATGATCGGATATGATGAAACCTGAAACAAACATTTTCGGATAACAAAAATACAGAGCAACATTTTTCGGATTCATTCGATACCTGAAAATCTAAAAGAAAATGTGTTTATATGTGTCATCAAAGTTTTAAATTTGTCATCGTATTTCACTGTGTTCGATCTATTTACAATCACCTTAACCTCAAATCTACGAACTGATAACAACCATAACCAAGTCTACTAGCGTCGATGATCAAAATAAGGTTTGTAAATTAAAAAAGTTCATCCATTTGGGGTTAGAACAAGGTATTATTTACATTTGCATTCCTAGAGCTTTCAACAACGATAGAATTATTCAATTAAAAAAGAAACAATTTTCTCATAATTAATGCGCAATATTTATAAAGCCATCAACCAACTACGAGGCGTAAGAAAAACCGAAGAAGCTGTGTACAACTATCTTACAGCGGTTTTGCAACTATGCAACAAGCGAGCAAATTAGTGACAGCCATTCTAGTCGGCATCCAATCGGTTGGATTGGATTCGAAAAACTAAGGAAATGTGACAAATTCCAGCATTCCGTAAGCCTACGGGTGAAATAAATAGGGATTACCATAACCGATTCGTTCTAACTACAGTCGAACAGTTAAGAGAGTTAAACAAAAAAGAATGAGAGAAGAGAAGGATTTGCTGAGAGGCAAACTAGAAACGAATTTTGACTTTCAACTCAATAGGATTTTTCTTGAACCGAATAACAGTTTTTTTTTGTAAACTAAAGAGGGAATATTAACAGTGAAGATATTACAGCTTAGCTACGGATTGGATTGATTTCGGTACCTGGCTTGGGCAGTTGCAATAGTTTGTTATGGTTGCAGAAGTCAATGGCGCAGCACTCGATCGTGAACGAGTTACGCTTTTCCTTCGAGGTGAGACAACTCAACGGAAGCCGATCGGCCAGCTCGTACTTTTTCGGCTGGCAGCTGGTATTATTGTTTCGGGGCCGAATTGCGCGCGGGTGTGTGTGTGAGTGTGTTTCGGTTTGGATTACGTTACGATTCGATTCATGTGTTTGTTTTTTTAGGTGAGTAGTGAATGCGTGAGCGTGGGGAGAGAGAAAAAGAGAAAAAAGGGAGAGATGAGAAATTTTGTTCGCTCTCTCGATTATTGGTTTCTTTCTAGCTAAATGGTTTAAATACAGTTTCTGTAAGGAAATTGACCAATTATCGAACCCAACGACGACGGAGACGGTTTTGGGGTACAAATGGCAGATGTTCGCTACTCGCTCGAGGGTTAACTTCCTGGGAGAAAAAAGGGGTAAACACACACAAGTTGGAGTTTATTCTTTGCCGCAACTTACACATTTAAAAAACTCTGTCTACAAAGAGGCTGTTTTGAGTTAGAACAAAGCATAAAAAGTACAAATTTCATCATTCGGTTAACATTGTGTTGAAAGAACAAAAATTATACAGAAGGAAGTTATTAGTAAGCACTTAATTCTGGTGGCAATGGAACCGACAAAAGTGCAAAAATCAAAAATAAAATCAAATTAAAGAAAACTCAACGAGATGTATTAGCGATGCAATCAAAAAATTGAATTTAAAAATATGAAACAAAAAATGGAACGGAACACAAAGGAAAAGAGGGAAACGTTAACTAAAATTAAACAGAAAAAGAATGCAAATCGCACCTTGCTCTAGCGGTAGCTGCGGCTTTAGATAACGGTTACAAAGATCGGGACCGAAGCAGCAATAGTGATCATTGTGTAGTTCGGCGCTTTTATTGCGGCACCAGTTCCAAGTGAACGGGCCGAGGTAGTCCTTCCGATGGAGACACCTTGATTGGCGAAACGATGAGACGAAATCAGTTATGTTTGTATGAGCCATTCAACAAAAGACGAATCGTTTATGAACCATGGGAGAACCCACCATTCCGCAACGAAATCGACTAATACAGGGCTGGTAGCGATTGAATGTCAAGGATTTATTAAATTAGGAGCTTTAAAAAGAAACAAAAAGAAATAAAAAAGACCTATCAAGAAACGATTGTATGACATTCGCCAGAAAATCATTTGCAATAATGATTTTTGCCAGAAAACCCAGAATGTACCATTCGCCAGAAAGCCATTCCCCAGAATGGACCATTTGCCAGAAAACCATTCCCCAGAATCATTTTTTGTAATTCGTTTTCAACCTTGATATCAATTGATCGACATATTTGTGAAGATGCATCGAAGCCAAACCTCAAATTTTCAAGAGCGCAAATCTAGAGACCCAAACAGCCATTCCAGCTGAAAATTTAATCGATTGGTCACCACCAGAGTGTGACCAATCGATTAAGTTTTCAGCTCAAACCGCTGGCTGGTTCTCGAGGTTTATGCTCTTGAAAATTTGAGGTTTGGCTTCGATGCATCTTCACCTCAAGCCTATCGAAATTTTCGATATTTGTCATTTTTGTATCTTGAATATACTCATATTATTTGCACTTATAGCATTAAACATTGTGTAGTTAACTTTCACATTATTTACATCAAAAGGATTGGACTACTAACACTGCACAGCTGCAGCGCAAAATTAATTAAAATTTAGCGTCACTTCTACAGTACTTCACTCGCATCGTAAATATTGCTCCAAATAATGTTTACATCTTTGTAATATTATAACAAGTATAAAACAACGCAACTGATCGATCCGTGTTATTTAGTCTATGTTGTTAAAATCCTTCGCAAACAATTTTATGCAATTTTCACTACTTACATAGCTGGTCTGAGAACAAAAAAGCTGAAACGTTTGACACGAATTAGTTTAGTTGAATAATTTCAGAAATATGAATAGTGTATTTTTGCGGAAAAAAATTGTAAAACAACTAAAAAGAACAGCCTTTGAGTGAAAGAAGGGAAAATTATGTTTGAAATATGATCAGTTTAGCGCCAATAATCATTGGAACTCAAATGACTACCCAATGTTCTTTCGGTCATATATTTAAATACATTATTCAGTCCTTGAAAAAGAACGTTAAACTGTTTTACTCTTAATAATAATTTGAACCACATTATTTATTGTTTTAAAGTAGTTTTACAACATTTGCGACAGGCTGCCGAAAAACTCTTCAATCTTCAGTGTTTACCCTGATTGCTAGTTTTAGCTATCTGGAACCGGAGATATTTTGAAATTTTTAGAAGGACTGCTACGTGGCCATGATTAATGGTGGAAACCAAAAAAACACACATATATTGGTTTCTCATATTCTGTCGCTTGCTCTACGAAACAAGTCGGTTATGAAGATTAATGTTTTCGGAATCACTCGAGTAATCTTCAATGAGAAATTAGATGAAGGTCATGGTAAATATTCCATTATTGAATCACTTTCAATTTAGTTTTTTTTTATTTGAGGATTGTCCATTTTCCGACATTTGCATTTTTTTACATAAATCCTTTTTACAGACATTTTTTTTGACAGCAATCCTATATTGAGATGAAAATATATCTTCGAGCTGTTTAGTAGAATACCTATAATGAGATGAAAAAACCGAATTTAGTACTATACCATTTAATTCCACTAGAGTTTGTATCCTTTGACAGATACGCGTATTTGATGTAGGGTCGATGTACCAATAGCCGCATAGCTAAGAACAAAAATTCGTATAAAATCGAAAAATAACGCTGGCGTCACGATTTTTACATCATCTGAAAGCTTTTTGTCTTGGTTTTGTGGGAAAAATATAAAAACTATGAAAACTCAAATGTTTGTATTTATTATCGCTTGTGCCACTATAGGAATACATGTGCCTATAGTAGCACTATTTCTAATTTCTGTTCCTATAGTAGCACTAGCATCATGGCGTTGGCAAAATACTTATAAAAACTGTATTTTTACAAAACTTTTATATTTTTCCTACAAAGTGTTGATCAAAAGCTTTCGTTTGATGTAAAAAAAAAAATAGCTACTGACCTTAATGTCAAAAAATGTTTTGAAAAGATTTATAGCAAAACGGCCGTAAAAAGTCCACTAAGGGAACACCGACCCTAGTATTTTTTTTCTGGGAAATGGTCTTTCTGGGGAATGACTTTCTGGGCAATGGTCCATTCTGGCAAATGATCCATTCTGGCAAATTGATTCTGGCAAACGGCTTTCTGGCAAATGGTTTTCTGGCAAATGTCATACAACCTCAAGAAACAGACTAATAAGGAACCTATGAGTATTCCTGAGTAATTTCATAAGGATTATATGAAAACTATTCTGAGAAATGAAGCGGAGTTTTCTCAGATGGCACTTCAAAGAATTTCTTTGGGGATTCTTCGTGACATTACGCCAGGTATTAAGATTTTTATTACAATTTCTCCAAAAAAATTATAGGACGTTAATACAGGTATAGGGAATCTTCCAAGATTTACGTTCAGGATACTTTCAAGAATACAACTAGTATTCCTCTAAATATGTTTTCCAAAAGACTACTCTGATAAACACCTTGCAATTTCTCAAGGCAGTCCTCAGGAGTCCTAGGATTTAATTCAGGAATTCCTTCAGGAATGCATCAGAGATTTCTTTACGACTTCTTTCGGAAAAAATCTTCGTTGAGGATTTCTGCAAGATTTTAGCCAGGCTGATCTCTAATGAGCTTCTATCTTCTTCTTCCTGGTAATACGACCTGTTCGCGCCCGAATCGACCGCTCCGGTAGATTTCTCCAACTAATTACTGTGACAACCCGTTATGTCTCATAGAGCACGATGTACAACCCACTTCGCCACCCATCGAACGTAAATAAAACAGCCAACAGTTAACAAACCGGCTGCCTACTCGCCCAGTTGATAATGACAGGTGACGGTGAGTGAACGTCATCCAGTTGCAGTTACTAGTGAGTGACTCTCTCTGGCAGTGTAGCCAGACAAACGGATTTTACCCAGATGTTCTAGAACATTCCATACTATAATTCTTCCGACTGTCCCAGAAGTCTACCGTCCGGCTATATAAGCAGCACAGCAATCGAGACCAACGGAATTTGTTCCGGTTAACGATCTAGTAGTGAATAAGTGATAAGTGAGCTAGCTAAAGCTCAAAATAGTGTATAAGTGAAGTGACATAACGTGTTAAGTAGAAAAGTAATTCCACCCGTGATTTCTTTCTTGCGAGAAAGGAAATTCCCGCATAAGGTACTGCGGCGCCTCAACATTTAGTCCGAACCGGATACCGTACCTGTGGAGTGGAACCGGCCTACATTCCCCGGTTCAGTATCGAAGCGATCTCGCTGGTCAACGAAGCGATCATCCGAGAAATTGGTCCGGTTGGTGCCAGCGGTGACATTTTTTCCGCCGGAAAGGACACCATAGACTGTGGAATCTCTGCACAACAGACCGTGAGAGATTCATACCGATCAGCGAGAGGATCGGTACCGTCGAAGCCTTCAACTAGTCAACGAGGCGCACAGTAGAAGCATCCGTTCTCCCTGTTCAACCAGGCGAGCAGTCGTGGAAATCCTGTCCAAAAGCGAGATCTTCGACACCACCGAAGTCTTCTACTGATCAACGAGGTGCACAGTAGAAGCAGGATTTCCCGCCGATCAACAAGTCGATCGGTAGTACTGTAATTCTTTACTGGTTGAGGAATCGACCAGTCGAGGAAATTCCGCCGATAAGCGAGAAGAATGTACAAAGCGCAACATTCTTGACGTCGGTAAGGATACCAACGAAGTGAGAAGCATCTACCGATCTACGAGGCGATCTGCACCGTTGAAGCCTTCTACTGGTCAACGAGGCACACCTGTCGAGGAAATTTCGCCGATCAGCAAAATCGGTACGAAGCATGACATTCTTTCCGCCGGCAGGGATACCAAAGGAGAGAGAAGCATCTACCGGTCTGCTAGGCGATTGGTAAAAGTTAAGCTTTCTGCTGATCTACGAGGGTATCAGTAGCAGCAAACTTCGTCAATAAGGTGACCATTCGAGAAAGTCCAACTAATCAATGAGCCGACTAACAGTGAACTCCATGAGCTACTACTCGCCAAGAGCTGTGACAACTTCACAGAGCTCTGTGTGAAGCCATTGAGCTTGAGCTGAGCTTGATTGGCCGCCCGTGGTTGCTACTCCAGTATTGCCAGATCAGCTGCACTTATACAAGGAACCAACCTAATGACTGTTTGGGACTAACAGACACCCTCAGTGTATAAGTGCTGGTGATCTTCTATTTTTAGGCAACAATGGCGCCTGCCACGTCAGAATGCAGACCAATGAGGGGAAAGGGTGAGGAATTGATGATGCATTGAACTGGCTTCCACGTAGACCGTATATACCACTGCATCTACGCCAATTCATGCGGGAGTGTATGGATTGGGGGAAAGGCATAGCAGAGAGGCTTGCTCTTTGGTTAGCAGACTGCCTAAGTATCAAGCGTAAGGAAAGGCATGCTATAATAATGAGATAGAGTGAAGCGTAGGGAAACGGTTTCTTGTCCGTTTCTGGTTCTAGCGTTTTTGCTATGTATGTGAGTATGGAAGATTGAGAGTGGAAGATAGAAGCAAGTGTAAGACACAAGTACAAAGTACGAGGAAAGGGACGGGCCTGGGATTGAACCCATGCATATGAAGCAGAAGCGGAAGCCATTAGACCACCCACCCCGTCAATCACAGAGCTCTGTGTGAAGCCATTCCTCACAAAGACTATCACAGACTTCCATACGATTGAGCACAGTCATCCATATGAGGAGGAGGAGTCAGAGTCCGTTCAGGACAAACTCTCTGATCAGTCCTGTGCGACCCAGCTTCTTTCCGAAGAGACATCCGATTTCTACCGTGAAGAGCGTTACCTGGCATCTAGAGGAACTCTGAGGGATGGGACTGCGGCTAATACTAACCAAGTGGAGCCCAATACAGAGGAGCACTCTAGGCTGTCGTTTGTAAAAACATTGAGTGTTACGACAGCTACCAACGAAATGCAGCTTGCGCAGGAGGAGCCCACCGAGCAATCAGAGAACGTAAAGACATCATCAAATCGAATGATGCTCTTCACTCATTCGGGATTTGAAGCAGTTGCTCGTACTCGTCAAACCGGAAAGGGTACCCTACTTCAGAATAATTGGAGTTGAGAATAAGTCCTCAACCGGTTTGAATCGAATGTACGACCCTCAGCGTGGTCTCTAATTTCCCAATAATTATTCCAGAGATTCCTTCTGGGCTTCTTCAAAGATTTCTCCGAAAAATCCTTCAAAAATTCTTCCAGAAATTTTCCAACCACTCCTGCATGAATCTTTGAAGAAATTTTTGAACCACTGAGAAAGTTTTTGGAGGATTTTCGTAATAATTATTCATAAAGCTTATTAGTGGAACACCAGTACGTTAATTAAAAATCAAATTTAGTACCTATTGTTCCCTATCGTTGCATCCTTAAGGTCTGAAAGGCAGTCTTCAGTGTCGTGGACTACACTCTATTTGATAAATTGCTGTAATAATTATTAAAAAAAAATGTCCATACGATTCCATGTATAGTATTCTTGAAGAATCTCCTCCGGCAGAATTTCTAAATAAATGTTTATATGATAAGCATGATTTGGGAAATTAGTAGAGAAATTACTCAGCTTTTCCAGGTGAAAACTATAAGTGAATTTCTTTTTTTATTGTTAAGTGTTTCAGCCCTAGGCTTGTTCATCTCTAATGAACTTTTTGAAAAATTCTCGAGAAATTGGTATGTCTGGTATAATAGCATAATTTATATGTAATGCTGGAATACCTTTATATAAATCTCTGGAAGAACTTCATCAGAAATCTGAACGAATTTATTGAGACACCTTGACAAATTTATGTAGAAATCGCTGGCAGATCTTCAAGATTAGTTACCAAAGCATCGTTTCCCAAACTTGGCTGTCGCGATCCCCGCAATTATCTGAATGTTTCTTCAATATTTCGGTTTAAAATGCAAATGTTGCCGGTTTTACATTTTTAAAACAAGTACTGCCACCCATAGCTCAAGACTATATACTGTATTTTGTTTATTGAAAGATTAAAGCATGTTAAAAAAATGTTTTAGGCGATTTTTTGATTTACCGTCGTTGGGGTGACAATGGGTCAAAAAGGGATGTAAACGAATTATTTATTGAATAACAATCGCAATTTAACTCCAATAAACTTCAAATTTGGTGTTTATGTACTTTGATGGTACATTAACAACTGTTCAAAACATTAAAGAAAAATATTTATTCACAGCGGCACCACAAGTGAATGAAAAATGACCCAATCTCACCCCATAGAGGGGGTGACATTGGGTCACTGTAATTGAAATAACTTGTTTTTGATAATATGGTTGCAAAACCATTCACACCTGAAGAAGATTGATGAAATACGATGCAAACAAGATGAAAAGATATCCAAGATGTTTCACAAGTATGATAAACCCACTTAAAAGAACGATTATACCAAAACATTGAAGAGCTATGAGAAAAAATATGTAAACACAACATTCATCGTCAAGTTTACATAAATTTTCTATTTTTTTCCCTCGAATTGTCTTCAAAGTCTCATCCCCATTCCCCAATGGTGTACTGAAACAGTGATTATTTTAATTATTCGCAAATAGTCAAATTTCGGAGCGATATTCCACGATCAATACATTTCAGGCAGATGTTGATGTCATAATCACGATATTTCAGTGTTCCAACTCCTTTGTACTTCCAGATGATGTTTCTATAATATGAAAACACTGATAAATAATTAAATAAAAAAAAACAATCCATTTGATAAAATTTTACGATGTTGCTGCGCACGAAACACAGTTGCTGGATTGAGAAGTTGTCAAAATGCGTTGCATTGTTATTTAATGTACGGAATCCTCAAGTAGACTAGTTTGATGTTTCAGAGATGCTGTATTTAGAAAGAATAAACACATCTTAATGAGAAAGAGAACTACCGGCACCGTAAAATGTCAAAAAAGTGGACTTGCAATTTCATTTACTGTCGTTCTTGCTTGACCCAATCTCACCCCCATTTTTGATGTTTTAGACACCGTACCGAAAAAAATAAATTTTTTGTTGAAAAATCAAATACATTCCGGAAAATACGTGTGAAGTGTAATGAAAAGACTTTAAACCTTCTACTTATATAACGGTAGAGGTTAAAGTACATGCGTGATACTTTGCACAGGAGAAATTTAATGTTGTCAATTTTATCTAATTTCAACATACAAGTTTATTGATATAGTAAACAAAAACTACTATTTCTAAAAATGTATATTGTGATGAATTATGTGTAATAATATGTTCCCTAGCATATGAATTATTAATTTTAGTAATATCACCGTTATTAGCTGAAATATTTCATAAATCATATTTTTCCGTTTTGACCCAATCTCACCCCCCAGACCCATTGTCACCCCCATCGACGGTAGTTGATATGGGGTAACATTGATCACCTATATGAACAACGTTCGGTAATACTGAAAATGTCGTTACTTACTTAAACCATGGCCCCTGAAGCCGAATATGAAGGCCAAACGCTTACAAGTCATTTACTTTTTGAGTTATTTTAAAATTAAAAACACCTCGAACCACGGAATACGCCTGAAGGTAGGCAATTTCCTAAAAGTATTTTACATTGCTAACAGTAATTCGGTAATGTTGCCTAATTGAGCATACTTATAAAAGTTTTGACAACGGAATCGTTTTCGGCGATGTCATTTTTAATAAGAATCACATTTTGCTTGCTTATATCGTTTGCAGAACTTATGTGAGGCATGAATCTTCGGTAGTGTCATCCTTAACAATTAAAACCATGATCTCGAAAAGTTGACAGATTTACGCATCAAGTAAACGCAATTTTCACAAAAATATCAACTTTTATTAACTCATGAATATAAGGCGGCGTCCATTTATTACGTAACGCTAAAATTTGAAATTTTCGACCCCCTCCCCCCCTCCGTAACGCTTTTTGTATGAAAAATTTCAAATTTTTGTATGAGCCGTAACGCTTGAGCCTACTCCCCCCCTCCCCCTAGAGCGTTACGTAATTTATGGATGCCGCCTAAGAAAGAGAAACACCATTCATGATATGGAAATGTTTCATCAATAAATGATAATACGAACTTTTGATGAGGTGAGTCATTCCGATCAATGTTACCCCGGTGATCAATGATACCCCGGATTACGGTACTTCAAAAAGCGAGCTGACGAGACGTTGGGGAGTTGGGGAAAACAAGGTTTTGAAGGACATGACTGTTCTTTTTATTAGTTTCGAGAAGATTCCTGAAGGATTTTAAGAAGCAATTCATGGAACAATCCAGGAGAATCTATGACAAATGAAGGTCAAAAAGTCGAAAATATTTTCTTAAAAGAAGGAAGAAGGAGAAATTCCTCATAAAGCAATTGACCTTTTGTCCCTAAACCAATCTAGGGGAATCGTAGATAGAATGCTGTGAAAATAGAATTACTGAAAAATTTTCGTTGGAACTCCTGGAGGAATTCTTGTATAATTTATTGGATTTTTTTATTGAACATTACTATAGGAATCAAATGGAGAATTCGGTGGAAAAATTACTCACTAAAAGGATTCCTGGAGGAGTGCATATGGAAAATACTGGTTTCAGCGTTAGACTGCTGAGAAAGGAAACTCTTGAAAAACATCATTCAGCAAAAAATCGTTGAGCGAATATCTGTACGAATCGAAAAGAGATTTGCTGGAGGAATTTCTAGAGAAATTTTTGGAAAGATCCCTACAGGTGTACCTGAATGTGTTTCTGGAGGAAACTCTAGAGTGAGCAGAAATTCTTGAAGCTCTCACTCGAGGAATCCGGATAGAAATTCCTGCAGAATTCGTAAGATAGTTGTGTATGTTTTTTAGATACTCTATGATTTGTACTAGGATTCTTCAGTAGATAATACATATGCCTTAACAATTTATCGAAGATCCCAAGCAGCAATCATTGTAGGAATTTATATAAGAGTTCCTGAAGATTTCCTTGCCGCAAAACCTAAATGAATCGTTCGAACACTGTTAGAAAAATCGAATCTTAGGAGATATTCTTTGAGAATTCGCTACCAGCCCTGTGATTACCCTCCTACGCGACGAATCTTGCCAATTACCTCCATTGATTTTGCACAAATCGTGGATTTAATTGCAAACCCACCCAGATCGAGATGATAGGCCAAGCGAAACCAAAACAAACAAACAAATCATACCCGTTAATTAATTTGATGGCGCTGCTTCCGACCAGGAGACGACCAAGAGAGACTTCCCACAAAGACAAGTGACGAACTTTTGAACCATGAAGGCAGTCCGCTGTTGACGATGACGATGGTATGAAACGAAACGACCAATTCCGATAAATGTTCAACATCGACGGTATTTGTACGTGAAACGATACACGCGGTGTCATATTTGCAATCGCAACACTCCCTTCTTCCTTTCCCAGCTTGATCATCATCACCATCATCAAGACAGGAACTCGACCTTATTATGTCTGGCTGGCGGGTGCTTCGTATTATCGCTAGCAAATTGAACTTCCCGCCGCAAGTCGGTCGTCCGAACGTGAACCAAACGATGACACAACCCGACCAGTAGATTACGACAAAATTTTGAACAACCGTGTCAATCAAAACAAAATCTTTTAGGGTTTCGATCTACTTCGTCACAAGCGCTATTATTCGCCACATTTAACATGAAATGTTCCACTACGGCGCAAATTCGAACTTACAAACAATATAAATTCCTTTTTCTAAGTCTAGTTTTGCGAAAGCTGTTATGGTTCGTCCACTTTTACACCAAAAATGCAATAAAACTACAGTATTTCGATAAATTACTTCAGTTCAATTATCCACTTTTCATCGAAATCGCATGGACGAAGACGTACCGAGCGAAATCTTAGAAGCGAGCGACTGAGCAACACTACAATACGATTCGAATTTCCCGCCCTCCTGTGTAACTTACTTCACCGGGCAGCTATTTACACTATGAGAAACCTTCGTACATCTTCACTGAAAAATTTTATTCCAATCACACACCGTAAAACACAAACAACACAAACAAAATTTTAAGAAATTACCCCAACGACCGCCTAAAATTGCAAACGTAAACAAAGTTTTTCATCCGTCTGGACTGAGAAAAAAAACTTGTACGCATTTATGTGTGCGTGATGTTCAGCGTAGGAAACGATTCTTTTGATTGTGATTGGTTTTGCTGCACTGTGAGCCGTCATGCATTTGTTCGGTCAAAAGTAATTGCGCTTATATGGTTGGATTGTATTTTGATAGGGCCAGTAAATTTTAAGGGAAATTCACATATTTCATCATGCTGTGAGAATGGAGAGAGATGCCCGAAAATATAAATAATCTAGTTGAACATTTCATTATAACGTTCTAGTGGTGTAGTTTTATCACTCACTATATAACAGTGAGACGTTGGTTGTGAGACGAATCAAAACTGATTAGGATCGAAATGAAAATGGATAAGACGAATATAGGCAACGGTAAGTAATAATTTCATTGCAATATTTCCAATAAACGATCTAGATTTGTCAAAATCTTGTTGCACAATGCGAAAGTTTTCCAGAGAAAAAGTAGTTTGGCATCGGTTTGTAACAGCATTATTAACTGCAATACTGGGAAAATTGCAGGATCTCACTGATACGACGGATATTAGAACATAACGTAACATAACAAAGCGTCTTGTTACAAAAAAAACGTTCTAACTGCATAACAAAATCTATCACAATTCTATTATAATCCACTGGTCGGGAACACGATGTATCGATGCGGCAGCAAGTCGTGCCTCGTTAGGTGACTCTATACTGCGCGAAGATCCTTCCCGGGCTCAATTTCCGATTCGGGTTTTAGGGGGAGCGTGGAGATGGGAGGAAGATGTTTTTCGCCTTACACCGGAAAATTACGCCAATATATAACGCCCGGTCGTTTTGTGGGGAAAACACGAATTGCTTTCAATTCAGCACACGTGGAAACGTCACCTATTTTTGGGGCGCAACAGGGAGGAGGTTTAATGCGATAGCAATGGCAGTATGGAAAGGAGGAAGAATATTAAATGAATAATATTCAAAATGGTTTTGATTTGCATTGAAATCTGCATATTGGCTCATTTATCGTTCATCATCTGCTAGACAAAAAGTTTTAGAGATAAACAGCCACGATATTGATTCAGGTACTTGCCTAAAAATGTTGTTATCCTCCTGGCACTGCTCCGAAATTTCTTGAGTTATTTGCCCAGGACTATTTGCAGAAATTTCTCAAAAAATTCATGTAGGGAATTACCAAGGGATGTTTTCAAGAATTTATAAGAATTTCTAACTAAGTTATATTATGGAAACATTTCTCGATTAAAACCTATTTAAATCCTGTAGTAGAAAACTCTAGCAAATCTCTCTGAAAAAACTTTTTGATTTAAGAAAAATCTAGAAGAATACTCTAATCAAATTGTTGGAGTAATCATTGAAAACAATACCAAACGAAACCCTGGATATTCTAGAGAAATCCTTGAAAACCTCGAACTAAATCCCTGCTGAAACTATTAAGCAGAACTAAACAAATGAAATAATCGCTATAGTCTTTCCCTAAATGCAATTTACTCCAAATATACTCCAGATATCTTAAGAAGAATCTGTTGGAGTAGTTCTAGAGGCAATCCCTAGATAAATCTAAGGAGGAAATTTCTAAATCATAGTTAAATTTCTGAAAGATCTACAGCAGGAATTCCTGGAAACCCTTGAAGAAGTTTCGTGGAGGATTTACCGAAATAATTTCCAAGGAAGAAGAATTCATGGAGAATTGTTTGAAGGAATTCCTTTGAAAATGGCTTGATTAATAACTGAAAAAAATCTGAGTAGAAGCTCTAACAAAAAAAAATCGTTCACCAAAACTTCATCATAACTAATGACATATGCACATACAATGTACGTTTGATGATCAATGTACTTTATCGAAACACCAAGCTTCCACAACGCAACTACATTCAAAATTTGAATCAAAGAAATATAATTCAAATTGCAAAATTAATCCAAATTTTAAATTCAATCCCCCCAGAGCGTACCCCATCGAAATCCGAACAATTCGAAGGATAATTTTACAGCTTGATTACATCGTTTTGCAATCCGGCAAACTCGGCATGTCCGTCGTCGGTATTCAATTTGCAAATCCAAATGATCTCGAATATTTTCCCCCTTCCCCCTGCAAGCAATGGAACGAAATTTCCACACTTCCATCCAACAACAACAACGCTTGAAAATGGAACGAGAACAAGGGAATGATTAAATTAAATTTCGAACTACACTCCATTCGAATTGAATTGGCTCTAGCCGGTTAGCTAGATAGAGAGCCGACCCGACCTGACCGGGGTACATAGTCGTCATGCACTCCAGCGACGGTACTGACCTGGGAAGGAAGAAGGGAGTAAATTGCGAAAAAAATAACTTTGAAAGCGAATATAATAATAAAATAAACTATGGAATCGAACCAAAATGAAACGATGGCACGGTGCTTCATTTATCGTTATTGAAGAAAATGTCATTTTTGGGATGTTTTCAATTACACACAATCATTTAATCTTACTAAGACTTAGCATATTGATTGTTCAAGTGCAAACTCAAGCGCTATGAGGCATTACGGAGCCAATTTAATTTTAAAATTACTTACAAACTCCATCTGTCGACTACCATGATAGCTAAAAACACTCTTGAACATACACTCAGCAAGTGCATATAAGTATTATATTTCGTACATCAGAACTTATGATGTTCAAACTATTGAGGTTGATATGATGAAAAGAGAGTTTGTAAGTAATAATAAATAATAATTATGGTAAGTCCTTGAAACATTTGATGTTTGTTTGTAATGGACAATATTGCAAAACGGCTTCAGGCATAAAATAATTCGTTAATTCGTTAAAAACTAACATTTTGATGTTTTTTTTTTATAATAACGGTAAACTAAGCACCGTGCCTGGGATACCGTCAGCAAAGAAGCATCTACCGTCACCCATCACAAACCCCGAGATTGAACTGGGACACGTTTGAAAGGGAAATTCACCGGTAAGCAAACACCAGGAGAAGGAGGAAGCGGCAGGAAACCAACTATTAATATCACAAAGGAAAAACGAACCGAAAATTCAATTGAAATTTAAATGCAGATCACGATAGAGGCACAAAGACCGACTTGCCCGCCATGGTTCACTGTTGGACAAATGGGATCGACTCGGCTTACTACTGTTGAGCATTCGACGATCTACAAGGACCCCAACCCAACGAACTCCACACTTGCCACGCGCATTTCACAAGAAAGCCGATTTGTATGCGTTTGTTTTTTTTCGCTTCGTGCTCTGAAAATTATTATTAAATTTAATTAAAACAGTCCCACGCTCCAATCGTTCTCTCACAATTAGTCGACTTCCGTGTCGTGTCTGCGAATCCGGCGTCTCGGGGGTGCCAAGCTAGGGAAAGAAACCAACAGGGAATCACCGGATTCCAGCAGCCATCCCTCGCTCCTAGAGGGTGAATAACAACAAGGACACACTTCTTACGAATAAGACCCGACGAAAGACGTCGCGAACTGCAACGACCGGCGAGAGATGGTATGTAATGAATGACGATGAGTTGAACGTAATAATAGGATTACAAAAATTAGAGAACAGAGAACCCTGTGTGTTCCCTGTGAGAATCTACCCCGGAGGAAACAAAAAAAAAAACACATCCGGAAGGACGTGCTCCGGTCCGCCTCCCTTATGTCCCCGTCCCTTATTTGTGTGGAAAGGACCGAAGGAAGCATCCGCGAATCTAAGCTGGTATCGTACCTGTACGAGTACTTGTACACGCCATGCTCCAGCGACAGGGAAGTGAAGCACAGTCCATCTGTTTCGCACACGTAGTTCTGGTCCTTGCAAATGTCACAGTGACATTTTAATAATTCTGAAACGAGAAAGAAGAAAAGTCGAAAAAGCAGGATTTAAAATATGACTCCAAAGACATTGCTATTGTGAGATTCGTGAAAACAGTGTGACGTTATTAAAAGTTGGCGGCAAGTCAGGGGCGATGACAGTTTCGTCGCTTCGGGGGCTAGAGCTCCAGCGGAGATTTATGGGTTTTAATTTAGCATTGGTGCGATGAGGAGATGTGGGGGAATGGTAGGTGCCAAAACGAATGATGGTTTGGAGGCATTGTGGAGAAAATGAAATCTTTATAGATTGTAAGATTGGATCGTATCTTGTGGAAGATTATTTTCTGTTAGAATACATAGCTTCCATTAGTTCATTGTTGTGGGACGCAGTGTCAATCGACACAATCAACAGTGATCTCTTATTCAATTAATACTACATGATCCAGAACTCCACTGTCTCACATGTACTTCTGTTCTTTCTAGTAGTGCAAATGACATGTACACTGTTCATATGAGAAAAAACACAACTCTGACTTAAATTTATGACAGATCAAGTAAAATAACCAAGAACATGGTGTTTGTATGCCACGATTTAGCTTGAGAACAAGTAAACGGATTAGCATAGTTCTTTTACTGCTACATTAGTCTAGGACTACAATGTGTTGCAACGAAGAAGTACATAAAGTCCACTGGTACCTTCTTTGGTACCTTCATGGCTGCAGCGTTGCATTACGCCATTACCTAGAACTGAATTTTCGTCGGATTCGGGCGATACTTCTTCAGTTGTTCCGAAAGTTGTCGGTTTCTAGATCCTATTCCACTGTATACAGCTAGCGTATTCGTGGCCTTTCGCGAAGACGTCGACATCTACCGATCCTTTCTTCAATCATTCACAATTTTCGTTGGCAATTTGTGGGACCTAAGCTGGTTATGTAATCCGTAAAACGTCCTATTGGCATTCGCAACATATCTTTTCGCTTCCAAGAAATCGTCATTGTAACATGTCACAAGTGTTCGAAGATCAACAATTTCCTCATCATGTTACAACTTCAGATACATCCCCATCAAACACTAACTTAGTATGAACAGAATTAGGACTAGCTCTATTATCTCTATTACCTGCGATCATGAACTTTGTTTTGATAGACTGGTAAGAAGTTAAGTTGCATGCTAGTCCGTTGTCTAGTGTGGTGCTTCCTGCAAAGGGCTTATAGCTCACTGGAAGCATTAACGTGTAGTGTCTTTTTTTAATTAACTGTAAAGCTTATTCTCTCTGTTTCCTTCTTCAGAGGCACGAAGCGTTCCGCCACTGCACTGCGATTATTTCGATTGGTACGATATCGTCCGTAAAGCCAAGGAGTATATGAAGTCGTATAATGATAGTGCCATTTCTCTGTATGCCAAATACCCGCGTAGCAACCTCGAGTGTAATTTTGAAAAGAAAATTTAGAAGTAGGTACTTCTCATTGCGACACCTCGTCTGAAATTCGAACCATCCTGCGCTGACCTGCACTTATCAGGCTAATTAGTTTCACCGGAAAACCATGTTCAGTCATTATCTGCCAAAATTCTTTATTTTTTTCAATGATTCGATGATGAGTCTAAAACTTGTACTCCTAGGCCGTTGTCGAGTAGCCATTATGAAAACTAGCTAGATACTCGCAGACGGAGGAATCATCGAGCGGTCTAAGTCTGTTAAACAGGTTCCGCGGCAGTATTTTGTATACCGTCAAACGGGGCTTCTTTTGACATTATTTCCACATTCTTCAACTTTGAGGTTTTGTAGCTCTAAGAATTATGGATGGATTGCGATAATTCTTGCATATATCTTAGTTGTATATGTACGTAACAAATGTGCAGAATATGAAGCAAATCCATCAAGAAATAAAAAAAAATACTTGAATAGCGAAAAATATGTGTTCTTCAAGACAAAAATGGGGCTACTTTGGACATATTTAGAAAGCAATACGATTTGATAATACAATGATTATATTCGCATAACTTTTGAACTGATTCTATAGATTAACGTCTATTTTGACGTTGTTGAACGTTTTTCGTTGATAAACATAATTAAGAAAATTGTAAAGCGCGAAAAAATACACATACCTATATAACACTTTCCAGCAAAATATGGTTTTGTAGTGTTTAATTTCTATTATGAAATTTCAGTTTTACTTTCTTTTAAATAAAACTGTCAGCTACGACTGCTTGATTGTTTAAGTTGACACAATCGAATGATGCAATTACCAAGTACTGCGACGATTAATAAGTTCTGATTAATAATGATTAACATCTGTAAAAAATCTTAATGTTATATTAATGATATGTATAAGGATCTCATCAATTGCTGTAACTAAAAGTAATTTTTATTTAAAGTGTAATGCATGAAGTACAAGAATAATGTTTCACAAGATCATAGGCAATTCAAAATTTTACATTTGTAATTATTTTGGTTCTCAATAGTTTTGATATGGCTTAATGGTAGTCTATTTATAGCAGATGAAGAATGAAATTGTTTTGTACTACGGATTCATGTAAAAATGACCGAGAATTATTTTTTCAAGGAATATGGTTTGAGTTTACTACCAATACGTAATAAAATATATATATTTGATGACTATTAACTATCCTGAATCCTTGGTTAATTTTGTTGTTGTTGTTGTTAAATATAGAAACCAACGCTTTAACATAAAATATAAGTCATAAAATTAAGACCTTTGATCAATTATTTTTGTAACACAACAATTTTTAACATAAAATTATCACGAATTTTATGAAACATGACGATTCGATAGTTTTGTGACGCTCCCAATAAGTTTCCACGATATGTGAAAAATTCGAACAATGTTTACATAGCAAATGTTTTGTGCCTTGGTGATATGTGTTCGGAATTTTTAAATATATTTTCGTGTTTATCCTGTTATTGTTGATGTTGTTCCGAAAAATGTTCATGTCTGGTTGTAGAGCATGTTTTGGTCAATAAAAGTGCTGAAGACACAAAATAGCTCAGATTAATATTCATGCTGCAAATAAATCAAAAACACGAATGTCCAAAGTAGCCCCCGGAATCAAAAGTAGCTCCGTTTGACGGTACCGAGTTCTGTAATTCCGGCATTCTTAAAACATGTCCTGTCAACCGTATCCAATCGACTCAAGGCTTCAATTCACTACGATGAATTAACGCCGAATGGATGAGTCTTCTCCACTGGGCTCGCATCTGAATTTTCGTCAAAATTTAGTTTTCAACATATCTTCTTATGACCTTCCAGCTGGACTAACGCTTAGTCGGATTGTCCCATGTTGAAAAGTAATCGCATATCAGTCCCACTACAGATTACCGCAACGTGTAACACTAACGTGAACCGGGTTTTGGTCATCTTTATATTTTTTTTCGGAAAGTTATCGAAACTGCAAATTGTCAAAATTGCATTCAGATTCAAACATATTTCAATCTTCTGCATTTTTTTAAATATTCGTATAGAAAACGAGTTTGTAAAGTTCTCAGTCCATTTTCTCTATGTCTACTTTTTACAGATAGGACTGACCTGGGAAAGAGGCACCTATACTACACACGAAATATAAGACAACGTTATTTTTAACTGCAAGATAACTCCAGCTTGCCAACAACAATCAAGGCAGGCTTCGATAAAATCGGTAATTTCCTTTTGTTGTGCACCTCCGATCTTTCCTGACAAACATGAAAAAAGGGCCACAGTTTTCTATGCACTAAATATTCATTTTCATTGGGAAAAGTAGAACGATGCGTTTTTCAAAGCTTTATGTTCAATCAGATTAAATGGTGCTCACGTCACATTACTTGCGTTATGTGCATTAATTGATTTTCATTCGATTTTTATCACTTTTGAAGAAATACGAAAATGTGTTTTAATCAGTTACGCGCTTTTTTCATGTTAGTCAAATGTTTGAGATCTGGGCTCACAGTGACAGTTCGTGACAGCGGAATCTCGGCTCACTATGACGTACAGAAATTTTGTATTGGTTTCTCCCTCCCAGGGACTGACATGCGATTTCAGAATTTCACAATATCAGTGATATTAACTGATGGCTGATGGTCTAAAACTGTCAATATCACTCTCAAGCTATCAATATCATTTTGATTTGACAACGAACAGCAGTGAAGTGACACCGCCCTCTAAATCATATTCACTGCAGAATGAGTGATCACGTGGTAATTATCTAAGCTTTCAATGTTTTTCGGTGACCAACAAATAGTTGCCATTATTCCACAGTACTGTCAAAAATATTGTACCGATAAGTTGCCGAACTTAATTTCAATGATATCCATATTCTATCACCATCAGTGCCAGAGGTGTCGCGTGCCCTACATGAAATATTTTGCACATTGCTTATTTAAACAGTAAATTGGTGATAAAACTTATCGGAAATAACAAAATGTATCAATGTGTGCAAATATGCATTTTTACATATAGTATGCATTTTTACATATAGTATGATAATGATATAGTGATGTTCTACTTGATTGGGAAATATTTTTAGCTTCACATTATTTTTGTGTATTCAGCAAAACATATTTATAATACATCTTCGAGCTGTTTAGTGAAATTCTTATAAGTAAACCCGAATTAAGTACTATACCCAGGGCTGGTAGCAAAAAGTGATGCCGAAAAAAGTTATTTTAGTGACCAGATTTGAGAAATAAGTGACTAAATAGTGACTTCCGATTCTCGAAAAAGTGACTAAAAGTGACTTGAAAATCAAAACGTAATTAATTTTTTTTTTCAGTTCTACAACACTGTTTTACGATGAAGAAGGGAATTCCCAATATGATCTACTATAGGTAGTAGGTATAGTAGAGTAGATACCAAATTTGGTTATTTCCAAAATTTCAAGATATTGACACCAATTTGTTTAAAAAGAAAAATTAGCATTTACACAAATAATCCTTTTTTTGCAGATTTCCAAACATTTCAAAATTTAAGAAAGATGTTTTGAAGAAGATCACCGTTTGTGTCTTTTATATCACCAAAATATTTTATTTAATAATATAAATTTTAAAAACAACTTGGCGTACCTATTTGTGAAATCAATTTTTTTGTCATTTTACATTTACATTCATACTCCCAAAAAATGACTTCTTTAAAAACCGCTAAAATTGAATTCATTGTAAACTGTATAGATCTCAATTTTTTTCCATTACTCCAAGTCTATAATAATTTAAGATTTTGTTTAGAAAAAATATAAGCGCATAGATGAAGTTGGATCAAATATAAAATGCGCGTGAGGATACTTTCTATTACCTTTATTTTGTGTAACTAGATCAAGATTACGGAAAATATAATATTTGGCCATCAATCAATATTTCAATAAAAACGATGATAAAATCGTACGAATATGATTCTTAAGACCAATGTATCATAGATGCGTCCTACGAACGCCGAGCGAAATTGAAATTTTCCATCAGCAAGTTTGATGGGAGGTACGTTTGGCCGAAATGACATTTGGCATAAAGACGATAGGTTTGATAGGGCGTTCATCTGGGTTATGCTTTTAAAAAAGTTTTTAGCACAAAGCTTCTGATATTTTAATAAAAATTACTAAGACACGTTCATGATTCACTTGGTATTGGTGGTTATAGTTGGTCGAATTGTCATAAACTATATAATTAAAAATACTTTAATACCGCGCATATTATTGTCAAACATAAACTGCGTGGCTTTCTAAAAACCTCCCGCCGAAGTGAATCAAAAGTACCAATAATAAGATTCAACTGCCCACATTTCTTTGAAGAAAACATGCATGATTTCATGAGCGATTCAATGAAATCGATAAATTCTTAGAAGCATTTTTGTATTATGTATTAATCCATTCTCAAACAGCTTCGAAAGAGGTTCTTTCAAAATTTATTCCTAGAAAGAATTGATAATATACTTTCCTGAAGGATGCTTAAATACATGCATAAGAACAACAGAGGAAGAAAAATGCTCATACTCTACCGAAGGTCTATCCGGCCATTTTCAAAGGTTTGGTTTGTAAATAAAAACTATCCTAAGAAGTATGGAAAAGTTTCTAATCCCAAATAGAACATTAAATAATTATTCTTTGTTTTGTTTATTTTTTGTGTTAAATACCTATATAATTGATTTTGTAAAATTTTAAAAAGATAATATGGTTTGGTTAAAAAAGACGAATTTCAAAGACAAAGAGATTAATTTGGATACATATTTTAAAGTGTAGTGTTCGATAATAGAAGACAAATATCTAATAATACACCACAAGAGTTTTTCAGAGATTTTTAAAAAGAATACTTAACATTTCAACCTTTAGTTTTACAACAATGCACTTACCCAGACAACCAAAATGTACGTATAACGAAATCACCTGGAGGCTTTATATGTGCAAAATTTCACTTATTAGATGTCGCAAAGAGGCCTTCTACGTACAAAAGTGGAGGCGATATGCGTGCATATATTATGTGATGAATAATAACATACAATGTGAGTGTATAAATATTCTACCGAACCAACCTGTGATCTTATGCGACTAAACTTATGATAACATATGTTGATTTGACAGCTGCTACGGATTGATGCGACTTACTTTGTACGAGTGTACGAGACGAAACAAAATGTATAAATGAACTCAGAAAAGAAGTGTTTTATGCGAGGAAACTCATCAAACTGACGAGTTTATCCACGGTGTTTTGCGGGTTTGATGTAATTAGTATGAATAAACGAGTTGTAACGTGAACTTTCATGCGATTTCTGGTTGTCTGGGTACACCATACTAATGATAACTTAGATACTCTTATAAATTAAGTGGAATTCTATGAAAAATAAACTTTTTTCACAAGAAAACCATGAACTAAAGTTTCGAACTGACAGGAAAATAAATTAAAACTTAGCCTAAATAGAAAGAAAGCCGATTCGTAATTTTCTCTAGAAAATTTAGCTCAAAATAGTTGAGAAAAGTGACTTTTTGACGAAAAAAGTGACTTTAGTTGAAATGGCTTCAAAAAAGAGACTTAAAAGTGACTGGCTTATAAAAAGTGACTCGCTACCAGCCTTGTATACCACTTAATTTCACTGGAGTTTCTATCCTTGGACAGATACGCGTATTTCGTCCCCAATTGTAAGACTATTTTCAGTGTCGTGTGCTAGACTCGACCTATTTATTGTCCCTATTTTCAAATTTATTTTTCTCATTCTTCAAGCATTGCAGCTTGCATTGTGTACTTGGAAAATTTAAGAATGCAAAAATGATTAGCAATCCAGGCAAGTTCGAGCGCACAATTTTGTTGTGTAAATCCTTCTTCAATCAATAACATACCTACCTTGATACCTTGATGGCTACAGCGTAGCATCACGCCATTGCCGGGCGTATTGTAGAGCTCCATCTTCGTCGGTCTTGGGCGAAACTTCTCCAGTTGCCCCGAACGTTTAGGGTCGCCAGGTCCTCTTCCACTGCGTACAGCCAGCGTATTCGTGGTCTTCCCCGAAGCCGCCGGCCTCTACCTGGTTCCCTGCTGAATATTATTTTCGCAATTCTTTCTTCCGACATTCGCACTAAGTGACCAGCCCACTGAAGTCTGCCGTATTTTACACGATTGATAATATTCGCATCTATGTACACTTGATACAACTCGTGATTCATGCGTCTGCGCCACACACCATTTTCGAGTTTCCCACCGAGTATTGTCCGCAGCACTTTACGCTCGAAAACACCGAGAGCTTTCCGGTCTGACTCTTTCAACGTCCACGCTTCGTGCCCGTAGAGAGCCACCGGAAGAATCAATGTTTTATACAGGGCGAATTTAGTTTCGGTTTGCAAGCTGCGGGACCTAAGCTGGTTACGTAGTCCGTAAAAGGCCCTATTCGCAGCCGCAACACGTCTTTTCACTTCGCGGGAAACGTCGTTGTCACATGTCACAAGTGTTCCAAGGTAAACAAATTCTTCAACAACTTCAAACACATCCCCATCAAACACTACCTCAGCACTTACACCACCATGCCTGACTCTATCTCTACCTGCAACCATGTACTTCGTCTTGGTAGAATTGATGGTCAGGCCTATCCTCGCTGTCTCCCTCTTCAGAGGCACGAAGGCCTCTTCCACTGACCTGCGATCGATTCCAATCAGGTCTATATCGTCCGCAAAGCCAAGGAGCATGTGCGACCTTGTGATAATAGTGCCATTTCTTTGCACGCCAGATCTCCTAATAGCACCCTCAAGTGCAATGTTGAACAGTAAATTCGAAAGTGCGTCTCCCTGCTTCAATCCGTCTAACGTCACGAACGAGGTTGACACCTCGTCTGCGATCCGAACACTTGATTTCGAACCATCCAGCGTAGCACGTATCAGCCTAATTAGTTTCGCCGGAAAACCATTTTCAGACATTATCTGCCAAAGCTCATTTCTTTTCACTGAGTCGTACGCCGCCTTGAAATCAATAAACAGATGGTGAGTCTGCAAGTTATACTCCCGGAATTTGTCTAGGATCATTCGCAAGCTAAACATCTGGTCCGTTGTCGAACGGCCCTCACGAAAACCAGCTTGGTATTCGCCGACGAAGGACTCCTCGAGCGGTCTCAGTCTGTTAAACAGGATGCGCGACAGAATTTTGTACGCCGAATTCAGCAGGGTAATTCCTCTGTAATTGGCACACTCCAGTCTGTGCCCTTTCTTGTAGATAGGGCGGATGAGGCCATCCAACCAGCCGGTGGGCAATTCTTCGTCCTCCCATACCTTCAGAAGTACTCGATGGATCGACTGGTAAAGCTGCTCGCTTCCGTGCTTGAGAAGCTCGACCGGGATCTCGTCCTTCCCAGCAGCCTTACAGTTCTTCAGCTCGCTGATAGCCTTTTTAACCTCTCCTATGGTCGGTGGGTCCACAGCTTGATCGTCATCATCTATGTTCATCCTGTTCCTCGCTACATTTCCATTCTCACCGTTCAACAATTGCTGGAAGTGCTCCTTCCACCTGGCAGCCACCGCCGTTTTATCGGTCAGCAAATTCCCTTCTCGGTCATTGCACATGGCGGGCACTGGTAAGGTATTGTGCCGCGCACCATTGACCGTTGCATAAAATCTCCGCATATCATTTCGGTTCATGCTTTCTTGTGCGTCAGCTACCACACTTTCTTCGTGCTGCCTTTTCTTTCTGCGGTGGATTCGCTTTTCTTCGGCTCTCGCTGCCCTGTACCGCTCTCTGTTCTGTCGGGTACCGGCCACAAGCATACGGCTTCTGGCGACATTCTTCATGTCTGTCACCCTCTGGCACTCTTCATCGAACCACTCGTTCCGTCTTCGTCGTTGACCAGTGCCGATCACTTCCCGCGCCGTAGTTGTCACAGCTTCGTGGATAGGGTCCCACAGGCTGTCGACGTCTCCAGCAACGTTGACTCTTCCCAACTTCTCGTCTAGTTGCTGACGGTACTGCGCAGCTACCCCATCAGTCGACAAGCGTTGTATATTGAAGCGTGCGTTCTGTATGTTGCGGAACTCGTGACGCTGGATAACCGCGCCCGAATTTTAGCTACAACGAGATAATGATCCGAGTCGATATTAGGGCCTCGGAAGGTCCTGACATCAATGACATCTGAGAAATGTCGTCCATCAACCAGCACGTGGTCTATTTGGGAGCAGGCATCGCCACTCGGGTGTCGCCAGGTGTGTTTGCGGATATTCTTTCGTGCGAAGTAGGTACTGCTGATTGCCATCCCTCTAGCAGCAGCGAAGGTTACTAGCCGCAGGCCATTATCATTGGTAACGGAATGAAGGCTTTCCGTTCCAATAACGGGTCGGAAGAAATCTTCTTTCCCGATCTGCGCATTTGCGTCGCCAATGACTATCTTGACGTCTTGTTTTGGGCACTCTCCGTAGGCCTTATCCAGGCTCTCATAGAACTCATCCTTCATGTCATCGGGCTTATCGTTCGTTGGCGCATATATGCTGATCAGGCTGTAGTTGAAGAATTTGCCCTTCATTCTCAACACACAGATTCGGTCGCTTACCGGTTTCCACCGAATAATTCGCTTCATCTGCTTCCCAATCACTATGAAACCAACTCCACGTTCTGCTCTGTCGCCACCGCTGTAGTAGATGTGGTACTTGAATGAAGTGTTGGCGATGGGGTCCACCGCTCGAAATTCGCGTTCTCCGGTTCTCGGCCAGCATATTTCCTGGATAGCTGCCACGTTCACGCCGACATTCCGCAGTTCACGAGCCAGGAGCCCAACACGCGCGGGTTCATTCAAAGTTCTCACGTTCCAAGATCCAACTTTCCAATCGTTGTCCTTTATTCGTTGCCGGGTCTGTTGCCGTAAAATCAATCCGTTTGCTCTACTTTTGCCTTTCTTGGTTGGTGAAGAGTCTTCGATAGGCCACCTAACCAGGGTTGCGCTACCTACATCGTGCTAGAGGGGCTGCCTCCTCGATGCTGACACGATACAGCATCGTCCGCTTGTTCTTTACATGATGACCACGGTCATAGCCATCACAACCATCCACCTTTATCAGGGCTTTGGACCTGTAGCTCTGGTTCTCAATAGTTTCAAGTTCTTTCGGACATGCTACTATGGTGAGCCGTCATGCGCTAGCGGTGTTACACTCTAATAACTTTCCATATTGCATGCACTAAGTTCGCCAGAATTTGCTATTTCTAGCCTATCAATGGGTGAAACAAATTTACATGTATATGGTAGGTATGTCTTTGATTTTTATCATTTTGATTATGATTATTAGTACTTTTCAAGCTTTAATATGGATATCCTTCTAAATTGGTGAACGAACACTCGATTGTTTCGAACATAATATATTCTATTAGGAATCTTTTAAGCGCGCACGAATCTGACTAAATAGTAAAACCTGTTCAATTTATTCGTAGAACAGGTTGGTTCCACACATGTATGCTTCAGAGCGTATACGTATTACTAGGCTGTGAATGTATGTGGGAGCTTCGTTATATGGGATTTGGTTCAACAGGGGCAGTAGAACAGGTTGAACGCACAGAAGGACGGCATGTATCTTCACCATGCTCGTGCTGCGGATATCAAGCGAGCTATTTTCATGATGGATGTATACGACGGGAACGATCTTGGCGTCTTGGGAGAATTAACATGCTATTTTCCATCTAGTGCATGAGAATCAGCACTCTATTGAAAACCCTCATGCTATTTTGAAATTCTGTATTGAATTTGCTGTGGTTCTTTAAATATGTTTGCATATTTTTGATTCAAAGTAGACCATTTGTTCTATGAACAGGTTGAACAGGCTGACGAGACGTCTCTAGTCAGTACACTGGTGATGGAATAACCAGCATGATGTTGATAGCATCCAGAATGATCTGAGTTGTATTGCAGTCGGCCAATCGAAATCAGCACATGGTAAGCATTAATAGTGACAGCGAGCAACTCTGTGCGATTTACGGCAGTTAAGTCCTCCTCAACTGCAAAAAGCTTTTGTGTGCGTGGCCTACTACGAAGCCGACAGCCTAGTCCTAGTTCTCTGTTGAATATTATCTTTGCTTGTCGTTCTTTCGGTATATGACGACAAGGTGAACAGCCCAACGTAGCCTGCCGTGTTTTATGCGCTTGACACCAGCAGTATATAACTTGCGGTACAACTCGTAATTCATAGGAATAGGATTTGAAGCAGGGTAAACTTTTGATCCGTCGTTGATTGGACTTCTCATGCGGTCTCAATCTGTTGAACAGAATTCCAGCATGATTTGTACGCCGAATTGAGGAGTGTTATCCCTCGATAATTGGCGCACTCCAGTCGATGCCCTTTTTTGTACAAAGGGCAAATGAAACCATCCAAATAACTAGTAGGCATTTGTTCTTTCTCCCATATCTTCGGAATGATATGGCGAAAGAGTTCGTGCAGCAGCTCACTTCCGTGTTTGAGAAGTTCAGCCGGGAACTCGTTCTATCCAGTAGCCTTTTTGTACTTCATCCCATTAATAGCTTTCTTTATCTCATCTAGTGTTGAAGGTGGTACAGCCTGTGAATTGTCATCGATTTGAATTCTGCTACCAGATCCACATCCGTTATCTCCGTTCAACTATGTCTCGAAGTACTCTTTCCACCTGGCGGCATTGTTTTATTCGTCAACAATTTTCTTCGTATTTGTTGCACATGGCGGGAGAAGTCGCTGTTTTTCTCCGCACACCATTGACAGATTCGTAGAGCTGTCCCATGTCGTACTGTTCCATAACTTCTTGCGCTTGAGCAATTACTGCCTCTTCATGCTCCTTTTTCTTTTTGCGATGGATCCGTTTTTCGTCTTCCTCTACTTCCTTGTACCGCTCGCTGTCTGCTCTGACGGGTACCAGACACCAACATCCGGCTTCTGGTCACGTTTTTCTCGTCCGTCATTCTCTGGCACTCCTTGTCGTACGAACCGTTCCTTGGTCTTCGTTGAACAGAACCTATCACATCTCTCGCTACTGTGCTCATCGCTCCGTGGACTGATTTCCACTGATCGCTTAGGTAGATGTTCTCGTTGATTACGCTTATCCGCTTGCCGAGCTTCTGATGGTATTCCGCAACTACACCATCTGCTGACACGCGTTGGATAGTGAAACGCATCGATTGCCGATTTCTAGAACTCGAAACGGATGATAAACGCGATCGAATTTTGCTTGCGTGCTAAGTAGGTGCTGCGGATGACCATCCTACTGTTGGTAGCAAAGTTCACTAAACGACGGCCGTCATCGTTAGTAGCGGAATGAAGGCTCTCCGTACCAATGTAATGATAGGACGGAAGAAATCCTCTCTTCTGATCTGCGCATCAGGTCTTGTCGAGACATTTGTAAAACGCATCCTTTACGTCATCCGGTTTGTCGCTTGTCGGTGCATTAACGTTGATCAGGCTGTAGTTCAACAAGTTGCCCCGAATCCTCATTGCGCACATCCGCTTGTTGATCGGCTTCTACCTAATAACGCGCTTCATCTGCTTCCCGATCACTATGGAGCCGACTTCGTATTCAGCTTTTTATGTGGTAGGTGTTATATTTGAATGCAGTGTTAGCGACAGGATCCACCGCCCTGAATTCACGTTCTTCAGATCTTAGCCACCGCACTTCCTGAATAGCATCCACGCAAACGTCAACTTTTCGCAAAGGTCCTGGTCTCAAAGGTACCGAGTTCCAATCATAGTCCTTATTTCGTTGTCAGGTCGGTTGCCGACAATAACGTTCGTTTCGTCTTACTCCATTTTTCGTAGTGATCAATGAATTCGGTATGTTATCTTACCGCGTTATCCCCGCGGGGTCGCGCTACCTACATTACGTAGATGAGGCTGCCACCTTAGATTTAGTTGACGTGATACAACACTTCTTACGTAGCCGCTGGATGTCATACAGTCATCGCTCGGAACGTACCTCCCTTCTAGCTGATGTCAGAAGGACAATAGTGCGCAAATTGCACTACCAGCTATGTACTCAACCCTTAGCTTTGATCCGTGGAAGCTTGAGGTAGGAACATCTGAGGACCAGAGCTGTATTGGACGCTCCTTTCTGATTGTCGATTCACGTCCCGGGACACTGAATTCACCTTGGGGTTAGCGAACTCGTGATGTATTCTTCGCCGCCACACACCATTCTCCTGCAGATGGCCAAAGATGGTTCTTAGCACTCGTCGCTCGAAGACTCCGGATCCTCCTCTCATGACTATAGAGAACTACCGGTCTTATTAACGTTCTGTACATGATACATTTGGTACGGTTGTGAATCTTTCTCGACCACAGCTTCTCTTGGAGCCTATAAGTAATAGACGACGAAAGATAATCTGGGATAATACTTTGTAGGCAGCGTTTTAAATAGTAATTGCACTATAATTTGTCGATATTTTGTAGATAGGGCGTATAACGTCTTGATTCTACTCCTCCGGTAGCTGTTCCGGCTCCCAGATTCTGATACTGACTGAACCAATGCTGCAGTCGGCCTTCTGATACCGTGCTACAACATTGCTGCATTCTTCTCCTGTAAACCTCTTTGCAATAATGTAAAGGCTTCGTTTTTATTCTGTTGTTGTTCCCGAAAAACGGACTAGGTTCTTTTTTTAGACTTCTATACTGCCCATAACTGCAAAACAGTCACATTCGACATTTTTGACAAAATGGAGTTAATACCATGGAGAGTCATTAAATGGTAAATACTTTTGATCAACTTACTAAAATCTGTGAGATTGTTCTAGAAAATTCGAAAAAAATACCAAGTTGTTTTGTCACATTGGTAATTATAACCGCATAACAGTCACATTGAGATTATAAATGAGCCTCGTAATGTGATAGCAATGAAGTTTATATCAGAATTATTTTCTGACAATTCATCTAGTATGCGATAATAGTTGTACGAAATATCAACCTCTTATAAGCATTTTCGAGTTCCTAGTAATTTTTAGAAATTTTAGTTTCCTCCCATACTGCCATAAAATGCACACTTAGTATTCCCTTTACTCAATGCCTACTTTTGTCGAATGTTACAAATATGCAGTTATGGGCAGTATAGCAAACCAAATATTTCATAGGCCACCCAGCTGGTGCATAGCTACTTTTCTCCATGAGACCAAATTTTCGCCACTATTTCCACAAGCATGAACATAGAACAAGACTTTTGTCAAGTGCCATTAAAAACCTCCCGAAAATGTCGCAACACACTCGGAGGTGATAGAACCCAAACAAAACGACAAGAACGGCACTGGGCCTCCCCCACCACCTGCCAGTCAGTGGGGTGAATCCTCCTTCCACTCCAGCACAAACCAGAGAACAAAAAAATGGAAACCACACTGCCGACAATCCAAAGAACTGCTGACTAGAGTGGCCCATAATGTTCAAACTACAAGAATCTTAAGGTGCCCCCCTGAATTTGTATGAATTTGTATTTGAATCCCCAGATTCATCTGTGGAAGTTTGAGCGGAATCCGTGAACCCCACAGAGGGGGGGGGGGGGTGGTTCGTTCTATCTAAAAGCACTCGACTCAGAGGGGGAGATGTCTTGGCTAAAAGAGCTTGAGCTATGGAGGAAATCAACCAAATATATTGGAAGAATGGTTCGCAACAAGTTTGATTTCGTGTTGCCGGTAATAGAACAACAGATTAACCGTCAGTTCTCATGGGACGGTTGCCGAAGAAAATAAGAATGCCGACAATAGTCGCAATCACATAAAAAGTTTGAAGCTTTGTAAAAATGTTGCAAAACAGATTTCGATAATTCTGTCGATGTGACGATAGAGGATTAACTAGCACTCAAGTGTGAACAGAAAAAAAAGTAATTTGACATCGTATGTTCGAGATAATTGCACGAGAAGTGCGGCATCGGCTTAGAATGCCGAGAATAGGTAAATAGCTCTATAAGTTTCTTGTTTCTAAACGAAAAGACTTCTGGTTTATTGCAGTCTCTTTGGAGAATATTCAAATCAAAAATGACAGAAACTCATCAAATTGGTGAAACCTTTTTACTCATATATATTTTATAGTAGCTTCTGAGGGTCCAAAAAACAAATTTGAGAAGTATAACTTAAAATTTATACAGTTTGATTTTTTCTATACAAAAATGGCCCACCTTACCGCTCACCGCCCGCCGCGCGGAACAAACACTTACTTGTTTTATTTTTATCCGCCGTCAGCGTCAATGTTTGCGGCGAATTATGCGACTGCGGCGATGACAGCGAGGATGACAATGATGATGATGCCGAAGACGAGAATAGTGTCGCTCCGGCCGGAGTTTCAATCCCGGCACTGTCCTCGGAGCCACCGTTCTCATTCGAGTTTAAATATTTTCCATTAATCTGCTGCTGTTGTTGGTGGCGATGGTGCTGTTCCTTGACTAACGACCCCGTCGCCGAATCGCTATAATCGTTGGGACTACTACTGCTGCTGCGTTTGCTGTTCGTATGCCGAAGGATTCTTGACGAAGCTGCCGCAGCTGGAATGAGAAACGAGAAATCAAATTGAGAGATTAGTGGTTGTTTTATTTTTCAACTTTTTTTGCAATGGTTTGGGTAGGGGATTGGGGGTTGGATGGCCACCCTGAAGATTAAAAAAAAAAACAAAGGTTAATTATGCTGAACCCACTATTTTCAATGTCTCTGTCACAAAAACAATAAAAAAAATACATTCAATACGAAATGAAAAAAAATGTAAAATGATTGTTGTGTTAAAAATACATTTGATTAAACTGTGACAATTTGCATATTTTTTCAATAGTTTCCATTGAACTCTGACTCAGTACTTTGAAATTTAACAGCAAAATGGACATTTTTTAGAATCACGCTAAATTCTATGATCAGCATTTGTCATTCATGAATTCAAAGGATGCATAAGCAATGTTGACGTTCTTAACAGAAGTTGCTTACAAATCTAGCGTAATATTTGAAAAGAGCCTATCTGTAAAACATAAACATTGAGAAAATCGCGCGCGAATATTCCGTACCATATTCATTAGTCTTATTTCAAACCTATACACTTTTTTGCAAATTTTTATTCGTTTTCGACACTTAGTCTTCACCTGAACCAATCATTTCAAATCTCATACAATACAACAACTCGTGCAAACGATGAAATTTAAACAACATCGCCAGATTAGTATTTTTACGAATCTCAAAACCAGTTATGCCCCTTCACTTAGGCCCTTTGATGGAGCATGATTCCAGTTGAGCCCTTCCAGTTTGGCCCTTTGAAAGAACATGGTTCTAGTTAGACCCTTTTACAATTGAATATGTTGTGGATAATTGAGGTGCTTTGTGTAATTTATGAACGAATAAGGAAGAACACAAATCAATGCCAAAATATCAGGACAAATAATTTTACATAGAGTCAATCTGATTTTGATAAAACATTTCAATTAGGCCTTTTTAGGTATCTCATTATCAGTTAGGCCATCAGTTTTGAATGCGCTAGAAATCATCGACAAACATGTGTTTTGCAAATTCGTAAGGCTTTATAGAGAGAGTTTACGCAGATCTAGATATGAATAATGAAAAATAGTGGTTGGAATAATTAGTAATAATACAGAAAGGTAATTTATGACAAAAACTAAGAGTGTTCATCTTGCCCCCTATTCCCCTATGCGGTTAAACGGAACAATAGCTCTGTTTCTATCGCAGTTTTTGTAAAGGGGTGGGGAGCTTATGAATGGCGGGAGGTTATAAAAGTTAATGGTAAGTGTTATACGCGAGAGTCTTGCGGACTCTGTTTAATTTAAGGACTGATTTCACGCATCGAGTCCACATCGGTGATGACTTCTAATACTAATGCGAATCGTTTTGGTTTGGTTAATGGGGTACCACGGATGTCAACTACAATGATGATTGCGAAGTTGAATGTTATGAAACAGTTTGATAATGGTGATAACAATTTTGAACCAGCCAGATCTGGTGATTAAGTACTTTTAGCCCTGTGCGAATCCAATGGTTTATCGTGTAATCCTTACTAGGATCCATACATGGACACCTTCCGACATCCCTGCACGAATTTCTTCAGCGGTTACTACAACAACTTCTCTAGTCATTTCTCAGTAGGGTGATCCAGAGTTTTTTAGGACTATTTTTTCCATGAACCCTTCAATAATTCCTGTGAACCGTTCTGAGGGTTCATTCAGACCTAATTCCAGGATTCAATCAGGATTGTTTTCTATTAGTTAGTCAGTGTTCAGACAGACTGGATGGACTAGATGATCTTGGTCCTTGTAATAATAAGTCTAGAAGTCTATTTCGATGCAGATGTTTGATCAGATAGATAAGTTCCAATATTACAATAGCTAATGATGCAAAAAATTGGTAATTTTAGTGCTCCAAGCAATTTTCTATAATAATTAAAAAAAAAACACTTGGTCCAGTGTGATTCAACGGCAACCAGTTAACCTACAAATTACACCAGAGATTTCACCGAGAACATCCACAGGAATTCCTTCAGTATTCGTTATTCCTCTGCGGATTCATACAGGAATTTCATCCGAAAAATTCATTTAGGGGTTGCTACGAGATTGCCTTAAGGAAATTCGCCAACAACAATCGTTCAATTATTGGTTAAGAAATTTCTTCAGGAAATCTACCAGGTTTATGTCTAACATTTGTTTAGGGAAATCTTTTCAATATTCTCTCTCATTTTTTTTCAATATTCCTCCAGTGGTTCCTTCAAGAATTCCTTCATAGATTTTCCTATATTTGCATATGGGCTATTATTCAGGAGTTCAAAAAAAATGAATTCTGCGAGCGTTACTCCAGGAGCTTGAAGAGAAATCTTAGAGAGATTCTTCTGAAAAACAGACAAAGATCTTTAAGGAATTCTCCAGAAAGATTCTTTAAGAATATTTTCCATGTGTTCCTTCTGGAATTCCTTCAAGAGTTTATCCAAATACTTATTTAGGGATTTTCTATCAATACATCTTGAAGATTTTTCTACATTCCTTCATATTTTATTTAAAGATATTTTAAGAAACTATTTTCAGAACTTGTCCAGAGATTAGAAAAGAATCAAAGGAATTGAATCCCATGTATTTCTCACAATGTATTCTTTATTAATAGACTATGATTGATATGAGGAAAGCTTATGCATATTTTTGCCTGCCGTAACCGTCGTCTTGTTCTACTGTTTTACTGTTGATTCAACTGAAGATCCTGCACACCTCAGTTCACGACGCCCAAAGCCCATCATTCCCCAACCATCAACGCCCACTAATAACAGCAAATTTCCCTAATGCCACGATTATCTTATCGCCTAGGTCTGTCTATCTTATCGTTGGAAAAGCACGAATAAAACCTATTCTCGATTCTTGCCTTGCAATTTCGCAGTCCATACAAGTGCACTGCAATCGGGCAAACCAAACGGCTATTGTAGGTATCTCCCTTGTCATCACATTCCGGGTGATTGTCGTTGTGCGAGCGCCTGTGTGACATTTCTATATCGTCCGGTGAACGAATGCAGCCACGATATCCACCAGACAATGCAAAGATAATGAGGACTGTGACGAAGTAAACTTGTGAAATTCAAACAATAATAACTTTGAAACCAATGCTACAGTTTTTTTTTGTTTAATAAACATATTATTAAATTAAATATGACTTTCGGCGCTCAAGAATCCAACTGGTAACTCGGTTCAAGGCGTAATTTGACAACGTAAGGTGGTCGCCAGTCTACGATCCACTGACATTACTGTCATCGTGGTGACTAAGCATCTTGTGCCACAACCTCGACAAGTAGGAAGCTTAAAGAAAAACTAATTACAATCTATTAGAATTTGGAAGACTATTCGGGAACGGCCATAGATTCTCGATTAAGAAGTAGGTAATAGTGTGTAAAACGATACAACATATCATTTATACTATGTTTCCATAGGTAGTCTAAATAGCTAATGATCACGAAGTGAATTTGACAACTAGAGTGTATACCACATTATTCAGTAAGCGGGATCTGAATCCCTTTGATACAGATTAGATTCATAATCGTTTCTCTAGTTACAGAGGCCAGAATAGCCTAAATACTGAAACGTTGATATTAGGACAGAACAACTGAAGAGTCTACTGAATTGTAAGATGACAATTGAAATATTTAATATGACCTCCTTATGAACTGCTCACCAATATTTTAAGCTTTGAAGCAATAAATAAACAGCTCTCAAACATCAGTTTAAACCTTCGTCCTATATCAACAATGACAAACTTGCCAATAACGGGGATAAGCTACGCTCATAAGTTCTATTAAAAATGAATCTAAAGGAATGACAAACAAAATATTTCACCGAATTGACAGAAAATCTGAAGCAGGCATGGAGAAAAAGGTTTATTTGACAAATCTCGCGTAACAATTCTGAAGGGCCGATGTTCAAATAATTAACAAGTCCATGAGCAAGTTTTGATGCCCTTCGTTAGCATCTCCCAAAACCGCCAATTATGCAAACATTGTCAACATGAACATAAAACTTACCGATATAAACACGATTTCCATAACACCCAATAATCGCTTTTTTTAATCATTCATTGGCCCCCTGCTTAAAACGGCCTATGATCGGATCTCTCTCCATTAAGAGGGTCTACAATCGGGAAATTTCACAAACTGTCATGTTTTAGCATGGGGAGAGGCCAATGACTCTCTCTCATTCTCTCTTGCTCATTCATTGAAAACTAAAAGGGCCTAGCCTTGGGTTAAAGCAACAAAGTTCAATTTGGCCTATAGAAAGGCATATGCCTGTTTGAAAACCAGAAATAGGACAAGCATTTAAACTAATCATTTTTTACGCATTTTTTGCAATTTTTAGAATAAACGAGCTTGAAATCACATTGATTGATTATTGAATACTGAGAAATAGGAATTGAAAATGTGGTGAACAATATTTAAACCGAATTCAAAATCTCAAAATCAACGATATGTAGATTGGCTCTTTTGAATTATCACACGAGAAATGTTAGACATTTAAAGTTTCATACCATATATGTTGCAAAAACTATACAGAATAATAAGAGTAACATTTGAAAAACTCGAAACACACAAGAAGAAGAAAAACAAAAAGAAGAAGAAACCATTATTTGTTGTGAAGAATACCAAATATATTTTAATTTTAGACAAATACCGCGCCTAGTATTTCCGCAAGAAACCGAAAAGAGATCAAACAAGGATCTATTTACAAATTTCGTAACGCTGAAGGGGATGGGTGGGTGTCCTTAAGATGTTACAGCTCATACGAAATTTGAAAAATAGTCATACAACATGTGTTTCGAGGGTGAGTTTTATGAAATTTGTGGATGAATCCCAAGAATCAAAGCAAAACGAAAGCAAACAAGATTCAGAAGCTTGTTTTGGACATTTCTCGGAGAGTATACCTAAAACTCTTTTTTTAAATCCTCGTGATATTAAAACAAATAGTAAATCTCATATTAAGGACTGTTCATTTTATAAAGTGGACACTTTGGACATGCAATATCTTTTCAATTTAAGGTTTAAAGTACGTCCAGACGGAAGTAATAATATAGTATTTAAAATAAAAATAACTTACGCCTTCATAGAGTTGCTGATTTAGTCCCCACGTCATATTTTAAGCACAATAGAAAAACAAATAATTTATTTTCAGAAGACCACTCAAAGCACAATGACAATCATCAAGATTGGGAACACTGCTTGAATTAAATCAAATTTATTTTGCATGTATTATTTTCAGAATGTGTTATTCTGAGACTACCTATCAAAATATTTTGAGAAAAACGCTTACAGTTTGCTCTAGATCGATAAACATGCGTATATAATTTTAAAAGAATGGGATTTTTCAATAAAACGACCATAAAGAGTAAATTTGGTACCCAAGAATACGGTTAAAACTCAAGATTTTGCTATTTTTTATACATATATAGTTTCTTTAGTAATCTAAACCAGTTTTGAACACGCTTATTATTTTACTTTTATGCTGGAAGTAAAAAGATGGTGTATCAGCAAATTTGACCATAAGGAATAGATCACTAAAGTGACTCTGCGTCAGGAACTGATGGAATATTATTGATGTTTTTAAAAGCTCTACCTTAAGTTGAATAGTAAAGGATACCAACATACAATTTGTTCATTAAATTTAGGATTTTTTCATGCGAAAAATAATGCTTAAACTTGACGAACAGTTTTTCTTAGGAGTTTTTACAAAAACTATTTAGTTCTTCAACCGAAAGCATTTTGTAAGTTTCTGTATTTTCATAACATCTATATAAATAAAAATGGAATGGTGTTTGTATGTCACGAAATAACTTGGGAACGAGTCAATGGATTCACCTGATTCTTTCACAGTCAGATTCTTGAAGTGTTCCGACGTGTTTGTATGTTAAAAAAAACTCTAAATGTACACCGAGAAAGTCGAAAAAATGAGAGTGAATATAACTGTTATTTTGTATGGGACGTCACATGGAGTTTTTCAACAGCCTACTTGATGGCAAGACGAAGATTGCCGGGACCACTAGTTGTAGAATAATAGTTGAACGATACACAGAAAACCGTTTACGATTTCATCAATAAATAAAAAAGATATAGCATAAACAAGGTGTCCACTTTATAAAATGAACAGTCCCTACAGTATGCTTTTTTAATAACTTACTCAAGGAAATTAATCAGAAATGATTTCAGGTATTTGTCCAAAGATTCAGATATTACTCCGAAAATTTCTTCATGTTGAATAGAAGGTTAATCTGAGGACTGAAAACTTCTAGAAATTTCCTTGACTTTCCTGGGCATAGAGTATCATCGTACCTGCCAAACGATATACGAATGCAAAAATGGAAACTTTGGCAAAAAAAGCTCTCAGTTAATAACTGTGGAAGTGCTCATTGAACACTAAGCTGAGAAGTAGGCTTTGTCCCAGTGGAGACGTAATGCCATAGAGAAGAAGATTGTTTAAGACTTCTGTTTCACTCCCGCACCAAATGTACCATGTACAAAACGCTTATAAGACCGGTGGTCCTCTATGGACCTGAATCATGGACCATGCTGGAAGAGGACCTGCATGCACTCGGAGTGTTCGAACGAAGGGTGCTTAGGACGATCTTTGGCGGAGTGCAGAAGAACGGTGTGTGGCGATGGAGAATGAACCACGATCTCTACGGTGAACCCAGTATCCAGAAGGTTGCGAAAGCCGGAAGGGTGCGCTGGGCAGGGCATGTTGCAAGACTACCGGACTACCAATCCTGCAAAAATGGTGTTCGCGTCGAATCCGGTTGGCACAAGAAGGCAGGGAGCACATCGAGCGAGGTGTCTTGATCAGGTGCAACAAGATCTGGAGAACGTGGGTCAAAATCGAAGTTGGAAAGAAACAGCCATGAACCGGGTAAATTGGCGTAACATCCTTAACGAGGTTTTATCAAATTAAGTGATGTAACACCAACTAAATAAATAATAAGACTTCTGTTTAGAACAAAAAAAAAACAATTCAACCAGAAACTTTTCCAGAGCTTCCTTAGTACTTCCTTTTTAAGGGATTTTCTTTGGATTTCCTACAAAAAAATTCCTTGAGAATTTATGCAAGAATAAATATTAATATCTGAGGAAACTTTCAGGAATTGCTCCAAGGATTGCTCCTAAGATTCTTGGGTATTCATCACGTAATTCTTTGTAATTTAAGAATTTGTTGAAATAAATCAAATCTTGAAGTGATGTCTGATGAAACTTTAGTAAGTTTTCAAGTCACTCCCGATGAATAAAAATTTGTAGAAGAACTCATGGACTCTTGAGAAAATTTTGAAAGATATTTTAGATACATTTCTAAGATGATTGAATAAAAAAGCATCAATCGAATCTCTGGATTTTCTGAGACAATTTTCAGGAATGATCGGAGGATTTCATTAAAAAAAATCAGTAGTACTCATTATAAACTCATGAATAAACTATTTGAAGATTACATGGGGATTTTTTAATAAATTCATTGAGTAATTTTTGAAAAAAAAACTGCAGTTTGATGAAATACTATATAAATTCCTAGGAAAAAAACATCTAGAGGTACTCAATAACGAAACACAAGTGGAATTTGAAGAATTACAGACATTTTTAGAGCAAGTTTTTGGAGGATGAAGTCGGATAAAAATGCTTGATCCATGAACGAATTTCTTCGAAAACTCTGAAACTAACCTTTGCGAGTTATCTTAGAGAAATTCCATAAGAATCTTTGGAAGATCCCCTAGAACAACAACTGGAAAATTCGGTTCGGATTAATGGAAAATTATCTGAAGGAAATGCTAAGATGGTTTTTCATTTTCATTTTCATTTTCATTTTGCAGCGTTTGGTGGGGCAATGAGAGCGCAAGTCAGTCCAAAGCCGGGGTAAGGGATAGGTAATGGCCGTAATAGTCTATGCGGACCACTTGAACACCATCGGAAAGGATAAGAAGGGTTGGGGTAGGGTATAGGGAATGGAGAAGACTTGACACAGTAATGCGATTAATGCTGCAAAATGTAAATGTGCTGAAAGCAATTTAATTTGAGTTTTGAAGTTTGATTTGACTTATTAAAATTCCAAATAGATCGGCCATTGTACAAGTAAGAAAGAATATGCTGATCGCTTTCTAGAAATTTTATAAACAACAAAATAATAACAATATGAGAGTGATGCTAAGGGCTGCTGATGGCACAATGCGACGCTTTAGGAGATTTTGATACTGAATGAACATTACTATACAGAGCGCAATTTAATCGATGGTGATAACTTTACAAACTTTATCTGTTTTTACACTGATTGACGATGCTGATTTATATAAAAATATTTAAAAAATATTTGATATTAGTTCATTTGTTTATGTGATCTAGGTGTTAATAATGGAAAAATTTTACATACCCTTGATGAAATACTTCCCTGACCAGAAATATTATATTTTGAGCGCCCTTTTCGAAGCTATTCTATCCAGGTATCCATGTACTGCTTTCAATCCTGAAATTATTCTTATTGTGCATGCTCATGCATTATATTAGTGATGCTCATAATCATGCAACAGATAAGAAGGAGAGAAAAAGAGAATATAGGAACAGTGATTAGTAATGAGTTAATTATGTAGTTTTGTTAGAATTATAAACAATTAAACAGCAGTAATGAATAACTTATAAAATTACTTTGCAGCATAGCTGAGCCTTTCGGAACGTAAGACCGATGTATAAAAATAATTTGTTTCGAAATTGTCCGCGTGGTCTTCTAGTGCCCCTATTAGATCAGAATCAGTCATAGACATACATATCGAATGCTCGCCATGACCCTATGACCAACATTTGTATATGTATAGACTTAGCTGATGTGGCTTTTCTAATAGGTAGTTCTTTCACTGATTGATTGTCTTCAAAACCTTGTCAAGTATAGAAAATTGATTTTATTTCATTTATTACTACATTAAAGCTACATTGTACTTATTAAGTATTAGGTATTATTTTATGTTTTAATCACTATTGATATTATCAAGGCCAGAATTCCCAGTGAGTGAAGAATTTTATAGTACTAGAACACCATAGAAGATCGCTTAACATTACCTAATCATGGAACGGCTTTTTGCTCTATTATTTTAGGTAGATGCTATTGATCTCCCTTTGCTCCTATCCGCAACCCGGTGCACGCGCCCTGTTGGTTTTCGAAAACCTCGTAGAAGATTACAAACCGGCTGTTTATTGTAGCGACACACCTTGCCTTGCTAGCAATTGAAATTGAAACTTTGCTGGCAACCCTGGAGAAAAATCTAGTACCACACTAACACACCCTTTGTAATACAACAGGAAATAAAGCCAGAATTTTTGTATCGTTCACAAGACCAGACGCGTTTTCTTCACGGTCGTTTGGAAGAAAATTTTCTCGTTTACAGTCCACTTATTCCCGAGCTTGTTCATTCTGGTCCTTACAACCCGGATTTAACTAGTTTTCGGAATGATGTGACCGACTTTTGTGCGCAAAAAGTCGGAATTCGCGAAGTGAAAGTGATTTTTCCGGAAGATTTCTTTGGGCTTTGTGTTGAATCAGCCGAATGTCGTCGGCAAACAGCGACGCCATTTGTGATTCGGTTTGATTTCGTGAAAAAGTTAACGCAGCAATATTTTGCTGGTACCGCATATTGGGGAAGTTTCGTCGGCATGCTTGCCGCCAAGTTGTGACGCCAGTTGGCGAATCGTAGTGTGAAAAATCGCCCGTAGCGGCAGAATAGAAGCTTGTGCTTTCGCTCCGAAGAAATTTCGCGACGCCATCTTGGCGAATCGTGTCGTGTGTGCTCTTCCGGTACTCAGCTACCACCGACTTCAGACGCCGTCACGGCGATCCATGTGTGTGTGCATACGGCGCAGCGTCGGCTTTTGTCGACCCAGAAAAATTGTGACGTCATTTTGACGAGTCGTGTTTACTGAAAACAAGATTGATTGTGCTTGTGCTTGCAATAACGAAAAATAAAAAGCATTTGAGAAACGAATCGATTGTGTTTTTGAGCGGAAATCGTTTCAAGGCCATAGTGTAGAGCAGTGTGTGTGCGCGAATGCGTTCTAAGCTAAGATGGCCTATCAGTGTTTCCCAACCGGTTTCGATTCGAGTGTGAAGTGAAGCAAAATGTTCGAAACTCCGTTGACATCGAGAGGTGGGGCGCAAACAGAAGCACAATCAAACCGAGACGGTGAGAACCAAACGATCGAACCGATCAGTGAACAAAAGAAAAAACAGAAGAAGAAATTTCAATTGCGAAGAATGAATGAAGAACTAAAAGTGATTAAAATCCAGTCGAATGCACTGGAGCGAAAATTGCAGCGGGTGCATGCTGCACTTGTAGTGGATGCTGAGGTGCCAAATAACAATTTGGCAAACAAACACTACCTGCAGCTGCAGCTGAAGACCATAGAAGATGCGTTTGCTGAATACAATACGAACCAGAAGCGCATCTATGGTCTCGACGTCGACGAAGATACCCACAACGAAGCGGAGGAGAGGTACATTGATTTCGAGCAGCGATACGGTGAGTTGTACGTTATTATTACTAAACTGCTTGATGATATTGCTCAACGAGAGAGGCCGACAGTGGCGCCCTCGGCATCGACAGCGGCCACGTCGGCGGTCCCAGCTATGGCGATGCACCTGCCTCCACTGAAAGTGCCGCTGCCTACGTTTGACGGTACTTATGAGAATTGGTATGCTTTCAAATCAATGTTCGAAACCATCATGGACCGCTACCAATCGGAGTCACCGGCGATAAAGTTGTATCATCTCCGCAACTCGTTGGTGGGTAAAGCAGCATCATCGATCAAGAGATAATTAACAACAACGATTATGCTGCGGCGTGGGCGACGTTGACCGAAAGGTTTGAGGATAAGCGGCTTATTATCGACAAGCATATCGATGCTCTCTTCGATCTTCCCAAGATGTGTGGTGAAAACGCTGCGGACCTGCGTAAGCTGATAGATGTTTGTACGAGGAATGTTGACGCGCTCAAGAACCTAGAACTTCCTGTTGATGGACTAGGTGAAAGTATGCTGATAAATCGGATCACGAAGAAGCTAGATGGCGAGACCCAAAAGGCGTGGGAGTTGGATCAGGCTGCCAACGAAATGCCAGATTATGAAACTACGATGGACTTCTTGAGAGAACGATGCCGAGTGCTGGAGAAAATTCGCCCTCCGGACAAGCGTATCGTGAAACCAGGAAAGCAGATGGTTGAAACGAGATCCAAGGGCAGCAGCTTGGTAACCACATCTGACAAGTGTCCACAGTGCTCTAGCAACCACGAATTATGGAAATGCGACGTTTTCAAGAAGGCGAATCTCGCGGATCGCTACAATACCCTGCGTCGAATCGGAGCGTGTTTCAACTGCCTCCAAAAGGGGCATCGTACGGTTGATTGCTCATCTGAGCATTCTTGCAAGAAATGTAGCAAACGGCACCACACAATGCTGCATCCGAACGACACCCCCATGAAAAAGAATGATTCTCCGCCATTAATTGCTGGACCATCAGACGGCGATAAACGAAACGAGCAGCAATCATCGAGTCAAAACCGTGATTCATCAGTTGGCGCTGGTACGCCGAAGCCTGACGGTGGCCAGGAACAACAACGTTCTAATTTCTGCACACGGCCACAATCTGGCAAACAGATATTGCTTTCGACAGCGGTGATCCTCGTATATGGAAGAGCGAACAACCCTTACCCTTGTAGGGTTCTTCTCGACTCAGGCTCACATACAAACTTTGTGTCTGAGCACTTCGCTGCTCTGTTGGGATTAAAGAAGTAGCCTGCGAACTATTCGATTAGTGGGCTGAATGAAACACAAACGAAGATTCGGTTTAAGATCCACGCTAAATTGAAATCCCGATTAACAGATTACACCGCTTGTCTTGAGATGCTAGTGGTGCCGAAGATAACCGGAGATTTACCAGTTACGAAAGTGGATTCGAGAGCGATCACCATCCCTGAAGATATCCACCTAGCTGACCCGAGCTTTGGTGTTCCGGATAAGGTTGATATGCTTTTGGGCGCCGAAATATTCTTTGAGATGCTGAAGTCCGGACGTGTTCGACTACCGAATTGTTCAGCGATACTCCAGGAAACGCAGTTCGGTTGGGTCTTGAGTGGTTCTGTCCCCGAAAAGGAGCCTTCAGTACTCCATTCACTCTGCGCGCGAGCGGAAGAAGACATTGGACATCTCGTAAAGCGGTTTTGGGAAATCGAAGCCTACTGCGACCCTATTGCGCAAACTCAAACAGCTAAGGAGGAATGCTTGGATCATTTTCGACAGACTCATGAGCGTACTGCGGATGGACGGTACATTGTCCGTCTCCCGTTCAACGACCTGAAACAACAACTGGGCGAATCACGCACGATGGCTGAGAAACGCTTCCTCGCCTTGGAGAGGAGATTGGACAAAGCGCCTGTATTGAAAGATCAGTACATGTCGTTTCTTCGCGAATACGAACTACTTGGGCACATGGAGTTGAGCAATAATGCGGCCGATAAGGCTCCACAGTCGGCATATTATCTTCCTCATCACTACGTGTTGAAACCTAGCAGCAGAACAACAAAACTCCGAGTAGTATTCGACGGGTCGGCTGAGTCTACTACTGGCGTGTCGATCAACAATACGCAAATGATTGGACCATCCGTTCAAAATGATTTGATTAGCATCGTATCGAACTTCAGAGCCTACAAGTATGGGATAACAGCCGATATACCGAAAAAGTACCGCCAAGTCGAGGTACACGCTGATGACAGGCGATACCAGAGGATTGTGCATCGGTCTAACTGCGATCAGCCGCTCCAGACATACGATTTGCGGACGGTTACATATGGACTTGCATCGTCTCCATTTCTGGCCACGATGGCGCTAAAGCAATTAGCCATTGATGAGGGGACACAATATCCGTTAGCTGCTGTGGCAGTTGAGAAGTCATTCTACATTGACGACGTGCTGACTGGGGCGAATACGCTAGAGGACGCTTTAGAGCTGAAAACCCAGATCATCGGATTACTGCGCAAAGGATGTTTCAACGTGCATAAAATTTGCTCTAATTCGGAAGCAGTGCTTCAGGATGTCCCACAGGATATGCGAGAAAGTGTTGTGAGCATTGAAGATCCAAGCATCAATACTGTAATCAAGACCCTGGGCGTGGCCTGGCGTCCACAGGAAGATTGTTTCACCTTTGTCGTGCTGGTTGATGACGCCGTTGGATCGGATCGTCTCACGAAGAGGATGATTCTCAGCCAGATCGCAAGGATTTTTGATCCATTGGGTTTTGTTGGCCCTGTGGTTACAGCTGCGAAACTTATTATGCGGGAGTTATGGTCTCTCAATCTGGATTGGGATCAACCCGTACCGAGCGAGATGGCTAACTTCTGGATGGATTTTCGGCGTCAACTGCGCTGGCTCAATGAGCTGAAGATACCGAGATGGATTCTTGCTGACGGAGCTCGCTCCGTAGAATTACACGGGTTTGCCGACGCTTCAGACCTGGCGTATGGGGCGTGCTTGTACACCAGAATCGTGAAAGACGATGGATCTGCTACGCTGAAGCTTATTTGCAGTAAGTCTAGGATTCTACCACGAAAGAAGGGAAAGCAAAAGGAAATAACGACACCCCGCGCGGAGCTGTTGGCTGCTCTGCTGTTATCAAGATTGGCAGTCAAGCAGCTGGAGGCACTCGATGTGAAATTTGAATCCGTTATTCTCTGGAGTGATTCACAGATCGTATTGTGCTGGCTAAAAAAATCGCCCGAATCTCTTGCTGTATACGTTGGAAATAGAGTCCATGAAATTCGAGAGCTGACCAACCGATTCACTTGGAATTATATCCCTTCCAAGTCCAACCCAGCTGATTCCATATCCAGAGGAGTGGAGCCGAAAAATCTGCAATCTGATGAACTGTGGTGGCATGGGCCACCCACTCTACGACACACCGACAGTGGTTTTGATGAACCACAACCCATTGAAGAAGATCAGCTGCCGGAGCTACGCAAAATTGTTTTGGTGACAACGCCGGAACATCCTCGATTGCAGCTTTTCGATCGAATCAGCCGATATCCGATCATGCAGCGTACAATGGCGTATGTTGTTCGTTTTTGTGACTATGTGAAGAGTGGCAGGACAACCATTACGAAAGGTTTACCGACAACATCCGAAATATCACGAGCATCTGCATTGATCATCCGATTGGTGCAGAAAGAATCCTTCAAACTTGAAATCAGCGCGTTACAAGCCGGTAAGGAGTTCAACTTTTCGACTCGCAACTTAAATCCTTTCGTCGACGAGGCGGATGGGATTCTCCGTGTAGGTGGAAGATTGAAAAACTCGACGCTTCCATATCATCAGAAGCATCCAGCCTTGCTTCCTAAGAAGCATCCTGTGACGGTTGCATTGATACGGTACCTGCATCGTTCGAACATCCATATCGGACAGCGCAGCCTCCTCGGCATTGTTCGACAAAGGTATTGGCCACTAGACGCGAGGAGCACTATTCGTAAATTAGTTCATCAGTGCATTCCTTGTTTCCGAATGAAGCCAACGAGAGCCACTCAACTGATGGGAAACTTGCCGGACTATCGTGTTCAACCGTCACCTGTATTTGCTAATACGGGACTCGATTTTGCCGGTCCTTTCAAAATACGACCAAATGCGAAAATGAAGAATGCACCAACGTTGAAAGGCTATGTATGTGTCTTTGTATGTATGGCCACCCGGGCACTACATTTAGAGGCCGTCTCCGACTTGACAACCGAGGGGTTCATGGGCGCACTTCAACGCTTTGTGAGTCGCCGTGGAGTCGTCTTGAAGTTGTATTCGGATAACGCGACAAATTTTGAAGGCGCAAACAACGAAATGGAGCGTCTAGCTACACTATTCCGAGAAGAACAACACCAGCTGAAGCTGAACGAGTTCTGCACCCAACGAGCCATCGACTGGTCTTTCATACCACCACGTAGTCCGCACTTTGGCGGAATATGGGAAGCCGGCGTTAAGTCGGTGAAATCACACCTAAAGATGATTATGGCGGAACACAAGCTATCGTTCGAACAATTTTCGACAGTGTTAGTGCAAATCGAGGCTATATTGAACTCGAGGCCTTTGACACAACTTTCAGATGACCCGAATGATGTCAGTGCAATTACACCCGCTCACTTCCTGATCGGACGGGAATTTCAAGCAATCCTGGAGCCATCGTACCAGCATATCCCTCAAGGAAGATTATCGACGTGGCAACTGGTCCAGGACTTGAAGCAACGGTTTTGGAAGGCTTGGACGCATGATTACTTGCACGAGTTACAGAAGCTACAGAGAGATTTCAAGGTGACCAAGTTCCAAGTGGGCGCCTTAGTTCTCATCGTCGACGAGAATAGCCCACCACTTCACTGGTAGTTGGCTCGAATCGTGGAACTACATCAAGGCAGCGACGGCCACACTCGCGTGGTTACTTTGCGTACAAAGGACGGAACTACGAAAAGGGCCGTAAAGAAGATTTGCCTACTGCCCCTGGACAATGAGCGCGACCGTTCAGCCGAGTAGTTTTGAAATTCTGCAATTTCAACGGCCGGCAGGATGTTTATTGTAGCGACACACCTTGCCTTGCTAGCAATTGAAATTGAAACTTTGCTGGCAACCCTGGAGAAAAATCTAGTACCACACTAACACACCCTTTGTAATACAACAGGAAATAAAGCCAGAATTTTTGTATCGTTCACAAGACCAGACGCGTTTTCTTCACGGTCGTTTGGAAGAAAATTTTCTCGTTTACAGTCCACTTATTCCCGAGCTTGTTCACCGTCAATGGCATTCCCAATTACTACCCCACATTGCACATTCAAGGGTCTGATTGTGCTCCTAACCCACCCTCAGTCTGTAATCTTCTCGCCAGTTTGAAATTATATTTTCCCGAAGTGAAAGTAATTTTGATGAGTGATAGCGTAGTGCAGCCCAACTGCATAGTACAGTAGTTTAACCAGAATCTTTAGGTCAGAAGATAAAATCTAAATTTTGTAATAAAAAGGTTGCCATTGCTTTGAAATTTACCCAACATCTAATCAAAACTACTAACAACAGCGATCAATTATCAAAATTCATCGCTCCCTGGAAAATATAATCCCAAGCCCAGGGAGGAAGTGCTAAGATGGTTTTTGCAAAAATTTCCGCAAATTGCAGGAGGAGGTAACGTTTAAATGCTGAAAAATTACTTCAAGCATCTTTTGAAAAATCGCTGGAAGAATATCTGGGATAATAGGTAGAGGAATCTCTAGAAGAATTTCTGGAGAGATCCCTGTAGGAGTCCCTGAAACTATTTCACATGAAATCTCCGAAGAAACCACTAGGGTAATTCCCGAAGCTTTTCCTCGAGATATCTAAGAAGAAATCTGAAGCTTTCTTTGGTACCTGTAGAATTTTGCATCAAAATTCATTGCAAGCAAGACTAGCAAGGTAAGATTTTAGAGACCTTCCATCAAAAATAACAATTTTTGAAGACTTGCATTAAAATAGAGCTCAAGTCTTTGAAAAGAGACCTGCTACCAGCTCTGAGCCAATGATTAAACAGAAATGTTTCAAACCTTGTTTGTATGATGTTTAGTCCAACAATAAAATAGTTAATGCAAATAACTTTAACTCAATATTCACGAACTACAAAAGCATTTGAAGGAGCAAAATTGAGCTTAAAAAAAGGACTTTGAATTTTCCAAGTTTAGTTTGTCACAGTCCTTACCGAATGAAAGGAATGGAACGCCCATAGATTTGCATTAATTGATTGCCCGGCGATATTGTGAGAAGGCTCGGCCAGCGTTGAAATGCACCTCCGGGGTCCATCTTTTCTCGTTGTCGGTTGTGATGTGATTTTTATTGAAATTATAAAGACAGTGCTGCCGACAGCGCCTCAGGCTAGTTCGTCCATTTCTTCGTTCATAATAAATACTGGGAGGCATCGGAGAGATAGTTGGGTTTCCTGAACATTGTACAGCTCGCCTACCTTCTCTCCCTCGCTTTGTCTGGGTAATTAATTTAATTGCGAATTTATGCTCTATTTTCATGATTTGTGGTCTCTTCGATGGAGTGGTGCTACGTTTCAAAGCGTTCCGGGGATACCGCCCACCTTCGTCGCCGCGCCACCTGTTTGACGCTTACAACAAGTGAGGGGTCGTTCAAAAATGAAGAACACGAGTTTCCAACAAAGTTTAGCACGTCATACTTGAATCGCCCCCAAAAGAAAAAGAGGAAAACCCATTAGCTTTAATATTCCCATCGTGTGCTGCTAACTGCTGGTGAAATATTTCCTCCGCCAGTCATTAATTAATTTGCATACTAGTGGAACTCTTCTGTCGTCTCTCTCTCTCTTTTTCGCGGTGATGTAGTGCCAAAGGCTATCATCGACGAAGGTGACGGCTGGTTTCTTTGTGGTTGGTTGTTGACGACGCGACATTGTTACGGAACTTTCCCGGAATGGGTGCTGGAAAATGCGATGAACTTGAGAGGGTTGACCAGGTGGGGGGGATCTCTTTATGTTAAGGAAACAGCCATAATTATGGGAAATATTTCATTGGATAGTGCCGCTAGGCAGAATAAAACTTACGACGCAGTCCGCTATCAATTGTCTAAATGGATGGATTATTATCGCTCTAACAATTGAGTAAATAGAAAGTTTCTAGTTTGCTGCTTCTGGAACTACATCCAAATTAGGACAATGTCACAAAGATTTTTTTCACGTCATCAGGTTGCAAAGTGGCTTAGTTGACAAAGCGCTCGTCTAGCATACAAGAGTCGCGGGTTCAAATCCCACATGGGCACGAATATTTTTATCATAACTTCATTAATGATTTGTCCATCTTACACACCCATAATGAGTTTATTCATTAAATTATTATGCGATTCGGTCCATCAAAAAGTCAATATGAAAAAAAAAAGTTTTCAAAGTGCCGAACATAAAGCCAGCTATTCTTTAAAAAGTGTTTTTTAATCCAAACTAACAGTTTTCCAAGAAAATATTTTATATCAGAAATGTAAAGTAAAATACCATAGACTTTCGTCATTCTTCCAATGCTAGATTCTATTTCCCGCGACAAGGTTGAACCCACATCCTTTTATCCAAATTGCTTGATTCACTCAATTTTCGGTCAAATTTGCTTAACACGGTTTATCAACCAAGTTTTTATCTTCCTCAAGGTGCAACCTTTACCACCAAGCGACAAATCAGTTTGATGTTGGAGTGGTACCGCCTTAAATTAAATTTGCAATAGCTTCTTGTGCTGCTGCTATTCAGAGACCTTTCCATACAACGGCGACAACGACGAAATTCGGGTACCTGCCATGCTATTTGACGATGGCGCGGACTCCCAAACTCGAGTTGATAATTCACTCTTCCATGAACACGGAGTTACACCTACCTGGTACCGACAATCAACTGGAATAACCTTCGTAAAGTGACAAACACCCACCACCCACACTTTGTCAGCATAGATAAGTGTGCTAAAAACTGGTTGTTTCTCCCAGAAGACATCACGATGCGCGACATTTTTTTTTTTTGCTCTACGTTCACTGACAGGATTCTTGTCATTCGTTAATGAACCTGGTTGGCACCTTGACTTGGGACTTCCGAACAGGGAGAGCAAGTGGTAACCGTCAAAGATGCCGGAGATGTAAATGAGGTTTGAAACCTACGAATATTGAAGATTTATCTCCGGCATTCAGCGACGACTATGGTGCAGGGCTGGTAGCGACTGATAGTCTTAAAAATAGAAACTAAAGGTCTCTATCATACTTGAAAAAAGAGACCGAACAAAAAACAATTAAACTGAAACCAAAAGAAAACTATACAGGAATCAAAACAATACAAACTGGAAACAGCAGATAAAAGTTGATTGTTCAACGGCCTTCTTAACTCTTTTACGTTTCCGAACTCAGTAAAGATAATCGAAGAAGTAGATGTGAGTACTGTACCCTCTGATTTCGCCATAATTGCTTGACAGATACGCGTATTTTGACTACCACCTGTAATCTTCTTCATTCGCTTCCACTTCGCCTTAGAATGATTCCTCTCATAATTTTTGTTCAAGCTACCTTCAAGAATTCAAACTACTTTATTTATTTAAAGATGACTCCAGGAATTACACTATAGCTTCCACCGTGAATTTATTTAGGAATTCCTTAAAAGATTCTCTCACAAATTTGCTAAGAAAATCGCAAGTCCTACAGTAATTCTTCCATTGATTTCGATAGGTTTTCGTTCCAGATTTCCGTTTAGGATATCTTCAAAAATTTAAACAGTAGCTGCTCTAGAGATACCCCAGTTTTCTTGGGATTTTATCTAAAACTGTCGTTCAGGATTTATTTACGATTTCAACCAGAAATTTACCGTAGGTCACCTTTAGTAATTACCCCAGGGAATTATTCAGGAAGTTCTCCAGAAATTCTTTGAGAAATTACTCAACGATTTTCTCAAACAACCTTTACGGATTTTACCAGAAATGTCGCCAGGAATTGTGAAAGATATTTTTAGTAATTATTGGAGAAATTCCTGAGAATATCCAAGAGATCTCTAAAACAAACCCAAGAAAATAAATAAATTAAGAGAATATCTGGAAACGATCGGCGTAGGGACTCGACCAGTGAATTACAACAAAGTTGTAACATATTTTGTTACTAACTACGGATTTTTTTACTAACAAAATATGTTATAAGTTTGGCTTAGGGGAATTAGGGGCATAATGGACACGTTAAGCAAATCTTCGTTTTAAGACCATAAATAGGCAATGTTTTTCCGACTAGTTTTCAAGTTTGATGTTAGTACGACGTGCTACATTCATTTATGATGATAAAAATCATATCATATGTCAGAAAAGGGAGATAGAAAATTGGGTCGAAAACAAGGCTGGTAAAATACGATACCTGGGCGAAATGAATACTTGCATGAAATTTAGTTATTCCAATATATTTCAATGACTGTCAATCGTTTCGATATGTAAAAGGGCTCTCCCTCAACCATAATAGCTAAAAAGAACCTTTATGGGTTCGTTACTTTGCTCAAAAATTAGATTTTCCACGGCTTATGTGCCAATTTAAAATTGAGAAAAACTTCAAGACAAATTTTGAAAAACAATTGAAGCAAAATATATACTTTTCTACCGTCAAACATTTCAAATGCAATACAGATTTCATGCAGTGTTTGAACTTTTGATGAAGTATGCGTATTCTCAAATATTGATGGGGTGTCCATTTCGCCCGTATGTTCATTATGCCCCTAATCCCCCTATTAGTAGTTAAAATAACAAAAAATATAACACAATTTCCTCTACACTAAACAAACATTAAACAAAATATGTTATTATTTAAACAAAATGTAACTCATTGTATTTCAATTCAAACAAATACATAACTCATTTTGTTATTTTCCATAACAGAATTATAACTAAATTTGTTATAAGCAATTGATATCAAATGTTTTATTACAATTTTTGTTCAACTCAATGTGCTTCTAACAAAAATGAAACAAAATTTGTTATTTGTAACAAATCTTGATATAATTGTGCTACAATTGTGATGTAATCCAATGGTCGGGAACTCTCATTACAATTCTTTTAGGGGCTTATGGGAAAATCCCTAATGTTATTTTTTTCGGGAGCTCTGGAATACATTCCAATAGTTGGGTAAGAGTCTCTGAAGGTTTCTCTTAAGACTCTAGAATTATGAACCAGCGTTCAATGTAGGTAGCATAGTAAAAAAAGACGAATTTTTGGTTAAAAGCGGTTGAAAATGAGAGTTTTGAGCTCATCAGTTGTAAATAGATTTTTTATAGAAATTTTCATAGCTACCAAGTCTTTAAAAAAAGATCTGCCACAGGTCCTAATGGTCGTAATGAAAAATCTCTGGTCGAATTGATTGAGGAATTTCTGGAAGAGTTTTCAAAAGATTTGGTTAATGATCCTCCAGGGATAATTTTTTATCAATTTCTGGTATAAATTTACGAAGAAATCCATATGAAAATGGTTGGAAGAATAACAGGCAAAATAACGAATAAACTTCTTGTCTAAATAGAAGAGATCAAAAAGAGTCCGAACAGGAATTTGGTTGGGGAATTTCTGAAAGAGTTTTCAAAAGATTTGATTAATACTCTTTCAGGGATTATTTTTTAGCAATTCCTGAGACTAACCTTGGATAAATTTACGAAGAAATCCATATGGGAATGGTTGGAAGAATAACAGGCAAATCGACGAAGAAACTTCTTGTCTGAAAAAAAGAGTCCAAACAGGAACCAAAACAATACCAAAAATGGACCTCTAAGAATATTTTAAAGATATTTTTTTGGGAATTCAATTACAACAAGTTTTACTGCCCGTATTACTGCATGAGTTTTTCATAATTTTCTCCAAAAATTTCTTCAGTAGTTCATTTACGAAATTTCTAAGGCATTTGACCTACAATTTCATTTTAGAACTAGTGGTCCCGGCAAACTTCGTCTTGTCATCAAGTATACTGTTGAAAACCGCCATGAAACGCCCCATACAAAATTACAGTTCCGTTCGCTCTCGTTTTTTCAACTTTTCCGGTGAATGCTCTAATTCTAAACTTTTTATATACACAAACACGTCGGAACACGAACATTTTAGTGAATCTTCAAAATCCGATAGCCCATTTTCAAGCCAATTCGTGACATACAAACACCATTCCATTTTTATTTATATAGATTAAATAATTCGACCAGATTTTTTTCTAATTACCTCAAAGATTCCATAGGTAATTCTTCCACAAAATCGTTCAGAAATTGTTCAAGAAAATTCTAAGACCTCCAGAAATGTATCCATATTTTCTACCATCGTTTTCTCAACACATCCACCAAGATTCTCGTTTAGAATATCTTTAAGAATTCAACCAATATTTTCTTCTTATTCCGGATACTCTACATGGGAAACATTACACTTAAAAGTTTTAAAAATTTACCATTCAAAATAAATCACTTAGGAGGCGTGTTTAATAAGCAATTTACATACATATCCATTAAAACTTAGAATTCCTAACTAGCTAACACGTATCTCTAATGACAGGGTGAGTCTAATTAATAGTTTGACTTTTCTGATTATGTTTTCATGAGCTGTCCAAAAAAATGCTGATTTAAAATTTTAAAACTTTAAGTTTGATCACGCTTAGTAATCATACAGAGTGATATGGTTTATATGCTTTTGGATGAATTATATTGTAATATGAATCAAAACGATACTCCTAAGATCCCTTCAAGATTTTTCCAGAAAATCTTTAGGAATTTTTTCAAAGAAGTCTTCAAGTATTTTTTTTTTCAGGAAAGTATCCAGGATAATTCAAGGATTCTTTTCACAGCTATTGGATATTTTTTAATCCAGGAGGTATTTTAGAAGGAAATCATAAAACAACATCTGAGAAAACTTCAATAAGTTTCTGAAGTAATGAGTTCAACTCGAACAAGATTCCCTGAAAGAACACCTGGACATCCTCAAGTCTTGGAGGATTCAGAAGATAAATTACTTAGAAAAAAATAACAATCAAGTCTCCATATGATATCTTGCATGGATTGCAAACATTATCGGACAAAATCCCTGAAAAATTATCAGAAGAATCACTGGAATAGCTAGTGTAGTGTTAGCTGGTGTAAAACCCTCAATGAACTTATGGAGAGACACTTGAATTTTTGCTAGAGAAATAGCTTAAGAAACTGTTTTGAAAAACTGCAGGAATTCTTCGATGAAATGTTAGAAATATTGATCGTGAAAGAACACCATGAGGACTTCCATGTCGAATTTATTGAGGAATTTCAGGACGTGTACTGAACATATTTTCTTGAACAATCCCTGAAGGATTTTTCGAGCAGTTCCAGTGAGTAGATGTTGTTGGATTCTATGAAAATGTCTGGAAGGAGAGACAAAATTCTTTAAAAAAACCTCTTGCATGATTCTCTGTGGATTTTCATGGAAGAACTGCTATAGGAGTTTTTGGAAGATTTCCTATAGCAACAACTGGGGAAATCAATGGAAGCTCTAGTCAAAAAATATCTAGAGGAAACTCTGAGAAAATCTCATGGAAAACTTTGCTTATGGAAATTACAAAAGATAGAAGCGTTTAACTACTCAAGCATTTGAATAAATATCTGGAAGATTTGGAGGTTGATCACTGGAGGAATTTCTGCACGAATTTCTATGGAGTAGTCCATGAAAGTATTTTAGCAGTAATCTCTGCAGAAATGACTGTAAAGTTGTCACGTAATAGTCTCTGAAGGTTTTTATGGAACAAATTTTAATTGCAGCATGATTCACTGTAAGCAGGGAACATAACATTTTATAGACAGTTTTGGGTAATATAGAGACTTTAGAGACATTCTGTCAAAAATAGAGACTTGCATTAGCCCTCTAATACCCAAATTTTTATTTTCGATCTAAATATCATTTTCAGTTATCTAAAATCGTTCTAAACACGTTTTGGGCAATGATTTATTTTTATTCGCAAATCTATGAACTTTGGTTTTTGATTTTTATAATTTTTATTTTTGAACATCCCTATCCTTTTTCATTTTTTCTTGAAGCCTTTTATAGTTACTGATTTTTGGCAATAATAAAAATTCAAGTTTTTACGGTACTTTTAAAAATAATAAATTTGAAATATTTTTCTGAAAATATTTTTATTTTGCGTGTAATTAACGGAAAATCAGGTTTGAAATTGTTTTAATACCACCAAGCTCTTCTTCTGTTATAGGTTAATAGTAGAAAAATAAAAAATAAAATACGATTTTTTATATTACACGTTAGGGTTCATTTGTAGGTTATATAAGAATACAATTTTTTAAACAATTTTTAAAAATACAAAAAGGTTTCAAAATTTATAAAAAAAAAACTTTCTCCTATGCGTGTTATGAGTCAAGGTGTAAGCCAAAAATAAAAATCTCGTTAATAATGTCAAACCAACCAACCAAAAATAAAATCATTTTGATTTACGAGTCACGAAAAAATACACAAAATTCCAAAGTGTACCCCGTCTAAAGGCGGGGTTGGGTATTAGAGGGTTAAAAAAGAGACCGAGCCTCCATAAAGAGGCTTACTATCAGCTCTCTGTAGGGTTTGCTAGAAATTTCTTTTAACAATTTTCTCTAAAAAGTTCGGAATTAACCTTTGAGGATTTTGGAATTGGATGGTTTGCTACAATATCTCTTCCTATCGGTGGAAAAAATGTTGGAAAAATCTTTGGAATAGTATCTGGATAAAATCAGAGTAATCCCTGTGGAAATTACTAGATGTAGTTTCATTGGATCCTGAGGCCAATTCAGGAAAAAACCCTCAAAACATCTGGAGGTATATCTTCAATATTCCTGGGATAATTTGCGAAAAATTCTCATTTCTGAAGGGATGTCTGTAAGTATCCCAAAAGAAAACTCAAGCGAAATCACCATGAAAATTCCTGAAGCTTTTCTACGAGGAGTCTGAAAAAAATCCCTGAAGAAAAAATGGCATGAGAGTCTCTGGAGGCTTCTTTGGAGCCTCTGCAAGAGGAAAGTAAAATAATGACTGTGATATCGAAAGTTTGGTTAAAATAAAGAAAAAGGTCCTTACTTAGCCGAGTGGTTAGAGTCCGCGTCTACTAAGCAAAGCCATGCTGAAGGTAACTGGGTTCGATTCTCGGTCGGTCCAGGATCTTTTCGTAATATAAATTTCCTTGACTTTCCTGGGCATAGTATATCATCGTGCCTGCCACACGATATACCAATGTGAAAATGGTAACTTTATGCAAAAAATAACTGAGAAGCAGGCTTTGCCTCAGTGAGGCCATAATGCCAAGAAGAAGAAAAAAGAGATTTTAGAGACTTTCCTTTAAAAAATAGACTTTTTAGAGACTTGCATTCAAATAGTTACAATATCTCTAAAAAGATAACTATTAGCAGCCCTGCTAAAGGGAACCGGACGCATTACACTGAACGCCACCAACATTCAGGGAAGGAGTAAAAGTGCTAAGAGATAAATAAAATAAAAAATTTAAGCTCCTATCGTGATTTTCACCGCACTCCAATTTGACGTAACGTACATTTTCGCATTTTCTTCTGAAAGCATCTCACTCTGGAAGAAGAAAAAAAAAGCGAAAGACCGGGGGAATCAAAGTTGAATCTCCTGCTCAGCGTTGTTGTCGTCGTCGTCTTCATTCCCTTTACAATCCTTAACAACCCCAGCGCAGAGTGCCATGGTCGCTAGAATCTGCTACTTATCTCCTCCCAAGACAGGACCCCAACCCACCCTTAGACCGTTTAGCGTCGAAGGGTTGCGCGCCAGGAGGGGAGGAAGTGCATGCGGCAATAATTTCCTTCTTTTTATCTTTCTTTCAACCGGTACCCGACCGCACAGTGCTAGCGAGTTGTCCTTTGCACCATAGTCGCACAGTGGACGCGTTTCGTACAAATGTTGGCCAAAATTATATGACCACTTACGCAAACTAGTAGGTTCAAAATGATAGGGTAGGTGTACGGAACTATTTTAAAAAATATTTGAAAATGTTTAAGAGCCAGTTCGCGAGAACCGCAACCCCCTTTCCAAGGGAAGTTGTATTGATGTTCTCCGATCAGGCTGAAATTTTCAGGGATTGTTCTTCTATATAATAGATGATGTTTTGCAAAATTTTAGATTTTTATATTAGGGGGAAGTGGGACAAAATGACCCCCAATGATTTCATGTCACTAAACATGCAAAATCACAAAAACTGATATAACTATAGTAAAAGTGCACGGATTATGTTGAAATTTGGCATGAATACTCTACGTTATATAAGCTTTGAAATTGGCATGGTATATGGATTTTGAAAGTACTTCAAATCGAGAAAAATGAGTTTTTCATAAAAAATTTAGTGATTTTCAAATCGATTTTTTTCTTACCAACCGAACTAGGTCAAAAAACTAAATATGACGTTTTGTAAGGTAACTCATGGGCTTTCATTTGAGGTGTAATCTAGATATGCCGTTTCAAAAATTTTCGAAAAAAAATTTTTTTTTCGGGGTAGTGTTTGGACTTGAGCCATTTTGCGAGTACCGCAACCGCCTTGTCTAGAGAGGTTGTATTGATGTTCTCCGATCGAGCTGAAATTTACAGGAGTTGTTTTCCTATATAAAAGAAAATATTTCACAAAATTTCAGATTCTTATATTAGGGAGAAGTGGTACAAAATAACCACTAATGATTTAATATATAAAAAATACAAAATTAATTAAACTGCTATAAAAGCGATAGTAGGGGCCCAAATAGCCGTAGCGGTAAACGCGCAGCTATTCAGCAAGACCAATCTGAGGGTAGTGGGTTCGAATCCCACCGGTCGAGGATCTTTTCGGGTTGGAAATTCTCTCGACATCCCAGGGCATAGAGTATCTTCGTACCTGCCACACGATATACATATGCAAAAATGGTCAATCGGCATAGAAAGCTCTCAGTTAATAACTGTGGAAGTGCTCATAAGAACACTAAGCTGAGAACCAGGTTTTGTCCCAGTTGGAACGTAACGCCAGAAAGAAGAAAAAGAATAGCGATAGTAAAAATGCACGAATTTGTATGAAATTTGGCATGTTTACTTTACGTTATATGACTGATCATTTTGGATAAAACATGTTTCAAATCGAGAAAAACCTGTTATTTTGTAAAATTAGATTTTTTTCTCAAATCGACTTATTTTTGGTCAACCGAACTAGGTTGAAGTTTTGTAGGACAACTCAAGGGCTTTCATTCGCGGTGTACCGTGGTAAATCAAAATCCGGGCAGTATGAGCAGCGTATGGAGGCCTCTTGTCGGTTGTTGTAATACCGATTATATCATACCGTGTTGCCGCTGCCGTATCTGAAAGAAATGTCACTTTCTTGCAAAAGTGATGATGTGGATAACAATAAGTCATTGCACCAATGTTTTCGTTAGCAGCTTCGGCGGTTCAGTAGTAAGCGTTGTTTCTTCTCACGCTGTTTGGATGGGAATCAACTACCGCATTTTTTTTTAAATTTGGATAATGTTTGATGGGTTTGATTAGAAGGGTCACATGTGTGTGTGTGTATGATGGTATGTTTGCTAGAGATCAATTTGTAAATAATTGAGTTAAGCTTAGTTTAGACTGACTGCACATATGGCTGCTATGAGACACTGTACTGTTTATATCTTGAATGGAATTTTGACTTTTACTAGCCTTGATGTTTGCTAATTTCTCGAAAGAGTAAAAGAGAGACGAAGATTGTTAAAAATTGCATATTTCCACGGAAAATTGTGTGCTTTTTACAAAAAAAAAACATATTTTTCAGTACAATCCGTTTAAACGGTACAGTAGCTCTTGTGATTTTGTGTGTTTTCCGACACAAAAATATTGGGGGTCATTTTGACCCACTTTTCCCTTATAAAAAGTGTAGTTCTGCCAAATGGGTTTTTTTTTGAATGGTAATGAACACATATTGTGTAAGCAATGTTTGTGATTTAGTTGTTTGGACAGACATGTTGGTGGTTTAAACTGCAATCATCACTGATTGGTTCAATGAACGACGCACAGTATTGTTCTTATTACATACTAGTGGTCCCGGCAAACTTCGTCTTGCCATCAAGTAGGCTGTTGAAAAATGACATGCACTCTCCCATACGAATTGACAGATAAGGTTTCTCCAGTTTTTTCAACTTTTCCGAAGAGTTTTTTAAACTTTTTCTTCATACGAACACGTCGGAACCCTAGATGAATACAATAGTGAAAGAATTGCGCAAATCCGTTGACCCGTTATTAAGCCATTTCGTGACATACAAACACCATTCCATTTTTATTTATATAGATTAGTCATGTTTTGATGATGTTCAAAATATTATTCCAGTTTTATTTGAAAATTGTGTACTTATGGCATAGAAACATACAATTCCAATACAATGTCCGGATTCAGAAACATTGGGCTCCAATTCCGGACAGCCTCTTTTTACTTTTTTAAACCATATTTACAGCATATTTTTTCAATGTGGTGTCACTAAACTTTTAAAGTATAACTTTGTGTATTATTATGTTACAATCACTACTGCTGCGACGATTGCCTCCATCTAAGCGCTCCTCGAACGCATAGGGGAAATGTCAAGTGGGGGAATGAGAATTGAAAAAAATAACTTCTCATTGTTGATTGATCGATGTGAATGCAAAATCGTTTATTAAGTGAATTATAATTTATATATTATTACTATATGCTTATTAAAACTGAATAATTACAGATAGCGACCTGAATTACCCTATATTAAATTTAAAAATTTGAATTTGTTTGCCTAGTAAGAGACCAAATGTAAGTAATAAAAATATGCTATACGATTATCTCTAACCAATAAATTTATACCTTTGAGCTGATCTCATCGGGGACATTGATCAGTTTGTTGAACAGACCTCCGAAAGGCCAATACGTCGTAATAACTACAAAAACAGCTATGTTGTCAATTTAGCATTTTATTGGTAAATATTATCAGAGTGTCCGGATATTGGTACCGTCCGAATTTTCATTCACTACGGTACACCGCGAATGAAAGCTCCTGAGTTTCCCTACAAAACTTCATATTTAGTTGTTTGAACTAGTTCGATTGAAAAAATATAAGTCGATTTGAAAAAAAAAACTAATTTTATTAAAAAAAAAAAACAGATTTTTTTTATCAATTTGACACACATTTCTAATCCAAATACCATGTTCATTTTGAAGTTCATATAACGTTAATTAAACATGCCAAATTTCATGCAAATTCGTGCATTTTTACTATCGCTATTACTACGTAATTGATTTTGTATGTTTTTATATTGTATTTTTTGGTAAAATCCAGAATGCGATCGCAGTTCTGTTTAGAGCTGCGAACTTATTTACACAGTTAGAGAAAATTGCTCAGAACAAAGTATAAAAACTCTCTTGATTTCTTACACCACATGCATCAAAATAAATGAGACTTCACAAAGATTATCAATATTACTTGCCAAATTAGAGTAACACACATCATAATTGATAAAAATAAAACAGTTTTCAGTGAAATTTCGACGTCAGAAATATTAATTTCACCAGCTGTATAACATTTCATTGAAGTTCGTCAATAATGACTTAGTGTGTAAGAGGTCAGTTTAATCGCTTATTTACGTCTGTCAAAGCCGCCCGGAGTCGTCACAGCCGCCGTCCCATTGTTTCGACTTTGACATTAGCTTCGCATCCAGAAAACTTCGCATCGCGTGAGCAGGTGCGAATACGGTTTAGTGCTGCGAAGTCAATATATTAAATCGTTAGTGGTTATTTTGTACCACTTCTCCCTAATATAAAAATCTGAAATTTTGCGGAATATATTCTTTTGTATAGGAAAACAACTCCTGTAAATTTCAGCTCGATCGGAGAACATCAATACAACCTCTCTAGACAAGGCGGTTGCGGTACTCGCAAAATGGCTCAAGTTCAAAGACTACCCCGAAAAAACAAAATTTTTCGAAAATTTTTGAAACGGCATATCTGGATTACACCTCAAATGAAAGCCCATGAGTTACCCTACAAAACGTCATATTTAGTTTTTTGACCTAGTTCGGTTGGTAAGAAAAAAATCGATTTGAAAATCACTAAATTTTTTATGAAAAACTCATTTTTCTCGATTTGAAGAACTTTAGTCATGCCAATCTCAAAGTTCATATAACGTAGAGTATTCATGCCAAATTTCAACAAAATCCGTGCACTTTTACTATAGTTATATCAGTTTTTGTGATTTTGCATGTTTAGTGACATGAAATCATTGGGGGTCATTTTGTCCCACTTCCCCCTAATATAAAAATCTAAAATTTTGCAAAACATAATCTTTTATATAGTAGAACAATCCCTGAAAATTTCAGCCTGATCGGAGAACATCAATACAAGAAGGGGTTGCGGCTCTCGCGAACTGGCTCTTAAGAAAAAGTTGAATCTAGACAACTTAGCATTGACGAACTGCAAAGTATTCGTTCAGACAACCTGGTGTTAATCCTCGCGCCATGGCCTTCATTGCAATCCGTAAATTTATGGTTAAAAGCGAGCTGTCATTTTGGTAGGGAGACTTACGGCTTCTGCACCATTCGACTATTATCGGCAACCAAGTTTCAAACTCCAAATACACAGTATTTTTCTATCAAAACACATCAATGAAAACATTCAGTTTCAGATAATTCTTTGTTCTGCCTGACGAGATTTCCGAGACTGAACAAACAATATCGCCAGAGATGTCATCAAGTCAAATGAACACGCTTAAAAATGCGACTGATTTGGAGCTTCCGAAGAAATTCACCAGCAGTTCTTATGGGAAAGTTGCCGAAGAGAATGAGGCTGCCTACAATAGTCACACTGACAAGAGATGTTCGCAGCGTTGTAAGAACGTCTCCAAAAGCATTTTGACAAGTCTGTCGGTGTGAATCGATAGATGATTGAGCAACGCATAAATGCAAATAGACAAACACGGAATTTGTCTGCTGATGTCCGAGAAAATTACAAAAGAAGCGTGGCATCGGCTTAGCCTGCCGAGAATACGTAAGTTCCCCTATTTAGATTTAGTTAGATGATTGAGAGGTGGAAAAAATCTGAAAATCTTCTGTTGTGCTAAGAAAATGTAGAGCTACTATGTGGAAACAAAATTGGATAACTTCAAGAGAAAATCAAGAACCGAATAAATCCAAAATTTCGGAGATTTGAAATTTAAGGAAGAAAGAACAAATGTTAGTGGAAAAAATTCAAAACTGCTTTTTTTAAACTTTTGACCAGCTTTGGACCACTGTACGTAGGTCGGATAGCATCGTGTCGTCACCATCGGTGGCGTTGTCATCGTCGCCGTCGTCGTCGTCAAGTTCAAGTGTGTTTACACTTGGTTTGATTCTGCCTGCCGGAATTTACACTACGCCGGCCGGCCGCCTAGACTCGGTGCAGAATTGTTGAAAGGGAAACACGAAATCGGCAGCACCGAGAAAGGTAGACAGTGTGTCTCTTGGGCTGATGATGCACCAGGGTATGGCGTCGAATGGGTGAACTTGGCTGCATTGCTTGCAGGAAAGGTTTGGGTAGCGCAAAATTGTGCCATGAGTTACAGCTAGTTTCAAAGTTAACTGTTTTGGCGAGAGTTATCAAATTGAATCAGAGATACCATCCACAACATGTTTGCTTCCGAATGATGATTTTTTTTTTTTTTGAGAACTTCAGATGATTATGTTAGTGTTTCAATCCTTTCCTTTCAGTCATCTACGTAGCTCGTTTTTTTTTCGTTCAGAATTTCTTTAGGATTCCGAACAGAACTTGTTCTACACCTTTAAGAATTACTTCTGCAGAGATTCGTTCCAAAACACCTTCAAAAATTCCTCTGGGGATTGATTGTTCCATAGAAATCCTCGAAGAATTTATCCAGAAATAATTTAGGAAGTTTTATTATGACTTTCTCCCGCAAATTTTTCATAAATTATTGGAGGACCGGGATTTATTCCGGAAGATTATTCTACAGGAATTCTTACAGTAATTGGTAATGGACTCCTGCCGAAATACATAATAAACTTGTGATGGATAAAACTCCTTCAAGAATCGCCAAAGGATCTTCTGGTTTTGGAGAAACGACGGACAATTTAATTAGGAAATAACTCGACTAATTTTTGAACAGACTGCACAAGTAATCCCTGCATAGAATGCTGGCGTAATCCCAAGATGAATTTTTGGAGGAAATTGCTGGAGAAACTTCATGGGAAATCTCTTGAAATTATAGAGAAAGAGTTAGAACTTTTAAGTTTCTCTATTGAGATTCTGCTCAGAGGATTCGAATACATAAAAAAGAAATAAAAAAAAGTTTCTTTGAAATTATTTACCTGAATCTACTAACAGGTCATAAGATATTTCCATGAAAATTTGTGGAGGAAAACTTGAAGTAACGCTAGAACGAATTTTTGAACGAAGAAGAAGCATAAATGAATTCTCGGAGGGAAAGCTAAAGGCGAAGGCTATTCAAGCATTCGAATCCAAATTCCCCAGAAATTTTCCACTGAAATTCCGGGGATAATTTTCTGACTATGTTTTTGTTGTTACTTATTTGATTGAGACTCTGAAAAAAATAGAGAAGTTTTTGGTGAGAAGAATTGTTGGAATACTGCGATACTGGAATACTGAACGATTTAGCGACAGTTCTTGTTTAGATTCCACTAGAAATATTTCCAAGTATACCAGTAGAAATGCTTCCTAAATTCGAACAGGGGCCTCTTTTTGATAAATGGAATAATCCGTGGCTACAAAGCAATATCATGCTGAAGGTTCCTGAGTTTTATTTTCAGTGTGGTGCTTTTCTGACTGGCAATTTCTATGGCTTCCTCTATTCCAAAGTTTATATGAATAGAAGTATGAATAACATTGAGTAGAGGAGGCTCTTAACTGTTTCAGTGGAGAATATATTGTGTAGTAGAAGAGCAATATTCATCTTTAATTCAACCAATCTTGAAAACTTTTTCCATGAATAAATGAACTTCAAATTTCATAGGATTGCTTCTGGAATTACTATAAAAATTGTGAAAAAAAATTTAAAAAATCCTCGAATTTTAGCATTTTCCACACAAAAATATATAAATGTAATTTTATAGAAATGAAGCAATTGTGTTTCCAGGAATTTTAACAGAATTTATATCACTCAAGAAAGTGTAAGATATATGTATTACTGACCGAACTTGCAAAACATATCACCTGGAAATTCTGAAGTGATTTTTTACTTAATTCGAAAGTCTGGTTGAGTTTCGAAATTCTGAATATACTTATTGTAAAGCCTTTTGAAATAATTCGAGAACAATTTTTGATAACACCTGAATAAGTCCAAAAATAAATTTCAAACATGAATTCCTGTTAGCAGTGATGGAAAGTTTCAAACATGTCGCAAGCATCACAGTGCTGATTTACTCGCATGTGTCGTACTCGCGAGTATAAGAAGCTAAAGTGACTCGTGGACGTGTTCGGAGCTGTTGCGCTTTTGGGAAGAAAGCTATTTCTCCTCCGAAATGTCTGGTTCTCAAGTGTTTTAAACTACAAACTGGTAGCTTACTGTCGAATTTATGGTTACACAATTGATTTGTCAAAACCATAATAAATCATATCTTGTTTGGTTGCTCGCGAGTAAATGTTCACGAACTTTTTGCTTTTTTTTTTGTTCTCACGAGCAGGCGGGTGCGAGCTTACTCACACAAAGCCTGTTCGCGAGTCGTCATGTTTGTTCTGCGTTGGTTCACACTCGTGAGGTGCTTCATAATGGGAAAATTTCCACCACTACCTGGTAGAAAGTCTAGAAGAGTTGTTTAACAAATTTCTGACAGGAGACGGGCATGGTGTAGTGGTTAGAACCCACACCTCTCACGCCAAGGTCCTGAGATCGAATCCCATGCCCAAGATAATCACTTATGATGTAAAAAAATATAGCGACGACATCCTTCGGAAGTAAAGCCGTTAATCCCGAGATGAACTAGCCAAGGGTTGAAAATCTTGTTAATAAATATAAAAAAAATCTAAGAATTAAGGCCTACATGTAAGAAATTTCAAAATATTTGTACTCTGATAGCAATAGCAAAATTCCTATGAAAGTTAGTTGATATTTCTTGAGGATATACGATAGTATTTCTGAGGACTTTGATAGTATATCGAGATATATTTCTTTCGCCACTTCTGGTGCCGTTTTGATATAACTTTCATCAAAATTCCTGTAATTTCAAGAGGAATTGCCTTTCAAGAGGATTTGTCTCACACAAATTGATAGTGAATTGACTTAAGATTTGACCAAACTGGTAAAGTAAATTTTGAAATAATTTCCCTTGCATTATCAATGATTAAACCCAAGTAACCACACAGCAGGCTAATTTGCCTTTTTGTGATTAGACGGTTATAACACGGCTAATATAGGGCATGTCAGTTGTACAATAGCACCATATCAGTACCCAGGATGAATTAGAGTACTATTTGATTATTTGGTAATTCCTAGCAAAATTTTGGATAAACGAGCTATTCAGCAAGATCTAGCTGAGAGTCGGGAATTCGAATCCCAACAGTTGAGTATCTTTTTGTAAAGGAAATTTGCTGGGCTTCCCAGGGCATAAAGTATCATCATGCTTACCACACGATATACCATGCCCACACAGCTACGGATCACCCACAGTGACGGATCACTTTGGCGTTCAACATCGGATAACTCGCTCAAAACATAAATGTTGATGTAAAACATATTTTTCCCATGTTAAACTTTTGTCTTCTACCATTTGTAGTGTTAGGCACAACGTTCAACCGCTAAATAGCGGTGTATTTGACAAATGTTTAGTTGGTAACACACAGCTATCATTATATGTTCGTTTTCTGTAAGAAGTGCCGTCAGCATTCATAAGCTCCCACAGCTGTGCACAGATGGTAAAATTCAAATGATATAGCATAAAACATACTCATTCGTTTCGATTGAGTTTGAATTCATCTTTGGAAAACATTTTTCTCGATTTATGATTCTAAATATCGAATATAAGCACTTCTAACTAGTGATCCATAATATGGATCAGGAAATGATTGTTTACCACGGTTATGGATCACTTCCAAAGAATCTAGATTTCTGCCATTTTGAGCATTGGATTCGACATTTTGAGACAATAGCACTAAGGATAAAACTAATAAAACATCAAGGTTTGTAAATTTCATTTTTACCCGACAAAAATGGGTGAAAAACTTGGTGTGGAGCGAAAACAGTTCATGTCTCAGTTATTACAATGCAGGATCACAAACAAAAGGCATTTTACCCCAGCTCGAACACTGATATTTTTTGCGCATTGTTAACTTTCATCAAAATATGCAATACATATGCATTGAGTTGAAAATCTCTTGATTTTGCGCACTGATCCGTAATATGTCACAATTTGATCCATAATATAAACGTTGATTCATAATATGGTTTTCAGAAACCGATACAATTTTTAATTTTTATGCAATCCTATGTAAATATTATACTCAAAATAGTTTACTAACCGAAGTTTCAATTTGAAACGATTCGATTCGTGCTTTTGAATTACCATTTTACGTTTTCCATGTTGTTTTATTGAATTTTATAGGTTGGACTCCACACAATTTGATCCATAACTGTGGGGTCATGGTACGAATGCAAAAATGGTCATTCGGCAAAAAAGCTCTCGATTAACCCGTAGGCTACGGGGCTGACATACAAAATTCAAATTGCTCGTATTTGGGCATAACTCCATATTTTTTAATGAAATTTTGAGGATGGCTTCACTATTCGTTGTAGTTTCATAAGTGATGGTAAGGTATAGCTCCGGAGTATTGTGGACAAAGTTATTCCAGAACATCTCTGGGTCAGGTAGGGTAAAAATCACATAAATTTCCTTTTAGAACTCATTTATAATTTGGAAACGAAATGTTTTCATTCAAAATGTGAACAGACCCGTTATTTGCAATAAGTTACGAAGGCCCAGGATATTTTTAAAATTTATAATTAACCTAAAGTAAGACTAAGGCCTCCAGAACATTCTGGAATTTTGCCACAATTAACACAGGTTCATAAGTTTTTTTTAGCGATTGATGTCTACGTTTGTTGGCTTATAGCACTCACTGAGCCTTAACAGACGTGTCCACAAATTTTGACAAGAAATAAGACATTCGAAGTCATCCGAATCATCCTGGAATTCAGGTCCTTATGATCTACCAAATCTACTACAGTCTATACTAATCCAATTCTCTTGAAACTTTCTCGTTCCTATCCATAAAGCTTCATATGGTTCAAAGAGTGTACTGCTATGAATATTGATAATCTCAAGGCCTTCAGAACATACTGAAGTTGGGGTATCAGCTTCTATACGCAACTTAACTTATTATTCAAATAAAATGTTTTTAACATATCCATACTGGGTCACAAATCTCCGTTATAGATAAAAATAGTTGTTTCCAAGCTTATTGGTGGTACTATGAATTTAAAATTACTCTGATGACAATATTTACAATATCTACTGGATCTACTGGTACTGTTTCTCACTTGTTTTCGACATCTGATATCGCAGTATCTCTAAGGGCATCTTCAAAGCTTTGGAAATGTGACTAAAATGTTTCCTTTCCTTTCTGGCGTTTCGTCCCAATTGAGACAGAATCTGCTCCTCAGCAGAACCTGTTCTCATAAGAACATTCACAGTTATTTACTGGGATCTTTTCATTCACAGTTAGTTACTGGGATCTTTCAATTTATCTATGATTTGCATAACAAAGAGATCCTCAACCGGTTCTACCTTAATTGGGACGTAACGCCAGAGAGAAGAAGAAATATCCGAATCACATTTGCAGAGCTCTGAAGATGCCCTTTGAGATTCTGCGATATCAGATGTTGAAAACAAGTGAGAAACAGTACCAGTAGATCCAGTAGATATTGTAAATACTGTCATCAGAGTAATTTAAAATTCATAGTACCACCAATAAGCTTGGAAACAACTATTTTTATCTATATCGGAGATTTGTGATCCAGTATGGATATGTTAAAAATATTTTATTTGAATAATAAGTTAAGTTGCGTATAGAAGTTGATGCCCACAACTTCAGTATGTTCTGAAGACTTTGAGATTATCAATATTCATAGCAGTACACTCTTTGAACCATATGAAGCTTTATGGATAGGAACGAGAAAGTTTCAAGAGAATTGGATTAGTATAGACTGTAGTAGATTTGGTAGATCATAAGGACCTGAATTCCAGGATGATTCGGATGACTTCGAATATCCTATTTCTTGTCCAAATTTGTGGAGACGTCTGTTAAGGCTCAGTGAGTGCCGTAAGCCAACAAACGTAGACATCAATCGCTAAAAAATAACTTATGAACCTGTGTTGATTATGGAAAAATTCCAGAATGTTCTGGAGGCCTTAGTCTTACTTTAGGTTAATTATAAATTTTAAAAATATCCTGGGCCTTCACAACTTATTGCAAATAACGGGTCTGTTCACATTTTGAATGAAAACATTTCGTTTCCAAATTATAAATGAGTTCTAAAAGGAAGTTTATGTGATTTTTACCCTACCTGACCCAGAGATGTTCTGGAATAACTTTGTCCACAATACTCCGGAGCAATACCTTCCCATCACTTATGAAACTGCAACTAATAGTGAAGCCATCCTCAAAATTTCATTAAAAAATATGGAGTTATGCCCAAATACAAGCAATTTGAATTTTGTATATCAGCCCCGTAGCCTACGGGTTAATAACTGCGGAAAGGAATGATACAAAGGAATACTATGCTGAGAAGCATGCTCTGCATCAGTTGAGACGTAACGCCAGAAAGAAGAAGATGACTAAAAAACTGATTCATGGCGGCGTTACGGGTTCAATCAGTCAGTCGATCAATTTGTGGATGGCTTGATTTTCTCCGAATTTCAATTCTTGGGCTTCGGATTATGTCAGGACATCCGGTAGGATAAGAAAGCATGACAATTGAGCGAACAATTCATTACTAAAATAATTTAAAGTAAGTCTAAAGCTGCGAATAAAACAATAATCATATATCAAAGTAGAAAAGAGATGACCTGTTTCTTAACTTTTCAAGCGATCACAAGACGACCTACCGACCGGTAGTACGAAGGAGTCGAGAAGGTGCGCTCTTAAAATAAAACTTCGCATTTCCTTATTCCACAGGTTCATTGTTGTCAGGGTCGGAGTCAAAGCGTCCCAAGTTTCGTCAAAAAATCTGAAATAACAGCAATCTTTTAGTTGCTTTCGGTTATTCACCTTAGACCTCCACATCAGAGGTGTCACAAGAAATCCCCTTAAAAAAGCAAGTCTGGCCTTGGTCCTGTCAGCTAACTGGGCTTCTCTGTGTCCAGCGTGGCAATTCGATAAAAAAATAAAGGTAAAAGTTTGCACTAACGCTTCGTTTTTCCTCGCAGGTAACAACGGAAGAGATAAACTCGAGTGCCAGCTTTATAGATTGGCGGTTACAGTAATTGCCAAAGTTTTACAACGACCAACAGTGATTCGTTGGCCAGAGAAAAAGTCGTACCAAAGGATTGCGATTAAAGCCGCCGAAGAAGGCGCCTCCCCCTTTGCGTAGTCACATCGCCGTACCAGTTAGCAATGACCTGATTCTTACTCTGCACACTTCTCTGGTGTCGGTCGGTGAAGATTTATGAAGCTTGATTGTGGGAAGAATTAAGCTTCCGGTAAATCTTAAACTTTTTTTGTGGGTTGGGGGGTTATCTGTGTGGCATCGATAATGAATATAAATGGCTTCATTGTAGTGGAAAACGAACGGTGCAGTCGTTGGGCAAACTTTGCAATGAGGTGAGAAATGCGATGTGGCTTCAGGATAGGTCCAATGGCACACATTTTGCGAGGATATCGGTTGATGCATCAAGGCAAGAGGGAGGCTTCTACGCAAGAGCGATTACCAGTACTAAACAAAAGTAGGGAAATATGTTTTCGACTGTTTTTTATGTCTTCGTCTTGGCGGGATTTTGTCAGCCAAATCTTCTGAAATTCGGCAGTAAAAAGCGCATATATGCTAAAAATATTGATGCAATTTTGAAACCCAATAGGTTTTAGAAAACCATCTATGACGAAGAGAACAAAGCTGCCGGAAACACAACAAGTCGCTCAATGTCACTTCATGATAGAAGTTAAAATTGATCAATAATATGAGAGCTGCTAAAATGTGCACTTCGAGAGTAAGCGGAAAGTTTCATCTCTTATTCATTTGGATCGAAGTGCATTTTTTACCAGTTCCAATCGATCAAGGAGCAGCAACAATTGATATGTACATGTAGAAGTCGAGTCTAGTACACGACACTGAAGACGGCCTTACGGTTGAGGTCGAAATACGCACATCTGTCAAAAGATACAAACTATAGTGGAATAAAATGGTATAGTACTAAATTTGGTATTCTTTGCCAAACGTTGGTAAAATATGTTTACCCAAAAGTTGCCGCTACAACCCTTGGACATAAATTCATAGATTTAACCTAAATTTCTCAATGAAATTCATCACTTTTTCGCCTAAATATCAAGGTTTCCCGATTATTTTATTAACGAATAAGCGTTTCCATACCACGGAGCAAACTAATCAACTGTCAAACTGTCAAGTCAAGCTGTTATTGTTTGTTTTGTGCTCCGCTTTTTTTGAGTTGTTTATGCTGTTTTAATCGCCCAAATAATATACAGTCTGCATTATACCGCTCATTGCATCCACCCACGCCACAATCAGCCACAGTTTTATCCGTCAAGCAAAGGTAGGACCCAAAAACTCGCCTCCAAAAGTAGGCTCGAGAGTGCTTAGCTGTGTACACCCAGCAATTGTTCTACCTCGCCTCGCTGCCTCGCCAAACTCCACCACCCACCGCCACCGTCCACCGCTACCGCCGCCACTCAAGCCTCATCAACCCATCCACCAATAATTGCAACCTGCCACTTCTGTCACCAAAATAATTGCAAGTCCGTATCTGCTCCAGTTACTTGCACTTAATAATTGCGTCGTTCTGCCAAAGAGCTGTATCTTCGAAACACCGTTCGCAATAAACATCGCCCTTTGCTGCTGTGTTATCAATCCACCGTTAATCCGAAAGACCCACAACAACATTAGTCTGCATTGTTTCGCACATTCATCGAGTAAACAAACAACGTACCTGCTTTCTCGTCAACCCATTCGCCTCGCTCATCATCCTCCAGCTACAAGTAAGTTTGTCTAATAGTGTGAGAGTCGATACAACGTCAACGTTTCTATCAGTGAATCGTACGCACACGACCCGTACTTCGAAAGGGGTTCGTCGATTGCCAATTTCGATCAGCGCCATCTGTTTGTCAGTCTGCATAGAAAACCACGGATTACGTATCAGAGGTGTGCAGCTTTCATTATGGTTGATGTGTGCGAAAGTTGTGCTCATGAGCTGACTGATCAAATCGTTGTAAAATGTAACGCATTTTGTTCGTCGTAGTTCTGCCAGCGATGCTCGAGAATGCCTGATGAGATACTACGCGCTGTGAATAGCTCTCAAAATCTGTTCTGGGCCTGCAATGCATGTACGGACTTAATGAAAAAGAGCAGGTTTCGCAACGCCATGGTATCTGTGAATGATGTCAACCACACAACGATTGATGAATTAAAAGCAGAAATTCGTGATTATGTGCTGGGAGAAATCAAAACGGAAATAAGGCTTAATTTCAAAAATTTTGCTGACAATATGCCGGTAACTCCTATCGGAACACTTCGTCCGTTGGTGCAAGTATCGACAAGAAGCAAGCGCAACCGAGAAGATGACATCGATCAGACAAGAACACGTCCGCAGAAACTTTTCCGAGGGACTGGTGTTGCAGCTTCATCAGGAATGACTACTACTGACGGTGGTCCAACCATCCACGAAGAAGACCGGTTTTGGCTGTATTTGTCAGGAATTTCTCCTGAGGTGACTGATGATGCAGTATCCAGCCTCGTTTCCAGCGCTCTTGAAACTAATGATTCCATCGTTACGAAGCTCGTCCCGAGAGGAAAAGACATGAGCACGTTAAGTTTCATATCTTTCAAGGTAGGTCTCCACCCCAGCTTGAAAGAAAAAGCTATGACAGCGTCGTCTTGGCCTAGGGGCCTCGTTTTTCGTGAGTTCGTCGACGACACACGTGACAATCGTCGGGGTTTTTGGAAACCGTCGATCACAACAGCAGACACAGGTCCAACTCCAGCGACGATCATTCAGTAATGTTTCCAACTTCGCATCTTTCCGCTACACCCGCCAAATCGAAAATATCCGTGTACTACCAGAACGTTGGCGGTATGCGTAGCAAAATTCGTTCATTTTTTCTAACCTCTGTTTCACTTGACTATGATGTCATCGTTTTGACCGAAACATGGCTGTATGACGGGATACGTAACTCAGAGCTGACTGAGGAATATACGATTTATCGCTGTGATCGCAATTCAGCATCTAGCAACTTTACTCGTGGCGGAGGGGTTTTGATCGCTGTAAGAAAAACTTTGCCATGCTCATCCGTACACCTCCATGATAGCGAGCATCTAGAACAAGTAGCCGTATCCATCAAACTACCACATCAGTATGTTTACGTTTGCGCTATTTACATTCGCCCGAACAGTGATCCAACCATATATTCTACGCACTCTTCATCTATTTGCCAAATTCTTGACATGGCTAACACCGATGATTCCGTGGTTGTCGTTGGTGATTACAACCTACCCCGCTTAACATGGCACTTTGATGACGAAGTTGATTGCTACTTGCCTATTAACGCTTCTTCTGAACAAGAAATCACGCTCACCGAAAATATACTTGCATCTGGGCTTAAACAGATTTGCGACGTTACAAATGAAAACGGAAGATTACTGGACTTGGCATTTGTGAATACTGTTGCCTATGTAGAATGCATTGAACCTCCATCTGCTATTCTACGCGTGGACAGACATCATACGCCATTTGTTTTGAGAATTGACGTTCAGCACAATGATGAGTCTGAACCCCCACCCTCACCGTCCGACGATATTTTCGATTTTAACCGCTGTGATTACGATGCATTAATTGATGCTCTTTCTCAGTATGATTGGAATGTCATGCTACTTGGCTTGACCACGGATGAAGCCGTATCGCGTTTTTACGATACGATCCACGACCTTCTTCGACGATTTGCTCCGCTCGCTCGTCGTCACACAACCCGCACAAACCGGAAACCCTGGTGGAACTCGGAACTTCAACATCTGAAAAACGTTCTTCGCAAGGCACGGAAACGCTTTTTTCGAAACAAAACTGTTCAAAATGGACTATCAGTTAGACGTTTGGAGGATGAACTCAAGAGTAAAATGGACTTGCAATACCGAATGTATTTAGGAAATTTGCAGGATGACCTAAAGGTGAACCCATCCAACTTTTGGAGATTCATCAAAAATAAACGTTGCGCCAATACCATTCCTTCCAACATCACATACCATGGACCAAGTTCGCACTCGACAGTTGAAGCCACCGAATTATTCGCTGAATTTTTCAAAACTGTATACAGTTCTCCTATCAGTACCATATCCGATGACTACCTTCAGAGTTTACCGTCATACAATATTCATCTTCCTCCGATATCCGTGACTAGTAACGACGCACTCGCCTCATTGAAAAGATTGGACCCCAAGAAAGGCCCTGGCCCTGACGGTTTGCCGTCAGTTTTTCTAACACGTTGCGCTGTTCAATTAGCAACACCTGTTTCGCTCATTTTCAACAAGTCCATCGCGGAGGGAACTTTCCCTAGGGCATGGAAATCTGCCGCCGTTACACCGATCCACAAGACAGGAAGCATCCATTCTGCGGAAAATTACAGAGGGATTTCCATTCTGTGTCATTTATCGAAAGTTCTGGAATCGATTATCTACGATAAACTGTATGCAGCTGCTCAACCAATACTCTCAGAATTCCAGCACGGTTTCGTGAAAAAACGTTCGACGGTGACGAATCTGCTTTCATATATAAGCACGCTGAATAGTAGCTTGGAAAAGCGGTTACAAATCGACTCGATCTATATCGATTTCTCGAAAGCCTTCGACAAGGTTCCGCATGAATTAGCATTGAAAAAACTTGATCGTCTAGGATTTCCAGTATGGATTGTACAATGGCTTCGCTCTTATCTATCGGAAAGAACATCGTTCGTGAAAATAGGATGCCACAAGTCAGAATCGTTTCGCACGACATCGGGCGTGCCTCAAGGTAGTCACCTAGGGCCACTGATTTTCATAATTTTTGTCAATGACCTGTGCACTTATCTAGAGTCGTGCAAACTTATGTATGCTGACGACCTAAAACTGTACAGAATAGTAACCTCTGTGTTAGATTGCGTCGCTCTCCAATCAGATGTACAGCGGTTAGAAGAATGGTGCAGCTTGAACGGCATGGAGGTGAATGCCAGCAAATGTAAAATAATTCGATTCAACAGAACCCGATCCGATATAGTCTTTGACTACAAGCTGATGGACAAGACTCTAGAGAAGGTCACATCAATACGGGACCTAGGTCTGATTGTGGACAACAAACTACGCTTTTCTGAACACATTTCAGCAACAATCGCCAAAGCTTTCGTCGTACTCGGATTTGTGCGGCGTAACGCTGCTGACTTCGAAGATGTTTATACGCTGAAAGCTCTATATTGTTCGTTAGTACGCAGCATTTTGGAGTACGCGGTCCAAGTCTGGTCTCCCTATCATGCCATCCAAGCAAACAGGATTGAACGAGTCCAGAAGAAGTTCTTGCGATTTGCACTCAGGAGGCTGCCGTGGAATGACCCGCTGCGTCTACCACCGTATGAGCAAAGATGCCAACTTATCTCCCTGGAGACGCTTGCTTCGAGAAGGACACTTTCTGAGCGAATGTTCGTATTCGACGTGCTGTCTGGCAATTTGGATTGCCCAGAACTTCTCCAAAGGATTAATTTCTCCGTTCCGTCACGTTCGCTCCGTAGACATTCTGCACTGTGGCTGCCCAGGCATCGCACAAATTTCGGCGAGAATAATCCGATAGATCGCTGTTGTCGCAAATTCAATGAAATAGCTCATCTACATGAATTTGGCATATCCAAAAATGTTTTTAAATGTTGCATCCGTAATGTTTTATAGTTTTAAGCATCAGTCTGTAGAGTTTTTTTTTTAACTGAAGACGTAGAACAACAATAAATAAATAAATAATGGAGAAACTTGGTTGCTCACTCCTAGTTCTCCATATTAAATGGCATTCTACCCCATCCATTCGGTCATTTTAAACCACCTCCATTTTTCGACCAACTTTTCTACACAATTTAAAACCGTAAATAAACTCAAATTTCAGAAATGTTTTCATGGTGGTAGCTAGCAAATATTGTAAAGTTACTGCTAGGACTTCGAATGGTGTTAAAATGTAGGTCTCATTGAGACAAAACGACACAAATCCGAAACAAAGTGGCATTTTTGACCATTTTGCCCTACCCTCAATGTATGAGTGCTGGTGACTCTCAGGCAACAATGGCGCCTGCCACGTCAGAATGCAGACCAATGAGGGGAATGGGGAGGAATTGTTGTTGCATTTCAAACTGGCCCACAGTAGACCGGATATACCTCTGCATCTACGTCATTTCATGCGAGAATGTATAGAGGTGAGGTAATTTTATGTCAGAGGGGCTTGCTTTTTGGTTAGTAGACTGCCTATGTATTAGGTGTAAGAAAAGGTGTGCTAGAATCAGAGTGTCCATTCAAAATCAGTTTTCTAATTTTCTGATTTTTTCCCGGATGCCCAAAAAATTAAAAATGAGATGAATTCTGCGACTTGATACATATTTTCTTATTTTGTTTCAAAATGGCTAAACTTGATGGATTTTATCTAAATTATTTGTGAATTATTTTTTGATTAAATTTAGCTACCAGTATGCTCAAATCAGTTTGAATTTCTAAAATGGTTTGAACAAAACAGTTCATATCTATAGTTATATTTGTTGAAATATCTAAAAGATCGTCCAGCTCCTAGAGTTCATAGGAAGTCCAGAGAGGTTTTGAAATTCTATGCACAAATATCTGTTTTCTGTATCTAAATTTAGTATGAGTTCAATAGCCAATTCATTAACTTCTGAAAATGCCTTCGAAATTATGCATTAGACATGCCCCATGGCTGATACCTGGAGAAATACATAATCTGTTAGAACTCAATCCAAGGAGAGACCTATTTAACATAAACAATATCTCGCAAAAAAACATCTTTTAAGCAATTTATCAAAGATTTTGCCGAGAATCTTGCCAAGAATTTAACAAAAATTTGCCCAAGAATATTTAATAGACCTCGCTATTTATTTATCCACCTAACAACTTGCCATAAGTTCACGAATTATTTTACAAAAAATGTTTTAGGAATAATTGGAAGAATGTACTGTAAATCTCCAGAAGTTAATAAAAATCTCGTCAGGAACCTTAAACAACTTTGCCATAAATCTAGGACTAGTCAAAATAGTAATGCTAACAATGCTTCACCATGAATCAGTATCATCAGTAACTCCAGATATACTGTCAAACGGAATTTGGTAAGGATTTCAGTAGAACTTCCATTATATTTTTTTTTGCTCAGCTTTTCGCCAACTTCTACGAATCTACAAGATATATCAAGGAAAATCAACCAACAAGGATCTTTTCTAGAATTCACTAGAAACCTTATTAGCAATCTTCTTATAACCTCTTCAGTTATCTCTCAGAGAAATTTAAAGAAAATGGTCAACTATCGCCTCGATTCCAGCCAGGATTCTTACAATGATCTCATTAAAAATTTGTCATGATTCTTAATGGAAATCTATCAAGCATTGCACCAAAAATCTTGACAGGAAGTGAAAGGTTAGAGATGTGGTAGATGTGGGGGGGCAGATAGCCGTAACGGTAAACGCGCAGCTATTCAGCAAGACCAAGCTGAGGGTCATGGGTTTGAATCCCACCGATCGAGGATCATTTCGGGTTGGAAATTTTCTCGACTTCCCAGGGCATAGAGTATCTTCGTACCTGCCACACATGCAAAAATGGTCATTGGCAAAGAAAGCTCTCAGTTAATAACTGCGGAAGTGCTCATAAGAACACTAAGCTGAGAAGCAGGCTCTGTCCCAGTAAGGACGTAACGCCAGAAAGAAGAAGAAGTAGAAGAAGATGTGGCAATGATCTTATTCATGTTCCATAAGATCTCTTTTGAATATGTTCTTCCCACGAACAATCTCCAAATCATTTCACAAAAATTCGTGAGAATTACTAAAAAAAATATATATCCGACCACTCCTCAAGAATCAACGATTATTTTAAAGGATTTCGTTAAAAATATACTAGAAAGCTTGAACTATTTCTCTATCAACTTAGTTCAACTTTTCAACAGGAGGCTGCCTCTGTCAAAATTTTCTAGTATTATTTTAAATTGAAAAAACGGTATTCTTATGTTTGAAACGCATATTTTTCCGGTATGTTCTCCAAATTCTCGGATATTTCTCGTATTTTTACCGGCCATTTGTAATTCCCGGGTTTGTCCCGGATGGATGGACACCCTGTATAAAGATGGAAAAATGAAAGCGTAGGGAAACGGTTGCTTGTCCGTCTCTGATTCTATCGATTACTATGAACGAATAGTTTTAAATGTGATAGATTAAGAATAGAAACTAGAAGCAAGTTAAAGAAGGGGACGGACCTGGTGTAGGGGTTAGAACACACGCCTCTCCCGCCGAGGACCTGGGATCGAATCCCATCCCCGAGATAGTCACTAAAAAATTTCAGTGGTGACGACTTCCTTCGGAATGGAAGTAAAGCCGTTGGTCCCGAGATGAACTAGCCCAGGGCTAAAAATCTCGTTAATAAAGATAGAAAAAAAAGTTAAAGAAACAACTACAAAGTACGAGGAAAAGGACGAGCCTGGAATTGAACCCATGACCTTTTGCTTATGAAGCAGAAGTTGTAAGCTTTTGACCACCAATTGCGTCTAGTTTATCAAGGAGTTTCTCTAGGATTCGATAAACATAGTACACTGGTAGAAATCAGAATCCAAAAACAAGATTATGGCTCATCATATCATGATTCCAGCGTGTTTTCGTCTTATGAATATACACCATGATTTGGACTCATGATATCATGAGTTAGATTGCCGTAACGCAACACACACGGTAGGTTTTTGTAGCTGATTGCTCGGAATCACGATTCAAATGTCAAAAATGCTGAGTCGCGCATTCGTTCATGTTCGACAAAATAAAAAACAAGTTAAAAATAGCATACATTGAGAACCTTCCGATTGTAAGCGACGTACTCTACCACTCAACCGCTTCCTCATCTTGAATTTAGAGTGATCGATACGAATGAGATTAAGCAAAGTGCGCCGCTTAGTGTTTTCACACTGGATGTTACGCTTATAAGGAATCATGATTATGACTCCAGGAACCATGATTTGTGATCCTGATATAATGACCTAACCAATTTATGAATTTCATGATTTGGAAATCATAGTATGTGGATCAGACTTTTATCCGTGTAGGATTTTACTATGCCTAGGATGCCTCCCGTATTTTTTTGGGTTCTTTCAGGGTTTTTTTAACATCCTTCCGTGAATTACTTTCCAAGAATTCCTCCAACGGTAAAGTGCCCGCAAGCAATTAAATAATTCTTCCTCGGAATTTTTCAGAGAAATTCCACACGAATTGATTACGTCATAAATTCAGTCAAACATTCCTTAATTGGAGGATTAATAATTAATGATTTCATCAAAAATCAATCCAGGGAATTTCTTGTGGAATCCTGTCTTCAATTCATCTAAGAATCAATCCTTGAATTCATCACTGGAAGAAACTCTAACACTTCGAAGATAATTCTGGGATTTTTTCGAGAGTTGCTGAAATTATTGCTCCAAAATTTTTCCAGCGATCTCTCTAGAAATCCCTACTCTTACTTCTGAGAGGATTTATCCAGTTAATTCAGCTTCATTTCTTCAGGTTCGACTAGAACTGCTACAATGATTGTCTATGAAACGAAAACTTCCAGGGGGGTTTCAAACGCGTAAAACAATTTCTAATTATTTTTCAAGTATTCTCCGATAGAATTCCTCCTATTAAGAAACTGTTGAGAAAATTATCCATTAGTCCTGTAAACAACTTTAAAGGAGTCTTTAAAGTTGTTTACAGGACTAATGGATAATTTTCTCAACAGGTTCCTTTTAACATCTTAATACATTAAAAACATATCGCCCATGAAACTCCACGTAAAACTGACAAACATTGTTCACAATGCGTTTGGAGGTTTTATGAATCACTCTACATAAATGCTTCCAAAGAGAAGATATCTGAAACAACGTATCTAGGCATTTCTTTAGATTTCTCCAAGTATTGCTTCTGCAATTCTCTCACGAATTCCTTCAGGAAATTTACCAAGAAATGATTCCAGTGATGCTCACAAATGATTTTGCTTCAATTTCTCAAGAATTAGTTCAGGTTCTCCTAGATTTTATTCAGGGATCAAACTGAATATTTTTCCGAAGATTCAACGTTTATTCCACGAATTCCTACAGGGTGTCTCTAAAACTCCAAATATGTTCCTATTATTAAAGAATTCTCCAGTAAATCTTCCACAGATTTTTGTGTGATTTCTTTCAAACATTCCTGCAATAATTTGCCCAGGTTTTTATATATTTTTTTCAAGAATCAAGAAACTATTTCTTAATTTGAAAGAAATTGTAGAACGAATTTTCCAAGGAGTGTCTCAAGAAATTTCTCCAAGACGAAATCCAAGGATTCCGGCAGGACTGTCCATTCTTATAAGATTATTGCCAGATTTGATTTTTCAGAAATGTCCCAAGAATTCCTTCCATGGGACTTCTACATAAGTTCCTACAATAAACTCTCCAAGAGTTTTTTTTTGTTCGGGGTTTGCTGCATAATTTTTTGAAGTTTCTAAGAATTCATTCAAACATTTTTCTTTAGATTTCTTCACATAATTCACATTCATGTAACAACTCTTTCAGGAATCAAAGGATTTGAATCTCGTGGATTCCTCTTCAAAGGAAAAATTGTCCAAGGAACTACTTTATAAATAGCTTTTTAAACAATAATTGCAACTGATTTAAGAAAACGGTTAAGATTATCCCATTTTGGCTGTAATGCTAGACAGAAGAAGTAGACGCTCAACAAAAATACGTCAATTCTTGATTACGACACCCCAAATAATTGTGCAAGAGGATGATCCACTCCCCCAGATGGTGTGTCAATTTTGCGCTGGAATTTCCCCGAGTTATTTCATCGAAAAGCAATTCCATTCGTCCGGCAGCTGCGGAAGTGACAAAATAAAATACCCAACGTGCTTATGATCCCATCCCCACCAAAAACGTCCTTTCTTGTCCTGTGACACCGATTGGCCGTTGGTTGTCCGGGCATCGAAGTCATGCCCAGAGGCCACCGGGCAGAGTGTCATAGGTCATCGGAATATGCCTGGCATCCGGCATCAGAATAGCAAACACCTTTCATCGATGAGAGACGACGACGACGACGACGATGACCAAGACATCAAAAGCCAAAGAGCAACCGATACCGAAGGAAGCGAAAAATGGAATAACCTGGAAAATACCACCTCTAACTGGTTTTTCTTGGAAAGAAATAAAGAGAAAAAAAAAACGATAAACGAACGGACGAATCAACATCGGCCGGCGGTTTCTTGGAAGGGGTACGACGGAAGGTGGACTTTCCTTTTGCAATTTCCGTCTTCGGGGGAAAAAATTCCTATGGCGAAGCCAATTCCCGCATCCCTGGTGATACCGGAGAAGCTTCTCCAAGAGCTCGGATGGAATGGAGGTTGAACTCGTGAACCGGCTTGTACGTCGTCCTCATGATCTCTCTATCTCGCAGCAGAACGTGACTGCGCGCAATGGAGAACCGTAATAAAAATCGCCTTTGAATTTATAGATGCGATTTTAAAATATTAATTTTTATGCTTTTTCGTTTCGGTTGCGTTTTTCTCGGAAAGTGGAAATTCGTAGGAAATTCAAATCTCCAGCGATAAGCGTGTAGAGCGCTTCAAAGACTTCGTAATAAGATGCAAGAAGTGGAGCTTTTCGGCTGGTTGTTTGGGTTTTGAAAAGTAGCGAGCAATGTTTTATAACGGTGTACTGCCGTTTCATGTGGTGTAAAGAAATGACGTTATAAAGATTAAACTCTCTGTGCCTTGTTTATGGCCACCGCACGTGAATGGTTCTTTCTCTAGGAGTTGCAGCAAGGATTCGGTTTGGTCGTTGTTGTTTAGTTCGCGCCGGGAGAGGAATAAAAGTTCGCTTTGTATGCGGATTATCGTATAACCCATTGCCATCATCATCATCATCATAACCGTAATATTCCGAAATGATAGGGGTTTTCTCTTCCGTCGTCGTCTGTCTGAACTCTGAAGGGAGGAGAAAAAGATCCCTTAAGTTCTGCTGCACAGAATGAAATTGTACACTACTCAGCATTCTTGTGCACTGCCGCCAAATACAAGCCGCAGGGAGTCAGGTCGAAATGATGCTTTCTTCATTTGGTAGATCTCTTCTGGTGCTGGTGTTCCAGAAGCTGAACGGTTGTTGGCGAGAGGAAAATCTATAGACTCAATGGACCCATCCCGTTTCGTCTTCGAAACTATTCATGGGGTTGTTTTGCTTCTTCAACAGCAGTTGCTGCAACAAAGGAGGGTGATTGTCATTCCGAATTCAATGACCTTCTATTAGGCTGCTGTGTGGTGGAAAGTTGAATCTTGAGTAGCAATTTGCATTTTAGTAAAAAGTGCGTTTATAAGAGCAGAAAAAAGTAAAATTAAAAAAAGGCTATACAGGAAAGTATTTCATCATGATTCTTGGATTGTATGGAACCCTGTCCCAAGCTAGAATTTACAATGTCTAACCTGGTTGTGGATTTCTGAGTGCCTGCCATTCGACCAACGAATGCAAAACTGACAACTCTGGCAAAAAAAGGTTTCAGTAGGCAAATGTGGAAGTATTCTTCGAACGGAGAGGTAGATCTATTCCGATGGTAATAAAAGCCAATGATGAGTAGAAGAAAAAGAAAATTTAAAAACAAGATGTGTTTTTAATAAAGCGTTTTCACAGTGTATTCTGCGCTTCTCCGTCTTTGGAGATTTTTAAAAGATCAGTTTTTTTCGCTGCTAGTCTTTTTCATGCTGGAATTGCAAAAACCTAATCCTGCTTAGTTGAGGTAGTGGCTATACGGTTAGGATATCTCAGATGCATCTTCAGCACAAAGGAACAGCAACAGTCAATCTGCAGACTCATGGGGAACTTTTACCTAGATATGTTTTTGGGCCCAGCATTCGTGCTCTTCAATAACGCAATCTACACTCATTTCAACTACCAGAGTTGAAGGTGTTGCCTCATTTGATGTTTCTGTTGATGACCTCAACAGAAAAAACGTCTGTTGTTCGACTTACTTACCACATGTTGAACCATCACCCACGGATGATTTCAAACGAGTTGTCGTACACCTAATATAGGCAATCACCCTACACCTAACTTTATGATAAGAGCTAGAGAAAAAGTGTTAGACATAGCGCCCTGCTCAAACAGAATCGGTCACGAGTTGACCGAGCTGACCAGCGCTACATCTAATCATTTATTCAATTGAATGTAATTTCACAAACTTTGCTATTTAAGAATCCCCGGTTAACAAACTAGGAGTTCTACGTTGAATTGTTTGCGACAAAATTTCGTGAATACCCTCCCATTAAAAACACCAAGAGACTGCTCATCAACTTATGTTCTTATGAGCACTTCCACACTTATTAACTGAAAGCTTTCTTTGCCAATTGACCATTTTTTCATGTGTATCTTGTGTGATAAAAACGAATACACTCTTTGCCCTGAAAAGTCGAGAAGCGATTCTCAGCTTGATCTTGCAGAACATCTGCGCGTTTACCGCAACGGTTATCCATGCACTAAATATTTTAAGACGTATTCCTTCACTAGTTTGACAAGTCTCAAACTAAATATTTTTGATAGACATCACAATGGTAACCTTTATATTAATCTCGTCGTTTGGAATTTGCTCCGTTAAATCTCATAGAAACTCCGACGGCAGAGAATTTTCCTTCCATAAAAGGAGCCAAAACTTGCAACAAATTATCCTGATATAGGTAACAGCTATAACAAGCAACGTGCAAATATATGCACATACGAAAGCTTCCTCCCACGATGGCGTCTGGTGGCATTCTTCCTCAAATTCAAGTAACAAGCCACTCAGCGTGACGACAACGGCAACAATTTTGTCACAACAACATGGCACAATGCACGGAAAATGTAACGCAAAACCTTTTTACCCTTCCAGAGCGTGTAACCACCATGTGGCCTGATCCTCCCTGTTCCTAGGGGCCACCGGGGAATGAATAAAAAGCCATCACCCAATCAGGCAGTAAGTGATCAACGACACGGCAGTGACAATATTTCGTCTGGTACAAGCTACCGCTTCTTACTTCTCCATTGCCTGCCCTCAACTCCCATCCCGTCCGTCAAGCACCAAGACTTCTGTACGGAACATCTACGGGACCATACTGCGATTAAGAAGTCTCCTGCAGAACGTCAGGGGACACTGGGACAAAGTAAGACGGGCGAAAATATGTGCATGAATGAATGAATATTCATTGGAAGAAATTACGCATTGCACACTTACGGTTTAGCGCGCGCGGTCTGGACAAGCCACAGTCCGCGACAGTCCCATGTCATCGTCATCGCCATCAACAGACACACTCAACAGGGGGTATGGGCGTAGCCAGCGGGGGTAGGACCAACATCCCTCCATTGGCCACCAGGAAAAAACCAACACCAATCGGTTCGAAGGTTACGAAATATTACGAAATTCACCTTACACCAATAGCAGAGCTCTTACCAGTCAGTATCGGAATTTGGGGCAAGTGTGTCACCTTAAGCAAATTGTTGTCTTGTTCAAAGCTTATAAAACCCACCAATTTAGCCTTAATTCGTTAGTTTCGCATCTTTTCATACGCACTGCGCCATTAAAAAAAATAACTTCAAAAAGTATTAGTTTTGGAGCTTCTTTAATATCATCCAAAATAACTTATTTTTCAGGGGGCAAGTCTGACAAGTGTGCCCACATCGCATGAAATTCCACTTCAAATGAAATTAGATATTAATACTACTTACAAAGCCGAGGCTAATTGATAATTTAAAAAATATTTTTAAGTTTACCGTCATAAGGGGCTGCTTTATAACAAGGTTTATCACATGCGGAACTCTCTACTAGTCAACTCAAATAACTAAAATGGTTATTTTTGTCTTCATTCAATACGATAGTTGTATTACGACGGATATGTAAAATATGACACTATTTCAGCACTAAATAACGGTTGAATCTTAAGTAGATAAGTGAAATGGTACTTAACACGGCGAATAACATGTTATTATTGACTACCGAAAAGCTAGAAACCTCAGCCAGTACAGTTGCTGGCTAGTGTTGTGTGCTATTTCATTACCTAAAAAATAATGCGCTCTCGGGCTAGGCATTGGATATAAATAGAAAGCGTTGTATTTGGATCGGCATCGAATTCTTCCGAAAGAGGTGCACTTTGCGAAAAAGGACCACGTGATTATTGAGCTGAAATCGAATTCAGGTTAACTTCTGCGTTCATGAGTCCTTTCATGGCGTAGTGGTAACGCGCCACAACTAGAGATCGGGGAGTCGTGAGTTCGATTCTCACTGAGAAGACGTGTAACTTTTTCGCAAATCTTCACATCAATTTGTCCATCTAATCCAATTGCAAATTATATGTAATGTTTAGCTTTTCGGTAGTTGTTAAACTTCCACTCGGCTGGTTAGCCGTAAACCACTATTCTGAAGAAATTATAAATTTGATAGTTTTTCTAGCTATTCTTGAGGAAATGATTGAATAAATCTTTGAAGTAGTTTTATTGACCTGGGAGAAGTATCTAGATTACTGGAGAATAGGACTATGACTATGTAAATTCTGAAAAAATAATCAGGAAGAGATACCCTCAACTAATTGTTACAAGTTCACAAATATAATAGATAACTACAAAATTGTGTGTACACCTTATCAAAATTTGTTAAAAACAAGTTTTGCTTCACTTTTGCTACAAGCATTCTGAGTTGGGTGAGGAAGTTATAACACAATTAAAACAAAACTATTTACAGCTATAGATCATGTGTGTGTGTGTGTGTTTTTACAATCCATCGCCCACTGACCGGCAGTGCTTTTATGGAAGAAATTTGTTTGCATATATTTATCGAGAAACATAGTCTATATAGATGCAGACAACTTTAGCCCTGGAGATGGAAGGTGATAGCTCTACTGCAATTCCAACGACCCATTTCAAGAATGGCTGTTCATACACACACATTCTGAGGTTGTTTTCACTACAGCAAGCCCCACATGAAAACATCTAGATATCAAATGGATATCTAAAATGAGTTCACACTTCCCGAACCGAAAGTATAATTTTCGACCCTGGCACGTATGTATTTACAGCTATAGATCATGTATCAAATTTGTTAATTAATTTCCATACGTTTTGACTGTTTTCGATTACCATTCTTCCATGTGCTTGTGGAAGTTTGAGAAATTTGAGAATCCAACGTAGAGCGATCAGTGAGTGGGATACAAACAACTGTGGCGCCGCTCGACGACCAGTGAAAGAAACTGAATGTTCGAAAAGTTGTTGTCTGTACTTTTTTGTCGCTGGCGCCAACTGTTAGCATTTAAGAACGAAGTAAACAGTCGTTACCCTATTGCAAAACTATTGCAAAATGTATAATGCAGCAGTGACCATTTGATTGAACTGCAACTAAATACGTTAAAGTACGGGGCATCTGGAGTAATATGCAAAACGGGGCAAAACGACTTTTTGTGGTTGCTATGGATATTTTGGAAAAATTGAGACATTTCTCGCTTCCTTGTCAAATCATATGTTGAGGTTCCTTACTATCAGCCCCTGATGAAAAATTGTTCAAATTTCTTTTTTTTTTTTTTTTTTTGAAAGGACACCTCCACGTTAATGCTTCCAGTGCGCCTACTGGCACAATCGGAAAACGTTCCTGAGGAAACTTCAAATTTACAATAGGGGTATTCACTTAAACTTGCGTTAAATGAAATCCTGCGTAACTTTGGCAATGAAACATTTCAAATGAAATATTCCTCATCTGCTTCAATAGAATGTCAAATCAAAGAAATACAATCTAGTTATCCATTATAAACTTCAAACAGTCGTCCAAGGTTTGTTGTTTGAACTCAAGATTGTATTTTATCGTAGGAGGATAATTTTTCAGAACTGCTGTTTATGTATTCATTATTCGTTCAAATGCACTGTTTGTGGTCATTCAGGATATTTTTCATGGGATCGTGTAAAAGGAAATGTCCATGATCTTCATACACTCCCGTGCATAAGTTTGGGTTCACCCCCTTAAAAACATGCAAAAGTGTTCTGTCTATATCTCTGTGATTACACGTCCAATTGAAGCTCTCTAAGTCGCATTCGAAAGGCAAAGAGTTATTCTTACTTCGTATGTATTTTTCCAAAAACATTCTTTGAACTTTGTATACTAAATTTTTACTTGAAGTTGTGACATTTTTCAAAAAACACACTGAAAAATCATATTTAATTTCTTCAGAATTGGGTCGACCAAAATTTTCAACTAAAGTGTCATTAGAATCGTAAACTTATATTCTTTGAAGAGACGCCACGAAATTTTGGCGGAAAAATCTGAAAAGTATTCAAAATCAATGAAACAGTCAGTCAAGACATCGTGCAAAAGTTCGGGTTCACCCCTCAGTATGGTGTATCGTGCAAAAGTTTGGGTTCACCTAAACTGACTTAAATCTGTGAAATCTCAAACCAATCATGTACACGCCATTATTTGCGCTCAAAAAAGCTTTATACTATTAAAATCGGTTGAAAAATGGCAGTGATATTGACAAAAATGATGTGCATGCGGCTCAGGTGAACCCAAACTTTTGCACGATTCGCATCATACTGAGGGGTGAACCCAAACTTTTGCACGATGACTTGACTGACTGTTTCATTTATTTTGAAAACTTTCCAGATTTTTCCGCCAAAATTTCGTGGGGTCTCTTCAAAGAATATAAGATTACGATTCTAATGACACTTTGATTTAAAATTATGGTCCACCCAATGCTGAGGAAATTAAATATGATTTTTCAGTGTGTTTTTTGAAAAATGTCACAACTTTAAATAAAAAATTAGTATACAAAATTTAAAAAATGCTTTTGTAAAAATACATAAGTAAGAATAACTCTTTGCCTTTCGAATGCGGCTTAAAGAGTTTCAATTGGACGTGTAATCACAGAGATATGGACAAAACACTTTTGTATGTTTTTGAGGTGGTGAACCCAAACTTTTGCACGGGAGTGTATGTACATGACTTGGGAGAGTAATGGTATAGGAATACGTGAAGATGGGAATACTAATGGGACCTATATGACAAAGCCAAATAGGTGCAATTTCTATCTCACATGCTACAACAAGCCATGTACCCAGTGTACCCGGTTCAACTACCTTCACTAGACACGAGACCAACGTAAACGGAAACTACGTAGACGTAGAATGGCCAACATGTGATTTTATTTCCAAGTGTACACTTAAGTTTGCCCAGAATCTTCTATTTTAATCTCTATTCTTTACAATTTCCTGCAGTAAAAAGGTAAAACTTTGGGTTTTCAGTCTTTTCCGTTACATAATATTTGTAATTGTTTGGAACTCCCATAGTGATACACTGACATTACCAAAGCATACTTCGATTGATTTTGAACATGATGAAAGGTTTCATTGATTGTTTACGCAGGCTCATGAAACATTTCATATAACCAGTTTAGCATGACTTACGCAGTGATTTACGCTCTTAAGTGAATACCCTTAATAGCACAAATCTGAAAAACCGAACATTTGTTTGAGCTCAAAATTTGATCGATTGATCTATTGCTGGTAGTAACCAATCGAAAAAGTTTACAGCTCAAATGAATGTTCGGTTCTCCAGATTTGTGCTGCTGAAAATATGAGGTTTGACTTCGATACATCTTCACCTTAAACTTTCTCCCGCGTCTCTGCAACTTTAGACGTTAACATTACTTCACGTCTACACATTTTTGCATAACTTATGTCTTCTTCTTCTTTCTGGCGTTACGTCCCAACTGGGTTAAAGCCTGCTTCTCAGATTAGTGTTCTTATGAGCACTTTCACAGTTATTAACTGAGAGCTTTCTTTGCCGATTAACCATTTTTGCATGTGTATATCGTGTGGCAGGTACGATGATACTCTATGCCCTGGGATTCGAGAAAATTGTTGTTTGGTGTAGAAAAAAATGTTATATTTTTAGCGTAGCATAGACTGACTATACATGTCAATGGTAGATACTACGTTATTGATCGAAACTAAAAAGAATTGCACTTAGATCCAAATGAATCAATGAATGCTAAAATTCGTTCAAAGACAAGTGTTGGATAAGTTTTGGAAGATATTCTTGAAAAAGGCAATATCCCGGAAACAAACCTAAGACTAATTACAGGTGTATTCCATGAAAGAATTCTGAAAGAAATACCTTCAAGTATCTGTTAAGACGTTAATTATAGTTTCCAACGAATGCTTCACGAAATTCTTGTATAATTCCAGGATAAATCTTTAAGTTCGAAAAAAAATAATGTATGTAGTAATTCTTTGTGCTTTTGATTAAAAACAAAACCTTCGATTGAATATTTAGAGACTTTCAATTTTATAAAAGTTCCTGGAGGAATGTCTAAAAAAATTCCTGAAAAAAGCCAACTGGAAATTCGACATCAAATCCTGAGAAATTTCTGGAAAATTTATTATATGAATCCTAGGAAGAATTCCGTGCAGGATGACTACTGAAATTCTGGATACATCGCCAAGCCGATAAATTGACTTAAGTCACATTTTAGGCACCACTTTGCAGATTGCCATAGAATGAGAAGTTTCATGCAAAATTTAAGAAAAACTACGCAAAAAGCTCGAAAATTGTTATTTTATGAGAAATTGGTAAGTAATAACCCTTTGATGAAAACCTTGGCTACGCTCATGACAGGAGGGACAGCACAAGTTACTAGGGGGTCCCTCCTTGTTGCGACCACGTTCCTTCCAAGTAGACCCAATTTCGATCCGGGCGGTCACCGTCGGCCACGGCCTACACATTCGCACTCGGGATTGGAACCCGGCGATCAACGAACATATCTTCTGACTGTTGACTTTCACCGTTCCGGCGGGGCTTCCTGAAATTCGTCTGCCTTTGCCCCGTTGAGTGCAAGTCTTGGCCCGAGTTGTTCTTACCCAGCGCAGCGAGTTGGCGGCGGTCGTCGTTGCTGTTGTTTGTGTTTTTTTAATGCTCGTGTCGTCTTGTTTGTGCGGTGATTTAGTCGTTAGGTTGATTGATATTATTAGTTTGTTACTCTGGCGCAGACGGTTTTTTTTTTTCTTCGTTCGCCATAGCGACTTGCACTGGCATAACCTCCGGTGTGTTTGGGGTATTCATATTTAAGAGGCACTTACGAAGAATGACGAACTTTTCGCATAGAATTTTTGCCGCTGCGGAGCATCTGGTTCAGATTGGAGATTGATGGTTGGTAATTTAATTTTGCGGAGATACTTTTCGTAATTTTTCTGCGCTGCAAAGTTATGAAACATAATTTCAAATTGTTCAAGTTTTTGAAATAGAACTCAAAACAACACAATTCTCACTAGATATACTGGAGACACGTTATCTGAACAATTGGCCTCTAAAACGTGACACTTTTACTAAAAAAAGGAATTCACAAAAACCACTAAGAAATTTGCACTGGTGCATCAGTTAAAAACATACATATAGCAGTTGTTACTAAAACCTGTTTGAGTCCTGGATCCGAATGGTTAAAGCCCGTGGCTTTAAAGCAAAGCCATGCTGAAGGTGTCTGGGTTCGATTCCGGTCGGTCCAGGATCTTTTCGTAATGGAAATTTCCTTGACTTCCCTAGACATGATACTCTAGAACTACAAGTTGGGTGATCTTAAACCTCCAGCACGCCACGAAAAAGTAACTTACACTCATAACAAGTCAAGTTCTAAGACTTACACATCTTCGATAAATACTACCAAAAAGGGTACATACCTGAAACGAGTAGAAAAAAAAATACAAATTAATCATTGGAAAACAAAGTTATTTTCTCATGATAATGAGTGTACTGTATGCCATTGAACTCGATAACATTTCAATCAATTTGAAAGTGGGAAGCTTTACTTGTGTCGCATCAATGGTTTTCTCACACTTTTCTGCATTATTTTATTATATATTTTTTTTTTTAATGTACAAATAAAATTTCTTCCAACAGATAATATTTTGTACCACGTAGTTTGATTGACAATAGCAAAAATAGAATGACACCAACGTCCTTTATCACTAGAATTCCAAGAAATCTGCCAATTGTTTAAAGAATGTTTTCTTAATTCAGTGTAATATTCAGATGATGCAATTTGACGATCATACCATATTCCACAGCGAACACCCAATTTAGCTAATGAATCAGCCTGCTCATTACCATAAATATTGGAATGAGAAGGAACCCAAAAAAATTTAATAATGTATCCCTGAGTATGTAGATAAAATAGTTCTTCTTTAAGTTTCAAAATGATATGATGAGTTTTAGAATTAAAATTGATAGTTTTAATTGCATTAAAACAACTCAAGCTGTCTGAACATATGATAAAAATATTGGGTGAAAATTGTTTAATCAAAGAACACGTAAAATATAAGGCTGTTAATTCAGCTACGAAAATTGAACAAGGTGATTGGAGTTTAAAAAATTGGCTGAATAATGATTATACACTCCAAAACCAGCAATACCTTGGGTAAATGATCCATCTGAAAAATAAAACTGTTTGGCATCAAGATTTACGTTTAAAAAATAATGGAGCAAAACGAGAATATTCATTATTTGACATTTGTTTTAATTCTTCATGCAATGACAAATCAATATTAGGTTGAAATGAATGAATATCTATACCAAAACTATGAAAATTAAGAGAATGATTTGAATTTGGTGCCATATTTATAGAACAACAATAATTGAAAGAATTTAAAATTCTACAAGTAGGATTTATGTCATGTAAACATTTCAGTATATTAACTATTGGATGGTTTATACTGAAGCATTGAATCATAAATTTACAATTCAATTCATGTAAACGAATTTTCAACGGAGGAATTCCAGCTAAAACTTTTACAGATTTTGTGTGAGTAGAATTCATCAATTTTAAACAAATTCTTAAGCATCGATATTGTATTTGCTCTTAAATGCTTGTTAATGATTTTTTCAAAATATTTTTTACACTATGTCATGAGAGTTAAGGCACAGAATATATTAGCATAAACAAAAATCATTTTTTCTTAAAATTTAACACATTTATTAACATATCAATTTTTTCAGAGGTGTGCAAGATTTTCATCGACATCTGTTAGTAATTTGCAAAATTATCATGCAAAATGCCACTTTATTGAAACAATATCACCGCATCATCATTTTTAAATACATTGTAAAGCATTTCTAATCAAAACATTGTTTGTATGTTCAACCCATTATTTTTGAGACTGTTTTGAAAGTTTGCGACTACTTTTCGATACACTCCTTATTCAAAAACTTCAAATTTAAAAAAAGTATTAAATGAGTATAATAAAAAAAAACTATGAGCAACAAATTTGTCAAGCTTTGGTCCCAAAAGTCATTACGTCTTCTCCTCCCACCAGGTTGATAACTAACTACGAAGCACCATAATTAAAACCAACAACCGTGACGGTGCATAAAAAATCCGAGAAATGCGTCGCACAAATTCAGGACACCGACCCCTTGCTGTAAAGTATCGCACTCGCATACATACACACAAACCGGCGGGTAGTTCAATAGACGAGTTATTACTTTTTATTACGCATTTTACTGTCTTGCAAACGACCGCCCGGTACGCGTAGATAGATACTACCTCACTCATCCCATTCATAAAATACGACGGCACCCATCCATCCATCCATCCAACAGACACCGGGAAGAGAAGGAACACGAAAGCTCAACCAGGAAAACTCATCTTCCGGCTCCTTCTTTCCCGGTGACGATGCAGCGAAAGAGTCCACCTGATGATACTTAAGCTTTATTATGGCCTGCGGTGGCGTCGCACAATGGCAGAAATTGGGACAAAACTTCAAAAATTAACACCAACATTTCATTTTTTTTAAATATTATTCTTATCTTGTGAATACCTCAACTACTAAATAGCAAAATTTTCAATTCAAACGTGGAGTTCTAATAAATCACCTAAAGTGAACGTTTTTCCAGATAACTTTGGATTATTCTAACAATTTATGTTGGAAAGTTAAAGTTTTTTCAATTTTACAATCAAATCTTCATGCCAAACACTGTTGAATGCTTTTTCTGTGTCTAAAAGAGCAAGACCAGCTGAAAAGCCTTTAGATTTTTTGGAAAGAATCGAATTTGTTACACGTGAAAGTTGATGAGTGGTCGAATGTCCAAGTCGGAATCCGAACTGTTCCCAAAAATTGAATTTTCGTTGATGTGGACCATCAATCTGTTCAAAATGACTTTTTCAAAGAGTTTACTGATGGAGGAAAGCAAGCTGATTGAACGATAGCTGGAAGCTTCTTGCTTTTTCTGGTACAACCTTGGCATTTTTCCAATTGTCAGGAAATTATACCAATGTAAACATGTGTTAAGAATCTACCAAGAATGATAAGCTACTCCCTTTAAGTTTCTTGACGAGGGTGTACAGGGTGATTACTAATTCCTGTCACTAAAGTAACTGATCGTATATAAAAGATGGCACAAATCTCCCAACTGATGGGGAACGTGCCTTTGGAGCCGGCCTTCTGATGTATGAATTTCAATTTCCAGTGTACATCCTGTTTTGTATATCTTGACTCCGAGTTGAGTTTGTTTTGACAAAGTAAAGTTTAAATCTTTTTTCATTTACCTTAGTTTTTAGTCATATGTGTTGTTTTAAAGGCATAACACCTGGCACGCACGTTTTCCACAGATATGTATTTTTGACTAAATTCCGCTGAAAAAATTTCCTGATGAAAATACTATGTTACCACAATCTTTCAGACTTACTAGCGAATAGCATAAGACTGATTATGGAAAATTTAAGCGAAAAAATATGTCTATTTTGGTTAAAATATATGCTTCTAAATAACGTTCGTGTTAACTGTAATGCTTCTGAAACAACGCATGTGGCAGGATATTAAGGTAAAAAAATAAATATGTTATCTATGAACAGTGAAGACAAATGTTATAGATATCCAAAATTGGATATGCACTAGTAATTAAAATTCATCTTTTCTCTATGATTACTTATTTTACTGACAGCAAATAGTAATCACCCTGTAAAGAATTCCATCATCGTCAGGGGCTTTCATATTTTTAAATTTCCTAATAATAGTTCTCACTTCTTCCAAATCAGAAACGTGAATTCCAATTCCAAAATTCGAATCAGCATACTAAATCTAGCCAAGGGTAAAATTTTCATTTTAAAACCTTTTTGGATATTTTTCTTAATGGTTTGTCCGACTTTTGCATGGAGGTTCACCACTGTGCGTCGTCGTCGTTCAACCTGGGCGAAGGTACCGGCGCAATGGAGAAAAAATAATTAAAAGCGTCGAATGCACTCTTCAGCCGGTGTCTATCTTGGGCGCCACCAACCACCCACACCCACCAACATGGACCCGTGACAAGGATAACGAGGTGATAGTCAGATTGTTGGTAGTAAACCGAACGTAGCACGGCGTAACGTAACGAGCGTCGCGTACTCATCGGGATGTTTATGCACCACAATTGGGTCCGTTCGCAGAAGTGAAGCAGACGCATTTTTATGTCTACGACGAACCGGTTTTGGAAAAATCTCAATGACCGGGATGTGTACTATAAGGAGCAGTGTTGCTCAATTACGGAGTAACGAAGCGAGATTTATGTGAAAAATCGAAAAAAAATCTAAATTAATTTCTCCAAAAGCTTCATGATAAACCTTTGTATAAATACATCTTTGAACCTTTTTGGAATCTTTGAAAGATCTCCTAGAATAACAAATTAAGAAATCAGTGGATAAATTACTGAAAGAATCTCTGAAGTAAATCTTCTATTGCTGAAAGACGTTCTATAGAAAAAGCTTGGTAAATTCTTCTACGTATCTATCAAAAAGTCACAGTATCAGAAATTTACAAAAAAAAATCTTCAAAAGTTTATGGAAGGATTCCAACAAGTATTTGTCCAAATAATGATTTGATTTCCAGAATTACATCAGAAATGTTTCCAAAATTTATTTTTTATTCTATGAATATCTTTCAGGAAGTTCCATAGGATTTTTTTTGCAAGAGTTTCTAAAAGTTTTCTTGCAGCAAAACCTAGAAAAAAAAAATTTAAGGCTAGCACAAAGAAACACAATTATATGTTTATGCAGAAACTGTTCTAGAGGTAGACTGTTTAAGGTAAATCGTGCTAATTCAAAGACTGAGATTCACTGTCAATGCTTCAGCCACGCATAAAAATAAACTCATACAAAGGAAATGCGACGCCGTATCTCCATACTACAGCCATATGTGCCACCCATCATATACAAATAGCACCAGCCGTACGTACCCGCACCAGTCGAGTAAGCAGCACTTGATCCTTTCATTCGGGATTTATCCGTTTTCCCGCAGCAACAGCATCATCATAATCATCTTCTTGGCTGACATCATCCCTCCCTCCCTCCGAAGCGTTACGTACCGCATCACTCTACGGAGGAAGAAAAATCCACTGGCAAAAAGGGAATTGACCTCTAACGGCACACAACGCACCATCCGTCATCTAATCCTGCCAGCCACCCAGGCTCTTGAAGCTTCCCTTCAGAATCAGAATCGTAATCAGAATCGGATCGGTCTCAGTGCGAGGCTTTTCGTTGTTGCATTGGGGGGATACGATTACGGGGCTGGTAGCGACTGAGTGTTTTAATTCTGATCAATACTTCGTTTTTACAGATGGACTTAATAATAATATCTCCATAGAAACTATTCGTTCAATGAAATAAGTGAGCGCTCTATCGAATCAATCATACACCTTGGTATGTATCCCTTCTCATTGCTCGATTCTGGGCAATGAGAAAGCGGACACGTTTGCCAACGTGGGCGTTATGGAAGACGACATTTATGAGAGACAAATTGCCTTCGATTATTTTTTCACAATTGTTCGTCAGCACGCTTTGACCAGTTGTCAACAAAAATGGGCTGCAGGAGACTTGGGCAGGTGGTTACATCCCGTTCTCCCACAACTATCTAAAGAAAAGTGTGTGCTGCCACAGTACATTTCTCGCCCTAAAAGCCATCGGTAGCCGAGTAAGTAGCTTGTTGTGTTTCAGCAAATCAATGAACCAAGATAAATATTATCACCACTGGGAGATAGAGGAGTATCTGCTCTTCATCGTACCAATGTTAATTAACATGTATCCATTCGTTTGCTCAATAACAAGAAGCTACACACTTGGTTACCAATGGCTACTAGGGCGGAATCATAATTTAATCGAAATTTGTCCCGATAGTTCCTCCTGCGTCGTTGTTGAACACACTGTAGAAATTACTGTACACTGTACACTGTAGAAAAAATCCTCGATATACCTTTGAAGTAGATTTTTTTTAAATTCCTGAGGGAATCGCTGAAAAAATCCAGGAGAAATGCATGGGAGATCCTTTTTAGGAATCCCTGGACAAATTGAAGGAGTAAGTCTTGGAAGAATCTCTGGAGGAATCCGTGGTGAAACTTTGGAGGATTTCCTGGGGGGAATTCACGAAACAATGCTTGGAGAAATTTCGGAAAAATATCTGAATTATATCGAAGTGAAATATATGAAGGAATTACTGAAATCCCTGGAGGAGTTATCCAAAAAATCTCTGAAAAAATGCCTAGAGCAATTCTTTGAAAAATCACTGAAGGAGTTTCTAGACGAATTCCTGAAGGAATTCTGTAGAGTATAACCTCGACAAATTGCATGAATCCCTGATAGAACCATGCAGGAGTCCCTTTGGGATATTTTGGAAGAATCTCTGGAGCAATCTGTGGAGGTATTCGTGAAGAAGTCTCTGGAGGAATCCTTGTAGAAATTTCTGGAATGTATCTGAATTATTTTAAGGTAAAATGTTTTCAATAATTACTGAAATCCTTGGAGGAGTAGGAATCTCTGAATTATTTGGTGGAGTAATTTTCCTATGGAAATTCCTTCAAGTATACTCTGAAGAAAAATCCCTGATGGATTTTTTAGAGGAATTCCTGGAGAAATTGTAGAAGGAATCCTTGGTAGAACCACGGAGGAATCTCTATGCGAATCCTCGGAGGAATTTTTGGTTAAATCTGTGGAGAAATTTCTTGAAGGAATTTTTGGAAAATGTCTGAATCATTTCTTGGTGAAAGCATTGAAGAAATCCTCCAATAAAACACTGGAGGACCTTGAGAAATTTTCAAAATATATCTCTGAATGATTTCCTCACAATACGTCCCTGGAGAAATTCCTGAGGGAATCGGTGGACAAAATCCTTAAAAAAAATCTCAGCAGGATTTTCATGAGGAACCCCCAGTGGAGTTTTTTCTAGAAAGAATCCCTGGTAGAACTCTGTAGGAATTCCAGGTGGAGTTCTTGGAGAGCCCTGGAAGCATCAGTAGAGAAATTTCTAGAAAATGTCTAAACTATGCCTGAAAAAATCTTTAAAGGAACTAGGAAAAAAATTGAAAAAAAAATCTTTGAATTATTTTGTGGTGGAAATCTCCAACACAAATTCCTTGAGAAAAAGTCTTAAAGAAGGAACTACTAAAAAAATGGACATTCTTTGGACAAACAGCAGGATCATTTCTGGTGAAATCCTCCTCCTCCTCTTTTGAGAATTATCGTAAGAATCTCTCGAGGAATCTGTGAAAAAAATGTTAGAGGAGTCTCTGGTGGTGTCATTGGAAGAATTTTTGAAAAATATCTGACATATTTCTTGGTAAAATTTTTAAAGAAATCATTGTCATCAACATCAAATTGAAATTGACATTGAAATCAACGCACCACTTTCGAAGTTGGATAAATTGAAAACATCGAGAAAATCCATTCTTGATTGATACAAGCAGTAATCGCCGTTTTCATTATCACAGATTGCAGCAAACATGTTTTTGATTTGCTTCACCATCAAGCAGGAGAGCTGATGTTCAATTAATGACAAATTTATTAGAAATGGAATTTAGATCAAACTGCGGTTAAAAATGGAGCACCGGTGACAACGACCTTAGTCTTTGGTAAGTGAACCAAACCAATCGTTTTACTCTGCAAAACAATCACACCCTCTCATTTCTGTCGAATAGGGCTCACAGACAGCAATCGCTGCAGGCTATCAAGACGTCAACTATAGGCATAGGACTGTCCGAATACGGTATTGCCAGATCCGTACCAGAACCTATCCCCTCCTGTTTTTTTTCGATGTAATGCCTAATCTTGGTCAAACTGCTAGTATTCGATGCTCCATTGATTTCTAAATGAACCAGATATCTTTATGAACAATTACCAAAAGAAGTTTTCTTCGTAACGCCTGATGGCAGCCTTAAATAAAGAGTTAGCTAAAAGGAAAATAATCTGAACAGACACTTCTCTAATACTATTTTTTACCAGTTTTTAAAAATTCCTCCTAAATCAAAAGTTTCTATCAGATATTTTAACGGATTTTTCAAAAGAATTCATCCACAAATTTTGTTCTAGATACCTTCGAAAATTCTAGTATTTTAGATTCACTTTCTCAAAAAAAAAAAATCCAATGTTCTCTAGGAATTTTCCAGAATTTTTTTATCGACTTTTCTAGTAAATATTTCTATTTAAGACATCTTCAAGAATTCAACCAGTAGTTTTTGCAGAGATGCGTCCAGGAAATATCTAGAGTTGTCTCAAAAATTATCTTTCAAGATTTTTTTATTATTTCAGTCAGGAAACACTTCAAAACAATTCCAAGAAAGCGCTCTAGAAATGTCTTCAGGCAATTGCTTAATAAAATTTCCAGAATTTATTGAAAAAAATCGGATAGTATTTCAAAGGTAACTCATGATATAATATCTGTAAAAATTCAGTGAAAATTCCTAGAGTTCATTTGACACTTAAGAACTGTTAATTTTGCAAAGTTGACACCTTGTTCATGATATATCCTTTTTTTATTTATTCATTAAATCGTGAACGCATTGCTGTACATTGTAACTTTAATTTAAAAACCATTTACATGTTTTTAGTTGAAGAACTAAATAGTTTTTTCATGAACCCATGAGAAAAACTTTTGCACAAAGTTAATCATTATTTTTCGTGAAATCCTCATCCTCATTTTATGAACAAACTCTACTATAGGTATCCTTCACTATCTTACTGAAGGTAGAGCTTCAAAAATATCAATAATTCAACGAAAGAATACTAACAAAAAAAAACAATAATTGTATAACAGACAGCTAAATTTTGATCTTTATTAGGAATTTCATAACTTTTCAAACAAGTTCGCATATACACCTATCTACAACAATTCGTTAGTCTATTTCAGCCAACTTGAACGCAGCTTTTATGTAGTATTGTTAGCTGATTTATCACAGAACTCAATTTTCATGTTCTAATGAATACTTTTAAACAATATTTGAAATATTTTCGATATTAAAAATTTTTATTTCGATGGTTTAAGTAAAAAAATACAATACTTTTCAATATAGTGAAAATTTGTTGAAGAAATTCCTTGAAAAATATCGAAAAGAATCTTTTAAATAATTTGTGTAGGAATGATAGCAGCAATAAGCAATTTACTGGTATGAAACCTTAAATAGAAGGATGAAACCTTAGAGAGGGTACTCAAAAACTGCATAGGTAATCGCTTGATGAAATTCTGGAGAAATTTCTGGAAGATTTTCATGATGAATTCTTGGTCAAATTTGAAGAATTTTTAGAAGAGTTTTTAATACATTTTCTGAAATAATTTTTGCAGATATTTTTGGGAGAAACCGTGGATCAATGCTTAAAGAATGCATAGAAATATTGCTGGAAGAATGAACAGAAATACGGCGTAGAAACTCCTGGGAAGAATCTTATAGGGTTTGCCGGAAAAATTTCTGAATGAATATCGTCGAAAATTCAGGAACAAACCTATGTACATTTCATTAATAGAACTCCTGTAGGCATCTTTGAAAGATCTCTTGGAGTAAATTTTAGAAACCGGTGGAAAATACTTTGGAAGAAATTCTGGGATAGTCTATGAATAATTCTCGCTGAGACCGGCCAACTTTGTACACTTGGTCTCTCAAAATGCTTTAAATAATGCTCATTCGAAAGCTCATGTCGAGAAAGTAACTATATTCGGTTGGACAAATTGATAGACCCCTTGGTAGTTATGAATAAAACAGTTTTTTGACAATTCTTGTCTCACTCAAACTGCCATAATACGAAAATTCGACAAAAACATACACCTCTGATTTTTTCATATTTTGTGCAAAACTAGTTTAACTTTCCAGTGATGCAAAAACTTTTGAAATTGGTCTTTGCGAACACCATCAAAATTCAGTTTTTTTTTTCGATAAAATCCACTATAACCGCCAAATATTTTTAATTTTGCAAATGGAGCTCCTGTTTTCTCTTTCCAAAACCATGATATTGTGAAGGGGTTATTAGAGAAATTTTCAAGTTATGGCAGTTTGAGTAAGGCAAGAATTGTCGAAAATCGAGGGGTCCTCAAAAACTATTTTAGTTATACCTACCGAGAGGCCCATCAATTTTACCAACCGAATACAGTGCTTTTACTTACTCGACAGGTGCTTTCGAATGAGCATAAATTGAAATATTTTGAAATACCAAGTGTAAATAGTGGGCCTGTCTCAGCGAGAATTAGTCATATGGGACAAATTCAGAATAATCACTGTGGAAAGGTAGTAGCGTTAGAGTGCCCCAGAATTTCCTGAAGATAGTTTTGAAGAAATTCCTCTAAGCATTTCTTGACAAATCGGTGGAGGAATTTCTGGGCAAATTCCAGGGAGCATTGGTGGAGAAATTTAAGGACTGATTCCTGGAGGAGTCTTCTAAAGCATTTCAGAAGAAATCTCTTAAGTAACAGTAGTAGGAGAATTCCTGAAGCTTTTCTCGAGGAATTTGAAAAAAATCTGATAAACGTGTGAAATAGTCATGAAAATGTCTTTTAAGATCTCTCTAGAGTATATGTAAAAAGTGACTTTAGAGAGTATTTTGGTAAAACAGAGATTTTAGTTACCATCCGTAAAAAATACAGATTTTTTAGAAACTTGCCTTAAAATAGTGGCTTAAAATAGCCATGGCTTTTAGAAGAGACCTGCTACCAGCCCTGCGATTATGGCCCGGTACGGATTTGCTGTGCTATGTTTAAGGACAAGACAACGATGATGGCTACGCACGGACCATAATTTTTCCCCATCTCTATGGACGGAGGGAGGGAACATGAAGAAAGTTGATACACAACAGCAGAACCTTCTTCGATACTGGTTTGAACCCGGGTCGGAGAAGGATCGGATCAGGAAAAAATAATCAAGAAAGCGAGGATAATTTTCTGGTTTTTTTTTTCTCTCTCTCATTTTGAGGATTTGTTGGGGCACAATTGCCCTTGCCTTGGAGCGCTCGTTGATGTCGGACAAATTGGTTGGCGGCGCACTGTTGTTTATTGTATAGAGCTGAAGCATGCGGAATTCGGAAGATAATTGAATCAAGTCGATGGGGGATGAACGGTTCGTTGGGTCGATAGAGTTATCAAGTGTGGAATGATAATGAAAATTTTCTGGCGATAGTCAAGCGGGATCAAGTGATAGGAGAGGAGTTCGATTTGCTTTAATTGTTTGTCTTGGCTTTTGTCTCGAATGTCGTAGATATAGCGTACTGAAAGGGTTAGGTTTTGTTAATAATAGGAATTTTCGATACTAGCCTAGTGGTAATGTCCGTGGCTGCACAGCAAAACCGAGTCTGAGTTCGATTCCAGGTCGGTATAGGAGCTTTGTAGTTAATGCTATCTTTATTCATACCAAGGCATTGTTTTTAGGATGCTCGAAAGGTGTGGTAGAGTAATGTAACACAAAGCATTTACTAACGAGAATGAGGTAAACTCAATTCTACTACTTTTTATTCATAGCATTCAATAACTGTGGAAGTGTTAATAGAGAAGCATGATCTCTTCCAATGAGGAAGTAATATCAAGAAGAAGAATATAAGTTAAAGATCGAACCGAGCGGTTGGCCTATTACGGAATCTACAGAACAATTTTCAAAGTTCTAGTCAATTAAGTATAGTAGGCAGGCTCAAGCAGAATAAGCTAAATTAATTAAAAGTGAATCTATAAATTGTAGAAAAGATGTTTTCTTTTTCAAAATTTAAGGCTCAAAAGTAGTTCATGGATGTAGGAAGAATTTATAAAAATCGAGATCATGTTCAATCAAAAAACGAAAGCATCCCTCCGCCGCAGATTAACATAATGCAACAAAGTTGCACTTCCAAGAAACAATTATCGAAATCCAATCATCGAAATTCCAGCGAAGGTATAAAACAACATCGACTCAATTAATTAAATAAAATACCTCCGGATCGAACCAATTACTGCCAACTAGAGAAAACAAAACACGATAAAAAACATGAGCATCAACTTTTCGCATGGATTAACAGAAAATCTACCTGCCTGTTTGCCTGTCGGCAACAATGCCGATTTGAGAGATGTTATCCTCGCAAATCTAATCACTCGCTGGACTGACTGCAGACTTCAAGTTCAAGCTGATAGGTTGTTTTACGCATGGGGCTCTTACAATGTTGCAGCAAATAAAAAAAAATGTATGATAACCATCCCGCAAACATATTAAAGAGGGTAGCTCTCTTTTTTATTCCTGTTTTCTGTTGCCAGCACGAATGAACCTAATTAAATGACCATCCACAGTAAATACGGTGGAGGGGCAGAAGGTGTTGAAAGAATTTCTGACATCTCTCACCTTCACTCACTTCTAGAAACTTTTTATGTGCATTTGTTCTTCTTATTTTTAACATCCCATTTCCACAAGAAAAGAGCTTGCTTCTCAGCGTAGTGGTCTACGAACACTTTGGCAGTTATAAATTGAAAGCTTGCTTTGCTAAAATTATATGTTTGCATTAACTATCGTAAAAAAGGGCCAAGGGATGTCAAGGGAATAAAAAAAACCTGATCCGAATTTAACCGCAACGTATTCAACAAGTTTCAGTTCATTCGTTTCAGAGATGTACCTTACAGATTTTAAATGCAAGAATACCCTGGGAATTCTCTAGAGGAATTCCTTGGAATATGTTTTGCATAAACCTAGACTTTTCTGGAGTAATTCATGGAGAAAATCTTGATGGAATTGCTGTAGAATTGTCTTGAAAATCCCTGTAGAGATTTTTCTTGAGGAATTCCTGGAGTTGTTTCTGGAAAAAATAGGGATCTCTGAAGGATCTTGGGAAAATCTCTGGAAAAAGCCCTATAAATATTTTTCTGAACGAATCATCAAAGGAGTCTTTGGTAGGATTCCTAGAAAAATCACTGAAGGAATCCCTGGAGGAATGAAGAGATCTCTCGGAACTAGTCTAAAAATGCGATCGAAAGTTCTTTAAAGAGGAACCCCTAGAGACATTCTTAGAGGAATTTTCTAGAGGAATTCCTCTAGAAATCGCTACTGTATGGATACGGAGGATTTTTGGAGAAATCCCTGCAAGAATTTCAGGAGCAATCCTTGGAAACTTAACTGCAGAAATCTCTGAGGAATTTAACTTTCAATTCTCAAAGAAATTCCTGCTCAGGGAAGTAATTACGAAAAGATCCTGGACCGACCAAGAATCGAACCCAGACACCCTCAACATGGCTTTGTTTTGAAGTCGCAGACAGCACCACTAGACTACAGAAGGTCCCCAAGCAGTTGTGAAAGTTATTCTTCAAACCATTCAAAACAAATAATAACACCCGTTTCGTCATCAATCACATGTAGTTACGATTCGACAATCAGCTTGACCGCCACAGTAATCAACTTGATAATCTGATTCATTTTTTTTACGATTAACGATTACCGATAAGAAGATCGCACCTCCAATGCAGCAGCAACAAGAACATGCGGTATTTGCGCTGAATTGCAAAAGCTTTGTCGAACTCGCCGCGGTACATTCACTTTCCGATTTCTGTCATCGTGCGTGTAAAACCTACACCTAACTTCACAATCGTACAAAACACAAACAAGTAACACCCGTATTCATTGCTTCATTTCGATTCGATTGAATGTTAGTGGCGGCGGCTTATGGTAACAAACCAATATTATTCACGCTTGACTGTTTACAAACGCATCGTCTTCTTCCTCCGGCAGTGTGTCTTTCAGAGCTTACTTACGTCTGGCAATGCGAACTTCAAATTGGAGCTGTTCCTTCTCCTTCTCGTTTTTTTGCCCTAACGATATACAGTATCTGGCATATAAAATGCACCAAAGCCGTTTTTCCATACAAAATGAACGACTTCAGATAACAATATCTCCACGCTGTTTTTAAACCGGTTCTTCTAATTTTTCTATGACTATGTTGAATTTGAACAAGAAAAAATCAACGAGAAGAATTATGATATCTCGAAAACTTATTCAAAGAGACTCAAGTCAGAAAAGTAAACACACTTACTTTATCAATCCTACGAGTTTCGCAGACGAAATTATACACGTTCCACTCTAAACCAACTCGATTTTTCACTTTTAGGATTTCATTTCAGGATTTACAAAACGACGTAAGTAAAATTTTCAACTTTCGCAATCTAATCATTACTTTCACCGATCCGTTGTATGGAGAGACAAAGTGACTTAACCAAGAATGAAAACAAAACACTACTTCAGTCGATTTTGCACTGGTACAAAAACGTCATAAGTAAATGAATGAAACGGCTTATTATTTTGCCAGCTTATCATTTTGTCATACCATTTTTGTGAGAAATGATAGGAACTACCTAGTATTTGAACGCGAGCTGATTGCATGTAAAATTTAAGCGATGTATACGGCCAAAAAATTAGAACAGTTTTAAAAGACAGTTTGTGATTCTTCTTAATTAATTTTCTCAAAACCGTATGAAAGTTACTTACGTCGATTTGAAAAAGTAATCGGGAATTATTGACGGAGATATATCTAACTGAAGTTTACTATTTGGTGCATTTTATACGTCCGATACTGTACGGCCGCCACTAGCATGCGATCCGTGTTTTGACTGCAACGGCTAGTGCCGGTCGATGGCGAGGAAGCGTCGTCGGCCCGTCTCGAAGTTCGTTTCCACCATCGAAAGGGAAGTAGATATAGTTTGACACATGGCGATCAACTTTTACTCAAAACTTTTTCAGCAATAACTGCTGCGACTGCAATTCTGTGCGAGTTGTATAAAATTATCCCAATCAAAGAACTTATGCTCTCCATATAGGGTAAATTACTACTTGGTCACCTACATAATTCTCGCGTAACTTTTTAAAAGGACCTGTCTAACATTGAGAGTCTCTCTTTGTTTAGTTTCTTTTCAACCAATAACTAAGCATCATTAAACTCTTCTGTTGCGACAATAAATTTAGTCGAATACATATAAATAAATGAAAACCCGAATTTAGTACTATACCATTTAATCCCACTAGAGTTTGTATCCTTTGACAGATACGCGTATTTCGACCTCAACTGTAAGGCCGTCTTCAATGTTTAAGTCGAGTCTAGTACACGGGAATGAACAGTTGAGGTCAAAATACACGTATTTGTCAAAGGATACAAACTCTAGTGGAATTAAATGATATAGTACTTAATTCGATTTATCGTTTATATACTCTTCTGTTGCGTTTTTTGTATAAAACGCTAGACATGGTCATTGTTCTTCGATCTATTATGAAACACTACACAAAAGCTTTAGTATTGCACTGTTACAATCGAAATAGAGCGAGAGAGGAGATAATCTTCCATGGTTACATTGGTCCTTTTGTAAAGTGACGCGAGAATTCACTTTGGCATGAGGGATTTTCTTTCTTGACAAAATTGTCAGAAACCACTTTTTCTGAAACACCCGTTACTACTGCCTTTATCACTGGCACAAACGCCCTATGAGCCTAAAAACTTTAAAAAAATGTCTCTGCCGAAGTGAATCAAATATGCCTACAATAGAAAGCAATAGGGAGCATGCAAAAAATACTATTTTGGCAATTTTCTGGTTTATCGTAATTGGTTCGAATCAAATTGTTGTTGAAAATCTATTTGAATTAGATTTCAATGTAACGTTATACAATTAATGTAACGTTAACAAACTCAGATGCCCTGATGGTTGTTTTTTTCTGTAATAAAATCCAACACGATAACATTCGTATAATAGCTTGTGTAATAATTATTTTTTGTTTGAGCCAGAATCGTACCAACCAACACGCACGTATAGCGTTCGTCATCGTAAGAGTTCCAGGTTTGGTTCGGTTCAGCAGAGTTCAACTTTCCGTTGGCGTGCAGGTTTGCGTGAACCTACTTGTGTCTACTTCTCTACCGAACATGAATCATACCTACGAAACGAAATCGATAAATCTATTTACTTATCTGTTGGGCGTTCGTTCTGTACTCTTTTGGGGGGTTTCTTCTAATTGTAGACGTTCGTCTGTTTTCGTAATATAGCCCTATATTTTTTTCTCCTTCTAAAACAAGGAAGAAAAAAAAACATATTTGAGATTTTTACTTGTTTTTGAATTAATTTTCACTCCCTGTTTTATTCCTTTCAGTCTCACGACGCCCGAAAATTCATTTGTCTTTTTACGCAATTTTGCGTAACATTATTAATGTGAAGGAATTTCTCCAAATATTTTGTTAGTGCTTTCTCAAAAAATTATTGGACATCTTTTGAATATTTCTCTATGAATTCTTTCATAATTCTTCTGGAATTTTTCGGAGGATTTCTTTAAGAAACTTTATATTTCTAGACCAACAATTGAAAAGGCCTCAATTCCAAAATGTATACAAATTGGGTTTCTGCTGATTTAAGTGTATAAGAGCCTATTCTTACTGTATCATACAATAGTCATGCAAAAATATGCATGAAAGTTGAAAAAATATCATTTTTCTAAAAGGCCCCATCTCATTTCTCGATAATTAGGATATTAATCGCAAATGCGGCCTTTTCCCAAATATTTAATATTTAAATATATATTTACTTGAAACCGAGTTGAGGCCTATTAAACAAACATCAAAATTGCAACTAAAATTACGAAAAAATGTTTCAAATTTACTAAGCAGATACAAGTTATACTTCAGCCGCTCCGCTCCATGTATTATTTTACACAGCGATAGTCTCAACAGCGAACATAATCAAATTTTTCGTCGGGTTCCTGTGGAGTGATGTATTTTGTATCATACTACCTAATAATACCTGTGTCAGCATGTCTGTACTTCACGACTTATTGATAACAACACGATTTCGTTACAATTACATGAAACATAACGTTCAATTGAAATATTACTTCAATTGAACAAATATTTCCATATAATTGCTCGACGACACTCTCGCTTAGCACATCCATTATGTTTATCGATGACGATGATTGAATAAATCACATACTTAATCGACCGCACGAATCTCCTCTTGCTGCAGAGATCCCATGTACCTTGCTTTACCACGTAACACTCTCCTACACTTCAATTATCGTATTTTATCATGAATATTGAATGATTTTCAAAAGGCCACATCTGAAGATGATGAAAAAACAAGCCACAACTAGAAGGCCTCAACACATTTTAGAGTAAACAAAGGCGTCAACTCACAGGCCTCATCAGCGTCGGCCGGCGTCTATGGGCACAAATGAAAAGGGCTGCACAGCTTTTGGTGAAATAAAAGCCTCATTTCCTTTGACTCGTTTTTTTAGCAGGATTTTTTGCTAAAATGATAGTAATGAATATTCATAGCTATAAATCAGTTTATCCATCGACTTTCTGGACGATAAAATAACATACAATGCTTAAATTCATAATTTAAATTTGATTTATTGTTTGACAAAACAAGATTGCATTTTTCTCATTGTTTACTTTTTGGAGATGAGGCCTTTTGAATTGTTAGTCTCGATTTATGTCGAAGAACGTTTGAAAGGAATCTACAAAACTAGTCATAAGACTCAAGTAAAAATTACCTTATGGCGTCAATAGCAAGACGAGAGTCGTCAAAAAATTTCTCCAAAAATTCGCTTGTAAATATTTGAAAGCAATCATCTATCAATTCAACTGACTCATTTTCCAAGAGTATTCCAGGGTGCCCTTGCAAAAGTCCAACAGAGATTTGTTTAGAGATTCGAATCTTTGACGGAATTCTACCGTCAAAAGGTCGAATCCCTGTCACCCATGAGCCAAAAAGAGATGTTATTTACTAAATTTCAGCAAGAATTTCACCAGCCATTAAATCAGGATGTACTTCAATGATTCATTTTTTTTTCTTAAAATGTCTTCAGATATTTCTCTAGAAATTTACTTCTTATTATTAGACAAATACTCTAGTGATTCATCAATAGCCTTGACGTACTTTTCCACGAATTTCTAAACACTATTTTTCATTTACCCAATGATCCCTTAAGCAAATTCTCTGAAGATTTCTTCCAAAGAACCCACAATTTGTTTTATGTGATTCTTTCAAAAACTTCTCTAGGGTCTCTTTCGGAAGTTTTCCAAAGAATACATCCAGTAACTTCATAGATTCTTTTACGAATTCCTCAAGTCATTCATCCAAAGATTCCTGAAGGAATTGTTCCAAAGATTCCTTAAGAAGTTTTTTATAAACTTTCTAAAAATCCAAAAAACTTCCACGCTTTTCCAAAAGTTTTTTTTTTCAGATATTTTTCAGACATTTGTCCTGCAGCTTTTCGAAGTATTTCAACAACGTTTTGTGTGCCATGCATTGCTCGGAAATATTTCATTTCAAATTTATCCTGGATTTTCTCCAGATATTCCTTCTAGGACTTATCCTTACTAGTAGTACTTCCCTAGAACAGTGTCCACTCTAGGAGTGGAGGAGAGAGAGGAGTAATATAACGGTTCATCGTTGAATATTTGCAAATTTGTTTGTAGGAATTTGCTTAAAAATTTCCATTAAGTTATATCAGCAGCTCTAATCATCAATCGTTCCTGCAAAAATCAAGGGGCCTTCCTTAGCCGAGTGGTTAGAGTCCGCGGTTACAAAGCCACGCTGAAGGTGTCTGGGTTCGATTCCCGGTCGGTCCATGATCTTTTCGTAATGGAAATTTCCTTGACTTCCCTGGGCTTTAAGTATCATCGTACCTGCCAAACGATATACAAATGCGAAAATGGCAACTTTGCCAAAAAAGCTCTCAGTTTATAATTGTGAAAATGCTCATTGAACACTAAGCTGAGAAGCAGGCTCAGTCCCAGTAAGGACGCAATACCAATAATAAGAAGAAAAATCAAGAAATGGAAGTCGAGAAAATTCTCAATCCAATGCTGAAACCATCGGCATAATTCAAGTATTGATTTCCTGTAGTATTTCCGAACAAAATTGAAGCATAATGTTGAAACGCATTACTGGAAAGAATTATTCGATAAAAAATCAGATTCCTTTTTAATGGAGCGTTCGTTAGGATAAATATATTAACCCATACGAACTGTAGATATGGAGCTCATTCCTGCAGCTTATTTCATACACCAAACTGAATTCCATTCAGGGAAATACCGACTTCATTTCCCTTTTTCAATCGATTAACTACATATCGAACCCTCATCTGAACCCGACAATCTAATGCTGTCAACAAAAAGTGAAACAAGCTTCATCCGATTCCTACTAGTAATGCCAGAGGAGAGCACAATAGCTTGGGTAAGATTGGGAAGGAAGGTAATTCCCAGCCCAGCTCGGGCACATCAATTCCAATCAAACCCTCGTTCATTTGGCGGGGCCTTGTGTTCCTCGATCCGCATCGAAACATCATTGCCGGAACCACAAGAAACTACGAACCGGGGAACGGAAACCGGGGGCAATGACCTTCATTAGTTGTTTGTTAGCGCGCGCCGACTATGACAAGGCTAAGCAACGACACACTTGTTGTCCCCGAAGAAAAAAGTGGCGCAATGGCAATCAGACAATTATCTTCTTTGTGGGACGACGGACCAGGGATGTTGTCGACTTAGTGTTTTGGAAATAGAAACTTTAGAGACCTCGGGCCTGAAAAAAGAGGCCAAGCAGGATTCAGAAACGAGACCAAACAATAACCAAATAACAAAATGTAACCTAACGGCAACTTGATGGTGAAAGTTGGATTCCTCATAGAATCTGACTAGACAACTCTTGAAGTCTTGAGTCTAGTACATGCCACCGAAGACGGCCTTACAGTTGAGGTCGAAATACGCGTATCTGTCAAAGGATACAAACTCTACTGGAATTAATAGGTATAGTACATAATTCCACTAAACAGCTAGAATAATATTTCGAAGATTTGTTTCGGGAATTCCTCGTAACATTACGACAAGTATGTAGTTTGTAGGAAATGTTTGTGAGAGTTATGCATAAACCTTGGAATATTGTCTGTTGAAATTCCTAGATAAATTCCAAAAGGAGTCTCATGACAAATCCCAGGTTCCATTTCCGAAGAGGAAGATTTCTTCGAATAATCCCTAGAGACGTTTTTGAAGCAACATAAAAACCTACACTGGAAATCTTGTAGTGTTCGCAAAATCTCTAAACGTAATTCTTCAAAGACTCTGAAAGAAACCTTTGTAGATTTCCCTGGAAGAACCCCGTAGAAATCGTTGCAAAATCTCCTAAAAAAATAACTGGAGAAATCAGTGGAAGAGTTAAAATCTGGAGGAAATCCTGTTTCAGTTTCTGAGAAAATTCTTAGCTTGATGTTTGTGGAAAGTATTGGAGAAAGTAGTGTCGGAGAGCTCAAGGATTTCTTAGAACAAATTCAGGAGAAATCCTTCTAAGCATCTTTTGACAAGTCGCAGAAACATTATCGGGGAAAATTGGGGGAGGAACAAAATTGAATGAATTGCGTTACATTTATAGGACATTTCATACCTGTCAAATATAAGTGAACAACTATTCAAAACTACATCAAATAATGATCGTAGAACAGATTGTTGCAAGTGTTTCGAAAATGCTATATAGCTTCAAATGTTCTCGATTCATATGAAAACAGCTCTTGCATGAAGTATCACACTAATATTCTTTAGTTTTGCATTCGTTTTGCTTAACCGATTAACAGAAATTATGATATTTCGTATTGGGTGGGTAACGAACTATCAAAGTTACCCGCATTATCAAAGATACCCCGTTTTACGGTAGTAGTTTATAATAAAATTTGTCCACAATGACAGATTCCAACCTTAAGTTTTAGGCTGTTCAGTTCTTTATCTGTTGAAAGACCTTTTGTTATAAAACAGACTAGACTAGAAAACAGTACTTTAGATTACCAAGCTGGTAAAGGCAATGTCTGCTCCCAGTTCAGTAAGGATTTTATCGGGTAAGAATATTGCTACCGATTCCTAAAATATGAATAAAGTTTACGAATGTCTCTAAATTCGAATGAAGATAATATAAACCGCATTCGAAAAGGGCCTAACTGCAAAATGTAAACAAACTCGATTCTTAATTGGGTCCTAAAATGTTAAGTGAAATTTTGTTTTTATTCAATAACACAAAAGAGCATGTTACTGCCCCTACTTTAGCAATTTGTCTCGCTTATATAACGGCTATATCATGTTTGAACTTTAATTTAAAAATTGGGTCCATAAATGAACCTTGACACTTTTGATCATCATGTTTGACGTTCGCTTAATCGACAAAAACACCACAGGGGTTTTAGTTTTAACACTCACGCTCGTTCAGATCTACTCAAAAGTGAGTAGATTTCGACTCACTTCGGAACAAAGTGGAACTGCTCAAAAGTGAGTAACACCATCGTTACTCACTTTAGAGTAACATTGTCAAATGTCAATATGGGAGTTTAATCTGAAATTTGCGAAAGTGAGTAGATGTCACTCACTTCAGGAAATAATATTTTTGGAAATAAATGTATTATGTTATTCATAAAATCAGAAGAAATAAACAAAGAGCATAACATTGATTTATTATCTCTTACATAACTATATGAATAATACATGATAACAAGTAAAAAAATGGTATTTTTATTGAAATTTTCGCTGCTCTGGATCCAGGATCCAGGATGTTATAAATCTCGATGTAAGTCATGGAGGATGTAGTTTGACCTGTGACCTGTTCTCTGTGGTTTGACCTAGTGATCCTTTATATCCTTTATTGCTAAAAAGTGTATTTTGTTTCGTTATCGATCTTTGAGCTACATTTCCAAACTAATAAACAGCAGAAAAAATCAACAACTAAATATTACATTCACAAACATTCAAAAAAGGGAAATATTCCACATTTTTGCTCTATACAAAGCAACTTTTACCAAAATAATTTCAAGCGGATTACATTACTCCTCAAGAAAAGTTCAAAACAAACATAACGCATGTTCGTTTGGCTCACGCTTTGACAGCTCTCGCTGCTCGATTGGCTCACACTTTGACAGAAATGTCAGCTTCCGCGAATCTCTCTCATAAAGGATCACTAGTTTCACCGAGCTAATAGCCATCCCAGTTAGACTGTAAAGAATTGATAATTAATCCAAGAAAAAGTACGACGGTAACACTTACTGTTTATATTTTTTTCTTGCAGTTGTTCGATCAAATCCAGGACTTGGTCATTTTCACTCCGACCTCGCTTCACTTGATATCAGGATTATTGACTTCGCAGCACTTATCTGGAATTCGCCGGATGGACTTCCGAAGCAAAGTTACAAGCAAACTAACTTCATTGTTGTGCCGGCTCCGCTTTTGTCTCGACTGTTTTTGAAAACAGTCCGACATCACGTCGACGGAAGAAATTTCACCACAACGGAGGTTTTGTCAGTTCGAGCGCGCGAAATTTTCACAAGTCTTTGACGTTTACAAAGTGAGTCAAATATGTTTGTGTTTACTCAAATGTGAGTGAGGTCGTTTTCTTTCATGGTGGAGTAAAAAGTTACTCACTTTGATAAAATAAAGTTACTCATTTTTGACAGCTAACTTGAAACTTAAAAAGTGAGTCAAAGTTACTTTCTTTTGAGTAGATTTGAACGAGCGTGCTGGGGTTGTTCCTATCTGACATTTCGGAAGGAACACGGAAAACAAAATACTCCCAAAATTTTGAGTTTAAATCAAAGGGTCTGACAAAATCTAAAAGAATATAAAAAAATGTTTTTTGGACTCAAACCAACGGAAAACATTAGAAAATTGAGTAAACATGTGTTATTAGCCTAAACTTAAGTATTTGGAACTACAATAGGGACAGAGCTTTAGGATCCTATTATTCGAATCAATATATACGTGAATTATTGCTACATACTTTCACGAGCATGTAAAACGCATTTTAGAGGAAATTTCATTCAAATTTGAAAAGGACCTATCTGATAATGGGGCACCTGAAAGGGCCTAACCGAAAATTTACATAAAAATCATGTAGGCCCTTTTGTCATTTTTTTAAATTTTTTCTCGTATTATTCAATATTTACCAATTATATTGTGGTTTTCTCACATAATCGATTGATTTTGTTCAAGAATTATGCAAATCACTTCAATACATTAAAATCAACAAAATGCGGTGGCCTGAGTGAAACCATACTCAACCAAAGGGGCTAACTGATTTGAAGTCTCGTAAAAGGGCCAATCTGCCGATGATGTTTGAATTCAACCGTTTTCACGACTTCTCGCGTATCAAATCTAAAGGGCTAATGATCAAACTGTAAAAAATCGGGTTTTGATTTACCATTCGATAGCATCTCCCAACATAGTTTGTGATATGCAAACATAATCATTTTTTTCTCCTCGTCTGCAGACCTTTTGATTCCAGTATTTAGGAATATTGTGGTATGACCCATGTTTTATCTGGTACTCATCAAATATCCTCTCACAATTGAGATGTGATAGACATTGATTGATGTAGCACTCTATCCCAATTAGGCTCAACTAGTTTTATAAAGTTTATTACCCTATTAGGACTACTTTGCCAAATTTCCAAGGGCTCCGATAATCCTTTTTCAAATGTTGACATTCTTTGATTAAGCAATGCTCCGCAGTTGCAGAGTAATTGCTCAGCAGTTTCGTTTTCATCGTGACAAAACGACATTCAGATGATTGGATTTTTCCTATATTTTTAAGATGATACCTACTTGGGCAGTGACCGGTCATCAAGTCAGTTATTACCCTAAGATTTCCTTTATTAAGTTCAGTATAGCCCGGGCTTTTGTTAGACTAAGTTTTAAGAATCTTTTCACTTGCTTTGATGTATCCGTGGCATTCTAATTGAATTCTTCCATGGACACTTTCTAACTTTTTAGTTTCATCCTTAACACACTCAGGAACATCACAGAAAGGTTCAGAGCCGACAAAGCTCGAGGCTACACCCTGTCTTGCTAGATTACAATTTAACTTCGTTCCTGTTGGCCAATTGCTTCAGATAAAGAATGCATTCCCACACTAACTTTGATCAACATGTAAATGCCCGGGGATTTTCTTAGCGGCTTTCAGTCTCAACGGCAATCAGAACTAAAATATTTCTTCTACGCCCAACGTTTCGATTGTATTTTCAATCCTTTTCAAGGGTTCTAAAGGAACAAATTGGACAACGATGATGATGAAGACCAAATACTTGACCCAAATCCATGAAACACAACCACCAGACAAAGAACAAAATTTTCTGTAAGTAACAGTGTCTTTTCGTTAAAATTATGTATGTAACGTTGTCCAATTTGTTCCTTTAGAACCCTTGAAAAAGATTGAAAATACAATCGAAACGTTGGGCGTAGAAGAAATATTTTAGTTCTGATTGCCGTTGAGACTGAAAGCCGCTAAGAAAATCCCCGGTGTAACTCATAACAGTCGAAAGCATCCAACTAAACCATGTAAATGCCTTTAGAGCATGCAAAGCTGCTTAACTATCCGAGAAAATACAGATCTTTGAAAACTTGTAGTTCCTTGGAAGACAAACATTTGTACAGTCTATGATGGCTTGTATTTCTTGTAAATGGCTTGTAAATCGTATAATCAAGCTTTCCACGGATCACAACGACTACATCTTCTGCGTACCCAATCACTTCAAAGCCTTGATTTTTAAGGAGTTCGTCTACTACCAGAGGCCACAGTAAGGGTGAGGGAATCCTTCATAGATCTCTCATCTCCCAGATCGGCTATTATCTCCCGAGTATTGTGCGTAAAAGTACCCAAGGTATAACAAAGTTCGATAATGTCGACATTTTGGCACCGTGTAAACTGTATTTTCGTCATTCACTATAACGACTTCATAAGATGAAGATGCATCAAAACTACCTCCAAACTTTTAGGAGCACAAATCAAGCGAACAAAACAATGGTCCTAAAGAAAAATTAAATTATTTTTTCGCAATCAACACGTTCCTTACCGATAAAATTTACGGCAGGATCGATTTTGTTCCAGACATTTGTATTTAGAAAAAATCTAAGTATGGCTTGGTTTGGTATAATTAAAAGCGTATTTCAAATAGCGATGGGCGATTTTGAATCGATGTTCCGAAAATCGATTTTTTGTTCCAATTGATCGATTTTTAGAAACGATGTTAGAAGCAATCAAAATCAAGCGAATAAATTTTCGTCATTGGTTTTTTTTTGTTTCGATTCAAAAGGATGAAATTGATTAGAATTTTCAATGCGCTTTTCTCAACGGTGAACATTATCAAATTTTCCGTCGAGTTCCTATGGAGTGATGTATTTTGTATCATACTACCTACCTGTGTCAGCCTATCTGTACTTCTCAACTTATCAACTAAAACACGGTTCGGTTACAATTGTATGAAAAATAACGTTCAATTGCAATGTTATTTGAATTGAATCAATATTTCCACACAATTTTTCGACGACAAACTCACGTAGCTCATACATAATGTCCATGGATGGACAAAGGATTCAATAAATCACATATTTAATAGACCGCACGAATTTTCTGTTGCTGTAGAAATTTCCTTGTACCTTACTTCCCCACTTAACTCTTCTACACTTCAAATTTCTTATTTCATCATAAATTTTGAATCTGAAGTAGGTAAAAAAATATGCCACAACTAGAAGGCCTAGGATGGCTATGAACAGTATAATACGAGTGTTACGGCAGAAACGGGATTCTGTGAGGGTCAAAGCCGAATTCCTCTAAGCAGAATGCAGGCTGCTTGGGCACGTCAGGAGTTAATCATCAATATTAACCTCCTTTTCCCGAGCAGCCTAGATAGCCGCGTAGTGTCGGTAGCGGTTGTTTCAACTGGCTAAGAATTAACACTACGGACTGCCTGTTCCGGTGGTAAAAGTCCACCTCACAGGTGACCCCTAATTTATGGTGTGATGCGTACCGTGCCTAGGAATGAATGGTTAGGGGGGTCTAAATAAAACCTAACCGCAAACGGAGCCTGTGGGGTACCAGGGCGCCCTCCACAGTATTGAGTCCTTCCTGTGCTACCCGGAGCAATGGTGCAGGTGACCTTGTGTTTCTCCGAGATAATCGGCTGCCCTTCTTCAGTCTCTATCCTGAGGCTTAATAAGAGTGGGGTTATGAATATGTTGACATTTAATTTAAATTATCACCTATATGGATTCGCATTATGCGTTTTACACAGTGTATTCTGTGCTCTTTCGCCTTTGGCGACTTTAAATAGATACCGATCTGGTTTTTTCGTTGCTGGTCTTTTTCGTGCTGAGATTGCAAAAAGCTTAATCCTGCCTAGTTTGGGTAGTGGCTACGGTTAGGTTAGCTCAGATCAATCTTCAGCATAAAAGAACAGCAACGATCAATCTTTGCAGACTCATGCAAAATGGTGCAGCCCAAGTGGCGCTAGTTCAAGAACCCTACTTTCGTAGAGGAAACTTCTATCTAGGTAACCTTGTGGACCCAGTTTTTGCTACTTTCAGCAAACTTGAAATGGCAAACTCGCGCTCCATGCCCCGCGCATGCGTGCTCGTAAATAAAGCAATCGTTGCTACACTCATTTCTGAGTTGACGACCAGAGATGTATGTGCTGTCACAATCGATGTTTCTGTTGGTGACCTCAACAGGAAATACGTCTATTGTTCGGTATATTTACCACATGATGAACCATCCCCAACGGATGACTTCAAACGAGTTGTCGTACACTGCGTAACAAAAGGCCTTCCGCTGATTGTGGGCAGTGATGCCAATGCTCATCACATCATCTGGGGCAGCTCAGATATCAATTTGAGAGGCTCCAGTCTGATGGAATACTTAAGTAGTACAGACCTAGGATTACTTAACATAGGCAATCGCCCAACCTTCATGGTTTCTAATAGAGAAGAAGTGTTAGACATAACGCTCTGCTCGAATAGAATCAGTCACGAGTTGACGAATTGGCATGTATCAGATGAGGAATCATTATCTGATCATCGCTACATCTTCTTTGAACATTCAAATATAACTGCGCAGACTTTGCGTTTTAGGAATCCCCGATCAACAAACTGGGAACTCTATATTGAATTGGTTGCGACCAAATTTCATGGATATTCTCCGTCCATTGAAAATCCAAGTGATCTGGATGATGCCGTTGATACTACAACATCCTACATTATGGAAGCTTTTGAAGAAGCATGTCCTCTGCGGTCTGTAAAGACTACAAGAGGGACCCCATGGTGGAATTCCGATCTGACTAGACTCAGGAAACAATGTAGAAGGAGTTGGAACAGACGCCGTTCAGCTGGATCAGAGTCGTTCAAGTCGGCTCGCAAGGCTTACAAGAAGGCTCTTCGTTCTGCTGAACGATCCGGCTGGAAAAACCTTTGTACAAATGTTTCCAGTTTGAGTGAAGTCAGTCGGCTGAACAAAATCCTTGCAAAATCTAAGGATTTCCAAGTGAACGAAATTCGCTTACCTAATGGTGACTTTACTTCTTCCGATGAAGAAGTTTTAGAATGTTTATTCAATACACACTTCCCCGGATGTGTGGACATAGCATCTACGGATGAACCAAATGTCTTTTCATGTAGTTACGAGTCTCTGGCCTCGGCTCGCAGTATCGTAACTACTGAATCGATTCAATGGGCACTTAATAGTTTTGCTCCTTTCAAATCTCCAGGAGCGGATGGGATTTATCCTGTTCTGCTCCAAAAGGGGTTTGAGTTTATCAAACATATTTTAAAAAAGCTACTTGTAAGCAGTTTTGCTACCGGGTATATTCCCAGATCCTGGCGTGATATTACTGTAAAATTTATCCCGAAAGGAGGACGTGCGTCGTATGAAGAAGCGAAGAGTTTCAGACCAATCAGTCTGACCTCTTTTCTTCTAAAATGTCTGGAACGCATTATCGATCATCACATCCGTGATGTTTATTTGGCAAACATGCCTCTTCATGTGAATCAACATGCTTACCAATCTGGAAAGTCCACTGTGACTCTTTTACACAAAGTTGTATACGATATCGAGAAAGCATTCGCTCAGAAGCAATCCTGCTTGGGTGTTTTCTTGGATATTGAGGGTGCCTTTGATAACGTGTCTTTCGATGCCATATTGGAAGCAGCACGAAACCATGGGCTACCTACAATGATTACCAATTGGATTCATCAAATGCTCAAAAACCGACATCTCTTCTCGACATTGCGTCAAGCAGCGATTCGAAAATTGAGTGTTTGCGGATGTCCCCAAGGGGGAGTCTTGTCACCACTTTTGTGGAATCTCGTAGCAGATACGCTATTGAGGCAACTCAATAATAGCGGTTTTCCAACATATGGATTTGCCGACGACTATCTAGCTCTGATAGTTGGTATGTGCATAAGCACCCTATTCGACCTGATGCAAAGTGCTCTTCAGGTAGTCGAGAGTTGGTGTCGCCAATATGGCCTTTCGGTTAACCCGAATAAAACATCTATTGTTCTTTTTACGGAAAGACGAAACCGCGATGGAATTCGACCTTTACGTCTTTTTGGCACTGAGATTAATGTGACTGATCAAGTAAAGTATGTCGGAGTTATTTTAGATTCCAAACTTTCATGGACACCTCACATTGATTTCAGAGTCAAAAAAGCTTGCATGGCCTTCGGTCAATGCCGGCGAACCTTTGGTAAAACTTGGGGCCTCAAACCCAAATATATCAACTGGATTTACACAACAGTTGTTCGACCAATATTGGCATATGGATGTCTTGTGTGGTGGCAAAAGGGCGAAGTGAGAACAATCCAATCAAAATTGGGCCATCTCCAAAGGATGTGCTTGATGGCGATGTCTGGTGCGTTCTCTACAACTCCCACAGCAGCGCTCGAGGCCCTTTTCGACGTTGCGCCACTACACATATATCTTAAACAAGAAGCACTTTCTTGCTCTTACCGTTTATGGGTACTGGATCTACTGGAGAAAAATCCAGTGAATCGTAGATCTACACACACTTCGTTGTTTCCACTTTTGGTGAATTGGGACAAAATTGTCCTTGCTCCAAGTGATCTCACAATTGCTTGTCACTTTCCTTACAGGACATTTATCACACAATTCCCTTCACGGGAAGAGTGGACGTCTGGCTATTTGGAAAGAAGTATATCAAACAATATAGTATGTTACACTGATGGCTCCCTTCTTGAAGGTAGAGCTGGTGCAGGAGTATATTCTCGTGAGCTAAGGCTGAATCAGTTTTACTCACTTGGTAGAAACTGCACCGTTTTTCAGGCGGAAATATTTGCCCTTATGTGTGGAGTGCAATCAGCACTTCAACAGCGCGTAATGGGTAAAGTCATATACTTCTGTTCAGATAGTCAAGCTGCTATAAAAGCTCTCGCTTCGGCCAACTCAAGGTCGAAGCTTGTTATCGCATGTCGAACTCAAATTGAGGAACTGAATTCAGTCAACTCTGTAAACCTTGTATGGGTACCTGGCCATTCTTCCATCGCTGGAAATGAATTGGCTGATGAGCTAGCTCGCGATGGAGCATCGCATGACTTCATTGGCCCTGAACCGGCTATTCCAATTTCGAAGTGCTGGGTGAAGCTTAAGATAAACTCTTGGGCGGCAACTCAGCACAAGCAATATTGGAATAGTTTGGAGTCATGTCGTCAAACAAAATTGTACATTACTGAGCCATCTCCAAGGGTGGCGAAGTATTTAACAAATCTGTCAAAGCAGAATTGCAGTCTCTTGGTCAGAGCGTTGACAGGCCACTGCCGACTCAACTATCACATGGCAAATATTCAGCGTGCTGACTCATTTGTGTGTGATAGTTGTAACTCCGATTATGGAACTTCGTATCACCTGATATGTAACTGTCCAGTTTTTGCGCAAATGCGATTCCAATTACTTGGTAAACACTTATTAAGTGAAACTGAATTCAGAAGCCTGAATCTTCAGGACATTCTGTTATTCTTAACCCGCTGTGGTAATGAGCTATAGGCTCTCTTTACGCTCTTGCGTTTTGCAGTGTCCTTTTTAGGGCGCTGTTCGAACCCATTGTGGTATGGAGCTACATGCTCTCAATTCGCTTATGCGATTTTCCCTCTTCAAGGGACCCCACTCCTATTTCCTCCCATCTTTCCCTTCTCTTTCCTCTCCCATCGGGTAGATGATGAAATAGGCTCAAATATGGCGATGGCACAAATCTCCCAACTGGTGGGGAACGTGCCTTTGGAGCCGGCCTTCTGATACCTTCTGATACCTCTAAGCAGATCGTAAACTCTAATTGATGGGTGCGAGACAGCTAAAAGCTGAAATTTATTATCTTATAATTGTATCATACTCACATAACACATTTTTAGTTCCGATTGCATTAATTAGCCGTTACAATTATCTTAAGAAATCTGTGATAATAGTAATTAAGGTTAGAATTATGATCTGCTAGTTGTTTAAGTAACTTACTGTGATTCTGCTATGATCAATAGCATAATATAACTTTCACTTGATTAAGAGCCTTTTAACTGTAAGCTACACATAGAAATATAAGTTTTAATCAATTATTCAAGTAATTCAACTATAAATCCACACTATTACATTGCATGACTGTTCGTATAACTCAACAGGCTCTATTTGACAGATCTCTCTCATCATCAATTCTATTGCATGACATTCTGGCTTGTTTGACATTGTCATTCTGTTGCTATGATATAACACGGCAGTGCTGTCAGCAACAACGAGTATAAAATCACACGTAAAAATAATGTGTTATACTGTGTTTATCAAAATTGTTTATGTAGTTGTTGTGCTTGTAAGAGATTTCAAACATGTCAATCTAAAATCTAAAATGCCTGAAAAAGTTTTGCAATTGTCTTGTGAACTTAATTGTATACAATATTTTAGAGAACTATGATGTGACTAGTGGTCTCATTTCAGCAAACTTTGTCTTGCCATCAAGTAGGCTGTTGAAAAACGCCATGAAACATCCCGTACATCACAGTACTGTTAACTCTCGTTTTTTTTTTATTTTCCAGTTCAATATTCTGTGCTTGTTTTAAATAATAACACGTCGGAACACTTTAGGAGCATAACAATGGAAGAATTTTCAAAATCCGATAGCACGTTGTCAAGCCATTTCATGACATACAAACACCATTTCATTTTTATTTATATAGATTTTTTACGTATTTATGGAGGAGTAAGAGTTAGAAATACATTGAGCATAACTCTAGATGCAGTTTCAACAGAAGTAAAGGCCGCACGGGACGTCATCATAATCATCCTATCCATATGAAGAAGCAAATCTCAAGTACCTACCACTCCATATAAAAATTTATCACTATAATTCTACAATGTAGTGCACAACCCATTAAATTTTCAGCTTAATTGGTTCATTAAAACTCGAGATTTGCTTCTGTAAAGTTTTGATGATGATTGTTAGAGTGACACAAAAGATAGGGATAATTCCTGGGTCACCTTAAGAATAGTCTTAGCATTGCAAGAACTTTAAAAACATTTATGTATCCATGTTCTAGTTTTATTTTAGTTACAGTCAACTTTCCATAACTCGATATTGAAGGGACCATCAAGTTAGGGAGGTATCGACTTACAGAACACAAAATCAGTGCAACTACGATCCAAGGGACCATTGAGTTAGCCATGAAAACCAACTTTTACTATGGTTCTCTTACTCGATATCGAGTTACGGAATATCGAGTAAAAAAAAACAAAAACATGGGTTAAAATGTGCATTTTCATTGTTTCTGGAATTTGCACCAGGATTCACAGTAAGCAAAATAATAAAAATAAGTTACTTTATGTTAAAATACATCAGCTTTAGGGACTGTCCATTAAAAATACAGCCTTTTCGAGACTTGCATTAAAATAGTGAACGGTTCCCTAAAAAAAGACCTACTACCAGCCCTGAAAGACGACGAAAAAGTTTGATGGATATCGTATGGATTGGGATATTTACCGTTTGCGTAAGATGCTAGCATTGCGAGCGCCAGAAGTCCGATGGTAATCCAGCGGAGACATCCCGACGGCCGTCGAAGGACATGTTTGGAGTTTCTTTTGTTACTGGGCTGCATCATGATGACGATGGCGTGAAGTCCACTTCCCTTCAGTTAGAATATCGTCATTCAACAAGAACAATTCGGAAAGATTGATTCCTTCCCTTTTACAGGTATTGTCTCTTCACCTCCGGAACAAATCCCACCTCTAGGAGGAACCACTTTTGCGCATTTATTCCAACACTATCACACACTCGCTGCTTGAAACTGCGGTTGTTTAACCAAACACCGATGCATAATTTATCTTGCCTTGTGCTTCACGAGATGGCAGTTCTCCAATTCGGCCATATATCACTTTTCGTTACTTTTCGATGATGCCATTTGGGGAGGGGGCATCCAAAAAGTTGTAATTTTCAGCAAATCAACCAACACAGTTGTTCATAACAAACACAATCACTTCCTTTTTCATACGATTTGATGCTGGCAATGACAAATCGTAGACTTTCAATTCTTTACCATTGCCGACAACGAAACATTGACCTCATGTACGGCAAGAATTGAAAAAATATGAACAGGAACGATTCTCTGGATAACTTTCCCAATCACTGAAAATTTTCAACCCTTCTGTTTTGCAATTTCACACTTCGAGCACAACAAACCCGATTTTTGACACTTCTAGCTCTTGTCACTCTTTGATGTTTCTCATCAACACAAAATCCCATCTAGCAAGCTTTGATCGGAATCCTGCACCGGAACCGCTCCCGGTTGCCTTCGCAACCATCGGAAAATTCCGTTCCAAGAAAATGCACTCCACAGCGGAAAAATTCTTCCTGTTTCCCGTATTTTTCGCTCACTCCACCATCCCTCGGATCAGGAAAATGAAACTTTTTCCTCCCGAATAAAAATTCGGCAAAATTCTCACACACCGAAAAAGGGAAACTTCCGAACAAAAATTGGCCTCGATCCGGCACCGTTCCGGAAAAACGTCCACTTCCTTCGGCGAGAACAATCCTTCGCCCACAATTCACAGCAAAATTCACTTGTTTCGAAGCAGCCGCCAATCCTCCCGATTCGCGAATTGTTCCCTCGATTCCTAATAATTTTCACCAACGATGGCCATTTTCTTCACCCGAGAAACGCAACGACGACACGACCAAAATGCACACACGATTATTCCGCAACCTTCTTCTCTTCGCTTGTTCCGAACAAACACTGGTTCGACATCAGAGCAGACCGTGGCAAAAGTGCGATGAAGACGTGAACAAGGAAAGAATTTCGCTGCTGTCATCCAGCGCAGAAACAGACGAAAAATGGCACATAATCTCACGCACACCAACGCAAACCGCTCCAGTCAGTGATCGGAAAAATAATGTGCGGGGTCCATCGGCAGAAAACATGAATGGGGAGTCGTAGTAAATGGCGTATGAAATGCGTCAGTGTTTGTGCAAAACATCACCACCGCGACGCGCGAGTGTGACGCAATTTTTGACAGTTGAGGCGGTGTTTTTGTTTTTAGATGGATTCTGCAAAGCTTTAAAGGCCTTTCGTGTGGGAACAAAGATAAAGGATAAGACAAAGAACTCGCATAAATTATAAACTTAAAAATTATTATATATATATATTATATTAGAAATTTTTATTTTTCTTGAGCGGAACAGCATACTTAGTTTTAACGGAACTGAACCAATAAACATACTCTGGGAGGGAGGCACAGATACTATACACGAAATATGGAACAAAACTTTTCCAAACTGCAAGAAAACTCCAGTTCACCAACGACAATCAAGGCAGGCTTGATGAAAATTGCTAGTTTTCTTTTGTTGTGCACCTTCGATGTTTCTGGACAAACATGGGAAAAGGGCCATAGTTTTCTATGCATTTTTTTTTTTCATTTTTATTTGAAAAGAGTAAAAAGATACGTGTTTCAATACTTATATTCAATCGAAATAAAAGGTGCTATCGTGATATTGCTTTTTGGACGTGTAGGAATTGATTTTACACCGATTGTTGTCAACTTGTATGAAATGCAAAAATATGTTTCGATCAATTACGATGGTTAGCTTATAGAATCACGATCAAAGTTTGAAATTAAATGGAGATTAACGTGTAGCCTCAAACCACAGACAAACAGACGTAACACTTAGAACAAATCTCGATCAAAATCATAGTCACGAGAACATGTACGCCCGATGCTAAAATTAGTGTATTTGGCCGACGGGCCAACAAATGGCGGTAGTGTGTAAACGTCAAACGCGAACAAAATCGATGCGAGCGCTGCGGGTGGCGGATTGGCCACCTACCATATATTTGAAACGACCGTTAAAACGGTGGTCGATGGATAATGAAGAGAGTATGACGTCTGTTTGTCTGTGCTCAAACGTAGAGCTTCATAACGATTGGAGGGAAATTCTCCTTGCTTTGAATCGACGGCATACAAGGGAATCTTGGAGAGCATCGTACTTCTACTGTGAAGGGAAATGCGTAAAATATTGGAGTTACTAAAATATGTACTATTCTATTGCTTCTTCGGGCCATAGTTTACATCGGACAGAATCCTATTTTTTTTTTATTTGTTATGTCGGCTTGCATACACATAAATTAACATGAAAACTAGCACTTTTTAAGTCTATGCTAGCACCGTATAGCAATTAAGTGCCCTTTGTTCATTCGTTGGTCCCACAAGAGCTTCTTGATTAAACAGATCCAGGCCAATTCTTTTTGAAGATTAGGAGAGTATTTTATTGCCCAACTAACATTTAGTGCAAATGTAAACATTCTCTAGGCCCTCTTTATACGGCTTTATGCTGAGTAAAGGCGCTGTACATACGAACGAAAGCTTCTATGCGATCCTTTTACCAACAAATCTGGCGAATCTACTCAGCTACTTTTAAGATGTGTTGGCCAGCTCTTATTCATACCGATCATTGCTCTATCTCGACAGTTATACGACAAGTAGCTGTGTAACATCTTCGGAAGGCGCTTTCTCAACCATTTCGCAACTGTTGAATAATTATTATACAGCTTCGCTGTATTATCGATTAAATATTATTTTCAAGCTGTTTCACAGCTTCCGGAATTCATATTATAAGTATCTGAATTTAATGTTCCCAACGTTACCTGCCACCGCTTGGAATTGAACTCACAATCTCTGCATCCACAAGTCTCGACGCTGTCCTTGTTGCCACCACAGTCTCTATCGAAAGGCGAAGAAAACACACCGTTTTGTTCTACATCGAAAACGGTTCACACAATATTTTATAATGATCGTCAAAGATGCCATAGCCGCGCTTACACCACTTCAACAGGCTGTAAAAGGGTGCGAAACGTCAAACGCAATGTTTACATCCAACAAGCTGAGTAGATGCGCCACAAGTTGTTGTTTTACAGCATACTGCTGTATGCTCGCTGTATAACTAACGGCAAAGCGCTTCTTAAATATATATTGAGCAACATAACAAATACTATTGTATAAAGCAGCCGTATTGATGATGGCTAGTTTTATTCCACATCATTAAGTTGCTATCTTTTACGGTGTTGAGTTACAGCTTAGGACTCATTCATTTATTTCATAACACTAAAATTGGCTATTTTGGACAGCCACCCACCCACCCACTTGTAACTGTAACACTGTAAAACTGATTTTAAAATGCGGCGAGCTGAGGCGCGTCGCGAGTGACAACGGGCGCGATCCGGTTTGGTGGCGGTGCAACAATACTGAACCCCAAAAATGTTTAATGACTGATCCACTGGATCACGCATCAGTTGTAAAGTTTCCAAAAAACACGATTTTTTTCCAAATTCCACGTGGCGAATGATATTATTCCCATAGTTTGTAACGAACTTTCAGTTCGATACATTTTGTGTAAATATGTAGATATAAATGTAGGTTAAGTTAATGAACTATTAAAATGAAATTGAATTTAAAATAAATAGTTTCCCCGTCACATACACCACAATTTGAATTCCTTATAAAAGCTTTTCTAGCTATTGTCGCACCGCCACCAAACCGGATCACGCCAGTGAGACTCGCGACGCACCTCAACTCGCGCGATTTTGAAATCAGTTTTTTAGTGTGGCGCTGCATTCTTACGATTTTTATGAACACAGCGCACTACTCACATATTAGCTGCGACGCACGGGGCCCGAGAAAACAATAATTATAAATAAAATGTTGGTCTTGATTTCTACCGGATACATAATATAAAACCATGCCCTCTCACACAGAAACGAACAAGCGAATTCTTCAAGAATAAGCAGATGAGTACCGTAGAAGATTGGGACCATGTGGAAGCATATGCAAGCGCATGTGTCCCTAACAATGTAGCGTCGGTTGGTGGCCATCGACCTCTGGGAAACCCTTTCAGGATGTATTGACCTTTTGGCTCGTAATTAAGAGAATTTCGGATAGGCTCGGTTGGTGACATTGGTTGCAACCCGAATGATCCTTCTCCTTGCCACAATAGACTGTTAGTCGGGGCAAAGGCAATTTAGAGACTCGGGAAGTCAAATGCGGTGGCGAAGATTTTCAGAATTATCGCGCCTTATCTGAGGGTTTCTGACTGCTACTCGTTCACTTCGATCTGTATTGTGGAAGAGGCAGAAGTAGTTCACTTTCAGTTTTTAGAGGCGTCGTGAGGTGTTTAACAAGTGTGAATAGTGACATAGAATCTCTTCGAATTTATCTATTCAAGTTCAACTTCTCTTTTTAGTTAGCGAAAGTAGTTTGCGATCTCGATAATAGCGATAGGAGGGCGAGTGTGGATTATTTACCGTCAGTACAACGGCCGTACCCCGTTGAAGCCCACAAATCATCGGTGAGGCGCCGTCGGCGCATGAAGTAGTGAGGCGTAGACGTCGGCAGGAGCGCGCATCGCAGAGATGTGCCGTGACTAAGCACCCACCAAACCACCCGTTCAGCAAGTGATCAGCGTCGACCGATGCAGCATCGTCGTTCATACCAACAAGCCCCCACCGTCGTCGTCCGGCGACCACCCACTTTCGTCCTGCTGATATGGTACCGTAAGTAAATGCATGCATAACAGTGAAAGGCCCATGCGCATGGTGTAGAGAAGGCCTGCCCAACTTTTTTGAATCGCGGGCCAAATCTCAGATACAATATTGTGTGGCGGGCCAAAATTTTTTTAGTTAATAAATTTGAAATTTGTTGGTGCAATCAATTATAAACATTTGATTTGAAGAAAATCATGTTATACACGTTGGAAATTGATATGTACGCACAGACAAACAGACGTAACACTGACGAAAATTCCATCGACCACTGATTTAACGATCATTTCAAATTCGTTATGTTACAAATCTCACAACCAGAGGCGCGCGCATCGTTTTTCCTCGCATTTGACGTTTCACACTACTGCCATCTGCCGGTCTTGTTGCACGAAACATCTTTTCGTGCAACATGCTCACCAGATGATGATGGGGTAAACTGGGCGATGGATTTTGAATAAATTTGTTCTAAGTGTTACGTCTGTTTGTCTGTGATGTACGTCTCTTAACGACATCTTTTGAGCAGCGATTTTTTTGTAAACTAAAATGATAAAAAATTTCTTTAGCAGACACTGAAAAAATGAATTTTTCTCTGACAATTTTGCAGAAGATTTTATAAGATTGCGTTCAGGATTTCGTCAAAATTCTTTTAAAATGTTGCTAAACCTGTGAGTATCTTGCCCAAGATTTTTTAAAAATTATTTTAAAAATTCTGTCTCATCTTTTCATTGGAGTTTATCAGAATCTCATCTAATATTATGTCCTGCCCAGGGTTTTCTTAGAATTTAAATCTCGATTCTGTAAAAAAATCGCCCTTAGGATTCCGTCAGAATTCCACCAAGACTCGTTTTACAATCCTATTCTAAGAATTGTACGCAAGTGTGTCCTGCTCAAAGTTTTATGAGTAATTCTTTGAAGGAACCTTAAACAGGATATTGTCCTTGATTCGGTGATGACTAGGATTTTGTGGAATACTACTACGGATTATCTCTTCCCCATCATTAGGTAAGAATCTTTTTTTTTTCCTAAAATTCTTGCTAGATTTATGAGTAATATTGTATAAGCGAATAATTTGTCTGTCATAATTTGTTTGTCAACAATAGGCGATGTTTTAAGCTGTCCAAAATTAGGTGAATTGCCCTAGTAAAGAAAGCTTTTGGAGAGATTTATTATATTTAATCCTTATAAAATTCAGTCTGTACAGCCTTTGGCTGAAGACGGTGTAAATTGTCTTCTTCTTATAAAAATAGGCTATATACAATTTTTTTTTTAAATTAACGTATATATTTATTGAAAAAGAATTCAAGCAAATATAGGAGGATATAAAAATACTGTTAAGAATTTTTAAATTTAAAAGTCAATAAATTGAAAAATCTTAAATTGTAATAATAAGCATTGGAATACTCAAACATCAAGATGCTAGAGCAGCAGAAGGGCCAGATATGAGAAGGGTCTTCAAGCTCTTCGCGGGCCGCACAAAAAGACGTCGCGGGCTGTACGTTGGGCAGGCCTGGTGTAGAGATTTTTTGCCCGCTCCCGATTGATGGTAGGAGACGCGTGGCGGCGGCTAAGCTTTTTTGTCGGACACTAGCCGTTCCCCCAATGTGAATGCTCACACCGCACAAGAGCACGTGAAGAGATATTAGATAGAGAGGTAGAAGATGAAATGGAAATGAATTTGTAAATGGCTAGAGTAAGGAAGGAAGAGAGAATGTCGGTAAAGTAGGCCTACGAACTAAATATAGAAATGAACTCGAATAATGAAGTTGCGTTACGTTTTGAATAAATTCATTAGTGTACCACAGACAAACCGACCTGTGTTGAAGTTATTAGCGAACGAGAAGAGGTAATGTAGGGGAGGTTTCATGTCACTCGGGTTCGTTTTGTAGTCCCTTGCTATTATATTTTATTTTACAGGGGAGGTTGGCTCCGAATCCAACCAAGGAAAACTCTCTAGTCTTTCGGGTTCAGTTTGAGGTTTACGTGTACAGCCAGCCAGTGATGAGAATAGGTGCGAAAGTAGTCTGGACTATCGGCTAGGTTTCCTTTTCTCTGACTAACAGTCTACGGTAATTTAAAGGGGAGTCTTCTTGTTGCAACAACGTAGCCAACCGTGCTTCGTCCTTTCCTTCCACTATTGGACCCCAAAACCCTTTCCCTTGAGAGGTCTTAGGCCGGGCAACCCTGAAAACAGTGGCGCTCAAGCCATCCGCTAATCTTATCGAAAAGCACGTTCGGACGTCCGGTTACAAGTTGAAAACCGAAATTTTCGACACGTGAAAAACTGATTTTTTTTCCAAATCCATGCGTCGGAGCTACGTCGGGCAAGGTGGGTAGCACAGCTGTTCGGCGCATACTATGCCCGACGTTAGATTCAACGGATTCAACACATAGATAAGAGAAACAACGGTTTTCGTTTGTCGATGATTCCGACTTTCAACTAGAGACAAGATACAGTAAAGGAACAACGAATAGAGACATAGTAGTCGGGTTTAGAATGCAAAAGGTACCCAAGTATGACAAATCGCACTGCACTTTCCAGGGCATTCTAGATTTTGCTCTGTTAGCTTATGTGCCATAAAATTTTGGGCAACTGAAAGGATCATGGAGGTCTTTACTGCCATATTCGCATAGATGACGTAAGCGCCAATATGACCAAAATCATTTTATTCATTGATATTCTTTGGGCTTATTCACAAATTTCATAACGCTGTAGGGGGTGGGTGGGTGTCCTCGTGTTGTTACAGCTCATACAAAGTTGGTAGAATTTTCATACAAAAAAATGTTACCAGGAGGTGGGTGAGTGCAAGGGGGAGGTCACTCTGCGCACTTAATTGGGCACAGTTGTGCCTTTAGAGCGCCAAGGTGTGCTATAATACTACATGCCATAAAAACAATAAACTGAAATTATGGAAAACCGGTTTCAGCAAGCATTGTTATGTTTAATTTTCTTCTGGTTTGCCTTTCAAATTTTACATTACTTCCCCGTCATTGTTTTTCATGGGTGGTAGTTTTCCGGGATACATTTTACTTACATTAGGGACCGTCCATAAATGACATTGCAGTTTAGAGGGAAGGGGGAAATCTGCGATTTTGTGACGAAGCATGTATTAAGTATAAGGAAAAGGGACTATGATGGGGGAGGGGATGTCAAAAATCTGCCAAAAATGCTACGTCATCTATGGACGTTCCTTTATCGCCAGGGGAAATAAACGAGAAAGCCAAGACAAGTATATGTAAGACTTTAATGGGGAAGTGTAGAAAAAGGCCTATATGAATTCCAAAACAACATAGACACTGTTGCACATAGCATCAACGGTTATGTACGGAACGGTGGCGTAAGGAAAAGGGTGCGATGAGTTTGGAGAACATTACGGTGAAATCATCGCGATGCATTATGTCATGTGTGGATTACTGTCATCCTCCAAACACACGACGACGATGATATGTCCGAAGACCTCCAACATGCCCATTTCTCCGTCTTAAGAAGTGAACCCGAAGCCAACGCGAAAGTTTTATAAAATTCGTGTTTGACAACTCAACTAACAATTCATAGCCACAAACAAGCATGCATGTTTAATTTTTGTTCAATAATGGTAATGACAGCTGAATAAAAATGTTGCTCTATAAAGAGCTGAGAAGGGTTTTTGTTTAACAAAAACTTTGGTCAATGTTCAACGTTATGCATTAGTGTGAACAAAAGTAGAATCGCCACTTATTAAATGTTTCCAAAGATTCTCATTCGACTAGTCAAGATTGTTTTACTAATGAGCTGAACAAGACATGTTTCCCCCAATTAATAAGCCAATATTCCACTAAACAAATGTATATGGATTCATTCATTTATTTCATAACGCTGAAATTGGCCATTTTGGGCACCCACCCACCCCCTAGTAACGCTTTTTGTATGAATGTTATTCAGTTTTTGTATGGGCCGTAGCATCGCTAGGACACCCACCCACCCCCTCTAGCATTATGAAATTTGTGAATGGGCCTATGTATAAAAGGATTTTCAGAAGACGAACCTACGTTTTACTTGCGTCGCACTTCAGCTATTTCCACATGTTTAACACAAGCATAAATAAGAGCTTAATAAGTATTTAAGTCAACCTCCAAACTTCTTGGTAAAAATCTGTGTCGCGCGTTTTTTTTTTTTTTTTTGAGATTTCTAGACCCCCTTTCCTCCTCTGTCACGCTTTTTCCAATACCTTCTACACGTACTGTCACACTTTCATAGGCCTCCCCCTCCCCCTAATGATGGACGTCATTTTTGGATGATCCCTAAATCTGTGTATGTGGCATCACTGCTTGCTAGAAGGGAGCGCTTTACGATAATAGAAGTAACACAGACAAACAGACGTAACACTTAGAACAAATCCCTATCAAAATCATAGTCACGAGAACATATACGCCCAATGCTAAAATCGGTGTGTTTGGCCGACAGGCCAACAGATGGCGGTAGTGTGTAAACGTCAAACACGAACAAAAACGACGCGAGCGCTGCAGGTGGCGGATTGGCCACCTACAATATTTTTAAATCGATTGTTAAAAAGGTGGTCGATGAACAATGATGAGAGTGTGACGTCTGTTTGTCTGTGGAAGTAATAAACCATGGTTTATTATTTGGTACAATGGTATATTATTTTCACAGACAAACAGACGTAACAGCTAGAACAATCATCAATTTAAAACATAGTCTCGTGAACATTTACGCCCAATGCTAAAAATACTTCATTTGGCCAACCGTGAACTAGGTGGCGGTAGTGAGCAAACGCCAAACTCAAACAAAAGTGATGCGAGCGCCACAAGTGGCCCGTCGGCCAACTACCAAATATTGGAATTGGGCGCTATTCTGCAGTGCGATGAAAATAATTAGAGTGTTACGTCTGTTTGTCTGTGTTATTTCTATTCCTACGATATTTAAATATTTGAACCATTTGTTAAATGGAGCGCCCTAATACAAAGGCCTTTTCGGTTCAAAATCCATCTACCCAGTCCCTGTTGTAAAATAAATTTCGCCACTTTGCACGTTCAATCTGTCAAAATGCGAGAAAAAAAAAAACAAGCAAAAACCCCAAAAACATGACTCATTTTCGCCCGTTTTCTGTCATCTCGAAGGCGAAGCGGAGAAAACATTCTTCCATTCATCACGAGAACGAGGCACTCGCGGTGTGGTAGGTTCCCGTTAGAAAATCTCCGGATCGGAACGAAAAAATTGTAGGATCTTACCCGTTTTTTGTTCCAGAAGAAGCCATCGTCCCCGGGAAGTGATATTGATTGAAGAAGTTTGTGCGCAGCAGAACAGCAGAAAAAAAAGGAAGGCAGACAAGATGATGTCCTTACCGGGAAGTATCGCCTTCGATGAGTACGGGAGACCGTTTATCATCCTGCGGGACCAGGAAAACCAGAAGCGACTCACCGGCAACGAAGCCATCAAGGTAAGACTGTGGGGAACGGTGATAAAAATAAAGCGTTTCTTTGGAGTTTCATCACATGGCTTGAAAATTCTGTGATGGGAGTAGAAATGAGATTTTTTGTGTAGGCTGAATTTGGACGGCGTCCGAATGTTCTAGATTGAGGTGTGAAAATGTGAAGTTTTAAAAGATATTTTTCAGAAAATGTGGTTTGCGACTTCAGAAGGAAGATTTGGTAGGAAAAGTTCAGGAACGTGCACCATTTTCATTAGAAAATCGATTTTCCACAAACAGCCGGATGAATCAACTGAAACCTAACCTCATTCTGTTTTTTTTTGTGATTCAAGACCAACACTAGAGAAGGCCTTAAGTCTAAAATGTAAAGAAATCGGGTTTCTGCTGATTTTCGTATTTAACTCGTGTAACAATTCAAAATGGATCAATCCTCAGATCGTTGATTCTGAGAAAATTAGATGTGAATATTGTTCATCACATCTTGTTTTCCTATTTCCATAAATGCTCGTTGAGTGACGATTTATTATATTACAGGTTAATAATCGATTTTATTTTGAAAACTGCCAACACCGTGGAAAAATATGAGTTTAAGTGCTAGGCCTATTTTCGATTTTCAACCAGGCATGGGCCTCTTTTATAGGCCATATTGAATTTTGTACGCGTGACTTGGCCCAAAGCCCTTTTGGTGTTCAACGAATGAGCTAGAGAGAGTCATTGGGCTCCCACCAAGCTAAGGCCAATGAAAGTTTGCAAAATTTTCCGACTGTAGGAACTCTTGATCGAGAGATTTGAAAAAAAGAAAAAAAAAAACAATTGGCCGTTTTGAAAGATGGGTTTCTAACGGTAAGTAGAGTTTGTATCCTTTGACAGATACGCGTATTTCGACCTCCACTGTAAGGCCGCCTTCAAACTCGACTGACCAAACCGCGAGTGCTACGGTTCTCCAAAACAAACATAGATGTTTAAGAAGCAAACAAGATTTTGTAAACCAAATCAAATTAATTCGGCTCCGTTATGCCTGATAGCGCTTGAGCCTACCCAATAAACGAATAGGTAAAAAAACTAACATCATTCTGTCTTTTTGCTTTGTAGAGTCACATCCAGGCAGCGAAGCAGATCGCTCACATCATCCGGACCTCGCTAGGACCGAAAGGGCTGGACAAGATGATGGTCAGCGGAGATGGCGAAGTGACCGTGACCAATGACGGAGCTACGATCCTAAAGCTGATGGATGTGGATCACGAAATCGGCAAGCTGATGGTGCAACTCAGTCAGTCACAGGACGACGAAATCGGTGACGGAACGACCGGAGTTGTGGTGTTGGCCGGAGCTCTGCTGGAACAGGCCGAGTCCCTGTTGGACCGCGGTATTCACCCGATTCGTATTGCCGATGGTTTCGAGCTGGCTGCTCAGTGCGCCATCAAGCATCTGGATTCGGTTGCCGAGCCGTTCCCGATCTCTCGGGATAACAAGGAACCGCTGATTGAGGTGGCAATGACGACCTTGGGAAGTAAGATCGTGAACAAGTGTCACCGACAGATGGCAGAGATTGCCGTTGATGCCGTGCTGACCGTCGCCGATCTGGAGAAGAAGGATGTCAACTTCGAGCTGATCAAGCTGGAGTGCAAAGTCGGAGGACGCATGGAGGACACTTGCCTGGTGAAGGGCGTCGTGGTTGATAAGACCATGTCGCACTCGCAGATGCCCAAGACGTTGAAGGACGTCAAGCTGGCCATCCTGACCTGCCCGTTCGAACCACCAAAGCCCAAGACCAAGCATAAGTTGGACGTTACCTCGGCCGAGGATTACCGCAAGCTGCGCGAGTACGAGCAGGAGAAGTTCTTGACCATGGTCAAGCAGGTCAAGGATGCCGGCGCCACTCTGGCCATCTGTCAGTGGGGCTTCGATGATGAGGCAAACCATTTGCTGCTGCAGCAGGAACTGCCGGCAGTTCGTTGGGTTGGCGGTCCGGAAATTGAACTGATTGCCATCGCCACCGGTGGACGTATTGTGCCGCGCTTCGAAGAACTGACCGCTGACAAGCTGGGTCATGCTGGATTAGTGCGGGAGTTGAGTAAGTATTCAATAACTAGTTAATAACTGTGAACATGCTGTAAGAATACTCAGCTGAGAAGCAGATTTTATCCCAATGGATATATAATTGGCTTCAGGAACCGAGAAATTCAATGTTCCGTTTCTCTTTTCAGGCTTCGGAACAACCAAGGACAAGATGTTGGTCATTGAGGAATGCCAGAATACTCGCGCCGTCACCGTTCTGATCCGGGGAGGCAACCAGATGGTCACTGCCGAAGCCAAGCGATCAATCCACGATGCCCTGTGCGTGGTCCGTTCCCTCATCCAGGATTCCCGTATCGTGTACGGAGGTGGTGCTGCGGAAATCAGCTGCTCGTTGGCCGTTGCCCGGGAAGCCGACCAGTTGTCCACTCTGGAGCAGTATGCTTTCCGTGCGTTCAGCGTCGCCCTGGAATCGGTGCCGTTGGCCCTGGCCGAGAACAGTGGTCTGCTGCCCATCGAAACCCTGTCCGAGCTGAAATCTCGTCACGTTGCGGAAAGCACCTCCACGTTGGGAGTGGATTGCATGCTGACTGGCAATTCGGACATGAAGGAGCACCATGTGATCGAATCGTTGCACTCGAAGAAGCAGCAGATCATCTTGGCCACGCAGCTCGTGAAGATGATCCTGAAGATCGACGACGTCCGATCGCCAGCCGATAAGTAATTGTCTATTTGCTAATAATTCCTTTCTCATAAGTTTTGTTCCATCATTTTGGTTTGACGTGCTTACTGACATTATACTACAGGAAAGTATGTCTAAAACCATTATACATTTAAATCTTCTACTTTCACGCACCCGTAAAATCGCCTTTGCGAAGGATATCAATGTAAGGACCAGGTGTTTAAGCAACCATGAGATCAAAACACTAATAATTTACTAACTAACTCGGCTAAGTCAGACAGGTTCCCATTATAGATCTTCTAGGTTGGACGGGTTTCGTTCATGCTAAGCGCATTTGCACTTACTCTCACACTCAAACCGCGCATTACATTACACCACCAACAACCAATCAACCAATAAATACGTGATTATGCTTTTGAACGTAAGGAAATGAGTGAGCTGCACTAGGAATAGCTGTGAAAGAAAGCCATTGTTCTAGTTAGCCTATGTTGTAAACGCAGTTTCGCAGTTCACACGTAAGTCTTCTAAGAAGAATCTATTAAAAAAAAATATTTCTTTGTGGGAGCTATCTGCAGATTTCTGCAGAGACTTAAAATTTTTTCAGCGTTTCCTCCCAGAAATTCTCCATCGTAGGCTTTGCCGCGAACGGTCGCATTTTGAACTGCTGGTCACTGTGTTCTTACGGTCGTTTGTTATGGAAATGACAGTTCCTTGTGAGTTCACCTTCACAGTTCCTTATGAAAAATCCGATGACCCTGGAGGGATCGGTTCTGCTCTTATTGATTAACGATAAGCACTATCGTTGAACAGACTGCAAATAGACTAGTTGATCTTGTCCTATTACGCCTCCTAACCCCTCACTAAGTAGCACTTATGGTGCAAGTTCAACATATTCTAAAATGGAACTAGACTATGGTTTGAAAAATGTCAAATGAAAATGTTAACTGATATTAAACTGATTACTTTTTCAAAAGTAAATCGCTAAAGAACAGTCTATGATAAAAGTGTCGCTTAGTCGGTGGCCTCTCATTAAGTAAATGCTAAAACACCATTTCCTTTCCCAAGATACGGTAAAGATGGGTGTTGAATAACAAGACACTACACTTCCTTTTAGCAAATGAAACAGATTCGTTCCAGATCAGCTCAAGCTAAAAAGTATATTTTTATTAGATTTCATAAACATATTGATATCAGAACTGTAATCATACTTACAATTTAGTGTAAGCTTGTTATATTTAAGGTAATTATAAACGGTAACGGTATCAGAGGATGTAACGTATACTGAAATTATATAAGCTCATTTACTCATTCTTAGCTCGATAAATTTCTCCTATTAAACTAACAAATTTATTACAAACCTTTTTAGGTGAGTATCAATTTCAATTATTCCGGCAATATGATTATATTGACCTATTAGGGATCAATTTTAGGTTATTTAGGGTTACAATTTTAATTAAGGTCTTACGATTCACCTTTAGCATTAATTAATTCACAGTAGCGTAAGAAAGGAAATAAATCACTAGCATTAACTATTTTACTGAATTCAGCTTTCAGATATTTATAATATACAGTGCTGTTCTGAATAATAGCAGCGCATGTCGATTTTCATACAAAATGCTCAACTTTCACATGCTGTAGTTTTGTTCCCTTTCAAGCAATCGAGCTGAAATTTTCTCCACAGAACTACAAATATGATCAATTTCGTAACTACAAAATTTCAGTTTTTTCTGAGTCCCTGCCGAAAAGTGAGGCACTAGTTGAAATTTTTCGAAAAAATAGCAGTTTTTCATTTGAAAATTTTTCTTCTACAAATATTTTAAACATTTTCGGTTTAGATGTAGGTTTGATAAGTTGGAGGAGATTGTTTCAGTGGTAAGTGATATACAATTTAAAACTATAATGCCAAGCCGAAATTCAAATTTTTAAAACTGCTATTTTTTCGAACAATTTCACCTAGTATCTCACTTTCCAGCAGGGGCTTAGAAAATTTTGAAATTTTGTGTTTACAAAATTGGGCATATTTGTAGTTCTGTGGAGAAAATTTCAACTCGATTGCTTGAAAGGGAACAAAACTACAGCATGTGAAAGTTGAGCATTTTGTATGAAAATCGACATGCGCTGCTATTATTCAGAACAGCACTGTACTTTAATTTAAATAGCTTTAGATCTCCACGTTTCAGAGTTTGACTTTTTATCACGGTTTGTTGTCATCTAGTTCTCCGTCGTCAAAGGCGATCGCCAGTTTGACATTATCATATTGCTTGGTGTGAGTAGATAATGGTTCAGATTCCAGCAGTTGTGCAATGGGCGTGGCCGGAAATAGCGATATTCATGGTTTTGTTCTTGTTTAAGCTAAGTATGATGTTTCGCTCAAGAAAAGTAAAACAAAATTCTTGACTGAATGAGTCCAGATATTTCCTACAGAGAGCCCCATTTAAAATGACATTTCTTCTCAACTGCGTACTGCGATCAGAAAAATGTTTTTCTGGACCATTCCTGGAAAGAAATTTACCACGCATCGAGATAGACAATTCCTTTTCTTGTCTGCTGAAAGCAATCTAGATGAAATCATCAAAATAAAAAAAAAACATGAATGTTGCTAGTATCCATTCTACGAAGTATACCGTAACTACGCTAACGCCAATGCTTAACAAATTTTGAATGGTTCGTCACTATAAATCACTATAAACAATAAATCTGCATTCTGCCTGTACCGTTAATGATAATCACTGCGGAACACGTTTTTGTCTCAAGCATGAAAATACCGCTATTTACTCAAATAAGGAGTGCTGAATCCATTGCCGTTTTCAAAAATATCATAGCACGTCTAGTTTTTGAGATATTGTCTGTTTAAAATGAGAAATTTGACTATATAAGTCAACTTGCATTCAAGTTTGCCAGCTTGTATGGCAATTTATTTGCTTTATTTGCCACAGAATTAAAACTTCATGTGTTAAACAATACTTATCATAAGTGTTCGTAATATTGTCGGTGCTCAAAAGTTATATTTTGATGGTTTAGAAAAGTATTCTATTTTGCCATATAAGAGAAACGAAGAATTTTGTATGGAGACTGCAAACATGTGGAAAAAATCGATTTAATCTAAATTTAATCGTTCAATTTCAACCAAATTATTTCTAAAATGAAAGTTCAAGTCTTTGGTTGGTGGGTAAGATTACACAAAAGTTTGATAAATCATACTTTAAATTTTATGTAAACATCAGTAAAACCAGAGTTTTATACAACTTTGGGGACCTGTAGCTAAAAATTGTGACGTGCTAGAACAATTCTGAGAACTGCATCAGATTAAGCAACCACAAATCACCTAGAGACACATAATTTGGTTCTTGAGACACGTAAAAATGTCATTTTTGTTACGCTGTGTAATCAGCCGTGTTTTACTTCGATCTAAAAACCTTTAAATTATTGGCCCAGCCGATTGGTTACCTTGGTGATTTTTTTTTTTCACTGGCGGTTTTCGATCTCAAGATTAATTTGGGGTGTGGGTTCGATTCCCGCTTCAGCCGTTGATACTTTTCGTCAGGAATATTTCTCGACTGTGCCACTGGAGCATGCTTGTCCGCTGTCTAGTGTTAAGTAACAGCCTGTGCAGCTAAATGGCTGAAGACGATGTCCGGGGAACGGAGGACTTGCCGGAGTTGGTGGCGGAAGACTACTTGGCAGCGGAGGTGTGACGCTGCCCGTTATGGACGGCTTCGTGGGCGAGAAAACTACTTGTCATGGGCATTTGCAATCCAAATGCTACTGATCTGTGAAGGAACGTGGGACACCGTAAATGCACCGGAAGAAGTTGATTCGGAGAACGCGCTACAGTTGCCAAATCGCGATATCGAAGGGACCATCAAGATAGGGAGAGATCGAGACAAAAAACAATTTTTTAGTGAATACTAGATTGAAAAATACTCCGTTACCAAGAAAATAATAAACAATCAAACGTCATTGCAAGTTCCTAATTTGTTTTGAACCCCAAAAATTGGGTCGAGTAACCTTTGATATTGGTCATATCGTCATACAGAGCGAAAATTGGGTACGAAAAGTTGACAGGAATGCATCGAGATAAGGAGGATATAAAGATGTGGAGAAAGAAACTGTATGCAGAATGAAGGAACCTAAGAAATCATCGACACAGGGAGATATATCGAGATATAGAACATCAAGATGTAGAGAGTCGCACATGTGCAACGCTCGCGTAACAATTCTGAAGGGCCCATGATCAAATTGTAAACTAACCGGGTTTTGATGTCATTCGATAGTATCTCCCAACACCCACAAACTTTGCAAACATTGTCAACATAATCATAAAACTTACCGTTAAAAACTCGATTTTCAAAACGGTCAATAACCGCTTTTTTCCAAATCAATCATTGGCCTCCGCTCGAAAAGGCCAATGATCGGTTCTCGCTCCATCAAGAGGGCCTACAATCGGAAAATTTCGCAAACTGTCATTGGCCTTAGCATGGTGAGAGGCCAATGACTCTCTCTTGCTCAAAAGGCCTAGCCTTGGGCCAAGCACGCTAATAAAATTCTATTTTGACCAATAAAAAAGGCCCATGCCTTGTTGAAAATCGAAAATGGGCCAAGCATTTAAACTCAACATTTTTTAACATTTTTGTCAGTTTTCAGAATGAAATCGATTATTAGCGTGTAGTAATAGTAAATCATAACTCAACTAGCAAGAAATTACATTGATTGATTCGAGTATTGAGAAATAGGAATTGAAAATGTGGTGAATAATATTCAAATCGAATTTTCTCAGAGTCCACGATCTGAAGATTAGCCCTTCTGAATTGTTACGCGAGAACAGTGGAGTTACATTGAAAGGTGCGAAAGATTTTCAGCGGCAAATTAGCGTGGCAAATAATGCTGTGTCGAAGGTAGAAGCCAGGCTATCGACATGATGGAGACACCATCTTCTATGGTGACAGAGGGCTCGATTGGCTTGTCAGATAGCTGCAGTTGATATAGGGCATGTCCATTGCTTGGTAGAAGCCGTTGGTGATGTGAAGCTCAAAGCGGATATCGGAGATGGTACGTGTAATGTTTCCTTGTCCAACGTGCTGAGCATCCCTGACCTGGCGATCAATTTGATATTGACTGTTTAACGATAAACTTGCGACGATCGACGCGCCACCATATTTCATATAACGGAGGGTATTAGAACTAACTTGGAGGTGATCATTTGGAGGTTATTTAGCAATTTGGAGGTTAAAATCCCCTCCAAACACTAGCGATTTAGCGGTGGGATGTTGACGTTTGATCACAAATCCGTGAGTAAATTTGCAGCAACAATTATATGGTGACGTTCTCGAAGGATGCATATGAGGTGCGATCGGTTTCCAACGAGGTGATGGCGGTCTGTACAAATTGTAAGTAGCCGATGAACAAATCACGTGCACGGTCAAGGGAGATTGTAATTGTGGCATCGTCGAATGGACGGCCTGGAGATGCTGCCACGGGAATCGATTTGGAGGATGCAGATGTGAAGCCCTATGTTGCGTGTTTGAATGGAAAGAACTTGCTATTGGAAGTACACAAAGACAATTCCAATTCCAGGATAGCTTATTGAACACAAAGAAAACAAGCTAGTCCATTCCTCTGCAGACAGCTACTGACTGATAACTCAACAAGCAACTGCTGTTCCTTTTATTTCATCCAGGTTCTACAATTCATTTCCACTAAGCACAACATAACATACCTCTAAATACTACCACTGACGATTCCCGTATATTCTACCTACTGGTGCGACACTACAATCTCAACACTTTCGTCACCCCTTCAAGAAAAGTGGCCATCATAATGGTGAGGTGTGTGGCCCAATGGAGAAGGTGTCGATCGGTGGCAGTCGTTTTTTTTCTAACGTTCATCGACAACAGTCGTAAAATTTTCGTCCAAGAAGCAAGTGCTGAAATGCTTTCAAGATTTTAAATCGCTGGTTGAAAACGAAACCGGCAAACGAATCAAGCGCTTGCGGTCCGATAATGGCAAACGTGAACGGCGAGAGTTTATTTACAAATCTGGGATTCATCGTGAGGTGACTGTACCGTACAACCCGGAGCAAAACGGTCTTGCTGCGAACCGTACGATAATCGAATGGGCACGATGCTAATTTGGAGAAGCGTTTTTGGGTGGAAGCTGTTCCAACTGCTGTATCCGATCACCGACGAAAGGTTTGCGAAGACGAAATAAAGACCTCCATAGTGGTTTCTGCGCTCGTGTACATACACCTTACATGTCACCAATACTACTTATAGATTGCTGGTTGAAAATATAAACAAAGATCAGCTGTCCCCAGCAAAATCAAATGACAGTATTTTCAACCAGCAAATTTGCGCACGTGTTCGTGACACCGCTCGGCGAGAGCTCAATGTCCCTTGCAATTGCCCAAAATTTTATGATACAACGTAATAGAGCCAAATCGAGAATGCCGTGAAAAGTGTACTACGATCTGTCAAACTTGGGTACCTTTTCCAGTACCAAATGCAGTACTAGAAGTGGTACATAAACTGAACCCGAGTGGGACGGACCTGGCTGTACCCCAGGCAAATATCTTAATTTCTATATGACGGCATGTGCGAGAATTAGAATCACTATCGTTCCATGAAGCCATGGAAGACGACGAACGTGAGCTGTGGCATGAGGCCATGGAAGCAGAAATGCAGGCGTTAAAAATGAATAAGGGGTCTATTTTGTAAATAGAGCAGATTCATGTGACTCGTCTGTAATCATATTTCAGATGTCACCCGTCGACTGCCATACTAATTCAGTCACTTAGAGTGACAATTGTCGAGAAACTCGAGTGACAGAGCTGGGACGAGCGAAATTTTTGGTCGACAGTGATTCCAGGCGAGTCATTTTGATCGATTCGACTTATAAAATAGAGCCCTAAGACGAGGAAGTTGACCGAGCTACCTCCGGGAAGAAAGGCTCTTAGGTGTGAATGGGTCTTCCAGCGGTACAAGTTAAGGCTAGTTATCGAAGGTTTCTTCCAAGTTAAGGGAGTTGATTTCAACGATACCTACTCGCCGGTGGTGAGGCACGCGAGCATCCGTTTCTTGTTAGCCTTGGCGGTACAGCAAAACATGCACATACACCAAATGGATGTGGGAACGGCGTTTCTTCAACAAGATTTGTCCGGCGAAGAAATTTACATGGAGCAGCCGGAGGGATTCGTCAACAAGAAGGCTCCGAAGAAAGTGGGTTGATTGTTGAAGGTACTGAAAAAAGCGAAAAGGGTCTGTGTCACGGGGTTTCGCGCCAACCCTTTCAAACTACTCCGGCGTTGAAATACCCCTCGGAAGAATGACTCTGTATGACAACTGATGTTGTCATCGAGAGCGTAGCGATAGATGTCAAAAAACTTAAATAGGGAAAGGATATATTGATCTATAATAGTCAAGTGTATTGAATTAAAAGTCCGTGAAATTATTGAACTTTTGTCTGCTAGTTTGAAATTGTAAATAGTAAGTTTGTTATGAATAATATGAATTCTTCTGTAATTATGCTAATGTTCCTCGATTAGGTGGCAGTGAGCCAGAAGATTATCTCGTCGTTAAAGGATCAATTACCAGTAGAGCCCAAGTAACACAGGTAGTTATATATGAGTAAATAATTCAGGTTTTGAACATATTCCATTGTATTTTTTCAGCAGTATTTACTTTATATCTAACGCTTGTAAAGCTAAAACAGCGCAAAAATGGCGGCTTATATAACATCTTATACTGCCCATAATCGCATAACAGTCCCATGTCGAATTTTGACCGATTTGCGTTTGTTGCATAAACCAACTCAACATCGTCAGAAGATCGATAAAAACTGCTAAAAAAGTAGCCTTTGTTCCAAACTTGTACAAAAACAAACCCCATTTGTGTTGTCCCATCTTGAAAATATTCGCATAACAGTCACATCAAAGTCCGTACAACGGTCGGGCTCAGAATGGGTACCACTTCGAGCACTACATACGGTCTCTCGGTACTACTAGTTATTCACTGATGTGTAGAGAAGTAAAGAGAAATCAATTATACAGTAAAACCTCCATGAGTTGATGTTCTATGTCTTAATATCGACTCATGGAATCATACTTAAACAAAATTTCATGGTAACTATGATTATTCGCTCAAATAGCTTTTCAAAGCATTTCTGTTCCATGACTCGATGTTTGCATGAGTCTATGGTCCCTTCAGATATCGACTCATGGAGGTTTGACTGTATTTAATGCACACTTGCTTACGGTATTGTAAATGTCATGTATTCACGTTGTTACGAAAATATTTTTAAATTAGTGGGTATCACACATAATTATGTATTTTCAATTACGATGCATTACAGATTTTCATTTTAGATGAGGCTTATGCAATTATTAAACTTCTCCGTAGGTTATCATTTGGGTGGTACGAGAGAAATAAAAATAAATTAGCAACAACAAAAAATTAAGTTCATTTTATTTTTTTTTTTATTTAAATTTTGTAATGATTCTTTGCTGGTGCTCAGGAATATCGAACTAAAACTTATTTTTGCGTTTTTCGATAACTGGTAAAATTGACTTAAGGAGTACTGGCTTGTAAGTGTGCAAAATGAACTTGTCAACGCGAAAGCAAGATTTCCATATAAACACCATTAGCAATTATCGTCTTCTTCATCTGCTTATTGGGAAAATACAGAAAAACTTTGGCTCGGCGCATCCCACGAGCCACTGTATTTTAGATCTGCGGTCACGGCTTACAGAAGTTGCCTGAAAAATTTGTTTCGTCATTCTGGATTTCCCATATAACAGATTAGCTAGATTCTTCCTGAATCAGGTTGTTCTGGAACATCTCGAATCATTTCCATCGGATTCCATTTCCGCATTATCCAAAAGATGATCATCTGGGTCTTTCATGACTATGATTCATGACTGTAAGCGCATTCCACATCATGACGTGTGTTTTGAGAAAGCATTCCATCCGTTTTTTTATCTGGTGATTCATCCATGGACATACAGTATTCTATCCTCAACTCGCTGTTCCGTATCTCGATATCGAGTTACAGAATTTGTAGTAAATGTGGGTTTTCATGGATACCTCGATGGTCCCTTGACCCAAAATTACCCTGATTTTGTGTTCTTTAACACGATATTTCCCTAACTCGATAGTCGCCTTAATATCGAGTTACGGAGAGTTGACTGTACTACAACTAATTTTTACGGCCAAAGAACATAAATAGCAAATAAAACAACCAGTGCATTAAAAACAATGAGTGTTTTAGTAGCTGTCGAACGAGCCGATGAACATGATGGGACTGGTATGCAAATACATTTGTATATTATATTGTATATAATCGCATAACAGTCTCGCTACGATTGGTGTGCACTTTAAAGCAAATTTTCAAACTCAATTCAAAAGAAATTTATAAGTTTTTTTTTCTTGTACTCAACAAACAGTGATATGTAGAAATTTAACACATTTTAGGCCAAATAGAGACTCAAAATGGAGCGAAATTGTTTCCACATTTCAATCGTCTTTTTCTCAGTTTGTCGTTTTCCAACATGGGACTGTTGTGCAAAGAGGGGCAGTATAGGTCTGACAACTATTAATGATAACATACAATTGACGATTTATAAACATATTCTCAACATAATAAAGATGAGTTTATGAGCTGTGATGATCATTTGTTCTAATTAGGCTATTTTTCAGCACAAAATACTCACAAATCAAGTATATATAGCGACATATTTCATTTGTTGTAATTGAGCTATTTAAAAGTGAAAACCGAATATATATGACACAATATGATCAGTTTCTAATGCAGGCAAATGTTTTGGTTGTTATGACGTTATTTGTACGTTATATAACTTGAAAGACACACTTGTTTCACAAAATATCTGATCAGAATGTCCAATGTCTAAATACATGCAAAACAAAGTAACTAACTGAAAAATAAAAACAAAATTGTCTTAAAAAACATGGCTATCAGAACCTGAAAAATGTTAAGAAATAAATGAAATTTGATTATCATTAAGATGAAAAAAAATGAAAATGGATCATATCCAGTAGCATTTGGGAAGTTTAATATGCGATTCAAAATTTATAGTGAAATTTTCATTTTCACTCATCCATTTTTCATGGGCCATTATAATAATCCATGTATGTAATACAAATCCTTCAAAACTGTGCTGTTTTGTGGAATTCGCTCCAATCCTCGCTAGAAAAATATTATGGCTGATTGTTAGTTGAGCCTACAGCACCGTCCGAAAATATTCGAACGATTCAATTATTTTTTCAAACTTTATTTTTGATCTGGTCATATTGATCACACTCCAAATTGTTACTCAGTTTTGATATACCTCATGTCAAGATTGCGCAATCAATGAAATTGAATCTTGATTTCTAACCAAATTAATCTGGTTAATATGATCGATATGCGGCTTTATGCTAAGGTGATTCAAATTTTCGACCGGTACTGTAATCTGGATTATTAATTTGACAAAATGTGAAATGTTTTTGTTTTGTATTCATAAATTTGAGGCATATTCGAGTGTTTCATACCCTTACCGTTGATATTATCAAACCGATTAATTTTGTTTGTCATTATAAAGTTATATATATGTTTGTAGAGCGTTAAATTAACCAGGGCCGATTGTCACTTTTGGATTAACTGTTTTAAGGTGATTTGTTTTCCGATAGTTATTTTATAGCTTTTATATAGCACAAGATGTTATGATTTCACTATTTTAACACTTATATGACAATATTTGCTATCTGTTATTTGAACCGATGTTTTCGGTGTTACTTGGGAGGTTATTGGAGAGTGAGTCGACTGAATTCAATGAAAGACAATGAATTACGTAACCAATAATACTTTCCTTTAGCTCAGTCCATCACATATTACTGCTCGTGGTAGCTTGTTGGGTTTATTGAAAGGGATTAAGAGAGACCGATGTAAGTAATCACAATGTACCATAAATTTATACATCTATTAATAAACCTAATACACTCGATTCTGTTTTTGCACGGATTTTTTTTACACGGCCGTGCAAAAAAAAGTTTCCATACATTTTTTTCCGCCAAAACCTTATTTTTGCACGAAACGTCGAGAAATGTTGTTACTTATTTTGCACGGTTTTTGAAATTTTGAACTGAAAACTTTTTTTGCACGGTACGCATCCCCCGTGCAAAAACAGAATCGGGTGTACAGCTTTTAGCTCACACACGTTAAACCCACGAACGAAAATGTTTGCTTAAAAGGCTTTTCAAAACCCCCATCACCCAACAGTTTGGAATATTAAATTGGACGCGGAACTGAAGTGTATGGGATTCAAGCGATGTAGTTTTGATGTGTCTATGTGGATGACTTCTGTGATGCTGTTTTCAACGGGTAAGAAGTTGGTTGAAAATGTGAAAAAGCAACTAATGACGAAATTTCACATGAATGACCTGGGAGAGGCCATGCAAGTATTCGGTATGCGAATCACCAGAGGTAACGAGCATTCTTCTCCATCATTCGAAGGATTCAGTGATGCAGATTGGGGTAATGACTTCGAGACCTGTCGTTCTATCACAGGATATGCATTCTAATACGGTGGTGGATCGGTGACATGGAGCCGTAGACGTCATTCAACCTTGTCTTGCAAGAGAGCGGTAATGAGTTGCAGATTTATTTTGTTTCAGTAAGTTTGGGAATGTAACTTTTTTACTACCGTAAAACTTGGTGAATAGAAAAAGTGGGGCGAATAGAAACAAAGCGACCTACAGTTAGAAATGCGACTATTATGTAATTATCAACTTTAAAAACCTCATGAAATATATTTTTTCACATTAGTTTAACAGTAACAGAGTATCGATAGACTTTTTTCAAATTATTAATTTTGCTACATTTCTCATTATAAAATTGAGAACAAAATATTGAAATCTTAACCATCTTTTACAGCTTAAAACATCCGCCATTTTTGCCAATTTCTAACACGATCAAAAATTGAAATTGCTTTTAAAAAAAATATTTTTTTCTTCACTAGGTAAATACATTGGGATATTTTTTGAGGTGTACTTGAAAAAGAGTTTAATTTCCTTTGGAATTGAAAAGGTATTGATATTCACTGAACAGTGTTCCTATTCGCCGCATCGCGAGGTGAATAGAAACATACAACATTTTCATAAATCTTTGCATGATATAATTTTTATTTTTCAACGGAAATTGGGGTCTCAGCAAAGGAAGACGTGACCCATATTTGGGACTAATAAAATCCACACGGTTTAAGTTTTACACATTCAAACATGTCGGAGATTGTTTCTATTCGCCCCATTTTACGGTATGGCGATTCCTACAATATATATTTAATATTAATCTATGAATGCATTCGTCCCAATTAAGCATGGAAGATTGGATTAAGCTCTGAGCTTGGAAATGAAACTAAGTTCATTCCGAGAGGTGTCCATAAGAAATCTGTGGCATATATGCGGCATGATCTTTAGCAGATCTTGCCAGCTACCTGGAGAGATACTCGATTTTTTTTTCGAATTCCGGCGATTATTGACAAGATTAAAACAATTGAAACTATTGATTGTTTACACTCAAACCTTTCGCGGAACTCTCTTAAATCAATCATCAGGATCTTCAGTAGGATTTTTGACTGTTTTCTGCGTAGCGATCCTACGAAAATTTGAAACGATTATCAGACTAGGTTTTCGGTGAGAAAATTTAAACGAATTTTCCCGAAGTCTAAAAATGGCTTCTTGAAAATCTAAGTGTTTTAAAACATTTACAGCAGTTTTTTGCTTTGTGAGATCTTCGCAGATTTATGGCGAAATTCTTAGGGGTAACGTTGATGTTATTTTAAATTAACCCCTGGGAATATCTTTGTCTGGGGTCATATTTCGCAACAATTTGCCCGTATGCAATTGTATCTTACCGGCAAGTTTCAGAAAATTTTATAAAATGGGTCTTTACCATACTTATCCAAGATGTTTTTTTGTTGGATTTTGGCAAGAACCTCAATGGAAGTTGGTTGTCGAACTCTTGCAAAGATACTTGGTTCAATACTTAGTGATCTCTTACAAACAATAATAGTCAAAGTTCTTTTACACGTTTTCATAAACATTGATCACATGAACATCCATTTTTGGGGACCCACGAGATGTTTGTAGAACTTCAAAGGGACTCCTTTCAAAAAGATTGGGAACCACTGCTATAGAAATATATGATGAAATTTCAGTACAAATTTCTGATGAACTCTGAGGATCTATAAAAAACTTTTTAACTGTTGAAGAAGTCTTGAAAATTGTTCTAGATAAACTTGCAAATTAGATTATTAAAAAAATGGTTCCTGGGTAGAATCCTGCAGGGTTTTCTGGAGACATTATTTGAAAAACTTTGAACAAAATCCTTCAAGAAACTTGTAAAAAATGCTCGGTATAATTGCTGTAGTTTTCACTGGTGTGGAACCTCAAATGTTCGAGAATTAATGGAGGGCTTATTTGTTGACTTCAGTATTTTTTAGAAGCACTGCAGTATTTTTTAGAAGCACTGCATGAAATGTTGTAGAAATTTCTAGAGGAACTTAATGATGGATAACTCGTCGAATTAAAAAAATTGATGAAATGATGAAAAATTGATTTTGATTTTTAATTAGAGATTTTTTAGATATTTGCATTAAAGTACAGCCCAAGTCTCTAAAAAGGGATCTGCTACCAGCCCTGTTAATAAGAAGCTAGATTACGTCCCATGGATGGATCTGTATCTAATTAACATATTTGTCATAGCATCATTTAACTAAAAGTTTATTCAAATTACATAAAACCATCGTTCATATAATTGGAATCCTCAAAGCACCGCCATCAATTTTTGAACGGCTTCATCTTCGAGGCGCACACCGAGGTAATCTTCATCGTCATCATCTTCCTCGTCGTTGTTACCATCCTCATTAGGTTCCTCATCGTCCGGATCATCCTGAGTCTCCTCTGGTGGCTCAATTTTCATCTCCCCGTTGTCCCCACTCAGAGGATCCGGATCCGCATCTTCGACGTCGCTTTCCATTGGCATCTGTATTTCACCAGCCAAGCTTTCAATTTGCTCCCGCATACGGATGCCACTCGGAATGGAAATGCCATGCTGAGCGCTCATCTCTATTAGCAAACTTTTCAGCTGCAGTGTCTGCCTTTGGTAGTACCGGCATCGTTGCTTGTACCGATTCAGGCGGATTGTCGTGTTCTGTAGCTGTTTGTAAACCTTGGGAAGCACGTGCTTGGCCAGCCTCGGACTCATCTGGTCCATGTGGGCAGTCTTTAAATCCCCTGCATACCTTATCGGTTGGACCCAGATTGTCTCCGATTTTTTAAGACGTACGGGTACTTTTCTTGGGATGTCCCACGGTTCCCTTTCTACTGGGGGTTGCGGTCCTTCTAGCTGGGAAGCTTGACCTAGATTCATGGATGGCAACGCGTTGGGATTCAGCTGCCGTTTTCCTTGGAATCCTTCGTGGAAATCCGACTTCACGAAGTGCAGGGAGCAGATTCGGGAGTTGTCCGTTACCTTGTACTGGGTACCTGTTGGATCCAGGATTTTCAACCAGGCTGCACGCTTTCCCGCATTTTTGGGAAATCTGGTAACATATGGTGGGTGAGCGTCAGTTTGTGGATTCTTTTTGATTTACATACCTGTGAGATGATATTCCGGTTTCCCATTTGTGCCGCAACAAAGCATCACAGTTATCGATGAGACAACGCATTTTGACTCACTATCGTCTGGATATTTCTGTTATTCTTGCTTTAAAGTATTGGTATATCCTAATACGATGATGATTTTGGAGGACTACAGCATTATTCTCGAAATTAAAAAAAATATTTTGCCGAGGGAATTAGTTTTTGTGTAGTTTGCTTGCGCTTGAATTTGTTTCGATTTCGTGTTTACAAAACATTTGCAGGGCTGTCAAAATACTCCAATAGTATTGAGCGATTTCTGTAAAAAAGAAGCCGATAGGCCTTTTCATGTGACAGATCCGTCTATGCATTTGTTTACATCGGTGGAAAACCGGTGCTAACACGGACCTGTCATTTTCATAGAAGAACTGTCAAAGTGCTTCCCGATCAGCTGATTTGAGATGTCATGTGAATAGGCCTATTCTTGCCACTGGATGTCGCTTTTATGCGGATCACATCAATAGGCCTTTTCACAAGACGTTTCAAATCAGCTGATTTGGAATCTGTTTGACAGTTCTTCTTCGGAAATGACAGCCCCGTGTATGCACCGCTCTTCGGCCTAAGTATATTAACAGCTATAGAAGGTATGCTATTTGTAGAATAAGATTGCGATGCAATAAATAGATATGAAAAATGATGTTGAAATACTTTTCCTGGTGAAAGAATCATAAATCATCTTGAATTAGAAACCCTCATGAATATGCCTTTACTCGGGAACGAAAACAGTCAATTATTTCTCCAATTTGTTTCTTCTTCATTGCTTCATTTTGCTTGCTTCTGATTGGTCTTAATAACTTGTTTTCTGATTGGCCGATGTGTAGAAAACAGCTACCAGTGGACACAATAAACAGCGGATCGAGAGAGGAACACCGACCCGCATAAACAAAAACTATATCAGTACAGTTTCCCGAAAGGTCCACAATCATTTGCAACAATATCTGAATGATTTTGGTTACAATGATAAATAACAGTATATCCACCATACCCGAAACGTTTTTAACAATTCGACAAACGGTAAATAGGAAAATCACAATGTGGGGAATAGGCGGTTAAGTTATGTAACCATTTGAAAACGTCGATTTTCTCGAACAAAATTTCTCATCAACAGTTTTCCAAAAGGTAGATATACTGTTCATTTTTCGGCGAAATCAATGTAAGCCGAACCGTGTTGATACATTTGAACCATATGTTTCTAAGGGAAATAAATAACGTATGCATAATTATTGGATTACGGTTCTTTATTGTTTTTTTAGCCTATCCTTTTCTGTTTTGTAATATAATGTCTGGAGCAAACACTAGGATAATTTCTGAGGCTTTTTCGAGGAATTTGAGAAGAAATGTTTGAAGAATCAGATGAATAGTTATGTAATTAACCTCTTAATTTTGCACTTTTTAAAGACTCGAATTAAAATAGAAAACCAGACCCGCTACCAGCCCTGTGATAATTCAATTACAGTTAAATATCCCCTCAAGGATATTCTTTCATTCTTACTGAAACTCACGGAATATCGCCTTCCAATGCATCCATGTATTGATCGATTCCCTTAAGGTGAAACATCTCGGAATCCTCCGAAACCTTGATGATGAACGTCAGCTGCGAGGGCACAGCGTCGCCAATGATCGGCTGAGCTACCAAGGTGTTCATAATGTGTTTGAAGCGGAGCCGTTCCTGGAAGCACTTCTGGATGTTGTCCTTCCCGTTGGCACCATTTCCGTTCCACACCAGCAAACCGTTGTCCATGTAGAGCCAGGTCATCTGATGCCGCTTCTTGGCTACTTTTTCGTTGTAAAGTTTGGTGAATTTCTCCTCCATCCGGCAAGCGGTATCGATTTTGGTGCGCAGTTCCTACGGGGATTGGGTTTGAACCAAACATTCAACAGATTGGCGAAAGATATGTACTTACTGGGTCGATCGCAGTTGTCATTTTTTTTATGTGAATTGCTTTGTAAACTTAATTTCAACTCGTAAACTTTTGTAAACTTAATTTCAACTCGACTTTTATAAATTAATTGCAAGCCTTGAACAGTTTTAATATTAGAACAAGAAGTAAACAATACAGCTTGACAGTTTTCCTTCGACGGCAATCGGACGGCAATTTTTTTTCTGCACTCAACGCTAGATTAAATGTCGCCTACAAATACCAACAAAATGTAACTATTTGTCGAACTGTTAAAATGTAGTTCAATATTGTCAAATGCAAATGTGTGAGTGTGTTGCACAAATTTAAACAAAAACAATTTGCCGAATGGTGGCGATATATTTCCACCATATCTTGCTTGAATCCATTCCCATATAATTTAACAATATCAGAGCAGTATCATATAATGTTACTGATAGGTATGGGTTAATCTTACTGTTTGAAATGGTGAGCAGCTTTGAAGTCCATATGGTTATACATAAAAGCAACTATTTCTGATACATTAACAGTAACCGTTACAAGATGTTTATTGTTCTTAAAGTAAGACAAACTGTATTTTGCTATGCGGGTACGGATTAAAAATAACAACGACCGAGCGATTCCACTGTACACAAACGACTGATTTATTATCAATATAAACATAAACAATACAATAATCGATAACACACATAACCATGGTGTACTAATTAACATAGATGTTGTCTTGATACGAGGGGCGCTCGATTGTAACAAACATACACTTTCAACACTCCCTCTCAAGTCGACAACCATCGTATCACGTATCACAGTCCAAATAGACCATTTCCGTGAAAAAATTGTATTGGCTTATATGCTTTCTGTCAATTTACTGAACAAACTTTCCTAAGGAACCGATATGTTTTGGAGCCTTTAACTATCAGAAAACAATGAAAAACTTGCGGCACGTTAGTTCACCCCTCGGTCCCCTACAATTTGTTTCACCTCGAAAAAATGTAGACCCCTTTTTCCCCTATGGTTTTGCCACCACGTTGTGGTGAATTTAAGATCAGCTGGCATGACCAGATGATTTTTGTTTATGTTTACATTGATCATAATGGGCTCCGCTGGTTTCGCTCCCTCCTTACTTCACGGTTCCTGAAGTCTCCGTAATCACCGCGGAAACCACTCACCGCTTCGGCCGGTTATGACCGCACCCGGCGAACGGTTCTGTAACGCAAGGATTGTAGTTGACAGATGCCTGATCTCTGTTTTGTGCCGACGAGGATTGAATAAGCCGGAAGGTTCCCGGCTAGAGGCAGCAACAGCCGCTCAAAATTTCCTTGCGCGGCTGTTGCTGCCTTAAGGCGGAAATCTTCCGAATCAACAGCCAACAGATAGATATAGGCATTTGTCGGCATGAATAGTAAAAATAGCCTCTAATAGAACTAGCGGTACCGTAACTGTTGGGTGGATGAGAGATTTGTTGTTAGGGGGTGGTTTTGAATTTTGAATCTGTGGGAGAAAATATATTTTCCTAAAGGAAGACCTGAATCGGGTTGGGTTGGGGTTGAAACTGTGATTCAGAACGGGTTGCGCCAGTTCCAACCTGGTTTAAAAACGTTTGTTTGAGTACTTTCAAGTTAGTTTCGTTGGCGCTCCTGTTTGGGGCGACCTGACCGGGATCACGGTCAGTTTGAGCGCGCACCTGATTTGACGTTTCCAAATGTAAAAAAGCATCCCAATGCAGGGGTGGAATCGAAAAACTGTTGCAAAATCACCACGCTGATTCCCATAGGGTTGAACAAACTGTGCCGCATCTCGAATTATTTTTCAAAATGTGGTGAGTATCCATGTTTTCAAAAATTTGTAAGAAAATCAGGAGTGCATATAAACAAAATCTGACAGCGTTAACATTCAATAAAAATGATTGCCTTTCGAAGAAAAATACAAAAACTGGGGATTAGATCTGGCGGAAATGGTCTATTCAATAAACATTTTAGGACCCAATCAGGTCCGTCGCACTCGCGCTCAGATTGGGTACCACTTCTAGTTCTGCATTTGGTCCCTCGGTAGTGCAAAAGGTACCCAAGTTTGACACATCGCAGTACACTTTTCACGGCATTCTAGATTACCTTATGAGCCATAAAATTTTAGGCATTTGCAAGGGACATGAAGGTCTTTAATTTGTCTTTGACCCAATTCCCGCATAGAAAAATACAATTTGCCTAAGTTTCCATACAATATGTTACATGTAATTGAAATGGTTAAAATATCACAAACAGTTGCAATAATGTCGAACATTATGAAACCTCAAACTCTCAACAATAAAAAACGTTTTGGTTGCGCCATTGCGAATAGTTACAATACGGGAATATGTACTTACATTGTTGAATGGTATGAAGTAAAAACTCGGAGAAATAGTAGCAATATAAATTCACCGTCTGTGGAATGGTAATAGCTTATATTCGTGCAACACATACACAGATGAAAATTTTACAATATACTACTTTTATTTAACAATTAGGCAAACAGTTGAATGACTGGTGTAGGTATAAGCAATACACGCTAGAAAATTTACACCGTGATGAAATTCCCAGTTTATTTGTAGAACTTATATATTTCAAAAGAAAACAAAAAAATCTCCACAGATTTGTTTAAAATACTGAAACAACGCTTCTACTCCTATATAAAAATGTAAAGTAAAAATAAAATAACTGCCATGTAAAATTTGTAACATACGCTCTGTTCATTTTTTTATGCGTGTTTGTTTTCACGCTGTCTGAAAAAATAGAAAAATAAAAAAACTCGCGAGCTTAAAATTTTTGCTCCTACTAGTTTGCATTCGTTTTTTTTTTTTCAACCAACGTGATGTTAGAACCAGTGAACCGTATAATACAATTTTGATGCTATTGTCGCATTGTTGTTACATTCACATGCAAGAGGTTTCAAAACATTCATTTGTGACATTCAGGTTGCTACTGATACATTCTTACTGCAGCCATGAATGTATTACCTGACATGGATAAGAGTAGCGTGCAATTCTTTTCAGCCTCCCATGAACGTTATGCTGTTGTGGATGACGGGAATGCGAAATGAATGTAAAAAACAATCACGACGCAGCTGCGATCGTAGCGACAACTATTCATTCGTTTGCTTCTGATCCAAATCGTCACTTCATCACAGCTGCGTTTTCACTGCTGCACAATGGACCGATGCACGAGTACACTATTTGACGTTTAAGCGGTCCCGTGTTGTTTACGTGACCATGGCAACGAGTGAATTCGGCACCGCTCAAACGTCAAATTAGTAAACTCGTGCATTGGTCCATGGACCTTTGCACGAGTTCACTAATTTGACATTTGAGCGGTGCCGTATTCACTAGCTACCATGGTAACGTAGATAACATGGCACCGCTCAAACGTCAACGACTGAACTCGTGCATTGGTCCATTGGAGGAGAGGGCGTTCATTTGAAGCAACAAAAAAGTGGCACAAATGGAGCACCAGGGTTTTTTTAGGTTTGCTTCTACCCTCTTTATTCGTAGGTTTCTGCTTCGAGACGTTCTCGCACAAGGTGCTGTCCATAAACAACGTGGTCATCCATGGGGGGAGAAGGGCGGGGGTAGTTTGTTTGACCAAAGATCACGATCGGCACATTTTTTTTTGTATAGACGAAAAACCGATCGACGAAGGAAGAGGAGTCTAAAAATAGAAAAAAAAACCCGTGAGTTATGGACAGCCCTCAAGCTGGTGCGGCTGGTTGATACAAGAATGAAAAGAGAAACATATTTCAATCGGTGCACATTGTGAGTGGCACATTATGATAATACAGATCAATGTCTACTACAGTAATTCATAACAACCATGATACATTTATTGCTGACCAAAAAATAGTCACAGTCGCGCATGACTTTTATTTTCAGTATCACATGAAAGTTTTTGTTGCATGAAAGTCATGGTAGTCTATGTGTGATTGTCACGCTCACTACAGTTTTTGACAGTACATTTTGGTTCACTGGTTAGAACTGAATCCGGAACTGTTGGTAAGTAAGCTGATCCCAAGTTTGATTTTTTGAATTAGCATATAACGTGCAACTGCTTTTTCTTTCTCCAGAAATGATGTGTGACGGAATCATCCAAGCAGGAACGAGTATAAATCGAATCGAACCGGGACGCAATGATGGTCAACCGTGCCGATCAAGCTCGCTGTCGCTGCTTCATATTGCACCTAATCCATCCAGTGTCTAGTGTTCCTAATTACGGTCTTAATAGACCATTTCCGTGAAATTTTTTTATTTGTTTATAAGCTTTCTTTCATTTCACTGAACAAACTTTTTCAAGGAACCCATAAGATTTGAGGCCCCTAACTATTGAAAAACAATGATAAACTGACGGCACGCTAGTTCACCCCACGGTCCCCTACAATTTATTTCACCTCGATTTTTTTCAGAACCCCTTTTTCCCCTATGATTTTACCATCAGGTTGTGGTGAATTTTTGATCAGCTGGCATGACAGCTGACTTATGTTTATATTTACATTCGGTTTCGCTGGCAATGTTTACACCCGATGTTTTTCATCACTTTTCATAAAATCGCCAGCATCATCGTTCGATCTGATCCTCTTCCATTGCGGAATGCTGACTACCGTGACCACAAGATTCAATTTCAGCCCCTACCCTACCGGAAGGTGGGTGGTATGTAAACAGCCAGTTGTAAAAAGCCGACCGATTTTTAATATAAAAGATGAATTCTCGCGTAACTTTTCAAAACGGCCTATCTAACAATTCACACATTTCGAGTAAATCGAGCTTGAAGGTTGTGAAAATATATTTTGAAACTGTATCAAAATGAAACAATTTTTCCTTACTGTGTTGCTTGTAGAGGGAAGCAGTGTAATAAAGTTCAACGTAAGAAATGAAATTTTGTCAATTTATTTGGAAATTACACTGAAATCTATAAAAACATCAGATAGGACGTTTTGACCAAAAATATGTACATAGGATAAATCATAGGTCGTTCTGTTTCAACAATTGTTACATTGGACATTCACTTCAGTCATTTTGTTTTAGTTATAGTAGCATCGGACATTTTGATTTGAGCACACAGCAAGCATGTTTTATTTCATTTTGTATCCACGTGCGTTGAACTGCTTCAACATTCAAGTTGAACTGCTCATTTTGTTGCAGTGTGATAATCGCAGGCACCAGCTGTGCTTTGTTTTGATTCATTTGAAGAAGGGACGAATGACCTTCGGGTTAAAGTCCCTCACAAACAACAACAATTTGATTCATTCAATGCCACGCCGTCACTTTTTTCTCTCCGTCTATGTGTCCTATGTAACAACAGAAGGAGGGGAAACGTTGAGCTGTACATGGGACTTTTTGCTTTCTCGCTGTTTCTCTCTCAATCTTCCCCCTCGTTTTAATGCTGGTTTCGCCCACACTTGTTCGTGTGTGAGTTACCCACTGCACGACGGGTGGTGACGACTGTGTTGCATTCGGCACCAGCCGTCGGCGCAAACAAGAAATAGCGGTGGGAAATGATGACGATGACGGCGCCGTCGATTGTGTTGTAGGAAACCAATGCCAAACAAATATATACAGCTTTTCCGCTCTTCGGTGAATGATTGCTCTGCAAATCTATGTGCGCAAGTCGCGCATGCACGTTGCTCGTGTTGCTGCCGTGCCAAAATACAGTTCTGTGTACCTTGTTCTCTTTTTGTTATTTATTTGAGCTTATTCAATATTGCGAGGCAGAGCGACTCTGAAAATATAGACATTTTGTTGCGGTGTGCTAATCGGAGACACCAGCTGTGCTTTGTTTTGATTCATTCAATCCCACGACGTTACTTCTTCCCTCCGTCTATGTGTCCTATGTAACAACAGAAGGAGGGGAAACGTTGAGCTGTATGTAGGACATTTTGCTCACTGATTCTCCCTCAATTTCCCCCCCGTTTTTATGACGGTTTCGCCCACATGATCATGTGTGAGTTTCCCACTGCATGACGTGGTGATGGTGACGGCTGTGTTGCAATCAGCACCAGCCGTCGGTTGAAACAAGAAATTGCGGTGGGGAATGATGACGATGCCGACGTCGTCCATCTTGTTGTAGGAACTTGAGAAAGAAGCCAGCGGCAAACAAATACATACAGCATCTCCTCTCTTCGGTGATTGATCGCTCTGCAAATATGTGTGAGCAAGTCGCGCATGCACGTTATCTCTAGGAATATTTATAGCTGTGTAATCCATGTAGATGTCTCTAGGAATTTAACATGAAGCTCAAATATGAGATTCCTTCATTTTTTTCAGAAATTGCTTCAGAAATTCCTTTATGGATTCCTTCCCAAATTATTTCGTGATTCGTCCAGGCATTTCTTCAAAGGATTCTTGGAATTAATTCAGGAAGTTGGTAGAGATTGTCTCGAAATTCATATCAAGACTACTTTAGGCATTATTTTCAAGGCTATTCCTCCAGGCATTTAAAACAATAAATAAAAAAAAAATGTTGAAATAATCTTTAGCGTTTCCCAAAAACATTCCAAAATATTTCTCTATCACTTCCATCTAGGATTCATATGCAAAACACTACAAAAAACCCTCATGAGACCGTAAACAACGTACTCTATGTGCACCTGCAGTATTTGCCCTAAGAATCCTCACAGAAGATGAACCAAGAATTTCACCAGGAGTCGTCCACAGATTCCTCCTGATTTTTCTAGGAATTGTTCAAGGGATTCCCCCAAAAAATCCTATCAGGATTCCAGCGAGAATTCCTTCAGAAATTCCTCCAGACGTTACTAAGAGATTTCTTTAGCGATTTCAAACAGGGCAAAAACACTTTTCCTCGGATTTCTTGGAGAAATTCTTGGAGTATTTCCTGAAAAAAATCCAGGAAACAATCTGGAGGAAATTTTTGAAGAAAACCCAGGATAAATAACTGGAGAAATTCCGAAAGAAAAAAATTGTCAATTCCAGGAGGAGTTTTCAGATGTACATTGATACATCCTAACTGATGAGTTTTTACAGGTATTCTTCAAAGAGTTTCAGGAATAATACTTGTTGTTTTTACTAAAGAAACCCTGGAAGGAATTTCAGGATGAATTTGTTGAGAAATTATCGGTAGACTTCATGGAAATCTTGTAAGAACAAATAAGGGATTACTGAAATAAAAAACATGAGGAAATTCTGGCCGATTTTAGGAGAAATTACTGTAAAAAACAGGTAGAATCCCTTGAAAAAAATCTGGAACAATTCCTAGAATAAGTCGTAGAGGAATCACCGGATAAATTTATAAAGGAAATTCCTAGGATTTTTTTGGAGGAATTCTTCAAGAACCTCAAAGAGATTTTTTTTTTTGAAACTCTGAAGAAATTCCTGGAGGAACTCTTGATAGAACCACAGGAAAATGTTTCGGAGGAGCCAAGTGATGTTTTTGAAGCAATGGTTGCAATCCCTAAACAAATTTCTAAAAAAATTCTTGAAGGAATCCCTAGAAGATTTTGAAACAAAATACTTGCAGCCATCTCTTAAGAAATTTCAGAAGGAGACCCATAAGCAATCCCTAAAAGTTGTACTAGAGCCATTTATAAAGGAATCCATGAATGAATTATCTAAATACTTGCAGGAATTTTTGGAGGAATCTCAAAATAAATTCATACTAAAATCCTAAGAAGAAAAACTGTAGCAGCAAAACATAAATGACTCGTATAATAGACCATTTCCGTGAAATTTTTTTATTTGTTTATAAGCTTTCTTTCATTTCACTGAACAAATTTTTTCAAGGAACCCATAAGATTTGAGGCCCCTAACTATTGAAAAACAATGATAAACTGGCGGCACGCTAGTTCACCCCACGGTCCCCTACAATTTATTTCACCTCGATTTTTTTCAGAACCCCTTTTTCCCCTATGATTTTACCATCAGGTTGTGGTGAATTTTTGATCAGCTGGCATGACAGCTGACTTATGTTTATATTTACATTCGGTTTCGCTGGCAATGTTTACACCCGATGTTTTTCATCACTTTTCATAAAATCGCCAGCATCATCGTTCGATCTGATCCTCTTCCATTGCGGAATGCTGACTACCGTGACCACAAGATTCAATTTCAGCCCCTACCCTACCGGAAGGTGGGTGGTATGTAAACAGCCAGTTGTAAAAAGCCGACCGATTTTTAATATAAAAGATGAATTCTCGTGAATGTTTATCAGAAATGAATAATACCAAAACCAGGTTCGAAAAATACATTTCAAGGCATTTGCTGGTACAGAGTTGCCGCTCCTGCAATAGGTAAGTCCTATGAGTAATGATTCAACCAAGCCAGGAACGAAGCTCACTTATCGATCGTCAACTTCTTTCAGCATCCGATGATGTTTGATCTCTCAGTCGCATGGAAGCAGGTCCTGATCCGGGGCCATCCAGATCTGCAAACCACTCGAACATGAACAAAATAGCTACCGATCTCAAGGCAAGAGGTGATGGAAATCAGTGGATGCTGACGGAAAGCCGTTATTTATGAGATGATTACTTTCAAACTGGAAGAAGTTCCGAATGCCTTCCGGATTGGAGAACCTGATGGCTATGGTGGGGGAGATGGTTCCTCGAATGAAGGTAACAGTAAGGAAGTATTGGACCCATGCGGACAGCCGAAGCGGAAATGATTATGGGAGAAAAGGGAACGCACATATTGATAGCGGCGAGGATGACGACGACGGTGATTTCGATGAGAATACTCCGACCAATACAGGGCTGGTAGCAGGTCTCTTTTTAGAGACTTGGTCTCTGTGTTAATGCAAGCAGGGGCGACTAGTAACCTCACTTTCTACCTGTTCTACGTTACTAAAAATTGATATTTTGACAAATTTACTATCTTATTCAAAAAATAAATGGCTGAAATCGACAATTTAAACCATTCTCTACTAAGTAGATACGCATTCGTTGTGAAAATTCAAACATTTCTATACGTGGAACAGGTAGATTTGAGGTTAGGGAATCGCCACTGAATGCAAGTCTCTATTTTTTTAAGGGAAGATCTTCAAAGTTTCGAATTTAACCAAAAACTACTTACAGTGAATCCTGCTGCCACCTTGTAGACGTTTTAGAGAATCCTCCAAATACTATTACGCGACTTTTTCATTTTTTTCTTGGATGTAGATTATTTTTGGCATACTATCAAGCACTCCTACTGATATTTCTCTACAAATTCCTCTTATGATTCCTCCATCAAGTCTCCCAAAAACTCTTTCAGTAGCGTTTCAAAGGATGCTTAGAGGTATATCTTCAGAATTTGCTCCAGGGAAACCTTGAGTACTCGCTTCTACTTCCTGTAATTTCATCAAGGAAAGTTTTCCAAGAGGCTTTCTCAGGGTTTATTCTAGATATTTTTTGACTAGTTCTTCCCATGATTTAGCAAGTTCTTCCAAGAAAGTTCACAAAGAATCCCACAATGGTAAGTGCTCTTATTATGAAGAGGAATTCCTAAGGTTACCCTAAAAAAATCCAAGAAGAATTCTTGATGGTATATGTAACTAATTTCATGAAGGAATATCCTTAAGGTGAAGATGAATCGAAGCCAAACCTAAAATTTTCAAGAGCACAAATCTGGAGAAACAAACATCCGTTCAGGCTGAAAACTACATCGATTGATCACTAGCTGGTGGTAACCAATCGATTAGGTTTTTAGCTCAAATGGGTGTTCGGTTCTCCAGATCCGTGACTTGACAATTTGAAGTTTGGCTTCGATTCATCTTCACCTTAACTAGGCCATCAAAATTAATTGATGAATTTATTGGGCAAATATCTGAATAGCTTTCTGATAAATTGCTGAAGAAAAAATTAGAAAAATGAATACAATTCGAGCAGCAATTCTAGTATTTCCAAAAAATCTTAAAAAAATGCCCTGATAGATTTTTTAAAATATTTATTCACTTTAAAATAAAACATCTCGAAATCCATAAATGGCTGTCACAAAGTCCAACTTGCGCACCTTCACACGATTCCAAAGGCATTACACTAAAGAAATAATGAAGCTACAAACCAGAATCTAATTTTAATTCTTATAACACACAAAGCTAGAATAGGAATTGCACTGTAGTTCATTCATTGCCTTCTTCGGGAGATTTGTTCCTTTGGAGTGTCGGAACAATATTGTATTCGGATTTCAAGCTGTTTCACGTTAATCTCTTGATTCCTATTTTGGATTATTTTTGTTTTCTTGGTTCTTTTATGGTCTCTGTTTGGTTCTCGTTCGGTCTCTTTTTTTGTTCTTGTTTGGTATCTTTTTCAAGTATAAGGTTTCCAAAGTTCCTATTTTAAAGGCTAGTCCTACCAGCCCTGGATATTGGAAAAAAAACGGTTTTCGATACGTAGGGGTGAACGGGGCAATATGTAGATGATGTAGAAGAATTAAGTAATGATTTAAATCCCCAATTGTAGAGGTTTCAAATTATGTATTGATCAAAAGCTTTCAATTGTTGAAAAAAAGAGCTTAGTTCTTCCTTTTTTTGAGTAGTTTCTCCTCATAGTGCTACTGAAGGGTTAACTTTAGGTGCCAAGGAGTTTGAATTTTAATCAAAACTATTTATTTCAATTATTTTTTACGAAATCGAGTTGTTAAACAATGGTACTTGCATAAATAGCTGATGAGTTTCCAAATTATGTATTGATCAAAAGCTTTCAATTGTTGAAAAAAAGAGCTTAGTTCTTCCTTTTTTTGAGTAGTTTCTCCTCATAGTGCTACTGAAGGGTTAACTTTAGGTGCCAAGGAGTTTGAATTTTAATCAAAACTATTTATTTCAATTATTTTTTACGAAATCGAGTTGTTAAACAATGGTACTTGCATAAATAGCTGATGAGTTTCCTTTCAAAAAAATGTTTTGTAATGATTACCTAATAGTAAAACGGCCGTAAAAGGCCACTAGTGTGACTATAGGGGACTGTCCACTAACAGTAGGGTACAGAACCACTAGGGCACTTCCATGATTCGCTTTGGAATGGGGCTTTATTCTCGGCCGAATCGTCAGAAACTTTGCAATACTACATTGCGCTTCAGTAAGACGCATATTGTGCCCAAATATAAGCTCTGAAGCTGTTAAAAACCCCACTACCGAAGTGAATCAAAAGTGCCAAGAATATGATCCGGCTTCCTACACCGCTACTTGTATCATTTTAGCTTTAGATCAGAGCAAACTACAGAACTATGTATTTTCATCTTCGTCGTAATCGTAAATTTCGCCACCGACGATGGTGGTGGATAGTGTTGGAGCCGGAAGTACTTGAGTGGAAGATGATGTTCTGATCTTTAATTTCGTTAGACTTGGAGCCGCTAAAGCTTTCGTGCGAGCACTTTCCATTGGGGATACCATTGGAACCAGGAATGTCTTCACTGACGTGATGGCGGAATACTGTTTTTACGCTGTAACATTGGAAGTTATCACCTCGGGTCCACACCAACAGCTGACCGGTACAACAATCCACAAGTCCGCCACCTGAGACGTTTGACGAGATATGGGCAAGTGTAGATCCAGGGTTTCGCTCGTCGTGCCCTTTATCAATGCTTGTTCAGTTTCCAGATACACCATTTGTTTCGGCATCACTCGGCGTGGCACTACAAAAAAAAAAACAAATCGTAGACCTGACTGCATTTGTAAAAAAATCCTCAAGCATACCCTTAATGACACATGCAATTTTTTTTGTGCATTGTCGCGAGCATTTCGCTGGCTGTCATTCCGAGGATTCTACCGGAAGAACTGATACTTTCTGTCGAGCCGTCCAGTCCGAAGAGTGATCGAATAGCACTTCCAACGTGAAATTTTACTGGAATCGACTAGAATATAGAATACTTCGGAACGTGATAATATTCGTTTGAAAACAAAATGCTTTATTTACGCGATTGACTTTTTGACATTTCAAAAAGTAAACAACAGCTGATATAATAGGGTGAGGTGAATAACTTACTCACCTCGTCTAGGGTTACTATTTTTGTTCCGCATGCCTCAAAAAGTGGTGAAAACCCCAATTTTCAAAAATTTGTACAAAATTTAATAATGATTAGAAAAGAAAAATTTCACCAGTAATGTTAGTTAAACATTACTATCTTTCGATAAAAAATATAAAATAAGGGTGTTAGATCTGACGGAAATGGTCTATTGTCTAAATGTAATATAACAGTTCGGTATACAGTTAAAATACCATGAAGTACCATAAACCTATAATTACCCATACATTATTTGCTTTTTATAAATAAATATGGTTTAACAATTTCTTAACTGATTGCCTTACATTGAATAGACCATTTCCGTCAGATCTAACCCCCAGTTTTTGTATTTTTCTTCGAAAGACAATCATTTTTAATGAATATTAACGCTTTCAGATTTTGTTTATATGCACTCCCGATTTTCTTACAAATTTTTGAAAACATGGATACTCACCACATTTTGAAAAATAATTCGAAATGCGGCACAGTTTGTTCAACCCTATGGGTATCAGCGTGGTAATTTTGCAACAGTTTTTCGATTCCACCCCTGCATTGGGATGCTTGTTTACATTTGCAAACGTCAAATCAGGTGCGCGCTCAAACTGACCGTGATCCCGGTCAGGGCGCCCCAAACAGGAGCGCCACGGAAACTACGCATACAAACGTTTTTAAACCAGGTTGGAATTGGCGCAACCCGTTCTGAATCACAGTTCCAACTCCTACCCGATTCAAGTCTTCCTTTAGGAGAATATATTTTCCTCCACAGATTCAAAATTCAAAACCACCCCCTAACAACAAATCTCTCATCCACCCAGCAGTTACGGTACCGCTAGCTCTATCAGAGGCTATTTTTTACTATTCATGCCGACAGATAGCCTTAATCTATCTGTTGGCTGCTGATCTGTAACATTTGTCAATGTCCCATTAAAGTAAATGAAAAAGAATTGTAAATAATAGTATTAGTTTTGCATGTTTAGGAGTTAGCTTTCTTGTATTATATAAAGTTATTTAGAACACATCCGCCCATCGACACGCCGTCCGCTACCAGCTACCACAACCACGATATGGTTGGTATACGTGGTTAGCAGGAAATGCGAGAGAGTGGGAGAGTAAACGCCCATAGCTGAGGGTTTGTTGGAGCTCGAGCTCGATGGCTGGGGGAATTAAAATTCAGCTAGCAAGGTGTGCGGATCACAAAAAATCAGCCGAAGTGCGTGTCCGTGACAAAGTACCGGGTGTGCGGTCGATAACCGGGAGTATACTGTGTCCCCCGAGTGCAATAATCCTTCAGAGGATTCAAATAGTGCGACGATCGCGTGAATTATAAAACTAACTCCGAAATCAACGAACGAAGTGGTTAAACCATAAAAAACTCCGCCCCTTTAACTGTGACGCGAGTGACCCACGTTTCGCGCTAAGAATTTCCGCGAGTGCCCCTAGTGTGTGGTGGTCGCTGAGACCGCGTCCCGGTGCCCGTACCCGACGCCCATTCGTGCACTGGCGGCGGTGACATCGCTGCGAGCGGAGCGGCGGCGCGGGCGCAACGTAAATTGCTCACGAGTGGCAGAGTAGGCAGCCCCTGGGGTTAAGGTAGGTTGCATGAACCTCTAATTTTATTATAGATCCGGAAGATTTCCGCCTTAAGGTAGCAACAGACGCGCAAGGAAATTTCGAGCGGCTGTTGCTGCCTCTAGGCGGGAATCTTCCGGCATATTCAATCCCTTCAATCCTCGTCGGTACGAAGCAGAGAAATCAGGCATCTGTCGACTACAATCCTTGCGTTACAGAACCGTGTAGTGTTCGCCGGGTGCGGTATAACCGGCCGAAGCGGTGAAGGTGGTTTCCGCAGTGATTACGGAGACTTCAGGAGCCGTGAAGGAAGGAGGGAGCGAAACCGCAACGGAGCCCATTATGATGAATGAAAACATAAACAAAAATCATCTGGTCATGCCAGCTGATCGTAAATTCACCACAACGTGGTGGCAAAACCATAAGGTAAAAAGGGGTCTGCATTTTTTCGAGGTGAAACAAATTGTAGGGGACCGAGGGGTGCACTAACGTGCCGCAAGTTTTTCATTGTTTTCTTACAGTTGAAGGCTCCAAAACATATCGGTTCCTTAGGAAAGTTTGTTCAGTAAATTGACAGAAAGCATATAAGCCAATAAAAAATTTTCACGGAAATGGTCTATTTGGCAAAAAATGGATGGTTTACGTACCTTTTTGCAAACCATCCACGACAAATTTTGTTCGAGAAAATCGTCGTTTTTGAATGGTTACATAACATAACCGCCTATTCCCCACATTGTTATTTGTCCATTTACCATTCAGCAAACTGTCGAAACAGTCCGCGGTAGTGTTGCTTTATTGTTATTTTAGATGTTATAGGAAACTGGCTAGATATTGTCGTTCATGGTTGTGGATAGTTTGGGGAATAGTGCGAGTACGGTTCTAGTTTATGCGGGTTGTAGGGGACCGAGGGGTGAACTAACGTGCCGCAAGTTTTTCATTGTTTTCTAATAGTTAAAGGCTCCAAAACATATCGGTTCCTTAGGAAACTTTGTTCAGTAAATTGACAGAAAGCATATAAGCCAATAAAAATTTTTCACGGAAATGGTCTACCGGGTACCCCCGTTGGTTTGACCACATTTAATCTGAACACTTTTTAATTTGTACCCCGCTAATTTGCACATCGTTCAGATAAAAAATGGTTCAAACGTCATTTAGCTCATGGAACGGAGTAAAGTGAAATGGAACGCTGTGGAACGGAACGCAGAACCAAAACAAAACAGTGAAAGAGGTGACCCGAAACACGTTTCTAGGGTGACTAGATGTTCAAATTAAAAATGAACCCCGATAGTTTGCATGAGGTACCGTTCAAATTAACGGAGGTGTACTGTTCTTTGTCTCGATCTCTCCCTATCTCGATGGTCCCTTCGATATCGAGATGTGGAGAGGCGATTGTAACTGAAAATGTCGATATACCGTCGCATATTATCTGCGGGGTACCGCCGACGCTGGATGTGAATTTAAGGTGATTATAAAACGAAGCCAAACTTTGAATTTTCAAGTGCACAAGACTGGAGAATCTAACAAGTGACCAATGGGATAAATTTTCAACGCGGAGCGCTGTTTGGTTCTCAAGCCTTGTGCTCTTGAAAATTTTAGGTATGACTTCGTTCTATAATCATCCTAAAATGAGCGCCGCAAAATTCGTGATCAAACGTCAACATCCCACCGCTAAATCGCTAGTGTTTGGAGGCGATTTTAACCTCTAAATTGCCAAATAACTTCCAAATCATCACCTCCAAGTTAGTTCTAATAACCTCCGTTATATGAAATACGGTGACGCGTCGGTCGTCGCAAGTTTATCGTTAAACAGTCAATATTGTCGCGCGCCCACCAAATCGGAACGCGCGTGTGGGACACGCGACGTGTGACTCATTCCCGACATAACTGTCATAATGACATGTGTGGCGCTGCATTCTAACGATGTTTATGAACACAGCGCACTATTCACATATTAGCTGCGACGCACGGGGCCCGAGAAAACAATAATAATAAATAAATGTTGGTCTTGATTTCTACCGGATACATAATACTTTGGTTCTTGAAAAAAATCGCTGTCACCTCAGCGCCACAGGTGACCGGTTTCTAAACCAGCAAACATTCGTCACACCCCTGCGGGTGCAACTGTCACATCAATCTGTCACTTTGCGTCATCGCGGCTCTGTCTCTGCTCTGGTCTGCTGGCTGGTGATTTTTTCGCATTTGAAAGTAATTTTTCGTCCCGTCGAGATCTAATCCGTGTCATCATCCATCGTGGATTCGTGGATCCATCAGAAAAGTGCTTCGGTCGATTCGATTGTTACGGTATTTTCGTCGATACGTGGAGTGTTGTTGCAAGTGGCCGTGTTTCGGTACGTGACGTGGCGGAAAACTACGCGAAAAGTGTCGTCGTCCTGCTTGAGGGGGCCTCCTTCGAAAGTTTGTGGTGGAAATTCCGGAAGGTTTTTTTTTCTTTACTACGGTGGAGCTGCTGCTGCTTCTTTGGGAGTGCTTTGCTGTAAGTGTGTGTCGTTCCGTCCGTGCGTAATTCTGCGAGGTTGTATGCGTGTGGAGCACCACAGCGAGTGGGAAGACGAAAACGGTGAAAAGGAAGGTTCTTTTTTCGAGTTTTGAAGAGGTGGCACCGAGTGCTCCGGAACAACACTAATCGAAGCCCACGGGAAGCAGAATCGGTTGTGGGTGGTTGATAAGAAGCTAAGAAGAAGAATCGAATTCGTATGAGTTCCAATTGTCCATGAAGGGAAAGGGTTAATGGTGTGGCCACTCGGGCGGATTCCTCCAAGCAGACGGATCCAAAGTTGGATTCGAAGAAGAAATTCAAAACCAGTTATGAGTAGACAGACGGACATGTTCCCGCACTGGTAGTGGTGCTGGTGGTGCAAAACAAGTGGAGAGGACAATCAACATTAAGAGTGTGTCACGCGGAGAAATCGAATCCGGAACTGGCGCGGGCGAAAACGGGAAACGAGCGACGAAGGAAGGAAGGAAGTGGTGTACATATAGGAACATAATGTTTGCCTGCGATTTGCGGTCTGTTGAAGCTTGTGATGGACAGGTTGTGGTTGGTTGGTGTCCACTAGATAATTGGAATTGATCAGAATGGGGAGAAGGAGCTAAAAGTCGCACCTGAATGAAGAAGGTGACGTCAATCGATGGACTGTGCTTCAACCTTCAGAACTGATTTATCAATAGGTTTGTAAAAGCCCTGATTAGGAAACCCCCTTTTATTAGTGGGGCGTGGGTTCTAATAGATTCAAAGATACCAGAAGGTAGGTGCAGTGAAAGTAAACAATGAACTGCCCATTCAGTTTTTATGCCCTCAAGCTCGAGTATGGCTTTCGATTGCTGACCAGTTCAATGTATTAGTTTCGTTTTTTGGGGTACTCTTGCTATGCCTTTATTTGGTGTACGAATAAGTCAGAGAATCTGGTTTGAAAAGCTTGAAGTCGCCTGCAGCTTTCTTGTCTGTACATTTCATGGTTTTAAGTTACATCTTACAAACCTTTGGAACACAACTTTAAAAGGTGGAATTGCCTTTAATTTTCAAATTTATTGAATTAAGGTATAATATGTGATGTCTGTTGAACTGTAAGAAAACCGTGGTCATTCAGAGTTGAAACGTTGTGTTGGGCCTTTCTTAGCCGAGTGGTTAGAGTCCGCGGCTACAAAGCAAAGCCGTGCTAAAGGTGTCTGGGTTCGATTCCCGGTCGTTCTAGGTTTTTGTCAGTGACACTTCTCCGTTATATGAAATATAGTTTCTCGTTAAACAGTCAATAGCCATCTCACTCTCATACCAGTCGTCTTTTCAGGGCTGGTAGTGACTGAGTGCATTAAAACTAGGAAATTGGAAACCTTTTGCCGGAACAAACAGACCTAAAGGCAACCAAAAGGGGTAGATTCTTCATTTCATCAGAGCAGATATTTCTCTAATATCTAAATTATTTTTTTTGAGAATACCTCGTGACAAGATTTCATGATTTTCTGTAGGAATTTCATCAAAAATTTATTCAGGTATTTGCCTAAATTTTCAGATATTATTCAGATATTTCTAAAGGAGTTCATTTAGTGATTATTTCCTAAAGAATATCACCACGAATTTTCGCAGAAATTTCTTTAATTTTGCTTAGGATACCTCTAGAATTCAACCAGAATTCAGTCCAGTGAGAAATTATCTGAATTTACCCTAAAAATATTTGAGAAATTGTGCAAGGAAGGTATAACTCCTCCACGATTTTATCCAGTGATTATTCCATCGATTTCCCTGCAACATCCTCTAAGATTTTCTGTCAAAACGTCTTCTAAAATACAACTGCTCAAGAAATTTCTAGGGATTTCCATTAAAAATGTCTTTCAGGATTTGCATAAGATTTCAACTAGGAATTTCTCTAAAGATACCATCAGCAAATGCTCCAGAGATTCCTTCTGAAATTTCTACAGGAATTCCTTCATCTTTGAATTTTTCTCAAGTATGTCTTGAAACTTTTTTTCAGTAATTCTTCCAGGAATGTCTCCAGGGAAATGCCAAAAATTTTTTTCTGAATAGTAATACCGTGTAAGTTTTAAAGTCACTCCTAATTAATAAGGATGTCTGAAATAACTCCTGGACTCTTGGGAAAGTTTTAGAAGATTTGCTAAGATAATCTAAAAAAAAATCGATCGAATCTTTGTATTCCGTCGTATTTGTCAAAGAAATTTCTCGAAAAACATTGAACAGAATCTTAATAGAAATTTGTGTACACTCAGAAACACGGGTAATTTTGTAATTTATGACTATTTTCTATCTGCCTCTCTTTCATCCTGCTGGGAATTTTATTCCTATTTGTCAATTCGCCTTGGTTGAAGCATCGCTAAACTTTAACCAACTCGAAATGAAAGTTAGTGTAAAAATTCACACCAGAATGAAAGAGAGGCAGATTGAAAATAGTCATCAATGCATAAACTTGAGTAATTTTTTGAATATTTTCATTTCTGAGTGTAGGAATGATCGGAGGAATTATTGGAAAATTTGCTGTATTATAAACTGGTGTGGAAACTCAAATAAATTTTCGATGTTGTATGGGATTTTTTTTTGAGAAACTTTTCAAGAAATGTTTGATAAACCAGTAGGAATTCCTAGACAAAAATAGATAATATATACGAAGAACCCCTCAAGAAATTTTGAATTTCTGTGAGGAAATCTACATGAATAATTCGTTATTTATTCCACATGAACAGGCGGAGGAATTCTTGCAAACCTTTAAGCTTTTTTACGAATATTCTGGCAGGGTGTCTAAAAACCTGTAAAAACCTGAAAATTTGGTCCAGAAAATTTTGGAACGCTCGAACGCTATAACCTTCAGTAGTTTTCACAGAGATTGTTCTGAAAAAAATTGTTCTGAAAAAAAGTTTCTCCAGAAATTTGTCTCAGCTTTTCATCAAAATATTATTGCTGCGGTTCAAACATTTTTGGAATACTTTTCCATGTAGCATTTATACTTCCCCAATCATTTACACATAATTTCCCTATTTTCCCGATCTCTTGGGCGGCCAATCAAGCTCAAGCTCAAGCAATTTTTTTATTCAAATATTTTTTCAAAAAAATCTGAAAAATTTCCTTTACTTGTGACGGGGTTGGTGGTCTGATGGCTACCGCTTCTGCTTCATATGCAGAAGGTCATGGGTTCAATCCCAGGCCCGTCCCTTTCCTCGTACTTTGTAGTTGTATATCTCTCACTTGCTTCTATCTTCCATTCTAAATATATCACACTCTAACTATTCGTTCATAGCAAACGCTAGAACCAGAGACGGACAAGAAACCGTTTCCCTAACGCTTCCTACTTCCACGCGCACGCCTTTCCTACGCCTGATACATAGGCAGTCTGCTAACCACAAAAGCAAACCTCTTTGCCATGCCTTTCCCCCAATCCATACACTCCCGCATGAACTGACGTGGATGCAGTGGAATATACGGTCTACGTGGGAGTCAGTTCAATGCATCATCAATTCCTCCCCCTTCCCCTCATTGGTCTGCATTCTGACGTGGCAGGTGCCATTGTTGCCTAAAAAATAGAAGATCACCAGCACTTATACACTGAGGATGCCTGTTAGTCCCAAGCAGTCATTCGGTTGGTTCCTTGTGTAAGTGCAGCTGATCTGGCGATACTGGAGTGCATCCACGGGCGGCCAATCAAGCTCAAGCTCAAGCTCAAAATCTGAAAAATTTCCTTTACTTGTCCCTGGAGACATCCTTTTATAAACGATTGTAAAAAAATCATTAAAGACTTATTTGGATTTTGGGATTTTGATTTTTTTTAAATGCTCTAAACGGAAATGTTGCAGAAAGCCATAAGTAAATCAATGGATAATATTCTGCATATCTGTGATTATGTGCTTTTCGCAGTCTAGTTACAGTACTGGACAGAATAAAGTACGCATTGGCCGTTTTCCCATACAAAATGGTCAAGTTTGGAGATCTGAATCTCAGCTTTTAGTGTTCCGATTGATCTGAAATTTTCACCACAGCCTAGATATAACATAAATTTTACTCAATTAAAATATCACTGCATTTGAAACACAATCTTTTAAATTATTGAAAATCTCTCTATTTGCAAAAAATTGCAAAATTATATTTTGAAAATATTTTGAAAATAATCAGTTTTACCGAAAAATGATGTTCTGCAAACTTGTGTGTCTTATCAAATTGTACATTTTTGCAGAAGGACATATTGCTCCAAATATTTTCATTTAAAAATTGTTTTTACTTTAAAATTTTGTCATTTTTATCAAAATTTGAGATTTGCGATAACTTAAAAGTTCGTTAATGAAAAACTATGAATTTCTAGCCTAGCAAATTTGAGGGTACTTTCAAACTGCGGTGAAAATTTCAGGTCAATCGGACAACTAGAAACCGAGATATAAGACTCCAAACTTGATCATTTTGTAAGGAAAAACGGCCAATGCGTACTTTATTCTGTCCAGTACTGTATATCGAAACTTTCCGTTTGGATTTTCCTTAGCCTTCGAGAGAAAAAAAATCACAGTTGAAATCCTTACAGTCGACTATCCTAGATCAACACAAAGATTTCTGGAGAACTTGGAACTTCATTGGAGAATGAAACGTGCATTGCACATCGGGGAAATCCGAACCCAAAGGTGGAAAAATTGATAACTTTCTTAGGTAACTAAGATCAAAAATAAGTTTTATAGCTCATTCGAAAGGAAATTTTCTCTTTTTTTGTACAAATTTCACTACAACTTGTTTCTGCAAGCTATATTCATAATTATCTGACTATTTTAGAATTTATTTCAATAAAAAAACAAGTTGAAAAAAATTAAAACAAAAATTCCACTTCAAAAATATCCCATTGTACATTTGGCCCCATTATCCCCTAAATTTCCATCCTTTTATCACGTTCTCTGTAAAACATTGTTGAATGGATCAGGAGTGATGAAATTCATGGAAAATATTCTCCACAATAAAACAGTTTCACACAAAACAACATGAAAATCTAATCTCTCCAAGGAATCGGGGCAAAACGGGCACCATAGCTTATCTCAGAGCTGTCCCACGTATAGGAAACCACCACCAATCGATTCTTGAGAAAATTTTCTTTCGAATGAGCTATAAAACTTATTTTTAATCTTTCTATTAAGAAAGTTATCAATTTTTTCCACCTTTGGGTTCGGATTTCCCCAATGTGCACTGTTCGGTGCCGACTACTGTGTGTCACCACTTGTAACATTCGCTGCCACACTCTCATTCTGATCAAGAAACAGAGGCGATTTTTTTTTCCATTTTCTTGCAACCCAAGTGCACCACCGATTATCCAATAGATTATAATAAAGATGTTGAAGGTTGCATTACCAAAAAATATGAAAGTTATTACTAATTTTATGCCAAACATAAATCACCCGAATGGCTCGATACCTTTGTAGGCTGTGAGATTGATTGCTTTTGAATGCTCTCTCGCCATGTACCAAACGAGAGAGTGAATATCAACATTCATAGGGCTCTCCGATTGCAATGTGCCGTGAACTGTTACGGTTCATGAACTGTTACACTCTCTGAATAAGCTTCGATCGGCTTATTCGGATCGAAATCCACACACTGAAATCTTCCAACGGTCCAACGATGGAATCTTCAGCAGAGTGTCCACTGTCCACCCATCCGGAATACGCGGGAGAAGCGAAAAAACGGGAATTATAAATTACCGAAAAGAACGGAAATACCCAGAAATTTGGAGAAGACTCCGGGAAAATATGTATTTCGAACATAAGACTACCGGTTTACTTAAATTTTAAACACTATGGGCAAAACTGGAATTTGTTTCCAGGAGGTGCCTGTCACCGTACTTCGCATCATGATTAACTTTTCGTGAGTTGGTAGAGAGATACTTAACTAGTAAGATCACTGAAACATTTCTAGAAGGGTACTTCGGGATTCTTGGCTAGATGCTTGTTGGATTTCAACTTAAACTAATGGAAATTTTTTAATGAGTCCTTTGCAGGAATATTAACTGGAATCGATCCAATTACACTGCGGAACACGTTTTTGTCTCAAGCACCAAAATACCGCTATTCACTCAATTAAGGGTTGCTAAAACCATTGCCGTTTTCAAAAATATCATAGCACGTCAAGTTTTTGAGATATTGGCTATTGAAAATGCAAAAATTAACTATTTTAGCCAACTTGCATGCAAGTTTGCCAGCTTGTAAGGCAATTTATTTGCTTAAATTGCCACAGAATTCAAACTTTATGTGTATAACAATATTCATCAACAAAGTTTATAATATTTTCGATGCAGATAAGTTATTTTTTGATGGTTTAAAATAGTTTTGTATTTTCCCATATAAGAGAAACGAAGAATTTTGTATGGAGACGGCAAGCATGTTGAAAAAATCGGTTTAATCTAAATTGAATCGAGCCAAATTTGGTTGAATTTTATCTAAAATGAAAGTTTAAGTGTAAAATATCATTCTTGGTGGATTACAACACAAAAAAGTTTGATAAATTATACAGTGGGATTCCGTTTTTGGCATGCTCCGTTTTTGGCATGCTCCGATTTTGGCACCCCCCGATTTTGGCAACAAAATGGATCCGTTTTTGGCAACATTTTTCAATACCATTAAAATTTGTAAATTTTTGTAAATATTATCGTGTTTGTTGCTTTAGTCATTTGAATAGTATGTCAACTCCACACCGATTACATTCCAGAGCTCCATTTTCGTCGATATTTCTCCAAATCTCACCAACTACTAGGACTCGCGTACGTGCTTATTTACTTCAGAATGGTCTTTGGTCATACATTGGCAACGTTTCATGAGGCCAATAATCTCCACCAGTATCTCAACTAAAGACCAATCTCTTTTTTTAGGCATTCATATTGAGTGACCAGCCCACTTGAGTCTGCTGAGGTGATACAATAAAAACACTGTTCTTTAGATTTGGAACAGCTTGTTTGAACAAAGCACCAGCACCGACATAAGAGCAACAACACGGAATTACAATCATAGATTTTGTCTCATCTTGTTGGCTCACTGTCTTTATTAGTATGGATTTACATACATTGCGCATGCACACTGCAATAACAGATATACATATTTACAGCAAAATGTCGTGTCATAACTTTCAATACATTTTATTAAATAACATGACAAATGCGGATACAGTCCAAACTACAATTTATTCTATATAATATCATTGAAGCGCGCGATAAATACGACTGAGAGTGTTTTAACTTTTTGTCTGTGATATTGGTGTGTATATTGATCTTTCTGCGTCAACTATTTAAAGCTACGTTCCCTCTTTTCTATTGACTCTGTAAGGCGTTAGATTTGTTAGGAGACGATCCAGAATTCTGTACAAGATTGTTAATCAAGGATACGGGTCTCAACAGCATCAAAATGTTCCTTACGGCTGAGTCTATGAGTTTCCTAACTGTACCCTGGAGAATCCTTAAGGGATTCTTGGTTGTTGTGGGATTTTTTAGAGGTTTTAACGAATTCATGAGGATATCTACAGATTCCAAGTGGACATTAAGGGATCCTTAGAGTGTATAATTGGTTATGGAGGATTATGTCCAAAATCTGGTGATTCCTAATAAACTCTACGGCGTCCTGTAAATTTTAAACGGGATAATGTGAATTTCTAGCAGTATTTTTAATATTTTCGGCGAAAACTTGGGGATTTTGAAAAGGTTTCCAGAGGAATTTGAAGTGTGCTAGTGGTAGCCTAAAAATAATAAACTTTTTTTTTTTCATTGGAGACTTGAGAATTTTCAGCAACATCGCAGCGGAATTCCAAGATGTTAACTTCTAGCAAAATCCTTAGCAAAATCCTGAGAACTCTATGCGAGATCCTACGGATGTTTGGCAAGATGCTTCAGAGCACAAGCGTTTTTTTTTTGTTGATCTCTTATGAGAACCTGAAGATTCCTATAAGTTTCTTGAGGTTTATAACAGGATCCTGTCAATTTCAGTTGATTTCATAAGGTAGCCGTAAAATATATGAAGATTAATTAAAAATTACTTCAAGTAAAATAAAATTCTACAAAATTACAAGTCACATTTACGCATCATCTCATGTTTATCTTGGCCCTTTTGATGCAGTCAATCTTTCATTATAAAATGCTTTACTTTATCAGAAACATAAATTGAAGGAGCAATTCTAAACTTGCCGAATTTTTCAAATTTTACGCTAAAGTCAAAAGTTAAACTGATTTGAAATGTTCATTTAATTAGGAAAAAAAAACTCATGCCGTTTTGCAATACTCAGCGCTTTTGATTCGTAAATACATCTTTTAAAGAAAACATTTTTTTTTTCGTTTCGTTTCATAGTTTTAAGAAAATGTCCAGTTCTTCAATAAAAGTCACTTATGCAATTATAGCTTTTACAAGGCCTTCTTATACAAAAAATATATATAAAGCTTCTAAAAAATAATTGAAGACGTTGAGGCGTAAAAACGCCACCAGAAAAACGTTCGCCAGATTTAACATTATGGGGCTATATTTATGGGGCTAGATTCATAGCATAGTATAACCCTTCGGAAAAATGCTTGGAAGTGAACCTTTTCGAAGGCTCAACGCCTTATGATTCCATAAAAATGATGTATTAACATTGTAATGATGTTTTCAAAACCAATAGTTGAAAACTAAAATTTGAAATATGGGTTCCGATTTTGGCACGGTTCCGTTTTTGGCAACTGAAAATTTCAACTTTGTTGCCAAAAACGGAATCCCACTGTACACTAAATTTTAGGTGAACAACAATAAAACCTGTGTTTTATACAACTTTGGCGACCTGTAGCTAAAAATTGTGACGTGCAGGAACATTTCTACAGATGGCATCAGATTCAGCAACCCAAAATCTACATGAGACACTTAATTTGATCCTTGAGACACGCAAAAATGTCATTTTTGTTACGCTGTGTTATTAATTAGTTTCTTGAGTTCTTTTTAAGAGATCACTGAAATAGTTATTATTGTATTCCTAATAAAATAAAAAAAATCGAAACTCTTAGTAGATTCGTAAAGTTTGATGAAGAGCTAGGTCAAAGTTCGGAATTTGAGACAAAACGGTACTGAGATCCTGGACAGATTCATTGAGTTCCGTTTGGCGGATTTCCGGGGTTGGTGATGATACTGATTTTTGATAAAACCTTGTCTGGATTACTAATGTGATAAGTCAGTGATCAATGAAAGATTTCTTACGAGATTTTGTGTAGATTTCTGCATTCTCATTCCCAACAAATTTCATGGCAAAATCTTGACGAATAAATAAATAGCGAGATCTTTTAGATATTCTTGGTCAGATTTCTGTTAAGTTTTTAATGAGAATCCTGACCAAATCTTGGATTTATGTCAAAAGTTTTAGCCAGGTTCATAGAGAAACAATAAAATATATTTGGAGATATCGTTACTGTCAAAAAAAAACATTGATCCAACATGAGTTTCACCAGAATGTCTCTCAGAATGTCCCCAATCAGTTATGAGTCATGTCCAACGCATAATTCCGAAGGCAACGGGTTTGCTATTGAACTCTTGTGGAAGTTTAGATACACAGAGAAGGAATTTGTTTTTATGATTCAATATCTTTCTCCATATCCTATGAGTTCGAGAGGGTAGACGGTATATTAGTTATTAAAAAAAAGAAAGAAATATCATTTTGTCATTTTTTGAGATTGATTTTTGCTTTTCTGTTATATTGAAGATTGATTTAAGCTATCCTAAAAGTAGTCAGCACTAAAACTAGTATTGGATTATGGTTTTTGTAATCTGCATGAAAAATAACAGCGAAAATAAAAACAAATCGCTCTTTATTGAAAGACTCAAAAGGCGCAGAAGCACAGAATACACTATGTGAGACGCATATGGTCAAACCAGATGAGTAACAATTTCACTAACAGCATATCCTTTATTCCATCCTCATTTTGTCATCAATTATCTCCGATAAACACAAGGTCACCTGTACCATTGCTCTGTCTAGCATTGAAAAGCCACAAGTAAACCGCATCGCGTGCTCAAACAGCCAAATATTTGTACTTCCTTCGAACCGTAACAGGCTTTCCAATATCATGAATGTTATCAATATGCACAACTTGTCCTTCCTTCCCCAGTTGTTTGATTAGCTTCGATTGGCTCCCACACTTTATTGGTATTGTTGATGTTATCGATTACTTGCAAACAAGTGTCCATAATTCCTCCATTTCAATTCACGCCTTCAGATCTACCGGAAGTGTTATCAACAATATCACTTCGTGAAACAGTGTGTATGAGTGTCACCGTTTTCGTATGAAGATTACAAAATCTACTAGTGTTGGCTAGCGGTATCGAAGAGAAGTGTCTGGAATTGTGTGAAGTGATAAAAGCTAGAAATTGAGTTCCAAATTGTGATTTCAACGTATGAAGAAATCGTAGAAAACGACGACGGCAAATCGTCGTCATCGTCATCATCATCCTTAGCGCCAGCCATCACCGAGAAGTGCACACTTGATTTACAACCGATTTGATTGGATTTCGCGTACAGTGCAATAGTGTGCCTAAGGAAATTGGCGTCAAAGTGGCAACAGGAGACGAAGACGTCGACGTTTTGAACGGAGGTTTTTGGCGGCTGGAGGTGGAGAATAAGAATTCCATTAAGTAGAGAACATCCCGGATATCTAGAGCATCCAGGGCGCTAAAGATGAATGCCTCCGATCATGGGTAAGTGTCGTTTTGAGTAAATCATACGTTTTCATTAATTTTATCCATTTGATGTTCGCTGTCAATTTAGGTATTTGGGGACTCTGCTGGGTGATAAAAATAGTGGAATACCTATAAATAACTGAAAACCCGAATTTATTACTGTACCATTTAATTCCACTAGAGTTTGTACCCTTTGACAGATACGCGTATTTCAACCTCAATTGTAAGGCCGTCTCTAGTGCCGTGTACTAGACTAGACTTCAAGTCGAGTCTAGTACACGACACTGAAGACGGCCTTCCTGTCGAGATCGAAATACGCGTATCTGTCAAATGATACAAACTCTAGTGGAATTAAATGGTCATTATTATTTTTTAATTAAAATTGTTAATTTTATCATTGCATGATTTTCAAGGCACTTTTCGCACAACTCCGGAGAACCAGACAGCCGTTTAAGGCGAAGTAGGCCGTTATTGAAATTTGTACTGGGCACCGATGATTGCGGAACTAGCCGCACGATTGCGAATTAAAGAAAATCACTTGGTTTTGCACTGACACTACTGAAAAAGTATCAGCATACTTTCTGCATGTAAGCGCAAGAAGTGATACTTTTCTGAATCAATATTACTTAAGATGACTGAGTTTTATCACTTTGAAATTGCCAGCTGCGAAACCAACATGGCTGCCAGAACGAATGACGAGCTACTTATCTGGCAAGTTCATTGATTGAACAACAAATCAATACAAAAATATGATCTGACAGATGGCGAAGATTAAAAATAAGAAGAGCCGGCAACCAGGATCGAACTTTCGACCTTCAGATCTATGCACGGGGAGTCTAACCATTCGGCTATGCCTCTCAGATGGAAGATCGAGTAAATAAGAGAATCATTCTATTCGCTTTCTGAGACTACCTTTTGCTCCTAGCGGTTGTCCTGACGTCACACTGTTCTGTCCCGCCATTTTGCTGTTGAATTGTTGTTGATCTTGTTTACATATTTTCAGATTTTGAGCGATAGCGCTGAGATTTATAAATTTTTCGAACATCTTTTCAATATCAAATTGAGATATGCGATCATAATTTGTTCGTTTCGAGATGTGATTTTGTTTTTTCCGTCTGCCCAGGTGCAGTTAATTCTGCTGGCTATGTATAGAGGATCCAAAGAAATCTACGTGATTATTTCACAGATTCTTCAGGAATTTGTCATCAGTTTCCTCAAGGAAAAGCATCAAAAAGTCTTTAGTAGTTTCTACAAAGATTTTTGGCATACTTTCTGGAACTACGTCGAAGAGATCCATTAAGTCACCAAGAAATTTTCCAGCGTTGTCCCGGAAATTTCTGGGATGTTTTTAAGAATTTTGTACCAATAAATTGTTGAGAATTGCTGTGCAAAAACTCCATCAAGGACCTCAATCAAGTTTCATCAGATGTTACTTCAGGATTCCCTTCTGAAAAAAAAAACTCGATTTTTTTACAAAATACCAATAGTTTTCGAAAAAAATCCTTAACTTATTTCTGAAGACATTCCTGGGAAAAAAATTGAAGACAAACTTGGAATTTTTTATAAAGAATTTCTGGAATGATTTCTGAAGGAATCTACGGAGTAATTGATAAAGATATTCTTAGAGAAATTTCTAGTTGATATCGATAAAATTGAACTACAATTATGTTGGAAATTATAGAAAATCGCTGGAGTAAATACTGATTGAATTCTTGAAGATGGTAGAATTTCTGATGGAATCTTCAAGGTAACTTCTGTGGTTATCTATAGTGAAATTCAAGAATTCTTGATGATATCTAAAACGAAACTGTTTTGCGGATTCCTTATGAAGTTCGTAAACAATTCTTTGAGGTTATACAGCTACAAATACTACAGTCTACAGCAACAATTTCGACGATTTCTACACAAGTTTCTTCATTCTGATCAGTGTTTTTCAACAATTGCCTCCGGAAGATCCTGCATGTATTATCCATGGATTGAATTGATTATTGTTTCAATAATTTTCTTAGCAATTATCTTGAAAACTCCCCAAGACTTCCTCAAAAATTAGTGCGTAATTCAGAGATCCTCGCAAAAAATCATCGGGATTTTCCCACTAATCCACAAACATCGGTTGAATCCCACGGTCGTTTGGCGCAAAATGATGATCATGACCAGGGATTGAATCCTGAGCAAATTGAGAGAATCTCTTACGAATCACTCTCTGTAACTATCATAATATGCAGCACATTATGATAGATTGTTTATCGAATACTGCTACAACTTTGATCAGATCGGGGGGATAGCAGTGCATGATAAAAACCCTCTAAACATGCTCCAAGCCTGGAGGACATTATTGCTATCGTAAGTTCGGGGATTGTGTATCGTGCCAGTAAAGAAAAACACCTACCCCCAACGGTAAACAAGCGAGAAAAATGGATTTGGGGCTCTCGCTCGCTGCTTCCATTTATCAGACTTGTTACACCTTGCGATACAATGACGATCGTGGACCGCAACAGATGGCATGTTTTTTTGCTTGCTTTGATCGTGCTTGATACTAAAATGAGAGCGAATTCTACAATGCCTTTTCATGACCCAACAAAATCGAGCACAGCCCCCGGATGACCTACCATTTTGAAAAAGACGTTAAAGTGTTTAGTGGTATACAGAAAATCCGTTGTTGAACCTAAAAACTAAAACGTTACTTTAGCAATTTATTTAAATACCCAACACACTGAACAGCTCAATTATAACAGGCCAGGCATGATTAAGCGTTCTCCGTTGCCAATCAGACGATAATCTTTTCATAACGAGTGACGATACACGGAGAAAATGAAGTACTCAAAAGTGAGTTCATTCCACTCAATTCGGGGGGTTCGTGCGTTAACCTAATTTTGAGTTGATGGGGTAGAAGTTGTTTTCATTTGCAGCCATGCGAAAAAATACCTACTAGCTAAGTTCTTTTCACTCAACCGGCAGATCAAACAACTCAACTTCCAGTACTGTGCCAGTACTGTGACCTAAGGGTATCTCTGGGAACATATCTGGAAAATGGATGGATGGATTCGGTAGAGTTCGTAGAGGAATTGTGGGAGGAATATTCAAAAGAAAACTTTTGCTAGAATTGTTCAAGTACTCACTATATATTTTTTAGATGATAATTAAAAAAAAATTGTGTAGAATATGTGGATAAATCTTTAAAATATTTCTGAATAACACTATTGGGAATCCCTGGGACTATCGTAGCATTTTGAAATCCCAAAACAGATCAAATCCAGAGGAAATTTAAAAGAAATTCTTCGTTGAAATCGTGGAACAATGCTCCAAGGTTTTCTGAGATATTCTAAGAAGAAGCAATGATAATATTTTTATGTAGAGATCTTTAAATGATATCTATTTTCCTTCTATCTATCTTCTTCTATATAAATAAAAATGGAATGGTGTTTGAATGTCACGAATTAGATTGGGAATGGGACCAAGGATTTGAACATTTCTTTTACTATAATTTATTTGCTTACGGGCTCCGACGAGACAGTTGAAATTTAACATAATGAAAAGGTTATTGTTCTCAAAGCCTACTGCACGGCCCACTTTGCATTACAATGCTGAGACAATTAGTGTAACATTGTGTGCTCCAAATACCAGATGGCTCTTTGAGTTCTCAAAGGATGTTATTAATGTCTTTCAGAACACTTTCAGATAAGAAAGTCGTAAAGAACTCTGGTTTAGGAATATCAGGACATTTATGAGGCATCTCTTGGAATATTCTTGGAGGAGTTTCTGAGGGGATTCTTGGAGGTATATGTGTCATATTTTTTCAAGAATCTCGATAGGAAGCCTTGAATGGATCCTAATTAAGAGTTTCTGATGAAGTCCTGTAATAATTGCTAAAAAGGTCTTAAAAAGTTCTAGACAAATTTGCCGGAGGACACCATGGGGAAATTTGTAGAGATGTCGTTGGAGGAACTTTCTAGAACGTGGGATTTCCAGTGAAAACCGTAAAATAGTCTGTGGACAAACAAAGATGTTTCGTTAAACTGAAGAAAAAATTATCAATCGGCTTAAGCAAACATATCAAAAGTAGAAGTAAATAGAAATAACCTGTTCGCCGGCACACCTCAAACCATGAAGGTAATTTAGGCGGCATCCACAAATTACGTAACGCTCTAGGGGGAGGGGGGAGGTTAAGCTCACGCGTTACGACTCATACAAAAATTCGAAATTTTTCATACAAAAAGCGTTACGGATGGGGAGGGAGGGGGTCAAAAATTTCCAATTTTAGCGTTACGTAATAAATGAATATTCTTGGAGGAGTTTCTGAGGGGATTCTTGGAGGTATATGTGTCATATTTTTTCAAGAATCTCGATAGGAAGCCTTGAATGGATCCTAATTAAGAGTTTCTGATGAAATTTTTGCCAGAGGTCCTGTAATAATTGCTAAAAAGGTCTTAAAAAGTTCTAGACAAATTTGCCGGAGGACACCATGGGGAAATTTGTAGAGATGTCGTTGGAGGAACTTTCTAGAACGTGGGATTTCCAGTGAAAACCGTAAAATAGTCTGTGGACAAACAAAGATGTTTCGATAAACTGAAGAAAAAATTATCAATCGGCTTAAGCAAACATATCAAAAGTAGAAGTAAATAGAAATAACCTGTTCGCCGGCACACCTCAAACCATGAAGGTAATTTAGGCGGCATCCACAAATTACGTAACGCTCTAGGGGGAGGGGGGGAGGGTAAGCTCACGCGTTACGACTCATACAAAAATTCGAAATTTTTCATACAAAAAGCGTTACGGATGGGGAGGGAGGGGGTCAAAAATTTCCAATTTTAGCGTTACGTAATAAATGGATGCCGCCTTATTACTTCACTTAAAAATGACATCCAATATACACCAAATTCCTTCTATTTGTGTCACCTTGGTAGCCCACTGGTAACGATATCAGCCGTAGGCGGTTTGATCCACCAACGAATGGTCAAGCAAACTTTCTGCTTAACAATGCGTTATCAATAATTTCAACTCACAGTCTCCCCTCCCACAAACAAAAAAACGAGACAATTTTCCCAAAGTTTCTGCGAACGTCGCCCGCATTGGCTTGTTATCAAGAAAAAAGTTCATCCCCAACCCCAACATCGTTAAATATTTACCTACAGTTTTGGACAATACATTTGTAACTTTTTCAATTTTGTGTAATTTTCGCAGTTCTTCAGACATAACTTGAATTGCAATATATATTTTTGAGTATTTTCTCCAATATCGAGTCCAGTTTGTGTGAGGCTTTCTTATTTCAATTGTTAAAAATTTTCACTTTAGCCAAATCGTTCTTACTTTTGCACTTATGAATAAAACAATTCTCAAAAAATATATGTTGAAATTCAAGTTATGTCCGAAGTATTGTAAAAACTTCATTCAAATCGGCTCGTGCATAACTCAGAACTATTCTTCCAAAATTCGTTTGGCATGTAAAATCGTAACAGTTGCTAATGTATTGTCCAATATTGTACGCTGCTGGTGGTGGTTTTCTGAACGGTATAATGGTGGCAGAAATCCGGTTTCCCGGGAATAAAGCACCTTGTTTGTTTCTTCGCTTGTTTGAGACTTTGTAGGTGTGTACAACCTCTCGTGCAGGGCCAGCAGGTTAAACTTAGAAGAGCACAACGAGACAATTGTTAGGCTCGTTTTGTTTGAATTGTGAGCCTCACGTGCAGACGTGCTCTAAGTAGTCACGGGTGTGAGAGTGCAGTCTATTGTTATCTTATCTTACCAGCAATTTGGAGGACGGTTTTAACGAGATCAGCTGTGTTTGCAAGGTTTTATTTTTCTGCAGAACAGAAGCTTGTAAATATGCAAATCTCGAACGTATTTGTTTACAACAATCCATTTGAGCCCATTTCATATGTTAAGGTAGAAACTCAAATTGCGACTTTGCTGGAATATGCTTCATTTTCGTTAAAAGTTGACACACAAAGAGAACATTGGTGGAGTGGGTTGTTTATACTCAAGTATCGAACTGAATATTGAATTATGGCACCTCCGCCTTGTATTAGTCGCATATTTTCACAAGTGGAAACGAGTTCCCGTCCGGAAGGATCGCCATAAATAATACATTCCCGCATTCATTGATCCGGTGTAGTTTTGGTCCGAATACAAAATTGCTTCAAAATAGGAACCAACAGCCAAGAAGTAAAACGAGCCCTTTTATCGTTCCGTCTAGCATAGCCTTTCGATTAATTATTCAACGATCGAACTGATGGTTGTTTTGGTTCAAAGGTCAAAATGCATCAGTCTAGTTAGCTGATATGGTCGGCTCGGCTCTTAATCCAGTTGTCGACGAATTTCATGCCTGATGCGGGTTATCCTAAATGGATCCATGAAACCAACCATATTCCACTCTATGCCACTTAATAAGATTATCTTATCCCGATTGGTGTGTACTTCTTCTCATGGGAAGGAAGGAATTCTATCTGCAATGGGAACTCTCTGTCGGGCCAATGATTAAAATCTGGCTGAAACTAAAGTTATATTTTGAACTCGAATAAAAAGTATTGGTTCGTGATTTCAAAACCAAAAATTGGTTTATTTAATTCAGATTTACATTTAACTAAGGTTGATCCAATATGAGTTATTTACGTCGATATTAGGGAGGAGGTAAATAAAGGCTAGGGCGGTTCAAATTTTAAAAATATTTGAAAATCCAATCTCCCATATGCTCCTTACCAGTCTTACCATAAAAATAATGTTTTGTGAAATTTTCAGTTTTCTAGGTGTGATTTAAAGGTGGCCCAAAGACAATGTAGGATAAATTTTGAGATATGTTCCAAACACGCTAGTTGCTTAATATGGGATTATAGTCCTGCAAACATGTACAAAAATCCCAAACAAAATTAGCTCAAAAGGGATTTATTTCTTCAGCAACATCCTTGATTAAGGTTTGAAGAATGAGCTTTCAATATGGGATGATGAGTTTCAACTTACATTACAGTACTAGCGTGTTTGGAACATTTCTCTAAATTTCCCAATAGCAATTTCCATATAAACCTACCTACATTGTCTTTGAGCCACCTTTAAACCTAGCTGAAGTTTCACAGAACACTCTTTTTATGGTAAGGATGATAAGGAGCATATGGGAGATTGGATTTTCAAACATTTTTAAAATTTGAATCGCCATAATGACGTTTGAGTTTAAAAACTCAAATTACAGCAGATATTTGAATAATTAAAACTACTATTGTTGTGAGCGATTTCACCTGGTGCTTAATTTTTTAATCGGTACTGTGAGAAATTTGGGATAATAAAATTAAGGATATTTGTAGTTCTCTGCCATCATTTCATGTCGATTGCTCTTAGGGAAACAAAGTTACAGCATGCCAAAGTTGAGCATTTTGTATATAGACCGGCTATTATTCTGAACACAACTGTATGTGTTATTCGTGTCATTTTCTCCTTACAACACCGAATTGGTACACCAATAAAATAAAAATGCATAGTGCTTCCAATTCAGCCATTTTTAACGGATTGCCTCCGATTCAATGGAATCGTATGAAGAGAAAATCTTTTGGTGTTTTAGAAATGTCCACCAGTTCGGAGTCATTCTAATCACTGAGCTAGCCGATAAAATGACGTTAACTTCCTTTTTCTTAACTGGTTTCCACTAGTTTGTAACATGATTTTATAATTATGGCCGCGGTAGAAAATAACGCTGTAAGACTATTCTATTTGGAAATATTTTTCGCTCCGTCCTCTATTTTAATGGTCTTCATATTCACTTTTCAAACTCCTTCATAGAATAGCTTCCTAACTAAACTCAAAAGCATCTACACGAGTGTAATACACTGGAGTTTCCAATCCTCCAGAGATTCACACGTAATTCCTCTACAAGAAAGTTCAGGAATTTTTGATTAAATCCATCAGAAATTTATGATAGGGAATCCTCCAGGGATCCTTTCAGAAATTCCTTTAGAGAATACTCCAGCAGTTCTCCCAGGGAGTAATCTCTAAATTGTCCAACTATTTCACATATGGTGCCTCAAGAAATTGCTCCAGAATTTTCTCTACAAAATCCTTCAACAGTCCCATGCTGTAACACCCTGTATATATTCAACTGGAATTGCACCTTAAATTCCTCACTAAATTCAACACTTATTTGAAGCTAGTCTTTAAAAAGATTATGATTTCTACATTAGGTCTCCAAAACATACTTATTAAGCAAAAGGACTTTTTTACAATTGTTTCTGATTCTATTCGGATATTCTGATGTATTCTGATTCTGATCGGATTCTGATATTTGGCAGGCACAAATTTCACGCAAAGCGATCGTTGATACTTGGCCAATATGTATGTGCGAGTTGGGGGTGCGGAGTCCATAATAAGTATGAAAATAACAGTTTTCCAAATGTATATTTCACTGAAAAAAAAAAAACGAATAATTTTGTGTTTCAAATGCGTACTATGAAGTAAAGACAAGGAACTTGTTGGTAGTCCTCACAAAACGTAAATCCCTCTAACATATCGTTGCAGAAAAAGGTCGAGAATGAATCTCAGCTACTAAGGGATCAATTACTACCAATGAAACCCGATTTTCCTCAAAACTGCGACAACCTTAACATTTTTGAGCAGCTCCAATGTCAGTACTCCGTTATACAAGGTATTCTAGAGCGTTGCATGTAGTATGGTGCCTTGTGAGACTCCCACTGTGACTTTTGTCGACTTCTGTTCCAAATTGGTAACGTTGGGTAAATTTCGGTTTTGAATACTGATCATCAGCTTTCGGAACAAATAGTCCGTGACTCGCATTTCGTGCAGCGATTTGCCTGTTGCCAACAGGCGATGTTAAACGCATTCTTCACCTCAATCCGAACCGGCTGATCATTCGTTTGGATGTCATCTCTGCTTTTTAATGACTTTCCGGACTGCACTCACCGTTGAGATTCCTTTTGTCTTTTTGCCTCACCGAAAAACCGCTTTTCTGCTCCATACACTGTGTTAGCCTGTTGAGGATAATCCTTTACAATAGCTTCCCAAGAGTATGTAGCAGGTTTAAGGCTCTGGAAGAAGTTGAACCCCGTTTCCAGGTTAAGGCAGCAGTACCAAAAAAGGCCAAGATCGCAGTTTTAAGCGCCACCTTGGGAACACCATGCGGAGCAAGAGCTTTCTTCACCTCCATATCCTTAGATGTTTCAAGAATCTCGTCATTAGATACTTCAATTCTCATACTTGGACACCTCTTGCAGCCTTTAATGAAATCCGAATAATGTGATAATTTGGTTGTCCAAAATGTGTTCACTCTTAAAAATAATTACTGTGGACGTTATTCATAGTTTGACTGAAAGACACATGATGTAAATGATAAAACGACACAAAATTGTGTCCTTGAAGATGTATTGAACAGAAAATGTATGATAATAAATCTTCGAGCTGTTTAGTAGAATACCTATAAGTAGATGAAAAACCGAATTTACTACTGTACCATTTAATTCCACTAGAGTTTGTATCCTTTGAGTCTAGTACACGACACTGAAGACGGCCTTACAGTTGAGGTCGAAATACGCGTATCTGTCAAAGGATACAAACTCTAGTGGAATTAAATGGTATAGTACTAAATTCGGGTTTTTCATCTACAAAAAATGTAATTTTACACGTTAATGGACACGAAAACGATGGCACTATAATCGGCATTTCTCGAATCACACGCTATGGTATTTGAAATGTGACATAAATTCACGTCATTGTTCGCTTCTTTTATGTGCATCCAGAAGACGTAAAATCACATGATTTTTTCGGAGTGTGTTGGTAAAGCTTTACTGTAATCAAAATCAGGTCTGTTCTTATAACGATCATATCATTTTACCAGATATCAAACAAATACATCAGAAAGTTTCTGTTAATGAATGAACAAGCCATACAAAAAAATCTAACAAGAAATCTGATCAGAAGATCATCAGGGCAAACTTTTCAAGAATCAATTGAAATATTTGGCGAGCACGTGCAAACATCTCGTTTGTAATTTATCATAGTTTTTATATGAAATTTGATATGATACTCTTGCGAAGTGTACCAGCTACCTTTCCAAGAGTTTGCTAAGTTCCTTTCAATTCACGATTCTATCAGAATCAAACAGTTCATATAGAAGGTTGCAACAAATCTCTTGCCACTAATTTATCAAAGATTTTCCTAAAAGTTCGTATAAGATTTTCTTTATTTTATTTTGAAGTTTTTGCTCCCCTATGCTTAAACGATGACAATTATGATGAAAATCATTCTCCCAAAATTTGAAGTGAAGAAAATTGGTTGTGCACACGCTATATGAAGTTTATATGGAAATTACTATGAAAAAGGCAAACTTTTTGTGCTCAGTCCTCTAACTGCTCGTAGTAGTAATCTATGGAAAAGTGAACAAACTCTTCTCATGTGAAATCTTCCCGGCTACAACTTTGCCGAAGACCGGATTTGGATGGGACGTAAGGATAATTTGTTATTGTTGATAACAAAGGAGCGGTTCCATTTGAATTCGAATGTCGGTTTACTTTTGTATTTTTTGATTTGGCTGAAATTTGGCATATGCTTTCTTTATACCCAAAAATGCTTATTTGCATCATCGGTTCGCCATTTTTACCCTAGCGTTACTTTTGAGAAGGGCCTAAGAAAAAAAAGCCTTAACAATTTTCAAAAAAATAAAACTCAGAAACTATTTGTCTGATCGGTTTGGTGTCTTCCGCAAAGTTTTAGGTTATTGTTGGAACTATCTGGAAAAAAATATTTATTTTTATTCGAAAATAAAACTTAAAAATCCATTTTCACAAAAATCGTTTTCTTGATTTTTTTTATTTTTTTATATTTTAAAGTAGACAAAAAATGGAGTCTTTTGCACAGTGGGTCAAGATGGAGAAATCATGGACAAAACAGTTATGATTTTTTGAAAAAGGTGAATTTTTGAAAATGGTCATAATAAACTTTTTAAATATTTTTCAACTCGATTTTATGAAAGTACGCAAAATTTACAACAAAAAAGGTATAAGGAAAAATCAGACTAACTTTTACTGTTTTAAAGATACAGCGATTTTAATACAAAATTATGATATAATTTTCAATTTTCGGTCATTATAATATAACTTAGAAACGGTTTGTCCGATCAGTTTGGTGTCTTCCGCAAAGTTTTAGGTTATTGTTGGGACTATCTGGCAAAAAATATACACTGTAAAAAAAATGTTGTAATTTTTTATATATCGAAAATAAAGCTTAAAAATCAATTTTCCCAAAAAGGGTTTTTTTTTTTTTAATATTTTTATATGTTGAAGTAGACAAAAAATGAAGTCTTTTGCACAGTGGGTCAAGATGGAGAAATCATGGACAAAACAGTTATGATTTTTTTTAAAAAAGGTTGATTTTTCAATATGGTCTAAATAAACTTTTTGAATGCTTTTCTTTAACATATAAAAAAATAAAAAAAATCAAAAATACGATTTTTGAGAAAATGGATGTTTAAGCTTTATTTTCGATATATAAAAAATTAAAACATTTTTTTACAGTGTATATTTTTTTTCCAGATAGTCCCAACAATAACCTAAAACTTTGCGGAAGACTCCAAACTGATCGGACAAACCGTTTCTAAGTTATATTTTTTTGAAAATTATTAAGGATTTTTTTCTTAGGCCCTTCTCAAAAGTAAGGCTAGAGTCAAAATGGCGAGCCGATGATGCAAAAAGGCATTTTTGGGCATAAAGAAAGCATGTGCAAAATTTCATCCAAATCAAAAAATATAAAAATGAAATTTGGGAAAAAGTCGTCATTTTCTGTGGAACCGCTCCAAGAGTCTGTTAAGATGCCTTCATGAAAGATTCTATCAGAATCCAACATAAACTTTGCGGGTCAGTTTATTTAGATTGTTTCAACAAAACTCCTGTCATCAATGTATCAAAGATTTTCCTAGAAATTTGTTGAAAATCTTCAAAATATGTACTGCCTATAACTGAAAATAATTTGTAACATTCGAAAAAAGCAGGCATTGAGTAAATGGAGTACCAAGTGTTTATTTTTTGTCAGTATGGAAAGAAACTTGAATTTCAAAAAAATATCGAGAACTCAACAATATGAAGCTGGATTTTTTTTGGGCGAATAGACAGAAAATAATTTTGAGGCCCATGTATATAATATCAATGTAACTGTTATGTAGTTATACAATATTGGACAAAACATTTGCAACATTTTTGATTTTCCATACAAAATGACCAACTTTGGTAAGCTCAGTTATTTATGGACCGATTTGAATCAAATTTTGGAAAAACGTTAGACATAAATTGAATTTTAACATATATTTTTGAATGATAATTCATTTTGAAAAATTAATCATAAGTTTAACAACAGTAACGGTTTGTCAAAAATGAATTTTTTGACGATTTTTATAATAAATGACATAGCTAAACATATTGAATGACAGGTTCATGGTATCTCCTGCAAAGTTGTAGATTTTAACGATGAACAAGTTTGCTGAAGACAGTTTTTGTGTAAGGCTAACATATTTTGAGATAAATAGTTTTGAATTTCCGTAGAAAATTACACTTTAGTTAAACCGTTATTACTTAAAAACGCGTAATTGGCTAAATTATTCAAAAATATATGTTAAAATTCAAGTTATATCTGATGTTCTGTGAAAATTTCATTCGAATCGGTCCATTAATAACTGAGATCTAGCTAACCAAAGTTGGTCAATTTGTATGGAGAATCAAAAATGTTGCAAATTTTTTGTCCAATACTGTATTTAGCAATGTGACAAAACAACTTGGTATGTTGTTCGAACTTTCTACAGGGTGTCCGTACCGCGTATTATCCGTACAAACTTTGATGGCATGCCTCTTTGCAATCAAGATAAACTAAATCAGCATTCCTGCGTGATTCGATATCTTGACCTATTATATTCATAAGGAATAAGTTTAAAACATTTCTGATTTCAATTATTTGTAAAATCAAGTCAAATGTGTTGAGCGATCTTAATAAACGCCGTTTTTCGAGCTTCACTGAAGAGAAATGTCCTTCGAACACAAAGGATTAGAACCAAATAATTTTCTACTTCCAGCCTATCTTGAAGCCAAGATCTCTTAGATAACCTCAAATAGTAATCGCACTTTTGAATTCATCTCTTTTTTATTTTAGGGAGAAAAAAATCTCTATAATGGCTGGCGGCCCTCAGGAAAAGCGTTTACGATAAGTTTCAATATAATTATCCCAGTATGAAGCAATAATGTTGAATTTATTAAAAATTATATACTACCAATGGTTGTGATGTACCAGTAGATTGGATTATGGAATAAAACGTACATTTTTCGATAAAAACGACATGCGCTATTTTTGGTGGATAGATCGCCTATAGTTTCGCCGATTTGCGAAATTTCAGCTTTTTATTTTATCAAAAAGTCATATAAATCATTAAGTTTTCACAAAAAATGCACCCTTACATCATTAGTTGCCGTCGTGTTCCAGTAGTGGATCAACATATGGAAGCAGTTTTTAAAATGCATGTATAAAAATGAAGAAAAGTCCCAGAGATGATCTTCATGCTTCATTCGAAAGATATTATTTGCTGTTCCGAGGGAAAAATGTTAAACTTATGTAAAAATAACAATTTTGTTTAAAATTCCTTGTATCATTTCCGAACGTCTACTACTGGAGCACTAGCGAAACTACTGGAACACGTGTACCAATAGTGGCTCAAGCGATTTTATGCTTAAAAAATAATTTTATCACTCTTTTTGTATTTTTCCCATATATTACAGGTAGGAATCTTTCTGTTGCCGCCAAAAGATCTCTGTTAAGGCTTTTCGTTATTATGTTATGGTTTTTTATAGCTTAGGTAGTCCACTAATGGCACCGGCGCCCTATATTTTTAACATATAGATGTATCCATATATTCCTCATATTTGGTTGTTCGGATAATTTACGAAAATCCTGTAGAACAATTTTACAGATTTTATTAAGTTAGTCGAAGGTATTGATGATTTGATAACGTTTTCCGGTATTAACTGAAAATCGTCAAAAATTTTGAATGTGACAAATATGCAGTTAAGGACAGTGTACACAATATTAGAAGGTATATCATTGAAATACGTGAAGACATTAAAATTCTTTCGAAAAAAATATTCAAAGATATTGCTAGTAAATCACCAAGTATCACTTTTGAAATCTGCTATGAACTATGAATGTTTAAATGAACTTGCTAATGAAGTTCCTAAAAGCTGGCAATTTTACGAGGACTTCACCATTGATTTGAGTTGAATCAGACAAAATTGGAGCAGCCCTAGCTGCTCTAAGTGCCTCAACAAGGACACGTCTTACACAATCGCTCACCAATTCTTATCCTTTGCATAAGAGTTTTAGAACTGGAAGTGCTCATAGAACAGAATACTAAGCTGAGAAACAGGCTCTGTCTCATTGAGGACGTTATGCCAAAAAGAGGATGAAGAAGGACCTGCTGGTCATCATTTATGCGGTCCCATCATGCTATCGATAAAAATACCAATCTGACGTCACTCAAGCTTTGCTCTCTAAACCATAATCTTCAACATGACCTAGCTAGAAAAACTACCTACATGTGTGATTGTGTTTTTTACCAACATGTATCAAAAGCCAACGTTCGCATAACCATATAGAGCGGCTAACAAAAGGTCGTTGGGTTGGATTCCCCGACTCGCAAGCTCCACACCGATCCATTTTCTAGCCGAGCACAATGATTAAACCACAATCACATAGGTGTCTACTAATGCAGGCTAGATATAAACCTTTTCGTGATTCATTGTGGGGTCATAGTGCTTCAGCTTTCTGATTCGTATGGTACTTCTACCGAAGAATACTGTTGGAAAATGGGAGAACTTCACTGTTTCATCTCATCCATATGTTTTACCGCCATACGTCCAGCTTAACCCTCGAAAATTTATTAGATTTCAAATGTAGTGCAACGTATCGATTACAAGTCTTATTCGAAGATTCATCTACAGTGAAATCAAAGGAGGTGAATCGAAACCACATTGTCGTTCTCACCTCGTTGGCATTGGGTGCTGAATCTCATATTATGTTTACACACCACCAAGGTGTCGATGCCCCTTTGTTCTGATTTTGGTGTCTGGCATCCCAAGAGAACCAGAAGGCTTTCGTACGCTGCATGTGATAATATTTTGCTTTTTTGTTCGAAGTCATGCCAATGTACATAAACGTCAGTCGTAGCAGAGCAAAAGTCTCTCGAACGCAGTGTCGTGTAGTTCAACCGCATATCACTGTCGACTGCCGCAATCGGGGATTTGTTTTCACTCAATCCCGAACGCTTTTACATGATGAATGAGCCTTCCTTGGTGCACGTTGAAAAAAGTACACATCGGCAAAGTAACGGGCTAGGTTGGGTTGGATGGCTGAAACGTGCCCATCTGTGTCACTCAAAGTCAATATGCCATCGGACGTGGTCGTCGCACAGTGGCGCGCCTTCATGCAAATATCGGACAAAATACAAAAGTCTCAAATCGATCGAAAACCATTATTCATTATACCAATTCTAACTAGAATTTGTGGTAGATGAAAAAACCGAATTTAGTACTAGTACACGACACTGAAGACGGCCTTACAGTTGAGGTCGAAATACGTGTATCTGTCAAAGGATACAAACTCTAGTGGTATTATTTGGTATAGTATTAATTTTGGTTTTTCATCTGCTTATAAGTATTCTACTAAACAGCTCGAAGATTTATTATTAGAATTTGTGTCTTTTGACAGATACGCGTATTTCGACCTTAACTGTAAGGCCGTCCTTAGTGTCGTGTAGTCGATTCTAGTAGACGGCCTTACAGTGTATACAAATTCTTGTTGGAATTGAATGGTGTATTATTTAATTCGGTTTTATTTACTCACAGATATTCTATTGAATGGCTATCTCGAAGATTTATTATGATTATGTACCAATTTTACTTAAGTCATCTAAGTAAACTTCATGGAAAGAAATTAAAATCGATTTTTCGATTAGATTTTCTCTAGATGACATTTTTACCAATCCAGATAAAAACATGTTTTCACACAATATTCAAATGCAGTGAATCAAATTGTCATCAAAAGAGACGAAAAACAAACAACAAATCAAGCTCGCTCACAACCGTTTGTCGCAACTGTTGCGGATAAGGACACAATTAAAAGCAAAATTGTCATGACAATCACAGAGCGCAACATTGTTGCAACCTTTTCAACTCGCGATTAATCAGTTATTTTAAACTCAAAACCAAATTTGTTTTATGGATGCTGTTTGATAATGTGTCAGTTCTCGAAAATTGCAATGCGAAGCCCAGAAAATCGCTGCGCACGTGGTGATCGATCTTTGTCATATTCTGTTCAAGTGATGATAAACTCATGTTGCGGAATAAAATTGTTGCAACAAGAATAGGATGTGACAATGTCTTTGTTGCTGCGTGTTGGGTGACAAATGATTCTTTGTTCAAATGTAAAAAACGTAACAAAAAAGCTCAATGTGATTCAGTTATTGATGAAAGAGAAAGTAAACAAAGAGAGCCTCTCAATGTTAGATAGGTCCTTTTGAAAAGTTACGCTAGAAATGTTCAATCATCATTCAAAGAAAATATAAACGTGCAATTTTAGGAATTGTTTGAGGTTTTGTTCGGCCATGGGCCACTGTGCGTCTTCGCCTATGGCAAGGGACGGTCGAAGGCAAATTGTTTGCAATTGCGAAGGCATGAATCACTTGGCTGTGAATACATCATTGAACGTCATCAGCATCTGGGAGCACCTTACTATCGGTCGATGTTGCAACCAAAAAACTCTGCTAATATTGCACGTTTCGAGCCATTCCGGCGGATGAAGGCTCTTTGCTTGAATGAACGCCGTAGATACCCTGGATATTCTCTCAGACACAATAGCCCGCAGTCTGAATACGTTGTCCGGCACATGGGCACGGGTGATTTTGAACACGCGCAATTAGATAATCGATGCTAATTGGCCTGACGACGACGGCGAGTCGAACAATTGTGTGTAGATGGAACTGCGCGACGCAAAAACAAATCAATTGGCTGCTGTTTGGTGCGAGTTCTGAATCCCGACGAAGTATTGATTTGATAAATGATCGGGGTTCTGATGGAAACTAGAGTTTTCAATCCCGGGAACATTTCCCGGGAAATGAGATTTCCCGGGATTCCCGTTTCCCGGGAAATGATTTCCTGTTTCCCGGGATTCCCGTATTTCCCGGGATTTCTGTATTTCCCGGGTAGTTCTAATAAAAAAGGATTGACCATCCATTTTCAAACCAAAACTATCGTTTAATTTACTTTCCATATCATTCCAACCAATGACCTTACTAGATTTTTGTAATCAAATAGTTGTTGATAAAATGGATAGCTTTTTGACGATATATATTTTTTTTAATAGATTATATACAAAATACAGGATTTTTCGAGGGATCATCCATGAATTGAGTACGCTCATAAAGTTTTCATGGATTTAACCGTCACATTTTCTATCGTTAGACTCTAGTTGGTTCTTATTCTAGTGCTTGAAAGGTTTGATTCAATGTTGGTACAGGTCGGACTGGATTAACCGTTGTTTCGATTTTATTTTCACTTCGGATAATCGAATCTTGCTAGTAATCGAATCACTAAAATAAAAATTAAAATCTTAAATATTATCTTTTTTCGTTGTTTTATTTATATAATGCAGTGGCGTAGCCAGAAGTAATTTCTAGGAACATTAGGGGTTTTGGGAAGAAATTATTTTGACCGGCATACAAAAAACCTCTTTTTCGAACCCCTTTTTTACCTACATCCAAGGCTGCAAAACCAATCATATTGCATATTGCAACACCAAATTATCTCAAATTTATGCAAAAAATCTCAAAAGCAAGAATATCAAAGAACAAACTCCGGATAATCGAGTCTAAAAGTCCGGATAATCGAATCCCGGATAATCGAGTCCGTCCTGTACATATTATTTGAACTTCATACGATTTGTCAGGAATAATCTCCACATGAACTCAATATCATAATTTGTGTTGTTCTGAAGCCTAGCGAACACAACGAAATCAATAGATATTTTTGAGAAACATAAATAAATTACTTACAAAAAAGAGAATGTAGGTAGGGTAAATGATGGCTTCGGCACCCTGAGGGTATTTTCGGCAACACTAACTTATCGTCCTTGTTAGAATTTATCTACGGAACAAGGGTTACCTTCAATGTACTCAACATGTTCCTTGAACTATAATCTTCCATATAAATCACATTCTTGACGAAAATATTATATAACATGGGTTTTATTATTAAATGAAATAAATGCTTACGAAATCATCGTCATTTGTGAGCTGCCGAACAGAACAACACAAGAACAGCTTAGGAAAAACTCACCACTTCGAAAGGTCCAATTCTCCGCTCCAATGCCAATTTTTTCACAAAATCTACGCACCGATCACTTATGCACAATTAAACTTTTGATTGCTCTATAAAGCACTCGAAAATACTCAATTTTTATGCTTCAAATCACAAGTAAAAATTAATGAACTTTGTTTTCCTCGGCAATCACTTTTTATTACTGCACCAGGTTGCCAGAAAACCATATTCAATTGCGGTGTAATTATTATTCACGATTTAAATTCACAGAAAAGATCGAACACAACTAATTAATTTATTGGAATTATGCAACAAAGCATGCATGGGTAATAATTGAGTCTTTCAATGCCTTCCTTATTTGAAGATTGTAGCGCATAAACTTCAAAATACTGTGAAACATATAAAATATACGTCTTCTAATAGGTTAACTATTTTGGCAACACTCCTGTTGTTCTACAGGCAATCAGTAGATGATGTAATTGTGTCAAATCAAAAGTGAGTAGATTTGAAAAGGGTCTATTCTGATTTTCTCATACACTGAGAAGAATATGAACCTTAAAAATTACTGGCAAGGTTTGGATTTTGATCCGAATTAGCTGATCGAACCATATTCGGAGAGTGATATTCAAAAACAAACAAAAAAAATAAATCCTGGGACATCGCAATCGGGTTTTTTAATACACCCCAACCTCTTTTTACGGGGTCGTAAAAAAAATCTGGGTAGTAATTATGTTTTTGAAAAATGCAACGTCTATATGCGGAAATACTGATTCGGGATATTCGGCAAAGTTGAAGCATGGGTTGAGAACTTTCCAAAATGGCCGTTCAAGTTTTCTTATTTTAGTAATTTTATGGGGGTGTGATATGCAAATACCAAAAAATTTCAAAGATGACGGTACCGAATGTAGACCAAAGTTGAAGAAAGTGTTGCGTGCTATACAGTCGGCCGAATCACAAATGTTCATTTGTGTTCAAGAAGAATAAAGAAAAGATCATAACCATAAAACTTGAGCGGAACAGAAAAATAGAATGCTTAGCAACATAGCAATACACTTCAACTGTAATCCAGTTTTTCATGAAGGGTTCAAAATTTTGTCGTAGCTGGCAACACTGCTTAAGTGAAATTGCGTCACCGGCAGTACAAGTGTGCATGCAACTTTTGTTTTGCGGATATCTCAGGATCCTGACCACTTAGAAAGATGGCGTCTTTGGCAAAGTTATTCATTAGCTCAAGCGCTATAATTATTAAAGCTATGAGATTCAAAATTTTGCCACCAGGCGGCGCTAGTGAGCGTAGAATTTTTGTTTTGCGGATATCTCAGGATCCTGACCACTTAGAAAGATGGCGTCTTCGGCAAAGTTGTTCAAGAGCTCAAGGACTATGATTATTCTGGCCAAGAGATTCGAGATTTGGCCACCAGGCGGCGCTAGTGAGCGTAGAATTTTTGTTTTGCGGATATTTCAGGATCCTGACCACTTAGAAAGATGGCGTCTTCGGCAAAGTTATTCATTAGCTCAAGCGCTATAATTATTAAAGCTATGAGATTCAAAATTTTGCCACCAGGCGGCGCTAGTGAGCGTAGAATTTTTGTTTTGCGGATATCTCAGGATCCTGACCACTTAGAAAGATGGCGTCTTCGGCAAAGTTGTTCAAGAGCTCAAGGACTATGATTATTCTGGCCAAGAGATTCGAGATTTGGCCACCAGGCGGCGCTAGTGAGCGTAGAATTTTTGTTTTGCGGATATTTCAGGATCCTAACCACTTAGAAAAATGGCGTCTTCGGCAAAGTTATTCAGTAGCTCAAGGACTATCATTATTCTGTCCAAGAGATTCGAGATTTTGCCATCAGGCGGCGCTAGTGAGCGTAGAATTTTTGTTTTGCGGATATCTCAGGATCCTGACCACTTAGAAAGATGGCGTCTTCGGCAAAGTTGTTCAAGAGCTCAAGGACTATGATTATTCTGGCCAAGAGATTCGAGATTTGGCCACCAGGCGGCGCTAGTGAGCGTAGAATTTTTGTTTTGCGGATATTTCAGGATCCTGACCACTTAGAAAGATGGCGTCTTCGGCAAAGTTATTCATTAGCTCAAGCGCTATAATTATTAAAGCTATGAGATTCAAAATTTTGCCACCAGGCGGCGCTAGTGAGCGTAGAATTTTTGTTTTGCGGATATCTCAGGATCCTGACCACTTAGAAAGATGGCGTCTTCGGCAAAGTTGTTCAAGAGCTCAAGGACTATGATTATTCTGGCCAAGAGATTCGAGATTTGGCCACCAGGCGGCGCTAGTGAGCGTAGAATTTTTGTTTTGCGGATATTTCAGGATCCTAACCACTTAGAAAAATGGCGTCTTCGGCAAAGTTATTCAGTAGCTCAAGGACTATCATTATTCTGGCCAAGAGGTCCGAGATTTGGCCACCAGGCGGCGCTAGTGAGCGTAGAATTTTTGTTTTGCGGATATCTTAGGATCCTGACCACTTAAAAAGATGGCGTCTTCGGCAAAGTTATTCAGTACCTCAAGGACTATCATTATTCTGGCCAAGAGATTCGAGATTTGGCCACCAGGTGGCGCTAGTGAGCGTAGAATTTTTGTTTTGCGGATATCTCAGGATCCTGACCACTTAGAAAGATGGCGTCTTCGGCAAAGTTGTTCAAGAGCTCAAGGACTATGATTATTCTGGCCAAGAGATTCGAGATTTGGCCACCAGGCGGCGCTAGTGAGCGTAGAATTTTTGTTTTGCGGATATTTCAGGATCCTGACCACTTAGAAAGATGGCGTCTTCGGCAAAGTTATTCAGTACCTCAAGGACTATCATTATTCTGGCCAAGATATTCGAGATTTGGCCACCAGGTGGCGCTAGTGAGCGTAGAATTTTTGTTTTGCGGATATCTCAGGATCCTGACCACTTAGAAAGATGGCGTCTTCGGCAAAGTTATTCAGTAGCTCAAGGACTATCATTATTCTGTCCAAGAGATTCGAGATTTTGCCATCAGGCGGCGCTAGTGAGCGTAGAATTTTTGTTTTGCGGATATCTCAGGATCCTGACCACTTAGAAAGATGGCGTCTTCGGCAAAGTTGTTCAAGAGCTCAAGGACTATGATTATTCTAGCCAAGAGATTCGAGATTTGGCCACCAGGCGGCGCTAGTGAGCGTAGAATTTTTGTTTTGCGGATATCTCAGGATCCTGACCACTTAGAAAGATGGCGTCTTCGGCAAAGTTATTCAGTACCTCAAGGACTATCATTATTCTGGCCAAGATATTCGAGATTTGGCCACCAGGTGGCGCTAGTGAGCGTAGAATTTTTGTTTTGCGGATATCTCAGGATCCTGACCACTTAGAAAGATGGCGTCTTCGGCAAAGTTATTCAGTACCTCAAGGACTATCATTATTCTGTCCAAGAGATTCGAGATTTTGCCATCAGGCGGCGCTAGTGAGCGTAGAATTTTTGTTTTGCGGATATCTCAGGATCCTGACCACTTAGAAAGATGGCGTCTTCGGCAAAGTTGTTCAAGAGCTCAAGGACTATGATTATTCTGGCCAAGAGATTCGAGATTTGGCCACCAGGCGGCGCTAGTGAGCGTAGAATTTTTGTTTTGCGGATATTTCAGGATCCTAACCACTTAGAAAAATGGCGTCTTCGGCAAAGTTATTCAGTAGCTCAAGGACTATCATTATTCTGTCCAAGAGATTCGAGATTTTGCCATCAGGCGGCGCTAGTGAGCGTAGAATTTTTGTTTTGCGGATATCTTAGGATCCTGACCACTTAAAAAGATGGCGTCTTCGGCAAAGTTATTCAGTACCTCAAGGACTATCATTATTCTGGCCAAGAGATTCGAGATTTTGCCATCAGGCGGCGCTAGTGAGCGTAGAATTTTTGTTTTGCGGATATCTCAGGATCCTGACCACTTAGAAAGATGGCGTCTTCGGCAAAGTTGTTCAAGAGCTCAAGGACTATGATTATTCTGGCCAAGAGATTCGAGATTTGGCCACCAGGCGGCGCTAGTGAGCGTAGAATTTTTGTTTTGCGGATATCTCAGGATCCTGACCACTTAGAAAGATGGCGTCTTCGGCAAAGTTATTCAGTAGCTCAAGGACTATCATTATTCTGGCCAAGAGGTCCGAGATTTGGCCACCAGGCGGCGCTAGTGAGCGTAGAATTTTTGTTTTGCGGATATCTTAGGATCCTGACCACTTAAAAAGATGGCGTCTTCGGCAAAGTTATTCAGTACCTCAAGGACTATCATTATTCTGGCCAAGAGATTCGAGATTTGGCCACCAGGTGGCGCTAGTGAGCGTAGAATTTTTGTTTTGCGGATATCTCAGGATCCTGACCACTTAGAAAGATGGCGTCTTCGGCAAAGTTGTTCAAGAGCTCAAGGACTATGATTATTCTGGCCAAGAGATTCGAGATTTGGCCACCAGGCGGCGCTAGTGAGCGTAGAATTTTTGTTTTGCGGATATTTCAGGATCCTGACCACTTAGAAAGATGGCGTCTTCGGCAAAGTTATTCAGTAGCTCAAGGACTATCATTATTCTGTCCAAGAGATTCGAGATTTTGCCATCAGGCGGCGCTAGTGAGCGTAGAATTTTTGTTTTGCGGATATCTCAGGATCCTGACCACTTAGAAAGATGGCGTCTTCGGCAAAGTTGTTCAAGAGCTCAAGGACTATGATTATTCTAGCCAAGAGATTCGAGATTTGGCCACCAGGCGGCGCTAGTGAGCGTAGAATTTTTGTTTTGCGGATATCTCAGGATCCTGACCACTTAGAAAGATGGCGTCTTCGGCAAAGTTATTCAGTACCTCAAGGACTATCATTATTCTGGCCAAGAGATTCGAGATTTGGCCACCAGGCGGCGCTAGTGAGCGTAGAATTTTTGTTTTGCGGATATCTCAGGATCCTGACCACTTAGAAAGATGGCGTCTTTGGCAAAGTTATTCATTAGCTCAAGCGCTATAATTATTAAAGCTATGAGATTCAAAATTTTGCCACCAGGCGGCGCTAGTGAGCGTAGAATTTTTGTTTTGCGGATATCTCAGGATCCTGACCACTTAGAAAGATGGCGTCTTCGGCAAAGTTGTTCAAGAGCTCAAGGACTATGATTATTCTAGCCAAGAGATTCGAGATTTGGCCACCAGGCGGCGCTAGTGAGCGTAGAATTTTTGTTTTGCGGATATCTCAGGATCCTGACCACTTAGAAAGATGGCGTCTTCGGCAAAGTTATTCAGTACCTCAAGGACTATCATTATTCTGGCCAAGATATTCGAGATTTGGCCACCAGGTGGCGCTAGTGAGCGTAGAATTTTTGTTTTGCGGATATCTCAGGATCCTGACCACTTAGAAAGATGGCGTCTTCGGCAAAGTTATTCAGTAGCTCAAGGACTATCATTATTCTGTCCAAGAGATTCGAGATTTTGCCATCAGGCGGCGCTAGTGAGCGTAGAATTTTTGTTTTGCGGATATCTCAGGATCCTGACCACTTAGAAAGATAGCGTCTTCGGCAAAGTTGTTCAAGAGCTCAAGGACTATGATTATTCTAGCCAAGAGATTCGAGATTTTGCCATCAGGCGGCGCTAGTGAGCGTAGAATTTTTGTTTTGCGGATATCTTAGGATCCTGACCACTTAAAAAGATGGCGTCTTCGGCAAAGTTATTCAGTACCTCAAGGACTATCATTATTCTGGCCAAGAGATTCGAGATTTTGCCATCAGGCGGCGCTAGTGAGCGTAGAATTTTTGTTTTGCGGATATCTCAGGATCCTGACCACTTAGAAAGATGGCGTCTTCGGCAAAGTTGTTCAAGAGCTCAAGGACTATGATTATTCTAGCCAAGAGATTCGAGATTTGGCCACCAGGCGGCGCTAGTGAGCGTAGAATTTTTGTTTTGCGGATATCTCAGGATCCTGACCACTTAGAAAGATGGCGTCTTCGGCAAAGTTATTCAGTACCTCAAGGACTATCATTATTCTGGCCAAGAGATTCGAGATTTGGCCACCAGGCGGCGCTAGTGAGCGTAGAATTTTTGTTTTGCGGATATTTCAGGATCCTGACCACTTAGAAAGATGGCGTCTTCGGCAAAGTTATTCAGTAGCTCAAGGACTATCATTATTCTGTCCAAGAGATTCGAGATTTTGCCATCAGGCGGCGCTAGTGAGCGTAGAATTTTTGTTTTGCGGATATCTCAGGATCCTGACCACTTAGAAAGATGGCGTCTTCGGCAAAGTTGTTCAAGAGCTCAAGGACTATGATTATTCTAGCCAAGAGATTCGAGATTTGGCCACCAGGCGGCGCTAGTGAGCGTAGAATTTTTGTTTTGCGGATATCTCAGGATCCTGACCACTTAGAAAGATGGCGTCTTCGGCAAAGTTATTCAGTACCTCAAGGACTATCATTATTCTGGCCAAGATATTCGAGATTTGGCCACCAGGTGGCGCTAGTGAGCGTAGAATTTTTGTTTTGCGGATATCTCAGGATCCTGACCACTTAGAAAGATGGCGTCTTCGGCAAAGTTATTCAGTACCTCAAGGACTATCATTATTCTGTCCAAGAGATTCGAGATTTTGCCATCAGGCGGCGCTAGTGAGCGTAGAATTTTTGTTTTGCGGATATCTCAGGATCCTGACCACTTAGAAAGATGGCGTCTTCGGCAAAGTTGTTCAAGAGCTCAAGGACTATGATTATTCTGGCCAAGAGATTCGAGATTTGGCCACCAGGCGGCGCTAGTGAGCGTAGAATTTTTGTTTTGCGGATATTTCAGGATCCTAACCACTTAGAAAAATGGCGTCTTCGGCAAAGTTATTCAGTAGCTCAAGGACTATCATTATTCTGTCCAAGAGATTCGAGATTTTGCCATCAGGCGGCGCTAGTGAGCGTAGAATTTTTGTTTTGCGGATATCTTAGGATCCTGACCACTTAAAAAGATGGCGTCTTCGGCAAAGTTATTCAGTACCTCAAGGACTATCATTATTCTGTCCAAGAGATTCGAGATTTTGCCATCAGGCGGCGCTAGTGAGCGTAGAATTTTTGTTTTGCGGATATCTCAGGATCCTGACCACTTAGAAAGATGGCGTCTTCGGCAAAGTTGTTCAAGAGCTCAAGGACTATGATTATTCTGGCCAAGAGATTCGAGATTTGGCCACCAGGCGGCGCTAGTGAGCGTAGAATTTTTGTTTTGCGGATATCTCAGGATCCTGACCACTTAGAAAGATGGCGTCTTCGGCAAAGTTATTCAGTAGCTCAAGGACTATCATTATTCTGGCCAAGAGGTCCGAGATTTGGCCACCAGGCGGCGCTAGTGAGCGTAGAATTTTTGTTTTGCGGATATCTTAGGATCCTGACCACTTAAAAAGATGGCGTCTTCGGCAAAGTTATTCAGTACCTCAAGGACTATCATTATTCTGGCCAAGAGATTCGAGATTTGGCCACCAGGTGGCGCTAGTGAGCGTAGAATTTTTGTTTTGCGGATATCTCAGGATCCTGACCACTTAGAAAGATGGCGTCTTCGGCAAAGTTGTTCAAGAGCTCAAGGACTATGATTATTCTGGCCAAGAGATTCGAGATTTGGCCACCAGGCGGCGCTAGTGAGCGTAGAATTTTTGTTTTGCGGATATTTCAGGATCCTGACCACTTAGAAAGATGGCGTCTTCGGCAAAGTTATTCAGTAGCTCAAGGACTATCATTATTCTGTCCAAGAGATTCGAGATTTTGCCATCAGGCGGCGCTAGTGAGCGTAGAATTTTTGTTTTGCGGATATCTCAGGATCCTGACCACTTAGAAAGATGGCGTCTTCGGCAAAGTTGTTCAAGAGCTCAAGGACTATGATTATTCTAGCCAAGAGATTCGAGATTTGGCCACCAGGCGGCGCTAGTGAGCGTAGAATTTTTGTTTTGCGGATATCTCAGGATCCTGACCACTTAGAAAGATGGCGTCTTCGGCAAAGTTATTCAGTACCTCAAGGACTATCATTATTCTGGCCAAGAGATTCGAGATTTGGCCACCAGGTGGCGCTAGTGAGCGTAGAATTTTTGTTTTGCGGATATCTCAGGATCCTGACCACTTAGAAAGATGGCGTCTTTGGCAAAGTTATTCATTAGCTCAAGCGCTATAATTATTAAAGCTATGAGATTCAAAATTTTGCCACCAGGCGGCGCTAGTGAGCGTAGAATTTTTGTTTTGCGGATATCTCAGGATCCTGACCACTTAGAAAGATGGCGTCTTCGGCAAAGTTGTTCAAGAGCTCAAGGACTATGATTATTCTGGCCAAGAGATTCGAGATTTGGCCACCAGGCGGCGCTAGTGAGCGTAGAATTTTTGTTTTGCGGATATTTCAGGATCCTGACCACTTAGAAAGATGGCGTCTTCGGCAAAGTTATTCATTAGCTCAAGCGCTATAATTATTAAAGCTATGAGATTCAAAATTTTGCCACCAGGCGGCGCTAGTGAGCGTAGAATTTTTGTTTTGCGGATATCTCAGGATCCTGACCACTTAGAAAGATGGCGTCTTCGGCAAAGTTGTTCAAGAGCTCAAGGACTATGATTATTCTGGCCAAGAGATTCGAGATTTGGCCACCAGGCGGCGCTAGTGAGCGTAGAATTTTTGTTTTGCGGATATTTCAGGATCCTAACCACTTAGAAAAATGGCGTCTTCGGCAAAGTTATTCAGTAGCTCAAGGACTATCATTATTCTGTCCAAGAGATTCGAGATTTTGCCATCAGGCGGCGCTAGTGAGCGTAGAATTTTTGTTTTGCGGATATCTCAGGATCCTGACCACTTAGAAAGATGGCGTCTTCGGCAAAGTTATTCAGTAGCTCAAGGACTATCATTATTCTGGCCAAGAGGTCCGAGATTTGGCCACCAGGCGGCGCTAGTGAGCGTAGAATTTTTGTTTTGCGGATATCTTAGGATCCTGACCACTTAAAAAGATGGCGTCTTCGGCAAAGTTATTCAGTACCTCAAGGACTATCATTATTCTGGCCAAGAGATTCGAGATTTGGCCACCAGGTGGCGCTAGTGAGCGTAGAATTTTTGTTTTGCGGATATCTCAGGATCCTGACCACTTAGAAAGATGGCGTCTTCGGCAAAGTTGTTCAAGAGCTCAAGGACTATGATTATTCTGGCCAAGAGATTCGAGATTTGGCCACCAGGCGGCGCTAGTGAGCGTAGAATTTTTGTTTTGCGGATATTTCAGGATCCTGACCACTTAGAAAGATGGCGTCTTCGGCAAAGTTATTCAGTAGCTCAAGGACTATCATTATTCTGTCCAAGAGATTCGAGATTTTGCCATCAGGCGGCGCTAGTGAGCGTAGAATTTTTGTTTTGCGGATATCTCAGGATCCTGACCACTTAGAAAGATGGCGCCTTCGGCAAAGTTGTTCAAGAGCTCAAGGACTATGATTATTCTAGCCAAGAGATTCGAGATTTGGCCACCAGGCGGCGCTAGTGAGCGTAGAATTTTTGTTTTGCGGATATCTCAGGATCCTGACCACTTAGAAAGATGGCGTCTTCGGCAAAGTTATTCAGTACCTCAAGGACTATCATTATTCTGGCCAAGATATTCGAGATTTGGCCACCAGGCGGCGCTAGTGAGCGTAGAATTTTTGTTTTGCGGATATCTCAGGATCCTGACCACTTAGAAAGATGGCGTCTTCGGCAAAGTTATTCAGTACCTCAAGGACTATCATTATTCTGGCCAAGAGATTCGAGATTTGGCCACCAGGTGGCGCTAGTGAGCGTAGAATTTTTGTTTTGCGGATATCTCAGGATCCTGACCACTTAGAAAGATGGCGTCTTCGGCAAAGTTGTTCAAGAGCTCAAGGACTATGATTATTCTGGCCAAGAGATTCGAGATTTGGCCACCAGGCGGCGCTAGTGAGCGTAGAATTTTTGTTTTGCGGATATTTCAGGATCCTGACCACTTAGAAAGATGGCGTCTTCGGCAAAGTTATTCAGTAGCTCAAGGACTATCATTATTCTGTCCAAGAGATTCGAGATTTTGCCATCAGGCGGCGCTAGTGAGCGTAGAATTTTTGTTTTGCGGATATCTCAGGATCCTGACCACTTAGAAAGATGGCGTCTTCGGCAAAGTTGTTCAAGAGCTCAAGGACTATGATTATTCTAGCCAAGAGATTCGAGATTTGGCCACCAGGCGGCGCTAGTGAGCGTAGAATTTTTGTTTTGCGGATATCTCAGGATCCTGACCACTTAGAAAGATGGCGTCTTCGGCAAAGTTGTTCAAGAGCTCAAGGACTATGATTATTCTGGCCAAGAGATTCGAGATTTGGCCACCAGGCGGCGCTAGTGAGCGTAGAATTTTTGTTTTGCGGATATTTCAGGATCCTGACCACTTAGAAAGATGGCGTCTTCGGCAAAGTTATTCAGTAGCTCAAGGGCTATCATTATTCTGTCCAAGAGATTCGAGATTTTGCCATCAGGCGGCGCTAGTGAGCGTAGAATTTTTGTTTTGCGGATATCTCAGGATCCTGACCACTTAGAAAGATGGCGTCTTCGGCAAAGTTATTCAGTAGCTCAAGGACTATCATTATTCTGGCCAAGAGGTCCGAGATTTGGCCACCAGGCGGCGCTAGTGAGCGTAGAATTTTTGTTTTGCGGATATCTCAGGATCCTGACCACTTAGAAAGATGGCGTCTTCGGCAAAGTTATTCAGTACCTCAAGGACTATCATTATTCTGGCCAAGATATTCGAGATTTGGCCACCAGGTGGCGCTAGTGAGCGTAGAATTTTTGTTTTGCGGATATCTCAGGATCCTGACCACATAGAAAAAAAACGCCTTCGGCGAAGTTGTTAAGAAGCTCAAGCTATGCGATTCAAAATTTTGCCTCTTGGCGGCGCTAGTGAGCATGAAACTTTTGTTTTGCGGGATCCTGACTACATAGACATGGCGTCTTGGGCAAAGTTGAGCTTCTCAGAAAGTTTATCGAAGACGCCATCTTTCTAGGTAGTCAGGATCCTGATATTTTGTAAAGGGCTATCATTATTTTTGTCAAAAGATATAAGGTTTTTTCCACCAGGCAGCGCTAGTAAGCTCGATATTTTTGTTTTGCGGATGTCTCAGGATCCTGGCCACTTAGAAAGATGGCGCCTTCGGCAAAGTTATTCAGAAGCTCAAGCTATGCGATTCAAAATTTTGCCTCTTGGCGGCGCTAGTGAGCATGAAACTTTTGTTTTGCGGGATCCTGACTACATAGACATGGCGTCTTGGGCAAAGTTGAGCTTCTCAGAAAGTTTATCGAAGACGCCATCTTTCTAGGTAGTCAGGATCCTGATATATCCGCAAAACAAAAGTTTCATGCTCACTTGTGCCGCCTGGTGGCAAAATTTTGAATCTCATAGCTTTTATAATGATAGTCCTTGAGCTAATGAACAACTTTGCCGAAGGCGCCATCTTTCTGAGTGGCCAGGATCCTGATATATCCGCAAAACAAAAGTTTGATGCTCACTAGCGCCGCCTGGTGGCAAAATTTTGAATCTCATAGTTTTTATAATGATAGTCCTTGAGCAACTGAACAACTTTGCAGAAGGCGCCATATTTCTAAGTGGCCAGGATCCTGAGATAACCGCAAAACAAATGTTTCATGCTCACTAGCATCACCTAGTGGTAGAATTCCTCAATTCAGTGATGGTGGTGCTAGCCCTTGAACTACTGAACAATTTTGCTGAACATCATGATCCTCTATTTTGAATACTTTGTAAGATATTGGTCATTTGTAAAAACGATCGTTAATCTGAATTTCGGTCGTTAAAAAGTGGTCGTAAAACGAACCGTCGGTAAAAAAACGATCGTAAAAAGAGGTTGGACTGTAATACCATTCATTCTCTCGGTAATAACTTGGTGATAGAGCGTTCAAGAGCAACAACCTTCACAGACCAAAACCATATCGAGCCATTCAGTTTGTCAGTGAATAGTTCAATTCACGGTGAAATTCTTGACATTAAAAAAATTGAAAACAACTATGCAAGTACCATCGTTGGGGGTGAGATTTGGCCAAAAATGCGTAAGTTCTCATTTATTTTTAAATAACATTCGCAATTTGACTGGATATGTTCGGTTCAATATGAGAATACGTTGCAAATGCTGAACAAATAATTGAAATTTGATTATTTTCCTTTAAATAGGAATCATTTGAAAATTGGCCCAAACTCACCCCTTCGAGAAGGTGACATTGGGCCAAACAAACTACACTCAGGAAAACGAACTATCGATAAACATAGGAACTCCATATTAAAATTCGCCACAAGAAATTGGATTGAAATTCATAAATTTACGTCATGGAACCGAAATTTGAAAACAAAAATAGTTTTCGCGGCAACCTGGAATCGAACCAAGGACCTTGCTTAGTTTTGTAACAAAAACTACCCAAAAACATGATTTTTTTAAAGAAAAAATCGAATTTCTTTGGATTATTTAAGTTTTTTGCCGAATATTGCATGTTTCATATAAAACTTATGTTTCTAAAGCATTTTGTTTGAATTACAAGTTGAATAGTGTATTTTTTAACATGTGCAAATATATCATTGTTTCAAATTTATTTAAAAAATGTTGCCAAGTCCTTTTCAAAGGTTTAACAAATAAGGAAACCAGTTTCAGCTTTAAGAATATTGTTTAATTGATAAAAATTCAAATGTTGAATAACTTGGTCAAAACAGTAAAATGCGGTGTATGCAAAGTTTGAACACAATTAAATAAGCTTCAAAATCATGCAAAAAGATTTGGAATCGGTTGAGTATTCATGAAGTTATGGTCAAACAAAGATATTTTTTCAGTAAACTACTTTTTATTGAAACTAGTTTTGATTTTAAACAAATTTGATGTTCTACAAAGTTTTCAAAAAAAAATAATTTTTAAGGTAATGGTGCTGAAATCACCGAAGTTATGGTGACTTCACTGAAGGCCATTTTTTTATAACTTGAAAATTCACCTCCAAGACGCTTGCACCTCTAAATTTTAATATTTTTGGCTCAAACTTCGAGGTTTCTCTAATGATATGATTCGAATTCAGAAGAGTACACGAATTTTTGGTTTTGAGAACTTTTGAAAAATAAGCCGCACCCTAAATAGACTGTAGCGCATGTGCGAGTAGCAAATAGGAGCATGCATGTAACTCATTCAAACGCAACTCTGAAATTCAAGTAATCCGATAATCGCGTTCCGTGGATTTTTATATGATTATATATATTTTATAATATTATGAATCAATAAACCATGACGTCACGCTGCAACTTCTAGGTTGGATTCGCACCTGCTGCAAGTTTATTACCATGACATGGCAATTTTTAAATCCGAAATGCTGCCATAGTGAGATTGAATACAAAATTTATTCGATAAAATAAATGAAAATGAAAATAGGCAGTGTCCATTTATGACATAACGTTAAAATGTACAATTTTCGACCATTCCCCCTCCGCAACGGTCTTTGCATGAAAAAAAAAATGTGTTTGAGCCGCAACGTTTGAGCCTACTCCCCCTCCCCCTAGAGCGTTACGTAATATGTGGACGGCGCCTTAGTCTGCATAAACTTAGTGGCGTTGTGTATTCAATTTGAATCTCCGCTATTTTATTTCTAACTGCAATTCTTTTCTCAGTGTAGTCTGTATTTTTCTGCATTGGCCCTTTCAACAAGTACTACATAATGAGTGACGTTTAATTTCAGGAATTGTCAACAAATACGAAATGTTACCAATACATAAACAAGTTTTTGCGCAGTTTTGGATTGCCGAAGTGAACATTTTTGTTGCCGACAATAGTAATTGCATTGCCGATAAAAGAACAAGTGCCTCGTGACTTTGGAGAGGAAAAATAGAAGATTAAGAGAACAAAATAGTGTTTAATGTATAACAATCAATAAACGAAGAGTGCTCAAGTGTAGTTCAGGTGTCTCCTGCTAATTGTTGTGCTCCATTGTTGCGTAAAATTGCCTTCTTAAAAGTTCAGCTGCTTAGGCTGCCGACAATACGTAAGTTCCCCTACCTACCATACAAGTTTACTGGTATAAAAATGTATAACAAAAATACGAATAATTTAAAAAAACATCAATTTTGCTTTATTTCCACGTTTTTGAAAATTTCCCGGGAAATGGCAAATTTATTTCCCATTTCCCGGGAAGTCAAATCCCGGGAAATTTTAAAACTCTAATGGAAACTCACCAAATGGTACTCTGAACTGTTTTAGTAGTTGAATCTATACACTGCTGTTCTTTGCATTACGTCCCCACTGGACCAGAGCCTGTTCAGCTTAGTGCTTTAAGAGCCCTTCCACAGTTATAAACTGAGAGTTTTCTTTGTCAAAGTTGCCATTTTCGCATTTGTATATCATGTGGTGTGATGAACCTCTAGGCCCAGGAATGTCAAAGAAATTCCCATTACGAAAATATCCTGAACCGAGCGGGAATCAAAGCCAGATAGTTTTGTTTTGTAGCCGTAAACTTTGCCACTAGGCTCCATGTCGAAATCCGAACTGTTCATTGGAATACATAGAATTTTCGTTTTTTTTTTAAGTTTGCAGATCAAGCAAAGCAAGCTTATTGCACGCCGGAATTGACTAAGTTTTTTTTTCCAAAATTTTCATTAATTTCCAAAAAGGCCTAAAGCCAAAGATTATACTTTCAAAATTGTTATTTCTCATTTCAAAAAAACCTTTTTCAAGACTCCCAATCCATAACTGTGGAAGTGATCATGGAACACTAAGGGTATGAGCAAGCTTTGTGACAGTTGATACATAACGCCAAGGAGAAGAAGGCAAATTCAAAAAATGTATTCCTTCGTGCGGGGTGACATTGGGCCATAAGGGTAACTTTGGGCCAAGATTTTTACAGCAAACTAAGGCCAGAGTAATGAAAACAATGTGGCAAGCTTCAAGAATACGTTATAAATAGCCACTGGATAGTCATGGATTAGTTTTTTGACTCACGTACTAGCCATGAGATGCATCGAAAAGGGCGGTCAAAGTCACCCCCTAGGCCCAATGTCACCCCGCACGGCGGTTCATATAATGATACCAAATGGAGAAGTCTTTTCATTCACTTTAGTATAGTGGGCGCTTGGAGAGGTACTTCTTAACGGTCACAGTGTATCAAAAAAGGTTCAAAAAGCGATTACCCACTCGACGTGGGTTACTGAATTCCTAACTCTTCTTTCGGTTTCTTCGTAGGTGGCACTACGGCCAGTGTTGTTCCCATGCATTCACACCACACGTTGCCCCGTCTCGAAAATGTCTGGCGCCCTTTAACGTATGTGGAAAATGTAAAACTATACATATGTATGCGACGGCATGCAAATTAGCTGGTAAATACATTCAATTCATAACTGCCAACAATCGCGGCGCGGAACAGAACCAAGAAAGCTTTTCCGAGTATTTCCATGAAGCAGGTTGTTACTCATATGACACGTTCAGATTTTACTTTATTTGGTGGCAGTTATATAGAATGCATTAACAGTGACATGCTTCATTTGTTGCATAATTGATCGGTGTGATTGTGAACAATCCTAATAAGTGACGGAAATCATTCGAAAACTTTATTGGGAGTAAAATAAAAATTGAAATTAGTACTGTACCATTTAAATTCTTTGATAGATACGTGTATTTCGACCAAAGGCTGTGCAACTTCTGTTTTAGCTTTATGCACCAGCAAAAAGTTTCGACCAATAGCTCTAGAAATTACTGTCTTTGAAATCGTGAGTAGGGCTACAAGCCGGCGATTGTGACAGCCATGTTTGGATTCCGATACCTTAAGGTGAAGATGAATCGAAGCCAAACCTCAAATTTTGAAGAGCACAAATCCTGTGAATCGAACACCTGATTGAGCTGAAAACTTAATCGATTGGTCACGACCAGCTACTGACCAATCGATTAAGTTTTCAGCATAAATAGATGTTTGGTTCTCCAGATTTGTGCTCTTGAAAATTTGAGGTTTGGCTTCGATTCATCTTCACCTTAACGTGTCGTATTATATCGACTACGTATTTTGTGTCCTTAAGCGATTTACTATCTAGTACAAAAACTTCAAGTTAAGTTTAGTATTAGGTCAACCTGAAAATCGATTAAAACTTTCGTTTCTCAACTCCCAAGTTAGCAGGAATTTCATCCAAACTCCCCCCAAGGAGACATGTGCAATTTATGTTTGCAAACACACCATCGCCATCCGCGTGTCCACTAGCCAGCTGAGCAACTACCTATACATTTCGAGCTTTGTTTCGACTGCTGGAGCTCTCTCCTTCCTTTGGCTCAACCATCCCTTTAATAGTTTTTACGTCCTCCGAAACAAATATACTGCGACGTTGGTTGGTCGGTTATAAAATTATAGTTTTCTTTGCTACACTCTTCGGTGCTCCATTCCAGCCACTGTGTGTTTTTGTTTTATTGCAAACTGCTACCAAACCGAGGAGCCAAGAAAAAAAAATGCTAAATTAAATGAAAGTGGATGGCGTCCGAAATGGTACGCGAAATGCTTCTCCAAACGGGCAACAACAGAAATGTGCAGCTGTCTTTCATAATCGATCCAGCTCCAGTTTGGTAACATTTTGTTTTATTTCGTTGTGCTTGCTATCAATTTATACGAAAATTTCTTGCGTTAAATTTGTCATTGTGGTGTCTTATGGATAGATGAAATCAATTTGGAACTGAGTTTACCAATCTAAGAGAAATTGAGAATGTATACCAATTCTTATAGTGGTTTCAAATTTGTTACCTAATACACGGGTAGAAATCAAAATCCAAAAACAAGATTAGTACTCATGATATCATGATTCCAGTGTGTTTACATCTTATGAAATTATACCATGATTTGGTCGGCGTTAAGTCAGAGGGGACCAAGTACAAAACTTGGGAAAATTTGATTATTCTCTCATTAGTTGCGAAATTACCGTACCTCCGTTTCACTTTGACCAGATTTGATGAATTTTGTAAACAGCGAGAGATATGTAACAAATTTACTTTGGATGGTCAATAAAAATCGATAAAAATGTGCAGTCTGAGAAGACCAAGTGCTTATTACTATAGCAGCTAAAATGATCAGCGCGCTGAGGAATGCGAGCAAATGAAAAACATTTCAAGAGATTTGTCAGATTTTTCGACAGCGAATAGAAATTTATAAATATTACTCAATTTGATGCATTGATTTTGACTTTTGATCATTTACCATATTTGGATGGGTGGTCAGAAATTGCAACAATTTGTGTGCAGACAGAGCGGACCAAGTGATGCAAAGCACTAAACAGATTGATTATTGCATTTTTCGAGTCAATTTCAGAGTCTGTTAGAAGTTTATGGTAGTTCCATGGTGTATGTATGGAATGTGCTAGAACCCGCTTATTGGACCAGTATATTTTGGTAGGTATTCAAGATTTTCACTTGGTCCACTCTGACTGTCTTCAATGCAATGACCCTGCAATACCTTAATTTTTAGGCTGTCGTAATGCCACTGATTTCGGTATTGACGATATGGATTATTCAAGAATTTACAATACTGGTGTCGAAGGGTATTGATAATCTGCTTATCTTAGAGATATGCACCCAGTTTGACCATTGAAGCAGTAAATGATTATTATTTTCCTACTGAACCAACTCACTGAACGGTGATGTTTAGTTTAATCAGAGTGGACCAAGTACACATAGTCCATCAAAAAATCGATCTATCAGAGGTTTGGATTATGATTTTTCATGATTCCCACTTCACATAATATTGTATGAAAGTGACACAAAGATGTGTAGAAATATTGAACCAAAATTTGAACGAGTTTAAAAATTATAGAGCTTCAGACTCTAAACCCATTTTTCTCAAATTATGAAAAATGTCACTTGGTCCACTCTGACCTAACGCCGACCATTTGTACTCATGATATCAGATTGCCGTAATGCAACACATTAGTTATGTTTTCGATGCTGATTTCACGAAATTATAATTCACATCAAGCGTGTGCTAGAATAAGGGCGTAAGTCGCAGAATCGATTTCTCTTCATCAATCCTCTCTTCTGTGAATAAAGGTGACAAGACGCAAGTTTGTCAGCATTTTTTCACCTCAGGACGCAAGATTGCATCGCTGCCAAGCGGTCTGAAGTGAAAAAATGCTGACAAACTTGCATCTTGTCACCTTTATTCACAGAAGAGAGGATCGATGAAGAGAAATCGATCATGCGACTTACGCCCTTATTCCAGCACACGCTTGATATGGCGTTCATGATCGACCTATAAAAAAGTTTTTGAACGATACTGGAACCAAGTAACTTCTGATCGAGAGCCAAGTACTTTACCACACAACCACTTCGTCGTGTTGATTTATGAGTAATCGATACGAATGAGTTGAAGCAAAGCGCACCGCTAAGTGAAGTCACTCTGTTTTTTCCTTATGATCTAACTAGTTCAGCAGGTTGGCCCCCATTGACCCGTTGCGGTAGCGAACGTTAGGTTGTTGCTTTCGTGCTGTGCACAAGCGGGCGTCGGTATTGTAAATCGTTGATGACGTACGGTTTTCGTGGGTTGTCTTACTATTAAGTAGTGAGATATGCAATTATAATTTCCGAGTTTTCAATAAGTCCCTTTATACCCAAATTTTTATTTTCGGTCTAAATATCATTTTTCGTTATCTTAAATCGATCTAAACACGTTTTGGGCAATGATTTATTTTTATTCGCAAATTTGTGAATTTTTGGTTTTGATTTTTATAATTTTTATTCTTGAATATCCCTATCCTTTTTAATTTCTTCTTGAGGCCTCTTCTGGTTACTGATTTTTGACAATAAAAAAAATTAAGTTTTCAAGGTATTTATGAAAATATTAAATTTTTAATTTTTTTCTGTAATATTTTTTTATTTTCAGTGTAATTAACGGAAAAATAGATTTGAAATTATTTAAATACCACCAAGCTCTTCTTCTGTGATAGGTTAATCGTAGAAAAATATAAAAGGTTCGATTTTTTATATTACACGTTAAATGAACCCCAGGCATTTGTAGGTTATATAGGAAAACAATTTTTCAAACAATTTTCAAAAATAGAAAAAAGTTTCAAAAGTCATAAAAAACTTTTCTTATATGCATGTTATGAGTCATGGTTCAATTCGGAGGGGCCCAGATACCGGTAGCGGTAAACGCGTAGCTATTCAGCATGACCATGCTGAGGGTCGTGGGTTCGAATCCCGCTGGTCGAGGATCTTTTCGTTAAAAGGAAATTTTCTCGATTCCCAGGGCATAGAGTATCTTCGTACCTGCCACACGATATACATATGCAAAAATGGTCAATCGGCAAAGAAAGCTCTCAGTTAATAACTGTGGAAGTGCTCATAAGAACACTAATCTGAGAAGCAGGCTTTGTCCCAGTTGGGACGTAACGCCAGAAAGAAGAAGAGTCAAGGTTCATGCCACAAATAAAATCATTTTGATTTCTGAGCTACGAAAAAATACTCAAAATTCCAAAGTGTACCCCGTCTAAAGGCGGGGTTGGGTATTAGAGGGTTAAGGTGAAACATTTTAAAATCAAACTTCTAAGATAGCACTAAAAATTCAAAGGCATGCGAAGGAAGCATCCAACAACAGTAACAGTAAAGTCAAAATTATGCACTAGCAAAAAACCTCAGGAACGTTTGCCTACTATTTATACAGTTTAGAGCCTTTGAAAACGTGAGTAGGGGTACATAACAACATGTTTTTTTCCAAATCATTCATTGCCCCCGCTCGAAAAGGCCAATGATCCGTTCTCGCTCCATCAAGAGGGCCTACATTCGGAAAATTTCGCAAACTAACTGTCATTGGCATTAGCATGGTGAGAGGCCAATGACACTCTCTTGCTCATTCATTGAAAATCGAAAAGGCCTAGCCTTAGGCCAAGCGACCTAATAAAATTCAATTTGGCTAATAAAAAAGGCCCATGCCTTGTTGGAAATCGAAAATGGGCCTATTCACATTTTTGTCAGTTTTCAGAATAAAATCGATTATTAGCATGTAATAATAGTAAATCGTCATTCAATGAGCAAGAAATCACATTGATTGATTTGAATACTGAGAAATAGGAAATGAAAATGTAGTGATTAATATTTAAATCGAATTTTCTCAGAGTCAACGATCTGAGGATTGGCCCTTTTGAATTGTTACGCGAGAGTTCAGTGCTCAGTGTGCATCTCGTGGAGGGTGATTCCTTTCCAAATAATAATCCTAAAATCCACATTGGCGATCCTGCCAATTTCCGCTCATTTGCGGAAATACACCTGATATTTTCATGTTTGGTTCACGGGAGTAATCATCCTTCTAGTTTTCAGCTCGCCGTATAAGCTTTGATTTCCGATTATAAAAAAGTGATGCATTGAAATTTTCCCGTACAAGAGACAAGTCGAGAGTTTGCAGTGGTCAGTAATTAGTCAAGGAAGCAGCAAACTTATATCGATCTTGTTGTTTTGCTTTGTGCAAATGTCAGATCGAAAGCTTAAAGCGTGTTGTTTGCCGCGGGGGAAGACGACTTCCGGCAATGTCCGCTAGAGAAAAGCTCGCAGCGTATTGTTTACCGTGTAGGAAGATGAATCCCGGCAATGTCCGCTGCAGAAATGTTTACATTGTGTTGAATTCCGTGGGGGAAGGAGATACCCACTACAGAAAAGCTGAGCGTGGAGAAAGATGACTCATTTTGTTTTTTATTTTTACCTCTCTTTTGCAGTAATCCTTAAAGAAATGTATTCAGGAAAAACTTTTGGAGGAAACCTTGATCACTCGGAGAAACTATAAAAGATATTCATAAATGAGATCTTTCAGAAATCTTTAAAAAAAGTTAATATTGAGCAGACCATGAACATTTCTAGCAGGCAATTATGGATCTTCAAGAATTTTGTTATGAGGAACACGTGGTAAACCTTTTAAAGCAAATCTTTTTGTAATTTTTTGATAGAATTTTAGAATGAATGTTCCTAGAATTCTTTGATTTTTTTTTCAGAATTCATGAAGAAATTAATAGAAAACTTTATTAAAACTAGAACTATCTGTAAGAATTTTCCATGTAAAAGTTTCTGGATGAATACGTGCTGAAATTATCGGCAGTATTCTAGGATATTTTCTGGGGAATCCGGGGAACTTGCTCAATTTTTGGACGAATGTCTGAATATATTTTTAATTACAAAAATATCCAATCCATGTAAAATATAAATTAATATGAAATTCAAGGAAAAAATTCTAGACATATCGTTTTCAAGAAATACTTGAAGACCCAATGAAAAAGAATCATTGAGAACTTTCTTAAGAACTTCCTAATGGGATCATTTCACATAGAATTCTTGAAGAAACTCAAGTAGTACATAGAATGTTTTTTTGGTGAGAAAATGGGTCTTACATTGATACTGATTCATGCTGGAGAGATGCCAAGAAAATTGTTTTTCAGGTTATTGGACGAATACCTGTACGATTTTTTGGAATAATTTGTGGAGCATTTCAAGAATGATAACTGGATTGTTCTCTAAAAAGGCCGCTGGAAGAATTTATGAAAAATTGCTGAAATAATTTATGAATCTCTAAACTCCGGAAAAATATAAGGAAATGGTTTGAATGCGGAATGGTTTGAAGAATTCATAGTTGAATCCACTTTATATCCTGGAGAAATTACGTGGTAAAATATTTGTACAGAGGCACAGTAGAATTCATGGATATATTAAAAAAAAACTATGGGAGAAATTCAGAAACAGGAAACAGTTCATGGACATATTTTGTAGAAATTCCTGAAGGAATATTTGAACTATTTCTTACTGGAATTGAATGCGAACTTTTGATTAAATTCCTCAAGAAATTCTTAAGACGGTAATCTATTAAGTCAATATTAATGTTCCTAGAAACTCTTGGAGGAATCTCTGAATCCGCTTAAAAAATCTGGTGGCATCATTTCTAAAGAAAAACTTAGATTTTTTTAACGAGAATATCAGGAGGGTTAACTAAAGGAATTTCTGGAATATGCCTGTCGGAATTATGTTAAGAACATCTTTTAAGCTTTATACATGAATAACAGGAGGGTTTAAAATGAGTCCATGGAGAAACTATTGGCGGAATCTTTGGATACATCCTCAGAATGCTTCTAGTTGAAATTCGTGTAGAAATTGTAGGACAAACATCAAATTTTTGGAGAAATCTTAAAGCTTAATATTTAAGGTATTTTTATGAAAAAATAATATCAAATATATGTGTAATGGATCGGCGATGGCAGTGTAGCCCCGGGGACACACAATCTGATTTTGATCTAGTCTTTTACAAAGCAAAGTCAAAATCATTAATTATAAAATTTTTCATAGGAAATTGAAGTGAGTAGCAGACTTGGTTTCAGAGGGAGCGTAAATGCAACAAAAATGAAGAAGAATGATGTATACAAATATACAGCAATGACAAAATGTTGGTTTTAACATAGCTTATAAATGTATATGTATTCAGTGATTGTAAACGCTTGCATTGCTTCAATTTAGTATTGGTTGGTGTTTGAATCTTGAAAAATGTTTATTGCATGTTCATAAACCATGTTTTTGATAAAAATTGGCAAAAATAAATGGGAGCCAAAAAAAAAGTTATATCGAGGTAAAAATTACGTTATATCGAGTGACGTTATAGAGAGTTACGTCATATCGAGGCTACGTTAAATCGAGGTATGACCACAGACAAACAGACGTAACACTTCGAACAAATCGCGACCAAAATCAGAGTCGCGAGGACATGTACGACCAATGCTAAAATCACTGTGTTTGGCCGATGGGCCAACAGGTGGCGGTAGTGTGTAAGCGTCAAACAAGAACAAAAACGATGCGAGCGCTGCGGGTGGTGGATTGGCCACCTACCATATATTTGAATCCATCGTTAAAAAGGTGGTCGTTGGATATCGATGAGAGTGTGACGTTTGTTTGTCTGTGGTCATACCTCGATATAACGTAGCCTCGATATGACGTAACCTCTTTCAATGCCCCAGGTCTAATCTTGTAGGCAAACGACCAAATTTTTCATCAGAGTCGGTTACTCGTTCTTATCCGAGGTACCCTGGCCGAAATCGTGAAGATATGAGGTTAGGAGTTGCTGGACAAAAGATTATTCAATGAGGTCTATTTTACTTCATCATGTACAAGAAGTACCTATGACACGTCATCCCTAGAATTTAAAACAATAATTCAGATAAATTATACAAGTTTTTTTTAAACTAAATTTAGCTTGTGAAATACATTTTTTTAAGAAGTATAACTATGAGAACTAAGAAGAGGAAAATAAAGGTTCTGTTGAAATATTGAGATGAACGTACAGGAAAAGATACAGTCGCCTCTCCACATCTCGATATCGAAGGGACCATCGACATAGGGAGAGATCGAGACAAAGAACAATTTTTTGATGAATACTAGATTGAAAAACACTCCGTTGCCAAGAAAGTAATACACAAACAGACGTCATTTAGCGCTCCTAATTTGTGTTGATCCCAAAACTTTGGTCTAGTAACCTTCGATATTGGTCACATCGACATACGGAGAGAAAATTGAGAACGAAAAATGAACAGAAACACATCGAGATATGGAGATATCGAGATAAGGAGGATATCGAGATATGGAGAGTGAAAATGTATGCAGACTGAAGGGACTTATGAAATCATCGACATAGGGAGAGATATCGAGATGTAGAACATCGAGATGTGGAGAGTCGACTGTACGACAATATATCTTCGAGCTAGTTATAAGGAAAAATACGAAAAAGGAAAAAAACGAAATTTAGTATTATACCATTGATTTTCACTAGAGTTTGTATCCTTGCTTTGACAGATACGCGAATCTCGACCTCAACTATTACGTCGTCTTCAGTGTCGTTAACTAGACTCGATTTGACGAGATCCATCGTTTTTGAAAAAAGAATGCCACTTTTGTGAGAAATTTAATTAACTTCTAGAATGTAAGTATTCAACATATTAAACGAACCTTCGTGGACCCCAAAAATCAGATCGGGAGCCTTTCGCTTTTTTTCATTCAACTGAGGCTATAAAAGTATGAAATTGACGAGACTCATCGTCGTCGTGATGTCCATACTAAGGTGGGTCTTTAGAAAGGCTTCTTCCTACGTCTCCATGCCTAGCGGCGATAACGTTGTATAAGCAGTATATAGTAAACCGCAAACTATGCACCCAAGCAGAAAATGACACCACTTGCGTTGTTGATGAATCAGCTGCTGAGTGCTGATGGCATGATTGACCGTAATTACCTGCCTGGCTGGCAAAAATCGTCACCTGAGGATTAATTTATGTTTACCTTTCTCTCACTTTCTCCGGCAGGTTCAATCCAGCATTTAACATGGCCACCATAAGACAGGCGATCAACGATACGATAGAACGAGGTAAGTGATTTTACATTGGTTCCAACCACACCTTTAACAACCCCCCAGAGTGTCACTAACCCTGCGAAGATCTTACTGGAACGATCCCAGACTGATATCTTGTAACGTTAGACTTTGGTGCTCTTCTCAAAACAGTGCGCATCCCGACGCCAACCCGCCTGCGTGACCTCATCCGACAGATCCGCGCCGCCCGAACAGCAGCCGAAGAACGGGCCGTGGTCAATCGAGAGTGCGCCTACATCCGCGGAACATTCCGAGAGGAGGACTCGGTGTGGCGATGTCGGAACATTGCCAAACTTCTGTACATTCACATGCTCGGCTATCCGGCGCACTTTGGCCAGCTCGAGTGCCTCAAACTGACCGCCAGTCCCCGGTTCACAGACAAACGGATCGGCTATCTGGGGGCGATGCTACTGCTGGACGAACGGCAAGACGTTCACCTGCTGATCACCAACTGCTTAAAGAAGTGAGTTTCTAATCTAATAATGTTGCTAATCAAATTACTCAATTCAATGTCCCTTCAATCAACAGTGACCTCAACAGTACGACCCAGTTTGTGGTGGGTCTGGCGCTGTGTACCCTGGGAGCCATCGCGTCGCCGGAGATGGCCCGTGATTTGGCCGGTGAGGTGGAAAAGCTGATGCGCTCGCCCAATGCGTACATTCGGAAAAAAGCTGCCCTCTGTGCATTTCGGATCATCAAAAGGGTCCCGGAGCTGATGGAGATATTCCTGCCGGCGACCCGATCACTGCTGAACGAGAAGAATCATGGTAAGTGTACATGGTGTTCTTCGATTTTATCAAACTTGCTCAAACGCCCCTTGTCAATCAATCATCTTTGGAGTAGGGACGCCGTAGATGCCCTTTTACAGGCATATACAATTGGGCTAGCCAAAATGCCAATGGGATCACTTAGACTCTATGGTGCAATAACCCGCTGAGATAAGCGCCCGTTACTCGGACTTATGGTTCTTGACAACCACCTCAGTCTTGTAATAGACCACTCCTAGACCTCATCCATTTCTTAAGTATGGAGAGAAAGTAGTACGCTTCCTCCATCGATTCGTCAGAGATCACTAGGGTGATGTCGTCGGCGAAGCCAACAATCTTAACACCCGTCGAAAGGGGCCCGCCTATCGTATATCGCTATTGTCTTGGTAAAGCTCGGTCTAGCTGATAAGTTATAGCTAACTGGGCCTCCCAAACATAAAATTAATATATCCGAATACACATAATCAAGACCAAATAAAAAACAAATAAGGATAAAATTCCCAATTTTTTCCAGGAAGTTCTCCAGAGATTCCTCCGGCAATTTCCTCAGAGACTGCTAGACATTTCTCCAGGAATTCCTTCGAAGATTTACCAAGAATTACCAAAAATCCTTCCATGATAATCTCTACCGTAGTCTCTACAGTGATTTATCCAGGGATTTCACCAGATATTTATCCAGGAAAAAGTATAGATCACCAATAGATTTTTATAGACTTAAATAGTCTAAGAAGATCGATGTTCATCCAGTACATACCACTTATTAGAACGTCCTCGTTGATTAATCATTCAATTTCAATTTAACCGCGTGAAAAATCACCATCACGAGTATTCATCCATGACGGCAAAAGACACGTATTGCTCGAGAAATGGTGCCCGCTCGACTGAGTCACCCTCAAAGTGATACGCGTGCCATATAACTCATTCGCACATGATGATAAGTATACGCCACACATTCCGGCACGTATTGCTCGCGATTTATTTGCCAGCAGAAAAGGCAGCAAACAGCCAATTGCATGGCCATAAACGCATGATTCTTATTGCTACTTTTTGTGAGATAACACACCACACGCCCCCCATGAATTGCGGTAATACGGTACTGCTAAAAGTAGACACGGAGCAAAGAGCTGCCTGCGACGAGCCTCCCAGTTCAGCTGGAAGATAACGTCTACGGAGTGCTCTTCGTTCGCTGTCAACCGTTGCGGCCTGGAACACACGCACGATCCGTTGCCAGTTTGGGTTGTGCAGCAGTCAGCTGGTCTGCCTTCGCCGGCTGGCTGGCTGGCTGTCTGATATGTTCCGAGAGCAGCATGACGATGGTGATGATTATTTGCATTGACTACAAATTAATTCACGAACACAGTCGCCGTTTCTTCATTTCGGGATCTCGCTATACGTTTGCTCTTATGAATAAATTAGATCCAATTTGTGCTGGTAGCAATGAATGCAGGATAAATGGCAATGAGCGACGGCCTGCCTTAGCCTAGTGGTAACGTTCAAGTCTACGAAACAAAGTAATGCTGAAGGTGTCTGGGTTCGATTCCCTGTCGATCCAGGGTATTTTCGTAATGGAAATTTACTTGATTTCCCTGGGAATAGAGGATCATCGCACCTGCCACACGATATACGAGCGAAAATGACAACATTGGCTAAAAAAGCTTTCAGTTAATAACGGTGGAAGTGCTCATAAGAACACTAAGCTGAGAAGCAGGCTCTGTTCCAGTGTGCCGTTAAGCCAGAAAGTAGAAGAAAAACGATGACGGTGGTTAACCCAACAATCAGCAGTCAGCAATGTATAGTGTTGCTAAAGCATTTGCTTCATGCAAACGGCTTCATTAAGGTGAAACTCCTTTGAATCCACTAATAACTGTATAAAAGTAGTGGTACACAAAACATATTCTCCTATTTGTTGGTAATAGTAAAATTATAATTGATAAGACGTTGTTGCCAGTAATCGCTACTTCAATTTGAGTCTTTTCCCCTTCGCCTAATTAAGATTGCTTGATGTTATACGTAACCATCAACGTATCTGACAGCCCTGCAAGCGAGCAGCCGGCGTAAAATTAGAAAAATAAAAAAAGCGAAATGCTGTGATTAAGTGATTGTTTTTAGCACGGTTTGGTGAAATCTTAAGTTGTTTTCATCTAAAATCAAACAGAAATTGTTCTTTTATTTACAAGTAGTGAAAGTAAACTGTGTTGGAGGTTCTACGTTTAGCGAAAGTGCTAAAATTCGACGAAAAGTGTTTTTCGTTCGCAGGCGGATAAGTGTAAACAATTGTAGCAAAGTTTAACGTCCGTGTTGAAAATTAGCACGGTTCTTGAAATTTCTACCAGCTACTAGTGTTAAACCTACGGAAATCGTAAGGTAATAGTGTTCTGATGTCTCGTTAGCAATTTGGGAGTGAACTTAATGTAGGTAAGTGAAATATTTTGAGAAATAATGTGGACTTCCGGAAATGTGTTTGTATATGTGAGGAAGCCATTTTCACTACCATGACAGGGATTCCTTCCCATATGTCCTTAAGCGGGATGGACCGGAATTATGGCGGGCGAAATGAATCTTTGCGGTCTTGTTACATCTTTTCTGTATTGAAAGTTATACGATCGTAACTGTTATTACTTGCGGTACAATTTAGTGGCGAGTATGCATTTTGATGTCAGCATCAATGACGTTTTGAACGTCTTGGGCCAGACTTTTTTTTGGCATACAGTATCGGACATATAAAATGCACCAAAGCCGTTTTCCCATAGAAAACGATCGACATCAGAGATTAAGGAGTGTATCGAAAAGTAGTCACAAACATTCCAAACGGTATATCTCAGAGCATAGTTCATCTTTTTAAAAGCTTTCTTCACGCAAATCTTCATCATGTCATCAACTATTGAAGCAGCTAAAAAAATATTGAATAATATGCAGTCTTAATATAAATACAACAAGGTTTATAAAGCATGGAAAATTTAGCCCTCCCCTTGGTTATGCGACCTTGCCGCGATGGGAGGGCATAATCCATTAGCCCATATGATGGAAACCAAAGGCGTAACCTGTAGTGGTGGTATCACATTTTGGCATTTTTTGCTTGAAGCCGCGTCATAATTCATATGGCATAGACGCAATAATATCTCGGATGTGATCCAACGGACATTCTGCGTCATTGATAGAATTGATGCCCATTTCAAATAATTAATCTATTCGAAGTGGACATTAATACTATTGGTGGCGTTCAGTTTGCCTTTAGCTAACCAGAATGATCCGTAGCCACTCTTACTATTAGCTAGCTAGATACATCGTTATCATATACGACGTAGGGAATACTTAGGAACTCTTAGGAAAATGACTAGTAGATTCACTGAGTAGAAATAAGTGGCGACAATCTTATTTTAATATGGTTTTTACATTGCCATAATAAGAAATACCTCTTTTGCAACAGCGGTATAAATAATCTAATTCCAGCTTCATTTTCGCAAAATTTACAAGTAGAAAGTAGGCGTTGTGAAGCATTGCATTTGCCACCGAAAAGTGAATCTTGTAGGAGACTGTAATAGAAGCCTAAGGTAACTTTACTCTTCAATATTCACTATAAAAATGACTATGGAAAGTAAGACGCTGAGATCGATCATTAGGGTACACTTGCAAGTTTCGAAAAATTGTTGAACAGACAAGGAAAGCGACTTTTTTCTTTAAGTATATATGAACGTAATGGCCAATAAATACTTTTAACAACAAAAAATGAAATTAACTAGAACTACTACTAAACAGCCTAATTTTTTTAAGACTTGACGGCACTTGACATTTAAGACTCTAATCTTACGTAAAAGACAGGAGTAATCAGAATAGCACTTGAATGACAAATTATTCAAAACCATTTCGACTAGACAGTATTAGTAATGCACTACTATTTCAAACAAATTCTAATGGAGCTGCTGATTTTCATAATGCTTCCTTTTCTCAGAAGCAAGGGAATATGGGTACTTTTCAAAAACTACCACGTCACAATACTAATAAAAAACAGTGTTCATGTGGGCGCCATTGCCTAGTCCGTCTGAGTATTGGTCCTGGTAGAGGGGAAACTTGGCAAAAGCCAGACCGAGGGTTCAGCCTTGACAAGTTAAGCTGTCAGGCAGCTCCAACTGAATACCATAAAAAAAAAAAAAAAAAAAAAAAAAAAAAAAAAAAAAAAAAAAAAAAAAAAAAAAACAAGGTTTATAAAGCATGGAAAATAAAATCTTGCACAAAATTACATTTTTGAAGTGTCTTCAGAAGATTCAATGATTTGTATTGAACAAAATGTATATCAAACAAAATAGGATGAAAAACTTATTCTATCGGAAAATATTTTTACTTCAAACAGCACGTAAAAAAAAATAAACTATTGCTCTAAAAAAGCTCAATTATTGGAACAAGGTCGGTTTTAGAAAATCACTTTTGTTCAATCAACTTTTGAAGCTCTGTCATATACAGCGGCAATTATATAGAATAACATTTTTTGCTTACATTACTTCAAAAATATGCAAAGAAACTTTTCCAATCAAAAAACAATTGTTTATTACATTACATTACAATCGTTCGATATTACCATTAACGTGTAGAAAGAAAAAATAAAAAACGAAGTCCTCAAAAATCGACTTTTTTCGATTTTTGTATTTGCTCTCAAATGCTTGTTAATGAATTTTTCAATATATTTTTTACACTATGTCATGAGAGTTGCGGCACAGAATATATTAGCATAAACAAAAATCATTTTTTTTCTAAAAAAAAAATACATTTATTAACATATCAATTTTTCAGAGGTGTGCAAGATTTTCATCGACATCTGTTAGTAATTTGCAAAATTATCATGCAAAATGCCACTTTATTGAAACAATATCACCATAACATCATTTTTAAATACATTGTAAAGCATTTCTGATCAAAAAATTGTTTGTAGGTTCAACCAATTATTTTTGAGACTGTTTTGAAAGTTTGCGACTACTTTTCGATACACTCCTTACCTCAATTTTTGATAACTATTGAAAAAGTTGTGTGAAAACTATTGGTTTAAAAGTTACAGATAGGTTGAATATTAACATAAAAAGTGCACCAAGACGAAAAATAATGTATCAGACATACTATGCGTCGTATACTTTCGGTGTCTTCAGCGCATTTGGTCCTTATCACGCAATGAACAAATACGCCGAAGACACCAAGATGCCTCGACGTGTAGTTTTTCTGCTACATCAACTTTTGAATCAATAGTTGTCACACAACTTTTAAAATTGAGGAAATTTGTAGTTCGTTATAGAAAACATGAAAAGAATCGGTTGAGAAATGGCGGAGATATAGTTCCCTGAAGTTGACGATTTTGTATTGATGTATTGATTGTCGTCGATGATGAGGAGGACGAGGTGGAAAAATTAGCATTAGCAATCAGCATCTCAGGCTGATTTCAATTCATGAGAGTTCAAGTTCTTACTTACTTACTTATTTGGCTTTACATCAATTATCTTGATAAAGCTTCGCCAACAATATTTCGCCAATTCCCTCGGTTCATGGCCGCTTCTCTCCATCCTCGACTGTGACCCACGCTCTCCAGGTCCTGGTGTACCTGGTCCATCCACCTAGCTCGCTGCGCCCCACGCCTTCTTGTTCCGACCGGATTCGTGGCGAACATCATCTTTACAGGGTTGTTGTCCGGCATTCTTGCAACATGCCCTGCCCAGCGTATCCTTCCAGCTTTAGCAACCTTCACGATACTGGGTTCGCCGTAGAGTTGAGCGAGCTCGTGGTTCATCCTTCGCCGCCACACGCCGTTCTCCTGCACGCCGTCGAAGATCGTCCTTCAAGTTCTTATTTTTAGATATTTGGGATGTAAACAATTCCGAATCAGTGAAGTAGCGGGTTGTTTGCAAATGCGACAGGTACTTCCTGTTTCTAAACGACTAAAGTGCTAAACAAAGAACACGGGTACAAAAGAGCGGAGAAAACTGATCGTAGTTGTGCATCCCGAACAGAAACAGAACAAAATAATACGGACTGTACAAATCTAACGGAGGTCAATTTTCATATTTTTCTTAGAGGTCATAAAAGAGATTTGCCGTGAACAATCTCTGGAAAATTGGCATGCTTATCTGAAGTATACCTAGGTGCTTTCCTGTAAGAATTTTTTTTTTGGTTAAGGCATATGTTTATTTATTTTTGGATGAACAAATATGGATATAAATCAATAATTTCAAGTATTATCCATTCGTCAAAGCGTCCTGTTTTAGCTGTATAAGAACCTGTTCGGAATCTTTTTATTCTGCCGTTATGCGCCAACTGCTTCTTAGTACAAATAGTTCGTATAATATCTGTTCAACAGTTCATAATTGATAGATTTCTTTTCCCGAAAATCACGACCCTGAACATGGGCGTGCTGAATAACTTGCGTTTTCACTAAGGCTTTTTGGTTTTCTGATGGACTATTGGCGGAATCTATGGAGAACTTTCTTGAGAAATCTCTGCGACAATCCCTTAAAAGATTTTTGAAGAATTAATTTTTTCAGGATTCCCTAAAGAAATCAGTTGTGTATTTTTTTAGGCAAATCTCTGAGGAAATAATGAAATTGTACCAAGATAATTTTCGGTGAAAACACAGAAGTAATCATCCGATATAACCATTTGAAAATCTTCGGAGAGGTCTCCGAAAAATTTACTTCAGATATAAATGAGCTTTTCTGTAGGTGTTAAAGAAAGTTTTTTTAGTAGAATTATTTTAACGACCACTGAAGAAATCTCGGAAGCACCATTGTTAGAACCGCCGTTATACGCATATTTGTCCATAAGGACATTGGACAAATAGGCGTAGAAGGGCAGAGAACGGTTATAAACGTTTTGGGTAAACTATTGTAGAAGTTTCTGCTGAAATCCATAGTGTGTTTCGTAAGGCAGCGCCCATTTAGTACGTAACGCTAAAATGTACAATTTTTGACCTCATTCCCTCGTTAGTTAATCCTTTTGTATGGAAAATATCAATATTTTTACGGTCCGTAACGCTCGAGCCTACTCCCCCTTCCCCATAGAACGTTACGTAATGTGTGGACGGCGTCTAAAGAAATTCCTCGATTTCAATTTTGGAATAATTCGTGCATGAATTTTTGGAGGAATTTATTTGATTTGTGAAGAACTTACAGTATTGGACAAAACATTTGCAACTTTTTCGATTTTCCATACAAAATGAACAACTTTGGTAAGCTATATCTCAGTTATTTATGGACCGATTTGAATGAAATTTTGGCAGAACATCAGACATAACTTGAATTTTAACATTTATTTTTGAGTGTTTTTTTTTCCAATCACAAGTTCAAAAGCAGTAACGTTTTGAATAAACAGAATTTCTTGACGATTTTTTATAAATTCAATAACCATACATATATAAGGAATACCTTTATGGTGTCTTCAGCAAAGTTGTAGATTCTAACGAGATGAACAAGTTCGCTGAAGACAGTTTTTGTGTTGGACTATTTTGAGATTTTGAGATAAATAGTTTTAAATTTTTCAACCCAAACTTTTGCACGATGACTTGAATGACTGTTTCATTGATTTTGAATACTTTCCAGATTTTTCCGCCAAAATTTCGTGGGGTCTCTTCAAAGAATATAAGATTACGATTCTAATGACACTAGGATTTAAAATTTTGGTTGATACAATGCTGAGGAAATTAGATATAATTTTTCAGTATGTTTTTGAAAAATGTCACAACTTTAAGTAAAAATTTAGTATACAAAGTTCAAAAAAAGTTCTTGGAAAAATACATACGAAGTAAGAATAACTCCTTTGCCTTTCGAATGCGGCCTAAAGAGTTTCAATTGGACGTGTAATCACAGATATATGGACAGAACACTTTTGTATGTTTTTAATGGGGTGAACCCAAACTTATGCTCGGGAGTGTATAAACTCGTGATTGGAAATATCACTCATAAATATATGATAAAATTCAAGTTATACAGTATTGGACAAAACATATACAACTTTTTCGATTTTCCATACAAAATGACGAACTTTGATAAACTATATTTCAGTTATTTATGGACCGATTTGAATGAAATTTTCACAGAATATAAAACATAGCTTGAATTTTAACATATATTTTTGAGTGATTTTTCCAATCACAAGTTGAAAAGCAATAACGGTTTGACTAAAGTGAATGTTTTGTCCAATACTGTATATGATGTTTTGTGAAAATTTCATTCGAATCGGTCCATAAATAACGGAGACCTAGCTTACCAAAGTTGGTCATTTTGTATGGAAAATCGAAAAAGTTGCAAATTTTGTCCAATACCGTAAATTCGGTTTGTTTTAAATAATTGAATTTCTGTTGGACATCATAAAATTCCTTGGAAAATTGCCTACATTTAGGCGTTTTCCGCAGAATTCTTTAAATTTAATAATTCATTATTTCTTAAAATATTGTTTTGTTTAGAATTTGGTAAGCATATTCGAATTCAGAGAACTCAAGTTCAGTATGTAGACTTGTTTTAAAAACTAACAACAATCGTATTGATAAGTAATCAATTTCACCCCGAAATGGAATCCGATTTTTTATTTTGGAGATGATTTTTAGCACTAAAATCACATTTGTTAGAAAATTTCGGTACACGAGGCAATGAACCTCACCGTAGTCCTTGTTTTCATATACTTAGTTGTCTGGCATTGTCAACATTATTGAAAACAGATAAGAAAAACCGTGAAAAATGATCAAGTTCACCCGAAATTACGGTACTGTACATGATAATTATTTGAAGTTATCCCAGAAGAAAACTGCATGGAAATTCCTGACAAAAAAATACTGTGACGTTGTGTTGTTCTTTGTATTACACAGGTGAAAAAACCCTCGCCTTACACAGCACCAACACGATGCATCTGGCAAATTTTTAAGAAAAGCTGTAAAACGCTTTAAAAAAGGCTAAAATATCGAGTCTTCTATGTAGATTCTTTGTTGGAATCTTTCAATAAATCCCTGAAAAACATGCTGTTTGAAAAATATTCTCATTCACGAAAAATTCCTGGTTGAATTCTTTCTTACACTTTCTTGTAGTATTTCCTGGTTCCTATTTGGACCTGTGAATCAAATTGTCATCAAACAAACAACAAAGCAAGCTCGCTCACAACCGTTTGTCCCAACTTATGCGAATTGGGATACAATCACAACTAAAATTGTCATGACAATCACAGGGCACAACATTGTTGCAACCTTTTCAACTCGCGATTTATCAGTTATTTTAAACACAAAACCAAATTTGTTTCATGGGTGTTGTTCGATAATGTGTCAATGTTTACCAACACGGAGAAAGTTCTCGAAAATTGCAATGTGAAGCCCAGAAAATGGCCGTGCACGTTATGATCGTTAATTGTCATATTCTGCTTAAGTTGTGATAAACTGTTGTTACGGAATTGAATTGTTTCAACAGGAATAGGAGATGACAATGTCTTTGTTGCTGAGGATTTGGGCAGTTTTCAGACAAGGCTTCTGATTTTAGACACTCAATCGCCGTTGCTGTAAAGCTTCAATTTTATGTTCAGTATGTTTCCATGCGTTGATGTATCATGGATATATCCAGTCATGAACCATATACTATAGAAGATGGTCGGGTTTCACATTTTGCAAACCCGAACCCGACCCGTACCCGACTTAATTTATTTCTTCAAACCCGAACCCGAGACAATAATTGAAGGGCAAACCCGGACCCGACCCGAAACCCGAAAATGTTTTCTAAGAGAAACTCGAGTTTGAAAAGATGATAAATTTAGTGTTTCTGATACCTAGGAAAGCATTCAGGATGTTACTCTGTTTACAATTCTCACCGAACCCGCATCAAACCCGACTAAACCCGACTTTTTTCAAGCCCGAACCCGACCCGTACCCGATAATTTTGTAGCCTTCAAACCCGATCCAAACCCGAAAAACTTTAAATTTTCAAACCCGAACCCGACCCGAACCCGTCGTATTCGGGTTCGGGTCGGATTTTGGGTTTGAAAACCCGAGACCCGACCATCTCTACCATATACTCATGGGGTTTTACTGTAATACATTACTTACTTTACTCATGATGGCGCTACGTCTTTCAAAACATGACCTGGCGCATTGTTACGCTTGTTAAACTCGGTCCATGACTGCTTCCCTCGAGTTTCTCGATTGCCCCACACTTCCAAGATCCGGCTCCACTTGATCAAACCACCTAGTTCATTGCGTCCCTCATCGTCTTGTACCGGCCGGATTCGAGGTGAACACAATTTTTCAGAGATCGTTGTTCGGCATCCTCTCAACGTGCCCCGCTCATCTTACCCTTCGTTCGCAAGCTCGTGGTTAATTGTTCTCATCCTAAACACACATGGTTCAAAAACTTCTAGCGCTTGCAGGTCCTCTTCGAGCACTGTTCACGTTCCATGCCCGTAAAGGATTACCGGTATGAGACCTGCAATGTTCTTCCGACAATGTCCATGTCTTCAACAAAACAGATGAACTGTCTGAACTTATTGAAGATCGTGCCCTTTATGTTGAAGCCCGCCCATTTTATAACACGTTCTAGCACAATATTGAAGACCATCGCCTTGTCGAAGTCCTTTGCGTGTTTCAAACGGGTCCGATAACGCACACTATCTTCACACAGCACTGTATATTATTCATCGTTGCCTTGATCAGTCTAGCCAGTTTTCCGCGATACTGTTGTCCATAATTTTCCAAAGTTGTTGCTCTGTTGTTCTTGAGTTGTTCGATGGCATATTTATCTTCACCTATTGTGAGATTTGGTACGTCTCCCTCATCCGCCGTACTGATGAAGCCATTCCTCATGCTGCCTTGGCTTTTCCTCTCTGCGCCATTCAGGTGTTCATCAGTGCTACGTCCACCTTTCAATCCCCTCACGTTCGACCGTCAAGATACCGCCCATCCTTATTCCGGCACATTTCGACTCGCGGCACATTTCGGCTCGCGGCACAAAGCCTTACCGAGATGCATTGATTTTCTTGTAGAACTTAAGCGTTTTTTGGAAACATTGCCACCAGTGTAGCAGCATTTATTCTAGTAATTCTTTAGATTATTCGTACACAAATTTATCCGAAGATTCTGCCCAGAAAATCCTACAGGATTGAAAGGTTTATTTTTCAAATAATTATTAAGACTTCCTTATAAGTTCAGAAGATCCTACAAAGATAATTGCAGAAGTGCCTCAGGTATTTATACAGGAGTATCGTCAAAGATTTTTCTAGGTCTCCTGAAAAAAAAAATCATAATGAAATTTATGACAGAATTTTTTTTAGAAATTTCTAAAGGAAAACCCAGATAATAAGACTCTTTTGAAAAACTTCTGGTTCATGGTTTCTCAGTCAGTGGTCAGCGGACCTCTAGGGGCTCCTTATTTTATCTCACCAGATTTGAACAGTTTTCAGCGGAAATTTGAAAACAAATTTAACTTTTGTGACGGTAACAGTGGGAAAATTGTATGACACTTAAAGCTTAATCCTTAGACGATTTTCCCAGATTCTTCAATTGTTTTTTGAACTTCTATGACTGGTTGAGATTAGAGATGATAGATTTGACGAGATTTTCGATTTTTAATATACCTTTGTCAAATTTATAGGGGTAGCTTTTGATGTAATCTTCTATCTGATTTTAAGTTTAATTTTGGCCAGATTATTCCTTAAAGTTCCCTAACAAACTTTTGGGAAGATATTCTACAGACTCATTTAAAGATTTAGTGAACTTAGTGAATTCCAGATAAATTCTGGCTTTACCTTTGATCGATTATAGACTAATCTTTTGTATATGTCTGCCAAGGATATCCATTGTTTCGTATCGAAATATTTGGAAATTCTTCATATATTTTCGCTTTGAAATCATCCATTCTTAGGGGTCCACAGAACGTTTGTAAAACTTATAAGGGAAATGTGGTTTAAAAAAGTTTGGGGACCACTGTTCTGAACGAATCCTTAAGCAATCACTAGAGCACTGAAGGTGTCCTTTAATCTTCGATGATTTCCTGAACAAAAATGTTGGAAAATCAGTGATAGAGACTATTGATGAATTCCTGAAATATTCTCAGTACCTGAAGGATACTGTATTCGGAAGCCTAAATTAGTTATTGATGAAATTTCTGTTGAAAATCGAAAAAAAAACTACTTGTTGGCACGTTGTCACGTTGAATCTTCAAAGATAATGTTACAAGGCAGCGTCCATTTATTACGTAACGCTAAAATTGGAAATTTTTGACCCCCTCCCCTCCTTCCCTAACGCTTTTTGTATGGAAAATTTTTAATTTATGTATGAGCCGTAACGCTTGAGCCTATTCCCCCCTCCCCCCAGAGCGTTCCGTAATTTGTGGATGCCGCCCAAGTGCCCTCAGAAATTTGTAGCATCCTCTGAGAAATCCTGTTTTCAGTGGCTACATTGAGGGCTTATAGAAAAGAATTGTGCTTGAAATCTGTTTGTGGTGATAATTTTTGTCACCATAAAATTTAATTTTGATATGATTCGCATGCGTCTGCACATAAAACTGTCTGAGTTTTTCCTTTCTTCTTATTTATGTTGGGCGGATATGGGGTAATCTCAGTTGTGATAGATACTTTGAGTGGAGTGACATCATTTTGACACATTACAACGGCAGCATCGATATGTAATCCTTATTATAACCATTCATCCAGTTACAAATCTCTTTTTCGGCCGAATTTCCTTACCACATTGCGGCTAGAGTTCAGAGCGTAGTAATCTATCATCCATTAATGCATAACTGTGTGGGCTAGGTGTCGTATTCCCATCTAATATCCATTTTCGGTTTTCTTCTCCTACCACCCTCCACAGGTATCCTAATCGCCGGCGTCACCCTCATCACGGAAATGTGCGAGAAGAGCCAGGACACGTTGAATCACTTCAAAAAGGTAAATCTCTCTAATCTGTTTCGCTGCTTCGGGTATATTATATTTCGATTTCAACCCTCGACGAGTTTTAGTTAAGTGCGTCATCCATGTCTGTGGGATAGATGGTCATGATTCAACCCGTTTTTTTTGTTAGTAGTACTAAAACTGTTGCCGATAGCTTTGAAACGCTCTTTTCGAGGATTGCGCCACTAACTCTGATGTTTTTGATACCCTATTTTTGTTACAGTGAAACAACTAGTCTGTAGAATTTTTGCTCTCTCTGGTAATGGAAGTAGTGTTTCACTTCGTAGACATTTGGACTAGTGATATGTGTAGGCAATTAGATGACTAGTCTTCGACTTTTTTCCTCATATAGTTTTTGTTATAACGAAGTGTTTAGAGCGTTTCTACTGGACATTTTATTTCAGTAAAAGAGCTAATTTATTTTAACTTACAAGAATGTGGTGCGGTTTAGTCAGCTCAACGCAGTTAATAAATGCCTAATAGAACTGATTTACTTCAGTAGGTTTTGTATTAAACAAATCATTTTTAAACATCTCAAACAAATTCAGTTTTTGATTTTAAACTAGACATTCTTCAACTAGATTTAAATTCTTGTTCCAATTTTGATGATTTTTATCCTAACCATCGCTAGTAAACTCATCTAGATCCCATATACCTCCTTCAACTTTTGCTCGACAGTTCCCAGCTCAAGAAAATCGAATTTCTCCCAAGTAAACTTCATAAATTTAACCATTTTCTTGGTGTTACGTCTTACCTATATTTTATTGCTTGCCAGGATAGTGGAAATCAAGAGGTAATGCAGCTCCCTGCTCTTCCAGCTCCCTCTCTTTTTTCTAGTGAACCCCCTTCCCCCATATTTGTAATAACATTCTTGACGAAGTCATGTCGTCTTGCGTTTTCGCTTGTACTCGTTCTTCCACTTTAAAACCCTCTCAAAGACCCTTGAACGGTTGCCATAGGGCATTGCTAGCCGTCTGCAACGGTGTTTCTAATTAATTACAGCAATTTATGAAATTTCATTCCCACATTTCGCAAATCCTTCTCTTGCTTGCTCTCATCGAAAGGAAAAATGTCTGCTTCCACGCCGATGATCCATCCGAGGGAAAGCGCGCACTAGAACCGCGTTGTTTCGATAAGAAAAACACCCTCTCTGGCTGCTTGTTTTCCCCATTTTTCAATCATTTTTCTTCCAACTTCGTTAACTTTGCCATTCGAAAAAATCAAAATGCTACCCTGTCGGTAACGTTCGTTCAAGTAGCGTCCCGAACTTGTTTAGTAGCGACCAAATGGAAATCGTAAAGTTACAAAATCCTATACACGCTTGAAAAGTTTCTCTCTGTTGTCAGCTTTCGGAGCGTTGTGTTGTTTTAGTTTTGCATCTTTTATCGCTAGAAAATTCTGAACAAAAAGTTCGACGATGCTTTCAATCCATGTATGTGTTTTACGATCGGTATGATTATTGGGATGCTTTTTTGTCTGCTTCATTTTTCTGTTGAGTATATTTTAAATCTTACTTTAAATTACTTTTCAACTTTATATTATAAAACTATGTTTTGTCGTTCACTGTTGTTATATTCATGTATTGTGCCAGTTAAATCTTTCATTAAGTATCTCAATCTTGTTATTCGTATCGCATCATCAAATTTACTATCATTTTTTGTATGATGACTCAGTACAACTATTGGTTTTACATTGCTCCCTAAATTTAAAATGTTTTAAAAGCAAAATGACTGTCATTGGCCTTAGCATGGCGACAGGCCATTGTCTCCTCTTGCTTATTCGTTGAAAACCAAAAGGACCTATCCATGGGCCAAGGCACGCTAAAAAAATCAATTTGGCCTATGAAAAAAAAAACATTGCAAAACATCAAAAATGGGCCAATCATTTGAACTCATCATTTTTTCTACATTTTGGGTAGTTTTCAGAATAAAACCGATTATTAACGTGTAGTAATAGTAAATCGTTACTCAACGGGCAAGAAATTACATTGATTGATTTGAATATTGAGGGGCCTTCCTTAGCCGAGTGGTTAGAGTCCGCGGCTACAAAGCAAAGCCATGCTGAAGGTGTCTGGGTTCGAATCCCGGTCGGTCCAGGATCTTTTCGTAATGGAAATTTCCTTGACTTCCCTGGGCATAGAGTATCATCGTACCTGCCACACGATATACGAATGCGAAAATGGCAACTTAGGCAAAGAAAGCTCTCAGTTAATAACTGTGGAAGTGCTCATAAGAACACTACGCTGAGTAGCCGGCTATGTCCCAGTGGGGACGTTAATGCCAAGAAGAAGAATGATTTGAATATTGAGAAATGGAAATTAAAAATGTGGTAAACAATATTTACATTGAATTTTCTCAAAATCAACGATCTGAGGATTGGTCTTTTTGAATTTTTACGCGAGAAAACGTGGAAAGGAGAGAATTGGACGGGAACGAAAATTTGTCTGAAGAATGATTTTCTTCCAAAAGAATAAATAAAATCGACGTTTCGTTCCTTTCGTCGTCTTAGGATTCGACGTTTTTTCTTTCGTAATTTTGTCCCTAAACAGTTTGAGGAGCATTCTAGCTATTCTAGGAATTGCTTCTACCAAAATTCCTTTTGAGAATTACCGTAATCTGCGATCAGATTGATCACTGGGGCGTATTTGATCAGAACGGTACCAAATAGAAAATCTTTCTAAGGATGGGGAAAGTTTCGTTGCCATCACAGATATTCCATGTTCTAGCTCATAGATGTATAATGTTGATTTTAAAATATTTTATTTTTAATGATGTCAGTTTCGCATAGAAATATTTACAGTTTTTTGAAGGTGTAAGCAATACGGTTGGAAAAGTCAGAATCCGCTGGTGCTAAGCCTAAATGCAAACTTTGCTAGAGCGTTAACTATTGAACTCATTTTTGAAATCATACAGCTGTACTAGCATTGTTTTTTAATCATAAAACTGTTTACTCTCGAAAATGTTCTTATTTCAAAAATTGCCTGCATTTGGGCGTTCAGGTTTACAAAACTTAATTCTCGCTGATTTTTACAAAAGGACCTATGAAACAATAAGAGATTATCTCTTCTCTCGCCTTCTTTCGATTATAACAGTGTAATACTAAAGCATTTGGTAAGTTTTTCACTATAGACCGACAGTCAATGCACAATAGTCCGAATCGACAATTTAGCAGGAAAAAAGTGTTTTCCCTGCTCTCGTCGATTTCAGGCGCATGATGTCTTCACAGAAGTTAGTCGTATTTGAGTGTTGCATCCTCTAAGGAAAAAGTTGAATAGAGTGGCCCTTATTTAGGTTGAAATTTCGAACCAAACTTTTTCGTATGATGAAATTTGTGGCTGCATCTTCTGAAAACTTTTAGAAAATATTATATTAAACAACTTTGTCGACGACACTTAATTTTGATTTAATTCCCCAAAGTTAAATTAATTCTGAATGTATTAGCTTGTATTACATGTATTACATTGCAAGTTTGCAATTTTTGTGATTCTGAAGTTTTAAGCAAATTTAGGTGAGGAACCAAGAAATTTGTTGATGCTTATAACTCATGGATTTGGTCAGATATACTTTTTCTTTTAACAGCATTCGAAATGATACATAAGGCAACTTTTGTTGCAAAGAAAAGAGAACATAATTTTTGTAAGCTGAGAAAATTCACTTAAAAAACTCAAAACTCGCCTGAAACTCACAAGATTTTAAACTTATCGGCGTGCTGCCTTTCAGCAAAGTTGTAGGTTTGGTTCACATTTCTCCTTAAAGTTGCATATAGAAAAGTTGTAGATCTAGTCTACCCGTATAGGCCTAAGTGAAAGCAAAAATTTTAAAGCCCTCATCGCTCAGCTTATTCTAAATGGATTCAAATGATTTTTTGTCAGTATACTGGCACACATATCTAGGTTCTAGAAGTGAACAGAGGAACGCTGAGATATTCCTGTGGCCGGAGTTATTCCGGTGGGTCACTGGGTCACGTCTGGTGAAAAAGGTACTGTGCGTTTGTGCCCCTTGAGGTAGGCAAATTTCAAGTCATAGATAATTTCCGGAATCGGCTATAATGTGATTACTATATGACGGAGTTTCAAAAAAATTGCACCAGTGTAAACCTTTTGAGAAACGTTTTAACCCTCTAATACCCAAATTTTTATTTTCGATTTAAATATTATTTTTCGTTATCTAAAATCGTTCTAAACACTTTTTGGGCATTAATTTATTTTTATTCGCAAATTTTAAATTTTGGTTTTTGTTTTTTATAATTTTTATTTTTGAACATCCCTAGCTTTTTTCATTTTTTCTTGAAGCCTTTTCTAGTTGTTGATTTTTGGAAATAATAAAAATTTTAATTGTTACGGTATTTTGAAAAATATTAAATTTTTAATTTTTTTTTTCGGAGCGTATTTTATTTTCCGTGTAACTAACGGAAAAGCAGGTTTGAAATGATTTTAATACCACCAGGCTCTTCGTTTGTGATAGGTTAATCGTAGAAAAATATAAAAGGTGCGTTTTTTTATATTACACGTTAAATGAAGCCCAGGCATTTGTAGGTTATATAAGAATGCAATTTTTCAAACAATTTCTAAAAATACAAAAAAGTTTCAAAAGTCATAAAAAACTTTTCTTATATGCGTGTTATGAGTCAAGGTATAAGCCAAAAATAAAATCATTTTGATTTCCGAGCTACGAAAAAATACACAAAATTCCAAAGTGTACCCCGTCTAAAGGCGGGGTTGGGTATTAGAGGGTTAATTGGATAAATATGAGCATTGCATTTGATTGAATCTACAAATGACGGGTCCCGGGAGGCTTCAAACTTACAATAAAGTGGCCAACTTGTATGTGAACATCTGTGCCAAGCTTATGGGAACGCATTTTAGTGCATCATTATGTTTGATTTCTACTTTTCGAGAATTGAAACGGTTTAGTATCCAACAAATCTTTAGCCGGTTCTTCCGGGCATTACGTTTGAATGGCCACATCCGGTATATTTTAAACTGTGCAAAACTCTTCATTTATAATGTTGAATATCAGACCTTAATGATTTATGCAAAATAAAATGATTGTCATTGCAAATAAATAAAGATAACTTGGCATGTCCCATAAAATAGCCCTTTTTTACCCGACTTGACCCAGTCACCCACCGGAATAACTCCGGCCAAAGGAATATTTCTGAGTTCCTCTGTCCTTTTCTAGAAACAAGATATGTGGGCCATTAAACTGACAAAAATCATTTGAATCTGTTGATAATTCGCTGAGCGGTGAGGGTTTTAGTATTTTTGCTTTCACTCAGGCCTATATGGGTTAAAATATTCAAATTTGTTGGAGACGCCGGTAACTTTAAAATCTTGTGAGTTACAGGCGAATTTCGAGTTTTTTAAGTTTATTTTTGAAATGAATTCTCTCAATTTACAAAAATGACGTTTTTACAGCAAATATTGCCCAATGTATGGTCTTTTGAACGTCGCCAAAAGATCGATTTTTTTGGAACCAACTCCATCAGTTATAAGCTTAAAAATTTGTCATAGTATTTCATTTCAATTTGCTTATAACTTCAGAACCACAAGCAAAAACGTGTATCATTATTTCCCCTACAACTCTTCTGAAGACCACATTCACGTAAAACTGAAACAAAACTGATTTTTCGGGTCTACCCTAAGCTAAAACTTTAAGAATCAATTTACTTAGCTCAAATGAAGAGCTAGATTAAAAATGTCTTCGACAAAGTTGTTCAAAATAACATTTTCTAAAAGTTTGCAGAAGAGCTCAGTCACAAATTTCATCGAACAAAAAGGTTGCGTAATAAATCAAACTCAGGGGGAGATCCCCCAGTACCGGACACTTAAGCCACTAAATTCATAATTCGTAAAATATTGGTTTTATGTGTTCGTGTTACTCATTTATGATAAATATTATCATTTTTATAATGTATAAAAATAAATTTGAAAATATAAATATGAATTTTGACAATGCATTTTGATTATGTATTTTAGTACCAAATTGATCGATCTTGAAAGGTGGCACCCAATACCGGACACGATCTGGAAATGCCTCGAATTCTGTATATTTGAACATCATTGAATGTGTTTACTATAGGAATAGTATATAATTGCCAATTCAATGAATTTGCAACATTTACAAGAATAATTTGAGTATTTCTTAGTTAGCAAGATGTGCATAAAAAACCTCTTTCTTATATGATGAAAAATAGCACATTTTAAGATGTTGTTCTGAATGTTCATTTTCCTTATTTTTATTGCATCTTTGATACCATGATCGACGGAATCCATGAAAAATGAATGTATTTTGAGACACTGGTGCAATAATTACAAAGATATCATAGGGTAGAAGCACCGGTTTTGGCCATACGCCAGTTATAGCCATAGGGGATTATACTCCGTTTTACATAGCCAATCCGCATGAAACCTTTTGTGTTCAGTAGATCACATTCATATGATAGAGTTACATTCATTTACTCGTCCAAATTGATTCAAAACATAAGAAAAACAATTCATTTTCCTTATAATTTTACCTCCCATACACCTAATTTGGCCAGGGCACTCCTAATTTGGCCACTCTCATGAGAAATCAATGCGATTGGCCAATTTAGGAATCGAAGTTAAATCTCTGGCCGAAACTGGTTCCGTTGGCCTATATTGACCAACGGGATTTTCAAAGTGAAAAAATGATTATATCTCAGTTTTGATATTTTACACACATAATATGGATTGAAAGGTTGCATTTGACATATTTGTAGTATAAATACGGCTTTCCATTTAATTTTTATTGACATTTTCTCTTATGCTGGCCAAAACCGGTGCTTTTACCCTATAACAAATCAGGCTGTCCGAAACTGGGGGACAGGAGGTGCTTAACCAAAATTGTAATTTGTCCATATTTAGTCCAATTATGGTACAAAATACATTCATACTATTAAAATAGAATTATGTTCGAATATGCTTGCGTGATCCAAAGTATTTTTTCATATTCAAAATAATTACTAAATAGGCTCAAAATTATGGCAACACGTAATTTTTTTTGAAATTTTCAATCTTTTGTACTTTTTTAAGAAGGCATGCATATTTCAAGGATGTGTTGTTCTACGCAAACATTAGTCTCCATAATAGCTTCCTTTACTACTAATACACCATCTTGATTGGACCATGATGTCTCAATGTTTCGACTTTGTCCGGTATTGGGTGCTGTCCGGTACTGGGGGATCTCCCCCTAAATAAGGGCTACCCTATTCAACTTTTTTTCTTAGAAGGTGTTGAAATTTAAATCGTATTTCAGTGTCTAAAACTTAATATTTTAGTAATTTGCAATGTGATGTGTTGAAACTATCCTTTATCTGGAGTAATTAAATTAATGTTGAAATCAAAAATACATTTTTAACATAAATCTGAAGCTCTTCCTTGGTCCTATTATTGCGGTACTTCGTCCTATTATTGAGGTAAACAAAAAAAAACATATATTTTGTTGCGTTCAGTATACTTTCAATGCCATACAATGTTCGAGCATTGAAATTATGCTACCTTCATGTTAATGACACTGCACGGTACTATCAGTTTGTGTGCCTTTGGGCATCAGTTTGTGTCTGAGACCACTAGCCGCTAAATGAGAGAAAACATTTTTTTACTTAAGTATTCCCGGTACCTTTTCAATAGATTTTCCACTAACTTTCACCAACCCAATTCAATTTTAAATGATTGCTTCCTGCGAGCATCTTGTTTCTTTGTATTTCAACGCTTTTTTGACATGTGTACCGACGTTCAATCAGTTTTCGTGATTTTCGTTAAAATATTGTGTTTATTTCAAATGTATTTGCAAATAAAAGAAACTACAAAGCAAAGATAAACAGAAACTAATAATAAATAAATGTATGAATGATACAAAATAATGTCACAAGATAGTACCATAGGGGGGTCTGTAGCCTTGAGGTTACGCTTTCGCTTCATAAAGCGGAAGGTCATGGGTTCGATTCCCAGCCCCTCCACAAAAAACCCGTCCAGCCACCAGAAGACGCCTCACGGAGGACCGTGCTTTGGGGGGCACATTCATCCTCCGTCAGTATCAGATGGTGACTGAGACAAACTGACCCTCTTCGCAGGTAGCTAGCCTCACTAACAACAGAGCTCTCTTCTACCTGCTCGGTGTGAGAGTAAAAGAGTAGGAGAGAGTGAAAGTTGATGTAAATATAAATAAGTTAAAAATAGATCTGTATCGGTAAAGAAGCTACAGATCACCTGATTCCGGCACAGTATTGGCCACGAGCACGGAGTGCCTTAAAAAAAAAAAAGATAGTACCATAATAATATGAAGATGTTTGTAGTTATAACATTTAGTAAAACTATAGATTTTGAATTTTTGAATGTGATTTACAGGTACCGCAATAAAAGGCAAAAAGCATTTTTATTGTCCTATTATTGCGGTATATGATTTTTCTCATAAATATAGAATTTTTCTTCAAAATTGAACATCTATCATGTAACTACATCCATCATGAACTGATATAACTACTGCGTGTGATTGTTTTGGTTCCAATCTTAAAAATTCACGCTTATGAAATCCGTTCCGTAGATAGAGGGACTGGTTAAAAATATAGGCTTTTGTTGATGTATCACTTAAAACTTTTCTTCCAACGATCAAAATCGGTTAATGTTGAAAGCATTTGGATCAGCTTGGGAATATTATAAGCTTTTATCATCATAAATAACTCCATAGAAAACAGAGTTTTCGATTAATAATGAGGGTTTTATTCTTATACCGCAATAATAGGGAATACCGCAGTAACAGGCAAATTACCCTACCAACAACTTCTCTGAATAAAATGTAAGTCTCGTCTAAAATCGATGAGAACAGAGAAAACATTTTTTCCTGCTAAATTGTCGTTTCGGACCATTGGGCAATGTCCTTGGCTAGTGTTTCATACAATAAAAACGCAGCAGAAGATATTAATGTGGCTCAGTTATTGATTCAAGAGAAAAGGAAACAAAGAGGGCCTTTCATGGTTAGATAGGTCCTTTTGGAAAGTTCTGCGATATTTTTAAATAAAATAATCGAACGAACAAGAGTTTTGATAGCATTTCCAGATTCAGGAGACGCACATTTAGCAGAGAGGGGAATTAGTTATTCTTAATCCTGTTTTTTGTATGGTTATCAATTCAGCCCCAGTGTATCGTTTTCAACTTTTAACAGTCAAGCTAATTTTATAGAATGATTAATGTCAATCTATGATAAAAAACTGATTTTTTGAAATTAATTTGACAATATCTTAATTCTTAAGGAAAACATAACATAATGTGTAGAACAGTGATCAATTTGCTCCTGGTTTACGGTACTCTACAAATTCTTATGATGATTTCTCTAAGAATTCCTTTATCGATTTTCAAAATTTTCTTTTTATTTTTTTTAGGAATTTTCTTAGGATATGCTCTTGAAATTGCTCCGTAAAATACTTTAGAAATTTCTGTGAGGATTTTTTTAGGAATTTTTCTGAGATTTTTTCCAGTGATTATTGCAAATATTATTTTCCTCCTTAAATTGTACTTCTAGCAATATTGTTCTAGACATTTCTTCAGAGATTCATAAAAAAAGTAAATGAAATCGTGATTCAAGGAATTTTGCTGAGATATTTATCCGAAAGAATTTTTAGAACAAAGTACTGAGGGGTTCATCAACAGATGTGCTGCAGATGGATTGTAACTATGTCTTGGTCTCTGAAAAAAACATAAATAGCTTGGATAGTTACCATGTGATTACTCATTCTGCTGTGATTATGATCTAGAGGGGCTGTTTGGGCACGTCAGGAGTTAATCATCAATGTTAACTTCCTTTTCCCGAACAGCCTAGATAGCCGTGTAGTGTCGGTAGCGGTTGTTTCAATTGGCTAAGAATTAACACTACGGACTGCCTGTTCCGGTGGTATAAGTCCATCTCACAGGTGACCCCTAATTCATGCCGCTTTAAGCTTACCGTGCCTAAGAATGAATGGTTAGGGGGGTCTAAACAAAACCTAACCGCAAACGGAGCCTGTGGAGTACCAGGGCGCTCTCTACAGTATTGTGCCCTTCCTGTGCTACCCGGAGCAATGGTGCAGGTGACCTTGTGTTTCTCCGAGACAATCGGCTTCCCTTCTTCAGTCTCAAACCTGAGGCTAAATAAGGGTGGGATTATAAGGATGTTGTAAATTAGTTTAAATTTTTCACCCTTATGGCTTCGCATTATGCGTTTTTTTTTTGTTGGGGCAGCAGGGACGACAGTCCAGGGGCTTAACGGACCCCCCCAGGACCTCTGCGAGTTGGGGAGTTGCCCAGGATATGGTGAAGTTCGCAGTGGGCTCTGATGAACCTTCATAAAAACCACAAAAATCCGAATGCAACTCTGTCACAGCGACCGGTGCCGCTTAAAGTACCCTAGCCCAAACTAACAGGAGTGCCAACCGGCACATCAGGATTGATACCAGTGAGATCCTGATTATGGCATACTGGTCGCGATACAAACGGACAAGGCATGGAATTACGAGTAGGAGTGCTTCGAGCACATTGGGACCAACGCCAGTACGGCCCCAATTATGTATACTGGCAGCGCACGACAAAGGACAAGTAACGGTATATGTACTGGATAATATGCTTTGAGGCTGACAGCGGCGACATTCTACTCCCTTAGTAGGGTCGGGTGACACTGGCCCGGAACGGCGAGTGGGTTAATGGCGCAGGCTGCCCCCGTCCCGTAAAACCGTGGCAGGCCTTAGAGTACGTTCCAAATCCGTCGCCTGGTTGTTCCAACTGGGCGGGAGTAGGCTCAGATGCCATTACCTGACCTGCGCCGATCCGGCTCTGAACATAGTACCCCATAAAGGACTATTTCAACCCTAGCATGGCCTCCCTGCTTGCATAGATAACCATGGGATTATAAAGGCGACTATTCCAGCGGAGATGGATAGCGGCTCTTAGGGGGACCCATAAGAGATGATCAACCAAAACAAACAACTAGCGGAATGTGAAGGAGAGGCTTCTGGACCTATCAGTAACCGGCTAAGATTCCCGCCAAGGAAGGAGGCGACCAACTTTATTGAAAACAGTGTTGGCAAAAGCCTAGATACTGTGACGACGGCAGGCACTGGCCGCTCCAGTGCAACATGTGTGGTGACCGATGGCCCGGGACTAATCGAGGCCATGGATCGCAATAGGGAGTACCTCCCTAAAATGCAGGTAGCTGCTGAGCAACTTGATGTCATCATCGAATATGTTAAAAGCAAAACAAATATCAGCAAAGACTTGAAAACAAGTCTACTGAAATTGCGACAATCAGTCCTAGCTGCAAAGCAGGACTACGAGAAAGCCAAGGAACAACTGGGCAAGGTAGACGGCCAAAAAGACACTAGGTCGTGTCAGACCGAAGTGTTTTCCTTCACAGGCAACGCGAATATATCTGATGATATTATTCGATACGCGATGCGGAAGAGGGAAGCTTCCGGGGATGAATACGTGGCGAAAAGACGTATGGTTGCTAAGGGAAAAGTGACCTACGCGGCCGTCCTCCAAAGCGGAAAAGCTGGCACGAGCCAAGCCCCGCGATCAAGAGGACATGGCAACAAAGGAGAGGCCAACACCAATCCTAAGGCCAAGAAAGCCAAGAAAAAGGAGCCACGGGTTAACCGGAACCAGGCAGTGCATCCACAGGAACCACGGGCGCAAGGCAACAGCAACCCGTGGATACGAGTTGGAAATAAGAAAAAACAGAGGAAACCGAAAACGGAGCCCAAGGAGAGCGCTAAACCGAAAACAGCGAAACGTAGGAATTTAGGCGAAGCCCTCGTTATCAAAACGGAGGAAGCAAAATACGCCGAGGTTCTGAAGGCGATGCGAAGCACAGATAAGCTATCGCCATTGGGCGCAGACGTGCGAAGCATAAGGCGAACTAGGATTGGTGAAATGATCCTAGTCTTAAAGAAGGACGCCAAGGAAAAGGGTGCAGTCTATAAGCAACTGGCACAAGAAGTACTTGGTGACGAGGTTGATGTAAGATCCCTTACTGCTGAAGCGACTCTCCAGTGTAAAAATCTGGATGAGGTCACCGATGCAGCGGAGGTCTCGGCTGCCCTCAAAGAGCAGTGTGACATCGACGTAGCCAGTAAGGCCATCCACCTTAGAAAGGGCCCGCAGGGCACCCAGGTGGCGACGATCAGGCTGCCGGTCGCAGAGGCCAACAAAGCGAAGAACTTGGGCATACTCAAGGTAGGCTGGTCGGTTTGCCGGCTGAGCATACAACAGCCTCCTTGCTTCAAGTGTTTCGGGAAGGGCCATAAGTCGTGGAATTGCAATGGTCCCGACAGAAGTAAGATGTGCAGAAAATGCGGCGCTGAAGGCCATAGGGCAAGCGATTGTAAGCAAATCGCTAAGTGCCTAATATGTGTCGACAGAGCAGACAACGGACACTTAACGGGCGGACCCAAATGTCCGGGCACAAGCGGAGTATCAAAGCAGCCAAAACGGAAGTAACACAGTTAAATTTAAACCACTGTGATGCAGCCCAGCAGCTGCTTTGGCAGTCAGTCTCGGAAACCAAGACTGACGTGGTGTTATTATCGGACCCATACCGCATACCAGCCAACAACGGGAACTGGGTGGCGGATAGGTCTCAACAGCTAGCAGCTATAGGGACGACAGGACGATACCCAATCCAAGAAGTAGTCTCTAGCTCAAATGACGGTTTTGCGATAGCAAAAATCAACGGCGTGTTCTATTGCAGTTGTTACGCGCCCCCAAGGTGGTCGATTGAGGAATTTTCCCACATGGTTGACAGGATGATGGCCGAACTAGCTAATCGGCAGCCAGTAGTGATAGCTGGCGACTTTAATGCATGGGCAGTGGAGTGGGGTAGCCGCTGCACCAATCAAAGAGGCCAGCTATTGTTGGAATCCCTGGCCGCATTAAATGTAGAGCTGGCAAATGTGGGTACAGTGAGTACCTTTCGCAGAAATGGTGCAGAATCGATCATCGACGTGACGTTTTGTAGTCCTAACCTTTTAGGTACCATGAACTGGCGCGTTGATGACGGTTATACTCATAGCGATCATCAATCGATTCGCTATAGTATAATACCAGGCGGGCAGAAGGCAGCGCGATGTAACTCGACCCAAGCCCGAGGATGGAAAACAGCGCGCTTCGACGGCGAAGTATTCACTGAAGCCCTGAGGCGCGAACGAAACACTCTGGACCTAAACGGTGAAGAGCTAGTTGCTATGATATCACGAGCGTGTGATGCTTCCATGCCGAGAAAAGCCCCTCCTGGAGAGAACAGGCCGCCAGTGTATTGGTGGTGCGAATCAATTGCAAATCTTCGAGCAATCTGCCTTCGGGCTAGACGAAGAATGCAACGCGCACGCACAGAAGCACAAAGAGAGGAACGCGGTGCAGCATTCAGAGAGGCAAAGTTGGCTCTCAAAAAGGAAATCAAGAGTCGAAAACGGGCATGCTTTGAAAGTCTATGCGAGAGTGCCAATTCTAGTCCATGGGGTGACGCCTACAGAGTGGTAATGGCTAAGACCAAAGGAGCCATAGCGCCCCAAGAGAAATCGCCCGAGTTGCTGCGATCGATAATCGATGTACTCTTCCCGCACCATCCCATAAGCCCATGGCCCCCAGCGCCGTATGCGGCAGATGAAGGAGAAGAAGTGGCGAGAGTGACAAACGAAGAGCTTGCAGAAGTCGTGAAATCATTCGCGTCAAACAAGGCACCGGGACCCGATGGTATCCCGAATGTTGCCTTAAAGGCGGCAGTGAACACGGATCCGGACATGTTCAGAACCACGATGCAACGCTGCATTGATCAAGGAATCTTCCCGGATGTATGGAAGCGACAGAAATTGGTGTTACTACCAAAGGCGGGGAAACCACCAGGTGACCCGTCGGCGTATAGACCTATCTGTCTACTAGATACGACGGGCAAGTTATTGGAGAGGTTGATTCTCAACAGACTAGTACCGTATACGGAGAGTGCGGACGGCCTGTCCAACAACCAGTTTGGATTTAGAAAAGGTAAATCTACTCTGGACGCCATCCAGTCGGTCGTTCAAACAGCTGAGGTGGCAATCGAGCATAAAAGGAGCGGCATCCGTTACTGCGCGGTTGTCACTCTGGATGTGAAGAATGCGTTCAACAGCGCAAGCTGGGAAGCAATAGCACACGCGCTTCACCGCCTCAAGGTACCGGTGCAGTTGTGTAAGCTTCTAGAAAGCTATTTTGATGGTAGGATTCTACTGTATGACACAGAGGAGGGGCAGAAAAGCGTTCGAATTACCGCGGGAGTACCTCAAGGTTCAATCCTGGGCCCGCTGTTATGGAATGCGATGTACGATGACGTACTGAGGCTGCCCCTTCCGACGGGTGTTAAGATTGTTGGCTTCGCCGACGATATCACCCTAGTGGTCTATGGTGAATCGATGGAGGAAGTAGAGTTGACAGCAGCGCACTCTATTTCCCTGGTTGAGGAATGGATGAAGTCTAGGAAACTAGGACTGGCCCGTCACAAGACTGAGGTGGTGGTGGTCAACAACCGCAAGTCCGAGCAACGGGCGCTTTTCTCGGTAGGTGATTGCACCATAGAGTCCAAGCGATCCCTTAGGCATCTTGGGGTAATGATCGATGACAAGCTGAGCTTCGCTTGTCACGTTGAATATGCCTGTAAAAGGGCATCTACGGCTATAGCGGCGCTTTCGAGGATGATGTCTAACAGCTCTGCTGTAATTGCCAGCAAACGCAAGCTGCTGGCAAGCGTGGCGCTATCCATACTAAGGTATGGAGGACCAATCTGGTCAAAAGCGCTTAGAACGAACAGAAACCTAAAGCGGTTGGAAAGCACGTACAGGATAATGTGCTTAAGAGTAGCAAGTGCATACCGGACGGTATCTAAAGAGGCCGTGTGCATCATAGCCGGGATGACGCCCATCGGGCTCATCATCAAGGAAGATGTTCAATGCTTCAACCAAAGGGGTACCAGAGGAGTCCGCGACACGTGTAAAGAGGAAACGCTCAGAAGCTGGCAGCAGGAATGGGATAACTCCACTAAGGGTAGATGGACCCATCGACTAATACCAAATGTGTCAGATTGGTATGGTAGAAGCCATGGGGAAGTGAACTTCCACCTGACGCAGTTTCTGTCAGGACATGGTTGCTATAGACAGTACCTGCATAGGTTCGGGCACTCAGAATCTCCTGCGTGCCCCAATTGTGCTGGTGTAGAGGAAACAGCGGAGCATGTCGTGTTCGATTGCCCCCGTTTCATTGTTGTGAGAGGTCGCATGCTCACTACATGCGGAGGGGACACGTCCCCCGACAATATTATAGAGAGAATGTGTGCGGATGCCGAGTGCTGGAATGCAGTAACTACGGCTGTCACTCACATTATGTTAGAATTGCAGCGTCTATGGCGCGCCGACCAAGAGTTGGCTGCAGAGGATTAGCCCTGCCGAGGCTGGTCCCTTGTAACATTGTTTAAGTCGGCTAGGAGAAGCAGTTTGCCTAGGCTACTTCTGCTACACGTGTTGTGCTATATGCACTGGTCCCTTCCCGAAGAAATACCGTAAGGTGGTTCCGGGGAGATGAGGGTCTGAGTCCAAGGGTCATGTCGATGCACTGTTCACCACTTGAGCAATTCTAAATGAATTGCTCATGCACAGTGCATAGGCTGGTTTTAGCGGGTCGTCGTTGGTGCGTCATCCCCGCATTCCCTGAGTTATCTTCTCAGGGGATCTGTTTGCAGATTTCCCCCTTGTAAAAAACAAAAAAAAAAAAAAAAAGAGTGCGATGTCGCATCACTGATGTTGGCCAAAAACGGTTTAAAACTGCCTAAAACGGCTAAAAACGGTCTTAAACGGCTTGAAACTGCTTAAAATTGCCTATAGCGGCTAAAACAGCTTAAAAAGACTTGAAAAAGCTTAAAACAGCTCAAAAAGGCTTAAAACGGCTCAAATCAGTTTGAAACGGCTTAAACGTGTTGAACGGCTAGAAATGGCTTTAAACAGTTTAGAACGGCTTAAACTGAACCTGCTTTAAAATGGCCTAAAACTTCTAAAAAACAACTTAAAAAAGCGTAGAATGGCTTAAAACAGCTTGAAACTGCTTAAAATTGCCTAAAATGGCTAAAAAAGCTTAAAACTTCAAAACCTTACTACAGACTGTTGTCTACAGTAGAATTCCTTTAACTTTTTTCTGGAGGAATTTTTATCTTAAGTTTTGCAAGATCTCCCGTAGGAATCCCTGAAAAACTAAAAGGGAATTGTTTAGAGAAATTACTAGAAAATATTCTCTAGTAATGCATAGAGTATTTTTGGATGCAGAGCCAGAGAAATTCCGCCAGGAATCTCACAAGCAAGGATACAAACCGCTTGGAAGGCGGTTGTTCTTTATCCTGCGAGTAAATCGACAACGACAAACACACCTAAGCTCCGTGAAAAATAATCACAATAGAATATCGCAAGATTGCAATGGCCCTGTCATTCTTCTTTAGTTTGCTCTTCCAATTTCGAAGGCTGGTTGAACCTTCGTGGATCAGTTTTTGTGCGTCAATTCAGCACAAAAATACTGGGATAGTGTAGAGTGACGTCGTTAAACAATGTCTATGACTGATGCAGGGGGTAACATTTAACAAATCTTTCAAAGCAGAATAGAACAATCCTGTTAAAAGCTTCGACTGGCCACTGCCGACTCAACTGACACAGTGCAAACCGTGGTTAGAGTCCGCAGCTACAAAGCAAAGCCATGCTCAAGGTGTCTGGGTTCGATTTTCAGTCGGTCCAGGATCTTTTCATAATGGAAATTTCCTTGACTTCCCTTGGCATAGAGTATCATCGAACTTGCCACACGATATACGAATGCGAAAATGGCAACATTGGCAATGCAAACTCTCAGTTAATAATTGTGGAAGTGCTCATTGAACACTAGGCTGAGAAGCAGGCTCTGTCCATGATCATAGTATAAATCTTTCACATGAAGCGAAAAATGCCTCTAAAACCGATTTTTAGTAGTTTAGGCAGAACTAGTATGGTTTTTGCCACCAAATATCGCCGTATAAGCCCAACAATACTGAATTCTAGATTTTACAATATTCTGTTTGAATACACCAAACTTATTTTCCCCTGCCTTAAAAATTCATCTATTTAATTACACTCTCTGTACACCAATCCGATCGAATCTCATAAATTAGTGCTTCCAATGAATAGTCAAATAATTCATTCATCACTGTTAAACCATTATCCTTTTAGTACTTGTTGTTGAATGCATTTTCGCCAGCTCATTATATTATGCATGCAACTGTTCGGAATGTGCATCCAGTCGGCAGAAAATGTGTGGCATGTGCAAAACCACCACTTCGCAGCCCGCAGTGAGTGACGGAATGCAACATTTCCCCAAAGATTGCATACTGGAAAGACGAAGCTCCGATGAATATTGCTGGAGCTTGCCCAACATTGTAGGAAATACAGATTTAGAAGCGATGAAACATTTCTTGCAAAATTAAGGAAAACGACCTTTGGTAACTTTACGCTTGTTGTTTCTAAGCAAATGAATGATTAGTCATTTAAACTATCAGTACTTAGAGAGGAGTTAGAGGTTGTTCTTCTATCTGTCACAGCGATTCTAAATAAGTTCATTTAGATGATCAGAAACAACTAGCTACACACCTGCTTACCAATGGCTTTTAGTGCGTTATCATAAATTACGCGAAATTTGCTAAAATTTAATTATTGCTCGGCCACGCGCATCCGATTGTTTCGTGTTGCTCAACTGCTAATCGTCTTGATATGCTGTCTTTGATGTTCCTATATTCATGCGATGGCCAATGGTTCTGTGTTGCTTGCCATTCAGCGTTGTTCATTAAGTATTCAAATTTCCTCAACTTATTTTTTGTGTTTCTACTTTTTCTTGAGACGGTTTGCCTTTTTCGTTTTTCATATGAAAATAACCCTTATCAGTCCAGCGAAAACCTGGTGATTCAAAAGTACAACTTTAATTGGTATTTCTGCAAACATATCTCTGCATGAAATTTGATACTTCTTAATTTACTTGAACTGCTTTATATGTTAATGTTTTACAGCCATGTTCCATTTCATATTCCAACCTGTACTATGGCAAAAAAGCAGAATGCAGTTGCATTGAGGGCACTTTTTTCTATTGTTCGTCATCTCATGATTCATGTGCATCATATCTCAAATGAGAAATTTCCGTCCGACCGTCCATCACAGACTGAGAATCCATTACCATAGCTGCAAAAAAATGAGCAAAAAAATACTTCTTTTCATTGTGCTTTATCATTGCAACACAAGAAAATAAAACCCCAATGTGTCGCATTCAATGTGCTGTGGAAGAAAGTTCCGACGAGACGACGAAGCACTTCTACCAACGTTAATCTAATTTTCTTTTCCCATTTTCTTTCCCGCCACCATCGACTCGAGTAGATTGTCCCCAATCTGGTGCGGATCCTTAAAAATCTAATCCTCGCTGGTTACTCACCGGAGCACGACGTGAGTGGGGTGAGCGATCCATTCCTGCAGGTAAGTTCACATCACTTCGCAACCGTTTGTCGCGTTGAGTTTCTCTTTGATGTTATAAAAATGTAAATGAATTGACGTCCTATTTTTCTTCTGTCGGGTACGTTGCTAGGTGAAAATCCTCCGATTACTGAGAATACTGGGCCACAACGACCCGGATGCTTCGGAGGCGATGAACGACATCCTCGCACAGGTCGCCACCAACACCGAGACGAGTAAAAACGTTGGCAACACAATCCTGTACGAAACGGTGCTGTCCATTATGGATATCAAGTAAGTGAAGGGCAGTTCATTTTCGGTTGACCTAGTTTGTGCTAAATGAATTCTGATTCTTTCCCATCTCCAGATCCGAAGGTGGCCTCCGAGTGCTGGCAGTCAACATTCTCGGTCGATTCCTGCTGAACAGCGACAAGAACATCCGCTACGTGGCCCTCAATACGCTTCTGCGGACGGTTCATGCCGATATCAGTGCCGTCCAGCGGCATCGTAGCACCATTTTGGAATGCCTCAAGGATCCGGACGTTTCGATTCGACGGCGGGCGATGGAGCTCTCGTTTGCCCTGATCAACTCACAGAACATCCGGGCCATGTCCAAGGAGCTGTTGATCTTCCTGGAGAAGGCGGACGCCGAGTTCAAGGCGCAGTGCAGCAGTCGGATGGTGCACGTGGCCGAGCGGTACGCTACGTCGATTCGCTGGCGATTGGATACACTGCTGAGTGTGCTCATTGCGGTAAGCTAATTCATCCTTAACTTGCTGAATGCGATGGTGTGTTTTGGTAATGATTTGAAACAGGAGAAAGGCTGCTTTTCTACATATTGGTTATATTGGAGTTTCTCCACTACTTAGATATGGCGTTAGTTCAGAAAATTGATAAAAAAAACCATAAATTTATAAAAAAGATTTTATAACATTTTGCGGTAATCCATTCCGCGGTATACATTTTCGCGGTTAGTACCATTTGACGGTGTTATTTCGCAGTCCGGTATACCGTTTCGCGGTTTATATAGGAATGTTCCTTCTTAACAATTCGAAAGAACCATAGGCTGTACAAAAGAAAATCAATTGGTTCTGCACTGACATAGTTGAAAAAAGTATCAACATAGGGAAAGTGTACCAGTTATGGCCATAGTGGTTCCCTATTTGGCCATATGCAAAATTTGGATAACTTTTACATTTTTAATCCTTTTGAATGTTTTAACATCAAGATTTATCCTTAATTTTACTGCTAAAACACAAAAGATTTTTCAAAATGTAAAAGCACACAAGATATCACGTATGGCGAAATAGGGAACCACTATGGCCATAACTGGTACACCTACCCTACTTTATGCATGTTAGCGCGTACAGTGATACATTTTTAAGTCAATAGAAACTATCAAGACTGAGTTTTATCACTTTGAAATGCAAGCTGAAAAGTCATCATTGTTGCCAAAACGAATGACGGGCTACTTAGCCTCAACTGTATTAGTAATCATCCTTATATTTGACATTATTACTTCAATTTACAATCATCTAAAGTTTTGATGAATGAAAAATAGTTTTCCAAAATACACTTTACAAAATAGATGTTTTATCTTTGGATTTTACACTTTTCCTCAATTTTGAACATGGTCATCTTGCCATGGTGCAAACTTATTGATATACTCAAACAATTTACTACACGGCCAAAAAAGTATAAATGAATTTGTTAACACAACAAAAATACCACTTTAAATTACCAAAATTTATATGAAAAGGTCAATTTTTGGACTTCTATGTACTTTCGACATTATTTACGTTGTGATATTGATTTTAAATTGAACTTTGTGGCTGTTACCGTTTTGATTCATATTAGCCTCAATGAAGAGTATAACCCAGCATAGAGCATACAAAATAAATAATTCTGTATGATTCTTTAGCGTTATCAAGCGTCGGAAGCCCTTAACTTTCGAATGGTGGGTAAACAAAACGCTTCCGCAACTTGAATAATTCAAAATGTGTGGCCTTTTCATGATTCTTATTCCGGATGCTTCCTCACTTTTGCCTCATAGTGCGGACATTTTGATTCGAACTCCGGACAGCTCATGATAACCATTAATGGAACAGTCAACTCATCAATTGAAATCGTCAAATCACTAAAGAGACATCTAAGCTAGTTTGACATTATAAATAAAAAAAAATAGTTATGAGAAAAGCTTACTAAAACGAGCCTTAGAATTGAGAACTTTTGAACGGCAAAAATTGAAACATTTCGTGTGAAATATTTCTCATACAAAGTAGAGTGTCCGGAATTTGAAGCTGTCCGTAAAAATTTGAAGCTGTCCGTCCGTGCTCATCTTGCTCCGCCTACCGCTAGTTATCTTTCGAAACTAACAACTATTTTAACAGTAAAATAACGAAAACTATGCATAGGGGTAGACAGGGCGACATGATCATACGGGGCAATACGGACCACCTCTGATTTGAAATTTTAAATTGATTTGGACCCCGATGACCTTAGGACCTCATAAACAACCCCCTGAAATAAGCGCTAGTTCTTGAAGCCAGCCGCTATCTGCGTGGCGCTATTGCTGAGCAAACAAGTTTAGGCTTTGACCCCATCAAACCCCGTGCGGTAGCGACAAATGTCGCATGTGAAAAAAAAACTATTGATAATCGTTTATCATTGCGCCAAATAAATTTGGGTAAATTTTCTTGTGACTACCGAAAACTGGATAAAATTATATGCACTAACCTCTAGAATGATAAGTAAAATATGAATGTCGCATTTGAAAACGAGTGTGTTTCGTGCTTAAATTGTTAGTTTTGGGCGAGCTGTCAAATCAGCACCAATATTTTGGCTTCACTTCAGTTGTTCGTGGATGACAGCCGTTTCAGTCCTGTGCTCATAAAGGATGATTGTACATTGAAGATGATAGGGGGTGGTCCATTAAATACGTAAGGGTTTATGGGGGGAGGGGGAGTTTAAAATTTCTTACGCGCATAACAAACTGTTTTTGATTTTCATGCATAAAATATTAGAATGGGGGAAGGCCCCCGGTCGGAAAACCGCTAAAATTGTCTTACGTAAATTAACAGATCGTGATAAATGGATGATGGTACCGGGTGCCCCCGTTGGTTTGACCACATTTAATCTGAACACTTTTTAATTTGTACCCCGATAATTTACACATCTCCACAAAGGTTACTGGGAAGGATGTTTGTTAATGGAGAGGATCGTTGGGTCACAGGATTCACTTTGATAAGCGATTAGACCATGATAAATAATTATTGGTGAGATATAAACATGCTTATATGTAAATATAATATTTTAATTTGATATGAACAATACCTATGTTGAGAAAAATTATGCCGACACTTGACGTGACGAACCTTTCAAAGTTTGTTGAATAATGTGAACCTTTCGCAAGTCTACACTCGTAGTGTCGAACCATTCAAAGCTTTTTTTTATTTACAAACATAAAGGTAAAGAGAAAAAGGTGTTTTGATAAAAAAAAAATTAGACATTAATAATTTTTGAATCGAGTTTATGTCGAGACTCACAGGGACGAATCTTTCAAAGTTTGTTGAAAAATCATATTTACGTCTCACCGTTGTAACGATTAAAGGTGCAGTCATACATATTTTATAGATTAGAAATAGTAGCATGAAACGAGCTCACCAATTGATCCGTCATCCTTGAGCAGCAACAATCCACTTTCAGCTTCACTCGTTTGCTCGGCTATATAAAACGACTCAGAGAAAATAGGCGCGCCACCCGAGAGGGAAAAAAACTGACGACTGCTCGGGCTTTCTTGACGCACTGCCCAGGAGCAAGCGTCAACGTCGAAGGATCAAAAAGAACTAATCGAACGCGGCACTTTTTCACTTTACTCGACCGACGCGCGACATGTTTGATCCTGCCCACATCGCCGGCCCCCGCAGGAGCATACGTCAAGGTCTAAGGATCAAACACAACTCTCGAGCTATTGTGTTTTTGTACAACAGAGATGTAAAAACTTCGCGACAACTGGAAAAGCAACTATACGATGAAAAGTGTAAGCTTTGCGTTCTTATGAGCATTTTGAGAGGCAGGATCCTATAATGTTCAAATTTTGGGGTTTTCTCGTAGCACTAATTTATAAAACACAACCACTAGGTTTTACGTTCAAAGTACAAGAGACCGACAGAGGCCTGCGTTTATTGTAATAACCGGTACATCGTATTTTATCGTTTTATCTCTCATCTCTCAATTATCGTTTATATTCCTTTCTCTCTGAGATGGTCTTGGCTGTTTGTTCGAATTTAACAGATCCGTCATTGATTTCAAAATTTGCAAAAGCAGTTTTTTCGTTAAAAATCAAGAAAATTTACATGAAAATGTAACACATTTCCATTCATTTTTTTTTGTTTTGAACAGAAAAACTGCTGTTGTAGTTTTGATGATGACTATGATTACGATGACGGATCCTTTCACAATATTTCTTATCTCGATATCGAGTTAGAGAACCATAGCAAAAGTTGGATTCATGAGTACTTCGATGGTTCCTTGGATCGTATTTGCACTGGTTGTGTGTTCTATAACTCGATACCTGCCTAACTCGATGGTCCCTTCAATATCGAGTTACGGAGAGTTGACTGTAACATGAATACTATGCAATAGTTACTAACGGGTGTTCAATAAAAACTAAGTTTTTCAGTCATATAGTAAAAATTTTTTGTTCAGTATTTTATATTTTAAACATAATGTTTGTTCTTAAAAAAAAAGTCAATGAATATTGGAGAAGGGCCCTAATCAGCCTCATGACGCTTAGTCGCAATGCTCTCACAACATCGCTAAACGGCACTGACGTCCATATTCCGGATACAATTCCAGATTCTCAACGTTAACTGCTTCGTATCCTTGGTCCGCCAATAATTTTTGTACACTAAGGTACTGAGGGAGCTGAACAAATCTTCAATGGGATGGCACTGGGACAAGGAAACCGTACAACACGCTTGCGAATTGCTTGCTTTCGAGGTGAAATGTATAACTTTCCCAATAGAAACATTAAAAATAAATTTTATAGAATTCGAAAGGAATTTTCTCAGGAATCGATTGGTGACGGTTCCATCTACGTGGGACAACTATGGTGCCCGTTTTGCACCGATTTTTTGGAAAGACTAGATTTTCATAAGTAGATGAAAAAACCGAATTCAGTACTATACCATTTAATTCCACTAGAGTTTGTATCCTTTGACAGATACGCGTATTTCGACCTCAACTGTAAGGCCGTCTTCAGTGTTGTGTACTAGATTCGACTTCGTACACTGAAGACGGCCTTACAGTTGAGGTCGAAATACGCGTATCTGTCAAAGGATACAAACTCTAGTGGAATTAAATGGTATAGTACTAAATTCGGGTTTTTCATCTACTTATAGGTATTCTACTAAACAGCTCGAAGATTTATTATCATCATAGATTTTCATGTTGTTTTGTGTAAAACTGTCTTATTGTGGAGAATATTTCCCATGAATTTCATCATTCCTAATCCATTCAACAATTGTTTACAGAGAACATTGTAAAAGATGGAAATTTAGGGGAGTTTGGGACCAAATGTACAATTTGATGTATTTGAAAAGAACTTTTTGTTTTTAATTTTTTAACGTGTTTTTAACGAAATAAATTCTTAAATAGTTAATAATCATCATTATAGCTTGCAATCACAAGTTGTGAAATTTGTACAAAATGTATGGTTAACAATTATGCTTAATGCAAAACATTGTGAATAATTTACATTCTTTTATCACACATTCCAAACAATATGTTTGCAATATTGTTTGCCGTTAGCCTCATTGATAGGAGGTAGGGGGAGCATATAGTTTTATGGCTGTGTTTGTCCCAATTTCCCTAAAGACGATATGTACCATAATTTGAACAGATATCTCTGAAATCAATTCATTACGAACTAAATTGTTTTTTTCAGATGATACAATATTTATACCATGAAACATAGGAAATTATGGGGATCTTTCACAAATAAATAAAAAAAAAAATGAATCTATCAAAAAACTATCCTCAGTTTTTTTTTCTTATTGAAGATAATTACTCAGGGTCAAGTTAGTTACACAATAATTACTGTAATAATTTCAAAAAAAAAAACACGATATATTCTGAGCTAGTGCCATCATGCGGTTCCAACTGATTGATGCGTAACAAGTAGCCATTTGTGCAACTAAAGAATGTATAATTTTATACAAAACAGTTTCTGAGATATAAGCGTCTGAATTAAGCTTACTTTTGATCCTTTCAGTATTTGGGGTAAATATGATTCCAGGTCACAGACATTGTAAATTTTATTTGAAATAGACAAAACGTTAAATAAAACATCGATTGTTGATTGCAGGCTGGCAACTACGTGCGGGACGATGTCGTGTCTTCCACCATTCAGCTGATTCTGAACAGCCCACCGGAAGAGCAGGCCTACATCGGACTCCGACTGTGGGACTCGCTTCACAACATTACCAACTCGTTCGAGGATAAGCAACCTCTGCTGCAGGTGGCCGTTTGGACGATCGGAGAGTACGGCGACCTGGTGTTGAGCAGCGAACGCATTGAAGGTAATGTTATGGTGATAACATAATGTTGAACCTGTTCTCTTTAGATGTCACCTAGATTAGTGTGATTCATTTTCACGTAGTTGTGCAACACTAGTAGAACGTAGTTTCTTTTTTTCTCTCTCGTTTTCGTTTCTAAACCAAAGATGTTGAAATTCCTGCAGAGAGTGAACTGGTGGAACTGTACCAGAAGCTTCTGTGGTCTACATCCGTGTCGACGGCTAGCAAACAGTACACGTTGGTGTCGCTGGCCAAGCTCAGCACTAGAATCAACTCGAAAGAGGAGTAAGTTCTACAAGATTTTTTTCAAAGTGCATCATATGATTTACATTGTACGTCTTTTCTTAGGGAGGCTCGGGCGAAACAGATCATCGAAGCGTTCGGTTCACACCTACACATCGATCTGCAGCAGCGTGGTGTGGAGTTTTCACAGCTCTTCCGTGACTACAGCCATCTGCGTCCGGCTCTGCTGGAAAAGATGCCCAAGATACAGAAATCGCTGCCCAATGGAAACGACAGCAGTGGCATCTTCGACGAGCACTCGAATAGTATCGATCTGATCGAAGGTGACGACCTGGAAAGCAGCGGGTTGATGTCCCTTTCCGGGGGAGGAGGAGGTGGCGGAAGCTTGAAAGTGGGGTCTGATTCGGTGAGGTTTAGAGTTGATTGATCACTTGACACACTATTAACTTTCTTGTTTCCATCAGAATGCTCTTCTGGACCTCCTGGGAGGTGGAAGCGACGATCCAGCCGATGGCCTAGGCATTGTTCCACCAACAAACTCCATCATCCCAACGGCGAACACCAACGGAAAGGCCCCCATGCCGAGCAGTTCAAACAATCAGGACCTGTTGGATCTGCTCGGAGGGTTGGATATGCCGGCCAGTACTCCACCGGCAGCGATTCCACCGTTGGGCGGCGGTATTGGTTTGGACCTGAACAGTCTGAACGACAACAGTATAAAGGCTGCCACGACAAGCACTCCCGCCGGAACGTTGCCAACGGGTATGACGGGTTCGTCTTCGTTCGGCGGATTGGACAATCTGCTGAACTCGAACGTAACGTTGCCGGCGACGACAACAATTCCAACGGGGCTGGCTTCACCGACCAGCCTCATCAATAGCAGTAGTACCGCCAATAGCCTTTTCAGCGACTTCTCGTCGATTAATAATAACGAGGTGGGTGTTTTTTCGTCGGTTGGGATTTCACGTCAATTACAGTTTTGTCGATTTCAGGAGCACGCGAAAACTCTAACAGCCTTAGATAAGAACGGTCTACTTGTACAGTTAGTGGCGAAGAATAGCGGTGGTTGTCTGCAGATCGTCATGACAGCTGTAAATAACTCGTTAACCACACTAGAACAATACCTTTTCCAGGTAAATTGGAGAGTAAAACCCCATGGAAGACGTTGATTGTTAACTTATGACCTTTTTTCAGGCTGCCGTTCCCCGAAGCTTTACGTTACAAATGCTATCGCCGTCAGGTTCCACTCTTGCACCGGGAGGAACCATCACTCAGGAGATGCGAGTAACCAGCACTGCAAAGGTGAGTACAAATAATATTTGACTTTTGATTGTTTCTTCAGGTTTCTTAATAAGATTTTCTGCTGATTTCTATAAAACTGGCGGATTGAGTTTGTCACGGTCGCCATACGAAAAAACGTCGTGGTTAATGATTATATACCTAGTTATCGCTTTATTTTCAAAATCAAAAAGTCATAATTGCAAACCCACTAGTTCGGTTTTATGTTCGCTATAAATTGAACATTGTTTATACCAGATAACAGTGGAAAATGCGGAGGCTAGGCTCTGTAGTAGAAAAACGATTATCAATAATACCCATTCATGTGCAGTCGCACTGAATGATCTCCGGCTCTGCTCTACATCCCAATAGAATGGATGTATCTTCTGGAGTGAACATGTTTGTTTTTTTGAAGTTTCGTCAGTATGATAATCGTTGTCATACATTAGATATCAGACTGCTGCATTGGTTCAGTATTGTCGCACTTTGTTTGATCATAGCTGTAGATGTATACAATTTCAGAGCCGCCAGAAAACACTGAGAACTATAAATGACCGGCGGAAAAAAATACGGTAAACACAAAGGGATGGTACACATATTATGTCACGCAGTAGCGCAACCAGGATTTGACTCTAGGGGGGGTTTTGTAAACTTGAAGATGATGTGTTTTTGGGAAAGTAAACGGGTGTAAAAAATTTCACATTAAGGAAAAATCGTAACACCATATGCAAAATTAAGCTTTTCTCATCCACCCTGGGCATCCATTTTTATATGAATTTACAACGCTCCTCTAAGGACATCTGTTGCACCTGGTGAAATTTTCCAAAAGTATTACGAAATACTTTTTTGGGTTTGGAAAAACCTTCAGGTTCCAAAAAATATTTCGTTCTCTACAAGCATTGTCTTAGATTACATTTTGTATATGTGAATGGCTAAACGGGATTACAATATTCTTATATCGATTAAATTTACATTTTTCGTAGTTTGTTCGAAAGTATATCCAAGCTGCACATACATTAGCGTGATAGCGTTCAATTACTCTTCGTCTGTTCCGTTTCTTAAATACGTTTTCAAGTTTTTCATCGAAAAGAATGATCTTTCAGTGTAAGTCGCAGTAAGAAGCATTGTAACTATCATTAGCAGTTTGTCGAAGGCATATCAGCATTGGAAATATCGAAACGGAAGTTTGTGAATTTTTGGCTTAGTAACAGAACCACGATCTCCATTAATCTTCCCTAAGATTTTTATTTGTGACCATTAAAAACTAAGGAATTGCTCCTCCGCAAATGCACGTGTTCTCTGTAGGTCATACAATATGGCTAATTGCTGAGCCATCTGAAAGATTTTTAAAAACATCAAATTTTACAATTATCATCGTTTTAAACGTTCTCGATATGCATACATATCTGCTTGTTTGTTTGACAGACTTCTTTTAAGAAACCTGTAGATTTTTCATAAAATAAAGCGAGAAAATTAAGTTTTTTAAACACATCGAAGGTATTCAGATAAGAGAGCCACTTCTTAGAAGTTTAGAACAATATTATATTTAACACAACTTACTGCTCCGATGTTGGTGGATTTTATGGTTGAATTTCAAAAGTATGTTTGATAATTCTTATAAAAATTTTCTGCTCTGGGGGGGGGATATGACCCCCAAAACCCCCCCTTGGTTGCGCCACTGATGTCACGCTAAATTTCGACTTTTTTTACCCCCCCCCCTTTGTCACGTTTTTGTATGAGTCCTTCGAAAATTTTGTAAGGCTTGTCACGCTTGGCTTGACCCCCCCCCCCTTGGAGCGTGACGTAATTTGTGCATGACCCCTAATATTGGAAAAGTAATTAGTAGAATGTCAGTGGATTTTATTACAGATCCTTGGCTGATTCTAGCTAGATTCATTAAGGTTGGTGAAAAGCTGATTCACAAAGATAATTGACAAATTTCTTGGAAGATCTACACGGTTTCTTACAGAAAACCGGGACAGATTCATTAGGAATTCCGTTTGGTGGATTCCTGGAGTTACTGATTATACTGATCCTTGGTGAAATCTTGTCTGGATTACTAGTTTGACTAGTCCATGATGTTTGACAAAGTCCTTATGAGACCCGACCCCTGCAGAGTTTTTTTTTAATTTTTTTTTCAAGATTTACAGCATTTTTTTTACAATCCCCAAAAAAAATTCTTGTGAGATAATTTATGAATCCATGGCGAGATCTTTAATGGATGAATAAATGGAGATGCCATGAGATATTCTTAAGCAGATTTTTATTTAGTTATTGCCGATATTATTTGCAAAATTTTAAATGAATTCCTTTGAAGAAGCTTTTTTTTTTGGATTTGTGTCAAGAATATTAACCAGTTTTATCATATTATATCGATCAGTTTTATCAAAAATTAAGAAGTGTTTGTTTCTTCAGTTGACCGCTTTGTAACGGTCGCCATATAGAGATAACAATTCAATTCTTTGAAGTCAATATATGTACACTCGAGTTTTATGGATACTGAAATCTCTCAAACCAAATAACCGTCTAATGTCAAAGCTTCCTTATAGGGAACAAGGTCCATTCGCCCCACCAACTAGAATTATAGAAATTTCACCATAACGTTTTCTCTACTCTCGCCCCCTCCATCCGAAATCAGGCCACCCTCCGAATGCGACTGCGGATATCCTACCAGTGCGATGGCAATCCCATCCTGGAGCAGACCGAAGTGTCCGGATTCCCCGAGGAACCCACACCGCTCGAATGAGGTCCGAACTGGAACGTAAACATAACAGTTAAGTTTTAGTTTGCTCGTCGGCCTGCCGTTTTGACGGCTTGGGAGCCGAATTTCAGTTCAGGTTTCTTCTTCCGTCTTCAAACTGTGGTGAGTTTATTGTGTATGGACAAGAGTTTTGGTTTTAAGTGATCTAGGGACAATTTTTAACAAAGGCTAATCGAACCCATTGTGACAGAAAAGAAGCAGAAAATCGTCAGTCCTTCCGAAATCTACTCTACTTAGCCGGGTAACCATTAGGGTCGTTTTATTTGCTGCCACATGGGGCACTTCTCAACACAGAAACTAGTTAACTAACCCCCCTAAATCGCTATGAATTATATTAAAATTAATAATCTATATATAAAAAAAGAAAGTAAAACAAAAACACTACTAGTGAGATAGATAATATATTCATAAGAAATAGCGTGTGGCATGACTGCGAATTAGAGGTGAGCTTCTGCTAGAGTGATTGGACTTAGAATGAGTAAAGTTGTAAATAATTCGTAATGAAAACTGAAGGAGAAAAGCGATATTAATATTAGTACACCTTAGAACCGGAACGTGCAAGCAAGAAACCCCATGTTTTTGAAACAACTAGTTACTCGGGAAAATAAGAAGAAAAAGAAGAACGTTGGCTCAAACAGAGGACTCTGTCTCTATGCTCGATGACATATTTTTGATTCTTGTGTAGTCTTTCGGTTTTCCACACGAATTCGCTTTCATAGTGTAATTTCTCCAGACTAGCAAAGCGATAAAATACTAGAAGCAAGTGTACTGTTTTCCGTCCAAATACACCCAATTCGATGCATGATGAATGTGCGTGTGAAAAGAAAAAAAAAAAACGATGGCGTGAGATTCGGAGAATTTCCGGCTTTTCTTCCTTGACTCGCAACAAGGTCGAGAAAATCAAACTTATGTGTATGGCAATGCTCTAAAGGGCAAAAGTTTCGCTTTCTAAAATCAGACTTTTAAAACATTCTTACTGCTAAGTTTCGACTAGTGTCTCTCCGTGTTCGAATTCTGAGATGATGACAATATCTACTACTTATCTAAACCTATCTTAAACAGTTGTTTTACATCCGATAAATCGGGACGTTTCAATTTGTTTGACTCAGTCCGTTATTACGCTTCACAGATACGAAGAACGAACACAGTATTTTTGTACCATGAGGAAAATTAGCGATGTGAAGTCGAAGTTATAAGGAAAAAAAATGGAAGAAAAGCGATAAAACATGTTATTCACAATGATGTTTAGAGAAACACAGACAACTACTAAATTGATATGAATGAAATGTAGGGATTAGAGGTGTGTGAAAGTAACCTACATAGAATGAACCTACTAAATGCAGAATGCTGCATCACCAAACTAGAGTGGTGTACGCTTTAGAATGAGTGATTATGTCTAGGTGATAACCGAGAAAGAAGCAGTTAAGACAGCTATAAATATATGTATAATACACGATCCTATAACATTTCCCCGAATACCATTACCCCGAAAACCATCACCCCGAATGTCATTACCCCGAATGGTCATGTACCCCGAAAACCAGTACCCCGAAATCCATTACCCCGAATAGCCCGTTACCCCGAATACCATTTCCCCGAATGGACCATAACCCCGAATTTTCTTGGCACCAAAACTTAATATCACTTACAGGCTTGCACTTGATTTTGTAAGGATGGTTGTTTTCGCAGCAATAGATTATTTTTCGAACTGATGATAATGTTGATATTGATTTCGTTTTCATATGTTAATGTTAGAGACCGCTCCAGCCCTCCATTAAATCGTTGTATTATTTTATGGTAATGCATAATTTTATTTTTATATTGTTGGTGGCAATGCGAGCTCAACATATTCTGGAATGGTACTAGACTACGGTTCGAAAAATCTTAGGTGAATATGTTAACTGATATTATACTGACACTATTTAAAAAAATACATAGCTAATGAACAGCTGACGATAAAAAGAGAAAAATCACTGATGAAAACGTAAATAATTATGATGCCGACAATCGCTTTGCAAGTGCAACTTACAAAAGAATATCTGATAATTAAAAGAAGGACAAATCGCTTATTGGAAATTGTAATACCAACAAGATGTAATACAAACAGGTAATGCGAGCTTATTTTCAAGGTTGCTCGTCTGAAGTCACTGTCAACTTTGAATTTCGCTCAAGACAATAGTGTCAGTCGATTTTTTGACAACCAACGCTCAAAGTTTAACTCAAACAGTACAACTCGAAAGAACAGCCTGTAACTCAAAGAAGGAAAAATCATTGATTACAATTTTTACACTTCCATTATACAAACTCAAAAGAACAGCCGATGATTGAAAAAAATGAAAAATCATTTATATTACGCCGACAACTATTTTAGCACTACCAGGAAAACATCGCTTTTTGTACACAGTACGTGGAAGATGGATTTTTACGTGGAAGATGGATTTTTACGTGGAAGATGGATTTTTAGGGTCAAATTCGCGAGCGTCCATGAAGAGTTTCTTGAAGTACATCACTGATTTTCGGGGAAGTATCGCATTCGGGGAACTGGTTTTCGGGGTAATGGTTTTCGGGGTAATGTGGCATTCGGGGTAACGTTGCATTCGGGGTAATGGTTTTCGGGGTACTGGTTTTCGGGGAGATGGTTTTCGGGGTAATGGTATTCGGGGAAGTGTTATAGGACCTAATACACAGACACCCGATTGTAATATGAAAGTTGTTTTCACTTAAGTGCTTATTCTTAAACTAGAACAGCCGAAACGATCCAGTTTGTTGTAGGGAACAAGTCACAATCGTTCTCTTATGAAATTTGTACGTAATTTTTGCCTCAGTGAATACAGCGCCTCTACATCTCGATTCACAGTTGCCGGAAGATGAATGGCTTAACGAAGCCTCTCTTTAAAGCTGCAGGTGTACAATGAAAGCAGCTACCTGAAGCTACCAACGATATAGGGTTTTGGCCAGCTTAAAAAAATGTGTGTTTTAGAATTATATGGAAAACCTATTTATACTACAAATATGTCAAACGCATGCTTTCAATCCATATTATGTATGGAAAATATCTAAACTGAGCTGAAACCATTTTGTTGCTTTGAAAATCTCTTTGGTTAATATAGGCCACCAGAACCAGTTACGATCAGAGATTTATTTTCGGTCCATAAATTGACCAATCATATTGATTTCTTATGCGAGTGGCCAAATTAGGAGTACCCTGACCAGATAAGGTGTTCGGTACCTAGAATAATAAGGAAAATTAATCATTTTTCTTATGTTCTGAATCAATTCGGACCAGTAAATTAATGTTACTCTGTCATGTGAATGTGATCTACTGAACACCAAAAGATTCATGCTGATTCGCTTTGTTAAACGGTTAAATAATCCGCTATGGCTATGACTGGCGTATGGCCAAAACCGGTACTTCTACCCTAGGCGAAAGCATCGTCGGGTTCATGGAACGGAGATATAGTTCGACGAAGAGTTCAGGTATGTTGCGAAGGAGAATGGCGCAGTGTGGTGTGCAGTACGTGACAGATTGGGAAGCTTTATGGAACTAAAGTGACATTTAGAAAAAAGTTCATTTATAGAAATGGAGCAGCTGCATCGTTCACAAGAAACATTGAAGTTCTACAAGAAGCTCAACACGTCCCGAAAAGACTTCTCGCCGCAAACTGAACTGTGTAGGAATAAGCAACATATCTTGGCGGACGGACGTGCAGTGATTGAAAGGCGGATTCACAATCATGTCGAACACCTGAATGGCACTGAAAATAGAGGCAAAGTTGGTCAAGACAGAAAATCGCGAGAATTGTCTTACGTAACTGATTTAATTTCATTTATTTAGTTAACATCTAGACATATAACACTGAATCAACAATTTAACGCTACAATACTCGGTTCGTGGTCGCATCTCTCCATCCTCGGTTCTGCCCCACGCTCGCCAAATCGATACGCACTTGATCCGCCCACCTAGCTCGCTGCGCTCCTCGTCTTCTTGTACCGACCGGATCCGAGGCAAACACCATCTTTGCAGGGTTGCTGTCCGGCATTCTTGCAACATGCCATGCCCATCGTATCCTTCCAGCTTTGGCCACCTTCTGCATACTGGGTTCGCCGTAGAGTTGGGCGAACTCGTGGTTCATCCTTCGCCGCCACATACCGTTTTCCTGCACACCGCCAAAGATCGTCCTAAGCACCCGACGTTCGAAGAATCCAAGTGCTTGCAGGTCTTCCTCGAGCATCGTCCACGTCACGTCTCATGTCCGTAGAGGACTACCGGCCCTATGAGCGTTTTGTACATCGTACATTTGGTGCGGGCGTCTTCACCGTTTTCGTCTTCAAGATCACTTGATCTTACTTCTACGGACTCTTGATACATTGTTGCCATGGGTGGCAACGGGTGTAGGATGTCCTCGTACCTCCTCCTGAGCTTCCAGGCTTCATAGTTTGAATTGTTGAGATTCGTTGAATTTTTCAGATCAATCCTATCACAGGTGTGGCTCCAATCGTCAAACTCCCGGAAACTTCTTGAACAAACGAGACGGTGCTAGAGGATCAAAACCTGTTAGCAGAGCTTATAATTGAAAGCACTTGTCGCTGCGGGTAGTAACAGTGGAATGAATATTTATTAATTCTATACATTAACAGATTGCTGTGATCGCATGGTATAAATTTGAATTGAAAGCTGATTGCTTCAATTGTACTTTTTCGGTATCTCAACAAGACGACGCTGACTTTTTCCGCACTTCATTGACAGTTTCATAGAATCGTCGCATATCGTTCTGTTTCATACGGTTTTGCGCCTCGGCTATCAGATTTTCTTCATACTTTTTTCCTTCCTGCGATGGATTGACTTTTCGACTGATCTTGTTTCCTTGTACCGTCAACTTTCGTTCGTTGCACTGAAGCTGTAGCCCACCTAGTGAAAGACTCTCACTAATCGGGCTGAGTTTTGAGCTGTCAAATGATCTATAACAAAAGAAAATCAGTACTACCAACATTGACAAATTTCGTTTTACGTCGAAAGTGACGTTTGCCTGCGTTTTAGGAGGGCTATAGCCCACCTCACGGGAGCCCAATTAAAAAGTAGTGCAATTAAACATAGTGCAACGAACGAAATTCGACTGTATCGCCTGGTACCAGAGCTACCACTAACATCCGACGGCTGGCAATATTTATCTCGTCCATCACCCTCTGACATTTCTCGTCAAACCATCCGCTTCTGGGACGTCGTCAAAAATATTAGCTTACTTACTGTAGGCTTTTTGGTCGTGCGGTTCGTGTCGTCAGGCAGTTAAGGGAGTCGTGTCATGATGTGTAGGTTCGATTCCCGCTGAAGCCATTGAAACTTTTCGTTAGGAATGTTTGTCGGCTGTGCCACTGGAGCATTAGGGTGGGGCTTATTTCCAAAAATCTTCCGTAGTCAGGATTTACAGAGTGGAAAATGATCATCGGTCCCAAAATAACATCCTCTGAAAAAATGAGAATTTTTGGTGAAGGTTTAGAGGTGGCGCAAAGGGCGTAAGTGCAGTTTTCCCATTTTAGTGAACTCTGGAAAATTATGGTATGCTTTTCAGCTTGTTTTGATGATTTAAGGACCCTTAAGGGCTAAAAATCACCTCAGAATTGCGATATCTCCACTCTTTTAGATGATATTTGACGAAATATATTTTATGCCTGCGATTTTTGGCCCTTGAATAAGTTACGCTGACTGATTACTATGAACCCGATTAAGCATATGAATAGCTTAGGAGGATTCCTATGCTAGTAGAATGGAATAAAGAGCAGAGAAGAAAGAGAGAAAAAACAAAGAACACAGAAGAATGTAAGGTGGGGTGGGTTAAACAGGTGGGAGGGTGTAACTGATGATATTTTATTAGAATGAACTGCGGAACCGTGAAAATATCTGGGTTGGATGTATGAGATGTGGTTATGTGCAAGTTTAACACTAATTTAGTATTTTAGAATGTCCGTTTGATATAAATCCAGCAATTGCTTTTATAACCTGAAAGAAATTACAGAGGGGGTCTAAATCCATACAGGCTCAAAATCCGTACACTTCATACAAATAGAAGGCGTTTTATATGAAGTAGATTCATTTTTCTTCATTTTGACCCCGCACGATATCCTTATTAGGTAAATCCATAAACGATTTCTACTCTCTAGCAATAACACTTCCTCCTCTTCCTTCTGGATTATGATGCCATTTCAGAAATTAATTGCGTTTGGTCTTCCAATACTTCACTTTCGCCACAACACCTTCAACACAACTTCGGACGAACAAATGCAGGTGAAATTCAATACATCGTTCTACACCTGTATTTGAAATGGATGTATATAAAAACAGCAGAAGTGAAAAATCGGTAGTCAAAATTCATATTAGTGCACGAGCGTCTATAGGATGCGAGAGATAAAGCACTTCAGGTTGAAAACCTCTCAAATAAAACCAAATTTCCAGGATGTATATTTTGCAACGGTCCTTTTCGATAAATTGCTATCAACATTTAGGAAAAAAATAACCGAACGATTATTGAATTCAAGTAGTAAAGTGTATTTATGGACATGCATTTATCTATTTCTACCAGGAGAATAATGAACTTCGCATGGAGTTGAGGACATTTTAGTAGTTACTGCATTTTTTCCATAAAGAGTAATCTAAAACCGTATGCATGGCTCAAAAACTAGAGATGGGTCAAAAATTGGTGCTCTTCCCCTACTTGAAGAAAAATTGCTCGAAATATTTCTGAAGTAGGTAATATTAAATAGAAGTGAATATAATCATCGTTTTCTACTGGAACTTTTCTCCATTGCGTAAAATCGAGATTTTTCAAGATGTAAACCTGACGTAAATTTTAGTCTGAAATCATGTAAAAATGTGTTATATGTCATGTAATCACTTAGGATCCTGCTGAATAACATGATATATAATTGAAATGTACATGACATATCATAATATGATGATGATATTCCACGCTCCAATTATGTGCATTATATGACTCAGAAATTTACACGTTTCGTTCGAAGACATCACTAGCTTCACCCTCCCACCAGTTCTACTAGCATAGGAATCCTCCTCAGATATTCATATGCTTATTCGGGTTCATAGTAATCAGTCAGCGTAACCTATTCAAGGGCCGAAAATCGCAGGCATAAAATATATTTCTTCAAATATCATCTAAAGGAGTGGAGATATCGCAATTTTGAGGTAATTTTTTGCCCTTAAGGGTCCTTAAATCACCAAAACAAGCTGAAAAGCATACCAAAATTTATCAGAGTTCACTAAAATGGGAAAACTGCACTTACGCCCTTTGCGCCACCTCTAAACCTTCACCAAAAATTCTCATTTTTTCACAAGATGTTATTTTGGGACCGATGATCATTTTCCACTTTGTAAATCCTGTCTACGGAAGAATTTTGGAAATGAGCCCCACCCTACTGGAGCATGCTTGTCCGTTGTCTAGTGTTAAGTTGCAGTATGTGCATCACGGTGTCCGTGTCTTTGTCTTTTTATATTACAACGACGATTCATCAAAAGGTTCACCTGTAACCAGCCATATGCTATAGCTAAATATGTATATATATATATATATATATATATATATATATATATATATATATATATATATATATATATATATATATATATATATATATATATATATATATATATATATATATATATATATATATATATATATATATATATATATATATATATATATATATATATATATATATATATATAACATTCCTACAGCTGTCAGGACGAAAGCATGTGTTATTATATTTTACTTATTTGAAAAGAAACAAAAAACTTGATTGGTTGGAACATCATAGAACACTCTTATTCTTATGCCGACACTTACAGTGGCGAACCATCCAAAGTTTGTTGAATAAAGTGAACTTTTCACAAGTCTACACTTGTAGTATCGAACCATTCAAAGTTTTTTTTTAATTACAAAAATAAAGGTAAAAAGGGGTGTTCTGAAAATAAAAAAATGTGAAATATAAATAATTCATGAATCAGAGTTTGTGTCGACACAGTGACGAACAATTCATAGTTTGTTGAAAATTCATATTTACGTCCCACAATTGTAACGATTAAATGTGCAGTCATACATCCCAAAGAACACACATGCTACAACTGATGCCTGTTAACTCCTATAAGACTATATTTTGTCATACAAGAGTCAACACGCATCAACCACAACACGCGTGTTACTCGGGATATTTTATAGATTAGAAATAGTAGCATGAAACGAGCTCACCAATTGATCCTTTATCCTTCACTGTGCAGCCACAATCCACTCTCAGCTTCACTCGTTTGCTTGGCTATATAAAAGCACTCAGAAAAAAAAGGCGCGCGACCCGAAAAGGCTTTCTTGACGCACTGTCCAGCAGCGAGCGTCAAGGTCAAAGGATCAAAAAGAACTAACCGATCACGCCACTTTTTCACTTACATGTTTGATCCTGCCTTCGTCGCTCGCCCCCGTAGGAGCAAGCGTCAAGGTCGATAGATCAAACAGAACTAACCGATCGCGACACTTTTCACTTACTCTAAACGAACTAACCGATCACGCCACTTTTTTACTTACTAGACCGACGCGCGACATGATTGATCCTGCCCTCGTCGCTCGCCCCCGTAGGAGCAAGTGTCAAGGTCGAAAGATCAAACAGAACTCTTAAAAAGCATAGTATATAAATTTAGATTAAAAATTATAATATTCAGTACTACAAACGATCTCACCGGATTTCAGTAGTGAATCAACGTTTGAGGTTTTTGTATTCCTGGATTTTGGATCCCGCTGTTACCGTCAATGATTGCATGTTGTGCTTGAAACAATCGGAAGCTTTTCGGTGGTCAGTAAAAACAGCATTTTTCTTTTCTTGAAGCCTTGGGCTGTTCCGTCTGCTATGAATGGCTCCGGATGCCAAAACTGACACTTAATTGAACTCCTTGTTGGCCAATCCCCAAGCCAAAGCTACTTCGTCCGACTTAACTTGGACTTACAAAATGACCGAAGTGCATCGTTTTTAAAACAGCAGCGACACTGCGTTTGAAAAATCTTCACAGTAACAACAATTTGCATTACTACACTTCAATATTCAACTTAATAACGTGTTTAATGCAGCAAATGCTCAAATTAACGTAAATCTGCCAGCCGGAATAAAAATTTAGGTGGAGCGAAAAAAAACGCGATAGAAAATTTAAAACACGTCAGTTCGCATGCATCGATAATTTTATATGATGTATTCCAATCAAATATCAAAATTACCTATCAAATGTATGGAAAACATCAAGTCGCAGGCTCATTTGTCATCCATTTTCAAATTTTTGGCTAACCGGGAAATCCCGGGAGTTGGAAAACTGATTTTGAATGGATACCCTGCTAAACTAAACATAAACTCCCAATTGAAAGTTTGGAGCTGGATGATCCCCGCGGAATGTTTTTGTGGCGAACTCAATCGGTGGCTTGAAACGAATGTACCCCGTGTAAGACCATCCTTCACTCCAGCATGGAGCTCTTCACAGCTTCGCCAGTTGAAACGGGAACGAAACGCATGTCAACGTAAACTGCAACGGCGGCGAACCAATGCCAATGCTCGTATCTTCCATCGCGCTGTTAATGCATATCGTCATCTAAATGCTAGCCTATACAAATCGTATGTGCTCAGAATGCAATCCAGTCTACGCAGCAATCCCCGAGGTTTTTGGAATTTCGTTAATTCAAAACGGAAAACGTCATCGATACCATCAAACGTATATTTTGGTAATGCGACCGCTTCGTCGTCTTTGGAGTCTTGCGAGCTATTTGCGAGGCACTTTGCAAGCGTTTTTTCGAGCCATGTCACTTCGCAACAAGAGGCGGAGAATGTAGCGTCAAACGTACCCTGTGATTTATATGTAATATATACGGATTTCAAAGCTGCGTTCGACAAAATTGATCATACTATCCTTCTATGCAAGTTATCTCGTCTCGGCTTTTCGTCGCAACTGGTATGCTGGTTGAACTCATATCTTTTTGGGAGAGTTCTACGAGTGAAACTTGATAACGCCGTGTCGACACCGTTCTCGAATAAATCGGGTGTTCCGCAAGGAAGTAATTTGGGACCGCTACTATTCGCACTATTTTTCAATGACGTTGCACTGTTTTTTGAAGATGGCAACAAGCTAGTTTATGCGGACGATTTCAAATTGTTCCTCGAGGTACGATCTATCGATGACTGTTTGCAACTGCAAAGTCAACTGCAAGTTTTTGTTGCATGGTGTACGAAAAACAAACTCGTCATCAGTGTTGCAAAATGCTACGTAATCACGTTCCATCGTACGCAACGTCCTATTGTATTTGACTACAATATTGGCGGAACTATTCTGACAAGAGTCAGTGAAGTGCACGATTTGGGCGTCCAGTTGGATACGAAACTCATGTTTGATTGCCAACGATCGATGGTAATCTCTAAAGCTACGCAACGGTTGGGATTCATCTTTAAGATAGCCAAGGACTTCAATGATCCACATTGCCTGAAGGCATTATATTGTTCACTCGTCCGTCCGATTCTCGAGAATGCTTCGGTGGTATGGTGTCCGCATCAGGTCTCATGGTGTTTGAGAATCGAACGAGTGCAGAAACGTTTTGTCCGCATGGCGCTACGGAATTTACCGTGGCGAGATCCAGTTTACCTGCCACCATATCCGGAGAGGTGTCAATTGTTAAGATTGGACACGTTGCAACGTCGACGGAAAATTCAACAAGCGTTGATAATTGCAAAACTCATCAATGGAGAAATTGATTCCCCAGAGCTGCGTGGAATGCTCAACTTCCGTGTCCCGAGCAGATCGCTCGAACAAATATTTCACAGAACCCTGTTTGGTTACAATGAACCGATGGCAGCATGTATTCGAACGTTTAGCATGGTGGAAGATCTATTCGATTTCGATGAGAATATTGATAAATTTGCTGGAAAAATCAACCGCTCAAGACTCTTTTGACTCTTTGTAATAGTTTATTTTATTATTTGACATGTTTTGTAATGTTTTGTGATGAGATGTATTGTGATATGATGTCCAATTGTGTTTGTATTTAATTTTGTATGTTTAACCAGTTAAGTTTATGTAGACTATAAAGTCCGATAAACAGAATACCTAATAAATAAATAAATAAATAAATAGCCCCTTAGTGTTGAGAAATTCAAATTCAGATTTTCGGACTATAAATCAAAACCACACCATGTAGATTGCTTTTAGATAATCATTTACTTCAAATGTCTCTTTATTGAAATAAATCCCCCATAGAGAGGTGTTTGTTCGTTTTTAAAACCACGCACTGGAAACTGGTAACAATAATACGACGTAACACGTCTTGTAGAGTTGTATTTAGTTGTAATAATTCATGCTTTCAAAAGGTAATCCTTTGCATTTCATCAGCAGGGAGGCATGTTGCAGCCAGTTCTCGTCACTTCTTCTAGGTTAGCATAATAATAGAGATTTAAATAACTTAACAAATTTCGCTTCCTTTTCACGGAGTAAAAACTGTGTCCTTGTGAGGGGTTTTAACAACCAAATATTGGCACCTTGATTTACAGGTTTTTTTTTTGTTTGCTGGGTTTTCTAAACGCTAGATCACATGGTATTGTATTGTTTTGCTTTTAGCTCAATTCGCGTTCGATTCATTTTCCTTTGTCGGATGTTTTCCTTCTATCTGCCACTATGACTACGTTAGATTGTAAATTATTCTACTGTGAGCAAGAAAATTGCGAATAAAATTTCGTGCGTTCCCTAACAATGATTACTGCCTATTCCATTAGTACGTAATAGTTTGCCACTACCGACGCGTTGTGAGATTTCTGCGGTTAGCGTTACATAACGATTAAAAATGTTCGAAAATATTTTGAGGTTCGATAGAAATATTTTGATTAAAATTGATTTGATACTCTTGTGATATTAGTATGATTCTAGTTGCGCAACATTAATTTCTAGTATGATATTCATTTGATTCGGTGTGCTAGTTTTGTTCGTTCTATTTGATTTAGAATATGTGTATTTTTGCAAATTTTTGTTCTGATAGAAACAATTAGAATCAACATTGATGATTTTCTAGTGACACATGCAAAGTCAAACGTAGAAAAACGTACGAAATTCGCCTACGCGCTAGTTGTGATGGTTAAAATATCATTAAAACGATACTTTTCCGATCTCTCGCTTCCGTCGCGGCCGCCAGTTCCTGTCCCACTTCTAAGACTGTTGTTCAAAACATCCCAACGCGTACAGAAAACCTTAGGCCTCGAAAAATCAGTTCTCGTATTCGGCATAGTCGAACACGTACGAGTTGACCAGATCGTCGGCGAGCTTCTCCGGTTCGGTGACCGGCAGTTGGCACACCTTGTTGTGGCACATGTAAGCCGTGGGGGCCTCGTTCATCATTTTGAAGCTTTTGAGCGTCTTGCCGCCGAGGCTGTGGTCTGGGAGACTCGGGTCCAGTTGCACGATTAGCAGACCGGGCATGTAGAAGTCCCGAACGGCGTCCACCAGGGCGGTGGCCTCGGGTCCATCGGGACCTGTGGGGGTAAGAGATTGGGAACGATTTCCTAGAGATCGATCGGTCACATTATTCAGACGATTATAGCCAATTGGGTTTCCTTCAGTCGACAAAATTTTGAAAGTAATTATACTCACCAACCACGACCAACATATCACGTCCGTTCTCCTGCAGCAACATGGCCGACATCATTTCCGGCAGCACATACCCGAAGGGAGTAACATTGGAAAAGTAGCTGAACAGCTTGTTTGCCTTCTCCCGGAAGGCAGCCGTTTCGAAGTAGTCGCCCAGCATGATGAGGTTGTGCGCGGAGACACTGTTCCCGCAGGGCTCCGCTCCATCGTGATCTGTGAATAATCAAAATTTTTGAAATGACTGGTTTACTTTACTATGAATGAGTGCGCATTGTATTCTCCTGTTCTGCCCATAAAAGCATAACTTTCCGATATGGATTTTCGAACCTTCACATTTTTTCCTCGCAGCATCTATGTTTTAATTTGTACTTTACTATGCATATAAAAATTAGGATTCTACCCCATTATCCCGAATTCCATTTCCCTGAATGCCATCACCCCGTATTCCATTAGCCCAAAAGCACCATTACCCCGAATTCCATCACCCCGAATGCTATTTCCCCGAATGCTATTTCCCCGAATGCTATTTCCCCGAATATACAATTATCTTGACATGTTGACATTGATGACATTTCCCCACGACATTGCAATTCGGGGTTATGGGTCGTTCGGGGTTTTGGTATTCGGGGTAATGGGGTAGAATCAAAAATTAACACACCTTGTTTGAAAATGTTGTGGAAAAATATAAAGTTTGTGTAGTCCCAAATTGAAAAATTAAGGCATAACAGTCTCCATATGAACTTTCAACCCAAATAGCAACTACAAAACGTGAACTATGTTGAATTTTATATTTTTTGCTATTCAATAGAAGCAAAATGAGTTATCTGTGCGATTGTGTCAAATGAATATGGCATGTAGAAACGTACTAGAAAATTATTAACATTTGTATGGGAATACGAACTTCAATCTTTTAGCGCTATTTCCTCAATGCCTACTTTTTCCATATGGGACAGTTATGCCTTTATGGGCAGTTCTGTTCGTACAAAAATTATTTCTGCTAACGGATGTTTTGCAACTAACTAGGGGGAATCCTCTAATGCCGTACAGTTTGAGTTTTCGAAAAACGAATAATGATAATAATATTTTAGTATTTCATTATTATACTAAAACGCATTTTTGAAATGTATACAAACTATGATGTTTTCATGTCCAAACGTAAACAAATAGTAGCTGTCAAAAGTTTCACCCTAAATTAGATCTATTGAAAAAAAAAATGTGAAACGAGAATTGTCTCCGTACGATAACTTCAGTAAGTTTTGCATCAACCTCAATGCAAAATTTATTAGAAAAAGTAGAATTTATAAGAAAAGCAACCTTTTTGTGAAACCATTGCAAGTCCTCTATGGTCGGACACCTCTTGTTCTCTATGACCGGACAGTGAAAATGAACTGGATTTAATTCATAATTTGCTTTTGTCATAAATGTAGGATATATAAAAAACGAACAGCAACAAAAATGGATCACAAGCAACAAAACTGTTGGTCCTTGGAGTGAAGACCTTAAAAAGTGCTGTAGACATGATGTTTTTAAGTCAAATAATCGCGCAAGAAGCAGCCACAAGACAGTCATTTCTCCATAACCCGAGATGAACTAGCCCAGGGCTAAAAATCTCGTTAATAAAGTCAAACCAACCATTTCTCCATAACTCGATAATGGAGGAGGAACCATCGAGTTAGGGAGATATCGAGTTACAGAACACTAAACCAGTTCAAATGCGATTCAAGTGACTATCGATGTAGCAATGAACGCCAAACTTTACTATGGTTCTCTAATTCGATATTGAGATACGGAGTATCGAGTAATGGATAATTGACTGTACCTAAAAGCACACTTTAAGGCTGCATAAAAACCTTTCGAGCTGGCAAAGAAATTGTCAAGAACCACAAACGCGTTGGATTCCCGAAGACATTCTCACCTGAATACGAGCAATTGCCTCCACTGCTATGGCGAATCGATGTATGTATGGCGTTGACCAAGAAGGAGTTCATGGAACTGCCCAATGATCACGCTAATATGCTTCAAGCTTCATACGCTGTACATCATGCAAAGATTGAACACACAAGGCATGTGCTGACGGTGCTGACATACGAAGCACCTTTTGGTCTTTCTTTGGGTTTGATGTAAACTTTAATGGTGCAAATCATAGTGTTCGGCCATAGAAGACACATTTAAGTGCATACGGTAAAACTAATATAGATTTTGAAAAACTCATCCCTAATACTGCTTTCTGCTTTTTTAAAAAGACACTTAATATATTTGATTCTGAACTAAAACGTTGAGCCTCGAAAAGTTTGACTAAATGGAACATTATTATAGATACGATTTGGCCGGTAGTTGTGATTGTGAACATTGCAACAATAATTTGTGCAATAGTTCAGATAAAAAAATCAAAATCAGAGGCATGTTACCAGAAGTATGTACATGTCAGGCATTTTCCGTTGGTGAAGAGGCGAAATCAGTAGCGTAGCTAGAGGGGTGCGGTACGCACTGGGCCCTGATTTCATACGGATCCCCAAATCGTCATTTAATAATACTGCATTTGATTTCTAGAAACGTGTGAGAAGAAATAAAAGCTTAATTTGAAGTAGATCTTGATCGGAAATCTGGAACTGATTTTATTTCAATTATAATTGACAAAATAGATTAGTTACCAACTTCGGGACATGGTACATGGACGCTCAAAAAAGCGATCTGGAAAACGTGAACTGTCAAAAATACATCGTGAACTACCATGAATGTTCTCGTATTCGTCATCAAACGTCAACATCCCACCGCAAAATCTCTAGTGTTTGGAGGGGATTTTAACCTCCAAATTGCCAAATAACCTCCAAATCATCACCTCCAAGTTAGTTCTAATACCCTCCGTTATATGAAATATGGTGGCGCGTCGATCGTCGCAAGTTTATCGTTAAACAGTCAATACATGTTCTAGTTCACGGTGTATTTTTGCCTGTTGACGAGTTCACGCCTGCTGTTCACGGATACGAGAACGGATTTTTTTTTCTGTGTAGCAGATCTCTTTCTAAAGGCTTAAGCCCTCAGTACACTCTTTGCCAAATGTGCAAATTTTTCCACACGCATAAACTAACACTTCAATATCCACTTGACACTTCAGATGTTTTGTCATTGTTGAGACCGATGTTTGCATGTTGGTTTATGCGTGCGGAAAAATTTGCACACTTGACAAACTGAGGGCTTTAGTCTCTATTTTGATGCAAATCTATTTTTAGCGGAAGGTCTTGAAAGTTTCTATTTTAAGCAAAATTGTCTCTAAAATCACTTTTTTGTTCATTCTGCTTGTAGTAAATCCAGCTGCCTAATTCAAGACCTTCAGTTCAGAGTTCTTTTAATAAAAGAAACATTCTACAGATCTTGAAGAAATGCATTTAGGAATTTTCCAGAAAGATCTACGAGAATTTCTACGTCAGTTTCTTCAGTCATCTTTCAGGAATTTTCATATGGATTCCTTCAAGTATTCACCCCACATTTACCCTAGTAATTGCTCAAAAAAAAAAAAATCCTCCAGGATTTTTAATACTCTTTCAGGAATTCTTTTTCAAATTTAACCTGGGATTCCTCATGAAGCTCCTTCAGAAACTTCTTGTGAAATTTCTCCAACATTTCATGCGAAATTACTCCTGCAGTTCTTTCAAACAATTTCTCGTGTATTTTTTCAAGTAAAATCTTCATGACTTCTTCAAGAGTTCATCTGAAGTTCCACACCAGCTTATGGACCAATGCACCAGTTCACTATTTGACGTTTGAGCGGTGCCGTGTAATTTAAGTGACCATGGTAACGAGTGAATTCGGCACCGCTCAAACGTCAAATAGTGAACTCGTGCACTGGTCCATACTACAGTATATATTCTAATAATCTACGAAAGCTTTCATTTTTATTTTACGAGTTCTTTCAAAGAACTTTGTGGGAGTTTTATTCATTTATTTATTTATTCCACCGACTTCGACTCAGAGCCGTACAGACTGTTGCTTAAATCTAATTAATTTACACACATATTCAACATAAAATTTCATCTAACTACGTTGCACTACATTCAACACAATTCCATTTTTCACACAATACCTGGTCAATTCGATCGGAAACAATTTCTAACATACAACATCATATGAACGACCAAAGATCAAAGCTAACAAAACCGGTTGAAAAATTCAGGATTATCGTTATTCAGAAGGTTTACATGTTTCATTCATTCGATTTTCGAACTCACTAAATTTGATTATTCTATGCCAAGTAGACGCACTCAATGCTAGTGGTTTCATACTCGCTTCCAACACAACTTTAAAAGACACGTAGTCCAAAGTATTAGTGTTCTTGTGTTTTGGTGGAAGCATACCTACATCGTTACAGCAAGATAGAGGAGCTTTTAATGATCGTGATACCATCGACTAATGTCGTTTTTGGTTACACATTTGTCAATATTGGATAAATATATAGCAAAAGTTTCACTTCCTGACGCGTTCAAAGAATTATTCGGCTCGTGTTGTACTGGTCAAAGTGGCCAGTGAAAAGTCAATTTCAAATTCCCGGTTTTCTCCCGGTTTGATGATGTGCTAAGAAACATTATTGCGATTTTTTACCATTTAAAAAGACTTTTAAGTACGAGTTTTTGGGTCATAAACCAAAGCATTTCTATTAGGGGTAAACGGAAATCAGATATTTTGCTGCGCATTCAAATTTTCTGGGCTTATACTGATTCTGCTAAATTCCAGTTTGATATAATAGAACCTTTCGAGCAAACCGATAAGCCCGCCCTAGGAGAGATTCAGCAAAGAGTTCGCAATTCGCGATTGCCTACGCTAAGGGATTTCTTATAATTTGAATTTACTTATTCTACTGTACATTTACTATATTTACATCTTAATTCATATCCGCATTTGGACATTATTTATAAATATTATAACGGAATATAATTACAAAATATATACAAAACTCCTGACCGCTATTTTAAGTCTGTAAATTTACACGACGTGATGTTTACATCGCATCAATGAAGTTTACATGACGTATAATCTTCATTATTTTAACTGTGTATAACATTGGTCCCAAAATGCTACCTTGGGGAACACCAGCTCTCACAGGAAGTCTTTCAGATCTGGAGTTCTGATAATTAACCTGAAGTATACGATTTGACAGATAACTTTGGATTACTCTTACAACGAATGTTGGAAAATGAAAGTTCTTTAATTTTACATTCAAACTTTCATGCCAAACACTGTCAAATGCTTTTCCTATGTCTAGAAGAGCAAGACTAGTAGAATAGCCTTCAGATTTATTGGAACGGATCAAATTTGATACACGTAAAAGTTGATGAGTGGTCGAATGTCCATGGCGGAATCCGAACTGTTCATTGGCCAAAATTGAATTTTCGTTGATGTGGGCCATCATTCTGTTCAAAATAACCTTTCCATAAACTTTACTGATGGAGGAAAGCAAACTGATAGAAATAAGGACAAACCTTTTTTTAATTATTATTTTGTCAATCTTCAAGAGTCGCGACTAATATTTCAATAGCGCGCTGTGTTCATAAACATCGTAAGAATGCAGCGCCACATTTAAAAACTGATTTCGAAAAGCGGCGACTTGAGGTGCGTCGCGAGTCTCACTGGCGCGATCCGGATGGGTGGTGACGCGACAATATATGAAACGATATTTTACGACGATCACTTTAAGTAATCGTGGAATTTGTAATAAAAAAGTTCAGTGTTAAAAAAGTTTGACCCTTTTTTATATGATGGGATCGAGTCAATCTTTGAATGAATCATAGTTTAAATTTCAAACGGTCACAGATTTGGTAGACATAAAAATGAATTTATCAATTGTTCAACATTTCGTTCCAGTGTCATCAGCATAGAATTTTTTGTAATGTTCGATCCCCACAAATCTGGAACATTTTCTCAGGGCAATTATTTCTGATAAAAAATAACAGTCATAATTCTGAAATGAATTAGAATTTTACCAAGTTGAGCAAGCCATTTTAAAGTCAGTAAGCATCGAAGCGTCCTGTATTTTGCCTAGCTTCGCTACTCTACCCTTTTCCAGTAGAGAAGCTAGGCAAAATACAGGACGCTTCGATGCTTACTGACTTTAAAATGGCTTGCTCAACTTTCACCACCTAATTAAATTTCAATCTTGTTGCTCCCTTGCGACGCCTATCCACCTATTCATTTCTATCATTTGCTTCTATAGACTCCCTTTAGCTTTGAGTCGCATGACCGCTACAGCCATGAAACAAAAAAATATATAAAGAATATGTTCCTGACTTTATTGATTTATTCGAATTCATAAGCTTTTGTAAATATCCACTAAAGTTTAGATCGTGCTGGTTAAAACATTACTTGGTATGCAAAATTTTCCCGGTGCTAATTGACATCCCCGTATATTTCCCGGTTCTCTCCCGGTGATTCGAAATTCCCGGCTTTTTCCCGGTTTTCCCGATTTCCCGGTGCGCTGGTCACCGACTGGTGCACAAGAAATCTCATCACTGGTTTTGCTGAGAAGTTCGGATGACGACACGGGTGTAGAATGATGTTGTGGCGCAGCAGTGGTAGTTGGTTCCTGGGTAACATTTGCAAGCATATCGGCGATTTTTGCTACAGCGTGTTTCAGGTCATTAATTTCCTCTTCGATGGGTCGGGAGCAGTCGGTGTTCGTAGCTGCATCGGTATTCGTTTTCTCCCTCATCCTACAGAATACCACCATGCACGCATCACAGATCCAAATGATTCCATTTCTCTCACAGTTCTTCGCCATTGTGATCAATTTGAATGCCGTCGTAAAATACACAGTTTAGTTTCTTCGATTTGATATCGTAGGCAGATTTCAACGTAGACAAAATCATACACACGGGGACTAGTGTAGTTGATTGAGGATTATCAACTATTTCACTTTTTATAACGGGTTCGACAGCACTCACCCAATCTAGTTCATCAAGGGTTGATTTGAAACTAAATCAAGTTTCATCATATAGGATTTCCTTCTGAAATACTCCCAGGATTTTTCAAAAATTTCATCAAAAGGCTACATGATCTAGATTCAACTTCTTTAGTGATACGATTCATGCAACTTCAGTTCATAAGTCACCTATCAGTTTCAGTCATGAAACGTTAACGAGCCATTCCAACATATTTTTTTTATAATCACAAACAAATAAGTGAAATGAATGTAGTTTCAATATGATGTAAAGCATGAGCAAGATTTTATGTTAACACTTATAGTTTCGAACCACTCATATTATATTCTATCTTCTATCTTCTATCTTCTATATAAATAAAAATGGAATGGTGTTTGTATGTCACGAAATAGCTTCCAAACGGGTCAACGGATTTGAATGATTATTTTCCCATTTTGTTCGGCAAGTGTTCCGACGTGTTTGTGTGTATAAAAATCCCAGGATATTCAACGGGAAAGTCGAAAAAACGAGTGTGAACGGAACTGTCATTTTGTATGGGACGATTCATAGCGTTTTTCAACAGCCTACTTGATGGCAAGACAAAGTTTGCCGGAACCACTAGTTTTGAATAAATACATAAAGGTAAAATTCCTTCCGTTGTCGCAATCTTTTTTCTCTTATTTATATTTGAAAAAAAAAAGCATGAAACGAACTCATCGAATTGATTAATCAACATCGTGCAGCCACAAGCCTCTTTCAACTTCGACAACAATATCCGGGAGTCTTCCTTACCCGAGTGATTAGCGTCCGTGGCTACAAAGCAAAGCCATGGTGAAGGTGTCTAGGTTCGATTCCCGGTTGGTCCTGGATCTTTACGCAATGGAAATTTCCTTGACTTTCCTGGGCATAGAGAGTATCATCGTACATGCCACACGATATACGAATGCGAAAATGGCACTTTGGCAAAGAAAGCTCTCACTTAATAACTGTGGAAGTGCTCATAAGAACACTAAGCTGAGAAGCAGGCTCTGTCCCAGTGAGGACGTACTGCCAAGAAGAAGAAGAAGAGGAAAAAAAAAGATGATGATAAGTATAATTAATATTATCCGTTTTGTGAATGATTGTTATTCAATTAATCGTTAAACGGTGAATGGAAATTGAGTGCGCTTCGTGAAGCCCAGCAAGCGGATTCGTTTTTTCGCGCCGTTGGAATGAAATGTTTTTTTTTCGGATGTATTACCAACAGGTGAGCTCGTTTCATGCTTGTGATAACACAAATTTGTATCGTGGCAATGTTACATTTATTTAATAATTAAACAACTCTGAATGGTTCGTAATTATAAGTGTCGACATAAGCCTTTATTCCTGTTTTATATAATTTTGAGATAGCTCACCAAATGCTGGTGTTCCATACAAAATGCCTAAGTTTGGTGATTTATATCTATGCTGTTGGTTGTCCGAATTGGCTAAAATTTGGATGATGAACTTCAAATAATCTGAAGTTTTGTGTATACAGTCGCATTTCGTTCGTTGAACTATGTTTAATTGCACTACGTTTTAATTGGGCTCCCGTCAATGTTGGTAGTACTGAATTTCTTTTGTTATAGATCATTTGACAGTTCAAAACTCACCCCTATTAGTGAAAGTCTTTCACTAAGTGGGCTACAGCTTTAGTGCAACGAACGAAAGTTGACTGTACTGAGATTTTTAAATTTCAGTCATTTTCCAAAGAGTTTCAGAGGGTTGTAAGTAATTGAGATTTTTCGATTTATTAAATAAAAACAGTAAGCTGTAAGTGGTTGGTGTGTTCTGCAACTTTGTATTACTCCCGAAAGTGAACAGCTTTGCCGAACAAACTAACCAACCACAATTTACCGTTTTTGAATTAAATTTAAAAATCCTTTGGTTACTTACTTTTCTCTTTGAACAACCCTCTGAAACACTTCGGAAAATGACTTAAATTTAATAAGCCTAGTATAAACAAAACTTCAGGTTATTTGTAGTTCGTCATTCAAATTCCAGCCAATTTGGACTGACAAGCTGATATAGATCCGCAAGCTTAGGCATTTTGTATGGAAAAACGGCATTTGGTTACTTACTTTTGCCATTGACTGTACCTTTTCTTTGATTTGTTTGTCTGATAGATAACTTTTTAAATTGAGGCTGCATGAATCGCATCACCTACCACGGTGAGTCCTGATCATGCAGCTTTTGAATCCTTCCACTAACAAACCTCCTTTTTGTGAAGCCCATGGAAATGTAGAGATAATCTCATTCTCTAATAGGTAGCAATGGACGTCATACTAACATTCTCTCCCTTCCCCGACGATCGTAAGGACAAGGCCAGCGCCGTCCCAAGCTACTTCTGTTGGTTCCCTGTGCAATTTTGAATATTCCTGCCAATCACGGATTAGCAACAACGAATTGTACGGTCATCAACGCATATGCTTAATTTTTAAATTTAAATTAAATTATTAAAATTAATTTTTCAACAGAGAACACCAAAATATGAGAAATGATTGTACTAATTATAGTAAAGAAGAAAAATAAAATTGCATGACTTGCCTTCTTTCAGCCGTACGACCACATTGGCCGAATTGGCCTCCGAGTAGAAATATGCACCGTGCTTGTGGTCCCAGAACAACTCGTCCTGGATCTCCTGCAATTCCTTCGCCCAACTCAGGGCACCGGTATCTAGCGAGGCACGATAGTAATCGATAAGGCCCTTGATAAGGAACGCGTAATCATCGATGAATCCATAAATTGGAGTTTCCCTACAGAGAGAGAATTGGGTTGTTAATTTCTAGTTTCACAGACCAAGAGATATCTCCCAAACTTACAATGACTTTGCTTGGTCGCTCTCGTCTCCGTAGCAGGAGCGGAGCAGCTTGCGAGCTTGCACATCGTAGAGGTTCTCCCGGATGAATGAGACTAGTTTCGAGCAGCTTTTCAGATAATTGTCCCGATTGGGTGCATCTTTGATGCATGAGAGCTGCGAAAGCCCGGACAGGATCAGCCCGTTCCAGGCACAGATGATTTTGGTGTCTAGATGCGGTCGAGGTCGTTTGTCGCGCACTTCGTGCAACAGTTCATTGCCAACTTTCAAAATCTTGCCGACCACTTCCGCAGTAGTTTCGAACTTGTCGGCCGTTTCGCGAACCGATCCGTACACGATGGGGATGTTTTTGCCCAGAAGATGCCCATGGGGATCGCTACTAGGTTCCACATTTCCGGTTTCCTGAATGTCATAATGCTCGGTGAACACTTCCACCGGATCCACCTTTCCGATATCGCCGAATTTGTCCAAATTCGCCTTCAGTAGATCACGAACTTCGGCGAACGTCCAGGCGTAGAATGCGCCCTCGATCTTATCAGTACTCTCCCACGTGGGAAGTGAATCGGCATCCTCTCCGCTATAGAAGCCACCAGCCGGGTGTTGCAGATCCTTGCTAATGTACCTGTAGATCGAATCCGCCACCTCCAGATACAATGGTTTCCTCGTGGTCTTATACCCATTGGCATAAGCCATCAACAGTTGCCCCTGATCGTACAGCATTTTTTCGAAATGAGGCACATGCCACTTCTTGTCCACCGAGTACCTCGCAAACCCACCGAACACGTGGTCATAAATACCACCCGCGGCCATCTTCTCCAGTGTATTTAGCACTACCCCCAGAATTTTCGTTGACGGATCCTGAAGATGGGCGTGAAAGATAAGGTTCAACTTGGACACCTCCGGGAACTTCGGAGCACCGAGCGAACCGCCCCAAACCGGATCGAAGTTACGCTTGTAGATGGTGACCGCTTGGCGGTACTTCTCCTCCGGAGTAAACACCCTTTCCGCTTCTTCCTGGTGCTTCTCCTCAACATTCCTCTGAATAGCGTCGATGATGCTCTTTCCCGTGGAGGCCAAATCTTCTCCATCGGTAATCCACTTGTTCTTCAATTTAAGCAAGATTGTCGTGAACCCCGGCATTCCCCAGCGATCCTTCGGCGGGAAGTAGGTTCCACCGGTCACCGGTGCCAGATCCGGAGTCAACCAGACCGACATTGGCCACCCACCGGATCCGTTGATGAGCAAGATGAAGGTCATGTACAGTTTGTCAATGTCCGGTCGCTCCTCGCGATCCACCTTAATGTTGATGAAATTCTCGTTCATGATGTCGGCCACCTGTTCGTTTTCGAACGATTCCTTCTCCATCACGTGGCACCAGTGACAGGTGCTGTAACCGACGGAGAGGAAGATGAGCTTGTTTTCGGCCTTGGCACGAGCGATAGCCTCTTCACCCCAGGGATACCAATCGACCGGATTGTGGGCATGCTGCAGCAGGTATGGTGACTTTTCGTTGATCAACCGGTTGGTGTGCTTCGGTTTGTCCGATGGTCCCGCCTCGCCGGAAGCCATGTCGGCCGTGGTGTGAAGAGAACTGAATATGTATGAGAGAGAAAAAGATATTAAGGGATCAGCATATTCTTATTTTCAGATGATAGGAAAGTTTACCATGAATTCCCTCAATGAGTCCTACGAAAAAAAAAAACATCAAGAATACCCTAAGTCATTTTGAAGGAATCGTCGGATAATTGCTTGGGAAAATATAGAAGAACCATGAATAATTTCCAAATTAATTTCAAGAAGATAGATAGATATGTATCACGGTAAAAAATCAGCACGTTCGTTTGAATGGACAGATCTCTTGGCTCAACTCAAAACACATTATAATTTGAAGAGTTTTAACTTTGAATTGGCTCTAGAATGTCTCCAGCACTAGACTCTGAAGTGAAAAGTCGTTTATTTTGAACATCATGTCTCTTGTATGAAAGCATTCATTGACAGCTAGTTGTAGATACTGATTGAAATTAATTCGACCTCATTAAAGAGATGCAAGTTAGCGTTGAGGTAAGATTCAAGACTAACACTCCGAGGATCGGAGGTTCAAATCTGGACAGGCGGAAACGTTAATTTTTTACTTTTTTATTTCAAATCAAAACATGCAACGTTGAATTCAAGGGATGTTTCTTTGAAATTGCGAAGATTAAGGCGAAGTAGACCATCATTGAAATGCGTACGCGTCGTTGATGATGGTTGCTAATTCATCTCACGATTTCGAATCAAAGAAAAACAGTTCATTTTGCACTGACACAGCTGAAAAAGTATCAGCATACTTTATGTATGTTGGCGCGTACAGTGATACTTTTTCAAGTAGGTAAACTTAAACTATCAAACCTGAGTTTTATCACTTTGAAATGCAAGCTGAAAAGTCATCATTGCTGCCAAAACAAATGACGGGCTACTTAGCCTTAAACAGTAGTGCAAATCCAAATGCAGAACTATTAATATTATGATGTTTATTTTTTACCGTGTATAGACTGGAATATTTGGCTGACACCTCCCAAAACAGCACTGAAAAGTGCTACTTTTCAGCACCGAAAACAGTGCTGAAAAGTAGCACTTTGCAGCATTGTTTTTTTGGTAGGAAAAGCAGGCCATTATGTAGTGCAAATTGTCAATGAAAAGTTGATTAATTTGCAACGGAATCGCAAAAAAGTATTTATCATTTGATGACTCTTCCCGATATAAACTAGAAATTGTCAAAAATGTCGAATGTGACAAAAATGCAGTTATGGGCAGTACAGCACTCTTTGATAAAGTTGCACTTGTCGACGAAAAATTAGTGTTATATTCAATAATGATAATAATGACAATCGAAGAAGTGTATGACATCTTCTAGCTATGAGTGTTATAAATAATTTTGATATCTCAAGACATGAGTCATGTTAATATTTTTTCCTCCTGTTTGATTTTTTAAAAATTTACCACTATTTAATAGTTTTCTTTTCTGTTGATAATATAATCTAAGGCCTTCCTTAGCCGAGTAGTCCACTTGTCTGCGGCTATAAAGCTAAGCCATGCTGAAAGTGTCTGGGTTCGATTCCCGGTCAGGCCAGGATTTTTTCATAATGGAATTTTCCTTAACGTCCCTGGGCATAGAGTATCATTGCCACATGATATACGATTGCGAAAATGGAAGTGCTCATAAAAAAAGCTGAGAAGCAGGCTCAGGTCACAATGAGGACGTAATGCCAAGGAGAAGAATATAATCTATTAGACAACGTAACAAAAACGACATTTTCAGGATCGATTAGACTTTTATTTCAGATATAATGTGGTTTAAATTGCACGATAAAAGTGTGTTCATGTTCTATGTCACCCTTATGGACCCAGTGCCGGATTTGGGCTTCAGGGGGCCCAGGTCAGCTCTTATACAGGGGGCCTCTTTATACAAAATTCAGCACGTTTTAGGATTCCACAAACTAAAATATTGAATTTGAGTTTTGAACGAGAGCCCAAATTCAAAGCAGTATACGTGATATTTTCGTTTGTGAGCTCGTTTGTGAATTACATTGAAAAATTTGACTGTTTTGAAGCTTTCCAATAATGTTTTGAGGTAATTTTCGCGTACAAAGGGATAGATATAATAATTCGTGAGAGCTTGGCTCGTTTTTTGGCTTATATATAATTTGTATGGAGTGAAAAATTGCTAAAAGTCTTCAAAGCCGTTTTCTCCAAAGCTCCTTTTGATTCTATTTAGTACAAGTTTCCAGTTTTTCTCTGGTTGCCGCAACCTCTGAAAATAAAAAAAGGAAGTACTTACAGTACTAGCAACAATAAAGTACACGACGCCAATTGACCTGAAATTTGAACTGCATGTTGGAAATATATCATCAAATTCTAAGCAAAAGTGTTTAAGTTTTTATACTCCGCCCATTTTGACAAAAATGTCAAAACTTTGATACTTAGATATTTTGAAAATAGAAAATATGCCTTATGATAAATGTTCACATTTCAAAAATATTCCAATTTGAAAGTTTTGTCACTTTTCTCAGAATAGTAGTTTTTAAATCCTGAAAAAACAGCTTCCAATTTCTTGAACTACTACAACTTACTGCTTTAACTAACTTCTTTCTTCTCTTGATAAATTTCCAGTAACTAAATCAAATTTCAAGTTATTCATGTGATATAGTTCAATTTTCAGGTCAATTGGCCCGTTAGAGACTGTTATACAGTTCCCTAAACTTGATCATTTTTGTATGAAAATCGGTCTTCATGTACTTTATTCTTACTGTAGGGTAGATGTGCCAATAGTGGAGGTACTAAGCACGATTGAACTTCGTTCAACCGTCTAAATTCAAGAAGCGCAATTAATGTACATGTTAATGTTGTAACGGAAAGTAATGACCATTGACTTAAAAAGAAAAATGATTTCATCGCAGTAATCCATGGCATATCAGTGAAAAATAATACCTCCACTATTGGTACACTGTTCCTTTAGTGGCGGTATATTTTTAATTTGTGTTCTATGTCGTTTATTTGAGAGGCTCAATTGTTTAATTGAAAACTTCACGGAGCCGAGGATCATGTTAACAAAATTTGTTATTCTAAACTATTTCAAAGAAATTCAATGATAAGATCTACGAGAGCTCTTCTTCCTAGGCTGTGAATCGGAACTGGAACTGGAGTTCGCAAATTTAGCTCGCCGTATATTTGCAGTTTCGTTTTCGAACGCTTCCTTGATGGCAATTGCAGCCGCTCTCATTTTTTCCATGCTCTCCTGCTGTTGCGTTTCCTCCTCCGAGGCGGGTTCAGTTACGCACATAGTTGCCTCATTTTGTTCCGTGTCGTCTGTTTCCGAGGGCTGGTCGATAAATTCCTCATCGAGAACTTCGATGATTTCGTCCGTCGGCATCACTTGCTCCGCAGGTATCACTTGCTTTCCGGAAACTACCGCAGCATATGAATTTATCGCTGACTTGTCCTGCTTCATCTGTTCCTGTTTCCTTTCCCGAGTTTTCCGCTGAGGGCAGGAGTCCCTTCGATGTCCCACAGTTTGACACAAAAAACAAGTGTCTTTCAGACCGTCGTAGAACATTTTGGCTTTCCGGCCCACCACATCGACTGAAGGTGGGATATCTTTCCTTACATCCATATATACTCCTCGCACTCACTCCAGTGAACATATGGTCGAGGCCCAAATTCGGAGGAAATTTTTCTCGTACCACACGTTCTATTTTGCCGAATTCTCCAAGGACTGATAATAGTTCATCGTCTGGTAGTTCCGGGGGTAAATCGAATACCCGCACGTAACGTATATCGTCACCTGCGATCGTCATACGCACCTCTACTGTTGTTCCACTGGTATATACAAATGATCGTGGTCCCGCGTTCCTTTCGAGAGAGTTCATCATAGCTTCCTGGGTTGTAAACTTGATGAACAACGATCGATCACGCGCTGTTCTGTATGTTGTCTCCATCAGTGCCACATCCGTATCCAATTGCTTGACAAAATTGGCGATTTCGATCCAAGACGGTCGTGGGCTTCCCATCGGGAAGCGAAATTGAACAGTGTTCACAATCATCACATCACCCATGATGATGTATAGATGGAATTTACACAGCACCGAAAGCACTACCGGCGAACGGCGAAGAAGTTAAAAATCGAGAAACAAAAGAGATTCCTAAACAGCGCTTGCTGATGACAAAGCAATACCGCAGTGCAGAGCGCACTTTTGCCTTCGACTTTGTCTGACGACGGCAGAGATCGAACTCTAATTTGTGTTCCTATAGCTGCGGTATCCGTTGTTTTCTTATGGGATCCTCCACTATAGGAACACTTTACCGCATCTATTGATACAAGTGAGAAAAGAATTAGCAATTTTAGTGATATTTTATAAGTTTTGAAGCAATTTTAACACTCTTTTCAACTATTCCATGAATCAACAAGCCAATACGTCGATTGGCAGTGTCGGTTCAGTGGCTAATGTAATAAAATCAGTGAAAACGGCACCACCGCAACTATAGGAACACCCACAACTAAGGGAACACTTACCCTATATTATATCAATCATATTCAAATTTTACTTCAAGTCTTTACTGATTTCAAAGAAAACTTCATCAACTACGGAATACAAAATAGGAGAGTATTTAAAATAATGACTACCGCGTCACAAAAGAATTTTCCTTGCGCTTCAAGTTTATGATAGAATGGCAAATATGTTTAAATTCTAAAGTTCTGATAGGAGCCAGATTAACTCTATGGTTGAATATTCATGATATTTTGTAATATATTGAAGGATAATAATTGACCAAACCATACCGTGAGATTAGACAAAGAAAAAATAATAACTCAAATATTGGAAAGCTGACTTTACGTTAGAATTATATTTACAATTGTCTAATGGGAAAATTGCGTAAGGTATTTCAAAATGTTCTATATTTGTAATTTTCATTCCTTGGGGGGCCCCTTTCATCGGGGGGCCCGGGGCATTTGCCCCCTTGGCACCCCCCCAAATCCGGGCCTAATGGATCGCGGGACAAATATGCGTAGAACCAACGGCAGTATGGGCCTCGAAATAGATCGAGAACCATATATGGGTCATACATTAATTACGTCATGTTATTAGGGGAAAGAAGGTGTTCTGCAAGATGTGACGAATCATACAAGTTTTTTGTAGGCTCCATATAAAAAGTGTGAAGTAGGGCGGATACCCCGCCCATCCGCCCTTTTGTAGAAAATGGTATGTTTTTGTGACACGTATCTCATGGACACCCCCTATTGTATAAATTATACGAAACAAACCATTGAACCTACACCTCACCTCCTGACGCATTTATTGAAGCTTCCTTGAAACATTAGGGGACGTCCATAAGCCGCGATAAATTGTACAATTTTCAACCCCTCTCAACCTTGGCCACATTTATTTTATGAAAAGTGCGAATATTTTGTATGAATCGTTGCGTTTCCCTGAACCTCCTCCTCTTCCTAAAAACGTGACGCAATCTATGGATGACCCTTTACATGTTATTACATAAAGCCTTGGGTTATTTTGCGGACGGATTTTTTGAATGCAAGCATCATAAATATTTATTTTCCTATTTTCGATTCAATAAAACATGCTGAACAAAATGGTGGTGGTTGGTCCCTAGTGATAAATCCTACCTCCGTTCTGGTCACGATCTTCAGATTATCGTGATTCGTCAACATTCTTATTGATAAAGTGGGGGGACAGGCTTGAAATGGGGTTTGAAAGAAAAGAATGTCAGAACAGGTATCCACCGGCGACGCCAAACGGACCAGCGTAATGTGGTGTAATCTGGGATTTGTGGATTGAATACTGATATTTTTTGCCAAGCATCAATATGGGTGACTTCCGAGGATAGCGAAACGTAAGAGGGGTTATGACAAGGTTGTGGGTAAATCTATCACATTGGGGTTGTGACTCTGTGTCTTGTCAGGAATAGGGTCTGATTGGTATTGTAGTATGCAATAGAGTTCGGAATTGATAGACAGACTTTAAGGAAAGAAGTTTTGAACGTAAGGCAGCAGCACCTTGGATCTTGGAGGGCGTTGGTCTGGAGAGTTGGGCAGCTGTTTATGCTGGGTTACATTACGTAGCAAGTGGAATCTGTTTTGCTTCGCATAAATTATGGGAAGTATTTGAAAATGGTTTCTTGTTCAGATTGTGTAACGCAAGAAAGAATCTTTAGCTCGGCGTTATATTAGGAGGTTATTATAGTGCAGGGTCGAAGAGAGGATGAATATTTGATCACTTAAACTTTACGCTGCAAGATATTCGTAGTAGTTTTTCGTTTTTTTTTTCTGATGTATAAACAGGTATAAACAGGTATATTTAGCCTAAATAATGAACAATCATACGCGTAGAGCCAACGGGTCATGAAGTTAGGATTGAAATCAAAATAATATTGCGCATTTCTTTCACACCACAGGATTATCGCAGAAGTTTTTACATGTGCGGAGGTGCCGGTAGAGGTGCGCGATTGCGTCGAGTCGGGTCGGTGTTTTCAGCGGACTCATATTTCGCAAATCGAAGAATGACTGCTCTGAGGGCATCAACATGATTCGATGCGGTCTCACACTTTTATTTGTGCTTTTGCACTTGTCTTATTAAATAGGAATACTTTGTGTTAGGGAAAGTGGAGGAGAATAAATTATGATTTATTAGAATTTTCTAATAGAGGCAGAGTTTACATGTTACTTAGGTATTTGAAAGCAAATGAGAACCACATTAAATAATAGATAAACACTAATGCTCATATTTTTATATTTTTATATTTTTCATTTCATCACGGTCCTCATTGCCCGAGCGGAGTCGACAAAACTCGAGGTGGATAGAATCGACGGAACTACGATACGGAAAAGAAACAGATGAGAAACTATCGATACATTTATTCAACTATAAAAATCACGTTTTAACGTAATAACTTTATTTCTTTCTTCTCGTTCCAGCAATCCAACAGCCAAACCATTTCTACTATCTTTTCATTTCCTCTTCGTTACATTTATAGTCTCTCTGGTACTGAATCGAATGGCGCATTCCGCTTTTATTAGCGCTGTCTTTGCTGTACGTTGAGCATGGTGTCGGAGGAGGTGTGCTCTGTAGAACATCTGATGTGCTACACGGCACGCCACTTCCGACATTTTGTTTGGTTTGCGGGATGGGCAGTGCTGGTGGTGAGGTGGAGGGCGCTATTCGGTTTAGTGGCAGAGGGACTATATCTATTTAATGTATCTGAAACTTGTGGGACCGCTTTAATTCCGGCGCCTGCTTGTGGAAGAACCCGGTGTGCTAAACGGTATAGGACATGTTAACGGGGGAGGCTTGGTAGGTCCTCACCCAGCCCGTGTCTAGATTGGCGGATAATTGTCTGCCAGGGTGTGGATTGAGCAATTACAATTACAATTACAATAAAACATGCTGAACAAAATAGCAAATAATTAGGAACATTGTGTGCCTAACTTGACGCACAAGATTTTCATACAAAAATCCCAGCCAACAAATTTGTTCACATAACTGAGATTCAAATCAGTAAAGTGAACGCTTATTTGGAAATAAAAGATTGATCAAAATGCACAGATTCCCTCTATGTGAACATAAGTGGAGGCCATATACGTACATTCCAGAAAATGCAGTGTGGGAAATACAACTTCAGACAAGTTCGTTTGGTGCTTTGTATAATTTCGTATATAATAGTATTTTGCACTTTATATGACTTAGTTTTAACAAACAAACAAAAAATAAAAAAGGTTAAACGAGTAGATGCAAGTCTCTACGCAAAGATCTTCAGATCGATAATCATATTGGCTACCACTGTTCCGTTCAGCCACTGTTGAATTACACGGAAATCTGGCAAATATAAATCGCTCATCTGCAGGTATGTACGTCTCCCCATCAATACTGCCACCCATGTTCAAAAGAAGTTTTCATCGATACATTTCGTAAATTCATCAATTAGCTACAACAATATTAATAATTATAATTATTACCCAACCAAAAAATTTGTTCACATAACAGATTTCGCTTATTTGGTAACACCAAATTGTTGAAAATGCAAGGATTTCCTCTATTTGCACAAATTTGGAAGCCATATAGGGTAATTCGGTGTAATATGCCCCAACGGGGCAATACGATTAACTTCATTTCCACATGGTTGAGGCTTTTCACACGTAAACGTAGGTATGGAGCAGTAGCAGCACCCTGAGTCCGGAGAGGAGAGCGAATACGGTCCAGTTTATGACCCCAGACGCTGACCCAGTACATCCACCTCATAGTGAAGTGATTATTGAAGAAAATAAGCTGAAATTGTATGTAAAGTGATGTCATTGCGTTTCTGATAAACATTGATGTTCTAATATCCAATATCAATTTATTCATGTGTACCGCTTGTTCAGTTCATGTTTGGTTTCTGATATGCATCCAGCAATGTGCACTCTTCCTCTGTGTGATTTTATATTTACATCAGATTAACTTATATTCAATCTCTCATTCAAGATTATAATATAATCAAATCAAGTGAAGTATAAATTGCAAGGGAATGACAATTTGAAGTTACATATTTTGTTATATGAAGTTGGAATTTTTTTAGATGCAAATTTAAATCAGATCAAATTACTGACTCCATAAACAATTTAAATTAATTCAATGTTGCATCATATCCAATTCCAACGCAAACTGCATAATTATACAATTTGAAATTCACATCCTTATATGATCTCTGGTTTGCTGGGATATGTCTTAAAGCTCAAAAGTAGAAAACTTTCGATGTCAATTCATAAATAAAAGAATATTACTGACTCTTGTTGATGATATTGCTGTAAAACAGCACAATTTCAGGAAAATTGATCAACAATAGTTAGCACATTCACTTAGGAATGAAAAAAAATTGACGCACTTGTCGGATGCATTTTCAAATAAATTTTATTTATTAACTATTATCAATCAAATATAAACTTTTTTCGATTGGAATCCTTCAATAACATGTAAATAAAGATTAAGCAATATATTTTCGTGTGCTAGTCTGATCTAGAATTAATTTATGATAACATTAATTAGAAAATGTGTCAAGTTTGGACCCGCGTCAAATATGGTACGTTCACGGTATATTGTTCTACGATAGTGGAAAGTTACTATTGTAAGTATCACAAGTATGTTCTCCCAAACAACCTCCAACTAAAGTCCTGTTATATCGTCGCAGAATTTTTGTAATTCAATGAATTCACAAAATTGAAATCACGTCATCTATCGGCAACAGACCCTATTTTGCAGTTTATTGATTTTATAATAAAAAACCACACATTTTGAATGAGCTTAGAGCATTGATATACTTTTTACTAGAATATACCATGACCCCACAGTTATGGATCAAATAGTTTGGAGTCCAACCTATAAAATTCAATAAAACTACATGGAAAACGTTAAATTGCAATTTAAAAACACGAATTGAATCGTTTCAAATTGGAACTTCGGTTAGTAAACTGTTTTGTGTGTAATATTTACATAGGATTGCATAACAATTAAAAATTGTATTGGTCTCTAAAAACCATATATCAATTTTCATATTATGGATCAAATTGTGACATATTACGGATCAGTGCGCAAAATCAAGAGATTTTCAACTCAATGCATCTGTATTGCATGATATAGCGAAAATTAACAATGTGTCATATATTACTGCAAAAAAATAGCAGTGTCAGAGCTGGAAACAAGGGTAAAATGCCTTTTTTTGTGATACTGCGTTGTAATAACTGAGAAATGAACTGTTTTCGCTCCACACCAAGTTTTCCACCCATTTTTGTCTGCTAAAACATGAAATTTACAAAGCTTGATGTTATATTAGTTTTATCCTTAGTGCTATTGTCTGAAAATATAGAATCCAATGCTTAAAATGGCAGAAATCTACATTCTTTGGAAGTGATCCGTAACCGTGGTAAACAATCATTTCCTGATCCATATTATGGATCACTAGTTAGAAGTGCTAATATTCGGTATTTAGAATCAACAATCAAGAAAAATGTTTTCCAAAGGTGACTTCATACTAAATAGAAGCGAACGAGAATGTTTTATGCTATAACATTTGAATTTTACCACCTGTGGGAGCTTATAAATGCTGACGGCACTTCTTACAGAAAACGACCATATAATGATAGCTGTGTGGTACCAACTAAACATTTGTCAAATACACCGTTATTTAGCGGATGAATGTTGTGCTTAACATTACAAATGATATAAGACAAATAGTATAACATGGGAAAAATAAGTTTTACGTCAACGTTTATGTTTTGATCTAGTTATCCGATGTTGAACGCCAAAGTGATCCGTCACAGTGGGTGATCCATAACTGTGTGGGCATGGTATCCTGTTGTTTTTATATAATTACTTAATGTTTTTATGGGAACAATAACTACAGATGATGTACATCCATTTAAGAGCCAAAAGAGATAAATTGACCAAATTTTTGGTTTCGGGATTTGTTATGAATGTTATATTAACCAAGATTCTAAACAATAAGATGCCGATGTCAACTCGTAGCTACTCTAAAACTGATTACATGTTTAGTATTCGCAGCAATCATTGTTAAGGAAGTGATATTCAAAAAGTACGTTATTGCTCGACATTCTGGATTTTTTAGCAAAAAACATTGGAATAGTGGTATTCTTTTAATTTACCAAAGGTTCAAACACTACTACATCTGAATAACGCAATGACAAGCTTGAGCAATCATCTAGTACATTAAAAATTAGTTTTGATTTTTGTATGCTTGTATTTTTGTTAGGTGTACGATTATGGAATTTGAGACAATTTTAGACACAGATTCAATACTTTTCCATTGTTCCAAAGGTCTACTCATTTAAAGAAATGAAATTCCCTGAGATTCCCAGGTTTTTCCAGGTTTAAAGAAAAACAATTCCAGGTTCTAGATATTCCTCAAAATACATAAATGATTAACGAATAGTTGATTTTATACGACTAAAAAAAATAAATTTCAGAGTAGGTATTTTTTATTTTAATAAACAAATATTTTATTATCAGTTTGTTCTAAACTTGTGAACAACATTATTGATGTTTATTTGATTTCTACAAAAAACAATAATTCTAACCAAATGATCTGAAAGTGCCTTTAATAATCAAAATCAAATATGAAGAACATATTCTTTTCGAACTTAAGGGAAAAAAACCTTTCCCTTAAAATGGGATTCTGAACGGACATCTGCGATACACCCACAACATTTCTTTAGAGGGCGTTTTGTTTTTTTTTTCCAAGATGATACTTTAAGGAAATCGGGTCTGGTAGCGTTTGATTGTCTTGGAAATAAGAATTTTAGATACCTCTTGCCTGAAAAAAAAAACGTGTACTAAAAAGAGACCACAGGGAGGCAGATCCTATGTTTGGTACTTTTGATTCACTTCGGCAGTCGAGAAAAAAATTCCCCATGCCAAAGTGAATCATGGAAGTGCCCAGGTGGTTCTGCGCTCTACATGAATTTCTATAGGAATGATTTTTTAGTGCGGTATGAATCCTTCAGAAGATTCCGGTTAAATCATACCACCGAATTCAATCGGATTGTAAACTTTTCATTTTCATTTTCATTTTGCAGCGTTTGGTGGGGCAATGAGAGCGCAAGTCAGTCCAAAGCCGGGGGCAGGGATAGGTAATGGCCGTAATAGTCTATGCGGACCACTTGAACACCATCGGAAATGATAGGAAGGGTTGGGGTAGGGTATAGGAAATTGGAGAAGACTTGACACAATAACGCGATTAATGCTGCAAAATGTAAATGTGCTGAGAGCAATTTAATTTGAGTTTTGAAGTTTGGTTTGATTTATTAAAATTTCAAACAATTGTACAAGTAAGAAAGAATGAGCTGATCGCTTTATAGAAATTTAATAAACAATAAAGTAATAACAATATGAGAGTGATGCTAAGAACTGCTGATGGCACGATGCGACGCTTTAGGAGCTTTTGATAATGATTGAACATTACTATAAAGAACGCAATTCAATCGATGGTGACAACTTTACAAACTTTATCTGTTTTTATTATGTACAGATATAAAATTATAATTCAGTTCACTGATTGGCGGTGCTGATTTATATAAAAATATTTGATATTATTAAAATGAAATGTGTTACTTACTCATGTGGTTCATACTTCCCTGACCAGAGTTATTCTGTTTTGAGCATCCTTTTCGAAGCTATTCTATCCAGTTATCCATTGACTGCTTACAGTTCTGAAATTATTCTTATTGTGCATGCTCATGCATTATATTAGTAATGATCATAATCATGCAACAGATAAGAAGGTGAGAAAGAGAGAATATAGGAACAGTGATTAGTAATGAGTAATTATGTAGTTTTGTTAGAATAATAAACAATTAAACAGCACTAATGAATAGCTTAAAAAATGACATTACAGCATAGCTGAGCCTTTCGGATCATAAGACCGATGTATAAAAATAATTTGTTTCGAAATTGTCCGCGTGGTCTTCTAGTGCCCCTATTAGATCAGAATCAGTCATAGACATACATACCAAATGCTCGCCATGACCCTATGACCAACATTTGTATATGTATAGCCTTAGCTGATGTGGCTTTTCTAATAGGTAGTTCTTTCACTCATTGATTGTCTTCAAAACCTTGTCAAGTATAGAAAATTGATTTTATTTCATTTATGACTACATTGAAGCTACGTTGTACTTATTGAGTTATGTTTTTATCACTATTGATATTATCAAGGCCAGAATTCCCAGTGAGTGAGGAATTTTATAGTACTAGAACACCATAGAAGATCGCTAAACATTACCTAATCATGGAACGGCTTTTTGCTCTATTATTTTAAGTAGATGCTATTGATCTCCCTTTGCTCCTATCCGCAACCCGGTGCACGCGCCCTGTTGGTTTTCGAAAACCTCGTAAAAGATTACAAACCGTCAATGGCATTCCCAATTACTACCCCACATTGCACATTCAAGGGTCTGACTGTGCTCCTAACCCACCCTCAGTTTGTAATCTTCTCGCCAGTTTGAAATTATATTTTCCCGAAGTGAAAGTAATTTTGATGAATGATAGCCGTACTATGCAGTAGTTTAACCAGAATCTTTAGGTCAGAAGACAAAATCTAAATTTTGTAATAAAAAGGTTGCCATTGCTTTTAAATTCACCCAACATCTAATCCAAGCTACTAACAACAGCGATCAATTATCAAAACTCATCGCTCCCTGGAAAATATAATCCCAAGCCCAGGGAATTCAATCGGATTGTAAACTTTGTAGATTTATTTTATACGACTTATGTTGACTTCCAATGATCTCGCTTACTAATAGACGAAATACCGATAAAGGAAAAATGGTGAATTTCTTTCAGATTTTATATGCTCAGGTGATGACTTTTGAGCATGTGTGAATATTCAATAAATATGGATTTATCTCATTTCGTCCATTAGCAAAATCGATTTTGAACGAGATAGAAAATATTGCTGTGTGCGTTTGAAATGCAAATATCAAATGCGGGAAAACCAAACGCGGTAAAATTTTTAATAAGGAAGGCGTAGTCAAAGAGTGATTTTCTTTGCTATGTTGGCGGTGACATGGATCATGGTTGCTAAGTATCCTTTGGCTACTTTGTGTTACCGCATTTGCAGCTCAGTTATACTGGATTTGCACGTCAAATGCAAACAGCAATATCATCTTCTCTTAATTTTGCTCAGAGATACTCGAAAGACTGCAAAATCATCAGGTGGGAAGAATCATTTTCTTCAGGTGCTCATAGTTGAGATACAAGGCACACAAAATATTAAATTTTAAGATGAAAAACTCAAATAACATGAAAACCATAAGAAATACAACTATGGCAAAGTTGTAGCAAATGATAAGTATTAAAACTTTGTAGAACTTAGTAGGCCAATGAAACACTTGAGAGCGACGATTTTTTAATTAAAAATTCTCAATTATCGCGGCTCTTGAGCAAATCGTTTGCAGAGTTGCTCGCTGTCACTATCCACGCCAAAAACTTGCTGATTTGTACAGGCAGACTGCGATACAATACGGATCATTCTATATCACATCAACATCATGCTGTCTACTCCATCGCCAATGCATTGATGATTGATAGCGATAGACTATGGATATCAATGATGGGTTAAGTTCAATTTTAAATTAAGCAAATAAAATGGCAACTTATCAATACGATATTTTCGATAAAGCTGCAGATGAATTGAAACTATGTGTTGGTCACAGAAGAACAATAATAGCTTGGGGAAATGTCACTTCTTCTTCTTCTTGGCATTACGTCATCACTGGGACAGAGCCTGTTTCTCAGTTGGGACTCAGCATGGCTTTGCTTTGTAGCCACGGACTCTAGCAACTCGGCTAAGGAAGGGCCCCAGGGAGAAGGAGAATTGTCACGTGATCACTCATTCTGAATTGATTATAATCTAGAGTGCGATGTCGCATCACTGCTTTTGGTTGCCAAATCAAAGTGATATTGATAGCTCGCAACTGATATTAATAGTTTATGTAAATCAGCCACACGCTGTTATGACTGATATTGAGCAACACTGATCATTTGCTACAACTTTGCTGAACATACCAACTCACGATTCGTTAAAATAAGGAAGTTGGCCTATACCTACTTCAATCTTGTAATCATCGTAAAAAATTTTTGATGCGTACACTTTGTAGTACTGAAAATTCGGTGTCCGGCCACTTGGCCGAATGCTGTTTGGCCGAACGGGTCATTTGACCGAATGCCGTTTGACTGAATCATGAAAATAAAAATCAAATTACACCACCTCTGATATGTAGGTTTCATAAGTGTGACCCGATAACTGATAAGCTAATTAATTTGTTGTTTTTCATAATGTGACGGGACGTAATTTTTTGTCACTCTATAAGAGCTCTAAGAGAATGATAAAATCGACCCGTTAATTCAGGACGAAGTTGTGAACTCCTCACATTGCGTCAAGACTCTGAGGTGACGGTCAATTCGCCTCTGGACTACCAAAGGTGTAATAAGGTTTCAAGTTTTTTGTTGATTTCATCAGATTTTTTTCTTTCTTTTGTACATAGGCTATTCATTCGAGTTATACTATTGAAAATACAGGGTGGCAATCGAACCGGGAAAAACGGGAAAAGCGGGAAAAATACGGGAATTCGATTCTACCGGGAAAAGACGGGAAAAACCGGGAATTTGAAATGGATACCGGGAAAATCATGTTGAACGACGAACATTTTTGAGCTATAAATATACAAACCAGAAGTTGTGGAAAATCTTTACACTATGCGTCTTAAACATGTTTCACTTTGCTCACAAAATCGCTAACCAGGATTTGAAATATTTTTCAAATCTTTCCACTACTGCCAGGAATAACATTTTTTGAACTTTTCTCAAACTTTTTTGACTTAATGTTTCGAATCAAGGTTCAATCATTTTTTTTCTTAAAATCAATCAAAGTATCTAATTTATCATTCTTAAAAAAACGACAAGGAAATAATAAATAACATGCTTCTACATGTGTGGCTTTGTTTAATTTTCATCTTAAACTTCACACTAAGAATAAATCACAGATTTCTATGCGATTTCACCGAAATCTCAACAGCAGAAATTTCGGTGAATTACTCCTTATTAAAAGCAGCCTTTCTGGCGCTTTTCTGACAAATGGTGATGAACTAGCCGTAGGCGCTAAAAATCACCTTAATAAAGAACAAAAAAAAATTTCGGCGAATCGTTCGGTGATATGTAACCGTTCGTGAAGCTAGAAAACGTTCAGCTGTCAAAAGCACCGAAAAGCTGGGTGTTATTTTTACAATTTTTCTGTGGATTTTTTGTTCAATTTCGTAGATTTTACCATACGTTTCAGTAAGTTTTAAATTTCCGGTGATGACTTGTTTCCATTATTGGCATTTTATAGTTCTTCCGCCCAAATAGCGCGAACAAAATTGATGATTGAAATGAAAGCATTCAACAACGGGAGCTATTTGGAATTTAAACTTTTTTCGCAGTTGTAAACATGGCCGCCTAATGAATTCACTGATTATCAGTTTGCATTTCGGTATATCGTAAAAAGATGGACTTTCACCGAACTTTAAGTTAATTTTTAACAGACTTTTGTAAAATTTTAACTTTTACCGAATTTTCAGTGAATTTTTGACAATTTACCTATGTTGAAACCGCTGTTGTTCAACAGAAAAAAAAAGTGGAATCATATTTCACAGTACGAATTCTGTGGATTATTTAACAGATTTTTATGTTTCATCCTAAGTGTGTTCTTTGCTTTATAGAACTCTTTATTTTCATGAAGAAGAAATAGAAATATTAGAAATTGAGTTAAAATATCTTCGATTAGCTAAATTAAAAACCGGGAAAATTTTAGTGATTGTACCGGGAAAACCGGGAAAAAAGCGGGAATTTCTAAATGAAAACTTGGTGGCCACCCTGAAATAGTTCAGCTTATATTTTAATTGGGAATTTTACCTTCTTTAAATCATCGAAAATTCTTTGTAGTTGTACTGATAAAACTATTATATGCATTCAACTTGCCTAAATTTTCATAAGAGATTTTTCCTTCTTTTGTTCATAGGCTGTTCTTTCAAGAGTGAAGTATTTCTCATAGTTATTCATGTTAAAGCTTATAATAAGGGTATCAGGGGTAATATGCACCCCAGGAGTAAAACGAGTTTTCGGGGATTCTACAAATATTTTAAAAAAATTTAGACATTTTTCTGGAAGTTGGATTTGTAAAATTACATGTTGTGGGTCACTCCTATCCGCCCTTGACGATTTTTTTTTCCATTTTTTTTACAAATACTCATAAAAGGCACCGTGGGGTTGTTTTGTCTCAAGGGTGCATATTACCCCAGATTCCCTTACGTCTTATTCAAAACACATTTTTTTACCTCAACTTGGGTGAGTGTCATTCTCCTCCTGCTTGCGTATAGCAATAAACGACTCGGGGAATATTTAAGTCAAAGAAACCAAGACTTGTGATTGCTAGAGCTATGACATATATTACTTAGTACGATCCGAGGGATCAAAACAACCAGATCCAGCAAAAGGACGAATAAGTCTTAAACCTTTGTGGTTACTGTCAAAATCTAACTACAAACATCATCTTGAAATACTACTAAAAAGTTAATTATGTGTATGTTAATGATTGTGTAACCACGGTGCTCCAATTACCGTTATTATCAAATAAAATATACCATCCAAACGGCAGTCAGCAGATGATTCCTGATGGTGTTCTGCACCTCTGAACCGAATTTCAAAAAAATCCTTAGTCAGAATTTTGAGTTACGCCCTTTTGAAGTTTATATGATAGAAATCATATGAAGTATGTCACTTTAACTTGTTTAAACAAACATATTATAATAAAATTTTGTGGTTTTATTTGTTTCATCTGGTTTCAGATAATGAAAAATACATTTATCTATTTTATTTCTAGACCGACATTGCAAAAGGGCCAATGCTATGTTTAGTTATTACTAATCATCAAATACACGAAAAATGATATCTATCAATCTTTCGCCTGATACTGATTTTAGGAAGTTGTACAAGCCATTCGAATATGTATGAATAATTCTTGAGTAGGACATGCAGATACGCCCTTTTGAAGTGTATGGAAAGAATATTGCATGGTAAATCCGTTCCAGCTATAATCAACGACAGATGCATACATTATCATGTGCAGTTGTTCTTTTTCCATTCAGTTTAGCAAGCTGCATAATATTTACACGCACACATATTGTCTAGACTGACATTAGAAATGGGCCAAAGTATAATTTAAATATATGCAAATCAATATATCTGAACAAAGACTGTATCAAAGTTGATCGAAACACTCGAGCATCACATAACTGTATTCTATTCGATTCTATTTTATTCTCTTCTATTTTATTCTACTCTACTTAAATTTGTTCTAATCTGATTCACCCTATTTGTTCTTATAACATATGTTCACAACTGCTAATGTTTTAATCATCAACTGCGCGCAAATCATTTGAACGGTACACTTTCGATGTTTGTACGACTATGTAGCGCTGACAGGTCTGCGAAACAGCGCTATGCACAGACACCGACGCCTGCTCATTATGTCAATCTAGTTCTCGACCAGTCGCATTGCAGAAGTCTTTTACATAAAACTTGGTGATATGATATTTCGAAGATTTCGACAGACTCTGCTCTTCTCAGCTCTCGACAAACTTGTTCAAATTACTTTCAAAACTGGGATCCAGCTCGAATGAAAAGCATTCATTAAAAAATGTTTCAAGTCCTTGAAATACATAAAAAATAACATATAAGTTAAAACCCTTATTTGAACTTACAGTGAAATACCCATTCAAATCTTCATTTTCTTGGAGCATATGAAAAGCACGGATTAGGAGTCAGAGTCTTTGCATAGCAATTTTTAACATACATGGGAGCACTACAAAGCCGTACAAACATCAAAAATGTACCGTTCAAATCTTTTGCGCGCAGTTGTTATTCAATACAGTTTCCATTGGTAGAAAAATATGTATAAGAACAAGTAAGGTGGATCAGAATGGAATAAATTGAAGTAGTTAGAATTGTTAGAACAGACTAGAATAGAAACGAATTAAATAGAATTGAATAGAATACAGATGTATAATATAGATACAGATATGTGATGTTCGAGTGTTTCTATCAAGTTTGATACAGTCACTGTTCAGCTATATTGATTTGTATATATTTCAATTATACTTTGGCCCTTTTCTAATGTCAGTCTAGACAATATGTGTACGTGTAAATTTGGGATCGTTCAAATATAACGGATCGTAACGCAATAGGGGGGGGGAGGGTCTTCGGTTATGTTACGGTTCATACAAAATTTTTAAATTTTCCATTCAAAAGCTGTTACGTGGGGAAGGGAGAGGGTCGCAAATTGGTAAATTCTGCATTACGTAATATTTGAATCATCCCTTTTATATATTGAATGAAATAAGAACATCCGCAAAGGTGCAATGATTATGTATGCACCTAACAGTTGATTGTGGATGGAACGGAATTCACCAAGCAATATTCTTTCCATACATTTCAAAAGGGCGTATTTGTATGTCCTGTTCAAGAATTATTCATACATATTTGAATGCTTTGGACAGTTTCCTAGAATCACTATCAAGCGTTAGATTGGTAGTTATCATTTTTCGTGTATTGGCTGATAAGTAATAACTAAATATAGCATTGGCCCTTTTCAAATGTTGGTCTAGAAAAATATTAGAGAAATGTATTTTTCAATATTTAATACAAGTTAAAAAATATAAAACTGCAAAATTTTAATATGATTTGTTTGTTTAAACAAGTTAAAGTGACATACTTCATATGATTTCTATCATATAAACTTCAAAAGGGCGTAACTCAAAATTCTGACTAAGGATTTTTTTTCAAATTCGGCCCAGAGGTGCAGAACAACATCAGGAATCAACTGCCGACTGCCGTTTGGATGGTATATTTTATTTGATAATAACGGTAATTGGAGCACCGTGGTAACCTTATTCATGAATAAGCTGAATAAGTTCTTTGAAATTCATTATAAATCCATGCTAGTTCACTTTTGTTTTCAATTTCGGCCGAACGGCATTCGGTCAAATGGCATTGGGCCAAATGACCCGGAACCGAAAATTCTGAACATATTATCAGAAGTAACTATGGCTCTAAAATCAATAAATCGAGACGAAAACCTCATGTCCGCCTAAATTAGCTTCCTGGACCAGTGTGCACTGGTTGATCCGGTTCGTTGGAACACGAAATGTTATTTAGAAGATAATTGTAGTAGCAATGTTGCTGCATTTTTTTTTTCTTCTGTTTTACAAAGTCATTACCTTGTTTTCAGTTTTTGATTTCAAATTAAGAAATATTGCGTCACTGATTGACACCCTAGTTCATCTTCTGTTATCCTGTTTAGTCATGATATTTATCTAGAGATTTACCCTTCTTTTAAACATAAGGTATTCTTTCGAGGGTTATTGCTATAGCGATTCGACGCGTCATTTTGGAATTTGCCCTTCTTTTTAACATGACTTTTTCTTTTGCGTAATATTACAACAGTTTTTTCACATAGAAAAAGGAATTTCTGAATTATTATACCAAATAACCCTTACTTTTCAGATGGTTTGATATTATGCCAAATGTCCGATATGACCTTTACTTCACATATGGTTTGATATTATGCCAATTGATTCTTACTTTACACATGTCGTGATATTATGCCAAATGACCCTTTTTTTACATTGTTCATAATTATGCCAAATGTCCTTTATGCCAAATGGCGTTATGCCAAATGACCTTATGCCAAATGGCTTTATGCCAAATGACCCAGACCCGTTTTAGAGGCCCTTGACACTACGACAAGTAAAACTACTTGTTTTACTGTGGAAAAAAAAATCATTCACGTATTACTCCAACGATCTTTTCAGGAGTTTGTTCGGTGATATTTCAATAACTTTCTAAGAAATCCTTCCAAGACTTTAGTTTTGGATACCTTCTACAACTCAATCTGGAGTTTTTCTGAGGATAATTATAGAAACTACTACTCATACTTACAGAGATATCTCCAGGGAAATGTCAAGGATTTGTTTCAGATTTTTTGGAGGAAATTTTGAGAAAAATCCGCGTGGAATTTATAAAGAAATTTTTTGTGAGATCAAAGTATGCCTTGATGAATTCCTACAAGGATATCTGAAATTACTCCTTGATGAAATTCTTCTTGGGATTTTCTTGATAAAATGCTAATACATCTGAAAAACCCTCGAATCTCTGAATAATGTCCTACAAGACTTTGTGAAGAAACTCGGAGGGACTCCCTGGAGAAATTTAAGTATGAATAATTAGAAAAATACCTGTAAAAATGGCTGTAGTAATAACTGATGTGGAACCTTGAATGTAGTTTTGAAGAGTCCATGGAGTTTGGAAATATTATTTGAAAAATTATTAGAGACTAGTGGTCCCGGCAAACTTCGTCTTGCCATCAAGTAGGCTGTTGAAAACCACTACGAATCGTCCCATACAAAATGACAGTTCCGTTCATTCTCGTTTTTCCGACTTTCCCGGTGAATATCCTGCAACTTTTATACACACAAACACGTCGGAACCCTTGACGAACAAAATGGAGAAAGAATTATCCAAATCCGCTGACCCGTTTGTAAGCCATTTCGTGACATACAAACACCATTCCATTTTTATTTATATAGATATAGATAGATATCCACAGCAACAATATGTTGATGAAATGCTGGTCAAATTCTGAGGAACTTTATGAGAAATTCCAGGTCGATTTTTTTGAGGAATTCTTGGAAAAGTTTATGAAAGCTTTCATTGAATGATGCTTGAAGGAATTTTTGGAGCAATTTTTGAAAGTAATCGTGGATGATTTTTTAATAGCATCCCTATAAAAAAATAAGAAAATCGGCGTAGGATTTCTCGGAAAAATATCGGAATAAAGAATAAACCTTTGTGGAATAACCGGGAATAAACCTTTGTGGACGAACTTCTTTATGATATGTGGTAAATCACCTAGAAGTAACAACTGGAAAAATCGATGAATGAATCGGTGAAAAAATATATAGAGGAAATCCTGAAGCATATAGATCATTTAACAGTTTTAAGGTACCGCGGGGTAAGTGGGTAAATGGGGTAAGTGAAAATAATTTGCATAATTTACTAAATATGTGAATTAACGTTTTAAACTCATGTGTAAACCTTCGAGGCCATTCAGAACATTACGATAGGTAAGAGATTCCTGAGATTTTTCAACCATTATTGCATAATAGAACGAAATATTGTTAACCAGTTAAATATAACTTCGTAACAAGTTGGCGGCGTGCAATCTTATTTTAATATTTTCAGCGGAAAAAAGTTGCGGAAAATAATTTTCTGTACCACTTTTAAGTTGTCCCCTCTGACAGTTTTAAACTGCAATAAAAAAAAGTTTCAGAATTAATTCGACATAGAACTAAAAACAACTAAATTGAAACACCGTCAATTTTCCAATTACGTGGGGCAAGTGAAAAGTTTCTTATTAGAGATTGAATTTGTGTTTTCTCCTTAGGTAGATATAAGGATACAAGGTTCGCAATTATCATAGCACGACAGAATGTGCTGATAATTCAAGAAACACTATACTCAAAGTGTTAAAGGCTGTTATCATGGAACTTCTCTAAAAAGGGTTGCCAAATATTACGATATTAATATGTTTACTTTGGACAGCCGATTAAAAGGAAGTCGTTGATTGAAAACTTCCAATATTAGAGAACGCACGTAAATCTCGTTGAATGTCTATGTAAAGCTAGTTCAAAATATAAAAAATGGTATATAGGCGTATCCACAAAAAAAAATCTCAATACTTTATTGAAGTATTCCGTTTGATTTCTCCCGAAGAGTTATCCGACGTCATATCCGATTTTCTTGACAAATAACGAGCGATGTAAATTCTACAGAGCAGAAATGCAATTGCTGTCCCATGATGTAAGAACTAACATTGGAAATGTTGCAGTTATAATGTTGTCGAATCATTTCAACAAACATAACTAAACAGAAGAAAATTCGAGTAACAAGAATAAAATTTTCTTTGCTTACATGTTACTTATGTTATTGTTCATTGGGACGCCTTAACAAATGTTAAAGATAATAGAAATCGTGAAAATAACTGTTAGTTTTTGAATTTATTGTTCAAAACGATAAACTTTTCACTTGCCCCACTTTTAGGGTAAGTGAAAAGTAAGGAGACGTTTTTCAAAAACTTTTTCTGGGCTTTTTTCTTAAATTTTTCATAAAAATAAATTTCAGCATACTGCTTATATTTGGTGGGAGTCAAGCTAAAAAATATACATGACCTCATTTGTTTTAATTTTAATTTAAAGTACCCACTTGCCCCACGGTACCTTATATCAACTTTATGTGAGAACAGTGCCCCATACAAAAATGAGTTAGAGTCACTGTATACTGTACACACTGTAAATATACTTATTTTCGTACAACAATTTCTACCCATACTGATAGATCTCATAATTTAATGCCTTCTATCGCTGAATTCTAGCAACAAATCGATCACAAGATTTAGCCTTTAATGCATAAACCAACAAGTTGTTTTTTTTTTCATCAAAAATAACGATTTCCCAGCGGGAACCAGTTTAGGAACCAAATTAATCACTCACCCGCTCATCTAACAAGCGAAACTATTCTGTGCGATGTAGCCAGAAGATAAACAGTTTTACGAGTCAAACGGCACGTACCACGTCCTTGATGAATGAATGAATACCAGTTCGAAGGTTGCAGACAGTATTAGCCCGATGCCCCTAATGCACTATCTTCCAACACCATCCATACAGATAGTGCTCGATTTTCAGTCCCCCAGACTCAAATTCAACTTATGTAATCCGGTGTAATTCCACCTGTGCGCATTCCACATCATCAGGCAACAGGACAAAAAGGAAAACTCACCAAATTTGTCCCACTTGCCGAGGTTGATATTGATCCGGTGAGTTCGAAGAGATGATGAAGCCCGATGTGGATGCTGTAAATGTGGTTCGGCTAAGTGGTTGCAAGACAAGGCTACGTTCCGATGACGCTGCTGATGTAGTGGACCACCTTCTCCAGGACTTCGGGAGGAAGCTGCCACTGCCACCGCCGGAAGAGGACACCACCGAAGAGCTACAACTAGTGCGCAAAAAGCCTGCCAGATGATGGTTTAGTTTCGCTGCCACTCCGTAAAACATAGCAAAACATTGGGGCACGGAAAGAGGGGGCTTCTGCTTTTGGGGGCCGGGCACTCGGTTTTCAGTTTCTTTGTTCACTCTCGGAAAAGGGGGACACTATTCTTCCACACTGTGCGACTGGTGCAGTAAAAGGACACTGATGTCTGCGGAAATATTCACCGTTTTCGTGATACAGATGCTGCGCGGTTCACGTTCGAGGCAAAATAATATTGACAAAATGTAAAGTGACGTGACGAACGCTCACACGACAAAATCGTGACTGACATGTGGCGCGCGAGAGTGAGTGACGATTTGTTTTGTTGCGATCCTCTCGCGACTTTATCAGAGCTACACACGCTGAACTGTTTCTATCGGTTTTACATGTTTCGTACCCTCTGCTCAACTTTCACATGGACTGAGAATTTGAAGCCACAAGGGATCTTTTCGCACATTGACCACTAAATTAATCATTGCAAAACTTTGGGAAAGCGGGAAAACTTTATCAAAATTCATGTATTGCGTGAAAGTCACGAACGAAACAGATATGAACCTAAAATTATTAAGCTGTTGAATAGGTTGAATATTGTTAGGCGTGTAAAAAGTGAGTGCCTGAGCTACCGACGCCTGTCCATTAAACACCCTTTCCTGCCAGTTATAAGGAACAATTCTAGGGTAACTCGGTACAATATGGCCCACATGTTCCTGGGATTGAGGCTTCTTTTATACGCAATTGGGTCCTAAAGCCCTGTCCCAATTTTAGTGCCAAACGCTGAAGTTTAGGCCAAAAACACATGTTTACTCAATTTTCTAATGTTTTCCGTTGGTTTAAGCCCAAAAACATTTTTATTAGATTTTGTCGCATCCTTTGGCTTGAACTCAAATTTTGGGTGTATTTTGTTTTCCGTGTCCCTTACGAAATGTCAGATAGGAACAACCCCAGTGGTCGAACTAAAACCCCTATGGTGTTTTTGTCGACTAAGCGAACGTCAAACATGATCAAAAGTGTCAAGGTTCATTTATGGACCAAATTTTTAAATTAAAGTTTAAACATGATATAGCCATTATTTGAGCGGGAAAAATTGCTAAAGTAATTACAGTAACATGCTTTTTCGTGTTATTAATTAAAAACAAGATTTCATTTCAAATTTTAGGACCCAATTACTGTGACTCAACCTCATTTTCGTACGGAGCACTGTTTCCACATCAAGTAGGTTTAATACTATTAAATGATTTACGGACTTCGATATACTTTATCAATTACGAAGGTCGTAGGAATAATGGAAAAGTTTTGAATTTGTGTCTAAAATTGAGCCAATCCCATATCTGAACACCTAACAAAAATCAAACACACAACAGGCGGCATCCATAAATTACGTAACGCTCTAGGGGGAGGGGGGGGGGTTAGGCTCAAGCGTTACGAGTCATACAAAAATTTAAAAAAAATCATACAAAAAGCGTTACAGAGGGGGGAGGGGGTCAAAAATTTCCAATTTTAGCGTAACGTAATAAATGGACGCTGCCAAATTAAAAAATATTTTTTTATGTGATAGATAAATGTATTGGAAACCACGAAGATAATTCCACAAAGAAAAACAATTTCCACTAAGCACAACATAACATACCATTAAATACTACCACCGACGATGCCCGTATATTCTACCTACGGGTGCGACACTACAATCCCAACAGATTGCTCAATATTTTCATTACGTTGTTCTGATGTAGTAGAGTACATTTGGAATAAATATAAGCGGACATATTTGAAACTACCAGAAATAGAAAAATATCACTTTTTCAAAGTTTTTTTGCTAAAAACAATCTAGCAAGTCGAACAATAACGTATTTTTTCCAGTTCACTTCATTAACAATGATTACTACGAATACTGAACGAGTTTCAAAAACTCATAATCAGTTTTAGAGTACCGTCAAACGGGGCAACAATTTTCAACTTCAAAGCTATATGGATGAAAAATTTGAGGATACAGATTAGACAAAAACCATCTGGTACCCTAATCGCCATGTAAAGAATACCACGCGGTATTCATTTTGTCAGTATTTGGTTTTCTGGAATCAGGAAAGACGAAAAATATACATTTTTAATGTTACCCCTGATGCTTACCTGTTACTACAGGGTAACATGCAACACACAGTGCTACCTGAAGTAAACTATTAAATACTTAATCTGTATCGTGTTATTATGATCATTTAAAGATTTTATGCAGTTAAAGCATGACAATAATCAGAAACAGGCTATTCTACTCTTTTTTTTTTTTGAAACAAAACAAATTTTTGTTTTGTTTATTTATTTGGAAGGCTCGAGGCGCCGTTAAGCATTACAGAGCCGAAATCTTAAAACTTTTCAGTTGTTTTAAAAAATACGTTGTTATTTGTAGCTCTTACGAGCGGATTTCTTCGGACGTGTTTCCATCGATCCTGATGTCGCAAATTGTGCACGCCTGTGACTCGCCTGATCTTTGCTGCTACTAGGAATTTGACCGACCAACTCCGACATTTTCGCTATGTTTTCTCTGAAGTTGGGTAGACCAACTTGTTCCATAGCTCGGTCAAACTGCTTTAATTGATTCTCGTCCATGGTTACTTCGGTTCCCGCTTCAATCACTCTTGCTGCCACTGATTCCTTTTCTGCTTCTTCTTCAATTTCTGTGCTTCCAGTGATTTCTTCTTCCAAAATTTCGATAATTTCTTCCGTCATCGTGTCCGTTTCGTTCGGTAGAGCTGCTGCACCCACTTCCACAACCATTGCATAGGTTGACTGAGATTTAGCCTGATTTTGCTTTCCCGCTTTTCTCCTCGTTGGACAAGAGCTCCTGCGATGACCTTCCAATTGGCATACGAAGCACTTTTCCTTGAGTCCATCGTAATACACCTTTGCTCTCCATTTACCGATGTCCAGTGCTGGGGGGATATCTTTTTCAATCTCCATATATACCCCTCGCACACCAGTATATAGGTGGTCCAGTCCGAGATTTGCTGGAAATTTTCCTCGCTCTATCCGTTGTATTTTCCCATATTTTCCAAGCGCCAGAATGGTGTCATTGTCCGATACCTCCGGGGGCACATCAAAAACACGAACGTAATCAATTACAATTCCCGCAGTCAACATGCGCAGCTCCACTGATTGTCCACTGGCATAACGGAATTTGACTGCATCTTGATTCCGTCGTAGTGTTTCCTGCATTGCAGCTTCCGAGTTGAATTTGATGCACAAGCTTCGGTCTGTTCCCATTTTGTACACGGTTTCCATGTTCATTAAGTCCGTGTTCAAGACCTTAAGGAAACCAGCAATTTCGACCCAGGATGGTCTCGGTGATCCAAATGGGAAATCGATTTTCACCGTGTTGGATATCATTTCTCCACTCATCTCAATTTTGTATTCTACTCTTTAAAAACTAATTAATATGGGTTGAATTATGAGTAATAAATCAATTCCATTGAAAACTCCATTGGCATTGCATAGGGTGTCCACATGAGAAAATTTTAGCGTATCATAAGTCTCAAAGTTGTCGTAAAGCCATTGAAACGTTTTAATGCAACTTTTCTACAAATACAATGGTATTTTTGGTTATACTTCACATAACTTATTTTTTACACATATTTAAATCGAAGCGACGTATCACAAAGCGTCTCAAAATGGTGTCTGTTGGTGTTTTGACATAACTTTCATCATATTTTATGCAGAAAGTTCCCAGTGGCAGATCTGCAAGTTAATTTTCAAAATTATTCATTATTTTCATGAAGAACATAAAACTAAATCTAATAATAATGTGATTTTTGTAAATTTCGTAATATTTAGTACCAAATGTGTATTGAGTTGATTGAGCTGCAAAAAATTTAATGTTACTCAACAAATGAACGGTCAATTTTGCCTTTTCATGTGTTTTCGATAACAAAAGGTATACAAGTTACCCCACAAGGGTAGTCAAAAACGTTTTTGAATTTTTATAGTGATTAACCATCAAAATATCAAAAATTTTATATTGTCAATTTGTGCACTACTAAATACTGCAACTGATAGTAATTGCCTTGAATGACATATTTCTACCGTTTGTATTATACGAGGAACGTTTTTCAGCATTAATTTCATACAATCCAACGTGTAATATGATTTTTACCTCCAGCAAACCAACCAAAATAGAAACAATACCCAAACTCTCGCCAAAAACTTCTGTTGTATATCTAAGGTCAATAAATGACGGAATAAATCATAATAATTTAATTCAAGGCTGTACGAAACGACAATAGGGTCCTAAAATGTTTAATGAAATCTTGTTTTCATTTAATATTACGAAAGAGCATGTTACTGCAACTACTTTAGCATTTTTTCCCGCTCAAATATCGGATAAATCATATTAAAACTTTAATTTAAAAATTGGATCCATAAATGAACCTTGACACTTGAGATCATGTTTGACGTTCGCTTAGTCGACAAAAATACCACAGGGGTTCAACTTTTTAACACCGGGGTTGTTCTTTTCTGACATTTCGGAAGGGACACGGAAAACAAAATACACCCAAAATTTGAGTTTAAACCAAGGGGTGTGACAAAATTTTAAAAAAACTTAAAAAATGTTTTTTGGGCTTAAACCATCGGAAAACATTAGAAAATTAAGTAAACATATGTTTTTGACCTAAACTTATGCGTTTGGCACTAAAATTGGGACAGGGCTTTAGGACCCTATTCGGGTTCATGTCGAAGTGTTGCAAGTTTCACCCCTGTTGCAAGTTACCCCGGTTTGACGGTACTTACGAGTGGATATCGGTATCTAATACTTCACAATCTTGGTTAATATAACATTTATAAAAAATCTAAAACCAAAAATTTTAGCCGATTTCTTCTTGCAGTTTGGCTCTTAAATGGATGTACATAATCCATAGTTAATGTTCCTACTTACAAATTGCGCAATTATTATTTTTATTTCATATTTTACCACCAAACATTATCATAGAGATTGATAAAATAAATATTATTGCCGTAACCGCAACACATGCGTTATGGGGATTTTTTTTTATTATCGGACGGTTTGGGCCGGAGGCTCTCCGATTTGTATGAAAATTTTACCAGAGGTAGAACTCGTGGATACATGACCAAAAGTGAAATTCAAAAAAATTATAGTGGCCTATTTTCCCGGAAAACTCTAGATGAATTTTCACGATTTCCCTATATACCTCATACTTTAAAAAATCATATCTTCTGAACTATGCATCGTAGAACAAAAGTTTTTTAGTGAAATCGAAAGAAAATTTCCTTAGAAATCCATTAAAAATATAAAAAGAAACATATTTTCCGGAAAATTTTTCACAATGAAGAAAATTGGCGGAAAAATAGCGGAGAAACTATCGTCTGTACCATGAAAAATTTTTGAAAAAATATTTTTTGTTTCATCAATCCATACTCTAACTTTCGTCCATAGACGCCAAAGTGGTATCTTTTACCGTTTAGGCGACAGAACTGAAAAACCGATGACCTCCCGCACGCCTTCCATAGGAAAATGTGTTCCATTGTGGGCCTCATAATCGTGCGCTAATGGCGGCAGTAATTTACACGCATTGTAAGTGTAACGCAGTAAACCATCCTTTCCTTTCCAGTCAGAAAAAGCTTTTCGTCAATAGGGCGATATTCAAAACTGAAAAGGCAATAGATGGCTCTTTTTCAATGGTAGTAAAAACGAAATCCTGAAGCAAAGAAAGCACCACGGAAGATGAACTAAACACAAAAAGTTATGGTATCACTTTACACTTGATTTCTAATCACTATTTTTTTGATCCAGTTTCCTAATTGCAAGCAATTTACGATTTTCATTATTTTTCATACGTTTTGACAGTTCTCCGACTACCATTCTTCCATGCGCTTGTGTTGAAAGTTTGAGAAATTTGAGAATCCAGCGTAGCGCGATCAGTGGGTGACATACAAACAACAGTGTCGTCGCTCGGCGGCCGGTAAGAGAAACTGAATGTTCGAAAGGTTGTTGTCTGTAATTTTTGCTGCTGGCGCCAACTGTTAGCGTTTGAGAACAAAATAAACAGTCATTACCCTATTGGAGCACTCTCCAATTGGTCTGTTGGGTGTTTTGTATGTTGGGTATTGACTGTTTAACGAGAAACTTGCGACGATCGATGCGCCACCATAATTCATATAACGATGGGTAATAGAACTAAGTTGGAGGTGATGATTTCGCATTTTGGAGGTTAACATCACCTCCAAACACTAGCGATTTTGCGGTGGGATGATGACGTTTGATCACGAATTGACTGTTTATTTTAAGCAAAAAATACAAAATCATGTATAGGGTAGGTGTACCAGTTATGGACATAGTGGTTCCCTATTTCGACATACGTGATTACTTTCATTAATTCAAAATTTGAAAATTTTTGTGTGATGTACATGTATTACTTAGATTTAAGATATATCTTGATGTTAAAACATTCAAAAAGATTGAAAATGTGAAAGTTATCAAAATTTCACATATGGCTAAATAGGGAACCACTATGGCCATAACTGGTGCACTTTCCCTAAGTTATGAAATTTCTTGAAAACACTTTCGTTTTTGTCTCCTGGAAACACGGTCGTCAACATCAAAAGTTGTCTCCACCACAAAGCTAGGTTGCTGTGATCTAACTATAAAAAATATAGTGAATGCAAGAATTGTCAGAATGGGGTGATTCAAATATTATGGCATGCTAGCGTAAAAAGCTGGATAATAATTATTATAACGACAGCTAAAATTAAATCTAATTCAAAAGTGATTAAATGTTTCAAGAAAGCAATTGTATTTCACAGCTACAAGTTATTTGAATAACTCTACTAGACCCAAGACTGGACCAGTCTATTACAGCGATCTGAACCAGCGCTTCAAGATATTTCAGACGAAATCTCTCATTCATGCTCAATATTGCATAACTTTGAATCCAGCTTCGTCTTCTTGTTCTTCAGCCCTCATGTCTAGTTTGAGGTTTTATTTCGCATGCCCAACTCTTTCGTTATAGACTCACCTTTCGCCGATGCACTACAACCGACGACGACAGACAAAACCAGAACGGGTCGTTTCGTTGAGGTGTCGTTGTTGAGATTGTTCACCACCCATCGCCAAGATCTCTGCACTTTAAGATGATCAAGAAGGGTGAATCGACTCGTCGTCGTCATACGCTCAAAGGAAGAAGGGAGTAGGCTATGGAAATGAAATCGAGTTTCGCGCCACTTGCTCTTTCGGTGAAGGGTAAAATGGATTCTACTCGTTAGTTCACTGAGTGAGAGGCCTACTTGTAGGTTTGACCCAAACCCCTGAAGAAATCGCTAGTTCTTGAAGCCTACTACCATATGTGTGGCGCTAGTGCTCGAGTAAACAAATTTAGGCTTTGCCCTCACCAAACCCCGCGCGGAAGCGACAAATGTCGTATGAGAATAACATTATACTATTGATATTCATTTATCATTGTGCCTAATAAAATGTGGCTAAATGATCTAACAATTACAGAAAAACTGGATAAAGTAATACGCACTTAACACCAGATTGATAGGTAAAATATGAATGTCGCATTCCAAAACGAGTGTGTCTCGTGCCTAAAACGGTATTTTTGGACGAGCTGTCAAATCAGCACCTTCTCCAGCACCAAATTTTTGGCTTCACTTCAGTTGTTCGTGGATGACAGCCGTTTCAGTCCTGTGGTTTGACCTACTTTGACCAGGCTATCGACATGATGGAGACACCATCTTTTATGGTGACAGAGGGCTCGATTGCGATGTGGGGTATTTACAATGTGATGGATTTTACTAAGGTGGCGCAGATGATTGAAGCGTGCCACTAGTTCTCTCTTTCATTCTCCCGCTGTTCTTATGCAGCGCAAATAGTGACGTCACTATTTGCGCTGCATAAGAACAGCGGGAGAATGAAAGAGAGAACTAGTGGCACGCTTCAATCATCTGCGCCACCTTAGTAAAATCCATCACATTGGGGTATTTAGAGGTGCGGGCGAACATCAAATAGGTATTTGTGATAACATCAGTTTTGAAGCCGTAGTTGTGCAATGCCAACTTCGGCGAGCCGAAAGTTCACGAAGCAGCCGAAGATGACGTCACGTTGAGAAAACCGCGAACAAAATTTTTCGCAGCCTTGTCGTCACCATCAGCTGATCGTTTGTTTACATCTTTTTCGTGACTAATACAAGCAAACACATACTACGAGCCGGACCTGTTATATATGACATTGGCTCGATTGGCTTGTCAGATAGATCGGGCCCGGGACATCCTGTCTACTGCAAATCGCTGCAGTTGATATAGGGCATGTCCATTGCCTGACTTTGACCAACTTTGTATGATTCCAGTTTCAGAATGCCCAGTCATTGAAAATTTGCGCTTTTTTGAAGATGTTACATCTACTTTGATACACTGGATTCTTTTTCAGGTGTTTTAATGTAGTGAGCATATCGCTTTATAGATTATGTATTTGATAACTGGTATGTAGAAATTGCTGACAGTAATTAGGATATGCATTGATTGAGACATTGGGAACATGTAATGTTAGAGAATGTTCAGCAAGATAATTTTCGTTTGTGCATTCAATAAACGATCATGCTAAATTGTATACCCATTATTCAGTAATTCAAACCTTTAAATGAAAGATTGACTACGGATTTTCGCTGTTTTTTATTACATCAAAATTTCTTTAATCTTAACATCTACATACACTGATAAACAAAAACACATCCTTCCGATGGTAAAAACCACCGGAAAAGGACTATTGGCACTATCGTGGAAGAATAACAAGTGTTTTTTCCTATTTTTTCTTCGCCTATTCGAGTGTTAACTAAGAAGAGAGAAACAAAAATCATATTCTAATATACGATTCGTCGAGAATGTTGTTCGCCTCGCATAACATAACTATAAACCTTTCTAAAAAAAAAATACTGTCCTAATGCCTCCGGGTGCGTGGCGTCCTTATCGCAGTTCCGAAATTCGTCATCCGTTGACTTTCCGTCTTCGATCTCGTTCCCAATTAATCCCTTTCAGCACCGGATTTAGTTGTGTCCGACCTGGTCAACCTGGGACTGCAGGTTGGAGATGACCTCCCGTGGGACCTGGTCGCCGAGCAGCTGGAACAGATCTACGCGCTGGTCTCCGGGGATGGACTCGATGGCGGCCACCTGGATGCCCTCCTGCACGCCCTGGATGGTGGCATCGCGGGGAATCAGCTGCTGCGACTGGGCCTGTCGGATCGCTTCGCTCGTCAGGGCAGCTCCGTCCCGTTCCTGAGGGGCGGCCAGGGCCACGGCGACGACGGCAAGCAAACAGATGGCTACCTTCATTTTGGTTGGCGCGAGAGCTGTGAACGGAGAAGAGGGCCCACGAATGGGAAGAGGGTGGTTAGTTGAAATGGCCTGATAAAACATATTATAGAATTACTTTAGATTTTATCGTAACAGTATCATGTTTTCCAAAAAGTGACGTTTCGTTTACAATTTACTCGCCATTTATTGAATCTACCATACTAACTTCTCTAAACCGTATCTAGCAGTATAAATTGTATCGGCCTTAAATCTAAAGAACTACTACGATTGTAACTGATAAATTTGTAAGTATTATGATTGTAAACTAAAAAACAAATAAATTGAAATCTATTATAAACTTACAGCTAAAGCTGATCTCAACATGCATTTTTGCGATAAAAATAGGAGTCGTTATGTTTCTTTACAACAGGATTTTGAAAAATTTCCCATACTGAATTAAGACTAAAATAATAAATACTTGATGGTAATTTTTCGCAAAACTTGTTTGTCTCTAACAAAATAAGATTCAAGTTTGATTGTATTTTTACCCAACAAAAAAGTAAAGAACAATAAATGTTAAAACCTTACTGAAACGTTCAACAATAAATACATTATAGTCTCTACTGTTCACCATATATGTTTCATAATGTTTGAATAAGTTCAACTTTTAAATTAGTTATAATTTTTTTATTCGGTTTTTGGGGGCGGTGGGGTTGGGTTGCTGCCGATTGTCTGACGTAATCCATGTTTCATTAATTTTGGTCTCGATCGTCGTCGTCGTCGTGATCGTTTATGCTAGTGGCGTTTGGGCGTTAAGTTGGCGGTTTGGTAACATTGTTGCGCGCGAGTTGCGGGTTGAGGACGTTTTGGGGTTGATGAGTTTAATACGTTGTTCATGGCTTTCAGAGGAAGATGAGTATTAATTTTGCGGTCGTACAGGTTCGTAACAAAATGAGCTGCAATTGTCAATCACTTTGGAGAAAAGTAAGCTTGGAGCTAGGGTAAACTGTCAAATAGTGGAGGTAGCGAGTTTTGACATGTTTCGTAGTAATTAATGACTTTTTTTCAACTCCCTGAAGAAAGCACTAGTTCTTGAAACCAGCCACCTTTTGAGTAGCGCAGTATGATGAGGCTTTGTCAACAACAAATCTCACGCGTAAGTGACATATGTAGCTTGGGTAAAAACTCATGCGATTTATCAACGTTAATTTTGAAGTTAACTGGTTAAAATCTTTATGACTATTACATTGAGCCACCCCACAGCAAACTGAGCAAACAAATTAAACGCCCGAATTATAGGCGAAATATTAATATCGCCTACGCTCTATCTAGCATACGCGTATATTTAATGCTTAATTTAACATTTAACTTCACTCTACACGGAGCCACTACCCGAGCAAAGCTTGAGATCATATTGAAAACTAATTTTGATGTTGTGCTGTCGCGGATTTTGATAACTCAGTTTGTTGTCATTTTGGTCGTTTTAACGGTTAAAATATCAAAACTGAGAGCAGAAAAATGTTCCCATGAAATCAAACTGAAAACTCTTTTTGCTGTCAGTGAAAGCAAATTGAAAACAGTTTCTGCTGTCATTGAAAGCAAATTAAGAACTCGCTGAGATATACATATTTTCGATTGATATTGAAACATGGCTGCGACTAGATAAATGCTTTATTTTTATATTCTCGTAGTATTTAAACATGTAGCACGAATAAATTTATAATTAAATAAAAAGAAAATATAAGTAAAAATTTAAAATGATAGCAGAAAGAAAATAAAATATGATATCGAATATTTCATTGCTAAATTGATATCAAATTATGATATCAACTTGATGCTGAAAGCAATATATGTTTTCAACTTGCTTTCATTTTGATGTTGGACTTTGCTCGGGTAGAGTGCCTGTAAACAAGAGTGACATCATGTTTCAATTTTGACAGGTCTCCTGCTCAATTGGAACGCGGATTTGTATGGAAATGACAGTTCGCCGCTGTTCCAATTTTGAAATTGACGCCACTCTTATTTAAATCCACTCTGGGAGCCACAAATCAACCCAACTTTGACTTCTTTTGACTTATTTCGGCTGTTCCATGGTATAACCCAAATTTGGGTTAACTGACATATAGCTGTCATTAGGAAGATCTCGTTTGACAACAGCGAAAAAAAAAACAACTCAGTGCAAAAAAAATCTATCCAACGATAGCTTTCGAAGTCTCCGTAGTGGGTTAAAACAACTTAATGTTAGGTAAACTCGAAAGAATCCAAATTAAATTTTGGCCTATTTCATGGAACTTCGAAGCTGGGTCGGTGCGTCTCTATCTGTTTTTGACAACATTGCTGCTGCGAGAGAAGCAAAACAACCCAACCGTGGGTAAAAACTGAATGCAGTTTACCCAAATTTGAGTTTAAAGAACTTATTTTTTGGGTAGTCTGATTTCTCCGTGCTGTTGATCGTGGATGATAGCCGTTTCAGTCCTGTGATTTTACTGTGATGTACGATGCTACAAATCGAGTAATATCTATGAAATGCGATCGTTAAACTATCTATCTTCTATATAAATAAAAATTGAGTGATGTTCGTACGTCACGAAATGGCTTGAGAACGGGTCAACGGATTGACGCAAGTTTTTCACTGTTGCACTCCACAAGGGATGAGACGTGTTCGTGCGGGGAAAAGGTTCGGGAAACTCTCCGGAATGATCAGGGAAACGGGGGAAGACTAAGGTGTCATTTTGTATGGGGGATTTCGTGACGTTTTTCAACAGCCTACTTGATTACAAGACGAAGTTTGCCGGGAGATTTCCTAAAGAATTCAATGGATTGCGCTATTAAAGGAACCATCTAAAACATGCCTCCACTAAAGGAACAAAGTTCGTATTATTAATCAAGGATTTTGGCAAGGATTTTTCATAAAGTTTGCTGTTTTTGTGCATTTGAATGATTTGTAATCTATAGAAAGATAGGTTAACATCAACATTGTGGCTGTTTTCCTTAGTTGCTCCATTATTGGTAACACTTGGCTTTGAAAATAGCTCTAATAAAATAACGCTTATATATGTTAAGGTCAATCAATGTCACCATTCTTACTAAATGTTATTTCTATTTAGAATTTTGACTACCTAGAACCTGGGAGGGAAGTACAGATACTACACACGAAAGTTTTTTTAAACTGCAAAATAACTCCAGCTTGCCAACGACATCGAGGCAGGCTTGCTGAAAATCGCTAGTCTTTCTTTGTTGTGCATCTTCGATCTTTCGGAACAAACATGGAAAATGGTCCAAAGTTTCCTATGCAGTTAATTTTCATTTTTATTGGAGAAAATTTACGTAGTTCAATACTTTATATTCAATTAGAATAGAAGGTGTTCTCGTGACATCACTTTTGAATGTTCATGAATTGCATCTAATTTGATTTTTGTCACCTTTGATGAAATGCAACATACTCATACTTTTTTTGATTACGCCTTTTTATCATGTTTGTCCATTAGTTAAGATCCGGTCTCACAGTGATAGTTTGTGACAGCAAAATCTCGGCTCACTATGATGTACAGAAATTTTGTATCGGTTTCTCCCTCCCGGCCTAGAACTAGCACTCGAATTGAAGATTTGTATATAAAATAAGACATGGGGCCCAGATAGCCATAGCTGTAAATGCGCAGCTATTTAGCTAACCTATTTTAATGATCGTGAGTTCGAGTTCAACCGGTCGAAGATATTTTCGAGTACCTGACACATGATGTACACATATAAATGTGGTCAGCCGGCACAGAAATCTCTCGGTCAATAACTGTGGAAGAACACTAAAATTGCTTCTCAGACAACCGAAATGTACGTATAACGAAATCATCTTTTGCGTTATGCGATGCTTATATGGGCAACGTTTCCGTATAAAATGTCATCAAAAGGCCTTATGCGTACAAAAGTGGAGGCGATATATGTGCATATTTTATATGATGAAATTTGACATGCAATGCGAGCGTAAAGTTTTTGTTGCGACATATTCTGTAATCCTATGCGACTTAATTTGTGATAACAAAGTTGAATTGACAGCTGTTACGGATTGCTTCGTACGTACTTTGTACGTGTATACGGAAAGAAACAAAATGCACTGATGAACTCGGAAAGTAGCGCTTGTAGCCTTGCATAAGGAAACCCGTCACCCAAACAATTTCCGACACCGTTTTGTGCGGGTGTGATGTCATTCGTACAAGTAAACGAGTTTTTACGTTAATTCTAATGCGACTTCTGGTTGTCTGGGTAGGCTCTGTACCCGTTGGGAAGTAACGGCAGGATGAAGAAGTATATAAAATAAAATTTTGGGATACTTTGGAGCTCTGAGGAAGAAGATACGAGACCCGACAATTACTGATCCATACATCAATTACTGACTGATACATCATCGATTTCTTTTTGCTACTTTTAAATTTGGATTTTTCTTTATCGGGCAGCAAAAGCATTTTCATGAATCTTAAAATTTGCACTGAGAGAGAATTACTTTTTTGATCAACTTGATTTTGATTGATACATTTTAAGTTATTAATTATCTATAGGGAATTAGCCTATTTGGATGTATTGTTGATAATATTCAAAATAATTTCTTGAGAAAATTTGGCTGACGAAGTTTTGGTGCAAAACTGCGAATAATCTTTGAAATACTTTCTTAACCCGTATCCGCCTAGCAAATGGAAAAAATGTTCAAAAAACCGCAATTTCGTCAATTTTAGACGGATTTGCTACGTTCTCACTCTAATAAAATCGTCGGAGTGTTTAGTTTTTTTTAGAATTTTTGAGAGCTTTCAAAATGTTCACCTGTTTGGAGTTGGGGGTCAGGTCGGGTAAAAATCACTCAAGCTTCCATTTTCGTCCAAATTTACCCAGCTTACTGGTATATGACTTTAACTCAACTTGTTTTTAAAGTTTCGATTACGAATTTTATGAAATAACTAAATAATACTAACTAATACAATTGGATCAGCTTTGGCCTTCGATAATTTTTCTATCTATTTTATTATCGGTCCTTCTTGAAACCCGTCCCGAAGAACTCAATTTAGTTTTTCTTTTAAATGATCACACTTGGGTGTAAAACTTCATAACTTTCAAAAGCTAGCTCAGACATGGTCAAGCAAACTCATTCCAAGGATATTAGCCACTTATACGACAGGTTTATTGAAATTGCTGTGAACAAGGTTTTTACAAATTGGAGAAATTCTGAAGAAATATTGTAGATTGTTTTTCGTTTTCAGCGTGGCTAATAATCTCCAAAAGGTTTGTCTTGAAAATTGGCACAAAAATTTGCTAGTTTAGTAGGAGAATAAAATTGACCAATCTCGAACCGATTCCATTAATAAACCAAAAAAATACCCAAGACTGAAGCTGATACCATTTCCGAAATTTTCAACAATCCTCAAAAAACTAGACATCCAGACGATTCCATTGCAGCTGAAACGAAGAAAACCCGTAAAAACTGACGAAATGGTGGCATTTTGAACTTTTTTCATTTGCTGGGCGTATACGGGTTAATTAATACAGATATTGGAAAGGTTTGTAAACAAAAAGAGAGACTTTTTCATAATTGTTTTACAACGTTGTGAAGTTTAAGAAAACTATGCAGGAATCAGCACAAAATAGGGTTCCAGGATGCGTTAAAGTAACACACAGCTTGATTTTTGTGACTTTTTATGTAGAGAGTACCGTATTTCCTTCAACATTTCTCTAAAATTTTACTATAAATGGGTGTAGTGTTTTTTTCTGTGTAGAGAAAAATCTACCGAGAACTTCTCCATAAGTTTAACTAAAAATTCTTGAAGCAATATCATTAGAAAGCCCACAAAAAACTCAAAGCTCTTCAAAGTTTCCGAGATGAGCTTTGCCAAAATTTCCAACGGAAAATCTTGGGAAAACTATTAATGATATTCCTGAATAAAATGCTCCTTTGACTCACTTTAACTCATCAGAAATTTCTAGAGCTGTCCTGCCACATTTTTTTCTGTATAAATAATATTATACCATTTAATATTTTTGCAGAACTTTCACTAGATAGAAGGATTTGGAAAATTTAACGATAATTGACACACGAGTCATAATTTTATTCCTTTTATCCGCTTGCATTCTCACAACACGACATTTATTGTTCATGGAAGATAACAAGTCACGAAAGAGAATAAGACAGACATACACCACCCACTGTTTGGTGTTGATCACTTTGTGTCACTACTTGTAGCATTCGCTGACACTCTCCCATTCTGATCAAGAAACAGAGGTGAATATTTTCTGTGCTATGTTTACAATCAAAGGGGAGTTTGATGACACAATAGATTATGATTAAGTTGTTTAAGGTTGCATTGCTAGAAATGTGTAAGTTATTACCACTTTTATGCAAAACATATTTAATTCACCCGAATGGCGCGATAACGTGTCAGTCTGTGAGAGTTGTTGCTCTTGAACGCTCTCTCGTCACGTACCACACGGGAGTGTGAATATTAACACTCATAGGGCTCTCCGATTGCGATGTGCTACGAGCTGTTATGGTTCACGAAATGTTACACTCTCTGAATATGGTTTGATCGGCTTATTCGGATCAAAGTCCAAACAACTATGGCAGAAATAATCATCAGAGGAAAGTGTTAGAAATCTACTATGAATTTGAGAAAAATCCGTGAAAATTTTCCTTCGCGATCTGGTTAGTAATCCACTGGTTAATGATTCTATTACTATGAACAAAACCCAGTAAACACAAAATCGTATACGATAGCGCATAAGAGTACAAAAGTGGAGGCTATATACGTACATGTACCATAAATCTGCATGCAAAACGTACGTATAACGCCTCCAATTTTGTACTATTATACGATATTATAAACGATCGTGTGTTTACTGGGAAGGCCATCGGTCTCGAGATCAAGTAAGGGTACAGTGAGTCTGTTAAACGTACACTCAAAATCATAACAACATATTTTTTAAAAGGCTTTCATCAGGAATTGCCGAGTAGTTTGCAAAAAGTTAACCCACGAATCGAGTTCTTGATTTTTTTTTATTATTTCTCAAATATTTGCTTTACATTGTAGCATAACGTTTTCTGAGCCTTTTGTTATGCTTTTCAATTATTATCACTTCTGGTGAAAACCCCAAAAATAAAATCACTGTTTGAATGACGGATAATAAAATGACAGCTCGTTTAACAACTCGAATGAGACTAGTTTCGGTTTATCGTTTCGTGATAAATATCCGAAAACATAATTGAAAATAATATAATCCCGTCAGACCTAAAGGCACAAACTCAATGATAGCGAAACGGCAAGGAACCGGTTCGGTCAGAACGGATCACACCATCTCAACCGAGCTGCCAACGAATGAAGGGGTACCAATACTAAGTCGAAAAGCATGGTGTAGTTCATGCCGGCAAACCGTTTTCGTTTTCCGTTGCCGTTCCGCAATCATTGTGTTTGGGCCTTAAAGCCTAATTTCTGAGGGAACTCAATCAGTACTTACCTCGCTCAGAAATTTAGTCAGTAAATCTGTAAGTAGTATTTTTTAAAGTTTTTTTTTCACAAAATTCTAGCACGAAGTCTACGCCCAACCAACGCTCAACGTCTGCAGGATTTAACAACATTTTTGCATGAAAACCATAAACATATATTGTATAATATCGTATTCACTGTTTAAACATGAAAAGATGAAATAAAAAATTTGTATTAGGCTTTGTTGTTTTTTTTAATGTTCTTCAGTCACAATCTGAGCCATTTTTACAAAATCTCAAAATAAAACAATGTGTTCAACTCGTTTGTTTAATGCCCAAACGCAACGATAGTGCCAAGTCAATGGAAACAGAACTGGTTGGGCAGTATAAACCAGGCTATCGACATCGATGGAGACACCATCTTCTATGGTGACAGAGGGCTCAAATGGCTTGTCAGATGGATCGGGCCCGGAACATCTTGTCTACTGCAAATCACTGCAGTTGATATAATAGATGTGTCCATAGGCTGGTATAAACTTAGTGATGCTTCACTTTCATTCGTTGACAGCTCAGTCGTTCTGGCCGAACCGGTTCTGTTTCCGTTGTCGTATCGCTTTCATTGCGTTCGAGCTTTTACGCGAAGCTTCTAGAGCGTTCTAAACGAAATTTGTAAACCAATTTCTTGGACGTATTCTGAGAAAATTTATCGAAAACGTTTCGGAAGACGATTTGGAGGTATTCATAGAATACATATTGAAGAAATTTCAGGTAGAGTTTCGAAGGAATTCCAGATTGAATTTGTGCCTCAGTAGGCATTCTTGAAATACTTAATTCTGATGTATAATTCTGAAACTGATCTAATTTTGAGAAACTAGATGAATTGTTCATCGAAGTATTTATGAGATTCCTTTTATGTGCATGATTTTACGCCGAAAATTACATGGATTTTTTTTTTTGTAAAGTTTCCATGGCTGTGAAAGTCCTTCACGATGAAGGCATTTCTTTACATTTTGGCTATCGAAATATTTATAAATTCCCGTTTTTTAATTTTTAGTTTGAATTATTGCGCATTTAGAAAATCAAATTTTCAGCGGTATATTTGTTATGCTTAGTTGATAGATTTTATGTGTTACAGGGATGAAACCATCACTACTCTTTGGTAAGTTTTCTTGAAATCTTTTTCTGACTGCAGATTTAAAAAGATGATTAAAGCTTGAATATAGATACAGTAGAAGCATTAGCCGTAGAACGCTAATGTCGCGACTGTTCGTGTGACCAACATCTAGTTTGCCACGCTCTGACAGCTATAAGTGTCAAATCATTTTTTTTTTGACTAAAATAAAACATTCTCTACAACATGGAACTAAACAAGCAATCAAACACTTCAACAGTAAGTAAAAATAAAATAATTCTATTTTGTGATAACAGCGCCATTAGCGTTCTACTACTTATATTTCTATTATAGATACATATTCATCTTGAAAAATATTAGCTTTCAACATTATGGTAGATATATATTTCAAACGGAACATAGGGAAAAAGCACCGGTTTTGGTCATACGCCAGTTGTAGCCATTATGGATTATACACCGTTTTACATAGCCAATCGGCATGAAACTATTTGTGTTCAGTAGATCACATTCACATGATAGAGCTACATTCATTTTCTCGTCCAAATTGATTCAAAACATAAGAAAAACAATTCATTTTCCTTATAATTTTAACTACCATATACCTAATTTAGCCAGGGCACTCCTAATTTGGCCACTCTCATGAGAAATCAATGCGATTGGCCAATTTAGGAAACGAAGTTAAATCTCTGGCTGAAACTGGTTCCGTTGGCCTATATTGACCAACGGGATTTTCAAAGCGAAAAAATGGTTTTAGCTCAGTTTTGATATTTTACACAGATAATATGGATTGAAAGCTTGCATTTGACATTTTTGTAGTATAAATACGGCTTCGCATTTAATTTTTATTGACATTTTCTCTTAGGCTGGCCAAAACCGGTGCTTTTACCCTATTACAAATTATCACTTTGCACATCGAATGGAACATAAGATCCAGTAAGCTATAAGTTATTAATGATAAAAAGGCAAAATTTATACACTTAGAAAAAATCATTGAAATTTGCGTCATTTAAGTTACAAATGACATAGTTTTCCGTCATATTGAACTGAATATTGTTCGGATCACAAAAAAACTTTAGTCATTTTGAACATAATTTCACAAGAATGCCGTATTACGAAGTTCAAATACCATCAAATTTACGTCATATCAATTTTTAAATCTAGTATTTTGCTCACCATAAAATTTTCGTTACATGTAACATTAGTTTGTTCTTAGTGTGTATGCATAACTCATCAAAAACTGTTATAAGATGACATTATAAATCTTCAAATAAAACAAATTTTAGAAAGAACTATTGGAACCACCCTACGGCACGAGCACTACCCCGTTCGTCGCAATCTAATCCCAAACGACTACAAATTATCTCACTTCAAATAAACAAAAAAAATCCGTTTCGCGATCGTGCGGCAAAAAAAGCTTCACGTTTCATAACATCTAATAATCAACCCAGTCTCGCAAGACACAACACATCTCCCCAGCCAAATGCTCTCAATGATGTTTCTTATTACTACTTTACTCTCCGGTTGCTGTCTGCACTTGATCGTGTCTTGGTATGGGAATCGAACCTCGAAGCACCCCGATAACCGAGTAATCTTCACTCTGCGTTGTCTTCTTCTTCTCCTTGATCGTCGCGTCGCTTTTCACTTTTCTTTGGGTCAAATTGCATTCACTGGTCGCATAACCGATCAACTTTTCATTTTGTCCTCAATAACGTAACTCGTCTTGAAATCGAAAGTGGCCTCCAACTGCAGGGCCATTCGTGGGCTCGAATACTTTATCACTATACTTATGGTGGGTGAACCGATCACTGATCACTTGGTGTTCAAACGAGAATCAGCCCGAATCTAGAGGTTCTCCCGAAGGATCTCCCCTTTCCACAAAAAAAAAAAACGAAACTCACCTTCTGGGATTATGTGCGGGAGGCGAAGGTGATCCGAAACGTGTCGAACGTCGGAGTGGATGTTGCTGGAGGAAAAATTCGTCTACGATAAAACGTCGGCGCCTATCCGAGTGGTGCTTTTATAGTGACAGATTCCCCCACCGGTGCTTGTCGATGATCGTCGTCGTCGTTGTCGTCGTCATAATGGAGTTGGAGCACTTGGGGGCACTGGGAGGACGCCGCTGGCTGGCGCTTGGCTTGTGCGCGGTTGCTAGGAGAAATACGAGATTTGTGCTTTTCTCGCCACCCTCTCGGTCCGCTCGCCACGGTGTGACCAAACCCGTTATTAACGAAAAAATGTCCATCAATTTTGAACCCATCATTTGAAAGATATAATACTCAAGCATCTCATCCATGAATTTGAAAATACCGTTTGACTCATATTTCGAACACTTAAGGCCAACAGTGATTTCATATGCATCTGGTAGGCACACATTAGCTGACATTTGTGAAAATTTTAATTTATTCGCTCGTAAGCTGTTTGGTGTGCTAATAAACATGTTTATTTAAACTTGTTCAGTATTGTTTTAACATAAAAGTATGAAACAAGATTTTGTTTCAAATGCCGAACATTGCGTTCATTCTGTCCCATATTCAGAACACCTTGATTCAAATTCAGAACAGCACAAATAAATCGTATTCAAATGAATAATTCTGCAAAGGAATTTATTTGGACTAGTTTAACTGACCTTGAACTAGAGAATCAAAAAAACTTTCGAAATATATAATTGATTACAAGGCGATTAAATTTAATTGCAATTGACTGCCATTTCATGGAAATTTGATGACATATTTCAGTGAAACATTTCAACCAAATCGCCATACAGAAACCGAGTGTTCGGAATATGTATCTGTTTGGAATTTGAGACAAAACGGTATCTAAACAAGGAAAACGGAATCTAGTGGGCTATTTTGAATAGATATTCATTGCTTTAAAACATTTCTTCACAGTTTGTTTTGTTCTTTTGTTTCTTTTGTTCATAATTGCAAGCTTTTGCACAATACACCATACTGAAGTGTGAACCTAAACTTATGCACGATGGCTTGAGTGATTTTTTCATTGATTTTAAATAAATTTCAGATTTTTTCGCCAAAATTTCGTGAGCGCTCTTCAAAGAATTTAAGATTACGATTCTAATGACACATTAATTTAAAATTTTTGTCGATCCAATGTTGAGAACATTAGCCATGTTTTCCCAATGCGTTTTTTGGAAAATGTCACAACTTTTAGTCTTCAAAATTAAAAAAAAAATGTTTTCGGAAAAATACATACGAAGTAAGAATAACTTATTGCCTTTCGAAAGCGCCATAGAGAGTTTCAATTAGACGTGTAATCACATAGATATGGACAAAACACAAATGGGGCCTTCCTTAGCCGAGTGGTTAGAGTCCGCGGCTACAAAGCAAAGCCATGCTGAAGGTATCTGGGTCCGATTTGCGGTCGGTCCAGGATCTTTTCGTAATGGAAATTTCCTTGACTTCCCTGGGCACAAAGTATCATCGTACCTGCCACATGATGAATGCGAAAATGGCAATTTTGACAAAGAATGCTCTCAGTTAATGGTAGAACACGGTTTTCCGGCGAAACTGATTAGACTGATTCGTGCAACGTTGGATGGATTGAAATCAAGTGTGCGGGTTGCGGATGAGACTTCAACCTCCTTCGTAACCTTAGATGGATTGAAGCAAGGAGACGCGCTTTCGAATCTTTTGTTCAACATTGCTCTCGAAGGAGCTATAAGGAGAGCGGGCGTGCAAAGAAGCGGTACCATCGTCACCCGGTCGCATATGCTCCTGGGTTTTGCGGACGATATCGATATAATCGGAATTGATCGTCGAGCCGTAGAAGAGGCATTCGTGCCTTTTCAAAGGGAGACAGCGAGGATTGGACTTACCGTCAACACCAGCAAAACTAAGTACATGATCGCTGGTAGACAGCGTGTTTCCAATCGTGACGTTGGTAGTGAAGTGGTGCTAGGTGGTGAAAAATTTGAAGTAGTGGAAGAATTTGTGTATCTTGGTACTTTAGTGACTTGCGATAATGATGTTACCCGCGAGGTGAAAAGGCGTCTTGCAGCTGCGAATAGGGCTTTTTACGGGCTCCGTAACCAGCTTAAGTCCCGTAGCCTGCAGACGAAAACAAAATTCGCGCTATATAAGACTCTTATCCTTCCGGTTGCTCTATACGGCCATGAATCCTGGACGTTAAAAGAGGTCGACCGGAAAGCGTTCGGAGTTTTTGAGCGTAAAGTGCTGCGAACAATACTCGGCGGTAAACAAGAAAATGGCATCTGGCGGCGTCGCATGAATCATGAGTTGAACCAAGTATATAAAGAAGTGGATATTATCAAGCTCATAAAACACGGCAGGCTGCGTTGGGCTGATCACGTGGTACGAATGCCGGAAGAACGACAAGCAAAAATAATATTCAGTAGAGAACCCGGACGAGGCCGTCGGCTTCGTGGTAGGCCGCGAACACGTTGGCTTTTTGCAGTTGAAGAGGACTTAAGGGCACTTAACGTTCAGGGCGACTGGAAGCGATTGGCTCAGGACCGAGCCCAGTGGAGAAGAATTATCCATTCGGCGTAGATTCAACGTAGCGGATTGTAGCCCATCAAGTATCAAGTAAGCACTCAGTTAATAACTGTGGAAGTGCTCGTAAGATCACTATGCTGAGTAGTCGGCTTTATCCCATTTGGGACGATAATGCCAGGAAGAAGAAAAAATATGAAAAACATTATTATTAGTAAAAAAGGATTTGTCTAAAATCTTATGTTTTATTATATAAAGCCTGTCCACGATAAATTTCGGACACGGATGGCGGGTGTACCACAGAAAGTTCGAGAATTTTACAGAAAGAAGGATTAACATCCTTGTCAACTGTTTATTTTGTAGATATAACTCTTTTATTCTGAAATAAACAATTGTTTTTTGTTGAATTATGAGTAACTTTTTTTTGCTGCCATTATTTGGGTGTCCGAAATTTAACGTGGACAGGCTTTAATTATTGATTCTCATGTTTTCACATAGAATTTAACAAAAATCAATCAATTTTGAAATTAAAATAAGTATAAATCGAACAAAATTTATTGAATCACGTAACATTTATAGGGCGTTGCATACCTCTAGGCGTTTAACGTTACATGAAAATTTCTGACAAAGATTACAAAAATGGCCCCAGTTTGTGAAAATGCTTATCACTAAGAGATTTGAGACCATAATAAAGTTCTATGATAACTGAGCTGTCAAAGTTAAGTGACCAACTGTTCAAAACTACATCAAATAGTGATCGTAGAACAGATTTTTTGTAAGCGTTTCGAAAATGCTAAAATCGCATCAATTTTTAATGTTCGTGTATAAAGCCTCAAATGTTCTCAATTCAAATGAAAACAGCTCTTACATAAAGTGTCAAACTAATATTGTTTTACTTTTACATTCGTTTTGCTTAACTATTTAACATAAATTATGTTGTTTTGTTTAGTATGTGATGCATAAAAGATCGTTTTATGAGTGATTCAATAATTCGGATATTTTTATTGAGCCGTGTTTCTGTACTAGTTTGTTATATTCAAGAATGTTGTAAAAGGTGTTCTTGTGTTCTTCATTCACACTACCCGTCATAAATACGGACTCGCTTGAAAAAGTATTGCAACACTCAGCTGAATATTGAATTACCCTGAAAAGTTTAGCATTCACCTCAAACCACAGGAAAATTCATGATGATATATCCAAGATGCTGATGATCTATAATAGTGTGGCCTTGAGCAAAGCTGTTCAGCAGATCAAGGAGATTCGGAAAGTAAAAAGTTTGGTTGGCAATTTTTCCGCTAGGTAAAAATTGAGCATTTTAAGCATAGTCTATTTTGTGACCTACTTGAGATAGAAAGATTGAGTCTTAGGCAATTTTGTTCAGAAGGTCAAGGATATTCGAAAGACAGACAGATTAGTTCGCAATTTTGCCGCTTGGTGACTCTAGTGACTATGTTAAATTGAGCATTTTAAGCAAATTCTATCCCGTAATCGCCGATTGCATCGATTTTCAACCGTTCGTTGTTCGAGGGAGTCTTTCCCGAAGCGTGGAAGCTCGCGTCTATCACTCCTATACATAAATCGGGGAATGTACATGACGTGGAAAACTACCGACCAATATCTATTCTCTGCTGTTTGGCGAAGGTCTTCGAAACTTTGCTACACGATGCTTTATATCCAGTTGTGCAACCCGCTATATCTGAGTCTCAGCACGGTTTCGTCAAAAAGCGATCAACGACGTCGAATCTGATGACGTTTACTCATGCTGTGTTCGACAAACTCGAGAAACGTAGCCAAGTTGATGCCATATATGTGGATTTCTCAAAAGCTTTCGACAAGGTACCTCACAATTTAGCCATCGCAAAACTGAACCGCCTTGGACTGCCTAGTTGGACCATCCAGTGGCTGAAATCTTATTTATCCTCCCGTAAAGCTTTTGTGAAAGTACAAGGCGCGAGATCTGATATATTTGGTATATCCTCCGGAGTTCCACAAGGAAGTCACCTAGGTCCACTTATTTTCGTGCTCTTCATAAACGATTTGTGTGGACTGCAGTGCTGTAAAACGGTGAACAGAGTCTGTTCATGCACACCAGAAAAATGCCAACGCATCGGTGGTTCATTTTGTGCGATTGCGTTCTTGCTTTCTTTGCTCACGATCGCCCGAACACATATACTGTAAAGGGCATCGCATCATTTTATTTTGACATGCAATCACGCGTCCGATTCCCTGTGATATTTTTACAATAACACCACATATCGATCAATTTTCTCAATACTGTCGTACATTAGTTTGTAATGTATCTATTATAATCATAATCCATCCAATTATTCACAAAAATAGCTATGAACGGATAAAAGAACGGCTGTGAGCAGACTCTGCTCATCCAGCAATCACGCTCTTTTTACATTTGTTTTGTTCTGGTTCTCCGATGCAAGAATCTGTGACCAAATCGGTCGCTGTTGGTTCGTGAGCGTGTGAGCGTGGATCCTGCTTAATATTGGTTCATTTTGCGTACACGGCATGATTCTTTCCACCACTGGTGGACTGTGGCAAATTACTGTATGCAGATGATTTGAAGCTATTTCGTACGATCAAAACATTGCTGGACTGTTGCGCGCTACAAGCTGATGTCGATAGAGTTTCCAATTGGTGTGATCTTAACGGTATGCAGATGAATGCTAACAAATGCAAAGTCATATCATTCAGCCGTCGTCAGTCCACAGTTTTTGACTATTCTTTGAATAGTTCATCGCTGGAGAGAGTATCGTCCATCAAGGATCTTGGAGTGATCCTTGATTCCAAACTCCGATTCCATGAACATATCGCCACGATGACAGCCAAAGCCAATGCAATGCTTGGTTTTCTTCGCCGCAATACACAGCTTTTCGACGATGCTTATGCACTTAAGTCACTTTATTGCGCCTTAGTTCGCAGTGTGCTTGAATACGGAGTGCAGATTTGGGCTCCGTATCATGCTGTTCATGTCGAAAGTATCGAAAGAGTCCAAAAGCGTTTCATAAAGTACGCTCTTCGAGGTCTGCCATGGAATTTTTTTTTTTAATTTCTTTATTAGTATCATTTCAAACATTACATTCATTTCTTATATCTAGGTGTTCTGTGTTATTAGACAACTTTATCATCCTAATTTGGTAAAACAAATTTAAGATTTAATTAACATTTTGTTAACAACATATTACATTTCATTTGCCGTAGCAGTTCAGTTTTTTTACAGGTGAGTTGATTTCACCTGCTTATAAGAGAAAAAAAATGTTTTTAATATACTTAACCTAACTTAACCTAAACATATAACGCATTAATCGTGGCAATAGAAGATTGTAACGATTTTTGCCTGAAATTATTGATTATTTTATTTGACATTTGTTCCAATGTTTCAACATTGGATATTCTATGTAACTAATTGGTACTATACCAGGGAGGAAGCCTCAGAATCATTTTCAAAATTTTATTTTGAATTCTCTGCAGAGCTTTCTTCCTGGTATTACAACAGCTAGTCCATATTGGTACAGCATACAACATGGCTGGCCTGAAAATTTGTTTGAATATCAAAAGCTTGTTCTTAAGACAAAGTTTTGATTTTCTATTAATAAGGGGATAGAGACATTTTACATATTTATTACATTTGGCTTGAATGCCCTCAATGTGATTTTTGAAAGTTAAATTCTTATCTAGCATGAGCCCTAGATACTTAACTTCATGTGACCAATTTATTGGAACCCCTCTCATCGTCACAGCATGTTTACTTGAAGGTTTTAAATAAAGCGCTTTTGGTTTATGTGGGAATATTATTAGTTGAGTTATGGAAGCATTAGGAGGAAACTTCCATTTCTGCAAGTATGAAGAAAAAATATCCAAACATTTTTGCAATCGACTACAGATGACACGCAGGCTTCGACCTTTGGCGGAGAGGCCTGTGTCATCCGCAAACAAAGATTTTTGACATCCCTGAGGTAGCTCAGGTAAGTCAGATGTGAAAATATTGTATAATATTGGTCCCAAAATGCTGCCTTGAGGAACACCAGCTCTTACAGGAAGTCTTTCAGATCTGGAGTTCTGATAATTAACCTGAAGTGTACGATTTGACAGATAACTTTGAATTATTCTAACAATGTATGTTGGAAAATTAAAGTTTTTTAATTTTACAATAAAACCTTCATGCCAAACACTGTCGAATGCTTTTTCTATGTCTAGAAGAGCATGACCAGTAGAATAGCCTTCAGATTTGTTGGAACGGATCAAATTTGTTACACGTAAAAGTTGATGAGTGGTCGAATGTCCATGGCGGAATCCGAACTGTTCATTGGCAAAAATTGAATTTTCGTTGATGTGGGCCATCATTCTGTTCAAAATAACCTTTTCAAAAAGTTTACTGATGGAGGAAAGCAAACTGATTGAACGATAGCTAGAAGCTTCTGCAGGATTTTTGTCTGGTTTTAAAATTGAAAAAAAAAAAAAATGCTAAGGTTATTTTTCCATTTGTCAGGAAAATATGCTAATTGAAAACATTTGTTAAATATATCAACTAGAAATGATAAGCTACTTTCTGGAAGTTTCTTGATGAGGATGTAGAAAATTCCATCATCGCCAGGAGCTTTCATGTTTTTGAACTTTTTAATAATAGTTCTCACTTCTTCCAAATCAGTCTCCCAGGCATTTTCGAAAACGTTCTCTTGATTGAGAATATTTTCGAACTCCTGAGTAATTTCATTTTCAATTGGACTAGTAAGTCCTAAATTAAAATTGTGCGCACTTTCAAACTGCATAGCAAGTTTTTGAGCTTTTTCGCAATTAGTTAGTAATAATTTGTTTTCCTCTTTCAATGCCGGTATTGGCTTCTGAAGTTTTTTCAATATTTTAGATAATTTCCAAAAGGGCTTAGAGCCAGGGTCCAATTGAGAAATTTTATTTTCAAAATTTTTGTTTCTTAATTGAGCAAAACGTTTCTTGATTTCTTTCTGCAAATCCTGCCATATAATTTTCATAGCAGGATCGCGAGTGCGTTGAAATTGCCTTCTCCTCACGTTTTTAAGACGGATCAAGAGTTTAAGATCATCGTCTATAATCACGGATTCAAATTTTACTTCACATTTTGGAATTGCAATGCTCCGGGCTTCAACAATGGAATTTGTTAAAGTTTCAAGAGCATTGTCAATATCAAGTTTAGTTTCTAAAGAAATGTTAACATCAAGATTAGAGTCAACATACGTTTTATATATATTCCAGTCGGCTCGTATATAATTGAAAGTGGAGCTGATAGGATTGAGAATCGCTTCTTGGGATATTTGAAATGTAACAGGGACATGATCAGAATCAAAATCAGCATGAGTAATCAGTTGGCTACAAAGATGACTAGAGTCGGTTAAGACCAAATCAATCGTAGATGGATTTCTAGAAGAGGAAAAACATGTGGGGCTATCAGGGTATTGAATTGAGAAATATCCTGAAGAGCACTCATCAAATAAAATTCTGCCGTTGGAATTACTTTGAGAATTATTCCATGACCGATGTTTGGCATTAAAGTCACCAAAAATTTTGACTTATTGCGAGTCAATTTTCGCAAGTCAGTTTGGAGCAAATTAACTTGCTGTCCAGAGCATTGAAAAGGCAAATAGGCAGCTATGAAAGTATATTTACCAAACTGTGTTTCAACAGAAACACCTAAATTTTCAAATACTTTAGTATCAAATGACGAAAATAGTTGATGTTTTATACGCCTATGAATGATGATTGCAACTCCCCCACATGCCCCATCAAGTCGATCATTACGATAAACAAAAAAGTTAGGATCTCTTTTGAGTTTAGATCCAGGTTTTAAATACGTTTCGGTAATAACTGCTATATGCACGTTATTAACCGTAAGAAAATTAAACAGCTCGTCCTCTTTACCATTCAGAGAACGAGCATTCCAATTTAAAATATTTAAATTATTATTTGGATCCATTAGAAAAACGTAATCCAATAACAATTTGATTTGTAAATTTAACACCTACTTGGACTGCTTCAGTCAGTGGTGGCTTTGAACATTGCATCAATCATTAGATTCAATTGTTCAGTTAGAAAATTAAAATCAGAGGCAGACATGTCATGTGATTTCCCATTGGAATTTTCGGTAGACGAAGAAGCGGGGTAGGAGTTACCTGTGGCGGTAGGGTTTTTTCCATTTGATTTGAAACAAGTAGAATGGGTACCCATGGATCGAACAGGGGAGGAGTTCGAATTTCCTGCTACGATATCGGCAAAGGATTTACCGGGGGTAGATAAATTCGAAATTGAAAGATTCGAACGGCTACCCGACGGATTAAAATTTGTTTGTGAATGAGCATGATTGAGATCTTCCTGATGGGTATGATTCATGATCAAGCGATCGTTAACTGAAAAATGAGCATTGTTCGATACTCTACCAGGCAAATTCCGGAAACAACCGTTATCGTAACGGATATTATCTTTCATCTGCCTGGCACGAGCCTCAAAAATTTGACTTATGATTGCCCTTGCAATTGGCACATAAGAACTCAGACAGACGTCCTTAGCGTGAGAAGAACCTCCGCAAATCATGCATTTAGCATCCATGCGACAATTTTTTGTACCATGACCCCACTTTTGGCACCGACGGCACTGAGTGGGGTTCTGGTAATTTCCTCCAGGTTTCTGGAAATGTTCCCATGTCACACGGACATCAAACAAAAGTTTTGATTTTTCTAAAGCTTTAATATTATTTAGTTCTTTTTTGTTAAAGTGAACTAAATAAAATTCTTGAGAAAGCCCTTTCCGAACAATGCCGGATTGAATTCTCTTTTTCATAATGATTACTTGGACTGGGGAAAATCCAAGTAAATCATTTATTCCATTTTTGATCTCTTCAGGAGACTTATAGTCACTTGAGAGACCTTTCAAGACAACTTTGAACAAACGTTCAGTTTTGTCGTCATAAGTAAAAAACTTGTGCTTCTTCTCTTCAAGATGTTTGAGAAGAAGTTCACGATCTTTAAGAGTTTCCGGCAAAACGCGACAGTCTCCTTTCTTTGCGATTTGGAAGGAAACCTTGATTCCCCTAATGGAGTTCAAGATCTCCTGCCTAAATCCCCCAAATTCGGAACAACTGACCACGATAGGCGGCACTCTTTGCTTCCTCACTTGAATCAAAGAGCCTGGGCTAGAGGCTGCTTCGATTTGGTGTTCGGAAAATTTGTCTAGAGCATCGAACTGATTGCTCATTTCGATACAATTATTCATTTCACCCTTGGAAGAAACTTCGCATTCCGGGGAAGCGTCCTTTCTTCCATTCTTGCCACGTGTAGTGACAGTTTTAAAACCCACATTTTTGGAAGGAAGTAGTGAATTCAGAGATTCACCCTTCCTTTTGTTAGTTGTTGATACCATGTTTAGTTAATAAACGAGAAAGACGTGACCTTCGAGAGGTTTTTTCCCAAGACGGTGTCCAAGAAGGATTACCACCGCTAGATTTCGCCAACGGGTCCAACGAAAAATCGAAGGCACGGGTCCAAACAAGGATCGTAAAGGGATCAATAGTAGAAAAAATAGTACTGAAAAGTACTGTTTTAGTAGCACTGAAAAGTACCGTTTTTAATTTTAGCACTGAAAAGTACTGTTTTATTGCTTTAGGTAGTTTTTAAGAAAACTTCCAAGAGCAGAGAGAATTCGTGTACGCACAGCACGAAGGTACGATGCGCACTGACTGCCATGGAATGATCCTGCTCACCTGCCTCCATATGAGCATCGCTGCGCGCTGATAGGTGTGCAGTCTTTGGCTAACCGTCGAACTCTGCTGCAGAGATTATTTGTCTTCGACGTTATCACCGGCAACATTGCAGCAGTCTGCTGGCAAATGTGCAGTTTCACGCGCCAGCTCGTCAGCTCCGGAATCGACAATTACTCTGGATACCTTCCCATCGCTCGCTCTATGGGTATAATAATCCGCTCGATTCATGTTGTAGATTGTTTAATGATGTTTGTGATGTTTTCGATTTTAATATTAGTAAACTTGTGTTTAAGAATAGAATTAAGTAAACCTAAGTTCAGTCTGTGCGGCATAATGTCGAAGATGTTGTAAATAAATAAATAAGTAATCGATTTGAGATAGAAAGTTCAAGTCTTGGCCAATTTATTCAGAATGATGTGGGCATCCAGAGAACAGGTAATTTAATTCAAAATTTAGCCGCTAGATAACGCTAGTGTGCAGATAAAAATGGGCATCTATCTCATCATCCAGATAAGACAGAAAGTTCAAGTCTTCGACAAAGTTGATTATAAGTTCAAGGACATCCGAATTGCAGCCAGTTTCGTTGCTAGGTGGCAGTAGTGAGCATGTGAAATTGAGTATTCTTAACTAGTTTTTTATTTTGATCTAAATAAGATAGAAAGATCGAGTCGTCAGAAAAGTTGTTCAGAAAGACAAGGACATCCGAAAAGCAAACCGTATGGGTCCCAATTTTGCCGTTAAGTAGCACTAGTAAGCATTTTGATTCAAACAAATTCTATCTTGGGAACCAGATGAAATTGAAAGCTCGAATCTTCGGCAAAGTTATTCGGAAAGTCAAGGGCATCCGGAAAATATATTGATTTATATATTTTTAACTTCATACAAGTTCTATCTCATAATTTTATTAAGGAAGAATGTTCAAGTTTTTGGCAAAGTTGTTAGAAGGTCAAGGTAATCTGAAAGGGAAACAGTTAAGATCGTAATTTTGTCACTAGGTGGCGGTAGTGAACATGTTGAATGAAGAATTTTAAGCTAGTTGTGTATTGTGATCCTAATGAAATAGCATGTTCGAGTCTTCGACAAAGCTATTCAGACAGTCAAAGAAATCCGGACGTCACTGAGATCCGAGGAATAAGATAGAATGTCCATAATGTTGTTCAGATAGCCTTTGGAATTTGGAACTGGAAGTGATTAAGATCAGAATCATATGCGAGTGATTCATGCCTGACGCACATCATATTCAAATTATTTCAAGTCCGAAACTCTTAATATCCAAGTGATTCAGGATTGATTGTCTTTACTTCCAATCGATTCATGTTGATTCACTCCATACCCTAGTGATTGATGACTGATCCTCTTAATATTAATGTGTTTCAGGTTTGTTTCACTTCATATTAAAGTAATTCAGGGTTGATTTTCTTCATATTAAATCAATAATGTCAGATTCACTCCATGCTCAAGTGTCTCATGACTGATTCACTTCATATTCAAATGATTCAGGTTGGGTTCGCTTCATATTCAAATGATTCATTTCCAAGTGATTTGATTCGCTTCGTATTAAAGTGATTCATACCTGATGCACTTAATATTCAACTGTTTCAGGTTTGATTCACTTAATGTTTAAATGATTTCAAGTGGTTCATGTCTACTTCACTTAATTTTCAAGTGTTTCAAGCTTGATTCACTTTATGTTCAAGTGATTTAGGGTAGATTCACTTCATATTCCAGTGATTCATGTCGGATTCACTGCAATAGTTCAGGTCGGATTCACCTAAAATTCAGTTTTGTTTTACTGTATATTCCAGTTGATCAGGTATGATCCACTTCATGTTCAGGCAGTTTAGGGCTGATTTACTTCATATTCAAGTGTTTTAGGTACGATTGACTGAATTTTCTAAAGATTCAGAGCTGATTTACTTCATAATTGAGGACATCATAGCTGACTCATTCCATCTTTGACTGATTCAAGTCTGATTCGTTCATTTACAAGTGATTCATGTCTGATTTACTTTATATTCAAGTTTGATTTAATTTATATTTGAGTTATTCGGGTCTGATTTTCTTCATATTTAAGGAATTTAGGACTGGTTTAGTTTATTTTCATGTGATTCACTTCATTTGTGATATTTTAATCTCTTCATTTATAAAATTCTTCTTTTTGAATTCTCTTCATAATCGAAACTGATTCGCTATATTCAAATGTTTTAAGTCTGTCATTCTTCATATTTAAGTGATTCAGGCCAGATTCACCTCATATACAAGTGATTCAAGTCGGATTCACTTCATGTTCAAGTGATTCAGGACTGATTCACTTCATCGTCAAGTTATTCGTTCTAGCAATTCAGGTGTGATTCATTTCGAGTTTATGTTACTCATATTTGTTTAACTCCATTTTCCACTGATCAATGTCTTCCAAACAGTTTAGGACTAATTCACTTTTAACCTTTACGTTACCGGCCTCCGACAAGGCAATTTCAAACAGCTGCCATTCCGTCAATTTCCATTCGATTTTTTTGAAACTACCCTCAGTTTACTTTAAAAAGGTTTCAGTTATTTGTCATAAATGGACAATTCTGTGTTCGGAACCATGCCGGAGATATTCCGGGTTGTATTGGGGTCACAAAGGTGCTAAATTCGAAAAATGTGATTATTTTTTTTATTTATTTCAGCAACAACACTAAGGGGCCTATTTTGTAAATCGAGCAGATTCATGTGACTCGTCTGTATTCATTGTCGATCATAGCAAGCATGCATATTTCAGATGTCACCCGTCGACTCCCTTACACGCTCGTTCAAATCTACTCAAAAGAGAGTAACTTTGACTCACTTTGGAAGTTTCAAGCAGGCTGTCAAAAGTGAGTAACTTTATTTTACCAAAGTGAGTAACTTTTTACTCAACCATGAAAGAAAACGACCTTACTCACTTTTGAGTAAACACAAACATATTTGACTCACTTTGTAAACGTCAAAGACTTGGAAAATTTCGCGCGCTCGAACTGACAAATCCTCCGTTGTGGTGAAATTTCTTCCGTCGACGTGATGTCGGCCTGTTTTCAAAAACAGTCGAGATAAAAGCCGAGCCGGCAAAGCGATGACAGTTAGTTCGTTTGAACCTGCTTCGGAAGTCGAACCGGCGAACTCCAGATTAGTGCTGCGAATTCAATAATCCTGATATCAAGTGAAGCGAGGTCGGAGTGAAAATGACCAAGTCCTGGTTTTGATCGAACAATCGCAAGAAAAAAAATAAACAGTAAGTTTTACCGTCGTACTTTTTATTGGACTAATTATCAATTCTTTACAGTCTAACCGGGAAGGCTACCGGTCAAAGTACATCCTCCATGCCTTTAATCAATCCCCCAGAGATTTATAACATCCGGGGATCCATTCCAGAGCAGCAAACATTTCAACACAAATATCACATTTTTTTACTTGTTATCATGTATGTATAGTTATGTATGAGATAATGAATCAATATTATGCTTTTTGTATATTTCTTCTGATTTTATAAATAACATAATACATTTATTTCCAAAAATATTATTTCCTGAAGTGAGTGACATCTACTCACTTGCGCACATTTCAGATTAAACAATGTGAGTAAGTGTTACTCTCATATTGACATTTGACAATGTTACTCTATAGTGAGTAACGATGGTGTTACTCACTTTTGAGCAGTTCCACTTTGTTCCGAAGTGAGTCGAAATCTACTCACTTTTGAGTAGATCTGAACGAGCGTGTAGTAATCCAGTCACATAGAGTGACAACTGTCGAAAAAATCGAGTGACAGAGCTGAGTCGAGCGAATTTTTCGGTCGACAGTGACTCTAGGCGAGTCATTTTTAACGACTCGACTTATAAAATAGACCCCTAAAATTTTTATGTAAATCGTGAAATAATGGTCGATTGTCATCATTTCAACATAATTTGAATAAGTGGACCGTTCCGGAACATTGTAGCCGGTTCCGCCAGGGCCAGTCTGGGGACATTTCCATTTCATGTCCAAAACACCGTGCGACGTCTCAATCTCCATGAATTCGGGAGAACATGTCAATAAAGGAAGAATAAACTAAATTTCAATAGATTAAGCCACTCCAGAGCACCTGACACAGGTTCCGCCAGGGTCTCTTTGATGACATTTCCGTTTTTTGTCGGAAACATACCGTGCGACGTATCAATCTTCGTGAATTCAAGAGAATTTGTCAATAAAAGAAGAAAAAGCTCAGTATGAACAGATGTGGCCACTTCATAGCTCCAAGCACAGGGCCACCAGGGCCTCCTTGGAGATATTTCTGTTTTATATCCATAACAAACCGTGTGACGTTTCAATCTTCGTGAATTCGAAAGAACATGTCAATTAATGAAGTATGAACTAGTTATCAACTATTTAGGTCACTCCTAAGCACCTGGTACTGGTTCCGCCAAGGCCTCTTGGGGGAAAATTTAGTTTCATGTCAAAAACCTATTGTGCAACGTTTCAATCTTCATGAATTCGACAGAACATGTCAATTGATGAGGAATAGACCCTGTGTTTCCACTCCTGAGCATCACGTACAGGTTCCAGGAAGGCCTATTTTATGACATTACCGTTATTTGAAGGAAAAACTATGTCAATAAATGACGAATGACCTCGCTACCAACAGATCTGGCTACTCCAGAGCACACGGAATAGGTTTCGCCGAAAACCTTTTTTGAAAAATTTCCGTTATTTGAACGAAACATGATGTGCCACGGGTAAAGCATAATGAAAATTCTGAAAAGTATTCAAATAAATCTAGGATAAAATACTTACAAACTGATGTGGCTTCTCTTCACTGATGCAGTCTTAGGCAGGATCTTTCTGAACAGATGTTTGCCACGATTTTTGGAAAATCTGTTATGCAGATCTTCACGAATACGCCAGGAATGCACTGTGCAACTAGTTAAAACTCAGCAGAAAGCTAAGAAGAAAACAAACAAGGAATCCATCAGAACTTCAAGCATCATCAGAAATCCAACAAGAATCCTAAAAAGGTTTTGGCTAGAATGTTACCAAGAATCGATTGTAAACTTCGAAGCAAATTTTATATTAATTACTCAGGGTTCTCAATAATTTTTTTGATAAAAAAAACCAATGTACTTTCCAAGACAATTGTGGAGATGCAGAGGTATATTCAGTCTTTGAGAATGGTGCTATTTGAGAATGGTTCGCTAATCCCAAGCCTCATTCATTAAATATCTGTGCAGCTTTGACTGCTCCGGTCAATCACGGAGTGCAACTACGAAGCGGTCATCCATGCTTGAGCTCATGCTCATTATACGCAAAGGTTTGACTTACAAATTCTTCATGCATTTTTTATTTCTTTTTTTTTTGAAGCTTGAAACTTAACAAGCCAGTTCATTTGCCCCAATTCAAATTGTATTGCTCTGAAGTGCCCAAATCTTCGTTTATTGACAAGTTCACTCGAATTCATGAAGATTGAGACGTCGCACGGTATATTTCCGACAAGAAACGGAAATGTCCTCAAATAGGCCTTCGCGCAACCTGTGTCAGGCGCTCTGGAGTGGCCAATTCTAAGAATATTTAGTTTATTCTTCCTTTATCGACATTTTCTTTTGAATTCAAGAAGATTGAGACGTCGCACGGTTTGTTTTGGACATGAAACGGAAATGTCCCCAAAAAGGCCCTCGTGAAACCTGTGCAAGGAGATCTGGAGTGGCCACATCTGTTTGTACTGGGGTGTTTCTTCTTTTATTGACATGTTCTCCCGAATTCATGAAGATTGAAACTTCGCACGGTATGTTTTCGACAAGAAACGGAAATGTCCTCAAACAGGCCCTGGCAGAACCTATGTCAGGTGCTCTGGAGTGGACACATCTATAGATATTTAGTTTATTCTTCCTTTATTGACATGTTCTCCCGAATTGAAGAAGATTGAGACGTCACACGGTATGTTTTGGACATAAAACGGAAATGTCCCCAAAGAGGCTCTCGTGGAACCTGTGCCAGGAGATCTGGAGTGGCCAAATCTGTTTGTACTGGTTTTTTTTTCTTCTTTTATTGACATGTTCTCCCGAATTCATGAAGATTGAGGCGTCGCACAGTATGTTTTGGACATGAAACGGAAATGTCACCAAACTGGCCCCTGCGGAACCGGCTACGATGTTCCGGAACGGTCCCCTTATTCAAATTATGTTGAAATGATGACAATCGACCATTATCTCACGTTTTACATAAAAACTTTAGTGTTGTAACTGCAATAAATAAAAAAATAATCACATTTACCAAATTTGGCACCTTCGTGACCCCAGTACAATTCGGAATATCTCCGGCATGGTTCCGTATTTAGCGTTCTCCATTTATGACACATAAATGAAACCTTTTTAAAGTAAACTGACGGTGGTTTCAAAAAAAACCGAATGGAAATTGACGAGCAGCTATTTGGAAATGCCTTGTCGGAGGCCGGTAACGTAAAGGTTAATAACTGTGGAAGTGCTCATAAGAACACTAAGCTGAGAAGCAGGCTCTATCCCAGTGGGGACGTAACGCCAGAAAGAAGAAGACCATTCATACTGTTGTCAGAACAAAAGCATGTGTTATCATATTTTACTCATATGAGAAGAAAAATAAACTCGAATGGTTGGAACATCACAGAAAACTCTAATGCCGACGCTGCCGACAGTGATGAACCATTCAAAATTCGTCGAATAAAGTGAACCTTCTGCAAGTCTACACTTATTGTCGAACCAACCAAAGTTTTTTTTTATTACTTACAAAAACAAAAGTAGATAGAAAGGGGTGTTTTGAAAAAAAAAAGGAATGTGTAACATGAATAATTTATGAATAAGGGATCGTTCAAATATTACGTAACGCAACAGGGGGAGGGAGGGGGTCTTACATAGTGTTAGGGTACATACAAACATTTAAAATTTTCCATACAAAAGCTGTTACGTGGGGGAGGGAGGGGGTCTAAAATTAAATTTTGCGTTACGTAATATTTGAATGAACCCTAAGAGTATGCCGACACTCACAGTTACGAACCGTTCATAGTTTGTTGAAAAATCATATTTTCGTCCAACCGTTGTAAGGATTAAAAATGCAGTCATACATATTTATAGACTTAAAATAAAAGCATGAAACGAGCTCACCAATTAATACTTCATCCTTGACTGAGCAGCCACAATCCCCTTTTAGCTTCACTGCTTTCATTGGAAACCACGTTTGAACCCAAAATACAGTCATCGGATGAAGCACCAATAGAGAGATAAGTTTGATGATTTCAATTTGTTGCATGTAATTTTGATTTTCGTATTTCGTTGTACAGTTATTTGTAAGTCGCTAAGTCACACTATTAAAACTAAAACATTTATAGAACATTACATTTTCAAGGTGGCGGCGATGTTGTTGCATGGTTGAGCCACGGTGCAAATTTCACGGCCAATCCAACCGAACCCTCTCACTCACATATGCAACTATATATAAAACAATACGTATATAATAGATCGCAATTCGGCTATAGCCAAATTTTGCCCAGCTTGAGTAGTCATCATCCAATGATAGTAGCGTATAAAACATTTGTACCTGAAACGAAAAATACAGTTCATTAGATTAGTCAAAAGTCTATTAGAATAAAGTGATTAGTTATTAATAATTGCGCATACTTACGCCTCTCTGAGACGAACTTTTCAAAGTGTTCCGCGGCATTCGTGCTTTCGGTAGTCCGTCGAGAGTGAACTTTGAAGGTCGGTTGCTTTCCTGATTCCTGGTTGCACTTGCAGTTTCTTTGAATCGAAGCTGAAGGTACGATTTTAACCACTATACCCAAATTGGCCAATCTCCCAATAACTGGCCTCCAATACTGGACACAATCTGTACCTTGAATGCTTTTACTCCAAAAATAGTAGTCCATTGCCAATTGGTCGGAGTTCTGCTAAACCGCACCAAGTGCCAAAAACTTTATTCCGAGATATTTTACTTCAAAGTCTTATCGTGTACTAGATTATCGCGGACGATTTATTTAATTTTTTTATCGCTCACATGCGATTAACAGTCTCCAATAAGTAAACTGAAATTAAATATACAAGTAAATCATCATAAATTATCGATGTAGTTGGATTTAAATAAAACATATGAAGCACTCAGTTCGCTCTGGCTGAACAAAAATTGAAAAATATGGTTCTTGGTTCGGTATGGCTGGATGTGTTTCATAGTTTTCAACAACACTAGTAAAATTGGAGACAAGTTATATTTCTCATCACCATGCATGTTTGAATCCATGTCACAAGTATTTATGTACTATGATTGGGAGGGATTCGTTTGCATCGAATCAAGGTCCTCACGTGTTCATACATAGATTTTAATGATCGAAGAAAACCATGAATTTGCTCTGCCAAAGTGCACCAAGTTGCTCCCATTTGATGCATTTTTGCTGATCAAGTTTACAGTTCAATGCTTGAAGTGTTCACCAGGAATGACTATCATTTCAGCTGTACATTAACCTGCAGATGTTTTACTGCAATATAAAAATAACTAGATAATCTTAAAGTTGTTTGATTTCCATTACCATCGGATAGCACAGAAAAAAAGTTTTATCGGGATTCGAACTCTTTCCTTCTGAGTGGTAATCTAGTGTGCTGCCACTAGGTTAACTTCACTTGTTGAATGAATGGTGATAAACCTGAAACAAGTTATGTGCACTCTGTCTGACGGGGTTTGATGGCGATAGTGCAATTTTCAGAACAACTAAAGCGCACCAAGTCCACCTCAGTTGTTCACACAGTATCAGATTAAATTAATTCGTTATTTCATTACGGCTTCTGTGTTGTTTTATTAACATACTATATAACAAGCAAATGTAACTATTTATTGCATGTCAATGACTTCACTTCATGTCAAAATATGAATTCCAGGTAAACAGTACTTAGTCCGGTTTGGCTGGATAAAATTTCAAAGAAAATAGATCAACGCCGTTTCGGTGGCGTCAATTGCTGCCCAATTCTACTGGCCTCTGTTTCTATGAGTTGCTTGAAATTGTTAAATTGTAAGGAAATTGGATTGAATTGAAAAAATAGGAAAAATCTAGTTTTATATCTGAAAAATGAATTCCCTCTGATGACGTGCGTTGGTTTATGGTTCGCTCTGGCTGAACTAAATTTCAGTTTTACGTGTCCTTCCAAAGAAAATTTGTGATCTAAGATTACGAGGGACTGTTCAAATTACTTGATATTTTTATGGTAAAAGGGTTATGATTATTTGAGTCCTCTGGTGTAAAAAACTCAATTTGAGAAAAAATGGCACTTGGTGCGGTTTAGCAGAACCCCGACCAATTTGAAGCGTTTGCAATATTTACAAGAGTAATTTGAGTTTTACTTTCTTTACAAGACGTCCATAAAAAAAACTCTTTCATATATGACTGCAAATAACACTTTTTAAGATGTTTTTTTTTTTAATTATTATTTTTCAATTTTTCGATGAAGTCCGGTATTGGGTGCTCTCCGGTTTTGGAGGATCTTCCCCTCTTTGGTTGGTTTACAAATTGATGCCATGAATATTTTTAAGCATCCTTTCAAAATAGCCCAACATTCCCAAATAACGATCATTCTCGCTTCTCTCATTACAATATTTTCAAATTCAAGGAGAACATTCATCTTTAGAGTGGTGGGTGCCAGTTTGATGGACATTTTTCTTTGTTGATATCAATTTCAGACACACCGTGTTCGCAGCATCGCGAGAGTTGGCGGCTCCAAGCAGTGCCGCGCTTCGAGAGATTTAAATGCACGAGCAAGAGAGGAACTCGGTGTGGCGTCTGCGGATGGGTTGCGCTACCATTGGTGATGGGTGTCGGTCGCGGGTTGAAAAGGTTTTCGTCGGCAGCGGCGAAGACGATGATTAGGACGACGACGACGACGACCGCGGCGAAGATATTGATGGGGCAGGTTTTGCGGTTCTCGAGAGATTTTGTGTGACATTATTGGGTTGTTTTATTTTCTTTTATGCTTGGTGGTTTTAGTTTCGGGAGATGGGTTTTTTATGGGTAGTTTTACTGCCTGAGGGATAAATGGCGGTTGGGATGTATTAACTAGTAGTCGGTGGTACGGAATGATGATACAGGAAGCTATTCATTATTGGGCATGAAATATCAAAGGTCTTTTGGGGTTTTCTTAGGTAGATATTGAATTGAGAGGGTAGTGCATAAAGATTTGAATCAAAAGTTGTAGTTTATGCTTTTCCCTCTTGATTTCGTATACTATATTTCGTATTCTATAGATATCAACGAGGCGAGTTACAAGACCTACGAAATGTTGTTAAAGGAATATTGAAGAAATTAACGAATTATTTGTTTATTTGTTTCAAACTTTCCAACTTACAGTTTATCCTAAATATATGAATTGTAAGTTAGTGGGAGCCTTCCTAATGGTTGTTAGGTCTGTGGCTACAAAGCTAAAACCATACTGAAGGTATCTGGGTTCAACTCCCAGTTTGTCCAAGGTCTTTTCGTAATAGAGCACTAAGCTGAGAAGCAATTAGAACGTCTTCTTCTTATTCTTGGCATTAACGTCTCCTCTGGGACAGAGCCGGCTACTCAGCGTAGTGTTCTAATTTCCACAATTATTAACTGAGAGCTTGCTTTGCCAAAGTTGCCATTGTCGCATTTACATGTCGTGTGGCAAGTTCGAAGGATTAACTGCATGAAGGAAAATGAAGGAAATTTCCATTACGAAAAGATCCTGGACCGACCGCGATTCGAACCCAAACAACTTCAGCATGGCTTTGCTTTGCAGCCGCGGACTACTCGGCTAAGGGAGGCCACTCATGGATACTCTTATTAATATAAAAAGACTATCCAAAAGATGTAGTGGCGTTGTGGAAAATCAAAACCACTCACTATTACCACTATTTGAAAGCTTATTCTATTCTGTTAAAGTTTGTGGAACACGCCAAGAAGATTGAAGTGAGTTTTATGTTTTTATGGACTTTTAAGAATGGCTTCGGAATAATGCGTTAGACATAACCCAGGGCTGGTTCCTGAACAAATTCTTGATCTGGTAAAATTCATGACTTATTTAACAAACATTTAATTATTATAATATAAAACTGGCGAAATGGTTGACACAAATCTAAGATTGCATCTTAAAAGTAATCTCTGAATGATTTGGTCAAGAATCTTTCAGCCATTGTGGTGGTTTTGCACATTGGTGTGAAATACTTCAAACGGTTACTCGTAGGAAGAATAGGGAGGAACTGAAATTACTGGTGACAACATTGGTATAGGAATTATTCAGATTATTTCCAGTCAAATTGGCAAAATTCTAACGGTTACCCGACGGAAGAAAATTAGCATATGAATAAGCATGATTAAAATTTACCTAATTGGTATGATTTTTAAGCAAGCGATAGTTAGCTGAAAGATAAGAATTGTTGGAGATTCTGCCGGGGAATTTCGGCTACAAAAAACGTTGCCGTTCATCTGCCTGTTACGAGCCTCAACGATTCATTAAGAAAGAAATCATTGAGAAGAATATGTTATTCAGCATATTCACGGCATTTAAGCATAGCGTTCTTAGAACATTTCAAGTTTTGTATTATAGTATAAGGAGTCCATTTTGGCATACAGTTGTGAAAAGCAAAGAAAACTCATTACGATCATGAATCAATTGAAAATTGAACATTTTACAATACCAAACCACAGATAACAGAGGTTTAAGTCCGATTGTAAAACTGTGTAGGACAATTAATGGCAACAACAGTAGCAACATCGTGGTGGCGCTTTTATCGCTAAATTATCATGACGATGTCAGTGGTGAACATGAAATATTCCATGATACTTATATTCACCACTGTTTGACGCAATACGCTGTGTGGCGGCGCTAGTGGTTTTAACGTATTTCAGTTCGAATATTTATACAGGTTTTTAGAAGATTTTTGTTCTAGCATAAACATCTGTTATCTGTAATAACTATGGAAGTGTTCATAAATACACTAAGCTGAGCAGCCGGCTCTTTCCTAGTGAGGACGTAATGCCAAGAAGAAGAAGAAGATTTGTTATCTGTGACCAAACAATTGGTTTCCTTCAGGACTGCCAAAACTGTTCATTAAGTTTTGAAAAAAAAAATCCTTACTTGAGCCATAGTTTCCTTGTAAATATCATATTGGTATATGTTTAACCACAGAATACAGATGTTTAAGCTAAAACGAAAATCTTCTGAGAACCTGTGTAAATATTCAAACTGATGCACGTTGAAATCACTAACGTAGCCAAACAGCATATTGCGTCAAACATATTCAATCAGTTTCTTGAAATATAATCATATTCACCACTGGCATCGTCATGGGAACTTAGCGATGACAGCGCCACCACGATGTTGCTACTTGTGTTGCCATTTGAAATGACCGTTAATTGTCTTACACAGTTTTACAATCGGACTTGAACATCGGTTATCTGTGGTTTAACCTTAAAATGGTTCTGTCATCATCAAAGACTATAAAACAAAATTACATTTTCATCACTTTATTCAAAATTTTCACTTTACGCCTTACTGTCTAAAATAAATAAAATAAATTTATTTTCATTTAGGATTCACTAGCTTTGAAGATTTCTCACACGTTCGCGCAACGTTCCTCGTTCGAATCATGTCTTTAACTCTCAATTGCAAGAGCATCACTGCCACTGCCATTACCTTCTGTAGTGGAAGAAGCAGGGCCCGCTGTCCGATGGCATCGGAAGAAGTCAACTTTGTGGCCACAAAAGATGTCAATAGTTGTTGCAGAATCAGCATCATCGTTATGATTTCTATCGTCGAAAGGTTTCCATTAGAAGTGTTCCAGGGCCGCATGCAGGAGTCGTTGTCTGGGTAGGGGTTGAGTAAAGGTTTTCCGTGTTTAGGACAGAGCTTCGCCAACCGAACGCTGCAGGTTGGAGGCAACGGGAGCATCCAGACCGGTGAGGAAACGGGTAAGATCAACGTTTTCGGTGTAGGGGATGTCTTCCAGAACGTTGACCAATGGGACTACTCCGTAATCCAGGACGGTGTCATGGGGAGCCAAGAACTGGATGCGGCTGCCAATCTGGACACCTTCCTGGTAGAAGGGCAGATTCTGGGGTCTGGCCAGGACGGCAACGAGCAGGGCAAACAGGCAGACGAGGATCTTCATTTTGTACAACTGAAAGGAATTTTAGTTGCGTTAGATACAGGACTACACTGAGTTTACTTAGTTCTTCTTCCACACTTTTCAATATCACTATTAGATGTTGTCTTCACAAAACTAAGATTTGAAGCTCACGAATCTTGAACACCTGTGCTGGAACACTCGCTTACCTCTGTCTTTTCTGTATGGAATCCCAAATGATAGAATATGGTTAGTTTGGGCGTTCCGAGCTTTTATATCTACCAAAACTCGTTGGATTTTCTCGGCTTTCGACCAGAAAACCGAAACGCCCTTCCTCCTCCGGGGAAGATCAACTTCCAGCCATCTACCAGCAAACTAAAATACACATACAAAATCCATAACAAAAAAAAAAAAAACACATGACCCGAAATCTGCCATCGAATCCAAAGATGCGATCCTCTCGAGTCGGAGTCGAATACACAGAAAAAAGTAGTCCAACACCTCACTCCACTCCCAGCTCGATCACCAAGGATCGGATAATAATAATAAAAGATTCAAATCGACGAACGGCCATATTCAAATGAAGATTCGCGTGAATCTGTTTTTCTGCCGTTTCACCTCAAAACGCTGCCAAAGCGATTCGGCGAGAACGTTTCTTGGGCGTTGAAAGTTTGTTGTCGTGGCTGATTGGGTCTGGATTTGATGGCCGAGCTATTTTGGATTTCTGGTTGGGGTTTATGATTTCTATAAGTTTTAGATGATTTTTCGAGTCTATTATCGGGGTCTGCTGAATGACATCAGAGGGAATTATCATATCCTGATATGATGACATATGAAGGAAGAAGATATGAAATATGTCAAAGTGTCGATGCATAATGCAAATTTCACTCCAGACAGATGACAAATGAAGTGCAGCTTGTGAATGTCATGATCATTGGCCTCTCCATTAATAGTTATAAAAGTTATGCCTCGCTCGTGCTGTACAGCAAGCGTGATTTTCTTATCAACAATAAGATGAAATTGATTTTGGTTCACTAATGAAACATAAATGAATTTAGAACATTTCTCAATATTCCTAACTTCTTCTTTCTGGCGTTGCGTCCCAACTGGGACAAAGCCTGCTTCTCAGATTAGTGTTCTTATGAGCACTTCCACAGTTATTAACTGCACAGTTAAAAAAAATAAGGATTACACGTCATGTAAACTTCATTCATGCGATGTAAACATGACGTCATGTAAATTTAGGTCTGAAATCATGTAAAAATGTGTTATATGTCATGTAATCACTCTGAATCTTGCTGGATTAGATGACATATAATTGAAGTTTACATGACATATCATGTAAATATCCATGATATTCCACGCTCCAATTATGTGCATTATATGTCTCAGAAATTTACACGTTTCGTTCGAACTGTGTGAGAGCTTTCTTTGCCGATTGACCATTTTTGCATGTGTATATCGTGTGACAGGTACGAAGATACTCTATGCCTTGGGAATCGAGAAAATTTCCTTCACGAAAGATCCTCGACCAGCGGGATTCGAACCCACGACCCTCAGCATGGTCATGCTGAATAGCTGCGCGTTTACTGCTACGGCTATCTGGGCCCCAGATATTCCTAACTTAAGGATTTAAATTGAGACTTATGGACATTTCATCCAAAGACTAGGGGATGTTCATTAATTACATAAGAAGTAATGGGTGGAGAAGGGAAAGAGGGGATTTTTTTTTTCTATCTTTATTAACGAGATTTTGAGCCCTGGGCTAGTTCATCTCGGGACCAACGGCTTTACTTCCCTTCCGAAGGAAGTCGTCACTACAGAAATTTTTAGTGACTATCTCGGGGATGGGATTCGATCCCAGGTCCTCGGCGTGAGAGGCGTGTGTTCTAACCCCTACACCAGGTCCGTCCCCCCAAAGAGGGGATTTGAGATTTCATACGTACCATACAAATTACTTTTAATTGTCATACAAAAAGTCTAACCTTGGGAAAAGGAGGGTCTAAAACCGCTAAAATTGTCTTACGTAACACTGCGGAACACGTTTTTGTCTCAAGAACCAAAAAACCACTACCGTTTTGATTCATATTACGGACAGCTTCAAATTCCGGACACTCTCGTTTGTATGGGAAATATTTCACACGAAATGTTTCAATTTTCGCCGTCCAAAAGTTCTCATTTTTGAGGCTCGTTTTATTAGGTTTTTTCCATAAATATCATTGCAAATTTATAATGCCCAACTACCTTAGACGTCTCTTAAGTGGTTGAACGATTTCAATTGATGATTAGACTGTTCCATTAATGATTATCATGAGCTGTCCGTAATTCGAATCAAAGCGTCCGGAATATGAGGCAAAAGTGAGGGAGCGTCCGGAATAAGAATCATGAAAAGGTCACATGTTTTGATTTATTTAAAATTATTCAAGTTGCGGACGCATATTCTTTACCCACCATCCGAAAGTTAAGGGCTTCCGACGCTCGATAACACTAAAAAATCATACAGAATGATTTATTTTGTATGGTCCAAGATGGGTTATACTTCACTAAGGCCTTAAGTGTCCGTAATATGAATCAAAACGGTATTTTCCTTTTTTTAATTTCTTTATTAGTATCATTCCAAACATTACTTTCATTTCATATATCTAGGTGTTCTGTGTTATTAGACAACACTATCATCCTAATTTGGTAAAACAAATTTGAAATTTTATTAACATTTTGTTAACAACATATTACATTTCATTTGCTGTAGCAGTTCAGTTTTTTTTTACAGGTGAGTTGATTTCACCTGTTTATAAGAGAAAAAAAAAACGCTTTGAATATACTTAACCTAACTTAACCTAAACATATAACGCATTAATCGTGGCAATAGAAGATAGCAACGATTTTTGCCTGAAATCATTAATTATTTTATTTGACATTTGTTCCAATGTTTCAACATTGGATATTCTATGTAACTCATTGGTACTATACCAGCTTCAGAATCATTTTCAAAACTTTATTTTGAATTCTCTGCAGAGCTTTTTTCCTTCTTACAACAGCTAGTCCATATTGGTACAGCGTACAACATGGCTGGCCTGAAAATTTGTTTGGATATCAAAAGCTTGTTCTTAAGACAAAGTTTTGATTTTCTATTAATAAGGGGATAGGGACATTTTACATATTTATTACATTTGGCTTGAATGTCCTCAATGTGATTTTTGAAAGTTAAATTCTTATCTGGCATGAGCCCTAGATACTTAACTTCATCTGACCAATTTATTGGAACCCCTCTCATCGTGACAACATGTCTACTTGAAGGTTTCAAATAAAGAGCTTTTGGTTTATGTGGGAATATTATTAGTTGACTTTCGGAAGAATTAGGAGAAATCTTCCATTTTTGCAAGTATGAAGAAAAAATATCCAAACTTTTTTGCAATCGACTACAGATGACACGCAGGCTTCGTCCTGTGTCATCCGCAAACAAAGATTTTTGACATCCCTGAGGTAACTCAGGTAAGTCAGATGTGAAATTATTGTATAATATTGGTCCCAAAATGTGTGTGTCCCGTGAGGAACACCAGCTCTTACAGGAAGTCTTCAGATCTCGAGTTCTGATAATTAACCTGAAGTGTTCGATTTGACAGATAACTTTGAATTATTCTAACAATGTATGTTGAAAAATTAAAGTTTTTTTAAATTTTACAATCAAACCTTCATTTCAAACACTGTCGAATGCTTTTTCTATGTCTAGAAGAGCAAGACCAGTAGAATAGCCTTCAGATTTGTTGGAACGAATCAAATTTGTTACACGTAAAATTGATGAGTAGTCGAATGTCCATGGCGGAATCTGAACTGTTCATTGGCAAAAATTGAATTTTCGTTGATGTGGGCCATCATTCTGTTCAAAATAACCTTTTCAAAAACATAACTGATGGAGGAAAGCAAACTGATTGGACGATAGCTAGAAGCTTCTGCAGGATTTTTGTCTGGTTTTAAAATTGGAACAACCTTAGCATTTTTCCATTTGCCAGGAAAATATGCTAATTGAAAACATTTGTTAAATATATCAATTAAAAATGATAAGCTACTTTCTGGAAGTTTCTTGATGAGGATATAGAAAATTCCATGATCGCCAGGAGCTTTCATATTTTTGAATTTTTTAATAATAGTTCTCACTTCTTCCAAATCAGTCTCCCAGGCATTTTCGAAAACGTTCTCTTGATTGAGAATATTTTCGAAGTCCTGAGTAACTTGATTTTCAATTGGACTAGTAAGTCCTAAATTAAAATTGTGCACACTTCCAAACTGCATAGCAAGTTATTGAGCTTTTTCGCAATTAGTTAGTAATAATTTGTTTTCCTCTTTCAATGCCGGTATTGGCTTCTGAGGTTTTTTCAAAATTTTAGATAATTTCCAAAAGGGCTTAGAGCCAGGGTCCAATTCAGAAAGCTTATTTTCAAAATTTTTGTTTCTTAATTGTGCAAAACGTTTCTTGATTTCTTTCTGCAAATCTTGCCATATAATTTTCATAGCAGAATCGCGAGTGCGTTGAAATTGCCTTCTCCTCACGTTTTTAAGACTTCACATTTCGGAATTGAAATGCTCCTGGCTTCAACAATGGAATTTGTTAAAGTTTCAAGAGCATTGTCAATATCAAGTTTTGTTTGTAAGGGAATATTAACATCAAGATATATAAATGTCAATAAATGTTTCATATATATTCCAGTCGGCTCGAAAATAATTGAAAGTGGAGCTGATAGGATTGAGAATTGCTTCTTGGGATATTTGAAATGTAACAGGGAAATGATCAGAACCACTATTTACCTAATTTAGGCTTTTTTAAGGCGAAGTAGGCCGTCACTTAAATTTGGACGCGTCTTTGATGATTGCTGCTAATTCATTTCACGATTTTGAATCAAAGAAAATCAGTTGGTTTTGCACTGACACAGCTGAAAAAGTATCAGCATACTTTATGCATATTAGCGCGTACAGTTATACTTTTTCAAGTCAATATAAACTATCAAGACTGACTCTTATTAATGTTCGAATCCTCTGAGCAGAATCTCAATAGAGAAACTTAAAAGTAGATGGAGTACCGTGTACCTTTTAATTCCGCTCCTAAATGCTTATCTTTGACAGATACGCGTATTTTGACTACCACTTGCAGTCTTCGAAATACGCGTATCTGTCAAAGATAAGCATTTAGGAGTGGAATTAAAAGGTACTCGGTACTCCATCTACTTTAAGTTTCTCTATCAAGACTGAGTTTTATCATTTTGAAATGCAAGCTGAAAAGTCATCATTGTTGCCAAAACGAATGACGGGCTACTTAGCCTTAACCCAAGTAACCACGAAGCTGTATGTGAATACTTTATGTTTGTTCTATAGTGTGCTATCAGATTTTGTTTAAAGTGACATAATGTTTAAGAGCTTTATAAAGTTGAATTAAAGTGGAAAAGGGCCCCACAACAACCAAATTAATGCAATACTTAGTAAAGCAGTTTTAATGCACAAGCCCTACTGAAGCATTCATGGTTGTATTTTTAGGGTTCGTGATGTATATTAGCTTAAAATTATGTATATTTATGGATTCTACCCCATTACCCCGAATCCCATTACCCCGAATGCCATTAACCCGAACGCCATTACCCCGAATTCCAAAACCCCGAACGACCCATCACCCCGAATGACATTACCCCGAATTTCAAAATCATTGGGAAATGTCATCAATATCATCATGTGAAGATAATTGTGAATTCGGGGAAATAGCATTCGGGGTGATGGAATTCGGGGTAATGGTGCATTCAGGGTAATGGAATTCGGGGTGATGGGATTCGGGGAAATGGCATTCGGGGTAATGGGGTAGAATCATATTTATGGCATGCGTTGAAGGTAAACAAAATAATGAGTCCAGTGGTTTTTCTTTACCATCTCGATTTTTTTTTGTTGGAATCAGGATTCGAACTCACAATTAGGATGATGGTGTGCTGGATGCCTGGCACGTTGGTGTCCTGTGCTATAGCTGCTGATGTGATAAGGTAGGATAAAAGTTTCTTATAAACGAAGCCACTGTGTGTGTTAACCATTACTATTCGCCCAGTTATTACGAATAGAATGAATTCTCTTTGGCGATTGAACTACTGTGATTTCCTTTCCTCACCAAATGAAACATCAATAGAAAAAGTTTGAGGGAGAGAAATTGATCGACATTTCTTCTCGCTCCATATAAAAAAAAGAGTCTCATAGATAAAATACAACATAATTCTGAATGAATACATATATCCTTAGATCATGAAATGGGGGTTCGAGATGGAAGAAATTCATTTCATAATAAAAATTGTTCTTCCATATCCCACAAAACGTAATGAGCGAGTGCGAACGTGTTCGATCGTCTTACTTATTTATTACAGATTCGAGTGCGTTTAACGAGGTTACGTAAACTTGTATGACAGCATAACTGTATATTCGCTCTGAACGCTTGACAGTTATTGAATAAATGCATGATAACATTATTAATGCAACAAATGTTGACTTTAGATCAAATTAATGCAATGATATAATGCTTGTGGTTACTTGGGCACGCTTCATGGGAATCAATGAAATTTTTGCTATGGGCTTGTTGGTGTCGATCGCGGTAGAAAGTTTAAGAACAATGACGATATTCAATGAAGAAAGTGTGCATGTTTTCAAAGTTTCACAATAAATCGCTAATTATTAAATATGTCATATATTGTGTTTGAGTCTGCTCATTCTAAATCAGTTTTTATGCCAAACTACCTTATGCCATATGGCTTTATGCCGAACGACTTTATGCCAAATGGGGTACAATGTTTCTGAAGCGACACAGTGAATATACAGGTATCAGGTATCAGAAGGCCGGCTCCAAAGGCACGTTCCCCACCAGTTGGGAGATTTGTGCCATCGCCATATTTGAGCCTATTTCATCATCTACCCGATGGGAGAGGAAAAGGGAAGGGAAAGATGGGAGGAAATAGGAGTGGGGTCCCTTGAAGAGGGAAGATCGCATAAGCGAAATGAGAGCATGTAGCTCCATACCACAATGGGTTCGAACAGCGCCCTAAAAAGGGCACTGCAAAACGCATGAGCGTAAAGAGAGCCTATAGCTCATTACCACAGCGGGTTAAGAATAACAGGATGTCCTGAAGATTCAGGCTTCTGTATTCAGTTTCACTTAATAAGTGTTTACCAAGTAATTGGAATCGCATTTGCGCAAAAACTGGACAGTTACATATCAGGTGATACGAAGTTCCATAATCGGAGTCACAACTATCACACACAAATGAGTCAGCACGCTGAATATTTGCCATGTGATAGTTGAGTCGGCAGTGGCCTGTCAACGCTCTGACCAAGAGACTGCAATTCTGCTTTGACAGATTTGTTAAATACTTCGCCACCCTTGGAGATGGCTCAGTAATGTACAATTTTGTTTGACGACATGACTCCAAACTATTCCAATATTGCTTGTGCTGAGTTGCCGCCCAAGAGTTTATCTGAAGCTTCACCCAGTACTTCGAAATTGGAATAGCCGACTCAGGGCCAATGAAGTCATGCGATGCTCCATCGCGAGCTAGCTCATCAGTCAATTCATTTCCAGCGATGGAAGAATGGCCAGGTACCCATACAAGGTTTACAGAGTTGACTGAATTCAGTTCCTCAATTTGAGTTCGACATGCGATAACAAGCTTCGACCTTGAGTTGGCCGAAGCGAGAGCTTTTATAGCAGCCTGACTATCTGAACAGAAGTATATGACTTTACCCATTACGCGCTGTTGAAGTGCTGATTGCACTCCACACATAAGAGCAAATATTTCCGCCTGAAAAACGGTGCAGTTTCTACCAAGTGAGTAAAACTGATTCAGCCTTAGCTCACGAGAATATACTCCTGCACCAGCTCTACCTTCAAGAAGGGAGCCATCAGTGTAACATACTATATTGTTTGATATACTTCTTTCCAAATAGCCAGACGTCCACTCTCCTCGTGAAGGGAATTGTGTGATAAATGTCCTGTAAGGAAAGTGACAAGCAATTGTGAGATCACTTGGAGCAAGGACAATTTTGTCCCAATTCACCAAAAGTGGAAACAACGAAGTGTGTGTAGATCTACGATTCACTGGATTCTTCTTCAGTAGATCCAGTACCCATAAACGGTAAGAGCAAGAAAGTGCTTCTTGTTTAAGATATATGTGTAGTGGCGCAACGTCGAAAAGGGCCTCTAGCGCTGCTGTGGGAGTTGTAGAGAACGCACCAGACATCGTCATCAAGCACATCCTTTGGAGATGGCCCAATTTTGATTGGATTGTTCTCACTTCGCCCTTTTGCCACCACACAAGACATCCATATGCCAATATTGGTCGAACAACTGTTGTGTAAATCCATTTGATATATTTGGGTTTGAGGCCCCAAGTTTTACCAAAGGTTCGCCGGCATTGACCGAAGGCTATGCAAGCTTTTTTGACTCTGAAATCAATGTGAGGTGTCCATGAAAGTTTGGAATCTAGAATGACTCCGACATACTTTACTTGCTCTGTCACATTAATCTCAGTGCCAAAAAGACGTAAAGGTCGAATTCCATCGCGGTTTCGTCTTTCCGTTAACAGAACAATAGATGTTTTATTCGGGTTAACCGAAAGGCCATATTGGCGACACCAACTCTCGACTACCTGAAGAGCACTTTGCATCAGGTCGAATAGGGTGCTTATGCACATACCAACTATCAGAGCTAGATAGTCGTCGGCAAATCCATAAGTTGGAAAACCGCAATTATTGAGTTGCCTCAATAGCGTATCTGCTACGAGATTCCACAAAAGTGGTGACAAGACTCCCCCTTGGGGGCATCCGCAAACACTCAATTTTCGAATCGCTGCTTGACGCAATGTCGAGAAGAGATGTCGGTTTTTGAGCATTTGATGAATCCAATTGGTAATCATTGTAGGTAGCCCATGGTTTCGTGCGGCTTCCAATATGGCATCGAAAGACACGTTATCAAAGGCACCCTCAATATCCAAGAAAACACCCAAGCACGATTGCTTCTGAGCGAATGCTTTCTCGATATCGTATACAACTTTGTGTAAAAGAGTCACAGTGGACTTTCCAGATTGGTAAGCATGTTGATTCACATGAAGAGGCATGTTTGCCAAATAAACATCACGGATGTGATGATCGATAATGCGTTCCAGACATTTCAGAAGAAAAGAGGTCACTGATTGGTCTAAAACTCTTCGCTTCCTCATACGACGCACGTCCTCCTTTTGGGATAAACTTTACAGTAATATCACGCCAGGATTTGGGAATGTACCCGGTAGCAAAACTTCTTACAAGTAGCTTTTTCAAAACATGTTTGATAGACTCAAATCCCTTTTGGAGCAGAACAGGATAAATCCCATCCGCTCCTGGAGATTTGAAAGGAGCAAAACTATTAAGTGCCCATTGAATCGATTCAGTAGTTACGATACTGCGAGCCGAGGCCAGAGACTCGTAACTACATGAAAAGACATTTGGTTCATCCGTAGATGCTATGTCCACACATCCGGGGAAGTGTGTATTGAATAAACATTCTAAAACTTCTTCATCGGAAGAAGTAAAGTCACCATTAGGTAAGCGAATTTCGTTCACTTGGAAATCCTTAGATTTTGCAAGAATTTTGTTCAACCGACTGACTTCACTCAAACTGGAAACATTTGTACAAAGGTTTTTCCAGCCGGATCGTTCAGCAGAACGAAGAGCCTTCTTGTAAGCCTTGCGAGCTGACTTGAACGACTCTGATCCAGCTGAACGGCGTCTGTTCCAACTCCTTCTACATTGTTTCCTGAGTCTAGTCAGATCGGAATTCCACCATGGGGTCCCTCTTATAGTCTTTACAGACCGCAGAGGACATGCTTCTTCAAAAGCTTCCATAATGTAGGATGTTGTAGTATCAACGGCATCATCCAGATCACTTGGATTTTCAATGGACGGAGAATATCCAAGAAATTTGGTCGCAACCAATTCAATGTAGAGTTCCCAGTTTGTTGACCGGGGATTCCTAAAACGCAAAGTCTGCGCAGTTACATTTGAATGTTCAAAGAAGATGTAGCGATGATCAGATAATGATTCCTCATCTGATACATGCCAATTCGTCAACTCGTGACTGTTTCTATTCGAGCAGAGCGTTATGTCTAACCCTTCTTCTCTATTAGAAACCATGAAGGTTGGGCGATTGCCTATGTTAAGTAATCCAAGGTCTGTACTACTTAAGTATTATATCAGACTGGAGCCTCTCAAATTGATATCCGAGCTGCCCCAGATGATGTGATGAGCATTGGCATCACTGCCCACAATCAGCGGAAGGCCTTTTGTTACGCAGTGTACGACATCTCGTTTGAAGTCATCCGTTGGGGATGGTTCATCATGTGGTAAATATACCGAACAATAGACGTATTTCCTGTTGAGGTCACCAACAGAAACATCGATTGTGACAGCACATACATCTCTGGTAGTTAACTCAGAAATGAGTGTAGCAACGATTGCTTTATTAACGAGCACGCATGCGCGGGGCATGGAGCGCGAGTTTGCCATTTCAAGCTTGCTAAAAGTAGCAAAAACTGGGTCCACAAGGTTACCTAGATAGAAGTTCCCTCTACGAAAGTAGGGTTCTTGAACTAGCGCCACTTGGGCTGCACCATTTTGCATGAGTCTGCAAAGATTGATCGTTGCTGTTCTTTTATGCTGAAGATTGATCTGAGCTAACCTAGCCGTAGCCACTACCCGAACTAGGCAGGAATAAGCTTTTTGAAATCTCAGCACGAAAAAGACCAGCAACGAAAAAACCAGTCGGTATCTATTTAAAGTCGCCAAAGGCGAAAGAGCACAGAATACACTGTGTAAAACGCATAATGCGAATCCATATAGGTGATAGTTTAAATTAAATGTCAACATATTCATAATCCCACCCTTATTAAGCCTCAAGATAGAGACTGAAGAAGGGCAGCCGATTATCTCGGAGAAACACAAGGTCACCTGCACCATTGCTCCGGGTAGCACAGGAAGGACTCAATACTGTGGAGAGCGCCCTGGTACCCCACAGGCTCCGTTTGTGGTTAGGTTTTATTTAGACCCCCCTAACCATTCATTCTTAGGCACGGTACGCATCACACCATAAATTAGGGGTCACCTGTGAGGTGGACTTTTACCACCGGAACAGGCAGTCCGTAGTGTTAATTCTTAGCCAGTTGAAACAACCGCTACCGACACTACGCGGCTATCTAGGCTGCTCGGGAAAGGAGGTTAATATTGATGATTAACTCCTGACGTGCCCAAGCAGCCATCAAGTTGTGATTGACCGATTGAAAAAATTGAAGTTGGGAAGGCGAATGTTTAAGTACTTGAAAGACTTGTTGAGAGATAAAACTTACAAAGATTGGTACAGTGGAATCTACCACTCGTTCCACATCGTGAGGAATCCCACGAGGTTCAGTTGTTTCAGTTTCGTTATTTATGGTCGCATTGAAACGTTTTTTCGATGTAATTCCGAAAAATGTTAAGATATATGTTTACACAGATGATATTCTTTTGGTCGATTATGGATCCTACAGGAAGTGCTTACGAGCTAAAATGTTAGTGAACCGATTTGTGAAACTTTTTCACACGTTGGTGAGTTTCACGAGATTTTCGATTTGTACAAGGATGTTCTTCAATTATCTTGAAAAATAGTTTTCTAGAGTAATTTTCATGAAAATAGTACGTCATCTGTGCCTTAGGGTCATAATCACTGTAATTTCGCGGATTTGATGGTATCAGGGCACGGTAAATGGCCGGGAATGGGGTACCATTGGTACCTCGCGTACCTACAGGAATAAAATAGACCCCATTGTGTGGTCCTAAGCCTCTTGCCCAGCAAATCCAATCCCTACCTCCTCGTGGTACTGGCCGGGGTACGAGTAACCTTGGGGAAGATCGGTTAACCAATCCCCGGTGGGAACTTTGGTCGTATGCTGACAGGAAAGGGGGGGTTTGCTTTTGCTCTTGCTTCTGCAAACCTTGAGCGTCTGTACCCAGTAAACACACGATCGTATATGATGGGATATAAGAGTACAAATGTGGGGGCGATATACGTACATCTTGCGTGCAGCCTTATGGCGCATGTACGTATATCGCCTCCACATTTGTACTCTTATGCGCTATCGTATACGAGTTTGTGTTTACTGGGTACTCCATGTTAGGAGCGGCTCTCAACAGTGTCTGTTACCCATGTCAGGGGCGGCTGATCATCGTCCAAGTGCCGGAGAAGGACTCTAAGCTAAACTGGTCCTCTGAACATTTAGGGGGAATGGTCCTCCGGAAATCTAGGGGGTTGGTGTCAGGCCCTGCAAGCCAGCCGTACAAACATCAAGCAACGAATAATCAACGAGAGAATACGAACCGGAACAACGGCTGATAACAACGTTAGTCGTGAAATACGGAGCCGCATCATCAGTGGAAGTCGCGCCTACTATGGGCTCCAGAAGAAGCTGCGGTCGAGAAAGATTCACCCCCGCACCAAATGTACCATGTACAAAACGCTCATAAGACCGGTGGTCCTCTATGGACATGAAGCATGGACCATGCTGGAAGAGGACCTGCAAGCACTTGGAGTGTTCGAACGAAGGGTGCTTAGGACGATCTTTGGCGGAGTGCAGGAGAACGGTGTGTGGCGGCGAAAAATGAACCACGAGCTCGCTAGGCTCTACGACGAACCCAGTATCCAGAAGGTTGCGAAAGCAGGAAGGGTGCGCTGGGCAGTGCATGTTGCAAGACTACCGGACAACAATCCTGCAAAGATGGTGTTCGCGTCGAATCCGGTTGGCACAAGAAAGCGGGGAGCACAACGAGCGAGGTGGCTTGATCAGGTGCAAAAAGATCTGGAGAACGTGGGCCAAAATCGAAGCGATTTGTAGTTAGCCTCCATTTAGGTCAGTGGAGGAGGCCTTTGTGCCTCTGAAGAGAGAGACAGCGAGGATTGGCCTGACCATTAATTCTACCAAAACGAAGTACATGGTTTCTGAGATAGGAGTAGGCTTGGTGGTGTAGGTGTTAGTGTTTGATGGGGATGTGTTTGAAGTTGTTGAAGAATTTATTTATCTTGGAACATTTGTGACATGTGATCAGAGCTGCCAGATGATTTGATAGAAAATCTGTATCCACCAGGTTAAAAAAAACTTTGTCCCATAAAAAAATTGTGTCCATACAAAAATTGTTGAAAGAAAATCTGTCTTCCATTCAAATTGAATCTGTGTCAGATTAAAAAAAGTCTGTGTAACAAAGATAAATCTGTATATGTGGCTACCCTGCATGTGTCAACGACGTTTTCCGCCAAGTGAAAAGACGTGTTGCGGAAGCGAATAGGGCCTTTTACGGATTACGTAACCAGGTTTGGTCCCGCAACTTGCAAACGAAAACAAAATTCGCTCTGTATAAAACATTGATTTTTCCAGTGGCTCCCTACGGGCAGGACTGTGAAAGAGGCAGCCGAGAAGACTTCGGTGTTTTCAAGCGTAATGTGCTGCGCAGGGATGAGAAAAGTACTGGAGCAAACATTTACCGCCTCTACATTTACATTTTTCTACACGACCATCAAAATCCAAAGCAAACCATGACGGTTCAAAACAAAAAAATGTCACGGCTCTTCAAAAATGTAATCTTTTTCTTCCTAACGTTTTTCAACCCCGAATGCGAAATGACTCGAGCACAGTGGTGACACGATTTTTGTGGTTTTCGGGGTTTTGCATTTTTGCTCGATAAAGGCAGTATGAAATTGAACTTGTTTATATGTATCGTAACGGAATGATTGTGGTCTTTCTGTTAGAGCTAATAGATTTCAATTAGTTGAAAACACAAGCGAAATATTAGCGATTGAATGATTTAACACTTTTTTCAATCATTCAGCTTGGAATGGCTGCCCGAAAATGGTCATAGTGGAGAGACAAAAACAGTCAAGCAGTGTGTGAACCGTTGGCAGCGCAACGCCTGATGGTATTGATGCTGCTGCTGCTTTGTGTTTTGGTGGAATTGCAGAATCGATGAACTGTGGTGAATTGTGGTCACAGTTCCCAAGACTGAGTGCTGCGTGCCTTACTCAGTGGGAAACTCGAAAATGGTGTGTGGTACAGAGGCATGAACCACGAGTTATATCAAGTGTATAAAGATGCGAATATTATTAAGCGTGTAAAATACGGAAGACTTCAGTGGGTTGGTCACTTAGCTCAAATGTCAGAAGAAAGAATTGCGAAAAAAATATTCAGCGGGGAACCAGGTAGAGGTAGGCGACTTCGTGGAAGACCACGAATACGCTAGCTGTACGCAGTTGAAGAGGACCTGGCGAGTCGACCCTAAACGTTCGGGGCAACTGGAGAAGATCGATTTCTATCGTATACTCCCGTTCATTGTGTGGCCAATTGAGCTCAAGATATTGATCGATCGTAGGAAAATTGAAGATTTGCTAGACGAAGTTCATGCATGCAGATAGAGACAAAAGCATTTGTAGTGAAGCTGGTGGTAGGGTAATGCTTGACGTGCTAATGTATTTGACATGGTTACTTCGTAATACTTTCAAATTTCTATATTTAATATTTAACAGACTATCGACTTATGGAAGAAATAAGTTATGGAACAAAAACTGCTGACAGGGCCCATCAAAAAGTTTGTTTTAAAAATATGAGTCGATGCCTAATTGACTGTTTAACGATAAACTTGCGACGATCGAAGCGCCACCATACTTCATATAACGGAGGAAATTAGAACTAACTTGAAGGTGATGATTTGGAGGTTATTTGGAAATTTGGAGGTTAAAATCCCCTCCAAACACTAGCGATTTTGCGGTGGGATGTTGACGTTTGATGACGAATAATGGAACGAAAATTCAAATACATCTTCTTTTTCTTGGCATTACGTCCTCACTGGGACAAAGTCTGCTTCTCAGCTTGAGCACTTCCACAGTTATTAACTGAGAGCTACCTTTGTAAAAAGTTGCCATTTTCGCATTCGTATATCGTGTGGCAGGTACGATGATACTTTATGCCCAGGAAAGTCAAGGAAATTCCCATTACTCGGCTAAGAAAGACCCCAAATTCCACTACATATAAAGTGTAAACTGGGACGTGAAAAGACGTATTGCCGCTGCAAATGGTTCCTTCCATGGATTGTGTGTCTAAATTTTGTCTTCACTTATCAGATTTGGAAACAATATTCACCGCAGCACTAAAACCGTTTGTCATAATTGTGACCGTTTAATTACGTTTGAACGTTTTACATCGTGAAGGTGCTTAAATTCTAACATAAATGATTAGCAAATGATGTTTGCTGATTTGTCTTAAAGCTATCTTTAAGTTATGAAAGAGTAATGCTCGCTTAAAAATGATCGTGTTACTCATGAAATTTCAAAATAATTTGAATTTTTTCATATGTATCTATCGACTGAAGCAACATTGTATTGTATTCGACTAAAACCACATTTTGTGATAGTCGCTTTAAAGGTTTTCATTTATAACACAGTTTTATGAGGTAAGTCATATAATAGTCTGTTGAAGACACAGGTTTAGTAAAGTAAAAAATGAAGAAGAAGTAATTGTATAAAATTTTACATATTCCTCTATCGTTGATCATTTGGAGACGAAGAGAATCCATCCTGAATATTTCTTCTCTTCATACCATCGCTTTGAACGAGTATAATCTAAAAATATACCGGCAATAGCCTTACGACTTCTCACCTTTGGAAACCGCTAACGGGTTGGATTCTCTCGAAAAGTGTTATCAACATTTAGAAACCATAAGAACACCCTGCATCTTCAGGCAAAATGCAAATATCGACAACATTCTAAATCAAAAACAGGTTTCTCCTGGCCCCAGAAGCCAGCTATCCGATATCGATCCGGTCCGAAGTGGCCATCGTTCTTCAGATGTGCTCGGGACCGGTAAGGCCCCGCGGAACAAATTTACATATGTGAGATTTGATTCTATTGTGAAAAACAAGTTTTTCAACCATACGAGGAAACTTTGGCCGATTATGGCGAGTTCTGAGCCATATAATAAAAAATGGAGAAGCTTCGCGTATGGGGTGAACCTGTTTTTATCGGAATTGGAGTTCTGACTGATGGCCGGGGGAACATCTTTCTAAAGCTTTTTTTACGAACGTTTTCTAAGATTGATCAGAATCTGGTCGACCAATTCCAAGCCGCCCACCTTGATGTGAACGCAGCAGTGGACGGGCGTTTACCAAATGTACGACCACAAATGACATTGGCCTCCGGTGAAACACTCGGTTATGACAAATATCAAGGAAACCATTACTCTTTTTATGATTGCCAGAGGCACCTGTGGCATTGAGGTTCAACGATGTGAAAGATGCATGCAGATTTGGCATTTGTTTCGGTGCTCATTTAGGGGGGACGGAGTCAGGTTTGAAACGGTTTGAACGTTGACGGGGTCTTCAGTTAACATAATGAGCAATGTTGTGTGGGATTCCCAATCAGGCTAGACTTTAAGGTAAAGAAGTATCGAAGCCACATCTCAAATCTCCATAAGCACAAATATGGAGGACCAGTAGGAGATTTAACATTCGTCTGGTTCTTCTGAAATGTGCTCATGAAGATCTGAGTATTGGCATCGATTCATTTTCACCTTAAGGTGAGTCAAGGATCATTTCACTGAACGCCAATTCAGCAATGACCTGCTTCGAATCGACAAAAACCGTTGAACCGAATCCAACCATTTTTGTCTGGGACCCCTAGCTATCAATCATTACAGCGTAAGACCGTATATTAGCTTTCAATGCTAGTATTACAACTACCGATTATCGATTAGATAATGTGGATGGCATTGCTTTGCTGTTGATACGATTCGCTGGAAGGACGTAGGGGTAGTAAGTAGGTACGTGCCTTGGTAGCCGTGAATCGTGACTCAAAAGAAAGCGGGCGGAAAAATCCAACGCCGATGATCGAGGTAGACCTGTGCGCCAATCTGCCACGGCGTCATCAGTGTCACGCCGTTCACAAGTTTCGGCGAAGGTGTACATCGACGTGGACAAAATTGAGCAATCACACATAGAGGAAATAGAATTGTCCAGTAAATCATATTCGCTAGCCGATTTATCATTATTTCATTGAATTTTAATTGATTCAACGATACATTGGTCATTTTTTTGTATTGGTAATTCTGCCATACAAAAAAGCATATATTGTTACATGTTTTTTAATTATGAATAGTGGTTTACAGATAACCAGCCGAGTGGAAGTTTAACAACTACCAAAAAGCTAAACATTACATATAATTTGCAATTGGATTAGATGGACAAATTGATGTGAAGATTTGTCCATCTAATCCAATTGCAAATTATATGTAATGTTTAGCTTTTCGGTAGCATATATTGTTGTCTTGTCAAATTCTGTACGTATCGTCGTTTTCGATACACATAAATGTGGCTAAGCGTAAATAAATATGAAAGCAGGAAAACAAACCTCTATCCTGAGAATAAGTGCCCAACAACTTCCCAGCAAACACAATATCGGTTATGATGCCATTTAGGAGTAGAATCTTGTGGCAGTATACGTACACTTAAATCACAGAACGGAAGGGTAACTTCGAGCAAATGAACCTTATGAAATGTGATGACATTCGTGTTCGAAAATTCAAATAATTTTATTTTGGTTTTCACCTATTTCATTTCAATCGTGTGATGAAACGTCAAATCATCTGGTATAAATGTTGCGCCATTATAGTCACAGTCGATTCCGTGTATTACGGTTTATTACATCAGACTATATTTTTCATTTAAGCGTTACTAAGGCTGATCGCAATGCTGTTCCATATTATATGGCCAGTTCTACTAAAACAACGCATTGGCAATGCTCAATTGCAGTTCAATTTTCAAAGCCCATGTTTGAAACAAATTTAAAATTGTACGACACGTTTGTTTCAAACTTGAATCGATGTGAAATTGAAATAGAACTTTGTTTCAAATTTGTCCGATAGTGTTCGGATATTCCAAAAATAATTGTGAACCTGGATGTTGAATCATTTTTACGGTAAATTTATTCTTAAACCTTAGATGTATACTTTTCAGTACTATTTTTCTACTAGTGATACCTTTACGAATCCTAGTTAGGACCCGTGCCTTCGATTGGACTCATTAGCGAAAACTAGCGGTATCAATCCTTCTTGGACACTGTCTTGGGAAAAAAAAACCTCTTAAGAACAGCGGGATATTAAACATGCACTAAACGTAAAATCAGGGAAGAAAGGACGTTCCTTAGAAATGCGTGCTTTCTTCCAAGGATGAAATGGTTAATAATTAATTTTTGTATGAGCCGTAACACTTGAGCCTACCCAAATAACATTAAAGCTTTAGAAAAAAGCAAGACTTATGTTCGATGTCCGTATGACATGGGAAAAATTCCAAAAACCTGGAGGAATTTTCAGAATGCCACTAATTGCCGTCAATGCCAACATGGCACAAAACATTGCCGCATGGATGCTTAATGCATGATTTGTGGAGGTTATTCTCACGCTAAAGACGTCTGTCCTGTGAATGAAGATACCAAAAAGTTTATTCGCCAATTGCGAGGGCAACCATAAGTCTAACTTTTGAGATTGCAGGTCGTGCAAACGAATCGTTGAGGCTCTATCCAGGCAGATGAACGGCAACATTTTTTGCAGCCGGGATTCCCCAGGAAGAATCTCCAGCACTACTTATTTTTCAGTTAACGATCACTTACTTGAGAATCATACAAATCAAGTAAATTGTAATTATGCTCATTAACAAACTAATTTTCTTCTGGGTAGCCGTTCGAATCTTCTAATTTCGAATGGATTTACCCCAAGAAACTCCTATTCCGAAATTGTAGCAGGCAAATTGTATTCCTACCTTCAAATTGTATTCCTACCGATAACCGTCCTAATTGTTTCAAACCATATGGAAAAAATATATTTGAAAATGCAAATACTTCTAGTAAAATGTCTCCCTCTGAATTTGATTTTTTTTACTGAACAATTGAATGAAATGATTGATGCAATGTTCAAAACCCCCACAATGGCTGAAGCAGTCCAAGTTGGTTCAAATTAACTAATAACATTGTTATTAGATTACGTTTTTCTAATGAATCCAAAATTTTTTTATAAATATTTTGAATTAAAATGCTCGTTATAATATGGTAGATAGGACGAGCTGTTTAATTATCCAACGGCTAATAACACGCATAGAGCAGTTATTACTGAAACCTATTTGAACCCTGGTTACAAACTCAAAAGAGATCCAAACATTTTTGTTTATCGTTATGATAGACTAGATGGAGCATGTGAATTTGCAATCATAGCATCTACTTTTTCGTCATTTGAAACCAAAGTTTTTGAAACTTTGGGTATTTCTGTTGAAACATAGCTTGGTAAATATACTTTTATAGCTGACTTTTTGCCTTCCAATGCAGTAGGAAGATGCAAAGAACAATATATTTACACGATCTTCAACCTCGGCTCCAAAGCCCAAATTTTCATTTTAATTTCACTGGTACGGATTATTGGAATCGAACTGTTCCCTGTTTTTGGTATACTTATACCAGCTCAACAACGTCAACAATTGAGCTCTCTCCGAGTAGTGTCACGAACACAAACGCAGAGTTGATAGTGGAAAATATCCCCTTTTGAATTTGCCGGGGACAGCTGATCTTTGTTTATATTTTCCATTACAACTGTTGAGTAGTATTAGTGACATGTAACGTGTATTTACACCAGTGCAGAAACCACTACGGAATCGAACCGAATCTGATCCAACAATAACCACGGATGAAAGGTTAGCTTGTTATGAACGAGATGGTAACGTCATTATTGTCTTCAAGCAGCGTCTTATTCCGGAATGAGATTTGCGTTCACATATGAGATTTATTTTAATATACATATCGCTTGGCTCGCTTGTACCACGGATTTGTACGTATTGCCAACAAGCGAAGAGGCCTTGTTGGTCACCTGCCCCTTGGACAAGCATCCGCACGATATATGGTTTTGTACCGTTCGATCCTTTATCAAGTAGGAGCTGGTGACGTCATGTTTAATTAATGAAATATTGTGATACTTGTTTATGTACATACTATTCCGTTTGTGATTATTTGCTTAATGCTGAAAACATAAATCAAAGCACAATTCTTTTTTTTTGTGGATATTTGGCAGATCTAATTGAGAATAATGTTTTGACATATTGAAGTCAAAAAATTCAAATTTCGAGTTATCTAGTAACATCAAGGAGACGAAATAGTGCGGTATTCAGAAATAATATCCCGGTCAACCAGTCAGTGATTTTCGATAGCGATCGATATAGATTCGTTTTGAACCGTTAGCGATCGCCATCGTTGGTCAAAGATCTATAAAGAATTATGAAGACTGGTTGGTCGGGATATGTTGCCCCGTGACGAATTACTCATTGAATATTTGGGCACACTAGTATATCCGAAGTAAAATGCTGACTCAATTCAACAGAATTTCCTTTTAAGTAGGTCCATTGATTATTTTTGAACCACCATCTTCTCTAATGGTAAGATGTTTTGTGTGAAAATCTGAAATTAATTATGACGCACGTAAGTAATCTCACACTTTTCCTCCTTTCACCTGGACCTCTTACTTAATCATAATCACGGAAATAATGAAACCCCAAAAATAAGTTCTTGAAATTTAAATTTGAGTAAAACGCGTTTAGGGGGTAAACAGTTGGGCTGTTTTGCATCTCTCGCAACCTCAAAGTTCTCAAAAAACGGAGACACATCGACTCAGCGATGAAAGTTCGTCAAATAAGACACATTTTGGTTTTTAAAGTTTATCTAATTTTAATTTGTTTTAACCCACTACGGAGACTTAAAACGCTAACGTTGGGTAGAAAATACTGTGTTGGCCATTTTCGACATGGACCAATGCACGAGTTTATTAAATTCACCTGTTATCATAGCCACAGCACAGCACCACTCAAACGTTGTTTTGTTTTTGTAGTCCGTGTAACGTGTAACAAGTAGAGATTTTTAAAGCAATACACAATTTGTAAAATTGCAACGCAACGACTTCTTCAAATAAATCTTTGCACCTTTCGATTGATACATTCTTGTTTATACTAGGTTGACTAATATGTTGTATAATTCCATATCAATTTACTGTGTAAAATGTGTGCCTTCTACCGCTAGGTGTCGTGACTAACGACTGTTAATTTTCATCACTTTTTGACTTCAAAGATACACTTCCGTTCCGTGCTTAAATACATTATGTACTTATATGGCCTTCATCTTCTTCTTCTCCTTCTTCTGGGCATTGAGGACTGAGTCAGAGCTTGCCTCTCAGCTTGGTGTTCTTATGAGCACTTCCACAGTTATTAACTGAGAGCTTTCTATGTCAATAGGGTCCTAATGCCCTGTCTCAATTTTGGTACCAAACGCTTTAGTTTAGGCCAGACACACATGTTTATTAATTTTTTAAATGAGTTTTGTTGATAGAAGTTTAAAAAACATGTTTTTACCTTTTTGAGATTTTGTCACACCCCTTGGTTTGAACTCAGATTTTGGGTTTATTTGTTTTCCATGTCCTTTCCGAAATGTCAGATAGGAACAACCCCAGTGTTAAAACTAAAAGACCTGTGGCATTTTTGTCGCCAAAGTGAACGTCAAACATGATCAAAAGTGTCAAGGTTTATATATGGAACCATTTTTAAAATTAAAGTTTAAATATGTTACAGCCGTTATTTGAGCTGGAAAATTTGCTTGAGTAGTTGAGAGAACATGCTCTTTCGTATTATTAAATAAAAACAAGAATTCATTTAAAATTTTAGGACCCTATTGACCATTTTTGCATTCGTATGCCTATGCCTTCAGGAACGTTTTTAAGGATTTCACAAAAAAAAAATCATCCGGTTATTTCTTCATGAGCTGTAAGGTTACTCCAGAAACGCTCAAGTGAACTTCGAAGAACTAAGGCTAACACCAAAATTCATCAATAATATATTCAAAAATCATCATATTCATACATAACGCTGTTGGTGGTTGTCTTAAATGGTCGTATTGCATGGAATTTGTGAATACAGTGCCTTCCCGATTTTGGCAACACCCGTTTTTGTCTACCCCCGATTTTAGCAACACCCGTTTTTGGCAACATTTTCTTCCCGATTTTGGCAACATGTTGAAAAATATTTTCAATTGATTATTAAGTACTGAAACCTAATACTTCGAGTTAAATCAAAGTAAAAATAAGTCGAACTAACAATGTGGTGAACATTGCGAGCTAAGAATAGCTAGCAAAGATTTTGTGCAGAATTCGCAGATTTCAAAGTTATTGTTTAACTATAGGAGAAGTCTTATAAAGCAGGCTATCTGTAGTAATTATTACTACATGGTTTAAGAAGGCATCATAACTAGGTGGCATAGGATGGTAATCGACAGTACAAGCAAGTGTAATAAAAGCATTGAATGTTATCTTCTTAACTTTTACTATGTTGATCAGAAATGTTTTGTTGTTATTGTGCTTGTATGTTTTTTTTTAACATATCAATTGGATTTATCTACTACAGACAAATTATCTCTAGCCATCCAGACGAGATTGACGCTTCTTCAGCAGTCAAAAGTTTTTCTAAGCACAACCTTGCGACAGTTGGAGAATGGTTGATACTTAAAGAATTATATTTGCAGACACCTCCATAACTAAACGTTTCACAAAAAAAAAAAATACTGTGATTAAACATTAAGTTTAAACTTCACACGTCATTCTGTAAGAAAAATAATGAAATAATTATTACTACAATTTTCTCCACCGATTCCGAAAAATGTTAGCTACATATCCGTTTTCATTTTCACAGATGCCACAGAAAATCACTCAAAAATAAAATCGAAAACTGTATCCCTTCTTGTTCCGACTATATTTTTACTAGAAGCATTAATTGGTAAAATGATTGAGAAAATTCATATGTGCCAAAAGGATTTTGTAAGCTATTTTTCCAAGAATTCGTAAAATTATCTAACGGTATTCTCGTGAAAAAGGAAACGCAATGAAATGAATGAAATTTGAAATTTCAGCAGCCAAGCTATCAACTATTTTCAATTCGAACATTGCTTCAACAGTACTGCTACGCCACACATTTCTTCTTTAACGGTTTTTTTTTTCAAAAAATTCATACGTTTGCAACTCTCATCAAAATATTTCCCGAAACATAATGCTTGATGAGATCTCGTCATTAAATCTATTTATGGGTGTTTTGTCGTGCCAGTCTCGATAAAAAAGCATTGAAAATGGCCATGATCCAAAAAAGGCGAGTTATTTTTTAACGAGCCTTACAATAAATATTTAATGGATATCTCTTATCCTCTCTTTTTTTTCATTCTTTACAATTCATTCTAACTGTGATAACATTTATGTTAGCATAGTAATTTATAAGAACTTTCACTTTTTGCAACTTAGAACCTTGTGCGATATTGAGACCTATGGTAACCAAAATTGCACTCTATGTTCAGGAAATCCCAGAAATAAACTCATCCGAAAGGATCCTCAATCGAATCTGTATTCGAAATCTGCTACTTTCAATATGGTCTGGCTTTGATGCTGCACATTCGCACTTAACAATAGTCCGGAAATGACCACTGAAAGTAGGGGGAGATCCCCCAGTACCGGACAGCACCCAATACCGGACAAAGTCGAAACATTGAGAAATCATGGTCCAATCAAGATGGTGTATTAGTAGTAAAGGAAGCTATTCTGGAGACTAATGTTTGCGTAGAATAACACATCCTTGAAATATGCATGCCTTTTTAAAAAAGTACAAAAGATTGAAAATTTCAAAAAATTTGACGTATTGCCTTAATTTTGAGCCTATTTAGTAATTATTTTGAATATGAAAAAATACTTTGGATCACGCAAGCATACTCGAACATAATCCTAATTTGATAGCATGAATGTATTTTGTACCATAATTGGACTAAATAGAGACAAATTACAATTTTGTTTAAGCACCTCCTGTCCCCCAGTTTCGGACAGCCTGTTTTGTTATATGATATCTTTGTAATTATTGCACGAGTGTCTCAAAATACATACATTTTTCATGGATTCCGTCGATCATGGTATCAAACAATGCAATAAAATTAAGAAAAATGAACATTCAGAACAACATCGTAAAATGTGCTATTTTTCATCATATAAGAATGAGGTTTTTGATGGACATCTTGCAAACTATGATATACTCAAATTGTTCTTGTAAATGTTGAAAATGCATTAAATTGGCAATAATATACTATTTCTAAAGTAAACACATTCAATGATGTTCAAATTTACAGGATTCGAGGCATTTCCAGATTGTGTCCGGTATTGGGTGCCACCTTTCACGATCAATCAATTTGGTACTAAAATACATCATCAAAATGCAATGTCAAAATTCATACTTATATTTTCAAATTTATTTTTGTACACTATAAAAATGATAATATTTATCATAAATGGGTAACACGAGCACATAAAACCAATATTTTTCGAATTATGAATTTAGTGGCTTAAGTGTCCGGTACTGGGGGATCTCCCCCTAATACCACGCTTGTACTGTGTATAACAAGTGTGCTCTTCAGATGGTGCATATAATCAGTACATGAAGAATCTGCTTTTGAGTCAAAAGCTAAACTGAAGAAGATATTTTTCACATCATTCATAGTAGTTGCCATACATTTCCTGTTACTTTTAAAGATTGGAATGGTAAAAAACATACGCATTTTAAATTTCCCGAATTTGGCAACATCCTCATTTTGGCAACATAAAAATTACGCCTTGTTGCCAAAATCGGTAAGGCACTGTAATACCTTCAAGGTCGTTACCCTCTATCCTCTTCTGATGGACATTCTGGTTACGCCCTTAACACTAGGAGCCCCGGGATCATGTATAAAAGTACGGTAGGAAAAATGTTTCTAGGGGTGTACATAGTTTCCCTAGAGCAATTAAAGCAATACAACTGACCATCCACACTGGTGGATGGATATGGGTTATGAAAGGGGTCCACGTGATCTGTAGGGATTTGAATTCTATACTTGTAACCAATTCAGTTATTGGGTCACCAAGTGGCTCGGTAGTTTAGTTGGTAAAGCGCTCGTCTAGCATATAAGAGTCCTGGATTCGAATCCCAGCCAAGCACGTGAATTTTTTTTCATAATTTTTCACCCATAATTTGTCCATCTTTACCACGCATAATTTAAAAAAAAGGTTTTGAACCAGATTGCCAGTAAAACAAATAATTAAAAGTAATAACATACACCCGATTCTGTTTTTGCACGGCCGTTTCCACACATTTTTTTTTTCGTCAAAACCTTATTTTTGCATCTGATTTTTTTTTGCACGGTACGCATCCCTCAAGCAACATAGTTAAAGAAGTTCATTGCACTTGCTTAAGATTTAAAATAATTTTGTAATTATTCAGACAATACTTCTTCTACAGAAAAACATAAGCAAAACCCTATATTCTACAACCATATGCCTGTAAATCTTTAATTTAAGAGACGACATGTAGTTTTTTCAAACATAAATATTATTGTAGATAACCATTGAACATGTTTTACTAAAGATAGTAATGATTTAAAACACTCTTATGAAAAACCTGTTTATGTATCAATCAAAATTCATTCCTATAGCATTTAATTTTTTCGACATAAAACTGATTTTAGAGCTCAAAATAACATACTATAGCAGGAATAAAAATTGTTTATAACATTTTAAATTTTAGTTTGCTAAATAAAATTACGAAAAATACGTGTTTTTGAACTCATTTGCTTAAAAATCAACATTCGAAGCCATTTCTAAGATAACGGGCATCTAGTTTGAGAATACATTCAAAATTTCTTGTAGTACTTCAAATCTAGGAAAAATCCTTCTTATTCAAGTCTGTTCGCCTGTAAATTAAAAATTTAGCTTAACAGAAAAATGTCAATTGTTAAGAGTAGGGTTTTTGTAATTTTTAGTGAAAAATAATTCTTCTTCTTCTTTCTGGCGTTTCGTCCCCACTGGGACAGAGCCTGCTTCTCAGCTTAGTGTTCTTATGAGCACTTCCACAGTTATTCACTGAGAGCTTACTATGCCAATGACCATTTTTGCATGTGTACATCGTGTGGCAGGTACGAAGATACTCTATGCCCTGGGAAGTCGAGAAAATTTCCAACCCGAAAAGATCCTCGACCGGTGGGATTCGAACCCACGACCCTCAGCTTGGTCATGCTGAATAGCTGCGCGTTTACCGCTACGGCTATCTGGGCCCAAAAAATAATTGAGTGTAATCAAATTGTTTGGTTTCTACATAAATATGTTAAGTGGATTTCTACAAACCATTTATATAGAAAAATTACATGTCTTCGCTATAAATTTCGTTTTACCTGTAAAAGGTTTAAAAATGAGGGCTTTCGTAGTTTTCTAAGTAAATCTTCTATACTCCAATATAAAAAATACTACAGTCATACCTCCATGAGTCGATGTTCCATGACTCGATATCGACTCATGGAACCATACTAAGAACAAAATTTCATAATTACTAAGATGGTCCCTAGAAGCAGCTTTCCAAAGGATTGCTGTTCCTTGACTCGATATTTCCATGAGTCGATGGTACCTTCAATATCGACTCATGGAGGTTTCACTGTACTGCTTTAAATTTGGAAATGTAGGCAAATAGGTTTAAAAAATAGGGTTCCATGTAGTTTTTTTAATTAACAGAAATTCGGATTGTAATCAAACATTTGACTAAACATGTTCTCTGGACTTACACAATTAAGTTCATGTCGAACGAATAACTACATGTTAAAGTTTGATTTATAGGCAAAAAGGCCTGAAAATTTGGGTTTTAAGTAAAGCGAACTGTGAGTTGTCTCTTTTTGCAAACATATGCATTGCAATTTAAAAACTGTCAACAAATACCATAGTTCATTACTTGGAATGGTGTTGCATTGTTGAATTTGTGCCAAAAATCGTACCAGATGAAACTAGAAAGTGCTTTTAGCTCGATAACCAAAGATAGGCTATCTATTTTGAGAACGTAAGTGTGCGTTAGCGGGTTTCCTAGTTTTTTTAGGTGTTGAAATTTGGAGTATAATCTAAAATGTTTTTTTTTTTTCTCTCTTTAACATGTTCACTAACATGAACTAGGAATTTAATGCTGAAAAAACTATAATTCGCCAATTGAGTTAAACAAAACGGCCTGTACAAATAGCACAGATAGCGCCACCGTAGCCTTGTGTGTTTGACATAACAGAGATGCTGTCACAATGTTAAACCCCATTTACGGTAACGCCGCTCTTTTGATGGATCATAGTGCTGCCGCTCATTGATCCATTCTGATTTACAGGCAAACTGAAATTATAGAATAGAGATTTTTGTATTCTTTAAGTGAAAGAAGTTTTCAGTTTGGTCCAGAGTTTCTTTTTCTAGTCAAACATACAATACCGTGAAAAAAAATTGGGTTAACCCCCTAAAAACATACTAAATTGTTTTGTCCATATATCTGTGATTACTATGTTTTTTAAATAATGTCAAAACTTTGTGTAAAAATTTAGTGAACAGAATTTAAAAAATGTTTATGTCAAAATACCTATGAAGTAAGATTTATATAAAGATTTCACTCGAAAAATGTGCGATACTTTGTTTTGGGTGTAACTTTTTATCGCGATCTGTCAAGTAGTTTTCAATATGCTTTCGAAACAAGAATATAGCTCATCTGCAAAATATGGGCGCGGTGATCGATAATCTGGCCAGTCGCACAGATAAATCGGAAAAAGGCTTGGAATCCACCATTCCACCGAGTCCCGCGTTGTGAAGATGTTCCAGGAGACGAAGACCATCGAGCGGCGCGCTGGAAGCGGCCGAAAACGGAATACCCAGAGAAGGCGCGGAATATAAGGTAGTACTTTAAGAATAACCCGAACCTTTCCACCCGGCCTGTGTGGCCAAAAAGGTCAAATCGTCGAAGTGGTTCGTCCAGCAGACCATGAAACGGGCTGGGTTACGTGTTTTGAAAGTCAGGAAGGCGCCAAACCGGACTGACAAGCAAAACACGGTGGCCAAATTGCGTGCGCGGAAGCTGAACCATGAGTGGCTGGTTAAGCCAGGCTGTCTCGTCATGGACGACGAGTTATATACATCAAGGCGGGCATCAAACAAATCCCCGGCTTCGAGTTTTTTGTCGGTACGTCGCGCATGGAGGTTCCCTAAAAGTTCCGGATGAGAAAAAAAAAATACTAATTGGCGAAGAAGTACCTGGTGTGGCAGGCGTACCATAACGCCAAACCTTTAATGGATTGGTACGAAGCGAATGGCGTTGGGTAAGAAAGATGGGCAAAGCCTCGCCCAAGATCCCATTACCAGTGTTAAGATAAATGTACAAGCATTCAGCTTGAGAGAAGAAATCCAATAAATTAATCATACCAAAACATAGCTCATATGAATCTATGACATTTGGTCGAAAGACATTTAGTCGAATGACATTTAGTCGAATGACGTTTGGTCGAAAGTACATTTGGTCGAACGGACATTTCGTCGAATGGACATTTGGTCGAAAAGGTTTAGTTGCAATACAAAGCATATGATATTTGGTCGAACCGACATTTCGTGGAAAAGATAGTGGTCGAATCTAAATAGTATGAAAACGAAGGTTTACGTTTAGTCTGACTATCGTCGAGAGTATCATTTTGTCGCTAATACAAGAGTGATCAATTAATTAAAAATCTATTAGCCATTTTACCAACAATCTATATGCGATAAGCAAAATTTTGTTATTCAATTTGATGGACGCTCTTCCAATATATTGATCAACATCTTGTTTTTTTTTGAATTTTCATGCTGCTTTCGTTTCGGGCATATTAGATTCAAGATAAGCTGATCTTAAATGAAAGCAAGACAACTTTTGTCACCTCAGTCAACTCGTCTTCCCTTCCCCGATACATAGAATAAGCACAACTTTAATTTTTGATAGTTCAAAGCTTTTACTGCAAACTCTGTTTTTCACCCGAGGTCATCAACACTGTCAATGGCGTACATTTGCTTAAAGAATGTTCTTAAGCTGGAAGTCACAATACTGAAGCCAATTGGCCATAAGTAGAGTTATCGACACCCAACATTCACTTCGCCATAAAGGTGTTCCCTTAAGCAAATTTTTGCTGCCGTTTTAATTCTGATTTCCGCATTTAAAAATCTTACCCACGTCCATTATCTGCCCGACATTCAAAGAAAGATCCCGAGCACTATCTCCGAATGCTTCCATCAAATCAAGATCAGCAGTTCATTACAAAGAACGAGGACATTTCAAAAGAATAATAAATAATGAAAACGTTATGTTCACATCGTTGAGCAATAAAATTTTTCAAAACATGATGATATTTTCAAAGAATAATAAATTCACTAGAGTTAAACATCTCAGTCAATGTACAAAAAAAATACTTCCAAATATTTTATTTGAGTAATTCTCGATTTTTACATAACTTCAAATTACAAATAAAAAGATGTATGGAATTACAAAAATACATAAAATGTCCCGTTTTTTATTCAACAACAGCGAATCATTCAGATTATTCTAAAGAATACGTTATCTTACCAACTTTGGAAAACTTGGAAAACAATACTCAATTTTACCAAATGATCTTTCAATAATCCATTTGAAAATAAGCTTCCAACCAAAATTTCGTTCAACTAAACGTCATTCGACCAGAATAAATGTTCCAAAGCAATTCGACCAAATGTCCATTCGACCAAATGTCCTTTCGACCAAATGTACTTTCGACCAAATGTCATTCGACCAAACGTCATTCGACCAAATGTCATTCGACGAAATGTCCTAAAGCCAGCTCATATATAGATTTTTTTTTCTATCTTCATTAACGAGATTTTTAGCCCTGGGCTAGTTCATCTCGGGACCAACGGCTTTATTTCCCTTCCGAAGGAAGTCGTCACTGATTTTTTAGTGACTATCTCGGGGATGGGATTCGATCCCAGGTCCTCGGCGTGAGAGGCGTGTGTTCTTTCCACTACACCAGGTCAGTCCCCTCATATATAGATTTTTTTCCCTCGTATAGTCTTTATCTGCTTAAATATGCTCACTGAACTCGTACAATCTAATTTATCCCAAAAAAAACTACATGTTATTGCTTTGAAATTTGATTTATATGTAAACAGGATAAAAACTAGGATTTCTTGAATTTTTTTAACTAAAATAAACTATGGGTGTAATCTCGAACTTCTATTTCTACTAAAAATGTTGTCTGGACTGCTGCAATTAAGTTCATAGGCTAAAATTTAGGAAAAATGGTATTTATTCATGCTTTTCAGTAACATAATTTTTTTAAACCGTAACGCGGGTAGATCACCTTTTCGAGGTGCGTTACGAGCTACCAAATCTGTTGTATCTGTTCCTGTTAATACTGATAAGGTATGGTCGGAATAGTAACAGAGAGTAACAAGTCACTAAAGCCCACCTATTTGTTCTGGATGATGAGGAGGTCGAAGTGTAAAAATGACTCCATCAGCATCTGAGGCTGGTTTCAATTCATGAGACAAGTTCTTTCCGAGTGCAAGTGCTTATCTTTGAATGATTCCGAATTAGTGGAGTAGCAGACCACCTACTTTCTAAAATAAGCTTCTTGTTTCAAGAAATCTAATTGTCTTATGCGATGAAACCTGTTCACAGTAACAAAAAACGACTTTAAACCTTATAAGTAGAACCAAGAATTTGGGTTTTTGCGACAAAAAAAAAATCACAAATAATCGCGAAGTGCACCATATCAAAGTGAGTAATGTACCCAGGGCCGGATTTACAAATGTGGGGGCCCTGGGGCCATTGTCTAGTGGGGGCCCTTTTTTCAGAAAAAAAAACATTTTGATACATTAGAATACATTAGATAGTTTTAAGGTTTAAGTAAGGTTTTCATTATTAGATGTCATGTTTATATATTTTTTCAGGTAAAATTCAATATTTTTCGGGTTTAATTGTCAACTATAAAAAATATTTGATGATTCCTTCCTTATTGATACCTCAATTCAAACTATGATTATTCTATTCCTGTTGAATATGAACTTGAATATTGAAGTTGTTGAACATACAGATTATTTAACAGTTCGGAGATGGAGAAAGTGATTTGGGTCTGGTAACAGATCTTTTTCTAAAAACTGGGTTTCTATTTGAATGCAAGTCTCTAAAAAGTCTCTATTTTTAATGGAAAGTCTCTAAGATCTCTAGTTTAATCAAAATGGTATCGGTATCCCCTTAATTTCCTTATTCTGGCTACAGTAAAACCTGATGCAAAATTCTACAGGCTGTAGTAAAAAATGGAAGACTTTGTTGTGGCTAATCATCAGGTTCATCAAGAACTTCAAGAAATCTTTAAGTGATCTGTCCACAGATTTCATCTAAAATACGTTCATGGACTTCGACCGGGATATCTCTAGAAATTCTTTAAGAGATTGCTTTATCAATTCTTCCAGAAAGTCGTCGAGTGATTTTTAAATGATGCTTAGAGGATTTTCTACAGGAAATCCTTGAAGACTCCAACGATGTTACCTCCAGTATTTTTTTCAGGGAAAACTATACTAGGAGTTCTTCCAGATATTTTTCCACTAATCCTTCAACCGAATTCTCCAGTTACTTCTTGTAACTGAATATATTCTTGAGATATCCGAAACAAAATGCTTGGAAGAATTCCTTAGAAAAAATCTTGGAGAAATTCCACGGGAAATAATCACTCCATAGTTTTCTGGAGAAATAATCGGAAAATCCCTAAATTTTTAAGAAATCAACAATGGGTAATATGAGCAGTAATACTGTCGTAATGTCACGTGGAATTACAAAAGAAGATAAATGTCTGCTCTGATTCTATGATGAAAAATCAAACTCTTGTTTTATGGTTCCTATTAGATTACGTTTTGTTTTTGTGTTTCATATTTGGTCCATATTCGGTCTCTTTTTGTTTCCTGTCTAGTCTCTTCTTGCCCTTTTTCTCCAAGCTAGATGTCTCTAAAATTCCAATATTAAAGTTAAGTGCCTTGAACACTACCAGTTATGCAATGTGTGTGTGATTTTGCAAATAATTATTTTAATAATTTAACAACTTGATCTGAAGATCTATAAATTGCATTCTAACCTAGTCCTAAACTTTGTTACAGTTGGAAAAAGCTCTTGTTACAGTTGGAAAAGTCACGTTAGAAAATCGTTAGAAATTTTAGCAAAAGGATTGTACTCTACTTGTTTATCCAAATATTTTTCGAATCTTCTTGTTTCTCATGAAGTAGACAAAATTCCATTCTGAATGTTCTAATATTTTGTTTTAGTAATTTAATTTAAACTCACAATTGATGCATAAATTTGGCCCATTATTCCGGGTTTCTTAAATTAACATTAAATCTTTCAAATCATATGATGTTATCCAAAAAAAGTATGTACTATGTATTGCATTGATTCTAACTATTCGTAAAAATTTAACTCCAAATTTGTTTGTCAAGATTTGTGGGGGCCCGGGGGCCATGGCCTTCCATAGTCGAGTGGCTAGAGTCCGTGGCTACAAAGCAACGCCATGCGGAAGGTATCTGGGTTAGATTCCCGCACATTAATTTTGAAATTATAAATGTTTAAAATAGATTTCAATCCGTCGACTCAATGACATTTCAATTTACATAATGATGGCTCGTCCTGCAGTAAAATTTGTCGAGGGGTGATTCAAAAGTGATTTCCATACTTATTTCAAACGTGTTTTAAAAATTCTTCCAGGTCTCGAAAAAATGTGAAACTTTGGATTCTAGTTCTATTTTTAACGTTGATTCAGAATATGTAAGAAACTGGATGCCCCTGATCATGCCAATTGTACCGGTAAAACAAGAAATTGTCTGCGAAAACACTGCTGTGGCGTGGCGCGGCGGCGCACAGGTCTAGATTGGGGATGCCACCTCTGCGGCGCGTTGAAGCCAAAGTCGTGACCGGAAGCTCAATCGATGCGATTATCAGCGCAGATTTACAAGCTCCCCAGTAGAAGAGTTATGACAGTTGTTTATTTTGCACCGATTACTACATCCCCTGTGGAGACCCCGTAGACATATCTTGCACTTTGAGTCAGTGCGACCTAAATGGAAGTTCAAAGCACTTTGTCCGTCTTCGAAATGTCACTTGAACGTTAAAATATCTGCCTCACGGGGCATACGAATGATCCCCATTGACTTGTGTTCACATGTAGATAGAGATTAATACCAGCATTGAGACAATGACGTTATACCTTACGTTCGGATAGCTTCTTCGTTTAGCAAATTTCAAACGACCAATTAAATTATCAAATGACAAAGACATCCCTACAAAGACATTGTCGACGGTCGCCAACTTTCACCCATGGTCGACGCCACCAATCCGCGATATGATGCGATAACGATAATGACAAACCCATGACACCCTACCTAGATATTGAAGTCCAATCGGGGGATGAGCGGTCACACTAACATACAGAGACCGATTCGAGGACCATTACATCTAGAGGGATTACGGAATGGTCATCGGGGCGCACCAATCCGATCCAATGGTCATGTTTACGCACAACTCAAATCGAGCGTGATCCACTTACCGGTCAGCTACGAATGTTACGATCACATTCAAACACGTGTGGCGGCACCATGCAAATCAGGTGGGCTGGCTGTGACTAAATAGTTGATCATGGATCAGCGGACGATCGGAAGAGGATCGCGTTCGTTCGTCGCCAGTAGCAGTCAGTGGATATGGTGTTGGTTAAACGTCCGAGCTGATGGAATGCAAATCGGTGGTCTTGTTTCGGAAGCAAGCCGAGCGGACTTTTGGAGGTGAGGAATTATGTCAGCATTAGGTAATGGATTCGCTAAAATGTTGTTATTGATGATGTTTTATTTACCCAGCCAGTGGATTACAAATTTTAATTTTCAGCAAAACTGTACCTAAGCTATACATATTTAAATATTTATTAAAAATTGAACTATCGAAAAATAAAATCTTTCGTATAGACTGCTTCATTTTGATTGGTTTGAAAAAAAAATGCGTCCTTTTTTGGGTTACTACCTAAGTCATTTCAGATTACACCTTGGCGAACGCAGATAACGCATGCTATTCCACTACCATCACTAAGAAGTTGCTTGAAACGATGTTTGCGCCGTGAAAGGTTCTGAGAACCGAGAAGTGCCTTCCATAATACGCCTCCAAGCGTGAAACGCAACATACTGTTAGCCATCTATACTTTGGTAGCGCAACTAGTAAGATGATGAGATATTTGATTTTTCACGCATCCATCACATGCCGTTGTGGGGAAAAATGTTTTATTTTCCTGATAAAAGACGGGTAACAGTGAAATAGTTAGGTGGAAAAGGTAGGAATATCCATTCTCTATGTTCTACATACGTTTGTTTTTTGTATTTTTACACTATTTTCATAAAAATTGTGATCCGGCTGGTAGGAGCACTAGTTTGAGGTTGGAAAACCAGGATATGTGAGGTTAGTTTCATTGGAACTTTCGCCTGAGCGATTTTTGCGCTTGAATAAAACACGTTTCGGGACATTCTCCGCTGCCCCTAAAAATACCATTGGGTAGATAAATTAATTCTCTACCATTGGATCTCATTCAATTTCATGCATAACTTCACTTGCGCGATGAAAATAAATATTTTGTTCCGAATATTTTGAAACCATGTATGGGTTTGACATTGCTGTCGTAAACCATCATCATGAGGACAGCAGCACACCCCTGCGGACGAATTGTCGTCTTGGGAGCGAATTAAACCATGTTTTTTATTTATTGTTTGTTTTCAATATGTTTATAAGTTTCATTTTAAACATTATATTCATTCTTGTAACTAGGTGTTCTGTGTTAGATAACATTATCATCCTTATCATCTAGTTTTACCACACTAAATTTGCTGTAGCAGGTCATATTTCTCATAGGTGAAGTGAATTCACATGCTTATGAGAGAAAACAAAACTATTTTCAAGTACATGAAAACCAAGCTTTGTTACATACCTGGGGATTTTTTTTTATTATCGTACAAATTGGGCCGAAGGGTCTCAGATTTTCATGAAACTTTTTCCACAGGCAGGGCTCATGGATATATGAATAAAAAAAAATGAGAAAAATTCAGGGTCGCCTATTTTTCCGGAAAACTCAGGTGGAATTTTTTTGTTTTCCCTTGACACTACTTACTTTGAAAAATCATAACTCAAGAACGAAGCATCGTAGAAACAAAGTTTTTATATGAAAATTTAAGCAAATTTTCTCAAAAATCAAAAAAAAAATATGCACTGGAAAAAGTTTTCCACAAAATTTTCCACCGTTGGGAAAATTCGTAAAGAAAAGCCGGAAAAACTATGCCCGAACTCGTGGAAAATTTTCAAAAAAATATTTTCGAGAAGGTAATTTTATAAGCTTTAATCACTGAAATTTTTGGAATGCACTTTTTTTTCGTTTTTGAGTTATGGCCAATATTGTGAAAAATGTCCAGATGTGCCATATAAGACTTTTCTTAGAAAAATCATAACTCAAGAACGAAACATTGTAGAAAGAAAGTTTTTAAATGAAAATTTAAGCAAATTTCCTCAGAAATCAAAAAAAAAATATGAACTGGAAAAAGTTTTCCACAAAATTTTCCACCGTTGGGGAAATTCATTAAAAAAAAGCTGGAAAATCTATGCCCGAACCCGCGGAAAATTTTTATTAAAATATTTTTGAGAAGGAACTTTATAAACTTCAATTCTAGTAACTTTTAGGATGTACTTTTTTTTGTTCCTGAGTTATGGTCAATTTTGTAAAAAATGCAAAGATTTGCCATACATGCCTTTTCGTTTAAAAATCATGACTCAAGACTCATCATGACTTGTCGAACCGGCAATGGAGCACTTCACGCAAATGTTCATCTTTTCCGTAATCCACCGAACTCCATTCGAATGAAGCTTACTGATGAGGCCTTGGCTGATCGATCGTAGATTTGTCCTTACTGATTTGTGGCCGTCCAGTCCGAAGGGGTTACATCATAAAGAATTGTATTCGTAATATTGAACTTTGTCCATTTCAACAGCTTCGGGAAAACTTTTTTCACTTTCCAAAAATTAATAATGAGGAATATACAGCTGATAGACAACACTTGCACTTTCTCACTGCTCTTTGTTAGTTTTTGGTAAACTTATGATTCTCAAGCCATTTCAACGCTTTAAACTTGAATTGGTAAATACCTATTTGTCATATTGTCTACCCATTTATTTATCTGTCAATTTTGTAGTTACCTAAGAGGAAAAATTGCCTACATTCTGATTGAAGAAAACTTTGTTTCTATGTAGTTTCGTTCTTAAGAAATTTTGTTTATGAACTTATAAATTTGTAAATATATGGTTCAAACAGCTCATCCTAGCAATATTTGATCATGTTTTAGGAACGAAAAATGAGCGTATTGATAAATATTGTAGGATTGGATCTTATTGATCGCTCTTTTCAAATATACTTTGTTTGAAAGCTGGAATAGCTAATCGGGTTTTCATTATTTGTTTTCATAAACAGTGAAAAATGTCCTGGGAAACTGATTCCATTTCAAAAATTTCATATTTTTGAAATAATTTGAATCCGGTTCGACAAGTCATGATGAGTCTTGAGTCATGATTTTTAAACGAAAAGGCATGTATGGCAAATCTTTGCATTTTTTACAAAATTGACCATAGATCAGGAACTAAAGAAAAGTACATCCTAAAAGTTACCAGAATTGAAGTTTATAAAGTTTCTTTCTTAAAAATATTTTATTAAAAAATTTCCGCGAGTTCGGGCATAGATTTTCCAGCTTTTCTTTATGAATTTCCTTAACGGTGGAAAATTTTGTGGAAAACTTTTTCCAGTTCATATTTTTTTTGGATTTCTGAGAAAATTTGCTTAAATTTTCATTTAAAAACTTTCTTTCTACAATGTTTCGTTCTTGAGTTATGATTTTTCAAAGAAAAGTCTTATATGGCACATCTGGACATTTTTCACAAAATTGGCCATAACTCAAAAACGAAAAAAAAGTGCATTCCAAAAATTTCAGTGAGTAAAGCTTATAAAATTACCTTCTCGAAAATATTTTTTTGAAAATTTTCCACGAGTTCGGGCATAGTTTTTCCGGCTTTTCTTTACGAATTTTCCCAACGGTGGAAAATTTTGTGGAAAATTTTTTCCGGTTCATATTTTTTTTGAATTTTTGAGAAAATTTGCTTAAATTTTCATATAAAAACTTTGTTTCTACGATGCTTCGTTCTTGAGTTATGATTTTTCAAAGAAAAGTCTTATATGGCACATCTGGACATTTTTCACAAAATTGGCCATAACTCAAAAACGAAAAAAAAGTGCATTCCAAAAATTTCAGTGAGTAAAGCTTATAAAATTACCTTCTCGAAAATATTTTTTTGAAAATTTTCCACGAGTTTTTGCATAGTTTTTCCGGCTTTTCTTTACGAATTTTCCCAACGGTGGAAAATTTTGTGGAAAACTTTTTCCAGTTCATATTTTTTTGGATTTTTGAGAAAATTTGCTTAAATTTTCATGTAAAAACTTTGTTTCTACGATGCTTTGTTCTTGAGTTATGATTTTTCAAAATAAGTAGTGTCAAGGGAAAACAAAAAATTTCCACCTGAGTTTTCCGGAAAAATAGGCGACCCTGAATTTTTCTCAATTTTTTTTATTCATATATCCATGAGCCCTGCCTGTGGAAAAAGTTTCATGAAAATCTGAGACCCTTCGGCCCAAACCCGTACGGTAATAAAAAAAATCCCCATACCTGTCAATTGAAAAGTCGAGACTAATCCGCTCCCAATAAGACAATTCGTCCGGTGGGGTGTGCTGCTGTCGTCATGATGATGGTTGACGAGAGCAATGTCAAACTCATTCATGGTTTCAAAACATTCGGAACAAAATATTTATTTTCACCGCTTAAGTGAAATAATGTATGAAATAGAATGAAATTCAATGGTAGAGACTTCATTTCTCTACCCAATGGTATTTTTAGAGGCAGCGGACAATGTTTCGAAACGTGTTTTATTCAAGTGCAAAAATCGCTCAGGCGAAAGTTCCAATGAAACTAACCTCACATATTCTGGTTTTCCAACCTCAAACTAGTGCTCCTACCAGCTGGATCTCATTTTTTATGAAAGTAGTGGAATAATATAAAGAACAATCGTATGTAGAACATATAGAATGGATATTCCTACCTTTTCCGCCTAACTGTTTCACTGTGAACCGTCTTATATCAGGAAAATAAAACATTTTTCCCCAAATAAAAAAAAGTCTTCTCTGTGTACTCTTTGCTTGATTTTCTGGAACGATTCATGAAGCGATAAATGTATTATGGTTGTTTTAAATAGTTCTATTCGGATTCTAAAGATTAATTTTTGAAATATTCTTACGAGAAATGTTCGGAAGAGCTCATATGTATGAACATTTCGAAGATTTCCTTGAGGTACTGCCAAAAAACACTTTGGAGTATTTTTGAAGACTAAAGCCTTGATTACACTACGCGCGCAATGCACGAACGTTCGCTCAAAAACATTCGTACAATATTCGCGCGAACTGTTCGAGGTTCTGTAAATACGAACTGTTCGCCCATATATTACACAATTCGAACAAACACGTCTTTGGTTCCATGACTGTTGGTCGTAGCAACCAATGCACACTGGTCCAGGAAGCTAATTTAGGCGGACATGAGGTTTTCGTCAAGATTCATTGATTTTAGAGCCATAGTTTATTCTGAGAATATGTTCAGAATTTTCAGTACTACAAAATGTACGGAACAAAAAATTTTTTACGGTGATCGCAAGAGTGACGTATACGCCAACTTTTTTATTTTAACGAATCGTAAGTTGGTATGTTCAGCAAAGTTGTAGCAAATGATCATAGAAACAACTTTGCCGAACAAACTTTTTCTCGGTTTTGCTTCAGAGCCGAGATAATTAAGTATTTTTACTAAAAAATCGTTTTTTGCTCTTAAGTGTTTTATTTTTTAGTTTTATTGGCCTACTATGTTCTACAAAGTTTTTATACTTATCATTTGCTACAACTTTGCTGAACATACCAAAGTTGTATTTCTTATGGTTTTCATGTTATTTGAGTTTTTCATCTTAAAATTAGCTATTTTGTATGCCTTGTATCTCAACTATGAGCACCTCAAAAAAATATATCTTTCCACAAAATGATTTTGCAGTCTCTTAAGTACCTGTGAGCAAAATTTGGAGAAGATGATATTTTTCTATCTCGTTTAAAATCGATTTTACTAATAGACGATATGAGATAAATCCATATTTATTGAATATTCATACATGTTCAACTCACAAAAGTCATGGCTACCTAAGCATATCAAACCAAAGGTAACACGTGTATTTATATAGAAATATAAAGTACATCGTTTTTCAGTTGTTTTCGATTAACTTGAAAGCTTCTGCAAGAAATTCATCGTCTTTTCCTCTACCAGTATTTAATCTATTCCTAAGCAAGATCAACGGGTTGAAAGTCAACATAAGCCGTATAAAATACATATACAAAATTTACAGTCCGATTGAATTCTGTGGCATGATTTTCCCAGAATCTTCTGATGGATTCCACGTTTCATGTTTTTCTTTGGTAACGCGGCATGCCGGATAACACCACTTCCGTGCAATAGTTGTAGACGTATCAGTAAGTGTAACAGCATTCTAAAGGATCGCCACGAAAAGCCCTCAAAGGAAGGTTAGGGCTGAGACTGTACGAACCTCTTCCAGTTGGTAGGAACTCAAATGGTCGTAACACGGCATGCTGCTTTGAACGGGAAGTAGATATTGTGTATTTCTTTCACTACTGGACTGCGAAGTGCGGCCTCATCAGTCCGAAAGTGTGAATAAAAGTGAGGGATTGCATTGAATCCTGTTGGTGTCTGCAGAACACTTATTCTTCGATTTACGAAGAATAAGTCTCCCGAAGACACCTACTCGATTTGATTCAATTGCGCACTTTTGTTAGCGTTTCCACACTTGTAATAACTTCTTTTCACAGATCTCAATCATTTTAAAAGTAGTCAACTTTAATCGGAAGATTAACGAGGAGGCATTTGAACAGTTTTTGTCAGAAACGTACTGTTAGTATCGCCAGTTCTACGATTGGTATGTACTCTCTCCAACGGTGCAAAAACTACTTTCGCATAGAGTGATGTTGTCCGGCATGCCGTCGAAGAAGCATAAAAAATGCGGAATAAATCCATCAGAAGATTCTGGGAAAATCATGCCACAGAATCCAATCGGACTGTAAATTTTGTATATGTATTTTATACGGCTTATGTTGACTTCCAACCCGGTGATCGTGCTTAGGAATAGATCAAATACTGGTAGAGGAAAATACGATGAATTTCTTGCAGAAGCTTCCAAGTTAATCGAAAATAACTGAAAGACGATGTACTCTATATTTCTATATAAATACACGTGTTACCTTTTGTTTGATATGCTAAGGTAGCCATGACTTTTGTGAGTTGAACATGTATGAATATTCAATAAATATGGATTTATCTCATATCGTCTATTAGCAAAATCGATTTTAAACGAGATAGAAAAATATCATCTTCTCCAAATTTTGCTCACAGGTACTTAAAAGACTGCAAAATCATTTTGTGGAAAGATATATTTTTTTGAGGTGCTCATAGTTGAGATACAAGGCATACAAAATAGCTAATTTTAAGATGAAAAACTCAAATAACATGAAAACCATAAGAAATACAACTTTGGTATGTTCAGCAAAGTTGTAGCAAATGATAAGTATAAAAACTTTGTAGAACATAGTAGGCCAATAAAACTAAAAAATAAAACACTTAAGAGCAAAAAACGAATTTTTATTAAAAATACTTAATTATCTCGGCTCTGAAGCAAAACCGAGAAAAAGTTTGTTCGGCAAAGTTGTTTCTATGATCATTTGCTACAACTTTGCTGAACATACCAACTTACGATTCGTTAAAATAAAAAAGTTGGCGTATACGTCACTCTTGCGATCACCGTAAAAAAATTTTTGTTCCATACATTTTGTAGTACTGAAAATTCTGAACATATTCTCTAAATAAACTATGGCTCTAAAATCAATAAATCTTGACGAAAACCTCATGTCCGCCTAAATTAGTTTCCTGGACCAGTGTGCAATGTGTGGTGCATTAATTGGTCGTCAAAATGTCACTGCTGCTGTTCCTAATCTCAAAGTATATTATTTACAAACGATTCCCCTCATCTAATCCTTCTTTACTTCCAGATATTAATTCAAAAATCTCATATGAATGCAAGAATGTTGAGAATTGTCTTCAGGAACGACCGAATAAACATGTCGAGGAAATCGTTTGGAAATTTCGTCGGAAACTGAAGAACTTCATGATTTTTAGAATTTCTCCTAGGATATCGTTCATTGAATGTTTCATCGATTCTTTCCAAAACCCATTAAGAAGAACTTTTGTTCGGTGTCAGATTTTCCAGACCGGTTCCGATAGGGCTCCAGAAGTACCTCCAGCAACAAATGTGTGGTTTATGCAGTTTATTTATTGTTCGTCCAAATGCCACATGAATTGGCAGTATAAATACCATTTATATTCGAGTTTCTTCAATTAATTCTTTACTATTTTCAGATGATCATTCTCAATAACTCCAAGGCGTTTATTCGAGTAATCCTGAATTACTCTGCAAATCCTGAATCCTTTGAAGATTACTTAAAGAAATTTCTCATGAACTTCTAGGAGCTTCATTTATATTAAACTTATTGTCAAGAATCACCCTATAAATTTTCCTTAGAAGCCCCTCAAGAAATTCAAGAGTTTCACAAACTTTTCAGAAATTACTTCAGATAATTGGGCATGAATTTCTGGATTTCTCCTAAAATGTATTATAGATTTCACGAGCAATTCCTTCAATATTCCATAAGGACATGCTTTCATAACATTTCGATAATAACTTGCACACTGTATAAGAATTAACCCAACAAATCTTTCAAAACGTTCTTTAGCCAATCCCAAGAGTGTCAATCGAGAAGTTATTTAGGTATTCAAGCTACATTTTTTGGGTATTTCTCTGTAGAGATGTATGAGTTCTTAAAAGAAGATTGCTTCACTGATTCCTTTCATTTATCCACTTATTTTTACAAATCCTCAAATTCACTCTTAGATTTCTCTCCAAATTTTTACTGCAGCAAGTTTTGGCAGACTTTACTCTAGCATTCCATTTCAGAATTCTTTCATAGCTTCACCGGTGATTCAATCGGTGAATTCATACAAGGAATTCCAGTCTTGAGAAATAATGTTTTACATGAATTTCACTATCCATATCCAACTATTGGACTTTCTTTTTAGCCGTTTCCTGGGGAATTCCCAAAAATATTGCTTTCACCCAAAATAAGAAAAAGGAAAACCAATATTACATGCCCTGAAATATTTTTCCAATGATTATTCTACGGTTAATCATTCTAAAATTATTAATTTATACAAAGAAGTCCTTTTCTTAATGATTTGAAAAATTCTCCGAAAAATTCGTATTTTGAACGCATTTTTTTAATTTATTATGGAGCAGAATCCGTCACTAATTTTAAAGTTTTCAAAAGCAGTTTTTTTTTTCATTTGAAATCAGCAACGTTTACCTATGTAAATGAAAATGTGTTCACTGTATTCTATTCTCTTCCACTGAAACAGTGAACACATTTTCAGCGAACAAATTTCAGTTTTGAGCAGAGAAACTGTTTTCGAAATTTTGACCATTACGATGATAGACCCTTCAACGTTAACGGATTAGAAAGTTCATAAAGACAACTTCTTAAAAGTACTTCTTCACGAATTCCTAAAAGAATTCTTCTGATTCAAAAAAAAAAAAAAACTACATGGCTTTTGCGACATATATTTTTACAGATAAATCCATTACTGTTTCCTGGAAGCCTAAAGAAATTCCTAATCGAATAACTACTTCCAGCATTTCCTTAGCCAAATGTTCAAATGCTCATATCAGATATTCTTTTCCAAAGATTTCGCCAAGGATTTATCCATGAATTGTTGTAATTGAAAATCCCGGCATTTGTCTTTAGTGGATTAGTAATTAATTACCCCAGGACATTTTTTCTGGATTTCTGTAAGCATTTGAACTAACTTATTAGAATTTTATTTTGTAAAATTACTAATACATTACAAGAGAAATTCTTTGTAATGTAATTCATAGTGAAATTCCTATATAAAATCTGGATAAAAGTCTTGAGGAATGATTGTAGGAAAATTTGGAAACATTGTATCAAAATCATTTTGCCAATTAAAAAAAAAAAAATATTTTAAATAGTTTTTGGAAATACCGTCAAATAAATGACTTGCAACGGCGGGGTGACCTGCAACACATGGTAATTTATCATTAAATTTTACACAAATATCAAAAGGCAATTCGCCATAAATCGGTTCTACAATACCTGTGACCCACAATTCAAGTAGTGGATACAATTAAAGCTGTTATTATAAATATTTTTACAGATCAATCATTACTCTTGAAAATGACATGAACATTGATACTTGATAGAAGCTCAAAACTGTGGCCTAAAAACATTTAGCATTTGTTTTAATTTACAAAATTACATGGCGTTTTTATAACTAATAAGGAATAATCACCCCTATTCTTGTTTACGTTCGAATGCTCTTTCGATCGAAAAACGGTTTGCATTCCCGTTTTCGTTAGCAAAATCAAGTGAGCCGTGGATTCGAACGAATAGGATTCGATCGAAAGTTGGATCCGCCGTAAACAAGAATAAAGCCGAAAACCCCGCATTTTATTTTAAGAAATTTTAGCCACAACTTTTTAATTAGAATTATTTTTAAAAATGCCGCGTATAATTAACCCGCGTATAATTCACAACAATTACCTCTCAAGAAATTTTGTGTTCTAAAAAAGTAGAATACTTTTGTTGAAGGTCTACTAGTGATAATTCATCAATCAACTACAAACACCCAGAAGGAAAGATTCTTGATAATTAACGCGTAATTTTCTCATATAAAAATAGCTTAATTACATAGTTTCTTTCAAATAAGTAATCAAAATTCTCTTGAATTAGTCCGAATGCAAATATATTAATAACAATACTTAACAAGTGAGACTAATGAAAATATCAAAATTTTGCCATTAATTTTAGTTCTGATTATTGCGCAAACACTTTCTGAAATTCTTAAAAAAAATCATTTAAAATACCATCAGGGTTTTCCTCAAGTATTCCATTCCACCAAACACTTCAAATACTCCTTTTAACCAAATGGATTGGAAAGTCATGAGATTACTTCAGAAATATCTTCAAAGATTGCTTAAAAAAATTACTCCAGGAATTCCATCAAGAATTCCTTCAAGGATTTATACTGAAATTCTTCAAGGATTTCTCGAACTATGTCTCCAGGGATTCATTCGCAGATTCCTTCATTTTTCCAAACGTTCCTCCAAATCTTTTCTGTAGCGATATCTCAGGGATTTCGCAGAGAATCATCCCAGTAATTTCATCAAGAGAATAGAACTCCATTCCATTGATCCAGGAATTTCTCTAGAGACACCTTCAGGGATTCCTTCAATGATATATCCAGGAATATTTCCAGAGGCTCCTCCGGATATTCCTCCAGAATACTTTCTACAGCGATTCATCCAGAGATTTTTACAGGTGTTCTCCAGAAATTTGGCAATTTCTCCAACGATTGTTCCATGGATTTCTCTAGGGATGTATCGAGCATAGAGACTAGTGACAGTGAATAAATTCCCCAAGAATTCCTCCAAATATGCCTCCACTGAATCTTGTCAGCATTCTTTCAAAAATTTACCCAGGTAATCCATCAGAGACCCCTAATTTTTTTTTAGAGACTCGTCTAGGGATTGATCTAGGAAAATCTCTACAAGGATTCCTCCTGAGATTTCTCAATAATTTTTTTCAGGAATTTCTTCAGGGATTATTCTAGAAAACTCTTCCGGGATATTCTTCCAAAGACTTCATATTTTTTTTCAGTGCTTCTTTCAGATATTTAATCAGAGACTCTCCCAGATGTTCCTCTAAATATTTTTCTAAGGATTCCTCAATGAAATCCTACAGAGATTACTCCTTTTTTTTCTGAGGTTCCTCTAGACAGGGATTGCCCCAGAAATCCATCCAGGTACTTTTACAGGAATCCATTCAGGTATTGCTTCAGGAATTTATCCAAGCATCTCCGAAAAAAATCTCCAGAAAAAGAGTGTCTGGAAAAAATCTTGGAGGAATGACTGGATGTATACTTGAGATTATTTAGGATGTGAATAGTGGAGGAATTTATGGGGAAATCGCTGGAGGAATTTATACAGGCATTCTTGGATGAATCCTCGGAAAAAAATGGATATTCAAAACCTTGAGGATTACCTACAAACTGCTCGGAGTAGATTCTGTAGCGATTTAGGAAACTCCTAAGAAATTCGTGAAATAATTACTTGTATTATCCCTGCAGGAATTCCTAATAGGGATGGAGCAATCCTTGAAGAAATCTCCGGAATTATTCCTGGAGTAACTTCGACAGTATTACCTGGGGAAGACTCTGCAAGTATCCTTGGAGAAATTCATGGTGGAATTTCTGGAGCAATATCTTCCATAAACCTAGAAGAAGCTGTAGAAATTCCTGGATAAATCTTTTGTGACAACTCTGCAAGAATCCTTGTAAACATTTTTTTTGAGGAACCCTTCTATCAATCTTCGGAAGAGTTTCAGGACCTGTGATATCCATGGATGAATCTATGGTGGAATCGCTATTCCAGCTGGTGGTGGAATTCTCGGAGGAATCTCATTAAAAATATTTCCGGAGCAATCTATGAAGGAGTCAATGGAGATTCCAGCAGGAACTCCTTCTCAGTAGAGATTTTCCTGGGGTATTCTTTGGAATAATCCTGGAGGAACTCCTAGTAGAATTCCTAGATGAATTGCTTCTGTTGCCCTATCTGAGCCGTTCTGAAAGAAATTGGTTGCGATTAAAAGTTCTTCTTGGAGGAATCTCTGAAAAAAATCTTTTCCGACACCAATGTTTTGATTTGACAGTCTGATCATGGACCAATGCACGAGTTCACTAATTTGACGTTTGAGCGGTGCCGAATTAACTCGTTGCCTTGGTCACGTAAATAGCATGGCACCGCTCAAACGTTAAATAGTGAACTCGTGCATCGGTCCATGGCGAGTGAATAATTTGGTTTTCTTTTGTACTACACAACTTTTAATGGTTGCTATGCAACGCAAGTTCGACGAACACACACGACTGAATGCACGAATATGTTTCAACAATATGTTTGCTAGTAGTTCGTGCACATATTACACAGATCACGCGAACATTCATGCAATTTGCCCAAATGTTCGTGCATTGCACGCACTGTGTAATCACAGCTTTAGTTGACTCACTCTTCTTTTTTTTGTTTAAAGCTATTCATTGTACTTATCTGTGCAGCTGTCCTGCAGTTGGTGAACTGGCTTACTATGGCTAACTATGCAACTTTCTGCTACAACTATGCGAACGTCTGTTTTCCAAGTGTCAGAATGTTAATAAATGTAAGCTTCCAGCTTCTAGAACCATAAAATTTGTATACTTCGGACTAAGATAGCGAAATGAAACTTTGAACAATTCATGATATTTATTACAACCGACTGCTACTAGCTCGGTGCATCGGAACTAACTCCTCTTACCCGATACAATTCAAATAATCATTCATCGTTTATAGGGATGTTCATTTACAATTCCACAGAAATAAGTAATGATTAGAATTTGTCATACGATTGGTTGTGCTACTTTTCTCAGAGTGTCGCTTCTCAGAATGTCGTGTTTCCCAAACATCAGTTTCCCAAATGCCAATTCCCTCAATACACCTTTTCCCTGAATGATCAATTTTCTAGACAAGTTTTTGACACTCATGATAGCCAGAATTATACACTGTAGTGCACGAACCAGTCATCTGATATGCACCCAAAATAAGAATTGATGGCGGTCGATAGAGTTTCAAGTGGGGCAAAAGTTTCTTTTTAAGATTTATAGCTCAATTATAAGTTATGAAGTCAGAAACTTTCACTACAAATATCATAAGAATCTGTTGAACTTATGGCTATTTGCTGTTTTTACGTAAACATTGTAATTTTTGGTCAAGCTTTCATTGCATGGAATGAAATAATAATAGAATCCTTTTTTTAGTAAGGGCATTTCTAGGCCAATCATAAGGATGCTCTGAGGTGCATTAGTTTTTACATAAATGTTCGGAATCAGTTTTTGGTCCATAGTGGAGCAAAAGTTCGAATCAGCGGGGCAAGAGTTCGACCCATAAATAAATTCGCGGAAAAAATTATGAACTGCCCCAAATACTCATATTATCTTCAAATTCATCAAAATTTGCCTGATCGTGCGAAAAAAGTCATTCAGATTTCACATTTTCATTTAATTTAGCGACAAAATGCTATTTTTGGGTATTTATATTACAATCAACCCTGTTTCGGGTAATTTCTTGATGAATATATAGTGTAATATCTGAAAAAATAAGTTACATATAGCTGGTATAAAGTATGTCTGTCGTTAAAGTGTCGCTATTTTGTGTTTCGGCCATCGAACTTTTGCTCCACACTAGATTCGAACTTTTGCTCCACCGGTGAAAAATAGTTCGTTTAAAACAAACCATTTTGAAACTGTTATAACTAAAACTGAAATATTTTGAAACAAGTTTGTTCAGCAAAATTATAGCCGATATATTGAATGTTCACTGTGCAGTATTTATTACCTTTCAACAGCTACACGGTGTCTTTGTGGAGCAACTTTATTACAAAAAAATTGGTAAGTCTGAAATTTCGAACTGAAAACAATTAGACTTTATTTGCGACCAAAATCAAAAAAATCGGTCGGGGGTCCAGAACAATTTTTTTTATTTTGTATGAAGTATTTATAAATCTCGCGTTTAGTATCATAAGGGCGTAACTGTAATGATCGATTTCTCTTCATTTCTCTTTAGCTTACTACTTAGCCGGGTGACTATTTTTGAATGCTATTTTCGATTCAGTCAGGTTGTCTGCTTCTCTAGACTTGTGCTTTTTTAAAATTTGGGGTTTGGCTTCTATGTATCTTCACCCTTAAAACCAATGGTAACCAGGTGAGTAGCTCGTTGTTATTAAGCAGATAAACAGACCAAAATAAAAACTATCACCGCTGGGAGGCAGAGGAGAATCTTCTCTTCATCGTAGCATTGTGCAATAAGGTGCAAAACCATTCGTTTGCTCAGTAATAACAAGCTACCCACTTGGTCAGCTATGGCTTTTAGGACGAGATCATAAATTATGCGAGATTTCTCTTTTTACTCTTAGATACAAAAGTGGCTTATCCGCCTTTCAAACAACACCATTTCAGTTATTCGAATTGACTTGTAGAACGCTTCGCATGTGATAAACCTTGTTATAAGAATTGTAACATACTTGCCCCATGGTACTGAAAAAGACGCTATTTTGGATGGTATTTGAGAAGCATCAAATCTTATATTTATTATGTTATTTTCTTAATGGCGCAGTGTTTATGAAAAGTTAAGAAACTAACATAATGAGGCTAAAATGGGTTTGGGATTTTTGTACATGTTTGCAGGGCTAAATTCCCACATTAAGCTAAATAATAGCAAATGAAATCATGAATATCTCTTCTGCTATCCGTCGGATTGAATTTCTCCCTTCAGCAAATTTCTTTTTGATGGTTTGAAGAATGAGTTTTTACAACGGGATAATCAGTTTGTACTTCATTACAGCATAAGTATACAGTGTTTGGAACATATCTCAAAATTTTTTCATAGTGCTTTCCATGTAAACTTACATTGTCTCTGGGCCACCTTTAAATCACCACCTAGAAAGCTGAAAATTTCACAGAACACTATTTTTATGGTAAGGAATAAATGGGAGATTGGATTCTGAAACATTTTTAAATGTTGAACCGCCCTAATGTACATAAACACATGGATACGCAAACACAAACATATGTGCAAGTCTCTCGAAATAAAAAAAAATAAAAATAACTCTAGACCCCCCGACCGATTTTTTTGGTTTTTGCAGCAAATGAACGCGAGAGACCTAGACTTTATTGTGGCGATGTTTCAGACTTACCTATTTTTTTTTTGTAATAAAGTTGTTCTACGAAACACAATAATATAAACCGCTTGAAATTATTTCGGTTAAAGTAATTTTGCATGAGGCAAAAAAAAAAAAAATGAAAAAACTGAATTTAGTACTATACCGTCAAACGGGGCTTCTTTTGACATCATTTCCACATTCTCCAACTTTGAGGATTTGTAGCTCTAAAAAATATGGATGGATTTCGATAATTCTTGCATATATCTAAGTTGTATATGTGCGTAGCAAATGTGCAAAATATGAGACAAGTCCATCAAGAAATAAAAAAGTTGCTCAAATAGCGAAAAAAATGTGTCTTTCAATACAAAAAAAGGGGCTACTTTGGGCACATTCAGAAATCAATACGTTTTTATAATAAGATGATTTTGTTTCTCATAAATTTCACACTGATTCTATAGATTATTGTTCATTATGATGTTTTACAACGTTATTTCATCGATAAACATTATGAAGAAAATTGTAAAGCTCGGTAAAATTATACATTTTCAACACTTTTCTGCGAAACATGCTAGTCATATTTTTTTTTAACTTGTTACTACAAGTTAACTTCCTTCTAAATGGAACTGTCAGCTACGAATGCTTGGCTGCTTAAGATGATATAAATGAATGATGTTAGTATCAAACACTGTGATGATAAACTAGTTTTGTTCAAAAACATTCGTTCTGATTCTCAATGTTATATTATTGATATGTTGAAGGATCTCATTGAATCCTATAATTAAAAGTAACTTTTATTTAAAGTGCAAATTATGAAGTATAAGTAAAATGTTTCGGAAGATCGGGAACAATTCAAAATTTGCATATGCTAGAAACACTTTGATTGTAAATAGTTTAGAGATGGAATAAGAGTAGTTTATTTATAACATATGAAGCATGCAATTGCTTTGTACTGCGGATACATGTTTACTGTTTATATGTATTGAATTATATATATTTTGTATAATTATTCACTATTTGGAATATTTTGATCATTTTTGTGTTTTGTAAAATATACAAACCAGCACTTTAAAATATAACCATAAGAGTCGTAAAATTAAGACCTTTAATCAATTATTTTACAAAACAACATTTTTCAACATAAAATGATGAAAAATGTCTGTGGAACATAACTGTTCGATAGTATTGTGATACTCCCAACAACTTTGCACGATATGTGAATAATTTAAACAATGCTTACATAGCAAATGTTTTGTACCTTGCGAATATCTGTTCTGACTTGTTTGATATATTTACTTGTTTATCCTGTTATTGTTGATGGTTTTCCAAAAAATATTCATGCTTAGCTGTAGAGCATATATTGGGTAATAAAAGTGCTGAAGACACAAAATGGCTCAGATCAATATGTATGCTGCAAACAAATCCAAAAAGTGGATGTCCAAAGTAGCCCCCGGAATCAAAAGTAGCCCCGTCCGACGGTACCATTTAATTCCACTAGAGTTTGTATACTTTGACAGATACGCGTATTTCGACCTCAACTAGAAGTCGAGTCTAGTACACGACACTGAAGACGGCCTTACAGTTGAGGTCGAAGTTCATCTACTTATAGGTAATCTACTAAACAGCTCGAAGATTTATTATTAAAAAAATGAAATATTTTTCTTTTTTAAATTTTTGTCAATGCGATTATTAATTGTTGATTTTATCGGCTGTTTATTAGTTTGGATATGTAGCTCAAAGATCTATAACGAAACAAAATACACTTTTTAGCAATGAGGAACTCATGTCCGTGTTATAATATTATTCTCGACGCCGAGCAAAATCAGCACTGCTGGTCAGTTGCCAAATCATTCCATTTTACTTCCGCTCATCTCTAAAGAAATCCGAGCTCGGATTTCTTTATTTTATTTTTTAACTTTTTGCTAGTGAGACTGATTTATGGTGTGGTGAGTTCAATCGGGTGCAACTTTTTCTGGGCGTGGGGATTTCTCCTTCATTCTGCTATATGTATCGACTGGTGCCTACAGTTTGGCGCGTATGGTGAAGATTGGTAGATAATCGTTGACCGTTTCGATCATCCACCACATACACTCTTAAAAATATTTTACTTTACTTTGTAATTACACGGAGACGCGATTCAACTCAATTTTGAGTTGTTTCAACACAATTCCGTAGTTGAGCCCATTTACTCAATTTTGGCTAAATTTCCAAGGTCTCCACTAGGTAGTTTGCCTTTAATGTACATTAGAAAAATATTGAGCAAAATTGAGTTTGCTCAACCCAAACTTAAGAAAAGTTGCTTAATTGGGCCAAAGTATGTCCCTTGGGTAGATGCAGCTCTCTCTAATTTTGACAAAATTCGCGAGGAAGAAAGAGAATACCGAGAGATTTTGGGTTGAAAGTATAATCAATTTACTTAATTTTGGGTAAACTAGATTCGAAAATTAGGTAAACAATTTTCCCTTTGCATTTTAAGAAAAAGTATCTAGTTTTTCCATACATTGAAAAAATAATTATGGATAAAAGCGGAATCAGTTTGAGAAAATAAATAATTAATGATACAATGAGTTATCCAGCTTTGATAAATATTTTGTCCTCCAAAATAAATTATTTTCTATCTCTACAGAGATTCTTCCAGAGAATTCTCTACCAATTCTTCCAACAATATTTCAAAAAACGCTTAAGGTGAAGGTTCATTGAGCACGTAAACATAATGTTGCCACCCACTCGAGCCACCCGCTAAAGCACCCTCTCGAGCCACCCAACAAGGCGGAGCACAATGTTATGTGCGTCGGCCAAAAATGAATCATCATGTTTCATGTATACCTCCACCAACAAAATTATGTAGGTAGTGTTACTTGCACACGTTTCATACAAAGGTATTATTGTCGATATGAATTCATCAACAACTTCATAAAAACTCAAAATCACAATTTATTTCATTTGGTAGTGAAAACATGTTTTTTTGACCAAAATTATAAGCATTTTTCACACCATGCGTGTGTTGTTTACTATTTTTGGCAGTTTTCTCCACTCTTCTCTCGCTTCTTACGGACGGAGAAAGTTGCCATCAGTATGCATTTGAATTCTACAGTCAATTGTACTGTATAATATCTTATATTCATTTTTGCTGTTAAATTGCGTCGTACATTGTTTTTCTTACGCATAAAAATGTTTTGCAACACTTGTGACCTTGTACACCTTTTGAGTATTATGAAATTGTAAAATACGTGGTTGTAGCAAGTGTATGAATATCCAAACCATTCTAATTGCAAACATTAACACTGGCATCACTTCCAATCAGTGAGAACGGCGCATCCGAATCATAAACAATGTTGGCTCAGTGAATTCGCGTTCCGGTGCTGTTTTCGAGCACAAATTGACTAATATAAGTGATTTATTGCTCCCAGGAGCATCGTGCGTAAATTATCAAAGTGTTTCAAGTATCGCATTAGATTTTTGAATTGCTACGGTGAGTAGAAATACGATTAAAAGTGAGTTTTAGAACGGGCACCGAAAAGCCAGCAAACAATATCTAGGTGCGTGAAGAAGAAGTGATTCGGAAGTGCGTGCACGGATAAAAATCTGATCCCCACACCATGATTTACAAATCATGAAATTCATAAATTGGTTAGGTCATGATATCAGGATCACAAATCATGGTTCCTGGAGTCATAATCATGATTCCTCATAAGCGTAACACCCAGTGCGAAAACACTAAGCGGCGCACTTTGCTTCATCACATTCGTATCGATAACTATCATTTCAAGATGACGAAGCGGTTTAGTGGTAAAGTACGTGACTCACAATCGGAAGGTTCTTGGATCGAATCTCAATGTATGCTATTTTCAACTTTTTTTTTTATTTTTCTCGATTATAAACGGATGCGCGACTCAGCATTTTTGGAATTTGAATCATGATTCCGAGCAATCAGCTACAAAAACCTAACGCGTGTGTTGCGTTACGGCAATCTGACTCATGATATCATGAGTCCAAATCATGGTGTATTTTCATAAGACGAAAACACGCTGGAATCATGATATCATGAGTCATAATCCTGTTTTTGGGTTCTGATTTCTACCCGTGTGGTATTTTATAACACAAATCACAGCAATAACTACGTATTTGCATTCAAAAACGGGTGATTTGTGAAAAACACATTATGGAATGCTTTCAGTTAAGAAACCACCGCTCCACAATAAGGTTAGTAACTTCAAATAATCATTTATTGTGATCGCTCTCCAAAACACTGTGAGAAGCGTGGGAGGAGGGAGCGGATAGCGAAGGGGGAAGTAAGGTGCCATATTAGAGGCCATTTTGGTACTCATGGGGATATGTCCTTAAAGAAATTTCTCCAGGAAATTCTTGAGCACATCAACGGTATTACGTCCGGTCATTTGCTAGGGAATTTCTTTGATTATTTCTCAAACACTATCCTAGGATTTCCACTATGTTGGAGAGCAGGTTCATCACACACCCCGAGTAACACACATGTTATAATTGATGCATATTAACTCTTATATGACAAAATCTAGTCATATAAGAGTTAATATGCATCAATTATAACATGTGTGTTCCTTGGGACCCTACAGTGGAGATGTCTATGGGTAAGAATTATAGTTAGTTATTTCAACAGGTAATGGGCCCAGGAACGCCTGGACGACGCTGAAACGGCTTCGATGAGGGGCCACGAGGAAGCACCTGGACGAGGAGGCAGAATCTCGCTGAGGAGGTAGAGACTGGACGGGATGTGGATGGATTGGACGAGGTGCCCAAGAACTGAGGCCAATATGCTGCGAACAAGGCTGAAGATACGGATGCTGGCTGATCGGAGAGGACGAGCTTGGAAGAGCTGGAGGAACTCGAAAGTCAGGAGGAGCTCGGTTTGCCAGTTTGAGACTAGGAGGAGTTCGGCAGCTAGGAGCCCAGTAAACACAAACTCGTATACGATAGTGCATAAGAGTACAAATGTGGAGGCGATATACGTACATGCGCCATAAGGCTGCATGCAAAATGTACGTATATTGCCTCCACATTTGTACTCTTATATCCCATCATATACGATCGTGTGATTACTGGGAGGAACTCGGTGCCAGAAAGAGCTTAGAGGACAGCAAGAGCTCGATGCAAGATGTGCGGTTCGAAGGTTGTGTGATGAGGAGGAGTGTTGGAGAGCAGGTACCTTGCAGAATGGGTAAGAATTGTAATTAGTTATTTAAACACTCTAGAAGTCAATCCACTACTTATCCTTCAGCCGAATCCTCCAGATGTTACTCTAGGAGATCATCCAAAAACTTCTACAATAAATCTTAATGTTTTTTCAAGCGTTTTTAAAGAAATTTGATCAGGGATTTTTTTTATAGTTACCCTACAAGAGTTCATACGTCTTTTCATCTCCGGTTTTTTCCAGGAATTACACCAAAAATGAAACGAGGGAATCTACGAGAAAGAATTTCTCAATAAATTCGATCTGGAATTCATCATAATGTTTTTCTAGATTTTTTCTAGGGATTTCTTCAGCATTTTACCCAAGGATTACTACTGCCTTCCAAAAAAACTCAATAAATTTCTCATAAAAAATCGCATGGAATTTTCAAAAGCTAATTCAAGGTTCTACCTATTGATACTACAATTTTTTTCAGGAAATCCTCCGATCATTCCTACAGAAATTTCTTTATATGCTCAGTCTGATTTTACCTGGATTTGCAGAGGTTTGTTTGATTTTTTTAATTATCTTTTAGCAATCCATCTAGGAAATCTTCTAAGCTTTCTGAAGAGTCGATAAGTTCTTTCAGAAATTCTTGTTCATCCAGGGTGACTTCAGAAGTTTCACTACTTTCGTTCTTTTCTTAGAATTTAGATTTGAACTTAGATTTTTATTAGAAATATCTCTCGAATTTATTACATTTCTCTAATACTTTTGAAAAACTCCTTGACAGTTCCCTAGAAAAACTCTAGGAAGAGTGCATGGAAAACTCATTGAAGGCTTCCTTGAGATATATCCCGAAAAATAAAAAAAATCTTCGGAAAAATTTCTAGAGAAATTCTTAGTTGAAATCATTACGGAAATTCTTAAGAATAATTTGGCAGAAAATCCTAAAGAATTCCTGGAGGCAACTTACGGAAATTTTTTGGGTTAATTTTTGGAGATGTTCTAAGGATGTCCAAGGGAAATCAATGGAAAATTCACCAGGATTTCATGAAACATATTTAAAAGTGGATACGAGTCACTGACACTGAAGAAAACTGCAAGTGGTAGTCGAAAAACGCTTAACTGTCAAAGATAATCATTTAGGGCGGAATTAAAAGGTACAAAATACTCCAATCTACTTTTAAGTTTCTCCATTGAAGTTCTACTCAGATGATTAGAATGTATTAAAAAAAGATTTAAATGTTTTTTTGAAGGAATTCCAGATGAAATGTCTGAGGTAATTTCTGTGGTTACCCTTGGATGAATCCAAATTGTATTCAAGGTATCCAAATAAACTACTTGGAGGAACTTTTTGAAGAAATTCCATGGAAAAAAACCGTTTAGCGAACTCCTGAAAATATAAAAAAAATCGTTGTGATATGTGAATCTGAATCTGAAAATTGAATTTCGAAGAGAATATCATAAAATAATGCACACAGTAAGTTATACGAACAGTATTACTTGTCGTAATGTCACGAGGTATTCCGAATTCTATGAGAAATCAAACTCTCTTTTCATGGTTCCTTTTAAGCTACATGATGCTCGTATATTAGCGGAAAAACTATTCCGCGTTGTGCAACCTGATCCATCTAAGCGTCGCAGAAATGCAGACCTTAGTGAATCTACTTCTAGCGATACAAATCCGCCCAAAAAGCTTGCTCGTCAAGTTGATGGAGGACAATCTTCTAAAGTGAAGTCCTCAGTTCAACAAAGACTACAAGCTACAAAGGGCGACGTCTCGTTAGATCCTAAAAAGGCTGATGGAAATAACAGATTTCATAAACCGTTGTTTACAGAAGTAGTGACCTGTGCTAGAATTGGCATCCTTCCCGAAGGATTTCCTAATACAGAATTTACTACCCAACAATTGGTCGCTATTCAAAATGCTGTTCTTAAAAAAGTTGCTGAACAAAGGAAGGAGCCAATCAAACCTAAATTCGGCAATTGTTTGTTCAGGCCAGGGCATATGATCATCATCTGCAAAAACCAGGACACTGTCAACTGGCTGAAGGCTAAAATCTCCAATATTAAACCATGGGAGAATGCAAGCCTTATTGCAGTTGAAGAAAAAGACATACCCCGGCCTGAAATATTGGTAGGGTTCTTTCCACGCAGTGTACAGGACTCTAACGAAGAAATTTTAGCTTTTATAGAAAGTCAGAATGAAGACTTAATAGTCGATGCTTGGAGGATTCTTAAGAGATATACGGTTAAACAGCATCACGTGGAACTCATTTTCACTGTTGATGCCGTTTCCATGAAGTCTCTGGAAAACTGCAAGTTTAGAATAGACTACATGTTCGGAGTGGCCTATATAAGAAAAAGAAACTCGAAGGCAGAAGGTATTGAAGATACGGATGAAAAGGCTAGTAAGGATGAAGCAGAACATTCCAAACAAAATTTCGAAGGTGCTACGGATGTTGAGATGAGCGAGCCTGGCCCAATAGAGGTGGACAACGCACCAACAAGTGTTGAAGACAATGCACACTGTACTCCAACTACGAGTACTAGGATGACTACTGTCAACCAATGTACTCCACATTCCAACGAGAAAAAGAGCTATAAAAGAAATGCGTTACCCTCTACTTCTCAACAAGACTCTACTGAGAAAAGGACCAACAATTTGGAATACTGCCAACTAGAGTCCCACAAACAAAAACCTAAAAAAGAGGCGGATAAACTGCCTGCAAACTAATAAATCAAGCAAAATGACCAAAAGAAGCATAAAATTCATACAAGAAAACCTTCATCATGCAAAGGCTGCTTATGCAATTTTAAGTAAAACTTTTATCAAAGGCAAACTAGACGTGGCGCTTCTACAAGAGCCATGGACAAAAAACCATAAAATTTTAGGAATACAAACTACTGGATGTAAGTTAATTTATGATGATACGCAGCTCGCTCCTAGAGCTGCAGTTCTACTTAACTGTAACGTTAAATTCACACCAATTTCAGAATTCATCGGAAGAGATATTGCTGCGATTTCTCTAGAGGTGCCAACCGCAAAAGGAAAAACGATTGTGTATGTCGCATCCGCTTATTTTCCTGGCGATGTTGATGAAGTACCTCCTCCGGAAGTTGCAGCTTTTGTGTCTCACTGCAGAAAACAAAACAAAGCATTCATCATCGGATGTGACGCGAATGCACATCACACTATATGGAGCAGTACAGGAATCAACAGTAGAGGTGAGTTACTATTTGACTACGTATCTCAGAATGACATAGATATATGTATTAAGGGTAATTCTCCAACATTTGTTTATGCTATACGAGAGGAAGTATTGGACTTAACTCTCTGCAGTTCAAAACTCTCAAATAATATAAATAATTGGCAGGTATCTGACGAAATATCTTTATCAGACCATAAGCAAATCTTATTTGAATTCTTCGCAAAAGATATATTAAGGGAAACTTTCAGAGACCCTCGGAAAACAAACTGGGATTTATTTTGTTCTCGGATAAAAGATCAAAAGGAATCCATTTCTGTCACGATAAATTCATCTTTGGAACTAGAAAAGGCAGCTGACTGCTTAACTACTTCCATCATTAATGTTTACAACGAAAGCTGTCCAGCAAAGGAGCGATCTACTTGCAGAGATGTCCCTTGGTGGAATCACAGGTTAGAGAAGCTTAGAAAAAATGCTCGAAAACAATTCAATCGGGCGAAATTAACATGTAATTGGGCTCTGTACAAAGAGGCTTTAACCAATTATAATAAAGAAATAAGAAGATCAAAGCGCAAAAATCGGAGATACATGTGCGAAGGCATAGAAAGTTCTCATGAAGCTGCTAGACTTCGGAAAGTTCTCTCTAAGGATCATAATAATGGTCTAGGAACGTTAAAAAAGGACGATGGGTCCTACACTGCAGATACACAAGAAAGTTTGGAATTAATGGTGAAAACTCATTTTCCAAGATCCCTCTCTATAACTAATCGATCGAGAAATCAAGATATCAGTAAATCTTTAAATGGATCTGATAGATCCAATATAGAAGTTGCAGATATTTTTACATATTCTAAGATTGAATGGGATTTGGATTCTTTCGAATCTTTCAAAACACCGGGTTTAGATGGGATTTTTCCGGTGCATCTTCAAAAGTGCAAGGAAACTATCATCCCTATTCTAATGACTTTATTCAAGTCAAGCTTTCTTCTGGGATATCTTCCAACTTAATGGAGGCAAGTACGGGTAGTGTTTATACCGAAGTCTAATAAAAAAGATAAAGCTGCGCCAAAATCCTTTAGGCCAATAAGTCTTACATCAATCTTTTTAAAAATAATGGAAAAGCTTATAGATGAGTATATTAAATCAAATATACTTAATCATAAGCCTTTAAGTAGAGCTCAATTCGCTTATCAGACTGGTAAGTCGACACTTTCGGCTCTTCATTCGCTGGTTTCAAAAATTGAAAAAACTTTTGACACTAAGGAGATACTACTGGCTGCTTTTCTCGATGTTGAAGGCGCGTTTGACAATGCCAGTTTTAGATCGATGGAAAACGCCATGAGAAATCGAGGCTTCCCTGAAAAAATTATTGTGTGGATAGAAGAGATGCTATCTAGAAGGGAAATATCAGCATATCTAGGAGATTTAGTTTTAAAGGTAACAGCTGTTCAAGGCTGTCCACAAGGGGGAGTTCTCTCCCCTCTTCTCTGGTCTCTGATTGTTGATGACCTACTTATAAAGCTAAAGCATCAAGGATTTGAAGTAATTGGGTATGCAGATGATATTGTTATTATAGTCCGCGGTAAATTCGATAAAACTGTTTCCGAGCGAATGCAAACAGCACTCAACTTAACTCTAGCATGGTGCAATAATGAAGGATTAAGTATAAATCCTAAAAAAAACTACAATAGTACCGTTTACAAGAAGACGTAAAATCTTCATTTCAGCTCTAAAAATAGGAGATGCTAAACTATCCTTATCTTTAAGTGCCAAATTTTTAGGTGTTATATTAGATTGTAAGCTTGTTTGGAATAAGCATATAGAACAACAGATAGAAAAAGCAAGAAATGCTTTCTGGGGCTGCAAAAGAACCTTTGGTAAAAAATGGGGTTTGAAACCGAAGATGATATGCTGGATCTATTCGGCCATTGTTAAACCCATTATTTCATACGCATCTATTTTTTGGTGGGAAAAAACCAAACAAGTCGTTACTCAAGCTAAGCTAAACAAACTACAAAGGCTTGCTACTATTTCAATTACTGGGGCAATACGAAACGCCCCATCAAATGCGTTGGACGCAATGTTAAATCTTCTTCCACTTCATGACTATATACAAATGGATGCAGTTAAGAGTGCTATCAGAGTCAGAAGGTCCTTAGATAGCGCTGATAATGAACTGAAAGGACATATGACTATATTGAAGCACTTCAAAATAAGTCCAGTGTACTTAGTGAATGAAGATTATATGTTGAAGCGTAACTTTTTTGATCATCGTTTTTGGATTGCTGATGTAACTCGTCAGGATTGGGATACAGGAGGACCAACTTTCCGATCTGGATCATTAATTTGTTTCACTGATGGTTCAAAACAAGAAAACATGGTAGGGTCAGGAGTGTTTGGCCCAGGAGTTAATGTATCTTATGCACTGGGAAGTTGGCCAACAGTTTTTCAGGCCGAAATTTATGCCATTCTTGAATGCGCTGACATTTGTCTTAAAAGGCGCTATAGGAATGCTAATATACGTATTTGTTCCGATAGCAAAGCAGCCTTGAACGCTTTGAAGTCTAGAACTTACACATCAAAACTTGTTTGGGAGTGTGTCAAGCTACTGCAGCAGTTGTCCTATCGTAATAAGATTAATCTATATTGGGTTCCTGGCCATTGCGGAATAGAAGGAAACGAAAAAGCTGATCAGTTAGCAAAACAAGGTTCTTCCATGCAATTTATCGGGCCTCAGCCATTCTTCGGAATGGCCTCTTGTGCTCTGAAAATGCAATTAAAGAGCTGGATGAAAGCAAAAATTAAACTCAACTGGAAGAACGCAATGGACTCTCGCCAGTCCAAACGATTCATTGAACCAGATGCCTATCAAACACAGAGGTTATTAAACCTCAATAAACACGATCTAAGTACTTATACTGGCTTATTAACAGGCCACTGCCCCAGCAAACGTTACCTCAAAATTATAGGTAAATTGCAAGAAGATATGTGTCGTTTCTGTAAATTAGAAAGCGAGAGCACTGAACATTTGTTGTGCAAGTGTATTGCACTATACCACAAGCGTTGCAAACATTTAGATAAAGGCCTGCTAGAGCCTAATGAAATTCGAATCTACCATCCAAAACAGGTACTAAATTTTATCCGAAATGTAGTACCTGATTGGGATGCACGCCAATAGCTGTGGAGATAGTTACTTCATATAGTAATATATTTCTACAGTACGGCAAAAACAAAGAGGATAACACCACAATAGATCAAATTAATGGTCGCAGTGGTATCATGTCCCCACAAAAGAAAAAAAAAGCTACATTTGGTTTTGTGGAGTCCTGATCTCTCTTCGGCCTATTGTTAATTCCTGTTGGATCTTTTTTCAGGCTAGGGTCTCTAAAGTTCCTATTTCCAAGACACTCAGTCGTTTCCAGCCATGATCATGATACATTGATTCTTTCAACTCACATAAAAGTAGGGTGGTTAAATTATATTTTTTTATAATTATATTTATAATATATATATATAAATTTGGGATTGTGATACAGATCAAATGAAAAGATAATATATCTAGAAAGTTTTTCAATTTTATTTAGTTTATTTTACATTTCTTAATCGATCGACTGCTTCGCCTAGTAACGGCTTATAATTGCTTGCCATCGGTTCATCTTCCTCTACATGCGGAACTAATTTCCTGTCTCTTGGGCAGCACATACTGAATGGTTCCAATATGGTGCTGAGTAAAAAAGTTCTCCAGGGAAAGACGACCGGGTGGCTTCCTCATCATCAACTGACAAAGTTTACACATAATAATGCAAATTAAAAGTATGACTCTCTTTCATCAGAAATAATTGGATTTAATTTCCTAACGATGCTTATTTGCTAGATCTACTCGGGAGTTTGAGGGGTATTCTGGGTTTGCTAATCGCATTTTAAATGAAAGGAATGGTTCTGATGACAGTGGTTACAGTAATAATAGTATAAAAATGATAAAAATTGAGAAATGCCTACTATTTGCTAGGGGCAGCGAGTTTTTGAACTCGCCCGCGACTAACTACGCCGTTTTTCTTTTCTTACTGACAGTTGAAATGAATATGAACTCGAAATCAACTAGACGACCTCCGCGGCCATCATCGACTATAAATAATCAATAAATAATCATCATGTTCCCTCAATTCATTCAGTAATTGCGAATAATCATCAACTATTGCTAGTAACAGTCTTACACTTAAGCTAAGATTTCTTGATCGGCCTCTCTATTGCGCCGACGTCGGATTTTAGATCTCTAGAAATAAATGTCGTTTAGTTAGGGATGTCAAATCCGTTTCGATTGAAGTGGGGCTTGAGTTATTTTCAACGTAACGTAAGAACTATCACATGCTTCTCTCTGTTTGAGTGTTTTGACGATCGATTTCTGTTGCTTTTGTGCAGGAAATTTTCGTTTGCTTACTGTTCTCGGGTGGTTTTTCCAAATTTCAACCTTGCCTAAAATTTGCTACCATTACGTAATAAATAACTTACTACAACGACTATTAGTTCGATTCGATCAATGTTTGAGCCATTTTATGAATAACTAAAGTAAGATGTGTGGAGGAATGTAGGAAGATGCGTCTGATACAGTTATAATCCGACTTTTTCGGGATTCTTTTTGCCATGGATATGTTTCCTGTTTCGCATTTTGTACAATTTGTTCCTGCAGGGGTTCGTCGCTTCACCGAGAACAACTCTCCAGACATGATCCGTAATTAGGGCTATTGGTTCACAATGCTCCTATCAAACTATGAGATTGGAATACAGTGCGAACCGAACAAAACCTTAATGAACGATTGCACTTGAGTTTCTGTTTGCGTCGAAGACTTGAGCGCCGGAAATTGAACCAAATTTCTGTAATTTTGTACGCGGATTATACCGACTTGATCTGTTTGTGCGTGTCCTTTCCTGATTTTGTGTGTTTGTGTTTGTGGTTAATGGCACTAAAATGAACCGTCTAAAGCGTATTGTTTTAGAACCATCTTTCACTTCGAACGCAGACTATGTTTCCTAGAGGGGTTGGAAACAGGAGGAATAATAAATAAACCTTATTCGAATAGTCAAGGAGAAAGAGTCGAAGAACAGCATCTTCTGATCAACTGGCACCTGATTCTCGGTCGAATCCGAAATAGAACTTTCCAGATCGACGAGAACACCTGTTTATATCGCGGCAGATCTGCTAAATACTTGATTCAGTAAATTCGATTAGCTAGTTTCTTGTTGAATTTGATTGAATTCTATTACCATTCTAAACGCAATCCTTAACTCAGACACTAGATTTCACTTGTTTGGGAAGTGCCTCTTGAACAGTGCTGTTCTCATCTTCGTCGTACTTGACACTTTCGGCATCATTTTTTGGGTTATGCCTCACACTGTCCGATTCCGAAAGGGACCCGCTTTCCGACGAGTCAATATCCTGTAGGATACTTTTTGAAGGCGCTAGAGTCGTTTCCTCTGGCTCCTTTCTTGTCGAACTCGCGCCACTTCCCTCGGAAGAACTATCCATGTACTCTTCGGAGTTCATTTTCAATACGTGAAACTCTCCGGCCCCACTGAATTCTTCTTCCGATGACGAATTGCTGACTGTTACATTGTTTCGCTCCCATTCTGGAATCAAATGAGGTTCACCCGGTGCCCGGAACATTGCCTTCGGTTCGTCTTTCAACCACGATGGCGAGATAGTCGCCTCAGACTCCGTTTCGTTCGAAGTTTCTGTTGTACTACTCACATTATGCTTGTATTCGAAGACCTCCGACAGAATCTTCGGCGTTCCGACATTTTCCTTGCGTTCACTCTTCGCAGAAGCTGTGGAAGGTTCCATATCATCGTCCATCGCTGGCTGATCCCTCAGTGGTAAACTGAAATCTTCCGGAATGGGTTGGAAACCAGGTTGAATCAAATCATGTTCATCGTCTTCGATGTATGGCTTCCTCTGAGTCGCCATGTCGTCCGATTGAAGCTCTTTCATTGGAGTCACTGCTTCCGACGACTCGCCAATCGCATTTACAGAAACTTCTGTGGTTTCCGATGAACTTCCCGGTCCTTCGGTGTAGAAATGCGTTTCATACACTTCATCTCCCGAAGCCTCTGAGCTAGCCGAGTTTATTGCCAGATCTGCCAGTGTCGTACTGCCTTCCTCAACACTCGTGGCCAACGAATTCAGCGTCGTATGCTCTTCTTCCAACCTTGCTGGCTTGTCCGACGAAGCCGGTAACTGTATGAACTCCTCACTACTCGCAGACAGCTGATCGCCTTGAGTTTCGTTTCTTTCCGCACTGGTCTCGGGTCCTTCAGTGTAATGCTGCGTCTCGAAAACCTCTTCCGAAGCAAGATTCTCAGTCGATCCTCCGTGGTACACCGTCTCGAACGCAACACTCGAATCCGCCTGCGTAGACAACATCTCTCCTTCTCCACTGTCCAGCTTCATCTGTTTCGGAGTCTCCGGAGCCCGATCCGTGTACATTTCTTGGTCGTATGAAATGTCGTCATCTCCCCGTTGCAATCCAGCTACCTCTTCGACCTGAATGACCGTGATCGGCTTCGGCTGATTGTGATCCACAATTACGAGCTTATCTCCGATCTGGACAACGGCTGGTAGTGGCTTGTCCTTCTTGGTCACCTCGTCGGAAACATCATCGGGCATGGCGGTTGTTGTCGACATCGTTGGTGGAGCAGTCATCCTAGCTGTAGTCGAACTGATCGACTCCGATGATGATTCCACTTCATCAGAGGATGATGGCGACGAATCGGACGGACCAGCTGTCGAACTCTCATTCGAGTCTACAAACTCAACCGTAGCATTCGCCGTCAGCTCGTCTTCTGTGTGTCGAACGTTCTTCATTCCAACGTCACCATCATCGGTCACGTTCAGATCCAAATGTTCCAGATTGTTGGCTTCCTCGCTGTGTCCCGACGTAGATGAAGACACTTCCGTCGAAGGGTGAGCTGTAACTTCGATGCTGCTAGCGCTGTTGGTCGTAGTGGTGATTTTTGGTCTGGAATCGGTCAGTCGGATCTCTTCCGGTTTGGTGATTTCCTTGATTTTGATACCTAGCGGGTTGTTGCTGGCGGCTGGGATTTGCAACTTGGCCGGTGTCGAACCTTCGGTGGTGGCGGTTGTGGTGCTTGTCGTTGTGCTGCTTGTCGTAGTTGTACCAGATGTTGTAACGTCGTTGGATGTTATCGACGATAGCTTTTTGTTCTCCGCATCGAGCAGGTCTTCAGCATCGATTTCGGTTTCCTTCAGCTCGCTGGACACGCTGCTCGGCGAGGTGGGTTCCGCGGTGTTGGAATTTTCTGGAATGGCAGTGAGAGATTAGATGCTAGTGTGAGAAGTGTTTTGTCGTTGGGGCTTACCTAGAGGAGGGCAGTTGTCGTATTCCGGACAGCATCTACCAGGAATGAACTTCGGTTCACAATCGTGTCGTTTATAGCAGGATACTTGACTGCAAGAGATCTCTCCTCCTGCAATAAGAGTAGAAAGCAATTATTTAATATGAGATGACAAAATCATACTAGATCATGGACTAGATATAAAAAAATGACCGTGTGACAGCAGATCAGACCTCTCATCTACAGTAGTTTCTCAAGGATACTAGGATTGCTAGAAACAATCTTGGTTTGAATGATTTGCTTTGTGGGCAATTCACCTTTCTCTAAAAATTGAGTTTCGACGTTTTGGTTTTTATTCTTTTCTCACCATCAACCTTTTGACTTTTCGACCTTTGAGGTTTTTTCTTTCGCCTTTTTGTCATAGATTCATCCGTCATGATGTTTTAGTTGAGAAATCCTGACGGATTCTTGGTAAAATAACTTCCTTGGACAGTTCAAGCTATTCCACGTCCCCTGACAACAAACATGAAAATTATCACTATTTTTTATGACCTCGACGAGTTTCCAGTTAGCCTAGTGATTTGAGCGTCGTATTATCTATTTGGAAAGGTTTTTTCCCTACCAATCAAAAAAAGTAATAGCCCTCGTTGAAGTCTCCGTTCGTACTTGGCCATGTACTACACTCACTCATTCACTACTGAATTTCTTTAGGAGTATAATGGGCTCCATTCCGTTACCAATGATAATGGCCTGCGGCTAGTAATCTTCGCTGCTGCTAGAGGGATGGCAATCAACAGTATCTACTTTGTACGAAAGAATATCCGCAAACACACCTGGCGATACCCGAGTGGCGATGCCTGCTCCCAAACAGACCACGTGCTGGTTGAGGGCGACATTTCTCAGATCATGGCTGTCAGAACTTGCCGAGGCCCTAGTATCGACTCGGATCATTATCTCGTTGTAGCTATAATTCAGGAGCGTCACGAATTTCAGAATCAATAAAACGCTGCACTTCAATATCCAACTCTTTTCGACTGATGGAGTAGCTGCACAAAATCGCCAGCAGTTAGACGAGCGGTTGAGAAAAATCCACATTTCTGGAGATGCCAACAGCCTTTGGGACCCTATCCACGAAGCATTGACAACAACGGTGCGAGAAATTATTGACACTGATCAACGAAGAAGTCGAATTGGTTGGTTCGATGAAGAGTGCCAGAGAGTGACATACAAGGAGAAGGTTGCCAGAAGCCGTGTGCTTGTGGCCGGTACCCGTCAGAACAGAGAGAGGTACAGGGCAGTGAGAGCCGAAAATAGCGAATCCACCGCAGAAAGAAAAGGTAGCTGAAGCTTAAGATAGCATTAACCGGAACGATATGCGGAGATTTTATGCAACGGTCAATGGCGCGCGGCACAATACCATACCAGCAGGTCCGTCCCACTCAGGCTTAGATTGGGTACCACTTCTAGTACTGCATTTGGTCCCTCGGTAGGGCAAAAGGTACCCAAGTTTGACAGATCGCAGTACACTTTGAACGGCATTCTAGATTACCTTATGAGCCATAAAATTTTGGGCAACTGCAAGGATCATGGGGGTTGCGGCGAATAGAGTTGTTATAAATTGAAATATAAAAAAATATAAAGTTAATTGTTTTCGATTCTACTTGTATAATGCTATGCGCAAAGACAAATTAAAGACCTTCATGTCCCTTGCAAATGCCCAAAATTTTATGGCTCATAAGGTAATCTAGAATGCCGTGAAAAGTGTACTGCGATGTGTCAAACTTGGGTACCTTTTGCACTACCGAGGGACCGAATGCAGTACTAGAAGTGGTACCCAATCTGAGCCCGAGTGCGACGGACCTGCTATGCGTGTACAAGAGATATCAAACAACAAGCGAAAATGAACGAAAAGCAGATTAGGCGAAATGGGCAAAACGAGAACTGTGCGGAAAAGAAGCCAGTTATGAAAACAACTCGATGAGTTCGGTGACAACTTTTGTAGCGAACGGATGGTGTTTGCTATAGTGTGTTTATTTGTTGATTCGGCTCAAGTTTGGCCGATCAGTTAGGTTTCGGTTACTACATGGCGCAATCGGTTAATGGTAAGTTGTGTTTATCTCTACAGGAGATAAACATCGAATGTATTTTTATTGCCGGGAAGAGAGTTTTTTGAGCAATATTAAATGTTGATTACGGAGAGAGAGTTCTCCAGGGCCCGAAAGAGAGTTTTCCGAGCCGGATTCTGGAAAGAGAGTTTTTCCAAAATGAATCTCAATTGCCGGGAAGAGAGTTTTCCATGCAATGTGAAAATTTGATTATGGAGAGAGAGTTCTCCAAGGCCCGAAAGAGAGTTTTCCAAAATGAATCTCAATTGCCGGGAAGAGAGTTTTCCGAATGTGGCGAATAGAGTTGTTATAAATTGAAATATAAAAAAAAATAAAGTAAATTGTTTTCGATTCTACTTGTATGTAGCGTGTACAAGAGATGTCAAACAACTCTATTCGCCACAGGGGTCTTTAATTTGTCTTCGATACCAGTACCCGCCATGTGTGCAATGATCGAGAAGAGAATTTGGTGACCGATATATCGGCGGTTGCTGCCAGGTGGAAGGAGCACCTTCAGCAATTGTTGAACGGTGAAAATGGAAATGTAGCGAGAAACAGGATGAAAATTGATGATGACGATCAAGCAGAAGACACATTAACCCATATCCGCCCAGCGTCCTAAAAATAGGACAGAAGCCCCGAACGCCCAGCGTCCTATAAATAGGACAGTACTTGTAGTGCAAATATCTTGAAAATAAAGAGGTTTAGAAGAAAACTGTCTTCTGCAAAGTTGATCACAGGACTGCTGACTTCCACTTGGTAACTGTTTTAATTCAGAATTAACTCATCAGGTGGCGCACAGACGCCAACAAATGTCGCATTTATAAGCAACATATGAACCAACTTTCCAGCGTACTAATATTTGCTTCGTTTATATCTCAGTCCAGCGATGAGATACAAAATTGGTGTCTTCGACAAAGTTGAACAACTAAATAATACCTATTCGCATAGAACCTTACAAATTCGGAAAACACTCCCGAGATGGCGCTAGTGAGCCAAAACTTTATTTGCTTATATCTTAGCCCAGTTATGAGATACAAAAATGGTGTCTTCGACAAAGTTGAACAACTAAATAATACCTATTCGCATAGAACCTTACAAATTCGGAAAACACTCCCGAGATGGCGCTAGTGAGCCAAAACTTTATTTGCTTATATCTTAGCCCAGTTATGAGATACAAAAATGGTGCCTTCGACAAAGTTGAACAACTAAATAATACCTATTCGCATAGAACCTTACAAATTCGGAAAACACTCCCAAGATGGCGCTAGTGAGCCAAAACTTTATTTGCTTATATCTTAGCCCAGCGATGAGATACAAACATGGTGTCTTCGACAAAGTTGAACAACTAAATAATACCTATTCGCATAGAACCTTACAAATTCGGAAAACACTCCCGAGATGGCGCTAGTGAGCCAAAACTTTATTTGCTTATATCTTAGCCCAGCGATGAGATACAAACATGGTGTCTTCGACAAAGTTGAACAACTAAATAATACCTATTCGCATAGAACCTTACAAATTCGGAAAACACTCCCGAGATGGCGCTAGTGAGCCAAAACTTTATTTGCTTATATCTTAGCCCAGTTATGAGATACAAAAATGGTGCCTTCGACAAAGTTGAACAACTAAATAATACCTATTCAAATAGAACCTTATAAATTCGAAAAACAATTCCAAGATGGCGCTAGTGAGCCAAAACTTTATTTGCTTATATCTTAGTTCAGTTATGAGATACAAAATTGGTGTCTTCGATAAAGTTGATCAACTAAATGAGAACTATTCGCCTAAAACCTTATTTGTTCGTAAAACACTCAAAAGATGGCGCCAATGGTCGAACATTTTGATTGTTTATATCTCAGTTCAGTGATGATATACAACGTTGTGGTCTTCGACAAATGTGTTTAACTGAATGAGATCTAGTCACCCGAAAACTTATAAAGCGAAGTATGCACTTCAACAGAAAAGTAATCGCCTATCTCGATGCGTGGGAAATTTCTTGCAAGAAATGCTCAAGAAAAACATTTTTCTTTGATCGCAGTACGCAGTTGAAAAGAAATGTCAATTCAAATGGAGCTCACTGTAGAAAATTTCTTGACCATTTCTTGCGCAGAAATTTTTACTTTTCTTGAGCGGAACAGAATACTTAGCTTAAGTTGGGAAAACACTCACTAGATGGCGCTAGTGAGCAGAGATTTTATTTGCTTGTATCTCAGTCCAGTTATTAGATACAAAATTGATATATTCGACAATGTTGATCAACTAAATGAGACATATTCGCCTAAAACCTTTTTAGTTCGAAATACACTCAAAAGATGACGCTAGCGATCGAACATTTTGATTGTTTATATCTCAGTTCAGTGATGAGATACAACATTGGTGTCTTCGACAAATGTGTTCAACTGAATGAGATCTATTCGCCTGAAAACTTATTAGTTCGAAAAACATTCACTAGATTACGCTAGTGGACAAATCTTGTATTTTCTTGTATCTAAGTTCTGTTATGAGATACAAAATTGTTGTCTTCGACAATGTTGAACAACTAAATGATACTTAGTCACATAAAACCTTATAACACTCACAAGATGGCGCTAGTGGGCAAAGATTTTATTTGCTAATATCTCAGTCAAGTGATTAGATACAAAGTTTGTGTCATGGACAATGTTGAACAACTAAATGAATTCTATTCGTCTAAAACCATATTAGTTCGGAAAACACTCACAAGGTGGCGCTAGTGGTCAAATATTTTTTTTTATATCAGTCCAGCGATGAGACTGAAAAAAATCGAACTCTCGAAATTCTTCGACAAAAGTGTTCAACTAAATGGGATCTATTCGCCCAGAAACATAGTAGTTTGGAAAATTCTCCCAAGGTGGCGCTAGTAGACAAACATATTAATTGCTTTTATCTCAATCTAGATATTGGATACGAAGTTAGTGTTTTTGACAAAGTTGGAGAACTGAATGAGACCAATTCGCCTGGAAACTTATTACTTCGGAAATCAGCTAAATGGCACTACTGGGCACACATTTTATTCGCTTATATATCAGTCCACTGATTAAATCCAAAGAAAACTATTCGCCTAAAACCTTCTTAGTTCGGAAGTCATTCTCATGATTGAAGTATAGTGATAAAAAATTTGGTATCTTCGAAAACGATGACCAACTAAAGGAGATATTTTCGCAAACAAACATATTAGCTGAGAATTGCTATTATGTGCGAAACATCAAGGAAACAACCAATAAGAAATTGGTCTGCCTAGATCAAAACAATGGATAATTAATGTCGATTCGAGCAACAATCGCTTATTTTGGATGCAATGCTCCTTACATTTTTAGATGAACCTTAACACCATTTAGATCTTTTGATCTTTTGAAGAGAGTGAAGAACGAAAAAACCGACAAATTGACTTATCCATCCATGAAATGAACTCCAAGGGTGAAGGACGGCTGTCAAATGAGAGTAAAATTAAATAGCCGCCAACCTAAGTCCAGAACCAGTTTTATGACTTAAACGTGGAAAAGTAAAAATTATTATTCGCAAAATTACAGGTAATAAATGCGCTTGAAAGATATTGTTTACAAGCAGTTATTTACTACGCGCTACTGCAGTGCGTTGTTGCCAATTTAATCAGAAAATTCTACTTATTTCCCAAAATGAAAGTTTTCGAGAAAATTGATTACGCCTTCACCATTGTTTGGTCGTAGTTTTGTATGGTTGTTTACTTTGTAGAACCAGCGACGCGTTGAGGTAGCAGTAAAGAGCCTTCCTTGCTGAACTCACTCGGACCAAGAATTGTGACATTTGAGCGGGCACGCTTCAGTATGCTCCCCAGATATTCTGGCCAGCTCTAGTGTCAAAAATCTTGGACCGAGTGGATTCGGTTCTATCGGTGAATAAGACTATATGCATAAGTGATGCAGTAACTTAAACGTTATAGCCGAATAATGTTGGCTTCAAATATTCACATCTGTAAAGCATGTAATAGTTGGAGTCCAATATTTGACTGTCATTGGACTGAAGAACTAACTTTTGATCAGCACTAACGAAATTCTGATATTGCCAAATATAAATTTCGATCACTGTCAGATCAGAGTCACATTGTATACTAATAACTTGAACCAGAAAAAATATTTTGATAGTTATGTTTCCATTATCAGCTGGCAAGTTTTATATAATCTTTTTGAAGACTATTCTAAAACATCTGTAGGTTTTTTCTAAATCAAAATATTTGATGTAAGATTTTATTTTGTTTTTGGTATAAATGGCTTAAGTGTGCATTATTGTACATGTACATGTATGGAAATGTATGTATTTCTGTATCTTACTTACGTGGTAGAGCTGAAAATTGAATTGAAGTCACTAAATGATTTAGTTCTGGCATGCACCTTTCTCCTCTGAAATTTTTATTCTTTATGTTGCAATTTCTTTATCAGGGTACGTCCATAAATTACGTCACGCAAAGTTTTGTCATATTCATCCTCCTCAATTTTCCTCTGTATCACACTTTTTGTATCGATTCCAATTTTTATATGAGTAGTCACGTTTCATTGTAACCCCCTCCTTCCTCTTCTGTACGTGACATAATGTATGAATTACCCCTCACCAGCAGTTTTTTCCAACTTGTTTACATTGTAATGGGTCGAACTGCATGAAAATATATTTGATTAATCCCCAAAATAAACTTATAGAACAGCTAGATATGGACGACACACTTTCAAGAATTTTTTTGGATCCTCACCATAGACTTGAAATTTTTTGGTGAAATAAGGTTTAATTTATGGGAATACGACTATGAGTAACAAAAACGGAGCTGAATTCCAATTGTGAGATACCTTGGGCGTTAACGGGTTAAAGACCTCCATGTCCCTTGCAGTTGCCCAAAATTTTATGGCTCATAAGGTTATCTAGAATGCCGTGAAAAGTGTACTACGATCTGTCAAACTTGGGTACCTTTTGCACTGCCGAGGGACCAAATGCAGTAGGGTAGATGTACCAATAGTGGAGGTACTAAGCACGATTGAATTTCATTTAACCGCCTAAATCCAAGAAGCGCAATTAATGTACATGTTAACATTGTAACGGGAAGTAACGATCATTGTCTCAATCAGAAAAAATGATTTTATCGCAGCAATCCACGGCATGTCAGTGAAAAATAATACCTCCACTATTGGTACACTGTTCCTTTAGTTGCGGTATATTTTCATTTTGTGTTCCTATAGTTACGGTATCGATTTTTTTCTTATGGAATCCTCCACTATAGGAACACTTTACCGCAACTATTGGTACAAGTAAGAAAAGTTTTAGCAACTTTAGTGATATTTCATCAGTTTTAAAACAATTTGAACGCTCTTTTAAACTATCCCGTGTATCAACAAGCCAATACGTCGATTGGCAGTGCCGGTGCTGTGATTAATGTAATAAAATCAGTGAAAACGGCACTACCGCAACTATAGGAACACCCACAACTAAGGGAACACTAACCCTACTAGAAGTGGTACCCAATCTGAGCCCGAGTGGGACGGACCTGATCAAGCTGTGGACCCACCGACCATAAGAGAGGTTAAAAAGGTTATCAGCGAGCTGGAGAATTGTAAGGCTGCTGGAAAGAACAAGATCCCGGTCATGCTCCTCAAGCACGGAAGTGAGCATCTTTCCCAATCGATCCACCACGTACTTCTGAAGGTATGGGAGGACGAAGAAATTCCTATCGGCTGATTGGATTGCTCCATGCACACAATCTACAAGTAAATGCATAGACTGCAGTGTGCCACTTACAGAGGAATTACCCTGCTGAATTCGGCGTACATAATTTTATCGCGCATCCTGTTTAACAGGCTGAGACCACTCGAGGAGTCCTTTGTCGGCAAATACCAAGCTGGTTTTCGTGAGGGCCGCTCAACAACGGACTAGATGTTTACTTGGCGAATGATCCATGGTGAATTCCGGAAGTATAACTTGCAGACTCACCATCTGCTTATTGATTTTTAGGTGGCGTTCGACTCAGTGAACAGAAAAGAGCTATGGCAGATTATGTCTGAGCATGGATTTCCGGCTAAACTTATAAGGCTGGTACTTTTTACGCTGGATGGTTCGAAATCAAAAGTTCGGATCTCAGAAGAGGTATCAACCTCTCAAGCAGGGAGATGCACTTTCAAATTTACTGTTCAACATTGCACTCGAGGGTGTCATTGGGAGATCTGGCGTTTAGAGAAACGGCACTATTAGGGTAACCAATATATTTTGGACCCCTATATGTTTTGGACCCCCAGGGGCATTTTCCTGCATATTTCCCAGTTTAAATCAAAAGACCTACTCAATTTGCATGCCATTTGGAAAGATAGGACCATTCCGCACTTGCATCAACCGTTTGTACATAGAAAATGTGTTTATTTTATCTGAAATTAATTTAATTTAATTGGTTCATCCATGCAACCCTTACAACAGAAAATCTCGTGGTGGAAGATTTTCTCTACATTTTGGCATGTTCTTTGACTTGGTTACGCTGTGAAATTAATTAATTGGGATAAAAAACTAAAATTACTTCCTTAGGGGGTCCAAAATACGACCGTTACCTTATCACATGGTCACACATTCTTTGGCTTTGCGGACGATATCGACCTTATTGGAATCGATCGCAGATCAGTGGAAGAGGCCTTCGTGCCTCAGAAGAGGGAAACAACGAGGATAGGCCTCATCATCAATTCTACCAAAACGAAGTACATGGTTGCAGGTTGAGATAGAGGCAGGCTTGGGGGTGTAGGTGCTGAGGTAGTATTTGATAATGATGTGTTTGAGGTTGTTGAAGAATTGGTTTACCATGGAATACTCATGACATGTGAGAACGACGTTTCCCACGAAGTGAAAAGATGTGTTGTGGCTGCGAATAGGGCCTTTCACGGACTACGTAATCAGCTTAGGTCCCGCAACTTGCAAACGGAAACTTAATTCACCCTGGATAAAACATTGATTGTTCCGGTGGCTCTCTACGGGCACGTACGTTGAAAGAGGCAGACCGGAAAGCCTTCTGTGTTTACGAGCGTAAAGTGCTGCAGACAATAATCGGTGGGAAACTCGAAAATGGTGTGTGGTGCGAACGCATGAGTCACGAGTTGTATCATGTGTACAATCGAATAGTATTCAGCGAATGAATTACGGCAGACTATAATGGGCAGGACACTAAGTGTAAAATGTCGGAAGAAATAATTGCGAAAATAAGATTCAGCAGGAAACCAAGTAGAGGTCGGTGACTTCGTGGAAAACCACGAGTACGCTGGCTATACGCAGTGGAATAAAACATGGCGACCCTAAACGTTCAGGGCAACTGGAGAAATATCGCCCAAGACCGACGAAAATGGAGCTTTACAATACTTGAAATGTGTTTATCTAGGATTTTTTTGAAGAGGCGTCATAGAATCCGATGAGAATAACATCCATATATTTGCCTGGAATACCCATTGAGATTTTTCGTTATTTTCCATTATATTTTCTTCTTTAGATTCTTCAACGAGTTCCTTAAATAACCATTAAATTTTTTTTCCAGAAATCGTTACTCAACGATATTTTAAGCTAATGTTATGCCTTATTATTCCATAAGTTTAACCTTGATTTCACCCGTGAATTCCTATGAAATCTCTACAAAAATTTTACAAAAAAAATTGGGGTGGGTAATGTCTATTACATTACCGCGGGGTTGACGTAGAACTACGATGATTAATAATTTGATTTGTCATGTGTATGAATTTGTAAGTGTACTAGTTTTGTGTTGTTGTTGTTGTTGATCGGATGAAGTTTTCAGAAGATAACTCTTTTTGGACTCATTTTGGTAGTCCTGAAAAGAACCATTTGTCGTTCTGTGGTTTCGAGAACCAGTGTATGGTGTTCCAGGAATAATGCCAGATGATTGAATTTGTTTGTTTGGTCGTGGCTTCGTTGTGTTGCTTGGTTGGGTGATCGGTTTCTGGCTCCAGCTGTAGTTCGCCAAACTCCTCCAGTAGATTAGATGTTTGATGGCTCGGGTGCTTCGATCGTGATAATCGATTGAAACGGTCCAGTGCTTTGGTCTGTAGCAATATCCATTGCATCAGCATTTAGGCTCTGTACATTGATACTCATCAATATGCAGGTTGGGCCACTATGATCCAGTATTTCACGTCTCAAAGCGTCACTAATCGATGATTGCCTAAGCGCTGCAGCTCATTCCTCAAGTCAACCCTTGGAATTGCTGCGTGATGGAACTGGGAAGAATTGGTAGAGTTTGTCAAAAATAGTCCTTGCAGTGAAGTAACCCGCGACAAACCAACATATACCAATTGCTGATCCAGACTTTTGTCATAGTCATCCAGACTTTTGTTGCTTTCAATTCTCCGCTTCGATCGCATCTCAGCAGGCAACAGATCGTCTTGCTCTGACCGGGCGTGCTTCTCAGGCACAGACATCGATAGCGAGGGACCTCCCCGTTTGTCTTGCTTCGCTCAAATCAAACTGTCGAGCGAGCGAGAGAAGATGCCGTCCGAAGCCAAAGTCATCACCGCTGCCGCCGCCAAGAAGAAGAAGAGGAAGCAGTCCACAGGAGATTTTGCGGTCGAACTGTGAACATGGTCGGGCAAGTCATTCTCGCTTTGTGGTTCACCGCTTGTTTGCGTTCACCCAGCCATCGTCATCGCCGCCATCATCAGATTTTGACTTAAGCCCGGTGATCCACTACCTGTTACTGTTGTGCGCCATCCACGTCACGAAACTTTCGGTTCGTCGTTTAAGCAAATAACTTGCTCAAATTTATACATTTGAGTTGAGGATTCCCCGTTTGACCATGGCAATCAACTGATAACATCCCGCAGTGTTATTTATCTGTAAGAGCATCAAAGCTAACAAAGCCATCGGCCCTTTTCAAGGCCATCAAATTAGTGGAAAAGAGTTAAAAGAGAAATATATCCGACTTTATACATGACTGCTTATATTCCTAAATCAATTTCACAGCTTCATACAAAATTTCATTTGTCATAAATAATTTATGACTCAACAATTTGTGACTGTATTCGCGGGCGCTGCTGCAGTGCCGTCGGGGTGAGTGCTCAACATTTCACAACAATTGTAAAATAGAGTGGCATTTCCAACAGCGTCTTTGATGTTCCATATTTTGTGGGAACACTTTGATTAGCAAAATTATCACATGTAACAAAATTGCGACATATTAAGAATGCTTTTGAAAAGACATTCTCATTGAACAATTATAATAATTCTGGCACCCATGGATCAGAAATTTACCGTCATAATAAAGAAAACTATTGATTATCATTATCTCGTATTGAATATTTAGTTAATGTCAACCCTTCCAGCAATTCATGTTCGACCAATTTCTCACGCATTAGCATTCTCCGCAATTTTCAAGTAATTCTAAGCCCAACACATTATTGGCACATACCCATTTCCCAGATTGGTTGATCAGCGAAGAGCACAAAAGGGAGGAGCATCATCTGCTATTCTGAGGTTATAAAACATGCTTCCTTCGTCGGATTCAGTTTCATTCTAATTCCGCTTTCGAGCTGGTAAGAGCTCCTCTGAACTTGCTCAGCGAGAAGTACCTCGCTGCTAGTTTATTGGATGATATTCACTGATTTATCTATAATGATCTAAATATCGCGGTATACTACAATTTGGTTCACATAATTTACCCCACATAATTACATGAATTTGAGAATTTACCACTGCAGCGCCGTCGGACCGTAATAACATCATGCTACTCAGCATTGTATGGTATTTCTAACAGCATCGTTGATTTATCATATAATGGGGGAACACTTCCTAAATTCTCGAGTATTAAATTGGAAAATGTATTAAAATTGCGACAGATTTTAAATACTGTTCAATAAACTGTTTCCTGACCAATTGTAATAAGCAACTATTGATCTGAAATTTTTCTACATGTTAGTCTATTGCGTTAATCTGAAAAATAGGCTATATGAAATTGATGTCTTGGCAAGGGATGTACAAGATGAGCATTATGTATTAATTTTCCAATTTCCGTACTCGAGAATTTTGGAAGCGGGGGCCGTGATGCTCGGGATGGATTGTCCTCCATGACTGGTCCTGGCTGGAAATATACGTGGGGAGAAACTCGACCCTTTGCTGCAGGAATTTCATTAATAACTCTTTGGTAAAGCAGAAATTTCTGATAAAAGTGAACTTTTTCAAAACAACTCTTATTGATTGGAATATTTACCAACAACTCTTTGTTAAGTAAAATCATCCTTAATAACTCTTTGCTCCATCGCCAAACCAAACCATTTCATTGAATTCATCAAGTACAAGAATATGAATGGTAAGGAGAGGCAGATGGTGTATATTTTGCTGGCGTTACTTTCCAACAGGTCGCCGGTTGGCGCTGACTACTAATCCGTCCACTGAATGATTTTCAGTTGTTGCTTTCGCTCTCTGGTTCCGTTCGCTACTCGCACACTGCTGTGGCTTTCACGCACTCTTCTTTGCTGCTCCGCTGCTTGATCCGTTCGTTATGCCGATCGATTTGTGAATGAGCTGGGAGCAGAACAACCAGTGGTTTTATTTGCTCGAGCTCCGTTCACCGATGGCGAGTGGTGGGGTTCTCGCTTGGTTGTTTCGTCACTCCGTTCGCTACTCGCACGCGATTGGTTATTGCTTTCGCGCTATTTTCGTTGATGGTGTGATTCTTCGCTGAGAAATAAAAACTGAAACTCTTTTGATTTTTCATGCAAAATGACCAACTTTGATAAACTATATCTCAGTTATTTATGGACAGATTTGAATGAAATTAGACAGAATATCAGACATAACTTAAATTTTAACATATGTTTTTGAGTGATTTTTCCAATCACACGTTGAAAAGCAGTAACGGTTTGACTTAAGTGATTTTTTGACGATTTTTTATGATTGACATAACTAAACAGCTTCATGGTATCTTCAGAAAAGTTGTAGATTTTGACGAGATGAATAAGTTTGCTGAAGACAGTTTTTGTGTAAGGCTATCAGATTTTAAGATAAAAAGTTTTGAATTTTTCGTCGAAAATTACAGTTTAGTCAAACCGTTATTACTTATAAACTTGTGATTGGAAAAATTTTCAAAAATATATGTTAAAATTCGAGTTACATCTGATGTTCTGTGAATGTTTCATTCGAAAATATTTCCATAAATAACTGAGATCTAACTTACCAAAGTTGGTCATTTTGTATGGAAAATCGAAAAAGTTGCAAATGCATGCGAATGGGCCTTCCTTAGCCGAGTGGTTAGAGTCCGCGGCTACAAAGCAAAGCCATGCTGAAGGTGTCTGGGTTCGATTCCCGGTCGGTCCAGGATCTTTTCGTAATGGAAATTTTCTTGACTTCCCTGGGCATAGAGTATAATCGTACCTGCCACACGATATACGAATGCAAAAATGGAAACTTTGGCAACAAAAGCTCTCAGTTAATAACTGTGGAAGTGTCATAAGAACACTAAGCTGAGAAGCAGGCTCTGTCCCAGTGAGGACGTTAATGCCAAGAAGAAGAAGAATAAGAAGATGTGAATAAGTTCTCTGTTTATTCGACAAACAAGCTTAATATTGGGTACACAACAGCAACAGAGTAGCGTACACAGGGATTTAGTTGAAATCTGGAAACGTAGCTCAATCTTGAAATCTTGAGCGATTTCACAAACCAGATTTTGGATTAACAGCTCAGCAGGCTCCTAGCAGCGAGGTACTTCTCGCTAAGCAAGTTCGGAGGAGCTCTTACCAGCTCGAAAGCGGAAATGGAATGAAACTGAATCCAACGAAGGCAGCATGTTTTATAACATTGGAATAGCAGATGATGCTCCTCCCTTTTGTGCTCTTCGCTTTCTGATCGACCAATCTGGGAAATGGGTATGTGCCAATAATGTGTTTTGCTTGGAATTACTTGAAAATTGCGGAGAATACTAATACGTGAGAAATTGGTCGAACATGAATTGTTGGAATTATTGGCATTCCCTAAATATTCAATACGAGCTATTGATAATTAATAGTTTTCTTTATTATGAAAATTCCTGATCCATGGGTGCCAAAATTATTACAATTGTTCAATGAGAATGTCTTTTCAAAAGCATTCTAAATATGTCGCAATTTTGTCACATGGGATAATTTTCCTAATCAAAGTGTTCCCATAAAATATGGAACATAAAAGGCGCTGTTGGAAAAGCCACTCTATTTTGCAATCGTTTTGAAATGTTGAGCACTCACCCGACGGCACTGCAGCAGCGTCCGCGAGTACAATCCCAAATGGTTGATTTATGATTCACGACAAATGAAATTTTGTATGAGGCCGTGAAATTGATTTAGGAATACTAGAAGTTATAAATAAAGTCGGAAATATTTCTCTTTTAACTCTTTTCCACAAATTTGATGGCTCTGAAAAGAACCGATGGCTTTGTTAGCTTCGATGTTGTTACGGATAAATAACACTGCTCGGACCAGCAAAACTCAGGGGGCTTCTGGTATTTGCTCCTAACGGGATTGCTTCTTGACCACCAATGATGATTTCATCACGAGTCGAAATTTTGAAGCGCGGGTCAACAGCTCCTCGGCCGATGAAATTTGCGGCGGCGATGACGATGGCTGGGTGAAAGCAAACAAGCGGTGAACCACAAAGCGAGAAAGACTCGCCCGACCGTGTTCACAGTTCGACCGCAATTTCTCCTGTGGACTGCTTCTCTTCTTCTTCTAGGCGGCGGCAGCGGTGATGGCTTTAGCTTCGGACGGCATCTTCTCTCGCTCGCTCGACAGTTTGATTTGAGCGAAGCAAGACAAACGGGGGCGTCCTTCACTATCGATGTCTGTGCCTGAGAAGCACGCCCGGTCAGAACAAGCCGATCTGTCGCCTGCTGAGATGCGAGCCAATCGGAGAGTGAAAAGCAAATGACGTCAAATTTTCTCTAGTCACCCCTATTTATAGATTTGCTTGAAATCAACGTTCTCTTTTAAAACAGTTATTAAACTATTTGGACAGGTATGTGGGATTCAGTAAGTAAACGACATGAAGCTTTGATGTCTTGGCTTTCGATTGAGATGCTAATAAAGAAATTTCGTTAAGCCAGCGAAAAGTTATAAACGTTTAAAATATTTCATGCCAACGTAACGCTCTTGGTTTTGAAATTCCAATTTCACTCCTGTATAGAGAAGAGAGACGTACTTCTACGTCAAAATTCTCTCAAGGCTTGTACTTGTACAATAGTAGCTATTGATATAATTTCCAATGAAGTAGCGCTTTAGGAATTCTATTTTCCATGAATCAATTTAATATTTTTGTTTCGCTCCCTGTCAGTTTTTTTTTCTCATATATCTTAAGTAATCTTCCAAGATATTCCTTTAAAAATAGATCCTGATAGCTCTTTCTGTTTTCTGTAAGTTCTCGATGAAATGCCACTTGTGACTAATCAAAAAGCTAGTTCAGGGAACTTCTCCAAGAACTGTTTTTTCATTTCCTTCTGAAATAAATATAGAATTTATATCAAATCATGAATTTCACAGAGAAAATGTTCAAGCATTGTCTAAGTTCTAGAAGTTACTCCAAGAATTGTTTCCAGTAAATTGCGTTGAGTGCCTTTAAGATAGCTGCAGGAAAGTAGGCCGTTTCATGACGGATTGGCGTGATGCAAAACAGCCTATTACGATGAGAAATTGCATAAAAATATAAAAACTGATTGGAGACTTTGTTTTTGTATTGAAAATTGGGATGACGAATACTGGACTACTTGCACCAGTATTCGCCACATTTTTAATTACAGTTCCTCAATTCGCCACATCCGTTGTTGACAAAAACGAGCGTCGAAAGTGAGAACTTTTGATCGGCAAAAATTGGAACATTTCGTGTGAAATTTTTCCCATACATAGTTAAGTGTCCGGAATTTGAAGCTGTCCGTAATATGAATCAAAACGGTACACCGCCGAAGATCGTCCTAAGCACTCGGCGTTCGAAAACCCCAAGAGCTTGAAAGTCCTCCTCGAGCATTGTCCACGGCTCATGCCCATAGAAAACTACCGGTCTTATGAGCGTTTTGTACATCATGCATTTGGTGCGGGGGTGAATCTTCCTTGACCGCAGTTTCTTCCGGAGATTGTTGTAGGCACCAAAAAAAAATTTCTGAACTTTCAAGAAAAAATGAGAATAGCAATAGCCCCTTTTGACCCGAGGCCTTTAAAACACAAAAAAACGGGAATTTTTTTTTCATTAAAAAAAAACAATTTTTGTGAGTCCTCTCATGGCGTAGGGGTAACGCGCCCTAACTAGAGATCAGGGAGTCGTGTGTTCGATTCTCACTGAGAAGACGTGTAACTTTTTCGCAAAACTTCACATCAATTTGTCTATTTAATCCAATTGCAAAGTACAGGTATGTTCCGTTTTTATCACGTTCCGATTTTGTCACGCTCCGATTTTGTCACGTTCCGATTTCGTCAACAAATTATTCCGTTTTTATCAACACACAAAAAATATTTTATTTTTAATTTTCAAAATGTTTAGAATATAAACTAAAAACTTATTTTGAAGCAATTTAAATGCTTTTTGATAGTCTCAGAGTTGAATTTTTGACATTATGTCAATATTGAGCATCTAGGTAGGTGTCAAGTCATATACGATTCAATAAGGTTTGACTCCTTCTTATGTACTAATCAATTGGAGTTTTCAAACTTAGCTTGGTTTGTTGGCTGATTAACCCATCCTTCAATAATCAAAAGTTGTTCTGGCCACGTCCTAACAACATATGGAATTTGTGATTAGTTGAATACGTATTTGAGAGAGTTTCAGAAAACTTTCCTTTTTCTTATATAACATGGCATAAAAGAATGTTTCATGTAAATTTGATAGACATATTTACATTTATAATTTGTATGGCACATAAGACATCTCAAATCCCCCTGGCTCCCCCCATAACCGCTTACATCATTAATGGACGATCCCATATATGTTCAGTTATTTTTGATAAAGGATGCACTTGGGAATAAACTCAAGAATATTTGGGCAACAACAAGAGACATGATCGAGTTTATTTTATTTTTGATAAGATTGTCGACTTGTCATATTTTGGACGTTATCTTTTATCTCTCAAACTCGATAGTATTGCACAAATATAGCAAACAGCCATTGATTAGATCCTGTTCCAAGGGGAAGAGGTCCAGCAAAACTAAGCAATCTGTAGAAGATTTTGTTTCCATTCCAAATCTGCTGGAATGTTGAGCTTTGAGCAGACATGAACCCCTTCCCCACATGGAGACTAAAAGTTAAATTAGGATTCTTATACCAACAGCCATACGCTTATTCAGAAAACTTTACAAAAGAGTTTCTTAACAAAAAGTTCTTATTTGGTGATGCTGGTTCTATAGTTTGTACACTTGTGTATTTTTGATGAACTTCTATATGAATAAAAATTGAATGGTGTTTGTACGTCACGAAATGCCTTAAGAACGGCCTGATAGACTTAGGGTAATTTGCCCATTATTGCAGTATTCCCTATTATTGCGGTATAAGAATTAAACGCTCATTGTTAATCGAAAACTCAATTTACCATGGATATCATTGATGATGATGAAAGTTTATAATATTCCCAAGCCGTACTACATAAATGCTTTAAAAATTAAACGATTTTGATCGTTGGAAGAACAGTTTTAAATGATGCATCAAGAAAGGCTTATATTTTTAACCAGTCCCTCTATCTACGGACGGGTTTTCAGAAGCGTGATTTTTAAAGTTTGGAACCAAACAAATTATATGCAGTGGGTATATCAGTTCAGTATGGATGTAGTTACATGATAGATATTGAATATTGAATAAAAGTTCTATCTTTTTGAGAAAAAGCATATATCGTAATAATAGAACAATCAAAATGCCTGCCTGCCTATTATTGCGGTATCTGTAAATCACATTCAAAAATTCAATATTTGAATAGTAATTTTGAATGTAATTGCTGGAAACATTGATTATATTATAAGGATACTATTTTGTGACATAATTTTGTGTCATTCATACATTTATTTGGTTAAACAAAAGATTTATGTTTATCTTTACCCTGTAGTTGCTCTTTTTTACAAATATATAGCAAATAAACGCAATGTTTTACCGAATAATCACATAAACTGATTGAAAATCGGAACACATGCCAAAAATGCGTTGAAAAATCAAGATACAAGATGATCGCAAGGAACCAATCTTTTAAAATTGCATTGGATTTGTGAATACTAGTGAAAACTATGTTTAAAAGCATCAAAGTTGTGGCTATACTTAAGTCAAAAAAATAATTTCTTATATTCCGACTAGTGGTCTCAGATAGAAGAACCTTGCCTAATGTAAATAACATTGTCCAGCAACGACGGAAAAGGAGACGAAACCGGCAGAAAATCATTCGATTCTGTTGATTTGTTTTCGAATCGTGACATAGAGTAATGAATTAGCTTTTATTATAGATATGTCGAAAGTCACACAAGATGACAGTACCGTGCAATGTCATTAGCATAGAGGGAGCTTATTTTCAATGCTAGAATATTGTGTGGCATTGAATGTATACTGAATGTAATAAAATCTATGATTTTTGGTATACCGTAATAATAGGACAGCACTACCACAATAATCGTTTTAATATTCTATATTACATTTATTGATTCTAACCAAGAAAACCAAAACTATTAATGATTTATTACAAAATCATATTAATTATAGGACTCTGCAATCGAATTTCATTATGAACCTATAAGAATGAATAATCTAAATGCTCCTCACAGCTCCTAAACATCAATACTGTGCATGAATATGTGTATTATCCTGACGAAACTGCAATTTCCATTTCACATTTGTAAAATATTTTGTCTAGGAAAATTATTCCGTTTTTCAGTCGATAACCTTGACGATTTCAAAAGCCAGTGCGGCCAGTATTCTTTTTAAGCAAATCTTGTGAACAAATTCAAATATCAAGGCCAATAATTTAATTGTTTCTTGCACGTTTTATCAATTTAATGCAATAAAGGAAGCTATCTCTTTTAAAACTCAAGTTTATTTTCAAAACCGATGATATTTTAGAGAAAATCAACACAATTTCCATTGGTGTTTTTTATGTATTTTAATATTGTAAGAACACATGCGGTAAACTTAACATCGAATATTAATAAATTTAAAACAAAAAGAATTCATGAAAAAATTCAAACTTTTGATGAACACTCTAATTTAAGATCTAGCAACACGGCCGGACTAGTAACAAAATGCCCTGTTGCAATCCAACCTAACGATGTGGAAGTAAGCCTTTGCCAGGGCTTAGGACATTTCGTCGAATGACATTCGGTAGAAAGTACATTTGGTCGAAAGGACATTTGGTCGAATAGACATTTGGTCGAATTGCTTTGGAACTTTTTTTTGCTGGAATAACGTTTAGTTGATCGGAAATTTGGTTGAAAGCTTATTTTTAAATGGTTTATTATCACTCGGTGAAATTTATTATTGTTTTCTAAGTTTTGCAAAGTTGGTGAGATAATGTATTATTTTAAGTAATCTGAATCATTACCTGATGTTGCATAAAAAATGGGACATTGTATGTCGTCTTATTCTCAAATTCCATACATCTTTTGATTAAATGAAATTTTCGGAAATAGTTGTTTTATACATTGACTGAAATATTTAGCTCTAGTGAATTATTTATTCCTTGAAATTATCATTATTCTTTGAAAAAATGCTCAAGTTTTTATTTTATTACTCGACACTGTGAAGGCTTGCATTATTTATTACTCTTTTGAAATGTCATCGTTCTTTGTAATGAACTGCTGATCTTCATCTGATGGAAGAATTCGGAGAGAGTGCTTGGGATCTTTCTTTGAATTCCGGGTCTTTCCGCTTACGAAAGTGGGTAAGATATTTGAATGCGGAAATCATAATTAAAACGACAGGAAAAAGTTGCTTTAAGGAAAACATTTATGGCCAATTGGCTTATTGTTACTTCCAGCTTAATAAAATTCCTCAAGCCATATATTTCAGCCATATATTTGGGCTTTGATGACCTCGGATGAATAACTTAGTTTGCAGTAGAAGCTTTGAATTATTAAAAATGAAAATTGTGCTGATTCTATGAATCGGGTAATGGAAGACGAGCTTACTGAGGAGACAAAAAATGGCTTGCTTCCATTTAAGATCAACTTATCTCGAATTGCAGAACATGCTTGAACGAAAAAGCAGCATGAAACAGAGATTGTTAGTAAAATGGCTGATACTTTTTCAATTATTCAATCTCTCTTGTATTAGCGACAAAATGCTTCTCTCGACTATAGTCAGACTAAACGTAAAACTCTGTTTCCATACGATTAAGATTCGACCACTTACCTTTCCACGAAATGTCGGTTCGATCAAATATCATATGCTTTCTGTTGCAACTAAACCTTTTCGACCAAATGTACATTCGACGAAATGTCCATTCGACCAAATGTACTTTCGACCAAACGTCATTCGACTAAATGTCATTCGACCAAATGTCATAGATTCCCTTAGCCAAAACGACCAATGAGAAGTGGTCTTTTTGACAGGCAATTGGTTTCGTTTTTGTACTTTGACCTGTCACGTCTTGTCTTAGGTTTTCCATGGAATGGCTGAAGAGGAATCCTTCAATGCTTGAATCGAAATGTCAAAACTGTATGACTTGAATATTGTTTTGCTATATTTGAATATTGTCTTGTAATATTTGAGCCTCTACTGTTCTGCCCATAACTGCAAAACAGTTGTTGCGGCGTGCAACTGGGACTTTGCTCGGGTGAGCGGGAACGGAAAGATCGGATGATCTTCCGTCCACCTGTTGCCGGGAGCAACAGGGCACAGGACCGATAGCTCGACTGGAGGGGGGACTTAACAACTCTAGCCTTGGAAAAGGCTGTTTAGTTTCCACTGGTGGAGGGAAAGGCGGTATGGTTCACTTTAACTTAACTACTGTATTTCTATCGAGGTTAATAATATAATGGTTGGAAAGAAACTGAATGATTTCTTGCACATGCAATCTCCTTATATAGGTTGCAGGTAGCCAAGAACATTGCATGCGCAGCGGTGGGGTTGCGATGGAAACTTTTTCTGCCTGCTATGTATTACTCGGTGATGCTGCAACAGGCTCGATGCTGGATGAAGTGGTGGTAGTGCTTTCTTGTTCACGTTGTACATAGCTGGGCTGGATGGTTGATCGGCTGGATTGCGTACATGCTTGATCATGTCATGTCGGCCGGAATGATGGGAAAGGGAGGCAAGCAAAACTAACGACGTGGTGCGTGTGTGTGGGTTATTTGGGGTGGTTGTTAGTTGTCGGGATGAGAGGCCGAAATACTCGCGGCGGCTCGAGGTTAGATGGGACAGGGGTGTGAAGGACTCATAGACAACTCGCAAACTTCGCGTTGGCGCGAACATACTCCCCGGCCAAAAAGGATAAGGGATGGATTCAATGGAACACTTGGTATGACGACACAAATTCACGGTGATGGGGAACTCAGGGACTCGATTCAAAAGGATTGTCAGGGTGGACAGATAACATTACAAAGGCAGAATAATCTATGACTCAACGATTACTCACAAAGGCTTCCATTTCTTAAAAACTTATGGGCTCTGGCCGGAAAGGAAAAGGGATGGTGAATTCAAGACTGGCTTATTACGACAAACATTCTCGAAAAAGGGGAACTCAGCAAGTCAACTCTAGGACTGGTAGAATGGAAACATTAACTTACTACGGCTTAACAGATAATCTCAAAGGGATGGAAGGAACTACGGACTGATTTGCGGAGGGAACTTGATATCAAGAATCTAATTTCAGGAAACAGTAAGGTATATCAGCGACACACTTTAAGCAGAACAAACTCTTTGCACACTTCTAGAACAGTTCAATCTTGGTGGGTGGGGAAATAATTGAGAAAAAATGGAATTCTACGTCAGGAACTTTCAATTTTATTACACAAAAGGCACAGGCGTTACAGGAACATAAGGGCAATTCATTGCAGGCGCATTAGATCACTACACTAAATGTTAGAGATTCATCTTCAATTCGGTGTGGACTGTATTAAGGATAACTGGCATAATTCAAAATGTGGGCACACAAAACTTCAAAGATTGGCGAACTAATGACTTGGCAAAAGGGCTAAACAAACACTGGATAGGAATCGTGGCAAACTAAGGGGGACACAACCTTCAGGTGGCAATTCAGAAACTAGCTCAACATCGGTCACAAATGGAATGTTTTAAGGAAAACATATTTACACTTCTGCGGGATCACGGTGTCACAAAACATCACTTCAAATTTGGGAGGGAAGGATTTCAATGATCGAAAAACTCAATGGGAAGATAATTCACATGGACTCAATCATGATCAAATAAGAGGGAATCACGAATCATAAAGTAGGATATCAAGCAAGGAGTTTTGGATTAATGGGCAAACATTTCACAAGGCTTTAAATACTACTCGTTACGACATTACTCAAGTAGGCAATGGAAATCAACGATAGGGAAATCAACGATAGGGATATCAACTCAACAATGGAAAAAGGAAGGAAGGGATCTTCGATGGTGGACTGTATTATGGGAATCAATCGGTGGAAAACTCATATGGATTCAAAGCTTACTCGGAGAGACGGAAATTGGCGATTAGGAAAACTCATTGACGACAGTAAGGACGAAAAACTCATCAAGAACAATATCGTTTTGGGTGGGACTCTTCAATGGTAGACTGGGGAAACCACTTTGAGCCAGGATAGGGAATAGGCACACACCACAAATCGAAAGCTTGCTTACCGCTTGATGAACATCTTCGGGTGGATGCGTACGGGACACGCACTCCGGGATGGCTTCGCTGGCTCGACGTCGCATGGGGGCTTCATTTGGTGGTTTCTCCGGCCTGGACTTAATATGGGCTTGCATGGAATCACCAGTCGGGTTGACCGGCGGCATCATCTTCTTCGTGAATCTCAGGTTCGGGGCTTCGCTTAATACCGGACGTTTTCCGGTGGGCATCGGGTTTGGCTCTTTCGCCGGATGGATTTCGGCTATCGTCGGGATTGACCTCGCTATCGGTGGAATCGTGGTTGGACACCGCAACCACTTGGATACCGAATGGCTTCCGGTTGACAGTGGACACGGGTGCTTTAGACACGTTTCGTTCATCTTCAGGATAGGCTTACTGATCGGCGGTATGTCGGCTGACATCCGAATCGGCTTGAATCTCGCAGACATTTTGGTAGACGGCAGGGCAAGCTTGATTACCGGAGGGATACCGGTCGGCAGTAGGAACATCAGCACTGGATTCATCTCGATTGGCAACCGAAACGAATTTGGAACCGGAGGAGGAATACCGGGCACATCTGGTGGCTTTGGAACCGGAGGAGGGATACCGGTAACATCTGGAGGCTTCTTTGGTGCCGGATGGGATCCGACACTAGGCGGGAATCGTTTCAGAACCGAACGAGGTCCGGTCGCACAAGATTGCTGCTTACGAATCGGATGGATTTTAGCCACACACTGGAACTTCTTGGCCACCAAATGGAATTCGCTTGCAACTGGAAATCCCTGGGACACCGGCTGGTATCCCATCACACTGGACGGCTGCTTCATTACCGGAGGGAATCCGGCCATATCCGGGAACACACGTTGGAAAGGCTTCTCTATCGAATTGGATCCGGTCAAGCTGGAAGAATACTTCAATGCCGGAATGGATCCGGCCACACACGGGAATCGTTGGGGTGTTCGACGGAATCCGGTCAAATGGGATAGCTGCTTCGAAGCTGGACGAAATCTTGCCACACGCTGGAAAGGCTTCACTCCAGAATTGGATTCGATCAAGTTGGAGGAATGCTTCAATGCCGGAATGCATCCGGCCACACACGGGAATCGCTGCGGCGTTGGATGGAATCCGACCAACCGGGATGGAATCGCTGGACGGAATCTGGTCCTACAAGGGAATCGTTTCGCGACCAGACACAATCCGATCGCTCTCGGGAACTTGATGGGAATTGTGCGGAATCCACCCACACAAGGGAACCGCTGGAGCACCGGACGGGAACCGGTTGTGCACTGGAACGACTGGGAACTTGCTGCTGGATTCTGGAGTATCTTGGGCACGTCAGTTGGCATCGATGCCAACCTGGGCGGTGGATGGAAACTGGGTGGCATTAGGAATGATTTGGGTAACGCACCACATCCGGTAGCTCTCTGGAACGGCGTCGACTTCGGATGAATTCCAACCAGGTTGATTGGAACTGGAATCGGGTTCGTCGCTTCACAGGATGGAATGTTGCTTAGGCTGTCGACAAATTGGGTTGACTTATTGCCGACATGGAAATCCTCTGGGGTCGTCTTTGCTGGATTAGCAGGATGCTTTCTCAGCTTGCACGGAGGGTTGGACGTGTCTTCGTAGGCAACGGTTGTCACCTCTTCAGACCACGTTGGCACTTTTCCACGGTGGGTGGAATCTTCTTCTCGATGGGCGGGTTGCTCATGTTTGGTAGGCACTTCTTCTCGTTGGATTGGAACATTTTCTTCACGGAGGCACTTCTGAAGCATTGGAGCAACAGAAGGCGGGACAATCGGCGTGGGTGCCGACTTGCACTGGATGACCTCGGCGAGATCACCATCGGAACGGTCCAGGGCTGGTCCACACACAGGATGGACAGAAGCTTCAGCGCTTGGCACTCTCTCTTCACGGGGAAACTTCTGAAGTGGTGGCACATCAGAAGGCGGAACAATCGGCAGGGCTGCCGACTTCGACTTAATGACCTCGGCGAGATCACACTCGGAACGGACCAGGGCTGGTCCACACACATGATTCAACTTCTTGGCAAAATCTTCAGCGCTAGCCACTCTCTCTTCACAGGGGAACTTCTGAAGTGTTGGAACATCAGAAGGCGGTACAATCGGCGTGGGTGCCGACTTGCATTGGATGACCTCGGCGAGATCACCCTCGGAACGGACCAGGGCTGGTCCACACTCAGGATTCAATTTCGCGGAACCTTCAGCGCTTGGTGGCTGCACGGACAGGATTGGCTTGATGGCACTCGAACTCACCTTCACCTCGTTGGCTTGGACTGGGAACAGTTGCTTCTCTAGGGAATGCTTTCTCAGTGGCGACGTGTTTGGCTCCTCCATCACGTCTGGAATCGGAACGGATTGTTCCGTCGTTGGGCTCGGGGATCGACTACGTACGAGCGGGGTGCGCCAGCGTGGCACAGTGGTCGCAGGGAAATAGTTGGTTGATGACGCTCGACTATGCTGATACCTGTTATCGGTGGTCGGAAAGGAAAGCAACATCGTTTCCACCAACACGCAGGCATCAAAATGGAGGTCCTCGAAGCTCTGATAATCCTCATCCAAATCTGAAAATCTCTCTTCTGGGATTGCGGACAGGATCTCACCGTACTCTCTCTGGTATTCTTGGTACAGGAACTGGAGTTCACTTTCGTAAAGCTTCACTCGTGCAAGACTTGGTCGGATGGTACCATCCCTGTCAACCAACTGCTCCTGGAGCCGCTTCACTTTTACCTCGACGAGGCTACGTTGGGCGAACAGCCTTTTCACTTCGGCCATTCTGGAACAGGAACACACACGCGCGGTTTACTTTCGGGTGGAAATGTTTCGAAACTTTTTCACTCGCGCGCGACTCACTTTCGGATTGGAAATGTGGTCGGACTTTTTCACTGTCTATTCACTACACTTGGATGGCGATTTCGTTTCCTCTCCGGCAATGGAAACCAGGAATATTTTCTCTAAACACTTTGGGTCGAGCTACCGGGGCAGGAACAACAGCAAACCTCTCGGTAGGAATGCTGATTGCTATCGGCGATAGCAATTGGGAAGGATTTGTCTCAATCGGCTGATTGACGACACACACACGGCTGCGGTTGCAGCTTCCTCGGAACTGGATCCTCTATCCGGCTCGATTGGACCAAATGTTGCGGCGTGCAACTGGGACTTTGCTCGGGTGAGCGGGAACGGAAAGATCGGATGATCTTCCGTCCACCTGTTGCCGGGAGCAACAGGGCACAGGACCGATAGCTCGACTGGAGGGGGGACTTAACAACTCTAGCCTTGGAAAAGGCTGTTTGGTTTCCACTGGTGGAGGGAAAGGCGGTATGGTTCACTTTAACTTAACTACTGTATTTCTATCGAGGTTAATAATATAATGGTTGGAAAGAAACTGAATGATTTCTTGCACATGCAATCTCCTTATATAGGTTGCAGGTAGCCAAGAACATTGCATGCGCAGCGGTGGGGTTGCGATGGAAACTTTTTCTGCCTGCTATGTATTACTCGGTGATGCTGCAACAGGCTCGATGCTGGATGAAGTGGTGGTAGTGCTTTCTTGTTCACGTTGTACATAGCTGGGCTGGATGGTTGATCGGCTGGATTGCGTACATGCTTGATCATGTCATGTCGGCCGGAATGATGGGAAAGGGAGGCAAGCAAAACTAACGACGTGGTGCGTGTGTGTGGGTTATTTGGGGTGGTTGTTACGGTGAGGCCATAGTAACGCGTCTGCGTCCGCGAACGCGATGCGATCAAAGGATTTCCTGTTGTTGATATTCTGCTTTGCGGGCTCGCACACGCGGACGCGTCGCTCGACGCGTTTACTATGGCAGCGCCCTTAGTTGTCGGGATGAGAGGCCGAAATACTCGCGGCGGCTCGAGGTTAGATGGGACAGGGGTGTGAAGGACTCATAGACAACTCGCAAACTTCGCGTTGGCGCGAACAACAGTCACATTCGACATTTTTGACAAAATGGAGTTAATACCATGTAGAGTCATCAAATGATAAATACTTTCGATCAACTTACTGAAATCTGTGAGATTGTTCTAGAAAACTCGAAAAAAATACCAAGTTGTTTTGTCACATTGGTAATTATAACCGCATAACAGTCACATTGAGATTATAAATGAGCCTCGTAATGTGAAAGCAATGAAATTTCTATCAGAATTATTTTCTGACAATTCACCTAGTATTCAATATGAATTGTACAAAATATGAGCCTCAAATAAGCATTTTTGAGTTCTTGGTAATTTTTAGAAATTTTAGTTTCCTCCCATACTGCCATAAAATGCACACTTAGTATTCCATTTACTCAATGCCTACTTTTGTCGAATGTTACAAATATGCAGTTATGGGCAGTGTTGTTCCGAAAGAAAAAGTTGATCGACATAATAAATATCACAATATACCTACGTCAAACATTGCTGTTACATTTTTGATTCTTTCATGTTTTCAAATTGGTGTCGATATGTAATTGAAACATTTGAATTAATTGGTTAGAGGGCAAAAAACAAAACTTACCTTGGCAGTAGCACACACGGCAAGGCGTTTCCGGATCGAACACCTTCTCTCCATTGGAGTAAACTTTTCCATCCCGTTGACATTCTACGGATAGATTTATGGATTAACTTTCGAACAAATCTATTCATCAGATCCCTTGAGACTTACCACACTGATAGTCGGGACAGCATTCGCCCGTCTTTTGAATCGCCCTACAACCGTGCTTCTTTTCGCATGTGATACTCGTCCGAGACACTTGCGTTCCATCGTAGAGACATGTGTCAGCTGGAAATGAATATGCACATTAAATCAAAATCTACAACAAAATGTCGAAGTGACAGAAGGTCGAAAGACAATAGGTCAAACGATAAATGGTTGAAAGACTAAAAGTCGAAAGGACAAAAGATCTAAGAGGGAAAAAGAAGAGACAAAAGTACGAAAAGCTTTCTATGAAGAAGGAAAAATTCCCATTAAGCAAAGGCGATTTTGACCTTTTCTTCTTGCGACCATTGAATCATTCAATCAACCTTATACCACATTACAATTGCACAATCCAACTTACCGATAAAGTTGGTGACATTCTGAACGTTCGTATCCGTGATCTCACCGTGAATCTCTCGCAGCATTCGACGTGACCTGGTCACTGGACCTGTAACAAGAAGAAAAAAAAAATACCAACATAAGTATCTCGCCAGTTCATAATTGATGATCATAACCGATTTGCGCCGTGGCCACCGCGCCGGTTGGATTACAACGGATTACGACATCGGACGGATCGGCGTGCGCTCCGGGATCTCTTTCAGTTTAGCACAGATGAAAAATGGCCAATCATTACCATCCAACCACGCCAAGTCAATGAGAGTGCGATAATCGTGCGGTCAATCGTCGCCGTCAACAAAGTACAATGGTCCGAATTGAAAATTTAGCAGGAAAAAGAGCTTCCTTCGTCCTCGTCTATCATAGAGGAGAAAAAAAAAGAAGTTGTTCGTGAATGATTTTTGAATTTTTCTTAGTAGGAAACAGTGGAATAGAGGTTTCATACTTAGGTTTGATTCAAATTTTTTGTTTGAGGTTTGAGTATTTATGGTTGCGTTCTTCAGCAAAGCTTAAGAAAATGTCAGTATTACCATCTTTGCTGAAGACTGTTTTGATCCAACTTTTCATTTGAGCTCAGTACATCGATCTAACGTTTAAAAGTTTAACGTGGATGTTGCCTGAACTTTCTTAAAAACTCGAAATTTGCGTGTAACTCTCATGATTTTGAAGTTATCTGCCAATTTATTAATTCGTACCACTGTGCCAACGGCAGGTAACCCCCGCGGTGGGAACGAAAGAGAAAGTGTGGCATCACACCGCCGAGGCCCGATCATCAAAGCATCACCACACAAACGGATTCCGCTCGCGACCGACAGTTGCGGAGCAAATCTCTTCTTGAGCCAAGATCTGCCGAGGGAATACCAAATGACTTGCGGTAAAATTGACGGCGGTGGCGGCGACGGCGAAGGCGGATGTGGAGGTCATTTTTTTTTCTTCGCTGCGCATCGGCCGTTTTGCGGCGCACTATTTTGGCGTTCATGATCTTCATCTTTATTAGGCTTGCGGATCGTTATTGGGATTAATGGGAGGAGAAACGTAGTTGGTCCATGAATGATTCATGTGATTTTGGGGTGAGGGTGGAATTTTTGCACTGGAATAGTAGGATGTTGATTGATCATGATTTCTTTATTTTATGGATATGATTGTAATTGGCATGAATTGTATGCAAACTCCTTAGTTTATTTATTACAAAGATATTCTGGATAATTCTATTTATAGGATTTCGTCCCCAAGTACACAACTAGATTTCTGCCAGGATTTTTTTTTTCAGGAATTCCAACATGAAATTCTTGAGAGGCTTCTCCAGGGATTCTTAATCCTTGTATTTGGGTCATTTTTGGCCAATTTTACATGAGTAGAATATATAATAATCAATCGAGCTGTGAAACATCTATAAATAAATGAAATCAATTTTTTCTTGAGCATTCGGAAGGTTAGAGGGAATTTTCTTGTGAATCTGTCAAGAATTCTTGAGAAATTCCTCTTGGAATTTCTACTTGATGTATTTTTTAATTTCCACAAAACATACTTCCATAGTTTTGACCAGGTGCGAAGATTTTTGCGGAATTCTTCCTAAGATTCTTCCTAGAATTTCCTAATTATCAAAAAAAAAAAAAAAATGTATACGAAGTCTTTTTTTTACGCTACCTTAATTTAAGTCACTTTTTTTACGCAGTGCGTAAATTGAGTTTAGACAAAAATGTGGGAAATTATTGACCTCCGGTTGTGGAAAAGCGTTGGAAACCCATGTAATATGGGTATTTTCGGAACGGACACAACGAGGGGATGACGAAAAACGATGTCCGACGCCATTTTGGAATCCAAGATGGCAACCTCTGGTTTGGAAAAATCGTTGGAAACTGATGCAATATGGGTATTTTCGGAACAGGCACGACGAGGGGATGACGAAAATTGATGTCCGAAGCCATTTTGGAATTCAAGATGACGAATTCTGGAAAGAAAATCACTTGGTTTGGACTGACATTGCTGAAAATGTATCAGCTTACTTTCTGTATGTAAGCGCAAGTAGTGATGCTTTTGTAAATAAATATTACTTAAGATGGCTGAGTTTTATCACTTTGAAATTGTAATCTGCGAAATCAACATGGCTACCAAAACGAATGACGGACTGCTTAGCCTTAAAAGTTTAGATTTTATGCTATAAATAAGTACAGTCAACTCTCCCTAACTCGATATTGAAGGGACCATCAAGTTAGGGAGGTATCAAGATACAGAACACAAATTTTTAAAAAATAGTAAATTAAATGTGAAAAATAGTAAATTTTCAGTACATTTAGCAACGTGACTCTTTTCGCATAGCCTTAAAAACATCTTTTTTTTATTCCCCTTAAATGACTTGTCAAACTTCATTCATTTTCACTATAATCATAATTATCAAATTTATGAAATTTATTAACAATTGGAGAATATTTGAAAATTATCATGGAAATATCGAGTTAGATAAGTCAACTTACGTAGGAAACTGAAACAGATCGCATCGAGTTAGGGAACATCGAGTTAGAGAGGTATCGACTTACAGAGGGATCAAAGTATGCCAGATTGAAGGGACCGCGCATTCCTTAACTGTAGCACCAATCAGGTATCAGGTATCAGAAGGCCGGCTCCAAAGGCACGTTCCCCACCAGTTGGGAGATTTGTGCCATCGCCATATTTGAGCCTATTTCATCATCTACCCGATGGGAGAGGAAAGGGAAGGGAAAGATGGGAGGAAATAGGAGTGGGGTCCCTTGAAGAGGGAAGCTCGCATAAGCGAAATGAGAGCATGTAGCTCCATACCACAATGGGTTCGAACAGCGCCCTAAAAAGGACACTGCAAAACGCATGAGCGTAAAGAGAGCCTATAGCTCATTACCACAGCGGGTTAAGAATAACAGAATATCCTGAAGATTCAGGCTTCTGAATTCAGTTTCACTTAATAAGTGTTTACCAAGTAATTGGAATCGCATTTGCGAAAAAACTGGACAGTTACATATCAGGTGATACGAAGTTCCATAATCGGAGTCACAACTATCACACACAAATGAGTCAGCACGCTGAATATTTGCCATGTGATAGTTGAGTCGGCAGTGGCCTGTCAACGCTCTGACCAAGAGACTGCAATTCTGCTTTGACAGATTTGTCAAATACTTCGCCACCCTTGGAGATGGCTCAGTAATGTACAATTTTGTTTGACGACATGACTCCAAACTATTCCAATATTGCTTGTGCTGAGTTGCCGCCCAAGAATTTATCTGAAGCTTCACCCAGCACTTCGAAATTGGAATAGCCGGCTCAGGGCCAATGAAGTCATGCGATGCTCCATCGCGAGCTAGCTCATCAGCCAATTCATTTCCAGCGATGGAAGAATGGCCAGGTACCCATACAAGGTTTACAGAGTTGACTGAATTCAGTTCCTCAATTTGAGTTCGACATGCGATAACAAGCTTCGACCTTGAGTTGGTCGAAGCAAGAGCTTTTATAGCAGCCTGACTATCTGAACAGAAGTATATGACTTTACCCATTACGCGCTGTTGAAGTGCTGATTGCACTCCACACAAAAGAGCAAATATTTCCGCCTGAAAAACGGTGCAGTTTCTACCAAGTGAGTAAAACTGATTCAGCCTTAGATCACGGGAGTATACTCCTGCACCAGCTCTACCTTCAAGAAGGGAGCCATCAGTGTAACATACTATATTGTTAAATATACTTCTTTCCAAATAGCCAGACGTCCACTCTTCCCGTGAAGGGAATTGTGTGGTAAATGTCCTGTAAGGAAAGTGACAAGCAATTGTGAGATCACTTGGAGCAAGGACAATTTTGTCCCAATTCACCAAAAGTGGAAACAACGAAGTGTGTGTAGATCTACGATTCACTGGATTTTTCTCCAGTAGATCCAGTACCCATAAACGGTAAGAGCAAGAAAGTGCTTCTTGTTTAAGATGTATGTGTAGTGGCGCAACGTCGAAAAGGGCCTCGAGCGCTGCTGTGGGAGTTGTAGAGAACGCACCAGACATCGCCATCAAGCACATCCTTTGGAGATGGCCCAATTTTGACTGGATTATTCTCACTTCACCCTTTTGCCACCACACAAGACATCCATATGCCAATATTGGTCGAACAACTGTTGTGTAAATCCATTTGATATATTTGGGTTTGAGGCCCCAAGTTTTACCAAAGGTTCGCCGGCATTGACCGAAGGCCATGCAAGCTTTTTTGACTCTGAAATCAATGTGAGGTGTCCATGAAAGTTTGGAATCTAGAATGACTCCGACATACTTTACTTGATCAGTCACATTAATCTCAGTGCCAAAAAGACTCAAAGGTCGAATTCCATCGCGGTTTCGTCTTTCCGTAAAAAGAACAATAGATGTTTTATTCGGATTAACCGAAAGGCCATATTGGCGACACCAACTCTCGACTACCTGAAGAGCACTTTGCATCAGGTCGAATAGGGTGCTTATGCACATACCAACTATCAAAGATAGATAGTCGTCGGCAAATCCATAAGTTGGAAAACCGCAATTATTGAGTTGCCTCAATAGCGTATCTGCTACGAGATTCCACAAAAGTGGTGATAAGACTCCCCCTTGGGGGCATCCGCAAACACTCAATTTTCGAATCGCTGCTTGACGCAATGTCGAGAAGAGATGTCGGTTTTTGAGCATTTGATGAATCCAATTGGTAATCATTGTAGGTAGCCCATGGTTTCGTGCGGCTTCCAATATGGCATCGAAAGACACGTTATCAAAGGCACCCTCAATATCTAAGAAAACACCCAAGCAGGATTGCTTCTGAGCGAATGCTTTCTCGATATCGTATACAACTTTGTGTAAGAGAGTCACAGTGGACTTTCCAGATTGGTAAGCATGTTGATTCACATGAAGAGGCATGTTTGCCAAATAAACATCACGGATGTGATGATCGATAATGCGTTCCAGACATTTCAGAAGAAAAGAGGTCAGACTGATTGGTCTAAAACTCTTCGCTTCTTCATACAACGCACGTCCTCCTTTCGGGATAAACTTTACAGTAATATCACGCCAGGATCTGGGAATGTACCCGGTAGCAAAACTGCTTACAAGTAGCTGTTTCAAAACATGTTTGATAAATTCAAATCCCTTTTGGAGCAGAACAGGATAAATCCCATCCGCTCCTGGAGATTTGAAAGGAGCAAAACTATTAAGTGCCCATTGAATCGATTCAGTAGTTACGATACTGCGAGCCGAGGCCAGAGACTCGTAACTACATGAAAAGACATTTGGTTCATCCGTAGATGCTATGTCCACACATCCGGGGAAGTGTGTATTGAATAAACATTCTAAAACTTCTTCATCGGAAGAAGTAAAGTCACCATTAGGTAAGCGAATTTCGTTCACTTGGAAATCCTTAGATTTTGCAAGGATTTTGTTCAGCCGACTGACTTCACTCAAACTGGAAACATTTGTACAAAGGTTTTTCCAGCCGGATCGTTCAGCAGAACGAAGAGCCTTCTTGTAAGCCTTGCGAGCCAACTTGAACGACTCTGATCCAGCTGAACGGCGTCTGTTCCAACCCCTTCTACATTGTTTCCTGAGTCTAGTCAGATCGGAATTCCACCATGGGGTCCCTCTTGTAGTCTTTACAGACCGCAGAGGACATGCTTCTTCAAAAGCTTCCATAATGTAGGATGTTGTAGTATCAACTGCATCATCCAGATCACTTGGATTTTCAATGGACGGAGAATATCCATGAAATTTGGTCGCAACCAATTCAATATAGAGTTCCCAGTTTGTTGACCGGGGATTCCTAAAACGCAAAGTCTGTGCAGTTACATTTGAATGTTCAAAGAAGATGTAGCAATGATCAGATAATGATTCCTCATCTGATACATGCCAATTCGTCAACTCGTGACTGATTCTATTCGAGCAGAGCGTTATGTCTAACACTTCTTCTCTATTAGAAACTATGAAGGTTGGGCGATTGCCTATGTTAAGTAATCCAAGGTCTGTACTACTTAAGTATTCCATCAGACTGGAGCCTCTCAAATTGATATCTGAGCTGCCCCAGATGATGTGATGAGCATTAGCATCACTGCCCACAATCAGCGGAAGGCCTTTTGTTACGCAGTGTAGGGGAAATCAGGGTAAAACCGACACTGTGGGTAAGATCGACACCCTTCGATTTTTCATGTTTTGAGCAGATTTTCATTCAGTTTCCACCACGCTCTATCTTTACTTGTGAAATGCCGTGTTTCGGATGACATTACAACTGACTCGACCAATAAACTGCCAAAATAAACAACAAAATCATATTGGATAATATAGAAGCAATAGCAGTTGCAATATTTCGCTGTCATTCTTTAACTATTTCGCATGTAAAATTTTTAAAATATCATTATTTGTTCTGCGTCTACATCATCATTTACTATTATTACGTTCATACAACATGAAGGAGAATTTAATTTTTGGTTTTTCGACAGCTGAAAACGCTATTGAAAAATAAATGACCACTCGGGGTAAGATCGACACTTTCATTTGGGGTAAAATCGACACCTTTCTTTGCTTCATAATCTAACTTCAGGGAATCTTTCTCGTCGGAAGACTTCCTTTGTAGTTTATGTGAGTCTTTATTTTAGAATTCCAGTGAAGTTCATGGTTGGCAAACTTGTTAACATGTAAAATATGACACTATATGACTTGCCACAAGGTATCATTAAGTATAAAAAATATGTTTCCATGTTTCACGTTTAAACTTATTTGATAAAGCTTGAAGAAATTTTTCTCGATTGAAATTGAAGAATGAATAGAATTTGAAATGTTTTCATATAAATTAATCTTATTGTTTATTTACAAACCATGAGGTTCGACAGTTGTCAATAACTGAAAATAATTACACTTTTCTGTCTTGTTAAAATAAACAGTATTTATTTTTAAAACCAATCATTCGCCACCACTTCATCTTCGTAAACATTACATGAACACAAATTAATCTTATGCATGTGTATTCACCCCAACTTTATAATCTTAGCATGTGACATTTGAATTTTTCACATATATTTAGTGAATCTTCGGCCTCTCCTCAATAATTTTCGTAATATGTGTATAATCCTTTAGAGGAAGGGGTCATAAAGGTTCTTAAGCAAGTTTAAAGCATTCTTTTTAATATGCCATGGGATGGTGATGTTCACAACGTATAAATTCTACTCTAAGTGCATGTGTCGGTTTTACCCCAACAGGGTGTCGATCTTACCCGCACTCTCAATTGTCTCACCTAAAAATGATGAAATATAAATTTGATTTAAATCACTATATAACCTTAATATATCATCCAACGGTCGCAAGGATTGATAGATTTATAATTAATATGTGATTCTACAACAATTTTAGGTTCGTTTAACAAGCGAAAGTACACACATTTTATCAATTAGCTTAGGGTGTCGGTTTTACCCCGAATTCCCCTACGACAACTCGTTTGAAGTCATCCGTTGGGGATGGTTCATCATGTGGTAAATATACCGAACAATAGACGTATTTCCTGTTGAGGTCACCAACAGAAACATCGATTGTGACAGCACATACATCTCTGGTAGTTAACTCAGAAATGAGTGTAGCAACGATTGCTTTATTAACGAGCACACATGCGCGGGGCATGGAGCGCGAGTTTGCCATTTCAGGTTTGCTGAAAGTAGCAAAAACTGGGTCCACAAGGTTACCTAGATAGAAGTTCCCTCTACGAAAGTAGGGTTCTTGAACTAGCGCCACTTGGGCTGCACCATTTTGCATGAGTCTGCAAAGATTGATCGTTGCTGTTCTTTTATGCTGAAGATTGATCTGAGCTAACCTAACCGTAGCCACTACCCAAACTAGGCAGGATAAAGCTTTTTGCAATCTCAGCACGAAAAAGACCAGCAACGAAAAAACCAGATCGGTATCTATTTAAAGTCGCCAAAGGCGAAAGAGCACAGAATACACTGTGTAAAACGCATAATGCGAATCCATATAGGTGATAATTTAAATTAAATGTCAACATATTCATAATCCCACCCTTATTAAGCCTCAGGATAGAGACTGAAGAAGGGCAGCCGATTATCTCGGAGAAACACAAGGTCACCTGCACCATTGCTCCGGGTAGCACAGGAAGGACTCAATACTGTGGAGGGCGCCCTGGTACCCCACAGGCTCCGTTAGCGGTTAGGTTTTATTTAGACCGTCCTAACCATTCATTCCTAGGCACGGTACGCATCACACCATAAATTAGGGGTCACCTGTGAGGTGGACTTTTACCACCGGAACAGGCAGTCCGTAGTGCTAATTCTTAGCCAGTTGAAAAAACCGCTACCGACACTACGCGGCTATCTAGGCTACCCGGGAAAAGGAGGTTAATATTGATGATTAACTCCTGACGTGCCCAAGCAGCCGAACAAACTATTTTTTAATTTCCACAAAACATACTTCCATAGTTTTGACCAGGTGCGAAGATTTTTTCGGAATTCTTCCTAAGATTCTTCCTAGAATTTCCTAATTATCAAAAAAAAAAAAAATGTATACGAAGTCTTTTTTTTACGCTACCTCAATTTAAGTCACTTTTTTTACGCAGTGCGTAAATTGAGTTTAGACAATAATGTGGGAAATTATTGACCTCCGGTTGTGGAAAAGCGTTGGAAACCCATGTAATATGGGTATTTTCGGAACGGACACAACGAGGGGATGACGAAAAACGATGTCCGACGCCATTTTGGAATCCAAGATGGCAACCTCTGGTTTGGAAAAATCGTTGGAAACTCATGATACATGGGCCTTTTCGGAACAGGGGATGACGAAAATCGAGGTCCAACGCCATTTTGGAATCCAAGATGGCACCCCTGGTTTGGAAAAATCGTTGGAAACTGATGCAATATGGGTATTTTCGGAACAGGCACGACGAGGGGATGACGAAAATTGATGTCCGAAGCCATTTTGGAATTCAAGATGACGAATTCTGGAAAGAAAATCACTTGGTTTGGACTGACATTGCTGAAAATGTATCAGCTTACTTTCTGTATGTAAGCGCAAGTAGTGATGCTTTTGTAAATAAATATTACTTAAGATGGCTGAGTTTTATCACTTTGAAATTGTAATCTGCGAAATCAACATGGCTACCAAAACGAATGACGGACTGCTTAGCCTTAAAAGTTTAGATTTTATGCTATAAATAAGTACAGTCAACTCTCCCTAACTCGATATTGAAGGGACCATCAAGTTAGGGAGGTATCAAGATACAGAACACAAATTTTTAAAAAATAGTAAATTAAATGTGAAAAATAGTAAATTTTCAGTACATTTAGCAACGTGACTCTTTTCGCATAGCCTTAAAAACATCTTTTTTTTATTCCCCTTAAATGACTTGTCAAACTTCATTCATTTTCACTATAATCATAATTATCAAATTTATGAAATTTATTAACAATTGGAGAATATTTGAAAATTATCATGGAAATATCGAGTTAGATAAGTCAACTTACGTAGGAAACTGAAACAGATCGCATCGAGTTAGGGAACATCGAGTTAGAGAGGTATCGACTTACAGAGGGATCAAAGTATGCCAGATTGAAGGGACCGCGCATTCCTTAACTGTAGCACCAATGTACAACTTCTAACGTTCGTAGATACTCAGGCCTATATATCATAGAGTCCTTGGAAATACAAAAACATCCACACAATTCAATACAACACTTCGATTGCTAATATGGATAGTAAAAGGCCTTTGCAATATTGAAGAACTTCTATTGATGATTGGTTACGTTTGTATATCCTAATGCCCATATTCGATAGGGATCTTAGAGGACCAAGAACGAATGCGAATGCACATATTAATACAATACACCGTTTACCCACAGGAATGATTAGAAGCCTTTGGAGTATTTGAAAACTATCTTCTAATCACTTATTATGACCGTAGATCCCAAGTCCTATATTCAATGGAGTCCTTGGAGGACCAAAAACATCCGTATAAATTAATAAAATATTCCGATGACTTAAATGAATCGTTAAAAGACTGTGCCGTATTAAAAAAAACTACCTATAGCCCATTGATCACGTTTGTAGATTCAAAGGCCTATATTCAATGAAGTCTTTGGAGGATCTAGGATAGTGGTACAAATTATAACAATTATCATTTTCCGCTACATATAGATAAGGCCCTGTACCATATCAAAAAAGCATGTATTGTTAATTGGTTACGCTTGTAGATCCTATATTCGATATAGATCTTGCAGGACCTAGGACATCTACACAAATTAATACACTATACTGTTTACTCACAGGAATGGTTAGGGGCCTGTGGAGTATTTGAAAACTGACCTCTATTCTCTTATTTCTATCGTAGATCCCAAGGCCTACATTCAATGGAGACCTTGGATGACCTAGGACATCCGCACAAACTATTACAATACACCGTTTACTCACATGGATCGTTAGGGGCCTGTGGAGTATTTTAAAACTAACCTCTAATCTCTTATTACGGTCGTAGATCCCATGGCCTATATTCAATGGAGTCCTTGGAGGACCTAGGACATCCGCACAAATTATTACAATACACCGTTTACTCACATGGATGGTTAGGGGCCTGTGGAGTATTTGAAAACTAACCTCTAATCTCTTATTACGGTCGTAGATCCCATGGCCTATATTCAATGGAGTCCTTGGAGGACCTAGGACATCCGCACAAACTATTACAATACACCGTTTACTCACATGGATGGTTAAGGGCCTGTGTCATATCAATAAAACATCAAAGGATCGCTAAATATACCAGTACATTTCAGGTATATATTCCAGGAAGTTTTTGGATGAACTAGGAGATCTGTTGTACTCACTTGGTTACCAAAACTTGGATCTGACAATACAAACGCTTCTTAAAAATATTACAATCTTCTAGGGTCCAGTATTGTGAGATATTCTTCTACATAGAAATGGTAAATTGCGGCAAAACCTCGTTTTACGATATGAGCTCCGCACTGATTCAATTTACGCACCAACTCAATTTACGCACCCCGATCTACTTCGTAAATTGAGGTTACAGTGTATCAAGAAATCACTCTACAGATTCTCAAAAAATTACAATGTGTCGCAAATAGGGTTGTCATGTTACGGCTCAAACCAGCCGACAGTGCACAATGGTCGAAAAAAAACGAAATTTGGCCAAAACTAGTTTTATCGCCTTAATCGATGAAACATGTATTCTGAATATGTTATTTGGTGTTTTTATTGTTTCAGAAGGGGTTGTTCACATATTACGTAACTTTTTTTTAAAAAAGTTTTTTTTTTATTTGAAATGCAATCAAACTTGGCTGAAAGCACAAATTATGTTTGTCTTTAACGAGTTTGATTAAATTATGTATAAAGAGTGGTTGAACATATTTTATATAAACTTTGTATGAAAAATATCGTCAAAATGTATGAAAATATTGCATTATTCAAATAGCTCTAACTTGCAAATCAGCAAATTTCTGCAAAAAATTTAAACGTTTTTTGTAAGATCTAAGGATGCATTTTAAAGTGTAATATTCGAAATGGCGGTGACATGACGCGACAAGAGTTGTTTTTCATGTTCAAAATCATCAAAATCACTAAAGTGTAATATTGAAAAGTAATCAAGCTTCAACCAAATATTTTTCTTATTTAGCTCGATAAAAGTGTTCAACCATAAGCTTTCAGATAGTGTGTAACTTTGGGAAAATATTGCATTCCTTAAATATGAATTTTATACTTTATTGTATTGTTTCATTTTTCAATTTTTTGGCTTCAAAGTCAAAGAAATTTAAATTTTAGTTCAATTTCATTTAAGAATCATAATAATATAATACATGAGGTATATTTTAAAATGATAAAAACCATAAAAATCTCAAAAAAGTGTTTTGGTAGTTTTGGCCGCTCCTTTATATGGAGCCCGACCATTGTGCAGTGTTTTGAGAAAATCCTGAACTGCCCATAAACGCATAATTGTCCCATGTGAATAGGAAATCCAGCAAACATGGGACTGACATGCATTTATGGGCAGTGAAGTTCCTATACACAAAAGTCAATTTGAACAAATTGAGATGTAACATTATGTAAAATAATGAAATCGTTCTGGTGGGCTTCGATCCCATGACTCCCAATACGCTAGACTGGGCACGTTAACAATCTACGCCACAGAACAGGAAACGATTCTGCAGCGCCGTCGGCCAACCTGAAACCAAAGTCCGTCACGACCTCCCACTCTTCTTCACATCTCCTTCACAAAAATGTGGGGTAATGATGGACTTTGGTTTCAGGTTGGCCGACGGCACTGCAGAATCGTTATCCATTCTGTAACGCGCCCAGTCTGTCGTATTGGGAGTCGTGTGGAGCAGCAGCAATCTCAGCAGAAGATTTTTAAGCTTCACAGTAAAGGCTTGGGAAGCTTTTCTGCAGAAGCTTGGCAAATCCTCAGAAGAAGCTCGGATGCTTCCTTGCAGAAAATCAGGTTCTCAGCAGTAGCTCTGAAGCTTCTAAGCTAAAGCCATGAAAAGTTCTTTACAGAATTGATGGCACGTCTTTCGCCGTGGAATTTCTTAACGGCTTTCAGTTTCAACGCTGCAAGTTATAACAGTCGAAAGTATACAACTAGAGCGTCTTTCTTGTAGCTGTTGAGCTGCTCGTCATAAGCTGGGAGGGCTTCTCTTTTTTGTAAACTGCTCAGCTGCAAAGCTTATTTTAGTAGACGCATGAGACGCTGCGCAGTAAGAACTGGGCATTAAAGTGATGTAAATTTTGAAATTATGGCTCCCCTATGCTAAAACGATTTCATTTATGGTAAATAGCATTCTCCTAAAGTTTGAAATGATTTGGATGAAATTTGACTGTGCACACGTCATTTAAAGTTTATATGGAGATTACTATGGAAAACGCCAACATTTTGTGTTCAGCCATCAATCTTTTCATCATAATATTTTATGGAACAAACTTTTCTTATAAGAATTCATTCTAGCTACAACTTTGCAGAAGACCACATTTTGATTGGACGTCTGGATAAATTGTTACACTGCGGAACACGATTTTGTCTCAAGCACCAAAATACCACTATTTACGCAATTAGGGGCTGCTGAATTGCCGTTTTCAAAAATATCACAGCACGTCTAGTTTTTGAGATATTGACTGTTGAAAATGCTAAATTTGACGATTTCAGCCAACTTGCATACAAGTTTTCCAACTTGTATGGCAATTTATTTGCTTAATTTGTCACAAAATTCGAAACTTATGTGTTAAACAATACTTTTCAACAAAGTTCAAAATTCTTCCGTTGGTATAATGTTATTTTTTGGTGGTTCTGAAAAGTATTGTCTTATGCCATATAAGAGAAACGAAGAATTTTATATGTAGATCGCGAGCATGTTGAAAAAATCGATTTAAACTGAATACAATGGTAAAATTTACAATCCAATTATATCTAAATTGAAAGTTCAAGTCCTATTTTGCACGATTGGTGGAATAAATTACAAAAAAGTTTGATAAATTATACTTTAAATTTCATGTAAACATTGATAAAACCTGTGTTTTATACAACTTTGACGACCTGTAGCTAAACATTGTGATGTGCTGGAACATTTCTGAGAACGGCATTAAATTCAGCGACCCAAAATCTAATAGACACATAATTTGATCCTTGAGACACGCAAAATGTTATTTTTGTTTCGCTGTGTTTTTCATCATCATAAAGTGGGTTTGCCTTTTACATGCTTCGCCAATGGTTCGGCAGGCAACAGAGGAGCTCCTGGCGGGAAGAATGAATCAAAGTAATCCAGGATACCGTTTTGACTCATATTCCGAACACTTAAGGCCAACAGGGACTTCAAATGCATCTGATTGGCATAAATTGGCTGATAATTGTGTAAATTTTAATTTCTCTGTAAAGTCTAACGGTTAGCTGTTGATTGTACCAAAATAAATGTTTATTATATTAGTTTAAGTATTGTTTTTACGTAAAAGTATGAAACAACATTTTGATTCAAATGCCGAACACTGTGTTTATTCTGTCTCATATTCCGAACACCTTGATTCAAATTCCGAACAGCACGAGTAAATCGTTTTCAAATGAATAATTTGATAAATAAATTTATCTGAGCTTGTTCTACTGGTCTCAAACTAGACAATCATCACTACTCCCGCGATATAAATTATATTGGAAACGATAAAATTGAATTGCAATTGACTGCCATTTCCTTGTTATTCGGTGACATATTTCAACGAAACATTTCAAACAAATCGCCATACAAAAACCGAGTGTTCGGAATATGAGTCTGTTCGGAATTTGAGACAAAACGGTACTATGTTCTACAGCAAAAAGGCAGTGTTGCTTTGAATGTAATGGAATGATCAATAATAACAAATTATCCTTACGTCCCATAAAAATGTGGTCTTCGGTAAAGTTATAGCTGAGAAGATTGAACTTGGGAAGCGTTTGACGAGTAGTTAGAGGACTGAACACAAAAGGTTTGCCTTTTCCATAGTAATTTCCATATAAACTTGAAATAACATTTTGAATTGGATTTTTGCAGCACAAATTTGAAAGATTCTCATTCAAGTTGAAAGCTTCTCTGACCTGACGAATCTTCTTAGCTCATGCTTACTTACTTTACTTTTGCTGGCTCTACGTCCTTCAAGGCATGACCTGCGCCACAATATTACGCCAACTAACTCGGTCCATGGCTGCTAACCTCCAATTCCTCGATCGCCCCACACTTCCAAGGTCCTGCTCCACTTGGTCAAACCACCTAGCTCGTTGCGCTCCCCTTCGTCTTGTACCGGCCGGATTTGAGTTGAACACCATTTTTGCGGGATTGTTGTCCGGCATTCTCACAACGTGTCCCGCCCAAAGTACCCTTCCAGCTTTGGCGACATTCGTGATACTGGGTTCATCGTAGAGTTGCGCAAGCTCGTGGTTCATTCTTCTCCTCCATACGCCGTTCTCACATACTCCGCCGAAGATCGTCCTAAGCACATGTCGTTCAAAAACTCCTAGCGCTTACAGGTCCTCTTCGAGCATTGTCCACGTCTCATGCCCGTAGAGGACTACCGGTCTTATTAGCGTCTTGTACATGGTACATTTAGTACGGAAGTGAAGTTTACCAGACCGCAAGGTCTTGTGGAGTCCATAGTAAGCACGACTTTCGGCAATGATACGTCTTCGAATTTCTCTGCTGCAGTTGTTATCCGACGTTATCAATGATCCGAGATAGACGTATTCGTCCACCACCTCGAACTCATCCCCGTCGATCGTCACGCAACTGCCTATGCGAGCTCTATCGCGCTCGGTTCCTCCAGCCAGCAGATATCTCGTCTTCGACGTATTTACCTTCAATCCAACCCGATCTGTTTCACGTATCAGCTTGGTATACTGTTCAGCAACCACCTGGAACGTTTATCCGACAATGCCCACGTCGTCAGAGAAACAAATGAACTGGCTTGATTTATTGAAGATCGTGTCCCGCATGTTGAAGCCCACCCGTTTCATAACATCTTCTAGCGCAATATTGAACAGGAGGAAGGAAAGACCATCGCCTTGTCGAAGTCTTTTGCGTGTTTCAAACGGGTCCGATAATGCACCCGATATTTTCACACAGCACTGTACACTATCCATCGTTGCTTTGATCAGTCTAGTCAGTTTCCCAGGAAAACATTCTCGTCCATAGCTCTTCGCGGTCGATAGTATCATAGGCCGCTTTGAAATCGATGAATAGGTGGTGCGTAGGGACTTGATATTCGCGACACTTTTGGAGGATGTGCCGCAACATAAAGATTTGGTCTGTCGTCGATCGCCCGTCCACAAAACCGGCTTGATAACTTCCCACAAATCTGCTTGCCAGTGGCGATAGACGGCGGAAGATGATCTGGGAAAGCACTTTATAGGCTGCATTAAGAATGGTGATCGCTCGATAGTTCTCACATTCTAACTTGTCACCCTTTTTGTATATTGAGTATATTATTCCCTCCTTCCACTCCTCCGGTAGCTGTTCTATATCCCAGATCCTGGCTATCAATCGGTGCAGACAAGTGGCCAACCTGTCCGGGCCCATTTTAATAAGTTCCGCTCCAATACCATCCTTTCCAGCTGCTCTGTTGTTCTTGAGCTGTTTGATAGCATCCTTAACTTCACCTATTTTGGGAGTTGCCACGTCTCCCTCATCCGCCGTACTGATGAAGCCATGCCTCCTGCTGTCTTGATCTTCCTCCTCTGCGCCGTTTAGGTGTTCATCGTAGTGCAGCTTCCACCTTTCAATCACCTCACGTTCGTCCGTCAAGATACCTCCATCCTTATCCCGGCACATTTCGGCTCGCGGCACAAAGCCTTTACGGGATGCCTTTAGTTTCTTGTAGAACTTTCGTGTTTCTTGAGAACGATACAGCTGCTCCATCTCTTCGCACTCCAAGTCTTCCAGGCGGCCCTTTTTATCCCGGAATAGATGGGTTTGCTGTCTTCGCTTCTGTTTGTATCGTTCCACGTTTTGACGGGTGCCTTGCTGCAGCATCATCGCCCGCGCTGCATTCTTCTCGTCCAAAACCGTCTGACACTCCTCGTCGAACCAACCGTTCCGTCGATTTGCTTCCACGAACCCAATGGCACCTTCCGCTGCGTTGTTTATGGCTGCTTTGAGACTACTCCAGCAGTCCTCAAGAGGGGCTTCGGTGAGCTCTCCCTCTTCCGGCAACGCTGCTTCAAGGCTTTGCGCGTAATCAGTTGCGTCTTCGGGTAGCTTGAGTCGTTCCAGATTGTACCGTGGCGGGCGTCGGTACCGAATGTTGTTCACAACGGAGAGTCGTTGGCGTACTTTAACCGACACTAGGTAGTGGTCCGAATCGATGTTTGCGCCGCGATAGGCTCTGACGTCGAAAATGTCCGAGAAGTGTCTTCCATCAATCAAAACGTGGTCGATTTGCGATTCAGTTTGTTGGGGTGATCTCCAGGTGTACCGATACGGGAGGCTGTGATTGAAGTAGGTACTACGTATGGCCATGTTTTTGGAGGCGGCGAAATCAATCAGTCTAAGGCCGTTTTCGTTCGTAAGCTGGTGAGCGCTGAAGCTTCCTATATTCGGTCTAAATTCCTCCTCCTGGCCAACCTGAGCGTTGAGATCTTCGATAACGATTGTGACATCATGGCTTGGGCAGCCGTCGTATTCAATAATTCGGAAAGAATGCGGGTTCTTCCCAAGAAATTGAGAGGCTTACAGTTCCATGATCCTAGTTTCCAATCGTTAGTCCGTTTTCGATGCCTGGGTCTATGCCGATTGTTCCGGTCCGAATTTACATTGTATGCTTCCTGTACTGATGATTTTTACGGCTGGCTTGTAAGGCCTGCACCAACCCCCTATCTCGCCGGAGGATCATCGTGCACAGCACTGTTTAGAGTCCCACGCTGGCACTAGGACGATGATCAGCCGCTCCTAACATGGAGAACAGACGCTGTTTTGAGCCGCCCCTAACATGGAGAACAGACGCTCTGATAAGCTACACTCTCAGAAGCGAGGAGCCCCCTGTCAGCATACGACCAAGGTCTCCCCAGGGTTGGTTACCCGATCTTCCCTACGGTTACTCGTACCCCAGGCGGCACCACGAGGAGGTAGGGATAGGAGTTACTGGACAAGAGGCTAAGGACCACAAATGGGATCTATTTTATACCTGCAGGTACGTAAAGTACCAATGGTACGCCATTTACCACCCTCTTAGCTCATGCAAAAAAAGCTTAAAACTCTACAGGTAGCATTTTGAAGACGGCATATAATTCTCATCATGCCAAATTTCCATTATGTCAAACGTTCGTGTGCGAAACGTCCTTATGCGAAATGTCTCACCCGCATTGTATCTATTAAATTGTTGTACAAACTAAGGATAGTTCGTCACTATAAGTATTGGCATAAGCCCTTATTCCATAATAGATATTGCTAGAACAAATTGATGTTGTTTACACTTAAAGTCTGAACAATGTATTTATTTTTGTTTTTATCTAATCTATTTTATTTTAATCAATCAATTCGAAGTCACGTTTTCGTCGACCCCTCAATAACCCCCGTAATGTAAAATGCACAACATCGGACACGTTTCCGACGCTCGTCACGCAATTTTCTAATCCCCATCGGAAATTCAATCGGTGAGAATTGCCAGACTAGACAAACTCATACACACATGCTAATAATCTACAGACTGGGAAATCGAACAAGTCTCATTCATCTAATGCGCGCAAACATGCTCGCCTGCACGATATAACGATAAGTACAAACCGATCCGAAGGTACGGAAGTTGATTTGCTTGCACGGGTCATCTGCATACAAATGACAATCGGAACCACTTGCAACCTTCTATCGGTGTTCTATTTGTCATAGTCAATTGCCCGATCACCTTAATCGCAATTGAGGATCACGACCCCACCCTGAAAGGAAGGCTCCTTTCGGAAGCACATTATGCCGCATCTACTTGGTATCACTTCGATCCTCAAACCAACGCGGGACAACAATCGTCTAACCTAATGTCTCATTCATGAGAGACGGAGGTTATCACTCCAAACAGCAGCAGCGTAGCGTAGCGATTTCGGCGCATCCTCAATGTGGCCGAATTTGAATAACTGGCATCAACAAACCAGCGGGCATGTGTGCGCGCGGGTTGCTTTCAAACGATCGAATTCACGCGATCGAGACCGTGACCTCCACGAGTTGTGTTTTTCCCTCGATGACTGCGCGGTCGATCATACGATCGATTGGTAAGGTTCTATCACCTGCTGCCGATTTGTCCAATCTAAGTAGGTGTCACGCAGTTGAATTACTTATTCCAATCGCAACGACTTCACCGCCCTTGAACACCTTCCAGTTATCATCGGTGCGGTATGACTGCGAAGAATTAACGCGAATTTTCGAATGCTACTTGAAAACCCCAGACGGATGAAGAAGACGCTCGTCGATCGCCACCACGGCGACGAAGGTGACCGCCAAGATGCGGATGTTTTGAACCTCAAATTACCGCCGACGCCGCCACATCGAGCAACAGTCTACTATGTTGTGTAGTTTTGGTCAATTCATTGATGAGAGGAGTTAAGCCAGCCTGCTACGTCACCTTATGGTTGCAACAACAACAGCAGGCGTGCTTCAGTGATTCAGACGAAACTCACAAACGCTTACTACGACGATTACGGCCAGTGGCAATCAATACAGAAGGTGAGAAATAAATCAATAATGATCATAATAAATCTTCGAGCTGTTTAGTAGAATACCTATAAGTAGATGAAAAAAACCGAATTTAGTACTATACCATTTAATTCCACTAGAGTTTGTATCCTTTGACAGATACGCGTATTTCGACCTCAACTGTAAGGCCGTCTTCAGTGTCGTGTACTAGACTCGACTTGGTCGAGTCGAGTCTAGTACACGACACTGAAGACGGCCTTACAGTTGAGGTCGAAATACGCGTATCTGTCAAAGGATACAAACTCTAGTGGAATTAAATGGTATAGTACTAAATTCGGTTTTTTTCATCTACTCAATAATGATCGCCGTTTCGGACTTCGGATCGTCGATCGATTCAGACTCCACATCACACAACAATCCAATCATCTTCATCAGATGGCTGCAATCATCATTGACAACCTTTCACTGGCGCCTGCGAGCAATAAATGTGCAGCGCGTGCCAGCAAAGGGAATGCTAATTTGGTCATTTACACACCTTTCGGACGCTATTTTTAGCTTGTATCTGCAAACATCGATCGCAGTACATAAGAGAAGACGGGGTAATATGCGCAACCTCTCAACTTAACTCATCTCTACTCAACTCAGTTTTTACTGTGAATTTCGTCGAAAATGTTATTTTAATTGAGCAGATATTAGCGCTTGGTGGCATTATTGCTTTAAACCAAAAGCAAGAAGTTTTTATAAATCGGAGAGTTGGCATTTGAACCAATCCAACCGATCATCGAAAGCAGTTCTTTCCAGCAAGCTTTTTGAGTATTTCAACAGACAAACCGCAGGAGAAGATGTTACGAAATTGCTATTACCAAATCCAAACTAATGGATCTTGAGCAGAGCAGACTACAGAATTTAAGTGCCAAAATTTCTACAAGTGCAATAATGGAGGACGAAAAAGTAACAATTTATCATCTTTCTAAAGGAATCCACAGATCAAATGTGTTTGGGTTGAGGCTAAAAAATGGAAATACTCTTGAAACAGACAACTCAAAGATAGTGTTTGCAACTCGGATGAAGTACCCATTGTAAGCCCCCTCGTCGCAACATAGAATGTATTCGGCATTAGCAGCTGTTTCATTGAGAAGACCGAAACGATGACGTAACAGCGTAACACTTTCGGTCGTCGAAATTTGGAACCCATAGTTTGTAAGAGATATAGTATTCCTAACGTCGGCAACTAGTTCGGTCGTAGCTGATTAGCATTTTTATTACCTTGACGCGAAATAGATAAATGTACTAGAATAAATGTGTTTCACCAAATAAATGTGCAGATAATTGTGTAATTAACTTTGTGGAATAAATAGTGTGTTTATGTGCGTAATTTGAAGTGTTCCAAGTGATTAACCGGAGAGAAACCCACCCGAGACTGTTGGAAGACAAGTCCCCAATCCACCGAAGAACTTGTCCGCCCAGGAATTCCCACCGGTTAACTCGCAAAGCCCTAATACAGTCCACTCACTCGGAAGGAAAAGGACCAGCTCCCAAACAGATAGGTTCTTTGGTACATGACCACTTTTCAAAGTTGTATAAAGGTACAATAGATGACTCAGACTTAAATAGATATGAAAATCCGTTGAATTTAATCGTTACACTCTTCCTGCGGAAGAGGTTGATGATTTGGTGCAAGAAATTTCTGAAGATGAATTGTTGAGGACTCTAAAAGCTTGCAATAAGAAAAAATCGCCGGGTCCTGATGGTTTGACCTACGAGTTTTACCTTTCTAACTTTGAAATTTTGAAAACCGAACTTTTGCGATTGTACAACGCGTACTTGAGTGGACAGATTGTACCTCCAAAAGATTTTTCTGATGGAATTATTATTTTGATTCCAAAAAAAGGAGATCTGACAAATTTGGACAACCATCGCCCCATCAGCTTATTAAATACTGATTACAAGCTCTTCACCAAAATGATTTGTAATAGAATGCAGATAAGTGTTGAGAAACTCGTAGGACCCGGACAAAGTGCATGCATACCAGGGCGATCCTGTATTGAAAACTTGAAAGATATGCGTAGGATAATGACTAAAGCTACAGAAAGCAAACGGTTCAAAGGTCTACTCCTTAGTCTCGACTTGGAAAAAGCCTTCGATAAGGTTGACCACGCTTTTTTATGGAAAGTGCTAGGAAAGTTTGGTTTTCCAGACCAATTGATTCAATGTATTCAGCGTTTATACGGAAAGGCAACATCCAAGATTTTGTTCAACGGATTCCTGACGCAGGAAATTCAAATTAGGGTAAGTGTTCCCTTAGTTGTGGGTGTTCCTATAGTTGCGGTAGTGCCGTTTTCACTGATTTTATTACATTAACCACAGAACCGACACTGCCAATCGAAGTATTGGCTTGTTGATACACGGAATAGTTGAAAAGAGCGTTCAAATTGCTTTAAAACTGATGAAATATCACTAAAATTCCTAAAACTTTACTTGCTTGAACCAATAGTTGCGGTAAACTGTTCCTATAGTAGAGGATCCCATAAGAAAACAACGGATACCGCAACTATAGGAACACAAATTAAAAATATACCGCAACTAAAGGAACAGTGTTCCAATAGTGGAGGTATTATTTTTCACTGACATGCCGTGGATTACTGCGATGAAATCATTTTTCTCATCAAGTCAACGGTCGTTACTTCCCGTTACAACATTAACATATACATTAATTGCGCATCTTGAATTTAGCCGTTTAAATGAAGTTCAATCGTGCTTAGTACCTCCACTATTGGTACATCTACCCTAGGTCGTCTGTCAGACAAGGCTGCCCTCTGAGCATGTTGTTATTTGTTTTATATGTGGAACCTCTTATTCGGATGATTGATCAAAGCCTGCTCGGGGTACTTGTGTATGACAAATTCCTGAGAGTGATCGCATTTGCGGATGACGTGAATATCTTTCTTCGAAACTCGGAAGAGCTTGATAACGTGCTGAATATCATAGCTATTTTTTCAAAGTTTTCAAAGATTAGCTTAAATCTGAAAAAATCAAAATTTTTAAGGATCAATAACTGTCGTGGTGGCCCATTCCAGGTCCTAGAAACTGAAAATTTGAGGTTACTAGGAGTTACTTTCAAATCCTCCTGGAACGATACTGTTGAATCGAATTATGAAAAATTATTAGGTGAAATGAGGCATCGTATTTGGCAAGTGTCATTCCGCAACATGTGCTTATTGGAAAAAGTTTGGTATGTCAACGTTTTTGTTTTATCGAAGTTGTGGTATTTGGCCCAGATTTTTCCTGCGAAAAATCTCCATTTGGCTAAAATTAAAACAATAGTGGGAAACTTCATATGGAAAAATTGTATTTTTAGAGTTGATAGGCGACAGCTTTATCGCGATACTGATAGTGGTGGTCTTGGCTTGATAGACCCAACAGAAAAATGTAAAGCCCTTTTTGTTTGGAATTTCATTAAAAACAATGACGAGAACTGTGAAGTTGGAGAAAAATATCTTCTAAATTTTAAGCATATGTCTAAATTAACACGGAATGGAAAGGAATGGATAACACTAATACCCCAATTGGACAATGGTCTCGATTCTGTGAAACTGCTGTATCGATCGTGTCTCAGTTCACAAGGTTTCACACCTCTTGTGGAATCATTATATCCGCAAATAATTTGGGCTTCTAGATGGAAAATCTTAAGTTATTCTTATCTTCTTGCTGAAGATAAATCAGCATTGTTTCAATTATTCAACGACCTGGTTGTTAATAAACTGAAAAAGGTCCAATACGGTATCGGTGGGGTTGAAAATGACTTCTGTGAACGATGTGGATGCAACGAAATTGATAGTAATGAGCATCGTATTAACCCTTTGGGGCCTGATTTTTTCAAAGAACTATTATACAGTTTTTTAAACGCCTTTTAATAGTTTTGGTGCTCAAAATACTAAACATAACAAGAAATGATGACAAATATTTTTTTTTGGGAGGTGCTAGGTCTTCCAAACTGCTCTTGAGTTCATAACTTGAAGTCTATGCTTGTAATAACAACCTTGTTCATCATACAAGGTGATGAACTGTAATCTACCAAATATTCTGAACCTTCTGAGTGTTCAGCAAATATTATCAGATCATTTCGAATGTTCTAGATTATCTAACTTGTCGGGATGTTCAGTACATAAGATCTACAACGCGATGAGAGTCAGGATTTAGTGGTAATAAATTAATAACCACGAAACGAAGCACTTCCGAAACATGGTGTATTCGACAAAGTTTCCAGTCATAATTAGCGACATCTATTGGGAAGCACCTATAAATTATGTCACGTAAAAATATACTATTTTCAATCCCCCTGCTTTTCACCTTTTGTTTGAGAACAATTTGTGAAAACGTCAGTAGAGTCTAAATGCGTAAACGAGTAGAAACACTTTTTGAATATATGTGTTTGTCGACGAATCTTCTTCTTTTTTCTTGGCATATCGTTCCCACTGGGAGGAAACTGGCTTCTCAGCTTAGTGTTAGTTTAGCACTTCCACATTTATTACCTGAGATCTTTCTCAGCTAATGACTTTTTTGCATGGATATTAGAGATGGTCGGGTCTTTGATCATTTTACCGAGAAAAGTTACTGGAACAAGGGTAGACCTGAAGTTCTGTACTCTAGGGTAAATTGGAGGGCCTGGAATATCACCAACGTTCCTTGAACTAGCCAATTGGTCTGTGAGAAGGTTCAGTGAACATGGTCGATTATATAACTTCACTCAGTTTAGAAGGAAATATTACTGGAAAAATAGTAGACCTGAAGTTCTGAAGTCCTGGGGAAATTTTGAAATATCTGCAATACCTCAATTGTTCCTTGAAACAGCATATTGATCCATGAGAAGGTTCAGTCAACATAGTAGATTATATAACTTCACTCAGTTTAGAAAGAAAAATTACTGGAACAAGAGAAGACCTGTAGTTCTGAACTCCAGAGTAATTTGGAGGGCCTGGAATACTCCAAACGTTCCTTGAAATATCTGATTGATTCGTGAGAAAGCTCAGTGAACATTAAATAACTTCATCGTTTAGTAAGAAAATTTACTAGAACAATTGTAGATCTGAATTTCTGAACTCCGCGGTAATCTGGATGGCTCGGAGTACCCCAAACGTTCCTTGAAACAGCTAATTGATCCTTGAGAAAATTCAGTGGACATGTTAGATTTTATAACTTCACTCAGTTTAGCGAGATAAATTACTTGAACAAGTGCAGACCTGAAGCTCTGAACTCCAGGGTAATTTGGAGGGCCTGGAATATCCCAAACGTTCCTTGAAAAAGCTTATTGATCCATGAGATGGTTTAGTGAGCATGTTAGATTATATAACTTCACTCAGTTTAGTGAGATAAATTACTGAAACAAATGTAAACCTGAAGTTACGAACACTAGGGTAATTTGGAGGGCCTAGAATACCCCAAACGTTCCTTTAATTAGCCTATTGATCCGTGACAAGGTTCAGTAAACTTGGTAAGTTATATATCTTTACTCAGTTTAGCAAGAAAAAAAATACTGGAATAAGTGTAGACCTGATGTTCTGAACTCCAGGGTAATTTGGAGCACCTATAATATCCTAAACGTTCCTTGAAACAGCTTATTGATGCATGAGAAGGTTTAGTGAACAGGAAAGATTTTATAAATTCACTCAGTTTAGCGAGATAAATTTCTGGAATAAGTGTAACCCTGAAGTTCGGAACTCCAGGGTAATTTTGAGGGCCCGGAACACGCCAAACGTTCTTTAAAACATCCTATTGATACGTGCGAAAGTTCAGTGAACATGGTAGATTATATAACTTCACCCAGTTTAGCAAGAAATACTACTGGAATAAATGTGTACATGACATTCAGATTTCCAGGGTAATTTGGAGGGCCTGGAATACCTCAAACGTTTCTTGAAATAGCTCTTGAGATTCTCAGAGGTTGGTAGATTCTATTTGAATTTGTAATGTTATTGTTTTTAACCCAAACAATTACTGTTACGGTTGTAGATTTCAAAGAGTGTGCTTCAGGACAGTTTGGACGTCCTAGAACATCCCAGGAAATAGCAAAGCAAGTGAAATAGTGTTTTCGTTAAAAGAGTAATTCAGTATTATCTAGCCTGAACATCATTTATGTTCACAAACAGCATTTCACGCTTCGTATGTACTTATAGTTCAATTTTCCAAACTTCAGGATGTTCAGGATGTTCTAGGTTGTCAATTAGGTTATAAAGGCATATACTTCATATTTTTCTCTGATAAAAGAGTATATTTGGGACAACTTTGCCGAAGACAGTATATACATTTGTTCATTGGTTCTTTTTTTACAGACTTTTTTGTACTGCGGTCATATATGACCGCGCCTGCCCCAAAGGGTTAAAATGTGCAGCTCTTCGAAGGAAGTGAGGGACTGGGTGTGTAGAATTATACATAACACACTGAAAGTACAATTCAATGATTTTGAAGACATCTTAAGTTGGGATTTTGATTTAGAGTGTCCTCGTCAGAAAACTGTGTCTTGGTTAGCAGTACATTATATTGCATTCTGTGTACAGAAACATCCAAAAATAAGCCTGTTTGTATTTAAAAAAACATAAGAGAATTCAGATGGAATAAGAAAGAAAAAGTAAAAAAAAATATTTGGTGAATATTTAAATATTTGTTTACTAACGGTTTAGTATGTAATATGTAATATGTGGTTTACTTGAAGTATGTTTAATAAATAAATTGAAAAAAAAAAATTGAGTTTACACGAAAGTCGCATAAATAGGCTCGCAGTTACTAAAACCAATCATTAGATTGAGGCAATCACATCTAAGAAATAAAATTTAAAAGATATAAAACCATAATCAACGGTTTTTAAAACAGCGTGGTATAATACGCTTGTTTTGTGGTGAAGTCTAGCTATTTTTCATTTTTGAAGTATCTGCTGCATACAGTTTTATATCTCGTTTGGGTTTAGGTTTATGCGGCATAATTTTATTTTTACCTACCAACCATCAAATATAACGCACTTTGCCCACATCATTTACTCCCAATGTTGTTAAAATCGTTTTTGATTTTTTTCAGTGAAAATTTAAAAATTTTAACCGTGACGATCGTTCAAATCATAAACACATCGTATTGGATGATCGAAGTTGACTAAATCATCGATTATCTTGGAGATGTTGCGGTGGCACGTTTTACCCCGACGGCGACTTTTACACCTAGTACCCCTATTGGAATGTTCAATTATTTCAATCTCCCTGCAATGAGTGTTGCCACCGACAAAACCGTCAATCGATTGCGTTCAAAAATCGTTAATTGGCTGTTGAGAATAAGGCGGAAATCAATTTGAACATCATTCCAACGAAATCCGCCGAAACCCGATAGAGCTTCCCCTTCCCCCAAAGCTCAGCGTAGCGATTAATTTGCGCTTCAATTAATCTGATGTGCGCAATTACTGATCAGTAATTCTCACGACCAACAACGGTGGATAAAGCTATGTGGCGCCATCGAACTTTGGGCAGCATCATCTTCATCTTTTTCAACCACCACCGCCAGCACTTGCTTTGCAGATGACGAACGTTGAACGATCACTCTGATGTTTGGAAATCAGTTTGGTCATTTCTTGGAAGCAATCAGTTATCAGCAATCATAACCGTGTTCTTCACTCAGCGTTCGAACAATGATTCATAGATTTGGAATGATATGCGATTGAGCTAATCGGAAGAATCCCAAACAACTAATCGAATATTTCTACTGATTTTCTCAGATCTCTCTTCCTTTTAAACCATTTTCTTTTATATTGAACTTATGGTTTGCGGATTTACCTATTCTCTTAAAAAAAGTTGCACAAAATTCTCAAAAGGCTCTTCTAAATCTGTGTGTAATTTTTATAATTGTCCGACATTTCCCCGAATGCAATTTCCTCGATTGACGTTACCATTTCCCCGGAAAAATCGAAACGTAATTGATATACTGAAAGCTATTCATGATCCTGCTGCCAAAAACGTGCTAGCTGAAGTAAGATTGGACGAAAGTTGATTAATTTCTTAAAAAATCCATGTGTTTAAAGTAACAGATGTTCAAAATAATGTGCCACGTGCATTTGACTCAAAACAACTTAGATTTTCTTTGTGATAGCCTGATAAAAAAAGTGAGCTCATGATATGCTGTTTCATTGAAAGTGATATCCTTGGAGAATAGATATTTGACTAATGGACATTTGGCCGAATGAACATTCGGCTTAGTTTTGCTTTCTTATAATAATAGGCAGTTTTTTATATTTATACTGTTCCAATACTGGCACTTAGCTGATAACAATTCAATTTGAATTTTCACTTTTTTTTATTAATAGGCTGTTCTTTCACATTGTCTCGCATTATGATGCAAAGATGCTTTATTCGGTCAAACGTCCTCGTTTCTGACAATCAGTATCATTCGTGTCTGGTACACGACACTGATGACGGCCTTACAGTTAGGGTCGAAATACGCGTGTCTGTCAAAGGATACAAACTCTAATGGAGTTAAATGGTATAGTACTTAATTCGGTTTTTCATTTACTTCATTGATTTTCATTGATATATATGTAATCAGTTTTCCACATAAAAATATTTTTTTATGTCTTGGAGAGAAACAATTTTTCCGAACGTCAATTTTTCGAAAACGTTCCTAAATGGGTCATCTTGTCGAAAACGTCAAATACAATGAGCATGTTAGTAATGAATACTGAAAATGCTAATAATCGCTAATAAATAACTAAGAGTAGACGCTAATAAAAACTTACTAAGAGTAGACCGAAAGCATTGAAAATGCTGGATTGAAACATTAGAATCTGTAGTATTCGTTCATATGGCATTTGAAGTAGCATATAATTACCAGAAAAATATCAGAATCAAGTTCCAGTAGCTCTGTTAATTTTCATTGATATATTTATCTATGAAGAACGCCTTCTAATAAAAGAAGGTCCAATTTCTGATGAAATCAGTAATAGCTGCAAGTAGAACAATATTAACACAGCAAAGCTTGAAAGAACTGTCTACGATGTTCAGAAGGTGACTAGCTTTAAAATTATCAACTATGTTGATACCAATGATAATTAGACCAGTAATAAATATTAGAAAGAACACAAAAAATTATTTACATTTCGTCGGGTACATGTAAACTTTAAAACGTTAAAACCTTCTAACAGCAAGTTTCCTTAGCCGGGAATTGCCTGGAAAATTGATATTTTCGTTAGTATTAAGGAAAAACCAATTTTTGACAATAATGTTCGAAAGTGACCTATATCTCTAAAACTATCAGATACAGAAAAAAATGATGTTCTACAAACTTTTCATATTTTTCATAATCTTCAATATTGTAGAACATTTTGTTGCGCTATCTTTTGAAAAAAAATGGAAGCGAATTTCGAAAGCTATTAAATTTGGCGCTTAAGACACTTTTGCATATGACGCCCCTTGATCAGACAAACAAAAGTTCAGAAGACACCAAAACCCTATCTCTTATATTTTTCAAGTAATTTATTAATTGCACTTAATTTCGTTCTGTGGTTCAATGTGCAGTGCCGCATTCGACGGAATTTCAGCACCCAGTACAATCTACCTTCAGGAGGATCGTCCTTTTAGTTGAGAACATGGCCAGTAGAGGCGCTTTTCTGACTTGCACATTATAAACCTTGAAGGATACGAATGCAAACTTTTTATTATAAGATATCTCTAGATCCTGATGTTTTGGAAGGTTGGCGTCTTCGGCGAAGTGGTTCAGTAGGACAAGGGCTGACATGCATTCTGTTACGGAATAACGCCACCAGGCGGCGCTAGTAGGCATGGAACGTTTGTTTAGCAGATTGTTCAGTAGCCTGACCACTTAGCAAGATAGCATCTTCGACAAAGTTGTTCAATTATTTGAGCAAAATGTTTCGGGATATTGCCACCAGATAGCGCTAGTGAGCATAAAACTTTTGTTTTGCGGATAGCTCAGTAGCCTTACCACTTAGAAAGATGACATGGCCTCTTATATCTTGGACAGACATCTGATACATTTACCATGGTACAAGTTATCAAGAAAATTATTCCAAGGCTATCTTGAATGAAGACAATTTTCAGTATGGAACCCATTTCAAGATAATTTTACCATGGTACGTATACCACAAGTGTGTCATAAGTATTAGACAAAGTTGTTCAGTAGCACAAGAGCTGCAAAACGAAAGTTTCATGCTCGCTAGCGCTGCCTGGTGGCAAAATCCTAAATCTTTTGATTTAAATAATGTTAGCCCTTGTGCTATTGAATAACTTTGCCGAAGACGCCATCTTTCTAAGAAGTCAGGCTACTGAGCTATCCGCAAAACAAACATTCCATGCTCAATAGCGCTGCCTGGTGACGTAATCACCGCATGTCAGCTCTTGAGCTACTGAACAACTTTGTCGAAGACGCCAACCTTCCAAAACATCAGGATCTAGAGATATCATATGTTACAAAGCTTGCATTCTTATCTCTCAAGGTTAATAAAGTGCAAGTCAGAAAAAGCGCCCCTACCGGCCAAGTTCTCAACTAAAAGGATGATCCTTAACTCCTGAAGGTAGATTGTACTGGCTGCTGAAACTCCGTCGAAGATAGCACAGTGCTATTTCTTAACGCATACAAGATATCCAACAACACCCCGAAATCGATGAAATCCCATAAGCTCTGGGTCTCGTATAACGCTCTATCGAATCTCATAGGAGTGCGCGTTATAGGAATGCGCATTATGGGAATACGTTCAATAGGAGACCTGACTGTTCCTGGAGCGCTGGAGGAGTTGTCTCTAACTAAATGAACAAACTTCACATTCGCAAAATTCTTACATACCACTTATTTAGTTTTTATAAAACTTTATCAAAAACTAGAGGCACAAAAACCATGAGTGTGAACTACTCATCCTCTGATACCATATAAAATTATATTTTAAACAATCAAGTGGGATTATCGAGGGTGGATAGTATATCACCAGAATATGCGACGCTTTTTCTAACTTTTAGACAATAAAACCTCCAAACTCTTTTGCTTTTGTACATTATATGAGTTAATAAAAAAATACATATGACAAAAATGGTCCTACATATATGGCAGAGTTATGTTAAAATATACTACAGCAATCAGAAATAACATTCACTCTCGAAAATAATGCGTATTCACGTTCGAACAATTTTCACATTTTTAAGGGCCATACTGTAGGTCGAATTTTAACGCGGTTTCATTTTTCGAACAATGGATTTTTAATTCGGGTTAAACGAAAGTCCATATTGGTGACACCGAATTTGGGTTAACCGAAAACCGATATTGGTGACACATTATTATGCACATAGCAACTACCAGGGGAGCCCAGATTGCCGTAGCGGTAAACGCGCAGCTATTCAGCAAGACCCAGCTGAGGGTCGTGGGTTCGAATCCCACCGGTCGAGGATATTTTCGGGTTGGAAATTTTCTCGACTTCCAGGGCATAGAGTATCTTCGTACCTGCCACACGATATACACATGCAAAAATGGTCACTGGCATAGTAAACTCTCAGTTAATAACTGTGGAAGTGCTCATAAGAACACTAAACTGAGAAGCAGGCTCTGTCCCAGTGGGGACGTAATGCCAGAAAGAAGAAGAAGAAGCAACTATCAAAGCTAGATAGTCGTCGGCAATTCTATAAGTTAGAAAACCGTTATTATTGCGTTGCCTCAAAAACGTGTCTGCTACGAAATTTTGCAAAAGGTGTGATAAGACGTCACATCGGGAACGTCCTGCAACCACTCAGTTTTCGAATCCCAGCTTGACGCAATGTCGAAGAGAAAATGTTGGTTTTTGACCATTTGATGGCAGCATTTTTAATATGGCATCTACGAATACACCCAATTGTATACAATTATGTACAAAAGAGTCACACTGAAATTATCCAGATTGGTAAGTACTGCATGTTGATTCATATAAAACAGTTCCAGACTTTACAGAAGAAAAGAGTTCAGGCTAATTGGGCTAAAACCCTTTGCTTTTTAATACGTCGCAAGTCCTTCTTTCGGGATAAACTTCACAATAATATCACGCCAGGATCTGAAAATATAGTCGGAAGCAATCATATTTACAAGTACCCTGATGTAAACCTGATTATGATACTTGTTTTTAATTATGAATCGTGGTTTACGGCTAACCAGCCAAGTGGAAGTTTAACAACTACCGAAAAGCTAAACATTACATATAGTTTGCAATTGGATTAAATGGACAAATTGATGTGAAGTTTTGCGAAAAAGTTACACGTCTTCTCAGTGAGAATCGAACTCACGACTCCCTGATCTCTAGTTAGGGCGTGTTACCCCTACGCCATGAGAGGGCTTATGAACGCAGAAGTTAACCTGAATTCGATTTCAGCTCAATAATCATGTGGTCCCTTTTCGCAAAGTGCACCTCTTTCGGAAGAATTAGATCAGGGGTTTTCAACCTTTTTGCCGCGTAAAGCACTTTTTGAAATAAAATTGTTGCGCTGAGCACCTATTCGTTAAACGTTCAGCATTTGGGCGATGATTTTTCAATGGATCATTAAAATAACCAAAACGGCCGCTATGGAAAGAATAGATAGCAATGCTGTCACAATGTTAAATCCCATATACACTCCCGTGCATAAGTTTGGGTTCACCACCTCAAAAACATACAAAAGTGTTCTGTCCATATCTCTGTGATTACACGTCCAATTGAAACTCTCCAAGTCGCATTCGAAAGGCAAAGAGTTATTCTTACTTCGTATGTATTTTTCCAAAAACATTTTTTGAATTTTGTATACTAAATTTTTACTTAAAGTTGTGATATTTTTCAAAAAACACACTGAAAATTCATATTCAATTTCCTCAGCATTGGGTCGACCAAAATTTTAAATCAAAGTGTCATTAGAATCATAATCTTATATTCTTTGAAGAGACCCCACAAAATTTTGGCGGAAAAATCTGGAAAGTATTCAAAATCAATGAAACAGTCAGTCAAGTCATCGTGCAAAAGTTTGGGTTCACCCCTCAGTATGGTGTATCGTGCAAAAGTTTGGGTTCACCTGAACTTACCTAAATCTGTGAAATCTCAAACCGATCATGTACGCGCCATTATTTGCGCTCAAAAAAGCTTTAAACTGTTAAAATCGGTTGAAAAATGGCAGAGATATTGACAAAAATTATGTGCATGCGGCTCAGGTGAACCCAAACTTTTGCACGATGACTTGACTGACTGTTTCATTGATTTTGAATACTTTCCAGATTTTTCCGCAAAAATTTCGTGGGGTCTCTTCAAAGAATATAAGATTACGATTCTAATGACACTTTGATTTAAAATTTTGGTCGACCCAATGCTGAGGAAATTGAATATGAATTTTCAGTGTGTTTTTTGAAAAATGTCACAACTTTAAGTAAAAATTAGTATACAAAATTCAAAAAATGTTTTTGGAAAAAATACATACAAAGTAAGAATAACTCTTTGCCTTTCGAATGCGGCTTAAAGAGTTTCAATTGGACGTGTCATCACAGAGATATGGACAGAACACTTTTGTATGTTTTTGAGGGGGTGAACCCAAACTTTTGCACGGGAGTGTACAGTGGCGCCTTTGCTTTGATGCGGTGAGCACTGACAAAAACTACCTTCAATGATCCATTGAAAGGTTAAACATTTGCTGTCGGCGATAATTTTTAGCTGCAAAATTGGGTTTTCTCGAACTTAGTATGGAAAAAAACTGAACAACAAAAAAATCCAGATTTCAAACGAAGTATAGTGCTAACGAATAGGTGCTCAGCGCAACAATTTTATTTCAAAAAGTGCTTTACGAGGCAAAAAGGCTGAAAACCCCTGATCTAATTCTTCCAAAAGAGGTGCACTTTGCGAAAAGGGACCACGTGATTATTGAGCTGAAATCGAATTCAGGTTAACTTCTGCGTTCATGAGTCATCTCATGGCGTAGGGGTAACGCGCCCTAACTAGAGATCAGGGAGTCGTGAGTTCGATTCTCACTGAGAAGACGTGTAACTTTTTCGCAAAACTTCACATCAATTCTCGATTACTTTTTCAAATCGACGTAAGTAACTTCCATACGGGTTTGAGAAAATTAATTAAGAAGAATCACAACCTTTCTTCTAAAACTCTTTTAAAGTGAATCCCCTGTTTAACATTTTTTACCGCGTACATCGCTTAAATTTTGCATGCAATCAGCTCGCGTTAAAACTTAAGGTAATTCCTATCACTTCCCACAAAAATTGTATGACAAAATGATAAGCCGTTTCAATCAGTTACTTACGACGTTTTTGTATCAGTGTAAAATCGACTCAAGTAGTGTTTTGTTTTGATTCGTGGTTAAGTTACTTTGTCTCCCATACAACGGAGCGGCGAAACTAGCGGTTAGGTTGCGAAAGTGGAGAATCTTACTTTCGTCGTTTTGTAAATCCAGAAATTAAACGTTCTAGATGTGAAAAATCGTGTTGGTTTAGAGCGGAACGTGTAGAATTTCGTCTGCGAAACACGTAGGATTGATAAAGTATGTTTGTAAACTTTTCTGACTTGAGTCTGATTGAATAAGTCTTCGAGAATTTGTCCATTTAATCCAATTGCAAAGTATATGTAATGTTTAGCTCTTCGGTACTGATTATGATCCTGAACTGATTTCGAATCATACTTTTATTGCTTATCGTACTGAATATTTTCATAGAATCGCACTCAGAACAAAACCCAAAAGCTCATCAAAATCGCTCCTAGATTGAATTATCCTGCCATGCGTGCGGCATGCTATCTAAAATCCAAAATATGAAGCCATCATTGCACGAAACCGTCTAGATTTCTATCCACCGTAACCAGCACATATAGCTAGTTATTCAATGATGTAGGTTAATTTGGGGGGCTTCCTTAAGCTAGTGGTAACGTCCACGGCTACACACAAAGCCATGCTGAAGGTGTCTGGGTTCGATTCCTGGTCGGTCCGGGATCCTTCCGTAATGATAATTTCGTTGAATACCCTGGGTATAGAGTATCATTGTGCCTGCCACACTATATACGAATTCTAAAATAACAAAAAAGGCAAGAAGGCTCTCAATTAATAACTGTGGAAGTGCTGATAAGAAGACTAAGTTGAGTGGCAGGCTCTGTCCCAGTTGGGGACGTAACACAAAGAAGACAAAGGTTAATTTGGGGCACACGAGACCGTCATGCCGGTGCCATATGCTCTCGCTTTAAGAACCAGCCGATGACAATTGCGACGGCTGAAACAGACCATGTGAGCGCTGTTGTTGAACAATAATAGCATTTAATAGCGGACGGATTAATTTCGAGACATGCTCCGCAGCACCATGTTCACAAACCACATGTCCGCAAGTAATCATACTCAACAGGCACGTTCAAGTTCTAGAGTTCAAGGTTATGTCAAATCTGAGCAGTCTAGAATATTGATCCGCCGCGGCGGCAGGTCGTGATTGAAGTACCGTTGGTTATTTTTGGAAATTGTTCCGGAAATATACAGTCGTCGTCGATACCGGCTCTGTGGAAAAAGGTGTGGGAAATCCCCGACAGTCAGCACTGTTTGCGTTGCAATTAACGCATGTTTGACGAAACGAGATCATAACCTAGTACAATCATGGAACGACGAATGCAGCGAAATCAACCGTCCAGTCAGGTCGACTCATTGACTTATGGTTATTTGTCGGTCGGCGCGTTTCAATGATCCATGTTTTCGCACGGATCATATGTGGACACAGATGGAGGAAAGCTCATCGCAAATATTTGCCTGGGGTTTGCATTTGACGGACGACGCCAGAACAGATGTGTCAACACAGTCTGTTTGAAATTATATTCCAGGAAAGGTAACAAGTGCATGTTATTGAAACCAGATATCAAGTGGAGCTGTGGCGACCTTTGTTTGAAGCGGTAACTTTCTGTAGTTCTTTATTCTGACCAGATTTACCCTTTGAGTAAACCACGTTGCGTAATTCTGGGCTTTCCATTTAACTACGTGGAAATCGTTATCCATTGACCCGCAGCATGAGCTCTGCAATGTCAACTGCAATATACGTCATTTGCATGTGTCATGGCGTACACTTGGAAGTTGGCAGTCGTCGTGGCCTCAAAAATAGCCGAGACTTTGAACGACGTGATCTGGGCGTTTTTTATTTTCTGCAGTCGCACTCCTCCGGTAGAACCGTTGGCCCAACTGTTACAGCCCAAGTTTACAGTCTAGGCCGGCGATAAACCGGCAGAGATAGGAAACCACATACACAAGACATAACTCAGCAGCGTGACATATTGCACTTGTTTCGATTCTTTCTTTAACCCGTTTGGAGGATATTTGCATGTGTGATTCCGGCGACCAACGCGGAGGGATATCGCTGGCCAAGGTCAGGGCAGCCGGTAGGTCGTCGACAGTGAACATGAGTGGGTGGGGATAGGTGGAACCCCCCTAATCGACCAACTCCAAAAGGGAGGGATTGTTTGACAAGTCATCATCAAGCTATCGCATCCACTCGTGAAATCAATAAAATGCAAAAGTATATGGCGGAGGAAATTTACATTCGCGAGACGAACTTGACCCTGCGTGCGCCCACCTTACCCGACCAGAATCACAGAACAAGATCATAATACATTTTTTTTTTCAACGGCAGTTAAAACAAAGTTACCAAATTATACCTTATTTGTAGTAAGTTTAGTAACTGATTAACAACAACACTTGTTATGTTTTTGACAAATGACATTACGTTTGTCGTGAATGATGTGTAAAGTTATGGATAGTTATAAAATTTGAAATAATTTTGTTATTTTGTAACAACCTTGAAACACATTCTTTAATAAACTTGTAATTTTCTGCTGAGAGTTCGACTGTATTTTCAATGATTGATGAAATATCGGCAACGCAGTCTTTTGAGTTAAAAACGAGTTTTATTATTTAACCCGACGTTTCGACGCTGGTATGGCGTCTTCTTCAGGGGAAACTGTAATTATTTTATTGTTTACATAAGGCTTTAGTGTTAAATTAAGACAATTACTTACAATGATACGTTCGTTTTGTGTCTAGGGTTATGGCTAACTTTAACTGTCAAGTGTAATAATTTTTGGTACCATGCCCACACAGTTACGGATCACCCACAGTGACGGATCACATTTGCGTTCAACATCGGATAACTCGCTTAAAACATAAACATTGACGTGAAACATATTTTTCCCATGTTAAACTATTTGTTTTCTACCATTTGTAATGTTAAGCACAGCATTCAGCCGCTAAATAACGGTGTATTTGACAAATGTTTAGTTGGTACCACACAGCTATCATTATATGGTCGTTTTCTGTAAGAAGTGCCGTCAGCATTCATAAGCTCCCACAGGTGGTAAAATTCAAATGTTATAGCATAAAACATGCTTGTTCGCTTCGATTGAGTATGAATTCATTTTTGGGAAAAAAAATTCTTGATTGTTAATTCTAAATACCGAATATTAACGCTTCTAACTAGTGATCCATAATATGGACCAGGAAATGATTGTTTACCACGGTTATGGATCACTTCCAAATAATGTAGATTTATACCATTTTAAGCGTTGGATTCGACATTTTCAGTCAATAGCACTAAGGATAAAACTAATAAAACATCAAGGTTTGTCAATTTCGCTTTCAAGCAGACAAAAATGGGTGGAAAACTTGATGTGGAGCGAAAACAGTTCATGTCTCAGTTATTACAATGCAGTATCACAAAAAAGGGCATCTTACCCTTGTTTCCAGCTCTAACACTGTTTTTTTGGCAGAAGTATGTGACACATTGTTAACTTTTGCCAAATCATGCAATACAGATGCATTGAGTTGAAAATCTCTTGATGTTGCGCACTGATCCATAATATGTTACAATTTGATCCATAATATGAAAATTGATCCATAATATGGTTTTCAGAAACCGATACAATTTTTAATTTTTATGCAATCCTATGTAAATATTACACTCAAAACAGTTTACTAACCGAAGTTCCAATTTGGAACGATTCAATTCGTGCTTTTGAATTACAATTTTTCGTTTTCCATGTCGTTTTATTGAATTTTATAGGTTGGACTCCATACTATTTGATCCATAACTGTGGGGTCATGGTACATGCTGTAAATTTGGCGAAAGATCGTTATTTTTCGTTTGAGAATCACTGATGAACTTTTAAATAAACTTACACTCAACTGAAATAAACTTTAGGATATTTCAAGCTATTTTTCGAAACAATTTGCGCGCTTTATCTGTAGAATTCTTAGTTGGACCTTCACTGTTATTTGTTGCAACGGTTTTCTCTTGCATGAAACATTTCTCTGTGTGAATTATTTCCTTCTATCAATCTCGTCTAATTAAACTTGTAATAATTTCAATAGGATTTTCTTTTTTCTCGTTTGATTTGGTGCAAATTATGTTAAAGTTTTTGTTATTTTTCATACTAGTTTTACATGTTTTATAACAAATGTAGATATAAAAAAATCATATCAGAGAAACACTTTCAGTAGTAATCTATTTTCTTCCATCTGGTCGGGAAAGTCGGGGGTACCGTTTGGACTGGATGCGTTCGAACTACGGCTACGTCGGTCAGATTAGGAGTGCAGTAAAACTTGAATCGTAAAACTGGTAGCAGTAAAAGTTACAGTTACTTTGTAGGTTGGGGTCAGCATTCGAGACTGCTTTGGCTATTTCGCAGTTATGTTTTGCAAAAATGAAGCCGACTCCTCGAGAAATTATTGAGAAATGCGATTTTGTAAAGACAGCTAGTTCAATGTTTCTAATACAGTGAAAGTCTGATTCTTATTAAAACCTTGGCTATTGTTGCTAAATATTTATCTAACAAAACTTCAAATTCCGAAATCTACGAAGGATCTTACAAGAAATTCGTAAATGTTCATGATAGAGAGTTGCTTAATAACAAACAAAAAAATATACTACTACTATTTTTGGCATTATGTTCCCACTGGGGTAGAGCCTGCATCTCAGCTTAGTGTTCTTAAGAGCACTTCCGCAGTTATTTACTGAGAGCTTTCTTCCACAGTTATTAATTGACAGTTTTATTTGCCAAAGTTGCCATTTTTGCATTTGTATATTGCGTGGTAGGTACGATAATACTCTATGGCCAGGGAAGTCAAGGAAATTTCCATTACGGAAAGATCCTGCATCGACCGGGAATCGAACCCAAACACCTTCACCATGGCTTTGCTTTGTAGCCGCGGACTCTAAGTTACAGATATTTAAAAGTGGTGAAATTTGATTCCGTACAAATCAAAGATTAGCGAGCACGATTCTAAGTTTTTTCGACTTATTCTGGATGGATTTTGTCATGTTCGATGGTTGTCTAACTAACTTTCTTGCCCTTCTCCCCCTTGCTAAAGACGTGGTCGGGGCCGTTATTAATTTTTAAGTTTCGTGCTCTCAGTTTGCACATTGTGTATGGTAAGCTTATCCTAATCCCCATCCATTAAATCTCTGTGTAATTTTGATTGTTCTGGTTTATCATAAAACTGCCAAGTACGAATTGTGATCTACTCTTATGATAATGCAATATTTTGAAAAGGATGTTATTTTTACGTTCGCAATAAATGCAAGTGACGTCTAGATTCCAATACACATTTTCCTGGTCACTCATCAAAAATTTTGAACGAATTTCATCACGAAATGTCATGAGCGTAGTCTGAATTCCCATCGGAGGGATGCAAGCGATTTAAAAAAATAAATTTACGAATTTCATGCTAAAAGATCATTATACCCTTTTGTATGGAACGTTAAACTTTGAAGGTCAGCCACATCATTTAACTTTCACAGTTAGCAAAGAGTTCGAAACGCGTCTTGGTTCAATTCGTTATCGGAGTAATGGGTCCATTAACGCTTTAAAACGAATCCGGAATGGAAAATGCTTGAAGATTCGATTGGTAAAAGTCCCATTGAACGACAGTCAAGCCACGGGATATGAAGATTTCATAAAGTTCTCCTAAGAATTCAAAAAAAAAAAAAGATTTAAATTTGCATTTCGTATAGGAATGACTCCCAGATTTCTTCGGCATCGCTTCCAGATCTTCCAGACATCAGACAGAAATTCCCCAGAAATTGTCTTCGGTTCATGTAGAGGTATTCCCAGGATTAAGTTTTGATTTAATTTGTAGTCTTCAAGAAGATGTTCCAGAAACTCCTAATGGTAATCTATCGAATCGATTGCTTTAAAAATAGAAGGCACGAATTAATAAATTCCACACAAACATTTATTCGGAGATTTCTCCGTGAACAATTCCAATGATTTTTCTGAATACCACTCAATATTTTTTTATCACCTAACAATACATCTAATTTTCCAAAAGATAGCTTCAAATAATTCCTCTTGAATTCATTCAGGAATTACACTTGAGATGCCTCTTAAAATATATTAAAGGATATTGTCAATGTATTACAAACATCTATTCAAGATTTTCTCTTCTCTGCCAAAAGTTGTTCATGAATTCTATAAAAAAAAATCATCGTGTTCTTCCCCGAGGAATATTTCAAGAGGCTCTAATGAAACCTATACAAAAAATTTGTCAACATTTCTTTCAGAGGTATCTTTTTTATTTCAGATCCCCAATATTCCCACATATATTTATCATATAAGAATTTCTTCATGGATTTCTATAGAAACTTCTCTAAAATGATGAGAATAAATTCATCAGGAGCTTTTCTTTAAACATTCAAAGAGATATTTTGATAGAATTCCCTAAGAATTTCATGTATAGATTTTGTAATAAATATTTCCAAGAATGCTCCGAAAATTCAACGAAAAGTTTCTTATGGCATTTCTTCTATAAATTATTTTTTTTTCAGGAACTTCTCCAAGGATCTGTCCAGAATTGTTTTCTAAGAATATCCCTTGCAGAAAGTCAGGAAGCTGATTCTACAGAGAATGTTTTGGTGGTTCATTCATAGATAAATGATAGTAATCCCTGTAAGATGCATACAATGAAGTCCTGAAAAATATCTGGAACAATTTGTAATGCATCTGTGGAATGATTCGTGTTTGAATAGTTGGAGAAATCTTTAGAAAAATTATTAGATTTTTTAGATAAGAGCGGTTCCATTTGAATTCGAATGTCGGTTTACTTTTGTATTTTTTGATTTGGATGAAATTTTGCACATGCTTTCTTTATGCCCAAAAATGCCTTTTTGCATCATCGGCTCGCCATTTTGACTCTAGCCTTACTTTTGAGAAGGGCCTAAGAAAAAAAAATCCTTAATAATTTTCAAAAAATTATAACTTAGAAACGGTTTGTCCGATTAGTTTGGTGCCTTCCGCAAAGTTTTAGGTTATTGTTGGGACTGTCTGGAAAAAATATACAGTGATACCTCCATGAGTCAATGTTCCATAACTACTAAAATCAAAACTTCATGGTTACTATGATGGTCCGCTTAAACAGCTTTCCAAGGCATTTGTTTCCACGACTCGATATTTCCATGAGTCGATGGTCCCTTCAGATATTGACTCATGGAGGTTTAACTGTACACTGTAAAAAAAAATGTTGTAATTTTTTATATATCGAAAATAAAGCTTAAAAATCAATTTTCTCAAAAATCGTATTTTTGTTTTTTTTTTAATTTTTTTATATGTTAAAGTAGACAAAAAATGAAGTCTTTTGCAGAGTGGGTCAAGATGGATAAATCATGGACAAAAAAGTTAAGATTTTTTGAAAATAGGAGAATTTTTGAAAATGGTCATAATAAACTTTTTAAATATTTTTCAACTCGATTTTATGAAAGTACGCAAAATTTACAACAAAAAAGGTATACGGAAAAATCAGGCTAACTTTTACCGTTTTAAAGATACAGCGATTTTAATACAAAATTATGATATAATTTTCAATTTTCGGTCATTATAATATAACTTAGAAACGGTTTGTCCGATCACTTTGGAGTCTTCCGCAAAGTTTTAGGTTATTGTTGGGACTATCTGGAAAAAAATATACACTGTAAAAAAAATGTTGTAATATTTTACCATTTAATCAACCTTTTTTAAAAAATCACAACTTTTTTGTCCATGATTTCTCCATCTTGACCCACTGTGCAAAAGACTTCATTTTTTGTCTACTTTAACATATAAAATTTTTTTTGAGAAAATTGATTTTTAAGCTTTATTTTCGATGTATAAAAAATTACAATTTTTTTTTTCACAGTGTATATTTCATTTATAAAAGTTTCCAGATAGTCCCAACAATAACCTAAAACTTTGCGGAAGGCACCAAACTGATCGGACAAACCGTTTCTAAGTTATAATTTTTTGAAAATTATTAAGGATTTTTTTCTTAGGCCCTTCTCAAAAGTAAGGCTAGAGTCAAAATGGTGAGCCGATGATGCAAAAAGGCATTTTTGGGCATAAAGAAAGCATGTGCAAAATTTCATCCAAATCAAAAAATATAAAAATTAAATTTGGGAAAAAAGTCGTCATTTTCTGTGAAACCGCTCATAAACAACTGGACAGTGCGAATCCATTCCTAAATTATTATTCCAAAGCAACTATTGAAACATTCCGAAATCTCATAAAAAAACTATCGAAGAACGTTTAAGAAAATTAAAAAAAATGTACAATTATTTTTTTAAGGATGCTCTAAAATATAAACAGCAGAAATTCCTACACAAACTCCAATTGTGCGAGGTACTCTGCAAACTTCTTCAACCCTAAAAGGTATTTCTGGGAAAATATCTATGATTGAATCCAAACAATTTAAAATAAATAACTTTGAGGAATCTCATTATCAATTTCTCAGGAAATCTCTGTTCAGGGCAATGCAATATTTGGAGATGTTTTTAGTAAAATTCCTGATTGTCTCTTTGAAAATTCCAGGAATATGTCCTGCAGGATTATTTTGATAATCTGTTCAAAATACAGTTAAATTGCTGAGAATGATCAACACAATTTAACTTTAACAATTTAACAAGGAACTTAGAAGAATTTCTGAAAAAAATTGTAATAATTCTTGGAAATATTCTAAGAGGTATTCCTAGACAAATGTCTAGGATGAGGTCTAAGGTTGATTTTCATCAAGAATATATGGAAAAATTTGAAATATTGGAACTTTTTGAGGAATCATTGATGGAGTACATGCTGTTATTCATTAATTTCTAGGAATTTCTAAAGGAATTTCTTGAATTTACTAAGAAATAGAATAAAAAAATATTAAAGTGATTCCTACTAAAATATAATTTCTAATGCGTTTATATTCTGATCGAGTTCTGATCTCCGCTAGAATTCTTGAAACTATTCATGAAGCCTTGTGTTATGAAAAAAGTTCTGATAGCACTACAAAGATACAATCCCAAACAAAACCTTGAACTATTGCTAAACACTCGTTGAAGGAATTGTTATATTTAGTTACGATCGTTTTTGTTACACTGGTTGTTATAAACTAGATGCAGGATGTTGTTAAAATTAATAAAATTTTGCACTACAGGTATTTTTGCGATGAAGAATATTGCCGAAGACCGCGAAACACTCCGACACTTGTGAAAAAAGTTATTCAATGAAAACATATTTGCAAGGCAACGTTGATTAACACGTAGAATAACACAGCCATTCCATGAAAAACCGATCTAGTGAGTCACCGAATTTCGTGAAAATTTGCTATTTTGTTCCTTATCCGAAATAAGGATACACGTATTTTTGGATTTTTTGATTAGGGTGACCATTTCCGAAATAGGGTGACCAGAAACATCAGGATTTTGCAAAATTTTTATTTTTAAAAAAATTATAACTTTTGAACCGTTTGACCGATTTTTAATCTTTTTGGACGAAATGAAGGCTAGAGATTTTGACTTTTCAGGAAAAATATAAAATTTCACAAAAGTGTGTTTTTTACATAAAAAACTCAATAGTTTCCGTTTTTTTGTGTTTTGAAGGCCTCGGGACCAAAAGGGCTACTACTGTTCTCATTTCTTGAAAGTTCAGAAAATTGTACGTCTACTGTCAAATTTTCAGCGATGTATATATTTTAGTTTTTGAGATATATTTTTTTGAAAATAAAAAATCAGTCATTTTTTATCGGCACACACTGTAGGTCTCAGCGCATTAGATTTTTTATTTAAAAAAAAATCATAACTTTTGAACAGCTTAACCGATTTCCAATCTTTTTTTATGAAATGAAAGCTTAAAATTTCAACTTTCCAGACAAAATTCAAAAATCTGGTAAAAATATGTTTAAACGTGAAAAAATATAAAAATTTCTAGTTTTTTTTTTAGGAAATTTCATTTATTTTAATGAAAAAAAAAAAATAACTTTTCAAAGTTTTCTATTTTTTTCTATTTTTTCTGAAAAGTTGTAATTATTTTAAAAATAAAAATTTTGAAAAATCCCGATTTTTCTGGTTACCCTATTTTGGAAATAGTCACCCTAATCAAAAAATCCAAAAATACGTGTATCCTTATTTCGGATAAGGAACAAAATAGTAAATTTTCACGGAATTCGGTTACCCACTAGAACGGTTTTTCATGGAATGGCTGAACAATAATAACAAAATCGGTCAAAATTTCCGAATAGTCTATGCTTAATAACTTTTTTCACAAGCTTCGGATTGCTTTGCGGTCTTCCGCAATGTTGTTCATCGTAGAAATACCTGTCAAGATCTGTATTCATAATTTTTATAGAGGTCAATGGGCGACCTCTGGCGATTTTTCTTTGAAAAAGTAAGTTTTCCCATAGTAAATCCCATACAAATTATGAACGGCTGGCGCTAAAATATAGTTTCTACGATGGAGCTGAAATTTTGCACAGTTTTTATGGGACCTAAATGCAATTCAAAAAGTGGACTGGAGCGAGAATCTAAATTTTTCATATAACCGTGTCCCAGGCTATTGAGCAGCTTTACCAGTCGATCCACTGAGTACTTCTGCAGGTATGGGAGGACGAAGAAATGCCCACCGGCTGGTTGGATGGCCTCATACGCCCAATCTACAAAAAAGAGCACAGACCGGAGTTTGCCAATTACAGAGGATTAACCCTGCTGAATTCGGCGTATGAAATACTGTCGTGCATCCTGTTTAACAGACTGAGTCGGCGAATACCAAGCTGGTTTTTGTGAGGGCCGCTAGACAACGGACCAGATGTTTACCTTGCGAATGTTCCTAGATAAATTTTGGTAATATAACTTGCAGCTCCACCATCTGTTTATTGATTTCAAGGCGGCTTACGATTCAGTAAAAAAAGCTGTGGTAGATAATGTCTAAACATGGTTTTCCGGCGATACTAATTAGACTAATACATGCTACGTTGGATGGAATGAAATCAAGTGTTCGGATTGCAGACGAGGTGTCAATTTCGTTTGTAACTTTGGACAGATTGAAACATTGAGAGGCACTTTAGAATTCACTGTCCAACATTGCAATATTGGGAGATCTGGCGTGCAGAGAAACGTCACTATCACCATACGGTCACACATGCTCCTTGGCTTTGCGGACGATATCGACCGCAGGTCAGTGGAGGAGGCCTTCGTGTCTCTGAAGAGGGAGACAGCAAGGATAGGCCTGACCATTAATTCTACCAGAACGAAATACATGGTTGCAAGTAGAACTAGTGGTAGGTGTGGTGGTGCAGGTGCTGAGGTAGTGTTTGAAGTTACATGTGTCAACGACGTTTCCCAAGGATCAAAAGACATGTTGCGGCTGCGAATTGAGTCGGATTACGTAACCAACCTAGATCCTACAACTTGCAAACGGAAACGAACTTCGCCCTACATAAAACATTGATACTTCCGGTGACTCCAGCACGAAGCGTGGGCAGATCGGAAATAATTCGGTGTTTTCGAGAATTAACTCCTGCGAACATTACTAGGTGGGAAACTAAAAATGGTTTATAGCGCAAATGCATAAATCACTAGTTATATCAATTGAGTAGACAGACTTCGGTGTGTTGGTCACGTAGTACGAATGTCGCAACCAAGTAGAGGAAGACTACGAATACCCTGGTTGAACGGTTGAATCGAAGAGGACTCTATATGTTCGGGGCAACTGGAGAAGTATCACCCAAGATAGACGAAGATGGAACTTTACAGTACGCCCGGCAACGACATGACGCTACGCTGTTACCAACAAGGTATCATGGTGGTAAATGGAATGTTATTGTGGTGATCTTTGTTGGAGTCATTGACCCAAACTTTGGTTGAATGTAATTTTTATAGTTGTATGTAATTTTAGGCATTCATGGCATTTTTTTGAAAATTTAAGACACGATTGATCAAATAATTACAACATCAGATCTTAGTTTTAAAAAAATACGCCAATGGTGAGGAGTGGGTACAGCCATAGCTAGTCTTTTCCTTTGGATATGCGCATAATATGCTCCATGTAATATACTGCTCATAACTGCATATTTGTAACGTTCGACAAAAGTAGGCATTGAGTAAATGGAATACCAAGTGTGAATTTTATGGCAGTATGGGATGAAACTAAATTTTCTAAAAATTACCAAGAATTCAAAAGTACTTATTTGAGGCTGAAATTTTGCACAACTCATATCGCACACTGGGTGCATAATCAGAAAATAAATCTGATAGAAATTTCATCGCTACTTCATTACGGGACTCATGTATGATCTCAATGTGACTGTTGTGCGGTTACAATAGGCCTTTTCATGTGACAGGTTCGTCTATGCATTTGTTTACATCGGTGGTGGACCAGTGCATACACGAGGCTGTCATTTTCATAGAAGAACTGTCAAAGAGCTTCCCGATCAGCTGTTTTGAACGTCATGTGAATAGGTCTATTGCCAATGTGACAAAACAACTTGGTATTTTTTTTTTTCAGATTTTCTAGAACAAACTCACAGGTTTTAGTGAGTTGATAGAAATAATTTATGATTTGATGACTCTCCACGGTATAACTCGAAATTGTCAAAAATGTCAAATGTGACGAATATGTAGATACTAATAATTATTATAATAATAGTTCATCTCTTTCAGAGCAGCTTGCAGTCAATCGGCTCTGGCACAAAACTTCACTATTTTTCATTAACAACGGTAAGAAACATACAATGTTCACACCTTTTTGCACTTCTGCGTTGCGATGGATATAAATAGTGCGAAACAAGCAATAAAATTCCTTCAGCACATCATACTTCGCAGTATGCATACCAAATTGTTTATACCGGAAATGCATCCTGCCCAGAAAGATAAAATCCTAGATTCTCGCAAGCTATTCTGGTATTCTGTTTGAGCCTTCATTCATCAAAACAACACTACAGACCCGCCCCGGAGGAAACCATTCCGGAGAACCCCGGGAGTTGATTTATGCTGATTGTTTGCTATTATTGTACTTGAATATCATCATGTTTGCGCTTCGCATTCGCATATGCAACGCACTCATCGGGCCCCGCGTCTCAAAAGCATTCGCAAACGGCCGAGGCGAGCACGCGGACCTGGGTGGGCGTTGAAGTCTCACTTCTCTCTACCTTATAGAGCCAATTTGCATAACGTGTGCGAACTTGCGTAGCGCTCCGCTTCGGAAGAAACGGAAAGTGTTTTATCTGCGGTTGATGGACTTCGAGCGTTGTTCAGGAGATTGTAGGCGGTCAGAAGTGGCGCGTTAACTCCGTCGACGGTGCGAAATTGTTTATATGGATTCTTTATATGAGCATTGCGAGGCGGTTTCTGTTGTGACAATGGAGACGTCAAGTAGACTAAATATTGCGCGGAGCTTAATAGGTTTTAAGTTGAGTGGCACTTGATTTGTTTGTACCTGGTACTAGCAGTCTATATTGAATGCTCATCACTTCTGGATAGCATCAAATGACTTCATAATGGTATCGGAATAACACACATTTCCCGCTTGATTCCAAGTCATCCATATATAATCTTATCTAGGTGATGACCCACAAGTTCTGCCCGGCAATCCGGGTGGATTTGCAAAGTGGTCGCATAAATTAGTAGTCGGATTAACGGGCAACCTGTCAGTAACCAGTTATCGAAGTCCCAGGCCGTATAATGTGTGCTGTGCTGCTAGTGAAGAAGCCACGCTAATATAATAACATACATCTAGTCGCATCGTTAAATTTGCATACACAGTTACCCACAGTTGGATTTGAGTCAATCAATTTTTCCCGGCGTTTAGACTGGGGGCCGGGGCCGAACAACCGAACGACCAACTGCCCCACCGACCTACACCGACAGAGAGGGTGATGATCGGCTTTTTCTCACAATTTGAAATCGTCGCCGACAGACGCCACCTCTACGTGGAATGTGGGAGTGGCATGCTGTAAGAGGTGGCAACAATTTAGTTTGATGTAGAAGCATAAAAAATCCTTTATCTTCTATGCTCGAAATACGACATCAACATTTTTTTCATTGTTGACTGTAATGCCAAGCATTGGTCATGGAATAATTTTCAAAGTAATTCTAACGGCAGAATTTTATTTGATAGATGCTCTTCAGGATATTTCTCAATTCAATACCCTGATAGCCCTACATGTTTTTCCTCTTCTAGAAATCCATCTACGATTGATTTGGTCTTAACCGACTCTAATCATCTTTGTAGCCAACTAATTACTCATGCTGATATTGATTCTGATCATGTCCCTGTTACATTTCAAATATCCTATGAAGCGATTCTCGATCCCATCAGCTCCACTTTCAATTATATTCGAGCCGACTGGAATATATATGAAACATATATTGACTTTAATCTTGAAGCTAACATTTCTTTACAAACAAAACTTGATATTGACAAAGCTCTTGAAACTTTAACAAATTCCATTGTTGAAGCCAGAAGCATTGCAATTCCAAAATGTGAAGTAAAATTTGAATCCGTGATTATAGACTCTTAAACTCGTCTTCGTCTTAAAAACGTGAGGAGAAGGCAATTTCAACGCACTCGCAATCCTGGTATGAAAATTATATGGCAGGTTTTGCAGAAAGAAATCAAGTAACGTTTTGCACAATGAGAAAACAAAAACTTTGGAAATAAGATTTCTCAATCGGACCCTGACTCTAAGCCCTTTTGGAAATTATCTAAAATTTAAAAAAAAAACCTCAGAAGCCAATACCGTCTTAAGTCTTATGTTGGTTGTCTCTGCTAGAAAATACCAAATCGATTCCGAAATTCCTTAGCTTCGGGAGGAGCTGTTTGCTGATGTTTATGTCGTATGGGATGGAGACTCTCTTCATGGGTTCGGTGATAGGGGTTAGTGTCGTCAAAGCACTCCGAATTTGCAGTCTATCCTTTTTGTCGATTATGGATTTTATACGACGAACAAATGGCGAAAAAGATCAACGAAGGTAGGTAGGGGCCTACCGACATTTGAGAGTGCACGGGTAAAAATGCGGCACTCAAAACAAGCAGAAAAGGTCATGATTTTGGGAGGAACGTGTATTTTCATGTTATGAAAATACACCATGACCAAAAGTCATGAAATCATGAATCTTTTTACCGTAACGCCAGCTGTACGTTACGTTTCCAAAGCGTAAATTCAAATCATCAAATCATAAACTATGTATGCTGGAACCATGAATTAAATTCATGAAAACATAAACACTATTCATGGATTTAGATACCTGTCATTTATGATTCCAGTTTTGTTGATGAAAAGTGGAAATTTGAGTCATAAAATCATGACGCAGGATCATGAAATCATGAATTAAGTTCATGAAAACATACAAACGTCAATTATGATCCCAGTATATTTGTTATAGGTAAACAAATAACATGAAGATGGATTTTGTGCCGGTAGTTTCGGAATAAATTGTGAGAAGAGTCAACTTAACGAGTGCCACATCTTTGGCAGGAACGCGAACATCCGGTGGTTAGGTTTGCACGCAAAATATCAATTTAAACATCAATTGAATTGGCACATCGTCCCTGCGCTGCAAAATGCTGGTGGATTGTATTGGCGATGGAAAAATCCTAAACGACTCTGCGGGCGTGGAATGTGGTAAAGATCATCCGGCTGCCGAAGGTTTGTGTGAGCTGCTCTATTGTAAGATGTGGAGAACGCATCACATCCGAACATTTAAATCCGCCGACGCATTTGTCAAGCAAAACCTTCGTCAATCATCCCCGGTACTGAATGATCAGTGTGAAAGTTTGTAAGTACATATTCGCACATTTGATAGCACCGGCAGTTTAATTGGGTCATCGGGAATGTCATCGATATGATGGCAAAGTTCTGACGAGCATGGTATTCAAATTAATCACTTCCGCAAACAAAACTTATTTATAATTTCACTGAAAAAAAACACTACCGATCGCAAAAGACGTGTTGACTTAAATGAAAAAAGTGACAGTTGGATTTATGTAACGCCCTGAGCTCACAAATTCTTGATTAATAGCCATGGTTTCATGACTTATAGTCATGATATTATGAAGCATAAAATTTTATGATTTCATGACTTTTTGTTCATGATTCCGGAAACGGATTTTTTTCCGTGTGGATCCACTACTCATCAAGCTCACGGACAAAACCCTGAAGGACTGCAAGGCGATTATTGGCGAGGCTCGGTTGAAAGAGTCAAACCCCATTCTCCCACGGATTAAAGGACTGCCGAATATTCACAAGCCGGGAAAGGAAATGCGAGAAATTATTTCGGCCGACGGATCCCCCACTCATAAACTGGCCAAATGGTTAGTAGACGGGTTTTTTTTTGTGGAGGGACTGGGAATTTAACCCATGACCTTCCGCTTATGAAGCGAAAGTGTACCCTCAAGGCTACGGACCCCCCTAATTGTAAAATTAAAACTCATTAATTTTCCAACATACATTGTTAGAATAATTCAAAGTTATCTGTTAAATCGTACACTTCAGGTTAATTATCAGAACTCCAGGTCTGAACGACTGCTAGGATCAGTCTGCATATTCATACAGTACAGGTCGGACTCGATTATCCGGAGTATCGATTTTGTTTTCACTCCGGATAATCGAATAACTAAAAGAAAAAGAAATGAATCCGCGATAAAAGAACTTAAATATTATCTTTTTTCGTTGCTCTATTTATATGATGCAGTGGCGTAGTCAGAAATTTCTAGGAACATTAGGGGACTTGAGAAAAAAATTTTTTTTTTTGAACAGCATACACAAAAAAATCCTATTTCAAACCCCCTTCTCTTAACTACGTCCAAAACTGCCAAACCATTCATATTGTACATTGCAATACTAAATTGTCTCAAAATTATGCATAACAACTGGAAAACAAGAACATCAAAAAATATTTTCCGGATAATCGAGTCTGAAATTCCGGATAATCGAATCCCGGAGTATCGAAACGAATCTCGAAGAAAGAGCCGTGAAATTTAAACTTAAGTTAAGTTCAATGCACTATATGAACTATCGATAAGGAAATTATCAAATAAAATTACGGCCTTGAAGCTGCTGGAAATCTAAGCTGCTATCGAGAGGTTTCCATTGCATCTGAGAAAATAACGTTCCCAACAGCAAAGTACATGTAATGTTTAGATCTTCGATAGTTATTATAACATTTTGTCGTTTAGATTTTGTTGTTCCAATGTCCCTCTGTTAGTGATCACCTTCTACTCATTACTTCCGTCACTCTCTTGAGAGAATTGCGCCGTGTCATACTCTGAGCTGTAGCGTTGGTGCATAACGTTTTCGACGTACTTTTATTTTTGCTCTCCTAGTCAGAGTCAAGTCTGAAACTTATCTCGGTGTGTGTGTGTGTTTTTTATTTTTCCGATTTTTATATTTTTTATATTAGTTATATGAAATTATCAATAAAATCCTGAAAAGTATCACCATACAGTTTTAGTGTGCTTAAATATTCACTTAAATTTCGAATAAATGTTGACAACTGTTATTCAAACTATTGGTTTAACTTGCGCAAAGAGCTAAAAATTGCATTAGACAAATATTTCGTTTAAAGTTTTAGTGCATTGAGCAAACACAAAGTGTTAGTTGTAGGATCAGCAAATGTTACAGGGAGTCCTAAAGAAATTCTTTAGAATATTGTTGAATCATTTATTCTTGTGAGAATTTCTATACAGGCACTCCAATTTTTCAGTAGAAACCAGCAGTAAATCCTGTGAATTACAAGGTTATACAATTGATGGCTTCAATCTTCTGGAACTGATAGACAATGGTACAATGCAAGAAAGGTAAACAATAACAGTAGTGTTCAACATGAACGATCCAAAAGGTTAGTAGTTGCTATGATGAAATTATAATGTTTGACTAATGTTTTCTGTTTTGTTTCAGATATGCTCTACAGGTAAGTAATTTCAATGGTGAAAAAGTATGGTGAATATGAAGTGTTTGTGGCCGGCAGCATGAGGTATGCTACGTCCACTGGTGCGGTGCTGAGTTAAACACTTCAGTGGCTGGCTACTGGCCTGAACAGCACACTAAAATCTATTCCGTCATTATTCGTCTTACCCAGCTTAAACCCAATTAAAGAGTAGTTATAAGTTAACGTAAACAAACCAAAACTGTCAGATTTCGGCTTTCTGAGATGCCCAATAGTGGTTTCTGCGTTTGTGTACATACACGTTACATGTCACCAACACTACTTAAAGATTGCTGGTTGAAAATATAAACAAAGATCAGCTGTTCCCAGCAAAATCAAACGGCAGTATTTTCAACCAGCAAATTTGCGCACGTGTTCGTGACACCGCTCGGCGAGAGCTCAATTCGACTTTCCTAAGCGTGCATACGAACGGCAGTAAGAGAATTTATTTTCAGCGTCGCACTTCTCATAAGCCAATGTTGGCTCAATGAGATGGTTAGTATGGGTTCGGCTTTCGACATGGTCGTATCTCGTCATATCGACCCCTTTTGCGATAGAGAGATAGCCACTCAATTTTACTCAACTACTGACGGACTTTGGTTTCAGGTTAGCCGATTGCGCTGCAGAATCGTTACCTGTTCTGTGGTGTAGTTGGTTAACGCGCCCAGTCTAGCGTATTGGGAGTCGTGGGATCGAAGCCCACCAGAACGATTCTATTATTTCTCACAATTTCACAACTCAATTTGTCCAAATTGACTTTTCTGTCTGTCGAGTTTTCTTGATTGGAAAATGTGACTGAGTATCAACTAAACAAAATTTAATCTCCTTCACATAACATTTAATTGATCGTTTTCACTCGTATTTCGAACATTTAATGCCTATTTTTAAAATATTCAATTCAATATTTGCCAAATATAACTGTAAAAAACTATTGAGTTGTGATATTAGAAATAATGATTTATCATCTTTTACCATTATTTTCACACAAAAGTATGGTACACTATTTGCTTTTAATGACGAACACTGATAATACGATGATAATTTGTTTTGAAAATACTATATTCAGGGTCTATATCAGTGATCCTCAGCCTAAATTAATGTGCGGGCCACTTTGGTGCTTACAGAACTTAACGCGGGCATTGTTATTTCTCAAAGCTCTTCAAAAAACTCGTCTCAAAGCGACGAAAAACACTCTTACACGTTTTTACTTTCTTGTTGTCAATCAATAATTAAGATGAATTCAAATATGCTACTTTGAAACAATAAGATCCATTTCTGAATCATACAAAAATCTGTAAAATGTGGTTTCATTGCCATTCCAGAAATTTTAAATACTAAGGTTTTGAGGAAGCATTGAAGAGTTCAAATTTGATTTTCAGAAAAATTCTAAAATTCCCGAAACTTGAAGAAACTTGACAATTTATGAAGTTTTACCAGTGGAGATTCCTTATCCTCAAATCTACCTGTTCCAAAAATAGAAATTCTTGAATTTCAGCAACAAATTTGCATGTAATGAGTAGAGATTTGTTAGAAAGGACGATTTAAATAATTAACTATTTGATTTTTAATCTAAATTTGCTGAAATAGTCATTTTTAGAGTCGTAGAACAGGTAAAAAGTGAGGTTACGAGTCGCCACTGAGTTTGACTGAGATTCAGTTAAGAAATGGCCAAAGTTCATGATAATGAATTTCAATTTATTGATACTAGGCAGTTCATTCCAGGAATCAGTTTTGTTTGATAAAATCAACTAGTTTAAATAAGTCAGCATTAGTATTCAAGTGTTAGGAAAATCCACGAAACAAAATTCAGAATGATCTGGGTGTTAATAGGGAAAGTGTACCGGTTATGGCCATAGTGGTTCCCTATTTGGCCATATGTAAAATTTCGATAACTTTCACATTTTTTAAATTTTTGAATGTTTTAACATCTAGATACATCCTTTATCTTACTGCTAAAACACACCAAACTTTTCCAAATGTGAAGAAATTCAAGTTAACACGTATGGCGAAATAGGGAACCACTATGACCATAACTGGTACACCTACTCTACATTGATTTTATTTGATGAAATTTCTAAGATTCAGAACTCCAGTTTTTTTTTGTTTGAACTTGATGTTGGCTGTGATCAAAACGTTTGTAGAAGTAAGAAACTGAAAAACAAAATACCGCCTAAAATTTGAAATGAACTTAATTTTAAGAACGCCATTAGAACTTCCTCTATGTCAATCAATTAAGATAAATTTGAATAAACTACTGTGAAACAACAAGATCTATCCGTGATAATCTGTAATATCTGTTATCTGATAATCTGTCATAAAAAATCTGTTAAGTGTGCTTGAATTGCCGGTTCAGATATTTTAAACATTAGTATTTTGAGAAAGCTTTGAAGTTATCAGTGCTTCTGAGTTCTGAGACTGAAGGTTTACACAATTCCAAATTATTTCAATTAAATCACATGATACGGGCCACATTGAACTAACGTTCAAAATCAGTTCACGGGCCGCACAAAACTTCACTGGGGGCCGCATGCGGCCCGCGGGCCGTATGTTGGTGACCACTGGCCTATATATACTGCCACGGATTTTGCGTATATTACACCTAGGGGTTGGTAAACTTTATTTCTAAAATTCTTATAATAGCATACGTTATGGTTCAGTGAAATTATGTTTGAAAATGTAGCCTTTTGGAGATGACTTTCATGTAGATAACAATAGTAATCTTTCTTATAATGATGCTTAAATGGATCTTCAAAAGTAAGATTTATGTGTAGACCAATTGGTCGCTATTCAAACAGACTGGAGTGGAAGTGTTTTTTTAATGGTTTCAGGAAAACCTACCCCAAGAATTTAAAATGCAAAAATAGTTGATTTATTTGTTGTGATAATGGAACTTAACTATTTGATTATGCATCTGCATCAGAATAGCATCGGAAAAATCAGAACTGAAGGAGTTCTGAACGTATCTTTAGAACGCCAAAATATAATCTAGTCCGGTCTGTCTGAACACCGACCAATTTTACTCGTTATTGAAACTCCAATCGTTATCACTAAAAATCTAACTACAAAACAGCCAGAAATTTCGAAAATTCCAAATAATTTGTAAAATTTTGTATATAAGATGATTCAAAAAACAATTTAAATGATTATCGAGCTAAAATATTAGCTTAAAATAATTAGACTTGGTATGTTCTAACTTCAACTTAGTGGAATAGTCAACGAGCCAAATCTATATAAATAAAAATGGAATGGTGTTTGTATGTCACGAAATGGCTTGAGAACGGGCTATTGGATTTTGAAAGTTGTTCCATAGTTATGTTCCTGAAGTGTTCCGACGTGTTTGTGTGCATAAAAAGCAAAGGATATTTAACAGGAAAGTTGAAAAAAACAGGAAAGAAACGGAACTTCCATTTTGCACGGGGCGTTTCATGACGTTTTTCAACAGCCTACTTGATGGCAAGACGAAGTTTGCCGGGACCACTAGTATGAGAATAAATTTCAAACGCTCCGCGGGCCACAGAAAACAAAGTAGCTAGCCGAATGTGGCCCACGGGTTGTACATTGGGCAGCCTTGGTCTAAACGAATATAGATAAATTTTTCAATCTAATTTGAAGTTCCTCAATGCTATGTCTTCCAAATAAAAAAAAAAAATCAAAATTGTTCATTTATTTTAATATTTCCGGGGTTTAAAAAATTAATTGAGAATTTTATTTTAGAGTGAGTTTTTAACAAAGAATCCATAGCTTTATTTGGATTTTCATGTAGTTTCAAACACATTATCAAAGTTTTCCCAGAACCGAAATTTGAGTATTGAGTATGAATATGAAGTGTTTTAGGTCTATCCGTTAATTGTTAAGCTATCCTCTAGCTGTAATCAGTCACTAAGAAACAATTACTTATTCAAAAGTATCAAATGAAAATATTTAAGTTGAAAGAATTCCAAGTGTGTTCAATGTTAAGGTGAAGATGAATCAAAGCCAAACCTCAAATTTTCAAGAGCACAAATCTGGAGAACCGAACACTCGCTTAAGCTGAAAACTTAATCGATTGGTCACCTCCAGCTAATCGATTAAGTTTTCAGCTCAAACTACCTCTCAGAATGTGGTGCTATTTGTTCAGGACTATTGGTTTTTATTCATCATTGAACTAAGTTTTACAAAAATAGACTAGAAATATAATTTGTTTTTAATTATATTTGTATAAATTGCTATAAATGCGAGAACATTAACAACGAAACTCCGATTATGGCTTCTGATGTATTAGGTATTTCCAAATGTATGTCTAGACTTCGAAGTTCGACCATATTTAATTTTTTTAATTTGAATTAATCGAATAATACTGAATTTCAGTCACTCATGCCACACATAGTTCCCAGCGTTCATTGACTGTAGAACCGCATCAGTTATCGACATCAGCGAGTGACGTGACGGAGCTAAGGGGGAAAATAAACAAGCGCCACCCATTCCCATACCTGTGCGTGACTCTAATTACCTGTTTGCACCACCGACAGCGACGAGAAGCAGAGGAGCACTAATCCGGCCAGCAGCAGGGTACGGGAGCAGTTGCATTTCGGGAGACTTATTCGGTTCAGTGGGGTCGGATTTGGCCGCCACCACCACAGCTTGTCCAAGTTCCTCATCGCAGTTCGCTCTTCTATTTCGTCTAGCTGTCACACACCTTGTCGTCGTTGGCACTCCAGGAATTCTGCTGCCGGTTGCCACCTGGAATCTGTAATTGAACCAAAACAGAAACGAAAAGGTCATTAAAACCAATTGGAGCATCAATTTTCAGTGTCGTTGGTTAGGCAATAGGGTGTCCCAAAATTTCACTTCCTCAGAAAATATGATTTTTTCCAGATAGTGTAAGCCCCAACAAGAGGGATAGCACTATTTTTTGCAGAATCAGGAATATTTTTTTTATATTAGTCACATTTTTTTCATAAATCTCAATGATAAATACTCTAAACGTCATTTCTCGGAATTCCCCTCATACAAAAGACTATTTTTGTAACATCTTTGGCTACGATTTGGAGATTGAATCCCCAAGTTTTCAGACGAAGCGAAATCTTGGGGCACCCTATTAGGCAAGTAGAACGTCCCAATCTTCGGTTCGTGCGATCAGCCGCGTCCGAAGCCAAAAGCCAATTAAATTGTAACGGCAACGGGTGTGATGATGGCGACACGGCTGTCAGCGACATTAGTCTTCGCGAGCGCCGATTCGAAGGAATTGAACCGGTTTTCAGAACGAACGGGATCCTCTCCCCGGAGTAGAACGACATGTGAATGGGCACGAGAAGAGCGGTACTGGGGTGTAAATGTTAGTGAACTTGAATAGTATCACGATTCTGCTTTTTTTGTGATCGGAACAGTTAAACCACCCACTACATAGTGGAGGGTGGCTGCTTGCAGCATTGTTGATCGGGAGGGAAATAAGTGAGCGGATCAATCGGTTGATCAGTATTTTGATGAGAATAGTGAAAGGGGGATTGGCGCAATATGACATTAAAGGAAGGTTAGGTGTGTGTGATTCGCGAAAATTGTTATGCAGCAAGTGGTATCTATTGATATTTTGATCAGTCTTGAATCCTTACAATCTGCTAGCGAAGATTAATATGATGTCACAAGAATAGATTGATACAAATTCAATGATGAGTTAGTTTGAAATGCACTTCGACAATTTACAAAGAATGGGCATGATCATCGATGACCATACAATTTGTTGATGTTACTCCTAAATTGATCAGAACAAACGAAATTACACTGAGATCCGGTGAATAGGGCTTGAGTTTTATTCACGATTTTCGATGTGCAAAAATCTAGAGCTCAAAATTTAAAATTCAATAACGATGCCAGCCACGTCCATACAATCATCGGGAAAGGAATGTTGTTCGGTAGAAAGATAGTGCTAGTTAGAAAATAATTGTCACTGGAGACCGAGGAATCCCCTGCACTGTTGCCAAAGATAGTGACACAGACAAACAGACGTAACATATTGATTGGCTTATAAAACGCCCCTTTGCTCGTAAACATTTCAAACAAAATTGTATATATTCACTTCGAGTTGTCGATCGGACATCGTTAACAAATATATAAAGTAGTAAGTGTTGTTTCAGTGCGAGGGGACGGAAGGAATGTCATCATGGACTCGTGTGTCAATACGATCCTTACATTTTCCGTTTTTTTTTCCTGTAGGGTCTACAAGTTTCTCCTGTTAGAAATTACACATTTTCGTTCCAGTATATCTTGAAGCTAAGTTATGCCAAACTATACCGTTTTGCTTCGAATTGCCGTACGTTTCGAAAGCCAGATACTAAAGGGTGTAAGGAATCAAATTACACCGCTTTGAAATAGCTGTAACTTTTTACCCGTTGGGTAATTTCTATTGAAATTTTGGGTGTAATTCGTTAAATGTGTATTTGTTTACGCTGTGTAAGTGTCATTAGCAGATGTGCAATCAATCGTTGTGAAGATGAAGTCGGAAGAAATTTTGCGCACGTACCTCGAAAATCCGGATTTATCTCATCAGCAGAAAGCTGGGAATCACGAACGTTTGACTATCGATCGGAAAGAAAAAAAGTGGCAAAAATGGATCTCCGTATAGTGTTAAGGATCACAAACGGGTAGTTCAAGTTCTCAAGAGGAATCCCAACAGTTCAGATCGAGATGTGGCGAAGGAACTGAATCTATCCAGAACTTTCGTGCAAGATACGAAAAAACGTGAAGGACTACATACGCCAAAGGGCGCCTAATGGCGATGAACGGCGGAATGCGGTAGGTAAAACACGTATGGGCCCATTCAAAAATTTCATAACGCTGAAGGGGGTGGGGGTTGGTGTCCTCGTGCTGTTACGGCTCATACAAAATTTGTAAAATATTCATACAAAAAGCGTTACGAGGGGGTGGGTGGGTGTCGAAAATGGCCATTTTTGGAGTTGTGAAATTTGTGGATAAACCCTATACGGAGAGTTGACGAAACAACATTGCCTTGTTATGGATGATGAGACGTATGTAAAAGCAGACTTCCGGCAGCTGCCGGGCTCCAATTTTTCACTGCGCATCAGAAATTCGATGTCCCTGATGACGTTAGAAAGCAGAAGATGTCAAAGTTTGCCAAAAAATATTTGATTTGACAAGTAATTTGTTCGTATGGAAAGCGGAGCACCCCATTCGTGACAACTGGAACGGTCAATGGACAGGTGTACCTAAAGGAATGCCTCCAAAATCGTCTACTTCCTCTTCTGAGGTCACACGATGGTCTTACGATTTTCTGTCCACATTTGGCCTCGTGCCATTACTCGAAAGAGGTTTTGGAGTGGTACAAGGCTTAGTAGATCAATTTCGTGCCGAAGCATCTCCCCGAACGCACCGGAACTGCGGTTGAATTGAAAAGTACTGGGCCATCATGGAGCAGGCACTTCGGAAGCATTCTAAGTAAGTAAAATCGGAAGAAAATATGAATAAAAAATGTCGTAGAATTAATTCAAGAATAACACGCCGCGCAGAATAAGCATGGCATGAAGAGATTGGGACACTGGGTTATTCGGTTGACGCCCACCAAAACAGCTATGAAAAGTGCTACTTTTCAGCAATGTTTTTTCGGTAGGAAAAGTAGGCCGTTATGTTGATCAACTTCTCAATGAAAAGTTGATTGATTTGCAACGGAATTGCAAAAAATATTTTAAATTTTCATACAAAAACTCGATGTTCCCCTGACCATTATTATCAGAAAAAAATCTCCATAAAATTTGTACTCACCAGTCGCTAGTTACAGTCGACTCTCCATAACTCGATATTCAAGGGACCATCGACTTATAGAATTATCGAGTTATAGAACATATCGATATCAAAAGTTTTAAAATCAAAGGTTCAAATTTCTATATTTCCAATACTTTTATGATCACTTCTGCAAGCAAACAATATCATTTTGTTGATAGCATTTTGAAAAAAATATTTTTGGTCATTTTTTTCAAAGTGTTCAACAAATCCCTTATTTTTAATATTTTTTTATAATATGTTTTTAAACATTTATTACAACTTGCAAGTCCTTTATTCACTTGCCAAACCAGAAATGGTCCATGTCTCCCTGTATAGAAAAGGGTTTTTAGATGGATATCGAGTTATGGAGGGAAATTTTCCTCCCACGTGGCATCGACTATTGGAGACATCGAGTTATAGAAATATCGACTTATGGAGAGCATGATGTATGGGAATTTGAAGGGACCGCCAAATCCATCGAGTTATAGAATATATCGACTTATAGAACATCGAATTGTGGAGAGTCGACTGTATTAGCTAAGCTGCATGTCTGGGCAAAATTAAAAAAAAAAAAATCAGTGGGAGTTGTGTACAAGACACGACCGCATGACGTTAACTACGCCATGTGATTTGCTGCATTTGTATTATAGTCAAATGTCATAATTGCAACCTTCCTTTAGTTATAATCCAGAATGTAATGGTTTGTGAATTTGGAAAAGATATATGTTTGTAGTTTTGTTTCTTTGTTTAAAGCAATTTATCAATGCTTAATAACTCTTTTTGAAAAATTCGGTGGCCCTGAAAAGGGCCATTTGTTTGATTAACACTGTAGCACCGAATGAATCGGTCGATGAAAGAAGAAACAAGAATAATAACTCTTGTTTTGCACCCGAATGTTGCGCGTGAAGGTCATGTCGACACAAGAACCGCTGAGATTGGTTGGCTTAGAGGGATCCGAAGCTAGTTTGAGTTTCAGGTACTTCTCCATGAAATCCACAAACTCGATATTTTTCTGGTTGGTAAGATCGATGTTTAAATTTCCTGTCACGATCATTGGTCTGTTCTCCTTCTGATACTCGAATAGATTCCGCGTCACGGCCCATTTTGGCGGCTTTGGTCGATTTTCTTCAGCCATCTCGAGCAAATTAGGGAATATTACACAATCAACTCTTTAAAACACATTTGTTGGCTCTGAAAGGGGCCGATTGAATTGTTGAATTTGCGTAACACGGACACATTTTGACGGCGCACTGGTTGCGTCCTCCTCGCCCGATGAGATTTGCGGTGCGGATGACGATGTGCGCTTCAACAAGCGGCTTTGGTGGATTTTCTATACCCATCTCGTACAAACTTATCGCCTTTGCGCCCCGATTCCTGCAGGGCCAAATCTGGAAACGCGAGTCCATTAGGAAATCTTGAGCGATTTCACAATCCGGACGCTGGTGTTTTGCCGCCGCTTGACGATCAACAGCTTGCCTCTGGTAGCGAGGAGCTGACGGCGCTCTGGTAGAAATCCTCCTCGCCCGATGAGGTTTGCGGTGGCGATGACGATGGGCGCTTCAACAAGCGGCTTCAGTCACGGCGGCGTGTTGTTGTTCCATTCGCGTCCCATTGAAAACTGAGCTGAGAATGCGAAAGGCACTCGAGACTTGCTCGCCAACCATGTTCACAGTCTGACGGCAAAAAGAAGAATGAGCGAAGAAGCAGGAATCGTTCTGCTTTTATAGTGCGAAGCGGAACGCAAAAGAAGCGTGGAAAACTGCTTGCACGTGATTGGTTGCGTAAGAAAGGGGTCGACATTTTCCCAATTTTCAATAGTTTATTGTCAATAATCAATAGTTTTCTCCATTCGAGAAAAATGTTGTATACATTTCCGACCGATTGGTGGGAAAATATTGAAAATCTATCGATAAATGACTGAGTTATTAGCGTTCAAAATCTTACATAATTTCGCAAAATTTTAGATTTTCAATTGACACCCAGTATATTGCCGTAAGACGTAGTTAACGTCAACAAATCGTAGGGCCTGTTTTGAAGTTACGCCTTTTTGATTGTAGTCCAAAAATTCAAAGGATATCTGGGCTATTTAAATGGGTTTGCTAATGCTGAGCGGAGTTTTGAATGAGAAGATCGATAACATTTTGAGCGTAACTCAACCTTTCGGAGGTGTAACTATCAAAAATGCTAATTTTAAATAATAGATTATTTAAGTATTCTAATACGGTTATGCATGTTCAAATGTTTTAATGACACATGGCACTTACATTCACCCCGGGAGGATCCATAATAGAATTTTTTTACAAATTTGACGTTTCCTATTATAGACCCTCCATTTGATTCCCATGTAATCCGGCTCGCTGCCGACGTGCCTATTATAGAAATGCGTATTATGGACCCTCTTGTGTGGTTTCATTTACTAAACTGTTCAAATACAGTCGCCTCTCCACATCTCGATATCGAAGGGACCATCGAGATAGGGAGAGATCGAGACAAAGAACAAATTTCTAATGAATACTAGATTGAAAAACACTCCGTTGCCAAGAAAGTAATAAACAAACAGACGTCATTTTGCGCTCCTAATTTGTTTTGAATCCCAAAACTTTGGTCTAGTAACCTTCGATATTGGTCATATCGACATACGGAGAGAAAATTCAGAACGAAAAATCAACAGAAACACATCGAGATATGGAGATATCGAGATAAGGAGAATATCGAGATATGGAGAGTGAAAATGTATGCAGACTGAAAGGACTTATAAAATCATCGACATAGGGAGAGATATCGAGATGTAGAATATCGAGATGTGGAGAGTCGACTGTATCTGTATTTATGCAATCGAAGTTCCCCCGGTGGATTTTCATAACAATAAGGTTCCTTTGAGTGTTGATTTTATGTTTTTCTGTAGGGGGTCCATAACCGGCATCGACTCCCAAGATCATTGTCAATACTTTTGACGGATTCCATGTCAAATCGGTCAGTCACAGAACTCGACCATCTTCGATTTGGATTAAATTTTGCACATGTGTTTGGTATGGTAGAATAAGTGTTTTCCATAGAAAAATTGATCATTTTGACTCAAGTGTAACTTTTGAAAATGGCCTATAAATTTTTGCATGTAACTTTTTTGAAAAACCGTGTATAAATTGACAAATTCAGCTATGGAGTTTAAACAGATGATGTACATTAGATTGTAATTCCACGGGGATTGTTCCTTAGGGTTAGAGTTAGGTTACCTGTAAATGTCAGCTCATTTGGTCGTACATGAGCTGGCGCATTTGAATTGAAGTTAACCTTTACGTTACCGGCCTCCGACAAGGCATTTTTAACTAGCTGCCATTTCATCAATTCCCATTCGATTTTTTGAAACTACCCTCAGTTTACTTTAAAAAGGTTTCAGTTATTTGTCATAAATGAAAAATGCTGAATTCGGAACCATGCCGGAGATATTCCGGATTTTACTGGGGTCACAAGGGTGCCAAATTTTGGAAATGTGATTATTTTCTTATTTATTGCAGTTACAACACTAAAGTTTTTATGTAAAATATAAGATAATGGTCGATTGTCATCATTTCAACATAATTCGAATAAGTGAACCGATCCGGAACATGGTAGCCGGTTCCGCCAGGGCCAGTTTGGGGACATTTCCATTTCATGTCCAAAACATACCGTGCGACGTCTCAATCTTCATGAATTCGGGAGAACATGCCAACAAATAAGCGAAAAAAAAAACCGCTTGAAGCTTGAAACTCAATAAGGCGGCATCAACAAATTACGTTACGCTCTAGGGGAGGGGGGAGTATGCTCGAGCGTTGCGATTCATACAAAAATTATAAATTTTTCGTACAAAAAGCGTTGTGGAAGAGGTGGGTGGGGGGGGGGGTTTGGGTTATTAAATTTCCAATTTTAGCGTTACGTAATAAATGGACGCTGCAAAAGCCAGTTCATTCGCCCCAGATCAAATTGTATTGCTCTGGAGTGGCCAAATCTTCGTTTATTGACAAGTTCCCTCGAGTTCATGAAGATTGAGACGTCGCACGTTATGTTTTGGACATAAAACGGAAATGTCCCCAAATAGGCCCTCGTGGAACCGGCTACGATAACCCGGAACGGTCCACTTATTTAAATTATGTTGAAATGACGACAATCGACCATTATTTCACGTTTTACATAAAAACTTTAGTGTTGTAGCTGAAATAAATAAAAAAATAATCACATTTCCCAAATTTGGCACCCTCGTGACCCCAGTACAACCCGGAATATTTTCGGCATGGTTCCGAATACAGAATTGTCCATTTATGACAAATAACTGAAAACTTTTTAAAGTTAACTGAGGGTAGTTTCAAAAAAATCGAATGAAAATTGACCAAATGGCAGCTGTTTGAAAATGCCTTGTCGGAGGCCGGTAACGTAAAGGTTAATATGGGATTTTAAGCTTAAACATAAGGGACCCAGATAGCCGTAGCGGCAAGCGCGCAGCTATTCAGCATGACCAAGCTGAGGGTCATGGGTTCGAATCCCACCGGTCGAGGATCTTTTCGGGTTGGAAATTTTCTCGACTTCCCAGGGCATAGAGTATCTTCGTACCTGCCACACGATATACACATGCAAAAATGGTCATCGGCATAGTAAGCTCTCAGTTAATAACTGTGGAAGTGCTCATAAGAACACTAAGCTGAGAAGCAGGCTTTGTCCCAGTGGGGACGTAAACGCCAGAATGAAGAAGATATTGGAAACAGCACATCCAACTACTGTTTGGGTTAGGAAAATGGTTTTTTTTTTCAAGGAACTCTGTGCTCGTGGCCACTACTGTGCCGGAATCAGTTGATCTATAGCTTTTTTACCGATACATATCTATTTTTAACTTATCTATATTTACATCTTCTTTCACTCTCTCCTACTCTTTTACTCTCACACCGAGCAGGTAGGAGAGAGCTCTGCTGTTAGTGAGGCTAGCTGCCTGCGAAGAGGGTCAGTTTTTCTCAGTCACCATCTGATACTGACGGAGGATGAATGTGCTCCCCAAAGCACAGTCCTCCGTGAGGCGTCTTCTGGTGGCTGGACGGGTTTTTTTTGTGGAGAGCTGGGAATCGAATCCATGACCTTCCGCTTATGAAGCGAAAGCGTAACCTCAAGGCTACAGACCCCCCTAGGAAAATTGTTCATCGCGTTCAATTGAACCTAAAATGTCAAAACACTTCTTGATACCAGAGCAAATAATATTGTAGAAGGTTGTATAATGATTAAAATTTATAAAATTGTTTTTTTTTTCTATCTGGAAGAGATTTGTTAAGCTCATGCATGTATCATGTATCTTCAACATAACTTAGTGGTAGCTACTGAGTGCATCATAGCCACCTATGACGCTGGGCGAGCTGCTGTTTGATTGTACGGGAGTCTAAGCTTAACTTTCAACAACCGAAACAAAATGTTAATGAAAATGAGCTTTAATCCAGATACAACCTTCTGCAATTATGTTCATCGGGGTACCAACAAGTGTATTTGTCATTCTGGACTCAATTGAACGCAATCTACTAGAATACTGTACGAATATCTCATAAAAACTTTGAGTTGAATGCGCCAGCTGGTGGAGCAACCAATTGAGTTTAAATTTTGAAAAAGCTTTGAGTTTCACTTTTGTTGTTTAAGGGCTAGTCTTAATGTACATACTACCTTATTGACATTGTTGGCTACTCATTAGATGAATTGTTATATCTTGTCTCACGTCGCGACTTGTGAATCACTTTGTTACATTTTTTGTGAACTATAGGATTTACTTTTCATCACTAAAATAAAACTAAATTTTGTTCAGAAAACCATCGGAAAACTTCGGAAGTCAAATCCCCTTAGATTGTTTTGCTTTTTTCACGCACTTTGCATTCACGGTGCAATCCGGCAATCAGTAAAAGTTTTCACCTTCGCAAAGTCTCATTACTTTTAGTGTCCCCCTGCACTCGCATGAAGCACATGTGTTTCCACCAAAAATAGCCTTTTTTTTCGATTTGCTTTCATAGTTCCGTCGCATCGCACCGTTTGATACCACTGACTGCCCAAAGTCACCTTCTTCGGTTGGTTCCCCTTCCAAAAATACCCATCGCCGCGTCCGGAATTTGTCGTCACCGATTTCTGAAATGACTTTTTAATTATGAATGAAATACTCGTCGTCGTTTTCGTTGCTTGCCCATACCGCTCGGGCAGCAGTTTCGCGTGCGTGCGGTGTTTTGATGAATGAACTAAACCGATCAATCGACCAGCTGAGGAGGGTGAATGAAAGTTTAAGCAATCGCACCTTGTCCCGCGAGTATTTGCTCACGCAATGGTCAATCGAACGAGCAATATGTGGCGACAGGTGTCCCCAAGTTTAGTCCGGGCAACGCGTCACAAGAGAAATGTTGTTCCACGGTTTGGGTGAGAGTACGGCCTGTGACGTGCATGGTCGGTGTGTGCGACACCGGTAGTGGCACGCGTGGCCAATGCTCTTTCTCCCTACCCTTACAGCCTTGCAGCCGGAACGAGGTGTTACAATGTATGCAAAGTGCGCCTTTAATCGGTCGATGGTCAGCGTTTAATTTCCCATTCCGATGCAGTTCCATACCACCAACGCACAAGTGGTCCCCGGAATGGAGTGGAAGTTTCTATTCGTGCAGTCGTTGGGAGCATTGCAAATGAACCTTCCTCCCCCGCGACTCACAGTGGTCTTAATTAAAAAAAAAATCTGAAAAATACGCATTCCTAATATATTAAGAGCTTCAATCGTAACAAATGTTGTGGAAAATGTTTTAGGATTGCAGACCCTGGTTTGGGCATTGTTTTTCGTAGCACAGAATTCCAACAAAATTTCTGTTTTCCATACTTTTTGAGGTTCTCAACATAATCAGAGAACGAAAAGTTTGGATAATTTCAAACATGTATTCCTATATAGGATCAAGACGCGAAGAAAAAAAAAATCTTTTGAATCTGTGTGACTCTTTTGTCGAAGATGTAGAACAAACAAATTAAAAATTAGTGCTATATCATTTAATTCCACTAGCCTTTGACAAATACGCATATTTCGAACTCAACTGTACGGCCGCCTTCAGTGTCGTGTACTAGACTCAAATCGAAGTTTTTGAAAGCATCGTTTGTGTTCTGAATTGCCTTATATTGTAGACAGGAATTTAATTCTGAGAAAATTGAGAATATCTCTCACTTATCGCTCACTGTAACAATCATGAATCGCAACCCATCATGAGAGTATGTTTAGCATCTTCTGCTACAGCTCAGATGTGATCGAAGAGGAACCCCTATCTAAACAAGCTTCAAACCTGGGGCACTATTGCTATAAGATGTTATGGGATTGTTTATCATGCTAGTAAAATAAAACTTCTACCCATAATGATAAATAAGCAAGAAAAACGGGTTTTATCATCACTCTCAGTTTGGGGCTCTCGTTCGCTAATGTTATTTATCAAGCTATTACAACTTGCGAAACATTTCCGATCATGGACCTGATGTTTTTCTTTGCTTACTTTGATTGTGTTTCGAAAACAAATGGGAACAAATTCTCCAATGCCATTGACGACTGTTTGACTTTGTTTTTCAAATGGGAAATTGGCTTTTCGCCAACTTTTCAGAAAACCGGACCACTGTGCGACTTGGAGCTCGCGGTGCTGCGAATGAAGGTGGCTGCGTACGTGACATAAGGTTCATTTGCGTGCGAGCTCTCGAGAGAATTCCAGAGCAACATATGCGCGAGAAGGGAGAGCCTGCTCTTGTATGCTTCCTGCGGATAGGAACACACTTATGGAAATGTACAACGGGGTTGTCGAACAGAGCGCTGGGAGATTTAGATGCAAAGTGCCTTTCCTCGGGCCGGCTTTTTTTCTTTGATGAACGGTGTCAGATTGCCTCAAGTGGGAAAGACAGTCTTCGAGGAAGGGTTATTAGCATTTCAGAAGTGCGCGCTCTGTAGCATTGACCTTGCAACCGATCAGGTGTCGGTGGATGTGATCTACCTGTATAGAGGCGGTAGGGGCCTCCGTTTCGGAACTGATAAAGTATTCCAAAATTGTACTTGACAGGTGATTAGAAACATGCGGTCGAGGATATTTCCGGGTTGTTGATAACATTCGAAATGTTATGCAGAATATTTACACATTTTGTGTCTTCCGTTAGCAAGGATGGAAATCTAGTGATCATGACAAAATCCATGATGCCTCACGTTGTTCTTTATCGTGTGATCATAGCAACAACGATTAAATTTTTGTCGTCAAGTTATCACAACAAACTACTCTCCGCGAATAATGCATCATGTTGCACGTGTGCAAGCGATTAACTGTTTGTGAATAAAAGTTTAATCATTTTAAGGATTTTTCCATTTTTACTAAAACCAATCGGATATTGGTTGAGTGATAAATAATAGCGCGAATGCGGCATGATTCAAGTTGATCGCTACTTGTAACAATATCCGATAAACCCTTTGTCCCACGACAAACAGTGCATCTGATGCTTCATATATCGGCTCTACGCGCGCGTAATGAGGTGTTGAAATCATGCTGCTGCGAGAGTAATGGCCCTCTTAGATTATTCCAATTCTATGTTGTTGATCGCTAGAGACGATTTTTTTCCATCCTTGTCCGTTAGCATTGACAGCTGATCAGATTCTTCAATTTTAATTATTTATGAAGATTCCAACCCCTTAAGGCCGCACGGGACGTCATCATAATCACCCTATCCATTTCAAGAAGCAAATCCCAAGAACTACTCCATATATCGATGCGAAAATGTATCACTATGATTCTATATATGTAGTGCACAACTCGATAAATTTTCAGCTTCATCGGTTCACTAAAACTCGAGATTTGCTTCCACAAAATTTTGATGATTATTGTTAGAGTGAGACGAAAGATAGGGAAAATAACACGGTCTCCCGTGTCCCCTTAATCTAAGCACTGGAAGTGATTTGGAATAACGGACAATGGCTATTAAATTAGAATTCTGTCAACTGCTTCATGAAAAACATAGTTGTTTTGAGAGAAAATATTTTTTTGTGAAAAAATATTTTACAATGAAATAAGAAAACTGGACTTTAGTTATAGGTGTAGACAAGTTGTTGTCAAAATTACAACACGTTCTGGCATCTAGTTTTCTGAATTCAGTATAATAAATGTCAGAACTTAACCCTTTCTTATTTAACTTAACCCTTTCTTCTGCCCTTTTTGCTTGATGGATTTGTTGGAATTCCTTTCACAACTGTTTAACTCAACTTTTGATAGACTCTGTTTTTTTTTCAAAAAACTTGTGAAAAAAATCTGTGGAAGATTTTTGAAGCAGTATTACACTTTTTAAACCCCTAATTTCTCTTATTTACTGTCCTCTAGGGTGATTAAATTTTCCATTACTTAAAGCACATACCGTACGTGTTATGTTACTTTACCAATTCCCATCACGCAAGGCCGCTGGGTGACATAACGGGATAAGCAAGTGTCGTCGGAATAACACGCTGACGACTGATAGTCGGAGATTAAGTCACATGCGGAGACATAGACAAAGGCCGGTTGTTCACATAGCTAGTATTAGTAGTTCCTTTTATAATTTGATTCAAGTGATTTAAACACTGTCGCGTGGAGAAATGGAAGCAATTAGCGCACATCAGTTGATATAAGTGCATGCGAACGAAGTGTTGCATTATATTATCTTTGCTAACATGACCTTTACTGGTGGGAATGCAATGGAAAGTTTTCGGCGAAGGTGATTCAACTTTGTAGTTGAGTTAAACGTTCTACTATGAAAATCATTAGATTCGTCTGAATATGACCTTTAAAGTTACGAATTGTCACTTATATTGCAAAAATGACCTAATGCTGAGATAAGCTATGATTAACAGAGATTAATATGTTGTTTCTTACCATTAAGGGACAATCCACTTAGGTTTACTGAAATTTTCATCATTCGTTGCGATCCAATCAGTTTTCGAGCTCGGGGTACCGGTTGCAACGAAAATTCAACTTTTATTGCAATAATTTATTTCGCACAAATAACCATCAGCTCGTGCCAATTACTATAGGTTTAACGTAGCGAAAAGTAAGGTAAAGTACAACATGATGGACAAGTTTTGACAAGTTCATAACAGTCTGCAAACAATGCGCCTAATAAACAGTGGACAAAAATTGACCAAAACCGCCAACTGCAAGAAAACGTGGAGTTTGAATATATCTTACATTTATTGCCATATAAAAATAACGATTGATCGATCAATGACAGTCTTTTATTGTGCATATAACACTTCTTGGCAACATATCAAGTACGATTTAAAACATCTTCAAAACAAATAATAAGATCTATTCTTTCGAATTAGTTCGTTGCGCTAGATTCGGTTCAGATTTAGTACAGTAACAGCGGTTTCGATGGAGCAACAACGACGAATTTTCAAAAATTTAATAGAATCAATTTTGGATGACATATCTACATGGTTTGAAAAAAATAAAATGTTCACCGAACGATCTAAAACTTTGGGGAAATATTATTCATTGTGTTAGTATTGAATAGTATTTCCCCGAAGGTACCAGAAAATTATCAAGGAAAAAATTTGCAAACTTTTTTGGCCTTCTGGACAGTTTTGGGCCACTGCTGGTGAAAGGTAGCATGCCATAAATGCCATACAATAGAAATTGAGCAACTATTCTGGATCATATTTTGTCAGTCTCTATAACTATTTACTCAAGCAAAATATAACGTGAACGCGTAGCGTCCGGATTTAAAAACCATGGTTCACCAAACTGGACCCTCGCTAACCACTCAAAATATATTCATTTACACTATTTTAAACTGCACTATGGAAAAACAGTGTCATACTAGGATTACAATTATGTTTTTATTTTTATTAATTTTATGCCAATGATTATTAGATGAAAAAATTGATGAGTAATGTTAAAAAAGATGTGAATAAATAAAACCACATTATCATTCAAATTCACATCTAAATCAGTGAATTTTATTGGAGTGTCCGGATATAAGTACCGTCTGGATTTTGATGCATCACGGTAGCGACTCATAGAGGTTTGAAGCAAATGTAAAATTATGATATTTATTGACAATTGATATTTTTGTTTTCAACTTTCATTACAATTGGCCAGTCTTGATTGACTCCCGAACAAGAAGTGGCCCAAGTTTTTCAATAAGAATGATTTTTTAAGTAACAATTTACATTACAAGTGGTTTTATTTAAGTTTATAATTGTTTTATTGTAGATTTGCACATTCTTCTAGATTTTATAGTAATTTCGATCCAGTACAAATGATCTTGGACCGCCTTTGGTTTTGAACATTTCTTCAAGAATACTTGGGATGCACCACATAAAACTTCATTTTTAATAAGAACTATTGGTCCCGGCAAACTTTGTCTTGCCATCAAGTAGGCTGTTAAAAAATGTCATGGAACCTCTCACACAACATGACATATTAGTACTCTCCCGTTATATCAAACTTTCCCACAACTTCCCTAAACTTTTTCGTCACACGAACACGTCGGAGCCCTTCAAGAAGACAACAGTAAAAGAATTGTGCAAATCGGGTGTCCCGTTCTGACGTTATTTCGTGACATACAAACACCACTCCATTTTTATTTATATGGATAAGTGACCATGACAACAGTTTAATAAAACTCTCGTACTTATTTCAAACAACACGCTCTTGGGCAGGAGTGAACACTCTTGGTCGAGAACATAATGTTAATCAGCGCACTAAAATCTATATTACTGATTGTAGCATTATAAACCTCACCGCTTACAGGGGCGCCTTTTGCGTGGCTTGCCGATATATTTTTCACGGAATGCGTTGTTGAATATACTACGCATAATTTTCAAAAAACGCATGTGACCAGTTGCATTGGTTTTCCTCCTCTTAACTATGATTTAGGAGCGGAACTTTATGGATTGATTTCCTCCTTGAAAGAACATGTCCAAAGTGCATGATCACAAGTTTTAGGAGATACTTGAAATTTGCTTTCCAGCATCGTCTCTAGTATGGGCCTTTTTAGTCTTATGAGAGGTTTATGATTAGGTTAGCGTAGGTTTGAAAATTACTGGTTTTATTCCTAGTTTTATAGAATAGGTGTTAGAGAACAAGCATAACATTAGCTTTGCCACTTGGGATACAACGTTTTCGTCCTTTTTTATTGTCCTAAATGTATAATTTTCTGGAACATTGAAATTCATATTTTTGAATATAGATATACCGTAAAACGGGGTAACTTTGATAGTTTTTTTGAAGAAAACTTGAATATTTATGCATGCTGATTCAAAGAATTATAATTTATATTTTTAAAACAAGTACTGGTATCCTAACTATCGATTGCAGTTGATAGATTTCCAAAAGATTTATTCTTAATGGATGTATAATTTTTCATATAATCGAAAGTCGGTTTTCTGTTTTGGGGTAACTTTGATAATGGAGCATCAATCGAACAAAATTGAATGAATTACGGATCATTTGTAGGGCGTTGCATACCTTTAGGCGTTTAACGCTATATAGAAATTTCTGACTTAGATTACAAAAATGGTCCCAGTTTGTAAAAATAGTTTTCGCTAAGGGTTTTGAGACCGAATTCGAGTTCTACTATAACTAGGCCATCAAGTATAAGTGACGAATTCATTATGACTTCATCAAATTGTGATCGTAGAACAGATTGTTTGAGAGCATTTCAAAATTGCTAAAATTTTATAAATTTTCCATATTTGCATATAAATCCTCAAATGTACTTGATTCCAATGAAAATAACTTTAACATGAAGTGTCATACTAATACTCTTTACTTTTGCATTCATTTTGCTTAACAGATTAACAGGAACTTTGTTATTTCGTTTAGTATGTTGAGAGTCTCGCACTATCAAAGTTACCCGCATCATCAAAGTTACCCCGTTTTACGGTACTAAAATTGTGTTAAAGAGCCCTGTTCCCTCGGATTCGTTCCGTTTGAGAATAATTACACAAGAAAGATACGACTTAATTCACAAATTCACTTTTTATTCCAGACTGGTTTTGTACAAGTTATCACATAACATATGTGGAACTCGAGCTCTTAAAGCAGTACCAACATTTACATTTGCATGCTAGTATAAGGGCATCGAAATGTCATATGGGTTATATCACCATCACATTGATCCACATTGCATTGAAGTGAACCAAAGATAACATATATTCAGAGAAACTTCTAGTATTGCTGTATATAATATTGTGTTGAAAGGTAACTGTTACACAATTGATGGATTGAATATTCTGGAATGGAATGTAAATAATCAATCCGTGTGGCCTATTTCAATACTTTATGTTCAATCAGACTAAAAGGTGCTCTCGTGATTTTATTTTTCGAATTAGCATGAATTGATTCTTATTCACTTTTCGTTACCTTTAATGAAATACGAAAATATGTTTCGATCAATTACGCGCTTTTATCATGTTTGTCCCGTGTTTAACCTTCCAGAGCCCAAAAGTGAACTGTTGTAGATAAAAATCTAATTTTGATGGGAGGTGAAATGTTATGCCTTATCTTGTTTTTTGATGAACCGGTCCACATTCGAACCAGTTAAATCAATTATTTTCATTTCAGGAGAAAACTGCTGAAGTTTGCTGCTATCCTTTGGTAACAGTTTAATGTGTCACATTTTGAACCAATTCATTTTACCGATTCACTTTTAAGTTGGTATATAAGTCTATTTTTGCTATTAGAGATTCTTCAGTTTGACGCATTTTTTTTGTGATTAGATTAACCGCTTCATAATACAATCGGTAGGTGAGTTCACTTAAAATTGTACGTCGATAGGAGGTGAATTATTGAGAAAAGTCTGTTTTTTATGAATTGGTTTATTTTAGAAGCGGAGTTGGTAGATTGTGTGGCTTAGCCAGCTCATCCGTGATGTTTTAGGCGTGGTAGGTCATTTGGAATAAAGCCGTTTGGCAGAAAGCCGTTTGGCATAAAGCCGTTTGGCATAAAGCCGTTTAGCATAAAGCCGTTTGGCATAAAGCCGTTTGGCATAGATCCGTTTGGCATAAAGTTGTTTGGCATAATGGTCGTTTGGCATAATAGCCGTTTGGCATAATGAGTCAGTCTGATTCCAAGATTTTCTTAAGATGGCAATAATTTTTACTATTCTATTGAATCTTTCTGACGTCATCAGGATTATTTTGGAATCAATTGATACAAAAATCAACCGTCATATGATCTTGAATAAACTGACTCAATCGATAACATTGATCTGCTCAAGTTATCAGCGAAAAGAGAAATCAATTGCTGCAGTCACTCCTAAGATTCTGAAAGCAAAGTTCGATGTCCTTGCGTTTCATTATGCCGCAATATTTTTTGGCGTCCAAACTTCTATTGTTGTAATCATGATTTTGCCTTTTTTTTAAATAGGCCGTTCTTTATATTTATAATAATAAAGACACCAACACGTTAATGCTTCCAGTGGACGATTTGCCCTTTGAAGGAAGCACCGTACTAGACAACGGACTAGCATGCAATGCACAGTCGAAATAAATTTCTGACGAAAAGTTTTCCGGACTGAAGCGGGGATCAAACCCACACCCCTTGACTTGCACAGCAACGAAGCCCAAAAATAATGACAATACTGTAATAAGATAAAATTAAATAAAGGTAAGTGTTAAACATTTTTGTATTTTGCTGTTTTATCAATTTTTGCTATTACTTTAGAAACCGCTGATTTTTTTCTACGAACACATGATCTCCTTTCGAGATATGCTGGAAAAATATTATTTAAATCACATATTTTCCCTTCTTTCGATTATAGACGGTGTTTTTGATTTACACATTGAAAACTAAAATTGAACCGTTCAAAAATTTTGCCACAAATATTTTCTTTTAAAAATGTTATTCGAGATATGCTGTGAGAAGCTTTTTTTTAGCGTTAAAGCCCTAAACTTTTTAAACGAAAAGTAATCTGCTCTCGAAGAGGATATTTTGTGCATTATTCTGCCATAACAAATCTTTGGATTAGAGCTTTCAAAATTTTGCAAATAATTTTTCCCTTTTTTATCAAGTAATTTTCATCAGGTGTTACGTCCCAAACAGAATAGACCTTGAACCGCAACGAAATGTTCTATTATCGTTCCCTTAATTATTTACTGCGAACTTTCGTTGCCAATTTTCTATTTACAAACATAACATAACATATATTACAACAAGCTATGTTCTGGAATGTAGCGAATAACATTATTCCGAAAAGATCAGACCAATCACGAGTTTTATTCAGTTATGCCCTCTAATGTCACAACAGGTTTGACAACCATAACTTGGCAAATCTCCAAACGAACGGTTTAAACGAAAATGTAATCATATAATCAAAATTATTATGTTTGTGATTCTCCGCGATATTGAAGATACGATCGCGAACCATTTTTGAAAAGCAAAACTAAACAGGAGTCACCTAGAGGTGATACTAAGTGTTGGGGGGGTTAAGATCCCGGTTCACCTTGACGTATAGAAATTTCGTATCGGTTTCTCCGTCTCAGGGTGTTACAAAAATATCATACATTCAAAGTCACCCTAGCTCAAGGTTGCCACCGATCAGCAGGAAAAGTATTGAACCCATCAGGTAACCGATCTCGTCACTTTTCGCCGAAGGGACACGTACAGCTGAAGCTCAAGCATGCAAGAGCGAATCGCAAGTACCTACCATCAAACCGGACCAAGGGATTCCCAAGCTGAATGAGCAATGAGGGAATTTTTAATGGCCGAATGACGTATGAATCTCTTCGGCTGTCCTAGCCTCTTCCACCCAATCACATTCCCCGCTGCACGTGGTCTCCGTATTTGAGTGGGATATCTTGCAAAATTTTTGTCAAAAGTTTTCGCTCCGTGATTGCCGGTAGCAGCGTACAGTGGTTCGAATTGAAATCATGGCAAAAATTTCGTATTCTTAATTTATTTTCTCCGACTCTAGTACACGACACTGAAGACGGTCTAACAGTTGAGGTTTAAATACGCGTATCTGCAGTAGCGTAGCTAGGGGGATGCGGTGGGTGCGGTCCGCACCGGGCCCCGAGATCATAGGGGCCCCAAAATTGCAGTGCGGATTTCTCATAGCATTGAAAGTTCGACCTAGCTTAACAATTTGTATGTTCTCAAACTAAAAATTAGTATAATAAGCATAGGTTTTGAAGGAGATTTGGATCAGCTATGTACAGGGGCCCCTTCATTATCCCTTATTATAAATACTTAATGGCTAGAGTTAGAACCAGCAGAGGGGCCCAGAGGGATCGTCGCTTCGGGCCCCCCATTCTAGGGGCCTCCACAAAGATTTGTTGTTGTTAAATCGATTGAGCGCATGAAAGAACTGAGCCTTCGAAAAGGGCCGCGTTTAGCTAATCCTCATGTGGATACTTAAGTAGGCTCAGATACCTTTTTTTAAATGTCGAGTCTAATTACGACTTTGGATTTATAAATATTTACTTCATGAATTTTGATTTATAATTAAATGCACCTTAGTTTGTTGGCCTCCAAAAATCTGGAGCATTGGTGAGCTTTGAGCTTGAGGCAATCAAAATTCCTTATTTTTTTGATCATCCAAAAATACTTACCAAAAATAATCTGAATTTATTCTCGGGTGGCTTTAAATAATTATTCAGGATATTTCTTTTAAAATATCTCCTGGTTATTTATATGAAATTACTCAAAGAATTTTACCAATTTTTTATTAAACTTATTTTGAGAACACTCAAGGTTTCGTTGAGAAAAGTAATATTTCTTCCAAGAATTTGTTTAGAAATTCTTCCAGGATTTTTTACAGAAATTTTAACTGGGTTTCTTCAGAGTAAACATTAGCAACAAATTCAGGGATCTTTTTCCAGTGCTATCATGTAAAGAACATTCTGAGCAATGTAACCTGGAATTTTTCAATTAATATCTGAAAGAATTGCTTCGGGCGTAAAACCACAATGAAATAGCTAGTTATAATCGTTTTGGCTTTCCGATATGTGCGTCAATTAATTAAGGGGTTTTAAAAATTGCCTCAGAGATTCCGAAAATGATTACTCTGATTTTTTTCAAGGATTCTGGAAGATTGCATATAGGAATCGTTCAAGGATTTTATCAAGGTTTCAACCAAGAATTTCATTGAGGGCACTTCTAAGCATTTTCCCCTAAAAAAACAACTGAAGGGTTTTCTTGGCGTACCCTTGGTCAAGCCCGAGATTTTCCCGAGTACTTCTTTACCAATGCAATGACCCCAAGGAATCTTCCACAAATTATATCTTTTTAAATATACCCATAAAGATTTAACTGAGGACTTTTTTTTTTTGGTATTCATAATAGAATTTTGCGAGAATTCCTCAGACGATTGGAAATCTTTTTGGATTTGTCCTTCATTGTTCCCTGGGAGCCCTTCTTTATTACTATAGGGTGTCCGTAAATTACAAAACAAAATATGTAAAAGATTATCTCTCATTTAAAACAATAAAAAAATCTATGTCAATGTATGTATTTTAACCCTCTAATACCCAACCCCGCCTTTAGACGGGGTACACTTTGGAATTTTGTGTATTTTTTTATAGCTCGGAAATCAAAATGAGTTTACTTTTGGCTTAAACCTTGACTCATAACACGCATATGAGGAAAATTTTTTTATGACTTTTGAAACTTTTTTGTATATTTGGAAATTGTTTGAAAAATTGTATTCTTATATAACCTGGGGTTTATTTAACGTGAAATATAAAAAATATTATCTTTTATATTTTTATACTGTTAACCTATAAGATAAGAAGAACTTGGTGGTATTAAAATAATTTCCAATCTGTTTTTCCGTTAATTACACGGAACATAAAAAAATCGAAAAAATATTTTAAATTTATTATTTTTAAAAGTATTGTAAAAATTTGATTTTTATAATTGCCAAAAATCAGTTACTAGAAGAGACTTCAAGAAAAAATGAAAAAGGATAGGGATGTTCAAAAATAAAATTATAAAAATCAAAAACCAGAATTCATTGATTAGCGAAAACAAATAAATCATTGCCCAAAACGATTTTAGATACTAAAAATGATATTTAGATCGAAAATAAAAATTTGGGTTTCAGAGGGTGATACATCTATGAAATAGCTAAAAATACAATGATGGGTAATTTCAAAATTATTGCTTTTTACTGAGATAATCAAATTGAAATTTATTGGAGACATTGCTAGGGGTGCTAGCCATATTGGATATAATTTCTATAAGATGAGTTCAAATATTCTTTTAATGATTGAAATTTTCTACAGAATCTTGGCTGTAGGATAGACTGGAAACAGAAAATTATTCAGTTTAAATCCATTGAGTTTGAAGGGCTTTTCTCTTCCATCATAAAGCCCAAAAACGGCGTTCGTTAAAACAGCCCAACACGATTGGGTAGGATTTTACAAATATTTGACATCAGAAATGGGTCAAATTTGTTGCTTGAGAATATAATATTAAACCATGTAGGAATGCTTAATGTATCTATTTTGGTTGCATAGAGGCATGTCTTCAAATTTACGAGAAGTTCTTCAGGCGATGAAAGCAGAAATTTCCCCAGGAACTCCTGCCAGCTCTTTTTATCAAGAATTCTTTCAAATATTCCTGCAAAATTTCTTCCAAGACTTCTATTACAAGGAGTTTTTTTATCCAAGAATTTAGAGAATTTCGATAGAGTTCTAGTAGTTCCAGAAGTTTACTTCAGAAGAATCTGTTCATGTTTTTTTTTTCTTCTACGTATATTCTAAATTATTTTTTAGGCTACCTCTATGAATTTTGCTGGGAGTTCCTCATAAATAGAAACATAATAAATTAAGGATATTATCTTGATTGCCTCCTAGATCTGCACAAAAAACACAAGTACGAATTTGTCCAGTGATTGCACCAGATATTTACCGATGAACTGTTCCAAATGTTTTTCACGAGTTTTCAAAGAAATCAAATATAAATAACCGTAAGCATACTACTAAATACCGTTCAACATACAGTAATGTATCCAAGTATATCTTTAAAGATCTTTTTAAATAAAAATAGATAGAAGCTTTATATACACTTAAACGAATAGCCGAGAATCCAACAGCTGAGAATTCGGTACTTTTCAATACCGAATATCGGTTATTAGTTTACCGAGATTTCCGCAATCCAAGTTTTTAACGAGATTTCGGCAATCGCTATCGACATTCGGTATACGTTTGTCGAGATCTCGGTAAAAAAAATTCCAACATATCAGCTGTTGGAAGTGTGTATATATTTTTTTTAGGTTCCACAAGAAGTTGAAACGAAAACGATTTCTTGGCCGAAATTGTAATTTTTACCGGCAGATTATTTTTTGAACCTTTAACCCCTCTACCGGCAGCTTCATTTTTTTACCGCTAAAAATATTCAAATCATGCTAACTCTTTGGTTCTCAAATTTTTAGCACCATTTTTTCACAACATCTCAAAAAATTATTTTAAATAAAGATTAAAATTCCTTGGGGACCGACGAGTAGCCATAACCCACGTGAATATCTCAGGATACAGAATTTTTATGGTATTTGTATATTCATTCCACGGAATGCTTAGCTTAGCTTAGCTTAGACTGACTACACATATCAATGGTTGCTATTCCGTGATTGACCGAAGTCAGTGAAAATGCACAAAGAATCAACTAGAAGTTCAGCTGGGATTGGCCATAATCTTCTTCAGTGTGCATAATTCAGTGCCTCTATTTATACAAGGTCAATAACGGCGCCGGCCACGTCCTTGCAGTCAGGTGGGATTGAGGGAAGGAATGTTAGTGTGTAACCTTTGCTATTTGGAGACCGTGTTTGCCTCTGCATCTCCACAAAGGTTACTGGGAGGGATGTTTGTTAATGGGGAGGATCGTTGGGTCAAAGGATTCACTTTGATAAGCGATTAGACCATGATAAACAATGATTTGTGAGATATATACATGCTTATACGTAAATATAATTGTTCATATAATTTCTATGTAGAGGAAAATTATGCCGACACTTGAGGTGACGAACCATACAAAGTTTGTTGAACAAATACCTAAATGTAACATTCCTACAGCTGTCAGTACGAAAGCATGTGTTATTATATTTTACTCCTTTGAAAAGAAACAAAAGACTCAATTGGTTGGGACATCATATAACACTCTTATTCTTATGCCGACACTTACAGTGGCGAACCATCCAAAGTTTGTTGAATAAAGTGAACCTTTCGCAAGTCTACACTTGTAGTGTCGAACCATTCAAAGTTTTTTTAATTACAAAAATAAAGGTATATAAGGGGTGTTCTGAAAAAAAAATGTTAAACATAAATAAATCATGAATCAGAGTTTGTGTCGACACTCACAGTGACGAACCATCCATAGTTTGTTGAAACATCATATTTACATCCCACCATTGTAACGATTAAATGTGCAGTCATACATACTTCACAGATTAGAAACAAGTAGCATGAAACGAGCTCACCAATTGATCCGTTATCCTTGACTGAGCAGCCACAATCCACTTTCAGCTTCACTCGTTTGCTCGGCTAGCACTTAGAAAAACAAAAAAATAGGCGCGCGACCCGAAAAAAAACACGGACGACAGCTCGGGCTTTCTTGACGCACTGCCCAGGAGCAAGCGTCAAGGTCGTCGAAAGATCAAAAAGAACTAACCGATCGCGGCACTTTTTAACTTACTCCAACCGAACTCCCCGATCACGCCACTTTTTCACTTACTAGACCAACGCGCGACATGTTTGATCCTGCCCTCGTCGCTCGCTCCGGCAAAAGCAAGCGTCAAGGTCGAAAGATCAAACAGAACTCAGTATTTGTATATTCATTCCACGGAATGATACATTAATGCGAGTATGTTGTGAAAAAATGAAGCAATCACGATTTTTTTTTTACAAATACTGAAGGTACGTGTGAACTCGCTAATAAAAGACATATCTTGCAAACCTCTTTTCGAGGGGTCCCCAAATCTACCTCCGCACCGGGCCCCTAAAACTCTAGCTACGCCACTGCGTATCTGTCAAAGTATACAAACTCAAGTGGAATTAAAAAGCACTAAAAGTACAAGTGAATGAAAACTGAATTTAGTACTATAAATTCGGTTTTCATTTACTTATACATTTAGTGCTATTTTCATGTTTTTATTGCTTAAATTGGTTGTTAACTATTGTTAATATTAAATACTTTCAGTGACTACTTTTTGATGAAACAAAGATTGTTTCTCTTTTTTTAATGATTGTTAATTTGACAACCATTTGGAAATGGTTTGTTTTTTTTTTATAAAAAAACTGGACCTCTCTGCAGCACCTCAGCTGTTTGCAACAGTCAACAGTTAAAGCACATCCAAGTAACCTTCTTGACGGTTTGCCAATCACTCTCGACTGATCGAGTACTCCTGCTGCCACATTGGTCGAGTCTATCACCAAGCAACCGACAAGTAGCGGCCATCCAAGCAAGCAGCCGGTGAAGTAGCGGCGAAACAATTTTTCGGGGGTATGCATTTTTTCTGGTCCGCCATGCGCATCAAATGCATAATTCATGTGCATCGCCGCCACAGCAACAACCCCGATAGCACACTTCAGTGGTACTTCTGCTGGTATACCCCGAGCGGGGGATGAGAACATGGTTAAAACAAAATGATATCTTAATTTGTTTTTGATTGAAAAGTTATTACAAGTGATAGCTTGGTAAATCATTTTCGATCTCTTGTATTTCGACTTTTTGTCCTTTAGTATTGCTGTGTGCGTTTGAAATGCAAATATCAAATGCGGGAACACCAAACGCAGTAAGATTTTTCACAAGAAATGCGATGTCAAAGATAGATTTTTCTTGCTAAGACGGCGGTGATTTATTTAATCGTTGCTAGGAGTCCTTTGATTGTGTTGTGTTACCGCATTTGGAGGACCTTTAGTCTAGATTTGCATCCCAAATTCAAACAGCAATACGATAATTTGTCTTTCGACCTTTTGTCAAAGATTCTTTTGGAACCAAAATCCAAAAAAATTCTGAACATCTAAATTATATTGTATTTAAATATCATTCCCTGCACGGGTAGTTTGTGGGGTTTGTTCGACTTTTCGCGAATCTCCTTCGGCTGTGGTTGTGAGCTCTCGGACTCGGACTTTAGCGGTGCACTCGACGATCCAACCAAATCATAACCCAATCGCATCGGATCGCAATGAAAAGGAAAATCTAGCACCACCTCGAATGCCGGTTGTCGAAAAGCGGCGAAACTGGGTTAATCATGGCAAAGCGGTGACTGACTGACTGAACTGGCTGGATGGTCGGTTGGTTTGGTGGTAGTGCGCAGAAATCGGTGAATGCATTTTTGGGCCAATTCGGCGCTGCGAAGCGTGAAAAGTTCCTGTTTATTAACAGGAATCTTCTTTTTTTTGGTGGGTGGACGACGGCCGCGAAACCAATCCAGTTTGAACTGTTTTCCCCTGTCTCGGATTGCGGTTCGTAGCACTTTACCGTTTGCGTTAAGTTGAGAGATAATTCAGCTGAGACGATTTTCAATATAAAGGACATCGATTGATACAGATTCGTACTAAATCTGAATCAATCAGGGTAATATTGTTCGTCGTCTAGTCGAAGGAAACAAACTAATGTCTACAGATTTGAGCAAAATAATAGAAGTTAGAGCATTTTTTTAAAAGCCCTACCTTGACACGCTGTAAATTTGTTCCGCTTGGAGCGTCAAATATTGATATAATGATGTGTATTTTGAGAAAGAAGTAACGCATAAAGATGAACAGTAGACTGATGCAAATTTTGAAGTTTTTGCTCCCCTATGCTTAAACGATGTCAATTATGATGAAAATGATCCTCCCAAAATTTGAAGTGATTCGGTAGAAATTTGGTTGTGCACACGCTATTTGAAGTTTATATAGAAATTACTATGGAAAAGGCAAACCTTTTGTGTTCAATCCTCTAACAGCTCGTCATAATAATCTATGGAAAAGTGAACATACTCATCTCGTGTGGAAACTTTCCAGCTACAACTTTGCTGAAGACCACATTTTGATAAGCCGTAAGGATAATTTGTTATTATTGATACCAAAGTCTTATACCAAAGCTTATACGAAACGAATGTACTATTTCAGTGTAAAGTGTCGCTAATAAAAAAAATATATATATATATGTATATCATGCTCAGATGATCATTCAATTACTTTCAGAGCAACACTGCTTTTTTGCTGTAGAACATAGTAGTCTGGATTACTTTGATCTATTCTTCCCGCCAGGAGCACCACTGTTGCCTGCCGAACAGTTGGTGAAGCATGTTACTTGCTAACCAACTTTATGATGATGAATAACAATTTATCCTGACGTTTAATCAAAAAGTGGTCTTCGGCAAAGTTGTAGCTGGGAAGTTTTCACATGAGATGAGTGTGTTCACTTTTCCACAAAATATTATGACGAAGAGATACAGGGCTGAACACAAAAGATTGGCGTTTTCCATAGAAATCTCCATATAAACTTCAAATGGCGTGTGCACAACCAAATTTCTTTTGAATCATTTCAAACTTTGGGAGGATGCTATTTACCATAATTAAAATCGTTTAAGCATAGGGGAGCTAAAATTTCAAAATTTGCATCACTCTAATGAACAGATTATGAGTATAGTTAGTAAAAATACATCACGACCATGCTGAGGGTCGGGGGTTCGAATCCCGCTGGTCGAGGATCTTTTCGTAAAGGAAATTTTCTTGAATCCCAGGGCATAGAGTATCTTCGTACCTGCCACACGATATACACATGCAAAAATGGTTAATCGGCAAAGAAAGCTCTCAATTAATAACTGTGGAAGTGCTCATAAGAACACTGATCTGAGAAGCAGGCTTTGTCCCAGTTGGGACGTAACGCCAGAAAGAAAAAGAAGAAGAAGTAAAACTACACCTTGCTTCTGCAGGATTCGAACCAATGATATTTATATGCCAGACGAGTGCTTTACCGACGAAGCTACTGAGCCACTTAGTTATTTCAATAGGTTACAAGTAATGCTAACGCTAATGAAAATTTCACAATTGAAAATGAAACTTGATAAATAAACTCGTACATCCAAAATGACATTTTGCATCAACATTTTACTGATTTTGCTGGAATGAAAAAAAAAAACAGAATCTATTGAGCTTGAAACGAAAACATTACGCTGCGAACAATGAACTAATATTTGCAAGCAACGTAAATTAGTCTCATCTGCATCGATAAACACCAGCAAACAAAAAAAAAGTTGCCGAAAAAGTGAAAATATAGGTCAAACGGCGTTCATTTCACTATGCCAACTGCTATTAGCGACGTAGAACGAGAACAGACAGAGGGTGTGACTATGTCTAAACACCGTAAAACTGACTACGAGGGGAAGCACACTAGCAAATAAAGTTTTGTTCGATTTATTTTTTGCACTGGAAAGAGGATTTCCCATCAGAAGATTAGCGAAACATGTAATGGAGATTTGAGTTTTTTTGGGTTTTGATTGTCTAAACTTAATGGAACACTGGCCTTTCAGATTTACAAGTGTAACTTAAAGGATTCTGAACAACATTTATATCCATACAGTCTCACGAAAATGTTTCCTGTCATGTTTTGAGTTCAATGACCACTTAAGATTATTCAACAATTCTTTTGGATGTAGGCCTCCAGATCATAAGCGTAATTAGTGATGTTTCGCAGAATTATGAACAAGGTTGATGCCAATTCTTCTTCTTCTCATTGGCATCACGTCCTTAATTGGGACAGAGCCTGCTCATCAGCTTAGTGTTCTAAGAGCGCTTCCACAGTTCTTGACTGACAGCTTTCATCGCCAAAATTGCCATTTATGCATTTGTTTATCATGTCTGCTAGGCACGGTATTACTCTATCCCCAGGGAAGTCAAGGAAATTAAGAAAAGATCTTGAACCGACCGGGAATCGAACCCAGACACCTTCAGCATGGTTTGGCTTTGTAGCCGTGGACTTAGCCGGGGTTATAATAGGAATCACTTTAAGTTTTACCTTCGGTCCCACACTTGGTACCCAAGTTACTGATCGCAGATCAGTAATTTAGATCTTGACCTATAACGTCATGCACCATACAGTTTTTGGCAACCATTCGTCATTAGTTTTTAATCTACAAGAATAACCAGTGATTTTTTAAAGGTTTAGCACATCATTTAGCATGCTGGATAACAAAAATCAGCGAATAAAGCAAATTTTCATTTGGAGAAATCGAAAAACGAATAATTGCTGCCAAGAATTATTAGAAGAATCTTAAGGACTTTTGAACCGTGGGAGACGAATACCCATGATTTCCATGAATATGACCAAGTATTATTCAAAACTCTTTGTTATTTTGTAAGAATCTGCCACGACAGACCATTATTAGGAAAAAAATATGTCCATCTAAACTGAGTGCAGGGCTCGATTCCTGAGGTCATTCTGCACCACTGAGCCAATTTAGAAAAAAAAATCCCTAGGAGGAAACTCGAGAAATGCTCATTCAATGTTATTGACAAAAATTAAATATAATTCTATTAAAAATACGCAATAGCACCGAAAAAGCCCACAAACACGTTCAAAAAGTTGGCCAAATTGTTCTCAACTATTATTATATAATTAGACTGATTTAACTTAGTAGAATGTCTTAAGTATGTTTTTTGCTGAGTTTAATTAGAGCACGTAGGGAAGGTGTACCGGTATTCGCCATCTTCCCATTATTCGCCACCCCGTATTATATACCGTTTTATGACATATATAGTTGCCAATTGTTTAGTGTTCGCTAAATTGCTTTAAAATGATACGGAAACATTCTTGAAAACCGCAAAATATTCTAAGAAAATAAAAGAAAAAATCATTTTCCTTAAAATTTTTGCTCCTTTGCACCTATTTTTCGCCAAGGTGTTCCTGATTCACCACCCTCCATAAGAATTCAACGTAGGTGGCGAATTCAGGAACCAAAATTAAAATCGTGGCGAATACTGGTGCAAGTGGTCCAGTATTCGCCACCCCCATTTTTAATACAAAAACACAGTTTCTGATTAGTTTTTATATTTTCCCTGCTGAGTATGGATTGAAAGCTTTCGTTTAAAGTATTGAGACAGTAACCAAAGGTCACTTGATTTATGTATAAACAATATTTTTCCTTAGGATGGCCAAAACTGGTACACCTTCCCTATCAATCGTTTGGTTCAAATGCGATGATTCGGTTGCTCTGATACGTTCACGGCTATTTCAAAATGAACCCGCGCGGAAAACTTCCACGGGGCCGCTGACCTCTAACTGATTGTTGCAACTTTTTCTTCCGGCATTCGCACTAGATGACCAGCTCATTGAAGTATGCCGTATTTTATTCGCTTAATAGTATTTGCTCTTGTCCTTCAATAAATGTGTTTAGAGAGCCAAGGACCAGCGTCCTATACAAAATATGTAAATCGACAACTAAACATTTTGGGTATACTTGCACTCATCGTTTTCGCTTCTTTTATTGAAAAATTCTCTTTTCGCATTATTATTGAAGAATGATTTATTTTTCGACACACTTTCAGTGTTGTACAATGAAGGATCACGAAAGTGTTTATTTTGGCAGGCATTTACAATAGAGGGGATCGATGAAGTCAGATAAGCCATTAAGCAACAGTGTAGAAATGTCGTTTTCTTTTGTAAGTTGCGGGTTTCTGAGCTGATTACGCAATCCGTAAAGGTGATATTCGCAGCCAGATCACGTGTTTTTTTTATTTCACGGGAAACACCATTGTCACACTTTACAAGTGTTCCAATGCTCTTGAACAACTTGAACAACTTGAATTGTAATTTTACAAACAAAGTTTAAACCTTGTATGCAACTCTTACAATTGTATTTGCCAGCTATATCAGCTTTCCCAGTTCATGTTAGGTAATATGCCACAGCTAGATCTTCGTCACTGAGACGAAGGCGACCTAGTAATCAATAAACAGATGAGATGAATTCTGTAAGAACAAAGTACATGATAGCAACTACAGAGAATGGGAGTCCTAATGATGTTAAACATATTGGGGATTTGTTTGAAGTAGTTGAAGATTTTGTTAATTTTGGAACACTTGTGATATCTGACAAAGATGTTTCCGTGTAGCTATGTGTTGAGGCTGAGAATACAGAATACGATAATTTCAACGTAAAATTCTGAGGAAAATACTCGGTAGAAAACAAGACGTATACTTCTAGAGTATAGTACAAAATGTACAAAAAAACTAATTTTATTCAATACAATACTTACGGCAGACTTTAGTGGGCTGGTCACTTGGTGTGAAAGTCGAAAAATAAGCCGTATATAAATAAAATTCAGCATTGACATATTATATTGAAATATATTCTTTTAGATACATTAGTTTACACTATTTTTGGGCTTAAGGTGAAGATGAATCGAAACCAAAACTCAAATTTTCAAGAGCACGAATCTAAAGCACCAGACATCCATTTGAGCTGAAAAGTTAATCGATTGGTCACTAGCTGGTGGTAACCAATCGATTAAGTTTTCAGCTCAAACGGATTTCTGGTTCTCCAGATTTGTGCTCTTGAAAATTTGAGTTTTGGCTTCGATCCATCTTCACTTCAAGCCCAAAAATATTGTTTCGCGTTTTTTTAGGTTTTTCCACACCCCCTTGATTTAACTAAAACTTTATTTCTAATTAACCTTCAGAAATGTCAGATAAGAGTAACCCCAGTGTAAAAAGTAAAACCCTTGTGGCTTTTTCGTCAGATATATTAATGTAAAACATAATCAAAAATGTTAAGATGCATCGAAGCCAAACCTGGAATTTTCAAACGCATGAATCTGGATATCCAGACAGCCATACGCGCTAAAAATTCAATCGATTGGTCTCGAATCGATCAAATTTTCAGCATGAAAAAAGCAAATGTCAAGAGCAGGACAATTCGAGATTTGGCTTCGATGCATCTTCACTGTAAGGTTAAAATTTCGACCCATTTTTTAAATTTAAGTGTGCGGGAAAATTTGACAAAATAGCAGCAAGAATACGCGCTATCGTGTTGTCTAATAAAAACAGGATTTTATCAAAAAAGAATTAGTTCCCTATTGTGTCTATGATTATTTCAGAATCTTGCTTAGTATTCCGGAAGAAGCCTGCTCAAAATTCTGTTATAAATTTGCCTAAGATTCTGTAAAATTCTTCCATAGGGTTGTGCTGCAACTCAATATTTTAGAAAACAACGTATTGAACTCGATGAATATCCCGGATAGAAGACTTTGGAATTCTATTGGAAATTCTGTAAGAATCCTGCCCATGTTGTCCGTGTGTTCATCATTTTGTTAAAAGTCTATTTATTAATAATTAAATAAGGATCTGCGTAAATAATTCCCAGGGGTTTTTTTTAATTTACTTCCAGGATTCTGTAGTTATATTAGAGCAGGATTCAGCGAAATTTTTTTTTAAATTTATTAGGGCTCTACATGTTGAGGGAAACCATGGTAGTAAAAATGTTGTTGTAATTTACAAGATTTAAGGTACCCCGGGGCAAGTGAGAATCCGGGGTAAGTGGGGCGTTTCGTCATAGCTCAACTAGGAAAAGTTTTTCATGGGGGTATTCTTCTAGAAAGTTGAAGATACAATGACAAGGAATGTATTTAGAACTAAACATATTGTTATTTTTATTACCATGTGGTTCATGTAACAGTTGTCAGATCAGCGCCATTTTCAACTTGCATGACAAATTGTGACACGTTTCACGTCTTGCATTGACTCGCAAAAAATAAATGTGTTTTAAATCAAATTTCCATCAGTAAGCTATATTTTTTAGTATTATTACAAGCTGCTAACGATAAACCAGTATTTTGTTTTCATTTCATATGAAATTTTCGATGGTCTATCTTACCCCAAAATATATTTGTACCTGGGGTAAGTGGGACCTATCAAAACAAAAACCAGAATCAAAACTTTTCGTACAAGTTTCATACATTTTGCTAGAAAGTAGCACTAAAACATTCAAACAAATGATTTTTATCAAAAAAGATCAACCTCAAATTTCGTAATTGCATAAAAGGGAGAAGAAAAGTGTTATTATTCTTCATTTTTTAATTATTTTTTTATTTTTGAATTACGACTTCAAAATTTAACAAACACACAGCCGAAATTTGAAATGCATCATGAGAACGATTACTTTTCTATGTTATTTGAACTTTATTTGTTATTTCTACCAAATTAAGTACTGATGGAAAACAATTCCATCCCATAAGGTGGTTTTCTGCCATGCATATAAATAATAACAAAACATATTTATAATTTCGTCAATTATTGATTGTTAATGTGCTACATTTTAATTAACAACTTATAATTGATATGTTTTGAACATGTTTAATTCCTCTTTACGCTTCTATTGAGGAATTTTCAGTTAATATGAAATGTGAGGTGACATACTATTAAATAAAGGGTTTCTTCCTAAATCGTAACGTATTTTATGGTTGATCCCTTTTGTACATCAAATATGTACTTAAAATTAAAAATCTATGACTTAACAATACTATTATTGTAATGGTTGACTTACTGATGTGAATTGACGCATGAAACTGGATGTGTCCCACTTGCCCCGCTTAGCGAGGTAACTGCGTCCATTGGCTCATTCTAAAACTTTCTTCCAAGTTTTTCACAATTTCGAAATTATTCGATTAGTTTCATGCACACACCATCAAATATGTTGCCAAAACGTGATTGTGTTGTTGGATTTGAAAAAATATTGACATTTGAAAATTTTATTGAACAATTTGTTTGAACTATCGTTTTTTTTCGTTCCCACTTGCCCCGCGGTACCTTATCTTTCAGTCAGCTCGATGATTTATTATCATCATTTTTTTTTTTTCAGAAGGAACCTCAAACCGATCTATTTAAGTCGGAACAACTAAAATGGTTGTTAAAATTCCAATCGACAGTGTTTTAAATCTAGCTAAAAAACACCCACATTTTTTTAATTTGTAATTAAAGCATTTAATGATTTATAAAATCAAGTATTTGAGAAGATAAAAAAAAAAACAATTTAAAAATTGTCCAGCTAAAATAAAAGCTTGAAACTAAAACTGTTAGTCTTGGAGAATCTATGACAAAAGGTCGAAAGGCAAAAGGTCGAAAGGACAAAAGGTCGAAGAACAAAAATGAAGGAACAAAAGGTCGAAAATGTTTTTTCAAAGAAGGAAAAATTTCCATCAAGCAAATCATTTTCGACCTTTTGTTCTTTCGACTTTTTTTCCTTTCGACCTTTTGTCCTTTCGACCTTTTGTCTTTCGATCTTTTGTCCATAAACCGTCTTGGAAGTTCTTATTTTAAAATGGTAGAATAGAGAAGACGTTGGTAGAAATATGAGAAGAATTCTCAAACCCACCGCGGGCAGCACAAAATAAAGGTCGGATGCGGTCTGTGGGCCGTAGTTTGAGCACTTCTGGTTTAGGGTTACACAAGGCAGCGTCTATTCATTACGTATCGATAAAATTGATAATTTTAAACCCCCTCCCCTCTTCGTAACGCTTTTTGTATAAGCCGTAACGTTTTGGTGTATCCCTCCACCCCGAAATTTCACAAAAATAAAAAAAATATGTTTTTTGGACTTAATTGAGTAAACATGTGTTTCAGGCCTAAACTCAACCTGACCAGAGGATTATAACTTAATTATTACAAAATTTGTTACTAAGATAGAACATTTTTTGGAACAAAATATATTACTAACCAGCCAAGTAGTTAAAATAACAAAAAATATAAATATAAACAAAATTTCCTACACATCAAACAGAGTTGTTAAAAACTATGGTATAATTTAAAGAATAATATAACAAATTGCGATATAAATTAAATAAATTTATAGCTCATTGGGTTTTCTTCCATAACTGACCTATGTTAAAATTTATTATTTTCTATGAAATAAAACTGGCCATATATATGCAATAAATCTCAGATTCTTTGTAACAAATTGAGTTAAAATTTAAACAAAATTAGAGCTGCCTTTGTTAATATAATTCATTTTGTTTCAATTTTGTTCAAACTTCCCCTAACAAAAATAAATTTAAATGTCTTGTTTGGAACAACTTTTGATGTATTTGTTATTCAATTTTGTAGTATTCCACTGGTCTGGAAGTTTTTGGTTTTAAAACTGGGACAAGGCTTCAGGACCCTAAAAATCTTGGATTTCAAATGGATTCCACTGTGAATTTTTTAAGGGTTGTCAGGTCAACAGACCGAAGTTTGTTAGGTCGAATGGGCTATTAGGCCAAAACTTTCAAGACCTTAAATACATAAGATTTTTTCCTTCTTTTATTGAAGGCTATACTTTCTTCGTGTCAAACTCATTTGGCCTAACTTACTTCACCCTTGCAAAGTTCGGCTTAACATACTTCGGCCTAATGACCTTATGGGTGCTTTAAGGGATGCATTTTACTACACCTCCAATTTTTTCCGAGATTCCTGCGGAAATTTGTCTTCATGTCCGTGTAAATTACTCCAGAGATTTTTCCATGCATCTTTCAGCAACACCTTATAAAACAATCCAGTAATTATTCGTGGAATGTCTCCAGTAATTATTTAAAAAATCGAACGGGAATTTTAAATGATTTTTTCAGGTTAGATGAAAAAATCCTTTAAAAATATTTCCAAAAAAAATTGCATTACGAATTTTTGCAGAACTTTCAACAAGGATATAGGGAGAGTGTACCAGTAATGGCCATAGTGGTTCCCTATTCGACCATACATCTTCATTGAAACTTCTTTCAATGACTTTCACATTTATAATCTTTTTGAATGTTATTACATCAAGATACATCCTTTATCTCACTGCTAAAACACACAAAACTTTTCGAAACGTGGAGACATTCAAGGTAGCACGTATGGCGAAATAAGGAACCACTATGGCCATAACTGATACACCTACCCTATGCATGAATCATTCCACAATCTTCAAAGATGTTATGTGTAAAAAAAATCATCCACTGGTTCTGCTAGGACTTGCTTAAAGTTTTTAATAGTTCGTCCAGTGATTTCTCCAAAAAGTGAGCGGTTCCATTTGAATTCGAATGTCGGTTTACTTTTGTATTTTTTGATTTGGCTGAAATTTGGCATATGCTTTCTTTATACCCAAAAATGCCTATTTGCATCATCGGTTCGCCATTTTTACCCTAGCGTTACTTTTGAGAAGTGCCTAAGAAAAAAAGCCTTAACAATTTTCAAAAAAATTAATACTCAGAAACTATTTGTCTGATCGGTTTGGTGTCTTCCGCAAAGTTTTAGGTTATTGTTGGAACTATCTGGAAAAATATACACAGTAAAAAAAAATTTGTAATATTTTTTTAATTTCGAAAATAAAGCTTAAAAATCCATTTTCACAAAAATCGATTTCTTGATTTTTTATATTTTTTTTATATTTTAAAGTAGACAAAAAATGGAGTCTTTTGCACAGTGGGTCAAGATGGAGAAATCATGGACAAAAAAGTTATGATTTAGCCTGATTTTTCTGAATACCTTTTTTGTTGTAAATTTTGCGTACTTTCATAAAATTGAGTTTAAAAATATTAAAAAGTTTATCATGACCATTTTCAAAAATTCACCTTTTTTCAAAAAATCATAACTATTTTGTCCATGATTTCTCCATCTTGACCCACTGTGCAAAATACTCCATTTTTCGTCTACTTTAACATATAAAAAAATAAAAAAATCAGAAATACGATTTTTGAGAAAATTGATTTTTAAGCTTTATTTTCGATATATAAAAAATTACAACATTTTTTTTTACAGTGTATATTTTTTTTCCAGATATTCCCAACAATAACCTTAAACTTTGCGGAAGGCACCAAACTGATCGGACAAATCGTTTCTAAGTTTTTGAAAATTATTAAGGATTTTTTTCTTAGGCCCTTCTCAAAAGTAAGGCTAGAGTCAAAATGGCGAACCGATGATGCAAAAAGGCATTTTTGGGCATAAAGAAAGCATGTGCAAAATTTCATCCAAATCAAAAAATATAAAAATGAAATTTGGGAAAAAAGTCGTCATTTTCTGTGGAACCGCTCAAGTGTCTCTTTCATAATATTTTTTCATGGATTCTTTCAAAATATCAATACTGAAAAATAATATCAAATAATATCGAAATCTCATGAAGTTTCACCGCAGTTCCAATAAACATGCATTTCACTCCGTGTTTGACGTTAAACATTTTTGAAACGACTAGATTTGCTGCGAATGTCCTTTTCAAGTAGCAATGAAGTCAAGTTTATCAAGATGTTTCCAGTAACTTTTCAAGCAGGCTCTTGAAACTTCTCCCGAAATGCCTATATTAATATTATGTCAAATCTCTTTCATTTGAAGCGTCCGCAACTTGCATTCAATTTGCTTTCCTATGCCCACAACTCAAAATTGTCCGAAAGTTGCACTAAGCTACGTGTATGACAACTTGCAGTTTGTATATTTCAATTCAGTTGCAATATGGTTGAGTTGTATATTATACAACATCTAACAACGAAAACATGGTCTAGCCACAGTTTGTTTGTTTAAATGACGTTTCTCATGTGTTGCGCGAAAGTTTTTGCGAAAACATTACATTATTTCAGGCGTGGCCTTATTTCGCCAGTGATTAATTTGTATTTCGAAGGGTGCAGTAAAGTAATAAGCAACAAGCTTTTATTAATAGGCAATGTGGTCGCTTTTATATATTCTACAACAAATAAGCAATTTCGATATAAGGTACACCGGGGCAAGTTGAAACGACTGGGGTAAGATGAAATAGCAAAGTATCTTAGTAAAATTTAATAGTAACCAGAAATTTAATTCCAGAAGCAATAAGCTAAAAGATGAAATGAACTTTTAGGGAAGAAAATTCTGCTAAAATTTACTGGCACTTTGCATTCCATCTTGCCCCACCTGATTCATCTTGCCCCGGTGTACCTTAACTTAAAAATGTAAGTCATATTTTCAACAATTGACATATCTGATTAGTTCCAAGAGATAATATTATTCTTGAGTTGAAACAAACTGTGCTGCTTGGGTCGAGTTAAAACGAGGTAGAACACAATTGTATAATCCGCCTTTTTATAAATATATATACAGCCATTCCATGAAAAACCGATCTAGTGGGTCACCGAATTCCGTGAAAATTTGCTATTTTGTTCCTTATCCGAAATAAGGATACACGTATTTTTAAATTTTTTGATTAGGGTGACCATTTCCGAAATAGAGTGACCAGAAAAATCGCGATTTTGCAAAATTTTTATTTTTAAAAATATTATAACTTTTGAACCGTTTGACCGATTTTCAATCTTTTTGGACGAAATGAAGGCTAAAGATTTTGACTTTTCGAGAAAAATATAAAATTTCACAAAAATTGTGTTTTTTACATGAAAAACTTCAATAGTTTCCGTTTTTTCGTGTTTTGAAGGCCTCGGGACCAAAGGGGCTATTGCTGCTCTTATTTTTTCTTAAAAGTTCAGAAAATTTTACGTAAACTGTCAAATTTTCAGCGATGTATGTTTTTTAGTTTTTGAGATATATTTTTTTGAAAATAAAAAATCAGTCATTTTTCATCGGCACACACTGTAGATCTCAGCGCATTAGATTTGTAATGTTTAAAAAAAATCATAACTTTTGAACAGCTCAACCGATTTCCAATCTTTTTTTATGAAATGAAAGCTTAAGGTCTCAACTTTTCAGAACAAATAGAAAAAAATAGAAAACATTGAAAAAAAAATTCACATTAAAATATATGAAAATTAAAAAAAAAAAACTAGAATTTTTTATATTTTTTATCACGTTTAAACATATTTTTATCAGATTTTTCAATTTTGTCTGAATAGTTAAGCTTTCATTCCATACAAGAAGATTGGAAATCGGTTAAGCTGTTCAAAAGTTATAATGTTTTTTAAACATTACAAATCTAATGCGCTGAGACCTACAGTGTGTGCCGATAAAAAATGATCGATTTTTTATTTTCAAAAAAATATATCTCAAAAACTAAAAAACATACATCGCTGAAAATTTGACAGTATACGTAACATATTCTGAACTATTAAGAAAAAATGAGAACAGCGATAGCCCCTTTGGTCCCGAGGCCTTCAAAACACGAAAAAACGGAAACTATTGAGTTTTTTCATGTAAAAAACACATTTTTTGTGAAATTTTATATTTTTCCTGAAAAGTCAAAATCTCTATCCTTCATTTCGTCCAAAAAGATGGAAAATCGTTCAAACGGTTCAAAAGTCGCGATTTTTCTGGTCACCCTATTTCGGAAATGGTCACCCTAATCAAAAAATCCAAAAATACGTGTAAGGTACCGCGGGGCAAGTGGGACATAAAAAAAAGATAGTTCAAACAGATTGTTCAATATAATTTAAAAATGTCAATATTTTGCAAATCCAACAACACGGTCACATTTTGGCAACATATTTGCTGGTGTGTGCATGAATTTTATCGAATAATTTCAAAATTGACGCAGTTACCTCGCTAAATGGGGCAAATGGGATACATCCAGTTTCATGCATCAAACCTCATCAGTAAGTCAACCATTGTTATGATAGGATTGATAAAACATAGATTTTCAATTTTGAGTACATATTTGATGTACAGAAGGGATCAACCATAAAATACGTAACGTTTTAGGAAGAAAACGTATATGTTAGGTTATGTCACATCGCATTTAATTTTAACTGAAAATTCCTCACTAAAAGCGTAACGAGGTATAAAACATATTCAAAATATATCATTTATAAGTTATCAATCGAAATGTAGCACGTAAAGTTTCAATAATTGACGAACGTTTAAATATTTAATTACTATTTGTTATTACTGTTATGCATGGCGGAAAACCACTTAATGGGATGGAACTGTTTTCCGCAACTACTAAATTTGGTAGAAATATCGAATAAAGTTCAAGAAAAATAGCATAGTAATCCTTCTCATGATGTATTTTAAATTTCATCTCTGTCTTCGTTCAAATTTAAATTCATATTTCAAAAATAAAAATAGAAAAAAATTAAGACAAATTTTTTGTTTTTTCTCCATATTCAACAATTACGTAATAGAAGATTTTTTTTATAGAAATCATTCGTTTGAATGTGTTAGAGCTACTCGCTAGGAAAATGTTTGAAATATGTCCAGAAAGAGTTTTGATTCTGGTGCTTGTTTCGATAGGTCCCACTTACCCCGGGTATAAAGATATTTTGGGGTAATTTAGACTATGGAAATTTTCATATGAAATTAAAACAAAATACCTGTTTATCGTAAGCAGCTTGCAACAATACTTAAAGCTTACCGATGGTAATTCGATTTATAGCACAACTATTTTTGCGAGCCAATGCAGAACGTGAAACGTGTCACAATTTATCATGCAAGTTGAAAATGGTGCTGAGCTGACAACTGTTACATGGAGCACATGGTAATAAAAATTACAATAGTTTTTGTACTAAATACTTTCCTTATCGTTGTATCTTCAACTTTCTAGAAGAATACTCCCTTGAAAAGCTTTTCCTAAAAGAGCTATGACGGAATGTCCCACTTACCCTGGATTCTCACTTGCCCCGGGGTACCTTATCCTTATTTCGGATAAGGAACAAAATAGCAAATTTTCACGGAATTCGGTGACCCACTAGATCGATTTTTCATGGAATGGCTGTATATATAGATTATTAGTGGTTATGTTTGTTGGCGAAGTCTTGTACCTCACAAAGTCCTTGGATAATCCTAGACACCCCTTGGACGCCAAACCTAATAGATTATAGATAAATTGAAAAGTAGAATAAAGTATCTTGTACCTTTCAATTCTGCCCTAAATGCTTATATTCGTCAAAGATAAGCATTTAGGGCGAAATTAAAAGGTACAAGGTACTCCAATCTACTTTTTAGTTTCTCTATTGAGATTCTGCTCAGAGGATTTGAATACAAAAAAATACAAATGAGCTAATAGATTATGTTCGTTCGATTCTTTGTGAACGTGAACCTTTTTGAAAAGATCTTTGGTTTATCCTGTAAAAAAGAAGACCTAGTAGTTTATGAATAATCGAACTCAAAGCTATCTAGGACAAATTCCATAGATCTTGTTTGGGTGTTAATCTTTTTCATTATCGTCAGATAGATAAATGAATAGAAGCGCTTGTAGATCTAAAGGCCAATATTCAGATTCATTTCACTCCAACTTTATAAGAATATATTCGTTTGAGTCTGCATGAGTATGAATCTTATTCAAAAACCCTCGACAGATCTTTGGTTATACAAACTATGCTTAAACAAGTTTTTGAAAAACCACAGATAATCTTTCAACCCTAAACATCGTAGAACATACATTAGTAAGCCTGCTTGGGTGTAGCCAAAAAGATCACTGATTTCTGAATCTGACATATTCGTGTAGACCCGAAGTCCGAAGTCAAGGATGCAAGAATTTTGATAAACTAAACGTAACACTGGTGATATGAATATCATTAACTTCAAACATATCAGAATATTACAATAAAATCGTAATCACTTTGTCACCACTTAAACCACGCTACGTCACTTTCATATTTGTATGAATGTGGTCATACCCACCCATGTCTTGCATCACCATACAAACGATTCCGTTAGCTAGCAGGGGGGTTTGTTGGCTTATTCGGTTCGGTTTGCAATTTCGCGAGGAAACGGTACCTATCCAGCTCATCGTCATCGTCGCAGCTAAGCCAAAAAGAATCGAACCGTGGCGAAGAGAGTTGAACCGCTAATAATAATAATCGCATCGCTGTGGTGGATCCTCTGCGAGTGTGTGAGTTTGAGGGACATTATTGTAGGACACATTGCCAGCAGCCACCCGAATTGTGAATGTACAGTATTGGACAATACGTTTGCAATATTTTTGATTTTTCAATCAAAACGAAACTTAGCAAACTTGTTCATATTGTTTAAATCCACAACTTTGCTGAATTATTATTTCATTTTAAGCTATGGTAAATATTAAAATTTGTCAAAAATTCACTTGACTAAACCGTTGTTGCTTTTGAATTCGTGATTGGAAAATCACTTTAAAAATATGTTGAAATATAAGTTTGGTCTGAAGAACTGTGAAAATTTAGATCAAACCTTCTAAAGTTGACAATTTTGTATGGAAAATAGTTGCAAAAGTCGCAAATGTATGTCTCAATACTGTGTATGTTGCAGGTGCTGTGGCCCACTGCTGATGGTAGGGAGTTTTTAATAAACGATATCGATCACACAAAGTACCGGTACGTGCCTATTCGTTTGAACGACCTGCCGTTCAAAGTGCTATTCTACGTGTGTGTGTGTGTGTTAGTGCTTTTTGTCGTGCGGAATGCGTGGGAGTTATGATGCACACTAGTTACTGGTGACGACTGAATGACTTTTTCGAAGGATAAGAGTGGAACTCTGAAGGTTGGAAGGAAATAGTTTCGTGAAGGTGAGTCTTTGGGAGGCAGTAAAGGAATGTTGAAAATGGCACGGAAGTTTTGGGTAAGTTATTTGTACTAATAGAGAATTTGCTGCTTTTACCTTTTATTTCTGGAAGGCACGCAATATATTCGAACTCAATTGTTTTGTGGAGACACCATTTGTTTACCTGAAAATAAAGAAAAAAAGTTTAGTTTTCTGAATTAAAAAGTTATAGTTTTTATTAGAATTCAAATGCAGCTTTCTGCTTAGATCTTTTAAAACTACAAATGAACTTTAACACTTCACTTTTTGCAAAAAAAAATAAAATACTAAAATCACTAAGGTGAGCAAATACCTTTAAACTCTAATATGTGTTGCTTATCTTGACAGATAGGCCTATTTCGTCTGCGACTTACAGACTTCTTCAGTGTCGAGCACTCGACACTGAAGAAGTCTGTAAGTCGCAGACGAAATAGGCCTATCTGTCAAGATAAGCAACACATATTAGAGTTTAAAGGTATTTGCTCACCTTAGTGATTTTAGTATTTTATTTTTTTTTTTTGCAAAAAGTGAAATGTTAAAGTTCATTTGTAGTTTTAAACATACTCTAATAATCCCTCCCAAAGTTTAATATAAAAAAGTGTAGTTAGATCTTTTATCAAGACTAATCTGCAAAGTTTGCAGCCTCTTTAAGTTTTGTTTTTTGATTTAGAAATTTCAGAAGTAATTACTAATTGTTTTTTTTTTACTGAAAGAGCCTTTCTAATAAATGTAGTATTGAGGAACTTCTGAAAATATTCTGATAAAATTCCTAATGGAATCTAAATCCGGAAAAACTTCTGGTGGAAATAAACCCGTTGATTACTAAAATATATATAGTCCAAATTTCCCACTTGATAGACTACTTATAAAAATGTATAATAATAATTCCATTTCAGTACCAGCCACTCTGAAGAGCATCCCCAAGAGTTGAGGTCAATCCTCCCGCTTGAAGACTCGATCTTGGATGTTACATCAGCGCTTGACAGGTACCATCCAAAGCCCCGTGAACATCAACGGCAGCAGTAGTACCATTATCGCGTTCGAACGAGTTATGGCCACGTACGTTCAAGTTCAAGTTTATCAGGTCCACTGGCTGCTGTTGCATCACCACCATTATCATCATCATCATCATCTTCTCCGTCATCTTTGCCATGCTCGGTTTTCCTCTGCGCCACTTTGGATATTATTACACTCTATTATGGCGCAGCCGGTCAGCAGTGGTGGCAGTTATTTCTGCATACCAACCACAGTGTCTCCCCCCGTTCCCCATCTATGACCAACCAACCGCCATGCAAAAAATGCTGCTTTCGTTTCTCCGGTAGTCACTTCGCGATGTAAGACAACTCTACTACCTGGCTACTCTCTTCTTGGATCAGTAGAGCAGAGGTTCTCAAACTTTCTAATACCGCAGGGCTCTTACCAATTTTCTTGGAATGGCGTGGCGCATCAGCTTAAAAAAACACTGAACGTAAGAACTCAGTTATGTTTTAAAGGTCGGACTCGATTATCCGGGATTCGATTATCCGGAATTTTAGACTCGATTATCCGGAATTTGTTTTTTGATGTTCTTGTTTTTTTCAATTTTTATGCATAAATCTGCGATAATTTGGTACTGCAATATACAATATGAATGGTTTTGCATATTTGAACGTATTTAAGAAAAGGGGGACTTGTGTGTTTTTTTGTGTATGCTGATCAAAAATTTTATTTTCTTTTAAAGACCCCTGTTCCTAGAAATAATTTCTAGCTACGCCACCGCATCATATAAATAAAACAACGGAAAAAGATAATATTCGATTGTATGGAGTGAAAAAAAAATCGATACTCTGGCTGGATAATCGAGTCCGACCTGTATAATGGGATTATTTTTGAATTTATATACATTCTATTTTACATGACAACTCAGACAACCAGCAACGACGTATAAAGCAATCATATTTTACGTTATGCAATGTATAAATGGGAAAAGTTTCATGCACAAGATGTCGTGAGACGGTCTAATGCATACAAAATTGATGTCGATATACGTGCATATTTTATATTAAGAAAATTGATATACAATACGAGTGCATCGAATTTATTTCGAAGTTATCTGCACTCTTATGCGAATTAATTTGTAATAATAAAAAAGTTTTGACAGCTGTAAATTTGAAGTTTTCAAGTATTACATCAGGTTTTAAAAGGTAATTCAACGGCAATCCATAAATTTGTTAAGGATTTTAGCTATGATGAGCTGATTTCTAAGTTAGTTGAAAATCAATACTTTAAGAAGTGCTACGGTGTGCTGCGGCGCACGGTTTGGGAAGTACTGCAGTAGAGGGTTGAACCACGGTAATTACTTCTCGGGCGCATACGCAACCTTCCAAAGGAGAGTTAGGAGCAAGGCAGGATACCTCAGTGAGCATTTACAACAGCAACGACCACCACCATCGGATTGGATGATGCTGGGGTCTTGGAAACCCAACTCCGGCGAGGCAGGTGTGGTAGGAGGATCGCGCGAATCTCCAAGATGCCGAGTGCCAAATCGTGGCGAAAGAAGATGTTCGCGCGCGAAGAATCGAGAGTTCATTGATTCCTTGACTATGTGATAATTGCATTGCGCCTTCGATCTTCTCGCCAGGATCCGTCTTGGATGCTCTACTCTTAGCTTTTTTGTTTCATTCCAACAGAGTCTGATCCAAATCGGACGATGGAAAATTTGTGAAAAAGGTACAAATTTGAAGAACATAAACGCATCAAATTCTTGACATTTTTAATTGGTATCTCCGCACATCTGAATTCCTTGTTGACGAAGGAAAAGGGGACGACAACGTTAACGATGTTTTATTTAATGGCAATACTCACAGGGAGGCGTTCCAAGTCCCAAACGGGTATACCTTATAATATCCGAAGATGTAGCCAGAGGGGGCAGAGCCGATGCAAACAATTTCGCTACGGGAGTTGGATTTGTATTGAAATTTTGCAAAGATTAACTTCAGTACTCAAAGTTGAAAAAAGTAAACGCATCTTGATAGGTTTCTTGGAGATTGTGAAAGCACGCCAAACAACAGACCCCAATGGATCTTAATAATAATCTAAAATAGATATGTTGTGCAGCTCAAAAGATTTTAGCCATGAATATTGCAAGCAGATTCACCAAAGACATTTAAAATAAGTCTATTTGATTCGTTAAAGGATCTCTACAGAGAACTCCACATGTTTTCCCACGAACTTTGAACAAGATTCAAATTTGTATTCTTCTAGATATTTTTTCTGAAATTCTTTAAGGATTTCATCCACTCCAGGGATTATTCCATAAATTGTTCCTCCTAAGAATACCTTGAATTTTTCCTCCGAATCTTCAACAATATCTCAATGTTTTTGTTTGTTTGCAGAAAACTCTAACAAATCATCCATAATGTTAGCCATCAATTCCCCTCCTGGATTTTCTCAAGAGCACTCCAGAAAAATTGTCTGTGGAATCCCGATGGAACTTTAACTAAGATTACTAGTATCGCTTTATGAATTCGGGTGTTTATTAGTATCCCGTTTTTTATACTTTCTGATTCTACGTGAAAAAAAATGAACCAGAACCCAAAGTTTCAAAATTAACCGTTTTCTGATTTTTTTTAAACGCGTTTGACATAAGTATGAAAATCACTCTTGAATCACCCTCGGTAAATTTTAATATGGAACGAGCCATCTTCGCATTATGACAACGTAGTTCCTGTAGATAAAAATCTTTTTTAATCTTTGAAAATATCGAAGTATGATATTGAAGCGCAATGAATTGTGCTATACTTAGACAAAGTGCTCTTTGCTACAAAAAATTTTACCCTTTTTCATGACTAAACAATCCTTTTGTTGTACGCTTGGTTTCTTTATTTTTTCCTAAATATTGAAGCTTCAGGGGATAACGATATTCTACAATAGTATGTAAATAATCAAAACAAATTACTAGTGAAAGTATATAGGGTTTTACAGGGTATTAATTGTGGTGGCAAATACATGCAGTTGAATGTCGAATGGGCTTAAACTGAATTATAATGAGTTACATATTTAAAATTCTTTAATTGTGTCCATGGGTATCCAAATAGAGTAACTTGATTGACACGATTCACTATTTTAAGTTCTAAAATTACCGTGTCTGCTTTTCTATGTCATTTTCAACCCTACTAACAACTTTAAAAACGTGATGTATTTTAACTTTAACAGTATTTCGAAATATTTATCAAATATGCTCTCATGTTTCAAAAATACTTGTTTTTTTCGGATAAGGAGATCAATTCGTTTATACTCAATAGACTCAATGTATGCTTCACAAAACATTGAACAACTGTGTCATATCCGATTCTACCGTTCGATTGCAATAACTTGAACGTTATTATGGTCACGAACAGATGAAAAATGATTTTGTATCTTAAAATCTGACAATAACAGTTTCGCTTCGTTACGAAGATTATAGCAATCAATTTTAGCAAAGAACTGTTGAAACTTTTTCTAGTTTCACCATAAGCATTGAATGCTTTTCTTTAACTTACATTGTTGTGTAAGTGGTCATATCATCTTTTGACACATATTGCTATACTAACCATTAAGAAAATTTTCTAGATTTGCTAGAGATTTTTGCAAGACTTTATTCTAGGAATTTGAGCACTTTTGAGGACTTCTTTAACTTATCCTCAACAATTCAAAAATAGGGTGAATAATTCAAGAATTCAACCAGAAGTACTTTGCAGGTATACTCCAACTGTTATACACTCCAACCTCTTTTTACGACAGACCTTTTTACAGCGGTTTTTTACGACCACTTTTTTACTATCGAAAATTAGATTAAGGGCCGTTTTTTAAATGATCAATAAATATTTAAAAATGTTATCAAAATAATGTTCAATACATTAAGATAAAGTTGCATCAAAGCCAAAGCTCGAATTTTCATGAGCACAAATCTAGAAATCCTAACATTCGCTCGAGCTGAACATTTGATCGATTGGCCACCCCCTGCGAGCTACCAGGTAGTAAATTTTCAGCACAAACGGTTGTCTGGTTCTCTGGATTTGTGCTCTTGAAAATTTGAGGTTTGATTTCGATGCATCTTCGCCTTAAGGAATAACATACGGTGATCATTGAAATGCGGAATCCTGCCAGAAGCCGTCACTTTTTTATTTTTTCTGATTCTCTGGATCCTGACCACTTAGAAAGATGGCATTTTTGGCAACGCCTGTCAGTGGTTCCAGACCTATAATAATTATACCAGAGAGACACGAGATTTGGTACTAAAGTACTAAATTTTTGATTTGCCGATATCTCCGAAACGAGTAGCGTTTGATCGTTTGACCTCGTTACTTGTTCGGGTGATCGGATCAGGAACAAACCTGCAAATTCGGTAAGCCTTTAATATATCATGGATCGCATTGCCATAGATATCTTCCAGCACCTTACCTTATCCCACAAACCCAATATCCTTGCCATCACAACTGTGGAGATGCAGAGGTATACTCGGTATCTAGTAACAATGGGTGTCTAACGAACATTCCTTCCCTTCCCCAATGATCGTGAGGACGTGGCCGACGCCGTTATTGACTTCTACAATTTGAGCTCTCGATTTGTGCACATTGAAATGGTTAGCAAGCTCCAAGCTTCATTCATTAAAAATCTGTACAACCACGAATGCTCTAGTCAATCACAAAGAAGCAGCTACGAATTGTACGCTCATTTATGCTCATGCACATACTTATGCTCATGTTTTGTCGATATCTCCGAATCTTGTAAAGATGCTGCAGTCGACAAATATGTTCAGTAAGCCAAATGTCATTGTTCTTACCATGAAATTCGATATTTTGCTACCAGGTGGCGCTGGTGAACATATTTTTTGTTTTACGTATATCGCAGAAGCCTGGCCACTTCTAAAGATGGCGTCTTCATAAAATTTGTCCGTTTTAGCAAAAAGGTTCGAGATTTTAGGCAAACAATCATACTCACTGCTAACTTCACTTGATCAGTGTTGCCAGCCACGACAAAGTTTTGAACCCTTCATGAAAAACTGGATTACAGTTGAAGAGTATTCTTATGATGATTTTTCTATTCCGCTTAAGTTTTATGATTTTGATCTTTTCTTAATTCTTCATAAACAGTGTTGCCAGCCACATGAGTATTTGTGTTTCAGCCGATTGTATTGCATGCCCAAAGAGATCAATTATTGTTCGTAGTGATAATCTGTGTTGATAGACTCACACTCAAATCTCAATCAATACGCTCTCTCGTGAGAGCAAACTCATTAGAGATATGCTTCGCAGATCTCACGCTTGAGATTTTGATGCAAAATCACTCAATCAACTCAAACCGTAAAAAATGATTCAGTCGTCAAACTCTGAATTCCATTAACCCGAATGCCATCACTCCGAATTCTAGTTCCCAGATCGGTCCATGACCCCGAATGACGTCATGCCGAATTACATTATCACATCATTTGTGATGGTCAGCGGACAGTCTAGAGTGTGATAGTTAGACCAAGAGTGCGTTACTCAGTATTTGACATTTAAGTTAAGATGTATAATACAAAGTTTGCCGGGACAGCCGATGGGACAGTTATCGGTCTAGATATTGCATGAATGGTAAAACAAATCAAAATTGGCTCCGTAATGTCTCATGTGCTTGAGCCCATGAAAAACAGTTAATAGTAAAAGACTTTTGAGATGTAATTGCAGTTCATCAAAACATTAAAATATGAATAACTTCATTACCATGCCTCATTATTCAGTTTAATATCAATATTTTTATGGGTACGCCACAATAAGATCGTAACTCGTAATTTTGTCAATCTTCTTATTCAAAACTCCGAAAAAAGGATTCAAATAACTTAACAACCTAGTTTTGAAGGTATATTTCTTCTGATTATCACGATCAATGAAAACTCGTTTAATATACCGTAATCCGGGGTAAGATTGATCAGCGGGGTAACATTGATCGGTATGATCCTTCTCGTAAAAAGTTCAAATCATCATTTATTGATGGAATATTTTCAAAACATGAATGTTGCCTCTCTTTCTTACATTGATAAGCTAACGAAAATTTAGGTTTTTGCAAAAATTGCGTTTTGTTCATGCGTAAATTTGTCAACTTTTTGGATCAATGATTTTTATCATTATTGATGATACTACTGAAGATTCATGTCTCACACGAGATCTGCTAATGGTATGAGCAAGGAAAATGCGATTGTTACGAAAAATTGCATCGCCAAAAACGATTCCTTTGTCAATTCTTTCATACATTTATTCAATTAAGCAACATTAACAAACTACTATTGAAAATGCAGAATTTTCTTAGGAAATTGCCTACTTTTAGGCGTATTGCGCGGTTCAAGGTGATTTTATATTTGAAATAACTCAAAAAGTAAATAACTTGTAAGAGTTTGGTCTTCATATTCGGCTTCAGGGACCATGCTTTAAGTAAGCAACGGCATTTTCAATATCACCGAATGTTGTTTACATGGGTGATCAATGTTACCCCATATCAACTTAATAGAAAAATCACCTAAAACATTTATTAAAACATACCTAAACCTTTTGAAAACCAGAATACAGTATATAGACACGAGCAGTGGGTGCCAGTACTTGTTTTAAAAATATAAAACTTACGATATTTGCATTTTCAAATGAAAAATTTAAAAAATATCCCCAAAACTGATCAATGTTACCCCGGATTACGGTACTTTGAAACTGTCAAATTAGCTTCGATTCTACCTCAGTGCCAACCCCGAATTCCATAACCTCGAATGTTCAATTACCTCAAACAACATTGCCCAGTTATAATGGACTTCGGAGTTATGGGTCGTTTGGGGGTATGGAATAGGAATAGGGCGGCCAATCAAGCTCAAGCTCAAGCTATACCTGGAGAAATTAGGAAGTTCCGTGATGAGATGAATTGATGAAGGTATCTATCTAATTTTTTAAGGATCGGTATGAAACCGTTATTATTTCAATGGTTATGTACAGCGCGAATGATCCTGGGTGGCCAGTACAAAATTTCCACTCAATGGGACCAAAACCAATCGAATCTTATGAAGTCGCTCGCCCCTCCCCCTTGATGGAAACCCTGCCCACGCCCATGCCGAAGATGATGATCCCCAGTTGCTGCCGTATTACATCACATGCCTTCTTTCGTCGCGCGAATCTCGTTCCACCTGTAGGCACCGTTTTCTCGGCGAAGAAGAAACGCCCAACACACGGGATGATGGAAAAGTTGGAATTCTTGCAGCGCTTCTAAGGAATTTCTCTCCTATCGGCTATCTATTACCGGTGGCCGTCACCTGCTTCCTCCGGTTCCCCCCGGTGCCTTTGGAATGTTGCCCGCTGCTTGCCTATCAACCCACTCTATCCGGATCGAAAGGATGACCAGGCAAATATCTGTGCTTCATTTTCCAGTTCCAGCCCCAGATGAGGATTAATCCACTCGGGAGCAATTAGTGCCATCTACGGTTACTTGGCAGTACATAGAAGAAGTACAGGCCTCGGATGAGAGAGCGTTCTTTCTAAAATAATGACCAGGAAAGGGTCAATGTAATGCGCCGATGGAAAGCAGGACCATAATTGCATGGTTCGTATATTTTTAGATTGGACTCCGGATTCCTCCGAGGTCTGTGTGGCAATCACCACCGTAGTCATCATCGCCATCGCCATCGTAGTCGTAGTCTTCGTCGTACTCGTCGTGATGGATAGTTAGCAGCAAGGGTTAGATGAATGCAATGCAGATGGATACAATGTTCGCGCTGGACTGGCGGCGGTATTGATTCGGCCTTGTTTCGCGATGCAAATTGTTACAAAGTAGTTGCGAATCGGAGCTTGATGCAGATTGATACATAGTCAGATAATCGCCAACGTTGAAGACGTTTGGTTTGATAAACTATTGACTATCTTAGGTTTCCAAAGGCTTAAAAAAGCTCATTTCCGGTATGCTGCTCAAATGATAATATAAATCAATTATATTTACATAATCTACAATATTTTCTAGCCCAATTTTTTATATAAATTGTTTAATGTCAATATGAAAAATCATGTCAACTATGAAGAACAGCCAATGTTTAACAAAAGGGAAACCCAGATCAACACCGTGATGGTGTTGGAACATACATCCAAGAGTCATTAAATGACATCAAATTCTAAAATCAAAATGTCAAAAATGTCCGTTTAATCGTTTTCCGAGTTGTATCAAGTGAAACAATAGGCGGGGTTGGTCATTTAGGTAGCAAAAACGAGAACTTAAACTGAAAGGGCATTCGGATAAGGTTACCGAATATGTTTTGCTATAAATGTAACCGTTCAAGAGCAAGAACATCGTACATTTTAACGAATTTCAAATCAACTTTATAATAGTATGCATGAAATGTAAACGCATTTGGTGTATATTGACGTACAACCGTCAATATACACCAATAATGCTTGTTTTTCTTTTTTATCAACGGGATTTGTAGTACTGGGCTACTTCATCTCATGATGAACTCCTCCAGGAGTTTGGTGAAACATTATTCATCTTATCAACAGTAGTTTCTTCAGGAGGTACCAATTTATTATTGCTTATTTTGACATAATTTAGCTCCAGATTTTTTTTTCAAAAATTGTTCCAATACCACCAAAAAATTTTCGAAAGCTGTAAACATTTATGGATTTATTTCCAATTTTTTGTTCGATTTATTAATAATATAATGGAGGATCTAAAAGGTAGGTATTCTGACAGATATTTCAGCAGAAAACGTGGAGTAAATGGAGATGCATAACCCATAACTGAATGTCTTGAAGATTGATCAGAATCTACTTATTTAAGTTCTATCGAGATTTTCTCGAATCATTCTTGGAGATTTTAAAGAAAAACTAGGAGGGGAAGGCCATTCAACAACGAACCCCCACCCCCCCTAGGGTTGATGAAAAATTTCAAGATCCACTGAATTGCTACGTAGTTTTAGTTTTTAAGGGATCGTCTTCAGAATTCATGTTAACGAAAAATTTTGTCATGATAAACTTTTTAAATTAAAGGAATTATATTAAAATCCGACTTCTACCGAAGATCTTACCAAACATCATTTCATCATCTGTTCAGCTATCTTGAGATGAACTCATCCAGGAATTTCTCCAAGAAATTTCCAAGGAATCCGAAACCGATAACTCCACATAATCGCCAGGAATGTTGTCTGGGATTCCTTTTAGTTTTCAACTATATATTTCCTTAGATTGTTCAAAATTTATCTTCAATAGACATTCTAATCATTCAACACATTAATCATTCTTGGGAGTAACTCAAATTTCTTATCGAGTCCTCAGCAATATTCCACTTTTCAAATTTTTTCTGGACATTGTTCTGTTTGCATCCGAGAATTCCTATAGATTGTCACATATATCTCAAAAAGCATCCAATAATTCTACTATGGTATCCTGATAAACCTTTTTAAACAAGAAATTACATCATGAATCAATTCATTAATTCTAGCAAAGAACATATTAGAAAGTTTGTAGGAATGGCTACAGTTATTAATATACGATCTCACCTCCGGGAATTCTTTACCATATTTTAAGAAAATTTCTTCATGCATTCCTTCTCGAACCTTATCGTAAATCACACCCAATATTTCGATTTGGGTATTGTTTTTCAAAGAATCACTTCAAGATTTTTTTGTTTCGTTTTTGAAACAATTCATTAGATCTTTTCTTCTGAATCTGATGATCCTGATAACTCCTCGAAATTTAATGACTCCATAAAGTTCTTCAAAAATCCATTGTCTTTGGAAATATTGGATTAAATACTTGCGACTACTTAAAAAGTTTGTTCTGAGTAACTTGTGAGAATTCTTTCAAGGGCTCTTTCCAAAAAATCCTGTTTTTTTGTGAAATTAATACATAATGCACACCAAGCCAGGAATTCCTCTGAAAACATCGTCAACTATGTCATAAGCAGGGATTCTTAAAAAATACTCAAAGGTTTTTCAGTAAAGTGTCTTGAGTAGTTCGAAGATACTATCCGAACAATTTCTACAGGAATTCTGATTGGGCTCCTTTAGCAAAGTTTGCAAAATTGTTATGGAATTTTCACAGTTTTTTTTTCAAGCATTTCTTCTCAGAATTACTCCAGGTATCACACAAAATTATTATATAATGATTTCTACAATAATTTTTCTTCTATTATTTCCATCAGAGATTTCGCCAAGAATGTTATATAGAATTTCTCCTTGGGGTTATTTTAAGGATTGCATAATAAGTTCATCATAAAATTACACAGCGTAATAAAATTGACATTTTTGCGCGTCTCAAGGATCAAATCATATGTCTCTTGTAGATTTAGGGTTGCTGTATCTGATGCCGTCCTCAGAAATGTTCCAGCACATCACAATTTTTAGCTACAGGTCGCCAAAGTTGTACAAAACCTTGGTTTCATTGATGTTTGCATACAATTTAAAATATGATTTCTCATACTTTTGTGTGATCATATCCACCAAGCTTGCAAAATAGGATTTAAACTTTCAATTTAGATACAATTTACTTGAAATTGCACGCTTTAGATTAAATCGATTTTTCCAACATGCTTGCAGTCTTCATACAAAACTCTTCGTTTCTCTTATATGGCATAATACATTACTTTTCGAAATCATCAAAAAATAACTTTTGAGCATCGAATGTATTATGAACTTTGTTGATAATAATTGTTATACACATGAAGTTTGAATTCTGTGGAAAATTAAGATTTTTTCGCTTAATTTACAATCTGGCAAACTTGCATGCAAGTTGGATGACATATTCAAATATCGCATTTTCAACAGTCAATATCTCAAAAACTAGACGTGATATTTTTGAAAACGGCAATGGATTTAGCAACCATTAATCTAGTAAATAGCGGTATATTTTGTGCTTGAGACAAATACGTGTTCCACAGTGTTATATGGGGATTTTTTTTTATTTCCGTACGGCTTTGGGCCGAAAGGTCTCAGATTTTCATGAAACTTTTTCCACAGGCAGGGCTCATCAATGTATGAATTAAAAAAATTGAGAAAAAATCAGGGTCGCCTATTTTCCCGGAAAACGCAGTTGGAATTTTTTTTTGTTTTCCCCTGACACTACTTACTTTGAAAAATCATAACTCAAGAACGAAGCATCATAGAAACAATTTTTTTTATGAAAATGTAAGCAAATTTTCTCAGGAATAAAAAAAAATAACTGGAAAAAGTTTTCCACAAAAATTTCCACCGTTGAGAAGATTCGTAAAGAAAAGCCGGAAAACCTATGCTCCAACTCGTGGAAAATTTTCAAAAAAATATTTTTGAGAAGGTAAGCTTTAATTGCTGAAATTTTTGAAATGGTATTTGTTTTCGTTTTTGAGTTATGGGCAATTTTGTAAAAAATGTGCAAATGTGCCATTTTGAGTCTTTTCTTTGAAAAATCATAACTCAAGAAAGAAGCATCGTAGAAACAAAGTTTTTTTTTTATAAAAATGAAAGCAGGAATAAAAAAAATATTAACTGGAAACAGTTTTCCACAAAATTTTCCACCGTTGAGAAAATTCGTAAAAAAAGCCGGAAAAACTATGTTCCAATTAGTGGAAAACTTTCACAAAAACATTTTTGAGCTTTAATTTATTTAATTTAATTTAATTTAATTTAAGCTTTAATCGCTGAAATTTTTGAAATTTTTTTTTTCTCAAAAATATATTTTTGAAAGTTTTCCACTAATTGGAACATAATTTTTCCGGCTTTTCTTTACGAATTTTCTCAACGGTGGAAAATTTTGTGGAAAACTGTTTCTAGTTCTTATTTTTTTTTTATTCCTGAGAAAATTTGCTTTCATTTTCATAAAAAAAACTTGGTTTCTACGATGCTTCTTTCTTGAGTTATGATTTTTCAATGAAAAGGCTCAAAATGGCACATTTGCACATTTTTTACAAAATTGGCCATAACTCAAAAACGAAAAAAAAGTACATTTCCAAAATTTCAACGATTAAAGCTTATGAAATTATCTTCTCAAAAATATATTTTTGAAAATTTTCCACGAGTTGGAGCATAGTTTTCCGGCTTTTCTTTACGAATTTTCTCAACGGTGGAAAATTTTGTGCAAAACTTTTTCCAGTTAATATTTTTTTATTCCTGAGAAAATTTGCTTTCATTTTCATAAAAAAAAAAACTTTGTTTCTATGATGCTTCGTTCTTGAGTTATGATTTTTCAAAGTAAGTAGTGTCAGAGGAAAACAAAAAAAAATCCCAACTGAGTTTTCCGGGAAAATAAGCGACCCTGAATTTTTCTCAATTTTTTTTTATTCATATATTGATGAGCCCTGCCTGTGGAAACAGTTTCATAAAAATCTGAGACCCTTCGCCACTTTGTACGGAAATAAAAAAAAATCCCCATAGAAAGAGTTCAAAAATATGGAAATTTTAAAAAGTTCCAGGAATTTATCCTGAAAATCACAAAGTATCAAGTTTTGATTTCTTCCAGGTAATATAATAAAGTTCATATATTATATCTTGTACTGGTTTCTCGAGAAATTAAACATGTGAATATTTGTTTTCTGGAATTCCTCCAAATATTGCAACAGCAATTCTTTCAAGGTGACATTAGAACATAGATAACAGAAAATGACTTTTCCAGATTTTCTTTAGATTATATTTTTGTAATTATAATTTATCTATGAATATTAAGAAAATTAGTCTGCAGATTCCAAAGAATATTTCTCAAGAAATTAATTCCTGGATTCTATAAATTTCTGATGTTTTGATATGCTAAGAAAAATCTGGGACAGATCCTTGAACGACATTCTGTAAAAACTTGCTGAACAATGCTGATGTACTTTTAGAAAATATTAATAAAAAAGTTTTCAGACGGATTTTTCAGAAATTTTTGCTGAAAATTATGTAGAAATCTTTGGATAAAAGTCTGGAGGAATCTTTTAAATTATAATCTAAGAATTGTTAAGAAGAGCTCATGAGAAAGTAACTGTGCTCTAAAGGAATTCACAGAGTAGCTCTGATAAAAATCTCCGAAGAAATGTTGATGATGTAGGATTAATTCAAGATTCTTGGAATAGTTGTTGAGGTTAAATCTATTTTTTGACGATCAACGCTCCGTCATCGTAATCATCGTCATCATCGAAACTTAAAAGCGGTTTTTCTGTTCAAAACTAAAAATTATTCGATGGAAATGTGTTCACTGTGTTTCGGTAGGGGACCAAAATACAGTGAACACATTTTCCTGTAAATTTTCTTGATTTTGAACGAAAAAACTGCGTTTGAAAATTCCGAAATCAATGACGGATCCTGCCCCCTTAATGATATCGCTGAAAGAACTTTGGAGAAATCCTTAGGTGTTTTTCACCAAAAATCTCTAAAGAAATACATACAAAGAGCTCGATAGCGGAGTTCTTGATAGAATTGTGTAACATGTATTGCAGGGTCCCAGTAAAAATATTTGGAGTAACGTCGAAAGAAGTATCTTGGCTTGGGATAATTGATACAATGTAGACGAATTTTTCAAACAATTTTGAAATGATTCTTCAAATTAACATTGACAGTATCTCTGAAAAAAATTCTAGAGAAATTGTTTGTTTTACTCCTGAAGAAATTCGAGAGGAAATTGAGAAATCTAATGTACCATTTGTGGAACTCTTGGAAAAAAACCAAAATGAATCATAGAAAAAATATTTGCGAAACCTTTTGAGTAGTTTACAAAGAAATATTTCCAATATGAGTTTAATTATCATGAACTTTATACCTGTGTTTTTGAAAGTTTTTAATTTGATTGAAAACATAACCAGAGGAAAAGCTGAAATCAAATCCTGAAGAAATATCTACAGGAATCCCGAGACATTTTCTTGGCAAATTTCTAACGGACGGCTTAGAGCCATACTTCGAAAAACTGATTTGCAGGCGTCTACAAAAATTCGGGAGCTTATTTTAGATGACATGTTTCTGGAATCGATCTTAGAAAATGTTTCAAACCGTTAATGAACATCTTGCCCAGACAACAAATTGAACCAATACTTGTTTTCGACTACACTTTTCTAACTGTGAATTAAAAGGGTGCAGAGTTTGTATTTTTGCGTAAAATTCGTAAATAGACTTTCAAGGTCGCTTGTCCCTCGTGATGAAAATCCTAGTCATGCCTATGTATCTACTGTCAATAATTTTATTTTAATTCCGGCAGAAATTTGCTACAGAAATGACCAAGCAGACCTTACGATCCCCACTACACAAGGTTGGACATAATATAACCTGATTGCCAAATAGATCATGGCAGGTGGACAAAAAATAATGTCTGATTTATCCTGGATGACATACTACTTTTTGTATAAGCATCGAAACATTACGCAGTCTCCGAAATCATTGGGCATTAACTTTTATATGCAATAACTAATTACCATTCACAATATATATGCAAATTTTACACCTAAAAACCATGCTTGTTACCTCAATTATTACCAATATACAGTACTGGACATATTAAATGCATTAAAGCCGTTTTCCCATAGAAAATGGTCAACTTCAGTCAACTATAGCTCTGACGTTTTTTAATCGATTTTTCTATTTTTTTTTTCTGTGACGAACTTTAAAATACCTCAATTTTTGATAACTGTTGAAAAAATTGTGTGAAAACTATTGATTCGAAAGTTACAGATAGATTGAATTTTGACATAAAAAATGCACCAAGACGGAAAGTGATGTATCAGACAAACTAAGCTTCGTATCGTTTCGGTGTCTTCAGCGCATTTGGTCCTTGTCACTCAATGAACAAATGCGCTGAAGACACCAAGATGATACGATGCTTAGTTTTTTTTGCTACATCACTTTGTGTCTTGGTGCATTTATATGTCAAAATTCAATCTATCTGTAATTTTCGAATCAATAGTTTTCGCACAACTTTTACAACAGTTTTCGAAAATTGAGGAAATTTGTAGTTCTTCACAGAAAAAATGAAAAAAAAAATGATCGAGAAACGGCGGAGATATAGCTATTTGAAGTTGATAATTTTGTATGGGATAACGGCTTTGGTGCATTTTATATGTCCGATACTGAAGCTCAAATTCAGCAGTAGCTTCAAAGTGTCTAAACTAATGAATCCAGAGTGTTAAACTTTGTTTGTCTGAGAGGAAAGTTTGTTTGAAAATTTTGAACGATTTAATATGAAAAAGCTACATAAAAGTTGAAGACTTTCTACAAAATTTTGTTCCAATCGATTCATATTTATTGATTATTTTTAATTAAAATTGATTATTTTTGTGTACATAGCATAGCAAAGCATAACATTTATGTACTAACTGTACATGTCAATGGTTGCTACTCCGTGATTGACCGAAACTGGTAAGAATTGCATTACGCTCTAAATGAACAAGGAATGGGATTTTATTCTTAAGCCTGGTTTGCTACTGAAAGGGAATCGCTGAGGAAATTTCTCTTCGATTCCTTGCAGAAATTTTCTACAGCGACTCCCATTTGAACTGACATTTCTTTTCAACTGCGTACTGCAATCAGAAAATAGCGCATTCTTGAAAGAAATTTCCCATGCATCAAGATAGACCGAGAAATTACTTGTCAGCAGCGAATCAGGCTTTACTCTCGAAGTGCACATTTAAGCAGCTCTCATATTGATCAATAACGACGCCGGTCAAGTTCTTGCAGTCAGTTTGGATGGGGAAGGAATGTTAGTGTGAAACTCTGCTTCGGAAGGATGTTGATTAGTGTGGAAATGGAAGTCACCTTTGGTCGGTGATGCGATGCATGAATAAGGAGGAAAAATAATATTCTTACTTAAAACTAATTTTTCATTTTCGTCTCGTGGTGAAACGATATTGGTAGAATATTGGAAAAGTTCGTCGACATTCATAACGCCGAAATATTCAAAGGTTATTTCCAATAATGAAGAAAAAAGGTATGCGTATGTGAAAATTATATGGAACAAAAAAAAAAGGATTTAACTTAAAACTTGTTATGACGAACCATTTATAGTTTGCGGAAATGTGTTATCATAAGCATAGAACGAGCTCACCAGTTGGACATCCGTCCTCTACTAAATGCGACCGTTACTCACCCCACAAAAGCATGCAACGAAATAAAAAAAACACACACTCCTTAAAGCGGATCATTTTTATGTACAACCAAAGTAGTTACAATGATGCGTGTGAGTTCCACGACAAACTAATCCACCCAGAAAAGTATTGGCAATACGCAGATTATATTATACTTGTCCCTATGGGCGCATTTTACCCACCATTCTCCGAATACGTAATCCATCACGGTTGAAGTTCACGCGTCCTCATCCCGGACAAGATCAAGTGCATCTGGGTCTCGTGTGCACAAATTGACGGTAATTCACCACCTACGAACTCGACCAATTCAAAGCGTATTTCTAGACAAACAAAACAACCGATCCGACTAACTAGACGTCACCATAATTTGCCTATTCAAGTGGCTCGATTGGTGCGAGGAGCTGCACTCATCATCCGGCACCCACCCCTTATGGATTGTGGAAGCTGATCCGAGAGGACTTAGCTCGAGAAGGGGCTTGTCATTTCCATATTTTAGCCCAGCTTGCACGACGACGCAACGCATCTCGGAGAATATCATGGGAGTTGGGCTATTGTTGCACGCGATAGCCAAACGAAATGTGCAAACACACTTCCATGTCCCGAACTTGAACGATTTCGTGTTGATGTGTAGAAGCTGATGTTGTTTTTGGATCCAAATGAAGTGTGGACCCATGCCACAGGTTGTTTTTGTTGTTCGACGACAAAAAAAAGATGTCTTCATTTGTCTGTGCATTCGTTTCAAGTGGTCGATGATGGTTTAAATTTAGATGCGACTTGAGAATTGATAAATTGCAAAATACCACTTGTTGCTCGCTAGAGTGAGTTGACTCGCCAAACTGATGGTAGTTTCCTTTGAATTATGCCTGATTTGACAAACAGAATAGTTATAACAAAATAGATCAAGGAGAATTGCAAAAAAGATGGAAAAGCAAATGGGGTTCGAATAGCCGTTGTGGTAAACTTAAGGGACGAATGACCTTCGTGTTAAAGTCCCTCTCAAACAACAACAACGTTGTGGTAAACACGCAGCTATTCAGCAGGACCATGCGGATTCAAATTCCTCCGATCGAGTATGTTTTGGGATTGAAAACTTTTCCGACTTTCCAGAGCATAGAGTATCTTCGTACTTACCACGCCAGAAATGGTTAAGCTTTCACCAACATTTTGAAGCGTGCTCGTAGAACATCAAGCTGAGAATCAGGTTTAGTACTAGTTGGCATAAAAAAGAAGAGGTATAGGTGGAACTTTTTCAATTGTCTACTTGAACTACTTTGGGCTATTTGACAACAATCTTTAAATTACTAGCTAATTAATACAATTTTAGACCGATTTCCGAACAAGATACTTAAAGTAACACGGGAGAGCGTGTTATTATCCCTACATTTGGTCTTGCTTTGACAATTCTCATCAAAAATTTACAGAAACAAATCTCGAGTTTTAGTAAACCGATCAAGCTGAAAATTTGAAGGGTTGTGAACTTTATATATAGAATTATATGATACAATTTTTACATCGATATATGGAGTGGTTCTTGAAATTTGCTTTTTCAAATTGATAGTGTGATTATAATGACGTCCCGTGCGGCCTTAATTTATATCGGACTCAAGAGTCTAAAATGATTCATCAGTCCCGGAAGGGTCAACACGTGCATCCGTTCGGCACATCAGCACATCACGCTGCCGGCTACTGACCAAACCGGCCTCAGCTCTCAGAGCATAAGCACACAAAAGAATGTGCGATCGGAAAAAATGTCTGGAATTCGGGAGAAGATACCCACCTATCATCATTATCATCCGAATCGCCGAAATTTGAACTCTCGCTCGTTCAGGTGGGCAGTCAGAGCCAATAAACTGTGCCCTCTCCGCGTGTTGGACCTTTCTTCCCTTTTGTCGTTCCGAAAGAACGGGGCAAAGAAAGACGCGATCACCATAAGCGCTTTCGAGAAGGCATCTCGCTGACGCAACGCACCTCACCGCCTTGCGCCATGTGCTTTCGAACCCGAAATTTTTACACCACGCAAAAACAGCGACCGTTGATTGTCTCTCCTGGCGCACAATGGGGTATTTTTTTTATTCTTGGTGGCCAAAAGTATTTTCATTCAATTCGCTTAGATTTAAAATAATGTTCTGCATATGATACCAAAAACAAATGTGGAATAATAGTCATACTAAACTTATTCATGTCAATGTTAACGCTACATCACCTCGAAATCAGAATTTAAAAATTTACGAATTTATTTTTTTTTGTCGTTTTTTTTAGGTCATACGTGCTTATTTTTAATTTCCTAACTATAATTTTAGTATCGAATGGCAAAATACAATGCAGGATATGCAAAGTTTGCATTGCAAACAGATGATAAAACAATAGATATATTGAATATTTAGAACAATTTTATGTAATGTAAACAACAAAAGCATATTACAGCGGTTTGAAAATGTCGGCAATCATCAGGCTATGAAGCCTAAAGTTTTTTATTCCTTGTTAGATAAACGGAAACGTGAGTTATCAATGTTGATTATTTCGAAACTATTCAAGAAATTGCACAGAACTTTGAAAACTTGATGTTCAATCATCTCCATTTTGTAATTTTATCCATTTGTACTATTCATTCGTAATCGTAACCATCTTTGATGAGACTAAACGTTTGTTACATTAAAGTTTTCGTTCGAAATTTCAAGTACCGTCATGTGACTAATGCTGATCATGAAACAAGCTGTTTCTTTAGTTTTATTAATCTTCAATTAGTTGCTTATCGATATAAGATATTTACACGCATCTTTATTTTTCGGTACGGACGATTCGGAGTTATTTTATATTCCTGGCTTTTTTTTAATTAAGGTGGTCCTCGATTATTCTAGCAGCAATATATTCTTCAATCCAGCTTTGTGCAAAAAGTGAACCGCTGAAAATCAAACGTGAGCATATGGCTCAGCGTTGATGTTTTTGTCGGAAATTCTCTGGTGTCGTGTTGAAATTGGAACGATTTTTGATTTAAACTATTGATACAATCATTGTCTATATACCAGCAATCATTCGACTTAGTGATTTTTCTTTTGTTGATAATTCTGTTCTTTTAATTTTCCTGCTTTGTTGAAATAAAAAACTTGTACATTAAGCAGTATCGTTTCCTTATTTTATACATTGGCCATTCTTCAGAGCTCTACGTTCATAATTATTGTAGGAATTATGTTTACTTATGATCTCATAAGAGAATTTGTCTGGCTTATAAAAACTGGCTGATCTTTGGAGTAATGTTGCTTTAAGGATTACTTTTCTTCATCAAAGTTATTCTAATTTCATAAGATTTTTGTTTCCTTCTCTAATATATTGGCTGTTTTTTTTTTTTTTTTCAAATTGATTATTGACACTTCTCATATTGTAAAACTGAAATTACTTTCTTAATTAAGCAGAGCTTAATGTAATACTCTGTCCTTATCTCAATACAATTGTAAAAAATGTTGCATTAAGTGAGGAAAACAGATATCAACCATCATTTTTAAACTTATTCGGCCCAATGATCTTTTCGGCCTAACATACTTCGGACTTAACGTACTTTGGCCTAATGACCCAGCACTGATTTTATCCAATGTAACAAGAACAAATTACAAAAATGAACAAATAAACTAATCACAAGCACATATTGACATTTGTAACGTTCCATGATGTATGGAACGTATTTTTTAAACCCAATGCGACGACGAGGTGTCGTATAAAATATTGTGGGTCCTCTAGCCAACCCCATAAATATTTGTGTTTTATTTAGATGGATTGCTTTTAGGAGTCAGCTTATTAGTTGCTGTCGTCATAGCATAAATCAGCACTAAATGGATGTTTCAGGATCTGTTATAATTACATAAATGGCGGGTTGGTCCAGAAAAACCTGATTTATTTTAACTTTATTTTAGAGAGAATGGTCAAAATAATGGATGTGTAAGTTAAGCAGTTCTGAGTAGATCAACTTTTGCTCCATTATGAGTGAATTGCCTTTCCGGTGGTAGGTCATTTGGCATAAAGTCGTATGGCATAAAGCCGTTTCACATAAAGTCGTTTGGCATAATGATCATTTGGCATAAAGTCGTTTAGCATAATGGTCGTTTGGCATAATGATCATTTGGCATAATAGTCGTTTGGTATAATGAGTCTGAAACCAAGAATTTCTCAATTTTTCGTTTTTAAGTTTCTATTGAATCTTTCTGATGACATCAGGCTTGTTTTGGAGTCAATTGATACAAAATGACACTTTATTCAATAATCATGCGCTCTTGAATAAATTCAAGCATATTAGGAAATTATTGCCAATAGTATTTTATTATTTATCCAGAAATTACCCTTCTTTCAAATATTAATTCCTCGTTTGAGTTTCGCTATTGGAACAATTTTTTTCACTGAAGATTTTTATATATTTGGCACAAATTAACCCTTCTTTTAATTGTTCTATTTATTCTATTTATGTTCTTTGGAGCTATATTTTTAAAGTATTTTTTTTTTGTTCCCAACTGACAAAAGGGCGGTAATCGATAACATTGATCAGCTCAAATTATCAGCGAAAAGAGAAATCGATTACTGTAGTTACTTCGATGGGTTGTGCTATTTTTCCCCAAATGTCGTTTCCCCGAGCGCCAGTTCCCCGAATATCCCGTTTTTCCGACTATCCCACTTCCCCGAAAAGTTTTTAGCACTCATAATTGTCGTAACTTTAAACATTTCAGGGTGGTAAACGAACTGACAATCTTATATGCACCCTTCTTTATTTAATTGGCAGTTCTTTCGAGTTTTACCGTCCTCAGCATTTTTGCCAACATGTGTATAGCCGAGAATGACAGAATACTTCCTTATTTTGACTGTTTATCGTTCTTTCTTGTCACCACTTTCGGGGAATCCAGTCAATCGGAAAAATGGCATTCTGGGGAAAGTAGCACAATCACTTCGAAGATTCTGAACGCACTTTTTTATGTCTTTTCGTTTTATTATGCCGCAGCTGGCAAAGTTGGGCATACACGGCAGTTTATTGTGTTGGTTTTAATCCTATTTATATGATCGCCGTTCAAAAGTTATGATAGATGATTCAGTCTCCGCTGATTTTGCAATGACATCTGGAATCCCGCAGGGTAGTCATCTAGGGCCATTGATGTTTCTTCTGTATTTCAATGATGTCAACAATGTGCTCGAAGGACCAAGACTTTCGTTTGCGGATGATTTTAAGCTTTATTATAAAATCCGCTCTGACGCTGATGCTCAGTTTCTGCAACAACAGCTGACTGCCTTTGCCAATTGGTGCAATGTGAATCGTATGACTGTGAATCCTGAAAAATGTTCTATAATAACGTTTTCTCGTTCGAAGAACCCTATGGCCTATAGTTATAACCTCAATGGCGTGCTTTTGAGTAGAGTAGATCAAATCAAAGATCTAGGTGTGATTCTCGATTCTAAATTGACATTTAAACAACATGTATCATATATAGTGGACAAAGCTTCCAAATCACTTGGTTTAATGTTTCGTCTCACTAAATCTTTTACGGACATTTACTGCTTAAAGACGCTATACTGTGCATTAGTTCGGTCCACTTTGGAGTACTGTTCAACCGTATGGAGTCCTTACTACCAAAATGGAGTCTTGAGAATCGAGTCAATTCAAAGACGGTTTGTCCGTTTTGCTCTTCGTCTGTTGCCTTGGCATGACCCGCTTCGTCTCCCATCTTATGAGAACCGGTGTCGTTTAATCAGTATGGACACCCTCAGCACTCGTAGAGATGTCGCCAAGGCAGTTTTAGTATCCGACATTCTTCAAGGCCGTGTTGATTGCCCTTACATTCTGCAGCAGATAAATCTCTACGTCCAGCCCAGACTGTTGCGGAACAACGCGTTGTTGCGTCCTCGCACTTCCAGGACTAATTACGGAATGAACAGTGCAATTACTGGCTTGCAAAGAGTATTCAATAGGGTGGCAACTGATTTTGATTTTAATGTGTCCCGTGATTTGCTACGCCATAGGTTTTCTAACTCTTTAAGGTAGACAGTAAGATTGTGTTTTTTTTTTATTGTTTTAATGTTAACGACAACAATTAATACATCATTGGGGCTAGGAGCCTGTTGATGTTCAAATAAATAAATAAATAGTAAAAAAAAAAAAAAAAAAAATAGTAATAATTTTTGGCGTCCATACTTCTATTGGTTAAATCATAAATTTTGCCTTCTTTTAAAAATAAGCTGTTTCTAATATTTATACTGTTTGAAATTTATTGTTTAGTAAAGCTAAATGTTAACCATTTTTATATTTTGCTGTTTTATCAATTCTCGCCAGATGTGTTGTTAGAATGATAATTACTTTAGAACCTGCCAATATTCAACATATTTTTTTTGGGGCAAACGCGTGATCTCCTTCCGAGATATGCTGGAATAAATATCATTTTAATCACAAATTTTCCCTTCTCTCGATAATAGACGACGATTTGATGTACACTTCCAAAATTAGAATTTATATTGAACCGTTGAAAAGATTTGCCACTCATATTTTCTTTTAAAGATGTGTTGTTTATTTGAGCTATGCTATGATTTTTTTTTGCGTTAGAGCCTTAAACATTTTTATCGAAAAATAATCTGCTCTCGTATAAAGGCTATTTTGGCATTAAGTTGCATTGATTGATCTTTGGATTAGAACTTTTGATGTTTTGCAAAAAAATATCCATTCTTTTATCAAGTTATTTTCATCGAGTGTTTCGTTCAAACTGGGTCAGAGCTTTATCTGCAGCGAAATATTCTATGGGTATGCTCATAGGTTATTTGATGAATAACTGCGAACTTTCTTTACCAGTTTACTTTTTTCACATATTTATATCGCAACAAGCTCAAAGATACTCTATGTTTTGAGATGTAGAGACACGTCACGAGTTTTATTTAGTAATGCTCTCTAATGTCACATTAATTTTTGAAACTCTTAGCTTGGAAAATCTCTGAACGAACACCGCGCTTGTTTAGAACCTACCAAAATTGTTTGCTATGGGCGCAATGGCGTTCATCTCGGTAAATGCTTAAAAATACCGATATTTATTTAAGTCAATCATTATGCCAAACGGCCATTATGCCAAACGACCATTATGCCAAACGACTTTATGCCAAACGACCTTATGCCAAACGACTTTATGCCAAACGGGGTACAATCTGCCTTTCCTTAGCGTGCATTGGCTATAGATGATTGAAAACGAAGAGAAAGCATATGCGAATCCGGCCCTGAATGAGTCGTTTCAAAAAAGAATGCCCGATTCAAAAGGGTTCTAAAATTCTTGATAAATTCTTGCTTTTGCTTTTATTGAAAAATACTATAGAGCCTGTTTTTGCCACTATTTTGGCAAATTTCCTCGCTCATGCTATATCATGCAATAAGGGTTGTCATGTCTATTACGGATTAAACCAGGTGACGGTGTTTTTAGAAAAACCTGCAGCTCGTAGACACTAAAGTCAATTTAAACAAATTGAGATGTAAAATTGTGAAACATAATGGAATTGTTTTGGTGGGCTTCCATCCCACGACTCCCAATACGCTTGACTGGGTGCGTTAACCAACTACGCCACAGAACTGGTAACAGTTTTTTTTCTACCTATGTCATATCTTAACCTGATACCCATGTGTGTATATTTTCGTAGCTCGGAAATCAAAATGATTTTATTTTTGGCTTAAACCTTGAGACTCATAACAGGCATATAAGACAAGTTTTTTGTATGAATTTTGAAACTTTTTTGTATTTTTGGAAATTGTTTAATAAATTGTATTCTAATATAACCTACAAATACCTGGGGTTCATTTTTCGTGTAATACAAATAATCATCACTTTTATATTTTTCTACGATCAACCTATCGCAGAAAAAGAGCTTGGTGATATTAAAATAATTTTAAACCTGTTTTTTTCTTTATTCACACAAAAAATAAAAAACCCAGAAAAAAATAAAAATTAATTATTTTTTAAAGTACCATAAAATTTGGATTTTTATTATTGCTACAAATCAGTAACTAGAAGAGGCTTCATGAAAAAATGAAAAATGACAGGGATAAAATAAAAAATATAAAAATCAAAAACCGAAATTCATAGATTTGCGAATTAAAAAAATTCATTGACCAAAACGTGTTTAGAACGATTTTAGATAACTAAATATGATATTAAGATCGAAAATAAAAATGTGGGTGATAGAGGGTCAATTTAAATTTTTAAAATTAAGTCGAAATTTAGACCTTGACTCTTTTGATCATATTTGACGTTCACTAAGTCGACAAAACGCCACAGAAGTTTTACTTTTAACGCTGTGGTTGTTCCTATCTCCTATGGTTTGTCTACCCTCGATTTTGGTAACTCCAGTTTTTGGCAACAATTTCTTCCCGATTTTGACAACACATAGAAAATTATTTTCAATTGATTATGAAGTACTGAATTCTAACATCCTGACACTCATATATCAAAGTTATCGCTTAATATATAGGAGAAGTCTTATAAAGCAGGCAACCTGTATAAATTTTCGTTACATTTTTTGACAGGCTTCATAGATTAATGGAATAGGATGCCTTTGGACTGTAAAAGCGAGTACAATGAGAGCATCAAATGTAACAAAACTGTTAGACTGTGTTAATCATGATTGTTTTTGTACTTGTTGTGCATGTAAGAGTGTTTAAACATATCAACATATCAAAGAAGTTTCACAGTCTGAAATGCCTGAACAAATGTTCCAATAATCTGGTGGAACTTTAGTTAGTTTCCCTTAATATTTATTAAGGGAAACTATTGGTATTCTTTTAGGTATTTATTGAGGCATTTCAGTAAAAGTTTGATAAACTTTGTGCATAGTTTTAGATGTCAGTTTCAACAAAAGTTATATATAATTTTGACGTTGTCTTTGCAGGAACAGGATTTAGAAGAGAGATTCATGAAAAAAGCCATGTTCAAAGTTTGATAGACATTGCTGAACCTGCAGAAACTTTGCTTTCATATTCAGGAATTTGTCTTAATTCCTACAGATGTTACAGAAAACCATGCAGAACTACAGTCAGAAATTTTATCCATGTCTAATCCGCTGCTAGTTTTTTACAGAAGCAGCAATTGGTTGAATTCTAGAGAGACGCCAGTAAAATAATCAATCCATAATTCGATTGCAACTCAAAATTCACAGTTATTTTTTTTCAGACAGATATAGCTAATCAATTTCACATGCATTTTTTTCAAAAAGTAAAAAAATTAACGATGTTCTAGTAAAAAACTCAATGAATAATTTTAAACTCTCAGTATCTTATTTTTGAAGTATCTGCATTATTACTTCATTTGAATTTCTCAACAAATATGTTCACCAACTTCTCGGAAACTGTGCATTGCAATTGATTTTTATCATAGCTTTTTCCATGATTTTTTTTTCCAAGATATATTCATTTCACTAAAAATTTATTCTATCTTTTAATTCAATTCTCAAATCAAACCAAAACTTGTACTATATTTTTGGGAGCATTGTTCGAACTTCGAACATAACAACTACAAGAAATTTATGCATCAAATCTGTTGGACACTATATTTTAAGTTCCCAGTAACATGTCTTTGAAGTTTTCAGGAAATACATCAAGGAATAGCTCAATGATCACTCAAAGGTCGAATCCACACGCATAGTTGAGCTGAAGATTGCTGTAAATATTTCATGGTAATCTTTCTTCTTATTATTTTTTTCTCATTCCTGACATGACATTGTTGTAACCCAAATTGCATGCTATATATGTTCACGAAAGTCGAAAACATTTATCATTAGAAAATCTTCAACGGCACCGCTATTCCAAACCAGCTACTTTCATTTCTTGTCTTGTTGTCTTTCTGGTCTTGTTTTAAAGCTGCACATTTGCTTTCGAGAACATCCGCAAATGGCCACTGCAAGTAATACCACGCTTGTATTTTGTTGAACAAGTGTGCTTTTCAGATGGTGCTCGCTGGTCTTAGGTTGAAAATTGACATTTTTACATCATTCTCAGTAGTTACCACTAAAACTTTTAGTGATAACAATGATAAAAACATGTCTCTTTTGAAATTCCTGAATTTGGCAACACCCAGATTCATTCCTGACATACAATTCATTCCAGGCAACATAAAATTCATTCCTGACACTGTGCTTACAAAACATTGTACAGTCAATTCAACCTTACTTGATATTTCGTATCTCGATATCGAGTTAGAGAACCACTGATGAAATTTCCATCGACCACTCTTTAAACGACCAATTTTAATTTCTTAGGTTTCATATCTCACAACCAGAGGCGCGCACATCGTTTTCATTCGCGTTTGATGTTGCTCACTCAGGGGCCTTCCTTAGCCGAGTAGTTAGAGTCCGCGGCTACAATGCAAAGCCATGCTGATTCGATTCCCGGTGGGCCCAGGAACTTTTCGTAATGGAAATTTCCTTGACTTCCCTGGGCATAGAGTATCATCGTACCTGCCACACGATATACGAATGCGAAAATGGCAACTTTGGCAAAGAAAGTTCTCAGTTAATAACTGTGGAAATGCTCATATGAACACTAAGCTGAGAAGCCGGCTTAGTCCCAGTGGGGACGTTATTGCCAAGAAGAAGAAGAAGGTGTTTCTCACTTGCGATACCAGATATTCGTTAAATTTAAAATGAATAAATAAGCTACGACATCAAAACTGAGAAAATAACAAAACATAGTCAGTTTTGAAAGTTTGAAGTAAATTCCGTTCACGGTACCGGTGATTAGTTTTAAGTTTGTTAGTCATCCATGATACATCAAAATACCACTCAAAACGTGTTTTACTACTTTTTGGCCAACTGGATTGCCCAAATGTCCCTTAGTGCGGCGATTAGTTTCGATGCGCAGAGTCTGGGGTTGTTCGGTTGGTACAACGTAGTATTTTGTGGGTGCTTCTTGTTATTCTTCCGGCATTCAGCTCTTCAACTTCAACTCGTTTCGGGAGATGAGGGTGATTAAGCGTGTTCTGCTTTTGGGCATTTGGGTGCTTAGGAAGAAGATGCTGCTGGTATTCGGTTCTTCCTCCTCTCGGGAACGCAATCGTTGTAAGCATTACGCGTTTCTGTCTGGTGTTTGGTTTTATCGTGGTTCTTTATTTCTTGCTTACGGCTTGAGTTGAAATTGTTCGCCTTTTTTTTTGTTACTCGCAGGGAAGGTGTGTTCTCGAGGCCCCCGGCCGCCGAAAGTCATGTGTAAAATAACGAACATTTTTGCCGGTTGAATCATCTTTGTTTGTAAGGTTGGAAGGCACGTTGTTGTTTGGGCTTGATGTTGGGAGTTTAGTTTCTTTCTGCTGGCAAGGAAATGACAGCGCAGCGTTGTGGGTTCTTTGTTGGGCATGATTGCGGGAAATTTGCAACGTTACAAATTTGCTTTGTTCTTTTTATCGTTTAAATGAGCGAGCTTTTGAGTATTATCATGCTTTTTAATCGGGAGCTCTCATTTCTAACTTTGGTAAGATTCTAACATAAGGCAGGTGTATGAGTCATCAAGGCCTACAGTGTTCAGCTATATCCAAATTGCTTGATTCAATTAATATTGAAACAATCAGAGTATGATGGATAATTGGAGCTAACTCGCGGTTGTTATAAGCTCAATTGATAATCGTAGCTTTGATTATGAGATGAGTGGAATCCTCTTTTGTTGATTGCCACTTAGGGTTTTTTGGAATTTTGCCAGTTCATGATTACAAACTACATTCAATTTTATGGACCTCATGGCCATGCGATTGATATTATCAGTTATTTAGGCGTTTCACATCTGACTTACCTGGGTTACCAAGGCATGACAGAAATTCTTATTTGCGGATGACACAGGCCTATCCGCCAAAGGACAGAGCCTGCGTGTCATCTGTAGTAGATTTCAAAAAGTTTGGATATTTTTTCATCATACCTGCAAAAATGGAAGATTTGTCCTAATACTTCCAAAACTCAACTTGTAATATTCCCACATAAACCAAAAGCTCTTTCTTTGAAACCTTGAAGTAGACATGTTGTAACGATGAGAGGATAGGCAAAAATTGAATGCGGAATGCTGTAACTTTGTCGAACATTCACCTATTTTAATTCTTCAAGAAGTGCCGGACGGGTCGACTAATTTAGATTTAAGTTGCACCCACGGAGATGAACTATGATCACTGGATACCGGTGGAAATTCGGATACCCGGAAGCCTTATGCAGTAAAATTATGACGTGTTTTTAGCAAAGACATCAGTAAGAAATTAAAAATTTCACTGCAAATGAAGATAGAAGATGAAATTCTTAAGCCATTGGTACGCCAAGTATTAAGAACAGTTCGGAAACAACCAAGATATTGTTTTTTCCCCGGAATATTATCCCCGCAATGCAACTCACGATGTGAAAGTAGGTATTTGCAAAAACGACCAATGACAAGTGTTCTTTTTTGACAGGCAGTTGGTTTCGTTTTTGAACTTTGACCTGGTACGTCCTGTCTTAGATCAAAAAAAAAAAAAAAGAATCATAAAGTACAATTTTTTATAAATCCATGTTTTATTGTTTTAATAAACTTCATTCACGGTTCAAGCATACATACAGGGTGGGTCATCTTCTATGTCGGTATGTAAACATTGAAAAGCTTTGGCATTTATCAACCAATCGACCTGATTAAACATTGTATTTTGTAAACGTCGAATCAGTGTCAAAATAGTGACGATTTGTGATCTCACGGCATTAATAAGCAAAAATGACACATATGAGGAACAGAAAATTTATTCGACATCCATGAAATGGAAGTGACCTAAATTGGCCAATTACCATTGACGTCTTATGAGAGTGGCCAAATTAGGAGCACTCTGGCCAAATTAGGCGTATTGAAGTTTAAATAATAAGGAAAATGAATCACTTTTTTATTTGTGAATCGATTCGGACTAGTAAATGAATGTAGTAGCTCTATCATGTAAATGTGGTTTACTGAACAAAGAATGTTTCATGCTGATTAACTATGTAAAGTGGCGAATAATCTATTATGACTACGACTGGCGTATGGCCAAAACCGGTGCTGTTACCCTATTGGTTTAAACAAAACCGCGTTATGTCTTATTTAAATTCAAACTGTTCAGTTTCTGCAATGTAATGCCCTGGTCGTCTGATGATAAAAAATGGTCATAATTTGAATTTGAGTATCCGTGGCATTTTTGTGTAGTTAGTCGAAAAAAAAGTCTATGCCATTGAAGTTTATTGGACTATTTCTAGCTTTAGGCATACATTCGTGCCAAAATCATCGCTGAAACTCCCGAAAAGCTTTAAAATTAATGACAAATGCATCAAAATGAGCTCATTATGCTGTGGTCAATAAAGGCAGCTACCTGATTAATGTTATTTTCATGGAAAAGTCCAAATAAATTACAGAAGGTCATATGAAATAAAATTACCTCATATATAGACATTGATTGATTATTTACAAAGTTGTTAAATTTTCATAAACCGAGGTAAAAGATGGCGCACTTCCTGATTTAATGATTTAAATAGACACTTTATTTCGCAAAAACAAACGTAACGAACAGCTGGTGTTACTGTCATATATTCATGATTTCATGATTTTTAGTCATGATGACAACAGCGCTAAATAACTGTAAAATTTTGATGTTGATAAGTAAAAAAATACTTACAAAGTTAAAAACATGTTAATATAAAATATATAGACAAAAAATCACTTAGGGAATAAATCGATACTTTGTTTTGGTTTACTATTATGATTTTGTTGATGAAGTTTACTTTTTAATTTTTAGTCCAACAATTTTCGTTTAACAACTACCGAAAAGCTAAACATTACATATAATTTGCAATTGGATTAGATGGACAAATTGATGTGAAGATTTGCGAAAAAGTTACACGTCTTCTCAGTGAGTATCGAACTCACGACTCCCTGATCTCTAGTTAGGGCGCGTTACCCCTACGCCATGAGAGGACTCATGAACGCAGAAGTTAAGCTGAATTCGATTTCAGCTCAATAATCACGTGGTCCTTTTTCGCAAAGTGCACCTCTTTCGGAAGAATTAGATGCCCATCCAAACACAACGCTTTCTATATATATCCAAATTGATGGCCTTACTTGCCTTACACTTGTCACAATAAGTATAATTTCAACCGAACTGGATTTTGTATGTGAATCTAAATACTTTTTTTCGTACTAGTGTCACCACAACTTACATATTTGAATAGTTTCATGATATACAGTACCGTAATTTCGGGTGAAATTGATCATTTTTCACGGTTTTTCTAGTCTGTTTTCTATAATGTGAACAATGCCAAACAACTAAATGCAGGAAAACAAGTACGAAAGTGAGCATCATCGACTCATGTAGCGAAATTTTCTAACAAATGTCATTTTAGTGTTAACAAATATTTCTAAAATAAAAAAAAAACAGGGGATCTCATTACGGGGTGAAATTGATCACTTGTCAATGCCATTATTGTTAGTTTTCAAAACAACTCTACATGATAAATTTGAGCTCTCTGAATCCGAATATGCTTGTCAAACTCATAACAATGCAATATTTATATAAATAACGAACAGTTAAATTTCAAGAATTACGCGGAAAACGCCTAAATGTATGCAATTTCCTAAGGAATTCAATGATATCTAACATAAATTCAATTAATTCAACCATATGAGCTAATTGGTACGAGTTTTGGTAATGAAATCTGGTTTAGGGATATTTCTCAAGCATCCTCACAAACTTTCAGGTTTATACCATGTTCAAATCCTTGCTTAGAGATAGAAGTTTATAGGTGTTTGTCAATACTGCACCGTGCATGATTTTGAAATTTTACATTATATTCATAATAATAAACATTCTGTAACGCAAAAAAAAAAACTTCACAACACACTATTCGACAATAGTTACGACAAACAACGTTCATTTACTGCAGCTTACATTGATATTTGTGCTCCATTACGAATAAATAAAATTGTGTGATACGATGATCAATTTCACCCTTCTGATCAATTACACCCGATTTTACGGTACATTACAAAAAATCTGTTTTCCATTCTATTTTATACCATACTATTTAAAAACAACGAAATCTTATAAAAATCCTAATATTTGGTTGTTTATACAGAAGTCGATGTAAATATGTGAAAAAATAGAGCAGTTTTCATCATATCTTGAAGATTGTCAAATTTGGAATTTCCAACAATTTTAGTTACGCCGATTGAGGACAAAATGTCGAAAGTCTAAAACAGGGCTGCCCAACGTACGGCTCGCGGGCCGCATCCGGCCCGCGGCTTTATTTTTTGCGGCCCACGAATTGAATGTTTTACCGACTTGAAATTAGAGCATACCAATTTCATTTTTCCCTTTTCTTTTCTTTTATTTGTTTAGGTTGAGGTTTTAAAGTTCGAACTTTCCATCGAACTTCAACAAAAGTTGTAGGTCAAATTGGTCAAACAAAATCTCACTGGTTTCTCCCAAAATTCTTGACGTTAATTTCTCACAATTCTGGGAAATTTTTATGCACAACCCTGGGCAGGATTATACAAAATATTACGAAGATTTTTCGAAAAATCTTGAGCGTGATGCTCATAAAATCATTAAGATGAATTTTATTGAAAATTTTGCAATTCTTTGGCAGTATTCTCAATGAAATAAACACTGAATCTAGAACATAATCATGGGTAGGGCATTCACATAATCCTGGACAGGGTTACAAAACAAACCTTGAACAAGATTCTGACATAAAACTATGCACAATATTTACAAAATCCAGCGCATAGTTCTTATTTAATCCTAGGCAAAATCTTGGGCAGCTCTCTAGAAAAACACAAGATCTGTTTTCTTTTAGAATCCTGGAAAGGACTATTGGGGGCTTGATTTCATTCTCATAAAATTCAAAACAAGATGCTAAAAAACCACTCAATGAAGGTGCTAAGCTGCAAGTATATTTTTAAATAGAAAAAAAAAATACTAATTTGGTTCGATTTTTTTGCTTTGCTGAAATTTGGCCCACAGTTCAAAAAGGTTGGACGGGCCTGGTCTAAAAGGTTGAACATGATTTTCTCGGTGGGAGATTCCCCCCCTATTAAGAAATGTTTCGATTAGAGGGTCTTGTCCCGGGAAATCCCAGGTGCTAAAAAAATCCCGAATCCCGGGATATTTTCGAAAATCCCGGGATTTCCCGGAATTGCATGTTTTACAAGAAAATACTGTATTATTATTTTCTAATGATGGCACAAAACAAGCTGCATGTTATTCTGGTGATTGTTGATGCAAGAATGAATTTTAGTTATTGCATTCAGCTTACTCAATTGCGTTTTTATTGAGGTTTGGGGCCACTTATGCTTATACTTTTTTCTGGTGTGTTAGTAACGTTATTTTCAATAAACTTTAGCAAGTTTCCCTACGGTTTGTTCCATTTGTCAACAAATGCTTTGGTGGTTGAATTTTTCATCAGATTCAAATTTTATCAATGCCATTTAATCTTCTTGTAACCGTTTCAGTTTGCCCGGTGTACCTTACATTTTTTCCAGGACTAACATGCCTGTGGCTGTCATGCCAATAATTTAAGAGCATGAATATTCCATATGCACAAGAATATAAATAAGTTCATGAGAGTAAATTTTTAAAGATTTGGTAAAATTTGAGAGTGATCGGTATCACCTATACCTAATGCATTATGTTTGATTCCCGTTTCAAACCAACTTTAATAAATGCCCATTGACTTCAACTGCAGATAGGTGAAGTATTGATGGATGAAATCTAAGATAGCATTGTTTTCATCTATTATTATTCAACTTAACCTTCAAAAACAGGTTCGGTTATTTTGAAATTGCCCTTTAAAACTAAACATTGTTTCAATACCCGCTTCGGCCATTCAGTAGTCATTTTGGGAGCATTTGATTGTTGTCTCGGGATCCCGAGAAATCCCAGGATTTTGAAAAATAAAATCCCGAATCCCGGGATTTTTTCGAGTCCGGGAAACAAGCCCCTCTAGTTTCGATCTTCCCTTCTTTTTGCTCCTACTGTTCTCCCGGCTTTTTGTCTTTCAACCTTGTGTTATATTATTTATATATGGTAAAAGTAGCATTCTTTTAGTGTTCAAATGTTACTCAAGGCGGAGGAGCGGGTTACACATTATCTTCTTCTTCTTCTTCTTCTTCTTGGCATTGACGTCCTCACTGGGACAGAGCCTGCTTCTCAGCTAAGTGTTCTTATGAGCACTTCCACAGTTATTAACTGATAGCTTTCTTTGCCAAAGTTGCCATTTTCGCATTCGTATATCGTGTGGCAGGTACGATGATACTTTATGCCCAGGGAAGTCAAGGAAATTTCCATTACGAAAAGAACCTGGACCGACCGGGATTCGAACCCAGACACCTTCAGCATGGCTTTGCTTTGTAGCCGCGGACTCTAACCGCTCGGCTAAAGAAGGCCCCAAGGGGCCCAGGGTTACACATTATGTTATTTTTAAATATGATGAATGAACGGAAACTACACACTCAGAATAATATGCCGAATCTCGGCTTTTGAAAACCGAGATCCGCACAGCCGAGCGTTCGCCAGTCATCTCGGTTTAGTAGTTTTCAGTGTCTGTGAAAGGTACCGTAATTTCGGGTGAAATTGATCATTTTTCACGGTTTTTCTTGTCCGTTTTCTATAATGTTGACAATGCCAAACAATTGAATGCATGAAAACAAGTACGAAGGTGAGTCTCATTGACTCATGTGCCGAAATTTTCTAACAAATGTCATTTTAGTGCTAAGAAATATCTCTATAATAAAAAATCGGGAAATCTCATTTCGGGGTGAAATTGATCACTTGTTAATGCGATTATTGTTAGTTTTCAAACCAACTCTATATAATAAATTTGAGGTCCCTGAATCCGAATATGCTTGCTAAATTCTTAACAATACAATAATTATAGAAATAATGAATAGTTAAATTTCAAGAATTACGCGAAAAACGCCTAAATGTATGCAATTTCCTAAGGAATATCTCGATATCTAACAGAAATTCAATTATTTCCACCGAATGACCAAATTGGTACGAGTTTTGGTTATGAAATCTGGTTTGGGGATATATCTCAAACATTCTCACAAACTTTCAGGTTTATACCATGTTCAAATCCTTGTTTAGAACTAGAAGTTTATGGATGTTCGTCAATATTGCACCGCACATGATATTGGAATTTTACATTATTTTCATAGATATAAACATTCTTTAACGCAAAACACTTAACAACACACAATTCAACAATAGTTACGACAAACAACGTTCATTCACTACAGGTTACATTGATATTTGTGCTGCATTAGGGAGAAATAAAATCGAGTGACACTGTGATCAATTTCACCCTACTGATCAATTTCACCCGAATTTACGGTAGCTAAACCGTGTTCAACTGAAAATCTCGGCTTCACACAAACTGAGATCTCAGCTGAATTGAAAAACAGGGAGTACTATTTATAGTATTTATAAAATAACATTTAAAAACAATTTGAACGTACTTACTAAATAGTTCGTTCAATCTAACATCCTCCCGCTTCATCATTTCCAACACAAAATTTAAGTGGTTTTCGATTCCGGTAGTTGACGTGACTCTATCACGCTTTTAACTGGAAGTACACTTGAAATATTATTTGAAGTCACCGTGCATTTAGGAAAAATCTGCGCTTCAAAAAATTATATTATTTTTCCAAATCACGCGAACTAGAATACCACTACGAGGCGTACAATTATGCCATAATTCAAGTAAAAATTCAAAATTTACGATGTATAACGAAAAAATCTCAAAAAGTTTACAAATGTAATGTTAAGGTTGCCTCGTACCGTGCTATGTCACCATTTACCGTGCGTATAGTTTTCGTCATGATTTAATTTCATATCTTGAAGAAACGCTGTTAGTGGAGCAACTATGTTGCTAGTAGTGTGCGCCCTCAATTTTAAGGGTATTCAAACCTTATTTTAGAATGAAAGCCATAGAAAGTTGAAAAAATGGCTAAATAATTTTTTTTTCATTGAAAGCGTTATAGGAGGTTCGACTGTATTGTCCAAACTATTTCATATTCACTCAAGAATTAAATATGGGGTAGTTAAATCACGACATAACAACAAATCCAATACTACCCAATAATTTCAAGACTTTTACACTAATGCACGGTAACAGGAACCATAAATATTAAAAAGGGTCCATTCACCGTGCATTTGTGTTTCGACTGAAACACAATAAAAAAAATCTAATTTGCATAAAATCTCATGATTCATACGATGAAATATATGTAACTACAAGTATCTAAGGCGAAAACTCATTGAAATTTTGAAAAATTTGATGCTCTAACGGTAAAATGAAAAATGTGATTTTTTGGCGTTTCTACTAAGAGTTTAAAAAAATCCTATTATTAAACAGAATAAACATAATTTTGACTACTAGAACAAGGTTTCTCAGAAGGCTTTGTGACAAGAACTACTTCATTCCATCAGTTTCACAAACGGGTAGATCAAGCTTTCAAGAGGAATCCCTACAGTTCAATACGAGATGTGGCGAAGAAACTGAATCTATCCAAAACATTCGTGCAAGATGCAAAAAACGTGAAGGACTACTACATACGTACAAAGTTCAAAAGGCGCCTAATCGAGATGCATGGCAGAATACGTCAGTGATTTCCAAAAATGGGAGAATTCACCCCCCGTGGGGCGATTTTCAACTCAAGGGGGCAAAAATTTGTAAAACAGAATTTGGAAGGCGAAAAATCCAGAAAGAGGGCGAAAAAGCTAACACGGCAGGCAGCTAATTTTAAGCTATGAAACACACAATGTTAGTGTTATGCATGCAGGTTTTTAAAAATCATGTGCAATTTAAAGAATGATCGATATTTGAGATTTTCACAAGGCCGGACTGATTAGTCAGTGGATTTGGGTGTACAAGACATGCATCTGAGAGTTCTGAGATATTTTTGCATATGCCCCAATTTTTTATATAAGGTTTTTTTTTGTAAGGAAACTTTGAGGTTAGGAAGCTAACAGTAACCATCTTTAAGTTTCGGTTCCACTCATTCTTATCATTTATTATGATATAAATCAAATTTTGGAAGAGTAGCAGAAATCGGATTCCAACTTGATTTTGAAGACAAATAACACTCTATTTAAAAAAAGATTTGAAGAAATATCAGAGATGCGTCAGAAAGTCCGAAAAAATCTGAAAAAAAAACGCTTCTGATATATTACATTGAAATATTAGTTGAAAACCATTCTCGATTTCATATTATGATTCTATGGATATGCGAGTCGAAGACATTTTTGGCGAAGATAAATATTTGAATCACTTATCAGGGGGCGATTCCAGATAAGCATTAGCATCAAGGGGGCAAAAGTTTAATAAGTTTGGGAAGCACTGTTGACCAAACCACATTGCCTCGTTATGGATGATGAGACGTATGTAAAAGTAGACTTCCGTGCATTTGGATATGGAATTGAAATTGATTAAAACAAGCATGGGAAAATATTCATAACATGTTCTTTTTCACTCCCCGAAAGTTTGAAGATGATCGATTGATGCTGCGAATTCTGCCAAATATTTGTTTGTGTACAAAATCACCATTTAGTGTTTTGTTGATAAATGTTTGTATTGAAAAGAATACATCATCAACATTTTACATTGGTATTTGAAATATTTACTGAGATATTTCAGAATATGTTTTAATTCCGTAGAGCCATTGTCTCTCTCGACGGGATTCGAAAATATATAGACATAAGCCAAGGAGCTCATTAGGCATCATATTTTGGAATTAACGGGATTTTCAAGTATCTTTTTACAAATCAGTAGTATCAGCACTTCAAGATTCAACACGGTTTCAAGATGTGATTGATAATTTCTGAAAAAATACAAGCATTTCCAATTATAAAATTATGATTTATTTCTAATTAATGAAAATTTCATAAAAATTATGAATTATGATAAACGTCTTTGCTTATCTGTATAACTCCAGTCTGACTTACACCGACCATATGAAGCCATAAAATCATTCAAAACGTTTATTTAATGCACGGTACGATTATGCCAACACGTTCAAAATTTTATAGCTGCCGGAAACGAACCGTGGCAAAATCGACAAGCCTATTTGTAGTGCAATTTTCAAATACCATTCTTTTCCTTTCTGGCGTTACGTCCCTACTGGAACTGGATCTGCTTATGAGGTTAGTGTTGTTTTAAGAACTTCTACCATTATTAACGAGAAAATCTACTTTAAGAAATAATCCTCGACTGGCGGGACTTGAACCTTCGACCTTCAGCTTGGTCTTACTGAATAGCCCACGCCATTCATGAAAATTATTTGTATAACAATCCTACAACATTATATTTGGTAAATTTGTTGATAATAATCAATTATCAATCTCAAATCCTAGAACACTTTAGACCTTTCGATTTAGGCACGGTGCTCAAATCAAATGGTTTCGTGTTCCCATAATAGAACGATTCCAAAATCGAACCGACATTGTACTACTTGAAAACCGACTGCATTTTAAATACAATCGATTTTAAAAATTTCTTCGTTTGTGCATTCAGGAGTTAACTGCACACCACTTGTTTGATGAACTGTTCTACAGTAAAACTGAAAAAAAAATCAAAGTAAGAGAAAATATAAATTTTCCAACTACAGAATTCTTTGTACACATATTAGACCTTTATACAATATGAGTCAAAATCATCAGAATGAATTATAAACTAGCGCCTTCATTCTTTGATTGTGTAACGCAAAATTTTCTCGTCAAATTTTGGATTTAAGTTTGATAATGCAGTTAAAGAAAATTGCAAATCCATTGTTTCGTTCTCGCTTAAAATTGTATATGTACGACCTTCATCTAAATGTTAGACCGATGTTATTTAGAAGTGCAAGTTTGTAATTTTCAAGAAAATGTTGAAATTCTATGCCTCAAGACTAATAGCACTGTAACTATCACGCAGAAGAAAATGTTTTACGACCAACAGAGCAAGCTTCAAAAGTTTGGTTTATTTATGAAATGAATAACTGCACTTAATCAGTCAATTCATCATTTCGATTTTCCACATTTTCGTCATACCAAAAAAGCAACCCTCATTGCTCCACATTTTTTCTCTCTCGTTCATGAAATATATGTGTGCCTTCTCGGAGCACACCAACCCACTGAGTGCAAGCTTCCGGACTACCGACTGGCCTATCTACCACCCTTCCGAGCGCATTAAATGTGTGTTTTCACGGTTCGCCGGAGAAACAGTTGTTTTATCGATAAATATTTAATTAAAGCTAAGGAGAGTACGAAAAACACAACAACAACAGTAGCAAATCGTCGTCGTCAGTCGAATGGGAAAGCATAAGCTCGGAGTACCAGTATTGTGGTGGTGTTATGACTGAGTTTCATATTCGTTACGTTTAGATATAGTCGCTAGTTTAGTCTACTGTCAGCGAAGTTTTCTCTCTCACTGGTCGTGTACATATCTCATGATAGGAATGTTGCATTTTTCATTCATCGGCTTACCTTTTTTTGTTTTCGTGATCCTTGATGTCGTGTTTTCCAACTGGTACTCACACCGATACACTGTTTACTGGTTTTTTCTTCGCTTTTCCAACTAGTTCACACGTTTTCTTCTTTTCTCTTTCGGTTGTTATGTTTTGCTGTTTTGTTGCAATTTCTTCTCTGTGTTGATCTTCTTTGTTTCGGTGTTTTTTTTTTGTTTGTTGTCAATTTATTGCGTTTCTTCTCCTCTTTTGTCAGACTTTTATGTAATATTATTAAATAGATTCAATTTTCATAATCTGTCTATGGGCAAAGCAGAAAAAGCTGCGAGGGAATTTTCGATTGAAAGATGATGACACCCGCAGAGAGTTGACAATGGGAGGGCTATGTAATGGTGGTGGGTGTTCGCGAAATTCGTTTCTAAATTGTTTGAAAGAGAGCGAATAAAATGATATAAAACGCTCGGACTAAAGTCGCAATGCAGCCAAAGAAATAAAGCAAAATCACTCACTTATCCAACTATTTCTCTTTTATTGCCCCTCGCGCGCAGAAGCTCGTGGCTTTAAAATTATGCATCAACTTGAACGGTTTTTATATATTTCGCGTTTGAGCTTCACACGTTTGTGTACGGTTGGTTTCGCGATTTTCGCTTATATTCGAGGAGGAGGCACGCCGCACTTTCAACAATAACTAGTTACTTGGCGACTTGGTGCGGTGCGGTGTCATTACTTGGTGGCCAAACTCGATTTGAACCATTTTCTGCCTCCGTGGTTTACTAGGTACGACTCTGCTGCAGTATTCGTGAATCGCCGAACTGTCGACGCCTGCTTTGATTCAATGCAACTAACGCTGAAACACTTGCAAACCTTCGTAAGACGACAATCCTAACTTGTCAATCACAGTATGCTACGACCATCAAATTTCACTTTCTTCACCAATTTCACTCGATTTCACGGATGCGGATGTAGACGCGTTGAACTCATTAGCAGTCGATCGACTATTTCAACCACTGCCTGGGATAGTTGACTGATCTCCTTAGAGGCCGCGATCGAACTGGTCTCGTTTTTATACGCGTAGACGATAGATTCCTGGATGATCCTCGCCAAACGATGATCTGGGAGGAAGTTGTTGGACCTTGCACTGCACTCACTCTCAGTCTGGAAGCGGTCCGTCCTCCGCGGATCGCTTTTATAATTTATTTCAAAATTAATATATTTCACTTCTCTCTCCGTGTCCGCAGTGTCCAATCAAGTGCGCGGGTTCGTCTTTTCTCTCCAACACCCTTTTCCGCAACTCTCTCTCGCGGCGATAAGTTTCTCGCTCTCGGGTGAGGGATGCGCTCCTTTTCAAACCTGCCGAAGAAGACGCGTGGATGTTCCGACGGTTAGTTCCCTATAGATTTGCACGTAGATAGCAAACCGTAAAGGCAGGTAGTTTAGTCTGATTGGAACTGGATGGAAGTGTTGAAGTTGATTGATTTTGTCGATACGATGGATGGGTCACGCGCGGCGCTTAGAAACCACGTCAACGTTGAACGGAATCTCGGCAAGCACTGGCGGCGTCGGTGAAGCTTTTCGTTCGGGCGCGCTGAGTTGCTACGCTATACGCTTCGGCAAGGCGTCAAGCGACGAACCGGCGGCGGGGACCGAGGATGAACTCACTCGGCACACTAAGAAGTGTTCGCACAAACAAAGGGTGTACACAATCTTGAGTGAGATTCCATTAGCTGAAATGTGAAATCAACTGCCGTCATGTTTTCTGAAACCAATTTATCGAGAAATTTACGTCAAACATGGATTTTATATCGTACAATTTAGTTTTGTTCGCAGAAGGGTGCGTTTAATCATGTTTTTAGGGTTTGTTCCGCGGTTGAGGAGAGAATGAAGGGTTGTGAGAGATGCGTGTTGCGCACGTCGAAAAGAGCTCCACTGTGTTCATTTTTGGCTGCGTTCGCATGGGGAAAGCGCGCGAATCGTAGAGTATGTACCGCTACCACGTGCTTCTTGGTCGTTTGGCGCGTATGTAACTGAAAACCTATGTCAATTATTGTTGTTTTATTACACAGTTGTTCTCATTTAGTCCATATCGTTAGCTCTACGCCATTTGACATAATATCGAGAATCTATGTAGCCTAAGGCTAAGTAGCCATGTTTTTGAAGTGAGCATCAAACTCAAGAGTAATTACTTACTTGGCCAAATCTCATCAAAAATAATTTTCCACTTTATCAAACTGTTTTCGAGGTTCACCATCAAAAAATGTTTTCGTTAAGAGTCAAATATGTTGAGCATTTGCATCTGTGTGTCTGTCTGTCCAGAGGTGAATAAACCGCGTGGTATAAAACCTCTATTAGAGCGGTTCCATTTGAATTCGAATGTCGGTTTACTTTTGTATTTTTTTATTTGGATGAAATTTTGCACATGCTTTCTTTATGCCCAAAAATGCCTTTTTGCATCATCGGCTCGCCATTTTGACTCTAGCCTTACTTTTGAGAAGGGCCTAAGAAAAAATCCTTAATAATTTTCAAAGAATTATAACTTAGAAACGGTTTGTCCGATCAGTTTGGTGCCTTCCGCAAAGTTTAAGGTTATTGTTGGGACTATCTGGAAAAAAATATACACTGTAAAAAAATGTTGTAATTTTTTATATATCGAAAATAAAGCTTAAAAATCAATTTTCTCAAAAATCGTATTTTTGATTTTTTTTATATATGTTGAAGTAGACAAAAAATGAAGTCTTTTGCACAGTGGGTCAAGATGGAGAAATCATGGACAAAAAAGTCATGATTTTTTATAAAAAAAGGTGAATTTGTTGAAAATGGTCATAATAAACTTTTCAAATGTTTCGGTAGCAATTAGCAAAATTTTCTCATATACAGTGGGATTCCGTTTTTGGCATGCTCCGTTTTTGGCATGCTCCATTTTTGGCACCCCCCGATTTTGACAACAAAATGGATCCGTTTTTGGCAACATTTTTGAAAACCATTAAAATTTGTAAACTTTTGCAAAAATCTGTGTGTCTGTTATGTTAGTCTTTTGAAAAGCAAGTCAGCTTCACGCCTATCACAATCGAGCTCTATTTTCGTTGATATTTTCCCAAATTGCACCAACTGCTAGTATAACCGTACGCGCCCATTTATTTCTAAAAGGTCGTGTGTTTGCAATGTTTCAAAAAGTAATTAATCTCTATGAGTATCTCAACTAGAGTTCCAATGTTTTTTTTCTCAGGCATAAACGTTGTATGACCAGCCCACTTGAGTATGCCGGTAGGTGATACACATTCTTCTTCGAATTCGGAAAAGCTCTTTTGAACAAAGCAAACGCACCCACACAAGAGCAGCAAAAAGTCTAAGGGTTTCTATCATGAATTTTGCCTCGCCTCTTCAACTCAAGCAAAAAGTTATGTCTCTTAGAGTTTCTTGGACAATACATGATAAATAAAATACAGTCGAAACTTCACTTTATTTCAATAAAGTAATTCAAGCGTGCGATGATTACGGTAGAGACTCTGTATTGTATAATGTTAGATTTTGAAGAAAAAATCCAATGTTGCTAAGTATGGAGTGTAATGCGTGCCATATCAAGATTTAAATTAAGCATGCGGACTACATGGATCAAAATATTCCTAATGCTATCCTGGTGATCCCTAGCTTGGTCTAGGAGTTTTCTAACTGTATTCTGGAGAATCCTTACGGGATCCTATATTCTTCTGGGAATCTTCAGCGGAATCTTGAAAATACTGAGCGAAATCTGGGTATTCCTATCGGGAATTAAAGGTTTCTGGCGGGTTCCTTAAGAGATATAATTAGTTGTTTGAGACGCTGTTTAAAATCTGTCGATTCCTTGTAAATTCCTAAGGTCTCAGACGCCCTGTAAGTTTCTAGCGGAATGCTGGGGTTTTCTGTATGTTGAACATTTCTAGCAAAATCTTGAGGATTCTGAATAGGTTTCCCGCGGATTATGGAGATTGCTATTGGCAGTCTTAGAAGTCCTTATAAACTTTTGAGAACTTTCAGCAATATCGCAGCTGAATCTGAGCTTGAATCTGATGTCCTTAAAATTCCTAGCAAGCTCTTGGGTAGACGTTAATTCCCATATGACTTCTAGGCAAGATCCTATCGATTTCTAGCAAGCTACTTCAGAATGTTAACGGATTTCTGTGGATTCTTAACGGACACCTGAAAATTCTTATCGGGATTTAAAGGTTTCATAGCGAAATCCTGCGAATATCTGTTGGATGCATATGGTTAATTTATAATATACAAGCTCATCTTCTAAAACTTATTGAAGTGATGAGAAGCTCATTTATGTATTCTGCGAAATTGTGGGCCACAATTAAGGATCTTGGGGTTCTCAAGCATCCGCATGCTGAGCATCACTGTTTACCATTTTTCAATTATTTCTGGGGGATTTTTTCATTCATATTGCAGTGGAAAATCCAAATAAATGCTTAGTCAATATTCTGTTTCGATAAACATTATAATGTTTGTATATTCCGATTAATTTCAGCTGTTTCTGTGTGCCATTTTGATTGTAATAAATCATTTTATATGAGATACCATACTATGCAAAGAACATAATTTTGGAGAGCCATTTTCAATTGATCGAATATTGTCAAATTTGGCAGCAGGAGCGATAGCCATTAGACCACCAACCCCGTCATTGTAACATTTGACACTTGAACTTAAAAGACAAACTGTTATGTTATGTTATGTTCATTGAATTAGAAAAATCATTATGTTTTGTAATACCTAGATTTTTTTTCGTAAATACATTTCTGTATTTCTGTATTCTTTTACTATTTTATGGAATTGTCCAATTCTAGAATAAAGGTCACTTATGCGATTATTGTTTTTTCACGGCCTATGTATGCAAAAAGTTTCCATAAAGTTCATAGAACATCATTGAAGATGCTTCAGCAATCGAAAGTGTGTGGAGCGTCTGTCACTATTAACATGACAGGTCTATAAATTTATAGCATAGCCCTCTCGTACGGAAATCCGCTTCGAAATAGACCATTTGGAAGTCTGGCCATCATTTGGATTGATAATGATGATGTAATAACGTCCAAATAATATTCTTGAAATTGAAAAAAAATGGGTTCCGATTTTGGCACAGTTCCGTTTTTGGCAAAAACGGAATCCCACTGTACCTTTTTTGTTGAAAATTTTGCGTACTTTCATTAAATCGGGTCGAAAAGCATTCAAAAAGTTTATTTAGACCATATTGAAAAATCAACCTTTTTTTTTAAAAAATCATAACTTTTTTGTCCATGATTTCTCCATCTTGACCCACTGTGCAAAAGACTTCATTTTTTGTCTACTTTAACATATAAAAAAATAAAAAAAATCAAAAATACGATTTTTGAGAAAATTGATTTTAAGCTTTATTTTTGATATATAAAAAATTACAACATTTTTTTTACAGTGTATATTTTATCCAGATAGTCCCAACAATAACCTAAAACTTTGCGGAAGGCACCAAACTGATCGGACAAACCGTTTCTAAATTATAGTTTTTTGAAAAAAAATAAGGATTTTTTTCTTAGGCCCTTCTCAAAAGTAAGGCTAGAGTCAAAATGGCGAGCCAATGATGCAAAAAGGCATTTTTGGGCATAAAGAAAGCATGTGCAAAATTTCATCCATATCAAAAAATATTTTCTTCCCATATGTTGATATGAACATTATCAAAGGTTACTTGACCAGATATAAGTGATTCAGAACAATTTGGAAACCCAAAATGAAGTATTTTTGTTTATTATTTTCCTAGTAACGGAGTGATTTTCAATCTAGTGTTCATTAAAATAATGTTCTATGTCTCGATGGTCCCTTTGATATCGAGATTTGGAGAGGCGACTGTAATAATGTTTAATATTACAACACCTTTTCCTCATAAATTTGTTTTCGCCATTTTAGATTATGAGCGGTTCCACGCCGTTTCGCAAACCCGATTATTTTTGTATTTTTTGAATCGCCTGAAAATTTGCATACAGATTCTTTATGACCAAAAATGCCATAATGCACTTTCAGACCGCCATTTTGAACCTCGCCTTATTTTTGAGAAGTGCGTATCGGAAAATGCATGGCAAATCTTTAAAAAACTGTAACTCGAAAACGGTTTGTCCGATCGATTTGAGATCTGCTACAAAGTTGTAGGTATTGCTTAGGACTATATGAAGAAAAATATGCACGGTAAAAAAAAAAGTTACAGATGATTTTTTATTTTAAAAACAAAATTTTAAAATCGATTTTCTCCCGAAACGCAGTTTCGATTTTTTTTATTTTTGGATACGTTTTAGGGGACAACTTATGTGATTTATTGCACAATGTTTCAAAATGGAAAAATTATGGACAAAAAAGTTGTGTTTTTTTAAAAAATTACAGATTTGGAAAAAAAAAGAAATAGAGGAAAACAATATTTTTTTATGTGATTATTTGAAAGTACAGAAAAATTGCAATCGAAAAGTACTTGAGTAATTTTTTTCTAGGTTGCATCAATTTCGAGATATACTCATATTTATATAAAATTTTCAAATAAAAAAAAGAAAAATAGGCCCTTTTCAAGCATATTTCGTGTTTTTCCATTCCAGAAAAAAATTATTTTGATTGAGCGAATCGTAGCTAAATCGTTTATCGTTTGATCGAAACATTTATGCTTAAGTATTGAAAAAAGAGTGCACGGTAAAAAATATAAACGATATTTTCAAATGAAAATTTAAAGCTAATAGTTCTTAAAAACCGCAACATTGATGTTTTTAATTTTTGGATATATTTTGCGGTTGTTGTAGGTATTGTTTAGGACTATTTGGAAAAAAAATGCACGGTAAAATAATGACAGATTTTTTTAATAAAAAAAAAATTAAATTGATTTTCTGTGATTTTTATTATTTTTGGACATGTTTTAGGGGACAACTTATGTGATTTATTGCACAATGTTTCATAATGGAAGAATTATGGACAAAAAAGTTATAATTTTAAAAAATATTACAAATTTTGAAAAAAATCGAAATAATGGAAAACAATATTTTTTTATGTGAGTATTTGATAGTACAAAAAATGCATTGGAAGAGTACTTAAGTAAAATTTTTCTAGGTTGCATCAATTTCGAGATATACTCATACTTATATAAAATTTTCAAATAAAAAAAGAAAAATAGGCCCTTTTCAAACATATTTCATGTTTCTCCATTCCGGAAAATTTTTAACATTTTTAAATACAGTGGGATTCCGTTTTTGGCATGCTTCGTTTTTGGCATGCTCCGATTTTGGCACCCCCCGATTTTGACAACAAAATGGATCCGTTTTTGGCAACATTTTTCAATACCATTAAAATTTGTATTTTTTTGTAAATATTATCGTGTGTGTTGCTTCAGTCACTTGAATAGCATGTCAACTCCACACTGATAACATTCCAGATCTCCATTTTCGTCGATGTTTCTCCAAATTTCACCAACTACTAAGGACTCGCGTACGCGCTTTTTTACTTCAGAATGGTCATTGGTCATACATAGGCAACGTTTCATGAGACCAATAATCTGCACCAGTATCTCAACTTAAGACCATTCTTTTTTCATAGGCATTCATATTGAGTGACCAGCCCACTTGAGTCTGCCAGTACACAGTTCGAACGAAACGTGTAAATTTCTGAGACATATAATGCACTTAATCGGAGCGTGGTATAAAATGGACATTTACATGGTATGTCATGTAAACTTCAATTATATGTCGTGTAATCCGGCAGGATTCTATGTGATTACGTGACATATAACACAAATTTACATGTTTCAAGACTTAAATTTACATGACGTCGTGTTTACATCGCATAAATAAAGCAAAAGCAGTTTTCTCATTTTAAAACAATAAATTGATGAAAATAAGAACATACAGCTTTTTTATTTGGCAAATAAAAGAACTGTGTGTTTTTATTTTCTTCAATTTGTCTATTTAAAAAGAGAAAACTGCTTTTTCAGTTTTGACTTTTGCACCATTTTTACTTGGGCCTTAAAGCTACGTTCTCTCTTTTCTATAGACTCTATAAGGCGTTAGATTTGTTAAGAGACGATCCAGAATTCTGTTCAAGATTGTTAATCAAGGATACGGGTCTCAACATCATCAAAATGTTCCTTACGAGCTGAGTCTATGAGTTTCCTATCTATACCCTGGAGAATCCTTAAGGGATTCTTCGTATCTGCATATTCCATGTGGACACTGAGAGCTTCTTGAGGGATCGTTAGAGTGTATAACTGGTTATGGAGGATTATGTCCAAAATCTGGAAATTTCTAATAAACTCTAGAGCGTCTTGTAAATTTTAAGCGGGATAATGTGAATTTCTAGCAGTATTTTTAATATTTTCGGCGAAAGCTTGAGGATTTTGAAAAGGTTTCCAGAGGAATTTGAGGTGTGCTAGTGGTAGCCTAATAATAATAAACTATTAATTTTTCTCATCGGAGACTTGAGAATTTACGGCAACATCGCAGCGGAATTCCAAGATGTTAACTCATAGCAAAATCCTTAGCAAGATCCTGAGAACTCTATGCGAGATCCTACGAATGCTTGGCAAGATGCTTCAGAGCTCAAGCGTTTTTTCTGTAGATTTCTTATGAGAACCTGAAGATTCCTATAAGGTTCTTGAGGTTTTTTTAACAGGATCCTGTAAATTTCAGTTGATTTCATAAGGCAGGTGTAAAACATATATCAAGCTGAATTAAAAATTATTTCAAGTAAAAATTAAATTCTACACAATTACAAGACATTTATGCATCCTCTCATGTTTATGTTTGCCCTTTTGATACAGTCAACCATTCATTATAAAATGCTTTACTTTATCAGAAACATAAATTGAAGTAGCAATTCTAAATTTACCGAATTTTTCAGATTTTATGCTAAAGTCCAAAAGTTAAACTGATTTTAAATGTTCATTCAATTAGAAAAAAAGGTCATGCCGTTTTGCAATACCCAGCGCTTTTGATTCGCAAATACGTGTTCAAAAGAAAAGATTTTTGTTTTCGTTTTCTCTCATAGTATTAAGAAAATGTCCAGTTCTTCAATAAAAGTCACTTATGCGATTATTGGTTTTACAAGGCCCTCTTATACAAAAATTATGCATAAAGCTTCTAAAAAACAATTGAAGACGTTGAGGCGTAAAAACGCAACCAGAAAATCATTTGCCAGATTTAATATTACGGAGCTATAGATTCATAGCATAGTATAACCCTTCGGAAAAATGCTTCGAAGTGAACCTTTTCGAAGTCTCAACGCCTTATGATTCCATAAAAATGATGTATTAACATTGTAATGATGCTTTCAAAACCATTAGTTGAAAAATAAAATTTGAAATATGGGTTCCGATTTTGGCACGGTTCCGTTTTTGGCAACTGAAAATTTCAACTTTGTTGCCAAAAACGGAATCCCACTGTACTTAGAAAGAAGGCGTCTTCGGCAAAGTTGTTCAGTAGTTCAAGAGCTATCATTATTTGAGCCAAGAAATCCATGATTTTTTTGGCTTTTCATAGCCGAGTGGTTAGGATCTTTTCGTAATGAAAATTCTCATGACTTCCATGGGTATAGAGTATCATCGTACCTGCCACACGATATACGAATGAGAAAAATGGCAACTTTGACAAAGAAGCTCTTAGTTAATAACTGTGGGAGTGCTTATAAGAACATTATGCTGATAAGCAGGCTCTGTCCCATTGAGGACGAAATGCCAAGAAGAAGAAGAAGAAGAAGAATACATGATGAAGAATTGAGTAAAGGAAGCTTTTCAAAAGTTTAACTTTGCTCTGAGATATATCGTTTTGAATGTTTGCGACTACTTTTCGATACACTCCTTACTTCTCCACTCTCCATGGTTTTTTAACCGATTTTTGTTGGTATTCCTCCAGAGACTTCTCTAAGGATTCTTACAAGAAAATATCTACAAGGAGTCTTGCAGAGATATCTTCAAGGCTTTTTCAGGAGTTACACTAGGACAATATCTTCCAGAACTCCTCAAGATGTTTCTCCAGAATTTCCTTTGAGGATTCCTCCTCGAATACATACAAACAGCCATTCCATGAAAAAACGATCTAGTGGGTCTCCGAATTCCGTGAAAATTTGCTATTTTGTTCCTTATCCGAAATAAGGATACACGTATTTTTGGATTTTTTGATTAGGGTGACCATTTTCGAAATAGGGTGACCAGAAAAATTGCGATCTTGCAAAATTTAACTCAATAGTTTCCGTTTTTTCGTGTTTTGAAGGCCTCGGGACCAAAGGGGCTATTGCTGCTCTCATTTTTTCTTAAAAGTTCAGAAAATTTTACGTAAACAGTCAAATTTTTAGCAATGTATGTTTTTTAGTTTTTGAGATATATTTTTTTGAAAATAAAAAATCAGTCATTTTTTATCGGCACACACTTTAGGTCTCAGCGCATTAGATTTGTAATGTTTAAAAAAAAACATAACTTTTGAACAGCTCAACCGATTTCCAATCCTTTTTTATGGAATGAAAGCTTAAGGTCTCAACTTTTCAAAAAAAAATAGAAAAAATAGAAAATTAAAAACAAATAAATTTTCACATTAAAATATTTGAAAATTTCTTAAAAAGCTAGAAATTTTTATATTTTTTCACGTTTAAACATAATTTAATCAGATTTGTCAATTTTGTCTGAATAGTTGAAATTTTAAGCTTTTATTCCATACAAAAAGATTGGAAATCGGTTAAGCTGTTCAAAAGTTATGTTATGGATGTTTCCACTTCCGGTGAGTTGGGACACAATTGTCCTTGCTTCGAGTGATCTCATAATTGCTTGTCACTTTGCTTATAGGTAAATTTTCTACACATCTCCCTTCACAGGAGAAGTGGACGTCTGGCTGTTTGTAAAGTATGTCTGATTGATAGTCAGGCTGCTATAAAAGCTCTTGCTTCGGCCAACTCAAGGTCGAAGCTTGTTATCGCATGTCGAACTCAAATTGAGGAACTGAATTCAGTCAACTCTGTAAAACTTGTATGGGTACCTGGCCATTCTTCAATCGCTGGAAATGAATTGGCTGATGAGCTAGCTCGCGATGGAGCATCGCATGACTTCATTGGCCCTGAGCCGGCTATTCCAATTTCGAAGTGCTGGGTGAAGCTTCAGATTAATTCTAGGGCGGCAACTCAGCACAAGCAATATTGGAATAGTTTGGAGTCGTGTCGTCAAACAAAATTGTACATTACTGAGCCATCTCCAAAGGTGGCGAAGTATTTAACAAATCTGTCAAAGCAGAATGGCAGTCTCTTGGTCAGAGCGTTGACAGGCCACTGCCGACTCAACTATCACATGGCAAATATTCAGTGTGTTGACTCATTTGTGTGTGATAGTTGTGACTCCGATTATGGAACTTCTTCTCACCTGATATGTAACTGTCCAGTTTTTGCGCAAATGCGATTCCAATTACTTGGTAAACACTTATTAAGTGAAACTGAATTCAGAAGCCTGAATCTTCAAAACATTATTTATTCTTAACCCGCTGTGGTAATGAGCTATAGGCTCTCTTTACGCTCATGCGTTTTGCAGTGCCCTTTTTAGGGCGCTGTTCGAACCCATAGTGGTATGGAGCTACATGCTCTCAATTCGGTTATGCGATCTTCCCTCTTCAAGGGACCCCACTCCTATTTCCTCCCATCTTTCTCTTCCCTTTCCTCTCCCATCGGGTAGATGATGAAATAGGCTCAAATATGGCGATGGCACAAATCTCCCAAATGGCGGGGAACGTGCCTTTGGAGCCGGCCTTCTGATACCTGATACCTTATAGAAGTTTCCTACAGGAGACTCTTCCAGGGATTTCTCTAAAGGGGTTCATGCAGAGATTTCTCTAATGTTGCTCCAGGAAAATCTCTTAATGTTTTCCTCTAGAAATTGCTACTAGATGAGCTGACAGAGGATTGACTGTATATTTTAATGAAGTTCTCGTCTATGTCGTTAAAAAAAATAAAGACTACGTAGTCGAAAAGCATATTTGAAGTTCTAAGGATTTCTTCAGGAATTTCTCCAGAGATTTCATCAGGCATCCCTCCATAGGCTTTTGCAAGATTTTTTCTAGCGATTCTTCAGGAATTTAAACGAAGATTCCACAAGGGATTGCTCGAGATTATTTTCTAGATGTTTTTCCAGGAATTTTTTAATGAAACTCCGTGGGATTTCTTTAAAAAAAAAAACTACTTCAGGAAAGGATTTCTTAGAGCAATCTCTAAAACATATTCGAGGCGGAAATCTTGGAGGAATTTTTATTCATTTTGATGAAAGGCCTGAAGGAATTCATGGGTTAGTATCTGAAGGAATTTCTATATAAATTCTTGCAGGATTCCCCGGAGGATTTTTGATAAAAAGAAATCACTGGAGAAATATCTGAGAAAAAAAAAACAAAAATTCTTGGAGAAATTTTCGTAGGAGAAAGCTTTTAGACATCTAAACAAAAATCTTTGTATGAATTTTCCCCTTAGAGAAGTCTTTGGAGAATTTTTGAAGGAATATCAGGAGAAATTGCTTGAAAAATCTTTGGAGATATCATAGAACGAGTCTTTGAAGTAATTTCTGCAATAATTTCGGGAAAAGTTCCTAATTCTTATAAAAATCCCAGTAAAGATTTTACTGAAGGAATCTATGGAGAAATCACTGTACACATTCAGGAAGAATCTCCTTCAGAAACTCCTGGCGAATTCGTTGAAGAATTTGCAGTAGAAGTATACGCTAAAGTTTTTTTTCACGTTTTTTGCACGTTTTTTTTTACACGGCTTTCGGAATTCATACGGTACTTTTTTCACGGATTTCGGAATTTACAATGCTTTTTTTCTTATTTACACGAATCTCGGAATTAACACGGTTTTTTCTGCGCGCATATTTTTGCACCACTGCATGAGTCCCCCCGTGTAAAAAAAAAAATCCTTAGTGTACCGTAAAATCGGGTGTAATTGATCAGAAGGGTGAAATTGATCATCGTATCCCACGATTTTATTTATTCCAAATGGAGCATAAATATCAATGTAATCTGCAGTAAATGAACGATGTTTGTCGTAACTATTGTCGAATTGTGTGTTGTGAAGTTTTTTGCGTTAAAGAATGTTTATTACTATGAAAATAATGTAAAATTTCAAAATCATGGACGGTGCAGTATTGACAAACATCCATGAACTTCTAGTTCTAAACAAGGATTTGAACATGGTATAAATCTGAAAGTTTGTGAGGATGCTCGAGATATATCCCCAAACCAGGTTTAATCACCAAAACTCGTACCAATTAGCTCATATGGTTGAAATAATCAAATTTCTGTTAGATATCATTGAATTCCTTAAGAAATTGCATACATTTAGGCGTTTTCCGCGTAATTCTTGAAATTTAAATATTAATTATTCATATAAATATTGCATTGATAGAAATTTGACAAGCATATTCGGATTCAGAGAGCTCAGATTTATTATGTACAGTAGTTTTGAAAACTAACAATAATGACATTGACAAGTGATCAATTTCACCCCGATATGAGATCCCCTGATTTTTTATTTTAGAGATATTTGTTAACACTAAAATTACATTTGTTACACAATTTCGGTACATGAGTCGATGAGGCTCCCCTTCGTACTTGTACATTGTCAACATTATAGAAAACAGACAAGAAAAACCGTAAAAAATGATCAATTTCACCCGAAATTACGGTACCTGAAAAAACCTTAGAGGAATCTCTGGAAAAACTTCTGGAAAAATTACTGAACGAATTTTTGAAGGTATTGCCGCAGACAGACGTTCAAGTTAGACTCAGCCACTTGTGTAAAAACATGGCCGCCACAAATCGCCAAGTGGCAATAAGCTAACAGATGGCGTTAGTGGCCTATGCGTCTCGCCACCACCCCGATCACATTTCGTTGACAGCATGACACACAACCGCTCCCACAGCCGACGTGCTCAACGCTAAAAACTATGCACCTTTTTTTTTGCGCTGGGTGGGTGATGTTCCCTTCTGGATATAATTTCTCATGTAAAAGTTAATTAAATCCATTGTAATTTTTACCACAAGTTGGCGTTTAATTTAGTCACAGATTCATGCTAGTATAACACCCTTGAATGATCGTTACTCATATGTAAAATAAATTGGCGTGAAAGTATCACAATTGTGTGCATCATTTTTGAAGTGATTGTTTTGATAGTTTTGTTCAGTGGGTGGTGGACTGGGTGGTAAGCGAGACGATGAAGCCACGTGGTTTTACGAACTGTCACTGTACTACAGCAATTTGCTCCCTAGGTGACACCACGGTAGAATTTACACAGGAATTTTAAATAAATTTGTTCCTACTTAAACGTCTGTCTGCGGTATTGCTGAAGCCCTATCGAAACCTTTCTAGAAAATCTGCTGGGAACAAAATTTCATTCTAGAGGAATCTCTAACAAAAGCCCTAGTAGATTTTTTGCAGAAATCGCTGAAGAGATTACGGTAGAGATTATCGTGGACGAATTTCTGGAAAAATCACCTGGAGGAATCATCGAAAGAATTCCTATAGAAATCTTTGGGGGAGTCTCTGCAGATATTTCGAGAGGAATTTTTTAAGGAATCTCTGACTGGAGGTTTTCCTGAAGGAACTCTGGAGCCACATTTGAGGTGGTCCCAAAACTACGATTTTTATCAAAAGCTATAATTGGTCAGCGATTAAATATCGTTTTACTAATAAGTAAAAAACTTGAATTCTGACTTTGCAAATGACGTTGATTAACCCTAACGGAAAAAGTGACGGACCATCCAGGGATTTTTGATAAATATCCCGGGGAATGGAGTTACAAGGGATCCCTCAAGTATCTCGGGGTAATAATCAGCTTCAGCTTCACTACTCACGTTTATTTTGTGAGAATTCACCCATTTACAAATTAAAAGGCCTAGGATCATATAAATTGTTTGAGCCATAAATTTCAATATGCCTATCGGTGGAAGCTATTTCATAGGTATTCATATTTTTCCAACAAATCGACTTGTTTGGACGCACTCGAACTCATATCATGCGACAAAACGGAAGCGAAACTAATTACGCATGCATTTCACAAGCATAGCCTGATCGATACAGCCTTTCGTTCTTCATCGTGCCAATTGACGATAGAAACGTTTTTGCTTTCTGCGTAAGTGAGCAGAAAACTGAGACTGTCTGCCTGCCTGCCTGCCAAGCTCGCAGCGAGGCCAAAATTGATTCTCAAGGTTCTCGATGGCAGCCAACGGAGCCATTGTCGTTACCTTGATCGAGGACAGGCCAATATCCGCCACTGCAGCCGTCATCAATATGCTGACTAGCGAAGTTCTTTGCGCTGTGCTGAATAACGTAAGGTGATGGTTTCTGATTTTTTTTATCCGATTTGTGTCGACCGTCTGAAACAAAGGAACGAAATTCGATAGCGTCATGCAGACTGGTCCGATGAAGGTTTTCGTAAACAATTTGGACGAATCGCGCCACCTTGTTTTGATAACAAGCCGTATCGTACGATGTGTAGATAGGCCTTCAATACTGAACGACTTAACGTTGCATCCGTTTGGTGATCGCTGAAAATAGCTTCAAGCCAATGCTGAGTCAATCGATGACCTAAAAGACATAATTAATTATTCTACGTCGAACATAATTTGCGACGTAATTCAGACTCGAAGATGAAAGCTCAATCATTGCGGGTAAATTTTGGCGCCTAAAACACCGCCCCTCGCCAGACGCCAGACGATGAGGAATCCGGAATGGCGGAGTCACGCTGCCACTAAGGGAAATTTGGGCAACCTAGCTGGTCAAAAGTATTTCGAGACATTTAATTAATTAGTAGCGAAGCACATTTGGGGTTATCTAGTTCTTTGGGTTGAGACAAAAAATGTTCGTTTATTTCAATCAATGATTTTGGACGGTTTTCAATTTTTGAATTCATTTATTCATTATTCCAGAATTTAAAAATGTATCGAAGAATCATTCTGTTATAGAAAACGCGTTATAAAAGAAAATTTCAATTCAATAAAACTTGTTATTATTATTAACTTATTAACGAAATTTTCAGCCCACGGCGGGTTCATCTCCATATGAAAATTTAAAAAAGTTCTGAAGCTACCTTAAGGGCGGCAGAGATTACAGAGTTGTTACAGAGTATAACTTGATATTTTCTAACTCACAGTTAAATCTAGAATTTTGCAATGTAACATGAGTTAGATACTGTCGAAAATCCTTGCGTCCTTCAGAAAATCTATCAATCGTCTTTCAGATGATGGATTGATTCTACCCCATTACCCCGAATCCCATTACCCCGAATGACATTACCCCGAATTCTAAAATCATGGGGAAATCTCATCAATATCATCATGTCAAAATAATTGTGAATTCGGGAAAATAGCATTCGGGGTGATGGAATTCGGGGTAATGGTACATTCGGGGTAATGGAATTCGGGGTGATGGGATTCGGGGAAATGACATTCGGGGTAATGGGGTAGAATGATCCATCATATTAAAGCGCTCTGACTACGTCAGTGATGTCATGTATTCTCCACAAATCTTCGAGAGCCAGACAGTTACTTACGATATGCTCGGTAGTGCATCGTTCTCCACTCGATTTGCATTGTCGACGAAACCTGGTTGCTTCTCCGCTCATGTCATGGGATATTCTGCTGTGCCCGGTCCTTAATCTTGAAAGAACAACCTGTTTCCTCCGAGTCGGCAGATCTAGAATAGTGTTTGTTTGCGTCGCCATTCTTGAGACCAGGCGTCCCAGATTCGTTTTTTAATCCATGTCTTAATGTCATCTTCGGGAATTTTCCTTGTTAACTGTGGACTATTCCGACCAATTCCCGCTAGAACGTCTGCCTTTTCGTTTCCAGTAATACTGCAATGACCCAGAACCCACATGAAAGTCACGTCGATCTTACTTTTATCCAGCGCGGTCTGGATGCCCTGGATGTATGGGTGTTTGTTTGTTGGTGACTGAATCGCATCCAGGACATTGGCTGAATCTGTTGCAATTAGGATCGGTTTGTCGCCTGGTGAGATAATTGGATTTTTTCACCCAGTATTCCTAGACCGACCCGATCTCCGAGTTTTGAGCCGTCGGTGAATCTGATTTCATGATCCCTATAGGTGTTTGCAAAAGGCAAACTGAACGTCACCAATAGTATTAATGTCCACTTCGAATAGATTAATTATTTGAAATGGGCATCAATTCTATCAATGACGCAGAATGTCCGTTGGATCACATCCGAGATATTATTGCGTCTATGCCATATGAATTATGACGCGGCTTTAAGCAAAAAATGCCAAAATGTGATACCACCACTACAGGTTACGCCTTTGGTTTCCATCATATGGGCTAATGGATTATGCCCTCCCATCGCGGCAAGGTCGCATAACCAAGGGGAGGGATTTTAGACGGTTTTCAATTATTGAATTCATTTATTGATTATTCCTGAATTTAAAAATGTGTCAAACAATTATTCTGTTGTAGAAAACGCGTTATAAAAGAAAATTTCAATTCAATAAAACCTGTTATTATTATTATCTTTATTAGGGAGATTTTCAACCCACGGCTGGTTCATCTCCATATGAAAATGAAAAAAGTTCTGAAGCTACCTTAAGGGCGGCAGCAGATTACAGAGTTGTCACAGAGTATAACTCGATATTTTCTTACTCACAGTTAAATCTTGTATTATGCAATGTAACATGAGTTAGATACTGTCGAAAATTCTTGCGTCCTTCAGAAAATTTATTAATCGTCCTTCAGATGATGGATCATTTTGAAACGCTTTGACTACGTCGGTGATGTCTCCGCAAATCTTCGAGAGCCGGACAATTACTTACGATATGCTCGGTAGTGCATCGTTCTCCTCACGATTCGCATTATCGACGAAACCTGGTTCCTTCTCCGCTCATGTAATGGGATATTCTGCCGTGCCCGGTCCTTAATTTTGAAAGAACAACCTGCTTCCTCCGAGTCGGCAGATCTAGAATAGTGTTTGTTCGCGTCGCCATTCTTGAGACCAGGCGTCCCAGATTCGTTTTTTAATCCATGTCTCAATGTCATCTCCGGGAATTTTCCTTGTTAACTGTGGACTATTCCGACCAATTCCCGCTAGAACGTCTGCCTTTTCGTTTCCAGCAATACCGCAATGACCCACATGAAATGGGTGTATGGGTGTTTGTTTGTTGGTGACTGAATCGCATCCAGGACACTGGCTGAAACTGTTGCAATTAGGATCGGTTTGTTGCCTGGTGAGACAACTGCCTTATGACTTGCCGCTGCCTCAGCTGAGAAGACTGAACATGCATTTGGTAAATTGAACCATAATTGGATTTTTCACTCGGTATTCCTAGACCGACCCGATCTCCGAGTTTTGAGCCGTCGGTGAATCTGATTTCATGATCCCTATAGGGTAGATGTACCAATAGTGGAGGTACTAAGCACGATTGAACTTCATTTAACCTAGGTGTTTGCAATCTTTTGAAGAAAGAGGGTTTTCACTCTCTCAGGTGTGGCCTTCCTGCGGAAGCTGGCTTTCATGGTCCCATCTATCTTTGGGGCTTTGGCCGTCCAGCTTCTTGGTCCAACTCGGTGGAGCCCGGCCACCGGTAGAAGCTGCACTTTGGCCACTGAAGCAAGAGCCGAACTTGCTAGCACGTATGGACCAATGCACGAGTTCACTAATTTGACGTTTGAGCGGTGCCGAACTCACTCGTTGCCATGGTTACATAAATAACACGGCACCGCTTAAAGGCTGGTTTGCTACTGACAAGAAAAGGAATCGCCTATCTCGATGCGTGGAAAATTTCTTCCAAGAAATGGTCAAGAAAATCACATTTTTCTGATCGCAGTACGCAGTTGAGAAGAAATGTCACTTCAAAGGGGGCTCTCTGTAGGAAGTTTCTTGACCCATTCAGTCAAGGAATTTCTTTACTTTTCTTGAGCGAAACAGCATACTTAGCTTAAACGTCAAATAGTGAACTCGTGCATCGGTCCATTGAAACACGTCTTGTTTGAGTGATTTATCAACAGGGAATGAAAAACTTATTTATTCAACATAACAAGTTAATTAGGTTACTATGTTACACCTTGCTACGCCTATGTTTCTACGATGCTATGCTACTGAGCACGTGGCCTCTCACACTCCTCCTCAACATTGGCCAGCCGTACTCCAATCGCTTCTCTCAGCTGCTTCAGTTTAACTGCTCCCAAAGGCTTGGTTAACAGATCAGCTTCCATCTTATCCGTTGGGCAATATTGGATAGTTACAATTCCGTTCTTCACAAGATCCTTCACATAGCAGTATTTAGTGTCAATATGCTTAGATTTTCGAGTGGTTCTATCTGAAACAGCAAAGGCAATACAGCTTTGATTATCTTCGTTCACACGTACTGGTAACTTCATCGACTCGCCTAGATCGTTCATCAGCTTGCGCAACCACTGCAGCTCTTGAAGACATTCTGCAAGTGCGATGTTTTCCGCCTCAGTACTCGATAATGAAACGCTAGTCTGTTTGCTACATCTCCAGTTGACAAGACCTCCTCCTAGCATGAAAATGTAGCCGGTGTTTGACTTTCGCTCACCGATCTCTCCAGCCCAGTCTGCGTCCACGTAGCACTCCATCTCGCATGGCTCTCCTCCACCCAAGTGCAATTCATGGTCCGCTGTGCCTTTGAGATATCGAAGTTTTCTTTTTGCTTCATTCCAGTCCGCTGTGGTTGGATTTGAAACTCACATCAGGCCTAGTATTGACGGCGATATACAACAAACATCCGATCAGGTTCTGGAACTCTCCTTGGTTCTGCATCAATTCCTCCTCCTTTTGTTGTAGAAAGCCGGTCATCATTGGAATTCTCGATGTCTTGGCATTCTCCATTCGGAATCGAGACAAAACTTTTATTATATAGCTTCTTTGATTCAATGAGTATCTTCCATTTTTCTTCCTCACTAGCAGTTAGAGTTACATATTTCTCAGGAGCACATAAATGTACTGACGAGCCTCTAACCAAAGCGTCTCTGAGACTCGTCTCATGCGCTGTTGGGCGCTACGGCACACCATCGGTATTCAAGTTGTGAAACAACTGCTTAGTAACGAAGAGCCTCTACAACTATTTTCGCCTCATTATGCAGGCGTCTAGATGGCCTACATGATATGGTCGAAGACTCGCGATCCAAGAGTTACAATTTCGATTCTCGTTGAAAACTTTTGTAATCACTTCAATTATTGCGGTATTTTAAACAGCACATGTGACGGAGCGCATGAGACCGCAGTGAGACACATCTCAAGAAAAAAGAGGCGCATCAAAAAAGGTCTCACAATGTACAGAGCGCCCGTGCGCTTACAAGCAATGAGGCTCCTGCACCTAAGGCTACAGCACGTGCACAGTAACTCTACCTGGAAAAAACGTAAATCTCTCAATTCTGTTATCTTAAACTCCTCCTTGAGCACCGCCACCAATGCTCAATACTCGGATTCCGTTCGTACAACAACGACAATGTCATCTACATAGATCAGCAAATACAAGAATCCATTCTTCGTTCGCCGCACGTAGAGGCATGGATCTGCAGTTGAACTATGGAAGCCCAATTTCTTGAACACTCCGTCGATCCTATGGTTCCATACTCTTGCAGCTGGCTTGAGTCCATACAGACTGCGGATCCATACAGAACCCGGAGGTTGCTTCATATAGATCTCCTCCTGCAGCTCTCCATACAGATAGGCTGTCTTGATGTCTACATGGCGTACCAGCATCCGGTCCCTGCTTGCTGGCGTTAAAACAGTTCGAAATGTTGCTTGCTTTATAACAGGAGCGAACACTAGATCATAATCTGTTCCGAATTTCTGCGAAAATCCTTGAGCAACTAGTCTCGCTTTATATCTTGTCACTTGACCGGTCTCATCTCGCTTCCGCTTGTACACTAGACTGATGAAAATTTTGCTTAAACGGTGTCAATTATGATGCAAATCATTCTCCAAACATTTTAAGTCATTTGGAAGATATTTAGTTGTACACACGCCATTTGAAGTTTATATGGAGATTACTATGGAAAAGGTGAACATTTTGTGTTCAGTCCTCTTACTGCTCGTCATAATAATCTATGGGAAAGTGAACATACTCTTCTCGTGTGAAATTTTCCCACTACAACTTTGCTGAAGACCATAATTTGATAAGACGTAAGGGAAATTTGTTATTTTTGATAACAAAGTCCAAATCAAGCTGAGATGATCATTCAATTACTTTCAGAGCAACACTGCTCTTTTGCTGTAGAACATAGAAGCCTGGATTAATTTGATCTATTCTTCCCGCCAGGAGCTCCAATGTTGCCTGCCGAACAGTTGATGAAGCATGTAAAATGCAAACCCACTTTGTAATAGTGAATAACAATTTATCTTGACGTCCAATCAAAATGTGGTCTTCGGCAAAGTTGTAGCTGAAAAGATTTCCCATGAGAAGCGTTTGTTCACTTTTTCATAAAATATTATAACGGAGAGATAAAGGGCTGAGCACCAAAGGTTGGCGTTTTCCATAGTAATCTCCATATAAACTTAAAATTGCTTGTGCACAGTCGAATTTCTTCCAAATGACTTCAAATTTTGGGAGGATGCTATTTACCAAAATAAAAATCGTTTAAGCATAGGGGAGCAGAAATTTCAAAATTTGCATCACTCTATTGTACACCCATTTACATCCTATCGCTGTCCGACCAGGTGGTAGCTCGGTAATCTCCCATGTTCCGTTCTCTCGATATGACGTCATCTCTTCTTTCATTGCGGCCTTCCACTGAACTTGCTCAGCACCAGATACTGCTTCTGCAAACGTCTTGGGCTCAGCTAGATCCACAGCCAGGCTTACCACTTCTTGGAACCTATCAGGCGGCACTCCAATGTTCGGCCGAGTTGATCGTCGTACTAGGGGAAAAGCACTAATTTTCGACCTACAAGAATTCTGTGCCAATTTTCGGATTTTCATACAAAGTAGGCCAAAATTGTATGAATGGGTCGAAAATTAGTGCTGGGTCGAAAATTGGTACATTTCCCCTACTGCTTGTTTCATCGTGTCATCATTAAGTTGACTCTCGTCACCATCCGATAATGTTTTTTTCCGCAAGGTCATAGGTTTCCTCATCATCTTCGACTTCGGAGTCTTCAAACTCATCACGATGTTCAGCTACTTCCGGCACGACGTTTTCCAAATCGGTCAATTGTAGAGGAACTTTTGTTTCTTCAGCTTCATCAATTGCTGGCTTTTCCATGGAACCGTCTGGTATCTTCTTCGCTAATCCGTCCTCCTCCAGGAATTATTATTATTATAGCTTTATTAAGGAGATTTTCAGCCTCCTCCAGGAATCTCACATCCCGGCTAATGACTATTTCTCCCGTCTTGGTGTTCAATAATCCTGTACGCTTTGCTGTCGGTAGCATATCCAACAAACGTAAGCTTCACTGCCTTCGATTCAAACTTCTTACGTTTTTGCTGTGGTTTCCAAGCATACACTCCGCACCCGAAAACCCTCAGGTGACTTAAATCCGGTTTTCTTTCAACCCATACTTCGAATGGTGTGATGTCAGTCGCTTTCGTCGAAAGTCTGCAAATATACTGCTGTATTAACTGCTTCCGCCCAAAACTTCCGCGGTAGTCCAGCGTCGAGCAGCATGCACAGTTCCATCTCATTCAAGCTTCTATTTTTTCGTTCCGCCACGCCGTTTTGCTGGGGTGCATACCCAGCCGTATATTCTGCCTTGATACCTTTCGAAACGTAGAACTTCCGAAAACTGTGACTCGTGTACTCGCCCCCTCTATCCGACCGAATGGCTTTCGGTTTTCTTCCGAACTGAGTTTCAACAAAACGTTCATACTCACGTATTCTGCCTTCAATTTCGGACTTCTCTTTCAAAAAGTATACCATCGTGTAACGGCTGTGATCATCTATCATGGTGAGGTAATATCTGCAACCGCCTTGAATTTTCGTCATCGGGCTACTCACGTCACTGTGAACGATATCCAAAATCCCCTTTGAAGTCTTCACAGCTTCCTTTGCAAATGTGGGTCGGACCATTTTCCCTTCGATGCAGCATTCACACGTCAACTGTATACCACAATTCTTAACTTGCATACCAGATACCAAATTCTTCCGTTCGATTTCTCCAAGAACATCCGGATCTCTATGGCCAAGTCTGCGATGCCACAAGTGTTGACAGTCCTTATTGTGTTGACGATTTGCTAACATCAAGGAACGCGATTCTTCTACCGTATTCAGCCGGTACAGGCCACTAACTCGATCTGCCGTCGCAATTTCCTCACCATTGAATTGGCATCAAACATAGCACGTCCACCTTTTTCCGTGAGCTTCGTGATCGATAACAGGTTTCCTTCAACGTCAGGGGCGTAGATGACCTCAGTCAGCGTAATCTTCACTTCTTTGTCTTTGCTATCGAGACACTGGATCACACAATCTCCTATTCCAGCAGTACGAATCGAGTTTCCATCTGCACCTGTGATTTCCGGACGCGCTGGACTGTCCAAACGCTGGAGCGATTTGTGGTCATTCGCAAGATCCAGGATTTCGATGCCTGTCTACGATTTCGCACCATAAACGTAAACGCCTTACTTTAGTCATCTTCACGCACTACTTTCGCCTTTTCCTTGTAGGACCTCTTCTTGGACTTTTCGTTGGAATTCTGCTCCGCAAGATAGGCCCGGCAATCCTTCTTCCAATGACCTTGAATTCCACAGAAGTAACACGCCACAGATTTTTACTGCTTACCTCTGCCTCCTATCTTCAAAGCTTGTTCTTCCATTCCGCCCTTCGGTTTGGACTGCTTGTCGGCTTCGTCGATGAGTTTCATCTTCACAAATTCAAGCGTTAGATCTTCTTCCTTACGAGCTTCCAAAGCAGTCGTCAAAGGGTTAAAAGATTCCGGAAGTCCTCGAAGGACTTTCAAGCATTCTTGCATCTGGAAACCGGAACTCTCCAGTCTTGAGTAGTTCTTCAGTATATCCGCAAGATAAGCTTCCATGCTCTCTCCAACACGATAGTTTTGATTGGTGATCTGCTTCACCACTTTCTGTCCAAGCGAAGTTTTACTGTGATATTCCTTCAACGCCTTCCAAGTCGATTTTGCCTTCGTTTCTGCCTCGATAATGGTGAATTGACTCTCTTCCACAGAGTTGCCTAATATCAATCATATCAGCTGATGGTTGATGGTCTAAAACTATCAATATCATTTGCGAGCTATCAATATCACTTTGATTTGACAACCAACAGCAGTGATGCGACATCGCACTCTAGATCAAAATCACTGCAGAATGAGTGATCACGTGGTCATTATCCATGCTATTGATGTTTTTCAGTGACCAACACATAGTTTCAATCTATCTGCAACACTGTCGAAAATATCGTACTGATAAATTGCCATTTTATCTGCTTAATTTAAAGCTGAACTTAACTTATCAGTGATATCCATAGTCTATCGCCATCAATGCACTGGTGATGGAGTAGACAGCATGATGTTGATGTGATATGGAATGATCCGATTTGTATCGCAGTCGGCCTGTACAAATTAGCAAATTTTGAGCATTGATGGTGACATCGAGCAACTCTGCTCTTCAACTGTAAGTTGAATTGTAGACAGAGCCTTTTCGTCACCATTCTTCCACGCGTCGGTTACTTCAGCTGGTGCTGTCCCTGGGTCTACAAATTTCCATAAATGCTCCCGTCTCAGCAACGCTTTCACCGCAAACGACCACGACTGATAGTTGGAACTGTTGAGCTTCGGGATTCGTCCCCACTCCATCACAGGATATCAACTGCTACGCTTCTTGACTTTGGATTCCAAATAATCACTCCTACTGGACTTCAAATCCGCCTAGTAGTTTTTATCTGGGCACCACAACCTGATAGAGTTATGCAGATAGCGCGTATTGAAACACGTCTTGTTTGAGTGATTTATCAACAGGGAATGAAAAACTTATTTATTCAACATAACAAGTCAACTAGGTTACTATGTTACACCTTGCTACGCCTATGTTGCTACGATGCTATGCTACTGAGCACGTGGCCTCTGACAGAAGCAAACCGGCCCCTGATCTCTGGTGCGTTCAAGATATCCTATCGTTCTGTTACAGAGTGTGAGGATAGCCTTGAGTTGGAAAGGAAGTATTCCCAATTCAGCATATGCTGACAAAGCTGGGGATGATGGAAGCAATCCTGACAGGTGGCGAATACACTTATTATAGATCGGAGCTAGTTACTTTATTAGATCGTCGAGGGTTCTACAGGTTACTTCTATGCCGTAAAAAAAGCCGGCTGCATACCACTGCATCAGCTACTGAAGGCTTCTGTGAGATACTTCTTATCATGCTGACTCGGTTTCTGCAGGCTACCTTAACGTTTTTGAAATGGGCCTGGAACGAAAGATTCCGATCCAGGGTTATTCCAAGAATTTGAACTCGATTCCGTATAGGTATTGGGATCTTGTTTATAGAGATGTTCACCGGTGGTCGATGATTGGAGTTACAAATATGAATTCGCGCGCATTTCTCCTCTCCTATTTTTCGTCTTGTACTTTCCTTCTTATACTTCTCGGGTGTTTTCCACTCGTTAAGAGAAGAATATCATCGGCGTATACTAGTGTAACAATAAATTTTAACATGGATCTTGTTCACCGTCAATAAAATTAACAGTGTAGCCAAAGCTTCTATAAATTTAGACCCTTTTGTAACACATGCGCCATCTCCCGTATTAGTAGAGACAGCTGAAGCTTTGAAATTCAAAAGCTCCGATTGATCGTTTCAAATAACAGGTGAGAGCCTCCACAGGATCTCATTTAGCTGACCAAAAGACGAATTTAAAGAACCTATTTGAACTAATTTGGACTGCAAGCGGAAATCTGCTACCTGCATGTATAGGATTTATACAGCGAAAAAGGTAGAGCGAGATCGGAATAAAATATAAATGAGTAAGGCAAAATGAGATGGGGTGTTTCTAAATTGCGTTCAAACAAAAATAGGTACGCAATTGGGGAGATTTTTTATAAAAAAACTAAAATTTTGCTGCGGACATTTTATTCTCGTGCGATTTGTCAACTATTCGAAATCGGTTTTTGAGAAAAGTCGAAAAAGTTTGAACGAAGATCAGAATAGTTCATTATTTAAAACTAATCGAAAAGAATTTTGTGCAAAAAGGTTAAAAGTTTCAAAAAGTTTGCTAATAGTGCAGGTGAATATTCCCAATAGTGTTAAAGGCGCTAAAGTTTAATTAATTTAAATAATTCTCCTTAGATAAAAGACAAAGTGCCAAGAACGCCATTTTGAAATTCGCCTTTTAAGTAAATTGAATTCCCAATTATTTGAGGTAAGGTGAATTCCTATTAAACTCATTGTACAGTGAATTAATACGAAATATCGAATGACCAGGTGAATCCCGCTGGTCATTGCGGGCGTTTATGCTAGTTTGTGAAGTGCGTACTCAACTGAAGAAACCGTGACTGGAATTACCCGTCTTCGAGTCGAACCACCCTAGCGAACTCTATTGCGAGCGGCTGGCCAGCGTGCAACATCCGAAAGCTCTCTTCGCATGGTCTTGTGTCGCATCAGTAACTCGCTCACCACGCTCGTCGCAAGCTCCCTGTCGCTCTCGAAACATCGCATGGAAGAGACACGAGGCACCGAAGCTTTTGAGTGTGCCGTCTGCAGGTGAGAAGTGACAACTTTCCGCCGACCAACGATTTGATCGGTACGTGGGCAAGTTTGTTGTGCAGGCTCGAATCGATTTAGGAATTGCACTTTTGCATGCGCATGCGATCACGTGGAGGATTATCGCCGTTGGAGTGACCTCATCAGTGGATTGGAGGATTCCTGGAGTACCGCTGACACCCGGCAGGTTTGCTGATAGAAAGGTCAGAGATTTTATTTGTACTTTTTTTCCTTTTAGTTTGTAAAAACAAAAATATTAGGTTTAGGATTTAAACCAAATTCGGTGACGTCACCTTCAAGCAAGTTTAGGCCTAAGTATAGTCTTTTGAACTGCAATAAACTGGATTTGAAAACGCTAGGCCGACCCTATTTCGAAGGTTGACGAGTTATACGATTTGAATTACCAAGAAAACTTAAATAATTTGTTTCATTTAGCTTTATTATTTTGCGTATTGAATAACTTTAAACTTTTTGTGCATATTTTCCTAATTTGATTAGTTCAGTTGGGTACACTTTGAAGCCAATCTTGTGGTTAGCTAGTTGTGATCGGTGTTTGAGGGAGAAATTCAACCCGCTCTACACAGCAAAAAATTCTCAAATTTACATGGCACGTAATTCTTTATGATAATCATGTAAAACGAGTTGCAACTGAGAATTCAACGATAATTAATGTAAACTGTCTCATTGCATTCGATAATGCTTGCAAACTTGAGTGAAACTGAAACATTTCATGATCTTCCATCCAACATTCGCCAATGTTGCATGCTTTCTTGCATCTTGAAAGTGAAATTGCTAACAAGAATTCTCGGTTTACATGATTCTACGATAAATATTCTGTCAAAAATAATGCACATGGATGGATCGACGGCTTGTCATTCCATGTGCATTATTTATGATTGAATTTTCAGCGTGAAAATCATGTAAACCGTGCCGTTTTGCATGCAATATTCTTCGAGAGAAGACGTTTTGCGTTCAATATTAAGGATTTTGGTAACAATGTTGTATATAATAGATGTGTTTATAGGTTTTATCATTGAATAATACATGAGAAATGGCTTTGCATGATTGAGGCTAATATTACGTTACGTGTAAATCTAAGATTTTTTTGGTGTGAAGGCAAAGGCAATATTGCCTGAGACGCCCCATTTAGAAAGCTTTTGTAAGATTGCTGGAGTCCAGGCTCGGTTATAGGCCTTTGCTAGATCTTGCGAGACCATTTCCTCATGTCCGTTGTTTTTAAGCGATTCATTCAGGATTTGCCCCAGGGCAGCCAGGTAAGTGCCTATCCCGAAACCTGGTCGGAAGGCATGCTGCCTGTGATCCAACAGATGTTTGTTTTCCAGGAAGTTCATTAGTCTTCGGTTCACCATCCGTTCAGTCACCTTGGATATGCAGCTTGTAAGGGCGATAACTGCCGGCGTCTGTAGCCAGACCTATTTTCTTCGGGATAGGCACAACCAGGCTATGTCGCCAAGTTTCTGGAAGGGTTCCACCTAGCCACTCTCTGTTAATGTCATTCGATAGTGCCAACTTTCCGCTCGGTGGAAGGTACTTGAGCATGGGATATCCTATTTCGTCCGGTCCTGCCGACTTACCTTTGGCTTTTTTGAGCGCAAACTCTAGTTCGTCAGTTGTGAAAGGTAGATTAAAACTTTGTCCTTTGTATGGAGGGATCGGGAGGTCGCGTATACCTTCTGAGGACTGTAAGGACTTTCGAAAACCCTCAGGGTAACGATGAAAAGATGATAGTTTTTCCCCGCGAGAAAGTGCAAGAGCCGTCGTTTAGAATTGTTAGATCGTACTGGTTGGCCAGTTCTGCGATGACCGCTCCGCGAAAATCGTTGTGGCGGCTTCCCTACGCCATGTGATGGCCATTCGCGTCACCGAGTAGGATCACTGGACTTGGAACTTTTTCATGTTCTTTTTTTCAAGCAGTTTTCTAAGTCCGGCATTCTTCTGTTCGGAAGGTAAAACGAGACAACGGAGACAGAGAAAGGCCACTGGCCACTGAATGCAAACCCCTATGATGGGCAAATCCGAGTCGATATCGAGTTCTTCCGCAGGAATATCTGCAGATACCGGTTGTTGCCGGTTTTTATACCATCGGTATTGACCAATGCATGAGTTCACCATTTGACGTTTTAGCGGTGCCGTGTTGTTTATGTGACCATGGAAACGAGTGAATTCGGCACCGCTCAAACGTTAAATTAGTGAACTCGTGCATAGGTCCATGGGTTCACTAATTTGACGTTTGAGCGGTCCGAATTCATTCGTTGCCATGGTCACGTAAATAACACGGCACCGCTCAAACGTCAAATAATGAACTCATGCTCTGGTCCATTGTTTTTTTTTTTTTGTTCATTTATTAGGCACTCCGTGCACTTGGCCACTACTATGCCGAGGATCATATGTACAGAATCTATTTATATCCTAGTTCTTATTGCTATTTCTCTCATACCGAGCAGGTAGAGGAGAGTGCTGCCGTCGGTCCAATCCATATCCATATCGAAGTCCATTGGTGTGCGGTGGTTCATTTTGCCATGTATATGTGTCGTGTGAGGCAAAAGCCTACAAAGAGGGTCAGTGTGCCTCAGTCACCATCCGATACTGACGAAGGATGGATGTGTTCCCCTATACACAGTCCTTCGTGCGGCGTCTTCTGGTGGCTGGACGGAGTTTTTTGTGTGGGGGGATTGGGAATCGAACCCATGACCTTCCGCTTACGAAGCGAAACCGTAACCTCGAGGCTACGAGACCCCCCTGTGGTCCATTATTGTCTCAAGGTGTTGTTCATTTGTGCTGCGGTTACACGATGAACCTCCTGTATGGCCCGATGCACGAGTTCACTAATTTGACGTTTGAGCGGTGTCGAATTCACCGGTTTCCATGGGCACATAAATAACAAGGCACCGATAAAACGTCAAATAGTGACCCGTGCATAGGTCCATAGCAAGCGTTATGGGGCTCTGCACAAAAATGTACCTCTCCCTTTTACTCTTTCATAAAATTTGTAAACAACAAGGCCAGTAAAAGTCAAAATCCCATACAAAATCAAAACAGTGCAGAGGCCTATAGGATGTAGCCGGTCGACTATCATCTCGGGGTCCGGAAGGTTGTTGAAATAGCCATTCATGTTCCATTGAACACTGAGTGTGGTTCGGTTTCGAGGAAGGGCATTGTTGTGGTTGTAAGAGTGCGCGTGTGAGGTTTTGGGACTTGCTGAACTAAACAGAGCTCCACCCATGAAAGGTGGTGTTATGCCACTCTCCAAAGGCAGAGGTGATCCGAGCCTGGTTTTCGATGACAAATCTAGTTGGAGGTCGACGGTTGCGTAGAGCGTTTCTTCTTGTAGAAGGCTTGACTCCCTCGATGTCCATCGAGGAAATGGGCGTCTCGAGTTTCTGCGTATCATCTTTTAGGTTGACTCCCACGCTGTCCATAGGGGAAAAGGTTGTGACACCTTTGTGCGTCCCTCTTTTAGTGGAAGCTGGACGCCAGAGGTTGTCAGCCGGTTCCGGTAAAACATTGGCTTCCGCACCGACGGGGCCCTGACTATCCAGTCTCAAATCTGGGAATCGTGGGAAACAGGTTTTTACACCCTTGTGCGTCCCACTGACAATAGAAGTACTCGAGCGTCAGGGGTTATCCGTTAGTTCCGGTGGGGGTGTAGCTTCTGCACTATCTGGGCCCTGGCTACCCGAGACCATCACTGTTTGTCTGTTTCCGGTGCTGTGTGTTTCTGTAAGTGATTGCTCAGTTCGTTCCTTATTCACATTTGCTTCTGGGTAATCGAGAGG